>NC_080203.1:79456412-81927616 GCF_030028045.1 Hippopotamus amphibius kiboko
TACTTTCTTTCTTTCTTTCCACTTTGGATTCCTTTTATTTCTTTTTCTGGTCTGATTGTGGTGGCTTGGACTTCCAATACTGTGTTGAATAAAAGTGGCAAGTGTGAGCATTCTTGTCTTGTTCCTGATATAGTGTCCTCCTGGTTGTGGGGCCAGTTCCCAAGGCAGCTGGCTGAGGGGTCCAAAGTATCTCAGAACTGGTGTTGCCCTGATGTTGTGTGGGCCTGGGTCTCAAGGGGGCCTGGGGCTGGTGCAGCCTACTGGTGGGCTATCTGGGTCCTGATATCACAGGCTGTGGGTTGAGGTGGTGCTGGGGCTGGTGTCTGCCTGTTGGTGGGTGAGGCTGGGGCCTAGGAGATTTCAGGACTGGTGCCTGCCCACTGGTGGGTGGAGCTCAGTGTTGGGGACTTTGTCTATATGGCCTGGCCATCCTGGAGTTGGTATTTCTGCTCGCTGCGGGCTGGGGGCAAGGCTCAGGGGGTTCTGTCAATGGTGCCTGCCCACTGGTGAGTGAGACTATCCCAGGTGCTGGTGCCAGCACACTGGTATGCGGGGCCATGTCCTGGGCCCTCTGGTGGACAGGGCTGGGTCCTGGGGTGGCTGTTAGCTCAGGGGTTCTTTGGCAGCCAGCCTGTTGGTAGATTGGGGCTGTTTTCCCATCTTGCTAGTTGCTTGGCCTGAGCCATCCCAGGACTGGTGCCTAAAGGCTGATGGGCAGGTTTGTGTTCTGGTGCTAATAAGCTAGATGGAGTATTCCAAAATGGCTCTTGCCAACACCAGTGTCCTTGTGGTAGAACAAGCTCCCTAAAATGGTTGCCACTAGTGTATATGCCCTCAGGATAAGGTCAAATTGCCTCCTGCCTTTCTGGGTGGCATTCTAAGATTAAAAGGTGGGTCTGACCCAAGCTCCATTCAAATTGTTGCTTCTGCCCTGGGTCTCAGAGCATGTGAGATATTGTTTGCCCTTTAAGAATGTAATCTCTATTTCCCCTACCCCTCTGGCTCTCCCAAAAGTAAACCTCACTGGCCTTCAAAGCCAAACATTCTGAGGACTTGTCCTTCTAGCGCAGGACCCTTGGGCTGGGGAGCCCAGTCTGGGGTTTGGACTCCTCACTCCTTGGGGATAACGTTTGCAATTTTAATTATTTTCCTGTTTGTGGGTTATCAGGAGTGTGGGTCTTGACTATACTGCATCTCTGCCCTCTGCCTCTCCTACCTGTCTCATTGTGGTTCCTTCTTTATAACTTTAGTTGTAGAAAATCTTATCTGCTAGTCTTCTACTCTTCCAGTCTTTCTCATCAATAGTTGCTCTGTGAATGGTTGTAATCTTGCTGTTCCCGTGGGATCAGGTGAGCTCAGGGTCTTCTTACTTCACATTCTTGGCCATTTCTATGACAGTTATTAATTTTACATCTTTCTTCTTTTTTAATATATATATTTACAACTTACATTTCCCTCTGAACATTGCCTTTGTTGCATACCATATGTTTTTTTTAACTTTTTATTTTTTAATTTTTTACAATAAACTGCATATATTTAGAGTGTACAATTTGGTATCCCAATCTCCCAATTCGTTCCCCCCCCCCAACCCTCCCCACTTTCCCCACTTGGTGTCCATGTTTGTTCTCTACATCTGTGTCTCTATTTCTGCCTTGCAAACCGGTTGATTTGTACCATTTTTCTATAGTCCACATGTATGTGTTAATATACAATATTTGTTTTTCTCTTTCTGACTCACTTCACTCTGTATGACAGACTCTAGGTCCATCCATGTCTCTAAAAATGTCCCAGTTTCATTGCTTTTTACAGCTGAATAATATTCCGTCATATGTATGTACCACATCTTCTTTATCCATTCATCTGTTGATGGACATTTAGGTTGCTTCCATGTCCTGGCTATTGTAAATATTGCTGCAATGAACATTGGAGTGCATGTGTCTTTTTGAATTATGGTGTTCTCGGGGTCTATGCCCAGGAGTGGGATTGCTGGGTCATATGGTAATTCTATTTTTAGTTTTGCAAGGAACCTCCATACTATTTTCCATAGTGGCTGTATCAATTTACATTTCTACCAGCAATGCAAGAGCATTCCTTTTTCTCCACAACCTCTCCAACATTTACTGTTTGTAGATTTTCTGATGATGCCCATTCTAATAAGTGTGAGGTGATACCTCATTGTCGTTTTGATTTGCATTTCTCTAATAATTAGTGATGTTGAGCAGCTTTTCATGTGCTTCTTGGCCATCTGTATGTCTTCTTTGGAGAAAAGCCTATTTAGGTCTTCTGCCCATTTTTTGATTTGATTGTTTATTTTTTTGATATTGAGCTGGATGAACTGTTTATATATTTTGGAGATTAATTCTTTGTCTGTTGATTCTTTTGCAAATATTTTTTCCCATTCTGAGGGTTGTCTTTTTGTCTTGCTTATAGTTTCCTTTGCTGTGCAGATGCTTTGAAAGTTTCATTAGGTCTCACTTATCTATTTTTGTTTTTATTTCCATTATTCTAGGGGGTGGATCAAAAAAGATCTTGCTGTTATTTACATTGAAGAGTGTTCTTCCTATGTTTTACTCTAGGAGTTTTATAGTGCCTGGCCTTACATTTAGGTCTTTTATCCATTTTGAGTTTATTTTTGTGTATGGTGTTAGGAAGTGTTCTAATTTCATTCTTTTGCATGTAGCTGTCCAGTTTTCCCAGCACCACTTATTGAAGAGGCTGCCTTTTCTCCATTCTATATCCTTGCCTCCTTTGTCATAGATTAGTTGACTGTAGTTTATCTCTGGGCTTTCTATCCTGTTCCATTGATCTATATGTCTGCTTTTGTGCTGATACCATACTGTCTTGATCACTGTAGCGTTGTAGTATAGCCTGAAGCCAGGAAGCCTGATTCCACCAACTCCATCTTTCCTTCTCAAGATTGCTTTGGCTATTCGGGGTCTTTTGCATTTCCATACAAATTGTAAAATTTCTTGTTCTGGTTCTGTGAAAAATGCCATTGGTAATTTGATCGGGATTGCATTGAACTTGTAAATTGCTTTTGGTAATATAGTCATTTTCACAATGTTGATTCTTCCAATCCAAGAACATGGTATGTCCCTCCATCTGTTTGTGTTGTCTTTGATTTCTTTCATTAGTGTCTTATAGTTTTCTGAGTACAGGTCTTTTACCTCCTTGGTTAGGTTTATTCCCAGGTATTTTATTCTTTTTGTTGCAATGGTGAATGGGATTGTTTCCTTAATTTCTCTTTCTGATCTTTCATTGTTGGTGTATAGAAATGCAAGAGATTTCTGTGTGTTAATTTTGTATCCTGCAACTTTAGTAAATTCATTGATTAGCTCGAGTAGTTTTCTGGTGACATCTTTAGGATGTTCTATGTATAGTATCATGTCATCTGCAAACAGTGACAGTTTTACTTCTTCTTTTCCAATTTGGATTCCTTTTATTTCTTTTTCTTCTCTGATTGCTGCGGCAAGGACTTCCAAAACTATGTTGAATAGTAGTGGTGAGAGTGGACATCCTTGTCTTGTTCCTGATCTTAGAGGGAATGCTTCCAGTTTTTCACCATTGAGAATGATGTTTGCTGTGGGTTTGTCATATATGGCCTTTATTATATTGAGGTATGTTCCCTCTGTGCCCACCTTCTGGAGAGTTTTTATCATAAATCAGTGTTGAATTTTGTCAAAAGTTTTGTCTGCATCTATTGAGATGATCATGTGGTTTTTATCCTTCAGTTTGTTAATATGATGTATCACATTGATTGATTTGCGTATAATGAAGAATCCTTGCATTCCAGGGATAAACCCTACTTGATCATGGTGTATGATCCTTTTAATGTGCCATTGGATTCTGTTGGCTAGTATTTTGTTGAGGATTTTTGCATCTAAATTCATCAGTGATATTGGTCTGTAGTTTTCTTTTTTTGTAGTATCTTTGTCTGGTTTTGGTATCACGGTGATGGTGGCTTCATAAAATGAGTTGGGGAGCCTTCCTTCCTCTGAAATTTTTTGGAAGAGTTTGAGAAGGATTGGTGTTAGCTCTTCTCTAAATGTTTGATAAAATTCACCTGTGAATCCATGTGGTCCTGGACTTTTGTTTGTTGGGAGATTTTTCATCACAGTTTCAATTTCATTACTTGTGATTGGTCTGTTCATATTTTCTATGTCTTCCTGATTCAGTCTTGGAAGGTTATAGTTTTCTAAGAATCTGTCCATTTCATCCAGGTTGTCCATTTTATTGGCGTATAGTTGCTTGTAGTAATCTCTTATGGTGCTTTTTATTTCCGTGGTGTCCATTGTAACTTCTCCTGTTTCATTTCTAATTTTATTGATTTGAGTCCTCTCCCTCTTTTTCCTGATGAGTCTTGCTAGAGGTTTATCAATTTTATTTATCTTCTCAAAGAACCAGCTTTTAGTTTTACTGATTTTTGCTATTGTTTTCTTTGTCTCTATTTCATTTATTTCTGCTTTGATCTTTTATGATTTCTCTGCATCTACTCACTTTGGGTTTTGTTTGCTCTTCTTTCTCTAGTTTCTTTAGGTGTAAATTTAGATTGTTTATTTGGGATGTTTTTTGTTTCTTGAGGTAGGATTGTATTGCTATAAACTTCCCCCTTAGAACTGCCTTTGCTGCATCCCATAGGTTTTGGATCATTGTGTTTTCATTGTCATTTGTCTCTAGGTATTTTTTGATTTCCTCTTTGATTTCTTCAGTGATCTGTTGGTTATTTAGTAATGTATTGTTTAGCCTCCATGTGTTTGTGTTTTTTACAGTTTTTTTTTCCTGTAATTGATTTCTAATCTCATAGCATTGTATTCAGAAAAGATGCTTGATAAATTTCAATTTTCTTGAATTTACCAAGGCTTGATTTATGACCCAAAATGTGATCTATCCTGGAGAATGTTCCATGTGCACTTGAGAAGAATGTGTAATCTGCTGTTTTTGGATGTAATGTCCTATAGATATCTATTAAATCCAGCTGATTTATTGTGTCATTTAAAGCTTGTGTTTCAAAGGAAATGAGATGGAGCTATATGTAATGAAGTGGATAGACCTAAAGTCTGTCATACAGAGTGAAGTAAGTCAGAAAGAGAAAGACAAATGTTGTATGCTGACTCATATATATGGAATCTAAAAATGGTACTGATGAACTCAGTGACAAGACAAGAGCAAGGACGCAGATGCAGAGAATGGACTGGACAACTTGAGGTTTGGGGGGGTGGGGGGGGTGAAGGGGAAGCTGAGACGAAGTGAGAGAGTAGCACAGACATATATATACTACCAGCTGTAAAATAGCCAGTGGGGAGTTGCTGTATAACAAAGGGAGTTCAATTCGAGGATGGATGATGCCTTACAGGACTGGAACAGGGAGGGTGCGGGGGAGTCGAGGGAGGGAGGGAATGCTGGGATATGTGTATAAATACAGATGATTGAACTTGGTGTACCTTAAAAAAATAATAAATAAATAAATTTAAAAAAAAGAAAAGGAAAGCTTGTGTTTTCTTATTAATTTTCTGTCTGGATGATCTGTCCATTGGTGTAAGTGTGGTGTTAAAGTCCCCCACTATGATTGTGTTCCTGTCGATTTCCTCTTTCATAGTTGTTAGCATTTAACTTATGTATTGAGGTGCTCCTATATTGTGTGCATATATATTTATAATTGTTATCTCTTCTTCTTGGATTGATCCCTCGATCTTCATGTAGTGTCCTTTCTTGTCTCTTGTGACATTTTTTATTTTAAAGTCTATTTTATCTGATATGAGTATCACTATTCCAGCTTTCTTTTGATTTCCATTTGCATGGAATATCTTTTTCTATCCCCTCACTTTCAGTCTGTATGTGTCCCTAGGTTTGAAGTGGGTCTCTTGTAGGCAGCATATATATGGGTCTTGTTTTTGTATCCATTCAGCCACTCTGTGTCTTTTGGTTGGTGCATTTAGTTCATTTACATTCAAGGTTATTATTGATATGTATGTTCCTATTACCATTTTCTTAATTGTTTTGTTTTTGTTTCTTTAGGTCCTTTCCGTCTCTTATATTTCCCACTTCAAGAAGTTCCTTAAGCATTTGTTGTAAGGCTGGTTTGGTGGTGATGAATTCTCTTAACTGTTGCTTGTCTGTAAAGCTTTTGATTTCTCTGTCAAATCTGATGAGATCCTTGCTGGGTAGAGTATTCTTGGTTGTAGATTCTTCTCTGTCATCACTTTAGATATATCATGCCACTCCCTTCTGCCTTGTAGAGTTTCTGCTGAGAAATCAGCTGTTAACCTGATGGGCGTTCCCTTGTATGTTATTTGTTGTTTTTCCCTTGTTGCTTTTAATAACTTTTTTCTGTCTTTAATTTTTGTCACTTTGACTACTATATGTCTTGGCATGTTTCTCCTTGGGTTTATCCTGGCTGGGACTCTCTGCGCCTCCTCCACTTGGGTGTCTATTTCCTTTCCCATGTTAGGGAAGTTTTCAACTATAATCTCTTCCAATGTTTTCTCAGGTCCTTTCTCTCTCTCTTCTCTTTCTGGGACCCCTATAATGTGAATGTTGGTGCGTTTAACATTGTCTCAGAGGTGTCTTAGGCTGTCCTCAGTTCTTTTCATTCTTTTTTCCTTATTCTTTTCTGCATCAGTGATTATCACCATTCTGTCTTCCAGGTCACTTATTTGTCCTTCTGCCTCAGTTAATCTGCTATTGGTTCCTTCTAGTGTATTTTTCATTTCACTTATTGTGATGCATATCTCTGTTTGTTTGTTCTTTAATTCTTCGAGGTCTTTGGTAAACTTTTCTTGCAACTTTTCGATCTTTGCATCCTGTCTTTTTTCAAAGTGCTGGGTCATCTTCACCATCATTATTCTGAATTCTTTTTCTGGAAGAGTGCCTATCTCCTCTTCATTTAGTTGTTTTTCTGGTGTTTTATCTTGTCCCTTCATCTGGTACAAAGTCTTCTGCCTTTTCATTTTCTCTGTCTTTCTGTGGCTGTGATTTTCAGTTCCACAAGATGAAATATTGCTGGTACTGCTTGATTCTGCTGTCTGCCCTCTTGTGGAGGAAGCTGTCTAGGAGGCTCGTGGGTGCTTCCTGATGGGAGGGACTGTTGGTGGGTTGGGCTGTGTGGGTGGAGCTCAGTAAAACTTTAATCTGATTTGGTGGGTGGAGCTCAGTGACACTTTAATCTGTTTGTCTGCCAATGGGTGGGACTGTGTTCCCACACTGGTGGTTGTTTGGCCTGAGGTGACCCAGCAGTGGAGCTGACAGACTCTTTGGTGGAGCTAATGGTGGACTCTGGAAGGGCTCATGCCAATGAGAACTTCTCAGAACCCCTACTGCCAATGCCCCTGTCTCCTTGGTGAGCCACAGCTGTCCCCCACCCCTGCAGGCAACCCTCCAACACCAGCAGGTAGATCTGGATCAGTCTCCTATGGGGTCACTGCTCCTTCCTCCTGAGTCCTGGTGAGCACAATTTTTTGTGTGCTCTCCAAGAGTGGAGTCTCTGTTTCCCCCAGTCCTTTGTAAGTCCTGCAATGAAATCCCACTGGCTTTCAAAGTCTGATTCTCTGGGTATTCCTCCTCCCATTGCTGGACTCCCAGGTTAGGAAGCCTGACGTGGGTCTCAGAACCCTCAGGACTTCTGCGGTATAACTGTTCTCCAGCTTGTGTGTCACCCACACAGCATTTATGGGATTTGATTTTAATGCAATTGCGCCCCTCCTACCTTCTCATTGCGGCTTCTCCTTTTTCTCAGGATGTGGGGTGGTTCTTTTTTTTGGTGAGTTCCTGTGTCTTTCTGTTGATGGTTGTTCAACAATTCATTGAAATGCCAGTGCTCTTGCAAGAGGGAGTGAGTGCATGTCCTCCTACTCTGCTATCTTAATTCTTCCTTCGCCATAAGTTTCTATATGTTGCATTTTCATTTTTTTTATAAATTTATTTAATTATTTATTGGATTTATTTTTTATTGGCTGTGTTGGGTCTTTATTGCTGCACATGGGCTTTCTCTAGTTGCTGCGAGTGGGGACTACTCTTCATTTTGGTGCCTGGGATCCTCATTTTGGTGGCTTCTCTTGTGGAGCATGGGCAGTAGGCACGTGGGCTTCAGTAGTTTTGGCACACAGGCTCAATAGTTGTGGCTCATGGGCTCTAGAGCACAGGCTCATTAGTTGTGGTGCACAGGCTTAGTTGCTCCGCGACATGTGGTATCTTCCTGGAAGAGGGCTCAAACCCATGTCCCCTGCATTGGCAGGCAGATTCTTAACCACTGAACCACCTAGGAAGTCCCACATTTTCATTTTTATTTATCTCTAAGTATTTTCTAATTCCCCTTGTAATTTTTTTTGTCCCATTGATTGTTTAAGAGAGTGTTGTTTATTTTCCACAAATTTGTGAATTTTCCAGTTTTCCCTTCTGTTTCTGATTTTGAGTTTCATTCCATTGTGGTTGGAAAAGATATTTTCAATAATTTTAAACTTTAAAAATTTGTTTAAACTTATTTTGTGTCCTAACATATTGTCTATCCTGAAAAATGTTCTGTGTATACTTGAGGAGAATGTGTTTTTGCTGTTATTATGTAGGATGTTTTATATATGTCTATTAGTTGTAGATGTTTTATAGTGTTGTTTGTCTTCCTCCTATTGATCTTCTGTCTAGATAATTTATCCATTATTGAAAGCAGATATTCAAGTCTTCAGCTGTTATTGTAGAATTGTGTATTTCTTCTTTCATTTCTGTCAATGTTTGCTTTATACACTTGAGAGCTCTTTTCTTTGGTGCATATTTCTTAGTAATTTTTGTATTTTCTTTAGGAATGACCCTTCTATTAATATATAATGTCCTTGTTTGTCTCTTATAACAGTTTTTGACTTACAGTTTATTGTATCTGACATTTTACCCAATAAGTCACCTCAGCTCTCTTTTGGCTTCTATTTGCATTGGGTATCTTTTTCCATTTATTCACTTCCAACCTATTTGTATCTTTGGATCTGAAGTAGAGTCTCTGGCAGACAGCATATAGTGCATAGTGCTTTTAAGTTTATTCAGTCATTCCATACCTTTTGATTGGATATTTTAGTCAATTTACATTTAAAGTAATTAATGACATGGAAGGACTTACTTCTGTCATTTTGCTATTTTTTCTATATGTCTTATGCCTTTTTGTTCCTTATTTCCTCATTACTATATTATTTTGTGTTTATTTGAATTTTTCAGTGAACCTAGTGAACCATTTTGATTCTCTTGTTATTTCCTTTTGTGTTTATACAGGCATATCTCAGAGATATTGCAGGTTCAGTTCCAGACCACCACAATAAAGTAAATATCACAGTAAAATGAGTGACACAAATTTTTGGTTTTCCAGTTCATATAAAAGTTATGTTTGTGCTATACTGTGTGCAATACTGTGTGCAATAACATTATGTCTGAAATATCAATGTACACACCTTAAATTAAAAATACTTTATTAATAAAAATGCTAATCATCATGTTGAGTCTTCAGTGAGTCATAATTTTTTGCAATAGTAGCATCAATGATCACTGATCACAGATCATTATAACAAATATAGTGAAAAAGTTTGACATACTGTGAGAATTACCAAAATGTGACACAGAGACACTTAAGTGAGCAAATGCTGCTAGCAAAATGGTGTTGATAGACTTGTTCAATGCAGGGTTGCCACAGACCTTCAATTTGGAAAAAAATAATGCAATATCTGTGAAGAGCAGTAAAGCTAAGTACAATAAAATGAGGTATACTTGTATGTTAGATATTTTATTGTGGTTACTATGGGGATTAAGTTTAACATACTAAATTTGTAACAATTGAGTTTGAATTCTTACCCACTTAACTTCAGTAGCATACGAATACTTTGCCCCTTTTCTTTGTATTGTGTTTAAAAATTACATTTTTTACATTGTGTGCCCAATAACATAGATTTATAAATTTTTATGCATTTGTCTTTTAAATGATATAGAAAATGAATAATTGGAGTTACCAAGCAAAAATGCAATAATCTGGCTTTTATATGCATATATAGTTACTTTTACTGAATAATGTTATATTTTCATATGGCTTAGAATTATTGTATAGTGCCCTTCCATTTCAACGCGAATGGTTCCCTTTTTTATTTCTCATAGGGTACTACTGATAATGAATTTTCTCAGCTTTCGTTTGAGAATGTTTCAATTCTCCATAGTTTTTAAAGGGCCTTTTTGCCATATATTGAATTCTTAGTTGACAGGTTTTGTTTTGCTTTGAGCACTTTAATATGTCATTCCTCTGCTTTCTGGCCTCTGTGGTTTCTGATGAGAAATTGACTGATAATCTTATTGAGAATTTTTTTTTTTTTACCTGAGGAATTGCTTCCTTCTTGTTGCTTTCAAGAATGTCTCTGTTTTTGGCTTTGGAAAAAAATTTTAAAGTGTATCTCAGTGTGTGTATCTTTGAATGTATCCTATTTGAGTTTGTTGAGACTCTTTAATGCATAGATTCATGACTTTCATCAAATTTGGGAACTTTTTTGTCCTGAATTCCCCATTAGGTGCAACAGAGATGAGTGCTTTCATTTGTCCTTCAGATAGTATACAGTATACAAATTATCATGTATGTCTATTCTAAACTGAATAGACCTGTCCTTCAGGTAGTATACATTATACAAATTATCATGTATGTCTATTCAGTTTAGAATATTATGCATATTATAACATATTATGCATGTCTATTCTAAACTGAATAGACATACATTCTAAACTGAATAGACATACATAATAGACATACATAATAATTTGTGAATGAGGTCTGCTCTGTTCCTTCCCTAACCAGGGATCAGGGTCTACCAGTGGGAATGTGGTCTGCCATCTTCAAGATGGCCATCAAGCTAACTAGCTGCTGTGTGGACAATGTATATTAGGAGGGCTAAAGTACTGTCAGCTATCCCAGTTAGGAAGCTACTGCAGTCATCCAGGTAGAAAGATGATGGCGGTCTTGACTTGAGTGGTAGCAGTAGAGATAGTGATAATTGTGCCTCTTTATCAGTGTAAATAGGAAGTGAATCTATAATGCCTACAATGACTTAGTGAGATAGAAGTCTTATTTGCTCACTCTCACCTGTTTTCCATCAAAACAGTATGAAGCAACTATCTCTTGCTATAGTGGAAAAAGTAACTATTGCTAGAATTTTTATACCATATAATCAAATTCCAGTGTTGAGAGGTATAGGCACAAAATATTTAAAAAATATTTCTTTATTTTCTTTTAAATAAATTTCTGTATTTTAATGAATTACTTGTACTCATTGTTTAAAGAAAAAGCCATATAGTATACTATAAAATATAAATCAAGGAAAAACCTTTTACCTGAAATCCTATTACCTAGACATAAAGAGGTTAACATTTTGGTGAACTTCTGTTTAGGCCTGCCTCCTCGACACCCTTTCTTTTACTGGCCACTCCTTGGTTGCCTTTGCTTATTTCTATTGTCTACCTGATATCTGAATATTAACATAAAACATATATGAATACCCATACACAGAAATTCTGGTATATGTGTATAATTATGTATAATTTTACATAAATAGGATGATATGCCATGCTGCTTTGTAATTTTTGTATTCTACTTACCAATTTCATAGACATCAGTCTATGTTGATAAATATAAATAACTTATAATGTTTAATGGCTCATGATATTCTATTATATAAGTAAATTATAATTTAGGAAACAAGCTGTTTTCAGGTTTGTTTGATTTTTCTCTTATTAATAATGCACTAACAGACATTCTCATGATAAATGAAATTGATGAAATAGATGACAGCAATTGTATTGGAAATTTTTATCTGTACCTCTCAGAAACTGATTTTAATAGAAAAAAATAAGCAAAAATACCAAAGTCTTAACAATGCAGTAATCTTGAGGTATTGGATATACATAGAGGATTAAGAGGATATATATTCTTTTTGAGTATACAGGGAAAATTTACAAAAATAGTGTATGTATTAGGCTATACAGGAAGCCTCTAAAATTCCAAAGAATCAGTATTATACACACTATGTTCTTCAACCATGACAATAAAATGGAAAATTAATAATAAATATTAAAACGTTCTATGTTTTTGAACTAACATATAATATATGAAATTCTTTGAGTTAAAAAAAGAAATACATTTTAGGATGGAATAATGAAGTCACTATACATCAACCTTTGTGGAACACTGTTTATTACTTGAAATATGTTGGTCATCAAAGATTGGAAACAAATGTGATGAACATTTAATTCCAGAAATAGGAAATAGCAGAGCATACCCAATGTAACAAGACAGACTCTTAACATATAAGAGTTAAGGGTGGAAATTAAATAAATTAAAGGATAGCTATAATAACAATAAAAATTGGTGGAGATTATTAACAAAACCAAAAATTGAAAGACTGAAAAATTTAACAAGATAAACCACTGATAGGGCTGATGAAAGAATGAGAAGATGCAAAGAAACAAAATACAGAATATAGAATAAAATAAATGGAATGTTACAGACACAATAGAGATTTTTCAACAGACAAAAGAATTATAAACAGCTATATCCTAATACATTTGAAGAATTAAATTCCTAGAAAATATAAAAGGCCAAAATGGCACAAGAAAAAATTACTCAGTACACTAATACATTTTATTTTAATTTCTTTTTATTTTTCTTTATTGGAGTATAATCGCTTTACACTGATGTGTCTGTTTTTGCTGTACAGCAAAGTGAATCAGCTGTACATATACATATATCCCCTCTTTTTTGGATTTCCTTCCCATTTAGGTCACCACAGTGAATTGAGTAGAGTTCCCTGTGCTATGCACTAGGTTCTCAATAGTTATCTATTTTATACATACTAGTGTATATGTGTCAATCTCAATCTCCCAATTCATCCTATCCCCCACCTTTGGTATCCATACATTTGTTCTTTATGTCTGTGTCTCTATTTCTGCTTTGCAAATAGGATCATCTATACAATTTTTCTAGATTCCACATATGTGCGTTAATATATAATATTTGTTTTCTTCTTTCTGACTTACTTCACTCTGTATGACAGTTTCTAGGTCCATCCACATCTCTGCAAATGACACAATTTCGTTCTGTTTTATGGATGAGTAATATTCCATTGTATATATGTACCACATCTTCTTTATCCATTCATCTGTTGATGGATATTTAGTTTGCTTCCATGTCCTGGCTATTGTAAATAGTGCTGCAATGAACATTGTGGTACATGTATCTTTTTGAATTATTGTTTATTCAGGGTATATGCTCAGTAGTGGGATTACTGGGTCATATGGTAGTTCTATTTTTAGTTTTTCAAAAAACCTCCCTACTGTTCTCCATAGTGGCTGTATTGAGTTACATTCCCACCAACAGTGCAGGAAGGTTCCCTTTACTCCACACCCTCTCCGGTCTCTATTGTTTCCTACCTTTTGATGATGGCCATTGTGAGCAGTGTGAGGTGATACTTCATTGTGGTCTTGATTTGCATTTCTCTAATAATTAGTGACATGGAGCATCTTTTCATATGTTTGTTGGTCATCTGTATGTGTTCTTTGGAGAAATGTCTATCTAGGTCTTCTGCCCATGTTTTGATTGCATTGTTTGTTTCTTTGATATTGAGCTGTCTGTGCTGTTTGCATATCTTGGAGATTAATCCCTTTTCAGTTGCTTAATTTGCAAATATTTTCTCCCATTCTGAGGGTTCTCTTCATGTTGTATTTATGGTTTCCTTTTCTGTGCAAAAGCTTTTAAGTTTAATTAGGTCCCATGTGTTTATTTTTGTTTTTATTTTCATTACTGTAGGAGGTGGGTCAGTAAAGATCTTGCTGTGATTTATGTCAGAGTGTTTTTCCTATGTTTTTGTCTAAGAGCTGTATATTGTCTGTTATTACATTTATGTCTTTAATCCATTTTGAGTTTATTTTTGTGTATGGTGTTTGGTAATGCTCTAATTCCATACTTTTACATATAGCTGTCAAGTTTTCCCAGCACCACTTATTGAAGAAACTCTCTTTTCTGCATTGTATATTCTTGCCTCCTTTGTCATAGATTAGGTGACCATAGGTGCGTGGGTTTATCTCTGGACACTCTATCCTGTTCCATTGATCTATATTTCTCTTTTTGTGCTAGTACTGTACTGTCTTGCTTACTGTAGCTTTGTCGTGTAGTCTGAAATTGAGGAGCCTGATTTTTCCAGCTTTGTTTCTTTCTCAAGATTACTTTGGTTATTCAGGGTCTTTTGTGTTTTCATACAAATTGTAAAGTTTTTGTTCTAATTCTGTGAAAACTCCATTGGTAGTTTGATAGGGATTACATTGAACCTGTAGATTGCTTTGGGTAGATCAATCATTTTCACAATATCGATTCCTCCAATGCAAGAACATGGTATATCTCTCTGTTTATGTTTTCTTTGATTTCTTTCATCAGTGTTTTCCAGTTTTCTGAGTACAGACTTTTCCTCCTTAAATAGGTTATTCCTGGGTATATTATCTTTTTTGTTGCAATGGTAAAGGGGATTGTTTTCTTAATTTCTCTTTCTACTCTTTTATTGTTGGTGTATAGGAATGCAAGAGATTTCTATGTATTAATTTTGTATCTTGCAACATTACCAAATTCATTGATTAGTTCTTGTAGTTTTCTGGTGGTATCTTTAAGATTTTCTATGTACAGTATTATGTCATGTGCAAACAGTGACAGTTTTACTTTTTCTTTTCCAATTTATATTCCTTTTATTTCTTTTTCTAAGTATTTTTAACATTTCTTCCAGGTTGTCCATTTTATTGCCATATAGTTGCTTTTAATAGGATCTTATGATCCTTTGCATTTCTGCACTGTTAATTGTAACTTCTCCTTTTTCATTTCTAATTTTATTGATTTGTGTCCTGTCCCTTTTCTTCTTGATGATTCTGGCTAAAAGTTTATAAATTTTGTTTATCTTCTCAAGGAAGCAGGTTTTAATTTCATTGATCTTTGCTATTATTTTCATTGTATATATTTCATTTATTTCTGCTGTTTTCTTTATGATTTCTTTCCTTCTACTAACTTTGGGTTTTTTTGTTCTTTCTCTAGGTGCTTTAGGTGTAAGGTTAGCTTGTTCATGTGAGATTTTTCTTGTTTCTTGAGATAGGATTGTATTGCTATAAACTTCCTTCTTAGAACTGCTTTTGTTGCATCCCATAGGTTTTGAGTCACTGTGCGTTTGTTGTCTTTTGTGTCTAGGTATTTTTTTTATTTCCTCTTTGATTTCTTCAGTGATCTCTTGGTTATTTTGTAGCATGTTGTTTAGCCTCCAGGTGTTAGTGTTTTTTGCATTTTTTCCTGTAATTTCTATTCTCAGTAGCATTGTGTTTAGAAAAGATGCTTGATACGATTTCGATTTTCTTACATTTACCTAGGCTTGATTTGTGAACCAAGATCTTATCTATTCTGGAGAATGTTCTGTGTGCACTTGAAAAGAAAGTGTAGTCTGCTGCTTTTGGGTGGAATGTCCTATAAACATCAATTAAGTCTATCTGTTCTACTCTGTCATTTAAAGCTTGTGTTTCCTTATTTTTTTTCTGTTTGGATGATCTATCCTTTTATGTAAGTGGGGTGTTAAAGTACCCCACTATTTTTATGTTACTGTTGCTTTCCCCTTTTATGGCTGTTAGCATTTGCCTTATGTATTGAGGTGCTGTGTTGGGTACATATATATTTATAGTTGTTTTGTCTTCTTCTTTGATTGATCCCTTAATCATTATGAAGTGTCCTTCCTTGTGTCTTGTAACACTCTTTATTTCAAAGTCTATTTTATCTAATATGAGTATTGTGACTCCAACTTTCTTTTGATTTCCATTTGCATGGTGTATCTTTTTCCATGCCCTCACTTTCAGTCTGTATGTGTCCTTAGGTCTGAAGTGGATCTCTTGTAGACAGTATATATATGGGTCTTTTTTCTGTATCCATTCAGCCAGTCTGTGTCTTTTGATTGGAGAATTCAATCCATATACATTCAAGGTAATTATCAGTGTCCATGTTCCTATTACCATTTTCTTAATTGTTTTCATTTGTTTTCCTGATTCTTTTTCTTTTCTTGTGTTTCCCACGTAGAGAAGTTCCTTTAGCATTTACTGTAAAGCTGGTTTGGTGGTGCTGAATTATCTTAGCTTTTGCTTGTCTGTAAAGCTTTTGATTTCTTTGTTGAACCTGAATGAGAGCCTTACTGGGTAGAGTATTCTTGGTTGTAGGATTTTCCCTATCATCACTTTAAATATATGCTGCCACTCCCTTTTTGCCTGCAGTGTTTCTGCTGAGAAATCAGCTGATAACATTATGGGAATTTCCTTGTGTGTTATTTGTTGCTTTTCCCTTGCTGCTTTTAATATTTTTTTCTTTGTATTTAATTTTTGTTAGTGTGATTAATATGTGTCTTGGCATGTTTCTCCTTGGGTTTACCCTATATGGGACTCTTCTTTTCCTGGACTTGGATGGCTATTTCATTTCCAGTGTTAGGGATGTTTTCAACTATAATCTCTTCAAATATTTTCTCAGATCCTTTCCGTTTCTCTTCTTCTTCTGGGACCCCTATAATTTGAATGTTGGTATACTTAATCTTGTCCCAGCCGTCACTGAGACTGTCCTTAATTCATTTCATTCTTTTTTCTTTATTCTTCTTCGTGTCAGTTATTTCTACCATTCTATCTTCCAGGTCACCTATCCGCTCTTCTGTCTCACTTATTCTGCTATTGATTCTGCTAGAATATTTTTATTTCAGTTATTGTGTTGTTCGTCACTGTTTTTTTCCTTTTTAGTTCTTCTAGATCCTTGTTAAACATTTCTTGTGTTTTCTCCATCTGTGCTTCCATACTATTTCCATACTGTTGTTTGCACTCTGTTGGGTGGAGGTGATTTTTTTCATTCTGCTGGGCAGTGCCACATCATGTGTGGGGTGTGTTGTGGGGTGTCTTTGAGCTTAGTATGACTTTAGGCAGCCTGTCTGCTGATGAGTGGGGCTGTGTCCCTGTCTTGCTGGTTGTTCGATATGAGGTGTCCAGCACTAGTACCTGCAGGTAGTTGGGTAGTGCCGAGTGTTGGTGTCCATATGGGTACCTCACAGCTTCCTGGACTTGGTGCTCCCACCCTGGAGGCATAGGAATAACCTCTGCCTGGGGAACCAGGAGCCTACAAGCCATGCAGTGCCAGCAGAGAAAAAAATAAGAAAAAAAAGGAAAAGAATACAAACAGACAAACAAAACACAGGACAAATAGAAAAAAACAAAAACAAAGAATAACAACAACAACATACAATAATAAGAAGAAAACAAACAGACAAACCAAAGCCAAGAGAAATTATAAAAACAAAACCAGACAAGCATAAATAAAGAAGCAGATAGAGGAGAAAAATAAAAAGAAAAAGAAGAAAACAAATAACTCAAAAATGAAAAGAATCAATAAGGACTAAACTAACAAAAAGAAAAAATGAAAAACAAAACAAAAACAGAAAGTAATTTAAAGAAAGAGCAAAGAAAACATAAAAGAAGCACATAAAAATGATCAAAACACCCCAAAGAACAGAAAAAAGAAAAAAACCCCACAAAACACGAGAAAAGTAACATAAAAATAGAAAAAAAAATAAAAATAAAAAAATAGTGGAAACATTAACACCAAAAGTGAACAAAAGGAAACAAACAAAAAGACAAAAATAGTAATAAGAATATTTTCCTGGGGTCGCCTCTTTCAGTGTCCTTGCTCCCCCAGTGAGCCACAGTCAACCCTCACTTCTCCAGGAGTCCCTCCAACACCTTTAGGTAGGTGTCTGAACCTGTTGTGGTCACTGTGGGGCCAGCTCACATTCTGACCTGGCCCAAGTTCCATGTGTGCTTGCCACCAAAGTTCACTGCTGCTAGAGCTAGACTGTTATCAGTTTAGGGAATGAAATGATGTACCTCAGATTATGACTTGAACCCATGTGACCAGGACTCAAACCCAGCCAAAACCCAGGTTGTGATTAGAACCCACATTGCCAGGACTCAAACCCATGCTCCTGGGACCTGAACCTGGCCAAAACCCATGGTCTTTTTTTTTTTTATTATTTTATTTTATTTTTTTGGGGGGTACACCAGGTTCAATCAACTGTTTTTATACACATATCCCCATATTCCCTCCCTTCCTTGACGCCCCCCCCTCGATTCCCCCCCACCCTCCCTGCCCCAGTCCTCTAAGGCATCTTCCATCCTCGAGTTGGACTCCCTTTGTTATACAACAACTTCCCACTGACTATTTTACAGTTGGTAGTATATATATGTCTGTACTACTCTCCCGCTTCTTCTCAGTTTCCCCTTCACCCCCCGCCCCCTCCCATACCTCGAGTTCTCCAGTCCATTCCCTGTATCTGCTTCCCTGTTCTTGTCACTGAGTTCATCAGTACCATTTTTAGATTCCGTATATGTGAGTTAGCATGCAATATTTGTCTTTCTCTTTCTGACTTACTTCACTCTGTATGACAGATTGTAGTTCTATCCACCTCATTACATATAGCTCCATCTCATCCCTTTTTATAGCTGAGTAATATTCCATTGTATATATATGCCACATCTTCTGTATCCATTCATTTGTTGATGGGCATTTAGGTTGCTTCCATGTCCTGGCTATTGTAAAGAGTGCTGCAATAAACATTATGGTACAAGTTTCTTTTGGGATTATGGTTTTCTTTGGGTATATGCCCAGGAGTGGGATTACTGGATCATATGGTAGTTCTATTTGTAGTTTTTTAAGGAACCTCCAAATTGTTTTCCATAGTGGCTGTACCAACGTACAGTCCCACCAACAGTGCAGGAGAGTTCCCTTTTCTCCACACCCTCTCCAACATTTGTTGTTTCCAGACTTTGTGATGATGGCCATTCTGATTGGTGTGAGGTGATACCTCATTGTGGCTTTGACTTGCATTTCTCTGATGATGAGTGCTGTTGAGCATCTTTTCATGTGTTTGTTGGCCATCTGTATGTCTTCTTTGGAGAAATGTCTATTTAGGTCTTCTGCCCATTTGTGGATTGGGTTATTTGCTTTTTTGGTATGAAGCTGCATGAGCTGCTTGTATATTTTGGAGGTTAATCCTTTGTCCGTTGTTTCATAGGCAATTATTTTTTCCCATTCTGAAGGTTGCCTTTTAGTCTTGTTTATGGTTTCCTTTGCTGTGCAAAAGCTTTTAAGTTTCATGAGGTCCCATTCGTTTATTCTTGATTTTATTTCCATGATTCTAGGAGGTGGGTCAAAAAGGATGTTGCTTTGATGTATGTCAAAGAGTGTTCTGCCTATGTTTTCCTCTAGGAGTTTGATAGTGTCTGGCCTTATATGTAGGTCTTTAATCCATTTGGAGTTTATTTTTGTGTATGGTGTTAGGAAGTGTTCTAATTTCATTCTTTTACATGTTGCTGTCCAATTTTCCCAGCACCACTTATTGAAGAGGCTGTCTTTTTTCCATTGTATACTCGTGCCTCCTTTGTCAAAGATAAGGTGCCCATATGTGTTTGGGCTTACTTCTGAGTTCTCTATTCTGTTCCATTGATCTTCCTTTCTATTTTTGTGCCAGTACCATACTGTCTTGATCACTATGGCCTTGTAGTATAGTTTGAAGTCAGGAAGCCTGATTCCACCAATTCCATTTTTCCTTCTCAAGATTGCTTTGGCTATTCGGGGTCTTTTGCGTTTCCATACAAATCGTAAGATTTCTTGCTCTAGTTCTGTGAAAAATGCCATTGGCAATCTGATCGGGATTGCATTAAATCTGTAAATTGCTTTGGGTAGTACAGTCATTTTCACGATGTTGATTCTTCCAATCCAGGAACATGGTATATCCCTCCATCTGTTTATGTCATCTTTGATTTCTTTCATCAATGTCTTAAAGTTTTCTGCATACAGATCTTTTGCCTCCTTAGGCAGGTTTATTCCTAGGTATTTTATTCTTTTGGTTGCAATGGTGAATGGGAGAGTTTCCTTAATTTCTCTTTCTGCTCTTCCGTTGTTAGTGTATAGGAATGCAAGAGATTTCTGTGCATTAATTTTGTATCCTGCTACTTTACTAAACTCATCAATGAGTGCTAGCAGTTTTCTGGTAGAGTCTTTAGGGTTTTCTATATATAGTATCATGTCATCTGCAAAGAGTGATAATTTTACTTCTTCTTTTCCAATTTGGATTCCTTTAATTTCTTTTTCTTCTCTGATTGCTGTGGCTAACACTTCCAAAACTATGTTGAATAACAGTGGTGAGAGTGGACACCCTTGTCTTGTTCCTGTTCTTAGAGGGAATTCTTCCAGTTTTTCTCCATTGAGAACAATGTTGGCTTTTGGTTTGTCATATATGGCTTTTATGATGTTGAGGTAATTTCCTTCTATGCCCATTTTCTGGAGAGCTTTTATCATAAATGGATGTTGAACTTTGTCAAAAGCTTTTTCTGCATCTATTGAAATGATCATATGGTTTTTATCCTTCAATTTGTTGATATGATGTATCACGTTGATTGATTTGCGTATATTGAAGAATCCTTGCATCCCAGGGATAAACCCCACTTGATCGTGGTGTATGATTTTTTTAATGTGCTGTTGCAGTCTGTTAGCTAGTATGTTGTTGAGGATTTTTGCATCTATATTCATCAGTGATATTGGTCTGTAGTTTTCTTTTTTTGTGACATCTTTGCCTGGTTTTGGTATCAGGGTGATGGTAGCCTCGTAGAATGAGTTTTGGAGTGCTCCGCCTTCTGCAATATTTTGGAAGAGTTTGAGAAGGATAGGTGTTAACTCTTCTCGAAATGTTTGATAGAATTCGCCTGTGAATCCATCTGGTCCTGGGCTTTTGTGTGTTGGGAGATTTTTAATCACTGCCTCAATTTCTGTACTTGTGATTGGTCTGTTCATGGTTTCTATTTCTTCCTGGTTCAGTCTTGGAAGATTGTATTTTTCTAAGAATGTATCCATTTCTTCCAGGTTATCCAATTGATTGGCATATAGTTGCTTGTAGTAGTCTCTCATGATGTTTTGTATTTCTGAGGTGTCCGTTGTTACTTCTCCTTTTTCATTTCTAATTCTGTTGATTTGCATCTTCTCCCTTTTTTTCTTGATGAGTCTGGCTAATGGTTTATCAATTTTGTTAATCTTCTCAAAGAACCAGCTTTTAGTTTTATTTATTTTTCTTATGGTTTATTTCCTTTCTTTTTCATTTATTTCTGCTCTGATCTTTACGATTTCTTTCCTTCTGCTCACTTTGGGGTTTCTTTGTTCTTCTTTCTCTAGTTGTTTGAGGTGTAAGGTTAGGTTGTTTATTCGATCATTTTCTTGTTTCTTAAGGTAGGACTGTATTGCTATAAACTTCCCTCTTAGAACTGCTTTTGCTGTGTCCCATAGGTTTTGGGTTGTTGTGTTTTCGTTGTCATTTGTTTCTAGATACTTTTTGATTTCCTCTTTGATTTCTGTAGTGATTCCTTGGTTGTTTAATAGTGAATTGTTTAGCCTCCATGTGTTTGTATTTTTTGCAGTTTTTTTCCTGTAATTGATATCTAGTCTCATGGCGTTGTGGTCTGAGAAGATGCTTGATATGATTTCAATTTTCTTGAATTTGCTGAGGTTTGATTTGTGACCCAAGATGTGATCTATCCTGGAAAATGTTCCGTGTGCACTTGAGAAGAAAGTGTAGTCTGTCGTTTTTGGATGGAATGTCCTATAAATATCAATTAAGTCGAGATGGTCTAATGTGTCATTTAAAGCTTGTGTGTCTTTATTTATTTTCTGTTTGGATGATCTGTCCATTGATGTAAGTGGGGTGTTCAAGTCTCCCACTATAATTGTGTTACTGTCGATGTCCCCTTTTATAGCTGTTAGCATTTGCCTTAGGTATTGAGGTGCTCCTATATTGGGGGCATAGATATTTACCATTGTGATATGTTCTTCTTGGATGGATCCCTTGATCATTATGTAGTGCCCTTCCTTGTCTCTTTTAATAGTCTTTACTTTCAAGTCTAATTTGTCTGATATGAGTATTGCTACTCCAGCTTTCTTTTGACTTCCATTTGCATGGAATATCTTTTTCCATCCCTTCACTTTCAGTCTATATGTATCCCTTGGTCTGAAGTGGGTTTCTTGTAGGCAGCATATAGAAGGGTCTTGTTTTTGTATCCATTCAGCCAGTCTGTGTCTTTTTGTTGGAGCATTTAATCCATTGACATTTAAAGTGATTATTGACATGTGTGTTCCAATTACCATTTTCTTAATTGTTTTGGGTTTGTATTTGTAGGTGTTTTCCTTTTCTTGTGTTTCCTACTTAGAGAAGTTCCTTTAGCACTTGTTGTAAGGCTGGTTTGGTGGTGCTGAATTCTCTTAACTTTTGCTTGTCTGGAAAGCTTTTGATTTCTCCCTCAAATCTGAATGAGATTCTTGCTGGGTAAAGTATTCTTGGTTGTAGGTTTCTCTCTTTCAGGACTTTCAGTATATCCTGCCATTCCCTTCTGGCCTGCAGAGTTTCTGTAGAAAGGTCAGCTGTTATCCTGATGGGTTTTCCCTTATATGTTGTTTGTTGCTTTTCTCTTGCTGCTTTTAATATTTTTTCTTTGTGTTGAATTGTCGTTAGTTTGATTAATATGTGTCTTGGTGTATTTCTCCTTGGGTTTATTCTGTATGGGACTCTCTGTGCTTCTTGGACTTGGTTAATTATTTCCTTTCCCATGTTGGGGAAGTTTTCCACTAGAACCTCTTCAAATATTTTCACAGACCCTTTCCTGTTTTCTTCTTCTTCTGGGATGCCTATAATTCGAATGTTGGTACGTTTAAGGTTATCACTGAGGTCTCTGAGGCTGTCTTCTAGTCTTTTTATTTTTTTATCTTTTTCCTGCTCTGTGGCGTTTATTTCTTCCATTCTATCTTCCAACTCACTTATTCGTTCTTCTGCCTCAGTCATTCTGCTGGTTAGAGCATCTAGAGTATTTTTAATTTCAGTTATTTTGTTATCCATTGCTGTTTGTTTTTCTGAGTTCTTATGAACTGTTTCTTGTACTTTCTCTAATTTGTTATCGAGATTTTGTATCATTTTTACTATCATTACTCTAAATTCTTTTTCAGGCATTTTTCCTATTTCCTCCTCATTTATTTGGTCTTGTGGGTTTTTTTCCTGCTCCTTTGCCTGCATGGTGTTTCTTTGTTTCCTCATGGTTGTCCAAGCTTTTGGGGTTGCTTGTCCTGGTGATAGAGGTGTTTATAGAAGACTGTCCAAGCCTCAGACTAATGTCCAAGTATTGGATTAGACGAATATTCAGTCTAGGAAACACATACATGTATAAGACACACAATTATTGAATCCGTTAGGACATAAGGCTCTAGAAAGACCTGACAGAACCCCAGTGTGCTATCAGATATTCAGAGAGAAACCCAGCAGAAATTGACAACTGAAACAGAACAAATCAGAGACAAAAGCAAAAGCAAACAAACAACAAATAACACCCTACACATACAAACATCAATCCAGGGAGATTTTGTAAGCTAGGATCAAATATAGAAATGAGCTGGAGTACCACCAGAGAGAATGGAGATTCTCAGAATGTAATTAGACAACTGTACTAAGAACTAAGATAAAGACAAAAGCCTAATATTAATACCAAGGCAGTGCATCATCTGGAGAATAGAGCAAGGAGTCTGAGCAGACCGATAGTGTTGCTTATAAGTATGTTAAGATAAAATACACTTAAAATGGCTGGAAGAAAGGGGAACAGAAGAGCGTAATGTGGTTGGAAATATGCAAAGAAAAAGAAAGGAATAGAAGTGTATAAAAGAAAGGGATGAAAGGAAAGTATGAAAGATATTTTGTCCGTACTACCAAAAACTTAGCTAGATATAGAAGTATTTTAAAAGGCAAAAAAAAAAAAAAAAAAAAAAAGAGTAAAAAATATCCTTATAAAATTATGTTGTAAAACTTGTAGATCCCTTAGGGCTAAGATCGTATTTAATAAATCAAAAAAAAAAAAAAAAAAAAAAAAAAAAAAGAGAAAGGAAAAAAAAAAAAAAAAATCCAGAACTGATCCCCGAATGGACCAGTTCAATAGGTATTGATACTACTATTTCTGTTTCCTTAGCGTCTCAGCTGTAAGTGTCCTTTTCCTTGCCTTGGGTTTTTTTTTTTGCGTTATTCTGTGACCAGCAGAGGTTCCTTTATTGTTCGTCTGTAAGCCTCGGTGTGTGGGGAGGGAGAGGGTGCAATAGTGGCTCCTTCTCCTGGGAGGGAGTGAGCAGTGGCGCACTGTTGCTTCAGTCAGGCTTGGAGGTGCCTCTTGCAGAGGGCGCTGGTGGCTCAGGCGTACACAGAAAGTCTTAGAGTTGGGCCTCTCTCGGGGTTTTTTCTTTTTGATGCTGGTTTTTTTTTTTTTTTTTTTTTTCTCTCGGCAGCCTCCCTGCTGCTGGCGTTGCAAGGAGTTTTAATCTAGCCCCGCCCGAGCGCCTGAGGGTGCTTGTTATCCCTGAGTGCCTTATGTGGCCCCGCAGGGCGTCTCTCCGCTGCCTGTTGCAGAGGCGCCGAAAGAGAGAGAGAGGCTATGCGCGCGGCTCCTCCCCCCCGCCCGGGAGCTTGCAGCCTCCAGCCGCCATCATGGCCGGGCAGCTCTCAGGGACGGGCACTCCTCTCCGCGGACCTCCTCCCTCCTGTCCTCTCGGTCCGTCACCCTACCGGCAACAATGTTTCTCCCCCGAACCAGCTCTCCGGTTCCCACGCTCCCGCTCCTGGACCCTCCATTCAGCCGCGGATCGATGTCTCGGTCCGGGAACGCTGAGCTGCGCTGCGGACCCTCCGTATGTTTCTCACTCCCTCCCGTCTGCCACAGCTCCGCCGCTTCACCCTCTTTGAGCCCTCGTAGATGCCTCCCTACCGGCTATGTCAGGTTCTCCGCAGCCCTTTCCGGTGTCCGAGGCCGTCTGCTGGTGTTCAGCTGGTTCTCTGTGGGAATGACTGTGTCCTTCCGTGCATTCCCAATGCATCTGTGGAGAGGGATGCACTCCACGTCTCTCTACTTCGCCGCCATCTTTTTCTCCCCCCATGGTCTTTTAACTGAGCTCACACACCTGGTTATAGGCCTTAATGAAGCTCAGGTTCTTGATGTCTCATCACAGAACAAATTCAGTGAGAGATAAAGTGATAGGTAAAAAGTGGATTTATTTAGAGAGAAACACAGTCCGCAGACCTAGTGTGGGCCTTCTCAGAAGATGAGAAAGGCACCAGGGTATGGGGTTGTCAGTTTTTATAGGGGTGGGTAATTTCATAGCCTGAGTGGGAGGAGTATTCCAGCAATTTTGGGAAAGGGGCAGAGCCAGGAATTGGGCCATCTCCCACACTTTGATCTTTGGAGGTCAGCCTCAGAACTGTCATGGTGCTAGTGGGTGTGTCACAATGAGCATAAACTGAGGCTTGAGGTCTAGTGGAAGTTGACTCATGTGCTGTCTTGGACCTATTTGGCTCTAATCAGTTTATGTTGTGTCCTTGGGCTATGTCATTCTTCTAAAGGTTGTGTCCTGTCCCCTTCCCTTCTGTTTCAGGAATACTCATTATCTATTTAGATGTTCCACAGACTCTGGATTTACCAAGATGATTGCGGGGATTTAATCCTGGGCTTGTGCAGCTGCATGGAGAGATTTCTGTTCCTCTTCCTTAGTGGTACCACTCCTGGGGCTCAGCTTTGGTTTTTGCCCCACCTCTGCACGTGCACCACCCTCAGGCGTTTGCTCCCTTGCAAGGCATGAGGGAGTGAAAGCAGCAGCTGATTGGGGCACACTTACTCACTGAAACCGGGAGGGGTTTAGTGGCCACAACTGGAGCATGTGTGAAATGCATGTGGTGGAGACAAGCAGGCAGTTGCAACAGACTGGGGTGCGTTCACTCTGGTGGGAGTCCCTCCCAGTGCCTGCAGAAGAAGGGACAGGTGTTTGGGGGTCGTGGTGGCCCCATGCCTGAGTGCCACTCAACAATGGTGCCTCGTTTCCTAGGCAGACCACACGTCCTCTAGGGATGTTTCTAGCCATGGAGGTCCTCATTCTTGTCCCCTCTGTTGTATCTGCACAGCCAACGCCAAGAGCAGTCCTCTCCCAAGATCCACTCTCTTAATCCCACACTTTAGCACTCATTCCCCACCAGCATTGGTTGATTCTCATCTCAGGCAGGGGCATCCAGGGCTGATTCCTGATGCAGCTTTGGGATGGGCAGCGCTCAGGACCCTGGAGCCTAAGCAGGGCAGAGGAGGCTTTGGCTTGAGGGGTGGGTGAGCCTGTTCAGATGGGTGCCCCTCTCAGTGCTTATAGAGGCAGACATTGGTGAGTTGGGAAGGGGGTTGCAGTGGTGGCCCTGCCCCTTGTGCACCACTCAACAATAACGCCTTGCTTCTATGGTGTCCCAGGCTTCCTCCACAAACTTTCCTGGTTATAGAACTCCTTATTTCTGTCCTTTCAGGTTGTCTTTTCATAGCCAACAGCTGTCTCCTCACTGGGTTTGTGCTCCAATCCCCACTTTCCAGTACCCAGTCCCCCTCCTCAATAGGAGATACATGACTCAGGCTGGAGTGCACAGGGCTGTAGCACAGACCATGAGTGCAGTTCTCACTTTGTCCTGCCTTCCACAGACTGTCCACTGCATTCTCCTTCGATCCCCTGAATGTCCCTTTCTGTCCCCATTGATTTCTCCACCATAAGGGGTGTTTTCTTAGTACAGGAACCTCTCCTCACCTTCAGCTTCCTGCCGGGGTTGCTGGTCCCTTTTTTAGATTCCTCTTTTCTGTTTTTCTTTCTTTTGTCCTACCTGGATGAGAGGGAATTTTTCTTGTCCTATTAGGTATCCGAAGACTTCCGCTAATGTTCAGCAGGTGAGAATCGTTCCATTTGTAGATGTATTCTTGATTTACTTCTGAGGAGAGACAAATTCTGCATCCTCCTATTCTGCCATTTTGACTCAATACCTTTTAAATAAATTGAAATGGAAGACAAAGATACCCTCTCCTCTTTGCTCACCAACAAAAAGTGGTCCCAGATGGCTTTACTGTTGAATTCTACCAAACAATTAAGGGAACAGTTAATTGTTATTGGTATACAAAGTATTTCGGGAAATAAGAAAAGAGTAAAAGCTATCAGGACAATTTATAATAGTATTGTAATTTTGATTACAAAATAAGGAAAATTGAGAACAAAAAACATAGTCCCCTTTTGCTTATGAACATAGATGAACTCTGAAGAATGAAATAAAGAACAAAATAAATAAATAGGTATTCCATGTTCATGGATAGGAAAATATAAGAATGTCAAGATGTGAGTTCTTCTCTACTTGATCTATAGGTTCAGCACAATCCCAATCAAAATCCTAGCAAGTTATTTTGTGGATATCAACAAAGTTAATATAAAGTTTAAATGGAAAGGCAAATATACCTAATAGCCAACAGAATATTTGTTTTAGAAGAACAAAATTGGAGGACTGACACTATTGACTTCTATACTTAATATAAAGTACAGTAATCAAGACTGTGGTATTGGCAAAAGATTAGACAAATAGATCAATGGAACAAACTAGAGAGGCTGGAAATAACCCATGTAAATATAGTCAACTGATCTTTGACAAATGAGCAAAGAAAATACAATGGAGCAAAGATAGTCTTTTCAACAAATGGTGCTGGAACTGCATGACATCCACATGCAAAAAAAGAAAAAATGAATCCACGTGCAAAAAAACCTTATACCCTTCACAAAAATTGACCCAAAATAGGTCATAGGCCTAAGTATAAAATGCATAACTATGAAACTCCTAGAAGATAACATAGGAATAAAAACTAGATGACTTTGGGGATGACAGTGACTTTTCAGATACAATACGAAAGGCACAATCCACGAAAGAAATAATTGTTAAGCTAGACTTCGTTAAAATTAAAAACTTTCTGCCCCATTAAAGACAATGTCAGGTGAATGAGAAGAGACGCCACAGACTGCAGAGAAAATATTTGCAAAAGATACATCTGATAAAGAAATGTTATCCAAAATATATGGAGAACTCTTAAAATTCAACCATAAGAAAACAAACAACTGGTTTAAAAACCGGGCTAAAGAACTTAATAGACACCTCACCAAAGAAGATATACAAATTGTAAATAAGCATATTAAAAGATTTTCCACATCATATTTCATTAGGGAAAGGCAAATTGAAACAAGAATGAGATACCACTGTACATCTGTTAGAATGGCTGAAATCCAAAACACATATGAGGATGTGAAGCAAAAGGAAGTCTCATTCACTGGTGATGGGAATGTAAAATTGTACAGCCACTTTGGAAGACAGTTTGGCAGTTTCTTAGCCAACTAAACATACTCTTACCATATGAATCAGCACTCCTTGCACTCCTTGGAATTTACCCAAAGGAGTTGAAAACTTATATTCACACAGAAACCTCCACATGGATGTTTATAGCAGCTTTATTCATAATTGCCAAAACCTGGAAGCAAACAGGATGCTCTTCAGTAGGTGAATAGGTACAGTGGTACATCTGGACAATGCAATATTATTCAGCATTGAAAAGAAATGAGCTATCAAGCTATGAAAAGACATGAAGGAAACAAATACATATTGCTAAGTGAAAGAAGCCAATCTGAAAAGACTACATACTATATGATTTCACTTCTATGGCATTTTGGAAAAAGTAAAACTATGGAGATAGTAAAAAGATCAGGGGTTGATGGTGGAAGGGATGAATAGGTGGAGTATATAGGATTTTTAGGGCAATCAAAATATTCTGTATTTTACCACTATAATGATGGGTATATGTCATTATGTGTATGTCCAAGCCCATAGAATATCCCACACCAAGAGTGAACCCATATCCCACACCGAGTGAACCCTAATGTAAACTATGGACTTTGGGTGGTTATGATGTGTCAATGTAGATTCTTCAATTGTAACAAAAGTTCCACTTTGGTGAGAAATGTTGATATTGGGGAAGGCTATACATGTATGTTGGCAGGGAGTAGATGGGAAATTTCTTAGTTTTGTTATGAACCTAAAACTGCTTTGAAAAAATAAGTCTTTAAAAAAAAGCAAAGGCTTCTTTTACTTATGAACCTAAATGCTAAAGTATTAGCTAACTGAATCCAACAATAAAAATACACACACACACACCCCTTGGAGATATTGTGGGTTTGATTCCAGATCAACACAATAAAGTGAATATTGCAATAGAGTCACATGAATTTTTTCTTCTTCCAGTGCATGTAAAAGTTATGCTTACACTATAGTGTAAACTTTTAAGTGTTCAGTCAGTTCATATCTTAAAAAAAACCAAAGTATATACCTTAATTTTAAAATAATGCTGCTGGAAAATGGTGCCAATAGACTTGCTCAGCACAGGGCTGTTACAAACCTTCAATTTGTAAAAAACACAATCTGTGAAGTGCAACCAAGCAAAATGCAATAAAACAAGGTATGCCTGTGTATATGTGTGTGTATACGTGTATAATACTGTATATATACATATATACATATATATATATATATATATATATATACATATATATATACACACACACATATATAAGGAATCCAAAAAAATCAGCTTTGGAAATCAGTCTTTGCAGTTCACTTCATTTTTAGTGTAAAGAAGAAAAATCTTCATCTAGAATTGAAGGGAAAATCCTTAACTTAATAATGGTTATATAGATGTTCCCCAACTTAACAATGACTGTCAGCTTTACAGTGGTTCAAAAATGATACTCATTCAGTAGAAACCATACTTCAAATTTTGAATTTTGATCTTTTCCCTGGCTAACAATATGCCATACAGTACTCTCTTGTGATACTGGCAAGCTGCAGCTCCCAGTCAGTCATACATACATTCATGATCGTAAACAACTGATACGCTTACAACGGTGCTGTACCCACACAACCATTCTGTTTTTCACTTTTAGTATAGTACTCAATAAATTACATGAGATATTCAACACTTTATTATAAAATAGGCTTTGCATTAGATGATTTTGCCCAACTGTAGGCTAATGTAAGTGTTCTGGGCACTTTTAAGGTGGGCTAAGCTAAGCTATGATGTTGGTAGCTTAGGTGTGTTAAATGCATTTTTAACTTATGATATTTTCAACTCATGATGGGTTCATTGAGACATAACCACATTGTATGTTGAGGAAGATCTCTATAATGAAAACTTATAGCAAACTTTATACTTAACAGAAAAACTTTAAATATATTCCTTTTAAGATGAGGAACAAGTCAGAGATGCCAATCATCTACTGCTGTTTAGCCCAATACTGGAGGGCTTGACCAGTTCTATAAGGATGAAAATTAGGTAAGTGTATAAAGATATGAAGAAAAGATATAAAATTGGCATTATTTGCAGATGATTCAGTAATCTAACTAGAAAAATCAATAAAAAACTTATCGGGCCTAATAAGAAATTCAACCAAAATGGTAATTACCAGAGTAATCTACAAAAGTCAGTATTATCTTCAACACACAGTAACCATCCAGTAAATGTCGTAAGTTAAAATACCATTCATATTAGCAATAAAAACTATGAAATCTACAGAAGTTGTTTTAAACAGGAATACATAAGAACATTTTATTGAAGAAAAAATTAAACTCTAGTAAAGGACATGGAAGTACGCTTAAATAAGATCTGAATAAATTTCAGACATTTCATGCTCTCAGATATATTTCTGTAATATAAAAATGTTAGTTTTCTTCAAATTGAGCTATAAACTAAAATTTAATTGGGTTTTTATCCCAATTCATTTGGAGTATTAAAGTTCACAAATAGTTGTCAACCTTAAAAAAAGAAATTTTACTTTGTTTTGGGACTCTGCACAGGTCTTCCTTTTGTGCTACTTAGTAATAAGCTTAAAAAGATTAAAAACATACTTTATCTAGTGTTTTTGTATTTTATTCCAGAGTTGGTGTATTTTATCCAGCATACACCCAGAAATGGAAATCTCTCCTTACTTCTTTTTTTTTCAAAAATTGCAATATAGTTGACTTGCAGCATTATATTAGTTTCAGGTGTACAACCAATGATCCTATATTTTGTAGATTATACTCCATTTAAAATTATTATAAGTATTGACTATATTCCCTGTGCTGTACATTACATCCTTGTATTTTATTTATTTTATACCTAGTAGTTTGTACCTCTTAATTCCCTTGCCCTATCTTGCCCCTCCCCCAACCCATCTCCCCACAGGTAACCACTAGTTTGTTCTGTATTTGTGTGTCTGTTTTGTTTTGTTATAGTCATTGGTTTATTTTTTAGATTCCACATATAAGTGAATATATACAGTATTTGTCTTTCCCTTTATGGCTTATACCATAATAAGCATAATACCCTCCAGGTCCATCCATGTTGTTACAAATGGCAAGATTTCATTCTTTTTTATGGCTGAGTAATATTATTACATTGTGTATATACATACATGTGTGTGTGTGTGTATACACATATATATACCACATCTTCTTTCTCCATTCATCTACTGATGGACACTCAGTTTGCTTCCATATCTTGGCTCTTGTAAATAATGCTGCTGTGAAAGTTTGGGTGCATATATCTTTTTGAATTAGTGTTTTCATTTTCTTCAGATGTATATCCAAGAGTGGGATTGCTGGGTCACATAGTATCTCTATTTTTCATTTTTTTGAGGAATGTTCATACTGTTTTCCATAGTGGCTGTGCCAATTTACATTCCCATCAACAGTGTACTAGGGTTTCCTTTTATCCACATCATTGCCATCACTTGTTATTTGTTGTCTTTTTGACAGTAGCCATTCTGACACTTGTGAGGTATTTCATCGTAGTTTTGATTTGCATTTCCCTGATGATAAGTTGATGTTGAGTATCTTTTCATGTGCCTGTTGGCCATGTGTATGTCTTCTTTGGGAAAAAATGCCTATTCAAGTCTTCTGCCCATTTTTTAATTGGGTTGTTTGTTGTTTTGATGTTGATTTTTATGGCCTCTTTATATATTTTGAAGATTACCCCATCAGACATATCACTCACAAATACATTCTTCCATTCAGTAGGTTTCCTTTTTGTTTTGTTTCCTTATTTTTAATTGATCAACTAGGGGAAAAATGCTTTCTCATTGGCGAAGAGAATGCTGAGTATATAACTCTATTTTCCTGAGCATTTCTACCTTGTGGGATTTAAGAATTGCTGCTAGGGATCATTTGGTTATTATTATCATTTTGTTGTGGGAGGTATGTAGTATTCGCCCTCCAGAAGACATACTGGATGAGTTTACATAATATTCAAATTGCACATACCTTAGGAAAACTTTAAATTGAGTGTCAGAATGGGTGCTATTACCAGAGAAACTTTGAATAGTAGGTTACATTTGCCAGACACAAAAGAATCCACCCATTTCATTCTGAGGCTCTTAGCCAAAGGGTAGCCTTTGACTAGTCTACCAAATGGATATGTGATCTGTTGTAAAGTTAATGACTTTATTTCTAGGGCATGTTTTTTTTTGTTATTATTCTCTTGTTTTTTCATGTTTTTTTGTTTTTTTTAAATAAACAATAAATTTTAGATGGGGACCGCCCCCCCACACATTTTTGAGAAGAAAGAGGTATTTTCTATAATATCAGAATTCTCAAACTTTTTGGATCGCATAAAATACTTATTGCCCAATAGCACAAAATTATAGGGCTGCAAAGAACTAGACCGTTTAATAATGGAGAATAATAGGCTAAGGGTAAGGAAACCAAGTTGGAAGCATGAGCACTGCTTTCCCTAAACTCAGGTAAAGCACATTTCATGCTCAGATATATGATATCCATTAATTGTTATTTGTGGAAAGGAGTTGTGGGCAAGCCACAAATTATATTTTTAAAAACTTACTTATGCAGTGGTTAAGAATCCGCCTGCCAATGTAGGGTACATGGGTTCGAGCCCTGGTCCGGGAAGATCCCACATGTCGCAGAGCAACTAAACCCATGAGCCACAACTACTGAGTTGCATGCCACAACTACTGAAGCCCACACGCCTAGAGCCCATGCTCCACAACAAGAGAAGCCACTGCAATGAGAAGGCCGCACACTGCAATGAAGACCCAATGCAGCGAAAAATTAAAAAAAAAAAGTTATTAAAACCAACCTCACCCCAGTTAGTATGATTACTTTTTTAAAAAAAATATGAAAATAAGTGTTGGTGAAGATGTGGAGAAACTGGAACCCTTGTGTACCATTGGTGGGAAAGTAAAATGGTGCAAGTGCTATAGAAAAGAGTATGGAGTTTCCTCAAAAAAATAAAAAATAGAACTACCATATGATCCAGCTATTCCACTTTGCTAATTCCATGCCCAAAAGAACTGAAAGCAGGGTCTTGAAGAGATTTGCACACCTATGATCATAGCAATTATTCACAACAGTCAAGAAGTGGAAGCAACCCAAGTGTTCGTCGATGGTTGAGTGGATACATAAAATGTGGTGTATATTACAGTGGAATATTATCCTGCCTTTTAAAGGAAGGAAATCCTGTCACATGAAATAAGTACAAATACTGTATGATTCATTTATTTGAGGCATCTAAAGTAGTAAAGCTCACAAGAACAGAAAGCAAAACAGTGGCTACCAGGAGCTGGGGAGAAGAGGGTACAGAGTTTCAGATTTCTAAGATGAGCCCCAGAGATCTGTTTCACAATGATGTGAATACACTTAACACCATTGACCTGCACACTTGAAAATAGCTAAGATGGTAACTTTTATGTTCTGTGTTTTCTAGCTATGCCAATAAAAAAACTATTTAAGATGTTAAAAAAAAAACCTACTTAAAGACTGTCTTGAGATATTATGACACTCAGGAATGGTTAAAAATGTGATAGTCTTCACATCGTTAGTTTGGAGTTTGGTCCTGGGCCTAGGTTTCCCTTTCTAACACCTGATTACCTTGCCCCAAGCCCTACTCTAAAATTATTTGAATGCACAGGGTCACTTGCTATGTTATTTACAGGAACTTTGTTAACTTATCTGAGCCTCAGTTGTCTCATTTACAGAGTGAAGATAATAAAAAACTAATTTTACACTCAGAAAAGAAGCCCTTCAAAATGTTTAACTGTGGATACGTCTATGCAGTTGCCTTCCAAGGAGGGCAAGACTTTCATTTTTTTACACTTTGTACACCTCTGAATTGTTTGAACCTATTTTATTTCAAATATGCATTACTTTCATAATTTTAAGATTAAAAAGTAAGGTAAGAAAAGATCATAACCAATTTGCAAGTAAAAATCATAGATCAAGCATGGGGATCAATTTATACTCTATCAGGAAACCTAACTGAAACTATCTTAAGTATAGGTATACCTCAGAGATGTTGCAGGTTCAGTTCCAGACCAGTGCAATAAGATGAATATCACAATAAAGCGAGTCACACAAAGTTTTTGGTTTCCTGGTGCATATAAAATTTATATTTACTTTAACACTGTAGTCTTAATTGTACAATGGCATTATGTCTAAAAAATCTAAATACCTTAATTAAAAAATACTTTATTGCTAAATAATGCTAGTCATTGTCTGAACCTTTTGTGAGCTGTAGTAGCAACATCAAAGATCACTGATCACAAATCACCATAACAAAATAAATAATAATTTAAAAGTTTGAACTATTGCAAGAATTACCAAAATGTGACACACAGACATGACATGAGCAAATGCTGTTGGACAGTTGGTGTTGATAGACTTGCTTAACACAGAGTTGCTACAGAACTTCAATTTGTAAAAAACATAATATCTGTGAAGCACAATAAAGCAAAGTGCAGTAAAATAAGGTATGCCCATAGGGGAGAATCCTTGAGGCTCAAGAACTGGCAGCAACAGAAACCTCTGGAAATGGGAGTAAGGGTAGGCCTAAGAAAAAAGAAAGATTTAAATATGCCAGTTTTCCTGAAAGAAGGATCAGTGAAATGAAGCCCAGAGTTAACAGTCCCCATATATGCAATTGGAACATTTATTTAGCTTTCTAGTTCCCCACTCTTCAATTGTCATGGGAAGTCCCTTGCAGTCAAGCAAATTCCTGAACATGAAAGAAAGAGGCTAAAAGATCAAAGGTAAATAGATGGCAATAGAGGGAAAGAAATACTTAAAATATATAACTTTAATATATAAGTCAGAGAAAGACGAATATCATATGGTATCACTTATATGTAGAATCTAAAAAAAATGATACAAATGAACTTACCTACAAAACAGAAACAGACAAAGATTTAGAAGATGAATTTAGGGTTATCAAAGAGGAAAGGTGGGGGGGGAGGGTAAATTGGGAGTTTGGGATTGACATAAACACAGCACTATATTTAAAATAGATAATCAACAAGGACCTACTGTATAGCACAGGGGACTCTGCTCAGTATTCTGTAGCAATCTAAATAGGAAAGGAATTTGAAAAATAATAGGTACATGTATATGTATAACTGAATCACTTTGTTGTACACTTGAAACTAACACAACATTGTTAATCAACAATAGTCCAATATAAAATAAAAAATAGATAAAATATATAAATTTAATATTTAATATTTTCAGATAAATGACTACATCTTAAACAAGAAATTGACACTTCTGAAGGTGAATGAGTAAGGTCTCTTAGAAATTTAAAAAAATGATAGCAAAAATGAAAAACTCTGTAGAAAGTTTGGAAGGTTAAGTTAAGAAAAAAAAATTAAAGCAGGTCAGAAAAGGAAAGATATGGAAGATTAGAAAGAAAATAGAAAAGTAAAAGTCCAGTCTTAGGAGGTCAAAATAAAAGGAATTCCATAAAGATAAAATAGTGGGAAGTTATATATGAAATGACTGAAAGGATTTTCCTAGAACTGAAAGGGCTGAATTTGAAGATTGAAAGGGTTCTCCAAGTACACACCAAGATGGTTGGAGATAGACTTTTTTTTTTTTTCTGGTAAATATTTTTATTTTTATTTATTTATTTTAATTTTATTTATTTATTTATTATTTTTTGGGGGTACATCAAGTTCAATCATCTGTTTTTATACACATATTCCCATATTCCCTCCTTCCCTCGACTCCCCCCCCACCCTCCCTCAAGTTCCCCCCACCCTCCCCATCCCAGTCCTCTAAGGCATCTTCCATCCTCGAATTGAACTCCCTTTGTTATACAACAACTTCCCACTGGCTATCTATTTTTCAGTTGGTAGTATATATATGTATGTGCTACTCTCTCGCTTTGTCTCAGCTTCCCCTTCACCCCCCCCCCCCCAAGGGCATCTTCTGGAAATCTGACATCATCAAAATCTCTGGATCCAAGACACAATCCTATAAATATATAATTGTATATGTAGGCAAAATATCAAGTAGGAGGATAGAAATTTTTAGATATGCAAGGTCCCCCAAACTGACATATATACCCTTTTCCAGGAAGCTACAGGTGAATGGGCTTCATCATAACAAGGGAGCAAAGAAAAAAATGAAAACAGGAAATAGTGGGGGAAAAGAACACCAGCATATTAGAGATGCAAATGGAATTGCCCAGGATAAAGGTGAAAGGATATCCAAAATGACAACCAGGAACTATGCATAAAAGACGAAAATTTCAGGTTAGAGCTACCAGAATGTTCCAGGTGAAGCTAAAATGAAATGCTATGAATGAACATTTTGAGAGGAGATTTAGAGAACTGGAAGAGAGTTAATTATTTAGTTCTAAGTGCATTGAAAATTACCAACCAAACAAAGCAAAACAGAAAAGGTAATAGGCAACTTTAGGGTATATAAAAAATTGTACAAGAAAGTAATATTAATCATATTCCGTTATATGTATCAGTTATAAATAGTATTTGGATAGTCATAATAACGAACATGAATACTTAAAGGATCAAACCGAAATTACGATGAGTATATTAGAAGTATGAGGAAGTGTGTTTGGGTAGGGGAGCAAAGGTGGTGGTGGTGTTAATGGAATGGTGAGAGGAAAGAGAGCTAAATTCTCATCTTCTTTATTGGGAGGCTAATAGATAATACATAAAACTTAAAAATTAGTAAAAGCATTATAAACATTTATTTTGAGATACTAGAAATATGGAAGTAAATTTTAGAATAATTGGCTTAAAGAGATGAAAGTTGTTGCTTCTGGGAAAGAGGAAATAGAAAGAGAACTGGGGATTGCTACTTTTCTTAACCTACTACATGCAACTAGCTGATTATTTGAATAATGAAAAACTTTAATAAAAAGTCTTAACCTTGAATGCTTCTTAAGTGGTCATGTAAGCATTGTGAGTGTAATGATGTAATCAAGGTCCCAGGCTCTATTTCCTCTCATCAGTCTGTGATTCTGTATAAATTTCTATTCAATAATAAAAGTTAAAAAAATTAAACCTAGAATTCATAGTTGATATGAATATTTCAATTGCATAACATATATTAAAGAGCCTCACATCCTGCTTGGCAAATATGTCTTCTCAACAAGGGAGTTCTTTCTCTTGTGCATCAGTCCAGAACTGTCTTAATGCAGCATTTTGACGTGAGGATAGAGAGTGACTCTTGATTAAAGCCTCAGTTACGTTTGGCGCTTGCAGTCAAATTGACCCTGAAATGAAAGTTCTTTTTTTTTATTGAAGTATATTTGATGTACAATATTGTATGTTACAGGTGTATAATACAGTGATTCACAATTTTTAAAGGTTATACCTCATTTATAGTTATAAAAATTGGCTATATTTCCAGTGTTATACAATACATTTTTTAAACATAATAGTTTGTACTTCTTAATCCCATACCCCTATATTGCCCTTCCCTCTTCCTTCTCACTGGAAATCACTAGCTTGTTCTCATATCTGTGAGTCTATTTCCTTTTGCTTATATTCACTACTTTGTTTTATGTTTACATTCCACATATAAGTGGTATCATACAGTATTTGTTGTTCTCTGTCTGAAGAGGTAAAACTATCTCTGTTTACAGATGACTTTATCTTGTATATAGAAACTCCTAAGGAATACACACACACACACACACACACACAGACACACACACACACACACACACACACACAGAATTAGAACTAATAAAGGGGTTCAACAAGGTTGTAGGATACAAGATCAATATACAAAAATACATTGCGTTTCTATATACTATTAATGAACAACCTGAAAACTAAATTAAGAAAGGGGTCCCATTTATAGTAGCATCAAAAAGATCAAAGTACTGAGGCATAAATTTAACAAAACAAGTACGAGACTTGTACACTAAAAAAATACAAAATATCACTGGAAGAAATTAATAGAAAGACGTTCCACGTTCATGAATTGGAAGGCAATATTTTTAAGATGGCGGTACAAAATATCTATAGATTAAGTGCACATATTTAGTAAAATATCAGCTGACCATTTTGCACAAATTGAAATGCTGACCCTAAAATCCACATAGAAAGAACTATATGGAAAAAGAAATGTTGAAAAAGATTGACAATTTTTGGTTTTAAAACTTACCACAAACCTATAGTAATCAACACAGTGTGGTGCTGACATAAAGATAGACTTATAGATCAATGGAATAGAACTGCGAACCCAGAAATTAATGTATATGTTTATGGTTAATTGATAGTTTACAAGAATGCCAAAACAATTCAATGGAAAAGAATGGTTGTTTGAACAAATGATGCTAAGACTACTGGTTATTCACATACAAAAGAATGAAATTGGAGCCCTACACAATACTATGTTAAAAAATTAGAACTGAATATTCTAAAACTCTTAGAAGAAAACATGGGTGTAAATCTTATTGACCTTAGATCAGGCAAGTTTCTGAGATGTGACACCAAAACACAAGTAACCGAAGAAAAAAATGGGCTGGTTAGACTTTACAAATTTAAAAATGTTTGTGCTTCAAAGAACACTACCAAAAAAGTACCAAGACAACCCCAATAATCTTTTCATGTGCTTTTCGACCATCTGTGTGTCTTCTTTGGAGAAATATAGAGATAAAACCCAATTTAAAATGGGCAAAATAATTCAGTAAACATTTCTCCAAAGAATATGCTGTTGACCCTTCAACAACATTGGTTTGAACAGCACAGGTCCACTTATATGTGTTTTTTTTTTTTCAATAGTCAATATTATAGTACTACGCAGTCTACGGTTAGTTGAATCGGCAGATGCAGAACCATGGATATGGAGGATCCACGTGGATGTGGAGGGTGCACTATAAGTTATATGCAGATTTTCGACTACACGGAGGTTTGGCGTTTCTAACCGCCATGTTGTTCAAGGGTCAACTGTATATGCAAAGGGTCAGTAAACATAGGAAAAGACATTTCACATTGTTAGTCATTAGGGAAAGGCAAATCAAACCATAGTAAATGCAACTTCACACCCACTGGGTTAACTCTAGTCAAAAAAGTAAGTGTTGGTAAGTATGTGGAGAAATTGGAATTCTCATTCATTGCTGTGGGGAATGTAAAATGACACACCAACTTAAAACAGTTTGACAGTTCCTCAAAAAGTTAAATATGGAGTCACCTATGTGGCCCAGTAATTCCACTCTATGATGCTCAAAATAATTGAAAACATAATCACGTAAAATCTTGTATGTGAATATTCATAGCAGCATTATTTATGACAGCCCCCAAATGGAAATAACTCAAATGTCAATCAGCTGATGAATTCATAAAGAAAATATGGTGTATCCATGTAGTCAGATATTATTTGGTCAGAAAAAGGAATAAGGTACTGATACATGCTACAACAGGGATAAATATTGAAAACATTATTTTCAGTGTAAGAAGAGAATCACAAAATGCCGCATATTATATGATTCCAGTTATATGAAATGTCTAGAATAGACAAACTCATAGAGACACAAAGTAAATTGTGGTTATTGGGGGGAAGGAGGGGGTGACAGGGAATGATTACTAATAGGTATGGACTTTCTTTTTGAGGTGATGGAAATATTCTGGAATTAGCAGTGATGGTTGCACAACTTCATTAATATGCTAAAAACTGAATTATCTACTTTAAAAGAGTGATTTTTATGGTATGTGAATTCTATCTTGTAGTTTTTATTTTTAAAATGGAAATGGAGGAGAAAGTGACCCACAGAACTTTTTTCCTAGAGAAGTCACTGGCATTTTCTGGCTCCCATGCTTTCTTCAAACAGTTGCTACTTTACATAGATTCAGCACCTCGAGGAACAGTTTCCCCTACCTATCTTTTGTGTGAAAATCTCTGTCTCCTGTGTTTTGGTATCTGAGTTGGGGCTAAGACTATAGACAAGGCTCCCTGATTATTTATAAGCCTCCTGAGTGTAATTCTTTTCATAATCATCTTGGCTCTGTTTGACCTTTTGGAATAAATCAGACCTATATATTATGTGACCTTTAAAAGTTAGTTCACCTTTTTGAACCTTAATTTCCTTTGCAATATGTACTTCTCAGGGATGTGAAGACTAAATGAGATATGGATTTTAAGTACCTAACATACTGCCTGGCGTGATGTAGGACTCAGTTAATGTTAGCTTTCTCTCTTACTTTTTTCCCTCTGGTAAAAAGCACATTCCTTAGAGATCAGAGGTCACTCAGTTCTGTCCTGGCTCCCTGCCCAGCAACAGATTGCCTCTAGAAATAAACCATGGGTGAGGTATTTTTTTTCTTTTGTCTGTGTGTTCCCTGCTGTTCCTCTTCTAATACCTGGCACACTGTAGGTGCTCAGTGAGTTTAGATTTCCTATGTGACAACACAAGCCTTTTTATGTGAATTTCCCAACGTGATGCTAAGAGGATTGCAGAATATCAGTATTAGTCTGTGACACACTAGCATTCTTAGTGTTTCTTTGGAGACTGTGTGATTTCTAGTTGTGCCAAGAGGCAAAGAGCTTAATTAAATTTCATACTTGAGGACAGTGATGACTGAGTCCTCCCTCCTTCATAAGGCTTTTCAACTCTTGATTTCCAGGATTTTCCCCACATCTTTAACATCATCTTTTAATATGCAGTACTGAAATGCTTAAACAATATCAAAGAACTCATCATTCACAGGCAGTCAGGTTCCAGTTGCTTTGGAAATATTTTACTTATTAGGCTGTCTAAATGCATTGTAGATTAATGTTTTAAAGGCACTGTTCACTATTGTGTTCATTATTCCTCCTTTAAAAATTAATGTAGTTAATGTATGTGAAAAATATTGAGGAGAAGAAAAAGTAACCTGCACACAGGTGCATTTGAAGTGCCATTCTCTGAGCAGCAGCTCCCAGAGCCTTTAGCTGTACCAATAGGAACTACCCTTTGTGTAGGTGGAATTTTTCAAGGTTATGTTTGAGGAAGTCGAAACTGCTGAGATCAATGCAAAATGAAATTCTCTCTTGCTTTTTTTTCTTCCTGGGAACTAGAGAGATTGGCCACATGAAACCTGATGCTGTGTTGTTCATTCTCATTTCTGAGCAGACTGAATTAAAACCATAGGCATCTTAATCTGTACCTTCTCTCCCACCTCTAGGAGCGGAAAAAGAAATTTGAAAAGGATGGAGAAAGGTTTTATTCCTTGCTGGATCGGCATTTACATCTGTCTTCCAAAAAGAAAGAATCTCAGTTACAAGAGGTATGTTCAAAAAGCCTGTCCCTGCCTTCCATTGCCAGCTATGCCTGGGTACATGGCAGCTTCTTGTTGTAAGGCTTTCTCATACCTTGCCTCAGCAGAGAACCATGTATAATAGTTGTGCTTGCAGGTAAAACCATGGCCAAGGACTCAGGAGCCCTGAGTTCTCAAGCCAGCTCCTTGACAAACTGACAGTGTGACTTTGGATAAGATATTTCTTTCTTGGCCTTGGTTTCTGTATCTATCAAAGGAAAAGTGGTACTCAAAGATCTCTAGAGTCCCTTTTAGTTCTAAGTTTCTGATTCCATATGAGGGTAGAGTTAAACTAGCATTGTATTTGGTAGATCGGTAATAGATATACTTTTTTCCCATGAAGTGTTCCAACAGTAGAGTTTTTATTTATTTATTTATTTATTTTATTTATTTATTTTTTTAATGAATTTTTTTTTGGTCCTGCACTGGGACTATAACTTACATGGCACTTCCAGTGACTTCAGTTCAAAGAAATCACTATTCAGTGAGTGCCTACCACATGCCAGGCACTATGCTGGGTACAACAGTACTTCAAAGACAGTAAGACGTACTTCTTGCTCTTCTGCAGCTTACAGTTAGGACGCTAAGATGAGAACACTCATGACTGTTCTACAAGTAGAATTATTTTTATATAATATAATGTGTATGTGGTGTCCTTGTAGGGATAAGAATGTGTTTGGAGAATTTAAAAAGTACATTTGAATGTGGAGAATTGCCTTTGTGGAAGAGTGTTGCTCTTCTAAATTTGAGGTGGTAATATGATAATATGTAAAATGTTTGACAGATAGAAATGGAGAAATGAACCTTTCAAGTGGAGGGCAGTGGCCCCAAGGATGGAAAACAATGTTTGCCTAATGGATGACCAGAATTTGCATTACTATTGGAGGATAGTGAAAGATGAGAAAGGTTAAGGCAAGTTGTGACAATATTGTGGAGTAATAGGCTCAGGAGTTTGGTTTAATTCTGTTGGCCCTGGAAGAATCATTGAAGGCTTTTGGTTGTGCAAGCAATATGAGTAGATTTCTATTTTAGGAATCTTAAACTGGCTGAAGTTGAAGGATGAATTAAATCCAGGAGAGACTAGAAGCAGGAAAACCAGTTTAGGAAACTATTGTAATGATCTAGGGGAGAAGTTCTGAGTCAGAAAAAGTGGGACTGGGGAAGGGAAAAAAAGGAATTAACTGATTAAGACTTATTTAATGGAAGAATGGATTCATGTGTTGGATAAAAGATTCAGTAAGAGATAGAGATATTGAAGATTCAAGTATAAAAAGAGATACCCATCTGAAAAAGTCATAGACATGAGTTTAGAAATCATCCTATCCATGGTCACACATATTGTGGCAAAGCTGAAGCTCATCTCCTGACACCTGATTTAGTGAATGTTCATCACATAATGTGAGCTACTGGGAGGTGATGAGTCAAGAGCCTCAGTGGTAGATGGAGTTAGTGTTGAAAGGTGAATACTTCTCTTCCATAAACTGGAATGAAGTACTAGTCTGGGGTCTTATGCCATTTTCCTTTTGCACAATTTTGCTTTTTTCCTTTTCCTTCTATTCTGTGCCAGGGTTCCTATGCAGAAAGGAGTTAACATAACTGGCCCCAAGACTACTATGCTTAGAAAAGTCCGCTTACAAGATTAGCTCTTGGTTGTTCTCTGGGAACTTGGCTGGTAAACAGTTCCCTACACTGGTATAAAAGTTTCCCTAAGTGGTAAGAGTGACTCACTGTGCTTAGCCTGCCTGTACAAACAATGTGGTTTACGCTAAACACCTTATTTTCTTCCAGGAGTTGAGAAGTTTGGTACATGCTTAGCAGAGGGAGCCTGTGTACAGCCATCAATAAAAACCTAGGGCACTCAGTATGTAGTGAGCTTCCCTGGTAGACAACATTTCATATGTGTTGTCATAATTTGTTGCTGGAGGAATTAAGTGTTTCCTGAGCATCTAGCTTTCTCTGGACTTCACCCTATGCATCTTTACCATTTGCTGATTTTCCTTTGTATCCTTTCACAGAAATAAATCTTAGCCATCAGTATGACTTTATACAGAGTCCTTTGAGTCCTCCTAGAGAATTACCAAACCTGTGGGGTTTAGAAGCCCAGACACAGTCCAAACTTTATTCTTTTAGAGGCTTTTGCAATGAAAGCTTCTACAGTGTCCTAGTAGTTTGGTGCTATATATAGGTGTCCGTGATGGCTTTCCTAATGAGCAAGGATGCAGCCTTTTTATTTGTCTAATCAAAACAAAGCTGGGGCGACCTTGGGTCACTCACTTTTTTTTAATGAGACTTTATTTTTAGAGCAGTTTTAGATTTAAAGAAAAATTGAATGATAAGTACAGAGAGTTCTCATATATTACTAATCCCTCGCATACAGTTACCCTTGTTATTAACATTTGCATTTATGAGGTACATTTGATACAGTTGATGAGCCAGTGTGTTGCACATTCTATAGATTTTGACAAAAGTATAATGACATGAATCCATCATTACATTTTCATACAGTATAGTTTCACTGCCCCCAAAATCCCTAGGCACTGCCTATTCATCACTCCCTCCTTCCATACCTCCACAGACTCCTGGCAACCAGTTATCTCTTTATGGTTTCCATATTATTGCCTATTCCATAATGTCATATAGGTGGAATTATATAGCATGTAGACTTTTCATATTGGCTTCTTTCAGTTAGTAATATGCATTTAAGGTTCTTCTGTGTCTTTTCATTGTTTGATAGCTCACTTCTTTTCAACACTGAATAATATTTCATTGTGTGGATATATCACAATTTGTTTACCCATTCACCTATTAAAGGATATCTTGGCATCCTCCAAGTTTTATCAAGTTCTAATAAAGTTATAAACATTTATGTGCAGGTTTTATGTACATAACTTTTCAAATAATTCAATTAAATACCAAAGACACACAATTGCTGGACTGCATGGTAAAAGTATATTTAGTTTTGTAAGAAACTGCCAATATTATCTTCCAAGGTATCTATGTACCAATTTTTTTTTCTACCACAGCAGATGAGAATTCTTCTTGCTCCACACCCTAGCAAGCATTTGATGTTGTCTATTGTTTGGATGTTAGCCATTCTAGTAGGTGTGTGATACCTCACTGCTTTTGTAATTTGCATTTTCCTAATGCCATATGTTGCAGAACATCTTTTTATATGCCATCTGTAGATCTTCTTTAGTGAGGTGTCTGTTCGGATCTTTTTGCCTGTTTTCAATTGGGTTGTTTGTTTTTGTATTATTGCATCTTAAGAGCTGTTTGTATACTGTTTTAGATACCAGTCCTTTATCAGATATATGTTTTACAAAATTTCTTTCCAGTCTATGGCTTGTCTTTTCACTCAACAGAATTTTTCACAGAGCAGAATTTTGAGATTTTAATGAAATTCAACTTATCAATTTTTTTCTTTCATGGATCATGCTTTTGGTGTTTTGTTTAAAAAGTCATCACCAAATCCAAGGATGCCTAAAATTTCTCTTATGTTATTTTCTAGGAGTTTTAAAGTTTTGTGTTTTACATTTACTTCTATAATCCATTGAGTTAATTATTATGAAAGGTGTGAGGTCTGTCTCTAGGTTCTTTTTATTTTTATTTTTTTTGGCATTGGGATATACAGTTGTTCCAGCACCATTTGTTGAAAAGCCTATCATTTATCTACTGAATTTTCCTTGATCCTTTGTCAAAGATCAGTTGAATATATTTATGTGGATTTATTTTAGGTTTTCAATTCTGTTCCATTGATCTATTTGTTTTTTCTTTCACCAATACCACACTATTCTAATTACTGTAGCTTTACAGGAATTTTGAAGTCAGTGTCCATATTTTGATTTGCTCTTCTCCCCCAGTATTGTGTTGGCTATTCTGAATATTTTTGCCTCTCTGTATAAATTTTATTTTATTTTATTTTATTTAAGTATAATTGCTTTACAATGTTATGTTCATTTCTGCTGTACAGTGAAGTATATCAGCTATATGTATACATATATCCCTTCCCTCTTGGACTTCCCCCCTCCCCATCCCACATATCTAGGTCATCACAGAGCACCGAGCTAAGCTCCCTGTGCTATACAGCTGTTTCCCACTAGCTATTTATTTTATATATGGTAGTGTATTTATGTCAAACCTAATCTCCCAATTCATCCCACCCTCCTCTTCTCCCCCAGTGTCCACACGTACTTTCTATACGTCTACCTTTGTATTCCTGCCCTGAAAATAGGTTAATCTGTACCATTTCTCTAGATTCCACATATATGTGTTTATATACAATATTTGTTTTCCCTTTTTCTGACTTACCTCACTCTGTGTGACAGAATCTAGGTCCATCCACATCTCTACAAATGGCCCAATTTCATTTTTTTTTATGACTGAGTAATATTCCATTATACATATGTACCACATCTTTATTATTCATTCATCTGTTGATGGGCATTTAGGTTGCTTCCATGTCCTGGCTATTGCAAATAGCGCTGCAATGAACATTATGGTACATGTTTCTTTTTGGATTATGGTTTTCTCACGGTATATACCCAGGAGTGGGATTGCTGGGTCATATGGTAGTTCTATTTTTAGTTTTTTAAGGAACCTCCATACTGTTTTCCATAGTGACGGTACCAATTTACAATCCACCAACAGTGCAAGGGGGGTCCCTTTTCTCTGCACCCTCTCCAGCATTTATTGTTTTTAGATTTTTTGATGATGCCCATTCTGACTGGTGTGAGGTGGTACCTCATTCTGGTTTGTATTTGCATTTCTCTAATAATCAGTGCTGCTGAGCATCTTTTCATGTGCCTCTTGGCTATCTGCATGTCTTCTTTGGAGAAATGTCTATTTAGGTCTTACGCCCAATTTTTGATTGGATTGTTTTGTTTTGTTTTTTTTTATATTGAGCTACATGAACTGTTTGTATATTTTGGAGATTAATCCCTTGTCAGTTGTTTCATTTGCAAATATTTTTTCCCATTATGAGGGTTGTCTTTTCATCTTGTTTATGGTTTGCTTTGCTGTGTGAAGGATTTTAAGTTTCATTAGGTCCCATTTGCTTATTTTTGTTTTTATTTTCATTACTGTAGGAGGTGGGTCATAAAAGATCTTGCTGCAATTTATGTCAAAGAGTGTTTTTCCTATGTTTTCCTCTAAGAGTTTTATAGTGCCTGGTCTTATATTTAGATCTTCAATCCATTTTGAGTTTATTTTTATGTATGGTTTAGTTGTAAGGTTAGGTTGTTGATATAAACTTCCCTCTTAGAACTGCTTTTGCCATGTTCCATGGAGTTTGGTTCATTGTGTTTTCATTGTCATTTGTCTCTAGGTATTTTTTAAAATTTATTTATTTATTGGTTGCGTTTGGTCTTTGTTGCTGCACATGGGTTTTCTCTAGTTGCGGAGAGCGGGAGCTACTCTTTGCTGTGGTGCGCAGGCTTCTCATTGCAGTGCTTTCTCTTGTTGCGGAGCATGGGCTCTAGGTACATGGGCTTCAGTAGTTGTGGCGTATGGGCTCAATAGTTGTGGCTTATGGGCTCTAGAGCACAGGCTCAGTAATTTTGGCGCATGGGCTTAGTTGCTCTGTGGCATGTGGGACCTTCTCAAACCAGGGCTCGAATGCATGTCCCCTGCATTGGCAGGAAGATTTTTAACCACTGCACCAGCAGGGAAGTCCCTGTCTCTAGGTAGTTTTTGATTTCCTCTTTGATTTCTTCAGTGATCTCTTGGTTATTTAACAGTGCACTGTTTAGTCTCCATGTGTTTATGTTTTTTATAGTTTTTTTTCTAGTAATTGATTTCTAATTTCATGGCATTGTGGTTGGAAAAGATGCCTAATACAATTTCAGTTTCCTTAAATTTTCCAAGGCGTGATTTGTGATCCAAGATGTGATCTATTCTGGAGAACGTTCAGTGTGCACTTGAGAGGAAAGTGTATTCTTCCACTTCTGGGTGGAATGTCCTATAAATATGAATTAAGTCTCTCAGATCTATTGTGTCATTTAAAGCTTGTGTTTCCTTATTTATTTTCTGTCTGGATGATCTGTCCATTGTTGTAAGTGGCATGTAAAGTCCCCTACTATTATTTTGCTACTGTCGATTTCCCCTTTTATGGCTGCTAGCATTTGCCTTATGTATTGAGGTGCTCCTATGTTGGGTGCATAAATATTTATAATTGTTATGTTTTCTTCTTGGATTGATTCCTTGATCATTATGTAGTGTCCTTCCTTATCTCTTGTAGCAGTCTTTATTTTAAAGTTATTTCATTTGATACAAGTTTTGCTACTCCAGCTTTCTTTTAATTTCCATTTGCATAGAGTATCTTTTTCCATGCCCTCACTTTCAGTCTATATGTGTCCCTAGGTCTGAAATGGGTCTCTTGTAGACAGCCTATATATTGGTCTTATTTTTGTATCCGTTCAGCCAGTCTCTGTGTTTTGGTTGGAGTATTTAATCCATTTACATTCAAGGTGATTATCAATATGTATGTTTCTATTACCATTTTCTTAACTGATTTGGGTTTGTTTTTGTGGGTCTTTTTCTTCTCTTGTGTTTTCTGCTTAGAGAAGTTCCTTTACCATTTGTTGTAAAGCTGGTTTGGTGGTGCAGAATTCTCTTAGCTTTTGCTTGTCTTTAAAGCTTTTGATTTCTCTGTCAAATCTGAATGAGGTTCTTGTTGGGTAGAGTATTCTTGGTTGTAGATTTTTCCCTTTCATCACTTTAAATATATCCTGCCTCTGCTTTCTGGCCTGCAGAGTTTCTACTGAAAAGTCAGCTGATAACCTTATGGGAATTCCCTTGTATGTTATTTGTTGCTTTTCCCTTGCAGCTTTTAATATTTTTTTCTTTTTATTTAATTTTTGTTAGTTTGATTAATGTCTTTTGTTTCTCCTAGGGTTTCTCCTATATGGCACTCTGCACTTCCTGGATTTGGAGTGGCAATTTCCTTTCCCATGTGAGGGAAATTTTCGACTCTAATCTCTTCAAATATTTTCTGAGAGCTTTTCTCTTTCTCTTTTTCTGGGACCCCTATAATTCAAATGTTGGTGCTACTAATGTCCCAGAGGTCTCTGAGACTGTCCTCAATTCTTCTCATTCTTTTTTCTTTATTCTGCTCCTCATCAGTTATTTCTACCTTTCTTACTTCCAACTCATTTATTCACCCTTCTGTCTCAGTTATTCTCAGTTATTCTGAGTTGATTCCTTCTAGTGTATTTTTTATTTCAATAATTGTGTTGTTCATCACTGTTTGTTTGTTCTTTAGTTCTTCTAGGTCCTTTTAAATATTTCTTGTATCTTCTTGATTTGTGCCTCCATTCTGTTTCAGAGATCTTGGATCATCTTTACTATCATTACTCTGAATTGTTTGTTCAGGTATATTGCCTATTTCCTCTTCATTTATTTGGTCTTGTAGGTTTTTACCTTACTCCTTCACTTGTAACATTTTTTTTTGACTTATTGTTTTGATGGATGGGGCTGTATTTCTGCCTTACTAGTTGTTTAGCCTGAGGCCTCCAGCACTGAAATTTGCAGGCAGTTGGGTAGAGCTGGATCTTGGTGCAAAAATTCGGATCTCTGGGAGACCTTACTCTGATTAATATTCCCTGGGATCTGAGGTTTTCTGTTAGTCCAGTGGTTTGAATTTGGCACTCCCACCACAGGAGCTCAGGCCCAATCCCCAGCCTGGGAGCCAAGGTTCTGCAAGCCACATGGCATGAGAAAAGAAAAGGAAAAAAAAAGGAGCAGCACAATAACAAAGAATAAAAAAGAAAATAAAATTTGGTAAAAATATATTAGGAAAATATAAATATAAGTGAAACAACTACCACAAGGTAAAACAAAACCTTAAAGGAAAAAAAAAGAGGGAACAAGCAAAAAGGATCAGGACAGTAACAAAGTATAAAGAATAAAATAAAATTCAAAAAATATAAAATTTATTAGAAAAAATAAAATTATAAATAAGTCAACAACAACAAGGTAAAGCAAAAGCACAACCTAAAGAAAAAAAGAAGAAAAAAAATGACCAGGAAAAGCCTTGTCTGTGGGGTGGCAGAACTTAGGTCGGGGGGCGGAACTTAGCCAGGAGCAGGGTTTCAAATGGGGGTAGGGTCTATTTGGGGGGTTATTTTTTAATCATGGGGTGGAGCCTAGGCTTAGGACCTGTGTAGCAAGGAGAGGCAGCATGGCGTGAGGGCCTCCCCCATCACTCCCCCCCACATCCTACCCAGTTGCTAGGGGGTTCCTCCTATCCCCTTAGGTGTCCATGGTCCTCCACTAGTGTCTGGTAGGTGCCCTAGATGTGTGGAGATGTGAACTCCATGTCCTTTACAATATTGACTCTGCCCCTCCATATAAATTTTAGAATCATTTTGTCCATATCTAGAAAATAGCTTGCAGGAATTTTGAATTGGATTGCATTGAATCTATAGATCAAGTTGTGAAGAATGGACTCCTTGATAATATTATCTTCCTGTCCATATACATGGAACTATCTCTCCATTTATTTAGATCTTTTTTTTGTTTTGATCTTTATTGGAGTAAAATAGCTTTACACTGTTGTGCCAGTTTCTGCTATACAACAAAGCAAATCAGCTGTATTTATATGTATATCCCCATATCCCCTCCTTCTTGGGCCTCCCTCCCCAGCCTCCCTCCAACCCTCCCTATCCCACCCCTCTTGGTCATCAGCAATCATCGGGTTGTTCTCCCTGTGTTAGCAGTTGCTTCCCATTAGCTATCTATTTTATATTTGGTAGTGTATAAATGTCAGTACTACTCTTACTTTGTTCCAGCTTCTCCTTCCCCACCTCTCCATGTCCTCAATTCTGTTCTCTACATCTGCATCCTTATTCTTCCTCTGCCACTGAGTTCATCAATATAAGTTTTTAGACTCCATATATATGCGTTAGCATACTTTATTTCATTAGTTTTGTATTATTCATCAATATATCTTGTACATATTTTGTTGATTTATACCCGAATATTTCAATTTTTTCTTTTAATATAAATGGTATTGTTTTAAATTTCAAATTCTAAATGTTCACTGTTAACATATAAGGAACTAGTTGACTTTTATATATTAATAACCATGTATCCTGAAATTGTGCTATAATTCATTACTAGTTCCAGGAGATTTTTGTTTATTCTTTGGGGTTTACATACACAATTTTGTCATGTGCAAAAAATACATTTTTATTGCTTCCTTCCCAAGGTTATACCTTTTATTTCATTTTCTTGCCTTATTGAAATAGCTTAGAATTTTATTTATTTACTTAAAATTTTATGTATTTATTTATTTATTAATTTATTGGCTGCATTAGGTCTTCATTGTTGCATGGGCTTTCTCTGGTTGCAGAGAGTGGGAGCTACTCTTCACTGCAGAGTGCAGGCTTCTTATTGAGGTGGCTTCTCTTGTTGTGGAGCTTGGGTTCTAGGCACGTGGGCTTCAGCACGTGTGGTGTGTGGGCTCAGTAGCTGTGACTTGCAGGCTCGAGAGTGCAGGCTCAGTAGCTGTGGTGAATAGGCTTAGTTGCTCTGCGGCATGTGGGATCTTCCTGGAGCAGGGATCAAACCCATGTCCCCTGCATTGGCAGGCAGATTGTTAACCACTTTGCTACCAGGGAAGCCAAAAATAGCTTAGAATTTTAGTATGATTTGAATAGTTGTTCCTGATCTTAGAGGCAAAGCATCTAGTGTCTCACCATTACGTATGATGTTAGCTGTAGGATTTTCGCAGATGTTCTTTGTCAAGTTGAGGAAATTCCCATGTATTCCTTGTTTGCTGATAGTTTTTATTGTAAATGAATGTGTGTTGGATTTTATCAGATGCTTTTTCTACATCTCTTTGATCATATAATTTTTTTCTTTAACTTACCTGATGTGATGAATTACATCATTTGATTTTTGAATGTTGAACCAGCCTTGCATTCCTGGAATAATCCCACGTGGTCCTTGTCTATAATTATTTTATGCATTGTTGCATTTGATTTGCTAATGTTTTGTTGAGAATATTTGACTCTATGTTCATGAGAGAGATTGGTGTGTACTTCTCCTCTACTGTGATATCTTTGTACAGTTTTCATAACAGGGTCATATTGGCCTCAGAGAATGAGTTTGGAAATATTTCCTCTGCTTCTCTTTTTTGCAAGAGTGTAGAATTTAGTATCATTTCTTCCTTAAAATGTGTAGTAGAATTCACTAGTGAACCCAGCTGGGCCTAGTGCTTTGTTTTTTGGAAGGCTATTAATTATTGATTCAGTTCCTAAGTGCTGCTTTCACTGTGTCCTACAATATTAAGTTGCATTTTCATTTTCATTTGAAAATACTGTTTAATTTTTCTTAAGGACTCTTCTAATATGCTTCTCAATCTCCAAGTATTTTAGTGGGTTCCAGCTATTTTTGGTTCTTGATGTCTGTATAATTTAATTGTGGTCTGAGAGCATACTTTGTATGATTCCTATTCTTTTAAATTTCTTCATATGTATTGTATGTCCCAGAATGTGATTGATCTTGGTAATTCTTTTGTGTTAGCTTGAAAATGAGGTGTTGTTTCATAATGTGTACTATAAGTGTTGATTAAATCTACTTGACTATTGGTGGTGTTCAGTTCAATTATGTCTTCACAAGCATACCTCAGGGATATTGTGGGTTTGGTGACAGACCACTGCAATAAAGTGAGTATTGCAATGTAGTGAGTCACATGAGTTTTTTGGTTTCCTAATGCATATAAAAGTTATCTTTACATTATCTTGCAGTCTGTTTAGTAAGCAATAGTATTATGACAAAAAACAGCATACATACCTTAATTAAAAATATTTTATTGCTAAAAATTGCTAACTATCATCTGTCAATGCAGGGTTGCCACACACCTTCAATTTGTCAAAAGCACAATATTTCCAAAGTACAGGAAAAAGAAGCACAATAAAACGAGGTATGCCTGCACTGATTTTCTGCCTCTTGGATCTGTTAGTTATTGATAAAGGAATGTTCAAGTCTGCAACTCTTAATAGTAGACCCATCTATTTCTCCTTGCAGTTTTATCAGAGTTTTTAAATCAATTTATTATTATTATTATTATTATTATTATTATTATTACTATATTTGGCTGGCTGCATTGGGTGTTGTCACATGCAGGGTCATTGTTGAGGCATGCAGGGTCTTTCATTCCGGTGTTTGGGCTTCTCTCTAGTTGTAGTGTGTGGGTTTTCTCTTCTCTAGTTGTGGCGTGAATGCTCCAGAGTGCATGGGCTCTGTAATTGTGGTAAGCAGGTTCCTGAGTACATAGGCTCTATAGTTGGCAGCACACGGGCAGGCTCAGTAGTTGTGGTATGTGGGTTAGTTGCCCTGCGGCATGTGGGATCTTAGTTCCACAGCCAGAGATTGAACCTGCGTCCCCTGCATTGGAGGGTGGATTCTTTACCACTGGACCACCAGAGAAGTCCCAGTTCTATCACATTTTGCCTCATGTGTTTTGATGTTCTGTTATACATAATAAGGGTTGATATATATTCTTGCAAAATTGACCTATTATTATGTCACGCCCCTCTTTTTTCCTTGATAGCTTTCAATGCTCTGAAGTCTCCCTTTTTGGAAATTAATATGGTGTACTCCAGCTTTCTTTTGATTTTTGTTGCCATGGAATATTTCTTCATACTTCTATTTTGAAAAATGTTTAAGTGGTGCTGGGAAAACTGGACAGCTACTTGTAAAAGAATGAATTTAGAACATTCCCTAACACCATGCACAAAAGTAAACTCAAAATGGATCAAAAACCTAAACGTAAGGCCTGACACTATAAAACTCTAAGAGGAAAACATAGGCAGAACACTTTATGATATAAATGAAGCAAGATCTTTTTTGATCCACCTCCTGGAGTAAAGGAAATAAAAACAAAAATAAACAAAGGGGACCTAATGAAACTTAAAAGTTTTTGCACAGCAAAGGAAACAATAAATATGATGAAAAGACAACCCTCAGAGTGGGAGAAAATATTTGACAATGAAGCAACTGACAAATAATTAATCTCCAAAATATATAAGCAGCTCATGCAGCTTAATATAAAAAAAAATGAAGAACTCAATCCAAAAATGGGCAGAAGACCTAAATAGACATTTTTCCAAAGAAGACATGCAGATGGCCAACAAACACATGAAAAGATGCTCAACATCGCTTATCATTAGAGAAATGCAAATCAAAACCACAATGAGGTATCACTTCACACAAGTCAGAATGGCCATCATCAAAAAATCTAGGAACACTAAATGTTGGAGAGGCTGTGGAGAAAAGGGAACCCTTCCATACTGCTGGTGGGACTGTAAAGCAGTTTGTGTTTCTTAATCCCATATCCATGTCTTGCCCCTCCCTGTTTGCTGCTCCCCGCTGGTAACCACTAGTTTGTTATCTATATTAGTGATTTTGTTTCTGTGTTGTTATATATATATATATCCATTTGATTTATTTTTTAGATTCCACATATTAGTGATAACATAGATTATTTGTCATTCTCTGACATTTCATTAAGCATAAAACTCTCTATGTACATCCATGTTGTTGCAAATGGCAGAATTTCATTTTTATGGCTGAGTAATATTCCATTGTGTGTATGTGTGTGTGTGCTTGTGACATCTTTTTATTTTTTTTCTTCTGCTGATGGATACTCAGGTTGCTTCCATATATTTTTTTTATAATTAAGATATTTCCATTATTTAAACATTACAGCTGTATTATAACTTTTAAAGATGAAAACTAAATCGTGACCTCATACTACCATAGTACAATAGAACTAGTCATTTTCTAGTTGATATTATATGATGTAATTATAACTACAGTCCATTTTCTACTTTTTACTTAGCTTTATAAACATGTTACCATTTTACAGACCCTTAATAGCTATCATTTTAATTTACTGCCTGTAATCTATTCACCATTCTTTTGTTCTTACTTAGATTGCTCCCAGTTGTTTCAATACTGTAGGTGGCACAATGATGGATATTTTTATGCATGGATATCTTTATTCAACTTTTGTTCTTTTGAATTATTTCTTTAGGAAATATTCCTAAAGTAGGATGGCCGAGTCAAAATAAAAAAGGGAATTTTTATGATTCCTGTTGAGTCTTATACCATGTTGCTTCTTTTTTTTTTTTTTTTGGTTCATAGGCTATTTGAAGAAATCTAACTTAGCATTTTTTAAAATGTTTATAAAGCTCTTTATTGGAATATAATTGCTTTACACTTTTGTACCAGTTTTTGACGTATACCAAAGTGAATCAGCTGTATTTATACATATATCCCCATATCCCCGCCCTCCCGTGACTACCTCCCACCCTCCCTGTCCTGGCCCTCTAAGGCATCACCTATACTCAAGTTGATCTCCCTTTGTGAGAGAGCAACATCCTGCTAGCTATCTATTTTACAGTTGGTAGTGTATATATGTCTATGTTACTCTCTTACTTGGTCTCAGCTTCCCTTTCGCACCTCCCCCCCAACTCTGTGTCCTCCAGTCAATTCTCTGCACCTGCGTCCTTATTCTTGCCTTGTCACTGGGTTCATCAGTACCTTTTTTTAGATTCTGTATGTATGATTAGCATACGATATTTGTTTTTCTCTTTCTGGCTTACTTCGCTCTGAGAGACAGTCTCTAGCTCTGTCCACCTCATTACATATAGGTCCATTTCATTCCTTTTACGGCTCAGTAATATTCCATTATATATATGTGCCACATCTTCTTTATCCATTCATCTGTTGATAGGCATTTAGTTTGCTTCCATGTCCTGGCTATTATAAATAGTGCTGCAGTGAACGTTATGGTACATGTTAGTTTTTGGATTATGGTTTTCTCTGGGTATATGCCCAGTAGTGGGATTACTGGATCATATGGAAGTTCCATTTTTAGTTCTTTAAAGAACCTCGAAACTGTTTTCCATAGTGGCTGTACCAACCTATATTCCCACCAACAGTGCAGGAGAGTTCCCTTTTCTCCACACCCTCGCCAATATTTACTGTTTCTAGATTTTTTGATGATGGCCGTGCTGACTGGTGTTAGGTGATACCTCATTGTGGCTTTGACTTGCATGTCTCTAATGATTAGTTATGTTGAGCATCTTTTCATGTGTTTGTTAGCCATCTGCATGTCTTCTTTGGAGAAATGTCTGTTTAGGTCTTCTGCCCATTTGTGGATTGGGTTATTTGCTTTTTTGGCATTAGGCTGCATGAGCTGCTTGTATATTTTGGAGGTTAATCCTTTGTCAGTTGCTTCATTGGCAAGTATTTTCTCCCATTCTGAGGGTTGTCTTCTTGTCTTGTTTATGGTTTCTTTTGGTGTGCAAAAGCTTTTAATTGTCATTAGGTCCCATTTGTTTATTCTTGATTTTATTTCCATGATTCTAGGAGGTGGGTCCAAAAGGATCTTGCTTTGATGGATGTCATAGAGTGTTCTGCCTATGTTTTCCTCTAGGAGTTTTATAGTGTCTGGCCTTACATGTAGGTCTTTAATCCATTTTGAGTTGATTTTTGTGTATGGTGTTAGGAAGTGTTCTCATTTCATTCTTTTACATGTTGCTGTCCAATTTTCCCAGTACCACTTATTGAAGAGGCTATATTTTTTCCCTTGTATATTCTTGCCTCCTTTGTCAAAGATAAGCTGCCCATATGTGCTTGGGTTTACCTCTGAGTTCTCTATTCTATTCCATTGATCTTCCTTTCTATTTTTGTGCCAGTACCATAATGTCTTGCTCACTATGGCCTTGTAGTATAGTTTGAAGTCAGGAAGCCTAATTCCACCAACTCCATCTTTCCTTCTCAAGGTTGCTTTGGCTATTTGGGGTCTTTAGCATTTCCATACAAATCGTAAGATTTCTTGTTCTAGTTCTGTGAAAAATGCTGTTGGTAATTAGATAGGGATTACTTTGAATCTGTAAATTGCTTTTGGGTAGTATAGTCATTTTCACAGTGTTGATTCTTCCAATCTAAAAGCATGGTATGTCTCTCCATTTGTTTGAATCAGCTTTTTTAATTTCTTTCATCAGTGTCTCATAGTTTTTTGCATTCAGGTCTTTTGCCTCCTTGGGCAGATTTATTCTGGGGAGTTTTATTCTTTTTGTTGTAGTATATGGGAGAGTTTCCTTAATTTCTCTTTCTGCTCTTTCATTGTTAGTGTGTAGGAATGCAAGAGATTTCTGTGCATTAATTTTGTATCCTGCTACTTTACTAAATTCATCAATTAGTGCTAGCAGTTTTCTGGTAGTCTTTCGGGTTTTCTATGTATAATATCGTGTCATCTACAAAGAGTGACAATTTTACTTCCTCTTTTCGCATTTGGATTCCTTTTATATCATGTTCTTCTCTGATTTCTGAGGCTAAAACTTCCAAACTATGTTGAATAATAATGGTGAGAGTGGGCACCCTTGTCTTGTTCCTATTCTTAGAAAGGAATTCTTTCAGTTTTTCACCATTTAGAACGATGTTGGCTGTTGATTTCTCATATATGGCTTTTATTATGTTGAGGTAATTTTCTTCTATGCCCATTTTCTGGAGAGTTGTTATCCTAAATGGATGTGGAATTTTGTCAAAAGCTTTTTGTGCGTCTATTTAGATAATCATACGGTTTTTATCCTTCAATTTGTTGATATGATGTATCACATTGATTGATTTGCATATATTGAAGAATCCTTGCATCCCAGGGATAAACCCCACTTGATCATGGTGTATGATCTTTTAAATGTGCTGTTTGATTGTGTTAGCTAGTATTTTGTTGAGGATTTTTGCATCTATATTCATAAGTGATATTGGCCTGTAATTTTCTTTTTTTTGACATCTTTGTCTGGTTTTGCTATCAAGGTGATGGGGGCCTCGTAGAATGAGTTTGGGAGTGTTCCTCCTTCTGCTATATTTTGGAAGAGTCTGAGAAAGATAGTTGTTAGCCCTTCTTTAAATGTTTGATAGAATTCGCCTGTGAATCCACCTGGCCCTGGGCTTTTGTTTGTTGCAAGATTTTTGTTGTTGTTGTTGTTATTGTTGCAAGATTTTTAATCACAGTCTCAATTTCCAAACTTGTGATTGGTCTGTTCATATTTTCTATTTCTTTCTGGTTCAATCTTGGAAGATTGTACTTTTCTTAGAATATATCCATTCCTTCCAGTCTATGCAATTTTTTGGCATATAATTGCTTGTAGTAGTGTGTCATGATCTTTTGTATTTCTGTGGTGTTGGTTGTTACTTCTTCTTTCTCATTTCTAATTCTGTTGATTTGCATCTTCTCCCTTTTTTTCCTGATGAGTCTGGCTAATGGTTTATCAATTTTGTTTATCTTCTCAAAGAATCAGCTTTTAGTTTTATTGATCTTTGCTATTGTTCCCTTCATTTCTTTTTCATTTATTTCTGCTCTGATCTTTATCATTTCTTTCCTTCTGCTCGCTTTGGGGTTTTTTGGTTCTTCTTTCTCTAGTTGTTTTAGGTGCAAGGTTAGGTTGTTTATTCGATATTTTTCTTGTTTCTTGAGGTAGGAATGTATTGCTATAAACTTCCCTCTTAGAACTGCTTTTGCTGCATCCCATAGTTTTTGTGTTGTTTTGTTTTCATTGTCACTTGTTTCTAGATATTTTTTGATTTCTTCAATGATTTCTCAGTTGTTTAATAGCGTATTGTTTAGCCTCCATGTGTTTGTATTTTTTACAGTTTTTTTTTCCCCTGTACCTGATATCTAGTCTCATGGCGTTGTGGTCAGAGAAGATGTTTGATATGATTTCAATTTTCTTGAATTTACTGAGGCTTGATTTATGACCCAAGATGTGATCTATCCTGGAAAATGTTCCATGTGCACTTGAGAAGAAAGTGTATTCTCTCGTTTTGGGATGGAATGTTCTATAAATATCAATTAAGTCAAGATGGTCTAATGTGTCATTTAAAGCTTGTGTGTCCTTATTTATTTTCTGTTTGGATGATCTGTCCATTGATGTAAGTGAGGTGTTAAAGTCTCCTACTATTATTGTGTTACTGTCGATTTCCCCTTTTATGGCTGTTAGCATTTGCCTTATGTATTTAGGTGCTCCTGTGTTGGGTGTATAAATATTTACAATTGTTGTGTGTTTTTCTTGGTTGATCCCTTGATCATTATGTAGTATCCCTCCTTGTCTCTTGTAATTGTCTTTCCTTTAAAGTCTAATATGTCTGCTATGATTATTGCTACCTCAGCTTTCTTTTGACTCCATTTTCATGGAATACCTTTTTCCATCCTCTTACTTTCAGTCCATATGTGTCCCTTGGTCTGAGCTGGGTTTCTTGTAGGCAGCATATAGAAGGGTCTTGTTTTTGTATCCATTCAGCCCATCTGTGTCTTGTGGTTGGAGCATTTAATCCATTTACATTTAAGGTGATTATTCACATGTGTGTTCTGATTACCATTTTCTTAATTGTTCTGTGTTTGTTTTTGTAGGTCTTTTGCTTCTCTTGTGTTTCCTACTTAGAGAAGTTCCTTTAGCAATTGTTGTAAGGCTGGTTGGTGGTGCTGAATTCTGTTAACTTTTAGTTGTCTGTAATGCTTTTGATTTCTCTGTTGAATCTGAGTGAGATTTTTGCTGGGTAGTGAATTCTTGGCTGAAGGTTTTTTCTCTTTCAGGACTTTCAGCATATCCTGCCATTCCCTTCTGGCCCGCAGAGTTTCTGCACAAAGATCAGCTGTTATCCTTATGGGTTTTCCCTTATATGTTATTTGTTGCTTTTCTCTTGCTGCTTTTCGTATTTCTTCTTTGTGTTTAATTGTCAGTAGTTTGATTAATATGTGCCTTGGTGTATTTCTCCTTGGGATTATTCTGTATGGGACTCTCTGTGCTTCTTGGACTTGATTAATTATTTCCTTTCCCATGTTGGGGAAGTTTTCCACTATAAACTCTTCAAATAGTTTCTTAGGCCCTTTCTTTTTTTCTTCTTCTTCTGGGATGCCTGTGATTTGAATGTTGCTGCGCTTAGTGTTGTTATCAAAGTCTCTGAGACTGTCTTCCATTCTTTTTATTCTTTTTTTTCTTTTTCCTGCTCTGTGGCAGTTATTTTCCCCATTCTATCTTCCAAATCACTTTTTAATTCCTCTGCTTCAGTTATTCTGCTCTTTATGCGATCTGGAATATTTTTAATTTCCGTTATTTTGTTGTCCATTACTGTTTGTTTGCTCTTTTCGTTCTTCTGTGTCCTTAATAACTGTTTCTTCTATTTTCTCTATTTTATAATTGAGATTTTGGCTCATCTTTACTATCATTACTCTCAATTCTTATTCAGACAATTTTCCTATTTCCTCTTCATTTGTTTGGCCTTGTGGATTTTTTTCCTGCTCCTTTGCCTGCATGGTGTTTCTTTGTTTTCTCATTTTGGCTACTTTATAGGATTTGCTGTCTCCTTTCCCTGTGCTGCCTGGTAGTAATTCCTCTTGTTTCTGCCCTCTGTCACCTGTGGTGGGGTTTGTCCAGTGTCTTGAGTAGGCTTCCTGGTGGGGTGGTCTGGTGTCTACTTTCCAGTGTGTGGCTCTGTGTCTTTTCTCTCTGATGAGCAGGGCCACATCAGGTGGAGTGGTTTAGGGTATCTGTGAGGTTAATATGGCTTTAGTATGGTCTGTGCACTTATGGGTGGGTTTGTGTTCCTGTCTTGTTTGTAGTTTGATATGAGGTGTCCAGCACTGTCAGTTGCAGACTGTCAGACAAAGCTAAGTTTTAGACTCTGATACAGGGCTTTGTGAGAGTTCTCTGCAGTTAATCTTCCCTGTGTCTAAGGACTCCATAGTAGTCTAGCATCCTGGATTCAGTGCTCCCTGCCCAGAGCCTCCTACTTGACTTCTGATGTAGTAGTCCAGACTTCAGAGGTTGCTTGTCCTGGCAATAAAGGTTTTTAAAGCAGACTGTCCAAGCCCCACACTAATGGCAGAGTGTTGAGTCAAACAAATACTAAATCAATGAAACATATACATGTATAAGACACACAAATTCTGAATCCAGTAGAACATAAGGCACTAGAAAGACCTGACAGAAGAACCCCAGTATGCCATCAGACAATCAAAGAGAAAACAACAGAAATTCAAAACCAAAAAAAAAAAGAAAAAAAAACCCAAAAAAAGAAACTACGCACACAAACACTAATCCAGGGAGATTTTGAAAGCTAGGATCAAATATAATAAAGAGCAACAGTACCACCAGACAGACTGAAGATTCTCAGAATGAAATCAGGGAATTATATTTAGAATTAGGATAAAGACAAAACCTATTAATTAAAACCAAAGCAGTGTGTCATCTGGAGATTAAAGCAAGGAAACAGAGCAGACTGTTAATATTGCTTATAAGTATATTAGGATAATGTAAACTAAAAAAGAATAGAAGACAGGGCAACAGAAGAGCATAGTGTGACTGGAAATATGAAAAGAAATAAAAAGAGAAAAAAATAGAAATGTATAAAAGATAGAGAAGGAAACAGGGTAGAAGAGATAAAGTTAGCACTACAAAAAACTTAGAAATAGAAATATGTAAAAAGTCTAAAAATAAAAATAGAAGAAAAAATAGAAGAAAATAATAGAAAAATATGTTATAATATGTGTAGATCCCTTAGGACTAAGATCCTAATTAATTAGGAAAACATACACACACACACACACACACACACACACACACACACTCAAACACATATCCAGGGAAATTTTGAAAGCTAGGATCAAATATAATACAGACCAGAGTACAATGAAACAGACTGAAGATTCCCAAAACAAAATCAGACAATTATAATCAGAACTAAGATAAAAGCAAAACCTAATAATAAAAACCAAAGCAGTGTGTCATCTTGAGAATAATGCAAGGAAACAGAGCAGAGTGATATTATTGATTATAAGTATATTAAGATAAATTAAACTCAAAAAGGATAGGAGACAGGGCAACAGAAGAGTGTAGTGTGACTGGAAATATGAAAAGAAATTGAAAAAAATAGAAATGTAGAAAAGATAGAGAAGAGAAGATGGTAGGAGAGATAAAGTCAGCACCAGAAAAAACTTAGCAAGAAATAGAAATATATAAGAAAGCTAAAAATAAAAATAGAAGAAAAAGTAGAAAAAGAATATGTTGTAAAACATGTAGATCCCTTAGGACTAAGATTGTAATTAATTAAAAAAAAAAGCTAGAACTGGCTGCAGAATGGACCAGATCAATAGAATTAATAATAATGTTTCTGTTTCCTTAGGGTCTCAGCTCTAAGTGTCCTTCTATCCGCCTTGGGCTTTTTGTATTATACTGTGACCAGCAGAGCTTCCTTTATTGTTCGTCTGTAAGTGCCAGTGTGTGGGAAGAGAGGGTACTATAGTGGCTCCTTCCCCTGGGAGTGAGTTAGCAGTGGTGCTCTGCCTGGGGCACAGGAGCCCGGGCGGCATTGGCAGTGCCTGTTGCAGAGGAGCGCTGGTGGTGGCTCAGGCCGAGAGAATGACTGCAACTGCGGGTCCTCCCTCCTGTGTACATCTCCGCTGTGGCAGCCTGCCTAGGTCATGGCAGCTCAGTCTGTGGTGACGGTGCCTGTTGCAGAGAGAAACCAGCGGCTCAGGTGTAAACAGAATGTCTCTAGAGCTGGGCCACTCTGTGGACTTTTGGGTCTTGGCTGCAGGCATTCTAGGCCAGCCCCATCCGGGGGCCTTTGTTATTCCTGACTACAATAGCCAGGCCCAGAGGGGTCCTTCCTTTTTCTGTCGCAGGTGCTGAGAGAGGCTACACCCTTGGCTCCTGCCCCCTGCTCGTGAGTCAGCAGTATTGAGCTGTCTCCATGGCTGCCCTGCTTTCCGTGGTAGGCATTCTCTGCTGCAGATTTCTTTCCTCCTGTCCTCTCAGTCCATCTGCCCACTGCCAACAATGTTTCTCACCCTTAACCAGTTCTTTGGTTCCTACGTTTTAGCTCCCAGAAACCCTGTTCAGCTGTGAACCCACATCTCAGTCTGAACACATTGAGATGTGCTGCAGACCTTCTGTGTGTTTCTCACTCTTTCCTGTCTGCCACAGATCAGCCAACCTCTCCCTCTTTGAACAATCCCAAATACCTCCCTTCTGACCCAGTGAAATTCCCCCTTGGAGAAGGGATTTCCCCGTTAGATAAGGGATGTTTCTCAAATTTGGAAGAAATAGCTAACACCTATCCTTCTCAAACTCTTCCAAAATATAGCAGAAGGAGGAACACTCCCAAACTCAGTCACAAGATGACCATCAATCACCCTGGTATCAAAACCAGGCAAAGATGTCACAAAAAAAGAAAATTCTGGGCCAGTATCACTGACGAATTATAGATGCAAAAATCCTCAACAAAATACTACCTAACAGAATCCAACAGCACATTAAAAAGATCATACACCATGATCACGTGGGGTTTATCTCTGAAATGCAAGGATTCTTCAATATATGAAAATCAAACAATGTGATACATCATATCAACAAATTGAGGGCTTCCTAGGTGGCGCAGTGGTTAAGAATCTGCCTGCCAATGCAGGGGACACGGGTTTGATCCCTGCTCCAGGAAGATTCCACATGGTGTGGAGCAACTAAGCCCATGCGCCACAACTATTGAGCCCATGTGCTGCAACTACTGAAGCCCACACGCCTAGAGCCCATGCTCCGCAACAAGAGAAGCCATGGCTATGAGGAACCCATGCACCACAACGAAGAGTAGCCCCCATTCACCACAACTAAAGAAAGCCTGCGCACAGCAAAAAAGACCCAACGCAACCAATAAAATAAATAAATAAATAAATAAAAGGCAGAAGCCCCCCCCCCAAAAAAAACCAACCAAACAACAAGAAAACCAACGATACAATAGTATTAAAAAATAATTGAGGGATAAAAACCATATGATAATCTCAATAGACGCAGAAAAAGCTTTTGACAAAATTCAACATCCATTTATGATAAAAACTCTCCAGAAAATGGGCATAGAAGGAAATTGGTGTGTTTTAAATGATTATTAATATAACTGGATAGATGTCTCCCATGCTTGTTACTATTTTCTATTCTTTGCCTCTATTCTTTGTTCTTTTTTTGGTCTTCCATTCTTTTTCTGCATTATCTTCTTTTAAATTGAAAATTGTAATATGATTCCATTTTTTGTTCTTTCTTAGCACATAAATTGTACTTTTTAAAAAAACTTTCTTAGTGGTTATCCTAGTGTTTTCAATATGTATTTCCAGTTAAACCATGTCTACTTTAAATAACATTATTATGCTTCATGGGTAGGATATGAACTTTATAACAGAGTATTTCCAGTTTCTCCCTTGAGTCTCTGATAATATTGCTGTCATTCATTTCACTTTTTCATAATCTGTAATCACCTAATGCATTGCTGCGATCATTATTTTAGACAAATTCTTATTTGTAAGATCAGTTAAGAATAAGAAAAATATAAGATTTTATTTTACCTTAATTCATTCCTTCTCTAGTGCTCTTCTTTTCTTTATGTTGGTACACATTTCTAACCTATATAGTTTTCCTTCTCGCTTAAGAACTTGTAACAATCCTTGGATTAAGTCTACTGGCAACCGGATTCTTCAGTGTTTTTGTTGTTGTTGTTTGTTTTTTTTTTTTGTTTTTGAGAAATTCTGTAATTTTCCTTCACTTTTGAAGCATAATTTCACTGGATACAGAATTCTAATTTTGTGATTTTTAAAAAAATTTCAATCCCTTAAACATTTCACTCTACTCTCTTCTTTTTGCATTTTTTAAAAGAGAAGTCTTATTCTTACTCCTCTTTGGGTAAGGTATTTTTTCTCTTGCTTCTTTCAAGATTTTCTCTGTGTCTTTTACTTTCTACACTTTGAGTATGACATGCCTGCATGTATATTTTTTGCTTTATATCCTGCTGTTATTCTCTGAGCTTCCTCATTATGTTGTTTGTATCTGTGTTTAAATGGAGAAGGTTTTCAGTAATCATTACTTCAAATATCTCTTATGTTTCCCTCCTTCATTTCCTTCTGGCATCCCTGGTATGCATATCTTACACCTTTTATGATTATCCAACATTTCTGGCATAATCTTCTCTTTTTTACTCCTTTCTCTCTTTGCATTTCAGTGTTTGAAGTTTCTATTGGCATATATTCAGTTCACTGATTCTTTCCTTAGCTTTGTCCAGTCTGTTGAGCCCATTAAAAGTGTCCTTTATTTCTGCTAGTGTTTTGATTGCTATCATTTCCCTTTGATTAGTTCTTCAAATTTTCATGTCTCCTTATATTACCCATCTGTTCTTGTGTATTATCCTCTTTTCCAAAAGAGCCCTTAGCTGTAATCCCTGTTTCTCTAATTTCACCATCCACCATCTCTGCGTTCTTTGAATTTATTTCTGATGCTGGTTCTTCAGACTGTGTTTGTTGGTTTGTTTTGCCTTTTTTCATGCCTTGTAATATTTTATTTAAAGCTGAACATGATGCCCTGGGTAAAAGGAACTGAGGTAAAAAGGCCGTTATCATGAAGTTTTATGCTTATCTGACTAGAATTTAGGCTGTGCTTAGTTTGCTATACCTATTCTTGTCAGAGGCCAAAATTTCCTCTGTTATCATTGTTTTTTGTTTTCCCCATTTTCTTAAGATTTCTTTAGAGAGCTTTTTTTTATGTAAATATATTTATTTTTTGGCTGCATTGGGTCTTTGTTGCTGCGCACTGGCTTTCCCTAGTTGCAACAAGCAGGGGCTACTCTTCATTGCAGTGCATGGGCTTCTCATTGCCGTAGCTTCTCTCGTTGTGGAGCACAGGCTCTCGGCATGCAGGCTTCAGTAGTTGCAGCACATGGGCTCAGTAGTTGTGGCTTGTGGGCTCTAGAGTGCAGGCTCAGTAGTTGTGGCACCCAGGCTTAGTTGTTTCACAGCATGTGGGATCTTCCTGGACCATGCATCGAACCCATGTCCTCTACATTGACAGGCAGATTCTTAACTACTGCATCACCAGGGAAGTCCCTAGAGAGCTATTCTTAAATAAAGTCTGATATTGGTTACAGCAACAGGCTTCTGCTTCTGGGCTTCTGCTGTGGTAAGCTTGGATTCTCCATATTCAACTGTCTATCCAGTTTTTGAGGCATTGGTTTCTCCTCTGACTTCAATGCTCTGTTGGTTCTAAGAAGAGTTGTTGATTCTCAGCTTTCCCTTGTATGATGATGGGCACAGTAACTTCCAAGCTTCTTACTTGTTAGGCCAGAAACTGGAAATTTTGCATCAGTCACTTTTTCTATCTTGGATTCATGTTCCCTATCTATAAAATAAAGGGATAAGATCACTACCTGGTGGCATAATTCTCCTCCATCCCTAGCATTCTTTTGAATCCATAAGCACTGACTTGCATGAATGACTATGCCAATATGTGACATTTGTTACCCTTCATCTACAGGCAGACCTCCAGGTGGACAAGGAGAGGCATAATTTCTTCGAGTCTTCCCTTGATTATGTTTATCAAATCCAGGAAGTTCAGGAGTCTAAGAAGTTCAATATTGTGGAGCCAGTAAGTTCTTTCTGTTGTTAATGGTCTAAAGTATTTACCAAATATCAGGTAAATGTGGAGAACTTTGATTATAAAATTAGAGTCTCAAAGAATATGAAGGATATTCAGTGCTTAATAATGAGTGTCAAAGAAGTAGACACACTGGCTTGTGTTATTCTTGCTGTCTTAATAATATTCTCTCTCTCACTCATCCTCCCCCTCCCCCACACTCCTTCCTACCCCATTTCTCTCTATAGCTGTGACTTTTTCTTTATCTTTTTTTCTCCTATTCTTATTCCCCTTCCTTGATTTCTCTGTCACCTTTCATTTTACCTTGTCCTTCTCCCTTCCTTCCTCTCATACTTTCATAAGGTTTCTGAAAGTACCCATCATATCCCAGACACTGTTCTAGGAACTTATGTTCCTTGCATTCAATGACTTCCCATTCTACTATTTTTACTTATATCTTTTGAAAATTTTTCTAATTAAATATCCTTAATTTATTGTAAAAGATGATGTGCTATAGTTTGACAACCATGTTAAATTTTAACAACTTTCTTTTTTATTATAAAAACAATGTAGAAAACAATGTAAAAAACAATTGCAGAAAATCTAGGAAAACTTATATGTAAAACAAAACAAATACAACAAATCTTCCATAAAGAGATGATCACTGCTAATATTGTGGCATTTTTCTTCCTGAATTCCCTATATATCTGTTATATTCCTTTCTCTCTCTATTGTGAATATGTACTTGTAGGTGTGGATGTGTGTACACATGTGCGTGTGTGTGTGTATACATGTTACACATGACCATGCATATCTGTTGTACATGTGTATCTGTGCTCACAGTTGTATTTATCTGCATATGTGTATGTGCAAACAAGTATTTATTAATTTATCCAATTAGCATTTATTGAGCTTCTGTTATGTGCCAGGCACTGTGATAAACACTGAATATCCTATAGTGAAAAAGACAGACTCACTTTCTGTCTTTATGAAGACTACACCTTCATGGGGTAGACAGAAGGGAAAGAAGGATACACATGAGTATAATAGGTGTAAGTGGTGATAAGGACTAAAACAAATAATAAGAATGGATAGCTACTTTAGATCAAGTGGTCAAGGGGGACCTCTGAAAGTGTCATTTAAGATGAGATCTAAAGAAAGAGAAGATGAGGCAATGTGAATAATGGGAAGAGAACATTCCAGGCACAGAAAAAACACATGCATACAGTCCTTAAGTTAGTAAAGAATGGTGTGCTCAAGGAATGAAAAGATTAGTGCCTTTAGATTGTGGTGAGAGAAAAGGAAAGTTGCAGGAAATAATATCTGATAGGATGGCATAGGACCTGTAGACATGGTGAAGGGGTTAGATTTTAGTCTTAAGTGTAGTAGAAAAATCACTGACGGGTATTAAGTAGGATATGACATGAGCTGATTTTGTTGTGTGGAGAATGGCTTGGATGGGGGCAACAGTGGAAGTGAGGAACTAGTTAGGAGGCTACCGCAGTGGTCTAGGCGGGTGAAAATGTTGCTTAGTGTTAAGGTGGTGGTAGTAGAAATAGAAAAGAATGATTGGTTTAGAAATATATTTTGGAAGCGAAACTGACAGGAATTATCGGTTGATTAGACTGAGATGTGAGTGAAAGAAATAAGAATTCTTTTCTTTCTGGCTTGATTGACTGAGTGGGTGGTGTTGTCATTTCCTGAGATGGGAAAGCTTGGAGAGAAACAGGAAGAATGTCTATATAACTGTGTGTGGTACACCCACTCATGCATTTATATATATGTGTACATGATAATGTACATATACACGTGTATAGTACCTAAGTGTGTACATAGTTTTTATATGTTTATGTATATATACGTATAGAGTTTGTGTTTATGTACATTTATACACACATATTTATGTATTATGTATATGGTATGTGTGTGCATATTTATATGTACTCACCTGTTTACTTTCTAAAAAGCAGTTTTTACTACTTCCTGTTACACGTTACTATTGCCAGCATTGAGCATTGCTTTTAAAATGTTTGTATTTGGTAGATGAAAATTTTATTTTCTTTTGTTTTTATTTGTGTATATTTGATTTTTATTGGGGTTGAATATTTTAAACATTAAAAATATATTTTATTGATCATTTATTTTTCTTCTTCTGCAATGTCCCACCCCCTCCCAGAAACATTTTTAATTTGAAAATTGGCTTTCAGAAAAAAAGATCCTTGGATCTTTTAGCATTATGACAGTTTTCATTATGGTCATTTATGCATTTTTATTTGTTTTTATCAATAACTATTTATTGAGTACCTATTCTGTGCCAGTCCTGAGGATATAAAGACACAGTCTATTCCCACATTGTGTCCATACTGTCCACATTATGAATGGTTTTATAAGCTATCTGAAATGTTATTGATGAATAAATTTGTTAGTAGTTCTTATTTTCTGTATCTGAGTCCAGTGTTAATGTTTAACCTAATAAAAGAATAGCTATGTGTAGACCTGTTTATGTTTGTATTACTGCTTTTAACACTATACTGGGTAAACAATGTGTGGAATTTCTTTCTTGTGCATCTGTTTCCTTTATTTGATTAATGAGAAGGTGCTGGTGATAAAGTTATTTTTATACATTTTTCCTAGGTCTTGGCCTTTCTTCATAGTCTCTTCATTTCCAACAGCTTGACTGTGGAGCTCACACAGGATTTCCTACCATATAAACAGCAGCTCCAGCTCAGTTTACAGAATGTGAGTTTGCATGTGGATTTTTTACCTGTCTCTGCATTCCACTTGGATTTCATCCCCAATATCTTGACCTCGGAGTTCTAGGTTATTACATCCCAGTTAATTTGTCAGGACAGACCGGTATGGATCACAAATGTTTTAGTGTACTAGATTGTTTTTACTCTTCCAGTTTCAACTCTTCCTTGTCTTTGAGGCTGACGATTGTTCAAACCCACCCTTCTACCCACTGACATGTCTGTCTATCCAATATTTATTAAATGCTGCTAATTTGCTATATCTCTCTCAGATCAGAACCCACCTGGCTTGTTTAAATACAGTTCTTATGCTACTTCCCTGCTAGTTAGTCAAGACACTCTCTTTGTAGGTTTTCTTATCACAAATGCCCATTTCCCGCTCTTTTCCTTTTCTCACTGCTTTTTTTATTACATTACTAGAGTTAAATAAATTATTTATAAAGCTTGTCTCTACCTTCTTTCCCATGCTATTTATTATAGGTGGACACAGGCCCAGCCTTCCCTTCCTTGTCACATATATTATTTTTCTCATTTATTTATTTAACCCACATTTAACAAATACTTAGGGATATAATGAACATATACTCTGTGCCAGGCATTGTAAAATGCACTGGACATAACCATAATGAGGCATGTTAGTTTTTGTCTTCAAGGAATATACAGTCTCTTGTAGCCGAGAGATATAAACAGAGATAAATCATGATTACTTATGAAAAGTGCTAAAATAGAGTTAAGACCAAAAAGGTTAAAGAAGCACAGAGAGTGGAATAATTGACTGTCTGGTACAGTAAAAGAAGGCATCACTGAGGTAGTGACTTTGGACTTGTTACTGTGCATAAAATATATAGATGTATTATTAGGTGAAGACAGTTGGTAAGTTGCAGTGGAAATAAACTTTACTTAGTTATTTAGGAGAATCCTGACTTATAGGTATTGTTTTTATTGTTGTTTTTCTCTCTGGGTACTCTCTTTCACCAGAATGTGAGAGCCCCTATCTTCTGCTGATTTAAAAAATATTCCTATGACCAGGAATATTTACTTGTTTACTTTGAAATATATTACTTCTTACTGTTAGCTTTTGTTACTCATGAGCATGAAAACATAGGTTTTCTGTTGACTGATGTTCAAAGAGAGCACCCTCTCATATCCTTTATCCTGATGGCCAGGATTTGATTCAGAGTCAAGTAGGCAGTAACTTTACTTGAGGCAGAATGTAGAAGTTGCCATGATAATATTATCTTTGGGAAGTTTCTTTATAATCTCCCTTTTTGTAAGGCAGGGGTCAGCCTGATGCTCAGAATTCTTAGAGCCTTTATTTATTAGAGCCTTTTGTGATTTCCATTAGAAAATGTCTCCCAGATGTGGTTTTATGGATACATTGCTATTTATGTTTCCCTCTCCCTTTTAGACTTTAGTACTGTTAAACTCCACTAAATTGTTTTCTAATTACTGTGCCATTCAGCACTTGTTTTTTGCTATGTTGTAGTACATGATGAAAGCCAAGAAAACTCTGTACTGGGTCTCTGACCAGTGAATACTTATTTATGATGACAGTGAAGATGATAATGATTATGATGATAATGTCTTGACAGACAAGAAATCATTTCTCCAGTACCCGTGAAGAGATGGAAGAACTTAAGAAAAGGATGAAAGAAGCTCCACAGACATGCAAACTTCCAGGACAGCCAACTATTGAAGGCTATCTCTATACACAAGAGAAATGTATGTGGGAATACAGGGATAGCCACTGGGTTTCAGTAGGCTGACACCTACTGCCACTTGGCCTCTCCAAACTCCAGGCACCCATATAGTTCCTAGACCCTTACCAGCTATACCTCTCTGGAGAGCAGTGTAGGAATAGAGAAAATAAAACGGAGGGAGAAATTGGAGGAGGAGGTTAAAGATTTGTCTGTGGGATGATAAGACCTAAGGTTTTCGCTGAGATTCAAAATGGGGATTGTTAATTGCTTAGTCCTTTCAATGTTTCTTTGACTGGGGCTAAAAGGGAGGTAGGAGAAAGGAGGCATAAAATAATACTTATTATACCTACTATGTTGCAGGCATAGTGTTAAGTGCTTTAGATATACTACCTCGTGTAGTCTTTGAAACCACCTTATTGTACACATTTTCCACATGAAGTAACTGAGGCTTAGAGAGATCACTAGTTGAAAGTCACTCAACTATCAAGTAACAGGGCTAAGTGTAAACTCAGGTTTGTGAAATGCCAAAGCCTGTGCTCCTACAATTATACCCTAACTATACATAGCTTCCACTGCCTTAGGATCACAAGCTTGCCCTTAAAGCACTACACAACCATGGCGATTTCAGTGAGCAATACAGTTCTTCATTGCTAACCAAGGAGAATGGATTAACTTATCCAATCACTGAATATTGCAGAGGGTTCAAGCTTTTCTATCTCTTAAATAACATTATGTAAACCTGTATGTGCTGTTTGATTATCCTTTTGAACTATGACCCAATGTCCCCCAAGCCCTTGATTTCAGTCCCTGACCAAAATTATTATACCTGGTGAGTAGGCAGAAGAGACTACGCAGAGGTTACCAGTGGCAAACCCCACTGAAATCCACAAAGTATGGTATTTCAGCAGTGATATTACCCTGCTTTTCCTTCCTTAGAGCAATTCACTTTGATGGTTTTCAAAGATGTGTTCTTCTGTTTGTCAGGTTCATCTCTTCAACTCTCCATTGCAGGATCTTTCAATCTCAGTGCCATTGATATTTCAGACTGGATAATTCTTTGTTTTAAGGGGTCAATCTGTGCATTATAGAGTGTTTAGAAGCATCTATAGCATCTCCCCACTTTATTCTTTTTTTTCTTAAGAATTTTTATTGAGATACAGTTAACAGACAATAAACAGCGTGTATTTAGAGTGTACAATTTGGTATCCCAATCTCCCAATTCATCCCCCTCCCAACCCTCCCAGCTTTCCCCACTTGGTGTCCATGTGTTTGTTCTCTATATCTGTGTCTCTATTTCTGCCTTGCATTTCCTCTTTCATAGTTGTTAGCATTTGCCTTATGTATTCAGGTGCACCTATATTGGGTGCATATATATTTATAATTGTTATCTCCTCTTCATGGATGGATCCCTTGATCTTTATGTAATGTCCTTTCTCGTCTCTTGTAACATTTTTTATTTTAAAGTCTATTTTATCTGATGTGACTATGGCTACTCCAGCTTTCTTTTGATTTTCATTTGCATGGAATATCTTTTTCCATTCCCTCACTTTCAGTCTGTATGTGTCGCTAGGTCTGAAGTGGGTGTCTTGTAGACAGCATATATATGGGTCTTGTTTGTGTATCCATTCAGCCAGTCTGTGTCTTTTGGTTGGTGCGTTTAGTCCATTTACATTCAAGGTAACTGTTGATATGTATGTTCTTATTACCATTTTCTTAAATGTTTTGTTTTTGTTTTTATAGGTCCTTTTCTTCTCTTATGTTTCCCGCTTAGAGAAGTTCCTTTAGCATTTGTTGTAGGGCTGGTTTTCTTAGCTGAATTCTCTTAGCTGTTGCTTGTCTGTAAAGCTTTTGATTTCTCTGTCGAATCTGAATGAGATCCTTGCTGGGTAGAGTATCCTTGGCTGTAGGTTCTTCCCTTTCATCCCTTTAAATATATCATGCCACTCCCTTCTGGCTTGCAGAGTTTCTGCTGAGAAATCAGCTGTTAACCTTATGGGAGTTCCCTTGTATGTTATTTGTCATTTTTCCCTTGTTGCTTTTAATAACTTTTCTCTGTCTTTAATTTTTGTCAGTTTGACTACTATATGTCTTGGCATGTTTCTCCTTGGGTTTATCCTGCTTGGGACTCTCTGCGCTTCCTGGAATTGAGTAGCTATTTCCTTTCCCATGTTAGGGAAGTTTTCAACTATAATCTCTTCCAATATTTTCTCGGGTCCTTTCTGTCTCTCTTCTCCTTCTGGGACCCCTATAATGTGAATGTTGGTGCGTTTAACATTGTCCCAGAGGTGTCTTAGGCTGTCTTCAGTTCTTTTCATTCTTTTTTCCTTATTCTTTTCCACATCAGTGATTTTTACCATTCTATCTTCCAGCTCACTTATTCGCCCTTCTGCCCCAGTTAATCTGCTATTGGTTCCTTCTAGTGTATTTTTCATTTCAGTTATTGTGTTGCATATCTCTGTTTGTTTGCTCTTTAATTCTTCTAGGTCTTTGGTAAACTTTTCGATCTTTACATCCAGTCTTTTTTTAAAGTCCTGGATCATCTTCACCATCATTATTCTGAATTCTTTTTCTGGAAGGGTGCCTATGTCCTCTTCATTTAGTTGTTTTTCTGGGGTTTTATCCTGTCCCTTCATCTGGTACAAAGTCCTCTGCTTTTTCATTTTCTCTATCTTTCTGTGGCTGTGGTTTTCAGTTCCACAAGACAAAATACTGCTGATACTGCTTGATACTGCTGTCTGCCCTCTTCCCCCCCACTTTATTCTAATAGCACTTCCTGGGTGTGATAACCTAAAATGTCTCTAGGCATTGCCAAGTGTCCCCTGGGAGGCAAAATTGCCCCTAGTTGAGAATCACTGCTATATTATAAGACAGGCACAGACTAAGGAATATGTAATCTTGGCTCTAATATCAACTAAGTAATTATTCTATGCCCCAGTTTTCTAATTTGTCAAATGGATATGTTTGAATGTACGCTTACTAAGAATTGTTTTTGCCAGAAAATATGCAATGCATTGAGGGGTACAAAATATGAATTAAACTTGGTTTTTGCCCTTAAGAAGTTCACAATCTGATGAAGACACAAGTATATCAAGAATTGTAATGAAATGTGTTGAGCACTGCATGTGGGGCATATATCTAAGGACTTCACTGAGAAAGTGATATATAAACTGAAACTGAATTATGTGTGGGAGTTTGACAAGTAAAGAAAAGGGCAAAGAAAATTCCAGGTGTATACCACTGCATGAGTAAACACACAGAAGTGTGTGAGGTTATAGTTTGTTTGTAGGGTCTTGGCTTTCCAAGAACAGTCCTGGTTTATACTTGTCCTAATGTAAGTATTGACACTGCCCTATTCACTCTTAAATATGTCTTGAACTTGGTCTATAAATTATGTTGCCACCTATTTATTTGGTAACTGAATGTAATTCAATGAGACAGGAGCACAGAGGTGAGAGTGGCAAAAGACAAAGTTGGAAAGGTAAATACGATCACATTATTAAAAGGCTTTGTGAGCCAACCTAAGGAGTTTGGAGAGAGTGGGAAAGCCATGGGTGGTTTATAATAAGAAGAATGATATAAATAGAGATATATACTTAAAAAAAAATATTTCTCTAGCAAAAGAGTAGACAATGGGCTAGAAAGGAGTGACCAGAGAGGGGGAAAACCAGAGAGAAGGCAACTGAAATCATTAATTGGAGAAATAGTGAATTCTTGTTTAGTTTGAAATATCTCATAAAACATTTTTTAAAAAATGTCAGAAATAGGGTCCTAAATGAATTAAGTTCTAAAAAAGGGGTGAAAGGAGAGACATGCGGGGGACAGAATGAGCAGAACCCACCACCAATCAAATAGGGCAGGTTATAGGCAAGGAGGAGTGTAAGATTATGGATGTTTCCCAGATCATACAATAGGATGTATAACGAGAGCATTCATAGGGAATATGGCGAGGAAAGTGGTTTAGAGCAAGCTGGAGCTGATATGGAAAGCAGCTGATGAGGATTAGGATATACATATGTGTAGTAGGCAGGTGGCACTGCACAGCTGGAGCTCAGGGGAAAGTAGGACTAGATCTGAATCATGACCATGAAGAGTAAGCTGTACACAACTTCTGTCTTTAGGGGTGGACTTACCATGCGGCCAAAGTACTTATTCTATCAGCTCATTGTTGCCTCTCTTTGTAGGGGCTTTGGGAATATCCTGGGTGAAATACTACTGTCAATATGAGAAAGAGACCAAAACGCTCACCATGACGCCTATGGAGCAGAAGCCAGGTGCTAAACAGCAGGTCAGTTCTTTTATGGGCCACATTTTTTTGAAATGCTTCTGTGACTGCATCTCAGAAAAGAGTATATTTTGACTCCATGTCAAAGAACTGAGTCTACCACTATCATATTAAGCCATGACTTTATATGTTCTCTTTGGCCTAAGTTTCATTGGTCCAGATACTACTCAGTTGAGTGAAAAAATCTCTGTTAATGATTCCAGGCCTTCTGAAAGTGCCTGTACTCTTCTAGATCATTATTGCAAGTGTCTATCATGTTGTATAAAGAAAATTTGCAAAAAATATGGATAAAGTTGAGGAGGAGAGTATTACTTGCTTTAAGAAGGAACTACTATAAGACTTCTTTAAATAGTTGTGTTTAAAATATAAAACATTTTCCAAAATTCCTTTTTTAAAGGAGTATTCTGCTGCCTAAAGTTGGAATAACCTATACCCCACATTGTATGTAATGCTCAAATATCTTTAAGCAGTTAATGCCTCTTCTTCTGCCCTCCAAACTTTCCCCTACTCCCCCAAATGGCAAGATGAGTTTAATACACTGAGAAGACAGTTCACTTACCTAGAGGAACCTGATATTTTATATATGTATATATATGTATATACATACACACATATAGTTATATTATACATCATATATTATTTTATGTGTATGACCACCCAGCTAAAACAATTATTCTGTTATCTCACTTTTACCTATCTTTGTTGGGGCTTTGGGAACACACACACACACACACACACCCCTGAAGGTTTCTTAAGATAAAAGCGGATAGACGGACTATTCATATTCTAACAGGGTCTTAGGACATAATTTTTAAGGATTTCTATAATTTACAAATTGTTTACAAGGCAAAACAAGGTTTACTTATTAGCACTGAAAGTTGTGGTGCATGAAGACCCAGTTTCCATAGGCAGAAATTTGGAGACTTATGGTGCCAATTTTTCTCCATTGCTTATGTTTTCCAAAGAAGATCTCTCTTGTGTGGCTTGTTCATAGGAAATTAGAGATGACTGATATATGGTGGCAGGCTATTGAAAACTGCTTTTCTTTTTTTCATTAACCACAAGTTTTGCTACTCTGCTTTGAATGTGGATTAGACATGGTATATACCTCTAACAGAGCATACCAAATGGGGCTTCCACAACCCTCATCCATGTTTCTATGTGAGCCAGTTACTCATCCATGGCTCCAAAACTCTCCTTAGTTTCCAGTCTGCCAATTAACAAAGAACCTTTTAATGTGGTTCCAACAAATTGTGCTGTAGCAGAGAATTTGTTCCATTTCTGTCAAAACTTAGCTTATGTATCTGACTGACAAGTGCTTTTAAGTAGCACTGTCCTGTAGTCTCTTTCTTTTCTTTTTCTACACACATTACTTTACAAACCTTGGACTTCAAAGTTCCTTTCTTAGGCAGGTCTTACTGCAAAGCTGAAGCCAGAGCAGCAGATACCATTTCATAGCTTCTTAGCAGATGAGAGCAAGCCCTTCTTTTAGTTGTTCTTTCCCTCTTTCTTTTTAATTGAATGGCTACTTGCAAAACTGCAATAAGTGTAAGCCTAAGCAGTTTAAATATTGGAGTCTGTGGAATGGAAAGAGGAACTTGGCTCTCCATTTACAACAAAGGGGAGGTGGAAATAGTTACTTGAATTTCCCTAAATTGAATTGGAAATGGTTTCTTCTTATGAGTTCTCTGCCTCAGTTCCTTTTACTAGTTTGTGTTTTAGAAAGGTAAATAATACAAATAAATGAGACCACAATAATAACACCATAAAAACCACTATTTATTCAGTGTTTGCTCTGCACCAGGCTCTGAGCTAGACATTGCTGTCATGTGCCTCATTTACTCTCTCAGCAGCACTGTGATGTATCATCAGCCCAATTTGAAGATGGAAGAATTAGCTCTCTTTCTGACTATGGTACTTACCAGTGTTCTCTACTAGTTCAGCCTATCAACTTCCATTTGGGTTGTCTTGCTTACTTTACAGAGCACAGTCCCAAATACTATTTTATAAGATTCTCATCCCTTGACAGGTAGCTGTAAAAGCCAAGAGAGCTACATTTTCGATCATAATAACTAGTTTTATTTATTTATTCATTAATTCGTTGTTCATATTAAATATTTTTCCCTTCCCGTTATACTGAGATATAACTGACATACAGCACTGTATAAGTTCAAGGTGTACAGCATAATGATTTGACTTACATACAATATGAAAGGATTACCACAATAAGTTTAGTGACTACCCATCATCTTATACAGATAACAAAATTAAAGAAAAAATTTTTTTTTCTTGTGATGAGTACTCAGGATTTACTCTCAACAATTTTCATATATAACATATAGGTGTTAATTATATTAATCATGTTATACATAATATTCTTAGTATTTATTTATCTTACAGTGGAAAGTTTGTACGTTTATTTGCCTTCATCCAATTTCCCATTCCCTTAACTTTCACCTCTGGTAAGCACAAATCTGATCTGTTTTTCTATGAGTTTGTTTATTTGTTTGTTTTTCAAGTATAATTGATCTGCAATACTATGTTAGTTCTTGATGAACAACATAATGATTCGAGATTTCTATACATTATAAAAGTATCACTGTGATAAGTCTAGTTATGATCTGTCACCATATAAAGATAGTACATAAGTATTGATTATATCCACCACACTGTACATTTCATACCCATGATTAATTTTTTTTTGTGACTGGAAATTTTTACCTCTTAATCTTCCTCACCTCTTTTTCACATTCCATCCTCCCCTCCCCCTCTGGCAACCACCTGTTTGTTCTCTGTACCTGTGACCCTAATTCTGTTTCATTATGTTGGTTCATTTGTTTTGTTTTATAGATTTAACATATAAGTGAAATCACATGGTATTTGTCTTTCTCTGTCTGACTTGTTCACTTAGCATAATACTCTCTAGCTCCACCAATGTTGTCACAAATGGCAATATTTCATTTCTTTGTATGGCTGAGTAATATTCCATTGTTTTTGTATACCACATCTTTTTTATCCATTTATCTATTGATGGGCACTTAGATTGCTTCCATAACTGGGCTATTGTAAATAATGCTGCTATGAATGTAGGGGTGCATATATCTTTTCTAATTAGTGTTTTTGTTTTCTTCTGACAAATACCCAGGAGTGGAATTGCTGAATCATATGGAAACTCTATGTTTAAATTTTTGAGGAATCTCCATACTGTTTTCCACAGATATTGCACCAATTTACATTCCCACCAAGAGAGTATTAGGGCTTCCTTTTCTCTACATCCTCACCAACACTTGTTATTTGTGGTCTTTTTGATGATAGCCATTCAGACAGATGTGAGGTGACATCTCATTGTGGTTTTGATTTGCATTTCCCCAATGATTAGTGATGTTGAGTATCTTTTAATGTTCCTGTTGGTCATTTGTTTGTCTTCTTTCAAAAAATTCAGCCCCTCTGTCCATTCTTTAAATTATTTTTTTAAAAGTTTGAGTTTTATGAGTTCTCTGTATATTTTGGATATTAACCCTTTATCAGATATATCATTTACAAATATTGTCTCCAATTCAGTAGGTGGCCTTTTCATTTTGCTGATAGTTTCCTTTGCTGTGCAAATGCTTTTCAGGTTAAGTCACATTTGTTTATTTTTGCTATTGTTGCCCTTGCCTGAGAAGACAGATCCAAAAATATATTGTTAAGCCTGATGTCAAAGACAGAACTACCTGTGTTTTCTTCTAGGAGTTTTATGCTTTTAAATCCTACATTTAAATCTTTAATTCTTTTTGAGTTTATTTTTGTATGTGGTGTGAGAAAGTAGTCATGTTTGATTCTTTTGCATGTGGCTCTCCAGTTTCCCAATACCATTTATTGAAGAGACTGTCTTTCCCCATTTTATATTCTTGCATCTTTTGTCATAGATTAATGGACTGTATAAGCATGGGTTCATTACTGGTCTCTCTGTTGTACTGATTTATGTGTCTTTTTTTTTGCTGAACAATATTGTTTTGATTACTGTATCTTTGTAGTACAGTTTGAAATCAGTGAGAGTGTTAACTTCAGCTTTGTTTTTCTTTCTCAAGATTGTTTTGGCTGTTCACAGTCTTTGCATTTACATACAAATGTTACAATTACTTGTTCTAGTTCTGTGAAAAATGCCATTGCTCTTTTGATAATGATTACCTATAATATGTAGATTACCTTGGGTAGTACAGTCATTTTAACAATATTAATTCTTCTAATCCGCAGCATGGAGTATCTTTCCATTTGTTTGAATCATTTTCATTTTCTTTCATTAGTGTCTTATAGTTTTCTGAGTACAGGTATTTTACCTCCTTAGATTATTCCTAGGTATTTTATTCTTTTTTTTAATTTGATTATAAATGTGATTGTGTTATAAATTTCTTTCTGACAGTTTGTTGTCAGTGTGTAGAGATGCCACAGATTTCTGTATATAATTTTGTATCATGCAACCTTACTGAATTCTTTAATGAATTCTAATAGTTTTTTGGTGGCATCTTTAAGATTTTGTGTATGTGGTATCACCCATGTCATCTGCAAACATTGACACTTTTACTTCTTCCTTTCCAATTAGGATTTAGTTTATTTATTTTTCTTGTCTGATTGCTGTGGCCTGGAATTCCAATACTATGTTCACTAAAAGTGGTGAGAGTGAGTATCTTTGTCTTGTTCCTGGTCTTAGAGGGAATGCTTTCACCTTTTCACCATTGACTGTGATGTTAGATATGGGCTCATCACATTTGGCCTTTATTATGTTGAGATAGGTTCTCTGTATGTCGACTTTGTTAAGAATATTTTTTGTTATCATAATGGGTGGTACATTTTGTCAAAAGCTCTTTCTGTATTTATTGAGATGATCATATGGTTTTTAGTCTTCAATTTATTAATGTGGTGTATCGCATTGTCTTATTTGCAGATATTGAACCATTCTTGCATCCCTAGGATAAATCCCAGTTGATCATGGTGTATGATCCTTTTAATGTACTGTTGAATTGGATTTGCTAAAGTTTTGTTGAGGAATTTTTCATGTATGTTCTTCAGTGATATTGGCCTGTAATTTTCTGTTTTTGTGGTGTCTTTTTGTCTGCTTTTGGTATCAAGGTGATGCTGGTCTTTCAGAATGAGTTTGGAAGTGTATTGCCACTGTAATTTTTTGAAATAGTTTTGAAAGAATAGGTGTTAGTATTCTTTCAGGGTTTGGTAGAATTCATCTGTGAAGCCATCTGGTTCTGGACTTTTGTACATTATGAGTTTTCATTTTGTAATTACAATTCAGTTTCATTACTGGTAATTGGTCTGTTTGTATTTTCTATTTCTTCTTGATTCAGTTTTGGAAGACTGAACATTTATTTCTAGAAATTTCTCCTAGGTTGTCCATTTTATTGGTGCATGATTGGTCACAGTAATCTCTTATGATCTTTTGTATTTCTTTGTTGTTGGTTGTAACTTCTTTTTTGTTTCTGATTTTATTTATCTTTTTAATCTCTTTTTTCTCAATGACTCTGGGTGAAGATTTATCAACTTTTTTTGTTTGTTTCATAAACATTTTTGTTTATGTTTTCAACCATCTCTTAGTTTCATTGATCTTTTCTTTTTCTTTTCTTTTTTTTTTGTTTTTGTTTTTTAGTCTCTGTTTCACTTATTTCTGCTCAGATCTTATGATTTCTTTTCTTGTAGTGACTTTGGCTTTTACTTGTTCTTTTTATAGTTACTGTATGTGTAAGGTTATGTTTTTTATTTGAGATTTTTCTTGTTTCCTGAGGCTTATATTGCTATCACATTCCCTTTTAGAATTGCTTTCATTGCATTCCACAAATTTTAGATTGTTGTGTTTTCATTTTCATTTGTCTCCAGGTATTTTTGATTTCCTCTTTGATTTCTTCAGTGATCCTTTGGTTGTTTAATAACACATTGTTTATCCTTTCCATGTTTATGTTTTTTTTTTTTTGCAGTTTTTTTCTTGTAGTTGATTTCTAGTCATAGAGTTGTGGTTGGAAAAGATGCTTAATATGATTTCTATCTCCTTAAATTTACTGACACTTGTTTTGTGTCCTAGCTTGTGATTTATCCTGGAGAGTGTTCCATGTGCACTTGAAAAGAATGTATATTCCCCAGGTAGCTTTTGAATAGAATGTTTTTTATATGAAAAGAGGCTCCTCCTTTGGTGGAGCCTATTATTATGGGCACACTGGTGGGCATGGCTGGCCCCCCACCTGGTTGGTTGGAGGCCCTGCCTACTGCTGAAGTTACTGCCTGTTGGTGGGTTGGTCTGAGTTCCATTGCAGTTGGCTGTTGGGAGTCCTGAAACTGGTTATTGCCCCTTGGTAGTTTAGGCTGTGTCCTGGTCCTGGTCCACTGGTGGGCTTGGCTGGGTTGCTGGCTGGCTTCTTGTGGGGCCCAAAGTAAGGGTCCCAGAGCAGGCATAAAGCAGCTGCTGGGTCCAGCAGGGGCCTAGGGGCTGGTGTCAGCCTGCTCTTTGTTGGGGCTGGATCCTAGGTAAGCTGGTTGTGGGCCATGGTGTGTCTAAAAGCTGGCTTCAGCACACTGGTGGGCAGTGTTGGGGCCCAGTGTATCCTGGGGCTGTTGCCTGCCTGCTGCAGAGTAAGGCCAGTTCCTGGGGCTTGTGCCTGCTTACTGGTGACCAGGAATGGGTCCTGTTCTCTCTGTCTGTTAGACAGGGCTGGGTCCTAGAGTGGCTGGATAGTCCAGGGGGACCTATTGCTGCTGCTAGCCTGCTGGTGGATGGGGCTATATCCCTGTGTGGCTTGCTGCTTGGCCTGGCATGTCCTAGGACTTGTGCCAACTGGCTGGTGGGTGGGGCCAGGTCCAACATTAATAAGCTACAGGGAGGAATCCAAAATGGTGCTTTCCAGCACCTGTTTCCTCATGGTAGAATTAGCTTCTCAAAATGGCTGCCACCAGCATCTATGTCCTGAGGGTAAATTCCAGTTGTCTCCTGTCTCTCTAATACCAGCAGGTCGATTTGACTCAGGCACCTTTCAAATTACTGCTTTTGTCCTGGTTCTATGAACGTGTGAGATTTTGTGTGCACCTTTTAAGAACAGACTGTCTGTTTCCTATAACCCTCTAGCTCTCCTGAAAGCAAGCCTTGCTGGCTTTCAAAGCCAGGTGTTCTGAGGTCTTGTCTTCCCAGTTCAAGACCCCTTGACTAGGAATCCAATATGCGGGTCAGACCCTTTGCTTCTTGGGGATAAACTCTGCAATTATAATTATCTTCCTGTTTGTGGATCACCTACCCGGGATGTGGGCGTTGACTATACCATGGTTGTGCCCCTCTTACCTGTATAGTTGTGGTTCCTTCCTTATATCTTTAGTTGTAGGAAATCTTTTCTGGTAGCATTCAGGTCATTCTCATCATTAATCATTGCTTTGTAAATATTTGTAATTTTGGTGTGCCCATAGGAGGAGGTGAGCTCAGGGTCTTCCTACTCCACCATCTTGGACACTCTTGTCTCAAGAAATAGTCTTAAATCCTAGTTCTGTGGCCTAGTAAATTGTGATTTTGAGTAAATTACTTAATGTTGCTCACTATCATTTTTCTCATCAGACAAAATGGCAAGGATGATAATGTAGTTTATAAATGTTTGTTGAGCATTAACTCTTTACTAGGTACTAGAGATATAAAGATAAATAAGACACTACCCACATCCTTGAGGAGTTCTCAGTCAAGTGGGGACATCAGACATGAAAAAAAGTAGCTTTAATACAATGTAGAAAATGCATAGTAGACAGTGCATGGTATTAAGGAAGGATTTTTGAGGAAATGAAAGCTGAACTACAAGTTGTAGAAAGAGTAAGAGTTTAGCCAGTCAAAGAATATAGATAAAGTCATTCTGGGTAGAGGAAACAATATATACAAGTTAGAGTCATGAAAGAGCATGATACACATGTGAAATATGAGTACTTTTGCACTGATGGGACATAAACTAAATGACAGTGGCTGGAGGTGAACCTGGATTGGTAGGCAGTGGTGAACCCTGAGCTTTGACGTCACCTCACCAAATCTGAAAGAGTTGAAAGTTTAAAAAGGGATGGTGAATACATGATGCTGTTAATTACCCTCATCTTGCAAGGCTAACAGTGCTTGATATCCTAAGGGTTGGGGCTGAGAAGGCAGATTGAAAGGTGAATATAGAGTTGTGTTTCTATAGTGCAGGAACAGGAAAAAGGATAGACCTGCAAAGGGCTTGAGTGTGACAATGAGAGGGAAGTATTGGCTGATCAGCTGTATGGGCCAGTTTGGGTGGTGTAGTGCTTGGGCACAGACTTGGCACTTGGGCAGTGTTTCTGAATTCAAGACAACAAAGTGGGTAGTGTTATTCCCATTTAATAGGTTGTGAAATTTCTATTCAGGGAGGGAAAATTATTTACCCTGGGCCACATAGCTGGTAAATGGCATAACTGAGGCAAGACCCCAGGTTTTAAACTTCTTAGTTTATTGATACTTCTACTATACTGACTTAGGTGACTCTAGGTAAGCCATTTTACCTCTCTGAGGTTCACTTCTCTCTGAAGGTTGTTATGAAGAAAAGTGGTTTAAAAATACCTAGCATAATATGTGGCACATAGTAGGTGATCAATAAATGTTACTTCTAGTTCCTATACCACATTGTCTTTGTTGAGATAATAGAGAGAAACTGAACTATGTGGGATTTGGGGAATTTTAATCTGTGGACACAGTGGATTTCTATGGCCTTGTTAAGTGCCCACAAGACTAAGGTGGGCCATACTATCCTGCACATATGAAATACCAAATGCTACCTTGACTATTACACAAATATGCCTATTTTTCCTACTCTTGCCCTATCTTTGGAGATATTGCTTTTGTAATTCCTGTCATCTTAAAAACTCTGAAAGTGGGGAACCAAAAATGTTTTTCTCCCCTCTTCTATATGCTACTTTAATGGAAGGAGGGTTGCAGAAAACCATTTTACCCACTTACCCATTGCAACCTCCCTACCTAAAAGTCTCACGAAATTTTATTCTGTACACTTAATGCCATTTGGGCAGCCTGTTTCTCCTACATTCTCCTTTACATGTTGTGTAATGAGATTCCTATTTAATATATCATGCTTGGAAAAGAACGCTGGCTTTTCTTGAACTGAACCATTAATTTTTGGAGCAGAGAGAAACCATGTGCCACCTTGCTGCAACTACCATTTGAGGGACAAGGTTCTAAGTGAAGCTAAACATTGCTCCTGCTGCCCTGACAGATGCCTTCCAAGTGACACTGAGGACACTGTGGTAGGCAGAAAAAGTTTCTGTGTATTTTTTTTCAAACTGGCTATTAATCCTTCTCTTATATCAGGGGCCCTTGGACTTAACCCTGAAGTACTGCGTGAGAAGGAAGACAGAGTCTATCGATAAGAGATTCTGTTTTGATATAGAAACTAATGAAAGGTAAGCTGTGCTGATATGGACTGGCAATGTCCCCATGTGCCAGATGCTGAGCCTGGGTAGGTATTTTATTTTCCTTTGTCATCTCTTGATAAAAATGAGCAAAACTATTCATGACATCATTGCCTTGGCTCTTTTGGCTTCCCTTCCCAAGGATCCCTGTTAGCACTGGCTCAGAGCTGGTTCTCTCTATTCAAGGTTCAATCAGCTTTGCCTCACTTGCTTTAGGTAGAAGAAGTTACTGCTAGGATTTAATTTGCTATTATATATGCAAAAGGTCAGCATTTGGTGATGCTGCAAAAGGACAGAATAACAAAACTCATTTTTATTTCCTAATATACAAGAACAAATGAATTGGAACATATTTAAGGGGAGGTAGATTGGATAGAGGGAGTAGTGGTATTGGGGAGTCTTTTTTTCCCCATTTGGTGTAAACATGATATGGACTTTTCCTACTTTGCAGATATTTATGTAAAGTGGAAATAGTTTGATTATCAACTTTCTGATTTCAGCAGAAGCTTACAAACTTTGGACTTGGTTGCATTTGTTTCTCTCTAGTGCCCTCTTTGTCTTTTCAACCTGGGCAATTTTATCAGAGAGGAATTTAACTTTTAAATTTTAAAATGAGGGAGGGAGGAAATACGGGGATATGTATACAAAAACAGATGATTGAACTTGGTGTACCCCCCAAAAATAATAAATAAATAAATAAAATTAATAAAAAAAATTTTTAAATGAGAGCATTTGGAGTTACTTTGGAAAAAGGCATGTTATATAGTTAGGAGGTTGATCCACAATTCAGTGAGTAAATATCTTCCTATATTTTATTTCAATTCATTATTTCCATATATTAGGCACTAAGTAATATAATAGAATTTAACAAAATGATCAGACTGCTAGAAAGGAACTTGAGGGTTGAATTACAACATCATATGAGCAAAACTGTTAGAGACTGGAATCATATAGATAAGATTAAGAAAATAAGACACTTTTTTGTCTAAGAATAAGTAACTGTTAGTTCATTTCCCCATTTTAAATTTCTGTTTGTGAATCTGTATGCTTTCTTTGTTAAGAATGGATGATCCTAATCAAAGATGGCTGTAATAGTAAACATTGTTACTGATAACAGTGAGGCTGTGACTCATTTTTCCCCACAGCTTCAGGCTCAGTAGGAAGGGGAAAGTGACTGTTGGCTGTGGCTTCCTTTTCATGAATCTTTAGTGTCTTTGGCTCTGCAGCATCAAAGTACTTAAATGAAATTAAATTTTTCTGTGTCTAGTTCCATTCTGATTCACTTTTCAGATTATATTTGCCACCCACTTTCAGGTAATATTCCCATAGACTGAAAGCATTTACATATAGTTTGGACCTGAGGTTAGGGGCTAAGACCAATTCATCTTTATATATCTTGCATCTAGTGCTATGTATGGTTCATGGTAGGTACTGAATTTGGTATTCCTTTTTAAAAGTTTTTTTCCCTACTCAGGAATGCTGAGGAATTCTGAGACTAGAACCCAGGAATTAAGGTTTTGATGTATGTAGGAGTTTACTTACCACATATTGGGCACTTTAAGAAACATTCCCTCATTTAAGCTACTCTCACATTTTATAGGTGCAGAGACTGAGACTTGTATATATTTAATTGCCTTGCCTAATCAAAGTCACATAGTAACAAGGCTGCGCTCAAACCTTGGTCTGTAGGTCTCCAAACCCCATGTTCTTTTTAATTTTATTCCATTGTCTATTATAAGCAGAATAAACATGTTTTGAAATAGAGGGTCGAATATAATGATGAAAAGATGCTGAGGTACCTCTGTATATGTGGAGTTTTCTGAGTGATGTGACATCTGCATCTGCTTTCCTGGCTAGTCAATCTGATATAAGCAGCAGAGGCAGGCCTCGCAGTAGACATTGGGCACCTGTACTCACGTTCCCTGTGGGGTAGAACAAAGGACTTTTTGAGTCCCTTTTTCTATTTCCAGAATAGAGGATAACATTTTTATTAGTGTTCCTACCAGTATTTGAAGCCACAGGCTCATAGCCCATCAGAATTTGAAGGGCAATAATAATAGTAATAATAACAACAATGATGATGACTGACAGCAACAACAAGTGCTAACATTCTCAGAGTACCTCCGTGTGCCAGGCACCATTCTCAGCCTTGTAAGTGTGTAATTTCCTTTAGTCTTCATCACCGTCACATGAAGTAGGGGGTGTTACTGTCCCAATTTCACAAAGACAATGAGACAGAGAGAAGTTAATCACTTAGGTTGTACAGCTAATAAATGTTAGAGCTAGGATCCAAATCCAGGAATACTAGTTTCCAAGCCCGCACTCTTAACCACCGAACTCTACTGCAGATGTGCTATATATGCCTTTTTGTTTTAGCTGAGTGACTGAGACCTCAGGGTGGTGAAACGATTTGTCTAAAGTCATAATGGAAAAGCCTGGACTAGAAGTCAGTACTCTTTCTACTGTGTCATCTTGTTCTTAACAATATTTTTCTTTGAATTTGACTTTCAGTAGCACCCAAGAATTTCCAAATGCTTCCTGAATAGTCACTTATTCGTATTTATTCTTTCAGTTTCTCTGTATGGCCAAGAGAGGACACATACCAGCTTTTTGATTTCCCAAATAGAGAAACTGAGTCTCAAATGGGTTTAATATCCTACCCAGTCTACAGTATCTGCTTTTATGTTTCTTGCCCATTTCCTTGCTCTCCTTCCTTCTGGCTTCAGGATTCAGCTAGGTAGCTGTCTTTACAAAGATTTCTAGACTTCATAGCCCTGTAAGATATACCCAAAAGGTTGGATGTCTCTTAGAGAAAGGTAAACTTGGAAGAATCCAGTGCCTGAAGCCAAGTCCTGGTTTTCAATTGATTTTGGCTAAAGATCATTTGGGGGCTTTCCTTTTTTTTTCTTTTTTACTTAAGGGCTTAATCTTAGTGAATATTATAAATTGAGTCTGTGAGGAAAAAGTTGGCATGGGTAGATAGGAGGTCACAATGCTTGTAAATTCCCCAGGACACCCAGGAACTCAGAAGTCCTTTTCATTAACTGATGATGATGTTAGCTAATATCCCTAATTCAATAGCAAATCCTATAAAATGTAATTGTTCCCAAACAGCTAAAGAGCAGAAAAAAGAATGATTCATTCTCGTTAATGACTTGCTTTTTCCTTTTTATTCTTTCCTTTTTTAAGGAGTACTTTAATGAGGTGAGAGACAGAAGGACAGGTAGAGCAGGAATCCCATGATATCAGAACTGGAAAGGACCTCCCAGCTCATCTGCTGCAACATTTTTTATGAGGCACAGTGACTTTTCCACTGAACTCTCTTGTAATTGCTCTTATCATTTCATGACTCTGAGAGAGGTCTCATCTTAACATAGAAGGAGTGAAAGTAACAAGCATTTCATAATGGCACAACTAAGCAGAGACTGGAAGAGACCTGCAATAATATGCTAAACCCCCCAATTCCAGTTTGGTTTTGAAGCTCTAAAAAGACCAGAGTATACCAAATTGGGGTATCTCTGGGTATGTAGTTATAGTTACTACAAGTAAATAAAGTAAAATCGGACTTGAAGTCATTTGCCATGCAGAAGAGGCCTAATAGTGTATTAGTTAAGAAAGAACGTGGCTGCTAGACCAAAATTCCTAAATTGAAATCTTGGCCCTATATTTACTCACTGTGTGAACTTAAGTAACCTCCCTGTGCCTTAGTTTCCCCTTCTTTAAAATAGGGATTACTATAGTTCCTGCTTTATAGGCTTCCTGTGTAAATTAAGTGAATCAGTACCTTGAAAGTACTTAGAAAAGAACCTGGCACCTAGTGAGCAATCAATAACTATTAGTTGTCATTATTATTCTTAAGATTGCTTAATCAGCCACAAGGCCTCCTCCCTGTAGCTGAGCCATTGTGCATGTTGTTGACTTACTTCCAACTGAGATGCTCCTTGGACATCCTAGATGGTAGAAGTAGCAAAGCCGTTTTCCTGATGGATTGAACATGCCCATAATGAAAATGCTCAGAAGCCCTAGAGCCCACATCAAATGTCTGGCATCTGAGATAGAGGCAGGGTGAGTCTCAGTTTGGTTCAAGCACAATGGGGCCAGTTGAAGTGTGTATTATGGTGAGGTGTCAGTATTTGCCTTCCTATTTCCTTGCCCGACCCTGGCATGAGGCCACTAAGATACCATCTCCACTAGTGTTTCCAAAGTTACTGTACTCTAAGTTCCATTGTTTTTCTGAGTGAAAAAGATTTTGAGAAGTTGGAAATCTGTATGCCTGTTCCTGCTCAGTGTGATAACTCCCAGGGCTGAGAGGAACCCTAGATCACAAGACTCCATTCTCTCCAGTGACTTTTCTGCTCTTAACTTATCATTTTTCGCTTAGGCCAGGAACCATCACTTTGCAAGCCCTTTCAGAAGCTAACAGAAGACTATGGATGGAAGCCATGGATGGGAAAGAACCTGTAAGTTATCTTGGGGAAACCTCAGCAACATAGTCCAGTATATGAGCGCGTAGCAGTGGGTCCAGGATAATTACGAGGATGAGTCAAAAATTATCTGCACTCTGGCTGCAGAATTTATTTTAATTAACTTTTAGAAAAGACAAATGCATCATTTTTCGACATAATCTTCTTGCTTTTCAGTACACTTTGTCCATCTGTCAACAAGCTTTTGTATTCCCTCATTAAAAAATGTTGTAGGCTGAGCTGCAAGCCATGAATGCACCACTATCTTCACTTCTTCATCAGAAGTGAATCTTCGTCCTCCTGGGCTGCTTTAAGAGGACCAAACAGGTGAAAGTCCAATGGAGCAGGATCAGGACTGTAGGAAGATGCTTTAACACCTCAAAATGAAGTTTTTGCAGAGTGTCGACAGTGTGGGCAGAAGTGTGCGGACGTGCATTGTCATGAAAGATCCCAATGCCCTTGGATAGCAGTCCTCTGCGTTTAATCAGAACTTTAGGCTTCAGCTCTTCAATAAGCATCTCTATCCATTCATACACACTTCTTCTCGACAAAGCACTTTCTCCATACTGCATACAAAGTCTTTAATAAATAATGGCACCAGGTACACCCTCAGACCACAAAAAAACAAATCACTGCACTCTGCTCTTCTTTCATGCAAATCATAAGTAGGGCATCCATTTTTGCTCACACCAGTTACAAATGAACTGATGTAACACGTTCCCACCTGTACAGCAGTGACTGGGGAGACAGTTCCCTTGAATGGAAAGCGCTGATAAGACAGTGTGGCCAACAGAAGTTTTAATATAACTGGAGTGCAAATAATTTTTGACTCACCCTTGTAAATGGTAATGGATCCTTCATACTCAGAATTTTAGAGGTAGTAGGAATTGTTGAGTTGACATTTTTTGTTTAACAAGTTAGGCAACTTGAGTTTCAGAGAGAGTGAAGGACTCCTCTAGGAACTCCCTCAGAGAGGAATCACAATCGGCCTAGAATACAGGTCTCTCAGCTTCTTGCTCAGGTCTTAGAGTGTTGCAGCTATGCCCATGAGATTTTCTTAAGAAAGAAAATTAAGCCTTTTTTGCAGTTTATAACATTAATACGTGTTCTTATATAAGGATAGAAAATAAGTTTCATGGCTGTGAATAAGCATTTATTAAGTTTTTATTCAAATGGTTTTGTTGCCCCTCCCTTACATCCCTAAGTCAGCTTATTCTCTTTTATCCCCATTGTTCTTTCAGCATTTATTGAATAGTGACTTTTCCCCCATTGTCGTTTCTGCTATTGAATCTTTTTCTGAAATTACTTTCTAATCCATCTTTTTCTTACTATTTGATGGCATATATTTAAATTTGATTTCAAGATTATTTCTTTAAGAATACATGCTTATTTAAAATTTCAAACGTAGAAATAGTTATCTTCAAAAATAGAAGTCACTGTAAGCGCAATGCAGGCAAACTGGCATAATTTTTTAAAATGTAAAACTGGGAGCTTACTTTTTTCACTTAACAACTCTGATACCCTTAGTTTTACCTTTGTTTTTTTTTTAAGCTCTTTATTGTAATATAATTGCTTTACACTGTTATGCCAGTTTTTGCTGAACACCAAAGTGAATCAGCTGTATTTATACATATATCCCCATATCCCCTCCCTCCCACGACTCCCTCCCACACTCCCTATCCCAACCCTATTCCACCCATCAAGTTGATCTCCCTGTGCTATGCAGCAGCTTCCCACTGGCTATCTATTTTACATTTGGTAGTGTATATATGTCAATGCTACTCTCTCACTTCGTCCCAGCTTCCGCTTTGCCCCCACAACCCCATGTCCTCAAGTCCATTCTCTATATCTGCATCTTTATTCTTTCTCTGTCACTGGGTTCATCAGTACTATTTTCTTAGATTCCATATATATGCATTAGCATACAGTATTTGTTTTTCTCTTTCTGGCTTACTTCACTCTGTATGACAGACTCTAGGTCTATCCACCTCACTACAAATAACTCAGTTTCATTCCTTTTTATGGCTGAGTCCATTATATATATGTGCCACATCTTCTTTATCCATTCATCTGTTAAGTCATCTTATTCTCTTTAAGGTCAGAAGATGGCATTGCCATCCTATATCTCAGGACGTAGCCATCCATTTAGAACACTGTTACATAGGATGACAAGCAATAATTTTAAAGGGCTAGGAATTATCATAGAGAGACCAATATGAACAGTCAGAGGTCACCAAAAAGCACTTTCTCTCTTCAGTACCTTCTGTGTAGGTTTCTTCTTGTGGCACATAAAATAATATCAGCTTCCTTGTGTTGGAATCCCAAAGGGTTAGATTTGGTTCTGGTTCTGCCATTCAGTGATTGTATGAACTTGAGCTAATTATTTAATCTCTCTGAGACTCTTTTCTTCAGTAAAATGCCTTTAATAATTTCTCTTCTACCTACCTCACAGAGTTGCTTTGAAAAATCAAATGAAAGCCGGTTTGTCAACCATAATGTGCTATATTAGGTTGAGGTGCTTCTAACTGGTGTGAAAGCTGGGTGCAAAGCTACTGAAATTCAGCAGTATTTGGATACAGTCTAATTTTCTTGCTTTATGCAAGGCAAAAAGGTGCTAATAGGGAAAACATATTACAGGGCTTTCTTTCTGTGTATTTTCAGTGCCTTGGAGACTAAAGAGGAGTGCCCAGATGCCAGATTGCAATTATAGCAACCAAAAAGGTAGCAGGAGAGAAGTGATATTGTGAGGACTGTCATCCAGAAAATAGGCCAGGGCCTTTCTCCCCTCCCTCCCTTCCCAGAAACCTGGAGCTTAACTATTACATGCTGTGATATTTCTCTAAGGAGGATATGAGGAAGCTCAGCAAGGCATTTTATTATTTTTGTTGTTGTTCGTATTTCTTTCTTCTTGCTTTGTTTTTAAATTGAAGTATAATTAATTTAAAATGTTTTAAAGCATTTTACTCTTAATTCCCTTTCCTGAACTTGTTCTCCCTTTAAGGTTTTAAAAACCAAGGGATACAGATGGCTTTTGTGGAGAATGATGTTAGAACATGGGCCCACTGAATGTGGATCCTTACCAACTTGATTATGGCAGATGTTTCACAAATATCTTGTTTATAAAAGTGGTGGAAAGTGGCTGGCCAAGCACAGAAGCCTCTCTCACTGAAATATCCATTGGCGTACACACATAGGCAGAAAATTTATTTTAAAAGGAGAGATTGCATATAGAGGACATTTCCTGCAGCCTCACGTTACAAATGTTGTTGCTGCTTTACTATCCCCCCCCCCCCCAATTCACTAATCTTATTCATAGTATGCTTGCCTTTGCTTAAAGTGTCAAAGAAGATCAGGACTTGGAGGAATATAGACTCCAACCCTGATCATTTTAGAGAGATGGATTTTGAAGTCTAGAGAATGAAAAGGACATGCCTAAGTTTCATAAAGAGGTAGAGGCAGAGCCAAGACTAGACTTCAAAAGTCGAGGATCTCCTCTTTGGTCTCTCACATAGCTATCACAATGCATACTTCAAGATGACTCAGAGAAATTTTGGTGAATGCATGAATCTCTTTCAGAGGAGCATTTGCCTTTCTACAGGGAGACATCCATTAATGTCTTTGGGCAGGGAGGTTGGTGTTAGGGATATTTAAATGTCACCATCAATGCCAGTTACCCAGGTATCCATGAGAAAACCACTTCCTTTCTCTCATGCTCTCTTGCTCCATCTGAAAAATTCTCTAAGCTTTACATAAGTAAATGTCTAAGATGGGTAGGCTACAACTGCAGTGAACTGTATGAAATCCAGTGTACTCTTCAGGGATTATTAATCCAGTTGTTTCTAGGGACCTAGGCAAAGATGATTCTGTTTAGCCCACTTTCTTTCTTGTTAAAGCCTTAAAGTCACTAATGGTTTTGATGGCTTATTTGGGGAAAGATGTTTAGTATTTGCTGTACTTACCTATAGTGATACGCAATAGTCATGGCTCTTTCTGTCTCTTTTTTTGTAGATCTACCACAGCCCTATAACGAAACAGGAAGAAAGTGAGTCAAATTTCTGATCTACTGACATTATGAACTGTTAGCTATCCTAATGCAAGTATATTTATGGGTATCTCTGTGTGGAATGAAATTTAGACCTGTTTTTTCAGAAGGTGTCTGTTGATTGAACTAAGAAAGTCACTTTATCTTAACTTATGGATGGGGTAGTAGTAGTAATATGGAGAAACACATTATATCCTTCTCGTTCTAGACACATGATAAAAATTGTGTGCATTTCCAGCCTAACATTTCATATTTGAGGTAGCTCATGCCTAAAGCAGACATAATGCAAAGGGTCAAGTAAAAGCATTTTGTGTTAGGAGGGTAAAACTCTAACCACCCCCTCCTCTGAATGAAGAATCTTTCCATTTAAGGGTGATTGAAGATAAGCAACCAAACCCCTAGTTCTCTCACTGCAGTCTCTTAGCACGATCACTGAATGTTTGGTAGGTGAGGCTTATTATAGCAGAATCTAACTCTGCTTTCTTTTGCTTGAAACAGTGGAGCTGAATGAAGTGGGGTTCAAATTTGTTAGGAAGTGCATCAATGTCATTGAGACCAAAGGTAAGACATGAACCATAGCCTTGGCACTGTTTGAATCTGGTCATTCTTTTTTGTTTTAAACATGGTTTTATTATTTATTTATTTAATTTTTATTGCCATATAGTTGATGTACAATATTATATGTTACAGGTATACAATATAGTGATTCACTATTGCTAAAGGTTATACTCCATTTATAGTTATAGTAAAATATTGGTTATATTCCCTGTGTTGTACAGTATATTCTTATAGCTTATTTATTTTAAACATAAGTTTGTACCTCCTAATTCCCTACCCCTATTTTGCCCCTCCCCTCCCCCTTCTCCCCACTGTTAACCACTAGTTTGTTCTCTATGTCCGTGAGTCTGTTTCTTTTATATGTTCACTGGATTTATTTTATTTTAATTTAATTTAATTTAATTTAACTTAATTTTATTTTATTTTTTAGATTCTACATGTAAGTGATATCATACAGGATTTGTCTTTGTCTGACTTATTTCACTTAGCATAATACCCTCCAGGTCCATCCGTGTTGCTGAAAAAGGCAAAATCTGGTCATTCTGAATTTTTCCTGGGCAATTTCTTTAAAGTAACAATGATATCATCCATTAGTCAGGACCTGTTTTAAAACGGAGACTGTTTATAAACCTTGAGTACTAAACACAATTTTTTAAATTTCTGCAAATTGCAAATCAGTGATATTTAACCATGTTTGGATAATTTGCGATTTCCTGCTTTTAAAGAAAAAGAGCTTCAAATGGCTTATAAAATATTCTCAAATACTATCTGGTACTCTTCAAGTAGCGTTACGATAGCTCCATCCTAAATAAACAGGCGTTCAGTTTCTGCCACAACACATATTGATTTAAAAATTGTTGGGGGCAAAGTTAAAGTCAGGAAAATGTGGCATTAGCATTTTTCCAGGTTCATGATACTCTCGTTTCTCTCTGAGAATATTTTGAATGTAGGCAAGTGTACTGTATAAGCCAAGCCTCCTTTTTAAAATTTTTTTTTTGAAATGTTGCTTCAGTCTTTCTCCATGCACAAAATGGCTGTTTGCTTCACATCTACCATACTCTAGCCCTCTCTTACTTTATATTACTGCTCAGGGGCAACTTGAAGGTTGCTTTTTCCTCCTTTTTCAACTAAACTGTAGCTCCTTAACAAGATGGCAACACCATTCTCGGCCATCTGCTGCTACTCACCTAAGCATTTTCTTCTGTTTACTATAGAGTGTGTTCTTCTCTGTTCAGGTTAATGAGGGCTTGGTACAATCCAAATGAAAGTATGGAAAGAACAATTTGCAGAGATGTTTCAGGACTGTTCCCCTATTGCAGGGAAGGGCTGGAGAAATTGGAGAGAGTAGGGAGACCCTTTTCTATTTGAACTGACTCCATTGTGTCAGTACCTACTTTCTCTACCCTGAGGGAGATAAAAGCTCTAGATATATAAATAAAACTGACCTGGTTTTCTTTCTCTAGGGATCAAGACAGAGGGATTGTACCGTACCGTGGGCAGCAATATTCAGGTTCAGAAGCTGCTGAATGCCTTTTTTGGTAACAATTTTAATTTCATAATTCTTTTTGGGAGTTGTTTGTGTATTAGGAAGACATGGCTATAAGAGAAAGGAGACATTGTTAAAGAAGATTGTAGAATATATATTTTTAAATATTTTCAAACATAAAATGTACATTTATTTGCCTATGCTGAGTCAGAGACCATGTTGCCTTGAAACAATTATTAGCATTTCTCCTTTCTCACATCTTATTCACTCCTGAAACCCTTTGCAATCTGGATTCTACCCCAACCTCTCTATTGGAACTACTGTGACCAGGCTTAGAAGGTACCTTCTTGTGAAATCCAGTGGACTCTTTTCAGTCTCTATCTTGCTTGATATCCTTGTTGACTACTCCCTCCTTTTTGAAACTTCCTCTTTACACTACTTCTATGACTCAACAGTCTCTTGATTCTTCTAACATCTTGTATTATTCCTTTCAAGTGACTCCGGTCAGGTCCTTTTTCTTCTTATCTTTTAAATCTTGTCTGGTATTTCCCAGCATTCTATCTTTGCCCCCTTCACTTCTTATTCTACATGTTTTCCTAATGATTGATTCTTATCCTGGCTATGGATCACAATTTTCTGTTTTACATACGTCTAGTAATTTTTGTTGGATGCTGGACATCGTGACTTGAGTGTGTCAATTTTGTTGACTTCTTTTCAAGAGTTTTGAATTTTGTATTGCAGGCAGTTATCTGTGGATCAGCTTGATCCATTTGAAGATTATTTTTAAGCTTGTTAGGACAGATATAAAATATCCTTTCCTGGTTAGTTTAGCCTTACATCTAAGGTCTGCCTTCTTTTGTCTCTTCATTCTTAGTGATTGGAACTTAAACATTTGACAGCTTTGTGTGCATTCTGGGTATTCTTCATCTTAAAGTTTCTTGATATTTCTTTGCCTAGCCTCATAGATTTTCTTTTTTTTTTAATAAATTTATTTATTTATTTAATTGGCTGTGTTGGGTCTTTTTTTTTTTTTTTTTTTTTTTTGCTGTGCGTGGGCTTTCTTTTAGTTGCGGTGAGTGGGGGCTACTCTTCGTTGTTGTGTGGAGGCTCCTCATTGCAGTGGCTTCTCTTGTTGCGGAGCACGGGCTCTAGATGCATGGGCTTCAGTAGTTGCAGCACATGGGCTCAATAGTTGTGGCTCACAGGCTCTAGAGCGCAGGCTCAATAGTTGTGGTGCACGGGCTTAGTTGCTTTGCAGTATGTGGCATCTTCCTGGAGCAGGGACCGAACCCATGTCCCCTGCATTGGCAGGCAGATTCTTAACCACTGCGCCACCTAGGAAGCCCCAGCCTCATAGATTTTCATCCTAGGCACTCATGGTTTTATAATCAATGACAGACTCATGGGGACCCATAGCTAGGGGGTTTCCAGTTCTTTTTCTACATACCTCCCTCTTCTCTGGTACTCTGCCCTGCAAATTCTAGTTTCCTCACCCTCTGTGAATTTTGATCTTTGTCTCTTCAACTGAGCAAGACTTCCATGCTCAGCTTGAGCTCTCACTCCCCATGCTACCATCAAGAAAGTGTTTTCAGGTAGCAAGCTGTGGCGATGGTAGGGCTTATCTTGTTTTTTCCCCCTCTTTCAGAGTTATAGTCTTATACTGTGTAGTGTTCATTGAATACAAACAGCTATTTCATATATTTTGTCCCATGTTCTAATTGTTACAACAGGAGGGAAGTCTAGTCCCAGTTACATGGGCAGGAGTGGTAGTTCCTCTTCGTGGTTTTTACTAGCACCTCTGTGCTGTCAGCACTCAAAAATTACTAGTCCAGGCATCATCTTATGAGTTCTAAACTCATGGATCCAGTTTCCCACTGGACCTATGCTTCACAAACATATTTAGGTCATGGCACACACTGGAATGATCATATCTGTGTAGCACACTCTGATAAATGGACAAAACTGATCATGGCTGAGGCAGTAAGCTCCAGAGGCTAAGGAAATCAATATTGGAATTTTTGCATAAGATCTCTGTACATAGATGTTCCATAGGTACCTATCTTTTACATGTCCAAAACTAAACTCATTGTTTATCTCTTCCTGAAAACCCGCCCTTCTTCCTTTTGTGGATGGTGGTGAACTGTCTGGTAAGCTCAGTTCTCATAAAGTGTCAGAGAACAAATTTAGTGTGGAAAGCTGCAGTTTGGATAAAGCATGTATTTTTGGTCTTTTCTGTGATGTATATCTTACCTTCCACAACCCGGCAGGCTTGACATCCTAACCTATTAGCACTTGAGGGTGCTGCACCATCCAGTAATAACAGTTATGGAGATTTTGTATTGTAGATTACATCATTGGTACCTCAATATCTGTTTTATCACTTTACACTGTTGATTTTTAAAAAATTAAGTTTTGAATTTCTGGCCAATTTACATGGCATTTTATAAGCTAAAGGACACTTTTCATATATAAAACAGTTGACTGTGTGGCCCAGAATATTTAGTCTCTGAAAAATTATTGAACTCAGATCAACTATTAGAATTCTGTTTCTGGTATCACTATATTCTCTACCTGATGTATAATAAGCTAAAAAAAATGCCATGCTATGCATCCTACTGATTCTATTACAGGCTTCAATAGGACTGAAATGGTTCATTCAAATCACACATGACAGTACAATTCAGTTAAAGTATCAAGGAAAGTGGCTGGGTTGGTGTAGTACATCTGTTCAACATCAATCTCCAAATATCAGGATTCATAGGAATATCTGAAAAATAGACAAGGAAGTTCTGAATATAAATATTTATAAGTAAAATATGTGTTAATTTACTTATGTATGTATAAAACTGATAAATCCTGATCCCTGTCCCAGATCTAAGAAATTCTAAATCTAGTGATGATCCTCATTCATTTATTCATCCATTTAGCAAATATTAGAGTATCTACAAAGAGCCAAGCATTGCACTCAGGGCTATAGATTAAATACTGAACACATCACTTGTATTTCCTACCTTTGTGGACTTACATTCTATGGAGAAGACTGTCAGCTAGCGTGTAATCTATAAATATGTAAAGAGACCTCCCTTCTAAACTTCTTTCGTGTTATGTCTTCTGGAGATTCTCACTGGGATACTCAAAATTGCCCTGCTTCTTTTGACCTATCCTGATCTTTTCCCACACCACTACACATTGGCTGTCTTGGCTTCATGTAGGCTCACCATGATTTATCCAGGAGGAAGAACATTTATTTCCTTCTACCAACACAATATCTTTTCCTTACTTCTTTCCTTAGGTATCATGCTCTTTGCCAGTCAAAAAGAGACTTCCAACCACTTTTTTTAACCCAAACAATTTGCGGACTGCAGACTACTTTTTCTATGATATCTCCTATAACACTTGACTGTGGGCTTTCTTCTGTTGTTTACTAGACTCTTCCATACTTCCCCTACCTGAAAATCTATCTTTTTTGGCAAATAAAATATAACACTAAGTCAAAGGAGATATATCAACAATTAATAATTATATTTCAATCAGTCTGTTGGTTGGTTAATCACATTTCTCCCCAACCCTAGATTGTCGCATGATACCCTATGTTAAAAGATCCTACTAACTGTGAGCAATAGCGTCTTCACTTGTGCTGGAATCATCAAAAACTACCTTGGTCACAGAGAAACTAATCTGATTACCTCAGAGGCAGCTTGGTACCACATCTAAGAGTTCTGCTTCTTCACTCTTTACCGGGTCATAGGCATCTTATTAATGATAATGCCTACTGTTATCATTGTAATCTTGATAATCATAACTATGCTTATGATAATACCAATGTACCTAGCACCTTGTGGTCACTCAGTAACTGTTCTTCAGTGGAACTCTGAGATCATGTGCTTCAGAGACTAAGTGTTTTACAATGACTGGAGCAGAGAAGTGAGATGGGGCACGGAGAGCAGAGACTGGATATAGTAACAGAAGTCCTTGATGAAGTTGAACCTGGCTAGGAAACCATACATAGAAATGCTTTGTTCCTGCAATACTGTTACCATGCCAGAGGCCTACTGAGCTAAACAGAGGAGAAGGTAGCATGGTGAGTGAAGTACCTAATCACTAAGATGTTACTTATTTAGGTATTTAAATTTCTCCTTTCGCATTCATGCTATTAGAAGGAAATACATTTTATTTTCAGAAACCAAGTGGAATACCACCTAATACAATCATATGTAGAGAATTAAATACAGTAGAAATGTGCACACATGGATGATAGTAGACATTTTTTTTATTTCCATACTTAATACAAAGTATTCAGCACCTGAAAACTTAACTTTAGTATTAAACACATATATTTAGACAAGTAGATAATAAATATATATTAAACAAAAGTAACTTCAAATTATATGAGCTCTTTGGCTGAAGGAGAAAGAAGTCCACTAGAAAATAAAACAAAACTATGTCACACTCTACTTCAGGAGTCACAGAACTTGAACTCTGTACATTAATCTTTAAAGCAATTCTATATGTAAATAATCTTTATTATATTCTAGTATACTGGGAAGCTTTAACTTTCAATACATATCAAAATACTTCTGTTCCTAAGTCCAGATCTGTGTGTGTGCATTTATTTAAAAAATTCATGTAGGTTCAATACATTAACCATGACTATACTTACTAGCATAGATCTTTTGATTATTCTCAGATCATGCTTGCTTTAAACCTGTACTACTATAGGCCAAAATAATTTATCATCTGTATGTAATGTTGTCCTTTAAAAATTATTTATTTTTCTTTAGTTTTGAAGCTGACTTCAAAAATTTTTAGAAATAAAGATTGTAGACTGAACATTTTTTCTGTTGTTTTTACAACATATAAACATCTGATGTCAAATTCATCTTTAGTTCCCAACCAACATATTGCTCTGTTTTAGCATTCCTGTCAAGATATGGAAAGGTAGGATAAGAATTTTTGTTTCAGGGGTGTTTTAACTTACAAAAAATACATTAAAGCTGACATATGAATCTGCCATCCCCCTCACAACTTGCTCCATGCTGCTGGGTTTCTGATATAGGGATAGTCTGTCAGTTATCTCTCCGTGAATAAGGAACTAGGAACTTGTTCACATTACTGTCCTATTGCTGCCATAATAAATTGCCACAGACATATTGGCTTAAAACAACACAGATATGTTCTCTTACAGTTTATGAAGTCAAAGTACTAAAGTCACTCTTATGGAGCTAAAATCAAGATATTGGCAGGGTTGCAGTCCTTCTGTAGGCACTGGAAGATAATCTGTTTTCTTGCCTTTTCCAGCTTCTAGAGAAAGCCCATTTTCCTTGCCTCCTATGTGCTAAGCACTGTATTAGGTGGTCAGTACATAGTAGAGAACAAGGCAGATGAAAATTCCTTTCCTCACAGAGCTTAGAGTCTAGCGGCAGTTTTTTTATTTTTAAGCTCTTTATTGGAGTATAATAGGTTTACACTGTTGTGCCAGTTTCCACTGTACAACAAAATGAATCAGCTGTATTTATACATATATCCCCATATCCCCTCCCTCCTGCAACTAATTCCCACCCTCCATATCTCACCCCTCTAAGTCATCACCAATCATCGAGTCAACCTCCCTGTGTTATGCAGCAGCGTCCCACTAGCTATCTATTTTACATTTGGTGGTGTATATATGTCAATACTACTCTCTCACTTTGTCACAGGTTCCCCTTCGCCCCCTCCCCAACCCAGTGTCCTCAAGTCCGTTCTCTACATCTGCATCTTTATTCTTGCCCTGTCACTGGGTTCATCAGTACCATTTTTTGAGATTCTGTATATATGCATTAGCATATAGTATTTGTTTTTCTCTTTCTGGCTTACTTCACTCTATGACAGAAGCTAGGTCCATCCACCTCACTACAGATAACTCAATTTCATTCCTTTTTATGGCTGAGTAATATTCCATTGCATATATGTGCCACTTCATCTTTATCCATTCACCTGTTGATGTGTATTTAGGTTCCTTCCATGTCTTGGCTATTGTAAATAGTGCTGCAGTGAACATTGTGGTACATGTATCTTTTTGGATTATGGTTTTCTCTGGGTATATGCCCAGTAGTGGGATTGCTGGGTCATAGGGTAGTTCTATTTTTAGTTTTTTAAATACCCTTCAAGTTTTTCCATAATGGCTATATCAGTTTACATTCCCACCAACAGGGCAGGAGGAGGGTTCCCTTTTCTCCAAAGCCTCTCCAGCATTTATTGTTTCTCGATTTTTTGATGATGGCCATGCTGACTGGTGTTAGGTTGTGCCTCATTGTGGCTTTGACTTGCATTTCTCTAAGGATTAGTGATGTTGAGTATATTTTCGTGTGTTTGTTAGCCATCCGCATGTCTTCTTTGGAGAAATATCAGTTTACATCTTCCACCCATTTTTGGATTGGGTTGTTTGCTTTTTTGATATTGAGCTGCATGAGCAGCTTGTATACTTTGGAGACTAATCCTTTGTCTGTTGCTTCATTGGCAAATATTTTCTGCCATTCTGACGGTTGTCTCCAGGGTCTTGTTTATGGTTTCTTTCGCTGTGCAAAACCTTTTACTTTTCATTAAGTCCCATTTGTGTATTTTTGCTTTTATTTCCAGTATTCTAGGAGGTGGGTCAAAAAGGATCTTGCTTTGATGTATGTCATAGAGTGTTCTGCCTATGTTTTCCTCTAAGAGTTTTATAGTCTCTTGCCTTACGATTAGCTCTTTAATCCACTTTGAGTTTATTTCTGTGTATAGTGTTAGGAAGTGTTCTAATTTCATTCTTTTACATGCAGCTGCCCAATTTTCCCAGCACCACTTATTGAAGAGGCTGTCTTTTCTCCATTGTATATTCTTGACTCCTTTTAGGTGCCCATATGTGGGTGGGTTTATCTCTGGGCTCTTTATTCTGTTCCATTTATCTATATTTCTGTTTTTGTGCCACTACCATACTGTCTTAAATACTGTAGGCTTATACTATAGTCTGAAGTCAGAGAGCCTGATTCCTCCAGCTTTGTCTTTCCTTCTCAAGATTGCTTTGGCTATTTGGGGTCTTTTGCGTTTGCATACAAACTGTAAAATTTCTTGCTCTAGTTCTGTAAAAAATGCCATTGGTAATATGCTAGGGATTGTGTTGAATTTGTAAATTGCCTTGAGTAGTATAGACATTTTCACAATGTTTATTCTTCCAATCCAAGAACATGGTAAGTCCCTCCATCTGTTTGTATCGTCTTTGATTTCTTTCATCAGTGTCTTATAGTTTTCTGCATAGAGATCTTTTGCCTCCTTAGGCAGGTTTATTCCTAGGTATTTTATTCTTTTGGTTGCAATGGTAAATGGGAGAGTTTCCTTAATTTCTCTTTCTGCTTTTTCGTTGTTAGTGTATAGGAATGCAGGAGATTTCTGTGCATTAATTTTGTATCCTACTACTTTACTAAATTCATCGATTAGAGCTAACAGTTTTCTGGTACCATCTTTAGGGTTTTCTTTATATAATATAATGTCATCTGGAAAGAGTGACAGTTTTACTTCTTCATTTCCAGTTTGGATTCCTTTTATTTAATTTTCTTCTCTGATTGCTGTCGCTAAAACTTGCAAAACTGTGTTGAATAATATTGGTGAGAGTGTGAACCCTTGTATTGTTCCTATTCTTAGAGGGAATGCTTTCAGTTTTTCACCATTTAGAACAATGTTGGCTTTTGGTTTGTCATATATGGCTTTTATTATGTTGAGGTACCTTCCTTCTATGCCCACATTCTGGAGAGTTTTGATCATAAATGGATGTTGAATTTTGTCAAAATTTTTTTCTGCATCTATCGAAAAAATCATATGGTTTTTATCCTTCAATTTGTTAATATTATGTATCCCATTGATTGATTTGCATATATTGAAGAATGCTTGCATTCCAGGGATAAACCCCACTTTGTCATGGTGTATGATCTTTTTAATGTACTGTTGGATTCTGTTTGCTAGTATTTTGTTGAGGATTTTTACATCCATATTCATCAGTGATATTGGTCTGTAATTTTCTTTTCTTATGGCATCTTTGTCTGGCTTTGGTATCAGGGTGATGGTGCCCTCGTAGAATGAGTTTTGGGAGTATTCCTCCTTCTGCTATATTTTGGAAGAGTTTGAGAAAGATAGGTGTGAGCTCTTCTCGAAATGTTTGCTAGAATTCGCCTGTGAAGCCATCTGGCCCTGGACTTTTGTTTGTTGGGAGATTTTTAATCACAGTCTCAATTTAAGTGCTTGTGATTTGTCCGTTCATATTTTCTGTTTCTTCCTGGTTCAATCTTGGAAGATTGTACTTTTATAAGGATTTGTCCATTTCTTCCCGGCTATCCAATTTATTGGCATATAGTTGCTTGTAGTAGTGTCTCATGATCTTTTGTATTTCTGCAGTGTCAGTTGTTACTTCTTTTTCATTTCTAATTCTTTTGATTTTCTTCTTCTCCCTTTTTTCCTGATGACTCTGGCAAATGGTTTATCAATTTTGTTTATCTTCTCAAAGAACCAACTTTTAGTTTTATTGATCTATGCTTTTGTTTCCTTCATTTGGTTTTCATTTATGTCTGTTCTGATCTTTATGATTTCTTTCCTTTAGCTAACTTTCGGGGTTTTTGTTGTTGTTGTTCTTCTTCTTCTTTCTCTAATTGTTTTAGGTGTAAGACTAGATTGTTTATTGGATATTTTTCTTGTTTCCAGAGGTAGGACTGTAATGCTATAGACTTCCCTCTTAGAACTGCTTTTGCTGTGTCCTATAGCCTCTGTGAGAGCTCTCTGCGATTAATATTCCTTGTGCCTGAGGACTCTAGTGGTTTAGCGTCCTGGACTCGGTGCTCCCTCCCCAGAGCCTCAGGCTTGAGTTCTTGTTGAGTAATCCAGACTCCACAGGTCACTTGTCCCAATTATGCCAGGATCTTTGTAGTCCTTTCTGGTGTCCAAGGTCTTCTGCTAGTGTTCACCTGGTTTTCTATGTGAATTGTTGCATCTGTTGGTGTATTCTTAATGCATATGTGAAGAGAGATGCACTCCACATCCTTCTACTTCCCCACCATCTTTCCTTCTAGCAGCAACTTTAGTTCAGGGACATAGTCATACATTTTCCTCTCAGAGTAACTTCTGGAGTATTTCAGATCCAGGGTCCTGTTGATCTCTACTGGTGGCACAAGGACATAAAACAGTATAATAGAGAAATCACAGTATTCCTATGGAGTAAAATAGCCTGATTTTTGAATGAAGATCTTTCATATATTTCTATTATGCATGTAAGGAAAATATATTAACTTAGGGATAATGTAAAAGTATTCTTTTTCCTGATATGGAATATATCCCTTATTTCCTGTGTCTGAGCTCCATTTATTTTCATTTTCTTGCAGGTCTTATTGTTTTCTTCCTCCTGTCTTTACTTACGAACACTTTTCCCCTTTTCTTTAGACCAGTCTTACAGTTCTCTCCATGTTATTTATTGATTCACCCAGTGTTTATTGGATGCCTAGTATCTGATAGATGCTGGTGTTTATGGCTACTGTTTATATCTCTTTACTTATTCTTTTATCCCATTGTTCACATATCCCTTGCTTTCCATTCTGATGTACTATGACTATTGATTCTCTTCCATAAAATCTCTCCCATTAGCTCATATTGGAAACCCTTCCAGATACAAGTATCAGTCAAAGTAGTCAGAAATGAAAGACTAGTATTCCCTAGATTAAACCTAGCTATCATCTGGGAAAATTGCATATACTGAATTCTCAAATAGACAGTAAACACTCTAGCATTTTTCTATCTATGTGTTTTTCACCAGGTGCCTGGTTCTCCAGAAGTCTAGTACCCAGCTCAGTGGCTGACACAGGAAATATTTTTTGAATGAATGAATGCTGTAGTGAATTAACTAATGATATCCCCAAACTAATGACATAATATAGACTACAGCAAAATCCAGCTATAATTCCATATTTGTGTATTCCTCGTGTCCCTAATAATGGTATAAGTAATTAATTGCCAGTTACACTGAGCAAAGTTCCACATACTTTTTCAATCAAAAGCAAAGCAAAAATTAGAAACCAACACATTTGCAGAAAAAGAATTCTCAACAAGTCCCACTTAATATGAATACATGTTCTAAACTGATTTCATGAGTTCGTCAGTTTATACTCGCACTGACATTTTCACATTCCTTGATAGGTATATCTACTGTTAAGAGACAAACTGAAAAAAAAATGAAAAAAAAAGAAAAATAAAATAAAAAAAAGAAAAAAGATAAGCTGAGGCATATTAAAATTTTTAGTGTTTATTTGAGCAAAAATTTATTTGACTCAAGCAGCACCACCCAATCTAGCAGATAGAAAGGAGCTCCGAGGAGCTGTACAAAATGAAGACTTCTATAGGGAATGGGGAGCAGGAATAAGGAAATAATATTGGTATAAAAGTGGGTTGGTTATGTCAAGGTTTCTTTCCTTTAGGGATAACAGGGATCTATCAGTAGATTACCAAACTAGTATAGATCGTGTGATTCCTGATTGACTAGATTAAGATTGCATTGCTGGGAGAGCAGAAATTGTAGTTTTGTCTTAGTTAGGTGACATGTGGCTTAGCATAAAAGACTCCATTTTAGGCCTGTTATCTTGTTTTTTAATAGTACAAAAGGCTGTAGAATATTGAGAAGAGAACAAATAAGTTATGACTGAAAACATGAAACCCATAAATAATGGACAGATTTAGCAATAAGGATTTTTTTATACCTCAGAATTAAAGTAAAGCAATAAATGTTTCAGTCTTTTATACTAACTCCATATCTTGAACACATTTTTTGTACCTATCACCTGTCATATTGTATTGAAATTGTTTCTTCATGCATTTATCTCCTTGGGTATTTTTTTTTCCTCAGAAACAGGAACCATTTCACATATGGCTGTATTTCATACTATTGCACGAAGTTCCTACCTTATATAGTTTCAAAAAATATAGCTACTATGAATCTCTACAGATAGCATTAGTACCATCAAGTTATATGAACTGACATGTAATTAATATTTGGGAGTAACAGATAGTAATTAGCAAGTCATTATTTTTTCTTATGGGGGCCAGAATTCTCAAAGATGCCTAAGTCCCAATCAGAGGCAATTCTTCCTTTTAACTGTGTAGATGATAATGGGAAAGGGAAATTGCAGCTCCTTTTCTCTGAGGGCATCTCTTATTTGTTCTTCCTATTACCCTCATCATTCCCTCATTGTTGTTCCTAGGCTGGCCGGATGATCACATCCAGCTTTCATGTAGGCTTTTCTTACCTGGGTAGTTAGTTCAGTTTTGATCCTTCTCCCTATCCCATTTGCGCTTCCGATTCATTCTTTTTTTAGACATGTTGTGGTCTCCCTCCGGTGGAGAAACTTTGGTCTCAGAAATAGGAAAAAAGACTGATGCAATCTGAATCAGGCTGTTTGATTACACCTCCACATTTGTCCACCTTGTGGATTCTTGTTCATCATTCAGGTTTCTGTTTTGGTATTGTGTCCTAGGAAGCCAAACATCTTACCCAAAGCAGTTAATCACTTCCTTTTCTCTACCAGTTCTGTACTTAGCACTATTTCTGTTACTGTGCGTTTCCTGCTGTGATATAATTACTTCTGTGCTTATCTGACCTGCTCACCATGAGTGTCTTGAGGAAGAGGGACTATTTCTCAATCTTGTTTAAAAAACATGTATATATGCATATCCAGAATTTCTAGAATCTTAATTTAGTGGAATATGACTGCGGGGCTTTAATAAACTCTATTTCCCTCTGAAATTCCTGGGAACATCTGAAATTTGGGAACTGTTACTACCAAATTACCTGAATAATATTTAGAAACAATATATCAGCAGTAGGGGTGGCAAAGCTTTTTGAGCAGGGCCTCTCTTTTCAACATCAATTTCAGTTCTTCTAAGGACCCCTTAGACCAGTCTGTTATCTGTTGCACAGTCCCAGTTGGGTGCTTTTACCTCTACTTACTTTTTGGACATAAACTGCTCACAACTCCTAGATTTCCAAAAAGGCCAAAGAGGATCCTGCTCTTTCTCTTTTCTGCTCTTTATGAGCCCTCCTTTTTCCCCTTCTCCCTCCCCACTCTTCCTTTTCTCCCCAAGACCCAGCTTCTCTTTCTCTTTCTTTTATCCTTTTCCTACGTTAGTCCTTCTGTCCTAGAAAGCCTCTATCCCCTAATCAGTCAGTTTTCCCCAAACCCTTCATTTCCCTGGGCGTCTTCAGGATAAGGTGCACTAGGTATATAATTGTTGTTGCACATATGCAGGCTCCCCTAGTGGAGAAACTTCTATCTTGGGGAAAGATACTGCAGAGCTTCTCACTAAGTTCATCCTAAGATTTTATCAAACTATAACTGTTTGTATCCCTCTAATCTGTTCTTTACTCTAGTGCCTAAGGTGCAACCGCTGCCCTGTATTTGTGTGCATTCATCAGTGTTCTGAGAGATCAGCCCACTCTTAAGCACAGCTGCTCAGTTAATTGCCTTCTGCAGACACTAAATAGCTGCTAATGTTTCTAGTCATCCAGCCACTGGTCAGGGTTTTAGACATGGGATCTGTGCACCCCATGGACTGAAATTCAGATTTGACATGTAAGTGGAAAGTGACCCTAAAATGAGGATGGAGTAGTGTTTCCAAATTTAACAAGCAAAAATACAGAATGCCCAACAAAATTTCAGTTTCAGATCAACAAATTTGGGACATACTTATACTAAAAAAACTAGCCACTTGTTTACGTGGTTAGTTCAAATTGAACTGGGCATCCTGTATTTTATCTGTCACACTCAGTCTGGGGCCAGGTACTGCAGGAACTTGTCAGTCATGTTTAGGATTTTATTCTTTAGTGTAAGAACAATGAGAAATCACAGAAGTGTTTCAAACAAGGAATTTTATGAATCAAATTTGCATTTTGTTGAGTGATGATTCCAAGAGGCCACCAAAATGTCTGCTGATCAAGAAAATCCAAGTTTGTTGCTTACTGCAGCAAGAAAGATCACTACCATGACACCACTGTCTTAGTATCTTCTCAGAAGAGGAAAATCAAAGTGGAAAGAGTGCATATTTATCAGGTTTGGGGTATCTAATTTAAGGCAGGTCTTTCATTGTTTGGGCCTGCATGATTGAGATTGGGCAAAGTTCATGATATCAAAATTATCAATTTAAAAAAATTATATCAAATTTAAGGATATAATTTTTTGAGAGCTTTAAAGTGAAACTTTGAGGAGGAAACAGGCATTTGATAAAATCCTTTTGAGAGATATTCTGAGAAGTGACTATTTACCCAGAGGAAGGCTACTTGCTGATCATTTTTCAGATAAATGGATTTCCAGGTAGTTTCTGAAACAGAACTATTTGCAACTGTCTCTTACTGGCAAGAATTTCCTAGAATAGTAATTCATGTTAATGCAAAGTGTTTAATAATAGTCATGTTAATGTAGACTGCAAACTGGTACTGCATTTGGTTTATATTCTCCTTACACTCTGGTGTGATTCTTCAGTCTGAGGTAAGCTTCCCAACTTTTCTGTGGTCATGGCACCGTTAGTGTCTCCATAATTTTCCACAGTGTCTCTAATCCAAGAGAAACACCTAACATCTCCATTTTTAAGTAAAGCCCAATAATAAGTATACATGTCCTAACAACTTAATAGCCATTAAAATTAATGTACATAAATTGAAAGAAAATATATTTTTATTGAAAGTATTTTTATGCTATGGTTAAACTTTTTTCAGCTGAATATGCTTTAAGAACATTAATATTTTTAAAAGAATAATGATTTAAGTAAAAAGAATATCTGCTCCATCTAAAAACTTTCAAGCATTAAAAAATGTACATAGAAGGCAATAAGAACTCACCATACCTCCTACTCCCAAGAAATAATTATTTTAATATGTGGTGACCATTATCCTAACTATATTTCTCTCACTGTATACATAAATCATTTTAGAAAATTTAAATCACAATATAAATGCTATATAATGAAGCCAAGTCAAGCAATGTTAACCCATATTTAGTGAGATGTTTAATTCTATTCATTTTTGTTTAATGTTAAGCCTGTCAGTAATGAGAATACAATTATGAAAATAGCTTATATATTGGGATTTGTCCAGAGAAGTCAACACCATAACAAAATTTTTAACTTGGAAATGTAACATTTTTTCAAATGCTCTCCTTATAAACAAAGATGCTATTCTGTGCCTTTAAAATACTAAACCCATTTTGAAATAAAAATGATTCAGTTATACATATATATACATTCTTTTTCATATTCTTTTCCATTATGGTTTATCACCGGATATTGAATATAGTTCCCTGTGCAGAATAGACATTATTTTCTCCTTTGAACACACCTTTTGTTCATTAAGCAGCAGCTGAACCATCTGTTGTGATTTAGCAGTAGGGCAACTAGTTGAGAAGATTTCTAAATCAAAGCATCCTGAGTGGCATACTCAAAGCATGCCACTCGAAGCATCCTGAGTGGCATACACAGCAGCAACTCCAAACATGAAGATTGCCCATACATGATATGTTGTGGTGATTTCTTTGAAGTTTTTAATCAAGCCGCCCACCTTCAGCTTGTAGGACTTTGGGAAGAGGGCAGTTTTAGTCCTCAGTGATGCGAAGTCAAGAGGGTGGGAAAAATTGGAAACATTACTTTATAGAGTTGTAGCTAGGGATTCAGGGAAACTAGAAGAGTTGAGAATTTGGTAGGTACTGACAAAATGTGCAAGATGGCAGAATCCAGTCCAAGTTATAGGCTGATAAAATAGAAAGTAAAATGTAGTTTACCAAGAGGGGAAAAAATAGCTCAAAGATAATGAACAGGGCTAGAATCTAATGACTCATATGAATGTGCAATAGTTTTACATTGAAACATAAAATGTCTCTGTAGAGTCATTCCCCTTTTTGATTCTAGTTTAGAAAATAAGTGTAGTCTCATTAGAGTTTGCTTGATTATTTACATAAGTGCAACAAGAATGGTAATTGACTACACAGGCCTTTTAAAATTTGCTTTGCTGGAATTTTCCATAAAGAATCTCAGATTATGTAGATATCCCATTTTCCTAGCACCATTTGTTGAAAAGACTGTCCTTTCCCCATTGGATGGTCTTAATACCCTTGTCAAAAATCATTTCACCACATGTGGAAGGATTTATTTCTGGGTTCTCTATTCTTTTCCATTAGCCTATGTCTGTCTTTTTTCCAGTACCATACTTTTTCCCCCATTGTTATTTGTTTTTCCTTGTGATGAGAACTTCTAATATCTACTCTCTTAGTACCACACTCTTTTGATTACTGTAGCTTAGTCAAAGACAAGATTCACAAGACAAGATTCACCAGACAATTAAGGGGATGGTTTTATTCAGGCATTTGCAAAAGCCAGAACCTTTGTTAATGAGGAACATCTCAAATACATATCATAGAAGAGGAAGGAAATTTGGGTTTTTGTGGAAGTAGGTAAGCAAGGCAATCAGCATGAGTTTTATGTGAGTCATGAGGAAGGGCAGGAATGTGTCTTATATGCAAGGGCAGGGTGGTCCTTTGAAGTTAGTTGTTCTTCTAGACACAAAAATGATGAGGGTGATTTCTTAATCATCCCTGTTTCCTTGGAGCACAGGGTTCAGGTAAAGTTCAACATTGTCACTATACTTAACTCCTTTTCTTTGCCAGGATTTGGGTTAAAATACTATCCTGGATTTTGAACAGAAAATGATTCCATTTTTAAAGATATTTATTTAGATATTTAAATAGGAAAAACTCTGCTTTGGCTTAAATAGTTACATTTCTTTTTTAATCATGCTGTAATTTATTTTTTCCGACAGAATACATTAAACATGTAACCAAGTATGTACTCAAATAACTGCCTTGCCAAATACTTTGTGATTCAGAAGATAGCTTTTTTTTAATCTACTTAGGTGACATAATTATTAGGTTTACAATATAAAGTTTGTTTTAAAAACTCTCCATTTTGATTGTTGAAACAATCTCACACATAGTGATGTTTATATCTACCCTATGCGGGGCAAAAATTCTAATTTTTTCACATAATTTTGAATATTTTATAGTTCCTTGGGGTTTTAGATGAATGATTCTTAGCAAGATTGGCCTTAGTTTTTTCTCATTCTAAATATTAAATTTCTATTTTTAAAGTAAGTCCAAAAGTGATCTTCATAACACATAAGGCAAAGTCCAAGAACAATTTAAATGACAGGGCTATAACAAAAGAATATGACTGCATAGTTAGAAAGTGTGTCTTTAATAGGAAAAAAAGAGTCAGCCACTTCTGATAGTAAGAATGATTTCAATAATTCAAGGATAGGCTTTGGGCTTTTATTCACCCATTTTTAAATTGAGGTACAATTAATGGGCAGAGACATACATAGATCTTAAATGTACATTTTAATGCACACTTTAAAAACTATCCACTCATGCACTTAAAGTGCACAAATCTCAATAAATTTTCAGAAAATGAATACACTTGTCACCAGTACTGAGATCAAGGCAATAACATATTACCTGCGTACAGAAGTCCCTATACACAGTCACAACCCCATAACAGAGGTTAACCATTGTTATTACTTCCAATAGTATAGTTTTCTTTATTATTGTTTTTTATGTAAGTAGAATAATACATTATATACTCTTTTGTGCCTGGCTTCTTTCATTCAACATTGTTTGAGAGATTCATCTCTTATCATTGTGTGTGGTTGTAGTTCGCTCTTTCTCAATGTTGTATAGTGTTTGAAGATACTAACATATCATAATATATTTATCCATTCTGCATTGATAGACATGGGGTTAGCATTACTCTGATCATTGCTGTACATGCCTTTAGGTGAATATACTCATGCATACTGTTATAGATGTATCTGGGAATGAAATTGCTGTGTCACAGGTGTGTATATGTTCAGTTTTTTAAACTCATCGAGGTTTTTTTTGTTTTCCACATCATAAAATCACTTATTTCAAGTGTACAATTCAATAATTTTTACTAACTTTAGCCAGCGGTGCAGCCATACCATAAATCAGTTATAGAACAGTTGTATCTCTCAAATAAGATCCCACAGGTGCATTTATACTTGATTCCTATTCCTAACCTCAGCCCCAGGCAACCAGTAAACTTCTTTCTGTCTCTATAAATTGGCCTTTTCTGGGCATTTCATAAAAATGGAATCGTATGATACGTAGTCTGTGGTGTCTGCTTTCTTTCACTTAAGATAATGTTTTTGAAATTCATCTGTGATGTACCTATGCATCAGTAGTTCATTTGTATTTATTGCAGAACAGTATTCTATTGTACGGATATACTACATCTTTCCATTCTTAAGCTGATGAACATCTGAGTTTGTTTCTAGTTTTTCAATATTTTAAATGATACTGCTATGAATATTTGTGTCCAAGTATTTGTATGGACATACATTTTCATTTCTCTTGGGTAGGTAACTAGGAGAGGAATTGCTATGTCATATAGTAAATTAGTAAATTTCTATTTAACTTTTTGAGTTAAAAGTTCCATATTTTTAGATATTTGTTACAGCAGTGCCCCATTCTTCTTACGAATTTCTGTCCTAGTTTGTTAGGGCTCCTATAATGAAAATGTCATATACTGGGTGACTTAAACAACAAACATTTATTTCTAACAGTTCTGGAGGCTGGAAAGTCCAAGATCAAGGTGCTGGTAGATGGGATGTCTGGTGAGGACTCACTTCTTGGTTCATGGATAGCTGTCTTCTAACTGTATCTTCACATGGTGAAAAGAAAGCTTTCTCTGGAGTCTCTTTAATAAAGACACTCATCCCATTCATGAGAGCTCCATCCTCATGACTTAAATGCATCCCAAAGGCCCCACCTCCTAACACTATCACATTGATGGTTAGGAGTTGAACATATACATTTTCGGAGGAACACAAACCTTTGGTCCATAACAGTCTTCCAATCCATGAAAATTAAATGTTTCTCCATTTATTCAGATCTTCTTAATTTTTTTAACAAAGATTTGTAATTTTCAGTGTGTTAGTCTTGCCCTCCTTTTGTTAAATTTGTGTCTAAATATTTCATTCTTTTTTGATGCTGTTGTAAATGCAGTTGCATCATTCTATTTTCATATTGTTCATTATTCATATATAGAAATGCAGCTGGTTTCTGGATATTGATCTTGTTTCCTGTAATTTTGTACTGAACTCATGTGTTAGCTCTAATAGCTTTTATATGGGTAGATTTCTTAGAATTTTCTTGTATGTATACAGGACCATACAATTGATGAAAAAAAATAAAATAGATATGCCTGTGTATACCTTTTCCGGTAAGATTTTTACTTTCATGTGTTTTCATATTTTTTATTGTCACTTCCTTCCAGATTGAAGAAGTCCCTCTAACATTTCTTGTATTGCCAGTTTAATGGTGGCGAAATTCTTTAGCTTTTATCTATGAAACTCTTAATCCCTTGTCAAAATCTGAATAATAACCTTGCTGGGTAATGAATTGTTGCTTGGAAGTAACTTTCTTTCAGCATTTTGAATGTATTATACCACTCCTTTCTGGATTGTAAAATTTGTGCTGAAAAATGTGCTATTAGCTTTGTGGGTTTTACCTGGTATATCACAAGTTGTTTTTCTCTTGCTGTTTTTAGAATTCTCTCTTTATCCTTAACTTTAACCATTTTAATTATAATGCATTTTGATGTTTTTTCTCTTTGGGTTCATCTCATTTGGGACTCTCTGGGATTCCTTGACCTCAATGTATGTTTCTTTCCCCAGATCGGGAAAGTTTTCAGGCACTATTTCTTCAAATACTTTTTCAGACTCTTTCATTTTCTCTTCTCCTTCTGGTACTCCTATAATATGCATGTTATTCTGCTAGATACTGTTCCAAAGGTCCCTTTAGGTGTCTTCACTTTGTAAAGTTATTTTTTCACTTTGCTTCTCTGTCTCAGTAGTTCCATTGCTTTGTCTTCCACCTCACTCATTTGTTCTTCTACATCATCCAATCTCTTGTTGAATCCTTCCAATGTATTTTTCATTTCAATTATTATCTTCTTTAGCTGTGATTGGTTCTCTTTAATATTTTCTATCACTTTGTTGAAGTTCTCCCTGTATTCCTCCATTCTTCTGCATTTGGTGAGCATGTTTATGACCATTACTTTGAAATATTTTCTGGAAGATTGCTTATCTCCATTCCATTTATTTCCTTTTCAGAGGATTTGTCTTACTCTTTCAATTGAAACATATTTCTCTCCCTCCTTATTTTGCCTAATTCTGTGTTTCTTCCTGCTTATTAGATAAATATGCTATCTCTCTCCATCTAGAAGTAGTGGCCTTATGTAGGAGATGTCTTGTGGGGCTCATAAGCACAACCCTGTCTGGCCTCCAGAGCCAGGCACTCAAGGAGTATTCCCTATGTGGGCTGCATCCATCCTCTTGTTGTAGCAGGGCCATGGCTGCTAGTGCAGTATGCTGGTGGGTGGGGCTGGTTCCCAAGATGGATGTAGTGCTTCGCCGTAGTGGCTGCATAGTGCTGGGACAGCTGCAGGCCTTGGCCCCAGTGGATGCCATTTGCCAATGGGTAGGATTATCGCTTCATCTGATATGAGGCCCAACCAACTCACAAGGTTGAGTAGGACTCTCAGTGGGGCTCAGCCAATGGTGCTAACAAGTTAGATGAGCATTTCCAAAGTGGCACATGCCAGTGCTAGTGTTAACAAGGTAACCTGAGATTGCAGAATTGGGTTCTACTGGTGTGTCAATTATTGGGGAGTGACCCAACTCTTCCTGCCTTTGTGGCAGACCCTTTAAGATGGTAAGTGTGTCCCCTTCACCCGTGGTCCATACACATTTCAGTATGGCATTTGCACTGGTTTTGGGGTCAAGTGAGTCTGTGCACGAGCTCTTTAAGAGCACATTTTCTGATCCCTGTAGTTCTTTGGTTTTCCTGGACATATTTTTCTTTAGTTTTCAAAGCCAAATGTTTTGAGGGGTCATATATCCTGTGCAGGATCTGAGGGTTGGGGTGACTTACGTAAACTTGAATCCCTTGAAGCTCAGGGAAGTTAGCTATGCTTTTATGATCCTTTCCAATTGTGGATCACTGCGGCTGAGATGTGTTTTTTCCTTTGACGTGGCTATATCTCTGTTTCTCCTACTCACTTCAATGCTGTCCTTTTACCCTTTGTTGTGAAGACTCTGTTCTTTCAGTTTCAGGTTCCTTTCAGAAGGAGTTATTTCATATGTAGTTGTAGATTTGTTGGGTCTGTGGGAGGAGGTGTGTTCAGCATCTTCTTACACCAATATGTTGGAACCACTCCCTACTTTTTTAATGGTGTTGATAAAACCACCATCATTATCTTTATTATTCACGTGTCATCTCATTTTCCATTTTATTTTGTGATTTTACCTCAAAACTACAGAAATAAATGCCAAATTTAATCACGCTTTTTAGAGCATAGCTCCATTTTTCTCAATTCCTATGCCATTGGTTTTTAATAATTTCTAAGTATACCATATTTGTTTATTGTCTTTTATAATCACTTTCATCTAGTCCTAACAAGATGAATAATTAAGTGAGAGTTTATAACTGAAGGTACACAGTAATGAGCACATTTAGAGCCATAATAAATTTCAGATTCAGTTTTTTCCTGTTTCTAATATTGATCAATGCTCTTAGGTTTCTTCTGTGGTTTGAAAGGTGGTCCACAAATGACTTCTTCTAAATAAGTGTTCAGAAACATTGAGTTAAACCCATTAACATCCAGTTTTCCAATATAATTTTAGGAATTGGTACCTTGGGTCCATCAAACCTTAGTCCATCCCAGGAATTTTGTGAACTGTATTTATATGTACTGCTCAGAGGTTAATTCATGGATTAGTGAGTGTGAGTGCACTTCTGTATTCCAGTCCTTAAAGTCATTATGTACAATGGAAGAACCCAAGTATAGAAGTTTAAATTATCAACATATTCCTAACTATGCATTTTATAAAACATTTCTACATTTTTCAAGCAGAGTTGAGTTTCTCTTAGATTCAGGTACTTGTTATTGGATATATCTGTAGTTCACTGAAGTCTATTATTTAGACAGATTCCTCTTTTGCAGAAGTTTACATAAAAATACTAGCAAGTTTTAAACAATATACGATTTATTATCTTTTCTACTTATATGTTTTTTTATTGGAGTATCATTGATTTACAATGTTGTCTTAGTTTCAGGTGTACAGTGAAGTAAATCAGTTATACATATACATATATCCATTCTTTTTTAGATTCTTATCCTGTGTAGGCAATTACAGTATATTGAGTAGAGTTCCCTGTGCTTTACAGTAAGTCATTATTAGTTATCTATTTTGTATATAGTAATGTGGATATGTTAATCCCAATTTCCCAATTTATCCCTCCACGCCTTTTTCACCTTTGGTGACCATAAGCTTGTTTTCTACCTCTGTGACTAAAAGTTCCATTTTGTAAATAAGTTCATTTGTACCCTTTTTTTTTGATTCTACATATAAGCAATATCACATGTTATTTGTCTTTGTCTGACTTACTTCACTCAGTATGACAATCTCTAGGTTAATCCATGTTGCTGCAAAAAGCGTTATTTTCTTTTATTTTACGGCAGAGTAACAATTCATTGTGTGTGTGTGTGTGTGTGTGTGTGTGTATCACATCTTCTTTATCCATCCATCTATTGATGGACATTTAGGTTGCTTCCATGTCTTGACTATTGTAAATAGTGCTTCAGTGAACATTGGGGTGCATGTATCTTTTTGAATTAGAGTTTTCTCTGGGTATATGCCCAGGAGTGGGATTGCTGGATCATATTATAGTTCTGTTTTTAGTTTTTTAAGGAACCTCCATACTGTTCTCCATAGTGGCTGTATCCACCAACAGTGTAGGAGGTTCCCTTTTCTCAACACCCTCTCCAGTATTTATTGTTTCTAGGTTTTTTCATGATGGCCATTGTGACTGGTGTGAGATGATAACTCATTGTAGTTTGGTTTGCAGTTCTCTAATAATTAGTGATGTTGAGCATCTTTTCATGTCCATTTTGGCCATCTGTATGTCTTCTTTGGAGAAATGTCTATTTAGATCTTCTGCCCAGCTTTTTTTTCATATTTTAAAATTTTACTTATTTATTTTTCTGTTTCAATTTTTGAAAAAAAATTATTGGAGTATAGTTGATTTACAGTGTTGTGTTAGTTTCAGGTGTACGAAGTGAAGTAAGTCAAACAGAGAAAGACAAATATATGATATTGCTTACATGTAGAATCTAAAAAGGGTACAAGTGAACTTATCTACAAAACAGAAATAGAGTTACAGATGTAGAAAACATATTTATGGTTACCAGGGGATAAAGGGGTATACATTGGAAGAATGAGATTGACATATACATACTCAGTACACTGTAATGGCCTATATGGGAAAAGAATCTAAAAAAGAGTGGATGAATGTATATTTACATCTGCCCAATTTTTTATTGGGTTGTTTGGTTTTTTTGTTTTGTTTTGTTTTGTTTGATATTGAGCTGAATGAGTTGTTTGTATATTTTGGAGATTAATCCCTTGTTGGGTACTTCAGTACCAAATATGTTCTCCCATTTTGAGGGTTGGCTTTTTGTTTTTTTTTGTTGTTGTTGTTCTTTGCTTGTTTTGGGGTATCATTGATTTACAATGTTTTGTTAGTTCCAGGTGTACAGCAAAGTTATACATATATCCACTCTTTTTTAGATTCTTTTCCCATGTTGGCTATTACAGACTATTGAGTAGAGTTCCTGTGCTATACAGTAGGTTCTTATTATGTCTTTTCATTTTGTTTATGGTTTCCTTTGGTATGCAAAAGCTTTTAAGTTTAATGACGTGCCATTTGTTTCTTTTTATTTTCATGACTCTAGGAGGTGGGTCAAAAAAGATCTTGTGATTTATCTCAAAGAGTGCTCTGCCTGTGTTTTTCTCTAAAAGTGTTATAATATCTGGCCTTAAATTTAGGTCTTTATTCCATTTTGGGTTTATTTTTATGTATGGTGTTGGGGAGTGTTGTAATTTCATTCTTTTACATGTAGGTGTCCAATTATCCCAGCACCACTTATTGAAGAGACTATCTTTTCTTCACTGTGTATTCTTGCCTCCATGCTCATAGATTAGATGTGTGGGCTTATCTCTGGACTTTCTGTCCTGTTCCATTGTTCTGTATTTCTGGGTTATGTTTGTTTGTTTTTGGCAGTACCATACTGTTTTGGTTACCGTAGCTTTGTAGTATAGTCTAAAGTCAGGGAGCCTGATTCCTCCAGCTCTGTTTTTCTTTCTCAAGATTGCTTTGGCTGTTCATGCTCTTTTGTGTTTCCATACGAATTGTAAATTTTTTTGTTCTAATTCTGTGAAAAATGTCATTGGTAATTTGATACCGATTACATTGAATCTGTAGATTAGTCTGAGTTGTATCATCATTTTGACAATATTGATTCTTTCAATCCAAGAGCATGCTACATCTCTACATCTGTTTGTTTCCTTTTTTATTTCTTTCATCAATACTTTATAGTTTTCAGAGTGCAGGTTTTTTTGCCTGCTTAGGTAGGTTTATTCATAGGTATTTTATTTTTTTGAAGCAATGGTAAGTGGGATTGTTTCCTTAATTTCTCTTTCTGATCTTTCATTGTTAGTGTATAGAAATGGAAGATATTTTTATGTATTAATTTTATATCCTGCAACTTTACCAAATTCATTGATGAGCTCTAGTAGTTTTATAGTAGCATATTTAGAATTCTCTATGTATAGTACCACATCATCTGCAAATAATGACACTTTTAGTTCTTCTTTTCCAACTTGGATTCCTTTTATTTCTTTTTCTTCTCTGGTTTCTCTGGCTAGGTCTTCCAAAATTATGTTGAATAAAAGTGATGAGAGTGGACATCCTTGTCATTTTCCTGATTTTAGAGGAAATGCTTTCAGCTTTTCACCATTGAGTTTGATGTTAGCTGTGGGTTTATTGTATATGGCCTTTATTATGTTGAGGTAGGTTCCCACTTTTTCCACTTTCTATAGAGCTTTTGTGCTAAACGGGTGTTGAAATTTGTCAAAAAGCTTTTTCTGCATATGTGGAGACAATCATATGATTTTTATTCTTTAGTTTGTTTATGTGGTATATCACATTGATTGATTGGCATATATTGAAGAATCTTTGCATCCCTATGATAAATCCCATTTAATCATGGTATATGATCCTTTTATTGTATTGTTGCATTCAGTTCACCAGTATTTTGTTGAGGATTTTTTTGTCTATGTTCATCAGTGATATTGGCCTGTAATTTTCTTTTCTTGTGGTATCTTTGTCTGGTTTTGGTATCAAGGTGATGGTGGCTTTGTGGAAAGAGCTTGGGAGTGTTCCTTCCTCTGCAATTTTTTGGAAGGGTTTCAGATGGGTAGGTGTTAACTCTTCTCTCAGTGTTTGATGGAATTTGCCTGTGAAGTTGTGTGGTCCTGGACTTTTGTTTGTTGGAAGTTTTTTAATCACAGTTTCAATTTCAGCACTTGTGATTGATCTGTTCATATTTTTTATTTCTTCCTGGTTCAGTCTTGGGAGATTTTACCTGTCTTAGAATTTGCTGTTTTCTTCTCAGTTGTCCAATTTAATGGCATATAGTTGCTTGTAGTAGTCTGTTTTAATTCTTTGTATTTCTGTGGTCATTTGTAACTTCTTTTTATTTCCTAACTTTGTTGATTTTAGCCCTCTCCCTCTTTTTCTTGATAAGTCTGCCTGAAGATTTATTCATTTTGTTTATTTTTTCAAAGAATCAGCTTTTAGTTTCATTGGTCTTTTCTGTTGTTTTCTTCATCTCTATTTTATCTATTTCTGCTCTGATCTTTTTGATTTTTTTTCCTTCTGCTAATGTTGGGTTATTTGCTCTTCTTTCTCTGGTTGCTTTAGGTATAAGATTAGGTTGTCTGAGATTTTTCTTGTTTCCTGAGTTAAGACTATATTGCTATAAACTTCCCTTTTAGAATTTTTTTTTTTTTTTTTTTTTTTTTTTTTAGAGACGGGGTCTCGCTATGTTGCCCAGGCTGGAGTGCAGTGGCTATTCACAGGCATGATCCCACTACTGATCAGCACGGGAGTTTTGACCTGCTCCGTCTCCGACCTGGGCCGGTTCACCCCTCCTTAGGCAACCTGGTGGTCCCCCACTCCCGGGGGGTCACAATATTGATGCCAAACTTAGTGCGGACACCCTATCGGCATAGCGCACTGCAGCCCAGAACTCCTGGGCTCAAGCGATCCTCCTGCCTCAGCCTCCCAAGTAGCTGGGACTACAGGCGCGCGCCACCGCGCCCGGCTAGAATATTTTTGTTGTTGAGTCCCATAGGCTTTGGATTGTCATGTTTTCATTTTCATTTGTCTTTAGGTGTTTTCTTATTTCTTCTTTGATTTGTTCAGTGATCCATTGGTGGTTTAGTACCATATTGTTTAGCCTCCACGTGTTTGTGTTTTTAAAAGTTTTTTTTTTCCCATAGTTGATTTCTAATTCCATAGTGTTGTGGTTAGAAAAGATGCTTGATAGGATTTTGACTTTCTTAGATTTATCAAGGCTTGATTTTTGACCTAAGATGTGATCTATCCTGGAGAATATTCCATGTGCACTTGAGAAAACTGAGTATTCTGCTGCTTTCAGGTGGAATGTTCTGTAAGTATCAATTAAGTTCATCTCACCTAATGTGTCAATTAACAATTAAGGCATTGTTAGATTTTCTGTCTGCATGATCTGTCCTTTGGTGTAAATGGGGAGTTAAAGTCCCCCACTATTATTGTGTTACTGTCTATGTACCCCTTTTTGGCTGTTCCCATTTGACATATTTTGAGGTGCTCCTATGTTGGGTGCATATGTATTTACAATTTTTATATCTTCTTCTTGGATTGATCCCTTGATCGTTATGTACTATGTACTGTCCTTCCTTGTCTCTTGTAATAGTCTGTATTTTAAAGTTTATTTTTGGGACTCCCCTGGTGGCACAGTGGTTAAGAATCTACCTGCCAATGCAGGGGATTGTTCAGATTTTTCTGTTTCATTTTTAGTCAGTTTTGGTAGTTTGTATATTCTCTAGGAATTTGTCCATTTCATCTAGTTTATATAATTTCTCATACAATTTTTCATAGTATCCCTTTATAATCCTTTTCACTTCTCTAAGGTTAGTAAAAATGACCCCTCTCTCATTCCTCATTTTAGTAACTTGTCTCTTTTTTCTTGATCAGTAAAGTTGGAGATTTGTCAGTTTTGTTGAAATATTCAAAGAAGAAACTTTTTGTTTCAGTGATTATCTCCATTTTCCTATTCTCTATTTCATTACTTTCCTCTAAAATCTTTATTTTTTTCCATATCTTTGCATTTGGGTTTAATTTTCTCTCTCCAGTGTCTTAATGTAGAAGTTTAGGCTATTGATTTGAGATATTTCTTTTGTAAGATTGGCACTGAAATCTATAAGCTTAGCTTTAAACACTACTTTAGCTGTGTGCAAGATGTTTTCATGCTGTGTTTTCATTTTCATTCATCTTCAGGTATTTTCCAATTTTTTGGTGTTATTTATTCTTTGATTCATTGGTTATTTAGGAGTTTGTTGTTTAACTTACACATATTTGTGAAGTTTCACAATTTCTTTGTTATTGATTTGTAATTTTATTCCATTGAAGTCATAGAACATACTTTGTATGATCCCAGTCCTTTAATGTTTACTGAGGTTTGTTTTATGGCCTTGCTTATGGTGTGCTCTGGTGAATGTTCCAAGTATGTCTGAGAACAATGTGTATTTTGCTGTTTTTGACTGGAATGTTCTATGGATGTCTTTTGTGTCTGATTGGTTTATAATGTTGTTCAAGTCTTCTGTTTCCTTGTTGATCTTCTGCTTTGCTGTTTTATCCACTGTTTAAACTGGGGTATTGAAGTATGCAACTGTTATTATTGAATTATCCATTTCTCCTTTCAATTCTGTCAGTTTTGCTTTATGTATTTTGGTACTCTGATATTAGGTGCATATATGTTTATAATTTTTGTATCTTCATGATAGATTGATCTTTTATTGTTAAAAAATATCCCTGTTTATTTCTAAACATATTTTTTCCTTTTAAAATATATTGTCTGATATTGGTATAGCATGCAATTTTCTTTTCATTGCTATTTGCATAATATAGCTATTTCTATCATTTCATATATATATTCCTAATTGAGGTATAATTGGAATATAACACTATTTTTCCATCTTTTTACATTTAATTTAATTGTATGTTAGAATTTAAAGTGTGTTCTGTAAAAAGCTTATCGTTGTATCCTTTCTTAAATCCAGTCTGAAAATCTTTGCCTGTTGATAAGTTTGTTTAATCAATTTTCATTTAGTGTTACTACTGATGTGGTTGTGTTTACATCTAGCATTTTTATTTTTGTTTTCTATATACCTCTTATTTCTTTGCTTTTCTATTGCTTTTACTGCTTTCATTTGCCTTAAGTGAATATTTTCTAGTGTAACATTTTAATCTTTTAATGACTTTCTTCTCAATATATTTTATTATTTTATTAGCTGTTGCTCCAGGGCTTACAATATACATCTGAATTTACCAGACTCTACTTGAGATTTATACTGACTTATTTCCTGTGAGATATAGAAATGGCCACTCCTATTCACACTATTCCTATATCCTCTTCTTTTTTGTTTTGTTATTATACTGGTCTAAATCCAGTACAGCTTTGTGCAAGTGCATCCTTGTGCTATTGTTGTGAAATATATTGCATTTCTATTTGTTATAGATCTAAAAAAGGAATCTTACATATATTTTATACAATTGGTTTTTAAATCAGCTGAGAGAAAAAACAAAGAATGCAATTATAATGCTTTTTATAATTGCCTTTTTTATCACTCTTTGTGTGTGTGTGTGTGTGTGTATTCAAATTATTGTCTTGTGTCACTTGTATCAGTCTCAAGAGCTTTATTTACCATTTCTTGCAAATTGGGTCTGCTGGTAAGGAATTCTTCCAGTTTTTAAAAAATACTGGAATGTTGTTCTTCTGTCTTCATTTTCGTAAGACATTTTTGCTCAATATAAAATTTGTGATTGAAGTTTTTTTTTAAATTTCTATCTGCACTTTAAATATATTATCTCATTGCTTTCTGTCCTCCATTGTTCCTAAGGTGATGTGAGCTGTTGATCTTTTTAGGGTCCCTTTGTACATGACAAGTCACTTTTCTCTTGCTTTCAAGATTCTCTTTGCCTTTGTCTTGTGGCATTTTTGCTATGATGTGTCTGGGTATAGATCTCTTTCAAATTATCCTACTTCAAACTCACTGGGCTTCTTGGATGTGTAAATGAATAGTTTTTATCAAATATGGGATATTTTCAGCCATTATTTTTTAATATTTTTTTCTGCTCTTCTCTTTCTCTTCTTTTTCTGATACTGCCATTTTATATATGTTAGTGTGCTTAATGATGTCACACCTTTCTTTGAATTTATTTTTCTTTATTATATTTTACATTTTTTTCTCCCTTATATTTTTCTCTCTTCTTCAGATTGCATAGTTTCTATCGATCTGTCTTCAAGTGTGCTAGTTTTTCCTTCTGCCAACTTAAATCTACTATTGAGCCCCTCTAGTGAATTATTTCATTTCTGTTAATTTTCACCTCCCAAATTTGAATTTCGTTATTTTAAAAATAACTTCTTTTGTTTTATTGACATTCTTTCTTTGAGGAGACATTGCTGTCATACCTTCCTTTACTTTTCTAAAGCAGGTTTTCTTTAGTTCTTTGAAAATATTTAAAATATTTAAAATATTCTGCAGGGACTTCCTTGGTGGCACAGTGGTTAAGAATCTGCCTACCAATGCAGGGGACACAGGTTCAATCCCTGCTCCAGAGATCCCACATACCACAGAGCAACTAAGCCCATGCACCACAACTATTGAGCCTGTGTGCTGCAACTACTGAAGCCTGTGCACCTAGAGCCCATGCTCTGCAAACAACAGAAACCACTGCAATGAGGAGCCCATGCACCACAATGAAGAGTAGTCCCTGCTCACTACAACTAGAGAAAGCTCATGTTCAGTATCAAAGACCCAGTGTAGCCAATAAATAAATAATAAAATTAAAAAAAATTTCCTGTAAATTCAATATCCGGGCCTTTTCAAAATCTATTTTCCCTGTGAATCAGCCACATTTTCCTTTTCCTTTGCATATCTTATAAGCTTTTGGCCTGAAACTGAACATTTTAAATAATATAGTAACTCTGAACTCTGATTTACTATCCCCTTTGTACACGGAGCTCATTGTCTTTATTTTGCTGTTTACTGGTTTGTTCAGTGACTTTTCTGCACTATTTCAGTGAAGGCCATTTCCCCTGTAGTGTACAGCCTCTGATGTTGCTCCTCAAAGGGCACTTCCTTGGGCATGTGCTCATTCACCCTGGCATGACAATAGTTTTACCAAGGCTGTCTTTAAGTATCTCTTTTCCTGATCTCTCTGTTAAATTATCTACCTCTTTTGGTATCAAACTAAGCTGTTAGCCCTGCGTAATTGTTAGCTGATAGCTAAATTGACTTTAACAATACCCAGGGACATAAGTTGTTTCACAGCGATTCAATTAAATTTGGGTCCCTTTCAGAGGTAGTCTTTGAGGCCAGTGTTTCAGGCTTGCTCCATCCTTTTGTGGGCTTTACTGAGCTATATCTTTCCTTATTTAAACTGGCTGTCCTATGGTTTAGAGAGCTCATGAAGATACCACCTTCCTCTTAATTGGTTATCATCAAAAACTCAATTATATTTGAGAATACCCCTAGGCTTGAACTTCCTCATACTCTTCTTTTTTTTTTTTTTTCTTTAAGGACTTCTATTGAGATACAATTGACATATAATACAATATTTAAAGTGTACAATTTGATTTTTTTTCTTATTAGCAATGTATATATGGCAATCGCAATCTCCCAATTCATTCCCCCCCAACCCCCCCCCCTTTCCCCACTTGGTATCCATATGTTTCCCTCATACTCTCTTTTAAATAAAGACCTTTGGGGATAGATTTGGATCTCTGTTCCTATGGCCTGCCCCTCCCCGCTGGGTAGAACCTCTGCACGAATTACCTGGGAGCTGGGGATGGGGACAGTGACATGCTTCTCTCAGAATGACACCCATGTTCTGTGAACAGTGGAAGCAGAATCCCCTGTTCTTTTCAGCTTCTCTCTGCCTGCATGGAAGCATTGCCCTATGAGTGAGCAGGCACAGAGATGATTTGGGCCCATTATTTCTAGTCCTGCTGTTTTTAGAGTCAAGATTCTGCTTTATGAGTGGGGACGTGTTGAGGGAGAGAGCTCCAGAACTCTTCACCATGCTTTCCTGGATAGAGCTTCTGCAACCTGGTGCTGAGGGTGAGATGATAAATGCTGAAGACCTTCTTGGGGAGAGAGAGAGACCTATCTTTTTGGCTGCATCTGGCAAGAGCAGGGCTTCTATTTTGCTGAATTGGCAAGAGAAGATGGAAAGTGGCAGATCGTGGCTCAAATGCCATAGACTTTCACTGTTCTCACTGATATTTATTAGATTTTACTAAATGTGTCTATCCATTAATGACATTGGGAGAGTTTCTAGAGGTTATAAATGGATGTGTTTTAGTTTAAATGATTTTCTCTATTTACGTTTGTTTTGCTGGGGAGAGGATCCATGGAGTGCCTCTTGCTGCCATTTCACATCTCTCTCCTAATTTGGAGAATCATTTGACATATGAAAAATGTACTGTATTAATAACCACGTGACCAAACTTTCTAAACACCATTAAGTTTCTTTCCCCAAAATCTATATTTCCTACACTATATTTTGGTCTTACTCTTTCATATTTTTGTCTGTCCTCTAGCCACAATAGCTACCATGCTGTATTTGGAAGTGTGCCCAGCCAATACTTGCTTCAGGGCTTTGCTGTAGCTATTTTCTCTTTCTGCAATGCTTTTATCTCATATATTCATAAGGCTCACTCCACATTTTCTTCAGACCTCTACACAAACATCACTTAATTGTTGAGATTTTCCCAGACCTTTGTACCTAAAATAACATCTCCTCTTTCTTGTTCCCTCACATTTTTTCCATTTTATCACCATTTAATATATTCTGTGTAATGTATTTTATTTGTTTATTCTCTCTTTCCCATCATTAGCACTTAAGCTCTGCAGTGGTAGGAATTTTGTCTGTTTGTCTATCTCTAGTACCTAGAGCAGTGTCTTGCACATAGTAGACTTTTCATTATTATTGTTTGGAGGAATGAATGGAGTCATACTATGACAGTTTTATCTGTGTCTAGAGCAGCATTGTTTAATAGAATTTTCTGCAGTGATGGAAATGTTGTTTGTCTGCACTGTCCAATATGGTAGCTGCTAGCTACATTTGGCCATTGAAGACTTGAAATGTGGCTCATGCAAGTATAGAACTATATTTTAAATTTTAATTAATTTAAATTTAGATCAGAGTAGCCAAATGTGGGTGTGGCTGCTTGACAGCCCAGGTCCGGAGAGTCGTATGCTTTGCTGTGGGGTCTTTGCAAGGCTTATTTTTAATCTTATGTTTTCATGCATAGTGTTAATTCCACCATTCCCGACACTGTTATCATTTATCCTACATATTGTGTATAGTGTAAGCTTCTTAGGCCCTTATGGAAACTCCCTTTGCTTATAATAGCTATTAATAAACAAGGGTGGGTATATGCCCAGTAGTGGGATTGCTGGGTCATGGAGATATGGGGATATATGTGTAAATACAGCTGATTCACTCTGGTGTACCTCAAAAATTGGCACAACAGTGTAAAGCAATTATATTCCAATAAAACAAGGGCGGGGATTCTGGAAAATTACTGATACATGTTACAACATGGATAAACCTTGAAAACTTACTAATTGAAAGAAGGCAGTAATAATAGACCGTATGTTATATGATTGCTTTTATACAGAATTTCTGTAGACCGATCTGTAGAGAGAGAAAGTAGATTAGTGTTTGCCTAAGGTGGTTGGGGGAAGGCGAAAGAAGGAAATGGGTAATGACTGCTAAAGGGTATGGGATTTCTCCTATGAATGATAAAATATTCTATAATTAATTGTGGTGATGGTTGTACAACTTTTTGGATATACTAAAAGTCACTGAATTGTACAGTTAAATATGTATGTGTGTGCATGCATGTACTTTTTTTTAGAAATGTCTTTATCTATCTACCTATCTATCATCTATCTATCCATCTATCATCTATCTATCTATCTATCTATCTATCTATCTATCATCTATCTATCTATTTATTTTTGGCTGCATTGGGTCTTTGTTGCTGTGTGTGGGCTTTCTCTATTTGCCATGAATGGGGGTTACTCTTCGTTGCAGTGTGTGGGCTTCTCATTGCAGTGGCTTCTCTTGTTTTGGAGCACAGGCTCTAGGTGTGCGGGCTTCAGTAGTTGCAGCATGTGGGCTCAGAAGTTGTGGCTTGTGGGCTCTAGAGTGCAGGCTCAGTAGTTGTGGTGCATGGGCTTAGTTGCTCCATGGCATGAGGGATCTTCCCAGACCAGGGATCGAACCTGTGTCCCCTGAATTGGCAGGTGGACTCTTAACCACTGTGCCACCAGGGAAGTCCTGCATGTACTTCTGTATGCTTTTATCTTGGGTTCTTCCCTCAGATATTCAGATTTAGTAGACCTAAGATGGCAGCCTGCATTTTAAACAAGCAGCCAATTCGATTCTAATGCAGGGGGCCAAAAATTATTATTTGAGAAACACTGCCTTAGGCAAGAACATTGTATTCCTTATTTTACTTTCTTCAAGAAATTTGTGATGAAGTAAGGGGGGTGCATATCTTTATCCTAAGTATATACTGATACCTTGGCCTCCTTTTACCATGATTGTGTTTTGAACTAAAATTTTCAGATCTGAGTGATGTTGACACATTTTCTCTATATGACAAGCCCTTGCTACTTTAGGCAGATTATGATAGTTGCTGTGGGGTACCTAGATGGCTTTATCTTCCCGGGTGAAATTTCTTCTTCTTTGCATTTTTTTTTCAAAAACAGAATTGGTATTTCCCATAGTATACTCTCTGCAATAGGTTTCAAAGTAATTGTAAAACTCTTTCTGTACATTATCCTACTCTTCCTATTTCGTGATATGCATCTCAGATGGTGGGTTGGGTTATCTAGTGAGATATTTGAAAGCTAGCCTACATAGGCCAGTGTATGTCTACATGTGGTGGTATGCAACCTGTTAAACTTCCTGGGACCCAAGATTCAAAGTCTCTGAAGGTGGAGCCTAAGAATCTGGATGAATATTATACATACTAAAGTTTGAGAACCATCACTTAGGTTTTGATCTTTGTCTTTGAATTTTCTAATATACAGCTTGAGAAGAGTTTTAAATTTCTTCTTATTTTCTTATTTATTTTATTAACTTTTCCTGGAAAGGGTAGAATGTTGCTTCTACACTTTAAACTCCTGGGTTTTTTTTCTGGCTTGATCTTGCTGTTTTAATGAAAACCGTAGTTTGCACTGTCTAGTTCTTTTCCTTCCCACTCCCCTGCCCTGATTTTCACACTGATTAACTTGGTCAGTATATAATCTATCTTATTCTGTGGACAAAATGTCTATAGTGTACGTGTATGTTTGTGTGCACTATTGTTGCTGCTAAATTTTTACTCATCTTTGGTTTTTCCTGGAAAGCCCTAAAACTATAGGGACAGCAATATTAGCATTTTGAGAATCCGTAATCTCTGGTCTTTCATAGACTATATGCAAGTTATAAAAATATTGACCTGAACATATCTAAATTGCTATGAATTCTGACATTTCCCAAGGATATGAAAAGGTAGAGGACTTTTTATTGCATTAGTGAAGCAATGACTAGGAGCTGTGATTTCAAAATAAGAATTGTAATAGATTAATTGCAAAATGTACACTCTGCAAAGCTAGCCTTCATCATTATGGTCACACTATTTGTATTCTCTATTTTAAATATGAGAAAATTGCTCTAAAAGAGATGAAAAAGAATTGACATAATTTTAACTGGTATATTCATATAATTGTTTATTGCTCCTAACAGTGATGTATTGTCCTTTAGCTGTTATATTTATTTGGATGCTCCCATTTTTTTTGATGACCAATCTCACATATGAATAGGTGAAAGAAGGCAGTAGAGACTCTGGTATCAGACTGCTTGCCTTTAAAATCCTGACCCTGCCTATTGCTAGTCATGCTTCTAGTTCAGCTAACTAATCCACCTGAACATCTGTTCCTCCATTGGTAAAAGGAGAAAAATAATAGTGCTCACCTCATATAGTTATATTGAGGAATATATGAGATAATCCATACAAAGCACTTAGCACAATGCCCAGCATATAATAAGTGCTCAATAAATGTTAGCTGATATTTTTAAAGTGGGAATGTTATATTCATATTTTGAACTCTGTGCAATGCATCAGATAAATTTTGCTAGTAAAATAATAATAATCATTCATGAAGTGATTCTAGGAGTGAAGGGATTTTGTAAGCACTTAACATATAGCATCTCATTTAATCATCAGAAATTCACTAATCATATCAATTTTATAGACAAGGACACTGAGCTACAGAATGATTACATAACTTGACAAAGATTAATAGGTACTAAATGGCAGTGCAGACATCAGGCACCTGGTTTGCCTTAAATAAAATCCTGTGCTGTTTTTTTTACTTCCAGTTTTATTAAGATATAACTGACATATAGCACTGTATAAGTTTAAGGTGTATAGTGTAATGATTTGACTTACATACATCATGAAATGATTATCACAATGTTTGTTAAATATCCATCATCTCATACAGATACAAAATTTAACAAATAAAAAAAATTTTCCTTCTGATGAGAACTTTTAGGGTTTACTCTCTTGACAAACTTCATTTATAACATACAACAGTGTTAATTATGTTTGTCATGTTGTACATTATGTCCCTCGTACTTATTTACTCCATAACTGGAAGTTTGTACCTTTTGACTGTCTTCATCCACTTGCCCCTACCCCAGCCTCCCACCTCTGGTAACTGAAAATGTGATCTCTTTTCCTATGAGTTTGTTTGTTTATTTATATATTTTTGAAGTATAATGATATATAATACTATGTTAGTTACTGGTACAACATAGTGATTTGATATTTCTATACATTTCAAAATGTTCACCATGGTAAGTCAGTTACCATACATCACCATACAAAGATAATACATAAATATTGACTATATTCCTCATGCTGTATTTTTCATGCCCATGACTTATTTATTTTGTAACTTGAAGCTTGCACCTCATAATCTCCCTCACCTATTTCTTTTCCACCTCCACCCCTCCCCTCAGTCCATCAACTGTTTGTTCTCTGTATCTATGATTCTCTTTCTATCTTACTATGTTTGTTTATTTGTTTTTTGGATTCCACATATAAGTGAAATCATGTAGTATTGTTTTTCTCTGACTTATTTCACATATCATAATACCCTCTAGGTCCGTCCGTGTTGTTGCACATGGCAAGATTTAAACTTTTATGGCTGAGTAATATTCCATTGTGTGTGTGTATAAATGTGTGTGTGTGTGTGTGTATATATATATATATACACATATATATATATATACCATCTTCTTTATTCATTCAACTATTGATGAGAACTTAGCTTGCTTCTATATCTTGGCCATTGTATCAATACATACAGCTGCAATGAACATAGGTTTCCATATACCTCTTCTATTTAGTATTTCTGATTTCTTCGGATAGTACCCAGGAGTGGGATTCATGGATAATATGGTAGTTCTATTTTTAGTTTTTTTGAGGAATCCTCACTGGTTTCCACAGTGGCTGCACCAATTTACATTCCTACCAACAGTGTATGAGGGTTCTCTTTTCTTGGCATCTTCGCCAATGTGTGTTATTTGTAGGCTTTTTGATGATAGCCATTCTAACAGATGTGAGGTAATATCTCGTGGTTTTGACTTGCATTTCTCTAATAATTAGCAATGTTGAACATCTTTTCATATGTCTCTTAGCCATGTGTATGTCTTCTTGGAAAAATGTCCATTCAGATCTACTGCCCGTTTTTAAATCAGATTGTTTGCTATTTTGATGTTGAGTTGTATGAGTCCTTTGTATATTTTGGATATTAACACCTTATCAGATATATTATTTGCAAATAATTTATTCCATTCAATAGGTGGCCTTTTCATTTTGTTGCTAGTTTTCTTCACTTTGTAAAAGGTTTTTAGTTTGATGTATTCCCATTTGTTTATGGTTGCTTTTCTTAGTTTCTTTTGCTTGAGAAGACATATTAAAACATATATATTACTAAGACCGATGTGAATGAGTATACTGCCTTGGTTTTCTGATAGAAGTTTTGTGGTTTCAGACCTTAAATTTAAGCCTTTAATTCATTTTGAATTTATTTTTTTGCATGATGTGAGAGAATGGTCCAGTTTGATTCTACTGCATGTGACTGTCCAGTCTTCCCAACACCAGTTATTGAAAAGACTGAATTTTCCCCATTGTATATTCTTACCTCCTTTGTCATAGATTAATTTCCCATTGGTCCTGGAACTAGTGCCTGCTTACTGGTGGGAAGATCCGTGTCCTGGGGTCTCTGCCTACAGAGTCCTGGGGCTCATGGAGTTGGTGTCAGCCCACTGGTGGGCGGGGCTGGGTAGCAATGGCTGGCTGCAATACCCCAGGGTGTCCTGAGCTAGTGTTAGTGCACTGGTTTTCAGGGCTGGGTTCTGGGCCCTGTGGTGGACAGACTGGGTCCTGGGGCAGCTGTGGGCTCAGGCGTCTTAAGGCTAGCTACTTGGCCTGAGGCATCCCAGTACTGGTGCCAGCAGTCTGGTGGGCGGGGCTGAGTTCAGTGCTAATAAGCTAGAGGGAGGATACCAAAATGAAGCTTGTCAGCACCAGTCTTCTCCTGGTACAGGTCCCCAAAATGCCTGATGCCATTGCCCTTGTCCCTAGGGTAAGATCCAGTTGCTTCCTGCCTCTCCAGGAGGCTCTTCAATATCAGAAGGTGGGTCTGACCCAGGCTCCTATCAAATGACTGCTTCTGCCCTGGGTTCTGTAGCATGTGAGATTTTGTGTGCACCCCTTAAGAGTGGAATCTATTTCCCAGAGCACTCTGGCTCCCCTGAAAGTAAGCCCCATTGACCTTCAAAGCTAAACGTTCTGGGGGTTTGTCTTTCCAGTACAGGATACCCAAGCTATGGAGCCAGCCAAGTGTGGGCTTCAGATCCCTTGCTTTTGGGGAAGAACCTCTTCAGTTTTAATGATCCTCCTGTTAGTTGGTTGCCTTCCTGTATGGGTCTTGATTCTGCTACATCTCCATCCTGCCTACCCATCTTGTTGTGGTTCCTTATATATATCTTTAGTTGTAGAAAAATCTTTTATGCCATTCTTCCTATCTTTCTCATCAATAGTTGCTCTGTAAAAAAAAAAAAAATAGTTGCTCTGTAAATAGCTGTAATTTTGATGTGCCTGTGAGACAAGGTGAGCTCAGGGTCTTCCTACTTTGCCATATTGGCCACTCCTCAAAAATTATGTGCTTTTAAACATTATTATAAGTAGACACCAGGTTTAATGAATAATCCTGCGGTGTGTGAATAACCACTCACTTCATAACACATTTTATTATAACATTAGATATTAGCTGGTAAGGATATAAAAGGTATTATCTCCAATTATCTGTATGAAGTTATAGATGACAAAGCACATTAGGTAATGGAGGATTGTGCCCTGGAAAGAACAGTGAGCTGGACTACTAGCTAGCACAATGAAATAATAAAATTAAATAAGAAGTAAAAATTCTGGGAATAATGAAACATTTTGTCATAATTTACAGTTACTATCCTGTGATCAAATCATTTTTAATTAATTTTGTATTGTGGTATGAACACTTCACATGCGATCTATCCACTTAAATTTTTTAGGAGTTCAGTGCAGTAATGTTAATTATAAGTACTGTGCTGTACAAGCAGATTTTTAACACTATTCATCATGCAAAATTGAAACTCTATACCCATTGAACAATAACTCCCTATTTCCACTTCTCCATAGCCGCTGGCAATCACCATTCTAGTTTCGGCTCCTGTGAGTTTGATTATTTTAGATAGCTCATAAAAAAGTATCACTTCATCATGGCTTCCCCTTCGAACCACCCCACACCCTCCGCCCCGTATCTTCAAGTCCATTCTCTACATCTGCATCTTTATTCTTGCCCTGTCACTGGGTTCATCTGTACAGCAGTGTAAAGCAATTATATTCCAATCTGTAAAATAGATAGCTAGTGGGAAGTTGCTGTATAACAAAGGGAGATCAACTCGATGATGGGTGATGCCTTAGAGGGGAAGTACGGGGAGGGTTGGGGGAGAGTCGCAGGAGGGAGGGAATATGGGGATATGTGTATAAATACAGCTGATTGACTTTGGTGTACCTCAAAAACTGGTACAAGAGTGTAAAGCAATTATATTCCACTACAGAGCTTAAAAAAAATAAAGAAAAGGAGCTTAAAAAAATCACTTCTGATGAAAGAAAAAGGATCACACAGTGTTTGTCTTTCTGTGAATAGCTTATTTCATTTTGCAAAATGTGCTCTAGGTTCATCCATGTTGTCACTTGTGGTGAGATTTCCTTCTTTTTTTAAAGGCTAAATAATATCCCATGGTGAGTATAAAACACATTTCCTTGAGTCATCTGTCAATATACATTTAGGTTGTTTTCATATCTTGGATACTATGAGTAAAACAGCAAAGAACATGGAAATAAAATTATCTCTTTGAGAGTTCCTTGGTGACTTCATGGTTAGGATTCTGAGCTTTCACTGCCAAGGCGCACGTTCAATCTCTGGTCAGGGAGATGAGATGTGGTGCAGCCAGAAAAAGAAAAAAAATCTCTTTGAGATCCTGATTCAAATCTTTGGCATATATGTATATATGTAAGTAGGATTTCTGGATCATATGGAAGTTCTATTTTTTTAAGAGCTTTTATTGAGATACAATTAACATACAATAAACTGCATATGTTTAGAGTGTACTATTTGGTATCCCAATCTCCCAATTCATTCCCCCCAACCCTCCCTGCTTTCCCCACTTAGTTTCCATGTTTGTTCTCTACATCTGTGTCTCTATTTCTGCCTTGCAAACCGGTTGATTTGTATCATTTTTCTATATTCCACATATATGTGTTAATATACGATATTTGTTTTTCTCCTTCTGACTCACTTCACTCTGTATGACAATCTCTAGGTCCATCCATGTCTCTACAAATATCCCAGTTTTATTCCTTTTTACAGCTGAGTAATATGCCATTGTATATATGTACCACATCTTTTTTATCCATTCATCTGTTGATGGACATTTAGGTTGCTTCCATGTCCTGGCTATTGTACATATTGCTGCAATGAACATTGGAGTGCATGTGTCTTTTTGAATTATGGTGTTCTCTGGGTATATGCCCAGCAATGCGATTGCTGGGTCATGTGGTAGTTCTATTTTTAATTTTGCAAGGAATCTCCATACTGTTCTCCATAGTGGCTGTATCAATTTCCATTGCCACCAACAGTGCAAGAGCGTTCCCTTTTCTCCACACCCTCTCCAGCATTTACTGTTTCTAGATTTTCTGATGATGCCCATTCTCACCCGTGTGAGGTGATAGCTCATTGTCGTTTTGATTTGCGTTTCTCTAATAATTAGTGATGTTGAGCAGTTTTCATGTGCCTCTTGGCCTTCATATGTCTTCTTTGGAGAAATGTCTGTTTAGGTCTTCTGCCCATTTTTTGATTGGGTTGTCTGTTTTTTTGATACTGAGCTGGATGAACTTTTTATATATTTTGGAGAATTAATCCTTTGTCTGTTGATTCGTTTGCAAATATTTTCTCCCATTCTGAGGGTTTTCTTTTCGTCTTGCTTATAGTTTCCTTTTCTGTGCAGAAGCTTTGAAGTTTCATGAGATCCCACTTATTTATTTTTGTTTTTATTTCCATTACTCTAGGGGATGGATCAAAGAAGATCTTGCTGTGATTTATGTCAAAGAGTGTTCTTCCTATGTTTTCCTCTAGGAGTTTTATAGTATCTGGCCTTACATTTAGGTCTTTAATCCATTTTGAGTTTATTTTTGTGTATGGTGTTAAAGAGTGTTCTAATTTCGTTCTTTTCCATGTAGCTGTCCAGTTTTCCCAGCACCACTTATTGAAGAGGCTGCCTTTTCTCCATTGTATATCCTTGCCTCCTGTGTCATAGATTAGTTGACCATAGTTTATCTCTGGGCTTTCTATCCTGTTCCATTGATCTATATTTCTGTTTTTGTGCCAGTACCATACTGTCTTGATCACTGTAACCTTGTAGTATAGCCTGAAGTCAGGAAGCCTGATTCCACCAACTCCGTCTTTCCTTCTCAAGATGGCTTTGGCTATTCGGGGTCTTTTGTATTTCCATACAAATTGTAAAATTTCTTGTTCTAGTTCTGTCAAAAACGCCATTGGTAATTTGATAGGGATTGCATTGCATCTGTAAATTGCTTTGGGTAGTATAGTCATTTTCAGAATGTTGCTTCTTTCAATCCAAGAACACGGTATGTGCCTCCATCTGTTTGTGTTGTCTTTGATTTCTTTCATTAGTGTCTTATAGTTTTCTGAGTACAGGTCTTTTACCTCCTTGGTTAGGTTTATTCCTAGGTATTTTATTCTTTTTGTTGCAATGGTAAATGGGATTGTTTCCTTAATTTCTCTTTCTGATCTTTCACTGTTAGTGTATAGAAATGCAAGAGATTTTTGTGTTAATTTTGTATCCTGCAACTTTGCCAAATTCATTGATTAGCTCAGGTAGTTTTCTGGTGACATCTTTATGATTTTCTATGTATAGTATCATGTCATCTGCGAACAGTGACAGTTTTACTTCTTTTGCAATTTGGATTCCTTTTATTTCTTTTTCTTCTCTGATTGCTGTGGCAAGGACTTCCAAAACTATGTTGAGTAGTAGTAGTGAGAGTGGACATCCTTGTCTTGTTCCTGATCTTAGAGGGAATGCTTCCAGTTTTTCACCATTGAAAATGAGGTTTGCTGTGGATTTCTCATATATGGCCTTTATTATGTTGAGGTAGGTTCCTTCTATGCCCACCTTCTGGAGAGTTTTTATCATAAATGGGTGTTGAATTTTGTCAAAAGCTTTTTCTGCATCTATTGAGGTGATCATCCTTCAATTTGTTAATATGGTGTTTCACATTGATTTGCGTATATTGAAGAATCCTTGCATTCCAGGGATAAACCCCACTTGATCATGGTGTATGATCCTTTTAATGTGTTGTTGGATTCTGTTGGCTAGTATTTTGTTGAGGATTTTTGCATCTAAATTCATCAGTGATACTGGTCTATAATTTTCTTTTTTTGTAGTATCTTTGGTTTTGGTATCGGGGTGATGGTGGCCTCATAAAATGAGTTTGGGAGTGTTCCTTCCTCCGCAATTTTTTGGAAGAGTTTGAGAAGGATGGGTGTTAGCTCTTCTCTAAATGTTTAATAAAATTCACCTGTGAATCCATGTGGTCCTGGACTTTTGTTTGTTGGGAGATTTTTAATCACAGTTTCAGTTTCATTACTTGTGATTGGTCTGTTCATATTTCCTATTTCTTCCTGATTCAGTCTTTGAAGGTTATACCTTTCTAAGAATCTGTCCATTTCATCTAGGTTGTCCATTTTATTGCCATATAGTTGATTGTATTAGTCTCTATGGTGCTTTTTATTTCTGTGGTGTCCATTGTAATTTCTTCTGTTTCATTTCTAATTTTATTGATTTGAGTCCTCTCGCTCTTTCTCTTGATGAGACTTGCTAGAGGTTTATCGATTTTATCTATCTTCTCAAAGAACCAGCTTTTCGTTTTATTGATTTTTGCTGTTGTTTTCTTTGTTTCTATTTCATTTATTTCTGCTCTGATCTTTATGATTTCTTCTGTCTACTAACTTTGGAGTTTGTTTGCTCTTCTTTCTCTAGTCTCTTCAGGTGTAAGTTTAGATTTTTTATTTGGAATTTTTCTTGTTTCTTGAGGTAGGATTGTATTGCTATAAACTTTCCTCTTAGAACTGCCTTTGCTGCATCCATAGGTTTTGGATCATTGTGTTTTCATTGTCATTTGTCTCTAGGTATTTTTTATTTCCTCTTTGATTTCTTCAGTGATCTCTTGGTTATTTAGTTGTGTATTGTTTAGCCTCCATGTGTTTGTGTTTTTTACAGATTTTTTCCTGTAATTGATTTCTAATCTCATAGTGTTGTGGTCAGAAAAGATGCTTGATATGATTTCAATTTTCTTGAATTTACCAAGGCTTGATTTATGACTCAAAATGTGATCTATCCTGGAGAATGTTCCATGTGCACTTGAGAAGAAAGTGTAATCTTCTGTTTTTGGATGGAGTGTCCTATAGATATCTATTAAATCAAGGTGATGTACTGTGCCATTTAAAGCTTGTGTTTCCTTATTAATTTTCTGTGTGGATGATCTGTCCATTGGTGTAAGTGAGGTCTTAAAGTCCCCCACTATGATTGTGGTCCTGTCAATTTCCTCTTTCATAGTTGTTAGCAGTTGCCTTATGTATTGAGGTGCTCCTTTGTTGGGTGCATATATATTTATAATTGTTATCTGCTCTTCTTGGATTGATCCCTCGATCTTTATGTAGTGACCTTTGTTGTCTCTTGTAACATTTTTTATTTTAAAGTCTATTTTATCTGATATGAGTATCACTACTCCAGCTTTCTTTTGATTTCCATTTACATGGAATATCTTTTTCCATCCCCTCACTTTCAGTCTGAATGTGTCCCTAGGTCTGAAGTGGGTGTCTTGTAGACAGCATATATATGGGTCTTGTTTTTGTATCCATTCAGCCAGTCTGTGTCTTTTGGTTGTAGCATTTAGTCCATTTACATTCAAGGTTATTATCGATATGTATGTCCCTATTACCATTTTCTTAATTGTTTTGTTTTTGTTTTTGTAGTTCCTTTTCTTCTCTTATGTTTCCTGCTTTGAGAAGTTCCTTTAGCATTTGTTATAGGGCTGGTTTGGTGGTGCTGAATTCTCTTAGCTGTTGCTTGTCTGTAAATCTTCTGATTTCTCTGTCGAATCTGAATGAGGTTCTTGCTGGGTAGAGTATTCTTGGTTGTAGGTTCTTCCCTTTCATCCCTTTAAATATATCATGCCACTGCCTTCTGGCTTGCAGATTTCTGCTGAGATATCAGCTGTTAACCTTATGGGAGTTCCCTTGTATGTTATTTGTCATTTTTCCCTTGTTGCTTTTAATAACTTTTCTCTGTCTTTAATTTTTGTCAGTTTGACTACTATATGTCTTGGCATATTTCTTCTTGGGTTTATCCTGCCTGGGACTCTCTGCGCTTCCTGGACTTTGGTAGCTCTTTCCTTTCCCATGTTAGGGAAGTTTTCAATTATAATCTCTTCCAATATTTTTTCGGGTCCTTTCTGTCTCTCTTCTCCTTCTAGGACCCCTATAATGCGAATGTTGGTGTGTTTAACATCCCAGAGGTGTCTTAGGCTGTCTTCAGTTCTTTTCATTCTTTTTTCTTTATTCTTTTCTGCATCAGTGATTATCACCATTCTGTCTTCCAACTCACTTTTTCGCCCTTCTGAAGATTCTGCAAACAAAATCAGACAATTATTTGTGAGATAAAGACCAAACCTAATAATAAAAACCAAAGCAGTGTGTCATCTGGAGAAGAAAGCAAGGAAACAGAGCAGACTCATAACATTGATTATAAGTATATTAAGATGGAATAAACTAAAAAAGGATAGAAGGCAGGGCAACAGAGGAGCGTAGTGTGACTGGCAATATGAAAAGAAAAAAAAGAGAAAAAAGTAGAAATGTATAAAATATAGAGAAGGAAAGAAGGTAGGAGAGATACAGTCAGCACTACAAAAAACTTAGCTAGAAGTAGAAATATATAAAAAGTCTAAAAATATAAATGGAAGGAAAAATAGAATAAAAGAATAAAAAATGTTATAATACGTGTAGATCCCTTAGTACTAAGATTGTAATTAATTAAAAAAAAAAAAGGTAGAACTGACCCCAGAATGGACCAGATCAATAGAATTAGTAATATTATTTCTGTTTCCTTGAGGTCTCAGCTGTAAGTGTCCTTCTACCTGCCTTGGGCTTTTTTATTACTCTGCGGCCAGCAGAGCTTCCTTTATTGTTTGTCTGTAAGCTCTGCTGTGTGGGGAGAGAGAGGGTACAACCATGACTCCTTCCCCTAGGAGTGAGTGAGGAGTGGTGCCATGGCTGGGTCACGGCAGCTCAGTTGGCTGTGGCAGTGCTTGTTGCAGAGGGAAGCTGGCAGCTCAGGTGTAAGCAGAATGTCTCCAAAGCTATGCCACTCTGTGGACTTTTGGCTCATTGCTGCAGGCACTCTAGGCCAGCCCCGCCCAGGGGCCTTTGTTATCCCTAACTCCTATAGCCTGGCCCAGAGTAGGCCTTCCTTTGTCCCTCACAGGCCCTGAGAGAGAGGCTACACCCATGGCTCCTCCCCCCTGCTTGTGAGTCAGCAGTATTCAGCCGCCAGCATGGCCACCCAGCTTTCCATGGTAGGCATTTTGCACTGCAGATTTCTTCCCTGCTGTCCTCTCAGTCAGTCTCCCCACTGCCAACAATATTTCTCACCCTGAACCAATTCTCCAGTTCCCATGTTCCAGCTCCCAGACCCCGTGTTCAGCTGTGAACCCATGTCTCAGTCCAGATATGCTGATCTGTGGTGTGGACCTTCCTTGTGTCTCTCACTCTTTCCCATCTGCCACAGATATGCCACTTCATCCTCTTTGAACAGTCCCAAATACCTCCATTCTGACCCAGTGAAATTCCCCGTTGGAGAAGGAGTTTCCCCATCAGATTCAGGATCTTTCGCTGAATTGGGCAATCTCCCCTCTGTTTCAGCGCCCCCCCCCACCCCAGGGTGTGGGACCCATCCCTTTCCTTTCTTCTCCTCCTCTATCTCCCTTTTTGTTTTTTTTTTCCCCTCTGTCCTATCCAGTTATGTCGGGATCTTTCCAGTCCTTTCTGGTGTCCAAGGTCTTCTGCTGGTGTTCAGCTGATTCTGTATGGAAATTATTGCATCTTTTGATGTGTTCCTGATGCATTTGTGGAGAAGGACACATTCCACATCCTTCTACTTCACCACCATCTTTCTCCCCCCAAGTTTATTTTTGTATATAGTGTTAATGTTCTTATTTTATCATTTTACCTGTAGCTGTCCAATTTTCCCAGCACCACTTATTGAAGAGACTGTCTTTTCTCCATTGTATATTCTTGCCTCCTTCATCTTAGTTTAATTGGCCAGAATTGCATGGGTTTATCTCTGGACTTTCTATCCTGTTCCATTGATCTATATTTCTGTTTTTGTGTCAGTACCATACTGTTTTGATTAATGTAGTTTTGTAGTATAGTCTGAAGTCAGGGAGCATGATTCCTCCAGCTCTGTTCTTTCTCAAGAGTCTTTTTTTTTTTTTTTTTTTTTTTGGCTATGCAGGATCTTTTGCCTTCCTATATGAATTTAAAATTATTTGTTCTAGTTCTGTGAAAAATGCTACTTGTATTCTGATAGGGATTGCATTGAATCTGTAGATTTCCTTGGGCAGTATATTCATTTTACAATATTGATTCTTCCATTCCATAAACATGGTACATCTCTCCATCTGTTTGTGTGGTCTTAAATTTCTCTCATCAGCATCTTATAGTTTTCCAAGTACAGGGCTTTTGCCTCCTTAGGAAGGTTTATTCCTAAGTATTTTATTCTTTTTGATGTGACAGTATATGGGATTGTTTCCTTAATTTCTCTTTCTGATCTTCTGTTGTTAGTGTATAGGAATAAAACAGATTTCTGAAATTAATTTTGTGTCCTGCAACCTTAGCTGAATTCATTGATGAGCTCTAGTAGTTTTCTGGCAGTGTTGTTAGGATTTTCTATGTATAGTATCATGTCATCTGTAAATAGTGATGGTTTTAATTTTGCTTTCCGATTTGGATTAAAGCAAATTGTTTTCTTAATTTCCATTCCAGATGATTCCTTGTTAGTGTAGAGAAATTCAGCTGATATGTTGATTCATATGTTGATTTTGAATTCTGCAACTTCTCTGAATTAATTTATCAGTTCTAACAGTTTTTTGGTGAAGTCTTTAGGTTTTCTCATATAAGAAGACGTCATCTGCAGAGACAGTTTTCCTGCTTCCTTTCTGTGTTTCTTTTTCTTGCCTAATTGCTCATTTAGGGACTTATAGTACTATTTTGAATAGAAGTGGTAAGAGTTTGCATCCTCGTCTTTTTCCAGATCTTAGAGAAAAATTTTTCAGATGTCAGCATTGTGTATGATGTTAGCTGTGGGATTTTCCCATATGGCCTTTATTATGTTGAGTTACTTTCTATACCTAGTTTGTTGAGAGTTTTTAATCATGAAAGTGTGTTGAGTTTTCTCCAGTGCTTTTTTCTGCATGTATTGAAATGATCATATGATTTTCATCTTTTATTTTGTTAACATGGTGTATCGCACTTATTGATTTGTGTATATTGAACCATCCTTACATCCCAAGGATAAGTCCCATTTTCATCACAGTTGAAGGGAACAAGGTGCATTCACATAGAGAGATAATAAGAATGATACTGGTGGAAAATTCTAAGCCTTCAAGTCACTGGCTTCATATCTGTCTTGAACAATATTCCTGGAGGTTATTTTAATGCATGTTGGCTACAGTTTTGGTATAGCTTCTCCTAAATTGGTTTCTTCTAAATTCATTAGAGCCTGCCACTCAAGGATGTAATAATTATTTTGGCTATTTGTAAGGAATTTGGAAAGGTAAGTGTATGTGGTGATTTTTCATTTGGCTGAATCTATTATTTCAATTGTATGGGTTTCAAGGCTGAACCTGCAGGAGCAAGGAATTATTTAGTGGAGTGAGTCAACAGAGTATTAATCGTCAAAATCTCAAATGTGGTTTTGTTAGTCTTCATAATAATATTCCTAAATTTGGGGATTTTCACAAAGTATCTACAAGGCCAAATTATGGTTTCCAAGGGCTGTATGCACTTTTGCTTTAATAAGCCACTTCTTCCATACAAATATTAAAAGTTCTATTTTATAATTGCTTTAGTATCAAGACAAATATTATACATACTGGATTATATTAATATTTTATTTTGATTTTAAAAGGAATTAAAACATTTCATGAGCTTCTAAAAGTATCATGAGCCCTAGACATAATGCTTACTGTGTGTAGAGGATGTCAGCCCTGGATATTTGGACACATTCCTCATGATATTTTATAGCCCTTTGTGATTTTTATTGTCACTGGCTTTTGAATTCTTAACAGTTACAGTGATTATTTCCTCATAATAATATTCTTTACAACTACTTTGAATTGTCTATCTTCTATAATACAGGTCATATTAAACTTGCCTTGTCAGTTTCATCAGGAACTCAAAACTATTTTACAGTCTCAGCTTGTTCCATTTCATTTTCATTTTCTATTTAATGCCCTGCTTGTCACCATTTGAACTTTCAGATTTTGGGAAGTCCTTCTCAGATCAGGCCTTTGGCTTAGCATATTTTTTTTTGGTTAAATATATTTCAAAGGATTAAGTTCAGTGTCCATTTGATGTTCCCTAGCAGCACTGAGGAGACATGACAACATAGGCTGGAAAAGAAAAATTCACACAAGTGAGGTTTTTTAAAATAGTGAAAAAATGGAAGAAATAAAAATGTCTATTAGCATGTTATAAATTCACACAATGAAATACTATGCAGCAATTACAGTGAATGAACTGTTACAAGAATTAGCAAACTCTTTCTATAAAGGGCCAAACAGTAATAGTTTAGTTATTTACAGCCATATGGTCTCTGTCTCAACTACTCAGCTGTGCTGCTGTAGTTTGAAAGCAGCAGTAAACCGTATGTCAACTAAGGAGATTGGCTGTGTTCCAATTCATGTATAAATATCAGAAATGTAATTTGAGTAAACAAAATAAATTGTAGAAGGATTCATATATTTTATTGCCATTTGGATAAAGTTTAAAGACCTGCAAAATATTAGGTTTATGGATGTATGTGTGTGCGTGCATGCATGCACTTGTGTGTGTGCTTGGGGCTGATGACCATTGTATTCATGATAGCTGTTATTTAGTGGAGTGAATCAATTTAATTAATTTCTTTATAAAAGCTATCTGATGGAAATATGGCATAATATTAAAATATGATTAGTACATGGGTGTTTGCTTTATTTTTTCTTTGTGTCTTCATGTTTGAAATATTTTACAATTAAGAAACAACACTGGCAAGGCCAATAAAAACATATTTGCAGCCTGAATTTGACTGAGATGCCATCACTTTGCCACCTTTGCTGTTTATGCATCCAAACATTATAAAGAATATCAATATGGTGGAAAATGAGTTTTTATGTGAACAGGTTGGAATCTATGCCATATATATTTGGAGGCTTTTAATGCCTTTTAATGGTCATCTGGATATTAACCAGGATGTAAGCTACTTTTCATCAACATTAATATAACCTTTCTGTTTCTTTGCAAAATTGTTGCATAGCTTCTTGACTGTATATATATACATATATGTATATAAAGTTATGATATATGTATCATAGTTACTTTTTTAAGAGCTTGTCTTCTAGAATAATTCATATTACCTTTCCATTTTCTGTGTCATTTTATGGACTCTTAAACAGACTCAGCTTTTTTCAGTTAGAACTAATTATTTCATAATCCAGTTGACCACCTCTCTCATCATGGAAGCTTGTCCTCAGACTTTCCTCTAGACATCCCAGCACTATCCTAGAAAACTTGGAAAGCATTGTGCCTTTTTAACAGTATGATGTTCTATAACCTTTTTTTCTTGTTCCAAGATCAAGGCTGGCATGCTTTTTTGTTGACCTTGAACTCATTAATTTCAGAGTCATGAAATGACCCATTTGTTGAGCTATATGAGAGCAGAGATTTTACTTTATTTCCTGCTATCTTAGCACTTTGAAGCAGCATTTGGCACAGAATAGCTTTTCAGTAAATATATGTTGAATGAAAAAAAAATAATGATGTTATTCCCTTCAGAGGATATATTTCTACATGGTTTCTGGTGGGATGTGGGGTTATTCCAAAGGCAGCTTTAGATACCACAATGGAAGAGGGAAACTTTCAAAGTTTTGAGTTTGTGATTGATTAACTTGGAGTTTCACCTCAATTCCCTAGGTTTTTACTTCTTATTTTAGTATAATTTTATTTCTAAGATCCCAGTGTTTCCCTTTTACTTTTTTTCATATATAACATGCATATATCAGATTATATATATGCTATGTGTTAATTCACCTGCTTTCATGTGTCAAATATGTTTTATAAACCTTAACATGTAAATGTCAACTTGCAGTTTCTTTGCTTAACTGAAACTTGTTTGTGTGATTATGCAAACTTTCTTTATACTTAATGCTTATATCTGTGATGTTATCATTTCAGTGTCATTTTAGTACATTACTCTTTATAATTGCCACCCTTTATAGTACAGTGCACCTAGTCAGTGTCAGTTGAGTGACCTAAAGACTAAAAAGGAAATTCTCTCTCTCCCTGAGTAAGTCCTGAAAATGTACTGCCTATATGCATTGGGGGGGTCTCAACGCTCCCCCCCCACCTGCAGTTTGGTCATTTGCTAAAAGGACTCAGAATTCAGCATATAGTCTTACTCATAGCTATGATTTATTATAGTCAAAGGATACAGAGCAAAATTAACAAAGGAAAAAAGCACATGGAATAACGTTTGGAGGAAACTTGACACAAGTTTCCAAGAATTCTCTCCCAGTGGAGTCACACAGTTTGCACTTAATTCCTCCAGTATTGAATTGTGACAATACACGTCAAGTGTTGTTTACCACAGAAGCTCATTAGAGACTGAATACCTAGGGTTTTTATTGGTGGCTGGTCATGAAGGCAACCTCTGCCCAGCATGTATCAGAATTCTAGACTCCCAAAGGAAAGTAGGTGTTCAGCTTAAACCACAGTGGTTGTACAGGCAGTCTAGCACAATGAGCCATTTTTATCTGTTCTGGAAATGATGGGAACCCTTCCAAAATTCCAATTTCCCAGACACCAGCCAAGGACACAGCTTGCAAGCACACTTTTCTAAGGATAGCAGTCTCAGGCCTGCTATATGTTAACTTCTTTCAGGACACCATATGAATACAATTCTATATGGGTTTCCCTAGGTGATAGCATAATAGAATAAGGCTATTTTGGCATACTGCCTATCCCAGCACTCTTGGGACGATCAGTAAAAGGGAGAAGAGAGTTCCTTAGTTTCCAAAGTGCTTTTACATCTTTCCTCCCATTTGTTCCTTCTAAAGATCCTGTGAGGTGAAGCATTAACTCAAATCCCCATTTAATGGAGAAGGAAATGGAGGCTTAAATAGGATTCTTTATTTTAGTCAAAAAATATTGTCTGAGGGACTTCCCTGGCGGTCCAGTGTTTAAGACTTTGCCTTCCAATGCAGAGGCTGTGGGTGTGATCCCTGGTTCGGGAGCTAAGATCCCATACGCCTTGTGGCCGAAAAACCAAAACAAAATGGAAGCATTATTGTAACAAATTCAATAAAGTCTGAAAATACAGAGTTGAGGTGCCCTCCAGGAAATTTCATTTAAAAAAAATAGGTAAATAAAATTTCAGAAGTGATGATTATCTGTCAGCTTCCAGTGGCTGAAGATGTAGATATACTTTCATTTGGACTACACTGATTCCCATTTAGATGCTGTCATTATGATCCCAGCAATGGTATGTCTCCTGACCTTTCTCAGCTGCAGATGGGCTCTTGTCATCACCAAGCAACAGTTTCCAAAAGATGAAGAAATCCAATTTCATTTTGTTGTCATTTAGTGTATTTTCCTTTTTCTCCTCCTGGATAGCTTCAGCTGTGTGCCTTACCCCTAAGCATAACTTCAGACTTCCTTTAATGAGCTTCTTTCTTTAACTAATGTGAAGATTCCTTTTCCTACCTCCTATCCCAGAATGCAGCTTGTTGGCTTTATATTTAGTACATCGTTACACATACAACATATTTTTTTAGAAAGTTTTCACTGAGGCCCAGCATTGAGCAGTTTCTCTCTGCAGTCTGATTGTGTGCCAGAGATAGGGTGTGATTGCAAAAAAATATTAGCATACCTTGTTTTCTGTAGGTACTCTTGGGGCTTCCAGAATCTTAATTGAGAGCCCAGATTTCCTGAGCAAAAGAGGAGGTTTTCAAGTTTGAATCCAAGATAAAGGTACTTACAGAGAAGGCTTATTCTATACGGGTCTTAATATAGAAGATAACAGGCCACAAACTGTGTCCATCAACTAATATGAGGAAACTAAGTAGCTGAACTTAGACAAGACAGAAAGATGCTTGCAGGAAAATATGTACCAAGAACAGCGCCTAACTATTCATCTAAGTTTTTGAACTTGGATGTATAATTTCCATTTGACAATTTAATTTTTATGGAGCGAACCTGATAGCAGATTTTCATTAAAGGAAAAGAAGCATAGCCACAATCTAAGTGCTGACCATAATCTATCCTAGCAAAACTTTCACACACATATTACATCTCACATACTCTCACTGTTGTTACAAATACTTCCTAGTCACTTTTCTTAACTTCTCAGAGGTCAAGTAAAATAAAAGCAGAGACTAGGGAAATGTATAAAGTAAAACGTTTTAATTGATGAGTCCTATTGACATTAGTTGCCAGGTCCAGACTTTTACATAATTTCACTACACCTTAATTGTTCTCCAGCTTTAAATTCTGCACCACAAATTATCAAGCAGAGTATGGATAATTTATCTCAAGATTTTATTTCATAAATCCCTAAAATAATGATGCCATTTACCAATAAAATAGTCATCCTTCCCCAAATTAAAACCAATTGGAAAAATGTTTCATACTATTAATTGCATACTTGTCCCTATCTCATTGTATTGTAATGCTTTATTTTCATGTCTGACTCCTACACTACACTGTATGTTCTTTAAGAGTTTGAATAATCCTTTCTCATTCATTTGGATAACACCTAAATACCTGTGTAAAAGTCAGCATGCTTTTACAAGAATTTCCCAAGGTATCCGTGGCCTGGAAGATTGCTGTTTGTGTCCTGAGTCCTCTATCAGCACCATCTAAAACATGGTCTAGGCACTCCTAGGTTTTAGTCAGCTGAATAGATGTTTAATCAACATTTGAAAAACGATGGAGGAGAATTAGGGGCAGAGGACAATGTCAGGACTTGGGGTCTTGTTTGCCAGGGGCCTAGTTGTGGGTATCATCTCCAGGACTATCCAAACTCACAGGCAACTCTCTGCCATTTTTAACTCTTCCAAGCTTGCCTCTCTAATTCCTTTTTTCTGAGCAGAACCATGTTTTCTGCTCTTAAATTGTCACCAACTTCATCTTCTCTCCCTTTTTTGGCTTTTCCTTTCCTTCACTGTACAGCGGAAACTGACACAGCATTGTAAAGCACCTATACACTACTAAAAAAAAAGTCAGCTGTGGTCTTAGTTGAACCAATAGCAGATTTAGCTTATGGGGTTAGTTTAGATGGAATGTGCCCAGGAAGGTCCGATTACACAGAGCCTTTAGGAAGAGCCCAAGAAACCTCTCTGGTGATTTAATTATCCTCTTCTGGCTAATTAGCATCAATCAGTGTCAGATTGGACTAGAATATGCTTGATCTTGAAGTAGGGATTGTATTTGTTAATCTATATTCTCTAACATCACTATACTGTTGACTAAGGCCTGCTCATGGGTTATGAGCCAATCAACTCTTTACCCGAGCTTATCCAGGTAAACAAATGCAAATTCAAATTCTAAGATGCTCTTTATAAATCAGCCCCTCTTGTCTTCCTTTCCCATGATTTAATTCATTTTTAGTGATATAGGCTTAGTTAGTATTGAATATTACCTATACCATTCAATCTACCAAATACATGCTGTTGTGCTTTGCCAGTACCATGGAAATTGACAGAGTTAGCCCTGGCAAATATAGAAATCACTGTAATGTCTTGACGCATTGTGCCTCACATTATATCAACCTCCCCTCAATAACACACCTCATATTCATAGTAGATATATTATTATTCAATAATTTTTATACAGCTTATTTTTTATACATATTTACTTATCCATCATAGCAGTGGCACTGGTGCACACATAGACAATATATTTGTTTAAAATATTGGGCTTAATTTTAAATAATAAGCATATTATTTTTCAGTAGATGAATTTATTCCATTCACATGTATTGTAATTACTGAAAACTTCTACCATTTTATTTTTTCAAGAAATTGCTTTCTGGTATTCTTTTTCTTTCTTTTTTTTAAAGAACTTTTATTAAGATATGATTGACATACAATAAACTGCATGTATTTGAAGTATACAATTTGATATTTTTTCTTATTAGTAATGTATACATGGCAATTGCAGTCTCCCAATTCATCCCACCCCAACCCCCCTCTGCTTTCCCCACTTGGTGTCCATATGTTTGGTCTCTACATCTGTATCTCTATTTCTGCCTTACAAAGCAGTTGACCTGTACCACTTTTCTATATTCTTTTTCTTCTTTCTCACATTTTGTTGGTTTCACTGTCTTCTGTGTTCCATTATTTTTTCCATTAAAGGTTTGAAAATTTTACATAATATTCTATTCTGTTAGTGGGTACTCATATTTTCCCCAATTTTTATTATATTGGTTGACATTTTGCCACATTTGCTGATGCTCTCTGTCTCTGTCATGCTATCTATCCATATCTATATTATTTATATATTTATATATCTATATCTTATTTTATATTAGAGAGGGGGAGAGAGAACATACACACGCACACACACACACACACTTCACTCTCAAATATTTCAGCATAGAACTCTAAAGAATAATTTGCTTACATAAGCATAATATCATTAACCTAAAAAATTATTTCCATAAGATAATCTAATATCAAGTTCATAGTCAGATTTACCTAGTTGTACATCTTTAATCTCTCTTTTTTTTAAGCTCTTTAGTGGAATATAATTGCTTTACACTCTTGTACCAGTTTTTGAGGTACACCAAAGTGAATCAGCTGTATATATACATATATCCCCATATCCTCTACCTCCCGTGACTCCCTCCCCCCTCCCTGTCCTGGCCCTCTAAGGCATCCCCCATCATCGAGTTGATCTCCCTTTGTTATACAGCGACTTTCCACTAGCTATCTATTTTACAGTTGGTAGTGTATATATGTCTATGCTACTCTCTCACTTCGTCCCAGCTTCCCCTTCGCCCCCCTCCCCAACCCCGTGTCCTCCAGTCCATTCTCTGCATCTGCATCGTTATTCTTAACCTGTCACTGGGTTCATCAGAACCATTTTTTAGATTCTGTATATATGAGTTAGCATACAGTATTTGTTTTTCTCTTTCTGGCTTACTTCGCTTTTTAATCTAGAACAGTCCCTCTACCTTTTTTCTATGACATTGACTCTCGGCAGAGTCCTAGCAAGTTTTCTTGCAGAATGTCTCATGTTCTAGATTTGTGTGATTGCTTCATCATTTTATAATTACTTGTTCTTATATCACCCATGTTTCCTGCAAATTGGAAATCAGGTCTAAAAGGTTGAATATATCAGCATAAACATTTTTGGCAGGAATGCTTCATGGGTGAGATTGTATACTTCTCATTGTATCATATCAAGACAAACCTTCTTTTACCAGTATTAGTGATGCAGTTTAATCTCCTGCATGAGGTAGAGATTGCCAGATATCCCCATTGTAAAAGTGCATCTCTCTTTTGTATTTGGTGATTAATTTATCACATGATACTCTGGCATCATACGAATAGTCTGCTTCCCAACAACCTTACTGCCAATGGCCTTACTATCCACTCATGATCCTGGCCTGCCTGAATCAATTATTATATTGGGGATGGTACTCATATATTCTTAACCCACATACTTAAACTTATATTTTTGATAGGTTTCAAAGAATATTAAGACCTTTTATCTAAATTACTCTATTGCTCATATTTAAAAATTAACTTCTTCCTAAGGAGTCAGTAAACTTCACCTGTGAGCTGATGGTTACTTGCTTATGTGGAGATATGATTTTTTTCTTTTCTAATAAGTATTCATTGAATCAACAGTATACCATAATGACTGAGGGTGCAGACGTATTCAAATCATAGCTGCTCTACTTACTTATTGTGTGTCCATAACAAGTAACATAATTTCTCAGAGCCTCGGTTTCTTTATGTGTAAAATGGGATATTTAAGATTACTTGTTTCATAGGATTTCAAGGATTTAATAAGATAATGTATGTAAAATACTCAGCAAATTTTCTATCATACAGTTAAACACTCAACACCTGTTAGCTATTAAAAATAAGTAGTTGTTAGCATTATGATTTGGATTATAATGAACATTGTAACTCCCTCCTTATCTTCTCTGGCTTGTTTATACTCTTTCCTTTCCCAGAACATTATGCTTTTTTTTTCTTTTCTTTTCCTTAGAAAAACTCATTTACCTTTTCTTTCTGTTTTAATTTATAGAGATGTATCTTAGATGTTTTGGGCTTCTTTAACCTCTGATTCATTCTAGTGATCCAGAATGTAATATAAATATTGAAATGTTAAGATTCCGTTGCTAACTCCAGTACTAACTCTGATGACCTCCCTGGGGTCATGGGCAATGTTGACAAGACCAGTCTGCTTTTCAGTTTCTTGGAAAAATTTACTGACTTCCCCCATGTCTTACAGAAAATTTTATAGAGCTTATAGCTCTGTAATCATTACAGTAACTTTTTCAACTCTCTCCCAATTCAACCACATCTGGCATGAAAAGCAGTACCAAAATAAATGGTGATGGAGAGAGGTTGACATCTTTCTTGAGATTCTTCTTATCTTATAGACTTCTTGTATTTTGTGATGTAAGTCATCTGCAGTTAACACTACCAGATGAAACTGAATGCTTCTCAATCTAAGTTCCTAAGGACATTACTTAAATTCACGTGTCCTACATGCAGATATCAGAATGAAGAGTGCCAAGTGACAGGAATTCTTCTGAGAAATTAGTGAAAGAAGTACCATAGGTCTAACTATCTGAGTAGAATTAAATGAGGAGCCTGAAAAAATATGTGAAGGCAAGATAGAATATAAGGTCAAGATGGTGCAATAAGAGGATGTGGAGTTCGCCTCTCTCCACGGGTACATTAAGAATACATCTACAAATGGAACAGTTTTCACAGAGCACTTACTGAACACTAGCAGAGGACCTCGGATGCCTAAAAGAACAAGAAAAATTCCCTTGTAACTGGGTAGGATGAGAGAAAGAAAAAAAGAAAAAGAAAACGGGACAAGACCTGCACGCCTTGGTGGGGAGCTGAAGGAGAGAGGAGGTTCCTGCACTCAGGGAAGCCCCCTCACCAAGGGCATGATCAATTGGGACAGAGAGGGAGCTTCAGGGAATTGGAGGGGAGGGTAGCAACTGATCTGGGGGAGGCAGGACAGAGTGAGACCTGCACAGACGGTCCTTGCCCCAGCCCTGAACACCCCAACCTGAGTCATGTGTCTCTTGTTGCGGAGGGAGGCTGGATGCTGGAACATGGAGTTCGGAGCATGGACCTAAGGAGGAGACAGCTGTTGGCTGTGAAGAGACAGCCTGAAGGGATAGGACAAAGAAGCTCCACAACTGGGAAAGATTTTGGAAGAAGCCCATGCCACCATAGAAGCAGGGAGCTATTGTTGAGTGGCACAGAAGGGACGGGGCCACCAATGCAGGCCCCTTCCCCACGTTGCCAGCCCCTGCCTCCATGGGCTCTAGGAGGGGAACCCACCTGAACAGGCCCACCCGCCTCTCACACCAAAGTCTCCTCCACCTGGGCTGTCAGAGGCACTCATGTGCTGCTCCCTACCAAAGCCTCCTCTGGCCACCTGCCCAGGGAGTGCCCACACACCACACCCGTCACCACTTTACCCCCATCTGCCTGGGTGGGCACCTGTGATCCCCAGCAGATGCTGGTGGGAGGAACACATGCAGAGGTGGGGCTGAAACCACAGCCGAGCCCTAGGGGCCATGCAACTAAGGAACAGAGCTGAAATCTCTCCTTGCAGTTGAGGGAACCACAGATTCACACCCCAGCTGCTGGCTTTGTAAACTCAGTGCCTGTGGAATGTCTGAACAGACCAGTATTTGCACAGCTGAGACAGGTCTAGCTTTAGCAGCTGTGGGCTATGTGGGCATGCATAGGCAGGGATTGAACCAGGTCAGAATTGAACTGCCTCCATAGCTCACACAGGGGGTTCAGGTACATGATTACTGCAGTCCTGGGACCTGACTTTGGTGAATCTTCCCTGGTGGCCTGGTGAAAACACCTGAGTGACACCAGGGCCAATTGCTGGCACACCCACATTTAAGGTGGAGCTAAGAGCAGTTCCAACAACCATGTAATTTGTGAGCCAACATGATGGGTGAAAAATGGCATGAGACCACACTCACAGGTGAACAGCTCCAGATGAGGAAAACTCAGTGGCTTCACTCACAGTGGAAATGCTCCACTCCCACCTACCTTGCACTGCAAATCAGAAACACAGCTCTGAAACAGATCTGGGAGCCCCTACTCCAACAACTAGGGAGAAGACCATGCCCCTGACAGGGCACTAATAATCACAAAGCAAAGGGGAGCCACTGCTCAACATCCAGTGCAGGATCAGGTCACCACATCATCAGTCACACCTCCAATCAAGGGGATAATGCCCACCATACACTGAAGAAAGTGTCAGACATTCATGCTAAAAACAGCCCGCATACCCCAAAATATTAAACACACAGAGACTACACAGGGATGTTCCCACATAAAAATAGCCCTCCAAAACATTCTGAGGGTCAGGCATCAGGAGGAAGAACCCCCAGAGCATTTGCTTTGAAGGCCACTGGAGCCTGAGTGCAGAAGCTCCACAGGGCTGGGGGAAACAGACTACACTCTTGGAAGGGACACATACAACCATACATGCATTGGGAACTAGCACAAAGCAATACCTCCATAGGAACTATGGCTAGACCTAACTGAGGGCCTGGGTGGTTCTCCCAGGGGAGCAGGGGTTGACTGTAGTTGACTGTGGGGGCAAGGACACTGGTGGTGGAGGCCCTAGAGAATACTGATCGGCTTAAGCTCTCCCAGAGGTCCCTATTTTGGCACCAAGATCTGGCCACACTCAATAGCCTATGGTCTCCGGAGCTGGAACACCTCAGGCCAAAGAACCAGCAAGACAGGAACACATTCCCACCCAATAGCAGACAGGCTGCCTAAAGTCGTACTGAGCTCACACTTACCTCAAAACACACCCCTTGACACAGATATGCCCACGAGTGGGACAAGACTCAGCTCCACCCACCAGAGGGCAGGCACCAGTCCCTCCCACCAGGAAGCCTACACAAGTCCCATGACAAACCTCACCCAACAGGGGGCACAAACACAGAGATTTAGACAAAATGAGATGACAGAGAAATATGTTGCAAACAAAAGAACAAGATAAAAACCCACAAGAACAACTAAATGAAGAGGAGATAGTCAACCTACCTGAAAAAGAATTCAGAGTAATTATAGTAAAGGTGATCCAAAATCTCAGAAAAAGGAGGCCTGTATCAAGAAGTTTTAAAGAATAAGTAAAAAGAAATGAACAATACAATAACTGAAATGAAAAATACACTAGAAGGAATCAAGAGCATAAGAACTGAGGTAGAGGAACAAAGAAGTGACCAAGAAGAAGTGGTGGAAATCACTGTGACAGAAGAGAATAAAGGAAAAGGAATGAAAAGAAATAAGGACAGTCTCAGAGACCTCTGGGACAACATTAAATGATCCAACATTCACATGATAGGGGTACGAGACGAAGAAGAGAAAGACAAAGGGCCTGAGAAAATATTTCAAGACATTATAGCCAAAAACTTCCCTAACATGAGAAAGGAAACATTCAAGTCCAGGAAGCACAGAAAATCCCATATAAGATAAATCCAAGGAGGAACATGATGAGACACATATTAATCAAACCAGCAACAATTAAATACAAAGAAAAAATATTAAAAGCAACAAGGGAAAAGCAACAAATAATATACAAGGGAATCCCCATAAGGTGATCAGCTGATTTTTCAGCAGAAACTCTGCAGGCCAGAAGGGAGCAGCATGATATATTTAAAGTGATGAAAGGGAAAAACCTACAACCCAGAATACTCTACTCAGCAAGGCTCTAATTGAGATTTGGTGGACAAATCAAATGATTTACAGACAATCAAAATCTAATAGAATTCATAGAAATAGGGACACAGAGAACAAACACATGGACACCAAGTGGGGAAAGCAGGGAGGGTTCGGGGTGGGGGATGAATTGGGAGATTAGGATACAAAATTGTACACTCTAAATATATGCAGTTTATTGTAAAAAATAAAAATAAATAAAAAGTTAAAGAAAAAAATATAATAGAATTCAGCATCAGCAAACCAGCTTTACAACAAATGCTAAAGGAACTTCTCTAGGCAGGAAAGAGACCAGCAACTCAAAACAACCTTGTACACATGCAAACTGCTATATCAAAACCTCATTGGGAAAACAAACCAAAAAACTACAATAGATACACATACAAAAAAGAAAAAGCAACCTAAACACAACACCAAAGTTAATTATCAAATCACAAGAGAAGAGAACAAAAGAGGAAGAGAAGAAAAAGGACCTACAGAAACAAACCCAAAACAATTAAGGAAATGTCAGTAGGAACATACACATTGATAATTACCTTAAATGTAAATGGATTAAATGCTCCAACCAAAAGACATAGACTGGCTGAATGGATACAAAAGCAAGACCCATATATATGCTGTCTACAAGAGAGACACTTCAGATCTAGGGAAACATACATGCTGAAAGTGAGGGCATGGAAAAAGATATTCCATACAAATGGAAACCAAAAGAAAGCTGGAGTAGCAATACTCATATCAGATAAAATAGACGTCAAAATAAAGACTGTTGCAAGAGACAAGGAAGGACATTACATAATGATCAAGGGATCAATCCAAGAAGAAGATATAACAATTGTAAATATATATGCACCCAACATAGGAGCACCTCAGTGTATAAGCCAGATGTTAACAGCCATAAAACAGGAAATCGACAGTAACAATGATAGTGGAGGTAGACTTTAACACCCCACTTACACCAATGGCCAGATCATCCAGACAGAAAATCAATAAGGAAATACAAGCCTTAAATGACACATTAGACCAGATAGAATTAATTGATATTTATAGGACATTCCATCTGAAAGCAATAGAATACACTGTCTTCCCAAGTGCACATGGAATATTCTCCAGGATAGATCATATCTTGGGCTGCAGTAAACTTAAGAAAATTGAAATCATATCAAGCAAGTTTCCTGATCACAACACTATGAGAGTAAGAAGCAATTACAGGAAAAAACTGTAAAACACACAAACAAATGGAGGCTAAACAGTATGCTAGTAAACAATAAATGGATCACTGAAGAAGACAACAGGAATTCAAAAAATACTTAGAGGCAAATGACAATGAAAACACCACAATTCAAAACCTATGAGACACAGCAAAGCAGTTCTAAAAGGGAAGTTTATAACAATACAGTCTTAACAAAAGAAACAAGAAAAATCTAAAATAAACAACCTAACCATACGCCTATAGCAACTAAAGAAAGAAGAAACAAAATCCAAAGTTAGTAGAAGGAAAGAAATCATAAATATCAGAGCAGAAATAAATGAAATAGAGATGAAGAAAACAATAGAAAAGATCAATGAAACTAAAACCTAGTTCTTTGAGAAGATAAACAAAATTGATAAACCTTTAGCCAGACACATCAAGAAAAAAGGGTAAAGACTCAAATTAATAAAAATAGAAATGAAAAAGGAGAATGTACAACTGACACCACAGAAATTCAAAAGATCATAAAAGACTACTACAAGCAACTATACGCCAGTAAAATGGACAACCAAGCAGAAATGGACAAATTCTTAGAAAGGTACATCCTTCCCAAATTGAACCAGGAAGAAACATAAACTATTAACAGATCAATTGCATGTACTGAAATTGAAACTGTCATTGAAAAACTTCCAACAAACAAAAATCAGGACCAGATGGCTTCACAGGCAAATTCTATCAAACATTTAGAGAAGAGTTAACACCTACCCTTCTGAAACTCTTCCAAAAAATTGCAGAGGAAGTAACACTCCCAAGCTCATTCTACGAGTGCACCATCACCCTGATAACAAAACCAGACAAAGATATCACAAAAAAAGAAAACTACAGGCCAATATCATGGATGAGCATAGATGCAAAAATACTCAACAAAATACTAGCAAACCAAATCCAACAACACATTAAAAGGATCATACACCCTGATCAAGTGGGATTTATCCAAGGGATGCAAGATTCTTCAATATACACAAATCAATTAATGTGATACACCACATTAACAACTTAAGAATAAAAATCATATCATCTCAATAGATGCCAAAAAGGAGCTTTTGACAAAATTCAACATCCATTTATGATAAATCTCTCCAGAAAGTAGACATAGAGGGAACCTACCTCAACATAGTAAGGGCCATACATGTATGACAGACCCACAGCACTCATCATTCTCAGTGGTGAAAAACTGAAAGCATTTACTCTAAGATCAGGAACAAGAAAAGGCTGTCCACTCTCAGCACTTTTAGTCAACATAGTTTTGGAAGTCCTAGCCACAGCAATTAGAGAAGAGAATGAAATAAGAGGAATCCAAATTAGGAAAGAAGTAAAACTGTCATTGGTTGTAGATGATATGATACTCTACATAGAAAATCCTAAAGATGCTACCAGAAAACTACTAGAGCTTATCAATGAATTTGGTAAAGTTGCAGCATACAAAATTAATACACAGAAATCTCTTGCATTCCTATAACCAGCAATGAAATATTAGAAAGAGAAATTAATGAAACAATCCCATTTATGATTGCTCAAAAAGGATAAAATGCCTAGGAATAAATTACTTAAGGAGACAAAAGACCTGTAGTCAGAAAACTATAAGATACTGATAAGAGAAATCAAAGACGACACAGACAGATGGAGCGATATACCATGTTCTTGGTTTGGAAGAATCAATATTGTGAAAATGACTATACTACCCATTTTTCTTAACCCAATCTACAGTTTCAATGCAATCCCTATCAAATTACCAAAGGCATTTTTCACAGAACTAGAAAAAAACATTTTACAATTTGCATGGAAATACGAAAGACCCTGAATAGCCTAAGAAACCTTGAGAAAGCAAAATGGAGCTGGAAGAATCAGACTCCTTGACTTCAGACTATACTACAAAGCTACAGTAATCAAGACAGTATGGTACTAGCACAAAAACAGAAATATATATCAATGAAACAGGATAGAAAGTCCAGAGATAAACCAAGTCACCTATGGTCAACTAATCTATGATAAAGAGACAAGAATATATAATGGGTAAAAGACAGTCTCTTCAATAAGTGGTGCTGGGAAAATTGGACAGCTACACGTGAAATAATGAAATTAGAATACTCCATAACACCACGCACACAAGTAAACTCAATGTGAAATTAAAACCAAAACATAAGGCCAGATAGTATAAATCTCATAGAGGAAAACATAGGCAGAATACTTTCTGGCACAAATCACAGGAAGATCTTTTTTGACCCACCTCCTAGAGTAAAGAAAATAAAAACAAACAAATGGGACCTAATTAAACTCAACAGCTTTTGCACTGCAAAGGAAACCATAAACAAAACGAAAAGACAACCCTCAGAATGGGAGAAAATATTTGCAAACGAAGCATCTGACAAGGGATTAATCTCCAAAATATACAAACAACTCATGCAGCTCAATAACAAAAAAACCAACAACCCAATCAAAAAATGGGCAGAAGACCTAAATAGACTTTTCTCCAAAGAAGACATTCAGATGGCCAAAAAGCACATTAAGAATGCTCAACATCACTAATTATCAGAGAAATGCAAATCAAATCTACAGTGAGGTATCACGTCACACAAGTCAGAATGGCTACCATCAAAAAATCTATAAACAATAAATGCTGAAGAGGGTGTGTTGGAAATGGAACCCTCCTACGTGTTGGTGAGAATGAAATTGGTACAGCCTCCATGGAGAACAGTATGCAGGCTTCTTCAAAAACTGAAAATTGAGCTATTATATGATCTAGCAATCCCACTCCTGGGCATATACCTGGAGAAAACCATGATTCAAAAAGATACATTTACCCCAATATTCATTGCAGCACTATTTACAATAGCCAGGACAGGGAAGCAACCTAAATGTCCATCAACAGATGAACGGATAAAGAACAAGTGGTACATATATACAATGAAATATTACTCAGCCATAAAAAGGAATGAAACGGTGCCATTTTCAGCAACAAAGATGGACCTAGAGACTGTCATACAGAGAAGGACCCATATCATATGATATCACTTATATGTGTAATTTAAAATATGTTACAAGTGAACTTATTTACAAAACAGAAATAGAGTTACGGATGTAGAAAACAATCTTATTGTTACCAGGGGGAAGAGGTGGAGGATTAAATGGGAGATTAGAATTTACATATACAGTCTACTATATATAAAATAGATAACTAATAAGGTCCTATTGTATAGCACAGGGAGCTCTACTCAATACTCTGTAATGACCTATATTGGAAAAGTGTCTAAAAATGAGCTTATACACACGTATACTTATAACTGACTTCTTTTGCTATAAAGCAGAAAGTGACACAACGTTGTATAGCAACTATACTCCAATAAAATTTAACATAAAAGGCAGAATGTAAAATGCCACCAACTAACCTCATCTCGATAGAAGGGACTATCAATCAAAAGGCATTAATCAGAAAAAGATTATTACAGACCATATTTTCTTTTCTTTAGATGTTCAATGCAGCTTATTCCAGTTTGCTTCTGATTTTTTAGGTTCCCCTCTCAGATATCTTTTTTTATTTATTTTTTTTAACTTTTTAATTTTTTTTGGGGGGGGAGTGTGGCACAATATGGAGTAGAGTGTTCACATTTTGGTGGCAGCCTGCTTATCTTCAAGTCCTAATGCCTTTATTATTTATTTATTTATTGTCTTTAAGAACTTATTGAGCTATAATTGACATACAATAAACTGCATATACTTAAAGTGTACAATTTGGTATTTTTTTTCTTATTAGTAATGTATATATGGCAATCCCAATCTCCCAATTCATTCCCCCTAACCCCCCTCCCCCTGCTTTCCTCACTTTGTTCATGGTTCCTCTTTAGGCATTTTTCTTAACCTCTCTCGGCCTTTATTTGCCTATTTGCAAGATGAGGAAGGTAATAAATAGAAAATCATAGGACTGTGGTGAGGATTAAATGAGATAATGCAAGTAAAGTGTTTTAATAGGTCTGGCATATAGTAACAGGCAAATTTCACTAAGATATTAATACAAACCTTTATTGATCTCTTTTAGCTATGAATGCTTCTTTGAATATTACCCACATTCTCTCAGATAGTATCATCTAGAGGCAGTGTATATGGATTGATGGACAACTCTATGCATGAGGAAATGAAGCCTCTTAGTTGCTTCATCTTCTCTCAGAGTTACCATTTCTTTTGTCTTCCTTAAGGAAGTTCTCCCTTCCTTGACTTTTTATGTAACCTATTTTTTGTGATGATTCCAGCATATCTGTCTTTTTGGAATTAATGTAGAGAGCCATATACTCTAGAATGGAGTTCTGGTTTTAATGCCTATCTTTTGGTAGACTGGATGTCCATCATTTTCCCCCTAACACTCAGTCAACTTATTCCCACCTAAGGAATGACAAGCAAATTGAAGATGCTAAAAATCAGTTTCCATTAGCTTGTGTGACCCGGTATAATTCTTGAAACAAAAAAATTAACAATAATATGATATTGTTACCTAATGTACAGATCTTATTAATTCAGCTAACTGAAAGGGAATCTTAGATCATCTGTTGCCTTTGATTGTCATATTACTTTTTTTTGGCAGTAAACTATTTTTAAAATTTTTTTAACTTTTTAAATTAAACTTTTTATTCCAATATAACATACATACAGAAAAGTGTACAAATCTTTTTTTAAATAAATTTATTTATTTATTTAATTTATTTATTGGCTGCGTTGGGTCTTCATTGCTGCACATAGGCTTTCTCTCGTTGCGGCAAGCGGAGGCTACTCTTCATTGTGGTGCGTGGGCTCTCCATTGCGGCGGCTTCTTCTGTTGCAGAGCATGGGCTGTAGGCACTTCAGGAGAGGATTCACATCAGAGCTGAGGGTTCCCTCCGGACTATAGTTATTGTGCTGGGTGCAGTGACTGGTTTACAGCGAGGGTATGTCTCTATATTTACTACCCAATTCCATGTGGATATTTTCTCATTTGCCCAGTGTGTAGGGGTCACTCAGCTAGTTTCTGGATTTCTCTCAGAGGGAATTGCTCTGTGTGTCTGTTGGAGGAAGGACATTTGGGAAACTCCTATGTCACCATCTTGGTCTCCTCTAAAATTTTATTTTTTTTAATTATTTATTTTATATTGGAGCATAGTTGTTTAACAACATCATGTTAGTTTCAGGTGTACAGCAAAGTGATTCAGTTATACATATACATGTATCTATTCTTTTTCAAATTATTTTCCCATTTAGGTTATTGCAGAACATTGAGCAGCATTCCCTGTACTATACAGTAGGTCCTTGTTGGTTATCTGTTATAAACATAGCAGTGTGTATATGTCACTCCCAAATTCCAAATCTATTCCTCCCCCCCCACCCTTCTCCTCTGGTAACCTTAAGTTTGTTCTCTAAGTCTGTGAGTCTATTTCTATTTTGTAAATTAGTTCATTTGTATCATTTTTTAGGTTCTGCATATAAGCGATATCATATGATATTTGTCTTTCTCTGTCTCACTTACTTCACTTAGTATGATAATCTCTAGGTCCATCCATATTGCTGCAGATGGTCCACTTAGGCTCTGATCTGGCCCAATTCCTGGGTGTGTTTGCTCCCAAAGTCCACAGCTGCCAGAGCTAAAACTTTTTCATTTGTGGGAACATTCATTGTCTGCTCAGATATTCCAGAGACATAGGGTCTACCTAGGAGGTTGTGGGGATTTAGTCTGCAGCTTGTATAGCTGATGGAAAGATTTTAGAACCTCTTCCTTAGTCCCCCTGTCCCTGGTGTTCAGCTTTGGTTTTGTCATTGCCTCTATGTGTGGTCCGATGACAGGAGTCTGGTCCTAATGCTGCCTTGGAACTCTTGGGTCTGCCTCAGTGAGTTCTTCCTTTATTGTTCACCTGCAGGTGCCAGCATGTGGTGAGAGAGAGCCTACAACAGTGGCTCCTCTCCCTGCGTGTGACTCAGCAGTAGCACCGTGCTTAGATCACAGGAGCCCCAGGGGTGATGCCAAATGGGCGGGGATGCTGGTGGCTGCGGGTATAGGAAATCTGGCCTTTGTGTGGTTCTTTACTTGTGCCTGGTACAAGGTGCCTGATGGACAGCCCTTGGGGGCTTTTTGTATTACTCTGTGACCAGCAGAGCTTCCTTTATTGTTCATCTGTAGGCGCTGGTGTGTGGGAGAGAGGATACATTAGTGGCTCCTTCCCTTGTGTGTGAGACCTCAGTAGTGCCCTGCCTGGGTTGCAGGAGCCCTGGTGGTGGTGCAAAATGCACAGAGATGCCGGCAGGCACGGATATAAGAGGAGTGTCCCTGGAGATGGCCTGCCCTGGCCTGACTTTGTTTTTGGTTCTTGGCAGCAGGCACGCTAGGGCCAGCCTTTCAGGGGGCTTTTTCTATTACTTGCCAACTGGAGCTCAACAGCCAGACCTAGAGGGAGCTTCCTTTATTGTTCGTCATGGGCTACAATAGTGGCTCCACAAATAGGCTACAATAGTGGCTCCTCCCCCTGCATGTGACTCAGCACTAGTGCCCTATTTCCATGGCCCCCCTGTTTTCCTCAGTAGGTATTCCCTCCTGTCCCCTCAGTCCATCTCCCCACAGCCAACAACAGTTCTCACCCTGGGCTAGTTCTCTGGTTCCCTTGTTCCAGCTCCCAGACTCTCTGTACTGCTGTGAGCCCACGTCTCAGTCTGGAGCACGTAGGACCATGGTACAGACCGTCTGTGTGTTTCTCACTCTATCCCATCTGCTATATATCGACCACTTCACCCTTTTTGCACAGTCCCAAATGCCTCCCTGACCCAATCAAATTCCCTGTTGGAGAGGCGTTTACCCATCAGATAAGGGGGGTTTTCCCAAATTTGGCAATCTCTCCTCTATTTCAGCTCCCCCTGCCCCAGGGTTTAGGACCTGTCCCTTTCCTTTCTTCTCATCCTCTTTCTCCTTTTTTAATTTTTTTCCATCCTACCCAGTTATGCCAGGATCTTTGTAGTTCTTTCTGGTGTCCAAGGTCTTCTTCTAGTGTTCAGCCGATTTTCTGTGGGAATTGTATCTATTGATGTATTCCTGATGCATCTGTGGAGAGAGAGGCACTCCACATCCTTTTACTTCGCTGCCATCTTTCAGTCCCCAGTCTTGCAGTTTTAAATTGCATTTATCTTACTGTGAGAGAGATTTGTCCTCTTCATATGCTTAATGGTACACACACATACACACAAATGTATACATGCTATGTATGTGAACTGTCTGTTCATGTCTTTTGACATAAGATTTTAAATTTTCTTGCTCCTCAGTATTTGAGAGTTATTTATGTATTAGGTATAGTCACCCTTTATCTGTCATATATATCATAAATATTTCCTTCCAGCTTGTCAAATTTCCATTAATATCATTTATGATAGTTTTGGCACACATTTAAAAGCTTTTTATATAGTGAAATATATCAATAATTTTATGTTATTGCATCTAGGTTTAGAATCATAGTCAGAAAGCCTTTCCCTACACTCAAGATATACAGTGTTATGAGTTTTCTACCAGCACTTATGTGGTTTCATGTTTTACATTTAGATCTCTGATCCATTTAAGAGTTTATTGGGGGGAGTGGGCAAGATGGGAAGACTCTGAGCTCCTCTCCTATCATGGGCACACCAAAGTGTAACTATTTACAGAGCGACCATCAATGAGAAAGAGTAGAAGACTAGCATAAAAGATCTTCTACAAGTAAAGATATAAAGAGGGAACCATAGTGAGATGGGTAGGAGGGGTAGGGATGCAGTATAGTCAAGACTCATGACCCACAAATGGAAGGATAATTACAATTGCAGAGGTTCTTCCAAAGGAGCAAGGAGTCCAAGCCACACATTGGGCTCCCCAGCCAGGTATCCTGTACCAGGAAGATGAGCCCTCAGAACTTTTGGCTTTATAGGCCAGGGGGGCTTACTTTTGTTAGAGCCAGTGGGCTATGGGAAATAGAGACTCCACTTTCAAAGGGGCACACAAAATCTGATATACTCCATGACCCAGGGCAGAAGCAGTAATTTGAAAGGCCTGAGTCAGACCCACCTGATGATCTTAGCTTCCTGCAGAGGCAAGAGGCAATTGGAGCTCACCTTGGGGACATAAACACTCATGGAAGCCCTTTGTGGGAGCTTGTTCTACCATGAGGACACTGGTGCTGGAAAGTTTCATTTTGGAATCCCCCCTCTAGCTTATTAGTACTGGAACCCAGACACACCCACCAGCCTGTCCTACCAGTATTGGGATGCCTCTGGCCAAGCATCTAGCCAGCAGGATAAACAGCCCCATCCACCAGCAAGCCAGCTGCCTTAAGATGCTGTGAGCCCACATCCACCCTGGGACCTGACCCTATCCAACAGAAGGCCCCAGTCCCAGACTTGCACACCAGAGCCTGACAGCCAGTGACCCCAGGATCCAGCTCTGCCCACCAGTGAGTAAGAATTAGCCCTGGCAACTCCAGGGCCCTTTCCTTGTCACCAGGAGGCTGACACCAGCCCTAGGACCCCTCTGGCCCCACCCACCCACCAGCAGGCCAACACCAGCTCAGAGACACCTTGGACCCCTCAGCCAGTTGCCCTGTGATTTAGCCCCACTCATCAGAGGGCCAACACAAAGTTTGAGACACTCTGGACCTGGCAACCAACCAGATCAGGAACCAGCCCCAACTATTAGCAGACTGACACTAGACCCAGGACTCCCAGCCCCACAAGCACCCCCCCAGTATCCTGGCTCTGCATACCAGTGTGCCAGCACTACCCTCCAGGACCCCCTCAGGGCCCTGAAGCCTGCCTCCTTGTGACCTAGCCCCACCCACCAGTGGCCAGCAGCTTCCACACAATATGGTCTTGCAACCAACTGGAATTGGGGCCAGCCACACCTGTGAGACTGCCCACAGTAGTCAGTAAGCTGCAACAGGAGGAAAAATGCCACCCACATAGGGGGTACCCTAGAGCATATATCTCTGTTGACCAAATGGGTGTATACTGGTTGGATGCATAGGACATCTCCTACAAAAGGCCACTTCTCTGAGGTTCAGCAATGTAAAGTAACCTGCCAAATATATAGAAATAAAACAGCAATTTAGGCAAAGTGAGGCTACAAACGAATGTGTTCCAAACCAAGGATCAAAATAAAACCCCAGAAGAACTAAGTGAAGTGAAAATAGGCAATCTACCAGACACAGACCTCAAGGTAATGATCATAAAGATGTTCAAAGAACTCAGGAGAAGATTGGGTGAACAGATTGAGGTTAGAAGTTTCTAACAAAGAGAAAATATAAAGAAGAACCAAACAGAGCTGAAGAATACAAAAACTGAAATGAAAAATACACTAGAAGGAATCAGCTATGAATTAGATGATACAGAGGCTGGAAAACAGAGTGCTGGAAATCACTGATGCTGAAGAGCAAACAGAATGAAAAAAAATGAGAACAGTTTGAGACCTGTAGAACAACATCAAACATACTAACATTCTCATTACAAGGGTCCCAGAAGTAAAAGAGAGAGAAAGGGGTAGAGAACATATTTGAATGCATAATAGCTGAACATCTCCCTAACCTGGGAAACTAAACAGACATCCAGGTCCAGGAAGTAGAAAGAGTCCCAAATAGGATTGAGCCAAAGAGGACCACACCAGGCATGTTTTAAGTAAAATGGCAAAAGTTAAAGATAAAGAGAGAATGTTAAAAGCAGCAAGGGAAAACCAACAAGCTCTGTGTAAGGGAACTCTCATAAGGTTAACAGCTGACTTTTCAGCAGAATCTCTGCAGGCCAGAAGGGAGTGGCACAATATATTAAAGTGATGAAAGGAAAAAAATGTCTGCAACCAAGAATACTCTCTCAGTCAAAGATTTCATTCAGGTTTGATGGAGAAATCAAAAGTTTTACAGACAAGCAAAAGCTAAGAGCTCTGCACCACCAAACCAGCTTTTAAAGAAATGTTAAAGGGACTTCTCCCAGTGAAAAAGGAAAAGCCACAACTAGAAACATGAAAATTATGAAAGGAAAAACCTCATTGGTAAAGTCAAGTAATGCAGTAAAAGTAGTAAATCAACCATGTTTAAAGCTAGTAGGAAGGTTAAAAGAGAAAAATAATTAAGGGATACACAAAACAAAATGATGTAAAATATGTTGTCAAAAACAGTGAGTGTGGAGGGTGGAGTGAAAATGCAGGGTTGTTAAAATGCATTCATATTTAAGAGATCAGCAGTTTAAAATAATCATACACACACACACACACACACACACACACACACACACACACATCTCCCTCATGGTAACCACCAACCAAAAATCTATAATAGATACACACAAAAAAGGAATCCAGTCATTACACTGAAAATAGTTATCAGATCACAAGGGAAGAGAGCAAAAGAAGAAGAAAGGAACAAAAAAGAACTACAAAAACAACCCAAAACAATGAATAAAATGGCAATAAGTATGTACCTATAATTTTGTTAAAAGTAAATTGACTAAATGCTCCAATCAAAAGACATAAAGTGGCTGAAAAGATTTTCAAAAAAACAAGACCCATCTATATGCTGCCTACAGGAAACTCACTTCAGATCTAAAGACACACACCAAAGGATAGTGAGGGTATGGAAAAAGATATTCTATGCGAATGGAAATGAAAAGCGAGCGGTGGTGTCAATACTTATATCAGAAAAAATAGACTTAAAAAAAAAGACTAACATGAGACAAAGAAGGACATTACATAATGATCAAGGGATCAACCCAAGAAGAAGATATAACAATTGTAAGTATGTATGTACCTAACATGGGAATAGCTAAATACATAAAGCAAATATTAACAAACAAAAAAGGGAGAAATTGACAGTAACATAGTAATAATGAAGGGCTTTAACACCCAAACACTGGCACATGAAAAGATGCTCAACATCACTAACCATCAGGGAAATGCAAGTCAAAACCACAATGAAACATCACTTCACACCTGTCAGAAAGGCTATTATCAAAAAGACAGCAAATAAGTGTTGGAGAGGATGTATAGAAAAGGGAACCCTCATACACTGTTGCTGGAAATGCACACTGGTGCAGCCACTATGAAAAATAGTATGGCGATACCTCAAAAAATTAATATAGAACTACTGTATGATCCAGCAATTCCACTCTTAGGTATTATCTGAGGAAAATGGAAACACTAATTTGAAAAGATATATGCACCCTCTGTTAATTGCAGCATTATTTACAATAGCCAAGATATGCGAACAATGTAAGTCTCTATCAATAGGTAAATGGATAAGAAAATGTAGTATACATGTACAATGGAATATTACTTATCCATTTAAAAAGAATGAAATTTTGCCGTTTGTGACAACGTAATTAGACCTAGAGGAAATTATGCTAAGTGAAATAAGCCAGACAGAGAAAGACAAAAACTGTGCAATTTCACTTATAAGTGAAATCTAAAAAACAAAACAAATGAACATAACAAAACAAAGAGTTATAGAGAACAAACAGGTGATTGCCAGGTGCAGAGGGATAAAGGGGGGAAATAAATAGGTAAGGGAGATTAAGAGGTGCAAACTTCCAGTTGCAAAATAAATGTCATGAGTATGAAATGTACAGTGTGGGGAATATAGTCCATAACTTTGTAATATCTTTGTATGATGATGTATTGTAACTAGACTTATCGTGGTGATCATTTTGAAATGTGTAGAAATATTGAATCACTATGTTGTGTGACAGGAACTAATGTAGTGTTATATGTCAGTTATATTTCAAAAACAGACAAAAAAACTCATAGAAAAAGAGATCAGATTTGTGGTTACCAGAGATGAGGGGTGGGAGGAGGGGGAATTGGATGAAGGCAGTCAAACGGTACAAAATTCCAGTTATAAGATAAATACTAGGCATGTAATAGGCAGCATGAGAAATATAATTAATGCTGCTGCATGGCATGTATGAATGTTGTTAGGAGAGTAAATCTTGAGAGTTCTCATCACAGGAAAAAATTGTTTTTCTATTTCTTTAATTTTGTTTCTGTCTGAAATGATGGATGTTCACTAAAGTTATGGTGATAAGCATTTCATGATGTATGTAAGTCAGATCATAATGCTCTGCACTTCAAACTAATACGGTGTTGTAATGTCAATTATATCAATAAAACTGGAAGAAAAATAAAAGTTTATTATATATGATATGAAGTATGAATCTAGTATTTTCTTTGTTCAAATGGCTAATTTTATCTTCATCTGATGTTTTAATGCATGGAAGAGCTAGTCCTCCAAATACCTTTCCCCCCCACTGTTTTCATGGCAGTTTTTGCATGTTTATTTTCCATGCAAACTTTAATATCAGCTTGTCTATCTACATGTAAAAGGTTGTTGCTACTTTTATTGAGATTGTGTTAAATTTATACATTAATTTGGGGAGAATTGACTTCTTTATTACATTGTCATATTATCTAAGAACAAGGGACATCTTTTTATTTATTCAAGTCTATTTTTTATGTTGTTTTCCTTGTATACTTACTGCACATTTGTAATTAAGCTTATTTCTAATGATTTAATTTTCTTTGCTGCTATTGTACATGGGACTTCCTTTACTAATATAATTTCTAACTGGTATTGTTTGTGTATGTGAAGGCTGTTGATTTATGTGTGTTAATTTTATACTTTGATTCCTTACTGAATGCTTCAGTTGTTTTTATTAATTTTATCATTAAGAAAATAATATAACATGGCTAAATTGGATTTATTGCAGAATTGCATCTAGAAATGCAAGATGGTTCAATATTAGGAAATCGACTCGTACACCATTTTAATAGGCCTTACGAAAAACCATGATTATCTCCAAAGATATTGAGAATATCTTCAACAAAATTCAAAACAAATTTTCCTGACTTTAAAAAATTACAATTAGAAATTGATAGATTAGAATTCTTAACATGATAAAACACACACACACACAAGGAGAGAGAGGTGCCTAAGAACTGGAAAACAGAAGGCACACTATTTTTGTTTGCAGATAGTATGACAGTATACCTAAAAATCCATGGTATTGGATAATGTCCACTAATAATTTATTTTGGATTTTCACATAATTATGTATAGGTGATATTTTTCTATAAATTTCTGGTACTATCTTTATCAGGTTTTATTATGAATATCATACTTTTTTATACAAAAAATTACAACCTTTTTCTTTGTTTTCAATGCTCCAGAAAAATTTATGGATCATTGGAACTCTCTGTTCTGTGAATGTTTAGTAGAATTTCCTCTGTAAGTATGTATGTGTGTGTATACACGCATTAGTGTGTACACACATTAGTTCAGTGATAACTTTTTCTGTTTCCACTGTGAAAAATTATCTGCTTTCTACCTCTAATGGGGTCAACCTTGGTAAAATTTCATCTAGCTTTAAAATTTATTAGCACTGAGTTCTGAGTCTCTTATGACATTTAAAATTTCTTCTGTTTTTAAGGAATCTTCATATTGTTTTCCGTGTACATTTCTGCCAACAGTGAATGAAGGTTCTTTTCTCCACGTCTTCACCAACACTTATTTCTTGTCTTTTTGATAATAGACAATGACAGTTGTGAGGTGTTAGCTCATTGTAGTTTTGATTTGCATTTCCTTAATGACTAGTGATGTTGAACATCTTTTCATGTGCCTGTGGCTATCTGTATATCTTCTTTGGAAAAATCTCTATTCTTGTCCTCTATCATTTTTTAAATTGGGTTTTTGGGTTTTCTTAAGTCTAATTGTATGATTTCTTTTTATATTTTGTATATAAAAATATATGTGTGTGTGTATATATATATATATTATCCTTGTTGGATATGTCCGTGTGTGTGTGTGTGTGTGTGTGTGTGTGTGTATACACATTGTTGTACATATATAATTTATATGTATATTCTTGATGGTAATATCATTTGCAAATATCTTCTCACATTCAGTAGGTGGCTTTTCATTTTGTTGATAGTTTCCTTTGCTGTGCAAAAGCTTTGTAAATTGACGTAGTCTCATTTGTTTATTTTTGTTTTTATTTTCTTTGCCCGAGGAGCCATATACTCAAAAATATTACTAAGACTGATGTCAAAGAGCTTACTGCCTATGTTTTCTTCTAGATGTTTTATGGTTTCAGGTCTTACATTTAAGCCTTTATTAATTCATTTTGAGTTTATTTTTGTATATGGTGTGAGAAAGTAGTCCAGTTTGATTCTTTTGCATATAGCTGTCTAGTTTTCCCAAACCATTTATTGGAAAGACAGTCTTTTCCCCATGGTATATTCTTGGTTCCTTTCTCATAGATTAATTGACTATGTAAGTGTGGGTTCATTTCTGGACTCTCTATTCTGTTCCATGATCTATGGGACTGTTTTTGTGCAAGTACCGTACAATTTTTATTACTGTAGCTTTGTAGTATACTTTGAAATCAGGCCATGTAATAACTCTACTTCTGTACTTCTTTCTCAAGATTGTTTTGGCTATTTGGGGTCTTATGTTTCCATACAAATTTTAGAATTATTTGTTCTAGTTTTGTGAAAAATGCCATTTGTATTTTGATAGGGATTTCATTGAATATTACTTATATTACTGTTATTGCTTTCTAGTTTAATTTAATATTGGTGTATGGTTTTATTCTTTTGAATTTATTAAGGTCTGTTTTATGGCACAGAATGTGGTCTATCTTGGTGAACGTTCTGAATGAATTTTAGAAGAATGTGTATTTGCTTCTGTTGGATGAAGTAGTGTATAAATATCAGTTAAATCCAGCTGATTGATAACGCTGTTCAATTCGATTACTTACTGATTTTCTACCTGTTGTATCTGTCAATTATTAATAAAAGGGTGTTGAAGTCTCCAGCGATAATAAAGGATTCATATCCTTGTAGTCCTATCAGTTTTTGCCCCACGTGTTTCGTTGCTTTTTTGTTGGATGCATATCTTTTAAGGTTAGGTATGTATTCTTGGAGAATTAATACTTCTATTTAATGGCCCTCTTTATCCCTGATAATTTCCTTGATCTGAAGTCTGCTTTGTTTGAAATGAATAGAGCTACCTCAGCTTTTTGTTTTAATGTTAGCATTGTATATCTTTCTTTATCCCTTTTAAGTCTATATGTCTGTTTATATTTGAAGTTGGTTTCTTGTAAATAATATATCTTTGAGTCTTGCTTTATAATAAACTCTTGACAGTCTATGTCTTTTCATTGGTGTATTTATACCATTGACAGGTAAAATGATTATTGATATAGTTGGATTAATACCTACCATATTTACTATTCTTTTCTGATCATGGTTCTTCTTCTTCGTTTCTCTTTTCATTTTCCACTCTCCTTCTGCTTTCTCTGGGTTTAATTGAGTATTTTTTATGATTCTATTTTTTCTCTTCTGTTAACATATCAATTATACTTTAAAAAAAAAAAACAACTCTTTTTTAGTGGTTGCCCTTGCATTTGCAATATACATTTACAATTTATCCAAGTCCTCTTACAAATAATACTACTACACTGGTAGTGCCAGTACTTTATAACAGAGTGTTTCTAATTATTCTCTTTAATCCATTATAACATTTTTGTCATTCATTTCATGTCCATAAGCTATAATCACTGAATACATTGTTGCTATTATTTTGAACTTTTACCTCTTAGACCAATTAAGAATAAGAGAAATAGTGTTTTGTTTACCATCATTTATTCCTCCTCAAATACTCATCCTTTCTTTATGTAAATTTGAAATATTGACATATAAGTTTCTCTGTGAAGAACTTCTTTTAACATCTCTTGCAAGGGGGATCTACTGGTGACAGATTTTCTCAATGTTTGTTTATCTGAGAAAGTATTTATTTCTCATTCATCTTTGAAAGGTAATTTCTTTCAGGATGGTCTTTTTTTCTTTTAACACTTTAAATATTTCATTCCACTTGCTTCTTGTTTACATGGTTTCTTGAGAAAAGTTGGAATAATTCTTATCCTGCTCTTCCTTTGGTAAGATGTTTTTTCCTTTTGGCTTCTATCCAGATTTTTTCTTTGTCTTTGATTTTATTCAGTTTGACTATTATATGCCTAGTGTAAATTCTTTTGGTATGTATACTGATTAGTGTTTTCCAAGATTCCCGGATCTGTGGTTTGGTGTTTATTATTAGTTTTGGGAAATTTTCAGTCATTATCGCTTAAGATATTTCTGTTCTTCCCTTTTCTCTTTCTTCTCCTTCTAATATTCCCATTACCTGTATGTTACACCTTTTATTATTGTCCCACAGTTCTTGGATATTCTGTTCCTTCTCTTTCTTTCTTTCTTTTTTTTTCCCTCTTTGCATTTTAGTTTTGGAAGTTTCTGCTGACATTTCTTCAGGTTCACTGATTATTTTCTCAGCTGTGTCGATCAAAGGAATTCTTCATTTCTGTTATGGTGTTTTTGATTTCTAAAATTTCCTTTAAATTCTTTCTGAAAGCTTTTATCTCTTTGCTTACATTAATCCAACTCCTTTTTAAAATGTTGTCCACTTTATCCATTACAGTCCTTAGTATATTAATCATAGTTGTTTTAAATTCCTAGTTTGATAATTCTAAATTATCTTCCCTACCTGAGTTTGATTCTGATGCTTTCTGTGTTTCTTAAAACTTTGTCTTTTAGTGTTTTCTTGTAATTTTTGTTGCAATCCCGACATGATGGGTAAAAGGTGCTGAGGTAAATGGGTCTTTAGTGTGAGGTTTTATTTATCTGGCTAGAGTATAGCCTGTGTTTTTTATTTGCTGTAACTGTAGGTGTCAGAGGCTAAACTTACCTCTGGTGTCCTTGTTTTTATTTCCTCTCTTGCCTTTTGTTTTCCCTACAGACTTCTTAAATATTGTTTGAGAAGAATAGTTCTTTTAGTCATATTCCCTTTTTATTATCCAGGAAGCCCATTGGTAATGTTCTATAATTCTACAGTTATGTCTCAGTATTTTAGTGAACCTGTGCTTCTGGCCTGTGACCTTCAGAAGTATTGCTCAGTTTTGTTTCAGTTTTCCCCTTTAGAAGAGACAGGAAGCCATTTCAGTTTTGGAGTTGGGAATTTCCCCTTTCCCTAGGTCAGTTAAGCTCTGGTAAATTAGTTTCTCTTGAGGATAGGCCTTATTAAGAAGGCCTTATTAGGAAATGCTCTGTGCATATTTTTTAAATGGCTAATTTTCTTATCCCCTTCTCAGAATTACATTAACATGAGAGAATTTGTCTCAGATCTTCACTGTGAGAACCTGATAGGGCTCCTGGAGGTAAAACTCATGAAAGCTTGGGAGTCCCCTAGGACTGGGCCTACTTAAAATTTTTAACTCTCAAACTTGTCCACACTGAGACTTGAGCAATTTGCCATTTGCACATTGGATTTTCCTAGCCCTGTGCTGTTTCCCAAGGAGTTTTCTGCTCTTGGGCTTCTGCTCTATAAGTTTCTTTTTTTTTCTATAAGTTGTGATTCTCTGTATCTGCCTGTCTGTTTCTTCAGTTTGCCCTATGACCTCAGTTCTCTGATGGCTAAGAGGAGTTGACTTTCAGTTTGTTCCATTTTTTTTCTGTGTGAATGAAAGAGGAGGCTTCCAAGCTACTTACATACCTAACTGGAAAGCAAGGAAGTTTTTGAGAACTCAAAGACATGTTTGTTGTAAAGTTTTCAGCTTTTGAAAATTGGTTAGAGTAATAGTCTTTTAATTAATGCACTTGACTTTTAAAGTGGTAAAATGTAAGATCTTGTGAAACATTGGTTTTTCTCATTTTTTTCTTCTAAAATAGATCCTAAGTGCCCAGGAGATGTTGATTTTCATAATAGTGACTGGGACATTAAGACAATCACCAGCTCCTTGAAATTCTACCTGAGGTATGTCTAATTTGATTTGGAACATTGCTTTTCAGAATTGATGAAATTTGTCTGGATGGAGATTAGAGTTAATGTGGTCCAAGTTTTGGGAGGTTGGATAGTATTGCTAAAGAAAACAAGAGTGAAAAGAAATTTCTGTCAAAGAAGAATGTGCATTAGGAGACTTTTTTAAATTTGGGAATTTAAGCAAGGGAAGCATCAAAATAATAGAATTATTATTGAAATATGGCTTTTTTGAAGAAAATTGACTTTGAAAAAGATTATTTAAAAATCATGACCTTGGGCTTCCCTGGTGGCACAGTGGTTAAGAATCCACTTGCCAATGCAGGGGACACGGGTTCGATCCCTGGTCCAGGAAGATCTCACATGCCACGGAGTAACTAAGCCCATGCGCTATAGCTGCTGAGCCTGCACTCTAGAGCCTTCAAACACAACTACTGATCTCATGTGCTGCAGCTACTGAAGCCCATGCGCCTAGAGCCCATGCTGCGCAACAAGGGAAGCCACCACAATGAGAAGCCTGTGCACTGCAATGAAGAGTAGCCCCTGCTCTCCACAACTACAGAAAGCCTGTGCACAGCAATGAAGAGCCAACGCAGCCAGTAAAATAAATAAATAAATAAATAAATAAATAAATAAATAAATAAATAAATAAATTTAAAAAGTAAAATAAAATTAAAAGAATAAAAATCATGCCCTTAAAATAATTGAAGTTTTGCCATTGTGCACAGAATGATGTCACAATGAGCTCGCTAGTAAAATCAGGAGTTGTGACAGTTCAAGGCTGTTAACATGTTTTGGTGGATAATAACCATTTTAAAACATTAAATTGCATTGACACAAACATAATTTGTGTATTCATATGTCTTCTGTTATAATGGAAATAAAACCCCCAAAAATACAACCATAGAAATGTTAGAACTGAATGAAGTGGTGGCAGTAGGGAAAATAAATTAATGTATGAGCAAAATTTGGATCTGTACAGTGATGGTGAATATATCATTCAGTTTATTGGTATAAGTTTATATTACATAAAAATATTTGTGACATATAGACTTTTAAAACTCATTGATTTCTTACCATTTTCTGTGTCCCATGTTATGCACCATATTTTATGTGGTAAAATGTCTTCTTTTCAATTATTGTACTCTTTAGACATTAAGATAAGTACTTAAGCTATGGGAAATGTTATTAATCCAAAATAGATTGAGTCCCAGATATTGCTATTAAATGACCTTCTGCTGTAGCATCATCTTAGAACTTTAAGTAAATGTGAATGCTCTTTCCAAGAGTATTTCTCCTGCATATGCAAAGAAGAAAAGCACTATTACACTAAAGGTAGTATACTATCCCCTAACACTAAAGATAGGTATTACCGTTCTCATTTTACAAATGAATAAATTAAGTCATATACCCTCCCCCATTAAGTAATATTCATGATCACAGCTCATATTATTTGAACCAAAGCATCTCTGACTTTAAGGTTACTAGTATTGGCGCATCTCATTCCCCTATTCCCCACCTCCCAGGGGCTGTGGCCTTCTTGGAGTCACTTGGATAATTTAGTAAAGACAGAACAATCAGCTATGCACACTTTCAGGAGACTTGTGATGACGAGAATAGTGCAGGTAAATGACTCTATGTCTCTAGCCTCCTTAAAAGGAATTAGTTTTTTTCAGACATTAATATAGGGTAAGTCCCTCCCACATTACGTCTTTCTCAGCTCATCCCATAATAAGCAGTTTAGCCCTTTTGAAAGAGGAGAAGATTGAGTCTGAAAGTTTGAGTGGCCAGTACCCCCAATAAGAGATAAGAGATATTTATTCTTAAGTGTCTTATCCATGAATATTTAATATATACTAGCCAGTCAACACCCTTTAGATTTCTCAAATGTGTCAGTATTTTCAGAGTGAACCTCCTCCATCTGTGTTCTAGGCACCTAGCTCACCCCTTGTCTCCAACATTTCTAGAAAATTACTCTAAAAACCATCCCTTCTCTCTTCTGTATCTTTAACCTCTCTCATTCAATAGGTTCTTTCCTCTTGGCATGTAAATATGGTCTAGCATTGCACATCTCTTTGCATTCATTTATTCCACCATTCAGTAAACATTTCCTGACTACCTACTCTATGCCTGGCATGGTGTTTGGCAGTAGGCATAAAGTTGTGAGTAGATATGACCTTAAAAAAGTTATAGTCCAGTGCAGTGAATAAGACAAAAGACAAATAATTATACAAATATAAGTGCTCTGAAGGAAAAGTACAAGGTGCTCTGCAGTCACATAATAGGAAGGCCTGACTTATTCTGGTTTTTAGTTTGAATTGAGGTTTGAATTATAACTTAAAGTCAACTGGGGTGGGGGGGGGGACAGGGAGGCAGTTCCAGACAGAAATAACTTCATATACAAAGGCCTTGAAGCAAGAGGAAGACCCTTTTAAGAAACTACATGTACCAGTGTATGTGGCGTATTGAGTGTAGAGAGGGAGGGAGAGATATATAGGGGCCAGATCATGCAAGACATTTTAGGATAGTTTAAGAATTGGGGTATGAATTTATGTTAAACAGAATCGGAATATATTGAAAGATCTTTAAGCAGGAGGTTAAATGATGAGATTTGCATTTTGCAAACAAATATAGAGAGATGAAATTAGAGAGAGGCAAAATAAGTAGAGGTGGATACCAATTAGCAAGCTATTGCTGTGGTCCCAGAAAGAGATGATGCTTCTGTGTGGACTAGGGAGTAGCAGTGGGGATAGATAGAAATAAGCATATTCAAGAGATTTAGGGAGTAAACTTGGATATGAAGATAGAGGAGAGGGAGATAAAAGAATGACTTCCACATTTCTGGCCCATAAAACCAAATGATGATCATACATTTACTGATTTTGGAAACACAAGAAAATGACTAAATTTGAAGGATATGACAAGTTAGGTTTTGGTTATGTCAAATTTGGGTATCTTTGAAGAAATCAGGGCAAGAATTTTAAGTAGGCAATTTGATACCTAGGAAATATATAGGAATGAAATTCAGAGAAGAATTTTGGGCTTGAGCTAAAAATTTGAGAATCATCAATAGTGTAGATGATAATTGGAGGCGGGTGCTTAGACGAGATTGCCTAGTGAGATATTTCACCCCTTCCCATCCCTAGCTTCAGTGTATGAAGTAATCCACTGTCTCTGCTTCTTAATCTCCCAGTTTACTCTTTAACCCACAGCAATCTGACTTCAGCCCCCTCTGCTCTACTCTACTGCTCTACGCTCTGCTCTACTGAAGCTGCTCTTGCCAGGGTCACCAGTGATTCCCTCAATGCTAAACACAGTGGGCAATTGTCAACCTTTACCTTGTTTGACCTCTTTGTAGCATTTGAAGCTGTTAATAATCCCTTGTTGAAACTTTTTCTTCTTTTGGATTGTGCTAATCCATTGCTTTTAGATTTTCTGTCACCTCTTTGACCATTTTTAGAAGTCCCTTTTGTGGACTTTCTGCGTGGTATTTCCCAGGGCTTGCCTCTCTTTTTACTATACTGGAAGGATGGAAAATTCAAATATCCACCGGAGCCAGGACATGAAAATGACTGAAGTAGACTAATTTTATATTAAACATGTTGCATATAAAACCTTTACTTGCGTAGCAATCCCCTTGTTTATATATAAACAGCAATATTCTTTACTTCCACAAATAACCATATGTGCCCAATATAGATAGATCTTTCAGTGTTTCAATAGAGGCAAACAATATTGATTTTTATGTAAAATACTCAATTTTTTATATTCTGATGACTGATTCAATTCCATTTCTTTTTTTACACTATTGTGGACAGGCAAGAAATGTTGAAAGGCCTCATGTAGCTATTGGCTGCCAATTAGCCATCTTTCCTTGAGCAGTGGTATCTGTTTTCATGGTACTAATCACCCTCCTAGGTTCATGATTTCTACATCTACTTCTGAGATAGAGAAAGGCACTCCATCCATCTTCCTAATAAACATCTGCCTTTAGCTATCTTGGAAACTCCTTGACATAGCATCTCCACTCCCCTCTGAATCAATTTCTAATCTATTCAGTGACCCAACAAGAGTACTCTCTCTGTCACCAACGTACACAATTGTTGAAGGAGCTCTGTCTTTATTGTCTTTCAAATAACTCTCCTCACCTTTTCTATCTCTAATAGCACTATTTTCGTTTAGGCCTTATTATCTCTCACCTAGATTACTACAATAATAGCAGTGGCAAGCAGTATAACATAGTGATTAAGATCATGGTCTTGAGGCAGACTGCTTCTTTCTGCCACGTACTAACTGTGTGGTCTAGGATGAATTATTTAACTTTTCTGAAGCTCAGTTTCTTTACCTATAAAATGGAGATAATAACAATATCTACCTTATAGGGTTGTCATGAGAATTAAATGAGTAAATGTGTGCAAACCACTAGAACAGTGAATAGTTTGCTAGTATTATTATTATCATTAGTAGATTACCTTCTTCCTCTGAGCCATGCACCACTTACTTTTACCACCACACTTGTTCCATTGCATTGCAAATTTTGTATATGGAAATCTCCTCAACTAGACTGTATGGTCCTTGGAGGTTTAGACTATGTCTAATTCATCTGGATCCCTAATACCTGGCACAATGGCAGTCACAAGTAGGTGCTTAGCCAAATTTTCTTTTTTGGCCGCACCACACAGCATGCCAGATCTTAGTTCCCCGACCAGGGGTCGAACCTGTGCCCCCTGCAGTGGAAGTGTAGAGTCTTAACCACTGGACTTCCAGGAAAGTCCCTCAGCCAATATTTTTTGACTAAATAAAGAAACCTATTGGAGCTTAAGTTTCCTTCTCCATTAAACGGGGATTTGAATTGCTGCTTCACCTCACAGGATCTTTGGAAGGATCAAATAGGAGGACAGATGTAAAAGCACTTTGGAAACTAAGGAACTATCAAACTGTAAGGACTTCATAATAGCACTCATAGTGGATCCACTTTGGAATTTTGCAGGACTGGTTTGTGCCTCTTTTCACTTTGGGGAACTAATTGGAGACCCTGCTCAAAGTCTTGAATCATATTTTATGTCTTCTGTTGAATTACTAGCAACTAGGATTTCTCTGACAAAGTTTTAGATGAATAGAGAAATGTATGTAATCATATTGATCTGTGGGGCTGAGAAACTTCAGCCTTACTGCTCACAGAACTGAAAATCTAAGGCCTCTCTATTCCCTACCCAAAGGAACTTACAGTCTTCATTAATTTCAGGAATCTTTCTGAACCTGTCATGACCTATAGACTTCACAAAGAGCTGGTCTCTGCTGCCAGTAAGTATTTGTGTTACTTGGTTAATTGTGTTTTTCTGGCTTCTAACTAATGTTTACAGCAATAAGCCAAGAAGACTGCTTGAGGAAAAATGAGGGAAAAAGCAAACATACACACACATTTTGTCCACTGTCAAATGAGAGTATTCTTATTTGCTAACAAGTGTTGTATTATTTTTTCATACGTCAATGTTAGAGTGAATTGGAGAAAACTCGCTAACGAAGGATGTGACATGTCTGAGGACTTTATTGATTGATTTTGCCTCTTAAATAAGAACAAGAGTACTGGCTCACATTGCCAGGGGACAGCAAAATGGATCCATTACAGTTACTGTTTCAGCCTTTTTTCAGCACTTTGCCTTTTCAAATGCTTTTCAATTGTGTTGTGAAATATTAATCTTTTAGTGCTAACATCACATGTTTTAGATGATAAGACCAATGGTGAGGGTGGAGGGGTACATAGGAAATAAGGCATATAGAATCACTTGAAAAGTTGGCAGCTGAAGAAGCATTAAAAGTTTTGGCTGAGGCCACTGTATGAGTATCCCTTCCTAATTTGATGTGACTTGTCTGCATTATGCCTTGTATGGTATTCAGGAAAAAGATTCAGGGGATTTGTCCTCATAATGAATCTTTGTTGAGCAGCAAGAGAGCTTTGATTTTTACTCTGAGCTCTCTCAGTGATTTTCATAGGAACCCAGAGGCAGCAGCATACCTCCCAGTTCCACAAGGAAAGTGGGTGGCCACTGATTTCCAGCTGGAAGTTTACTTGTGGAATTTTAGAAGCAACTTGCTGTATCCAGAATTCTGACTTGCTCTGAGACAGTCCTAGCTTCTCTACTCATATTTCTTTTCTCTTCTCTCTTCTATTTTCTTCATCTTTCTAGGCCTATATCTTGTTTTTAATCTATGTTTCTATCTTTTAGTCAGTCTCTTTCTCTCCCACCCCTTCATTGTCTTTGTTTATTGGTCTCTCTTTGTCATTGTGTTTCTGTGTCTATATATCTCTCTCTTTTCATCTCTTTGACTCTCTCTGTGTCTCTGATTTTCTGTCTCTGCATGTGCATGTGCACGCACATGTGCGTATGTCTGTGTGTATGTGTATGAGAGTTTGCTTGATCCAGTTGCCCAGAAGGCAAAACTATCTCTCTGTTCTCTCTCAGAGTCTGACAACCTGGATTATCGGCTGGGAGCTATTCACTCCTTGATATATAAGCTACCAGAAAAGAACCGAGAGATGCTGGAACTTCTTATAAGACACTTGGTCAAGTAAGTAACTTCTGGATTTTCAGGAAGAGTTCCTTTTAGAGGGCTGGCCCACATGGTAGCACTGCAGATTAACTATCTGTCAGCTCATTAAGTCCCAGCCCGCAACTGCTTTATCCTGGGCAGTCTGAGTGCTCTTTGAGAAAGGTGATTTTGCCTTTATCCTCATATATGTCCTCCCAGGATCATCATGCATCTTAGTTGAAGGGTTGTCTCAGTTGAGGGGTAACAACAGGTAGAATGGGATGAACACAGGCTTTGCTGTCAGATAAACCTGGTTTCAAATCCCAGCTGTGTAATCTTAGGAAAACCTCTCTTAACTGGTCATCTGTAAAATGAGAGTAGTGTTTCCTACCACATGAGACTGTTTTGTGGATTTGAATGAACACAGGTAAAGTGCATGGCACATAGGAAGTTCTCAAGACATGGGAGTTATAATTATAGTCACCTTCTTTGCTTGGGTGTGGCAGGTAGGAACAGATAGCAGCATTCCACAGAGTAAGTATGGTGATGAGCTCTAAGATGGGTGGGTGTAAGGGACATGTGTGCCCCACTGTGGTGCTTCCTGGCCAGAGGGTTCAACATTGTGAATAAAGATGAATTTACTTGACTCATAGAAGGCTAGCTGCTCTAAGGAAATATTACAGTGCAGCAGAAAGTACTCTGTCAGGAGTCAGCAAACCTGGGTTCTAGTTTCAGTTTTGCTACTAGCTTTCTTGATGACCATGGGCAGGTCACTCAAGGCCACTCCTGGTGTATTAAAAAGTAAATGAGTCAACAAGCTTAGAAAAACTGTGATGCATTTTAAATGTTTGTATTTAACAAAATAAAGCCATCAGCACACTCATAAAATGCATTGATGAGATATTTTAACCTCATTTGGAGAATATCTCAAACACCTAAAATTGAGGCCTTTAGTGAAGGTAGACTCCAGGCTAAATGGCCTTCTTGGCCTCCCTCTGTGATAAATCCTGATCACTCTGCATCTCTGGACCTCAGGTTCCCCTGTGGTATGATAATACCTCTCCAAGATCTGACCAGCTCTGACATTCTAAGTTTTTTATTTTTTAATACGTCTATAACCACTGAGTAGTATAGACACTATTGCAGATAAATAGGCAGAATTAACAAGAGGATGGCTTTTATATTTATTGCCAATGTTTGTAATTTGGGCTAATAGTGATCATTAAAAAGCATTTTCTTTCCAAAAATTTGTTTATGACAATCTCCGTAATGTACAAAAATTAGCACATAGTGTTAATTTGAAGTTGCCCAGGGGAAAAGGACTTTGGGTTCAAGTTTCAGCTCTATTGCTAATTTGCTATGAACCTAAAGAAAGTCCATCCTGTTCTCTGGGCCTCAGTTTGTTCATTTATGATATGAAAGGACTGGAATAGCTAATCTCAAAGGGTTTTTCCAGCTCTGACTTTCTGAGTCTCAATATGTGACATGAGCCAAGGACTCAGTTGAAGATTCTTCTACTAGCAGTTCTACATGCCTCCCTCCACACAAAGCCTGGCCATCTACCTTATTTGAAGAATCCTGCCCCTCAAAATCCCTAGAACAAAAGGAACAATAGACACACACACAAAACAGAACTAGAAAGACAAATACCCTTAAATATGTGAAAAGCTATGCAATTTCAGTTATAATAAGAAAAATGCAACTTAAACCTGCATTGAGATACCATTTATTGGCAAACCCTAAGGCTTAACCACATTCTGTTTATAAGACTTTGAGGCACAGGGACTCCAAAACATTGCTGGTGTTAATGAAATGCAAATACAGACCTAGAGGAGGAGAATTTGGCAATACCAACAAATCTGCCTTTTCAGTTATCCTTTAACCCAGCAATTCCACTTTTAGGCATCTACTCGGAAGATATACCTCCACAAAAATAAAACAATATATGCACAAGGTTTGTCAGTGCAGCGTAGTTTTTAGTAACAAAATATTGGAAATAACACAAATGTCCAACAAAAAGTGACTACTTGTATAAATCATGGTATATTCAAACAATGTGATATTATATAGTCATTAAAAAGGATGAGGAAAATCTGAATTTTGTTTTTGAAATGATTTCCAGATGCATTACAAATTTCCACAGAAAAACTTGTATGCAAATAGGCATAGCAACATTATTCACAGTTGCCCAAAGGTGGAAACAGCCCATATGATCATCAAATGCTGAATGGAAAAATGAAATGTGGTATAAACATACAATGGAACATTATTCAACCATAAAGGAATCAAGTACTAATACATGGATGAGTCTTTTTTTTTTTTAATCTCTTTATTGAAATATAATTGCTTTACACTCTTGTACCAGCTTTTGAGGTACACCAAAGTGAATCAGCTGTATTTATACATATTTCCACATATCTCCTCCCTCCTGTGACTCCCTCCCACCCTCCCTGTCCTGGCCCTCTAAGTCATCACCCATCATCGAGTTGATCTCCCTATGTTATGCAGCAACTTCCCACTAGCTATCTATTTTACATTTGGTAGTGTATATATGTCTGTGCTACTCTCTCATTTCGTCCCAGCTTCCCCTTCGCAACCCCCCCAACCCTCTCTCCTCCAGTCCATTCTCTGCATCTGAATGTTTATTCTTAACCAGTCACTGGGTTAATCAGTACCATTTTATTTTAGATTCCGTATATGTGCGTTAGCATACGGTATTTGTTTTTCTCTTTCTGGCTTACTTTGCTCTGTATGACAGTCTCTAGGTCTATCCACCTCATTACATATAGTTCAATTTCATTCCTTTTACGGCTGAGTAATATTCACTTGTATATATGTGCCACATCTTCTTTATCCATTCATCTGTTGATGGGCATTTAGGTTGCATCCCATGTCCTGGCTATTGTCAATAGTGCTGCAATGAATATTATGGAACATGTGTCTTTTTCGATTATGGTTTTCTCTGGGTATATACCCAGTAGTGGGATTCCTGGATCATATGGTAGTTCTATTTTTATTTTTTTAAGGAACCTCCATACTGTTTTCCATAGTGTCTGTACCAACTTACATTCCCACCAACAGTGCAGGAGAGTTCCCTTTTCTGCACACCCTCTCCAACATTTATTGTTTGTAGATATTTTGATGATGGCCATTCTGACTGGTGTGAGGTGATACCTCATTGCGGCTTTGACTGGCATTTCTCTAATGATTTGTGGTATTCAGCATCTTTTCATGTGTTTGTAGGCCATCTGCATGTCTTCTTTGCAAAAATGTCTATTTAGGTCTTCTGCCCATTTGTGGATTGGGTTATTTGCTTTTTTGGTATTAAGCTGCATGAACTGCTTATATATTTTGGAGATTAATCCTTCATCAGTTGCTTCATTGGCAAGTATTTTCTCCCATTCTGAGGGTTATCTCCTGGTCTTGTTTATGGTTTCTTTCGCTGTGCAAAAGCTTTTAAGTTTCATTAGGTCCCATTTATTTATTCCAGATTTTATTTCCATGATTCTAGGAGGTGGGTGAAAATGGATGTTGCTTTTGATGTATGTCATGGAGTGTTCTTCCTGTGTTTTCCTCTGAGAGTTTTATACTGTCTGGCCTTACATTTAGGTCTTTAATCCATTTTTGGTTTATTTTTGTGTATGGTGTTAGGAAATGTTCCAATTTCATTCTTTTACATGTAACTGTCCAATTTTCCCAGCACCACTTATTGAAGAGGCTGTCTTTTCTCCATTGTATATTCTTGCCTCCTTTGTCAAAGATAAGGTGCACATATATGCTTGGGTTTACCTCGAGGTTCTCTATTCTATTCCATTGATCTACCTTTCTATTTTTGTGCCACTACCATACTGTCTTGATCACTGTGGCCTTGTAGTATAGTTTGAAGTCAGGAAGCCTAATTCCACCAACTCCATCTTTCTTCTCAAGTTTGCTTTGGCTATTCATGGTCTTTTGCGTTTCCATACAAATCGTAAGATTTCTTCTTCTATTTCTGTGAAAAATGCTGTTGGTAATATTTTGTTGATAGGGATTGCGTTGAATCTGTAAATTGCTTTGGGTAACATAGTCATTTTCAGAATGTGGATTCTTCCAATCCAAGGACATGGTATGTCTCTCCGTCTATTTGTATCATCTTTGATTTCTTTCATCAGTGTCTTACAATTTTCTGCATAGGGAACTTTTGCCACCTTAGTTAGGTTTATTCCTAGATATTTTACTCTTTTGGTTGTGATGGCAAATGGGAGAGTTTCCTTAATTTCTCTTTCTGCTTTTTTGTTGTTAGTGTATAGGAATGCAAGAGATTTCTGTGTATTGATTTTGTATCCTGCTACTTTACTAAATTCATCAATTAGTGCTAGCACTTTTCTGGTGGAATCTTTATGGTTTTCTATGTATAATGTCATGTCATCTGCGAAGAGTGACAATTTTACTTCTTTTCCAATTTGGTTTCCTTTCATTTCATTCCTTCTCTGATTGCTGTGGCTAAAACTTCCAAAACTATGTTGAATAATAATAGTGAGAGTGAGCACCCTTGTCTTGTTCCTGTTCTTAGAGGGAATGCTTTCAGTTTTTCACCAGTTTCTTGGCATATAGTTGCTTGTAGTAGTCTCTCATGATGTTTTGTATTTCCGCGGTGTCCGTTGTTACTTCTCCTTTTTCATTTCTTATTCTGTTGATTTGCTTCTTCTCCCTTTTTTTCCTGATGAGTCTGGCTAAGGGTTTATCAATTATGTTTATCTTCTCAAAGAACCAGCTTTTAGTTTTATTTATTTTTGCTATGGTTTCCTTCCTTTCTTTTTCATTTATTTCTGCTCTGATCTTTATGATTTCTTTCCTTCTGCTCACTTTGTGGTTTCTTTGTTCTTCTCTCTCTAGTTGTTTTCGGTGTAAGGTTAGGTTGTTTATTCGATCATTTTCTTGTTTCTTAAGGTAGGACTGTATTGCTATAAACTTCCCTCTTAGAACTGCTTTTGCTGCATCCCATAGGTTTTGGGTTGTTGTGTTTTCGTTGTCATTTGTTTCTAGATATTTTTTGATTTCATCTTTGATTTCTTTAGTGATTTCTTGGTTGTTTAAGAGTGAATTGTTTAGCCTCCATGTGTTTGTATTTTTTGCAGTTTTTTTCCTGTAATTGATATCTAGTCTCATGGTGTTGTGGTCTGAGAAGATGCTTGATATGATTTCAATTTTCTTGAATTTGCTGAGGTTTGATTTGTGACCCAAGATGTGATCTATCCTGGAAAATGTTCCGTGTGCACTTGAGAAGAAAGTGTAGTCTGTCGTTTTTGGATGGAATGTCCTATAAATATCAATTAAGTCGAGATGGTCTAATGTGTCATTTAAAGCTTGTGTGTCCTTATTTATTTTCTGTTTAGATGATCTGTCCATTGATGTAAGTGGGATGTTCAAGTCTCCCACTATTATTGTGTTACTGTCGATGTCCCCTTTTATAGCTGTTATAATTTGCCTTATGTATTAAGGTGCTCCTATATTGGGGGCATAGATATTTACCATTGTGATATGTTCTTCTTGGATGGATCCCTTGATCATTATGTAGTGTCCTTCCTTGTCTCTTTTCATAGTCTTTACTTTCAAGTCTAATTTGTCTGCTATGAGTATTGCTACTCCAGCTTTCTTTTGACTTCCATTTGAATGGAATATCTTTTTCCATCCCTTTCCTTTCAGTCTATATGTGTCCCTTTGTCTGAAGTGGGTTTCTTGCAGGCAGCATATAGAAGGGTCTTGTTTTTGTATCCATTCAGCCAGTCTGTGTCTTTTGGTTGGAGCATTTCATCCATTTACATTTAAAGTGATTATTCACATGTGTGTTCCAATGACCATTTTCTTAATTGTTTTGGGTTTGTATTTGTAGGTGTTTTCCTTTTCTTGTGTTTCCTACTTAGAGAAGTTCCTTTAGCACTTGTTGTAAGGCTGGTTTGGTGGTGCTGAATTCTCTTCACTTTTGCTTGTCTGGAAAGCTTTTGATTTCTCTGTCAAATCTGAATGAGATTCTTGCTGGGTAGAGTATTCTTGGCTGTAGGTGTCTCTCTTTCAGAACTTTCAGTATATCCTGCCATTCCCTTCTGGCCTGCAGAGTTTCTGTAGAAAGGTCAGCTGTTATCCTTATGGGTTTTGCCTTATATGTTATTTGTTGCTTTTCTCTTGCTGCTTTTAATATTTTTTCTTTGTGTTTAATTGTCATTAGTTTGATTAACATGTGTCTTGGTGTATTTCTCCTTGGGTTTATTCTGTATGGGACTCTCTGTGCTTCTTGGACTTGGTTAATTATTTCTTTTCCCATGTTGGGGAAGTTTTCCACTATAACCTCTTCAAATATTTTCTCAGACCCTTTCTTGTTTTCTTCTTCTTCTGGGATGCCTATAATTTGAATGTTGGTACACTTAATGTTATCACTGAGGTCTCTGAGACTGTCTTCTAATCTTCTTATTCTTTTTTCTTTTTCCTGCTCTGTGACAGTTATTTCCCCCATTTTGTCTTCCAACTCACTTATTCGTTCTTCTGCCTCAGTCATTCTGCTGGTTATAGCATCTAGAGTATTTTTAATTTCAGTTATTTTGTTATCCATTGCTTTTTTTTTTTTCTGAGTTCTTATGAACTGTTTCTTGTACTTTCTCTATTTTGTTATCGAGATTTTGTATCATTTTTACTATCATTACTCTAAATTCTTTTTCAGGCATTTTTCCTATTTCGTCTTCATTTATTTGGTCTTGTGGGTTTTTTTCCTGCTCCTTTGCCTGCATGGTGTTTCTTTGTTTCCTCATGGTTGTCCAAACTTTTGGGGTTGCTTGTCCTGGCGATAGAGGTGTTTATAGAAGACTGTCCAAGCCTCAGACTAATGTCCAAGTATTGGATTAAACAAATATTAAGTCTAGGAAACACATACATGTATAAGACACAGAATGACTGAATCCATTAGGACATAAGGGTCTAGAAACACCTGACAGAACCCCAGTGTGCTATCAGATATTCAAAGAGAAACCCAACAGAAATTGTCAACTGAAACAGAACAAATCAGAGAGAAAAGCAAAATCAAACAAGGAAACAAATAACACCTTACACATACAAACATTAATCCAGGGAGATTTTGTAAGCTAGGATCAAATATTGAAAAGAGCCAGAGTACCACCAGAGAGAATGGAGAGTCTCAGAATGTAATTAGACAACTGTACTAAGAACTAAGATAAAGGCACAAACCTAATATTAAATACCAAGGCGGTACATCATCTGGAGAATAGAGCAAGTAGTCTGAGCAGATCGATAGTGTTGCTTATAGGTATGTTAAAATAAAATAAACTAAAAATGGCTGGAAGACAGGGGAACAGAAGAGCGTAATGTGGTTGGAAATATGCAAATAAAAAGAAAGGAATAGAAATGTATAAAAGATAGGGATGAAAGGAAAGTATGAGAGATATATTGTCCATACTACCAAAAACTTAGCTAGATATAGAAGTATATAAAAAGGCAAAGAAAAAAGAATTAAAAATATCATTAAAAAATTATGTTATAAAACTTGTAGATCCCTTAGGGCTAAGATCATATTTAATGAAGAAAAAAAAAAGAGAGGGAAAAAGAAAAAAGAAATCCAGAACTGATCCAAGAATGGACCAGTTCAATAGGAATTGATACTAATATTTCTGTTTCCTTAGCATCTCAGCTATAAGTGTCCGTCTCCTCACCTTGAGTTTTTTTTGCGTTGTTCTGTGACCAGCAGAGGTTCCTTTATTGTTCGTCTGTAAGCGTTGGTGTGTGGGGAGGGAGAGGGTAGAATAGTGGCTCCTTCCCCTGGGAGTGAGTGAGCAGTGGTGCACTGTTGTTTTAGTCGGGTTTGGAGGTGCCTGTCGCAGAGGGACGCCGGTGGCTCAGGCGTAAACAGAAAGTCTTAGAGTTGGGCCTCTCTCGGGTTTTTTTTGTTGTTGTTGTTGTTGTTGTTTTCTCAGCAGCCTCCCTGCTGCCAGCATTCCAAGGGGTTTTAATCTAGCCCTGCCCGAGTACCTGAGGATGCTTGTTATCCCTGAGCGCCTTAGGTGGCCCACGGGCATCTCTCCACTGCCTGTTGCAGAGACGATGAAAGAGAGAGAGAGGCTATGCACGTGGCTCCTCCCCCCCGCCCGTGATCCTGCAGCCTCCAACCGCCATCATGGCCAGGCAGCTCGCAGGGGCAGGCACTCCTCGCCGCAGACCTCTTACCTCCTGTCCTCTTGGTCCATCACCTTACTGGCAACAATGTTTCTCACCCTGAACCAGCTCTCCAGTTCCCACGCTCCTGCTCCCAGACCCTCTGTTTAACAGTGGATCGACATCTCGGTCCGGGAACGCTAAGCTGCGCTGCAGACCCTCCGTATGTTTCTCACTCCCTGCCGTCTGCCACAGCTCCGCTGCTTCACCCTCTTTGGGTCGTTGTAGATGCCTCTCTACCGGTTATGTCAGGCTCCTTGCGGACCTTTCTGGTGTCCAAGGCCGTCTGCTGGTGTTCAGCTGGTTCTCTGTTGGAATTATTGCATCCTTCGGGGCATTCCCAATGCATCTGTGGAGAGGGATGCATTCCACGTCCCTCTACTTCGCCGCCATCTTTTTCCCCCCTCTTTAGTGATTTCTTGGTTGTTTAATAGCATATTGTTTAGCCTCCATGTGTTTGTCCTTTTTACAGTTTTATTTTTTCAGGTAATTGATATCCAGTCTCATGGTGTTGTGGTCATAGAAGATGCTTGATATGATTTCTATTTTCTTAAATTTACCAAGGCTTGATATGTGACCCAAGATGTGATCTATCCTGGAAGATGTTCCATGTGCACTTGAGAAGAAAGTGTATTCTGTAGATTTTGAATGGAATGTCCTCTAAATATCAATTAAGTCGAGATGGTCTAATGTGTCATTTAAAGCTTGTGTGTCCTTATTCATTTTCTGTTCAGATGATCTGTCCATTGGTGTAAGTGGGGTGTTAAAGTCTCCCGCTATTAATGTGTTACTATTGATTTCCCCTTTTATGGCTGTTAGCATTTGCCTTATGTATTAAGGTGCTCCTATATTGGGGGCATAGATATTTACCATTGTGATATGTTCTTCTTGGATGGATCCCTTGATCATTATGTAGTGTCCTTCCTTGTTTCTTGTAATAGTCTTTACTTTAAAGTCTTAATTTGTCTGCTATGAGTATTGCTACTCCAGCTTTCTTTTGACTTCCATTTGCATGGAATATCTTTTTCCATCTGCTTACTTTCACTCTATATGTGTCTCCTGGTCTGAGGTGGGTTTCTTATAGGCAGCATATAAAAGGGTCTTGTTTTTATATCCATTCAGCCAGTCTGTGTCTTTTGGTTGGAGCATTTAATCCATTTACATTTAAGGTGATTATATACATGTGTGTTCCTGTTGAAATTTTCCTAATTGTTTTGTGTTTGTTTTTGTAGGTCTTTTCCTTCTCTTGTGTTTCCTACTTAGAAGAGTTCCTTAAACAATTGTTGTAAGGCTGAATTGGTGGTGCTGAATCCTCTTAATGTTTGCTTGTCTGCAAAGCTTTTGATTTCTCTGTCAAATCTGAATGAGATTCTTGCTGGATAGAGTATTCTTGGCTGTATATTTTTCTCTCTCAGGATTTTCTGTATATCCTGCCACGCCCTTCTGACCTGCAGAGTTTTTCAGAAAGGTCAGCTGTTATCCTTATGTGTTTACCCTTATATGTTATTTGTTGCTTTTCTGTTGCTGCTTTTAATATTTTTGTGTGTGTGTTTAATTTTCGTTAGTTTGATTAATATGTCCCTCAGTGTATTTTTCCTTGGGTTTATTCCGTATGGGACTCTCTGCCCTTCCTCGACTTTATTGCCTAGTTCCTTTCCCATGTTGGGGAATTTTTCGACTATAATCTCTTCAGATATTTTCTCAGACCCTTGCTTTTTTTTTTTCTTCTTTTTGGGGCACCTGTAATTCGAATATTGGTGTGCTTAATATTCTCCCCAAGGTTTCTGAGACTGTCCTCAATTCTTTTCATTCTTTTTTGTTTATTTTCCTCTGCAGCATTTATTTGCATCATTCTTTATTCCAGGTTGCTTATCCATTCTTCTGTTTCAGTTATTCTGCTATTGATTCCTTCTAGAGTATTTTTAATTTCAGTTGTGTTGTTCATCACATTTTTGTTTGCTCTTTTGTTCTTCTAAGTCTTTGTTAAACATTTCTTGTCTTTTCTTCATTCTGTCTCCAAGATCTTGGGTCATCTTTACTGTCATTATTCTGAATTATTTTTCAGGTGGTTTGCCTATTTCCTTTTCATTTGTTTGTTCTTGTGGGTTTTATCTTGCTCCTTTTTCTTCAAGATATTTCTTTGTCTTTTCTTTTTGTCTAATTTATAGTATTTCAGGTCTCCTTTCCATAGGCTGCCTAGTCGTAATATCTCTTGCTCTGTTCTCTGCCCCTTGTGATGGTGTTTGTCCAATGTTTTGAGTAGGTTTCACTGGTGCCTAAGTTCTGGTGGGTGGATCTTGGTCTTTTCTCTCTGATGAGCAGGGCCATGTCAGGTGGTGTTTTGGGGTGTCTATGACCTTAGTATGACTTTATGTAGTCTGTGTGCTGATGGGTGGTTTTGTGTTCCTGTGCTGTTTGTTGTTTGGTGTGAGGCATCCAGTGCTGGGAGCTTCAGGCAATTGGGTGGAGATGGATCTTGGATTCAGATAGAGGCTTCCATGAGAGCTCTTGGTGATTAATATTCCCTGGGGCTGGGTATTCTCTAGTGGTTCAGCATCCTCTACTCACTGCTCCCACCCCAGAGCCTCAGGCCCGACTTCTGGTTGGGGAACCAGGACCCCAGAAGTCTTTCATCATGGCAATAAAGGGGTTTAAAAAAAAAGACTAATGAAACACCAGGCAAATGGCAAAAAGTAAAATCAAACAAACAAAAACAGAAATAAGGAAACATGCACACACATAAAAGAGACAAAAAGATAACCAAATAAAACAAAAAGCAAGAGAACAACCAGACAAACAAAAGAACCCAAGAACAAAATCGAACATTAAAAAGAAAACTAACAAAAACACAAAACCAAAATATAAAAAGCAAAGCAGATTGCCAACTGAAGAATAAAGCAAAGAGGGCTTCCCTTGTGGTGCAGTGGTTAAGAATCCACCTGCCAATGCAGAGGACATGGATTCGATCTTGGGCAGGGAAGATCCCACATGCCATGTAGCAACTAAGCCCGTGTGCCACAACTACTGAGCCTACCCTCTAGCACCCGCAAGCCACAACTATTGAGCCCACATGCCACAAACTACTGAAGCCTGTGGGCATAGGACCCAATTGCCACAATGAGAGAAGCCAGTGCTGTGATAAGCCCATGCACCCCAATTAAGGATAGCCCCTTCTTACCACAACCAGAGAAAGCCTGCATGCAGCAACAGAGACACAACTCAGGCAAAAATAAAAATAAATTGTAAAAAAAGAATAAAGCAAACAAAAAAATGACAAAAATGATAAAGAAAAGCAAAAGGAGAAACAAAACAGAACAACAGAAAAGCAACATTAAAATAGAAATGTAAGAAAATAAAAAAATATATTAAGGAGAAATAAAGGGAAGAAACACAGAACACCAGAAAAGCATAGTAGAAATAGAAATATAAAAAAATAAGAAATATTAAAGAAAAAGTAGAAGAAAAAAGTAAGGGATAAGAACACAGAACAACAGAAAAGCAAAGTAAAAATTAGAAATATATAAAATAAAAATTAAAATTAAAAATATAAAACATGAAGATCCCGAAAGACTAGATAAAAAATACTAAAACAACAACAAAAACAACAAACACACACACAACAAAAAAACGCCTGACAAAACCCAGAACCAACCACAGAATGAATTAAAACATAATAAAAAATAATAATTCTATTTCCTTGGCATCTCAGTTGTAAGTTTACTTGTACATGCCTTGAGACACAGGCCACTTCCACCTCCCCAGGAGACCCTTCTCTGCCTTTGGGCTGGTCTCTGGACCTGCTTTGGGCCTTGTGAGGGCCACTCAAATTCTGATCTGACCCAGTTCTTGTGTGTGCTTCCCCCAAATTCCACAGCTGTCAGAGCTAGACTGTTTTCATTTGTGGGAACACTCGTTGTCTACTCAGATATTCCATAGATGCATGTTCTACCTAGCTTATCAAGGGGATTTAATCTACACCTTGTGCATCTGATGGAAATTTTTTAATCCTTTTCCTTAATCACCTCATCTGTGATGTTCAGTTTTGGTTTTATCCCCATCTCTACATGTGGTCCACCCACAGGAGTCTGGTCCTGAGGCTGCCTTGGAGCTCTTGGGTCTACCTCAGTGAGGACAGGGCACAGAGGTGGTGTGACTGCTTGGATCGTGGGAGCCCCAGCTGTGCCAAATGCTCAGGGAAGCCAGTGGCCATGGACACAAGAGATACAGCCCTAGTGAGGGCCTTTTCTGGTGCCTGGCATGAGGCACATGAGGGACAGCCCTGGCTGAACTTTTTCTCATGTGCTGCAGCAGGCACCTGATGGCCCACCCTAAAGGGGCTTTTTCTATTACTCTGGGACTGGCATGCAAGAGCTAGCCCTGAGAGGGTGTCTTTTGTTGTTCATTTGCAAGCACTAGCATGTAGGGAGGGAAAGGCTATAATAGTGGCTCCACCCACTGTGTGTGACTCAGCAGTAGCACCCTACTTCTTTGGCAGTCCGCTCTTCCCCCATAGGCATTTCCTGCTGCAGATTTCCTCCCCTCTCGTCCCCTCAGTCCATCTCCCTGCAGCCAATAGCAGTTCTCGCCCCAGGCCTGTTCTCCACTCCCCATGCTCCAGCTCTCAGCCCCCTTGCACACCTGTGAACACATATCCCAGTCCACGGCACATAGGGCCTCAGTACAGACCATCTGTTTAGTTCTCACTCTGTCCTGTCTGCCACAGATTGGCCACTTCACCCTCCTCTGACAGCTTCAGATGTTTCCCTTCTGTCCGAAGTTGATTTCCCAGTCAGAGAAGGGTTTTCCCCAGATTTGGGAATCTCTCCTCTGCTTCAGCTCCCCTGCCCTAGGGTGCATGTGCCATCCCATTTCCTCTCCTCCTCCTTCTCCCTTCTTTTTTTTTGTCTTACCCAGTTGTGCAGGGATCTTTATAGTCCTTTCCAGTGTCCAATGTCTTCTATTAGTGTTCAGTTGGTGTTCTGCGAGAACTGTTGCATCTATAGATGTATTCATGATGTATCCATGGAGTGAGGTGAGCTCCACATTCCCATACTCTTCTGCCATATTAACTCCTTCTATATTTTAAAGAATAAAAAAGATGTAATTAGATTGAGGACTGGGTTTTAATAAAATAAACAAAATTAAAGGATTCTGTGAATTTTTAAATGCTGTTGTAGGTCACTAGCTCATGAAAATAATTTTAAGAAATCTAGAATGGATACCTAGATTAAATATAAACACCCAGAGATATTTAAAATACTCTAAATCAATATTAAAAGTATAATTTTATTTACTTGTTTTTTCATTTATCATCCATAGTGATAAATAAAACTTTCTTCTTGCTAAAAAAACCCAAATGACTGTCATCAAAAAGGAACCCTAGTACACTGTTGGTGAGAATGTAAATTGGTATAGCTGCTATGGAAAATATTTGGAGGTTTCTCAAAAAACTAAAACTAGAATTACCATATAATCCAGCAATTCCATTCCTGTATATATATACAAAAAAAACAAAACACTAATTCAAAAACATACATGCACCCCAGTGATCATAGCAGCATTATTTACAAAAGCCAAGATGTGGAAGCAACCTAAGTGTCCATTAACAGTTGAATTGATAAAGCATCTATGGTATATATACGTACCAAGGACTATTACTCAGCCCTAAAAGGAATGAAATTTTGCCATTTGCAACAACATGGATAGACTTGAAAGATATTATGCTAAGTGAGGTAAGACAGAGAAAGACAAATACCATATGTTATCACTTATATGTGGAATCCAAAAGATAAACAAATGTACATAACAAAACAGAAACAAACTTGCAGATACAGAGAACAAAGCAGTGCCTACCAGTGGAGAGAGGGAAGGGGGGAAGGGTAAGATAGTGGTAGGGGACTAAGGTACAAAGTTCTATGAAAAAAATAAATAAGCTACAGCACAGGGAATACAGCCAGTATTTTATAACTTTGGATGAAGTATAATCTATAAAGATATTGAATCACTATGTTGTACACCTGAAACTAATATTGTAAATCAATTACACTTAAAAAAAAGAAAAAAAGAAAAACTAGTTTGCAACCTCAGTGCCCTGTTTCAGGCATGAATCAAAACCATTGGGTAAAAGATTTTTTAGGAACAAGATATTCATGTAGCTTCAAAGTATTACCCACAGATTACTTACTAATTATGAGTGGAAAACTGTATCTTTACAATGAAGTTATCTAGCAAACACCACCTTAATTAATTGATCAAATTTAGCATTACTAATAATGATACAAATTGACTTCATATACCTCCTTATGGGATACCATAAGAAGTATACAACATAAATAAATATTTTTTCCAAGAATAAACATAAACAAATATTTTTCCTAACCAAATTTCGACCTTTAAGTTTACAGGAAATACAGGGTATAGAAAAATGCAAAATGTTTGACATTCTCTAAGATAACTGGCTTGGAATTCTTTTAAAAAGTCAATGTCCTTGGGAAAAATGGTAGTGGTACTGTTCTATATTAAGAGGCTAAAGAAAACTAAACAAATGCAGTGCATAAACTTTGGATCTAGATTTGAAACACCTAACTATAAAACAATTTTTTTCATGACATTTGAGAAAATTTGAATATGGACCAGATATTGTGTGATATGGAATTATTATAAATTTTCCTTTGTATAAAAATGTTATTGTGGTTTTGTAGGACAGCAAGTTTATTATTTGGAGATGAATGCTAAGATATTTAGGCTTGAAGCAATTTACTTTTAAAGGGCTCAGAAAAACATACAGAGAGACAAATCAAATGTAGGAAAACATTAATTTCTGAATTTAGGTATAGACAGTGTGAGTGTTCATAGTACCATTCTTTCAACTTTTTTGAATTTTTGTAATCAAAAGTTATAGGGAAAATGCAAATAAAAAAATGCTTTGTTCCAACAGGGAAATTTGCACAGAAGAAAATCCATGTGCTTTCAAAATTCACATAATTTTCCTGTCTGCCAACCAGTGCTTTCATAATGTATATGATAATTATAACTTATGCCCTTTGTAGTGTGTTCCCACTGCTAGCCCATTTTCTAGGCCAATAACAGGCAAACACAAACTGACAGCAGCCAGTTTGAGATTCTCAATTATTCCATTCTTTTTGGTTGGTACCTATTGCTTCCATTGATCAGAAGTAGGAAAACAGTACAAGTTACCTCCCCCCACAATCTCACAACTAGTGGCATATTACAATGGAAGCAAGCCTCAGGCCTAATTCTGCCACTCATGCAGGTATTTATCTGGAAGCGGACAGAAAACAGTTGCACAAACTGTTCTGTAAACTCAGTGAAGTCTCAACTCTCTTTCCTTTCAGATGCTCTGACTGCATCATGCATTAAAGTTTAACTTGAAGCAGATGAGGTAATATTACAGCAACACAATTGCAGTCAGGCAATAAAATCCCATGATCTAATGCCCAAATGCAAGACCCCTTTGCAATCCTAGGCTTGGGCTAACATACTAAAAAGTGTGAGCTGTTCAGCTTATTAGAATCTTCTTATTTTTGTAATAATAACAGTTCTGTTGTTTCTGAAGCAATACCATTGCATTGTAGAGATTAGAAACTATAGAAGAGAAAAAAATCAATAAATAAAAATAAAAGTTTTCTATTCTCAGCATCCAAAAATCAGTACTATTAAGATATTGTTAGTACATTTTCTTCTGTATCTTTCTGTGTGTATGTTTATGAAAACACACACCCCACACAAACATATTTGCATATTTTTCCAAATTGAGGCTATGCTACCCAGTAACATCAAACTTTTTTCATTTCAACAATTTCCCCCTTTTTTCACTTTAACAATTTTTACCTTTCTGGACCATATTAACATTTCTTTAATTGACCCCAAAATTAGTTGTTCTGTAGAGTCTTACTTACTAGTTTTGTCTACTTTCTTCATGGTATTTTTCAGCTTGTTCCCCTATTTTCTTTATTTCTTATAAAGTAGAGGTTGTATTTTAAGGCTAAATGAATTCAAGTTACCTATTTTGGGAGTAGAACACATCATAGGTGATTTTGTGTACTCTATGCTGCATCACATCTGAAGATGTGTAATCTTAGTTGATTTACCTTACTGATGCAAAGATTGATCGTTGCTCTGTTCTTCTAACCTGTCAGTGCAAGCTTGGGAATGTCTATACAATATTTCTAGCCAATGCATAATCCAGACATCTTCACACATCTAAGCAATGAGAAGTCAGTTTGCCACCAATCATGCTAATTAACAAAACCACTGGTGTTGATTGGAGATGAAGTTAGATGAAACTTATAGTAGGCCCTCTGGCTTCTGATTAGAGTCTTTTATTTTTTTATTTTTATTTTTTTAAAGAACTTTCATTGAGATACAGTTGACATACAATAAACTGCATATATTTAAACTGTGCAATTTGATTTTTTTTCTTATTAGCAATGTATATGTATGACAATCCCAATCTCCCAATTCATTCCCCCCCAACCCCCCCCCCCCACTTTCCCCACTTGGTGTCCATATGTTTGTTCTCTACATCTGTGTCTCTATTTGTGCCTTGCAAAATGGTTGACTTGTACTATTTTTCTATATTCCACATATATGTGTTAATATACGATATTTGCTTTTCTCTTTCTGACCTGATTAGAGTCTTTTAAGTATGAATTAATCAGCCCTAGAGTATTTAAGTATGCATTTAAAATTAGAATACTACAATCATAACCAACCTGTGCTAGAGTGTGCATGAAAACTAAGAAACATGTATATCAAATTTCATCCACTCTAAGGGGCACTTGTCTTTTTCAAATTATAACCAGAATTCTGGGTGCATCTTAGAATCAATGCTTTCTTAAAATCACTGTTGTTGGGTAGCAATTTTTATGTAAATATCATAATCTCTAAATGCATGAACATGGTCATAGCTGCTCATGTTGTAGTCATTTTAGTTAAATTATGTTCATTGTTGAATTTTTCTATTTAAAATGTCTTCAAAAATATTACATAATGATTTGACAATGAAAGTTTTTTCTTTCTTTATGATACCTAATAAGCTAATAGTATGATTGCAATTGATGACTGATGAAATTTAGGACATAGCACTGGTTATGTTGAACTATTTAAAGTAAATTATGGATAATATAACACCAGTGGACAAAACCAAAGCTGTCTGCCCTTAGGGGCATCATCTTCAGGGATGGGGATGTTACCAAAAGCTCAGCTTCACTGTACACCAATGCTGAATTGAACCTTGGAGACAGAGTTTTGGGTGAAGTAGAAAAGGATAGCTTTATTACTTTGCCAGGCAAAGGTGGGCACAGTGATAAAGGGTTTTATAACAGTGGTCCAAGCATGGGGTCTCTGACAAGATTAGGGTGTGTGTAGGGCCTGCACTCCTCTCATTTGGTCTCAGATAATCTTGATAAGCTTCTCTTGTTCCTTTAATCTTGCCTCAGGTGGTTTCCTGGCTGCTCGTCCCTTGATTAGCAACTGTTTGAATCTGCCCTTTGGAACTCAGGGAAGGTCATGGAGGCTGGAGTCTTGCCTACAAGAAACAGAGGACAAAAAAGGCCTCCGTGCCTGGGAGCCCCTCAGGGCCTTGCATGGTTTCACTCCCTGCTTTTTCTTTGATCCTCCTCAGTCTTGAGGAGAACAGATGTTGGACAAGAAAGAGAACAATCATTTTGGATAGAGATGTTAATCATAAACTTGGCAGAGGAACTCAGTTTTAGAGGGACTTGGTTTTAATCCACACTTTGGTTTTATCTTTCCCAAATCTTTCCAGGAACTGGGTGACGACCATTCTGACTACTTCCTGCTTAGATGGGGCATAGTCCTGCCTAAATTTGGGGGAATAGACACCAAATTTAAAATATTTGAGGTCTGAGTCTTGGATCTAAGTCTAATATGATTAAGATCTCATTCCCTTGTTCCACCATTTTGATGCAGCAGACCCAGTTAGAGGTAAGAGGAGTGACAACTGGAACTTTAGTAGACAGAATAGATCTTATTCCCTTAGGAATTCAGGAGAATAAGTCTGAAGCCCAGTGTGGAACTGGTACTTTGGAGAGACTTGTGGTAGCCAGTTGTTTCCAAACCATTCCCTGTATGGGAAAAACCCATCATTACAATCCTGAAGACTCGGAAATAGGAAGCTGACCACATATATAGCAGTTAGAATTATCAAAAGAATGAGCATATGAATCTATAGCTTTACAGGTAAAAGGTATGAGAAAGGATAAGAAAACAGAACTTTGATTCATTTCATTCAAGTTTCATACTTGTCAGAACAAATACTTAAAGTTTCTGAGTAGTAAGAAGAATGTCATAGAATCCCTTTCATTTTTCTACAAGCTGCTGCTCAGATCCTTACTCTTTTTCACACTTTCAGCAGCACTGAGTCTCTTGCTTTAAAGGGATTCAAGGGAGCTTCCAGATGAGGGGCAGACCTGTGGGACACAAACTCATGCATAGTGGTTAACAATTAACTAATGTGTTGTACATACTGTTTAATCTTTACCTCCTGTGTTAGAAATGTTTCTCTTTCTTTACTCTTAGGAGCTAAGAGTGGTCTCCTGTATATAATTTCATAAGGGCTCAATCCTAGCCCACTTCTAGGGGCCACCGGTATATGGAGGAGAGCAATCAACAAGACCATGTTCCATCTTAGATGAGTTTCCTGACATTGCTTAGTGAGAGTTTCCTTCAGAGTGTGATTTATCTCCTTAGCCTTTCCGTAAATTGGGGTCTCCATGCTGAGTAAATTTTCCATTTTATACCTAAAGCTTTATTTGCTGTTTGTATTATTTCTTCAACAAAAGCAGATCCATTGTCACTCTGAATAGTAGAGGAAAGGCAGTACCCAGGAATAGTGTCCTGAAGAAGGTTTTTTGTCACTTCAGATGCTTTTTTCCATTCTGGCTGGAAAGACCTCTACTCAACATTAATCCAGGTACAATCCTCTTAAATCTTTAGCCAAAATCTTGTTGAAGAGGGTGAGGGACTTTTTAAATCCTTGTGGCATCCTGAGTGACATAGCTCAGAAAATTCAAGTTCGCCACAATACAGGAATGAATGTGTCTAAAATCACATCCACAATGGTCACCTAGTTTTACCATAGTTACTCCATTTTGACTTTCAAATGCTTTCCCCTACTCAGTGATAAAGCAGATATACAATGTATGTCTGAAAGGCCACAAAACAGGTCACTTTTTAAAGTTAAAGCAGGTATAGGCCAGAGTGACTTCCTTATACCTCAATAAGTACAGATTTTTTTTCTTTCATTTTCCCTTTTGATTGCAAGTATTTCAATAGAAGACATTGATGATCAAAAATATCTATCTCTCAGTGCTGGGGTGATTCAGTTCTTTTCCCTGGGTGTAAATCATATCCCTCAGTGCTAGGCCTCCTTTATATTTGCCTAATTAATCCATGTTGGGGGAAAACTGATCAGGTATTGTGAACAAACTCAGAGGTATGTTAAGTAGGAAATGCTTTATAGGCGATACATTTTATCATTTATGCCCAGTTGTCGTATGAGCACTGTACGTGTGCTTTTAGCAGTAGACCTAAAGCAAACAGTGATAAATCATGAGTAATTACATGCTGATAACCTCGCTACATAATTTTCCTTTTCTCCTAAACACCAGGGCAAAAGTGTGGCTAACACAATAACAATCATAAATATGGACTTTAATTAACAGATCTAGAATTTTATATCTATTGAAACATCTTTTTTTCCCTAAAATTACCCTTATCTCTATTGAACACAGCCAAACCAAGACATTTGCTCTCAAAGTTTGGTCCATTGATCAGGTAGGCTCCTCCACCTTGACTCTGGTGTAATTCCTCAGAAGGAGTCTCAAACTAAATCTCCTAAAGTTCTCTTGAGGTTTAGAAAGCCATACGAAAGGCCTGCAGATTTTGCCTTGGTGGGTTTCTCTTTTATAGACTTCCCCAAAATATCAAGTTTCCTGCTAATGCAAGGAGTCTGTCTTTCTCACTCACATGATAAGGCTGCTCAGAACCCAAGAGTCTCCAGTTTCTGGAGGGACCAGGCAGAGAGAAAAGAAAAACATTTCAAGTTAACCTACAGAGGTGTAATTTACCCAGTTGCTCTAAGTCATAAGTAGCTTGAGGGGAAAGCCTTCCTAATATCTGGAGAACATGAGTCAAAACGAGTAATATTTCAGACCAAAACAAAAAACAAAAAAAAACAAACCCATAAACATTATAACCATATTCACTAGTTCACTCAGTAACCAATCCTTTTGTTAACTCTTTATGAAGCCATCAGATTCTCCATTAAGATTTTTTTCCTTACCCAGCTCAGCAGTATGATATAAAATTTATCAGAGACCCATATTTGTCAAAAGGGGTCCTTCACATAAATCTTCTTTAAGATGAAGCACCTTTGTAAAAGCATCAGAGTACAACAACAGAAAGACTTAAAAGGGTGCAGTTAAACATCTGATTGCAGTGTTTACTGGCATTACATTTAACTTGACTGATTGATTACATTTAATCTAATATACCAAATAACCCTAGTTAAATATTTCTCTCTGAGATGCCTCAGTGGCCCTCTGAAGCATCTCAAAGTTAGTTGGAGGTCAAAATAACTTTTAGAAACTGCCAAACAATACTTATTTGTTTTATCAAAGTGAAAAGATTTCAATGGCAAACACAGATCTCTAAAAGGCAAAGGAACCCACAAGCTGTTATCAAAAGCAATATTCCAAGAAAATTTTGAAGGAAGAATACAAATCTGGTCTTGCCCTAGAACACTCCCAACAAAATCCATTTACCCAACTAGATTTAATCCAATCCTACAAAATCCTGATCATGCACAACTCTAAAAACATGTGCTTTCTTATAGATTATTTTTTATAATATCTCAGGGTGGCACCAAATACCTTTAGTTTTCTAAATACCTTTAGTCTCTCTCTGCCAAGGGAAGCAGATATTCACTAATTAATGTTTCAGTATCTTGTTTTATTTGGAAATGCCCTACCTATTCAATAAACTTCCATCATTTAACTTAACCCTAAATTTTTAAGTTACCAAGTACCTGAAGAGATTATTCTTAAGTACACATTCCTAAAACAATTATTCCTAAAGAGTTTCCCCAAAAGCTCTTATCTCACTTGCATTACTTAACATTGATGACTCTAAAGACACATCTATATTAATCAAACAAACAAGCTTACCTTCAATAGCAGATATCAGTTCAGCACTGAATATTTCCCAGATCATGTCGTCCTAAAATTTATCTTGGCCAGTTTTCTAGACATTTAGATTTAATTTGTAAGTGTTTACTTTCAAGTCAATTAAATAGAGCTCATTTACAAGTTGACTTTTACAGAAAGACCAAACCAGAGACCTCAGTTTTTCCACTTGACTTTAAGGCCTTCTTTCCCCACCTTTTTCTTCAGTCTTGGGAACTAGAGGTGGTATAGATAAGTGTTCCAGAGGACCCAGGCACAGGCCAAGAGAGAAATAACAGTTCCTTTTCATGGGTGCATAGCTGAAGATCTCCCAGCTTTGTAAAAATACCCTGGGCAAGGGTTACAAGATGGAATAGAGCTCTTGTCATCCATATCAATGCTAGTCTAAAAGGGAAAATCCCACCAACGTTCTGCCACAGGCAGCACCCAATGCAATAGGGTACCCTGCTGTTGTCACATGTGAGCCATTATTCATCTCAACCAGTCAATGCAAGTACTGAGACACAGTCATACAAAAACAAACATGATCCCACAAACAAAACATATGCAACTCTTTTCTCAGTGTACCTTATTTTCCTTTCCCTTCAGAAAAAAAAAAAAAAACAGCTCTAGGCAAAATGACTTTCCTGTCTCTTTTTACCATCAGGCTGTTATCCATCTGCTCACTTTCTTTATTATGTCACTGCATGAATGCTTGAAAATATGGTACTTCTCCTGTCTTTCTATTCCTGTGACAAAACAGCTCTAGCTTTTTCCTCATTTTCAAGAATATACATTTGCCAAACAGAATTACAATAGAATTTCCTTTTCTTTGTCATAGGTTTATAACTATAGGTCTACCAAGCTGCCAGAATTTTCCCCAGGGGACTAGCAGTTGGAATTGAATAAGTGCTTCCCATATTGATCGAAAAATCCTCATGCATAGACTGAAAACAAAACAGAGCCCTCACCAGTCTTATGCCAGAAAAAAACAGATAACACAAAGTTCTGAGTAGCTGCTTCCAGGTCCCTCTTAGCCTGTGACCTATGTCCAAGCAGTGCCCTACAGATGGAATTTCTGAAACAGAAAATCCCCTGACAGGAACTGAACATTCCCCAGGCAGAACCAAAAGTTCCTCAGATGGACAAGATCAAAGGAGTCTGGGAGTGCACTCCCAAGGACTTACCCAGATTCTGGCAGAGGTGTCACAATGTCAGGTGATATCTTTTCTGCTTCCCCAAATTAATTCCTCAGATTAGAAAATTCAGGGTGGTCCAGGCAGGAGGAAGAGAGGAATGACCTCAAGGCAAAAAGGGCCTCAGCAGCTGCTAGGGTGGTCCCTCTCTTCCACTGTCTATTCCCACCTCAGAGTTCCAGCTGCCAGGGTGGTGGATTGGGTATGACTGGGGCTCAGCCTTTCCAGGCAAGGATCCTAGGTGATCTGGCCTCTAAGGACCCCACCCTAGGGACTCCCCTACTGATCGTCCCTGTGTCAGTCCCACCTGGGTTGCCAAAATTGTTAACTGAAAGCTCAGCTTCTCTGTACATCAGTGCCGAATCAAATCTCAGAGACAGAGTTTTGGGTGAAGTAGAAAAAGATAGCTTTATTACTTTGCCAGGCAAAGGCAGACACAGCAGGCTTCTTCCTCAAAACACTGTGTGTCCCAAACCCAGAGGATTTGATGAAGGATTTTATAACAGTAGTTCAAGGGTGTGGTTCCTGACAAGATTAGGGTGTATGTAGGGCCTGCACTCCTTTAATCTCATCTCAATCAGTTTCCTAATCCTGATGAGTTTCTCTGGTTCTTTTAGTCTTGCCTCAAGTGGTTTCTTGGCTGCTCCTCCCTTAATTAGCAACTGTTTGAATCCGCCCTTTGGAATTTAGGGAAGGTCATGGAGGCTGGAGTCTTGCCTACAAGAAATGGGGGACAAAAGTCCTCTGTGCCTGGGAGCCCCACAGTGCCCTGCTCAGTTTCAGGGACTGCTCACTTTGACAGACACTGACTCACTCTCCCCCTCCATTAGTATCTTACCCTATTAAAAACTTTTTATTATGCAAAATTTCAAGTATATGCAATATTCAACATTGCATATCATTATTTAATATCAAAATATAAAAAATGGAAAGAATATTACAAGGAACTCTCATGTGCCTATCACCCAGCTTCAACAATTATCAATATTTAGCAAATCTTGTTTCATCTATATCCCTATTCATTTCCCCTGCTCCCATGTTATTTTGAAGCAAATCTGACATTATTTTATCCATAAATACTTCAGTATGTATATTGAAAAATGAAAATTCTGTGTACATATAAACACAATATAATTATCACATCTAAAAATAAATTGTTAATAATTATTTGGTATCATTAATATTCTGTGTTCAATTTTCCAGTAGTCTCAAATATGTCTTATGTTTTTTCTTTGACTCAGGATCTAAATAATGTCCACACATAGGACTCTCTTCAAATGTTTTTTAAGTTTCTTTTAATCTCTAGCAGAAATCAACCAAAGGTTTCCAAAAAGGATTAGATAATGCATATTGAAGGCTTTATGAGCTATATGGACTCTGTTGCAGCTACTTATTTCTACCTTTGTAATACAAAACTAGCCATTGATAATATGTGAATGAATAAGCATCACAATACTCCGATAAAACTTTAACAAGGCATAGTTTGGTGATCCCTTATCTATAGCAGTAGGTTTCAAACTTTTCTGTGTATCAGAATCACTTGGAGGGCTAATAAAGAACACAAAGGCCAGGGTTTTATAGGGTAGTGCCGCTATATTTTTACCATGTTCCTGTCTATAAGTTTCTTCATCTCTTTCTTTTTTCTTATAATTTATTTGTTAAAGGAAACGGGTCATTTGTCCTTTAAAGTTTCCCATAGTTGAATCAATAGGCTTGCTCTTGATTTGTTTCTTGGCAATTTGGTGTTTTTTCTGTTATATTTGGGTTTTTTTTTTGAGAGGGGGTTTAGAGTGGGGAGGGCAAACATACTTAATAAATTGTTCTGTTCTTCCTACAGTAGGCACATAATATGTGACTGTCATATTTTTCCCATTATTTTTAAGAGAAGGATTTTCTTAGAGTCATTAAATGGCAGAGCTGAAAGGCTTTTTAGATTACCCAATAACTTTCTCATTTTATAGGTGAGGGAACAGATACCTAGGGATGGAAAAAGATAGGCCCAAAGTCATACAATGCATTAGTGATAGAACCAGTTTAATGAATTTATTCATTTTTATTTATATTTTTTCATATTTGCTGAGGTATAATTGATAAAAAAATTGTATATATTTATGGCATATTACTTATATACCATAATGATGTTGTTATATGTATATATTGTGAGATAATTTCCACAATAAAGTTAATTACTATATTACCTCACATAGTTACCATATCTTCTTTCTTTCTTTTTTTCTTTCTTTCTTTCTTTCCTTCCTTCCTTCTTTTTTCTTTCTTTCTTTCTTTCTTTCTTTCTTTCTTTCTTTCTTTCTTTCTTTCTTTCTTTCTTTCTTTCTAGAACACAAGATCTACCCTCTTAACAAATTTCAATTTCAAAATACAATTGTTAACTATATTTATATTGCTGTCTATTAGATCTCCAAAACTTACTCATCTTATGTAACTGAAACTTGGTACCCCTTGACCAATGTCTCCCCATTTCCCCTTCCCCCAGCCCCTGGCAACTACCATTCTACTCTCTGTGCCTGACTTATTTCATTTAACATAATATCCTCCAGGTTCATCCATGTTGTTGCAAATGGCAGTATTTCCTTCTTTTTTAAGGCTTATTGATATTTCATTGTGTGTATATATTTATTTGTCCATCTAAAGATGCTTAGGTTATTGTGACTAATGCTGCAATGGATATGGGAGTACAGATATTCTCTTTGAGATACTGATTTCATTTCCTTTGAATATATACCTAGAACTGGAATTGCTGGATCATAAGGTAGTTCTGTTTTTATAGGCATTTTAATTTTTGACCTCTGATCTAAACCATCTAATCAAAATTATTTTTTTTGTAAACTGGAGACTTTTTATAACTTCTCTCTCATACCTATTTCTTTGTTTTAAATTTTGCTGTTCAAGAAGTTGTACCCATTTTCTCTAGTCTAAGTGGACTAGAGAATTTAAGATTTATTTGCTCTCAAATCATATTACAAACCTCTGCCTAATTAACTACTCATGATCCCCTTAGTTTTTTGTTTCATTCATCTTATTAACCCACTATTATGCCACTTAGTGGTTTTCAAAATGTATAATAAAAGGAGAGTTGTCAAATGGAAAGAAATCTCCCCAACGAATAGATTACCTTTCAAATCTCATAAGAGGACCAAGAAGGAAAAGAGTGTCCTAAATGGAATACCAAGAACCTTCATCAGAGAAATAGAAGGTGATTTTAGCTTAAAGGGGCCCCCATAGGGGCTGATTTCTTGACAGGAACTAGACAAGCAAGCAGTGGGATGCAATAGGATGACTGTAAGACTTGGAGCCCAAGAGATATGGGCTAGAATCTCTGTATTGCCATGTATTCACAAACTGTTTGACCTTGACCAAGTGCTTTACGCTCTGTGAAACTAGGCTTCAGAGATAAAATACTCTGCCTTTTGGAATTGAGGATTAAGTGAGCTCTGGCATTTTCCACCAAAGTCACTTTCTTTCAAAGCTCACAAAAAGAGCTTTCCTCCTCACACATGCTGAAGGTTGTTGTCTCACAAGCGTCCTTGCCTTGCTACTAGTGGCTTAGCCATTCTGGATTTTGGTGGCAGCATGGAATTGCTTTACCATTTTAATATCTGAAGTATTCTGTCACTAAAGAATAAGGGTTAATTACTGAAGTGTTTAAACTGTTAGAAGGGATCGCCAGTCCAACAATACCAAAGGCCTGTGAATAGTTGCTGTTCGTTATCATCTGAATGGCACCCAACCTTTGTCATGGGCTTAACAGACTTTATTAGGACTTGTCTAAGGATTCTGTCCTTGTCGATTACCTTCTTAGTGACCAGAGCCTGCTTCTTGATGAGGTCAGTTTCTCAAGGGCCTTGACCTGGGCAGTGTTTGTGGTGAGCTGTTCCATTCCCTCATCTCCCCACCCCCACAGCCAAACTGACCAAAGGGCTGCACACCTTTTACATGGCTGCCTCGAGTACTACAGGAAAGAGTGCTAGAGGCTCTCAGTTCTAGTAAAAATAATTTATTAGTATCTTCTCTGTGTGAGACATACACACCTGGAAGTTTTTTTTATTAGGAAAGGCAGATAAGAAACAGACAATTGCAACATACTCAACTTGCCAGTGGTGTCAGTCAAGATGAGGACAGTGGACTGTGAGAGCCCTGAAGGAGATATCACCTAAAGTGAATCTCAAAGGATAAATAGACATTTGTTGGATCTAGGAGGATGGAGACATTCTGAACAGAGGCAATGGCATAAGCAAAGATATGGAGATCTGAAACAGCATGATATAGCCAGAAAACCTTATCTAAGTGGTGTAGTATATGAGTGTTAGACATCAGCAGTGCATAGATGGGGGCTCCTGGAGAGATCATTATAACAGCAGATACTTCTAATAGACTATTTCCAGGATACCATGATAAAGCAATTTAGCTCTATTTCACCACCCTCTGAGGTGGATACTATTTTTTACGAGTGGGAAAACTGAAGCCCAGAGAGGTTTGGTCACTAACACTCACTGTTGCACAGCTAATGGGTGGCAGTGTTGGGATTCAAATCCAGGTCAGCTTCAGTGTCCAAGCTGTACATTGAGATTGGAAATAGGCATCAAGTTACTGAAGACTTTTTAATTGCTACTTTGTAGAGAATTAGCTGTGTCTTATAAGTGATAGGAAGCCACTAAAGGTAATTTAAGTAAAGAAAGTGACTAGGGACCAGAAAACTTGGGATTATAGGCTCTTCTCTAATCAGCCTGACTGTGGCTTCAGCCGAAGCTTTTTCCTTCTTTGGACCTCTGTTTTTTCATCTGTAAAGTGAGGACAATGATAAAGTGCTAATCTTAAGGGTCTCTTTTGGCTGTTTGAGTTTTTTTTGTCTCTCTAGCTAGGGCTGGGAGAGAGACTAGATTCCTGATTGATGAGACTAGTAGGCACTTCCTGTATGTGCTTGTTCTTTATATATGCTTTATACATGCTGTACCTCTTGCCCTGGAATGCTGTCTTGCTTCCCTCCTGTTTTTCCAAATACTATAGCCAGCCATCCCCCTTCCCTTGACTTCTACAATGCTACAAACTAAGTTAGCTATGTCTCACTTTGGCCCCTAATTATAAACTATCATGTATTCTTTGCTAGGTGATTCCTTTGTAATATTTTCTTCCCATATGTATTTTTGGCCTCTCCTTTCCTTCTACTTGTTAGTTTCTCTTACCCCCTAAAGCTAATCTAGCACAATCTTGGTTACAAGGGGGCCTTGGAAAAAATCTTGTTAATCATTTTCTTTCTCTTCTGGCAGTGTGTGTGAGCACAGCAAAGAGAATCTTATGACCCCCTCTAACATGGGGGTGATCTTTGGGCCCACTCTCATGAGAGCTCAGGAGGACACTGTGGCTGCCATGATGAACATCAAATTCCAGAACATTGTGGTGGAAATCCTAATTGAGCACTTTGTCAAGGTATGTATTTCCTGTCCTCACCATCACTCCTTCAAACATGCAACACTTTCCACTAGCCAATTTTTAGAGTTGTGTCTTCTCCTTGGCTCAAGTTATAATGGAAGGAAATTCCATATGACACAGTGGCATTTAATAGCATTTCTGACTCTGTAAAAGTCATTCATTCAGCAAACTTTGCTTGAGCATGCAGTTGTTTTATTATCAGGCCCCATGCAAGATGGTATAGCAGAAGAAAGATATCCCTGTTCATGCCTTTAAGGAGTTAATAGTATAATATGAATACAACCGTGTAAACAAAGGAAAATGATAGGTATAAAAGCAGTATATGTACAATTGAACCATAAAGAAAGCAATACTTATGCTTACTTAAACCCCATCACATTCTCAAAGAATTTAAAGTGCTATATTTATATGGTATGTAAAATATGAGGAAGTGTACATTATAATATGGTCAAATGAAAAATGAAAAATAGTGATACAGAAGAAAATGAACCCAGGAATGAGGCTACACAGGAAATGTTTAATGACAAGTCCTATGCACTTGCTATGGATGGCCCTATATTTGACTTTAAGCTTTCTAGCAGCCAATGCCATCCTAATAGAGCATAATTCAATAAAAACTTTTCTTCAGGAGGAGGGACTGGTGGTATAGTCCATGTGGTATGCAAAGTTCAAATCCAAGCTCTTCTACTTACTAGATGTATTATGTAGGATACAGGTTAGGCTACTAAGACACCATAGTGGCCCCAACACAAGAGATTTAATTCTGGGTTTTGGAACAGTTCAGAAAGGTGGTCCAGGCCTGATACTATAACTTGACAGGGACTAAAACCCAGGTTATCCCTTTGTTGTTTTGTCATCCCTAAGGTGCTGCTTCATCTACATGACCAAATATCTTCTTCATTATATCAATTCAGAAATATGAAAGAAAGTGGAGGATATAACCCTTTCCTTTAAGGCAGTGACCTGGAAGTCACACATATCACTTTCATTTACATACCATTTATCAGAATTTAAACTCGTGGTCACATCTAGCTATAAGAGAAGCAAGGAAAGTTAGTTTTTATTTGGGGCAGCCATGTATCCAGCTAAGGCTTTAGTTCTTTTATTAAAAGAAGGAGAGGATGGATATTGGAGAACAACTGGCGTTCTCTGCCATATTATCTGTGTTACATCGAACAGTATAACTTTTCTGATAGTCATTTTTTTCAGCTGAAATGTGAAGACAATAATAAACACATGCTATGTGACAGTCACATGCCAAGGCCATTTAGCTAGTGACAGAGCTGGAATTTAAATCCAGGTACCTGGCTCAGAGTTGAAGTACTTAATCATTATGCAGTGCTGCCTCACCAGTCATTTTGGTACAGTGATAATATTGGGTATATACAAGACACTTTGGAATTATCAAGGATGTGCTGGCAGAGAAGTACAACCTATGTCAATACTTAAAGTGGGAAAAAAAAAGGGAAACAGGGAAAAGAAATTTCAAGGAGATAGTTTAGCATGAACAAAGGCCTAAGGGCCTAAAACCCAAAACCATTTTATATTGTTGAAACATGAAATTAAAATAGGAGTGACAGGAGATGTGATTGGAGGCAGACAGTGGCCATGTCCTAAAAGGACTAGACTTTGTCTAGTTAAGGAATTTCGAATGTTTGAAATTATACCTGAAGGCCTAGGAAAGCCTTGCTTCAAAGTAGAGTAGTATGACAAGTAGACTTACATTTGGGAGACTGTATGGATTGGGCTGTACTTCATACATGTGTGGAATACAGAATGGGAAATTTTTTATACATCATTGTTAGAGTATAATTGCTTTAAAACGTTGTGTTAGTTTCTGCTGTACAAGAAAGTGAATCAGCTATATTTGTACATATATCCCTATATCCCCTCCCTCTTGAGTCTCCCTCCCACCTTCCCCATCCTACTTCTCTAGGTTGTCACAAAGCATCAAGCTGATCTCCCTGTGCTATGCAGCAGCTTCCCACTAACTATTTTACATTTGATAGTGTATATATGTCAATGCTACTCTCTCACTACATCCCAGCCTCCCCTTCCTGCCCTGTGTCCTCAAGTCCATTCTCTACATCTGTATCTTTATTTCTGCCCTGTCACTTCATCAGTACCTTTTTTCGAGATGCCATACATGCATTAGCACACAGTATTAGTTTTTCTCCTTCTGGCTTACTTCATTCCATATGACAGGTGGTAGGTGCATCCACCTCACTACAAATAACTCAATTTCATTCCTTTTTATGGCTGATATTCCATTGTATATATGTGCCACCTCTTCTTTATGCATTCATCTGTCAATGGACAGTTAGGTTGCTTCCATGTCCTGGCTACTGTAAATAGTGCAGCAATGAACATTGTGGTACCTGTATCTTTGAATTCTGGTTTTCTCAGGGTATATGCCCAGTAGTGGGATTGCTGGGTCATATGGTAGTTCTATTTTTAGTTTTTAAGAAATCTTCATACTGTTTTCCATAGTGGCTGTATCAATTTACATTACCACCAGCAGTGCAGTAGGGTTCCCTTTTCTCCACATCCTCTCCAGCATTTATTGTTTGCAGATTTTTTGATGATGGTAATTCTGAGTGGTGTGAGGTAATACCTCATTGTGGTTTTGATTTGCATTTCTTTGATAATTAGTGATGTTGAGCATCTTTTCATGTGCCTCTTGGCTATCTGAATGTCTTCTTTGGAGAAATGTCTATTTAGCTCTACTGCTCATTTTTAGATTGGGTTGTTTGTTTTTTTGATATTGAGCTGCATGAGCTGCTTGTATATTTTGGAGATTAATCCTTTGTCAGTTATTTCATTTGCAAATATTTTCTCCCATTCTGAGGCTTGTATTTTCCCCTTGTTTATTGTTTCCTTTGTTGTGCAAAAGCTTTTAAGTTTCATTAGGTCCCATTTGTTTATTTTTGTTTTTATTTCCATTACTCTAGGGGGATGGTCAAAAGCATCTCGCTGTGATTTATGTCATAGAGTATTCTGCCTATGTTTTCCTCTAAGAGTTTTATACTGTGTGGCCTTACATTTAGGTCATTAATCCATTTTTAAGCTCTTTATTGGAATATAATTGTTTTACACTCTTGTACCAGTTTTGAGGTACACCAAAGTGAATCAGCTGTATTTATACATATATCCCCTCCCTCCCACGAATCCCTCCCACCCTCCCTGTCCTGACCCTCTAAAGGATCACCCATCATTGGAGGTTCCTTAAAAAACTAAAAATGGAACTACCATATGACCCAGTAATCCCACTACTGGGCATATACCCAGAGAAAACCATAATCCAAAAAGAAACATGTACTGTAATGTTCATCGCAGCATTATTTACAATAGCCAGGACATGGAAGCAACCTAAATGCCCATCAACAGATGAATAGATAAAGAAGATGTGGCACATATATACAATGGAATATTACTCAGCCATAAAAAGGAATGAAATTGAACTATATGTAATGAGGTGGATAGACCTAGAGACTGTCATACAGAGTAAAGTAAGCCAGAAAGAGAAAAACAAATACTGAATGCTAGCTAACTCATATATATGGAATCTAAAGAAATGGTACTGATGAACCCAGTGACAGGGCAAAAGTGGAGATGCAGATGTAGAGAATGGACTTGAGGACACGGGGCTGGGGTGGGGGTGGGGGGGCGAAGGGGAAGCTGGGATGAAGTAAGAGAGTAGCATAGACATAGATACACTACGAAATGTAAAATAGATAGCTAGATTTCTTTCATCAGTGTCTTATAGTTTTATGTATACAGGTCTTTTCCTTCCTTAGGTAGGTTTATTCCTAGGTATTTTATTCTCTTTGTTGCAGTGGTAAATGGGAGTGTTTCTTTAATTTCTCTGATTTTTCATTGTTAGTGCATTGGAATGCAAAAGAATTCTGTTCATTAATTTTGTAACCTGCTACTTAACCAAATTCATTGATTAGTTCTGGTAGTTTTCTGGTGGCATTTTAAGGATTTTCTGTGTATATTATCATGCCATCTGCAAACAGTGACAGTTTTACTTCTTCTTTTCCAATATGGATTCCTTTTATTTCCTTTTCTTCTCTGATTGCCATGGCTAAAACTTTCAAAACTATGTTGAATAATAGTGATGAGAGTGAGCACCCTTGTCTTGTTCCTGATCTTAGATGAAATGCTTTCAGTTGGTCACCATTGAGAATGATGTTGTCTGTGTGTTTGTCATACATGGCCTTCATTATGTTGAGGTAGGTTCCCTGTATGCCCACTTTTTGAGAGTTTTTATCATGAATGTGTGTTGAATCTTGTCGAAAGCTTTTTCTGCATCTATTGAGTGTATCATATGTTTATTTTTCCTTCAATTTGTTGATATGGTGTATCCCATTGATTGATTTGCATATCTTGAAGAATCCTTGCATTCCCAGGATAAACCCCAATTGATCATGGTGTGTGATCTTTTTAATGTGCTACTGGATTCTGTTTGCCAGTATTTTTGGGGGGATTTTTGCATCTATATTCAGCTCTGATATTGGCCTGTAATTTTGTTTTGTTGTGACATCTTTGTCTGGTTTTGGTATCAGGGTGATGATGGCCTCATAGAATGAATTTGGCAGTGTTCCTCCCTCTGCTGTATTTTGGAAGACTTTGAGAATGATAGGTGTTAGCTCTTCTCGAAATGTTTGGTAGAATTTGTCTCTGAAGCCATCTGGCCCTGGGCTTTTTTTAATGGAAGAGTTTTATTCAGAGTGTCAATTTCAGTGCCTAATTCTTTCGGGTTCAGTCTTGGAAGGTTGTATTTTTCTAAGAATTTGTCCATTTCTTCCAGGTTGTCCATTTTATTTTCATATACTTGCTTATATTAGTTTCTCATGATTCTTTGTATTTCTGCAGTGTCAGTTGTTTCTTCTCCTTTTTCATTTCTATTTCTGTTGATTTGAGTTTTCTCCCTTTTTTTCCTGATTAGTCTGGCTAATGCCTTATCAGTTTTGTTTATCTTCTCAAAGAACCAGCTTTTAGTTTTATTGATCCTTGCTGTTGTTTCCTTCATTTCTTTTTCATTATTTCTGATCTGATCTTTATGATTTCTTTCCATCTGCTAACTTTGGTGGGTTTTTTTGTTGTTGTTGTTGTTACTGTTGTTCTTTCTCTAATTGCTTTAGGTGTAAAGTTAGGTAGTTCATTTGAGTTTTTTCTTGTTTCTTGAGGTAGGATTGTATTGCTATAAAGTTCCCTCTTAGAACTGCTTTTTCTGCATCCCATAGGTTTTGGATCATCGTGTTTTCATTGGCATTTGTTTCTAGGTATTTATTGATTTCCTCTTTAATTTCTTCAGTGATCTCGGTTATTTAGTAGAATGTTGTTTATTCTCCATGTGTTTGTATTTTTTCAGTTTTGTTTTTTGTAAATGATATCTAGTCTCATAGTCTTGTGGTTGGAAAAGATGCTTGAAATGATTTCAATTTGCTTGAATTTACTGAGGCTTGATTTGTGACCCAAGATGTTATCTATCCTGGAGAATATTCCATGTGCACTCAAGAAGAAAGTGTACTTTTTTATTTTTTGAATGGAATATCCTATAAATATCAATTAAGTCCATTTGGTTTAATGTGTCATTTAGAGCTTGTATTTCCTTATTTAATTTCTGCTTCAATGATCTGTCCATTGGTGTAAGTGGGGTGTTAACATCACCTAATATTTTGGGGGTCCTGTCAGTTTACCCTTTTATGGCTGTTAAAATTTGCCGTACGTATTGAGGTACTCCTATGTTGGGTGCATAAATATTTACAATTGTCATATCTTCTTCTTGGATTGATCCCTTGATCATTATGTAGTGTCCTTCCTCGTGTCTTGTAATAGTCTTTATTTTAAAGTCTATTTTGTCTGATAGGAATATTGCTACTCCAGCTTTCTTGTGATTTCCGTTTACATGGGATATCTTTTTCCATCTCCTTACTTTCAGTCTATATGTGTCCCTTGGTCTGAAGTGGGTTTCTTGTCGACAGCATTTATATGGATCTTGTTTTTGTATCCATTCAGCCATTCTGTGTCTTTTGATTGGAACATTTAACACATTCACATTTAAGGTAATTATCAATATATGTGGTTCTATTACCATTTTCTTAGTTGTTTGGGGTCTACTTTTGTAAGTCTTTTCCTTCTCTTCTGTTTCTTGCCTAGAGAAGTTCCTTTAGCATTTGTTGTAAAGCTGATTTGGTGGAGCTGAATTCTCTTAGCTTTTGCTTGTCTGTAAAGCTTTTGATTTCTCCATCAAATCTGAATGAGAGCCTTGCTGGTTACAGTAATCTTGGTTGTAGGTTTTTCCCTTTCCTCACTTTAAATATGCCCTGCTACTCACTTCTGGCCTGCAGAGGTTCTGCTGAATGATCAGCCATTAACCTTATGGGGATTCTCTTATATGTTGATTGTTGCTTTTCCCTTGCTACTTTTAATATTTTTCTCTGTATTTAATTTTTGATAGTTTGATTCATATATGTCTCAGGCTGTTTCTCCTTGGGTTTATCCTATATAGGAATCTCTGCACTTCTTGGACTTGATTGACTATTTCTTTCCCCATGTTGGGGACGTTTTCAACTATAATCTCTTCAAATATTTTCTCAGATCCTCTCTTTTTCTCTTCTTCCTCTGGGTCCCCTATAATTCAAATGGTGGTGCATTATTGTTGTCCCAGAAGTCTCTGGGACCATCCTCAATTCTTTTCATTGTTTTTTCTTTATTCTGCTCAGGGACAGTTATTTCCTCCATTCTATCTTCCAGCTCACTTATCTGTTCTTCTGCCTCAGTTATTCTGCTATTGATTCCTTCTAGAGTATTTTTAATTTCATTTATTGTGTTGTTCATCACTGTTTGCTCTTTAGTTCTTCTAGGTCCTTGTTAAACATTTCTTGTATTTTCTCCATCTGTGCCTCCATTCTGTTTCTGAGGTCTTGGATCATCTTTACTATCATTACTCTGAATTCTTTTTTCAGTTTGATTGCCTATCTCTTCTCCATTTGTTTCATCTTATTTTTACCTTTGTGTCTTGTTTTTACCTTGTTCCTTCATCTGCTGCATTTGTTTAACTTACTGTCGTCTCATTTTCTTTAACTTACTGTTTTGGGGGTGTCCTCTCCTCAAGCTGCAGGGTCATATTCCCTCTTACTTCTGTTGTCTGTCTCCAGTGAGGAGCTTGGTCCAGTGGCTTGTGTAGGCTTCCTGGTAGGGGGACTGGTGCCTGTGTTCTGGTGGGTGGTGCTGGATCTTGTCTTTCTGATGGGCAGGGCCATGTCTGGTGGTGTGTTGTGGAGTGTCTGTGAACTTAGTATAACTTTAGTCAGCCTGTCTGCTAATGGGTGGGATTATGTTCCTGTCTTGCTAGTTATTTGGCATGAGGTGTCCAGCACTGGAGATTAATGCCCGTTGGGTGGTGCTAGATCTTAGTGTTGAGATGGAGACCTCTGGTTGAGACCTTGCTGATTAATATTCAATGGGGCTGGGAGTTCTCTGTTGATCCAACATCCTGGACTCAGCTCTCCAACCTCGGAGGCTCAGGCCTGGCCCTTGGCCAGGGCACCAACACCCTGCAAACTGCACAGCATGGAAGAAAAGGAAGAAGAAGAAGAAAAAAGAACAGAGAAAACCCCAAAACAAATGGTAAAAGCAACACTAAGCAGACAAAAATCACACAAAGAAATCTACACACACGCACTCGCAAAAAGAAAAGAAAAAAAAAAAACAGAGAGAAAATAAAGAAGAGAGCAATGAAACCAATAAGCAAACCCAAAAATAAAAACAAGGACTACAAACTAAACTAACAAAAACATAAAACCAGAAACAAATCAGATGCATAAATCAAACCAGAAAGTCCTGCAGTAGTTCTAAGTTGGTCTCTGGACCTGCTGTCGGCACTGTGGTGTCAGCTCAGACTGATCTGGCCCTACTCCCATGTGTACTTACCCCCAAAGTCCACAGCCCCAATTGTAGGAACACTCGTTGTCTAGTCTGTTATTCCACAGGTACAGGGCTTACCAAGCCAATTGTAAGGATTTAATCCACTGCTCCTGTGGCTGCATGGAGATATTTCCCTTTCTCTCCTTTGGTTGCACAGCCCTTGGGGTTCAGCTTTGGTTTTACTCACCCCCCCGCCCCTGTGTGTGTGAACTGCCCTCAGAAGTCTGTTCCCCACCCAGGCAAAAGGGGGTGAAAGCAGTGGCTGGTTAGGGCTCACTTGCTCACTCAGGCCAGGGGAAGGGATGGATATGGCAGTCACAATTGAAATACCCAAGGAGTGCCTTTAGCAGCAGAGGCCACCATGAAGTTGCAAGAGCCTGAAGTGTGCCATGCATTCTCTGGGGGAAGTTGGCCCCAGGTCGCAGGACCTTTGGTAGTGGCGGGCTGCACAGGCTGCCAGGAGGATTTGGGCAGTGACCTGCTTTACACACAGGATCCTTGATGGCAGCAGTAGCAGCCTCTAGGGTCTGAGATAACATCCTTGGCTCACACTTGCGCTCACATAAGCATTTACCTCCCTCCCTCCTAGCTGTGGCTCACTAGCCCCCAATGGGAAAATTTTTGAAAGATGGAGAAGAAGCTCAGTTTGAGGCAGATTGAATTTGAGATTTCTGAAATATATCCAGAGAGCAATATCTAGGAAGTAGTTAACTATGAATCCAAAGCAGGGTTTGGCAAACTTTTTATTGAATAACCATATAATAAATATTCTAGGCTTTGCAGGTCATAGATACCTGTCACTACTCAACTCCACCTTTGTATTGGGACAGCAGTCATAGATAACATATAAACAAATGAATATCCCAATAAAACTATATTGGCAAAACTGGCAGCAGACCTGTGGGCTGTAATTTTCTTATGCTTGGTCTAAAGCCCAGATATCATTTATTGATTAATTGATTGGTTCATTCATTCAGAAAATATGTATTGAGTACCCACATTTGCCAGGTACTGTTTTAGGCATGGGAGATGCAGCCCTCATGTAATTTAGAAAAATAGTATCAATATAAGTAAAACATATAGTATGTTAAATGGTAATGAGCATTAAGATGAAAAGTAAGCCAGAAAAGGGGAATAGGAAGGGCTGAGAAGTGGTTTTCAAATTTTAAATACAGTGGCCAGGAAGACCTCATTGAGAAGATGACTTTTCAGCAGAGATCCATAGGAAATAAAGGCATTGTTTGTTTAGATATCTGGGGGGAAGCATTCTTGGCTGAACAAATGGTAAGTGGAAAATCCCTGAGACAGAAATGTGCCTATCATGTTCATGGTACAAAAAGGAGGCCAGATTGACTAGGATGGTTTAATGAAAAGAAGAAACAGAAGAAGATGGGTTCAGAGAGGAAATGGAGAGGGAAAGCTAAATACGAGGGTGAGTGAAAAATTATCTGCACTCTGACTGTAGAATTTATTTGAATTAACCTTTAGAAAAGATAAATACATCATTTTCAACATAATCTCCTTGCTTTTCAATACACTTTGTTCATCTGTCAACAAGCTTTCATATTTCCTCATTAAAAAATGTTTTAGGCTGAGCTGCAAGCCACGAACGCACTGCTGTCTTCACTTCTTCATCAGAAGTGAATCTTCATCCTTGTAGGGTTGCTTTCAGGGGACCAAAGAGGTGGAATTCTGATATAGCAAGATCAGGACTATAGGAAGGATGCTGCATATGGGCTCAGATCAGGCCATGCCTTCTGCCACTAGCCAACACAACAGCACCCACACTTGCATGTGTGCTCCTGCACACCTCTAACCTGAACTCTGTCACCAGCCTCCACTGAAGTGTGCATACCTGAGGGGAGAGATTGCAGCCATAGGAGATCATTCTGACATCCAGGGCCTCTGCAGCTGCCAGTGAGCTCATAGTTGGCCCTGAACTTTGCTACCTGCCCTGGTTCCCATCACTACATGTCTGTCTGCAACTAGCCCTTGCTTATAAACAGACACCTGCAGTTGGCCCCCATAGCTGATTGTGTGTACACCAATAGCTCCAACCACCACTGCTGCCTGCCCTGGTCCCTAGCTATTGGGCCTGGAGGTGCCAGTTAGGACCCCAAAAGCCCTTGCAGCTACCATTGAACCCCTACAGCACCCAGCAAGAACCATGCAGTTGATGATACTGTGGACCCCAGTAGCCTGAGCCAAAGAGACATCACGACCCCATGGTGCCTGACACATGCTCCCAAACTTGGCACCCTGTACTACCAGACTGAGGGTCATAGCACAACCCAGCATGCCCCCACTCACAGGAGAAAGGCTTCCCTTACTGAATTCAATCCATAAAGTCTAGAAGATGTGACTGCTTCTTCAAATGAGCAGACACCTATGAAAGACTACACAGGATCATGAAGAATTTGAGAAATGTGTCTCCACCAAAAGACTATGGTAAACCTCCAACAGTTGGCCCCAAAGAAATGGAAACCAGGAATTGCCAGACAAAGAATTCAAAATAATCATTATACAGTGCACAGAGAACTACAAGAGGAAACAGACAAATAATTTAACAAATCAGGAAAGCAATATGAGAACAAAATGAGAAGTTCAATGAAGAAATAGAAAACATTAAAAAGAAACAAATTTTGGAGCTAAAGAATATAATGACTGAACTGAAGGATCAATTGAGAGCTTCAACAGCTGACTTGAACATGCAGAAGAGAGAATCAATGAGCTAGAAAATAGACCAATTGAAATTATCCAATTAAAGGAGCAAAAATTTTAAAAAGTATGAAAACTAATGAAGAAAGACTACAGGACATATGAAACAATATCAACAAAAATAATGTACTAATGATTGGAGTCCCAGAAGGAGAAGAGAGGTAGAAATGGATTTAAAGTTTATTTAAAGAAATAATGGCTGAAAACTTCCTACACCTGGGGAGATATTTGGACATCCACTTTCATGAAGCTAATAGATCACCTCAAAATTTCAATCCAAAACAGTATTCTCCAAGACACATAATAATAAAACTGTCTAAAACCAAAGATAAAGAGAATTTTAAAAGCAGCAAAAAAAAAGAAATTCTTTCATACAAGGAAACTCCCATAAGACCGTCAGTGGATTTCTCAGCAGAGACCTTGTAGGCCAACAGATAATAGGATGATATATTCACAGTGCTGAAAGAAAGAAACTGCCAACCAAAAATACTTCACCCAAGAAAGTTGTCCTTCAGAATTGAAGGTGAAGTAAAGATTTTTCCTAATAAACAAAAACCGAGGGAATTCATCACCACTAAGTATGCCTTACAATAAATGCTGAAAAGAGTTATTCAAGCTGAAGCAAAGGACACTAATTGGTAACATAAAAACATTTATATGAAAATATGCAGTGCACTGATAAAGATGAGCATATAGTCAGATTCAGAATACCCTAACACTGTAATGTAGTGATGTGTGAACTACTTAATTCTAGTATAAAGGTTAAAGGACAAAAGTACTAAAAATAGCTGTAGCTTCAACAGTTTGTTAATGGATACACACTATAAAGAGCTGAACATGGTGACATCAAAAACTGAAAAGAGGGAGGGGAATAAAAAGAGTATTTGCATAAGATTGAACTTAAATTGTTAGTGTAAAATAGACATATATAAGATGTTTTATGTAAAATTAACAGTTACCACAAAACAAAAATTTGTGTTAGATTCACAAAAGATAATGTGAAGGAACTCTAAACATACCACTGTAGAAAATTATCAGTTTACAAAGGAAGGCAACAAAGAAAGGAAGAAAGAAAAATAGAACTAAATAACAGCCAGAAAACAGTAAGATAACATTGGTTAAGCCCTTACCTGTCAATGATTACTCTAAATGATTATAGATACAATTTTTCAATCAAAAGGCATAGAGTGGCTGGTTGGATTAAAAAAACAAGACCCAACTGTATGCTGACCAGAAGAGACTCACTTCAGCTTTAAGGACACACACACAGGCTCAAAGGGAAAGGAGAATAAAAGATATTCCATGCAAATAGGAACCAAAAGAGACTTTAAACCAAAAATGGTAACAGACTTTAAACCAAAAATGGTAACAAAAGACAAAGATGGTCATTATATGATGATAGGGGGAACATTTCATCCAGAATATATAACAATTATGAATAAATTTGCACCCAGGATTGGAGCACCTAAATATATTAAGCAAACACTAACAAATCTGAAGAGAAAAATAGACAAAAATACAACAATAGTAGAAGACTTTAATACCTCACTTTCAATAATGGATATATCATCCAAGCAGAAAGTAAACAAGGAAATGTTGAACTTGAACCATACTTTAGCCCAAATGGAACTAACAGGCATATACAGGCATACCTTGGAGGTATTGTGGGTTCAGTCCAGAGCACTGCAATGAAGTGAATATTGCAATAGAGTCACACAAACTTTTTGTTTCCCAGTGCGTATGTTATGTTTACACTATACTGTAGTCCATTAAATGTGTGATAACATTATGTCTAAAAAAACAATGTACATACCTTAATTTAAAAATTATTTATTGCTAAAGATACTAACCATCATCTGAGCCTTCAGTAAGTTGTAATCTTTTTGCTGGTGGAAGATCTTGCCTCCTGTTGATGGTTGATGACTGATCAGGGTGTTGGTTGCTAAAGGTTGGGGTGGCTGTGGCAATTTCTTAACATAAGACAACAGTGGAGTTTGCCATATCAATTGATTCTTCCTTTCACGAACGATTTCTCTGTAGCATGACGTGCTGTTTGATAGCACTTTATCCACAGTAGAACTTCCTTGAAAATTGGGGTCAATCCTCTCAAAACCAGCCACTGCTTCATTAGCTAAGCTTATTTGTTATATTCTAAATCCTTTGTTGTCATTTCAACAATCTTCACAGCATCTTCACCAGGAGTATATTTCATCTTTAGAAATTACTTTCTTTGCTCATCCATAAGAAGCAACTTCCCATCCATTAAAGTTTTATCATGAGATTGCAGCAATTCAGTCATATCTTCAGGCTCCACTTCTAATTTTAGTTCTCTTGCTACTTCCATCACATCTGCAATTCCTTCTCCACTGAAATGTTGAACCCCTCAAAGTCATCCATGAGGGTCAGAATGAACTTCTTTCAAACTCCTGTTAAGTTGATATTTTGACCTCTTTTCTTGAATCACAAATGTTCTTAATGGCATCTAGGGAGGTGAATTCTTTCCAGAAGGTCTTCATTTACTTTGCCTGGATCCATCAGAAGAATCACTATCTACATCACCTATAGTCTCATAAAATGTATTTCTTAAATCATGAGACTTGAAAGTTGAAACTACTCTTTAATCCATGGGCTGCAGGATGAATGTTATGTTAACAGGCATGAAAACATTAATGTCATTATACATCTCCATCAGAGCTCTTGGGTAGCCAGGTGCATTGTCAATGAGCAGTAATATATCGAAGGGAATCTTTTTTTCTGAGCAGTAGGTCTCACCTGTAGGCTTAAAATATTTATCAAACTATGTTGTACACAGATGTGCTGTCATCCAGGCTTTGTTGTTCCATTTCGAGAGCACAGGCAGAGTAGATTTAGCATAAGTCTTAAGGGTCCTAAGATTTTCAGAAAGGTAAATGAACGTTGGCTTCAGCTTAAATTCACCAGCTGCATTTGCCCCTAATGAGTCAGCCTGTCCTTTGAAGCTTCGAAGCCAGGCATTGACTTATCCTCTCTAGCTGTAAAAGTCCTACATAGCATCTTCTTCCAATATAAGACTGTTTTGTTTATATTGAAAATCTGTTGTTTAGTGTAACCACCTTTATTATCTCAGCTAGATCTTCTGGCTAACTTGCTGCAGCTTCTACATCAGCACTTGCTGTTTCCTCTTGCCCTTTTATGTTATAGAGACAGTTTCTTTCCTTAAACCTCACAATCCAACTTCTGATAGCTTCAAACTTTTCTTCTATAGCTTCCTCACCTCTCTTAGCCTTTACAGAATTGAAGAGTTAGAGCTTTGCTCTGGGTTAGGCTTTGGCTAAAGGGAATGTTGTGGCTGGTTTGATCTTTTATCTAAACCACTAAAACTTTCTCCATATCAGCAATAAGGCTGTTTCATTTTCTTTTTTTAATTATTATTATTTTTATATTTAAATTTTAATGAAGTATAGTTAATATACAATATTATGTTACAGATGTACAATATAGTGGTTCACAATTTTTAAAAGTTATACTCCATTTATAGTTATGATAAAATATTGGCTATATTCCCTGTGTTGTACAGTTTATCCTTGTAACTTATTTTATACATGATAGTTTGTACCTCTTAATCCCCTACCCCTCCCCCTTCCCTCTCCCACTGGATATCACTAGTTTGTTCTCTATATCTGCGAGTCTACCTGTTTTTTTTGTTATATTTGCTAGTTTGTTGTAATTTTTTATATTCCTTATATAAGTGATAGCATACAGTATTTTTATTTTTTTGTCTGACTTACTTCACTCAGCATAATACCTTCCAGGTCCATTTGTGTTGCTGAAAATGGCAAAATTTCATTCTTTTTATGGCTGAGTAGTATTCCGTTGTGTATATCTTTATCCATTCATCTGTTGATGGACACATGTTGCTTCCATACCTTGCCTATTGTAAATAATGCTGCTATGAACATTGGGGTGTGTATATCTTTTCAAATTAGTGTTTTTTTTGTTTTTGATATATACCCAGGAGTGGAAATGCCAGATCCACTTTCAATCCTGAGAAAGAAGAGCAAAGCTTGGAAGCATCATACTATTTGATTTCAAACTATACTACTTTAAAGCTATAGTAATCAAAACTCTACGGTCCTGGCATGAAAATAGACATGTAGACAAATGGAACTAAATCAAGAGCCCAGAAATACCCTTCTGCACATGCAGTCAACTAGTATTTGACAAGAATACTCATTGGGGATAGGATAGTTTCTTCTGTAAATGGTGTTGAAGATCTGCATTATATCAGATGCAGAAGAGTGAAATTGGAACCCTATCTTACATTTAACTCAAAATGGAATAAAAACTTAAACATGAGATCTGAAACTGTAAAACTCCTAGAAGAAAACATAGGGAAAATGCTCTTTGACATTGATCTTTGTAGTGATTTTCTGTATATGATACCAAAAGCATAAGCAACAAAAGAAAAAATAAATGGAACTATATCAAAATAAAATGCTTCTGCATAGCAAAAGAAACAGACAATGAAATGAAAAGGCAATGTATGGAATGGAAGAGATTGTTTGCAAACCGTATATTACGTAAGGAGTTAATAACCAAAATATATAAAGAACTCATACAACTAAATAGTAAAAAAGCAAACAATTCTATTGAAAAATGATTAGAGGAACTGAATAGACAGTTTTCCAAGAAGACATACAAATGGCCAACAGGTACATAAAAAGATACTCAGCATCACTAATCATCAGTGAAATGCAAATCAAAACCACAATGAGATATCACCCCTCGTCAGTTAGAATGGCTGTTATCAAAAAGACAAGATCACAAGTGTTAGCAAGGGTGTGGAGAAAAAGGAACCCTTGTGCACTGTTAGTGGGAGTGTAAATTGGTACAGCCCCTATGGAAAATAGTATGGAGATTCCTCAAAAAATTAAAAATCAAACTACCATGTGATCCACCAATCTCACTCCTGGGTATATACCCAAAAGAAATAAAAACTGATTTTGAAGGGCTATCCACACCCACATGTTCAGTGCAGCATAATTCACAATAGCCAAGATATAAAAACAACCTGTGTCCATTACAGATGAATGCATAAAGAAGTTGTGAGATTATACATGAGTGAATAAATAAGTTGTGAGATTAAATATAACATATATTCAGCCATGACAAAGAAGGAAATTCTGCTGCTATGCAGTAACTGGATGACCCTTCAGGGCATTATGCTAAGTGAAATAAATAAGACAGAGGAAAACAAATACCATATGCTATCACTTATTTGTGGAATCTAAAAAAGCCAAACTCAGAGAAATAGAGAGTAGAGTGGTAATTACCAGGAACTGGGAGGTAAGGGAAATGAGGAAATACTGTTCAAGGGGTACAAACTTCCAGTTATAAGATTAATAATTTCTGGGTATCTCATGTATAGTATGGTGTTTATAGCTAATAATACTTTATTATATATTGGAAAGTTGTTAAGAGAGTAGATCTTATATGTTCTAACCACAAAAAAAAATGGTAATTATGTGATGGGATGGTAGTGTTAGCTAATGCTATGGGGGTAATCACTTGCAGTATATAAATGTATCAAATCAAAACACTGTACAACCTTAAACTTACACAATGTTATATGTCAGTTATAACTCATAAAGTTGGAAAAAAAGGACAATGTGAAAAATATCCAAAGACTTAAATACTAAACACACTTCTGAATAATCTATGAGTAGGTAAGAAAGTCTCAAAAGAAATAAGAAATTACGCTGAACTAAACAGCAGTATAAATACATCAAATTTTAAGGAAAGTAGCTAAATCAGTTTGTTGAGGGGAAAACTCATAGGATTGAATGCTTACCTTAGAAAAGAGGAAAGGTCTGAAGTCAATAAACCAAAATGTCACTACAGGAACTTAGAAAAATAAGAGCAACATAAATCCAAAGCAAGAAGAAAGAAGGAAATAATAAATATAAATAATAAAGATTAGATTAAAAAAATCCTTAGAATTGAAACCAGAAAGGCAATAGAGAAAATCAATGAAAGAGTTGGTTACAGAGAACCAATATTCAAAGATCAATAAAAATTAACAATCTTTTAGAAGGCTGGCAAAGCAAAAGAAGAGAGCAGACACACATTACCAATATAAGGAACAAAATGGAGGATATCATACGAATCCTGTGGATCTGGAAAGGATAATAAGAGAATAATATGAACAATTCTATGCACATAAATTTGATAACTTAGATGAAATGGATCAGTTCCTTAAAAAGTACAAACTACTAAAACTCACCCAATATGAAATAGATCATTTGAATAGCCCTAAAACTATTAAGGGTATTGAATTAATATTTAATTACTCTCTGAAAAAAAATCTTTAGGTCCGAATAGTTTTACTGGACAATTATACCAAATATTTAAAGAAAAATTAACATCAACTTACAAAATGCCTCCTAGAGAACAGAATAAGAGAAAACACTTCCCAACTCATTGTATGAAGACAGTATTTGCCTGACACCAAAACCAGGCAAAGAAGATAATACAGAAAAAGAAAATTATAGACCAATATCCCTCATAAATATAAGTGCAAATATCGTTAACAAAAAGTTTGAGGGTAGAATTCAGAAAAATTAAAAAAAAATACATACCATGATCAGATGGTGTTTATTCCTGGAATGCAAGGTGGTTCAGTTGACTTTAAAATCAATCATTTTCCATATTAACAGGCTTAAGAAGCAAAATCACATAAACATATCAATTATATCAATTTGTGCAGAATAAGAATTTGAAAAAAACCAGCACATTTATAAAAACAAAACAAACAAGCAAAAACTCAACAAACTAGGAATAGGGAATAATCACCTCAGCTTGTTAAAGACATCTTTAAGAAAAACCCTGTAGCTAATATCATACTTAATGGTAAAATGTTGAATACTTTTCCTTTAAGATTGAGAATCACACAAGAATCCTTGCTCTCGCCACTGCTATTCAACATAGTAATGGAATTTAGGGGAAAGGGTGAGGGAGGGATAAATTAGGAGTATGGGATTAACATATATACACTACTATATATAAAAAGATAAATAACAAGGACCCACTGTATAGCACAGACAACTATACTCAATATTTTGTAGTAACCTATAAGGGAAAAGAATCTGAAAAAGAGAGAGAGAGTGTGTGTGTGTGTGTGTGTGTGTGTGTGTGTTTAAAGAAAAATTAACATCAATTTACAAAATCTCTCCTAGAAAACAGAATAAGAGAAAACACTTCCCAACTCTTTTCAGAAAAAGAGTGTGTGTGTGTATATATGTATATATAACTGAATCAATTTGATGTATACCTGAAACTAACAGAATATAAATAAATCTACTTCAATTTAAAAAATAGAAAAGGAAATAAAACTCATATAGGTCAGATAGGAGGAAATATAACCTTCCCTATTTGCTGATGACATGATTTTCTACATAGAAAATCCTAAGGAGGTTATTAAAAAAAAAAGTCCAGAAATTATAAGGGAGTTTATTAAGGTTACAGGATACAAGGCCAACGTGCAAAAATCAATTGCATTTTTTTAAACTAGCAACGAAAGTGTGGAAAATGAAATTAAAAATACAATAACATTTACAATCTCTCAAAACAATGGAAATGCTTAGGTATATGTCTAATAAAACATTTATAGGATTTATATGTTGAAAATTACAGAATGCTGATAAAGAAGTCAAAAGTCAAAGAAAATATAAACTAAGAGACATTGTATTCATGGAGTAGAAAACTCAACATAGTAATGATTGTCATTTCTTTCCAAATCTATATATATATATAAGTTTAAGGTAATGAATATCAAAACCCCAGCAAGATTTTTTGTAGATAATGACAAGATTATACTAACGTAGGTGTATATATACATATACACACACATATATGTATATATACATAATATTGTATATATGTGTGTGTATATGTACATATATATATACACACACATACATCCACATACACAAAGGAGCTGGAAGAATTAACACAATTTTTAAAGTGAAGAATAAATGGAGAGATATTGTTAATGTTTACTATATTGCTTCAGTAGTCAAAACTGTGATATTGGCAGATGGATAGACACATAGATCAGTGGAAGAGAAGAGTTTATAAGTAGCCTCACAAAGTACGGCCAAATTGTTTTTGACAAACGTACAAAAGCATTTTAAGGGAGGAAGGATAATCTTTTCAACAAATGATGGTGGAACAATTGCATATCTATAGGCAACAAAAGTGAACATTGACCTAAACCTCACATCTTATACAAAAATTAAAATTGTCATACATATAAAAGTAAAACTATAAAACTTTTAGAAGATAACATAAGAGAAAATATTTGGACCTATGAAGGGTCTCACTGAGCAGTTTTTAGACATTACACCAAAAGCACAAACCATTAAAAAAATAAATTAATAAATTGAACTTCATCAAAATTAAAAACATTAGCTCTGTAAATGACCCTATTAAAAAGAGAAAACCATAATCCATGCCCAGGAGTGTAAATGATGGGTTGTATAATAAGTACATAGTTTTTTTAATATAAATTTATTTATTTTATTCTTTTTATTTATTGGCTGTGTTGGGTCTTTATTACTGCATGTGGGCTTTCTCTAGTTGCGGCGAGCATGGGCTACCCTTTGTTGTGGTGTGCAGGCTTCTCATTGTGGAGGCTTCTCTTGTTGTGGAGCATGGGCTCTAGGTTGCTTCCATGTCCTGGCTATTGTAAATAGTGCTACAATGAACACTGTTTTGGATTATGGTTTTCTCTTTTTAATAGGGTCGTTAAGCATTTTATTTGTAATAGCCAAAAACTGGATACAACCCAGTTGTCCTTCAATGGGTGAATGGTTAACAAATTACAGTAATTCATATTGTGGAATACTATTCAGTAGTAAAAAAAAAAAAAAAGAATGAATTATTGAGGCACATGAAAACTTGTATAAATCTCAAGGCTATTATACTGAGTGCAAAAGCCTATCTCAAAAAATTACATAATGTATAATTCCACTCATATAACATTCTCAAAATGAGAAAATTATAGAGATGAAAAACAGATTAGTGGTTGCCAGTGTTTAGGTGATGGTAGGGGTGGAGGGTGGTGGGTGTGACTATAAAGGGGTAGCATGAGAGAGAGATTTGAGATGATTGAATAGTATCTGGACTGTAGTGGTGGTTACATGAACCTACACATGATAAAATGGCATAGCACTGTTTATACATATTGTACTAATGTTATTTTCCTAGTTTAGTATTGTACTATAATTGTATAAGATGTCCCCTTTTGGGGGAAACTGGGTGAGAGGTATGTGCAACCTCTCTGTACTATCTCTGCAACTTCCTGTGAATCTATTTTATTTAAAAATAAAAGTTTAGAAAGTGTAAACCAACTTAAAATTTTCATATTGATTACACGTGGGAATGATAGCATTTTGGATGTATCGGGTTTAATAATAACTTTTTTTAAATGAAGATCTCATATGGAATGCTGTCTGTTGTATATTCAAATTAAAACAGCAGAGTGCAGAAGTGTACCTATAATATGCTACCCTTATATAAGGAAGAAGGCGATATAAGAAAGTAGAAATGGATCTGCTTATTGTGAAAAAGATTTACAGGACAGGTAAACCAGAACCTAATGAATTGGTTACCTATAGGTGTTTGGCAGGTATGGGTTGGTAAGGATGGGATAATGACAGTGGTGTAGCAGGGATGAGAGAGGAGCACCTCTCTGAATGTACCTATTTTTGCATAGTCTAACTTACAGAATCATGGTATTGTTTCATGTACTCAAAAGTAAATACGTATGTGAGTAAAATCAACCTGACATTTGGAAGAACCCAAAGTGAAACAGAGTAACAAATGAATCTAATTGTATTACAAATGAGGAACATAGCCATATAGAAGAGGATGGGAAGAAAAGAACTAACAAACATAATTTTGGAAAATAGTATTTCTACCGTATATTTTAGGACTAAAGATGAAAAAGAACTTTATACATATAAACACTACTCTATTTGGTAAATGTATTGCTCACAGCGGTGTGGGTTAGCAACTCTGAAACTAATATACTTATACTGTAAGATTAAATAAATAAGTAAATATATTATGAATAATGAAAACTAGACTTCTTACTATTGAAGAAGGACATTAAAAATAAGCAAAGGAGGAAGGCTAAAATGATCACTGTGGCATTGGACTGGAATGGAAACCGTCAATGTTTTTAAAACCCATATTTTAAAAATATAGAGATAGATACAGAAGTAAATATAGATAAGTGTTTGTGTATCCATAGAATACATAGAAGCAGTGCCACGCTAGTGATAATGATCACATTTAGCACCCAGGCCTGGTTTCTAAATACCATTCTGCTATAAAATAACCAGGGGTTTTTGGAGAAATAGCTGATTCCAGGGCTAGGACAGGGAAAATACAGATGAGACTGGAATATCTTATGGTGCCAAAAAGTAAGGAAGTGCTAAAAAAAATTTACAGGAATGTGATGAAAGAACATGGAAGCCAACATGAAACTGATCCCAATAGTCAACGTGGGAACATTTGAGCAACAAAATACATAATGATATTATTGGATTATAACCCATAGAATAAAATAAATATCTATGATTCCATACTGATATAAACTAATGAATGCACACACACACACAATGGAGAAGGAATAGGTCTTTCTTAGAGTGAAATTTTTATTAACAAATGTAGAAGAAATTAGCAAAATAGAAAATTACTACAGTAAATACTACAGTAATTTGCAGGCACGAATCATCAACAGATACTAAAATTAGTGGGTAAAAATGTGGCAAGAATCAGGATGTCTGCATAGCGTCAAATATCTCACTACAAGATATTTATTAATGATAAGGGGAAATATTTACAGTGGAAAAGTCTGGCATCACCAGTAATAAGATATGGCAACATCTTGTATCACTGGTATGATGCACTGAGAGGGGTACAGCATCACTTCTTCCTAAGAATGTTTAACCTAAATATAATCATGAGAGGACATCAGAAAAACCCAAGTTGACTGAATCCTATCAAAATAACTGACAAGTCGTAGGTCCTTTTGCCATGTTATTTAACATGTCTACAGGTTTGGGGGATTAGGATGTGGACATCTTTAGGGTCATTATTCTGTCTACCACAGTTCACTCTCTGGGCTCAAAAGATTTACATCCATCCCACATGCAAAATACATCCATCCTATTTCAAGCTCCCCAAAAGTCTCAACTGATTATAGAATCAATTCAAGTCCAAAATCTCATCTAATATCATCTGCTCAAAACTCCAAAATCTCATCATCTAAATTATCTAAGTTAGGTATGGATGAGTCTCTTGCTATAATTCACTGTAGGGTAAAATTCCTTATGATCTATTCACCTGTGAATCTAGAAAACAAGTGATTTGCTCCCAAAATGCAATGGTAGGATAGGTATAGGATAACAGTTGTAGATATTTCCATTCCAAAAGAGAGAGAATGGAAGGGAAAAAAATGAGTCACCGATATCAAACAATTTTGAAATATAACTGGGCAAGTTCCATTAGGTCTCAAGACCTGGAATAACCCTCTGTGAATGTGGCTCAATCCTTTGGGCTTGCAGCTCCACCCTCTTAGTCATCCTTCCTTTTTTGTGAAAAGTAGCATGTGTTTGAAGCTGAGTAGTTTTATCAGCCTGTTTCTTGCTTGTAGAATTATGGGGGTCTGACAGCCTTCTTTTATTTCATCTTCTCGCTGTCCCTTTTAGGTCAAGCTGTCAGTGTTTATATTGGTATAACATCCTCAAAATTTTGTGGGTCCCCCAGGAATGTCACTGAGATTCATTCTGTTAGGCAAGAGGATCCTCCACGAGTCATTCCTAAATAATTGCTTTAACCACCCTCTCTCAAATTTTGTCCTCTACTGAGATAGCTAAGGGGATTCATGAGTCACATACCTAATCTCTTTAAAGAGCCCCTTGTATAACTGAATACTGTGATCTTTTCATCCTTCTGAAACATTAGCAAAAGGCTGTCCGGCCACACCCTTGGCTTTCTCTCCAGATCATGCCTTTTTGACATTGAATCTCCTAATTTTAACAATTTTTGCAATTTGCAAAGGCTTAGAATTTTCTAAATTATATAGTCCTAGAAGTCTTAGTTCCTTTTTGCTTAACAGTTCTTTCCTCAATTTATCTCTTTCCTCTCGCATTTTACTATAAGCAGCAAGAAGAAACCACACAATACCTCTAATACTTTGCTTGGAAATCTCAGCTAAATAACCAAGTTAATTGCTTACAAGTTCTGCTTTCCACCTAACTGTACAACACAATTCAGCTAAGCTTTCTGCCACTGTATAACAAGGATCCCGTTTCCTCCAGTTTCTAATAACATGTTCATTATTTCCTTCTGAGTCTTCATCAGCAGCACCTTTAACATCCGTATTTCTACCAACAGTCTGTTTATAATGATTTCAGTGTTCCCTAAGACAGTATATGTTTTCTCTACTATGCTCCTCACTTCCTCCTGAGCCCTCACTACCAGAATTGTTAATACATGCACATTTCTACCAGCAGTTTGTTCAAAGCAGTCAAGGCTGTTTCTGTCATCTTCCTCCAAATTCTTCCAGCATCTTCTCACTGCCCATTACAAAGCAACTTCCACAATTTTTTTTGAAGTTTTGACTGCCATAGTTTCTAAGTATTTCTTACAGCAGCACACTACTTCCAGGTATCAAAATTTATATTAATTTCCTATTGTTACAAATTAGCACAAACTTTGTGGCTTAAGACAAAACAAATGCATTATCTTAGGAGTTCTGGAGGTCAGATGTATAAAATTTGTTGGCAGTGCTGCATCGCTCTTTTCTAGCCCTTTTCACCTTTTAGAAGTCTCCTGCATTCCTTGGTTTGTGGACCCTTCAAAGCATATAATTTCTCCCTCTCTTATTCTTATTCTCACTATTACTCTCACTGTCTCACTCACTCACTCACCTTTGCCTCTGTTATAACATTGCCTTTTCTCTGTCATCACGTTGCCTCTTCTTTCTGAACCTCCTGCCTCCCTCTTATAAGGACCCTTGTTATTACGTTGAGCATACCCAGATAATCCAAAATACTCTTCCAGTCTCAAAATCCTTACCTTAATCATATCTGCAAAGTCTCTTTTTCCATGTAAGGTAACATAATAACAGGTTCTGGGAATTAGCACATGGACATCTTGAGTTTCATTATTCTATGTATCACACCAGTACTCTTCAAAAGTCTTAATAGTCATGAAAGACAGAGAGATTGAGAAACTATCACAGACTGGAGAAGACAAAGGTCACGTGACTAATACCATATGGGATCCTGGATTATATTCTAGACAAGAAAAGAAGGCCATTAATGTGAAAACTGATAACATTCAAATAAAATCTGTGGATTAGTTAATGTTATTGTGCTAAGTTAATTTCCTGTTTTTTTTAAATTTTATTTATTTATTTATTATTTTTTGGGGGGAACACCAAGTTCAATCATCTGTTTTTATACACATATCCCCGTATTCCCTCCCTTCCTTGACTCCCCCCCCAATTTCCTGGTTTTGATTATTGCGCTCTGGTTATGTAAGATGTTAACATTAAGGGAATTTGAATGAAGGTTATACAGAAACTCTTTGCACTCTGTCTGCAATTTTTCTGTAAGTCTAAAATCATTTCAAAATAAAACATTAAAAAGTTTTATTGCTATATGTAGTGACAACATCAATATTTGGCTTGTTTCCTCACATAGTTAATAAACTTTGGTATTCTTAAATATTTTAATGTCATTTAGCTCATAAGTGAATAATTATATTTCATTTTTTTCAAATAAATTTTTAAAATTATGAATTAGATTGGGTATCTTTCATACATTTATTGGTTGCTGTATTAGTTTGCCAGGGCTACAATAACAAAATGCCACATATTAGATAGCTTAAACAACAGAAATCTGTTTTTTCAGAGTTCTAGAGGCTGGAAGTCCAAAGTCAAGATACTGGGAGGGTTGGCTTCTCCTCAGGCCTCCCTCCTTGGTTGATTTCTCAACTGTGTCCTCATGCAGACTTTCACCTGTGTGTGTGCCTCCTTAATGTCTCTCCCTTATCTTATAAGGGCACAGTCATATTGAGCTAGGGCTCCACATTTATGACCTCATTTAACCCTGCTTACCTTTTAAAGGTAGTTTGGAGCCCCCTCTCCAAATATAGTCACATTAAGGGTAAAGTCTTTAAATATGAATTTTGAGGAGATACATTTCAGTCCTTACAGCTGTCCATTTCAATTGAGAGATGAGGGTGACTGTTTTTACTGGGTTGACATTTGAATGTGTCAAATGTTGAATGTTGATTCACATGTTGAATGCTGATTCAAATGGGTTGACATTTGAATCTTTCTTGGGCACCCATTTAGCCTTCATTCACTGAAAACTCTAGGATAGTGGTTACCTCTGTAAGAGGAAAGGGAGTACAATTGGTGAACATTGTTGATCTTAAAGTGAGTGGTAGTTACACAGAATATTTTAATCTTTTTATCTATACGGAATATTTCATAATGTCATTTAAAAATATTTAATGAGAAGTAAGGAAATGAACATCAAGTAGTTTGGTTGTAAAGGGAAAGGAAAATTGCAGGCAATGGCTATAGAGACATTGATTCAAGAGAGAATCTTTTTAAGGCTAGGTAACATGCGCATGTTCACAAACCAGGGACAGTGAAGCTCGTATGGAGGAACAGATTGAAGATCCAAGTCAGAGAGAAAATAATTGATGGAGGGAGGTCCCTGAGGAGCTTTTAGCAGATGGCCTTTGGATTATTTTACGACCTTTTAGAGAAAGAGGAAAATAGAAATAGATGCATATAAGATTGCAAGTTGTGTGCATGAAGAAGCAGTGTCTGTGAAAATTGAGGAAGATAATGATTGCTGCACTCCATTTTATCAAATAGAATTAAATTTATCTTATCTGCTAAGAGTAAAGGAAAATAGGTGTAGGGCTGGAGGCTTGAGGAAAGTAAGAGTGTTTTGAACAGTCTACGAAGGGAATGGAGAGGGAGGTGACCAAGGACACTTTAAAGGGCTGTTATGAAAGGAAAATGCACAACATAAATCTAGAGTGGTACCATCCCTGGTGGGGCATCATACCGCCCTGCCAACACTGCACAAAAGCCAGTGTGTATATATTTTCTCCCATTCTGTGAGTTGTCTTCATTTTGTTTATGGTTTCCTTTGCTGTGCAAAAGCTTTTAAGTACATTAGATCCTATTTGTTTATTTTTGTTTTGATTGTCATTACTCTAGGAGGTGGATTGAAAAAGATCTTGCTGTGATTTATATCAGAGAGTGTTCTCCCTATGTTTTCTTCTAAGAGTTTCATAGTATCTGGACTTAAATTTAGGTCTTTAATCCATTTTGAGTTTATGTTTGTGTATGCTGTTAAGAAATGTTCTAATTTCATTCTTTTACAGGTAGCTGTCCAGTTTTCCCAGCACCACTTATTGGAGAGTGTCTTTTCTCCATTGTATATTTTTGCCCCCTTTGTCATAGGTTAGGTAAACATAGGTGCATGGGTTTATCTCTGGACTTTATCGTGTTCCATTGATCTATATTTCTGTTTTTGTGCCAGTACAACTGTCTTGATTACTGTAGCTTGTATAGTATAGTCTGAAGTCAGGGAGGCTGACTCCTCCAGCTCTGTTTTTCTTTCTCAGGATTGCTTTGGCTATTTGGGGTCTTTCGTGTTTCCATACAAATTGTTAATTTTCTAATTCCGTGAAAAATGCCATTGGTAATTTGATAGGGATTGCATTGAATCTGTAGAATGCTTTGGGTAATATAGTCATTTTCACAATATTGATTCTTCCAATCCAAGAACATGGTATATCTCTCCATATGTTTGTGACATCTTTTATTTATTTCATCAGTATCTTATAGTTTTCTGAGTACAGGTCTTTCACCTCGTTAGGTAGGTTTATTCATAGGTATTTTATTCTTTTTGGTGCAATGGTGAATGGAATTGTTTCCTTAATCTCTCTTGCTGATCTTTCATTGTTAGTGTATAGGAATGCAAGAGATTTAATTTTGTATCCTGCAACTTTACCAAATTCATTGATGAACTCTAATAGTTTTCTGATAGCATCTTTAGAATTTTCTATGTATAGTATCATGTCATCTGCAAACAGTGGCAGTTTTACTTCTTTTCCAATTTGAATTCCTTTTATTTCTTTTTCTTTTCTGATAGCTATGGTTAGGACTTCTAAAACTATGTTGAATAAAAGTGGCAAGAGTGGGCATCCTTGTCTTGTTCCTGATCTCAGAGGAAATGATTTCAGCTTTTCAACACAGTATGATGTTAGCTGTAGATTTGTTGTATATGGCCTTTCTTATATTGAGATATGTTCCCTCTTAGTCTACTTTCTGGAGAGTTTTTATCATAAATGTGCATTGAACTTTGTCAAAAGCCTTTTTTGCATCTACTGAGGTGATCATTTGGTTTTTATTCTTCAGTTTGTTAATGTGGTGTATCACATTGACTGATTTGTGTATATTGAAGAATCCTTGCATTCCAGGGATAAACTCCACTTGATCATCGTGTATGATCCTTTTAATGTGTTGTTGCATTCAGATTCATAGTATTTTGTTGAGGATTTTTGCATCTATGTTCATCAGTGATATTGGTTTGTAATTTTCTTTCTTCTTTTTTTTTTTTTTTTTTTTTTTGTAGTATCTTTGTCTGGTTTTGGTATCAGGGTGATGGTGGCCTCATAGAATGAGCTTGGGAGTGTTCCTTCCCCTGCAGTTTTTTGAAAGAGTTTCAGAAGGGCAGGTGTTAACTCTCCTCTAAATGTTTTCTAGAATTGGCTTGTGAAGCCATCTGTTCCTGGACTTTTGTTTGTTTGAAGATTTTTAATCACAGTTTCAATTTCAGTGCTCCTGACTGATCTGTTCATATTTTCTATTTCTTCCTGGTTCAGTCTTGGAAGGCTCTGTACCTTTCTGAGAAGTTGTCCATTTCTTCTAGGTTGTCCATTTTATTGGCATATAGTTGCTTGTAGTAATCTTTTATGATCATTTATACTTCTGTGGTGTCCATTGTAACTTCTCTTTCATTTCTAATTCTATTGATTTGAACCCTCTCCCTTTTTTTCTTGCTGACTCTGGCTAAAAGTTTATAAATTTGTTTATCTTCTTAAAGAACCAGCTTTTAGTTTCATTGATCTTGCCATTGTTTTCTTTGTCTGTATTTCATTTATTTCTGTTCTGATCTTTATAATTACTGTCCTTCTACTAACATTGGGTTTTGTTTGTTCTTCTTCCTCTAGTTGCTTTAGGTATAAGAATAGGTTGCTTATTTGAGATTTTTCTTGTTCCTTAAGGTAAGATTGTATTGCCAAAAACTTCCCTCTTAAAACTGCTTATGCTGTGTCCCATAGGTTTTGGATTGTTGTGCTTTTGTTGTTATTTGTCTCTAGGTATTTTTTTATTTCTTCAGTGATCCATTGATTATTTAGTAACATATTGTTTAGCATCCATGTGCTTGTGTTTTTTACAGCTTTTTTTCATGTAATTAATTTCTGATCCCATAGTGTTGTGATCAGAGAAGATGCTTGCTATGATTTCAATTTTCTTAAATTTACTGAGGCTTGATTTGTGACCCAAGATGTGATCTGTCCAGGAGAATGTTCCATGTGCACTTGAGAAGAAAATGTATTCTGCTGCTTTTGGATGGAATTCCTATAAATATCAATTAAGTCTATCTGTTCTAATGTGTCATTTAAGGCTTGTATTTTCTTATTAATTTTCTGTCTGGATGATCTATCCATTGGTTTACAATTGTGTTACTGTTGATTTCCCTTTTATGGATGTTAGCATTTGCATTATATATTGAAATGCTCCTATGTTGGGTGCATATATGTTTACAATTGTTATGTCTTCTTCTTAGATTCATCCCTTGATCATTATGTAGTGTCCTTCCTTGTCTCTTGTAATAGTCTTTATTTTAAAGTCTGTTTTGTCTGATATGAGTATTGCTGCTCCTGCTTTCTTTTGATTTCCATTTGCATGAAATCTTTTTCGCCATCCCCTCACTTTCAGTCTGAATGTGTCCCTAGGTTTGAAGTGGATCTCTTGTAGACAGCATATATATGAGTCTTGTTTTTGTATCCAATCAGCCAGCCTGTGTCTTTTGGTTGGAACATTTAATCCATTTACATTTAAAGTAATTATCAATATGTATGTCCCTATTGACATTTCCTTAATTGCTTTGGGTTTGTTTTTGTAAGTCTTTTCCTTCTCTTGTGTTTACCCCCCAGAAAAGTTCTTTTAGCATTTGTTGTAAAGCTGGTTTGGTTGTGCTGAATTCTCTTAGCTTTTGCTAGTCTGTAAAGCTTTTGATTTCTCCATCAAATCTGAATGAGATCCTTGCTGAGTAGAGTACTCTTGATTGTAGGTTTTCCCCTTTCATCACTTTGAATATATCCTCCCCTTCTGGCCTGAAGAGTTTCTACTGAAAAATCAGCTGATAATCTTATGAGCAATCCCTTGTATGTTATTTGCTGCTTTTTCCATATGCTTTTAATATTTTTCTCCATATTTAATTTTTGTTAGTTTGATTAATATGTGTCTCAGCGTGTTTCTCCTAGAAGTTCATCCTGTATGGGACTCTCTGTGCTTCTTGGACTTGGATGACTATTTCTTTTCACATGTTAGGGAGTTTTTGACTATAATCTCTTCAAATATTTACTCAGACCCTTTCTCTTTCTCTTCTTCTTCTGGGACTCCTATAATTCAAATATTGTTGCATTTAATATTGTCCCAGAAGTCTCTGAGACTGTCCTCATTTCTTTTCATTCTTTTTTCTTCATTGTGTTCTGTGGCAGTGATTTCCAGTATTCTATCTTCCAGCTCACTTATGCATTCTTCTATCTCAGTTATTCTGCTATTGATTCCTTCTAGTGTATTTTTCATTGGAGTTATTGTATTGTTCATCATTGATCATTAGTTCTTTAATTCTTCTAGGTCCTTGTTAAACATTTCTTGTATCATCTCAATTCATATTTCCATTCTGTTTCCAAGATCTTGAATCATCCTTACTATCATCACTCTGAATTCTTTTTCAGGTAGATTGCCTATCTCCTCTTCATTTAGTTGGTCTTGTAGGTTTTTACCTTGCTCCTTCATCTGTAACATATTCCTCTGTTGTCTCATTTTGTCTAAGTTATTGTGTTTGTGGTCTTCTTTCCACAGGCTGTAGGGCTGTAGTTCCTTTTGCTTTCGGTGTCTTCCTCCTGGTGCTTGAGATTGGTCCAGGGGCTTGTGTAGGCTTACTGGTAGGAGGGACTGGTGCCTGCAGTCTGGTGGGTGGAACTGGGTCTTGTCCATCTGGTGGGCAGGGCTGTGTCAAGGAGTGTGTTTTAGGGTATCTGTGAGCTTAGTACAACTTTAGGCAGCCTGTCTGTTAATGGGTGGGGCTATTTTCCTATCTTGCTAATTGTTTGGCATGAGGCACCCAGCACGGAAACTTGCAGGCATTTGGATAGAGCTGGGTCTTGGTGCCAAGGTGGGACTCCAGGAGAGTTCACCTTGATTAATATTCCCTTGGGCTGGGAATTCTTTGGTGCTCCAGCAGCCAGGACTCAGCACTCCCACCACAGGTGCTCAGGTTTGACCCCTGGCTGGGGAACCAAGATTCCTCAAGCCATGTGGTCCAGCCAAAAAAAAAAAAAGAAGAAAAGAAAAACAGACATAGGAACAAAAACCAAGACAAACAATAAAAACAAAAATAAACAAAAATATAAACAACAAACAAAACACAAAAGACGAAACATACAATAAAAACAAAACTGACAAAAGCAAAACAGCAGAAAACTAAACCAAAACAACAAAAAAAAGCAAAGAAAACAAAAAGTAAACACAAAAACAAAAGAGGAAAACAGATGAACAAACAAAAACTAAGATAAACAATAAAAACAAAACTGAACAGGGGCACAGTGGTTAAGAATCTGCTTGGCAATCCAGGGGACACAGGTTCAAGCCCTGGTCCAGGAAGTTCCCACATGCCACAGAGCAACTAAGCCCGTGTGCCACAACTACTGAGCCTGCGTGCCACAATTACTGAAGCCCTTGTGCCCTAGAGTCCATGTGCCACAGTTACTGATCCCGTGCACTGCAAGTACTAAAGCCTGCATGCTCTAGGGCCCATGTGCCGCAACTACTGAGTCCACATGCTACAACTTCTGAAGCCCATGCACCCAGAGCCCACTCTCCACAACAAGGGAAGCTACCACACCAAGAAGCCCGTGCACTGCAACAGAGTAGCCCCTGCCCACCACTACTAGAGAAAGCTCATGCACAGCAATGAAGACCCAACACAGCCAAAAACAAAACAAACAAAAAAACCATAAAACACAAAGAAAACAAAACATCCAACCAAACAAAAATAACCAAAAACCAAAACAAACAGTAGAAGTACAACCAGTTATGTGGGGATCTTTTCTTGTCATTTTAGGTATCTGAGGTTCTCTGCTGGTGTTCAGCATGTGATGTGTGCAAATTGTTCCACTTCCAGATGTATCCTTTTTTTTTTTTTTAATTTATTTATTTTATTGGCTGTGTTGGGTCTTCGTTGCTGTACCCGGGCTTTCTCTAGTTGCAGCAAGTGGGGGCTACTCTTCCTTGTGGTGCATGGGCTTCTCATTGTGGTGGCCTCTCTTGTTGCAGAGCACAGGCTCCAGGTGCGTGGGCTTCAATAGTTGCAGCACATGGGCTCAGTAGTTGTGGCTCACGGGCTCTAGAGCGCAGGCTCAATAGTTGTGGCGCACAGGCTTAGTTGCTCCACGGCATGTGGTATCTTCCTGGGGCAGGGATCGAACCCATGTCCCCTGCATTGGCAGGTGGATTCTTACCCACTGCGCCACCTAGGAAGTCCCTCCAGATGTATTCTTGATGTACTTGTGGGGAGAAGTGAACCCCAGGTCCTCCTATTCCGCCATCTTGACCATTCCCTCTTAAAAAACTGGTGGGCAGTCCCAAGGGCAGATGGTGCTTCAACTGGTGAGGTCCCTCCCAAGCATGGTGGCAGTGCAGCCATGGGCAGGGTCAGGAGTTGCACTGTTCTCCCTTTGGGCTCTGGGGCAGCTCAGTGACAGTGGAGGAAAAAAGACACTGAGTCAGGAGTTCCAGCTCTGCAGGGGCCTGGCTCCAAGCCTGTCAGTGGGGGCTGGACTGCTTGGCCCTCAATCACTTGGGAATGGAGGTGGGGGCACCAGAGAGGGAGCGGCTAGGAGTACAGTGTACAGCCTTTCCCCAAGGAGGGTCCTGGAGGGGTGTCCCAAATGGGGGTTGTGGCATGCCCACTGTGACCACAACCCCAGCCAAACAATGCCTAAACATCCAAGTTTGTAGCAGAGGAAGGCTTATTGCAGAGCCATGCAAGGAGAAGTTTGGCTCATGCCCCCCAAAATCCAAAAAACTCTTTTTTGTTATTTTTACAATTTTTAGGGAAACCGCCAACCTCAATTTTACCAGAAAATCAATATTTTAATGAATGACCTCAATCCCTACTGAGTTCATAAAAGTGATTTTGCTTTGATTTTGGGCAGGATATTAAAAGTGTATTCTGTTGGATAATTTGAAGAGTGATTAAAGTGCTAGTTATATGTTATTCCTCTGATCCTATAGGAGGTTATTTCTGCTAACTAGTGGTCAGCTCTTGAGTGAAGTTGTTATACCCTTGTAACCTATAAACATGTGTTAAATGATTGAAGTTCTGACCTTTGTATAATACTAGAGATGTACTCTGATCATGTTTTCCAAACAAAGACATGGCAACCAAGAATCTTTTCTGATTTATGTATTTATTCATATGAAACATCTTACATGGAGATATAAAATGAAGTACCAATTTATTACACATTTATCAAATTGCCTTTTTTGAAAAAGAGCAAAATGAAATGTGGATGAGATTGTTCCAGAAATTCTGGACCTTATGTAAATTGTAACCTTATGGGATGGTTGTAAGGATTAAAAGAGATAATATATATGAGAGCTGATGCTGCTTTACAAATATCAGGGATTACATGTTCCTGCCAAGTTGTTCAGTTAATGGGATATGATTTTTCAGTTGACATATATTATAATTTTAGTAACGTGTTTTTTTTTCCATTTACACTTTCTCTTTAATAGAAAAGGGCTTAAATACATTGGTTTTAAGTTTCTCTATTATTCCCTTCCTTTGGCCTCTCTTTTAAGAACATCCAGAGTCTGTAAATAAAATTGAAGTGCATCAGAAGTATTGATACTTAAAGGAATCCATTCCTAAGTCTTTCAAAAAGAGTATTTTACAACAATTTGAATCATCATCTCTAAATTATTTATTTTCTAAGTTGGTTGTTAGGTAATTTATGGGGCAAGAAGATCTACCGCTACACTGATCCCTAGATAGTGTCAATGATTCTTAAGTTCTCTCTCTTCCCATCTCACTGAGCAGTATCTATCAGGGTTCCCAAACCTAATGCTGCTGCCTGGAGACACAGAGGCGATTTGAACTGACAGAGGAAGGTTGACTTCTGTTTTCTGAACATTTTATTTGCGGGGACTGTGGTGAATCACAGGGGAAGAGGAAGGACAGGTCTGAAGGCAGTTCTTAGCAATTTTGTTTTGAGGACAGTGATTTATTTTAAACTTGAGGGGACAAAATGTGGGATAAATCCATTTGTATATTAGAACTATAAAGAGACTTTGAAGACCTTCTGGTCCAGGCTCTTCATTCTACATAAAGTCCTTTTGTGCATGCTGCAGTAGTGGTAACAAATTTGCATTTCTCTAACTGCATCCCCACTCATCTACTCTTTGGAACTTTCGTCCATCCCCACCAACCTACCCCCACATTTCTTCTTGTCTCATTTATGCTTTGTAAACACATCTTTTTAGTTATACAATCTGGCATTGGCAATTTCCCTCCTTTATTACTGCTGAGATCATTTTATTGGGGCTAGAAACCAGCAGGTCTGCCTCTTAAATTTAGATTTGTATTCAGGGAACATGGAATCAGGCTATGTGCCAGTATGGGGCAATGTACATTTATCTCATTCAGTTATTATTCTAACTCTGTGAATGATGGATATTATTATTTCCATTTTTTTTTTTTGGATTAGGAGACAGAGGCACAGAGTGTGGTAAGTGGCCAAGCTGTGGTAAGTGGCCTAGACTTAAATCTAGGTCTGTTGGGTTAAGGCTGTACCTCAGGGAATGGGGCCTGTTTTACATGGCATATTAAAGACAACAGTGAGTTGTACCTGTCTTTATATCACTGATGTTGACTTAGCTCTTCTAACCTCTCGAGTTCCTTCCTCATTGCCAATCTTTCCCTTTTACTGGGTGGAAAGCTGCTTTATAATCCTACAGGAACTTGCTTTACTGCCTTAAGTACAGTTTTCTGGGTGAATAATTATTTTCAAAATAATTAGAAAATCTATTATCAATGCATGTGAAAATGGAGTTTATTCTTATCTCTAAAGATGTGTGGTTAGAAAGCATGGTTGAGGGAACGGAATGGTACAGTCTTTGCTGAAGATGTAGATGATTAAGGAAAGTTATTCCTATAAATTGGCCAGAGAAAGCTGGGTTGTTCTCAATGCAGAGTTTGTGGGCACTCAAATGCTGCCTCTGTTCCCAAATGGCCAAATGGGATCTTGTCCAGGAAAAGCCCAACCTGGTAGCAATGTAATGCATTTGAGGAGGCAAACAAGCGTCCCTTTTAAGGAACAACTCTGATTTATGTATTTTTCAGACACCCAGTCTAGCAACCCAGAGGAAACAGAACCTTCTAGTCCTGGTCTGTGCCTCCTGTCTCTCTCAAATGTGGCGTCTGTGAATTTTCGTCTGCCACCAGAGGGCAGCAAAGGAATAGATAAATGTTTCCCTCTACCTCTGCTTTCTGGAATGATAGGTAGGTACATTAGATAGACAGATACATAGATAGATACATAGAGAAATATTCTAAAATATAAGTAAATATAAATATAGATTTATACTTTACAGATTTATATTTTATATATTTTAAAATATATCTTTGTATCTATCTACATATATACATATAGGTACACACACACACACGTGCACACACACATGGAGAGAGAGAATCTAATTAAGCCAGGTTTATATGTCATTGCCTTTAAACTCTGGAATGATAAAGCTAAGCTAAAAGTTATTAAAAATAACATTTATATTAGCCTGTACATGTGAGGACATTTTCAGAGTATAATATGTAGTTAACTGGGGATTTGGCAAACATTTTCAAATGAATCTCCAGAAAAAAATATATCTAAGTAGAGAATATTAAAAGCAAAGTGTAACCTGAAGAAAAATGTCTTTGCGCAAAGAATTATCAGATTGAGAAACTGCAGATATGTTCATTAGTCATAAGGAATCTTTGAAAACATAGCTTTAAGTTTTTAATCCTAACTAAATCAAGAAGATCTTCACATATTTCCCAAAAGCCTAGTTCTCTTAGCTTTGAACTGAGGTCAGGACCTGTTTGAAGTGAATAAGCATGTCCAAACCTGATGAGAGAGTGTGATAAAGTGTAGGATACAGCTGTGAGCTGAGGTTTACCCCTCATCATTCAGAGAGCTGAAACATTCCCCATGAGTCACCCTTTTGATTCTTGTCATCCTAAGAATTATTCTCAAGGTTCAGCAAAAGGTGGGAATACCCTCTCCCTTCCTTTTCCTCTTTCCAGCTGGCACTGAAACAAAAATTACAATAGTGTGAACAATAGTTGGCATTTAGCCAGAGCTTGTTATGTGCCATGAACTGTGCTAAATGTTCGACATTCAACATCTTCAGCATCTCATTGAATCCTCATAACTTTTATGAGGTATTTCCTAATTTTACGTACAGGTAACTAAGGCCTAGAGGGATTAAATTTGTTATGAATATCAGTCAAATATCAGTTTTTATTGTATTTTTGGAGACTTCAGATTTGCTTGTGTGTGTGTGAGAGAGAGAGAGAGAATGAGAAAGAGAGAATGAATATAGAATCAGAGATTTTTGAAAATTTAAAAAGATCTCCAAGATCATATAGCACATTCCTCTCAATGGCCAATGATTTTCTCATATCATATACTTTTGCCTTTGCTGTTCTCCTTTGGGTGGTCTGACTCTCAGTTTTGACCATCAGAGTCTGGATAATACAGTAAGACTGGGGCCACTGTGCTAGAGGGTCAGGTAGGTGTACTTTGGCAGCTAGACTTGAAGCAGACTGAGGTTCCTTAATCTGGTGATACTGCCTATAGGAATTTCGGAAACCAGGAAACATTGGAGGAGCATTGAGATTGGGTGAACGTTTCCTTTGCTCTAAGATTTTGGGACTGACGGCAGAGTCACTGCTACTTTTTAGGATTAAGACTTTTTAAAATAACCCTGAAAATGCCTAGGCCACCTCTGTAGGTTTTCCAAATATCCCTACAGGTTAGAATATTATGAAAAGAATGGAAAAGTAGCTTTGGAAGCAGGTGACAGTGAGGTTGAATCCCAGCTCCATCCTTTGCTAGTCGGGTAGTCTTCAACAAGCCAGTCTACCTCCCTGAGCCTTGTTTCCTTCATTTTTTGAAAACTTTTAATTGAAGTATAGTGGATTTACAATGTCTTGTTAATTTCTGCTGTATAGCAAAGTGACTCAGTTATACACATATATACATTTTTTTTGTATTCTTTTCCATTATGGTTTATCCCAGGAGATTGGATATAGTTCCCTGTGCTATACGGTAGGACCTTGTTGTTGATCCATTTTATATATAGTAGTTTGCATCTGCTAACCCCAAACTCCCAATCCATCCCTCTTCCTCCCCCCTCTCCTTTGGCAACCACAAGCCTGTTTTCTATGTCTGTGAGTCTTTTTCTGTTTCAAAGGTAGGCCATTTGTGTCATATTTTAGATTCCACATAAAAATGGGACTAATAATTAAACTTACCCCAGTTGTTGGGAGGGTTCAATGAGATAAATATATCAAGTACTTTGTACATAGTATTGCCCACCAAATTCTAATACCTTCCCACCCCTTTACTATATTGACAGGAGATTAACTTTATCTCAGTGGTGACATTCTTCCATAATCCCTGGTATATATTAAGTCTTTGTAGTCCAAGTGGTGGTTTTTAGAAGTCCTTAGGTCATTGTTAATTCGTGGTTGTTAGATGATGCAGAACTCTTCACTTCCCCAGCTTGAAAGTATCCTAAATAGGTCTAAAAGGAAAACTCCACTCGAAATCTGACATTCCGTTCTTAATAGAAAACATAAATCTATGCCAAGTGGATGGAGATGTCCTTAGCAGGATCTGACTTCATTCTTTCCTCAGTATCCTCTTCCCAAGGCAACTGGCCAGGGGAATGGACTGACAGAGCATGGATTATAGACATATTAGATACAATCAGTGGGAGTATGAAACAGTTTCATATAGGAGATACTGTGTTTTAAGGGTATAGGGCACCAGATTGGGGATTAGAATTCTTAGGTTCTAGTCTAAGTTCTACCACCTACTAGCTTTGGAGCCTTGGGCAAATAGCTTCCACTCTTTGGACATCAGTTTGCCCTTAAGTATACTGTATGGGTAGGACTAGATAGGATTCTAGAATGTGTCATGTAGAAGAACCTTAAACTCTATGTGTTACAGAGACCAAAGACAGGCCTGGTGACAGCCCTCTTTAAAAAATGTTTCACTCTTAGTAACAACAGACATGACATTTTCAAAGTTTTGTGCATAGTCTAAGATAACTTGGTGACACACTTGATGTTTAAAGTGATAACTGCCAAATGCTAAGAGCGCGTTATTTTTGACCCCATCACCACCTTTGTTTCTAATGAAGTTCATAGTGTAGTTTTTGCTAATATAACCAGATCTCAGAATGTGCAACACAGCCTCAGCCAGAGTGTAAATGGAGACTCAGTGGAAAGCTGAGATTCATCGGGGCCAAGTCTTATATCTTTGATTTATAGAAAGGCAAGGTTCTTTTTGTACAATCTGATATTTGCAGCCCTGAAGCAGCATCTGGGGAGAATCTGGATAGTTACTCAGTTCTGCCAAAATTTCCAAGAGTTTGGATGAGTGTGGATCTCATGGCTTTTGGCAATTGAAAAATGATTGTCTTATGTTAAATTTCATCTCTGCTTCACACCTAAAGACGTGACAGAGAAGAAACCACAAGGGGGTTAATATGTGATCAAACTCAAGCAAAAGTTTCATGAACCCCCTTCTCAAGTGAATGTGATACCTCTCCTGTCTGTGCCTCAAAGCCCAACAAATGTTATCATCCAGCTTTAGTCCTCAGGAACCTTCAAAAGAAGGATTTCCAGGAATTGGACTCCTGACCACCCGAGACAATACCCAAGACCCAACAGAGTGAAATAGTATCCTTTAGATATTGAGTTCTCTTAGACCAGGCCTTTAGAGTTCAACTCAGCTAACATCCACTCAGGGCTAACCATGTGCCCAGAAAACAAATATCATTGGTTTGCCCCCAGACCCTGCACTGGGTCTTGGATTTTCCCTGAAGTCACTATCAAAGGCCACAAAATCCTAGGTGTTCTTAATCAGTCTACAGAAAGCCAAATCACTCTGCCCTCTTTCTGGAGTTTTGGAAGGTGGGAAAATAAGTTTGGCCTGATACTGTTTCCACCCAAGGAATTATTTTTTAAACTTAAAATGTTTTATTTTGTGTTATATAGTGGAAAGAGTGTTAATCTTGAAGTCAGACAAATCAGAGTTCATATCATAGCCCTGCCACTTACGCCTTCTCCTGCTACTGCTGTCACTTGATTGCATGAGATACAGAGGAGCTAGTTTTGTATCCTGTGCCACCTGGTATTTGGTTCCATCCACCCCTATAAGAAAGCCCCACACATTATGACTGTCCCATTCCTTTAGGATTTGTTTCTTCTATCTTCAGAGGGTATATTGTTATACCTTTCTCAGAACATGCTTTTCATGCATACTCAAGAAGTCAATAGGAGGCTTCCTAGGTGGCGCAGTGGTTAAGAATCCACCTGCCAATGCAAGGGATGAGGGTTCGATCCCTGCTCCAGGAAGATCCCATATGCCGCAGAGCAACTAAGCCCATGCACCACAACTATTGGGCCTGTGCTTTAGAGCCTGAGAGCCACAACTATTGAGCCCATGTGCTGCAACTGCTGAAGCCCACGTGCCTAGAGCCCATGCTCTGCAACAAGAGAAGGCACAGCAATGAGGAGCCCTCACACCACAGCAAAGAGAAGCCCCCACTCACCACAACTAAAAAAGAAAGCCCATGCACAGCCAAAAAGACCCAACACAGCCAATAAAATAAATAAATAAATTTATTAAAAAAAAGAAAATAGGGAATTAAGTAAAACAGACAGAGTTTCTTTTCTTGGGCCTCTCTTAACTCCCTTTTCATCTCTAAAAGGTTCCCCTTCATTAAAATTGGATTGTCAAAATTAAGCCCAGAGATCTTGGGCCCATCATTTCTTCTTCCTCTCTTAAGAGAAACTATGGATATTTTGCCAGGTTTTCATTCCCAAGCCACTAGTTATATCTGTAGTTTACAGACCTCTTTTCAAAGAACTAATGATACAAATTAAGTTTTATAAATACTAAATTCTTATCACATACCAGGCAAAGTTCTAGGCACTGGGGATACACTTGTAAACCAAACAAAGGCCTTTATTTCATGGATCTTATATTCTATCAGGACGGGACAGACAGATGATAAGCAATTCACTATATCTGTCAGGTTGTGATAAGTACTCTGAAGAAAAAACAAGGTAAGGGATGGTTATCTTATAGAAGGTGGTGTTAATATGATACTTAGGCAGAAAAATGAAGTATGTAAGGGTATTAGCCATGGTGGATATCTTGAGGAACAGCAGTTCCAAGAATAGTAAGCAGTGAGTGCAAAAGTCAGGAGACATGTTGAACAGTAAAGAGTCCAAAGCGGCTAAGGCTGAATGAGCAAGGAGGACAAGGGTACTCCATTTCTTTTCCCAAAGGGAATAGCAGTAACACATAGGTTAAAGCTCATCATTTAAAAAGAGATCTGAATAAAAGAGAGATCTGGTGTGGGGCCTTTGGAGGGCCTACAGAACAGAGAGGGAGGTAAGTGGATTCTTTCTACCACAGTAATTGCCAGTGTTTCCACATTAAAGCTTGGCTCCAAGGTTTACATCTGTAGACCAGCTTTGGGGAGGATGTTGCAATCCATGTTGACTATAGGGTTATCCAGGCCATGTTTTAATTTTAAGAAGGACACACAACAGGAAGTATCCTCTCTGTTTTTCTAGACTTTTCTCATTTAGAAAGATGGTGGTTTTAAGCCTACTGAGCATCTTCTCTGAGGCCTGCCTGTGGGCACATTGGCAGAATTGGTCTCAAAAGGTTCTCAACCAATGTCTTAGCTCTGTCTGGAGGAGACAGAGCCTGTAGATAGCACCCTGTCCAGGGGGATTTAGCGGCTCTCATTACAAGCCCTAAAAGTTAGTGAGTCCATATCCTTCTTGGGGCCTGGGTAGCTCCTTGAAGATGACCAGGCTGTGCGGAAGGAGTTTTGTCAATGAGAAGCAACTGATTGGTGTAACTAGAGGAGAGAAATAAAATAACTTAATCTGCAGAGACCTTGAAGAGCCGTCAAGTCCACAACTTCTGATTTGCGTAGCATATAACCACTTCACCCTTTATTGCTTTAATCTCAACCTCCCTCTGTCCCTCAATTCCTTCCCACTCCATCTCGCCTCTCCCTCTCTCCCTGCTTCTCTCCAAGGAAACATGAGTTTACGTCATTTTCAGGGTTGTAATAGTTACCATTTATAGAATGTTCAACATGTTCCAGACTAGGCTCTTTACATACATTTTCTCATTCAATCATCACAACAACCATTTGAGGTAGATGGTATTATTATCACTATTTTGCAACTGAGGTTTTCAAAATGCAAACTCAGCTTCAAGTTTGAGGCTCATATAGTTTAAGTACCTGACCCAAGGTTGCATAGGAAGTAAGTGGCAAAGCCTCTACACAGCTGATTCTGACATGAAGCTAGCTCTTTAATCTCTATGTTATACTCTATTTCCCCAATTCCAGTTGGAGAAGAAACAAGTAAGAAAAGTCTCTATTATTTAATAGGCCTTGAGGGGCCTGGAAGCCAAGATCTCTCCATTCATTCTAAAAGCTATCATTGAGTTGCTTTCTTTTCTCTGGTGTCCTAGTAAGGCCCAAGCTTGTAGAGATAAATGAGACAGAAATCTCTACTGTCAGGAAGCTCATGATACTGGCAGGGAATTTGGAGCAACTAACACTCAAGAATTTGGAGCAACTAATACTACTGTGATGAAGATGTACGTCAGATGCTATGGGAACAAGTGGAAGTGGAACATAGCTCTCTCAAGGGAGTCAGCTAAGGCTTCATACAGTGTTAATGTGTGAGTTGAGACACAAAAGTTAAAAGGGAATGAATTAATTAAGGTATAGGTTAACTTCCTGTAACAAAGAGAACAGCAAATTCAATGGCTTAAATAAGAGAGTTCATTTTGCTTTCATGTAGGAGTCCAGAGGTGAACAGCCCAAAATTGGTGGAGTAGCTTTGCCCTCCTTACCACTTCTTTAATCTTTGGGTCCTACATACCTGTTCCATTGGTCTTCATCAAAGAGAAGAGGAATAGAGACAGAATGGAATACTGACTTTTTGCTTATAAAAAACATGATCCAGAAGTTTGTATACATCACTTCCACTTGTAGAATAAGGTGCAAATGTCGAGAACGGACTTGAGGACATGGGGTGGGGGGGGCACGGAGGGGAAGCCAGGACGAAGTGAGAGAGTAGCATTGACATATATACACTACCAAATGTAAAATAGATAGCTAGTGAGAGGCTGCTGCATAACACAGGGAGATCAACATGATGATGGGTGATGACTTAGAGGGCTGGGATAGGGAAGGTGGGAAGGAGTCGCAGGAGGGAGGGGATATGGGCATATATGTATAAATACAGCTGATTCACTTTGGTGTACAGCAAAAACTGGCACAACAGTGTAAAGCAGTTATATTCCAATAAAGAGCTTAAAAAAAAAACCTAAAGTGCATGGCCTTACCTAGCTATAAGGGAAGCTGGAAAATGTAGGCATGGGTATTCAGCTAAAACTCAGTGACTATTAGTAAAAAGAAGAAGGGTGGATGGATACCGTAGTATAGGGTGAAAGTAGGAATAATGGAAGATGAGAGTGGACATTGTAGGTAGTGGCCTGATTATAGAGCACCATGTGTACTAACTACAGATTTTGGACTGTGTCTCAAAGATATTGAGGAGTCACTAAAATATTATAAGCAGAGGAGTAAGACAATTATATTTTGAGTTTATAAAGGTCACTCTATTCATACTTTGGTAGACAGATTAAAGAAAAGAGTGACATGAGGCACAGAGAACAGTTAGAAGACCACTGTAGTAATATTAGAGAGACAAAATGAGACTCTGAACTGAGGCAGTGGCAGTGAACAGAGAGGACAGATTAGAGAGATATTAGGGATTTGTAATTGATGGAACTTGGTGACTAAATGGATATGGGATGTGTGAGAGAGGGAGGATGGTAGGATAATAATGCCCAGATTTCTGGCTTGGACATTAGCATTATCTTAAGAAATAAACAGTTACAAGAAAAGAATTAAATATGTTCAATTTTAGAAATGTTGAGGTTGAGATACCTCTGGGGTATCTAGACGGCAGTATTGAGTAGGCAATTGTATATATTGGTATAGAAATTATTAGAGAAAACTGATAATGTAAGCCATGAGAGTGCATGAAATTGTTGAGAGAATGAGTCTAGGTTAGTGAGATTATCAGAGGACTGAGAATACAATACTGGGGAAGATCTACATTTAGGAAGAGCCAGTGAAAGAGACTGGGCAGTGTTCAAAGAGGTAGGATTATAGTCATTCAGAAAGATAAATGATAAGGCATTTTTAGATCAGGAATGTCAGCTTATGTCAAGTGCTGCAGCAAAGTAAAAATAAGGTTTGAAAAGTGCAATTTGGAGGTTAGTGGTGATTGTTGTGAAAACAGTTACAGAAGAGTGGTGTGGGCAGAGACCTATTTGAAGAGCAAATGGGATATGAAGACATGGAAGCTGGGGGATTGTGGAGTAACTTCAACAAGATGGCAGTATAGGAATTTCTAGCATGGCTCCCTTTCCCAAAACATCAATTTGAACAACTATCTGCACACAAAAATATCTTCACAAATAGCTAAGGAATCCAGGTGAGGGGTTACGACACCTGGTGAAGCACAGAAATAAGAAAAGACACAATGAGGAAGAAAGATAAAGTCACCTGTCTTTCACCCCCCTCCTAAAGCTCCAGCAGCCCAGTATGGAGAGAGACACTCCTCATGGGAGAGAAGAGTGAAGTGAGAACCTGATTTCACTGTTAACTCCAGTACTGGCCCACCCCAGCATCAGACCAACTCCTGCAGACTTAACATATCTCTCACAGCCCCAGGCTCCCAGTGGGCTCCTGAAAACCCAAGCCCCCAGCCCACCCAGTTATCCACCAGCTTTTGTGCCCCCAGGCAGTTCCTGCAGTCCCAGACAGCTCCTGTAGCACAAGGCTCTCAGCAGTTTCCTGCAAACCCAAGCTCCCAAAACACCCAACATCGTCCAGCACCTGTATCTCCAGGCAGCTCCCAAGGCATGAGGCAACCAGTGGGCTCCCACAAACCCAGGCTCCTGGCCCACCCCATTGTCAGCCAGCTCTGATCTCACCAGGCTACTGGTGAGTTCCTGTGAATATAGATTCCTGGCCCATTCCAGAGTGGGTCAGCTCCCACAGACCTAGCCTCTAGACCAGCTCACATAGACTGAGGGTCCCAGCCTACCTCAATGCCAGGATTGCCCCTATGGCTCAGGGTCCAGGCAGGCTCCTGTAGACCCAGGTTTCTGGCCTGCCTCAGTGCCAGGCAAGCACCTGTGGCCTCAGCTTATAGGATGGCTCCCAGAGAACCAGCCTCCTGGCCTGAACTAGAAACAGGCTGAGCCCCATAGACTTAATCTCCAGGCTGATCCTTGAGACCCCAGATTACAGGCCACCTTCCATGGCCCGAGGCACCAGGTTTACCCAAAGAGCAGGCCAGCCCCTATTGCCCTAGGTTCTGGTCCACTCCCTGTGAAATCAGGCTCCTGGCCCATCCAGCACCAGAATAGTCCCTGTAGACCCAAATGGTAGGCCCACCCCAGTGATCCCCTGAGCCTGGTCAGCCCACATGGACCCAGATTCAGATTCATCCACATGAACCGAGATCACAGGCCCATCACTGCAGACTCAGGTGTCAGGCCTATCCCAGTGAATCCAAGCTCTAAGTCCACACTCTTGGATCCAAACACCAGGCTTGACTGCCTGCTGACCAAAGCACCAGACCTGCCCACGAAGAACTCAAGCAGCAAGTCTCCCACCGGACACCACCATATGGCCCACCCAGAATCTCAGGATGAGAATGTGGAGAAAAGGGAACCCTAGTACATTGTTGGTGGGAATGTAAACTGGTTCAGCCGATATAGAAGACAGTATGGATGTTCCTTAAAAAACTAAAAATAGGACTACCATATGATATCACTTCCACTCCTGGGTATGTATCTGAAGAAATGAAAACATTAATTTGAAAAGATATATGCACCCCAATGTTCATCACAGCATTCTTTACAATAGCCAAGATATGGAAGCAACCTAAGTGTCCATTAATAGATGAATACACACACACAGACATACACACACACACACACACACACAATGGACTATTGGCCATAAAAAAGAATGAAAATTTGCCTTCTGCAAAAACATGGATAGATTTAGAGGTTATGCTAAGTAAAATAAGTCAGACAAAGACAAATAGTGTATATTATCACGTGTGGAGTCTAAAAAATAAAACAATTGAATAAACTATAACAAAACAGAAATAGACTCTCAGATATAGAAAACAAACTAATGGTTATCAGTAGGAGGAGGAGCAATATAGGGGTAGGGGATTAAGAGGCATGTATGTATACTATGTATAAAATAAATAAGCTCTAAGGATATATTGAATAGCACAGAGAATATAGCCAATATTTTATAATAACTTTAAATGGAATATAATCTATAAAAAATATTGAATCTCTATGTTGTACACCTGAAACTAATATAATATTGTAAATTAACTGTACCTTTATTAAAAAAAGAAATTCAATGAACTATAAGAAAACAAAAATAAACAACTAAATGAAATGAGGAAAACAATGCATGAACAAAATGAGAAATTCAACAAATGAACAGAAACCATTAAAAAGAAACCCAGAAATCCTAGAGTTCAAAAAACAATGACTGGACTGAAGAATTCAATGGAGAGCATCAATATCACACTCTAGGAAATAGAAGAAAGAATTGGTGAATTAGAAGAGTCATCTGAGATCATGCATTCAGAGGAACAAAAAGAAAAAAGAATGAAAAAGAGTGAAGATAGTCTACGTGAATTATGGGGTCCATTAAAAGAAAGAATCTATGCATTATTGGAGTCCCAGAAGTTCCAGAAGAAGAAGAATGAGAGAAAGCTTATTTAAAGAAATAATGGCTGAGAACTTCTTAAATCTAGGGATAGATTTATGAAGCTAACAAGTTATCTCAAAATGTCAACCCAAAACAGTCTTCTCCAAGACACATTATCATAAAACAGTCTAAAATCAAAGACAGAGAATTTTATTTTATTTTATTTTTTTTTTTAATTTATTTATTTATTTTTTTGGGGGGTACATCAGGTTCAATCATCCGTTTTTATACACATATCCCCATCTTCCCTCCCTTCCTTGACGCCCCCCCCCCCCCGCCCCAGTCCTCAAAGGCATCTTCCATCCTCGAGTTGGACTCCCTTTGTTATACAACAACTTCCCACTGACTATTTTACAGTTGGTAGTATATATATGTCTGTGTTACTCTCTCGCTTCGTCTCAGTTTCCCCTTCACCCCCCGCCCCCTCCCATACCTCGAGTTCTCCAGTCCATTCTCTGTATCTGCATCCTTGTTCTAGTCACTGAGTCCAACAGTACCATTTTTAGATTCCGTATATGTGAGTTAGCATACAATATTTGTCCTTCTCTTTCTGACTTACTTCACTCTGTATGACAGACTGTAGTTCTATCCACCTCATTACATATAGCTCTGTCTCATCCCTTTTTATAGCTGAGTAATATTCCATTGTATATATATATGCCACATCTTCTAAAGACAGAGAATTTTAAAAACAGCAAGGGAAAAAAAACCAAAACCCTCACATATGAAGGAACCACTATAAGCCTATGAGCAGATTCCTCAGCAGACACCTTGCAGGCCAGGGGAGAGTTGGAGGATATCTGCAAAATGCTGAAAGGAAAAAAAAGAAAAAAGAAACTTCCAACCATGAATATTTTACCTGGCAAATTCATCTTTCAGAAATGAATGAGAGATAAAGACTTTACCATACAAACAATAGCTGAGGGAGTTTATCAACACTAGACCTGCCTTTCAAGAATGCTGAAAGGAGTTCTTCAAGCTGAAATGAAAGGATACTAATTAGTAATGCAAAAATATATGAAAATATAAAACCTACTGGTGAAGGTAAGTATATAGTCAAATTCAGAATACTCTAATACTGCAATATGGTGGTATGTTAATTATGTAACTCTAATATAAAGGTTAAAGGACAAAAGTATTAATAACTTTAGCTACAATAATTTGTTAATGGATACACAATATAAAAACAGGTAAATTGTGATGTCAAAAAACATAAAAGATAGAGAGAGGTATAAATGGTAGAGGCTTGGTATGTGATCAAAAATAAGCTGTTATCCTCGAGGATGGAAGATGCCTTAGAGGACTGGGGCAGGGAGGGTGGAGGGGACTCGAGGGGGGGGAGTCAAGGAAGGGAGGGAATACGGGGATATGTGTATAAAAACAGATGATTGAACCTGGTGTACCCCCCCCAAAAAAAAAATAAGCTGTTATCAACTTTAAATAGACTGTTATATCTATATGTTTGTTTATATAAGCCTCCTGGTAACCACAAAAGCAAAAACCTACAGTAGATACACAAAAGATAAAGAGAGGGGAATCAATGTATGACATTATAGAAAATGATGAATTCACAAGAAAGACAGTGAAAGATGAGGAAAGAAACAAGGGAATTTCCAAACAGCCAGAAAATAATTATTAAGATGGAATTAATAAACCCTTACCTATCAATAATTACTTTAAATATAAATGAACTAAATTATTCAATCAAAAGGCAGAGTGGATGAATGGTTTAAAAATAAGACCCTACAATATGCTGCCTAAAAGAAACTCACTTTAAATTTACGGACACACATAGGCTCAAAGTGAAGGGTTGGAGAAGTTATTTCACGCAAATGGAACCCCAATGAAAGCAGGCATAGCTATGCTTATATCAGAGTAAACTTTAAATCAAAAATTGTAACAAAACAAAGAAGGTCATTATTTAATGATAAAGTGGTCTATTCATCAAGAGTATATAACAATTGTATAAATATATGCACCCAGCATTGGAGCATTTAAATATATTAAGCAAGTACTAACAGTTTTGAAGGGAGAAATAGACAACAAAAAAATAGCAGGAGACTTTAATATTCTACTGTAAACAATGCATAGATCATCCAGACAGAAAATCAATTAAAGATACATTGTACCTGAGCTATACCTTAGACCAAATGAACCTGAAAGACATATACAGAACATTACACCCAACAACAGCAGAATACTCATCCTTCTCAAGTGTACATGGAACTTTCTCTAGGATAGGTAATGTTAGGTCATAAAATAAGTGTAAGCAAATGTAAGAAGATTGAAGTCATACCAAGTATTTTTCTGATCACAATGGTATGAAACTAGAAATCAACAGGAAGAAAACTGGAAAATTTACAAATATGTGGTAAACAACACACTTCTGAACAACCATTGGGTCACGCAAGAAATCAAAAGGGAAATCAAAAAGTATCTTGAAGTACATGACAATAGAAAAAGAACCAATCAAAACTTATGGGATGCAGAAAAGGCAGTGCTAAGAGGGCAATTTTACAGTGATAAACACATTAAGACAAAAGAAAGATCACAAATAAACAACCTAACTTAACATCTCAAGAAACTGGAAAAAGAACAAACTCAGCCCAAAGTTTGCAGAAAGAAGTACAGATTAGAGCAGAAATAAAGGAAATAAGAGACCAGAAAAACAATAGAAAAGATAAATGAAACTATGTTGAGTTTTTTAAAAGATAAATAAAACTGAAAACCTTTAGCTGGACCAAGAAATACAGAGAGAAGACTCAAATGTATAAAATTAGAAATGGAAAAGGATACACCACAGAAATACAAAGGATACTAAGAGACTGCTATGAATAATCATATGCCAACAAATTGGAAAACCTAGAAAAATGGATAAATTACTAGAAATATGCAACCTACCAAGACTGAGTCATGAATAAATAGAAAATCTGAACAGACTAATAGTGAATGAGGAGATTGAGTCAGTATTCAGAAGTCTGCTTAGGGCTTCCTAAGTGGTGGTGCAGTGGTTAAGAATCTGCCTGCCAAGGCAGGGGACACGGGTTCGATCCCTGCCCCAGGAATATCCCACATGCCACGGAGCAGCTAAGCCCGTGTGCCACAACTATTGAGCCTGCGCTTTAGAGCCCGTGAGCCACAACTATTGAGCCCATGTGCTGCAACTACTGAAGCCCACATGCCTACAGCCTGTGCTCCACAACAAGAGAAGCCCCTGCTCACCACAACTAGAGAAAACCCTTGTACAGCAACAAAGACCCAGCACAGCCAATAAATTAATTAATTTAAAGAAAAGAAGTCTGCTGAAAAAGAAAAGCTCAGGCCCAGATTGTTTAATTGGTGAATTCTAACAAACATTAAAAGCAGAATTAATGCCAATTATTCTTATTTCAAAAAAATTGGAAGGGAAGGAACACTCCCAAACTCACTTTATGAGGCCAACGTTACCCTGATTCCAAAGCCAGATAGGATGCTACAAAAAGGAGGAGGAGGAGGAGGAAAGCAAAAAAAACTATAAGCTACAGCCGGTATACCTGATGAATATAGAAGCATAAATTCTCTACAAAATACTAGCATACTTAATTGAACAGCACTTTAAAAGGATAGACCATGATCAAGTGGAATTTACCCCGGGATGCAAGGACAGTTCAACATATGCAAATCAATAAATGTGATACACCACATTAAAAGAATGTAAAATAAAAATCTCAATAGATGCAGAAAGTGCATTTGCCAAAATTCAACATCCTTTCATGATAAACACTCTCAACAAATTGGGTATGGAAAGAACAGACCTCAACTTTACCAAAACCACATAGGAGAAGCCCACAGCTAACATCATACTCAGTGGCCAAAAGTGGACAGATGTCCTTAAGATCAAGAACAAGATAAGGATGCTCATTGTAACCAGGCCTATTCAACACAGTACTTGAATCCTAGCCAGAGCAATTGAGCAAGAAAAAGAAATAAAACACATCAAAATCAGAAAGGGCTATGAATAATTTATTTCTGGTAATATTTTATTGGATGCAAGACGTAAATTTTACCTTCTTGGATGTTGGCCATTTTTATTACTATAAATAATATTCTTGAGCTTTTTTCTGGGGTGTGGCTAAGTTACCCAAAAACAGCTTGATGCTTTCAAGTATTTCCTTTAAGCTTTTTTAAGCAGAAAAAGAATAGTATTTAGTCTAGGGTTAATTTTTCTTCACTAATGAGGCAAAATTTGTCTGTGTACTCTACTCAGTGCCCTATGATTTATGTAATAATCCACTGTGGCTGGTGAGCACAGGAACTTTTCTAAGGCCTGTGTGATCTTAGGTAATTGTTTCCTCTAATTTTGTCATGTGGTTCTTGCCTTGCACATATGTATTGATTAGTGCGCAGCTAAATTCTTAAAGAGGACCCCTGCAGATCTCCAGAGCTCTCTGTGCACCTATCTTTTCTCTGGTACTCTCCCCTGAAAACTCTCACTTCCTTGCACTTCTCATACTTGCAACAAAATATCTTCAGTTTAGGGAGACTGCTGGGCTCCTGTGGGTTCCACTTCCTGTATTATGGCCTGAAAAACCTTTCCAAGCTATAAGCTGAAACAATTATGGGACTCATCTCACCTCATTTTTTTTCCTGTCTCATGGATCACTATCTGTCCTTCATTGCCAGATATCAAATGCCTTCAGAATCACTGTTACATTTTTTCTAGTTTTTTAATTGTTTCAGGCTGAAGATGTAAATGGAATTTCTTTTGCCCAATTTTGGCTTGAAGGGAAAGTAGCTATTATGGTATTTTCAGAAGATAATTTGGCCTTTTATATCAGAATTTTAAATATGTTTGTTTTTTGGCCCAGCAATTCTAGTCACTCTTCTAGTTGCTGAATATACAGCAGTGAACATGATGATATACTTCAATGTTGTATACAATCGAGTGGAGAGACAGACAACAAAAAACTAAATAAGTATTGAATACAATATACTATGTTAGAAAGTGATAAGAAAAAAAAATGTTACATAGGGTTGGGGGATAGGAAACACTGGGTAGAGGGAAGCATGTCAAAGTTTTGATACATTTACCTGGAAGGATTCCCTGAGGGGAGTATATTTGATCATTAATCTTACTGGAATCAAGAGAGCAAGCTATATATATATATCTGGAGGAAGAGCACTTCAGGTAGAAAAAACACTCAGTACAAAGTCCCTGTTGTGTTTGATGAATAGCAAAGAATATTTGTAACAGCTACTACAGTGCCTAAGCAGATGCTCACAAAATGGTAGCGATTTAAAATATTATTACTAATGGTGGTAGAACCAGAAATATGATCTAAAAGTATATGGCCTCAAAGCTCATCTACTTGCTGCTATGTCATATTCTCTTTTCCCTATTTCATGAGACATTGAGACATATACTGCCATATGATTTTTCTTACCTTGTTCTCTATCATTGTGCAGCTTTTACACAGGCTTACCTTGTGTTCCCAATCATGTAAGATCTGTGACTATGCAATCTATGTTGACTCTTGCCTGATAGAATGTTGGGCGGTGACATTTCTCTTTGGACTAATCATCGGGGTTGATTTCATTATTGTAATGGACACTGGTCTCCTTCCTCCATCACCACATATGTGTGTCTTCCCAAAGTGTGTTCACTCTGGCCAAAAGGTCATTCTCCCCAGGGACAAGAAGATCCTTAAGTACATATGAGACATTATATACAAATTCTAATCACAGCTGCTCCCCCACTTATGCAGCACTTTTTACATCTTCCAAGGCACTTTGTTTTTGCCCTTTCTTTTTTGAGTAAGTAATGCTTACAGGGTATGAAAATTTTAAAGATCAAAATGATATAGCAGTGAAAAAATGAGTTTCTTCTATCCTTCCCTTAGCCATTCATTACTACTGTCTTGGGACAAACAATGTAAGCAGTTTTGGGGGTTTTTTTTGGTATCTTTTCAGAAATATTGAATATATGTGGGTGTTTTTAATCATTCTTCACACCCCAAGCCTACCCATACAATGTACCTTGACTACCCTTTTCACTTGATTCTCACCACACCCTGTGATAAGTGGTGCTCCCCCCAATTTACCGATGAAGAAGCTAAGGCTCAGAGATGGGAGGTGACCTTTCTATGGGTTTTGTTGGCGGAAGGAGTGACTTTTTTACAGTTTCCCAGGAAGTAAGTGGAAAATCCAGGACTGATGTTGCAGGGTTTTTTAAAATAATGATCTAATTGGTTTTATTCAATGATTAACATATCAGGCAGCATCTCATCTAATAAATAGAGGAGTGATCTCCTGATGTTGCAGTTTTTGTCTGCATTCTTTCCTCCACACTGAGAAGTACCAGGTCCTGTGCCTCACACATGGTAGGAGATCTCTAAACACTTGCTGGTAGCTAGCGTGATTAAGAAAATCCCCCCAATTCCTTTAGTCATGTTAGAATTGCTGTGGCAGACTTTAGGTGTAGAGCTGATGGGCATCAGCTGGTAGTTAGTCTTAGGGATACAAAAAGTTGATCTTTCTAATTGTTTTCTGGAAATATTCCCCCTCTACAGATCTATTCAGGTCCACCTGAGGAAAGTACTGCACCCCCAGTGCCCCCGCCTCGAGTGACAGCAAGAAGACACAAACCAATCACAATTTCAAAGCGCTTGCTGCGGGAAAGGACAGTTTTCTATACTTCTTCCCTGGATGAAAGTGAAGGTCAGTACTAAAGTTTACCCATAGCTTCTTAGTAGTGATTAGAGACAAAGAGGATATTGAAAGGCAGAAGTGGAGGCATAACCATTTTTTTCCAGTAAAGGTAGACTTTTCCTGGGTCCTGGGCCAGGCAAGGCAAGGTTTGTAAAATTTGTGCCCAGAGAGTGAATTAGTCTTTTGGCAGCGGAGATGAACCTGTAGTACAGAGATGAACCTGTAAAATCAACTACTGTTTTCCCTTAGCAGACCAGTGGAGGATACAAGGTGTTCTTAGATCTGTACCTCAAATACAGTGAAATGGGTGAGCAATGTGTTTTCTGAATGTTCTGAGATTTTAAATACAAATTCAGCTAACATAGAGGACTGATGGCTGAATAGGAGTTTCTAGTGCTTGTCCCCTCACAGTAACATGAATTCAAACAAACATCCATGCATGAAAACCCCTTCATGAGAACTATGGAATCCAGAGAGGTCAGAGCACCTGGGTGGAGTATAGATATAAGAAAAGGTGCATTGTAGATGCTAGAATGGACATTTTCGTATTACCCATGTCACCATTCCCCCAAGCTCACACAGTGTAGCACAGGGAGAGATCCCCTCCACATGGAGGAAGGAGAGTGAGGTAAGCACCCAACTTTACCTTCGACCCCACTACCAGGCCCACCCCAGTAAACCCCAGTACCAACACATCCCCCATTTTTCCGGACTCCAGGCCAGCCTCCACCGACCCAAGCTCTAGACCTACCCCAGCACTAGGCCATTCCCTGCAGCCCCAGGCTCCAGGCCTGCCCCTGCAGATCCAGAATCCAGGCCCATTACATGCCAACCTGGCCTCTGTGGCTCTAGTCTCCAGGATGTAACGACAGCTTAGCCTCCAGTCCAGCCTCCTGTGGATCCAGCCTCCAGATCTGCCTCAGTGCCAGGCTAGCCCCCTGGGCCCAGGTTTCAAGGTCTCCCCTGCATATCCAGGCTGAAAGCTTGCTCTTCCACTAACCCAGGCACCAGACCAGCCTACCCAAGGACTCTAGTGGCAAGCCCACTTTTGGAGCCTGCCAGGTGGCCTACACAGAATCTTTGGTTTTGCTGCCTGGTAAAAGGCTTTCCTTGTCAAAGCCAGAAAGATGTGCCTACTTCTTCAAATAGGTAAACACCAACTCAAGGCCACAAGGATCAGGAATAATCAGGGAAACTTGACACCACCAAAGGAATGAAATAAAGCACAATGAACTGATCCTAATGAAATGGAGATCTATGAACTGTCTGAAAAGGAATTCCAAATAATCATCTTAAAGAAGCTCGGTGAGCTACAAGAGAACTCAGACAACTAAACAACATCAGGAAAACACTACATGAGAAGTTCAAGAAAATTATAGAAATCATAAAAAAGAACCATAATGAAATTCTGGAGCTGAAGAAGACAATGACTGCATTGAAAAATTCAACAGAAACCTTCAACATCAAACTCAAACAAGCAGAAGAAAGAATCAGTGTAGTCAAAGACAGGTCACTTAAAATTACCCAGTCAGAGGAACAAAAAGCAAAAAGATTGTAGGAGTGAAGAAAACTTAAGAGACTTATGGGACACCATATACAAATCAATATACTATGGGAGTCTCAGAAGGAGCACAGAAAGAGAATGGGGCACAAAGCTTATTTAAAGAAATAATGAGAGAAAAATTCCTAAATCTGGAAAAGGAAATAAACATCTGGATCCATGAAGCCCAGAGAAACCCAAATAGATTAAACATAAAGAGATTTTAACCAACACACATTGTTATAAAATTCTCAAAATTCCAAGACAAAGAGAATTTTGAATGCAGCAAGAGAAAAGCAAATCATCAAATAAAAGGAAACCCCCATAATACTTTGAGCAGATTTCTCAGCAGAAACCTTGCAGGCCAGGAGAGAGTGTGTTGATATATTCAAAATACTGCAAGGAAAAAACTGTCAACCAGGAATACTATACTGGACAAAGCAGTCCTTCAGAAATGAAGGAGAGAGAAAACCTTTCCAAACAAAAGCTGAAGGAGTTGACTGGCATTAGACTTGGTTTAAAAGACATGTTAAACTATATCATACTAAGTGAAGTTAATCCAGACAGGGAAAGACAAATATCATATGAAATCGCTTATATATGGAATCTAAAAGAAAAAAAAAAGATACAAATAAATCTATATACAAAACAGAAATAGACCCACAGACATAGAAAACAAACCTATGGTTACCAAAAGGGAAAGTTAGGGAGGAATAAATTAGGAGGTTGAGATTAACACATATACACTACTATATATATAAAATAGATAGCCAATAAGAACACAGGGAAGTATACTCAATATTGTTAATAACCTATAAGGGAAAAGAATCTGAAAAAGAATATATGACTATGCTGTATACCTGACACTAACAGGACATTGTAATCAACTGTACTTCAATACAACAAATAAATAAATAAATAAGACATGCTAAAAGAGGGTATTCAAGTTGAAATAAATGGACATTAACAACATGAAAACATATGAAAGTATAAAACAAATTGGTAAAGATAAAAATAGAGCCCAATTCAGATTACTCTAATACTGTAATAGTGATGTGTAAGTCACTTTTAACTCTAGTATAAAAGTGAAAATACAAAAGTATTAAAAATAACTATAGCTATGATAATTTGTTAATGGATACACAGTCTAAAAACTTATAAATTATGACATCAATAACATAAAATATAGTGATAGGAGAAGTAAAATTGTAGAGTTATTATGTGTAGTCAATGCTACTTTGGTAGTTTTAAACACTCTGCTATAACTATGTTTTATGTAAACTTTATGATAAAAGACCCCAAGTAGGAAAAGCAATCTTGAGAAAGAAGAGCAAAGTTTAAGGCATTATACTTTCTAATTTCAAAATATACTATAAAGCAATAGTAACCAAAATAGTATAGTAGTGGCATAAAAACAGGAGTTGTTGGAATTAGGCTTCCTGGCATCAATCTATACTACAAGACCACAGTGATCAAAACAGTATGGTACTGGCACAAAAATAGAAAGGAAGATCAATGGAATAGAATAGAGAACCCAGAGGTAAGCCCAAGCACATATGGGCACCTTATCTTTGACAAAGGAGGCAAGAATATACAAGGGAAAAAAGACAACCTCTTCAATAAGTGGTGCCGGGAAAATTGAACAGCAACATGTAAAAGAGTGAAATTAGAACACTTCCTAACACCATACACAAAAATAAACTCAAAATGGGTTGAAGACCTAAATGTAAGCCCAGACATTATAAAATTCCTAGAGGAAAACATAGGCAGAACTCTCTATGACATCCATCAAAGCGAGATCCTTTTTGACCCACCTTCTAGAATCATGGAAATAAAATCAAGAATAAACAAATGGGACCTCATGAAACTTAAAAGCTTTTGCACAGCAAAAGAAACCATACACAAGACAAGAAGACAGCCCTCAGAATGGGAGAAAATACTTGCCAACAAAGCAATGGACAAAGGATTAATCTCCAAAATATACAAGCAGCTCATGAAGCTTAATACCAAAAAAGCAAATAACCCAATCCACAAATGGGCGGAAGACCTAAATAAACATTTCTCCAAAGAAGACATGCAGATGGCCAACAAACACATGAAAAGATGCTCAACATCACTAATCATCAGAGAAATGCAAGTCAAAGCCACTATGAGGTATCACCTCACACCGATCAGAATGGCCATCATCAAAAAATCTAGAAACAACAAATGTTGGAGAGGGTGTGGAGAAAAGGAAGCTCTCCTGCGCTGTTGGTGGGAATGTAAGTTGGTACAGCCACTATGGAAAACAGTTTGGAGGTTCCTTAAAAAACTAAAAATGGAACTACCATATGACCCAGTAATCCCACTGCTGGGCATATACCCAGAGAAAACCATAATCCAAAAAGAAACATGTACCATAATGTTCATTGCAGCACTGTGTACAATAGCCAGGACATGGAAGCAACCTAAATGCCCATCAGCAAATGAATGGATAAAGAAGATGAGGCATATATATACAATGGAACATTTCTCAGCTATAAAAAGGAATGAAATAGATTTATATGTAATGAGGTGGAGAGACCTACAGTCTGTCATACAGAGCGAAGTAAGCCAGAAAGAGAAAAACAAATACCATATGCTAACATATATCATATATATGGAATCTAAAAAAAGAAAATGGTACTGATGAACCCAGTGACAAGACAAGAATAAGGATGCAGATGCAGAGAATGTACTAGAGGACATGGGTTTGGGGGCGGGGAAGCGAAGTGGAACCTGGGACGAAGTGAGCGTAGCATAGACATATATACACTACCAACTGTAAAATAGATAGCTAGTGGGAAGTTGCTGTATAACAAAGGGAGATCAACTCGATGATGGGTGATGCCTCTGAGGGCCAGGACGGGGAGGGTGGGAGGGAGTCACGGGAGGTAGAGGATATGGGGATATATGTTTAAATACAACTGATTCTCTTTGGTGTACCTCAAAAACTGGTACAAGAGTGTAAAGCAATTATATTCCAATAAAGAGCTTAAAAAAAAAAGAAGACATAGTTCCTGGCCTCAAGGAGTTTATAGGCTAAATGGAGATAGATGATGATGATGATAGATAGATAGATAGATATAGATTTATAGATAGATAGATAGATAGATAGATGGATGATAGGTAGATAATATAGATAGATGATAGATAAGTAGATAGATGGTAGATAGATTGATAGATAGATAGATGATAGAACAAACAAATGCCATTCAGGAGAATAATTATGGGCCTCTCTCCTCACTAGTCTGTTGAGATCTTTTTTGTCAAGATTACCAACAATCTCCATGTGACACTCCACTATTCTTATCATGCTCAGCTTGTGAACAGCCTTTCAGTTTACTAACTCTTCCTTCTTGAGATACTTTATTCACTTGGCTTTCAGAACACCAAACTGTCTTTCTACCTCACTAGACATTCCATTTGTCTCATCTTGGTTTTCCTTCTCTTCTCAATTTCTGCATGTTGGAAGGTCCCAGAGTTTTGTTTTGTTTTGTTTTGTTTTTCTCAGTCCACTTCTTTGTCTATATTTGTTTCCTGTGTCATCTCTTTCAGTCTCATGGCTTTAAATATCTTTTTTTTTTTTTTTTAATTATTATTTTATTTTATTTTTTTGGGGGGTACACCAGGTTCAATCAACTGTTTTTATATACATATCCCCGTATTCCCTCCCTTCCTTGACGCCCCCCCCTCGATTCCCCCCCACCCTCCCTGCCCCAGTCCTCTAAGGCATCTTCCATCCTCGAGTTGGACTCCCTTTGTTATACAACAACTTCCCACTGACTATTTTACAGTTGGTAGTATATATATGTCTGTACTACTCTCCCGCTTCTTCTCAGTTTCCCCTTCACCCCCCGCCCCCTCCCATACCTCGAGTGGTTGTGGAGAAAAGGGAACTCTCCTGCACTGTTGGTGGGACTGTAAGTTGGTACAGCCACTATGGAAAACAATTTGGAGGTTCCTTAAAAAACTACAAATAGAACTACCATATGATCCAGTAATCCCACTCCTGGGCATATACCCAAAGAAAACCATAATCCCAAAAGAAACTTGTACCATAATGTTTATTGCAGCACTCTTTACAATAGCCAGGACATGGAAGCAACCTAAATGCCCATCAACAAATGAATGGATACAGAAGATGTGGCATATATATACAATGGAATATTACTCAGCTATAAAAAGGGATGAGATGGAGCTATATGTAATGAGGTGGATAGAACTACAATCTGTCATACAGAGGGAAGTAAGTCAGAAAGAGAAAGACAAATATTGTATGCTAACTCACATATACGGAATCTAAAAATGGTACTGATGAACTCAGTGACAAGAACAGGGAAGCAGATACAGGGAATGGACTAAATATCTTTAAAATATGATTTCCAAACATATATCTAGGAGTATCATCTCCCCTCTTCCCATCTCAAACTCCCTGCTCAACAGCTCTCCTTAGATGACTCATGGACATCTCCAATTTAAAATGTACAAATACTCTTGGTTCCCTATTCCTCCTCAATCTGCTCTTACTGTGGTCTCCCTCATCTAAGTAATTGGCAGTACCAGTCACCCAGTTGCTAAGGTCAAGAACTTTGGGATCATCCTTGATTATTCTCTTTTCTTTTTGCCTCACACCTAATCCATCAGCAGTTCCTGTTAGCTCTACATGCACATTGTATGCTGAACCTACTAATTCCTACTGCTGCCTTCCTGGTCGAGCTACCATCATCTCTTACTTGGGTAGCTACAGGAACTTCCAAACTCTTATCATTGCTTTTCTTCTTGCCCGACTATAATTCATTCTCCACAGTAGCTAATAGTATGTATATTCTTTTTAAAATGTAAATCAAATCATATCATTCTTCTCTTCACTTTTAGAGGAAAATTTACAATTTATTCTGCATTATATGATCCTCACTTACCTTTCTGATCTCATTTCTGAACCTCACTGTCTCTCTGTACCCTTTGTTCTCTCTGCTCTAATCTCATTTGTTTTGCTGTTCCTTATACATGTCAAATTCACCCAAGGGCCTTTATATTTGCTGTTCTCTTGGTCCTAAACATTCTTCCTCCAGAACTTTGCAAGCTTTACTCCTTCGTTCAGATCTCTGCTAAATGATATCTCTTCATAGAGACTTTCTCTGAGTACTCTATTTAAATAGATTTCTCCTTCTCCATTACTCTCTATCCTTTTACACTGCTTTATTTTATGCATATCACTTGCTACTATTTGTTCACATGTTTATTATCTGTCTTTCCCATTAAAATGTCAGATCCACTTTTATCACCAGAACAATTCCTATATATTGCATGCGTTCAGTAAATACTTGTAGAATAAATGAGTAGGTGTATAGGGAATAATGAAGAGAAAGAGATCACCCAGCTTAAGGGATCACCTCCTTAGGAGGTGATCTGGCACTTAGGAGAAAGTGAACGGGAACACTGAATACCTACTCTGTTGTTCCGTAATCTCATTTTAATTGGATAAACTCATTTATTTGTCTATTTTCAGTCTCCCCAAATATACACCAGAAAATATAATCTCTATGCCAACAGAAATTTTTCACTCTGTATCCCTAATACCAGCATAGTATCTAGCATATCGTAAGTCCTCAATAAATGTGTGTAATAAATGAATGAACTGGGTGTTAGTAGACCTGATGTGTAATTTCATCTTGGCCACTAGCTTGCTGAATAACTTGGAATAGTCACTTCCCTATTCTGGGTCTCAATTTGCCCCTCTGTGTGATGAGGTTCTTGTGCCAGAAGATCACCAATGGGACCACCCACTCCAGACATTTTTCTTTTTTTAACAAAGATATAATTCATATGACATAAAATTCACCCTTTTCAAGTGTAGATCAATGGTTTTTAGTATATTCCCAAGCTTGTGCAACCATCTAATTCCAGAACATCTTCATCATCCAAAAAGAACCTTGTATCTCCCAATACTCCCCTCTCCCCATCCCTGACAATCATTAATTTACTTTCTGTCTCTATGGATATGCCTATTGTGGGAAAATTTCATATAAATGGAATCATACAATATGTGGTCTTTTGTGGCTGGCTTCTTAGCATAATGCTTTCAGGGTTCATCCATTATTTAGCATGTATCAATACTTCATTTCTTTTCATGAATGAGCAATATTGCATTATATGGATAGACCACATTTTGTTTATCATTCATCAGTTGATGTATACTTGAATTGTTTCCGCTTTTTGGCTATAATGCTGCCATGAATATTTGTGCAGAGATTTTTGTGTCAATGTATGTCTTCAATAATCTTGGGAGTGGAAATTGTGTGTCATGCAGTCACTGTATATTTCTTCTTTGAGGAACCATTTTAAGGCTGTTTTCTAAAGCAGCTGCACCATTTTACTTTCCCACCAACAATGGATGACAGTTCCAATTTCTCTACATCTTCACCAGCACTGGCCTTTTTGTTTTGTTTGTTTTAGTAAAACTTGTATATATTTAAGTTATACAAAATGTTGATTTGATACACATATGCATAGTGAATTGATTACTACCGTCAAGCTAATAAACATGTCATCTTTATTTTTATTTTATTTTATTTTATTTGGATGAGAGCATCTGAAATCTACTCTCTTAGCAAATTTCCAGTATTCAGTACAGTATTGTTAACTATACTCATCATGCTATACATTAGATTTCTAGACTTATTCATCCTACATAACTGCAACTGTGTACCCTTTGGCCAACATCTCCCCTTTATCTCCAGCCCCTTGCTCCTGGTAACCACTGTTCTACTCTCTGCTTCTATGTATTTGACTTTTAAACATTCCACATATAAATGAGATTATGCAGGTTTTCCTTTCTTTGTCTGCCTTATTTCACTTCGCATAATGTTTTCCAGGTTCACCGATATTGTAGCAAATGAATGGCATGAAATTAAATGAAATCTTTCTTTCTTTAGGGCTGAAATAAACAAACAAATGAATAAAGTATTTTTCTATTCATCCATTGATGAGCAATTAGGTTGTTTCCATATCTTGTTATCTTTTTAAATTCTAGCTATCCTAAGTGTGTGTGAACCCATATTCTTTAATCCTCATCACTTCTCATAGTGAAAGCATTGGAGGCTTAAAGAGGATGAGTGGTTTGCCGAATTCACACAGCTACTAAATGACAGAGCAGCAACTTGCATTCATCATATTCCAGAGCTCATTTATCTACTATAATATTGTACTTCCTATAACCTCTCTGAACACTGTTCTGAGAAGGAACAAATCCCTCTACTCACCACTGTTCTTTACCAGTAGCATTTCATTATCTTACCCCTAAACTTGTTATTCCCCTTGTATATACAAGGGTGAGTCAAAAATTATCCGCACTCCGGTTATATTAAAACTTCTGTTGGCTGCACTGCTTTATCAGTGCTTTCTGTTCAAGACTACTGTCTCCCCAGACACTGCTGTGCAGGTGTGAACGTGTTACACCAGTTCATTTGTAAGTGTGGTGCAAGCAAAAACAGATGCCCCACTTGTGATTTGCATGCAAGAAGAGCAGTGTGCAGTGATTCGTTTTTTGTGGTCTGAGGGTATACCTGGTGCCGTTATTTATCAAAGACTTTGTGCGAAGTATGGAGAAAGTGTTTTGTCATGAAGAAATGTGTATGAATGGATAGAGAAACTCAAGGAATCGTACAAGTGTTAGCCATCAAGAAGGAGCAAGATTCACTTCTGATGAAGAAGTGTAGACAATGGTGCATTCGTGGCTCACAGCTCAGCCTAAAATATTTTTTAATGAGGGAATACAAAACCTTGTTGACAGATGGACAGAGTGTATTGAAAAGCAAGATTATGTCGAAAAATGATGCATTTGTCTTTTCTAAAGGTTAATTAAAATAAATTCTACTGTCAGAGTGCGGATAATTTTTGACTCACCCTCGTAGTATTAGAGCGAGTCCTTTCACCATCATCATGGACTCCTTCATACCCCCCATCTCTAATCCCAGTCCATTCTGCTCCCTTAACATCTCTTGAATCTGTCTCTCTTTGCTGCTGCTGCTGTTCCAGTTTAGCTTCAACAGCCCCCATTTGGTCTCCCTATCACCAGTCTCTCTGCTTCAGTCTACTTTTCATAATGAACCTAAAGGCATATTCTAAAAACACATGTGATAATGCCACTTCCATGCCAAAGAAAAATTCATGGTCCTCTGCAGCCCAATGATAAATTCATATTCCTGAACATGGCATTCATGGTCTTCATGATATAGCCCCAACCCACCTTAAAAACCTCACCTCCAAATACCCACACTTTTCATCTAAAATTGATTCCTATGCTCAAACCACACTAAACTTTTTCTTTTATATTTTCTTAGACAAACCGTAAACTTTCACTCCTTCAGGTTGGTCTCTCTTTGAAATTCCCTTTCCCCTTTTTTCCATCTATTGCAATCCTTCAAGGCCCAGCTCAAATGTTACCTCTTTCAAAAAATTTTCTTCAGCACCATCAGACACAGTTAGCACTATCCTCCTCATAGCACTTATTTGCATGGTTCTACTTATATTGTAATAATTGATTTATTTCTCCTACTGGACTAATGTGCAACTTCTCAAATCTCTTCCCCATCACTTACCCACACTTAGGAGAGAGGCCCAAGGTCTCACAGTTGGTAAGTAGCAGAACTGGCTCCAGAGTCTGCAGTTCTTTTAACATTTTATTGTGGAAAGTTTCAGATACAATCAGAAGTTTAAAATACAATATAACATACTCCCCGTGTCCCTGTTGCCCAGCTTCCAACATTTACCACCACATGTCCAATCTTGTTTCATCTATGCCCCTACCCATTTCTCCAACTCAAACATCATGTCATTTCATCCATAAATGTTTCATTATGTACCTATAAAAGATAAGGATACTTTTTTAAATCAAAATCTCAATACCATCATCACACAGAAAAAAAACTAAACAAAATAGTAATTCCTTAAGATCACTAACTAGTCAATGTTCAAATTCTCCTATTTTTACTTTTTTAAAAAAAAAATATCAGGAGCCAAATAAAACCCATGTATTACAATTGGTTGACATATCTCTCAGGTCTCATTTAGCTGATCAAAACCTCTGTTCTTAACCACTACACTCTGATCTAGGTTTTCTATTACCAAGGACGGTGTCAATTTCCTTATAGCAGGAGTTCTCAATTGGGGGTTCATTAACAGCTTCAGGGGACTCCTTGAATCTCTTAAAATTAGTTTTCAAAATTTTATATGTATTTGTGTAGGTTAATTTTTCTAGGGAGAATATCCTTTGCTCTCATTAGAGTCTCAAAACTTTAGTTAAGACACAGGACAACTGAAAAGCTTATCCTATTGTCACAGGAAATTTTAGACCACAAAAGCTAACCAATAAAGTAGCTAATTAAGGATGTCTTTATGAGGATGAAGAAAGAAGTTACATTTTGTTAAGTGTATTACCTTGAAATTTGAGAGATCTTTATGAATTGCTTTCGAGACAAATAGAAATAGTTAATGATTAACTGACGTCTTTATTTAAAAGTAATACAATGTACAATTGATTGGGGGCTCTTCAGTCCCTTTTTTACGTATCCCTTTAAATAAAGTATCTTGTTATATTGTGGTTTTGCTGAATTGTGGTCATGAAAATAATACTCAGATCTTGAGTTGAATTCCCTGTTTTATGAGACTTGTGACTACATGTGAACTGGGGTAGGTAGAAACTGATTTTGTGGGATATCATTGATTTGTTCCATGACAATAGCTCCTTTGAATATGCGTATAATTTTGCAGTATTATGTATGCATGTATAAAAATGAAAATGTGATAAAGATTATCATTAATCTTTCCTCTTTGCACCAACTTTTCCTAGATGAAATCCAACATAGAACACCCAATGGTACTATCATCAGCAGTATAGAACCCCCCAAGCTGCCACAATACCCCAAAATGCCTATGCAGAGAAGTGGGGAAGCAGATCATGGGAGGAAGTCCCCAAGCAGGCCTGTTTCAGATGGCAAGTTGGAGTCCTGCCTTGAGGTGGATATGGGGAAGTTGGTGTCTAGGCTGCAGGATGGAGGGACCAAGGCCATACCAAAGGCCACCAATGGACCTGTGCCAGGCCATGGGCCCACTAAAGCCCTATCTTTCCACATAAAGAGACCAGCTCCTCGGCCCCTGGCTCACCACAAGGAGGGTAAGTGCTTGGAAATCCCACGGGGAAGAGAAATGACCTCAACTACTTTGCACCTTAAGACCTTTCTGAGGTCGTAGACATTTAAGTAGAAATCTGTTCCACTTTATTACTACTAATATTGGAATGGTGGGCAAGAACATAAAAACCATTCATAATAATCACTAGAATGTAAGCTTCATGAAGGGAGGGATTTTTGGCTAGTTTTATTTACCTCTCTATCCCAAGTACTTGGAACAATGCCTGACTGTCACATAGTAGGCACTCATTATTTGTGGAATAATTAATAATAATGATATTATTCTTTTCCATTATGGTTTATTACAGGATATTGAATATAGTTCCCTGTGCTATACAGTAGGACCTTGTTGTTTATCCATTGTATATATAATAGTTTGCATCTCTTAATCCCAAACTCCCAATCTGTCCCTCCCCCACACGACTTCCCCTTGGCAACCCAAATCTGTTCTCTATGTCTGTAAGTCTGTTACTGTTTCATAAATAAGTTCATTTGTCATGTTTTAGGTTCCACATATAAGTGATACCATATGTTATTTGTCTTTCTCTCTCTGACTTACTTCACTTAGTATGATAATCTCTAGGTCCATCCATGTTGCTTCAAATGGCATTAGTTGATTCTTTTTTATGGCTGAGTAGTATTCCATTCATTTGTTGATGGACATTTAGGTTGCTTCCATGTGTCTTGGCTATTGTAAATAGTGCTGCTATGAACAGTGCGGTGCATGTATCTCTTCGAATTGATATTAATTATTAACATAATTATTTCTGCTGTTGCCATTTATTTATTTCTACATCTATATACACTTATGGCATGCTCACCACCAAAAATTTAGTTTCCATCCATCAACATATAGTTGACCCCCTTTACCCATTTTGCCCCCTCCTTTCCCTCTGATAACCATTGCTCTGTTGTCTGTATCTACGTGTTTGGTTTGGTTTGTTCATTTATTTTGTTTTATTGTTCATTTTTTTAAGCTCTTTATTGGAATATAATTGCTTTACAATCTTGGAACAGCTTTTGAGGTACACCAAAGTGAATCAGCTGTATTTATACATATATCCCCATATCCCCTCCCTCCCGTGACTCCCTCTCTCCCTCCCTGTCCTGGCTCTCTAAGGCCTCACCTATTATCGAGTTGATCTTCCTTTGTTATACAGCAACTTCCCACTAGCTATCTATTTTACAGTTGGTAGTGTATATATGTCTATACTACTCTCTCACTTTGTCCCAGGTTCCCCTTTGCCCCCAGCCACCACCACCCCCAACCCCGTGTCCTCCAGTCCATTCTCTGCATCTGCATCCTTATTCTTGCCCTGTCACTGGGTTCATCAGTACCATTTTTTAAATTTTTTTTTAGATTCCATATATATGAGTTAGCATACAGTATTTCTTTTTCTCTTTCTGGCTTACTTCACTCTGTATGACAGACTCTAGGTCTCTCCACCTCATTACATATAGCTCCATTTCATTCCTTTTTGTTGCTGAGTCATATTCCATTGTATATATGTGCCACATCTTCTTTATCCATTCATCTGTTGATGGGCATTTAGGTTGCTTCCATGTCCTGGCTATTGTAAATAGTGCTGCAATGAATATTATGGTACATGTTTCTTTTTGGATTATGGTTTTCTCTGGGTATATGCTCAGTAGTGGGATTACTGGATCATATGGTAGTTCCATTTTTAGTTTTTTAAGGAACCTCCAAACTGTTTTCCATAGTGGCTGTACCAACGTACATTCCCATCAACATTGCAGGAGAGTTTCCTTTTCTCCACACCCTCTCCAACATTTATTGTTTCTAGATTTTTTGATGATGGCCATTCTGACTGGTGTGAGGTGATACCTCATAGTGGCTTTGACTTGCATTTCTCTGATGATTAGTGATGTTGAGCATCTTTTCATTTGTTTGTTGGCCATCTGTATTGAACACCTTTTAATGTGCCTGTTGGCCATCAGTACGTCTTCTTTGGAAAAAATGTCCATACAGCTCCTCTCTCCATTTTTAAATTAGGTTGTTTGGGGTTTTTTTGTTGTTGAGTTGCATGAGTTCTTTGAATACTTTGCACATTAACCCCTTATAAGATATATGATTTGAAAATATCTTCTCCCATTCGGTAGGCTCTGCTTTCTTTTTTTCTTTTTATTGGAATATAATTGCATTACACACTTGTACCAATTTTTGAGGTACATCAAGGTCAATCATCTGTATTCATACACACATCCCCATATCCCCTCCCTCCCTCGACTCCCCCGCACCCTGCCCGTCCCAGTCCTCTAAGGCATCATCCATCATCGAGCTGAACTCTCTTTGTTATACAGCAACTTCCCACTGGCTATCTATTTTACACTTTGTAGTATATATATATGTCTATGGTACTTGCATACTTCATCCCAGCTTCCCAATCAGTGCCCGCCCCCCCCAAACCTCGAGTACTCCAGTCCATTCTCTGCATCTGCATCCTTATTCTTGTCTTGTCACTGAGTTCATAAGTACCATTTTCAGATACCATATACATGAGTTAGCATACAATATTTGTCTTTCTCTTTCTGACTTACTTCACTCTTTTTGACAGACTCTAGGTCTCTCCACCTCATTACATATAGCTCCATTTCATTCCTTTTTGTTGCTGAGTCATATTCCATTGTATATATGTGCCACATCTTCTTTATCCATTCATCTGTTGATGGGCATTTAGGTTGCTTCCATGTCCTGGCTATTGTAAACAGTGCTGCAATGAATATTATGGTACATGATTTTTTTTTTGGATTATGGTTTTCTCTGGGTATATGCCCAGCAGTGGGATTACTGGGTCATATGGTAGTTCCATTTTTAGTTTTTTAAGGAACCTCCAAACTGTTTTCCATAGTGGCTGTACCAACTTACATTCCCATCAACAGTGCAGGAGTGTTCCCTTTTCTCCATACCCTCGCCAACATTTGTTGTTTCCAGATTTTGTGATGATGGCCATTCTGATCGGTGTGAGGTGATACCTCATAGTGGCTTTGACTTGCATTTCTCTAATGATTAGGGATGTTGAACATCTTTTCATGTGTTTGTTGGCCATCTGCATGTCTTCTTTGGAGAAATGTCTATTTAGGTCTTCCATCCATTTGTGGATTGGGTTATTTGCTTTTTTGGCATTAGGCTGCATGAGCTGCTTGTATATTTTGGAGGTTAATCCTTTGTCCATTGTTTCATTGGCAACTATTTTCTCCCATTCTGAGGGTTGTCTTCTTGTCTTGTTTATGGTTTCTTTCGCTGTGCAAAAGCTTTTAAGTTTCAGTAGGTCCCATTTGTTTATTCTTGATTTTATTTCCATGATTCTAGGAGGTGGGTCAAAAAAGATCTTGCTTTGATGGATGTCATAGAGAGTTCTGCCTGTGTTTTCCTCTAGGAGTTTTAAAGTGTCTGGCCTTACATGTAGGTCTTTAATCCATTTGGAGTGTATTTTTGTGTATGGTGTTAGGAAGTGTTCTAATTTCATTCTTTTACATGTTGCTGTCCAATGTTCCAAGCACCACTTATTGAAGAGGCTGTCTTTTTTCCATTGTATATTCTTGCCTCCTTTGTCAAAGATAAGATGCCCATATGTGCTTGAGTTTACCTCTGGGTTCTCTATTCTGTTCCATTGATCTTCCTTTCTATTTTTGTGCCAGTACCATACTGTCTTGATCACTATGGCCTTGTGGTATAGTTTGAAGTCAGGAAGCCTAATTCCACCAACTCCATTTTTCCTTCTCAAGATTGCTCGGGCTATTAAGGGTCTTTTGCGTTTCCATACAAATCGTAAGATTTCTTGCTCTAGTTCTGTGAAAAATGCCATTGGTAATTTGTTTGGGATTGCATTGAATCTGTAAATTGCTTTGGGTAGTACAGTCATTTTCACTATGTTGATTCTTCCAATCCAGGAACATGGTACGTCCCTCCATCTGTTTGTGTCATCTTTGATTTCTCTCATCTGTGTCTTAAAGTTTTCTGCATACAGGTCTTTTGCCTCCTTAGGCAGGTTTATTCCTAGGTATTTTATTCTTTTTGTTGCAGTGGTAAATGGGAGAGTTTCCTTAATTTCTCTTTCTGCTCTTCCGTTGTTAGTATATAGGAATGCAAGAGATTTCTGTGCATTAATTTTGTATCCTGCTACTTTACTAAACTCATCAATTAGTGCTAGCAGTTTTCTGGTAGAGTCTTTCAGATTTTCTATGTATAATGTCACGTCATCTGCAAAGAGTGACAATTTTACTTCTTCTTTTCCAATTTGGATTCCTTTTATTTCTTTTTCTTCTCTGATTGCTGTGGCTAAAACTTCCAAAACTATGTTGACTAATAATGGTGAGAGTGGACACCCTTGTCTTGTTCCTGTTCTTAGAGGGAATTCTTTCAGTTTTTTCCCATTTGGAACAACATTGGCTGTTGATTTGTCATATATGGCTTTTATTATGTTGAGGTAATTTCCTTCTGTGCCCATTTTATGGAGAGCTTTTGTCATAAATGGATGTTGAATTTTGTCGAAAGCTTTTTCTGCATCTATTGAGATGATCATATGGTTTTTATCCTTCAATTTGTTGATATATTGTATCACATTGGTTGATTTGTGTATATTGAAGAATCCTTGCATCCCAGGGATAAACCCCACTTGATCATGGTGTATAATTTTTTTAATGTACTGTTGGATTCTGTTAGCTAGTATTCTGTTGAGGATTTTTGTATCTATATTCACCAGTGATATTGGTCTGTAATTTTCTTTTTCTGTGACATCTTTGCCTGATTTTGGTATAGAGTGATGGTGGCCTCGTAGAATGAGTTTGGGAGTGTTCCTCCTTCTGCTATATTTTGGAAGAGTTTGAGAAGGCTAGGTGTTAGCTCTTCTCTAAATGTTTGATGGAATTTGGCTGTGAATCCATCTGGCCCTGAGCTTTTGTTTGTTGGGAGATTTTTAATCACTGACTCAATTTCCGTACTTGTGATTGGTCTGTTCATAGTTTGTATTTCTTCCTGGTTCAGTTTTGGAAGATTGTATTTTTCTAAGAATTTATCCATTTCTTCCAGGTTATCCAATTTATTGGCATGTAGTTGCTTGTAATAGTCTCTCATGATCTTTTGTATTTCTGTGGTGTCCGTTGTTACTTCTTGTTTTTCATTTCAAATTCTGTTGACTTGCATCTTCTCCCTTTTTTTCTTGATGAATCTGGCTAATGGTTTATCAATTTTGTTTATCTTCTCAAAGAACCAGCTTTCAGTTTTATTAATTTTTGCTATGGCTTCCTTCCTTTCTTTTTCATTTATTTCTGCTCTGATCTTTATGACTTCTTTGCTTCTGCTCACTTTGGCATTTCTTTGTTCTTCTTTCTCTGTTGTTTTTGGTGTAAGTTTAGGTTGTTTATTTGATATTTTTCTTGTTTCTTAAGGTAGGACTGTACTGCTATAACCTTCCCTCTTAGAGCTGCTTTTGCTGTGTCCCCTAGGTTTTGGGTTGTTGTGTTTTCATTGTCATTTGTTTCTAGTTATTTTTTGACTTCTTCTTTGATTTCTTTAATGATTTCTTGGTTCTTTAATCGAGTATTGTTTAGCCTCCATATGTTTGTATTTTTTGCAGTTTTTTTCCTGTAATTGATGTCTAGTCTCATGGCATTGTGGTCTGAGAAGATGCTTCATATGATTTCAGTGTTCTTGATTTTGCCCGGGTTTGATTTGTGACCCAAGATATGATCTATCCTGGAAAATGTTCTGTGTGCACTTGAGAAGAAAGTGTATTCTGTTGTTTTTGGATGGAATGTCCTAGAAATATCAATTAAGTCGGGATGGTCTAATGTGTCATTTAAAGCTTGTGTGTCTTCATTTATTTTCTGTTTGAATGACCTGTCCATTGATGTAAGTGGGGAGTTCAAGTCTCCCACTATTATTGTCTTTCTGTCCTTTTCCCCTTTTATGGCTGTGAGTATTTGCCTTATGTATTGAGGTGCTCCTATGTTGGGGGCATAGATATTTACCATTGTGATATGTTCTTCTTGGATGGATCCCTTGATCATTATGTAGTGCCCTTCTTGTCTCTTGTAATATTCTTTACTTTAAAGCCTAATTTATCTGAGTATTGCTACTCCAGCTTTCTTTTGACTTCCATTTGCATGGAATATCTTTTTCCATCCCTTTCCTTTCAGTCTATATGTCTCCCTTGGTCTGAAGTGGGTTTCTTGTAGGCAGCATATAGAAGGGTCTTGGTTTTATATCATTCAGCCAGTCGGTGTCTTGTGGTTGGAGCATTTAATCCATTTACATTTAAGGTGATTATTGACATGTGTGTTTCTATTACCATTTTCTTAATTGTTTTGAGTTTGTGTTTGTAGGTGTTTTCCTTTTCTTGTGTTTCCTACTTAGAGAAGTTCCTTCAGCATTTGTTGTAAGGCTGGTTTGGTGGTGCTGAATTCTCTTAACGTTTGCTTGTCTGTAAAGCTTTTGATTTCTCCATCGAATCTGAATGAGATTCCTGCTGGGTCAAGTATTCTTGGCTGTAGGTTTCTCTCTTTCAGGACTTTCAGTATATCTTGCCATTCCCTTCTGGCCTGCAGAGTTTCTGTAGAAAGGTCAGCTGTTATCCTGATGGGTTTTCCCTTATATGTTGTTTGTTGCTTTTCTCTTGCTGCTTTTAATATTTTTTCTTTGTGTTTAACTGTCATTACTTTGATTAATATGTGCCTTGTGTATTTCTCCTTGGATTTATTCTGTATGGGACTCTCTGTGCTTCTTGGACTTGGTTAATTATTTCCTTTCCCATGTTGGGGAAGTTTTCCACTATAACCTCTTCAAATATTTTCTCAGACCCTTTATTTTTTTCTTCTTCTTCTGGGATGCCTATAATTCGAATGTTGGTATGCTTAATGTTATCACTGAGGTCTCTGAGACTGTCTTCTATTCTTTTTATTCTTTTTTCTTTTCCTGCTCTGTTGCATTTATTTCCCCCATTCTGTCTTCCAACTCACTTATTCGTTCTTCTGCCTCAGTCATTCTGCTGGTTATAGCATCTAGAGTATTTTTAATTTCCATTAATTTGTTATCCATTGCTGTTTATTTGTTCTTTAGTTCTTCTGAGTTCTTATGAACTGTTTCTTGTATTTTCTGTGTTTTGTTATCAAGATTTTGCTTCATTTTTTCTTTCATTCCTCTGAATTCTTTTCCAGGCATTTTTCCTATTGCTTCTTCATTTATTTGGTCTTGCGGGTTTTTTTCCTGCTCCTTTGCCTGCATAGTGTTTCTTTGTTTCCTCATGGTAGTCCAAACTTCTGGGCTTGCTTGTCCCAGTGACAGAGGTGTTTATAGAAGACTGTCCAAGCCCCAGACTAATGTCCGAGTTTTGAGTTAAACACATACTAAGTCTAGGAAGCACATACATGTATAAGACACACAGTTACTGAATCCATTAGGACATACGGCTCTGGAAAGACCTGACAGAAGAACCCCAGTATGCTATCAGATATTCTAAGAGAAAACCAACAGAAATTGCAAACCAAAACAGAGCAGAACAGAAACAAAAGCAAAAACAAACAAACAAACAAATAACACCTTACACATCCAAACACTATTCCAGGGAGATATTGAAAGCTAGGATCAAATTAAAAAAGAGCTATAGTACCACCAGACAGAATGGAGATTCTCAGAATGAAATTAGACAATTGTACTAAGAACTAAGATAAAGACAAAAACCTAATATTAAATACCAAGGCGGTGTGTCACCTGGAGAATAGAGCATGGAGTCTAAGCAGATCGATAGTGTTGCTTATAAGTATGTTAAGATAAAATAAACTTAAAATGGATGAAAGACAGGGGAACAGAAGAGCATAGTGTGACTGTAAATATGCAAATAAGGAGGGAATAGAAATGTATAAAAGGTAGAGATGAAAGGAAGGTAGGAGAGATACATAGTCCATACTACAAAAAACTTAGCTAGAAATAGAAGTATATAAAAAGGCTAAAAATAAAAATAGAATAAAAATAGAATAAAAAAATATGTTATAAAAATTGTAGATCCCTTAGCACTAAGCTCGTAATTAATAATGAAAAAACAAACAAACAAACAAACTAGAACTGATCCCAGCATGGACCAGTTCAATAGAATTGATACTAATATTTCTGTTTCCTTAGAGTCTCAGCTGTAAGTGCCCTTCTACTCGCCTTGGGTTTTTTGTATTATTCTGTGACCTGCAGAGCTTCCTTTATTGTTCATCTGTAAGCGTTGGTGTGTGGGGAGGGAGAGGGTACAATAGTGGCTCCTTCCCCTGGGAGTGAGTGAGCACTGGCACACTGTCGTTTCAGTCGGGCTTGGAGGTGCTTGTTGCAGAGGGGAGCCGGTGGCTCAGGTGTAAAGAGAATGTCTCAGAGTTCGGCCTTTCTCCAGGTTTTTTTTTTTTTTCCTGCCGCCTCCCTGCTGCCAGCATTCCAAGCCTGCTCTCGGCTGCCTGCTGGGTCTTTACGCTAGCCCCACCTGAGGGCCTGAGGGTCCTTGTTATCCCTGAGTGCTTTAGCTGGCCCACAGGGCTCCCTCCACTGCCTGTTGCAGGCACCAAAAGAGAGAGAGAGAGGCTATGCCCGTGGCTCCTCCCCCCTGCCTGTGAGCCTGCAGCATCCAGCTGCCATCATGGCCGGGCAGCTCTCAGGGGCAGGCACTCCTCGTTGTGGACCTCTTCCCTCCTGTCCTCTCGGTCTGTCACCTTACTGGCAACAATTTTTCTCACCCTGAACCAGCTCTCCAGTTCCCACGCTCCCACTCCTGGACTCTCTGTTCAGCTGTGAATCAACATCTCTGTCCGGGAACGCTGAGCTGCGGTGCAAACCCTCTGTGTGTTTCTCACTCCCTCCCATCTGCCACAGCTCAACCGCTTCACCCTCTTTGAGCCATCATAGCTGCCTCCCTACCAGTTATGTTGGGATCCTTGTGGTCCTTTCTGGTGTCTGAGGTCGCCTGCTGGTGTTCAGTTGGTTCTCCGTGGAAATTATTGCATCTTTTGGTGCATTCCCAATGCATCTGTGAAGAGGGATGCATTCCACGTCCCTCTACTTTGCCACCATCTTTTCTTTCTGGCTCTGTTTTCATTTTTGGAGAAGGTTTCTTTTGCTGTGCAGAAGATTTTTAGTTTGATGTAGTCCTGTTTACTTTTTTTGCTTTTGTTTCCCTTTCCTGAGGAGAATATTCAAAAATATATTACTAAGATCAATGTCAAAGAGTGTACTGCATATATTTTCTTCTAGGACTGTTATGATTTTAGGCCTTACATTCAAGCCTTTATTTTGAGTTGATTTTCTTGTATGTTGTGAGATAGTGGTCTTCTTTCTTTCCTTCTTTCTTTCTTTCTTTCTTTCTTTCTTTCTTTCTTTTTCTTTCTTTTTTTTTTTTTGTGGCTGTCCAGGCACCATTTATTCAAGGAAAATATCTTTCTCCATTCTATGATCTTTGCTCCTTTGTCATAAATCAATTTTCCATATATGTATGAGTTTATTTCAGGGCTCTCAGTTCTGTTTTATTGATATATGTCTGTTCTTCCTCTCAGTTCTGTTTTATTGATATATGTCTGTTCTTCTACCAATACCATGCTGTTTGATTATGATAGCTTTGTAATATAGTTTAAAATCAGGGAGTGTAAATACCTCCAGCTTTGTTTTTTGTTTTTTTTTTTTTCTCAGAATTGCTTTGACTTTTCAGCTCCTTTTGCGGTTCCTTATAAATTTTAGAATTTTTTGTTCTATTTCTGTGAAAGCTGTCCTTGGAATTTTGATAGGGATTCCACTAAATCTGTAGATTGCTTTTGGTAATATAAACTTTTTAACAATGGCGATTCTTCCAACCCATGAGCATGGAATAACTTTCCATTTATTTGTGTCTTCTTCAATTTCTTTCAACAATGCCTTTTTGTTTTCAGTGTACAGGTCTTTCACCTCCTTAGTTGAATTTATTCCTAGGTATATTGTTACTTTTGTTCCATTTGTAAATGGGATTACTTTCTTAATTTTTCTTTCTAATAGTTCATTGTTAGCATATAGAAACACATCATATTTTTCTATGTTGATTTTGTACCCTTTAAGTTTACTATTTGTTTATTATTTCTAATAGTTCTTTGATGGAGACTTTAGGGCTTTCTATATATAAAATAATGTCACTTGCATATAGTGACAGTTTTACTTCTTCCTTTCCAATTTAAATGCATTTTATTTCTTTTTCTTGCCTAATTGCTCTGCCTGGGACTTCCAATTCTGTGTTTAATAAGAGTACTGAGAGTGGTCATCCTTGTTTTATTCCTGCTCTTAAAGGGATAGCTTTCTGTTTTTCACCATTGAGTATGATGTTAGCTGTGAGTTTTTAATATATGGCCTTTATTATGTTGAAGTACTTCCTTCTATACCCATTTTATTGAGAATTTTTATTATATATGGGTATTGAATCTTGTCAGATGCTTTTTCTGCATCTTTTGAGATGACACATTTTTTATTTTTCATTTTGTTAATGCAGTGTATACGTTGATTGATTTGTATGTATTGAACCATCCTTGTATCCCTGGAGTAAATCTCACTTCATCATGATGTATGATCCTTTTCATGTATTGTATTCGATTTGCTAATATTTTGTTCAAGATTTTTGCATCCATGTTCATCAGAGATATTGGCCTGTAATTGTGTGTGTGTGTTTGTGTGTGTGTGTGTGTGTGTGTGTGTGTGTGTGTGGTCCTTGTCTGGTTTTGGTAGCAGGGTAATGTTGGCCTTATGAAATAAGTTAGGAAGTGTTTCCTCCTCTTTAATTTTTTAGAAAAATTTAAGAAGGATAGGTATTAAATCTTTTTATGTTTGGTAGGATTCACCTGCAAAGCTGTCTGGTCCTGGACTTTTGTTTGGTAGAGGTTTTTGTTTACTCTTTTAATCTCTTTATTAGTGATAAGTCTATTCATATTTTCTATTTCTTCATGACTTAGTCTTGGAAGGTAGGGATTCAAGAATTTGTCCATTTCTTCTAGGTTGGCCAGTTTGGTGGCAGATAGCTGTTCAAAACATTTTCTTATGATTATTTGTATTTCTGTGATATCTGTTATTATTTCTGTTCTTTCATTTCTGAGTTTATTTATCAGAGAATTTTCTCTTTTTCCTTAGTGTCTAGCTAAAGGTTTGTTAATTTTGTTTATCTTTTCAAAGAACCAGCTCTTAGTTTCAGTGATCTTTTCTGTTGTCTTTTTGGTCTGTTTTTCATTTATTTCCACTCTGATCTTTATTATTTCCTTTCTTGTACTGACTTTGGGCTTCATTTTTTCCTTTTTTTTTTCTAGTTCATTTAGGTGTAAGTTTAGATTATTTCTTTGAGATTTGTTCCTTCTTTCTTGAGGTAGTCCTGTGTTGCAAAAACTTTCCATCTTAGTACCACTTGTGCTGCATCCCATAAATTTAAGTATGTCTTATTTTCATTTTCATTTGTCTTCAGGTAATTTTTGATCTCCCCTTTGATTTCTTTGTTGTCCCAATAGTTGCTCAGTAGTACGTTGTTCATTCTCTGCATATTTGTAATTCTTGTAGATTCTTGTAGTTGATTACTAGTTTCATTCCATTGTGATTGGAAAAGATAACTGATATGATTTGTCTTCTTAAATTTATTGAGACTTGTTTTGTGTCCCAATATATGGTCTATCCTTGAGAATGTGAATGTTCCATGTGCAGTTGAGAAGAATATGTATTCTGCTACATTTGGATGGAATGTTCTTTACAAATCTATCAAATCCATCTGGCCTAATGTTTCATTTAAGACTTTCCTTGTTGACTTTCTGTATGGATGATCTATCCATTGATGTAAGTGGGGTGTTAAAATCCCCTACTATTATTGTGTTGCTGTAAATTTCTCTTTTTAGATCTGTTAACAATTGCTTTGTATATTTTGGTGCTCCTAGGTTAGGTGCATTATATTTAGCATTTATTAAGTATCTGCTATATTCCTGGTACTGTACTAGGTACTAGCATACTATTTCTGATCCTCACAACCTTATTGTGAAGAATATATTATTGTTATTATTATTATTATTATTATTTATTTATTTATTTCTACTAGAATACTGAGGCTCCCAAAGGTATGTTACTTGCCAAAGGCTCATGATGAGTAACTGGCAGAACTGGCATCTAATTCTTAAAAAGTCTGGCAAGCATCAAAGCCTGTGTTCTTTCCAATAAGGCAGAACTATCACTTTACCTTCCTATTAGAAGCTTTGAATCTGTGAATTACTGTTTTCTCGTTCTTACTTTCCAGTATAGTAGAAATAGGGATAAGGGGGCACAACTTCAGGATAACAATGGACTTTTTAAGTAACAAATTACAAATTCAAGATGTGGCTGACTTCTGAAAATTTAATTGTCTACTAGATGTGGAAACTCATTTTGGGAGGTTGAGACTAATCCAGAGGGGATTTGGTGGTGGGGGGAAGGGATATAATTCTATGAAGAAAGAGACTTTGATATCATAAAGGCTTAGATTTGAATCCTGAGGCTTTTATATTCTAGCTAGATAGCCTTCTAAAAATGTGCCTTATGTTTTATATCATGTCCTGTTCCAAAAAAGATTTAAGGCATTTCACAATACAGAAAAATATTAGAACTTAAAAATAGTAAGCATAATTACTATGTACCTGGCCCCTTTCTAGTTATTGAAGACATAAGAGTGAATAAGACATACAGGGTCCCTACCTTCTTTAAGTTTATATCAGGACTTAGCAAACTGTGGCCTTAATTTGTTGGGGAAAAATAATCAAAAGGAAAATAATATGTCATGGCATGAAAATTATATGAAAATCAATTTTCCATGTCTATAAACTGAAACATACCCCTTTGTTTACATATTATCCAGAGCTGCTTTCATGCTGTGGATTGCTGCATGTAACAACCTCAATATGTATTGATGACATTGTCTTAGAGCACAATTCAGTAAAAGCTATTCTATGGAGCTCTGATAAGATTTCTACTAATTCACTGACTAGGAATTCTCTAGCTTGACACTGATGCATCTGTGTGATTAGTTATTTAACCCCTTTGCACCTTGGTTTCCATATGTATAAATGGGAGAAACAGTTCACCCCTCAGAATTATTGCTAAGGTTAAAAGGAATAACAAATAAAATATCTGATATATATATTCACTATGCAATATATGTTATTAATTCCCTCCCCTAGTCCTCCCCTCCCTAAGATTTGCCTCTTCTGGGAAGTAGCAAGTTAGGTCAGACTTCTATGTAGACAGCTGCTTCAATTTATAAGTCATATGTTGACCATCACATCAATCTGGTGGAGAATTGGATAACACAACTTATATACATCACAGTAAAGTTTGCCTTGCCTGTCACCAAGCCTTGGGGTCAGTCAGATCTTGTCAGCTCAGCCCACATGGTAACTTAGCCCTCCCTATCAGTTCTGCCTTCACCATCTTCTGCTGCAAAGTTAAATCCCAATGACAGTCCACTCTTCCCCTTCCTCCACAGTCCTGCCTCAGGCTGCTGGCAGCAGCTGCTCTGATCTAATGGTTTCAGTTAATGTAAGTACTGATTTGACTGTCCAGTATCAGCCAAACTATCTAAATCTGGGCCACAGCACTCCCTGGCTTTGCTTTCGGCCTTAAGTCAGTTAGCAACAGGCTAGTGTGATGCAGGTTTTTTCAAAGACTTATGACTCCAGCCTTGGCTACAGGAAGCAGAACTGAGGTAGTACTCCTGCTCTTGGTGAAGAATTAGCCAAACCTCTGGTGTAGTTGCCTCTTTGAACTTTGCTTACTACCACCTCCTCACTTCTTACTCCCTCCATTACTCCCCATCTTGGCTGTCACTCCAGTGACAGATTCTAGGCATCAGAACAAATATCAACTAAACAAAAACTGCAAACAGCTCTGACCCCAACCTATAACTGATGAGCCCCTAGCCTGAAATGGCACTGTCAGAGGGAGGTAGCTGTCACCTCAGCTGACCTACTCTGCACCTTATCATTGTCACTTCAATTCAGGTCCTTCTTTGGAGCTTTCCCTGCCATCCTGAGGGTCACTGCACAGATCTCTGCTTTAGTGGTACAACTGTGCCACTGTCCTATCCACCATCTTCTCTTCTTGCATTGATCCAACATTTGAATGGACTGGATGTGCTACACGTATTTTCTTAGTATAAAAATAGCAAAAGCAAGGTGCATGTTAAGTTACTTTGTTCCATGGCACTGAACTTTATAATATAATCAATATTGTTTGCTGATGTAATTTTGTCAAGGGCCCTTTTCTGTTCCACAGATGGAACTAGAAATGTCTCATCTTCTATTGCATCTAATCATTCTGATAGGCCTTTGAGTTAGGTTTTATTTTCCCCATTTCACAGATGAAGAAACTGAGACTCAGAGAAGTAAAACAACTTGCCCAGAGTCACCCATGTTGTAAGATGTAGAGATGGGGATTGAACTTCGACTCCCTGGGTATCACATTCTTATTTCTTAAGTGGCTTTAGCTACTTTTCCCTTTCTGTTTTCTAAGAAACATTCACTTTTGGAGGAACAAAACTATACAAGCCAAATTTCCTGCCTTCCATTGATGTTGCTGCCTCTTACCAGGCCTGGCTTTGGCAAGGGCATTTGTGTAGCTTCTACAAAGAGACTTGGGACTTTCCTTTGGGGAGTGGAGAGGAAGGACATCTACTTGCATGCATTTGGTCATTTATTCAGGCATGGTTCTGTGCAGTGAAAGAGACAAAGATGAAAGGCCATGGTTCCTGCCCTCCAAAGGTTCATGGTGAGGCTGGCATGTAAGCAAGCAGTCCCAGTCTACTGTCATCCATGTTCTAGTGGGAGTGAGAATACATTCCAGTAGGAGCATGGGGTAAAGAGGTCTTCACTGTGCCTGAGGTTCTGAGATAAAAATGGAGAATACATCCACACTGGGACCCTATGACATATGGGCTTAGGAGTCTCTGTCTTGACTGGAGAGAAAAGATCGCAGTCTGGTGACATGCTTTTGTGCTTGGGGAAAGGGTGCTTGTAAGGCCCTGCTCAGCCACAGGGCCATCAGTTCTCTGCTGGGGTGACTAATGCTATGAATCTGCTCTAAAAGTATTTGGCACAGACTTGCTCTTACAGTAATGAGCTTTGCTGGCCATCATCCACATTTTATCGTTTGGAGTCATTATGCTTTTTTTTTTCATTATGCTTTTAATAATGTACTGTGTTTGGTTTTCATTCTCTGGATTTCCTGGAGCCTAACTCCAAGTTGATCCACAAGGGTAATTAGTGGCTAAAGAAGAAGAGAGCCTTTAAGGTGATCATGGGGAAGTGTCATAGAAAGAAATAGATGATTCTAGAAGGTTGGGGGAATCTACAAGTGGAAACAGCTTCCCCTTACTCTGTGCTCTCAGGTAAGGTGTAGATAGATGTAAAAAATGTGGAAGAAAATTGGCTTAAGTGTGAATACTGATGGTCAAGTCCTAAGATTCTTTAGTCATGGTCATTTGATAGAGAATGGAGAGGGAGGGAACAGGTTGGGCTAGAGAGGGAGGTCAAATTTATTGTAGAAGTCAGGTTGTGGACCAAGGTTAAAAATAAATTAAAAGGAAGTACAATTTGGTAGAAATACCACTAAGCTCAAAGGCTTAGTGGAGTCTAAGATGTGACTTACACTCCAGAGTCTCTGAGATGCGAGTTTGAATCCTGGGTCTGCTTTATCCTAGCTGTGGGACCTTGGGCAAGTCACAACCTCTCTGAGCCTTAGTTTTCTAACTTGTTAAATGAAGATATTTGTGCATATAGGATTGCTGTAACGATGAAATGAGATACCTATGTACTTGGAACATAATGAGTACTCAGTAGAAAATAGCAGTTGTTTTGATTTTACAGGAGGCTAATTACTAACTACATGATCTTAATTAGGTACACTTCACTTCTCTGAGCCAGTTTTCTCAACTGTAAGTGGGGACAATGCCTATATTGCAGGCAAGGTTTTTGTGGGGATTAAGTAAGATTCGGTATACAAAACATCTTGTAATATAATAGAAGTTCAAAAAATGATAGTGCTACTGGTTGGGTAACAACCTCTCAGGAAAGGGCAGGCATGGAAGATGGTAGATGTTTACTCTTCTATATTCTAGAGCCTATGAGACGCCTCAAGCTTCAAATGTAGGTGTCATAAAGGAGCTCAGAGCTACTTTTTCCACCCAAACCTATATCTGACCATGCCAAACACTCAGAAATAGGAAGACCATTCATAGGGGAAGAGGCAAGGAAGGATTCTTAGCCATCCCCTTAAAGTCCAGCTCAAGTCCTATTCCCTCCATGAAGTCTTTTGACAATCCTGCCCCAGGGAACTCTCCCTTACCTCACTTCTTTTGGCACCCAAGTTTGACCCTTTAATGTGGATCCTGAATTACAGTATTCATGCTTATTTCCCATGAGTATGACTTCATTCTCCAATTCAGTTTTAAGCCCCTGGATGGCAAAGTCTATGTCAAATCATTTGTGTGCATCTCTTGTGAAAGGATAAGGCCAGGCACAAAAGCCCTCAAGAAACACTGGGTATATTGAACACCTTTCAATTTATATTTTAGAATAGCCCTGAAATTTGGGTATATCATGTTTGTGTGTGTCACAGATGGCACAAATGGGGACTTCAAAAGGGAAAGCTTTTCCCGTTGCCCTTCTAATGGACTGAACTACATTTTTCTTTTCTCAATGAGTATTGAATATCAGTTACATGCAGAGCAACTTACTTAGGCCCCTGGTAAATACAGAGAGGAATCCCACCTAGATCTAGCTCTCAGGTTGCTCCATAATAGGGGAGATAAAGCCATGAAAACAAATAGCCCTGATTCAAAGTACAAGGTGATTAGTGCCGTAAGAGAAGAGAAAGGAACTTGGAGCATATAAGGCTTCCAATATATATGGCACTTAGGCTGAATCTTGATGGATGATACAAATTTTGGCATATAAAAAAGGATAAAGGGCATCTAGGAAATAGATGATAAATTGTAGAATGTGTATGTGGAACAAGAAATAATACTGTTTGTGTACACTATAAGATATATGAAGAGGAATGGTGGAAAGGTAGACCAGAAAGATCAGTTGAGGCCAAGTGGAAGAAGGTAGTGAATTTCAGGTTTAAAAATGTTTGGGTTTGTTCTGCAGGCAACAGGGAGCTGTAAAATCTAAATCTAACTGTTATCTGTCTATCTATCTATCTATCTATCTATATAGATATTTTTTCAAGCTGGTTAGGTACATGATCAGAACTGGCTTCTAGAGTGTACCAGTAGCATATAAAATTCAACATGGAGACATATAGGCCTATACACTTATATCATGGACTTATTGATCTGGAAAATAGTCCAAGTTCACATTGTACAGGTAGGGAAGTGATCTGCTTAAGGCCACACAGCAAGTTAGTTTTAGTAATAAGACTGGAATCTAGGTCTCTTGACTTCCAGTTATTATTACTCTTCCATCCCTGCCTCCTCAGTTTGACACTGTGGCTTTGCTGTGGCAAGTTAGAGGCAGGAGAGAACAACATTGGGGTCTTTCAACCAAGAAAGCCCTTTGCTACTACTTCAAAGTTTGACTTATAATGAATCATCAATTTGCAGCTCCCAGTAAAGAACCTAGAAGGATGCAAGGCCGATGACATTTGTTTTCCAAGGCCTTAGGTTGATGTCTGTTGGGATGTGGTTGCAACTGGGAAATGAATGGGTTTCATATTTCAGGGGGCATCATCTGGTTCTCTCATCAAAGGAAACAATAGCCTTAGCGTGGACACAGCTTCAGATAGAAATGTTTTCTGGCTCTGACTGCAATGTATGCTTCCTGTTCAGTACCCCCTCCAGCGACCAGTAGAAATGGAACAGCATTGTCAGCTGGTATAATATGATCTGCATTGAGCCAGCAGCATTATGTGGCCTAGTTGTTCTCAACTCTGGCTATAAAAATATCCATACCCAGGTCCTACCTCAATCAATTAAACTAGGATCTCTTGGGATGGATCCCTGGTACTGTATAATTTCAATGTTCCCAATGTATAGCCAGGGTTGAAAGCCACTGATACTTGTAACTACTTGGGCTTTGAAAAGCAGATGGACCTGAATCTATTGCCAATTAACTATGGGGTTATACTTCTCATCTCTGTGTCTCTGTTTCCTCAACTGTAGAACAGGCATAATACTTTTTATCTTTCAGGGTTATGGCCAATGTTAAATAAGAATATATGCATAAAGTACTGAGTATAGTATCACAGTACCTGGAACAGAGCAGGTATTCAGTAAAAAAAAAAAGGTATCTAAATTTTTTATCAGTTATTTTATTACCATTATGATTATTATTATCATTTATAACTTTTTATATTACCACTAATAACAGCAAAACAGCAGACACTGAGAAGAACAGTAGATGCAAAAACAGGAGATATGAGTTTTAGTCCTCATTCTATACTTACCTAACTATGTGATTGTGGGTGAGTGAGTTCACCTTTCCAAACCTTAGTTTCCTTCTCTGTAAAATGGAGAAGATAAGACCCATCTGCTATTCTTTCCTCCCAAGCTTATTGTGAATATCAAATAGTTATCTGGGAGAGTGCTTTGAATGGTATAACGTAATAGAAAAATTGGATTATTATTATTTTTTTGGTCATCTTTTAGCTGCAATTCTGTGTTCCCAACCTGGTGCTAAGGGGAATGGCATGTCCAGAAATGTAAGATACAGCCTAGACGGGGAGACAGAATTTCTGTGAGTAAATGAATAGTACTTGGTTCATATCCCCATTAGAACACCAATCACACTATATTATCATTATCTTTTTTCATATCTGTCTCCCTCACCAGAATGACTAGCTGGAGGAATTAAAAAACACCACAGAGCAGTATACAAGTACTTCATGAGTGTTTACATGGATGGAAATTACCAATACCAGCTCGAGTGTTCAGAGGATTGAGATTTGAGCTGAGTGTTTTGGGGTGGTTACAATACAGATAAGATGTGAGAATAGGAGCATATATCTGGCAAGAAGAAGAACATAGTCTAACACTTACTTATCCCTGCTGTATGCTAGGTACTCTCTACCAGCCATGTAATTTAGTCCTTACAACCACCTTATGAGGAGAGGTTATTGTACCCATTTCCCAGATGAATACCTTTATAGTCAAAGAGTTGAAATAACTGCCCAGGGTCCCACAGTTTGGAAGTAGCAGAACAAGGCCTGAAAGCCAGCTCTGCCCAACTCCAGACTGTGTACTTTCCACACTATACCATACTGTCTCATCTAGAAGTAAGAGTCAAGGGCTTGCTTTGATAGGGCCAGTGAGGAGACCCAGTTTAACAAAAATAGAGCTGGTAGTTAAAGTCCAGCATTAGTGCCTGGGATAATAATTTGGCATCAACTCATAGAGGGCCTTGAATTTATGTTAAGGAGTTTGAACTTATCCTGTACATTTTGTAGTCACTGCAAAAATCTTTAAGAAGAAGAAAAACAGTGTGTAAATACTTAAGGTAAATCGTACAACAGTATTACATGGATTAAAGTTAATATTTTTTACATTTACCTTAAAAAGTTTTGTATAAGAAAACAATGAATATCAAGGTTTACTGACAAAAAATTGAATGAATATCAAGATCTACTAACACCCTTACATAGTTGCACATGTGTCTGTTTCCAAATGGTGTTCATCAGGCCATGAACATTTTTGTGGACTTTTTTCCACTTAATATTATTTTATATGAATACATTTTTTGACCTACCCTACATCCTTGTTATTTCATGCATGATATGTATTGGTTAATGTTTGTAAGTATTGAATTGTTTTCATTTAGCCTTTGTGGTTGGGTCTGACTTTTTGCTGTTAAGAAGCATGTTTTTGTGCCACTTGTTTTCCGTATTTTTTTCTTTTGGATTAATTTCTTTGGGCCTGTTCCCCAAAGTGGGTCAGCTGGATCAATGAGCATGAACTGCCTCATATATATCATGTTGCGTTTCATCCATATTGTTCCAGAATTCTTGATGGCTATCTAGATAGAATAAGCCCAGTGTACGGTGCCACCAGCAATGTGTGCATGCATCTGTTTCACCATACTTCTGCCAGAATTGTTTTTATTAAAAAATCATATGTATTTATTTTGTACTGAGTGACCTGGGAACTAGAGACATAGAGGCAGGAAGGTGAGTTAGGAGACTGCAACAATAGTCAAGGTTTAACTGATTTTTGGTGACGATGAATGTAACAAATTCGTCATCAAATATTGACTAAGCACCTGCTACGTGCCAGCCACAGTGCTAAACATATTAGTACCTAAGTAAACCCTCTCAGTGTCTCTGTAGGATAATGTATTATTGGCCCTGATTATATAGCTGAGGAAACTTAGACTGAGCAAATGGATGTGACATACCCTAGGTCATACAAATATGAAGTTCCAGAGCTGAGGTTCAAACATAGACTTTCTGAAGGGACAGCTGCTGGAAGAATTCTTTTTTAACTCCAGAGTTGTTGGTGACCAAAAAGAAATGGGGACCAAGGGAGGTGGCTTAGATCGCTGCAATATCGAGTACCTGCTGAGGAGTAGTGTTCCATTTGGCTCACTATCCAAGTTCTTGTTGTTGTTCTTTCTTCCAGGAGACTCTGACAGTTTCAGTAAAGTGCGGCCTCCAGGAGAAAAGCCAACCATCATCCGACCCCCAGTGAGGCCTCCAGACCCTCCCTGCCGGGCAACTACTACCCAGAAACCAGAACCAAAGCAAGATATTGTGGCTAGCAATGCAGGGGAAATCCCATCATCTGTGTAAGTAAGGTTGTTTTTCAACCTTGACCTAAAGCCCACCTTAGACCACTAATAATGCTTTCAGGATCACCATTATGGTTGCGAAGGGTATACAGTGCACAACCCCAGGGCATTGTTCACTACATAGTGTAGGGCATTGTCACAGACCAGCCCTGTTCGGAGTGTTCTACTCAACAGTTAAGGCTGGGAGATTTTCCCTAAAGCTGAAGTGTTTAAAACTTAGTGCCTGATTGGAGACCCATTTTTCTTAGTCACCCTGATCTCTGTAGGGGGATAAGATTACCTGCTGATTTCATGCTTCCTTGGCTCTGGAATTTTTTTTTCTTACTATTACTACTGGTTTTAATAGTAATTTAATGAACAGATTTGTTCATTTTACATGTGCTTTGAGGCTTTTCTTTTAAAGAGAGAGTATGATTTTTTTAAATCTTCCAAAATGACTCAAATTCTCCAGAAAGCCTCTTAAAAGGTAGGAGTAGAGCTAATATCCAACAGGCCTTCCTGAGCCTGGTCTGCAAGCCAGGGAATCAGGGATAGAGTGGCTAAGGTAAGGCCACAGCATCTATCAGGGACCAGCCTTGGTTGGCCATAAAACTAGCCTGGCTGGCCTCTCCTCATACAGTGCCTGGGACCCCCTCAATGTATCCTGCCTCCTGGTATTCCTTTTTCTTGTGTCTCTTGTTTTCCATAATTGTAAAATTGAGGAAATAAGAAAAACAAAGCTTCTACTATTTGGACTAATTAGCTAAGTATATTTATAAAATGTCAAAAATTATACTCTGAAACCAAGAACTTATTTCACTTGTTTCTCCCAAGAGTAGCCTGAATGCACAACATACTTAGACCATTCTGAGCCAAGAGGGAGCAAGCGTATCAGCCATAGCTTTGGGGGTGCCTATGGTCTCTGAGCCATCTCACATTCTGATACTTGGGTTTTTCCTCAGACCCAGATCCTTTACAAGCTAAGGCCAAGCCTGGCATCGGTGGCCTATCTGGTTCATATTTTCTTTTCCTTTCCATTGGCCATTGGTTCTCACACATATTCCAGAGAAACTCATGGGACTTGATTGGCTTCTGTTTGCAGGGTGGCTTCCAGGACAAGGTTCTTTGAAACAGCTTCCCGGAAAACAGGAAGGTAAGAAATGTAGGTGACAGAAGTGAAACCAAAACATTTTTTAATAACTGTATCATGAGCACATCATTTGTTCTCTTAACAATCCCTTTCGCTGTTTCTCTGTAGCTCTCTTTCTCTCTTTCTGTCTGTGTTTGTTCCTTTCTCTCCCCCAACACTCTCTCTCTGTCTCCCAGTCTCTTACCCTGTGTCTCTGTCTTTGTCTCTATACCTGTGTGTCTCTCAGCCTTTGTCACTCTTGTCTATTTGTCTCTCACACACTGTTTCCTTCTCTGTCTCAGTAATTTTCAGTCTCTTTCTGTCTCTCTGTGTTTTTCGACTTATGTCTCTGTTTCTTTGTCTATGTTTCCCTATCTCTTTGACTCTTTTTCTGTTTCTCTCTCTGTCTGTCTTTCTTTGTCTATCTCTGTATCTGTTGTCTCTGCCTCTCTGCCTCTGTTTTTCCAACTCTTTCTCAGTTTCTCCCCTCTCTCTCTCTCCCCCCCACCACACACACACAGTGCTCACATGCCAAGTGGTACTGCAAAAACTTTATGCGATGTAGGTCTTATTTTTTGTTACTTATTTAGACCCTATTATATTCTAAAAGGGCAGCTGATACAAATATATAGAATGAAATATTCTAACATAAACAGCCTTAGAATAAGCATAGCCCTTATTTCAGAGGCAAACATTAGACTTAGGTGGTTGTTTTCAAAGTGGCTGCACATATAAATCACCTGGAAAATTTTGAGGGAAAATAAAATGAACACAGATTCCTGCCTTCTACTCCAGACCTACTAAAACAGAATCTCCAGGATTAGGGCCTTGGAATCTGGGTTTCTTTTTAATTTCCTTCCTTTCTTCCTTCCTTCCAGTTAATTTGGTTTTAAAATTCCTCAAGTGCTGCTACAGACTTTCCAAGGCCTATCACTGGGACTCTTTAGACTAGAACACCTGGAGAAATGATTGCTTAGCCTTCAGGGACTCTTCTGTGAGTTTACTCAGTATTGCTTATCAGAGAGTTCAAAATTGTGCTTCCTAATGGGTGACAGGAGTGTAACTCTTCCAGGTGTTCAGTTAAAATCAGAACAATGTGCTTTTACCAGCACTGGGGCTGGGATAGGTTTGACATCATCTAGTTAAAACTGTGGGACCTGACTCACCAGGACATGATTCTGAACAGCAGGTCACCCTAGTTCTGCTTGGCAGTCAGCCACAGGGAACTCTAGGCGGGGCCAGATTCTCCTTAGACAATAATTTACTGTTTATTCTACCATAACAGATAAAAGCTAGGTCAAAGTCCCAGACTTCTCTTACTGATAGATAAAGTTTTCACCTAGGACATTTTTAAAGCAGGCTTAATCAGATAGGCTTGAAGAAAAAAAGAAAAGCAGAAAGAGAGAGAATACTTTATATTCTTAATAAAGTATCTGCCTATGAGCAGGACTACTTCCTACTTCCTAGTGGTCCTTCCTACCTCCCTAGGATAAGCCATATAAGAAATAAATACCAGGGAAATAGAATGAAGCAAACTAGCATTAACAGAATGAACTGGGCATATCTAAAGGAAAGCTTTTTAGAGGAAGTGATATCCGAGATGGGGCTTGAAAGATGGGTAGAATACACTGAAAAATGTGAGGGATTGATCTGTAGCCTTGGACAGCGAACCGAGGCATTGAGAAGGATACATCCTAGGCATGAACAAAGTCTAATAGAATCTTTAAGGCAGCCTGACTTCTAATAGGGAAACTATAGCCAAACTGCTGTTGAAAGTGTGGAAAGATTGATAACCACTGCCTGGGCTTTGTCATTTAGTGCTCAGGGAAGTCTTGGACCAACTGCAACATAGGGCGCTGTGGCCAAAGCAGACACTTCAGGATGTAGGACTACCTGACCAATCCTATGTCCAGGCCTCTGGGAACTAAATTTAATCCTGTTCCTTATCCCTGGATTCCATCTTGGCAGGAGGGTGGGTAAGACCAAGGTGGGTACACCAGTCCTCCAATATAAGCCACCTTTCTGTGTACCCACAGGTTCCTCCCACTCAGCATCCACATAAGGAAAGCACCCCTTCTCTCTAGGCCCCGATTTTATAACCACCACTTGCATCAGTGCATCTACATGCTGACTATTGGTCAAGATTCTTAGACTAGCCACATCAGTCCCATCTCATCTCTAATGAAAATAATGATCTGTTTAACCTTTGCTCTGCCCCCTTTTTATCCAATTTGTATACCTGACTGTTGTGTAACCTGACATTTGAATGACCTCACTTCTCATTCATCTCCTGTGAGAAGAAGGAAGCTTAGCTAGAGGTAAGGCCAGGAAGATGGATTGGGGCCAGATTGTAAAGGCCTTATATGACATACTAAGGAGCTTGGTCTTTATTTTGTAGTCCATGGGGCATCATGGAAAACTTTTAAGCATGACAATGCATATTCTAAGCTGCCTATTTTTTTTTAAAACACATTCTGGTGGTAATGAGGAGGATAGTTGGGAGAGTAAAACCTGGAGGCAGGGAGACCAATTAGGCTAATCGTCCTGGCAAGAGTTGATGAGGCATATGGTATTGTCAGTAGGAATGGAATGAAAGGACAGATTTGAGGTAGACTCAATGAGACCTTGCTGACTTTTCAAACATGGAGCGTTGGAGAAGGATTAAGAGAGAGAAGTCTAACTTGGGAAGTTAGGTACATGGTAGCAATAATTAATCGTGGAGGAACAGGTTTTGTGGGAAAGTTTCTCTGCTCAATTTTGGACATAGTGTGCACGAAGACTGTGGGACATCCAGATAGAGATGTCCAGTGGGTAACTGCAGCTTAGACTAGTAAATTGGAGCTGGACCTACATAGATTTAGGGGTAGAACTGTTGAGTACAGCCACTGTACAAATTTATAGGGTCATTCACATATAGTACAATGAGAATAGTAGCCTTTGCGGGGGGGGGGGGGTCTCAGTATTTGATGGGGATTGAAATCATGGATGGGAGTAAGATCACTCAGGGAGTAGGTATAAATAGACTTAAGAGAGAAGAAAAAAACAATGTTGAGGATATAGCCCTAGGACTAGCTGTTGTCTGGGATTTTCTGGCCACATTATATGGAGCTTGATCCTCCAGGATTGTCTCTTTCCTCCAACCATCCCCAGACAAGATTACTTTAGGACTGATCTAAGCACATCAAGAGGCCCGGCAAGGCTGGTTTGGTCTTCAAGGCAAAGGAAGAGTCATGTTTCACACAGCATTTGCCTTCCCTCTTTGCCCTTCTCCCATTGGAGATAATTACAGAATGTAGTCTTTGGCCTTGGGCCAATTTCTCTGGTCCCCCCCTTGCCTCCCATAGTATGGCACTCAAAGGATTGTGCTGGCACTTGAAAGATGTCTTTGTGTCTGGGATACTGGGCTCTCTAAATCTGCCAGACAGATAGCCTAGCCTATAAGCATGGAGTGAAATGTTTAGAAACATCTGGATAAAATCACTTACTTGTTTTCCAAATGGCCTAATTGGCACCGTCCTGGAAGGGTCACCCATCCAGTTGCTTTGCCTTTCCAGTTCTGATTTCTAGAGTCTTAGTGAAGTGTCTTTCTTCCTTTACCCACAGTTCTCAAGGCAGAGTTCCTGAAGATGAGAGTTGAGGCCTCAGGTATGTAGTATCCATCCCTGATTACAAAACCTTGTTACACACATGCCTTCTTTATAAGATCTGAATTTTTGAAGACTGGAATGCCATGTAGGTCCAGAGGATTGGAATTCACCTCCTTGCCTCAGTGCAATACCCTGTAATTATATGACGCTTAAACTTACTGCCTTTTAATTTTGAGCTTCTCTGTGTTTTTAAGTTTCCTTTCTCTTTCCTTTCTTTCTCCCTCAGCCAAACTACAGTATAGTTTTACAAATTGCCTTTGAATCAAGGTGACTAGCAATCTTAGATTGTGACATTTTGGGCAATTACTTTTCCTTCTCTGGGCCTCAGTTTCCCAGTATATAAAATGAAATGTTTGGAACCTTTTAACTCTGACATCCTTTGGGTGTATAAGAATATCAGTAACCTCTCATATGATATTATAGCAGGTCCCAAGAGTGTACCTTAGTGTTTATAGAGGGACTTAATTTCTTCAGACCAAATCACTATTTCAGTCTTACCCCTTGAACCTTCATCCTTGTTTCTTTATATTTGTCTAAAGCAAAACACTTTCACATCCATTATCTCATTTAGTCCATATCAAATGCCAGAAGTAGGGAAGATAACATGTATTTTCACTCAGCAAATAAAAGAACTGAGGTTCAGAGGGGATAAGTAACTTACTAATATCACCAGAGCCATGGAGATCATGGAAATTTCTTTCTCTACCTAGGAGTTCTGATTGACAATCAGATTGCTGGCATGACAGGAACTAATACACATGTAAATGAGATCCAGATATCTGGAGCAGAGCTTTCCACATACTCTTCAGCCTTCCTTTTCTTCCTATCACTGCCAGTATTCAGAGGTCTATGGGTAGATAAGCTTTTTCTTATCAGCTCTCTTGAATGTGAAGTCCCAATAAAAGGAAGTTTGGAGTTATTGCAGGGCCATAAAGGCAGTGGCCATTCTGCAAGGGGGGTAATCTCAGAGGTATCAAGCATCTGTATCCCCTGTAGACTTTTTGGGGATTAGAGTTTCCAGCCCTGATTATAGCACCATATTAGTACTATTTCATGGGATCTGAGTTATAAGGGCCTTTTCCTAGCTAGCTGCTGTTGCTCAGAAGAATAGCTACCTACGAAGAGAGGCCTTACTGTTCAGTGGCTGTTAAGTGCTTAACCAGTCCTAGCTAATTCCTTACTCTCTTCTTTCCCTTTCAGGTTTTAAAAGCCTTGGCCTCAGGGGACCCTTTCCAGGTTCTAGAAGGGTCTTCTTCAAACCCTTGTGCGCTGAAGAGCAGATCTTTCCTGGCCCTGCACCTTCAGGCTCTGGGATGCTATAAAATAAGGGAAACATGTCCTAGACACAAGTTTATTGCTCCTTTGTATTCTGTCTTCATTCCCTTAGAAGGTCTGTTGTGAGCTCCTATAAGACTGTGGCTGAACTCCCTCAAGCCAGACTGCAGAAAACAAGCTATCCGCTGACCTGAGTCGAAGAGAGGAGCTCAGTTTTCAACTCTTCTCTGAACTCCCTGCCTCCTCTAAAGGCCATCTAGCTCTGAAAAATTTGGGGCTAAAGATTGATCTCAGAAGTCTTACCCTGAGCTAAAAGTTACTTGAGTTGGGGCCATTGCTTACCTTGGAAGTAGGGAAGCAGGAATGTTTGCTGAACTTTGGGGAATCTTAACGTGTCTCTTACTGAGGATATGGACCCTGGTGCCAGTTTGGAGCTCTGGCGCTATAATATATTGCCAAGAATGTGTTTGCTCCTGTGAGGCCAGACAGAATGAGTGATGCCTCCACAATCCCTCCATGCGGACTCAGGAAAGTGGCCTTCCTGCTTTTGCATACAAATGCTTAGGACAAATCTGCAAAGCATGTTTTGCATGTCAAAGCCTAGGTCTGTTTCAATTATTCTTCCTCCTGTTTTCTCCTGGCAGCTTCCTTTCCAAGCAATCAAGAAAGATACAAAAGCTGAAAACAGTTCTTTTAAAAAAAGCAGACTGTGTTTGTACTGTAGGAGTTCCATTTTTGGGTCAAATGCTAGGGAGCATTGTTAAGATGGATTGAGGCCAGGCAGTTGTCCCTGTTGCTTCATGTCTGCCTTGTGCAGATAAAGCTTTTTTCACCTGAAAGAAACAGTTCTTAACCAGTATCTATGGATTCAGGAACTTCATAAAGCCTCTGAAATGGTATGCAGACTTCCATGACAATGTGCCCTTTCTGAGGAGATGGTCCATAACATTCTAGTGAATTTCAAATTGGGCCTGTGACACAATAACAGTTAGGAACCACAGCGCTTGAGATAAAAGACTCTTTTTACAACCCATAAAATATTTGATTAGAAAGACCTTTCAGAATTATTTAGTCTAACTGCTTAGTTTACCATGGGGGAAACTGAGGCAGAGCAAGTTAGTAGCCATGCCTAAACAAGATCCACATCCCTGGGCTTATACACAAGGTTCTTTCCATTACAGCATGCTTATCTAGTAAGGGGCCTTATGATTGGTGGCTTTAGTGGCTGTCATTTTGAGGATTTGGCTTTTACCCTCTTTCTTAAGCCACACATATTTGCCACCAAATGGGAATTCCAGACAAAAGCTCCTGGTCTTCCTCATTTGCTATTTCAATCATTGGAAAGGAACTAAAACACAATTGGAGTAGTGAGTCAGAAATCTGACGAGTAGACGTTTCTGATTCCTATTTGTTGAAGAGAAGCTGCTGGAGAAAGTGTCATCACTTGTTTCCACACAGGTGCCTTGGCTTTAGGGTAGCCTTTTAGATAGCTTGTCTTTAGGGTCTGTGTAATTATAACGTGGTCCAGTGTGAGAGAAAGGACTTTCCTATTGGACTCTTCTAGCAAGGCTCCGCTAGTGCACTGACTATAGTACTGAGAAAGAAGCACAGACATGGGGAGAGGGGAGGCGAGAAAGAGGGTAAGGGAGAGGGAGATGAGAAGGAGAATGCAAACGTGACCAAACCAACTCTGAGATGCCTTTGGAACAGTGTTACTGAAAGGCAATAGCTACTTTCAAGATTGAACTCTAAATATGGCTTATTGATGAGTTAGTAACATGTAAGCTATACACACTGAGAGCCTTTGTGGAAGTAATTGAATAGAAATTTGATGACATTCTTAATGAAGATGTACCCAGGTGGTCATATTGAACTCTCAGCTCTACCCAGTCTCAAAGGCCAAGTTGCAAAGAAACCGGGAACAAGTAAGCCAAGTGGCCACCATTCTACCTGCTGCTCAACCCCAAAGGGAATCTCTGTGAGGCCTACTGGCCTCACTCAGGAAGTACTCATTGAGCCCTAGCCTCAGAGCTGTGGCCTCTCTGCTCTTCCCCATTAGATGACTAACTAAACCAAGCAGGTGTACAAATTTTAGCCACAGAAGCAGTGGCCAGTGGGGACTCAGTACCTTTGAAGGTATTAAAGACATGATTTCAGTCTGGTTTCCTTGGGGGGAAATTCCACAATCACCACTACAAATATTGAGAGATTATTGAGAACCAGAGAAAAGCCACCTCAATTCTAGTGGCATATATGTCCCAGAAATGTGGCTGTGAGATTGCTGTGTGTACCCTGGGACACAGATCAAGAATCTGGCCTAAATAGTTGGGACCACCAGTCTGGCTGGAAGCCAAGGAGCAGTGGCTGGCTAGCTCTGCCCCTGCCCTGGGCTATACCCAAAGAATTACAAAGACTGAACCTCAGCAACTACCCTTTTGTTCCCTGGTTTCAAAAGCGAAAGATCCTGTGGAATGAAACTGGCTTGGCCTACTTTGATGGATGGATAGTCATTCAGAAGAGGCTACGGGAAGGCGATGATAATTGAAGCGTGTCTATGGTAGGAAATGGATAATTTCCTTGGCCAGTAGGTTAGAGAGACTGGCAATGGATGAACTGTAAATCTTGAGCTGACAGTGATAACGTTTATTAAGCACCTACTAAGTGCTAAGTGCTTCATAGACATTATATCATTTAGTCCCTACAATAATCATGCAAGTGGATGCTATCTTCCTCATTTTACAGGTAAAGGATTTATGGCCAGGCAGGCTAAAATTAACTGGCTCAAGGTCACACAGAAAGTAAATAACAGAATTGTTATTCTAATCCAGGTCTCTCTAACTCTAACCCATGTTGTTTTCCCTTTGCCACATAAAGGCCATATTACTGGAGCTGGCATGGCTCTCTTCACTCTTGCCTGCTTAGCAAAATATTAAAAGGCAAGCACTTTGGAGGAAGGAGGGAATGTAGGCCCAGTTTACAGGGGAATAAAAACTGGGCTGAAAGAGATTTCTGAGTTATGTTTTCTCCTCACCTTCAGAATGCCAATTTGATAATGTTTTAAAAAGGATCATTTACTTTTACCTTGTGACATGAAGGATTTATTTTTTAGTTGGTAGTTGTCAAGTCCTTGGCTCAGCTGTTTTTCAAAGAAAAAAGGCCCTTGTATATGTCTATTACTTCACCAAGGTTCTAGCATGTGCAGTTTCACCCCAAGAGACTGGCAATATCCACACATGGTTTGAGAAGTAGAAATGGTCTTGTTGTTTCTGCAGTACTTGATGCCTTGGGATCAAATCCCTATTAAGGGTTTTCTATGGTGATAGCAAAAGTTAAGAGATGATTTAAAATAATAAATATTATTGAAGTTTTTGTTTAAAAAAAGATGAGGTGTGTTGTCTAGCCTCTGAGGGGTAAAACTCAAGCATCCAAATTGAGTAATAAAGTGGTATCGTGTAGAGTATTTCTAAAATAAGTTGCTATTGTGGGAAAGAGTCCTTCCTTTTTCAAGAAGTTCCTTAATTCTGTAATAACTAGAACAAATAAACTAATAGAAGAACTATTTCTGTGACTAGAAAAAATTGCTTTCGAGAGAATGTAGATCAATGATACTGTTTTTAATGTGGCTGCAGAGAAATGGCCTTGACACATTACAAGCCCAGAAAAAGATTCAGAAGCATTTAAAAATTGCAGTGAAAAGCAAAATACCTTGAAGAGATGTTTTTGATGAAGAAAAACCTTCATTTTCATAGGGAAAGAAATCACTTGATACCAAGGACATTAATAGATGCTAGAAAGACACACTTGTGAAATACATATGTAACATCAGAGGAAAAATAGTTAGATCATGGGGTCCATTCATGTGACTTTTAATAAAGTATGTAGACTCTCTAGTACTAATGGCCTCCATCTGCAGTTTTGTCATGGAAACGATCCTTGAGCATATCATGCATGATCCACTGCTCATGTTGTCTTCTGCAATTCTAAGGAAATGTAGGACAGAATCTTTTTGTACCTAGGCATCTCCATCTACAGTTTATTTTGCCCCAAGCCCAGTTATTCCTTCAGGCCTCACAGCATCATTGTGTGACAGGTGAGAGCCCCATTATACAGATAAGGAAACTTGAGGCTCAGAAAGATGAGAAATGATTTGCCCAGTGTCACACAGGGATTGATAAAAACCTAGGACTAGAAGCTACAGGGGCATTCCTTTTTTCTGATACATCACACTACCCCCAGTGGTAAAAGAATGCTGACAGTAAATGGAGAAGATATTTAGAAATGAGACTAACATCTGCAAGTCTTGCTGCTCCAAGTGTGGTCCATAATCAGCCTCAGCATCAGCATTACCTGGGAGCTTATGAGAAATGCAGATTCCTGGGCCCCATCCCAGACATCAGGAATCAGAATTTGTATTTTAATAAGATCTCCAGGAGATAACTATGCACATTAAAGTTTGAGAAGCACTGACTGTAAGGCATTTGAGACAACAAAGCAGGTTGAGGAAGGAGACCACTTGATGAGGCAAAGACCAAAAATGGTAGATAAGGCCAATCTGGTATGTTGGAAGTGTTTACAAAGATTGTGTCCATAGCTGCCTGCTTCTTATATTGCTTTGTACATGGCCTTATACTTTAATGACATATAAATGAAGTTTTTCTGCTTCAAAGAATAGTGAAACAAGCCTAAGAAATAATACTGAAAGTTACTTGACTTTCAAACCTCTGAGCATCAAAGGCAGTAGAAAGGCAAAATGGAGCGTTGGAAAGAGCTCCCTTCAGGAGCATTGGGGGTCCAGACTCACCTCTGGCACTGCCTCTCTGTAACGCTGAGCAAGTCCCTCCCAAATTGTCTGTCTTTAAGCAAGGTAGTCTCAAAGGGCCTTTTCAGCTTTGACATTGTTATTCTCAACATTGTAATGAAAACGTGGACGATTCTACCGGGTTTTGTCTGGCCAGAGATTAGTATTTCTAGTTCACATGAGAAGGAGTGTTCTAGGAGGCAATATCACAGTCATGACAAAGCAACATTAATGAGAATTGCAAGGAACTGAGAGGAGCATGACTCTAGTTAACTGGTTTGAAATTGGCCAGTATTTTAATTAAATTATAACAAGGCATCCAGACTCCTTTGAGAACCAGCTGCTTCAAACCCCATACTTGGGAATCAACTCCTATATTCTAAATAGGGCATACTTTACATGATTTAATAAAATTCCTCTGATTTGGGCTTTGGGGGGATAGTTTATTGGGGCTACGAGGGACTTGTAAAAAAGAGAAAACTCTTGCTCATCCTCCATCTGCCCTCTCTCCAGATGATTCTGATGCCCATTAGCTGAAGACAACTGTCAATAATCTAACCTCTTAAAATGAAGGAACAGAGAGGAGAAGGGACTTGTCTACGGTCACACACCAGAGCCAATGGAAGAAAACAGGTGCTGAGAGTACCACCCCAAGCATCTTTCAACTCTACTTTCTTTGAGTGACTAGTTTACCACAATCAAAATATCTGCTTCCAGCAGTAAGTCACACACTGGGGAGGATGAATAGGCCTTCCATCTGAGTACTCTGTTTCCATCACCTGTTCACACTCATTTCTTCAGTTGAGCCTCATACAGCCATATCACCTAGGCAGAGCAGAGATGATCACCCACCTTTTATTGAGGCTCAGAGAGATGACATAACTTGCCCAAGGTCACACAGATAGGAAATAGACTTGTACCTAGGTTTTCTGATTTCACTTATGCTCTTCTCTAGAAGAGGAAAAGCAGCCCTGCAGACCCTCAGCACTTCTCCTGGGAAATGTCAGGAGCTCTAAGCTCTGAATTGCTTCAATCTAGTTGTTTCAAAACAGGTCCATTTTCTCCCTAGTGGAGAATATCCTAACAGTTTTATAACCTGAAACTCTGCAGAGCAGATGTCCATCATTTTGTTCTCATAACAGACCCATAACATAGGTAAGGCAAGGTATTTTGCCTTCATTTGACAGGTACAAAGTGAAACCCACAAATATTGTATTAGTTTTCTATTGCTGCTGTAACAAATGACTACAAATTTAGTGGCTTAAAACAGCCTCCATATTTCTCTCACAGTTTCTATAGGTCAGAAGTTAGGCATACTGTGGCTGGATTCTCTTCTTAGGGTCTCACTTAACTAAAATCAAGATATCAGCCAGGGATGTAGTTGTCATCTGGGGCTCAGGATCATCTTCCAAGCTCACTGGTTGTTGGCAGAAATCAGTTCCTTGTTGTAGGGCTGAGGTCTCCATTTTTTCAACATGTGGCCCCCTCTATCTTCAGGCTAAAGACAGCACATGAGATCCTTTTGCTTCCTTTTATGTATCTCTCTAACTTTCTCTTCTGCCTCTGCTCTTCAAGGCTCACCCTTTCATTGGGGTGCTATCATCGGGTCTGCACAGATAATGCAGGATAGTCTCCCTATTTTAAAGTCAGTAGTAAGCTTAATCACATCTTCAAAATCTCTTTTGCCATGTAATCACAGTCCTAGAGATTAGCACTTAGGATCTTCTTGGAGGCCATAATGCTGCTTTCAACAGGCATGGAGCAGCTCCCTGAGGAAGCACTCCTTTTCAGCATAAAGACACATGGTTGTCTCCCCCTTAATCCTGGGGAAGAAAAAATTACCATTTACATGTCACCTACATGGGAAGTTAAAAATTCATTTTGTTCAACTTTTCCCATCTCTCACACAAAAGTGCCTGAATTTAAGGCTGCAAAAGAGGGTTTTCCTGGTTTGGAGAAGAGGGCTAGGCAATGGCTTTCACTATGGCTTATATTTCACAGCCTTTGGCAAGCCTGTGGGAACTAAGTTTCCACTAGTACTGTCAGCCCTGGATTTATTCCTCTTATTTCTGCTTCCTCAGCTATTCTCACCTAGGTACTATGATGCTGGCAGGTGCCATCCTACTATAATTTCCAGAGCCATCAGGATGTGAGGTAGGTGGGCTATGGACAACCTCACTCCTGTCACTCACCTCTTCTCCACCCCTGCTACCATCCTGCAGGACTGTCTGTCTCTCTTCTGGGGTTGAGATCTAGAGGGACTCATTAGAGGCTGAGTTCCTCTGTTCCCCATGTCTCCTTTGCTAGCCCTGGCTTCTAACCCCTGTGAAAGGAACTTGAACACCGTTATCCATATTCATGCCTCAATCACCATAGGCAAGTTACTTCACCCAAATAACTGTGGTTGGCCCTTAACAAGTGCTCAATTAATATTAATCAGTGGTGGTAGTAGTAGTAGTAGCAGGTGCCTCAGTTGCTATCCAGGAATGGAATCTTCTCTATGCCTATTCAGGGCTAGTGGATCATACCCTGCCATTCAAAATCTTCCCAAATATGATCTATCTACCACCCGATTCTTGGACTCCTCAATACAGTGACCTGATTATCTGGAAAGTACCCTGTTCCTTGGCCCTGTAACTAGCCACCCTGATCCCCATCACCCTATGGAAGCTGTCCTCATGCATGTCTCAGTTCCCCCCATACTTATTCTCTCATGCAGGAGTTTCATGCCAGTAACCCAGGCCCAGCTACTCTGCCCTGTGCAGTTTCCAACAGTCAGGTCTGAAGCATTCCTATGACTTGAGAAATAGGGGTTCCTTCCTCCTATAACAGTTAAGCTCCTGATGATGTGACCTAGGTACCTTCACACTCATGGGGACCCTTTATACTATCATGGGGAGCTTTTCCCACACTCCCTTACTCTCCCTTTCTCCTACATTTTCACTCCTACTGTCATTACGATAGTGGTTATTGTGTTTCTTCAAAGGTATTCAGTGAGGGAGTGCATAGGTCCTGAAGGGAATGTAAGAGAGAAGCACTATGCTGCTGCTGGCTGATTTCACACTTAATTAGAAATTAACTTTGGCTATTTGCTGTCCAGGGTATACTTATATCCAGCAAAAAATCACGTTATTTTCCCTGAAGTGAATAACACATCACAAAATGCCTTTGGAAATGGGTCTAAAGATCCTTTAAATGAATTTGAAGAGCTCTGGGAAAGAAGCATAGGCAGCTAAGTAGCCAAACTGGTCCCACTGTGACAAAGGGCTAAAGGAACTCAGCCCTGACCACAAGTGAACAATTTATAAGAATCAGATCCAGAGCCTTTGCATAACATGTGCTTCTAGAATTCAGGGCCTTGGGAGTTGAAGCAAACCCCACAAAGGAATTGGGGGTCCCCTGGGACCAAGGTAAGGAAATAAACATTGTTGAACATCTATTGTGTGTCAAGAATAAAGTGGGAGAGGCCTGAATCCTTGAGCTTTCCCAGTAGATCTCACATAAGAGTTAGGGTGGTAATTGGGTAAAAAAAAAGAAAAAAGAAAAAAAAAAGTACTACTACCTGGCAGGCACATTGCATACATTTTGTATGCATTGCCTCATTTGAGCCTCTTAACCATCTCATTTTAGTCCCATTTTACACACAAGTCTTGAAATCCAGAAAGATTGTTACTTGCCCAAAGTTACATAGAGAGTAGATGGTGAAAGCCTAGATAGGAGTGGACTCCTGAGCCTGTACAAAGCATATTTTCATTACTGAAACATTCTCTAGCACAATACCCAGTGCTGAACCAGTTTTGGGGAAAGAAATTTCTCACTGTTTTTGCAATGATGCTGGAGGTGGAGCAAGTGGAGAGTAAATGAGGATGTGGCCAGTACCTGAAGAAAGTTGGGATAGGAAAGGCGAAGGACTACCCTTAGCTTATATGAAGCTTTGTGTGAATTAGACAAAGCACCACTTGCTCAAGATACTTTATGGCCATCGGCCAGAAAATTGTAATAAATACATAAATCTCTGATTAAAATGTGAGAGGCATCCCTAGATGTGGCTATCTCAACTGCATTTGATGGCCCTGGGAAGGTGCCCAGAAGTGCAAAGAAGGTGAAATAATCATGGAACTAACTGAAACATTAATGAGTGTGCCTCAGATCCATGTAAGGCCTAGAAGATCATTCTATAGATCATGGCCCAAGCAATTCTAAATGAGAAGGAATTATGGAACTTAGTTAGTGGGAAGGAAGGGCTTTGAATTTATATTATTAACTTACTTTTTCAAAGCCCTGCAAGTTTTAGGATGCTGGCTGGTAGCTGAGAGAAAGAATTGGGCAATGGAGGGAAAAGCTCTCTGCTAGGCACTTTTACACTAAATTTCTCATATATTCCTCACAACAGCCATGGGAGAGATAGTGTTGTCCTAATTTTAGATATTAGAAAACTGAAGCTCTAAGGTTACCTTAGATCACACAGATATTAATTGGTGGTTCTAGGATTTGCCCCCAGATGTGTCAGAAGCATTAGGCTGGTGGCAGTCTTAGAAAATAAAGAAGCTGCATAAATCATGTTAAAGGGCCCATGATCCCTGGCTCAGCAAAGGGTAATAACCAATACCCAGACCATGATGATGGAGGGCTTACCTATACAGGGCAGCTAAGGTCTCCCTGGTGATCATCAGCTTTACCCTACTCACACAAGGGTCTTCAGTGGTAAGTGGAGATCATAGTTTTCTCCCTTCCCACCCCAAACTTCCAGGAAACCCTAAGGCATCCATCGATATATACACATCTATACACAATATATATTTTTACTAGTTCTGGGTCAGGAAAGTATGGCCATGGAACCACCTCCTTGCCCTTGCTAACTTGACACTAGTGTGAAGGAATCTGAAACATATGTAGGTTTCTTTTCTTTTTTTTTTTTTTTTTTGAGCCAGACAGTGTTATGAACCTCAAGCCCAGGTTCCATAACCTGTAGTCAGCGTTCCAGTCCTCCATTCTTGCTATCAGCAGCCATTTCCAGATCTGAAGGTAAAAGAGAGGTCAGAGGGAGCTGGCCAAGCAACATCCAGCTTCAGTGAGGGAACAAGGGAGAGTGGGCACAGAAATTCACTGCAAGACATGGACACCATATACTTTCAAGTTTTGCAGGTTGGGTCTCAAGTTCAGTCAATAGCCTTAGCCTTTCTCCAGCTTTAAAAGAAAAGCTGATTTCCTTCTAGGAGAGTCTTCCTCCTGATCTAGTTCCTTTCTTTTCTTCTCCAAGGCTGAGAATGGAAGAATTACGAGATTTTAAAGGGATAGTCTTGGTCTGCTGGCTTTCCGAATAAAGTCTTATTCCTTGCCTCAACACATCGTCTCCGATTTATTGGCCTGTCGTGCAGTGAGCAAAGTGAGCTTGGACCTGTTAACAGATTTATTGATAGACTGATCATAAATGAACTTTTGTGTTTTTTTTAATTTAAATCATGTTAGTTTTGCTTTTGTAATAAAAAAAGTAAAATATATGAATAAATGTGTTCGTTGACAAAAAAAAAGATGAAGAAACTGAGACACAGAAAGGTTAAGTGACTTGCCCATGGTCATACAGCTAAGAAGTGGTGGAGCCAGGATTCAAAACCATGTTCTCAGTTCTGAGGTTTTAACCAGCATATTGTGCTGCTCACATGATAGAGTAGCAAAGAATATAGGCTTTAGAAGTCAAGAAGAGTCTGGATTCCAATGCTTATTCTGACACTTGTCAGCTACCTTACACCCTGGCAAATCACTTCCCCTCTCTAAGCCTTAGTTTCCTCACCTGTAATGTGAGGGTCATGACACCTGCCTTTCAGGGTTGTAGTGAGGAATCAATGGAAAGTGCCCAGCCTGGAATAGGTATTCCTCTTTTCATTTTCCTAAGGCTTGATACCAAACTATGATTTGATATTCAAACTCAATAGCACATCAACTTAGACTGTGCCAGCGCTAAACTAAACAAGCACTGGTTGGCACTATGGGTGGCATTCACTCCAGTTGGAATGCCAGATTTCCACCAGAGGAGCTGATATAACTGGCATTTCTAAAGATGGGATTCTATCAGAATTAATTAGCTATATGGTTCTGTTTCTGCCCAAACATGGGGAAGACATGTCCAGAAAGAGGCACATTTGCAGGAAATGAAGGCATTTTGTCCAACAAAGGAGTCTCATTCACACCCCTGCATGTACCCCACAAGGTGCCACAAGCACCTTTAGGTAATGGATAGGCCAATGAGCTTAGTTGTAGATGCCTGCTTACCCCATAGAGTATGAAGATCTAGGGCTGAAAGACACCCTAAAGGTCATATAGACCAATTCACCATCCAACTGGGTCTAGTGAAGAACCCAAACTCTAGACTTAGGCAGGCATAGGTTCAAATCCTTCCTCTTCTACTCATTAGCAATCCAGTTGGCAAGTTACTTCTCTTCTCTGAGACCTCATTTTTTTCACTTGTCAAATTGAGATCGATAAGTGCTCACCTTTAAGGGTTGTGAGGATTCAATGAGATAATGACAATAAAGTGTCTGACACACAGAACATGTTCAATAAATGGTAGCTATTAATTCTGGCATCGCCTGTATAACATATCAACAAACCTCTGTAGTTCCCAATTGAGAACAAAATTTTGGTTTGTAAAGGCTCTTCTTGACCTACTCATACAAGGTCTTTCATAAAAAGGGTCATACAAGAGTGCCATGTAGACTCTGTCTAATCTTCTTCCTGTCCTCTCTCACCTCACCCACAACTCTACATTCTGTGAAAACTGGACCTGCAGATGTTCTCAGTTGTATTTGCAAGGGTCCTGCAGGAAATTAAACTGACAGCTTTCAAAAATGTGGCAGGGTTAGTGGTATCAACAGAGATGGTGAAGCATTCAGAGACTAGGAATAACAGGAAGCCATTACATGCTTGAACTAGAGGGGTAAATCAATGGAAAAGTGCTACCAGTGCCTAGTGAGAGCTGGAGCTGTGGAGAAGTCCCTAGTAGGAACTTTAATCAGGGAAAATTCCAGTCAGTGTCAGAAATGAGACCTAAAACAGGGCAGGAGTGAGGAAGAAATAACAAGATCTTCTCCCACTCTTGATCTGTCAGTGCCTCTCATTATCCAAACCCAGCCAGAAGCCAGCAGACAAGTTGATACAATCCATGAGGTCAGCCTCTTGAGACACAGGGGAGGGAAGAGAAGGGCAGAGAATGGATCTGGAGGTGGCAGATGATAGCCAAAGAACAACAAATAATCTCAGCTTTCCATGCCTTTCATATTTGGTTCCTTAAAGCTGTAATGATCTTTTGTGAACAAGTGAATAACTGTTCACCTCAAGGCCCTGTTCACATGTCACCTCCCTAAGAAAACCTTCTCCATTTCATTATAGTCACTCCTTCTCCAGTCATACTGATTCCAGTACTGATTGTACTATGTTGTAACTATGTGTATCTTTGCCTGGCTTCCTGAAGAGAATAGGAACTTTACAGGGGCAGGGGCTTAGTTTTACTCAACTCTGCATTCTAAGCTCTGAGCACAGGATCTGTCTCAAATGTGCCCCAATAATGTGGGTAAAACTGAATGGATCAACTCCACTCTAAAACCTTTGCCATGGGACAGTGTTTTCAAGACATCCAGATACAAAGTTAATTTTAATTAACATTCTCTAGACCCCTGTCCCTGGGGCAGCCTTTCCTAACCAGTCAGATGCTGTAGAACAAGCAGCATCCCTTAGGGTTAGCTTCACTTGGAGGCCTCATAGAAACTATCTCTTGACAGTTACCAAAAGCTTTTAAAACCAATTTTCTCCAAAGAGAAAATTCCCAATACCTGCCATTTGACAAATTATAGGAAAAGCGAAGTTCTCTGAAACAGGCAATTACATTTTCCACCAAATCGTGAATGTTGTGTTAGGCCTCACCTAGAGTTTTTATCCAAGCCTAGGGAGCCAAGTAAGGGCAGTGGGTATAGCGGGCAGTGGTGACTGAACAACATGAACTCAAGGAGTCTTCTTCACATGGGAGCAATACTCTTCAGGTGGCCTTCAGATTGCCTGCAGGCCCCTCAGACATTCTATTTAAGGATAATGACTGATGGTGTGGATAGAATTGAAGAAGCTAAAAATGACAAAGATATTTCCCATGAGTTGCTTTTCATCTGATGTCAACATGGGTAAAGACTGATTGACTGCTCTTAGACCAGGCCAAAGTCAGGGCTACTTCCTTTAAGAATGTTCCAACTCAGAACTTTTTTTAAGCTCAATTAACTTAATTCTCCTGCCCTCCAGAGCCTTCAATACTTTCTGATCTCTGTAGCAGCTTCCTTGAAGAGAAGTGTGAAAAGAATGCTAGGAATTTAGGCTCTAGCTCCGCCACTCACTTGCTGTGGAACTTAGTCAAGTCCCCTTCTTTTTCTGGATTTCAGTTTCTATTTGCAAAAATGAGGAAAATGGCAGTTCTGAAATCAATCTCATAAAGTACGCTGGAGAAAGTAAGAAAAGATCAATAAATCTGCCAAGCAAAAAGGGAGAATCCAGAGAAAATGTGATGTTTTAATTGGGCTACATGTGCTAGGCATGGAGGTGAAAATGAGCATGGCAGGTTGAAGGACTAGCAAGTTATCTGATGCAGATATAGCTGAGGGGAGTGACATGAAATGAGACTTAAAAAGAAGCTTTTATATATATATGTCTATGCTACTCTCTCACTTTGCCTCAGCTTCCCCTTCACCATACTACCAACTGTAAAATAGCCAGTGGGAAGTTGCTGTATAACAAAGGGAGTTCAACTTGAGGATGGATGATGCCTTAGAAGACTGGGATGGGGATGGTGGGGGGGAGTCGAGGGAGGGAGGGAATATGGGGATATGTGTATAAAAACAGATGATTGAACTTGGTGTACCCCCCAAAAATAATAAATAAATTATAAAAAAAAAAAGAAGAAGCTTTTAGGCCTATCTAGGAAGGACCTTGAATGCTTGAAGGCCGTTAAAGCTTAAGAACCAGGAGTATAGTATAGAGGAATTATTCTCAAATATTTTGGTCTCAGGACCACTTTATACTCTTAAAAATTACTGACTTCAAAGAAGCTTTGATGTTGTGGTTGATATCTATTGATGTTTACCATATTGCAAATTAAAACTGGAGAATTTTAAAACTTTTGATTACTTCATTTAAAAATAACAATAATAAACCAATATATATTAACATATTTTTATTAAAAATATATTTTCTTTCTTTTTTTCACTTTTTAAAATTTGTATTGGAGTATAGTTGATTTGCAATATTGTGTTAGGTATACAGCAAGCTGAATCAGTTATACATATTCATATATCCACTCTTCTTTTTTTAGATTCTTTTCGCATATAGGCCATTACAGAATATTGAGTACAGTTCCCTGTGCTGTACAGAAAGTTCTTATTAGTTTTCTATTTTATGTATAGTAGTGTGTATATGTCAGTCCCAACCTCCCAATTAATCCCTCCCCGCACCTAACCCTCTGGTAACCATAAGTTTGCTTTCTACATCTGTAACTCTACTTCTGCTTTGTAAATAAGTTCATTTGTGCCCTTTTTATTTAGATTTCACATATAAGAAATATCATATGATACTTGGCTTTCTGTGTCTGACTTACTTCACTCAGTATGACAATCTCTAGGTCCATCCATGATGCTGCAAATGACATTATTTCATTCTTTTTTATGGCTGAGTCATATTCCATTGTATATATGTATAACATCTTCTTTATCCATTCCTCTGTCGATGGACATTTGGTTGCTTACATGTCCTGATTATTGTAAATAGTGCTGCAATGAACATTGGGGTGTATGTATCTTTTTGAGTTATGGTTTTCTCCGGATATATGCCCAAGAGTGGGATTGCTGGATCATGTGGTAGTCCTATTTTTAGTTTTTAAAGGAATATCCATATGGTTTTCCATAGTGGCTGTATCACGTTACATTCCCACCAACAGTGTAGGAGGGTTCCCTTTTCTCCACACCCTCTCCAGCATGTATTGTTTGTAGATTTTTTGATGATGACCATTCTGACTGGTGTGAGGTGATATCTCATTGTAGTTTTGCTTTTGCAATTCTCTAATTATTATTGATGTTGCACATCTTTTCATGTTCTTTTTGGCCATCTGTGTGTCTTTTTTGGAGAAATGTCTTTCTAGATCTTCCACCTAGTTTTGGATTGGGTTGTTTGTTTTTTTAATATTGAGCTGCATGAGCTGTTTGTATATTTTGGAGATCAATTCCTTGTCAGTTGCTTCATTTGAAATATTTTCTCCCATTCTGAGGCTTGTCTTTTTGTTTTGATTATGGTTGCATTTGCTGTGCAAAATCTTTATGTATTTTCCAAAATAAAACATAGAGGAATGGTATCATTTTAGATTTTTTTTCTAAAACTCTTTGCCTCTGGATTAATAGAAGACAGCCAGATTCTTGTGGCTCTTTCTGCATTCAGTCTATTATTATGTGTTGTTTTATTTGAAGGAATAAAGAAAATATGGTCTCATTTGGGTATGTGGATAATCTTCTTTAAGTCTACACCAAAACTCCACAAGTATAGTTTTTTAAAGGTTAGTTACAATGTGGGACCAGAAACCATCTCTGAACTTTGCATGTTCTATTACATTAAAATCCATTGGTCTGTCTTGCACTTTGAATGAATCATTTACCCAAGCATGATTTTGTAGCACCATGCCTTGGTCATTTGGAAAAATTTGTGTACTTAGTCATGCAAATCCTGCATGTACATTTCATTATACAATAATTTTAGAAGAATGTGTTAATACCATTGATCTTATCAGAAATGTTGTGGGAAACTGGTGGCAGTTTCTGCTCATGGTGGCAGATACAAATTTTCTAAAATGCTAATTTTCACTTGAAAGCTCAAATTTTATCATTAGCAGCAAATATTGTCAGTTGTTTTCACTGAAGTGACAGGCTCACATCGTTCATTTTAAAGAAAATATCTGCCAAATATCCAAGTCTGAATAAGCATAGTTTATCTCTCAGTTGCTCTGTCAATGAAAAAAGCAGCTAGTTCAGCCCACAGCTTACAGGTGCTTTTCTCTGAAACAACCATCATACTTCGTTGTACCGCAGAGATGTTTTATGAGTAATTTCCATTTTGTCACATAGAATGTAAGAAAGTTATATAATCTAGGATTGAGATTTAACAAAATTAATATTTTTACTGCTGATTCAAGGACATTTTAAAAGTGAAAATGGCACTTTATTTTTCTGAGAGTTAGTGGTGGTGAAGAATCCAGTGACAATTTAGTATTACCACCTTGTTTCATGCTGAGGTGCCATCCATGCAAATATCCACACAGTGACAAAAGCAAATGACTTTAATATGAAAATACTAAAATCTTAGTATCCTTATGAAAGTAGTTTTGACCTCATGGACACCCTGCAAGTATCGCAGGAACTTCCAGGAGACCATGGACTATTTTTTGAGAACTGCTGGTAGAGAGTTGTTTTGAAGGAAGGGATAATTGGAAACCAGAAGACCAGTTAGGAGATGGTTACAGATAATACAAGTGAGAACGATGAGAACTTCAACTAAGGCAATCCCAATATGAATGGGGTGACAGGTATTAATGCAAAGAAAGATTAAAATATTTAATCAATGGGACTGTGTTCCTTCTGTTCTATTTTCAGTAGCTGCCTCTAAACTGACCACTTCTCTGCAGGCCTATAAACACACAGAAATCTCTTCCATCTTAAAACAATTCTCCCTCAGCCAATATTTCCTTCTCATTCTCTTCTATTTCTATGTGCCTCTAGGTCCTGCTCTATGGTTCTTCTGTACATAGCCAACCAAGCCTTTTGAGAGAGTTGATTATTCTCAAAGTTTCAAATTCCTCACCTTCTCTCACACCTTAACCCAGTACAATCTGGCTTCCCTTCCCACCACTTAACAAAAATTGTTCTTGCCAAGGTCAACAAGTACCTCAGTGATATTAAATCTAATAACACTTTTCAGCGCAGATTCTGTTTTTCCCCTCTGCTACATTTGATGCCAGTGTCTACTCCTTACTCCTTGAAATTCTTCGTAGGACAATGTCTTAGTTCTCCTGCTTCTTGGCTATTTGTGCTTAGTCTCCTCTTTGGTTCTTATTGGACTTTCCTCAGAGATAAGTCTTGGGCCCTTTCCATCTCTTCTATAAACACTCTTGCCTGGAGATTCATACATGCTCATGGTTTTAAACAGCATCTTTTTGTCAACAACTTTCAAATCTTTCTCTTCAGCCCATACATATATTCTGAGCTCCAGATTTACTAGTCCAACTACCCATTTAACATCTCCATCTGAAAGACTCCCTGGCATCTCAAAATTAACATGTTTAAAACCAAGCTCTTGATTTATTTCCTTTCTCTTCCAGTCTAAATATGCTTTTTCTTATGTTAATAAATAGTAGCTCCATATATAATTGCTCATGCCAAAAATAACTGGGCATCATTTAAGTGGCTCCTTTTCTCTTATTCACCACCCCAGGGCATCAGTAAGCTCTGTCAATTCTACACGCAAAATGTATCCCCAAACTCTGCACTCTGTCCCTCTCCATAGCCATAACTTAAGTCTAAGCCACCACCATCTCTCACCTGGACTACTTAAATAGCCTCATAACTGGTTTTCTCATTTCCTCTCATTTCATCCTATAGTAAATTCACCACAGCAGCCAGAGTGGTCTTTTAAAATCGTAAATCAGATCATGCCACAACCCTGCTTGAAATGGTTTTCCATTGCACTTGAAAATCTCAATCCTTAATATGCGCTACAAGACAATGCAGGATCTTCCAAGATTCCTTATCCAGCCTCATCTCACAGCATTCTTTCCCCCATGTTCATACTTCTACAGCTACATTGCCCTACTTCCTTTTCCTCAAACATGTCACTCTCCTCTCTGTCTCAAGGCCGTACTTTCTCCTTTTGACTTGAACACTTTCTCTCCATTTCTTTACATGGGTAACTTCTTATCTTTCAGTTTCAGCTTTCTGGTTCAATGTTAATTCCTCAGAAAGTCTTTCCTTGAGGCCCCAAACTAAACCAGGTAATTTCCTTGTTGTGACCCATCATCCCTTTCTTTACTCTTCCTTATTAGCACTTTTCATAATCTACAAATATGCATTTATTTTTGTGATTATTTAAGAGCTGTCTCCCCCAAGTGCTGTGAGTAGAGCTCCACCCTCCAAGGGAGTTGGCCCTCCAGGAAATTTCTCTAACACCTCCTTCAAGTCTATCTACTTCTTACAGAATCTACAAAATCTTTGCTTTCTCTTACTATAGAGAGCCATGTCTAGCTCAGACAACCACCACCACCACCACCACTCCTGCCCCTGCCAAGTAATTCTCTATTGGGACTGAAAATTCACAGTTACTTTGGATTTCAGAAATGCCAGCACCCCTGCCTCAATTACCAGATGGCTGGGGAAGGGCTCTTGGAATTTGAAAATTCAATAATCAGATTCAAGTACTTGCATGTGACCCCAGAAAACCATGACATGCAATCATTCGTCAATTGTCAAGGAGCTAATTAAATCAAACGTGGTGTGTTGGCATGGGTTACTTACTAATGAGTAGGGCCAACCTCTGTATCTCAGCTTGACTCTGTATTTCTCAATTCATAGGGAGTATGATGGCATGGTTAAGTAGTATCTGGAGGCAGACTGCTTTTTTGTTTGTTTTGGGTTTTTCTATTGAAGCATAACATACATAAGGTACACAAACCATGAATTTCATAGAATAAATTCACTTATGCAACAGCATTCATATCCAGGCAGAACATTACCAACACCTTAGAGGGAACCCCTCCTCATGCTCCCTCAGAGCAACTCTACTCCCCTCCAGTGGAAACTATTATCCTCACTTCTAACACCAAAGACTAATTTTGCCTGTTTTTGTAATTTATGTAAATGGAATCATACCATATTTACTCCCTTGTCTCCAGTTTCTTTGATCAGTTATATTTGTGATATTCAACCATATTTTCCTAATAGTTGTAGTTGGTTCATTCTCATTGCTGTGTAGTGTTCCATTATGTGAATATACCACCATGTATTGATCCAGTCCATTCTGTTATTGATGGTCATTAAGAAATTTCCAGTTATTGATGATTATGAGTAGTGCTGCTATGAACACTTCTTTACAAGCCTTATAGTAATCATGTATGTATTGCCATTGGATATATGCCTAGTAATGGAGTGGGTGGGTCATTGTGCATGTATTCAGCTTTAGTAGACATTGTCAAACACTTTTCCAAAGAGTTTATACACATTTCCATCAGCAGTGTATGAGAGTGCTAGTTGTTTTAAATCCTCATCAACACTTGGAATTTTTCTATTTTTTTAATTTTAGCTATTCTGGTTATTGTGGAGTGTCATCTCATTGTGGTTTCCTTTTGCATTTCCCTGATGACTAATGAAGTCAAACAACTTTTCTATATGTTTATTGGTTATTTGGTTATCTTCTTTTGTAAAGTGACTGCTCAAGTCTTTGGCTCATTTTTCTATTGGTCTACCTGTATTTTGACATTCATTTGTAGGGATTATATATATAATCTGAATACACATACTTTGTCAATGTATGCATTGCACACATATTCCTCCAATTTTTGACTAGAGTGTTTTTTCCTTATAGTCATTTGATGAATAGGAGAACTTAATTTTTATATACTCTGTTTTTCAAATGGTTAACACTTTTTGTATACTGTTTTAAAAATCATTGCCTCCTCTAAGACTGTCTGGATTTGTGCCGAAACCAGCTTGGCGACTCGAGGTGAGTGATGGGTGCCGCAAGCGAAAGATGGGACCGGGGGACTCAAGACCTCTAGGATCAAGAGCCTCGCTGATTGATCCCAGGTTGCTTTTATTGAGTTCTTGGCATAGCCTAAGGGTCTAACACTCCCAGTTTAGTCCCACAAACAAGGTTATCTTTGAAGTAAACAAACAAAGGCCTCACATGACTGGGGGCAATGATCTTTGTTTGCCTCCTGGGTCCGATTTGAGCTGGGCTTGGAGAGCAAAGCAGCCCTGGGGGCAGGAGACCTCTCTTAAAAGGATTAAGGGTCTGTGCCCCACCCCTGTTGGCCCTTCTGCGACTGTGTCTGTCTTAAGTTGTTCCTCCCCTGAGGAATCTTACCCGTCTCTGGCTAACCAGCCATCCTCCAGGGCCAAACAGGGTGATATGAGGTGTGCAAGTGAGAAAGGGGCTGCGCCCCCAGAGAGGGTCAATTTTCTGTTTCCATGGTAGCCTATGCCCCCATGGTCTCCACGCCCAGCACCCTTAGTTCCTCTGCTGCTCAAGCAGGACATCCTGCATCCAGTTGCTTAGCCCACATACTTTAATTACTTTTAGTAACATTTTCAAGGTTTCAGAAAGACTTCTGAATGTTTTCCCACAGATTTGAATACTGGATCCACCACTTTTACATATATGACCTTGGGCAAGTTACTTAACCTCTCTAGCTTTCAGTTTTTTACATTGGAAAATTGATTCATAGTGCTGTTATGAAGGTTAAAGGACATGATGCATATAAAATAGTTTAACACCACGCCAAACACATAACAAGTAATCAATGATTGCTTGTTATTTTTCATTTTATATTATATTGTCTATTAGTTTATAATTTGAAAGTTTATAAAGGTTTGGGGGCATTTCTCTCTTAAATATCAAGGTCTGCTTTCCTTACATTACATAGCAGTTTAAAAGTCAGACTTTCTCCACTCCAGGTAATGTTTGCTTTTCAGCATTCTGATTTTTCAAAATTAAGATAATAAGAAATAAAATATGGAGTCAAAATAATTTTCAGACCATAGCACACCGTGTTGGAGATGGTGACTAATGTTATCTCACTGATTTAGGTTGTAAGAGTTGGGGATGTGCCAGCATGGAGGCATGGAATTCCTAAGCAAAGTTTGCAAGCAAAGATTATTGAGACTAGTAGAGAGAGTAATGGCTTGGCAATTGTGTGTGGGAGGTGAGGGGGTCGGGGGGCAGGGTTAGTGAAATATAGCTGACATAGAATATTATGTTAGTTATAAGTATACAACATAGTGATGCGACATTTAAATACATTATGAAACTATCACCATAATGTCCAGCAACAATTATTGCCATACAAAATTATTACAGTATTATTGACTATAATCCTTATGCTATATATTACATTCCATGACTTGTTTTATTACTGGAATTGTATATCTCTTAATCCCCTTCATTTCATCTTAATCCCTTTCCCTTGCCAGAGGGGAGGCAGGTCCAACCCCCAACCTGCCTCCCCTCTGGCAAATACCAGTTTACTCTCTGTATCTATGAATCCATTTTGTTTTGTTTTGTTCATTTGTTTTGTTTTTTAGATTCCACATATAAGTAAGATCATACAGTATTTGTCTTTCTCTGCCTGACTTATTTCACTTAGCATAATACCATCTAGATGTATCTATGTTGCTACAAATGGCAATATTTTATTCTTTTTTATGGATGAATAATATTGCATTGTATACATATACCACATTTTCTTTATCCATTTATCTATTGATGGATACTTAGGTTGCTTCCATATCTTGGCTACTGTAAATAATGCTTCAGTGAACACTGGCGTGCATATATCTTTTCCAATTAGTGTTTTCATTTTCTTCTTTTTTTTAAATTGAAGTATAATTTGCCATATTAGTTTCAGGCATGCAACTTAGTGATTCAATATTTTTATACGTTATACTACTTTTGACGTTATTGTAAAATATTGGCTATATTCCCTATGCTGTGCAATGTATCCTTATAGCTTACTTATTTTATATATAGTAATTGTACCTCCTAATCACCTCCCTCTATATTGCCCCTACCCTCCCTTGCCTCTCCCCACTGGTAACCACTAGTTTGTTCTCTATACCTGTAAGTCTGTATCTATTTTGTTATATTCATTTCATCGTTTAGATTCCACATATAAATTAAGACACACAGCATTTTTTTTCTATATGACTTATTTCGCTAAACATAATAACCTGAAGATTCAGCCAGTTTGTTACAAACAGCAATTTTTCATTAATTTTTTATGGCTGAGTAATATTCCATTGCATCTTCTTTCTGCATTAACCTGTTGATGGACATATAGGTTGTTTCCATACCTTGGTTACTGTAAATAATGCTGCATGAACATTGTGGTTCATGTATCTTTTCAAATTTGTGTTTTTGTTTTCTTTGGATAAATAAACAGGTGTGGATATATACCAAGACCCTATGGTAGTTCTAGTTTTAATTTTTTGAGGAAACTCCATACTGTTTTCTATAGGGGCTGCACCAATTTACATTCCCACCAACAGCATACTGGGGTTACCTTTTCTCCACATCTTCGCCAATGCTTGTTATTTGTGGTCTTTTTGATGATAGCCATCCTGACAGCTGTGAAGTGATAGCTCATTGTGGTTTTGTTCTGCTTTCTCTGATTATTCATAATGTTGAGCTTTGTGGCCATCCATATGACTTCTTTGGAAAAATGTCTATTCAAGTCTTCTTCCCATTCTTTTAATCAGGTTGTTTGTTGTTGTTATTGTTGTTGTTTTTATTGGGTTGCATGAGCTGATTACATTTTTGGATACTAACGCCTTATAGGTCATATAATTTGCAAATATTTTCTCCAATTCAGGAGAATACCTTTTCATTTTGTTGATGGTTTCCTTTGCTGTGCAAAAGGTTTTATGTTTAATGAGGTCCCATTTGTTTATTTTTGCTTTTGTTTACTTTGCCTTAGGAGAGATGCAAAAACATATTACTATAATTTATGTCAGAGTGTCTGATTATGTTTTCTTCTAGGACTTTTATGATTTCTGGTCTTAGATTTAGGTCATTAACACATTTTGAGTTTCTTTCTGCATATGGTGTGAGAAAATGTTCTAATTTCATTCTTTTATCTGTCCAGTTTTCCCAGCACCACTTATTGAAGAGATTGTCTTTGCCTCATTGTATATTATTGCCTCTGCCCCATTGTATATTATTGCCTCCTTTGTCATTGATTTATTGATCATAAATGTGTGTGTTTATTTCTGGGCTCTCTATGCTGTTCCGTTGATCTATGTGTCTGTTTTGTGCCAGAACCATACTATTTTGATTACTGCAGCTTTGTAGTATAGTCTGAATTTGGGGCTCATGGTACTTCCAGCTTGTTATTTTTTCTCAAAGTTGCTTTGACTATTTGGGGTCTTTTGTGATTCCATATAAAGTTTAGAATTGTATGCTCTAGTTCTGTGAAAAATGTCATGGGTATTTTGATAGAGTTTGGATTAAATTGATTAAATCTGTAGCTTTCTTTGGGTAGTATGGACACTTTAACGATAGTAATTCTTCCAATCCATGAACAAAGATATCTTTCCATTTCTTTGTATCATCTTCAATAACCTACAACAGTGTTTTATAGTTTTCAAAGTATTGGACTTTCAACTCTTTGGTTAAGCTTATTCCTAGGTATTTATTGTTTTTGTTGTGAGTTTAAATGGGATTATAGTCTTGCTTTCTCTTTCTGATAGTTCATGACTGATGTATAAAAGCAACAGATTTCTGTGTATTAATATTATATCCTGCAACATTAATGAATTCATTTATTAATTCTAATAGGTTTTTGGTGGAGACCTTAGGGTTTTCTATATATAATATATCTTCTGCAAATAGTGACAGTTTTAATTCTTCCCTTCCAATTTGGATGCCTTTTATTTATTTTTCTTGCCTGATTATAGTGGCTAGGAATTCAAATACTGTATTAAATAGAAGTGGCAAGAGTGGGCGCCCTTGTCTTTTCCTGATCTTTGAAGAAAAGCTTTCATCTTTTCACAATTGTGTGTAATACTACCTGTTGGTTTGTCATAAATGGCCTTTATTTTGTTGAGGTATGTCCCCTCCATACTAACTTTGATTAGAGTTTTTATCATGAATGGATGTTGAATTTTGTCAAATGCTTTTTCTGCTTCTATTGAGGTGATCATATGGTTTTTTCCTTCATTTTCTTAATGTAGTGTATCACATTGTTTGAATTCTGGATATTGAACTATACTTGCATCCCTGGAATAAATCCCACTTGTTCATGGTGTATGATCTTTTTATATATTGTGGAATTTTGGTTGCTAAAGTTTTGTTGAGGTTATTTGTATCTATATTTATCAGAGTTATTGGCCTATAATTTTCTTTTATCATGGTGTCTTTGTCTGGTTTTGATATCAGGTAATGTTGGCCTCGTATAACAAATTTGGGAGTATTCCCTCTTCCATTTTAAGGGATAGTCTGAGAAGGATAGATATTAGCTCTTCTTTTTATATTAAGTGGAATTAACATAAAGCTTTTCAGTTCTGTACCTTTGTCTTCTTGCAGTTTTTTAATTACTAATTCAATTTCACTATTACTTATCAGTTTGTTCAGATTGTCTATTTCTTCCTGATTTATTCTGAGAAGACTGTGAGTTTCTAAAAATTGGTCCATTTCTTCTAGGTTTTCCAATTTTTTGCCATATGACTGTTTTTAGTATTCTGTTATGATTGTATCTTTGTGAAATTGTTATTTCTTCTCTCTCATATCTTATTTTGTTTATTTGGACCCTCTGTCTTTTCTTCTTCATGAGGCTGGCTAAAGGTTTATCAATTTTCTCTTTTCAAATATGCAACCCTTGGTTTCATTGATCTTTTCTATTGTTTATTTTTTGATCTCTATTTTATTTATTTCCTCTCTCATCTTTATTATGTCCTTCCTTCTGCTGATTTTGAGCTTTGTTCTTTTTCTAATTCTTTTAGGTGGTAGGTTTGTTTGTTTATTTGAGATTTTTCTTATTTCTTGAGTAGGCCTGTGTCTATTATGAAATTCCCTCTTAGAACTGCTTTTGCTGCATCCCCTAGATTTTGGAAGGTTTTGTTCCCATTTTAATTTTTCTCAAGGTGTTTTCTCATTTCCTCTTTTTTAAAAAAATTTATTTATTTATTATTTTTTGGGGGTACACAAAGTTCAATCATCTGTTTTTATACACATATCCCCATATTTCCTCCCTCCCTTGACTCCCCACCCACCCTCCCTCGAGTCCCCCCCCCCACCCTCCCCATCCCAGTGCTCTAAGGCATTTTCCATCCTCGAGTTGAACTCCCTTTGTTATACAACAACTTCCCACTGGCTATCTATTTTACAGTTGGTAGTATATATATGTCTGTGCTACTCTCTCGCTTCATCTCAGCTTCCCCTTCACCCCCTGCACGCCCCCAAACCTCGAGTTCTCCAGTCCATTCTCTGCATCTGCGTCCATGTTCTTGTCACTGAGTTCATCAGTACCATTTTTAGATTCCATATATGTGAGTTAGCATACAATATTTCTCTTTCTCTTTCTGACTTACTTCACTCTGTATGACAGACTCTAGGCCTATCCACCTCATGACATATAGCTCCATCTCATCCTTTTTTATAGCTGAGTAATATTCCACTGTATATATATATGCCACATCTTCTTTATCCATTCATTTGTTGATGGGCATTTCGGTTGCTTCCATGTCCTGGCTATTGTAAATAGTGCTGCAATAAACATTATGGTACATGTTTCTTTTCGGATTATGGTTTTCTTTGGGTATATGCCCAGGAGTGGGATTACTGGGTCATGTGGTAGTTCTATTTGCAGTTTTTTTTTATAAATTTATTTATTTATTTTATTTATTGGCTGCATTGGGTCTTCGTTGCTGCACCTGGGCCTTCTCTAGTTGCTGAGAGAGGGGGCTACTCTTTATCGTGGTGCACAGGCTCCTCACTGCAGTGGCCTCTCCTGTTGCGGAGCACGCGCCCCAGGCACGTGGGCTTCAATAGATGCAGCACACGGGCTCAATAGTTGTGGCTCACGGGCTCTAGAGCACAGGTTCAATAGTTGTGGTGCAGGGGCTTAGTTGCTCCGTGGCATGTGGAATCTTCCCAGAGCAGGGCTCGAACCCATGTCCCCTGCATTGGCAGGCGGATTCTTTACCACTGCGCCACCTAGGAAGTCCCTATTTATAGATTTTTAAGGAACCTCCAAACTGTTTTCCATAGTGGCTGTACCAACTTACATCCCCACCAACAGTGCAGGAGAGTTCCCTTTTCTCCACACCCTCGCCAACATTTGTTGTTTCCAGATTTTGTGATGATGGCCATTCTGATCGGTGTGAGGTGATACCTCATTGTGGCTTTGACTTGCATTTCTCTGATGATGAGTGATGTTGAGCATCTTTTCATGTGTTTGTTGGCCATCTGTATGTCTTCTTTGGAGAAATGTCTACTTAGGTCTTCCACCCATTTGTGGATTGGGTTATTTGCTTTTTTGGTATTAAACTGCATGAGCTGCTTGTATATTTTGGAGGTTAATCCTTTGTCTGTTGTTTCATAGGCAACTATTTTTTCCCATTCTGAGGGTTGCCTTCTTGTCTTGTTTATGGTTTCTTTCACTGTGCAAAAGCTTTTAAGTTTCATGAGGTCCCATTTGTTTATTCTTGATTTTATTTCCGTTATTCTAGGAGGTGGGTCAAAAAGGCTCTTGCTTAGATGGATGTCATAGAGTGTTCTGCCTATATTTTCTGCTAGGAGTTTTAAAGTGTCTGGCCTTACATGTAGGTCTTTAATCCATTTGGAGTTTATTTTTGTGTATGGTGTTAGGAAGTGTTCTAATTTCATTCTTTTACATGTTGCTGTCCAATTTTTCCAGCACCACTTATTGAAGAGGCTGTCTTTTTTCCATTGTATATTCTTGCCTCCTTTGTCAAAGATAAGGTGCCCATATGTGTTTGGGCTTACTTCTGAGTTCTCTATTCTATTCCACTGATCTTCCTTTCTATTTTTATGCCAGTACCAGACTGTCATTTCCTCTTTAATGTCTTCATTGACACATTGGTTTCTTAGTTGCATGTTGTTTCATCTCCACATGTTTGTTTTTCCCATTTTTCTGCCTGTAATTGATTTCCAGTGTTATACTGTTGTGATCAAAAAATATGCTTGATAAAATTTCTATCCTCTTAAATTAGTTGAGAATTGTTTTGTGTCCTAGCATGTGATCTATCCTGGAGAGCATTCTATGTGCACTTGAAAACAAAGTGTACTCTGCATTTTTTGAATGGAATGTCCTATAGATACCAGTTAATTCCAACTGGTCTAATGTGTCATTTGGGCCACTGTTATCTTATTGATTTTCTGTGCATTGATGTAAGTGGACTGTTAAAGTGCCCTACACTTATTGTATTATTGTCAATTTTTCCCTTTATGTCTGTTAGTATTTGCTTTATATATTTAGGTGCTCGTGTATTGGGTGTGTATATGTTGATGAGTGTAATATCCTCTTCTTGTTTTGATCTCTTTACTATTATATAATGTCCCTGTTTGCCTTTTGTAATAGCCTTTGTTTTAAAATCTATTTTGTCTGATATGAGTATTACTACCCCCGCTTTCTTGTCATTTCAATTTGCATGAAATGTCTTTTTCCATCCCCTCACTTCCAGTCTATGTGTGTCTTTAGCTCTGAAGTGTCTCTTATAGACAGCATATTGAAGGGTCTTGTTATATTTATCCAATCAGCCACCCTATGTCTTTTGATTAAACCCTTTAGTCCATTGACATTTAAAGTAATTATTGATATGTATGTACTTATTGCCATTTTATTACTTGTTTTCCAGTTGTTTTTGTAGTTCTTCTCTGTATATTTCTTCTTTTTGTTTGTTCTATTCTGGTTTGATGATTTTCTTTCATAGTATGCTTGGGTTTCTTTCTTTTTGGTTTTTGTGTATCTATTGTAGGTTTTTGATTTGTGATTATCATGTAGTTCATATATATTCATCTATAACTTTATCTCCTAGATTTAAACTGATAGTCATTTCAACTCAAACACATTCTAAAAGATATACACTTTTTATAACCTCCACATTTTGTGTTTTTGATGTCATACTTTACATTTTCTTGTTTATCCCTTAACAGTTCATTGTAGTTATAGTTGATTTTACATTTTTTCCTTCAGTCTTCATACTAGCTTATTAATTGTTTGATCCACAGCCTTTACTATATATTTGCCTTTATTAGTGGGATTTTCCCTTTCCTATAAATTCTTCCCTTTTGCACCTTTTCTATTCCACTTCATGAAGACCCTTTAACACTTCTTTTAGGGTCAATTTAGTAGTGGTGAATTCTTTTAGTTTTTGTTTGACTGATAAGTTCTTTATCTCTCTGTCAATTCTGAATGAAAACCTTGCTGGGTAGAGTAAACTAGGTTTAGTATGTTTTTCCTTTCAGCACAATTTTATTTTATTTTTTATTTTTTTACAGTACGTCCTTGTTAGTTGTCTATTTTAAATATAGCAGTGTGTACATGTCAATCCCAAACTCCCAATCTATCCCTCCCCTCCCCCATCCTTCCCCTCTGTTAACAAAAATTTAATTCTCTAAGTCTGTGAGCCTGTTTCCATTTTGTAAATAAGTTCATTTGTATCATTTTTTTAGATTCCGCATATAAGTGATGTCATATGATATTTGTCTTTCTCTGTCTGACTTACTTCACTTAGTATGATAATCTCCAGGTCCATCCATGTTGCTGCAAATGGCATTATTTTATTCTTTTATATGTACCACATCTTCTTTATCCATTCATCTGTTGATAGACATTTAGGTTGCCTCCATGTCTTGGTTATTATAAACGGTGCCACAATGAACATTGGGGTGCATGTATCCTTTTTGAACCATGTTTTTCTCTGGATATACACCCAGGAGTGGAATTTATGGATCATATGTTAGCTCTATTTTTATTTTTTAAAGGAAATTTCATACTATTCTCCAGAGTGGCTGTACCAATTTACATTCCCACCAACAGTGCAGGAGAGTTCCCTTTTCTGCACACCCTCTCCAACATTTATTGTTTGTAGATTTTTTGATGATGGTGACTCTGACCCATGTGAGGTGATATCTCATTATAGTTTTGATTTGCATTTCTCTAATAATTAGCAATATTGAGCATATTTTCATGTGCTTCTTGGCCTCTATGTGTCTTCTTTGGAGAAATGTTTATTTAGATCTTCCACCTATTTTTTGATTGGGTAATTTTTTTTTTTTTTGATATTGAGCTGTATGAGCTGTTTGTATATTTTGGAGACTAATCCCTTGTTGGTCACATTGTTTGTGACTATTTTCTCCCATTTTCTGTGTTGTCTTTTCGTTTTGTTTGTGGTTTCCTTTGTTCAGCGCTTTATTTTTTTTTACTTTTTCACCTGTTTATTTTTTATTTAATTTCTAAATTTTTAATTCTTATTTTATACTGGAGTATAGTTGATTAAAATGTTGTGTTAGTTTCAGGTGTACAGCAAAGTGATTCAGTTATACATATACATATATCTATTCTTTTTCAAATTCTTTTCCTATTTAGGTTATTACAGAATATTGAGCAGAGTTCCCTGTGCTATACAGTAGGTCCTTGTCGGTTATCTATTTTAAATAGAACAGAGTGTACATGCCAGTCCCAAACTCTCAATTTATTCCTCCCCCTCCCCCTTCCCCCTGCTAACCATAAGTTCATTCTCTACGTCTTTGAGTCTGTTTGCTACTCCCTTCTGGCCTGCACATTCTCTGCAGAAAAATTAGTTAATATTTTTATGGGGAGTCCATTGTATGTGACTCTTTCATATTTCCTTGCTGCCTTTAGAATTATCTCTTTATCTTTAACTTTTGCAATTTTAATTACAATATGTCTTGATATGGATCACTTTGGGTTAATCTTTTTGGGACTCTCTGTGCTTCCTGTACCTGGATATCTGTTTCCTTCCTCAGGTTTGTGTGTTTTTTTTTTTTTTTTCATCAAATTCATTTTGTATCCCTTTCTTTCTTCTACTTCTGGGACCACTGCAATATAAATCTCTTCAGATTTGTTGTCCCAGACATCTCTTAAACTGCCCTCTTTTTTTAATTTTTCTTTTTGCTACTCTGATAGGGTGACTTCTGTGATTCTATCTTCCAGATCACTTATTCATTCTTCTGTATCAACTAGTCTTCTCTTAATTCCTTCTAGTGTGTTTTTCATTTCAGTTATTGTATTCTTCAGCTCTGACTGGTTCTTTTTTATATTGCCTAGTTCTCCATTAAAATTCTCACTGTGTTCATTTATTGTTTTCAGTTCAGTTAGCATTCTTATTACTAATATTTTGAACTTTTTCTGGTAAATTATTTATCTCTGTTTTATTAGTTGTTGTTTCAGTTTTTGTTTCTTGTTCTTTCATTTGAAACAATTTTCCCCGTATTTTAATTTCTGTTTAACTTTCTCTTTCTCTGTGAAGTTAGGTGATACTGTTTCCTATCCTGGTCTTGAAGGGTATCCTTGTGTGGAGGCATCCCTATGCAATCTGCATGTGCCCAGTGGTCTGGTAGGAGTGCTGGATATGAAGTGAACACAGGTCACGTCTTCCATTAGGGTGTGCTGGCAGCTATCACTTTGATGGCATGTGTAGCTAGAGATGGAGGGGCTAGAGCCACAGCCAGGTGTGAGCCAGGGCTCCTCCTATGCCTCACCACCCTATAAGAGGTGGGATCTGTTCACAAGGTCCTGGAACAGAATCCTTAGATTCAGGTCTAAACTGTTCTATTCCCTCTAAGTTTTCACTCTTCCTTATCCCAGCAATGGCACCTTTACCCCAGGTGGGAGCAGCATTGAAGCAAGAGGGTTGGAGCTGGCACCCAGTGTGGGCCAAGGTGCACAGAGACAGTTCCACCATACCAGTATGAGTTCAAGACAACTCCAGTCCAATAAAAAAAAAGGCAACTCCAGATCTGCCACCTCTGTAAGCACCACTAAAGACTGCCCTCACCCTGTTCAGATGCAGTACCAGGTCCAAGTGGGCTCCATCCCCCCAAGGGTGCATTCTCTTCAGCAAAAGCAGCCTTTGCACTAGTGGGGAGCTGTGCCAGAAATAGAGAGTCCAGGACATGTGCTGGGGTTATCACGGAAAATTGACCAGAGCCTCGGGCAGTTTCAATCTGCTTTTTCCACCTTGCTCCCAAGAGTAAACCAGTGTGTGCATGCTCTTCACAAGTTGGGACCAGGTTTCTTACAGTCTTCCTGTAAGTCCCATTGGTTTTCTAACCAGCCAAGGGGACTTGTCTTCCCAGTGTTGGACCCAAGGCCTGGGGTGTGATTCAAACCCCACAATGTGATGTGAATGCCTCACTCCCCAGGTGGGATCTCATGATATCTCTCCCCTCTTCTGTGTCCCCTCCTACATGTGTAGGTCCCAACTTGATCACGTCTCCTCCCTTCCTAGCTGACTCTTTGTGGTTATATCTTAATAGCCTTGATTTTAGAAGAGTCTTTCTGCCAATCTCCAGTTTATTTTCAGTAAGAATTGCTCCACATGTAGATGTATTTTTGATGTGTTTGTGGGGGAAGGTGAGCTCAGCATCCTCCTACTCTGCCATCTTGATCTTCCCTCCTTCAGTGTTTTTTTTTTTTTTTTAAGACAAATAACCAGAAATGTTAAATTGCTGGATCATATGGTAATTCTATTTTTAGTTTTTGAAGAATCTTCATACTATTTTCTTTAGTGGATGCATCAAATTACATTACCACCAGCAGTGCAAGAGGCTTCCCTTTTCTCCACATCCTCTTCAATGCTTATTATTTGTGGTATTTTTGATGATAGCCATTCTGACAGGTGTAAGGTGATATTTCATTGTGGTTTTATTTTTCATTTCCCTAATGATTAGTGATTTTGAGTATCTTATCATGTGTATGTTGGCAATTTGTATGTCTTCTTTAGAGAAATGTCTATTCATTTCCTCTGCCCATTTTAAAATTATATTGTTTCATTTTTTATATTGGGTTATATGATGTCTTTGAATAATTTGGATGTTACCTCTTATCGTATGTATCATTTGCAAATATTTTCTCCCATTCAGTAGAGTGACTTTTCATTTTGTTGATGGTTTCGTTCAATGTGAAAAAGCTCTTTTAGTTGGATTTAGTCCCATTTGAGTATTTTTGCTTTTGTTTCCCTTCCCTGAGGACACAGATCCAAAATGATATTGCTAATATCACTGTCAAAGAGCATACTGCCTATGTTTTCTTCTAAAAGTTTTATGGTTTCAAGTCTTACATTTAACTCTTTAATCCATTTTGAGTTTACTTTTGTATATGGTATAGGAAAATGGTCTAATTCCATTTTTTCTTTGCATGCTGCTGTCCAGTTTTCCCAACACCATTTATTGAAGAGGTTGTATTTCCCTCATTGTATATTCTTGCCTCCTTTGTCATTTATTATTTGACCATGTAACATGGGTTTATTTTGGGGCTCTCACTTCTCTTTTATTGAACTATGTATCTGTTTTTGTGCCAATACCATACTGTTTTGATTACTATAAGCTCTGTAGTATAGTTTGAAATCAGGGAGCATTGTACCTCCAGATTTGTTTTGCTTTCTCAAGATTGCTTTGGCTATTTAGGATCTTTTGTAGTTCCATAAATATTTTAGGATTGTTTGTTCTAATTCTGTGAAAAAATGACATTGGTGTTTGATAGGGATTATACTGAATCTATAGATTGCTTTATGTAGCGTTGACATTTTAACAATGTTAGTTCTTCCAATTCAAAAACACAGTATATCTCTCCATTTATTTATGTTGTCTCCAATTTCTTTCATCAATGTCCTAGTTTTCAGTGTACATATTTTTCACCTCCTTGGTTATATTTATTTCCAGGTATTTTATTTGTACTGATACAATTGCAATTGAGATTCCTTTCCTTTTTTTATGAGGGGGGTTGGGGATCAGGTGGCTGGGGGGGTCAGGCTTGGCAGAGAGCAGAGTTTTGTTTTGTTTTTCTTTGGGGCCACACCACATGGTATACGGCATCTTAATTCCTTGACCAGGGATCGAACCCACCATGGATTGAACCCATGCCCCCCTGCAGTGGAAGTGCAAAGTTTTAACCACTGGACCTCCAGGGAAGTCCCAGGAATTGCCTGTTATTTTTTTTTTCTGATTGTTTTTGTTGTTACTCTCTATTCCTTTTTTCTCTTGTTCTCTTCCCTTGTGATTTAAATACTTTCTTTAGTGTTATGTCTGCATTCCTTCTTCTTTATTTTTTTGTGTCAATTATCAGATTTTGGTTAATGATTGCCATGAAGTTCTTATACGACAAGCTATGTCTATATCAGTCTACTTCAAGTTCATGGTCACTTAAGCTTCAGTGTGTTCCCAAAGTGCTATGTCACCCCCCAACATACACACAAGTTTTATGTTTTTGACATCATATTTTAAATCTTTTTATTTTGGTATCTTTTAACTAATTTTTGTAGATATAAACGATTTTACTAGTTTTGTCTTATAACCAACATAGTATCTATATAGGTGGTTGCATCACTACCTTTACTATATGTTTGCCTTTACTGTTGCAATTTTTTTCTTTGATAATTTTCATGTTTCTAATAATGAAAGTCCCTTTAACATTTGTTGTGAGATCAGTTTCATGATGATGAGCTCCTTTAGCTTTTGCTGTTCTGGAAAACTCTTAATTTCACTTTCAAATCTGAATGATAATTTTTCCCGATAGAATATACTTTGTTTTATTTTTCCTTTTGGCACTTTGAATATGTCATTCCTCTCCCTCTGGTCTGTAAAATTTCTCTTGAAATAGTCTTATGACTGCTCCCCTATATATAATTAGCTGTTTTTCTCTTGCTGCATTTAAGATTGTCTGTTTAACTTTTTATATTTTCTATAAGGTATCTTGGTTTGGGTCTCTTTAGGTTCATCTTGCTTGGGACTCTCTGTGTTTCCTGGACTTGAATGTCTGTCTGTTTCCTTTGCCACATTAGAGAAGTTTTCAGCCATTATTTTTTCAATTTTTTTTCTGTCCCTTTATCTCTCTCCTCTTTCTGGGACCCTTATAATGCAAATCTTAGTACACTTGATATTGTCACAGAGGTCCCTATCCTCTTTTTCTTTTTCTTTTTCTTTTTTTTTTTTTTTTGCTGTTACTATTGAATGATTTTCACTACCCTGTCTTCCAGGTCACTGATCCATTCTTCTGCATCATCTAATCCACTGTTGGTTTCCTCTAGTGTTTTTAATTTCAGTTTTTATATTCTTCAGCTCTAATTGATTTTTTAAATATTTTATATCTCTTTCTTGAAGTTTTCACTGTGTTTCTACATTCTTCTTCCGAATCTGGTGAGCATGTTTATGACCATTACTTTGAACTTTTTTCTGGAAGATTTCTTATCTCCATTTTGTTTAATTATTTTTCTTAGGTTTTGTCTTGTCTTTTTTGAAACATATTATTTTGTCTCCTCACTTTACCAACTCTCTTTGTTTGTGTCTATGTATTAAGTAGATCAGCTACATCTCCCATTCTTGAAACAGCAGCTTTTTGTATAATGTGTCCTATGGGACCCAATAGTGTATTCCTCCCTGGTTGCCAGATCCAGGTGCACCTGAATTGTCCTCTGTGAGCTGCATGTGCCCTCTTTTGTGGATGGGCCATGATTGCTGTAGGCATGCTACTGTGTGGAGCTGGCCCCTGGTGTGGTTGGCTCTAAGTGCTGGCTGCAACTGTTGTGGACACTCTGCTGTGCAGGACTGGCTACTGGGAACTGCTTTGAGGGCACACCAGTGCTGGATGGAGGCACCCAACAGGTCAGGGAGGGTAGGAGTATGCTTTGGAAGGGCTCTGGTTCTGGCAGGGGCACTGGACACCTACTTGGTCTGAAGCAGTGGAAACCACTTTTGGAAGATGATGATGCTGGCCAAAGGCCTCCACCTGACAGCGCAGGGAGTACTGCTTTTGGGTATTGCCAGCTGGATTGGTTCCATGTGTGGACCTGTGGTGGGGCAAGCATTGCTAGCAAATTCAATGGGAAAAGTTAGAAATGGCACCTGCCAGCCCTGGGCCAGGTAGATAGAAAGTGAGCCAAAAATAGAAAAAAAAATGGTGCCCACTAGCTCCTCTGTACGCAGAGAAATTTCCGGTAGATCTCTGCCCTTTGGACACATGCTCTAAAATTAGTCAACACATCTTCTTCATGTATGACCCAAGCTCTTTTCAAACTGTTGCCTCTGTATTGGGACTTGGAGTAAATGAGTTTTTCCATGTGCCCTTTAAGAGTGGATTTTCAGTTTCCAATAGTCCTAGGGATCTCCCAGACATAAGCCCTGCTCTTTTTCAAAGTCAGATATTATGGGGGCTCATCTTCCCATTGTAGGTTCTCTGGGCTTAGAAACCCAATGTTGGATTTGAAGCCCTTGCTTCTCAGGGAGGACCTCCTAGGCTGTGATATTCCTCTTACCTGTGGTTTGCAGCACTGGAGGTATTAGTCCTGGCCAGATTGTGTCTCTGTGCCTCCTACCTGTCTCAGTGTGGCTTTTTATTTTTATCCTTAGTTGCAGAAAAAACTTTTCTGCTAGTCTTCAGGTCATTCTCAGAGATAGTACATCTATATGTAGTTGTAATTTTAGTGTGTCTGTGGAAGGAGGCAGCCCAGGGTTTTCCTACTCCACTATCTTGCCCCGCACCGCCCCCCATAGTTGTTGATTTGATACATCCAGTTGGAGTTAATGGGCAGGCAGGGGTAAAATATTGGTAAAAAATAGAAAATTTGAAATCATTCACATATTGATGATATTTGAAGCCATAGGAGTAAATGAAATTGCCTAGGGAGAGTTTGTAGAATACTATGGATCTCCAATGTTTAAGAATAGATTGAGAAGAGAAGGCTGTGAAGAAATCAGAAAGATAAGAGAATAAGGAGAGGCTCTCCTCAATATTGGTGCTAAGGTTGGTGACAGAGAGCAGTCAAGTGTATAAAAGGCTACAGTTGGTTGAAAAAGATTTAATCTGAAAAAATCCACTGGATTTGGCAATTCCATGGTCACATTTTATAAAGCAAGTGGGATAGGAGGCATATTGTATGAGTTGTTCATTCATTTTTCATTGAGCACCTACTATATGATGTTAATGCCCTTTAGCCAAAGGCCATTAGGAACACATCTGTAGTAAAACAAGTTGGGTTTTATTACTCCTTGGAGTTAGGGAGGATACACATTGTGAGAAACCATGAGGTTCCCTCTCATTTAAAAAGGTGCTAGAAATAACCTATTATAGGATTTTGGTTATTTGGGGTGATTTTGGAGAAGGTTGAAGGAAGTAGGGAGTTGTTCTAGATTAGATACTATCAGAAAGTGGGGGCAATTTTATGATTTTGTTTTAGTCTGTGTTTAAACAAAATTATGACATGGCCTTGTTTTGTTTTATTTTATTGTAGTCTAAGAATAACTTTATCTGAGGTTGCATTCTTTGACATTATATCCAATAGGGGGACAAATGGCCTGGTTATGATGTCAGACTAGTTTGTTAATAATATTGAGGTGTAGCTGTAAATACCAGATCAGTTCTGGATGTCAGAGACTCATTTTCATTTTCAATTTCCTCCTTATGGCTAAAGACATTTGATGTCAGGCAGCAGGACATTAATCCACTATATCCAGATCTTCACCATTACCAATATTTTCTTGATTAATATCAGAAGAGTGTCCATTAAATGTCACAGGTAGTTGAACCAGAGTTAATCTTTCTTATCTTTTTGTTATGACATGAGTTTTTGATCCACTGGACATGATTATGGCTGCTTAGTAGCATTAACAACTCTGGACAGGATATATCAGCCAACTTTAATAACATAGTCAGTTGTCAGAAATAAAATGATTATTAGTCCTTGTAACAGATCTTGAATCAAGGACCTAGAGTATGAAACCCAGGCAATGAAAATATATCCCAGAATTCAGCAGGGTCTGCTTCAGAGAGCCAAGTGCTCTTTCTTTTAGCCTAGTGACAGACTGTTCTACTTGCCCTTAGTATTTATATAGATGCAACAATAAGTATTTGTCATAACACAAACTATCCCTTGGCTAGCTAAGAGGAAATCAAACAGTGTAATTCTGTGCATGACAACTCCAGTTAATGGATTTAAAATTAATATTTGTTTGACCTCCAGAGAAGTAATACTATCATTTAATGGCTTCCACTAAAGTTGAAAACAAGTTTTGAACCACCTTTTCTAGTTGTATTATTCCCATTGTGGAAATTACAGCTCACATGAGGAGGAAATCAATTATCCCTCTTGAAAGTTTTCTAGAATAATCTGTACTTATTTTATTTTGAAAACTTCTGGCCAAAATATTAAATGAAACATGATTTACTGGAGAGCTGGTAGTTGTAAATATCTGGAAATCTCTAACAATTAGGAGTTAAGTCAGTGTGCAGTAGACAGGTATAAGCCTGATATCCATGTAAGAAATAGTATCCTAGTGGAGCACAGTTAAAACTGAGAACATAAGTATAATTTATTATAATAGGAGTGAATGAATTTTTGTTCCTTGATATGCACAGATTCTTTGAGTGAAATCAAACCATTTCTGTAAAGCAAACTGAAGTGCCTCTGAAGAGAACAAAATAACTATCAAAACCAAGGTAACCCCCAATAGGTAAGCCTATTTCTGATTGACTAGGCCTTGCTGATAAGATTGTAATGACCTCCAAATTTTGCTGACATGAGGTCAAATTTTAATTTTTATAAGACTGAAGATTGGGATTACTGGTGTGAGGGAAACAGGTACTGAAGGGGCTTGTTAAAAGGAAGATGTCTTTTGAAAGATTTAAAGGAACAGCTATTAAATTTTTGTCAGGAGGGTCAGGTGAGAGGAGACAGGGCAACCTGTTAGGTTTAGATCAGCAGCTATCATATGGGGAAAATGTATAAGAAAGTTTTGCTTTCCCTTAAATAATAGGAGACCATAAGTGTCAGAAATAATAGGGTAAAGATAAGAGAGATCATCTTAGTGTTTTTTAAGAACTTTCATTGAGATACAGTTAACATACAATAAAATGCATGTATTTAGAGTGTACAATTTGGTGTTGTTTTTCTTATTAGTAATGTATATATGGCAATCCCAATCTCCTAATTCATTCCCCCCCAACCCTCCCCACTTTTCCCACTTGGTGTCCTTATGTTTGTTCTCTACATCTGTGTCTCTATTTCTGCCTTGCAAACTGGTTCATTTGTACCATTTTTCTATATTCTGCATATATGTGTTAATATACGATATTTGCTTTTCTCTTTCTGACTCACTTCACTCTGTATGACAGTCTCTATCTCCATCCATGTCGCTACAAATGTCCCAGTTTCATTGCTTTTTATAGCTGAGTAATATTCCATTGTATATATGTACCAAATCTTCTTTATCCATTCATCTGTCGATGGACATTTAGGTTGCTTTCATGTCTTGGCTATTGTAAATAGTGCTGCAATGAACATTGGGGTGCATGTGTCTTTTTGAATTATGGTGTTCTCTGGGTATATGCTCAGTAGTGGGATTGATGGCTCATATGGTAACACTATTTTTAGTTTTGCGAGGAACCTCCATACTGTTCTCCATAGTGGCTGTATCAATTTACATTCCCACCAACAATACAAGAGTGTTCCCTCTTCTCCACACCCTCTCCAGCACTTACTGTTTGTAGATTTTCTGATGATGCCCATTCTAACAAGTGTGAGGTGTTTTCCTCAATGTAGTTTTGATTTGCATTTCTCTAATAATTAGTGATGTTGAGCAGTTTTCATGTGCCTCTTGGCCACCCGTAAGTCTTCTTTGGAGAAATGCCTATTTAGGTCTTCTTCCCATTTTTTGATTGGGTTGTTTGTTTATTTTGTATTGAGCTGGATGAACTGTTTATATATTGTGGAGATTAATCCTTTGTCTGTTGATTCATTTGCAAATATTTTCTCCCATTCTGAGGGTTTTCTTTTCATCTTGCTTATAGTTTCCTTTGCTGTACAGAAGCTTTGAAATTTCATTAGGTCCCACTTATTTATTTTTGTTTTTATTTCCATTACTCTAGCGGGTGGATCAAAAAAGCTCTCGCTGTGATTTATGTCGAAGAGTGATTTTCCTATATTTTCCTCTCGGAGTTTTATAGTGTCTGGCCTTACATTTAGGTCTTTAATCCACTTTGAGTTTATTTTTGTGTATGGTGTTAGGGAATGTTCTAATTTCATTCTTTTCCATGTAGCTGTCCAGTTTTCCCAGCACCACTTATTGAAGAGGCTGCCTTTTCTCCATTGTTTATCCTTGCCTCCTGTGTCATAGATTAGTTGACCATAGTTTATCTCTGGGCTTTCTGTCCTATTCCATTGATCTATATTTCTGTTTTTGTGCCAGTACCATACTGTCTTGATCACTGTAGCGTTGTAGAATAGCATGAAGTCAGGAATCCTGATTCCACCAACTCTGTCTTTCCTTCTCAAGATTGCTTTGGCTATTTGGACTCTTTTGTGTTTCCATAAGAATCGTAAAATTTCCTTTTCTAGTTTTGTGAAAAATGCCCTTGGTAATTTGATAGGGATTGCATTGAATCTGTAAATTGCTTTGGGTAGTATAGTCATTTTCAGAATGTTGATTCTTCCCATCCAAGAACATGGTATATCTCTCCATCTGTTTGTGTCATCTTTGATTTCTTTCATTAGTTTCTTATAGTTTTCTGAGTACAGGTCTTTTACCTCCTTCGTTAGGTTTATTCCGAGGTATTTTATTCTTTTTGTTGCAAAGGGGAATGGGATAGTTTCCTTAATTTCTCTTTCTGATCTTTTGTTGTTAGTGTATAGAAATGCAAGAGATTTCTGTGTGTTAATTTTGTATCCTGCAATTTTGCCAAATTCATTGATTAGCTCAAGTAGTTTTCTGGTGGCATCTTTAGGATTTTCTACGTATAGTATCATGTCATCTGCAAACAGTGACAGTTTTACTTCTTCTTTTCTAATTTGGATTCCTTTTATTTCTTTTGCTTCTCTGATTGCTGGGGCAAGGACTTCTAAAACTATGTTGAATAGTAATGGAGACAGTGTACATCCTTGTCTTGTTCCTGATCTTGGAGGGAATGCTTTCAGTTTTTCACCATTGAGAATGATACTTGCTGTGGGTTTGTTTTATGTGGCCTTTATTATGTTGAGGTAGGTTCCCTCTATGCGCACCTTCTGGAGAGTTTTTATCATAAATGGGTTTGAATTCTGTCAAAAGCTTTTTCTGCATCTGTTGAGATGATCATGTGGTCTTGGCCCTTCAATTTGTTAATATGTTGTATCACATTGATTGGTTTGCCTATATTGAAGAATCCTTGCATTCCATGGATAAACCCCACTTGATCATGGTGTATGATCCTGTTAATGTGCTGTTGGATTCTTTTGGCTAGTATTTTGTTGAGGATTTTTGCGTCTAAATTCATCAGTGATATTGGTCTGTAATTTGCTTTTTTTGTATTATCTTTGTCTGGTTTTGGTATCACGGTGATGGTGGCTTCTTAAAATGAGTTTGGGAGTGTTCCTTCCTCTGCAATTTTGTGGAAGAGCTTGAGAAGGATGTGTGTTGGCTCTTCTCTAAATGTTTGATAAAATTCACCTGTGAATGCAGCTGATCCTGGACTTCTGTTTGTTGGAAGATTTTTAATCACAGTTTCAATTTCATTACTTGTGATTGGTCTGTTCCTATTTTCTATTTCTTCCTGATTCAGTCTTGGAAGGTTATACCTTTCTAAGAATCTGTCCATTTCATACAGGTTGTCCATTTCATTGGCATATAATTGCTTGTAGTAGTCTCTTATGATGCTTTTTATTTCTGTGGTGTCCGTTGTAAATTCTCCTGTTTCATTTCTAATTTTATTGATTTGAGTCCTCTCTCTCTTTTTTCCTGATGAGTCTTGCTAGAGGTTTATCTATTTTATTTATCTTCTCAAAGAACCAGCTTTTAGTTTTATTGATTTTTGCTATGTTTTTTTTTTTTTTGTTTCTATGTCATTAATTTCTGCTCTGATCTTTATGGTTTCTCTCTGTCTACTAACTTTGGGTTTTGTTTGTTCTTCTTTCTGTAGTTTCTTCAGGTGTAAGTTTAGATTGTTTATTTGGGATTTTTCTTGTTTCTTGAGGTAGGATTGTAGTGCTATAGACTCCCCTCTTAGAACTGCTTTTGCTGCATCCCATAGGTTTTGGATCATTGTGTTTTCATTGTCATTTGTCTCTAGGTATTTTTTGATTTCCTCTTTGATTTATTCAGTGATCTGTTGGTTATTTAGTAATGTATTGTTTAGCCTCCATGTGTTTGTGTTTTTTACAGTTTTTTTCCTGTAATTGATTTCTAATCTCGTAGCATTGTCATCAGAAAAGATGCTTGATACAATTTCAATTTTCTTAAATTTACCAAGGCCTGATTTATGACTCAAAATGTGATCTATCATGGAGAATGTTCCATGTGCACTTGAGAAGAACATGTAATCTTCTGTTTTTGGGTGGAATGTCCTATAGGTATCTATTAAATCAAGCTTGTGTTTTCTTATTAATTTTCTGTCTGAATGATCTGTCCATTGTTGTAATTGGGGTGTTAAAGTCCCCCACTATTATTGTGTTCCTGTTGATTTCCTCTTTCCTAGTTGCTAGCATTTGCCTTATATTTTGAGGTGATCATATATTGGGTGCACATATATTTATAGTTGTTATCTCTTCTTGGATTGATCCCTTGATCTTTATGTAGTGTCCTTCCTTGTCTCTTGTAACATTTTTTATTTTAAAATCTATTTTATCTGATATGAGTATCGCTACTCCAGCTTTCTTTTGATTTTCATTTGCATGGAATATCTTTTTCCATCCCCCAACTTAGTGTTTTAATTCATTAATCCATGAAAGCAGATTAATAGGCCAGATTAGTAGTAAAGGGACAGGAAAGAATTTTGAAAAATCAGAAAACTAATATTTTGCCACTGTTTTGGACCATGGAAGGAAGGGAAGCTGTGCCTCTGTGAAGTCAGTAGGTTCCAGGGGATTTCTAAGAATTCTGTTTAGATATCTGGATAGAATGAATGTTCAGTAGTCAAGAAGAAGGGATGTAGGTATTTTGAGCTGGAAATATGGATGTAAGAATCTATCCCTTAAAGTTTTATTTGTGTGTTAGTTGTTAACAGTGTCTGATAAGGTCCTTTTCATCAAGCCTCAAGGGCAGTTTTTCTGATGTCTTTTCCAAAAGATTAAATCTCAAGGTTGAAAATTATGTAAGGTTTATTTTCATGCATGTTTTGGAAATGGAGTTCATATTTGTTGATAAAGCTGGAGGTAGCACAAGAGTCCCTTGAAGTAATTAATCATACCTGCTTGCAATACAGAATTCATGGGGTATTATTTTATAAGGAGATAATCTGCAAATCCCAGAGGGGGTTGATCTTCTATACATTAAAGGTAATGACAATACTTTAGGATATAAGATTTCAAGAATTTCTGAAAATGTCTTTAATTTTAATTTTTGAATTTTGTTAGTCCTCTATTTTTCCTAATGACTGTGGATGAAAAGGCCAGTGACTATTTGGGTAAAAGTTAATAATTTTACAGATTTACCTGATAACAGTACCAGTAAAATGAATATCTCTGTTATGAGAGAGATAAATGGGAATTCCCTGGGTTGGAAAATGGAAATCAAGCATATTTGTTTGGGTTGGGGAGCTGTTCACAGGGTTGTAGCTCTCAAGTAAGGAAAAGCTTTAACCTGATCTAAGAATAAACAAAAAAAACAACTGGAACATATTCACAGCCTATTGCCGAAAGCATTTGTATGAAATATATTTAGAGGTGTTAAAGGGCCTTTGAGGCTTTGGTTTCTGTCCATGTCCCACCTTTCCAGTTTTGCCAGGATTGAGTTGTTGGCAGGTAAGACACTTTTTGGGTCATCCTTGGCAATACCTCTAACATTGCTCCACCAAGGATGGTTTAATATTTTTGCCAGCTTGTCTCTGCCATTGTAAGTAATGACATGAAGCATTTTTACTAAATTCCATTTTAAATTATTTGATGCTATCAATTCACCATTCTGAGAGTGCCAATTATTATCTTTATGCAATGAGCATCCTAACTTTTCACACTTCATTTTCTCTAAATCAGGGACTTGTCTCTGACCATTAATAAATAGCCTCTTTGAATTTTTCTAAGGTCTCTGTTTTCTGTGTGATTACAGGAGCAATTATCTTGGTTAATGCTACTTGTTTAGCATAGCAGTGATCCTCTGAAGCATTACCATAAGATTCTGCATCTTGGTACCTTGAGTGGCCTTTTCATTTCTTTTCTTTTTTGGATAGCAATATCCTTAGGTTACAGCAAACCATCTAAAAGTTCTTCAAATTGTCATCTTTTTTTCTTAGGTTCTTATGAAAATTAAAATCCTTTTTGTTTCCCAATCAGTCCATATTGGTGGACTACCCCAAAAGCACATCTACTATCAATATAAATATTTGCTTTTACTTTCTTCCAGCTGACAGGTCTGGGTAAGGGCAATTATTTTAATCATCTAAGATGATTTAAATATATACTGGGAGCAATCTATATTTTGAGTGACTTTAGATGTGTATCACATTTTTTAAAATGAACAAACAAAACTAAATCAGTGCTATCCAAGGAAATCTCTAACAAAATGATTTAAGACTGTGTTCCAACACTAAGTGTTAACAGAATAATTTGGTGACAAAATGGAACTTCTACTAATTTGGGCATTTTAGAGGAAAAACCCAAATTCTAATTTTCTTCCTTTGATACATTATTTAGCAAATTTAAATCTCCAGCTATTATTGTTAAGTTGTATATTTTTCACTTCATTGCTATCAATTTTTGCTACATGCATTTTAGTGTTCTATCGCTAGATGCATATATACTTATAATTGTTATATATTCTTGATGGGTTAACCCTTTATAATTATAAAATGCCCCCCTTTATATCTATAACACTTTGTTTTAAAGTCTGTTTTGTCTGATGTTAGTGTAGTCACTTCAGTTTTCTTGTGGTTGCTGTTTGTGTGGTATTTCTTTTTCCATTCTTTGACCTTCACTATACTTCATTTTTAAATCTGTAGTATTTCTCCTGTAGACAGCATAAAGTTGGATCTCTTCTTAATCCACTCTAATAATTTTAGTATTTTGAATGGATTATTTAATCCTTTCACATTTAATGTTGTTATTAATATACCTGAATTTACATCTACCATTTTACTTGTTGTTTCTTTGTGTTACATATCTTTTTTCTTTCTCTATTCCTCCTTCACTGCTTTCTTTTGAATTAAGTGAATATTTTCTAATTATCGTTTTAATTTCTTTAATGATATTTTTATTATATATTTTTGAATTATTTCCCTAATGGTTACTCTAGAGTTTACCATATACATTTACACTGATCAGAATCAGCTTCAGATTTTCTTCATTCCAATGTGATATAGAAATATACACATATAGCTCTATTCCCCATTCTCCCTCTTTTATGGTATTATTGTTATACATATTACATCTATAAATGTTGTAAACTCAATAGTACATTAAAACCATTATTACTTTACATAATTTTATGTGTTTTAAAGAAATTGAAAGAAGGAGATTCAGAGTATATTTTTATCTTTCTTATATTAACCTTCTTATTTATTTTATCTTTCTTATATTAACCTTCTTATTTATTTATTATTTCTGGTTCCCTTCATTTGTGCTTGAGTTTCCATATAGAACTCATTTAATTAGCAAAATACACCTTTTTCTCTACACTCAACCTTCTTCTTGCTGCAATTGGCAAATGTGTTACATTTCTTCATGTTATAGGCCCTCAAATACATTATTTATATATATATATTATTTTATACAATTGTTTCCTAAATCAGTAAAGGAAAAAAGGGGAAATAATATGTGTATTTATATTATCTTTTATAATTACAAAGTTTCCTTTACCAGTGCTTTTCATTTTTTTATGTGAATTTGGATTACTATCTGGGGTCACTTGCTTTCAGCCTGAAGAACTTGCTTCAATAATTTTTGAAAGACAGATTTTTAGCAGTTTTTGTTTATCTGGCAATGCCTTCATTTTGCCTTCAGTTTGAAAGAGTAATTTTGCTGCAGTACGTTTCTTCACTGACTTTTTTTTCCCTTTTGTACTTCGAATGGGTTATCTCACTGCATTTTAGCTTCTGTTGTTTCTGCTGAGAAGTCAGCTGCTAACCTTACTGAGATTCCCTACACATCAGGAAGCTCAACAACTCCAAGTAAGATAAACATAAAGATAGCCACAAATAGACACACCATGGTAAAAATGCTGAAAGCCAAAACCAAGAAGAGAATCTTAAGAGCAGCAAGAGAAAAATGTATCTTATATTGAAGTCTTCTTTTACACATGCATATCCAGCTTTCACATCATATGCAAGGGGCACTCAAACTCATCAAATTCATTCTTATATTTAGGTATTACATTTTGCAGTTTTAACATTTCTTTGTGACTCTTTTTATGAATTTCAAATATCTGAGGAAATTCTCCTTCTTTTGTCTATTTTATTCACTTATTCCTCTTTTTTTGGATTTAGTAATTATAACTTTTTAGTGTTCTTGTCAGTTAACTCTAATACTTAGACTGTCTTTGGGCATATTTTTAATGTCTATTCTCTCCACTTTTGGTCATGTGGTCTTTTGTTTTAGCTCAACACAATTCTCTTTTAGTAAATGCCAGATATGGTCTAAAAATACTGCTGAAAGTCATGTTGGGATTATCTTCCTTTAGAAAATCTTCAGCCTTCACTTTCCTAGGTAGATAGCATTATGGCTGATGACTTTAATCCAGTTGAGAACTGTACTATGTTACCTCTGCGTTGAACTTCTCCTGGTAATGCTCAATATTCATCTGTTTTTCTGCAGGATTTCAAGGGCTTTCAACACAGTGCCTGGTGTAATTTGTATGGCCACTCTTCTAGTGGATCCTTAACTATAATTTTTGATTAATGTTAGTGCCATAACTCAGTGCTCTACTTCTCAGGATCTCATAGGATTTTGCCTCTTACCCCAAGCATCCCTAGTATCTATCAATTATATGAGGGGATACAGGCCATACATTTGAGGTCTCTCAACCTCCACCAAAAGCTCTGCTAGTTTCCACAGTAGAAAATATGTTAAGTTCTGGGCTGTCCAGATTTCCCAGTTAACGTGTGTTTTCTTTTGAGGTAACAGGAATGCCAAAATCAAGGCAAAGGCAGAATAAAAATTTGTGATGGAAAACCAAAGTTCAGAAGGCCAGAAGTGTTCCCAAACTGAAAGTACACATGAGAGAGAAGGTTTGGGGCTGGGAGATCAGGGCTGGTATGATAAAATCATGCACAAAGGAGTCGGGAACAATACCCATTGATATTTTCTATTGATTGACTGAGGCATAGCAAGTGGGTTGTTGGACCTATTTAACTCCAAAACTATAATAATCACTAAGCTGGGCTATTTTTCCAGGGGGTAGCTTGAAATACAAGTAAAAATGAGCAGGCAGAAATTCATAGTAAGGATAAAAACAGAAGACAGAGCCCATAGATTGAGAAAAAGGGAAGAGCCCAATGTAGGCACCCATGATTGGCTTTGGGAGATATCCCAGGGGCTCTGGGCCTAGTTGGAGTTTAGCACTTGGGGACTGTGTAGGAGCCCAGTGCCAACTGGAAAACTGGGTAGGATTGAACTTAAAGATGGATCTATCAATGGGCTCAGATGTTAGGGATCTGAAAAGGTCTGCATTTATGCAGGGGGAGTGATGTTAATTGTGAAGTTAACTCAGTGCTCCTTTCTGTACCTTCAAAAGGTGGATATTTGTAAACCCCACACAGACTATCAGGTCTCAAATGAGTGAGTGTCCTGAGCCCATTACTCTGGAAAGCACATACTCCAGGAGGCTAGGATCTTAGACCCAGGACCTTTTTCACATATCTTTTGGAATCCTGGGGCAATTAGGAGCCTGTTTGTGAGCATTTGGGGCTCAGAATAAGAATCTTGGGACTTTCCCACCTCTGACCATTTGCATGGAATCAGGAAGTTACTAAGAGGAAATGAATGCATCTACCAAGGGATTGTCCTGAATCCTCTGACTCATTCAGTTGCAAGGGAGATGAAAGTGTGGGTTTTGTGTGTACATAGAGATGAGGGCTTGAGTAGAACAAAGGCCATAATGACAGAGAGATAATCACAATAATGACAACAAAGATACATGTGCACTTAGGGCTAACTTTGCCCTATCAAAGCAGGCTTGCATGGAATGGAGGAGAAAGATGAGACTACATAGAGATGCATAAGACTTTTTATGCATAGCAACAACTTCCATTAGTGAATGTGACCCAATCAATGTCATAGGCTTCTTTCATTTATATCAACATTACCTACTCTGAGAGGAAGAGAAGGGGCAAAGGGGTAAGATAAGGGTGGAAACAACTTTTCCTCTATATAAGTTATCATCACTGTTCAATGCTTGAGTATACCAATGTTCAGAGAGATTATGTAAGATTCTAAGGCCAGAGTTAGTAGGAATAGTTAGTCATCAAACACAGGTCTGTGTTATTCTAGACCCAAATTCTTAAACATCATGCTATATTTCTTTCATTGTGTCTGAGGGTGTCAGATAAGAAAGGAAAGTGCTGAGAAATCCAAGAGATGGCCAAGACTTGCAGTTAGATCAGCAAGGGGAGGGGCGGAGAAGGTTGTCAGAAAGACCAGAAAACTCTTAGAGGTACTAAGGGCTTTATGTGTGTTATTTCTAAGTTTCATTACAACAAAAGGTAGGTGTCAGCTAGGATAACTAACTTTTCTGGTATGCCTGAGATTTATATGGTTTTAGCACTGAAATTTCTGTGTCCAGGAAACCTCTCAGTCTCAGGTAAGCCAAGACTGTTTGTCATCCTGTGAGCCCAGTTAATCTTATAGGGGTGAATAACTTGTTCAATGCCATGAAATTAGTAAGAAACATAGAAAAGACTATTGACTCCAACAGCCAAGTCTTTCAGATTCAACATGCTGTTTCCATGCTGTCTCTCCAGTAGCTCAAGAAGGCTAAGGAGGTGGTCTGGTAGAGTTTGGAAGGCTTTGGCTTTGACATCATTTATTCATTTAGCAAACATTCACTAGATGCCAATCATTAAGCAAAATGCTGGGAATGGAGAGATAGACAATAAACTGATTACAGTAAATAAAAACATCATATAATGACTATATGGACAAGACACCTTAGCAACACAGAGGCAAAGTCTGTATTCTTCCTGGACGGATCATAAAAAGGCTTCTCAGAGGAAGTAATATTTGAAATGAGTCGAATGATAACTAGAAACTTATCAGGAGGGTAATTCAACCTAAGTGAATCCTAGAAAGGCAAAAAAGAACTTGGAAGTTTCTGGCATTTTCACAAATCTGAGAGCCAGGTGGGAAAGGGAGTGATAAGAGAAGAAATTTGAGATGTAGGAAAGGATAATTTATCCATTCCACAAATATTTATAGAGTATTTATTGTGTTCCACACACTATTGTGGGCATTAGGAATAGAGTAGTGAGCAAGACAGGCAAAATCCTTAATCTCGTGGAGCTTACTGTCCAGTGTAAGAAGACAAACAATAAACAAACAAGAAAATAGCAGATAGTTATAAGTGCTATGCAAAGAATAAAATTAGGTGATATAATAGACTGATTGGGTGGATCTTAACTTGAGTGGTCCACGAAGGCTCTCTGAGGAGTTGACCTTTAAGCTGAGATCTAAATGATGAGAATTAACCAGGCATGAGACATTAGGAAGGAAGAGCATTCTGGGCAGAGGAAACTGCTTAGGGAAAACCCTAATATGGAAATGAACTTGGTAGGTTTGAAGTACAGCAAAAAGAGGTAGTAGGGCGAAGGGTTAGCAGGGGGTAGGGGCAGATTATTTAGACTCTTATATGTCATTTTCTTTGAATGAGATAGTAAATCATTGGAGGTACTGAACAGATGAATACTATGATCTGATTTGGATTTTAAAAAGAGTACTATGCGTGTTTTGTGGAGTATAGGCTGTTGGGAGGCAAGAATGAAGCAGCTAGGAGGTCAGTGTAACAGTCTAAGTGACAGAGGTTATGGTGGCTCAGCCAATTGTGGAAGCTATAAAAGTGGTGGGAATGTGGAGAGGTTCTTGTAGACAGAATTTACTGATGGACAAAGAGAATAAAGGAAAAAGAGAAAGCAGGGATGACTCTAAGGCTTTGGCCTAAGAAACTGAGTGGTATCATGGAGTGCCTCATGTTTCATGTTCAGTTCGGACTTTATTCTAAAGACAGTAGGAGTTTGGAAGATGTTTAAGAAGGGAATCAATATGGTCAAATTTGTGTTATACAAAGAATATTGCAACTAGGTGAAGAATGGATTGGAGAGGCAAGAGGCAAGAATCCAGGAGCTCTTTTCTGGCATATGCAATAGTCCAGAAGATAAATTATGAGTCTGAATTAAGACAGTGGCTATGGGAATAGAGAGGATGGGATGGATTGGATATCTCCTAGCCAAGTGGAAACCAGAGGACTTACCAACTAATGATAAGGGGTTGCTAAGTAAGGCAGAAATAGGTTTGAGTCCCAGATCCACCAATTACCAGTTGTGTGAATCTGTGTTGAATAAATGATGAAGGAGTAATTTGTGATTTTAAGCAAACTTCACCTCTCTTGCCTTAGTTTTCTACCTGTAAAGTAAGGATATTCTACATCAATGTGTTGTCATGAGAATTTAAAGTCTATCTGTGAACCAGAAAAAAAATGTAAAAAAAGAAAAGTGAGTCTCTTGTAGGCAGCATATAGTTGAAAAAAATTTTTTTTTGTAATGTCACCTTTGTCCCCCACCTGTGAGCCTCGGACATAGTAGGCATTCATAAATGTCTATCCAGTGTGAGGAAGGATTATGCAGACAACTTATGAGGAGCTCACTGTCTATAGGACACATACCACAAGGGGAGGGGCAGGTTATGCACTTTGGATGGTTATTTAATGACTATGAACTGGTCCTCAAATGTATCCCTTACCAACCTTTCATGGTATTGCTTGACTGGTCTTTAAAGACTGAAATCCTCACCTAGTAAATGTATCCTTTGCATAAGCCAACCACAAATGTGCTCATTTTTCTGAGATGGTTATAGAGAGCTTCTACTATCTAATCAAAACATGTTAGGATTAGATTAGCCCTCAAAAACTCTTTAGGTAAGTTGTTAAAAAGGTTTTTTTTTTTTTTTTTTTTTTTTTACTGGTTGATCCCTTTGTTTAAATGCAGTTTTAGTTAGAGCCTCCTTATGCTACAGATAACAGAAGAATTGCTCTGGTTGAAGTGAAGCATGATGAGCCCAAAGTACTGTAGATCACAGTTAGAAAATCATTTACTTAGAACTTGTTGCTAAATCCCTCTTCCCTATTTATCATTTAAGGAAAGTAAGCTCCAGATAAGGGACTTAATTAGCTAAGATCATAAATCTAAAAAGTGATAGAGTCAATTCTATTCATTTGCCCCCTACCAGCTGACTATCCCTCACTAATATAAAGCTTAGCTTGGCCCTCAGTTTAGCCAGCTGCCTCCCTGAATCCCAGAGAGCAGATATCTGGCACTAGAAGATTAATTTTAGGGGTTAGGAAAGATATGGAGGCTAAGGCACTGAGTAGGAAGGGAGAGAGAGAAACTTAGCATCTGTTCTAATCCTTGGGGATGGTCCTAGAAAGGCACAGATCTCTATTCAAGACAGGAGTATATTAACATGTCTGTTGTGAGAGAGGGAGAGAGAGAGAGAGAATGAGAGGAGAGGAGAGGAGAGAAGAAGAGAAGACAGGAGAAAGTCCAGATACAAGACTCTAAAATCCTCTCCTTAATCAGCCTATAGGGTCCCAGAAGGAAATTGCAGAGGGAACAGTATGAAAAAAAGGAAGACTTAATGACCAAATCTTACTGTTGAACTCTAGTCCTGTTGAGATAGGCTAGACCTTATAGAGGCAGGAGAGCTCCACTTCTTCCCAGGGAATAGGCAAGTCTAAGTGGCCTCCCTGCTAGTTCTCACCTAGCTTTTAAAAGATAGGCAGAGCAATTGATCCTCCAAGTAGATATATATATGTTTTTTGAAAGAGGAAGCTGCAAGAGTCTGCTTGGAAGAGTCAAGCTTGATGGGCACTTCAAGCAATATTTCTCAACAGCTGATCTGCAGATTGTCCTTAAAATGATGGCATGTGTTTTAACTCTCTCACATTTTTTGGATCCATGGGAGGTAATAGAAACTTCCCTAGATTAATAGGGAAACCAAGACCTTGGATGATAGAACACTAGTCTGCTGAAATACCTATCATATTTGGAGAGAAAATCACTTTCACATTGGGTCAAAAGAGACACAATAACATGGGTTACTTGGGACTCATGCAAAACAAAACAAAACAAAAGAGTTGAAAATAATCACAAATATTGAGGTTTCACGTAAGTGAAATACCAGAAAGGAAAGTGTGTGGAAACTATAGCCAAACGGCTCTGAGATTATCCTTCAGCCTGTTATGACTCCCTAGCTGAAGAGGCGGCACTAACTGGCTAACCGTGATAGGAAGACGGTATTATGCAATATTTGCCATTTTGCCTGTTCATAAGAAACACCTGGGAGGCCCTTTAAAGACCCCCTTAAGGAATTCCTCCCTGGGGATTCTTTTCTTTTTTTTAAGCTCTTTATTGGAATATAATTGCTTTACACTGTTGTGTCAGCTTTTGAGGTACACCAAAGTGAATCATCTGTATTTATACATATATCCCCATATACCCACCCTCCCTATCCTGGCCCTCTAAGTCATCGCCGATCATTGAGTTTAATCTCCTTATGTTATGCAGGAACATCCCACGAGCTATCTATTTCACATTTGGGAGTGTATATACATCAATGCTACTCTCTCATTTGGTCCCAGATTCCCCTGTGCCCCCCCGCCCATGTCCTCAACTCCGTTCTCTACATCTGCATCTTTATTCTTGCCCTGTCACTGGGTTCATCAGTACCATTTTTCTTTCTTTTTAGATTCCATATATATAAGTTAGCATTTGGTATTTGTTTTTCTCTTTCTGGCTTACTGCCCTCTGTATGACAGACTCTAGGTCCATCCACCTCATCACAAATAACTCAATTTCATTCTTTTTTTTATGACTGAGTAATATTCCATTGTATATATGTGCCACATCTTCTTTATCCATTCATCTGTTGATGGGCATTTAGGTTGCTTCCATGTCCTGGCTATTGTAAACAGTGCTGCAATGAACATTATGGTACATGTTTCTTTTTGCATTATGGAATTCTCAGGGTATATGCCCAGCAGTGGGATTACTGGATCATATGGTAGTTCCACTTTAGTTTTTTAAGGAACCTCTAAACTGTTTTCTATAGTGGCTTATACCAACTTACATTCCCACCAACAGTGCAGGAGAGTTCCCTTTTCTCCACACCCTCTCCAACATTTATTGTTTGTAGATTTTTTGATGATGGCCATGCTGACCAGTGTGAGGTGATACCTCATTGTGGATTTGACATGCATTTCTCTGATGATTAGTGATGTTGAGTATCTTTTCATGTGTTTGTTAGCCATCTGCAAGTCTTCTTTGGAGAAATGTCTACTTAGGTCTTCCGCCCATTTGTGGATTGGGTTATTTGCTTTTTTGGCATTAAACTGCATGAGCTGCTTGTATATTTTGGAGATTAATCCTTTGTCCATTGCTTCATTGGCAACTATTTTCTCCCATTCTGAGGGTTGTCTTCTTGTCTTGTTTATGGTTTCTTTCACTGTGCAAAAGATTTTAAGTTTCATGAGGTCCCATATTTTTATTCTTGATTTTATTTCCATGATTCTAGAAGGTGGGTCCAAAAGGATCTTGCTTTGATGTATGTCATAGAGTGTTCTGCCTATGTTTTCCTCTAGGAGTTTTACAGTGTCTGGCCTTACAGTTAGGTCTTTAATCCATTTGGAGTTGATTTTTGTGTATGGTGTTAGGAAGTGTTCTAAATTCATTCTTTTACATGTAGCTGTCCAGTTTTCCCAGCATCACTTATTAAAGAAGCTGTCTTTTTTCCATTGTGTATTCTTGCCTCCTTTGTCAAAGATAAGGTACCCATATGTGAGTGGATTTATATCTGGGCTCTCTATTGTTTCCCATTGATCTATATTTCTGTTTTTGTGCCAGTACTATACTGTCTTGATCACTGTAGCCTTGTAGTATACCCTGAAGTCAGGAAGCCTGATTCCACCTACGCCGTCTTTCCTTCTCAAGATTGCCTTTGCTATTCAGGTCTTTTGCATTTCCAAATGAATTGTAAAATTTCTTCTTCTAGTTCTGTGAAAATGCCATTCGTAATTTGATAGGGATTGCATTGAATCTGTAAATTGCTTTGGGTAGGATAGTCATTTTCAGAAAGTTGATTCTTCCAATCCAAGAACATTGTATGTCTCTCCATCTGTTTTTATCATCTTTGATTTCTTTTATCAGTGTCTTATAGTTTTCTGTGTACAGGTCTTTTGCCTCTTTAGGCAGGTTTATTCCTAGGTATTTTATTTTATTTTTTTGCAATGGTGAATAGGAGTGTTTCCTTAATTTCTCTTTCTGCTCTTTTTTTTTTGTGTGTGTATAGGAATGCAAGAGATTTGTGCGAGTTAATTTTGTATCCTGCTACTTTACTAAATTCATCAATTAGTGCTATCAGTTTTCTGGTAGAATCTTTAGGGTTTTCTATGTATAATACCATGGAATCTGCAAAGAGTGACAACTTTAATTCTTATTTTCCAATTTGGATTCCTTTTATTTCACTTTCTTCCCTGATTTCCTTGGCTAACAGTTCCAAATTTATGTTGAATAATAGTGGTGAGAGTGGGTACACTTGCCTTGTTCCTGTTCTTAGAGGGAATGCTTTCAGTTTTTCACCATTGAGCATGATGTTGGCTGTTGGCTTGTCAAATATGCCTTTTATTATGTTGAGCTAATTTTCTTCTATGCCCATTTTTGGAAGAATTTTAATCATAAATGGGGGTTTAATTTTTTCAAAAGCTTTTTCTGCATCTATTGAGATTTTTATCCTTTAATTTGTTGATATTATATATCACATTGATTGAGTTGCATATATTAAAGACTCCTTGCATTCCGGGAATAAATTCCACTTTATCATGGTGTATGATCTTTTTAATGTGCTGTTGGATTCTGTTTGCTAGTATATCGTTGAGGATTTTTGCATCTATATTCATCAGTGATATTGGCCTGTAATTTTCTTTTTTTTGTGACATCTTTGCCTGGTTTTGTAATCAGGGCGATGGTCATCTCATGAATGAATTTGGGAGTGTTCCTTCTTCTGCTATATTTTGGGAGAGTTTTAGAAGGATAGGTGTTAGCTCTTCTCTAAATGCTTGATAGAATTTGCGTTTGAAGCCATTTGGCCTTGGACTTTTGTTTTTTGGGAGATTTTTAATCACAGTCTCAATTTCAGTGCTTGGAATTGATCTGTCCATATTTTCTACTGCTTCCTGGTTCAGTCTTGGATGATTGTAGTTTTCTAAGAATATATCTATTTCTTCCAGGTTATTGAGTTTATTGGCCTATAGTTGCTTGTAGTAGTCTCTCGTGATCTTTTGTATTTCTATGGTGTTAGTTGTTACTTCTCCTTTTTCATTTTAATTCTGTTGATTTCCATCTTCTCCCTTTTTTTGCTGATGAGTCTGGCTAATGGTTTTTCAATTTTGTTTATCTTCTCAAAGAACCAGCTGTTAGTTCTATTGATTTTTGCTATTGTTTCTTTCATTTCATTTTCCTTTATTTCTGACCTGATCTTTACGATTTCTTTCCTTCTGCTCACTTTGGGGTTTTTTTTTTTCTCTTCGTTCTCTAATTGTTTTATGTGTAAGATTAGGTAGCTTATTTGAGATTTTTCTTGTTTTTTGAGGTAAGTTTGCATTGCTATGAACTTCCCTCTTAGAACTGCTTTTGTGCAAGATCCTTTTTGACCCACCTCCTAGAATCATGGAAATAAAATCAAGAATAAACAAATGGGACCTCATGAAACTTAAAACCTTTTGCACAGCGAAAGAAACCATAAACAAGACTAGAAGGCAACCCTCAGAATGGGAAAAAATAGTTGCCTATGAAACAACGGACAGAGGATTAACCTCCAAAATATACAAGCAGCTCATGAAGCTTAATACCAAAAAAGCAAATAACCCAATCCACAAATGGGCGGAAGACCTAAGTAGACATTTCTCCAAAGAAGACATACAGATGGCCAACAAACACATGAAAAGATGCTCAACATCACTAATCATCAGAGAAATGCAAGTCAAAGCCACAATGAGGTATCACCTCACACCGATCAGAATGGCCATCATCACAAAGTCTGGAAACAACAAATGTTGGAGATGGTGTGGAGAAAAGGGAACTCTCCTGCACTGTGGGTGGGAATGTAAGTTGGTACAGCCACTATGGAAAACAATTTGGAGGTTCCTTCAAAAACTACAAATAGAACTACCATATGATCCAGTAATCCCACTACTGGGCATAAACCCAAAGAAAACCATAATCCCAAAAGAAACCTGTACCATAATGTTTATTGCAGCACTATTTACAATAGCCAGATCATGGAAGCAACCTAAATGCCCATCAACAAATGAATGGATACAGAAGATGTGGCATATATATACAGTGGAATATTACTCAGCTATAAAAACGGATGAGATGGAGCTATATGTCATGAGGTGGATAGACCTAGAGTCTGTCATACAGAGTGAAGTAAGTTAGAAAGAGAAAGACAAATATTGTATGCTAACTCACATATACGGAATCTAAAAATGGTACTGATGAACTCAGTGACAAGAACAAGGACGCAGGTGCAGAGAATGGACTGGAGAACTCAAGGTTTGGGGGGGCGGGGGGTGAAGGGGAAGCTGAGACGAAGTGAGAAAGTAGCACAGACATATATATAGTACCAACTGTTAAATAGCCAGTGGGAAGTTGTTGTATAACAAAGGGAGTTCAACTCGAGGATGGAAGATGCCTTAGAGACTGGGACAGGGAGGGTGGGGGGGACTCGAAGGAGGGTGGGGGGGAGTTGAGGGAGGGAGGGAATATGGGGATATGTGTATAAAAACAGATGATTGAACTTGGTGTACCCCCCAAAAAAATAATAATAATAAAAAAGAATATTTCCATTGGGGGGAAAAAAAAAAAAAAGAACTGCTTTCGCTACATCCCATAGGTTTTAAATCATCTTGTTTTCATTGGCATTTGTTTGTAGGTATTTTTGATTTCCTATTTGATTTCTTCAGTGATTTCTTGGTTGTTTAGTTGCATATTCTTTAGCCTCCCTGTGTGTAATTTTTTACACTTTTTTCTTGTGTTTGATACCTATTCTCATGGCATTGTTGTCAGAGAAGATGCTTGATAAGATGTCAATTTTCTTGAATTTACAGAGGCTTGATTTGTGACCCAAGATATGATCTATCCTGGAGAATGTTCTGTGTGCACTTGCTAAGAAAGTGTAATTCTGTAGTTTTTGGATGGAAAGACCTATCAATATCAATTAAGCCGAGATGGTCTAATGTGTCATTTAAAGTTTGTGTGTCCTTATTTATTTTCTGTTCGAATGATCTATCCATTGGTGTAAGTGGGGTGTTAAAGTCTCCTATTATTGTGTTGCTATTGATTTCCCTTTTTATGGCTGTTCACATTTGCCTTATGTATTGAGGTGTGCCTATGTTGGGTGCATAGGTATTTACAATTTTTCTAACTACTTCTTGGATTGATCCCTTGATCATTATGTAGTGTCCTTCCTTGTCTCTTATAATAGTCTTTACTTTAAAGTCTACTTTGTCTGATATGAGTATTGCTACTCCAACTTTCTTTTGACTTCCATTTGCATAGAATATCATTTTCCATCCCCCTACTTTCAGTCTATATGTGTCCCTAGGGCTGAAGTGGGTTTCTTGTAGACGTCATATATAAGGGTCTTGTTTTTGTATCCATTCAGCCAGTCTGTGTCTTTTGGTTGTAGCATTAAATCCATTTACAATTAAGGTAATTATTGACATGTATATTCCTACTACCATTTTCCTAATTGTTTTGGGTTTGTTTTTGTGGCTTTTTCTTTCTCTTGTGTTTCGTGCCTAGAGAAGTTCCTTTAGCAATTGTTCTAAGGCTGGTTTGGTGGTGTTGAACTCCCTTAACGTTTGCTTGTCTGTAAAGCTTTTGATTTCTCTGTCAAATCTGAATGAGATTCTTCCTGGATAGACTATTCCTGGCTGAAGGTTTTTCTCTTTCAAGACTTTTAACTCCTGACACTCCCTTCTGGCCTGCAGAATTTCTGCAAAAAGATCAGCTGTTATCCTGATGGGTTTTCTCTTATATGTTATTCATTGCTTTTCTCTAGCTGCTTTTAGTATTTTTTCTTTGTGTTTAATTTTCGTTAGTTTGATTAATATGTGCCTTGCATGTTTTTCCTTGGGTTTCTTCTGCATGGGACTGTCTGTGCTTCTTGGACTTAATTAACTATTTCCTTTCCCATGTTGGGGAATTTTTCCACTATAACCTCTTCAAATATTTTCTCAGGCCCTTTCTTTCTTTCTTTTTTTTTTTTTTTCCTTCTTCTGGGATGCCTATGATTTGGATGTTGGTGTGCTGAATGTTGTCACCAAGGTCTCTGAGACTGTCTACCATTATTTTTGTTCTTTCTTCCTTTTTCCTGCTCTGTGGCAGTTATTTCTCCCATTCTATCTTCCAACTCACTTACTTGTTCTCCCTCAGTTTTTCTGCTGCTTATACTATGTAGAGTATTTTTAATTTCAGTTATTATGTTGTTCATTACCATATGCTTGCTCTTTCATTCTTCCAGATCCTTATTAAATGTTTATTGCATTTTCTCTGTTTTGTTTTTGACATTTTGGATCATCTTTATTATCATTACTCTGAATTCTTTTTCAGGCAATTTTCCTATTTCCTCTTCATTTATTTGATCTTGTGGATTTTTATATTGCTCCTTTCCCTGCAAGCTGTTTCTTTGTTTTCTAATTTTGTCTGATTTATCGTATTTGCTGTCTCCTTTCCCTATGATGCCTGTTAGTAATTCTTCTTGTTTCTGTTCCCTGCCCCCTGTGGTGAGGTTGGTTCAGTGTCTTGAGTAGGCTTCCTGGTGGGAGTTTCTGGTGCCTGCTTTCTGGTGTGTGGATCTGAGTCTTTTCCCTCTGATGAACATTGCCATGTGTTTTAGTGCATCTGTGAGCTTAATATGGCTTTAGCTAGTCTCTGTGCTGATGGATGGGTTTGTGTTCCTGTCTTGTTTGTAGTGTGGTGTGAGGTATCCAGCACTGGCAGTTGCAGGTAGTTGGGTGAAACCAGGTCCTAGACTCTGATAGAGGCCTCCGTGAGAATTCTCTGCAGTTAATCTTCCTTCTGGCTGGCTGAGGACCATCTAGTGGTCGAGTGTCCTGGACTCATTGCTCCCTACCCAGAGCCTCCGACTTGACTTCTGTTCAAGGAATCCAGACTCTAGAGGTTGCTCATCCTGGCAATAAAGGGGATTGAAAACTACTATCCAAGCCCCAGACTAATGGCAAAGGGTTAAGTCAAACAAATACTGAATCAAGGAAACACGTACACACACAAGAAACACAAAAACCAAACCATTACACATAAAGCCCTAGAACAACCCGACAGAAGACCCCCCATAATGCAATCAGACAATCAAAGAGAAAACCAAGAAAAATTCAAAAGCAAAACAACAAACAAATAACCCCAGGAAAATTGTGAAAATGAGGACCAAATATAACAGGGACCAAATAGAAAGGAGCAAATATAACAAAGAGTAAGAGAACAACCAGATAGACTGAAGATCCCCAAAACAAAATCAAACAATTATAATTAGAACTAAGATAAAGACGAAACCTAATAACAAAAACCAAAGCAGTGTTTCACCTGAAGAATAAAGCAAGGAAACAGAGCAGACCAGTAATATTGATTAAAAGTATAATAAGATAAAATAAAATGAAAAGGGATAGAACACAGAGCAAAAAAGAGCATAGTATGACTGGAAATATAAAAAGAAAAAGAAAAAAAGAGAAATGTGTTAAAAATAAAGAAGAAAAGAAGTTAGGGGAGATAAACTCAGCATCACAAAAAAGCTAGCTACAAATAGAAATATGTAAAAAGGCTAAAAATAAAAATATAATTAAAAAATGGAATAAAAATTATGTTATAAAACGTGAAGACCCCTTAGGACAAAGATCATTAATTTTTTTTAAAAAGCTAGAACTGACCACAGAATGGATCAGATCAATATAGTTAATAATAATAATTCTGTTTCCTTGGTGTCTCAGCTGTAAGTGTCCTTGTACAGGCCTTGAGCCTCAGGCCACCTTTGCCTCCCCAAGAGGCCCTCTTCTGCCTCTGGGTTGGACTCTATACCTGCTGTGGGTCCCATAGGGTCAACTTAGGCTCTGATCTGGCCCAATTGCTGTGTGTTCTTGCTCCCACAATCCACAGATGCCAGAGTTAGACTTTTTTCATTTGTGGAAACATTCATTGTTTACTCAGATATTCCAAAGACATAGGGTCTAACTAGCTAATCACGGGGATTTAGTCTGCAGCATGTACATCTGATGGAAAGATTTTAGAACCTCTTCCTTAGCCCCCCATTGCTGGTGTTCAGCTTTGGTTTTGTCCCTACTTCTGTGTGTGGACTAAGTGCCAGAGTCTGGTCCTGAGCCTTTCTTGGAGCTCTTTGGGTCTGCCTCAGTGAGGGTTTCCTTTATTTTTCATCTGTAGGCACAGGTGTGGAAAGAGAAAGGGTACAATAGTGGCTCCTTCTCCTGCATGTGAGTCAGCAGTAGTGCCAGGCCTGCTTCACAGGAGCCCTGGCAACGGTGGCAGTGCCTATTACAGTGGGAAGCTGGTGGGCTAGGGTGTAAGCAGAATGTCTTCAGAGCTGAGCCACTCTGCAGACTTCTTCTGGCTCTCAGCCACAGACACACCAGACCAGCCCCACCAGGGAGCTTTTTATACCCCTTGTTGAGTGGGACAGCCAGGCCCAGAGGGGGCCTCCCTTTGTTCATTGCAGGCAGTGAAAGAGAGGCTACAACAGTGGCTCCTTCTGCTGCTTGTGACTTAGCAGTAGTGCATCACTGCCATGGCCACTCAGCTGTCTGTGGTAGGCATTCTCTGCTGCGTATTTCTTCCCTCCTGTCCCCTCAGTCTGTCTCCCCATAGCCAACAATGTTTCTCACCCTGAACCAGTTCTCCAGTTCCCATGTTCCAGTTCCCAGACCACCTGTGCAGCTGTGAACCCACATCTCAGTCCGAGACATGCATAGCCACGGTACAGTCCCTCTGTGTGTTTCTCACTCTTTCCTGTCTGCCACAGATTGGCTGCTTCACCCTCTTTGGACAGTCCCACATTGGGTTCTGACCCAATCAAATTCCCTGTTGCAGAGGTGGTTTCCTTGTAAGATAAGGGAGGTCTCCTCGAATTTGGCAATCTCTCCTGTGTTTCAGCTCCCCCCACCCCAGGGTGTAGGACCTATCCCTTTCCTTTCTTCTCCTCCTCTTTCTTCTTTATTTTTTTCCCCTCTGTCCTACTCAGTTATGTCAGGATCTTTGCAGTCCTTTCTGGTGTCCAAGGTCTTCTGCTAGTGTTCAGCCAGTTTTCTGTGGGAATTATTGCATCTTTTGATGTATTCCTGATGCATCTGTGGAGAGAAATGCATTCCACATCCTTCTACTTTGCTGCCATCTTTTTCCCCCTGGGACTTTGATCTTGGCTTTCTTTCCCAAGTGTGTTTCTCTACTCAGAGAAGAATAAGCTGACAAAAGTTCTCAGCTTGCTCAGGAGTGATATTGCTCATAAATAGACTCTGGCTTATAAATTAGTCTTTGGTGGCTCAGTGAGGATAAATCAATTCCTCAGGATCAATTCGTCCCCAGGTAAGGTGTTACAAGGGTGTTTATGAATCTGGGAGTCTTACATGGGATGTCTCAGAATGGAATGGGCTATCCAAAGGCAAAGTAGCTTAAGGTCAGTTAAGCCATGGCTTGACTACCATGGTATACATGTCCCAGAAGCATCTGAGAGGGCATCTGAGAATTTATATCAAACTAGAAACATCATGAATATTCACTGGGAAACTCAATTTAGCATCAATGATGTATCCTCTTTGTAAGTGTTGTTTGAAAATAATTGTACAATGGAAAATAACAATTCGTTTTGAGGGTAGACTACACCATGTTATAACTATATGACCTTGGGCATAGCATTTGTTTATAACCATAAATATTTATTTCAAATTTACACAGTACTGCTTCCCATGTGGAGGAATAAGTTCCTAATAAATCAACCTTCCTGAAGTGACAACAATAAACTCTGGGCCAAATGCAATAAAACAACTACCCAAAATCTCTGAGGAACAAACAAAAGCAATTATATTCTGTAGGAACTGACAAAATGGGGTAGGTTTCCCATTTTTGTTGCTTTGAAGTAATGGAAGCCACAATTGTGGCACAGCACAGGATAGAGAAAATTCTGATGAAGGCCAGCTGTCTTTCTGCCTGGAAGAACTAGGGGAAGGAGCTCAGGATAACTAGGGTTTCCAAAGGCTGAAAGGGAGCCCAAAAAGAAAAATCCAGAGAGGAATCCACATTCTGTGTAAAAACTCTGCCAATTCACTGGCTGAATCACATATGTATGTATGGAGTGGTTTGAAATTGGTCTTAACTGAAATCTGAGCTGCCTCCCACAGCAGGCATGACAGATTGAAATTTGACTCTAACCAAATTTGAGCAATATTTTGATAACTATTAGTAATAATTTGAGTCTAGCCAAATTAATTAGTGGCTAAAAACATCAACACCCTTAAGAGGCATATGAGAGAATCCAGAGCTCTACAATATAACATTTACTATGTCCAAGAAAGAAGCAAATATTATTCTATATATAAATAGCCACAGAAGTATGAGCCACTCTCAGAAATAAAGGCGGCAATTCCAAGATCACCTATATGTTAGAATTATCAGGCAAGGACTTCAGAGCAACTGTTAAAACTATGTTTGGTGAGTTAAAAGAAAATGTAATGAATGAAAATGTAGGTGGCATTAGCAGAGATTAAAAATATAAGAAAGGGAGAGGAAAAAGATGGCGGCAAAGTAGAGGGACGTGGAATGCATCCCTCTTCACAGATGCATTGGGAATACACCAAAGGACGCAATAATTCCCACAGAGAAACAGCTGAACACCAGCAGATGGCCTCGGACACCAGAAAAGACCGCAAGGAGCCCGACATAACCAGTAGGGAGGCATCTATGATGGCTCAAAGAGGGTGAAGCGGTGGAGCTGTGGCAGACGGGAGGGAGTGAGAAACATACAAAGGGTCCGCACCGCAGCTCTGTGTTCCCAGAAGGAGACGTCAATCCACAGCTGAACAGAGGGTCTGGGAGCAGGAGCGTGGGAACCAGAGAGCTGGTTCAGGGTGAGAAAAATTGTTGCCAGTAAGGTGATGGAGGGAAGAGGTCCACGGCGAGGAGTGCCTGCCCCTGAGAGCTGCCCGGCCATGATGGTGGCTGGATGCTGCAGGCTCACAGGCGGGAGTGGGGAGGAGCCGCGCGCATAGCCTGTCTCTCTCTCTTTCGGCACCTCTGAAACAGGCAGTGGAGAGATGCCCTGTGGGCCACCTAAGGTGCTCAGGGATAACAAGCACCCTCAGGCACTCGGGTGGGGCTAGATTAAAACCCCTTGGAATGCCGGCAAGAAGGAGCCTGCCAAGAAAAAAAAAACAAACCAAAAAAAAAAAAAAAAAAAAAAAAAACAAACGGGAGAGAGGCCTAACTGTAAGACTTTCTGTTTACACCTGAGCCACCAGCATCCCTCTGCAACAGGCACCTCCAAGCCCGACTGAAACAACAGTGCGCCACTGCTCACTCACTCCCAGGGAAAGGAGCCACTATTGTACCCTCTCCCTCCCTACACACCAAAGTTTACAGACGAACAATAAAGGAACCTCTGCTGGTCACAGAATAATGCAAAAAAACCCAAGGCGAGTAGAAGGACACTTACAGCTGAGACTCTAAGGAAACAGAAATAATAGTATCGATCCTATTGAACTGGTCCATTCTGGGATCAGTTCTGGATTTTTTTTTTCTTTCTCTCTCTTTTTTTCTTTCTTTATTAATTATGATCTTAGCCCTAAGGGATCTACAAGTTTTATAACATAATTTTTAATGATATTTTAATTCTATTTTTATTTTTTTGCCTTTTTATATATTTCTATATCTAGCTAAGTTTTTGGTAGTATGGACAATATATCTCTCATACTTTCCTTTCATCCCTATCTTTTATACATTTCTATTCCTTTCTTTTTATTTGCATATTTCCAACCACACTATGCTCTTCTGTTCCCCTTTCTTCCAGCCATTTTAAGTTTATTTTATCTTAACATACTTATAAGCAACACTATCGATCTGCTCAGACTCCTTGCTGTATTCTCCAGATGATGCACTGCCTTGGTATTTAATATTAAATTTTTGTCTTTATCTTAGTTCTCAGTAAAAATGTCTAATTTCATTCTGAGAATCTCCATTCTGTCTGGTGGTACTCTAGCTCTTTTCTATATTTGATCCTAGCTTACGAAATCTCCCTGGAATAGTGTTTGGATGTGTAAGGTGTTATTTGTTTGTCTGTTTGTTTTTGTTTTGTCTCTGATTTGTTCCGTTTCAGTTGTCAATTTCTGTTGGGTTTCTCTTTGAATATCTGATAGCACACTGGGGTTCTGTCAGGTTTTCCAGAGCCTTATGTCCTAATGGATTCAGTAATTGTGTGTCTTATACATGTATGTGTTTCCTAGACTTAGTATTTGTTTAATCCAATACTTGGACATTAGTCTGAGGCTTGGACAGTCTTCTCTAAACACCTCTATTGCCAGGAAAAGCAATCCCAAAAGTTTGGACAACCATGAGAAACAAAGAAACACTATGCAGGCAAAGGAGCAGAAAAAAACCCACAAGACCAAATAAATGAGGAGGAAATAGGAAAAATGGCTGAAAAAGAATTCAGAGTAATGATAGTAAAAATGATACAAAATTTCGATAACAAAATAAAGTACAAGAAGCAGTTCATAAGAACTCAGAAAAACAAACAGCAATGGATAACAAAATAACTGAAATTAAAAATACTCTAGATGCTATAACCAGCAGAATGACTGATGCAGAAGAATGAATAAGTGAGTTGGAAGATAGAATGGGGGAAATAACTGCCACAGAGCAGGAAAAAGAAAAAAAGAATAAAAAGAATAGAAGACAGTCTCAGAGACCTCAGTGATAACATTAAGTGTACCAACATTTGAATTATAGGCATTCCAGAAGAAGAAGAAAACAAGAAAGGGTCTGAGAAAATATTTGAAGAGGTTATAGTGGAAAACTTCCCCAACATGGGAAAGGAAATAATTAACCAAGTCCAAGAAGCACAGAGAGTCCCATACAGAATAAACCCAAGGAGAACTACACCAAGGCACATATTAATCAAACTAATGACAATTAAACACAAAGAAAAAATATTAAAGCAGCAAGAGAAAAGCAAGAAATAACATATAAGGGAAAACCCATAAGGATAACAGCTGACCTTTCTTCAGAAACTCTGCAGGCCAGAAGGGAATGGCAGGATATACTGAAAGTCCTGAAAGAGAGAAACCTACAGCCAAGAATACTCCACCCAGCAAGAATCTCATTCAGATTTGAGGGAGAAATCAAAAGCTTTCCAGACAAGCAAAAGTTAAGAGAATTCAACACCACCAAACCAGCGTTACAAGTGCTAAAAAAGCTCTCCAGAAAATTTGGCATAGAAGGAAATTACCTCAACACACTAAAAGCCATATATGAGAAACCAAAAGCCAACATCATTCTCAATGGGGAAAAACTGAAAGAATTCCCTCTAAGTACAGGAACAAGACAAGGGTGTCCACTCTCACCACTATTATTCAACAGAGTTTTGGAAGTTTTTGCCACAGCAATCAGAGAAGAAAAAGAAATAAAAGGAATCCAAATTGGAAAAGGAGAAGTAAAATTGTCACTCTTTGCACATGACATGATATTGTACATAGAAAACCCTATGGACTCTACCAGAAAACTGCTAGCACTAATTGATGAGTTTAGTAAAGTAGCAGGATACAAAATTAATGCACAGAAATCTCTTGCATTCCTATATACTAACAACGGAAGAGCAGGAAGAGAAATTAAGGAAACTCTCCCATTCACCATTGCAACAAAAAGAATAAAATACCTAGGAATAAACCTGCCTAAGGAGGCAAAAGATCTGTATGCAGAAAACTTTAAGACATTGATGAAAGAAATCAAAGACGACACAAACAGATGGAGGGACATACCATGTTCCTGGATTGGAAGAATCAACATCGTGAAAATGCCTGTACTACCCAAAGCAATTTACAGATTCAATGCAATCCCAATCAAATTACCAATGGCATTTTTCACAGAACTAGAGAAAGAAATCTTACAATTTGTATGGAAACACAAAAGACCCCGAATAGCCAAAGCAATCTTGGGAAGGAAAAATGGAGTTGGTGGAATCAGGCTTCCTGACTTCAAACTATACTACAAGGCCATAGTGACCAAGACAGTATGGTACTGGCACAAAAATAGAAAGGAAGATCAATGGAATAGAATAGAGAACTCAGAAGTAAGCCCAAACACATATGGGCACCTTATCTTTGACAAAGGAGGCACGAATATACAAGGGAAAAAAGACAGCCTCTTCAATAAGTGGTGCTGGGAAAATTGGACAGTAACTTTTATAGGAATGAAATTAAAACACTTCCTAACACCATACACAAAAATAAACTCAAAATGGAATAAAGACCTACATGTAAGGCCAGACATTATAAAACTCCTAGAGCATAACCTAGGCAGAACACTCTATGACATCCATCAGAGCAAGATCCTTTTGTACCCACCTCCTAGAATCATGGAAATAAAATCAAGAATAAACAAATGGGACCTCATGAAACTTAAAAGCTTTTGCACAGTGAAAGAAACCATAAACAAGACAAGAAGGCAACCCTCAGAATGGGAAAAAATAGTTGCGTATGAAACAACTTACAAAGGATTAACCTCCAAAATATACAAGCAGCTCATTCAGCTTAATACCAAAAAAGCAAATAACCCAATCCACAATTGGGCAGAAGACCTAAATATACATTTCTCCAAAGAAAACATACAGATGGCCAACAAACACATGAAAAGATGCTCAACATCACTAATCATCAGAGAATTGCAAGTCAAAGCCACAATGAAGTATCACCTCACACCGATCAGAATGGCCATCATCACAAAATCTGGAAACAACAAATGTTGGCGAGGGTGTGGAGAAAAGGGAACTCTCCTGCACTGTGGGTGGGAATGTAAGTTGGTACAGCCACTATGGAAAACAATTTGGAGGTTCCTTCAAAAACTACAAATAGAACTACCATATGATCCAGTAATCCCACTACTGGGCATAAACCCAAAGAAAACCATAATCCCAAAGAAGCCTGTACCATAATGTTTATTGCAGCACTATTTACAATAGCCAAGACATGGAAGCAACTGAAATGCGCATCAACAAATGAATGGATAAAGAAGATGTGTCATATATATACAATGGAATATTACTCAGCTGTAAAAAAGGATGAGATGGAGCTATATGTCATGAGGTGGATAGACCTAGAGTCTGTCATACAGAGTGAAGTAAGTCAGAAAGAGAAAGAGAAATAATGTATGCTAACTCACATATATGGAATCTAAAAATGATACTGATGAACTCAGTGACAAGAACAAAGACACAGATGCAGAGAATGGACTGGAGAACTCGAGGTTTTGGGGGGTGCAGGGGGTGAAGGGGAAGCTGAGACGAAGCAAGAGAGTAGCACAGACATATATATATATACTACCAAGTGTAAAATAGATAGCCAGTGGGAAGTAGTTGTATAACAAAGGGAGTTCAACTCGAGGATGGAAGATGCCTTAGAGGACTGGGACGGGGAGGGTGGGGGGGATTCGAGGGTGGGTGGGGGGGAGTCAAGAGAGGCAGGGAATACAGGGATATGTGTATAAAAACAAATGATTGAACTTGGTGTACCTCCCCAAAAAATAGTAAATAAATAAATAAAATTAAGAAATATATAAGAAAGAACTAAACAATAATTTCAATGGAAAAACACAAATTCTGAAATAAGAGTTACTATGGAGTCAGTAGGAAATGGAGATGATATGAGAAAGACTGAGTGAACTTGCAGAAATATCAGTAAGAATGACCCAATCTGAAAAATAAGAAAAAAAATAACAGGTTAAAAAAATGAAGAGATTTTCAGTGACCTGTGGAACAATATAAAATTTTTAACTGATGGGTAACGGGAGTACTAGAAAGAGAAGAAAGAGAAAATGGGACAGAAAAAAGTTATTTGAAGAAAAAATGGCTAAGAACTACAAAATTTGGCAAAGGAAATCTAATTACAGATTTAGTCACCACACGAGATCTGAATGAAGATAAATATGAAGAAACCATGCTTAAATATGTCAGAGTCAAACTTCTAGAAACAAATGATAAAAAGGAAATCTTGATAGTAGCTAGTGCAAAATGACACCTTATATATGATTAAGACAATTCAAATCATAATATTAATATACTTCCATCAGAATTCATGAAGGCCAGAAGAGAGTGGAGCAGTATCATTAAAGTGCTGAAAGGAAAAACTATCAGCTTAGAGTTCTATATCCAGTAAAAATAACCTTCAAGACTGGAGGTAAACTATTCTCAGATAAAGGAATTCAGAAATAATTTATTGCCATTAGACCTAGACTATACAAAGGCTAAGTAGGATTCTTTAGGCTGTAGACAAATCTTGCTAGAGGGAAACCCAGATCTTCCAGACTAAACAAAAAGCTTCACAAATATAAATACCTAGGTGAATATTAAAAACTAGTTTTTCTCTTAATGTCTATAAAACATACCTTACTGTATATGTGTGTGTAACATTGTCTCAATTTTACAATGTATGTAGACTAATATCCATATCTATATATATTAAATATGATATAAAAGATTGAGGATTGCTGTGGTGATGGGTGTATATGGTTGCAAGTTTTGTATTTTCTGTGAAGTGGAAAAATATTAACTTCAAATACATGGAGAAAAGTTAGTTAGACATATCACAATTCTTAGGGCAATCACTAAAAAATGCAAATAAGAATAGCTAAAAAGCCAATAGATAAAATGAAATGAATCTCTAAAAGATATTTACATTGAAAAACAATTCATAAGTTGAAAAAAAAGACAGGAAAAAGAAATGGACAGAAACTAGAAGACAAATAGGAAACAAAGATTAAAATAATATACTTTAATCCAACTGTTTCAATAATTGCATTAAATGTTTTTTAATTAATTAATTTATTTTATTGGCTTTGTTGTGTCTTTTTTTTGCTGTGTGTGGGCTTTCTTTTTAGTTGTGGTGAGCAGGGGCTACTCTTCATTGTGGTGCGTGGGCTCCTCAATGCTGTGGCTTCTCTTGTTGTAGAACATGGGCTCTAGGCGTATGGGCTTCAGTAGTTGCAGCACATGAGCTCAATAGTTGTGGCTCACGGGCTCTAAAGCACAGGCTCAATAGTTGTGGTGCACGGGCTTAGTTGCTCTGTGGCATGTGGGATCTTCCTGGAGCAGGGATTGAACCCATGTCCATTGCATTGGCAGGTGGATTCTCAACCACTGCGCCATCTAGGAAGCCCCTGCATTAAATGTTAATATGCTAAGTGCACCAATTGAAAGATAGGGATTATAAAAATGCATTAAAAAAGCAAACCAAACTCTATATTATCTACAAAAGGCACACTATAAATGTAAAAATGCAGCAAGGTTGAAAGTAAATGGATGCAAATGATTATACCAGGCAAATAATAGGCATATGAATGCTGAAATGGCTATATTAATAACTGATAAAGTAGACTTCGGAATAAGAAATATTACCCCAGAAGATAACCATTTCATAAAGATAAAGGGTCTATTTATCAAGAATAAATAAAAATCATAAAAATGAATATGATTAATAAGAAACCCTCAAAGTACATAAAGCAAAAACCGACAGAGTTAATGGGACAAATAGGCAATTGAACCTTATAATAAGAGGTTTTAACACCCTTCTCTCAGAAATTTATAGAAAAGGGAAGCAGAAAATCAGTAGACACAGATGATTTGAGCAACACTATCACACACCTTGACACATGTTTATATAACAGACTATGAAAATATTCTGACCACATATTCTTTTCAAGTGCTTATTGTGCATTCACCAAGAGAGACCATATACTACTGGTTCATAAAACAAGTCTCAATAAATTGAAAGAGATTGAAATCATATAGAGAATGTTCTCCAACCATAATAGTGTTAAACTACAAATGTTATGTGATAGCTAGAAAAACAACACATAGAAATTAATCAACATACTTCTAAATAAAGAAGAAATCACAAAGGAAATTAGAATATAGTTTGAATGGAACAATGAAAATACAACATATCGAAGTATGTGGGATGCAGCTAAAAGCAGTGCTTATATGGCAATTTATAACTTTATATGCTTAAATTGGAAAATAAGAAATGCTTGAAATTAATGAACTAAAGCTTCATGTTGAGAATCTAGAAAAAAAGAAACAAAAAGCAAGCCCAATCTAAGAGAAAGAAATGAAATAATAATGAAATAATAAAAATAAATAAATAAAATACAAAAAAGGCAAATGGTAGAACAAATTAAGAAGGCCACAAGTTAGTTCCTTCAAAACATTCAACAAATTTATAATACCCTAGCTAAACTAAACAAGAAAAATGAATATCAGCAATGGAAGCAGATGCTACTATATTTCTTACAAACTCTAGCATACAATAATATTATGGGCAACTTTATTCCAAAAATTCAGCAATTTAGATGAAAGGAAGAAATTTGTTAAAAAAAAACTTCCCAAAATTGACTTGACATTAAACAGAAAATCTGAATTGTCTTATGTTTATTAAAGAAATTAGATGTATCATTAAAAACCATTTCATAAAGAAAAATTACAAGGTCATTCATATATTTTTCACTGTTGAATTCTATCAAACATTTAAGAAATAAATAATACCAATTTATTACAGAAAAGTTTTCAGAGAATAGGTGAGGGATGATTTCCCAACCCATTTTATGAAGCCAATATAACCCCAATAACAAAAGCTGATAAAGACATTTTAAAAAGGAAAAAAGACAGATTGTAGTTCTATCCACCTCATTACATAGTGAAGTAAGTCAGAAAGAGAAGGACAAATATTGTATGCTAACTCACATATACGGAATCTAAAAATGGTACTGATGAACTCAGTGACAAGAATAAGGATGCAGATACAGAGAATGGACTGGAGAACTCGAGGTATGGGAGGGGGCGGGGGGTGAAGGGGAAGCTGAGATGAAGCGAGAGAGTAGCACAGACATATATATACTACCAAATGTAAAATAGTGAGTGGGAAGTTGTTGTATAACAAAGGGAGTCCAACTCGAGGATGGAAGATGACTTAGAGGACTGGGGCAGGGAGGGTGGGGGGGACTCAAGGCGGGGGAGTCAAGGAAGGGAGGAAATACGGGGATATGTGTATAAAAACAGATGATTGAACCTGGTGTACCCCCCCAAAAAAAAATAAATAAAAAATAAAAAAAATTAAAAAAGTAATGAAGACAAAAAAAAAAAAAAAAAGGAAAAAAGAGGAGGGGATGGAGGAGGAGGGGGCAAGAAAGGAATGGAGGGAGGAAAGGAGGAAAGAAAGAATAAAAGGTAATTACAGATCAATAAAATTCATGAACATAGATCCAAACATTTTAAACAAAAAATTAGCTAATCAAGTCCAACAATATACACAAAGGCAATACAGCATGACCAAGTGGGGCTTATTCTAGAAATGCAAGGTTGGATTTGCATTTGAAAATTCAATGTAATTCACTATATCAACAGAATAATGAGGGAAAAGATAAAAATCATTTTAATAGATGCAGAAATAGCATTTGACAAAATTCAGGACCATTCATGATTAAATTCCTCAAGAGAATAGGAATAGATGTAACTGCTCCAATCTGAGGAAACTATGAGTGAAACTACAGCTTAAATTATTCATAATGATGAAATATTGAGGACTTCCCTCTTAATATCAGAAAAAGAAAAGAATTCTCACTTTCACCACTTCTATTCAAGATTGTACTGAAGGTCCTACTCATCATAATAGTGCAGTGGTAAAAATGTATAAACTTTAGAAAGGAAGAAGTAAATCTTTCTCTGTTTGCAGATGACAAGAGTGCTTACACAGAAAATCCTAAATAATCTACATTTAGAAAAACTTGGAGAACTCATAAGATTTAGCACCGTCACAGGAAAAAAAGTTAATATGGAAAAATCAATTGCATTTTTAATATAATTGTATTAAAAACAATTTGAAAATGAATTACTTTAAAAAGATAAAATTTTAAATAACACCAAAACCACAACACACTTAGGACAAAATTTAACAGAGGCTATTCATGAACATTAACTAAGTCTATGCAATGTTGCTGAGAGTAATAAATGAATGGCTAAATAAATGTGGAGATATACTATTTTATGAATCAAAATCCTTAATATTATTAATATGTTAATTCTTGCCAAATTGCTTTATAGAGTTAACATAATTTGAATAAGAATTTCAGCAAGTTTTTGAAGAAATTGGCAAGTTGATTCTAAAATTTATTTGGCAATGTAAACAACTTAGAATAATTAAAACAATTTCAAAAAAAGAAAAACAAAATCAAAGTTGGAGAATTTACATAATCTGGTTTAAAAACTTAATCTAAAGCTAAAATAATCAAGGCAGTGTGGTAATGGTGAAAGGATATAGAGATCAAATTAATAGGAGAGTGCCGAATACATACGTTCTCTCTCATTATTATTATTATTATTTTTTTTTTTTTTACAAAGGTGCCAAGGCAATTCAATTGGGAAAGTAAAGTCTTACCAACAAATGATTCTGAGGTTTTGGAAACACTGGATATATGTATGGGAAAATGAACCTCAACTCTTTCTTCACACTATACACAAAAATTGACTCAAAGTGGATTATAAACCTAAATGTAATAACTAAAACTACAAATCATTTAAAAGAAAACATAGAAAAAACTCTTTGTGACTTTAGGGTAGGCAAAATTTTCTTAGATACAACACCAATGTATGATCTATAGAAGGAAAACAAATTGATAATTTGGACTTCATCAAAAAAAATCTGTCTTTGAAATACACTATTAAAATGAGAAGACAAGCCACAGATTTGGAAAATATGTTCAAAATAACAAATGACTTGCATCCAAAATATATAAAGAGCTTTTACAGCTTAATAATATGAAATGAAGAAATCAGGAGAGATCAAAATGGCAGAGTAGGAGGATACTGGGCTCAACTACCCTCACAAACACATCAAAACTACAACTATATATAGAGCTGAAACTGACCTAGGGACTAGGAGAACAGCTCTTCTATAATGCAACCAAAACTGTAAAGAAAGATCCACACAGAGTCTAGTAGGAATGGAAGAGAAGCAATCTGGTCAAAACTGAACCCCTTGTGGGGACCACAGAAGAGGAAGGGAATAACACAGGTTTGGGGTCCTTCATGACAAGTGAAGTGTTTAAGCCACATATTAGGCATCCCAGTCCTTGGGTCCAATACTGGGAAGACAAACCCCTTAGCTGGTCTGAAAACCAGTGGGGCTTACTGGAGGGCTGTAAGAAACTGAAATTCTTGTTTTGAAGTGCACTTGCACAGACTTGCTTACTCCAAGTCACAGAAGAGAGGCAGCAGGTTGAAAACTACCTGGGACTCTGGCCAGCTTGCCAGGACCTCCCCAGTGCACTCCCCAGCCCACACTGGGCTCAAGCTTCAGACCCAATTGTTCTGGTGTTGCTCTTGACTAAGGAGGAGGCTGCTATTGCCAACAAAAGTGCACACACTTGTGGGGAGTGGAGACAGCTCAAATCCCAGCCTTGCCTCTGACCAGGGCAGAGGCAGCCATTGCCAGTCCATGCTATGGTGCACAAACTCAGAAGGGAGTGAGGCTAGCTCCAGGACAGAGACCAACATTGCAGGAGTGTATTTGTGCACACTTGGGTGAGGATGGGGCCAGCTCAGTGGTGTGGCACCAAAGCCTCCAGCCCCAACCCAGGCTCTAACAAAGGCATGCACACTGGGGAAAATGTGAGACCTGCACAGAAGTGCAGTCCCAAGCCCGCAGACCCTGGTCACATCCCAAGCTGAGGCACAGACTGCCATCACATGCTGGAGAAACTCAACTCCCTCAGGGCTCCTGCTCCAGACCCTTAATCCCTGTCCCTACCCCAGACAGGGCAGTAAGAGTCAGTGAACATATGGGGAAGCCATGGATTGCACCTAACTCTGCTTCTAACTCTTCCAACTCCAGCCCTACCTCCTACCAAGGTGGTGGCTGCTAGAACACCCCAGGGGAAGATGTAGCCTGTTCTCACTTCATCCAGCTCTCCCACAAATGCCACTGAGCACCAGCAGACTGCATAGGCATGCCCCTACACAAGGACACACCTTTAAGACTAGTATAAATAACTGTTTCACCTAATTTCATAGAGACAGAAAAAGTTAAACAAAATGAGAACACAGATATTCACAGATGTTTCAAAAACAAGAACAAGGGAAAAAAAAGGAAAAACCCCTAATGAAACAGAGATAAATAATTTACCTGATAGAGAGTACAAAGCAATAGTAATAAGAATGCCAGATGAATCGGGGAAAAGAATAGATGAACACAGTGAGAATTTTAACAAAAAAAATAAAAAATAAAAAAGAAACCGTCACAGCTGAAGAGTACTATAACTGAAGTGAAAAACACACTAGAGGGAATTAACAGCAGATTAGGTGATACAAAAGAATGCATAAGCAATCCAGAAGATAGACTAATGGATATCACCCAATCAGAACATAAAGTAATGAATGAATTAATGAATGATTAAATAAACGAACAAACATTTTAAGGGGTTTCTAGGACAGTATCAAGCATACTATCACATTATAGGGGTCCCAGAAGGAAAAGAAATAGCAAAAGGGATAGAAAATGTATTTATGAAATTATGGCTGAAAATTTCTGAAATCTGAAAAAGGAAACAGATATCCAGGTACAGGAAGTACAGAGGGCCCCAAACAAAATAAACTCAAAAAGAACCACAGAAAAACATATAATTAAAATGGCAAATTTAAAGAGAGAAAGGAAGCAAGAGAAAGGAAGCAAGAGAAAAATCAAACGGTCACATACAAGGCAACTCCAATATGGTAATTAGGAGACTTTTCATTAGAACACTCCTTTGCAGGCCAGAAAAGAGCGGCATGGTACATTTAAAGTGCCAAAGGGAAAAAAAATAAACCTAGGGTACTCTACCCAAGAATCAAAGGAAAGATAAAGTGTTTCCCAAGCTAGCAAAAACTGAGTTCATCACCTCTAAGCTGACTTTACAAAAGAATGTTTAAAAATCTTCTTTAACTGAGAAAGTGAACAGAAATAAGAAAATACAGGAAGTGGAAAATCCCACTAGGAAAGGCAGTGGGTCAACCACTTAAGCTAAAATGAAGTTTAGAGACAGAAATTGTAAAGTCGACTATAACTACAATAAACAATTAAGGAATAGACATGAGGAGGTAAAATACAACATCAAAAACATAAAATATGGGGAGGAGTAAAAAATATAGATCTTTTAGAATGTATTTGAACTTAAATGATTACCAGTTTTAAAAAAGAAGATATAGTTTTAGGTCAATATATTTGAACTACACGGTAACCACAAATCAAAAACCTACAATAGATACACAAAAGAGAGAGAAAGGAATAGAAACACAATACTTAATTCATCAAACCACAAGGGAAGAGACTAAAAGAAGAAAGAGCAGACGAGAACTACAAGCAACCAAAAAACAAAATGGCAATAAGTGCATATCTATCAATAATCACTTTATCAATGAACTAAATGTTTCAATCAAATACACAGGGTGGCTGGTTGGGTAAAAAAAAAAAAAGAAGACCATCTATAAGCTGCTTACAAGAGACTCACATCAGAGTTAAAGACACACAGACTTTTTTCCCAATAGTATTCAAACTAACATTGCTCAATTTTGTTTTCTTGAAATGACTGCTGAGAAACCAATTAGGGTAGAAATATGAAGGCACAGCAATTTAAAAGGAAGAATATTAAAATAAATGTATCCAAATCTACATGTATATTTCATGAATAGAAACTTTAAATGGGTTCCATTTCTGTCATTTTTCATTTTTTAATTTTTATTGGAGTATAGTTGATTTACAATGTTGTGTTAATCTCTGCTGTACTGCAAAGTGAATCAGTTATACATATACACATATCCACTCTTTTTTAGATTCTTCTCCCATATAGGTCATTACAGAATATTGAGTAGAGTTCTCTGTGCTATACAGTAGGTCCTTATTACTTATCTAATCCCAATCTCCCAATTTATTCCTCCCCACCCCTTTCCCCACTGGTAACCATAAGTTTGTTTTCTACATCTATGACTCTATTTCTGTTTGTAAATAAGTTCTTTTGTACCAATATTTTAGATTCCACATATAAGCAATACCATAGGATATTTGTCTTTGTCTGACTTATATCACTCATTGTGACAATCTCCAGGTCCATCCATGACATTATTTCATTCTTTTTATAGCTGAGTAATATTCCATTGAACATATGTACCATATTTTCTTCATTCATTCCTCTGTTGATAGACATTTAGGTTGCTTCCATGTCCTGTAAATAGTGCTGCAATGAACTTTGGGGTACATGTATCATTTTGAATTATGGTTTTCTTGGATATATGCCCTGGAGTGGGATTTCTGGCTCATATGGTAGCTCTATTTTTAGTTTTTTACAGAACCTCCATACTACTTTCCATAGTGGCTATACAAATTTACATTCCCACCAAGAGTGTAGGAGGGTTCTTTTTCTTCCACACCCTCTCCAGCACTTATTGTTTGTAGGTTTTTTGGTGATGGCCACTCATACTGGTCAGAGGTGATATCTCATTGTAGTTTTGATCTGCATTTTTCTAATAATTAGTGATATTGAGCATCTTTTCCTGTGCTTTTTGGCCACCTATATGTCTTCTTTGGAGAAAAGTTTATTTAGGACTGCTGCCCATTTTTTGATTGGGTTGTTTGTTGTTTTTGATATTGAGCTGGATGAGCTGTTTGTATATTTTGTAGATTAATCCCTTGCCAGTTGCTTCACTCACAAGTATTTTCTCCCATTCTGAAGACACACAGACTTAAAGTGAGGGAATGGAAAAAGATATTCCATGTAAATTGAAACAAAAAGAAAGCTGGGGAATAAATACTCACATCAGAAAAAGGATACTTTAAAACAAAGTATATTAAAGACAAAGGGGGCATTATATAATGATAAGAGGATCAATATAAGAAAAGGATGTAATGCTCATAAACATATATGCACCTAGTATAGGAGCACCTAAATATGTAAAGGAAATATCAACTGACATAAAGGGAGAAACTGACAATAATACATTAATGGTAGGGAACTTTAACACCCCACTTCCATCAATGAACAGATCATCCAGACAGAAAATTAGTAAGGAAACTGTGGTCTTAAATGACTCATTATACCAGTTGGACTTAAGATATATCTACAGGACATTCCATCCAAAAGCAGCAGAATACACATCCTTTTCAAGTTCACATGGAACATTCTCCAAGATAGATCACATGCTAGGCCACAAAGGAAGTTTCAATAAATTTAAGAGGATAGAAATTATATCAAGCATTTTTTTCCAGCCACAACAATATGAAACTAGAAATTAATAATAGGAAGAAAAATGGGAAAAACAACACATGGAGACTAAGCAACATGCTACTAAAAACCAATGGATCAACAAAGAAATCAAAGAGGAAATCAGAAAACACCTCAATAAAAATAAAAATGGAAACACAATATTCCAAAATCTATGGGACATAACAATAGCAGTTCTAAGAGGGAAGTTTGTAGCAGTACAGGCCTACCTCAAGAAATAAGAAAAATGTCAAATAAACATTCTAACCTATCATGTAAAGGAATTAGGAAAAAAAAATAACAAAGAAAGCCTAAATTTGGCAGAAGAAAGGAAATAATAAAGATCACAGAGAAAATAAATAAAATATAGAAAAGATCAATGAAAGCAAGAGTTTTTTTTAAAGAAGAAATTGATAAGGCTTTAGCTGAGATCATTAAGAAAAAAGAGAGAGAGATGACCCAGATAAACAAATATGAATGGAAAAAGGAGAAATTTCAATGAATACTACAGAAATACAAAAAATCAGAAGATACTACTGTTATGTCAACAAATTGAACAAACTAGAAGAAATACATAAACTCCTAGAAACATACACCCTTCTAAGACTAAACAGGAAGAAATGGATAATCTTAGCAAAGTGATACTACTACTGAAATTGAATTAGTAATCCAAAAACAAACATGATCAGCAAAAGTCCCAAAAAACAAAAGTCTGGGACTGGACAGCTTCACAGGGGAATTCTAGCAAACATATGAAAAAGAGTTAACACCTATCCTTCTCAAACTATTCAAAAAATTTAAAAGGAGGAAGTATTCCCAAATTTATTGTGTGAGACCACCATTATCCTGATATCAAAACCTAAGACACTACAAAACAGAAAAAAATATTGGCCAGTATCCCTGATGAATATAGATGCAAAACTCCTCAAAAAAATTTTAGCAAGTCAAATTCAACAGTGTATAAAAACAATCATACAACTTGTTCAAGTGGAATTTATTCCAGGGATGCAAATCAATTAATATGATGTACCACACTAAGAAAACAAAGGAGAAAAATCACATGATCATCTCAATAGATGCAGAAAAATTATTGGACAAAATTTAGCACCCATTCATTATAAAAACTCTTAACAAAGTTGGTATAGAAGGATCATATCTCAACATAATAAAGGCCAATTATGACAAACCAACCATTAACATCAAAATCAGGAACAAGAAGAGGATGCTTACTCTTGTCATTCCTGTTTAACATAGTATTGGAAGTCCTAGCTACAGAAATGAGACAGGAAAAAGAAATAAAATGCATTCAAATTGGAAGGGGAAAACTAAAACTTCTGTTATTTGTAGAAGACATGATCCTATATGTAGAAAACCCTAAAGTGTCCACCAAAAACTATTGGCACCAATAAAGGAATTTAGTAAAGTTGCAGGATAGAAGGTTAATGTATATAAATCTGTTGCTTTTCTATACACTTTAATGAGCCAGCAGAAAGAGAAAGCAAGAAAACAATCCCATGTAAAATTGCATCAAAAAGAATAAAATACCTAGGAATAAACTTAACCAAGAAGGTGGAAGACCAATACTCTGAAAACTATGAGACATTGATGAAGGAAACTGAAAATGACACAAAGAAATGGAAAGATACCTATTGTTCATGAATTGGAAGAATTCATGTTGTTAAACTGTACACAGTGCCCAAAATAATCTATACACTTAATGCAATCCATATCAAAATACCCATGACATTTTTCCCAGAACTGGAACAAATAATCCTATAGTTTGTATGGAACCACAAAAGATCCAGAATAGCTAAAGTAATCTTTAGATAAAAAAACAAGGTTGGAAGCACTTTACGCCCTGACTTCAGACTATACTACAAAGCTACAGTAATCAAAACAGTATGGTACTGGCACATGAAATATACACATAGATAAATGCAACAGAATACAGAGCCCATAAATAAAGCCACACACTTATGGTCAATTAATCTATGACAAAGGAGGCAAGAATATACAATGAAGCAAAGACAGTCTCTTTGATAAGTGGTGTTGAGAAAACTGGGCAGCTACACATAAAAGAATGAAATTAGAGCATTTTCTCATACTGTATACAAAAATAAACTCAAAATGGATTAGATACCTAAATGGAATTCTGGAAGCCATAAAACTCCTAGAAGAAAACATAGGTATTACTCTCTTCAACATGCTTTAGCAAAATTTTTTGGATCTATCTCCTTAGACAAGGGAAAAAAAAAAAAAACAATGATAAGCAAATGGGTCCTAAGTAAGCTTAAGAGCTGTTTCACAGCAATGGAGGCAATCGACAAAACAAAAAGACAACCTACTGAATGGGAGAAGATATTTGCAAACTGTATGTCTGATGAGGGGTTAATATCTAAAATATATAAATAGCTCATACATCTCAATATCTAATATACAAACAACACATTTAAAAAATGGGTAGAAGACTTGAATATTCATTTTTCCATAGAAGACACAAAGATTGCCAAAAAGCATATGAAAAGATGCTCAACTTCACTAAGCATCAGGGAAACGGAAATCAAAACCACAATGAGATATTAACTCACACCTGTCAGAATGACTATATTCAAAATGAGCACAAATAATAAATGTTGGTAAGGACGTGGAGAAAAGATATCCTAGTACAATCTTGGTGGAAATGTAAATTTGGGTAGTCACTGTGGAAAACATTATGGAGGCTCCTCAAAAATTTAAAAACAGAACTACCATAGGATCCTGCAATTCCATTTCTGGATATATATTTAAAAAACAAACAAAAGGTTCATTTGAAAAGACAAATGCACCCCAATGTTCATAGCATCATTATTTATAATTGCCAAGATATAGAAGCAAACTAAGTATCCATCAACAGGTGAATGGATAAAAAAGATGTGATATATATATATATATTTATATAACACACACACACACACACACACACACACACACACACACACACATACATAATGAAGTGCTACTAAGCCATAAAAAAGAATGAAATTTTGCCATTTGCAACAACATGGATGTTCTTGGAAGGTACTGTGTTAAATGAAATGTCAGACAGAGAACGACAAATACTGCATGATATCACTTACATGTGGAATCTAAAAAATAAGACAGACTAGTCAATATAACTAAAAAAGAATCAGACTCACAGATATACAGAACAAACTTGTGGTCACCAGAAGGGAGAGGGAAGGGGTGATGGGCAAGATAGGGGTAGAGGATTAAGAGGTAAAAACTACTATGTATAAAATAAACAACCTACAATAATATATTGTATAGCACAGAAAATGTAACCAATATTTTATAATAACTATAAAAGGAATATAACCTTTAAAAATTGTGAATCATTACATTGTACAACTGAAACATATAATATGGTACATATTCAATTATAAAGAGATATATGAAATGCCAATAAACACAAAAAAATGCTCATCATCACTGTCTACAGACAAATGCAAATTAAAACTGCTAGTAGAAACACTTTACTTATTAAAATGGCTAAAATTAAAAAGACTAAGTATACCAAGTGTTGGTGATGATGTGGAGGAACTGAAATTCTTATATACTGCTGGTGGGTGTTAAAATAGTATAACCACTTTGGAAAACTAGAAATAAAAAAAATATTTTTAATAATTTTATACACACACAGAGTTGCAAAAATAGTGATGAAGATTTCATGTAGCCTTCATCCAACTTCTCCACAGTTTACAATTATCAAGGCCACGAATTGACATTGATATCAACAAATGGATAGATAAAGATGTGGCACATATATACAATGGAATTTTAGCCATAAAAAAGAATGAAATTGAGTTATTTGTAATGAGGTGGATAGAGCTAGAGTCTGTCATACAGAGCGAAGTAAGCCAGAAAGAGAAAAAAATACTGTATACTAACATATATATATTGAATCTAAAATAACAAACAAACAAACAAACAAAAAACTGGTACTGATGACCTCAGTGACAGGGTAAGAACAAAGATGTAGATGTAGAGAACGGACTTGAGGACACAGTGGGGTGGGGGGGAAGGGGGAGCTGGGATGAAGTGAGAGAGTAGCATTGACATATATACACTACAAAATGTAAAATAGATAGCTCAGGGAAAGTTCCTGCATAACATAGGGAGATAAACTTGATGATGGGTGATGACTTAGAGGGCCAGGCTAGGGAAGGGGGAGGCAGTCGTGGGAGGGAGGGGATATAGGGATATATGTATAAATACAGCTGATTCACTTTGCTGTATCTCAAAAATTGGCACAGCAGTGTAAATCAATTATATTCCAATAAAGAGCTTTAAAATAAAATAGGATAAAATAACATTTATATACAAAAAATACTTATAAACTATACTATAATCTAAGTACAAACCTTATTTGAATTTCACCAGTGTTTTCCTCATGTTTGTGTGTGTGTGTGCATGTATGTGTAATACTAGTTCTTTTTCTACCACATTTATAGATTTGTGTAATTACCACCATGATGCAGAACAGAATTTTCTATCATCCCCCAAATCCTCCCTCAAGCTATCCTTTCCCCCTACTTCAATCCCTGGGAACCACTGTTCTCTTCTTCACCAGTATAATTCTGTCATTTAGAGAATGTTACATAAATGTCATGGTACAGAATGTAATCTTTTGATACTAGCTTCTTTCACTCAGTATGATTCCAGTGAGTTCCATCCAAATTGCATGTATCAATTGTACATTCCTTTTTACTACTATTATTACCTTGCATGGATGTACTACAGTTTATCAGTACATGTTAGATATTATTATCCTTCCAGACCTTTTTCATGCATTTAGAAACATATATTTACATGTATGTGGCAGACATAGAGATTTTTCATACAGATCCCCCTTTAACAGAGCTTGCTACCGGTATCATAGTTGACTGACAACCCCAGCTGCAGCACCTTTAGATCCAATGCAGCATGAAACCTGAAGCCTTGCTTCTTCCAGGCTGCTCTAAGTCACAGTTTGAGAATGATAGGGATACTACAGGTGGGCCAGTCCTGTTTGATGTGTGATCTCTCTAACAGACAAGTTTTGCTCAGGGACTTGCCACTGGCCAGGCCAAGACTTTCTCATATTTCCATTCCCTCTCCTTTTACATGTGCCAGACCTGTGTAAAGTCTGAAGGCTGTCCCTGACTATTCATGATACCTCTACCTTTATCCTTCACAGGGGAGTTCCCTAGATGAATATCCTGCTCAACTAATCCTTTCTTGGCATCTGCTTCTACAAGGACCCAAGCGAACAAAATGTACAAATATAATCTTTGGTTGTGTGATTTTAAAGAACTTTTAGTGAGATATAATTGACATACAATAAACTGCATTTAAAGTGTACAATTTGATATTTTTTCTCATTGGTAATGTATATATGGCAATCCCAACCTCCCAACTCATCCCACCCCAACCCCCCACCCCCGCTTTCCCCACTTGGTGTCCATATATTTGTTCTCTACATCTGTGCCTCTATTTCTGCCTTGCAAACTGGTTGATCTGTACCATTATTCTATATTCCACATATATGCATTACTATATGATATTTGTTTTTCTCTTTCTGACTCACTTCACTCTGTATGAGTCTCTAGGTCCATCCATGTCTCTACAAATGTCCCAGTTTCATTGGTTTTTACAGCTGAGTAATATTCCATTGTGTATATGTACCAAATCTTCTTTATCCATTAATCAGTCAATGGGCATTTAGGTTGCTTCCATGTACTGGCTATTGTAAATAGTGCAGCAATGAACATTGGGGTGTATGTGTCTTTTTAAGTTATGGTACTCTATGGGTATATGCCCAGTAGTGGGATTGCTGGGTCATATGGTAATTCCATTTTTAGTTTTGTGAGGAACCTCCATACTGTTCTCCATAATGGCTGTATCAACTCACATTCCACCAACAGTGTAAGAGCGTTCCCTTTTCTCCACACCCTCTCCAGCATTTATCGTTTGTAGATTTTCTGATGAGGCCAATTCTAACCAGTGTGAAGTGATATCTCATTGTAGTTTTGATTTTCATTTCTCTAACAATTAGTGATCTTGAGCAGCTTTTCATGTGCCTCTTGGCCATCTGTATGTCTTCTTTGGAGAATGCCTATTTAGGTCTTCTGCCCATTTTTTGACTGGGTTGTTTGTTTTTTGATATTTAGTTGCATGAACTGTTTGTATATTTTGGAGATCAATCCTTTGTCTGTTGATTTGTTTGCAAATATTTTGTCATATTCTGAGGGTTGTCTTTTCATCTTGCTTATACTTTCCTTTGCTGTGCAGAGGATTTTGTTTCATTAGGTCCCACTTATTTATTTTTGTTTTTATTTCCATTACTCTAGGAGGTGGGTTAAAAAAGATCTTGCTGTGATTTATGTCAAAGAGTGTTCTTCCTATGTTTTCCTCTAGGAGATTTATATTGTTTTGCCTGACATTTAGGTCCTTAATCCATTTTGAGTTTATTGTTGTGTATGGTGTTAGAAAGAGTTCTAATTTTATTCTTTTACATATAGCTGTCCAGTTTTCCCAACTCCACTTATTGAAGAGGCTGTCTTTTCTCCATTGTATATCTTTGCCTCCTTTGTCATAGATTAGTTGACCATAGTTTATCTCTGGGAATTCTATCCTGTTCCACAGTGATCTATATTTCTGTTTTTGTGCCAGTACCATAGTGTCTTGATTACTGTAGCTTTGTAATATAGTCTGAAAACAGGGAGTCTGATTCCTCCAACTCCGTTTTTTCCCTCAAGATTGGCTATTCGGGGTTTTTTGTGTCTCCATACAAATTTTAGGATTTTTTGTTCTAGTTCTGGGAAAAATGCCATTGGTAATTTGGTAGGGATTTCATTGAATCTGTAAATTTCTCTGGGTAGTATAGTCATTTTCACAATGTTCATTCTTCCAATCCAAGAATATGGTATATCTCTCCATCTGTTTGTGTCGTCTTTGATTTCTTTCATTAGTGTCTTATAATTTTCTGAGTACAGGTCTTTTACCTCCTTCGTTAGGTTTATTCCGAGGTATTTTATTCTTTTTGTTGCAATGGTGAATGGGATAGTTTCCTTAATTTCTCTTTCTGCTCTTTCATTGTTAGTGTATAGAAATGCAACAGATTTCTGTGTGTTAATTTTGTATCCTGCAACTTTACCAAATTCATTGATGAGCTCTAGTAGTTTTCTGGTAGCATCTTCAGGATTTTCTATGTATAGTATCATGTCATCTGCAAACAGTGACAGTTTTACTTCTTTTCCAATTTGGATTCCTTTTATTTCTTTTTCTTCTCTGCTTGCTGTGTCAAGTTCTTCCAAAACTATGTTGAATAGTAGTGGAGAGAGTGCACATCTTTGACTTGCTCCTGATCTTAGAAGGAATGATTTCAGCTTTTCACCATTGAGAATGATGTTTGCTGTGGGTTTGTCATATATGGCCTTTATTATGTTGAAGTAGGTTCCCTCTATGCCCACTCTCTGGAGTTTTTACCATAAATGTGTGTTGAGTTGTGTCAAAATCTTTTTCTGCATCTATTGAGATGATCATGTGGTTTTGGTCCTTCAATTTGTTATTATGGTGTATGACATTTTTTGATTTGTGTATATTGAAGAATCCTTGCATTTCAGGGATAAACCCCACTTGATCATGTTGTATGATCTTTTTAATGTCTTGTGCGATTCTGTCTGCTAGTATTTTGTTGAGGATTTTTGCATCTAAATTCATCAGTGATATTGGTCTGTAATTTTCTTTTTTTGTAATATCTTTATCTGGTTTTGGTATCAGAGTGATCGTGACCTCATCGAATGAGTTTGGGAGTGCGCCTTCCTCTGCAAATTTTGGAAGAGTTTGACAAATTTCAGTGTGAGCTCTTCTCTAAATGTTTGATAGACTTTACTTGTGAAGCCATCTGGTCCTAGACTTTTGATTCTTGGAAGATTTTTAAGCACAGTTTCAATTTCATTACTTGTGATTGGTCTGTTCATATTTTCTATGTCTTCCTGATTAAGTCTTGCAAGATTATACCTTTCTAAGAATTTGTCCTTTTCTTCAAAGTTTTCCATTTTATTGGCATATAGTTGTTTGTAGTAGTCTCTTATGATGCTTTTTATTTCTGCAGTGTCCATTGTAAACTCTCCTGTTTCATTCCTAATTTTTTTGATTTGAGTCCTCTCCCTCTTTTTCTTGATTAGTTTTGCCAAAGATTGATCAATTTTGTTTGTCTTCTCAAAGAACCAGCTTTTAGTTTTTTTGAGTTTTGCTATTGTTTTCTTTGTTTCTATTTCATTTATTTCTGCTCTGTTCTTTATGATTTCTCTCCTTCTACTAACTTTTGATTTTGTTTGTTCTTCTTTTTCTAGTTACTTTTTGTGTAAGGTTAGATTTTTTATTTGGGATTTTTCTTGTTTCTTGAGGTAGGATTGTATTGCTATAAAATTCCCTCTTAAAAATGCTTTTGCTGCATCCCATAGGTTTTGGATCAATTGTGTTTTCATTGTCATTTGTCTCTAGGTATTTTTTGATTTCCTCTTTGATTTTTTCAGTAATCTCCTGGTTATTTAGTAGCATATTATTTTGCCTCCATGTGTTTGTGTTTTTTTTTTTACAGTTTTTTTCCTGTAATTGAATTCTTTTTTTTATAATTGATTTCTAATCTCATAGTGTTGTTGTCAGAAAAGATGCTTGATATGATTTCAATTTTTCTTAAATTTACCAGGGCTTGATTTGTGACCCAAATGTCATTTGTCCTCGAGGATATTCCATGTACACTTGAGAAAAAAGTGTAATCTCCTATTTTTGGATGGAATGTCCTACAAATATCAAATAAATCTAGCAGGTTTATTATGTCATTTAGAGCTTGTGTTTCCTTATTAATTTTCTCTCTGGATGACCTGTTAAACTCCCTCACTATTATTGTGTGACTGTTGATTTCCTCTTTCATAGTTGTTAGCATTTGCCTTATGTATTGAGATGCTCCTATTTTGGGTGCACATATATTTATAATTGTTTTCTCCTCTTTTTGATTCATCCCTTGATCATTAAATAGTGTCCTTTCTTGTCTTTGTAAATTTTTTTATTTTAAAGTCTATTTTATCTGATATGAGTATTGCTACTCCAGCTTTCTTTTGGTTTCAATTTGCATGGAATATCTTTTTCCATTCCCTCACTTTCAGTGTGTATGTATCCCTAGGTCTGAAGTGGGTCTCTTGTAGACAGCATTTATATGGGTCTTGTTTTTGTATCCATTCAGCCAGTCTGTGTCTTTTGGTTGGAGCCTTTGGTCCATTTACATTGAAGGTAATTATCAATATTAATGTTCCTATTACCATTTTCTTAATTGTTTTGGGTTTGTTTTTGTAGGTCCTTTTTTTCTCTTCTGTTTTCCACTTAGAAATGATCCGTTAGCATTTGTTGTAGGGCTGGTTTGGTGGTGTTGTATTCTCTTAGCTTTTGCTTGTCTGCAAAGGCTTTGATTTCTCTGTCAAATCTAAAAGAGATCCTTTCTGGATAGAGTATTCTTGCTTGTAGGTTCTTCCCTTTCATCACTTTAAATATATCATGTCAGTACCTTCTGGCTTGCAGAGTTTCTGCTGAGAAATCAGCTGTTAACCTTATGGGAGTTCCCTTGTATGTTATTTGTCATTTTTCCCTTGTTGCTTTTAATAACTTTTCTTTGTCTTTAATTTTTGTGAATTTTACTGCTATGTGTCTTGATGTGTTTCTCATGGGGTTTATCCTGCCTGGGACTCTCTGTGAGTCCTGAACTTGGATGACTATTTCCTTTCCCATGTTAGGGAAGTTTCCAATTATAATCTCATCCAATATTTTCTTGGATCATTTCTCTCTCTCTTCTCCTTCTGGAACCCCTATAATGTGAATGTTGGTGCATTTAATGTTGTCCCAGAGGTCTCTTCAGCTATCTTCATTTCTTTTCATTCTTTTTCTTTAATCTTTTTTGTATTAGTGATTTTCACCATTCTGTCTTCCAGGTCACTTATCTGTTCTTCTGTCTCAGTTATTCTGCTATTGGTTCCTTCTAGTGTATTTCTTATTTCAGTTATTGTATTGCTTTTCTCTGCTTGTTTGTTCTTTAATTCTTCTAGATCTTTGTTAATCTTTTCTTGCATCTTTTCGATGTTTGCATCCAGTCATTTTTCAAAGTCTTGGATCATCTTCACTATCATTATTCTGAATTCTTTTTCTGAAAGGTTGCCTATCTCCACTTTTAGTTGTTTTTCTGGGGTTTTATCTTGTTCCTTCATCTGTTACAAAGTCTTCTGTGTTTTTGTATTCTCTATCTTTCTGTGCCTTGGTTTTTAATTCCATAGAATGAAATACTGCTGATACTGCTTGATAGTGCTGTCTGCACTCTTGTGGAGGAAGCTCTCTAAGAGGCTTTTGTGGCAGCTTCCTAATGGGAGGGACTGATGGTGGGTAGGGCTAGGCGTTGCTTTTGTGGGTGGAGCTCAGTAAAACTTTAATCTGCTTGTTTGCCAATAGGTTGGGCTGTGTTCCTACACTGTTGGTTGTTTGGCCTGAGGCAACCCAGCACCGGTGCTTATAGGCTCTTTTGCAGGGATAATGGAGAACTCCAGGAGGGCTAATGCCAATATGCATTTCCCAGAACCCCTGCTGCCAGTGTTGTCTTCCAGGTGGTGAGCCACAGCTGCCTCCCACCTCTGCAGGTGACCCTCCAGGTAGGTCCGGTTCAGTCTCCTATGGGGTCACTGCTCCTTCCCCCGGGGTCCTGGTATGCACATTACTTTTTATGTGCCCTCCTAAAGTGCAGTTTGTTCCACCCTGTCCTGTAGAATTCCTACAATAAGATACTGTTGGTCTTCAAAGTCTGATTCTCTGGCAATTCCTCCTCCCATTGCTAGATGCCCAGGTTGGGAAGCCTGATGTGCAGCTCAGAACCCTCTGTCCAGTGGGTGGATTTCTGTTGTATAAGTTTCCTCCAGTTTGTAAGTCACCCACACAGTGTTTATGGGATTTGATTTTATTGTGGTTGCACCTCTGCTACTGTCTCATTGTGGCTTCTCCTTCTCCTGGATGTGGGGTGTCTTTTTTGGTGAGTTCTAGTGTCTTTCTGTCCATGATTTTTCAGCAGTTAGTTTTGGCTCCAGTGCTCTTGCAAGAGAGAGTGAGTGCACGTCCTTCTACTCTGCCATCTTCATCTTTCTACCAGTTTTGTAGTTTTTTATAAAATGTAGATGGTGTCATGGTGTACATACTCTTCTATAACTTGTCTGTTCAATAAAAAATATGTTTTTGAATGCCTTCCAAGTTAATATCTTCTTTTTAACTCTTGCATATCCCTTGTTATAGATATGTCATAGTTTATTTTGCCATTTCACGTTGATTCTTTCTAGATTTTTCCTATTATAAACAATAATGAAACAAACATCTTTGTACATATTCCTTATATGTGCTTCTTTACATACAAATATTTCTTTTAGTCATTTAGAAGTGCATTACTTCATTAAATGGTACATACATTGTTTTATTTTAATGGACACTACCTGCCTTGCCAAAAGGTCTTCATGGAATTTATATTTTCATAAAAATGTATGAGAAAAAAAATGTATGAGAGTATTTTTCCCTACACCTTCATCAGTATTTTATATTATCATCATTTAAAGTTTTTACCATTTTGATGGGCAATGTCTCATTTTAATGAGATTAGAACTGTCAATAAGTGACATTTGAGCATTATTTCATATGTTTATTGGCCATTTGGATTCCCTCTTCTGTGAATTGCTTACCTTCTCCATTTGCAATTCAATTGTTTCCCTTTATTGTTTTGGTCTGTAAGTTTTCTTTTTATATTCCAGATATTAATTCTATGAAAATATTTTTTCCAAGTCTGTCAGTAGTTTTATTTTATTTGTTATTTTTTGTTGTAAAAAGTTTTTGCATTTTGATGTTGTCAGATTAATAAATCTCTTCCTTTAAGGTTTTGCATTTTATATAAGAACTTTCATACTTCAAATTCACAAATATTTGCTAAAATTAATAATTGTTTTCCACATTAAAGTATTTACTTCATGTGAAATTTGCTTTTTAAACTAGTATCAGATACGGACCTTTCTTTTTTCCAATAGTATGGAAAAAGAATTTTTTCCAATTTTTCCCCATCTATCTATTAAATTCAACTACCCTTTCCACACTAATATGAAATAGAATTTTTGTCACATATCAATTCACATCTTTATCTATGTTTATGGCTATATATCTATTGTCTGTTCCTAGGCTTCATTTTGTTCCATTGATTTGTCTTTTCTTGTGCTGATTATACTTTTTCAATAATTATAGCTTCATAACATGTTTTGATTTCTGGTGGGGAAATTTTTCCTTGTTACTTTTATTTTCAAAAATATTTTTGCTATATAGGTAGAATTCTTCTTAAAAATAAATTTTAAAACGAGGCTGTTAATTTCTGTTTAAAAGCAACATATTAGATTTTATTGAGATCCTTTTGAATTTATAGAACAATTTTGAGAGAATGGTCATCTCTTTAATATTGAGTCTTTCTGTCTTTGAAATGGACACATCTCTGTACTTATTTTTTTTTATATTTTTAAGTAATGTTTTATTGGTTTTTATTCCATATATGTCTTACAAATTTCTTGTTATGTTTACTCCTAGATATTCTACAGTTTTGCTTGGAATTATAATCATTATTTTTTTTCTGTAACATTTTCTGATTGGTAACTACTGATGTATGTTTATTTTGTATCTGAACTCTATTATTACACAGTGGCTGATCAGGTCTATTTTCCTCAGTTTCTTAAACCCTCACATACTCCTCACATACTTGGGTGAATGATGTTCTATCAGTCATCTGGCAGGTCAAAATCCTGACTCTGCTCATTTTAGCCATCTTATGTAGTAGACTGGATTCATTTCTCTTTCCTGTGTAAAGAAAACTGAATTTCAGTTTATTCTTAGAATGATCATTGGGCAATAGCATCCTCTTCCTACCCTTATTCTTGTAGCACTTTACCCCCACAGGATCCCTTTAGATCCCAATACTTATTAGGTTTACATGGAAGCTCACTGCCTTGAATTTTTCAATGCTCATCTTTTTCTGGGAAGTATATGCCTACTGCTTCTACTGCTTTATGTTCTCTGTCACATCCTTATCTAGAATACTCTCAGCTGATTCCATCATTCTGTATGTCTAAAGTTTTTGACAGAAAATAAATGTTCTGGAAGTGTTTGTTCTCTTCATGTTAAAAAATAAAGTAAAATATAATCATAAAGAGCATTCAAATACCCAAATGTAGCATATTCCTGAGTTTCCTGTCTTTTAGGACCTCCACATTATGTGAAGAGTAATAGTGGCATTCTCTAACCCCTTGGGGGAATCCAAAGTTTCTCCTATTCCTCTCACTTTTTATTTATTTTTTTACTAAAGAGACAACAGCAAAACAGACTCATTTAGGACACAAAAATGAGGTCAGTGGGTTCAGAAAATCAAGGACATATGAATTAACCAAAGGCTGTTTCTTTGGGCTCAGTGTTCGAGGGTCCCACTAGCAATTAGAGCAGTAAGATCCAGAAGACCATAATCTCTGTAAGATTCTGAGGGCCTTCTGAGGAAGGAGGGCATAAGACGGGTTGCTTAGCCTTGTATCTGATCCCTGACAGTGCAGCCTGATTCAGCCTGATTTGGTGATAGGAAACAACCCTGGGGTTTGGGTCTAGACCCATCACATGGAAAAAAATCTCTTTGTTGGCCTAGAATGTCTGTCTGTCCTCTGAGCATTATGTTCTTTGCAGATTTAGTATGATGGTCTGCAGCTGGTCAAGAATCAGAGTTTTAGGGTCCCAGCCAACATCTCTTCCCATCAGAGGCACAACTAGAGTCAGAGCCAATATCTCTTCTAATTGTTGGCAGATGTGGGCAGACATTCATGTTATTTTTAGTGTTTAACTCAAAGTTCTGAAATGTGAAATGTGTTCACTATAGCTTGGAAAGGGTCACAGATATTGACAGCCCAGCTCTTCTGATCCCAGTCCAGTTCACAATAAGTTCCCCAACCCCACACTTACTCTCACCTGTGATTCTCCACTGATTATGGACAGACGTTCAAGATTTTGCCTGATACTCTGGGTAAATTCTATTCCAGGTCTCTCCATCACTGTGCTCCATTACTAACTGCTGCATCTTTTGGAATCAACTGATCATTTGCATCAACACCTGTTGCTGTTCTCTGTATTTTCTGGGTATCATGTACTATGAAGAACTAGACTTTCTGTTATACCTGCCACAGAGAGGGAAAAAGCAAAAAGAATGGACTTTGAGTTAGATTAACCTCAGTTTAATTATTTGTTCTATTATTTCAAAAATACATATATTATGGGTTTTGGATATGTTTACTTTATGGGACATTTTTTGAAGCACAGAAAAATACAAGAAAAATAGAACAAACATCACTTTATTAATCATGCAGAATTGGCAATTAATATTTAAATAATTAATGTTACTGTTTTCCATTTTATGATATTTTTTATTTAAAGAAGTACATTATTATAGGTAAAAGTAAACCTCCCTTTCTTCCTATCCCCAGTCCCATTTCACTCTTTTCCTCTCCAGAAGCAGCTGTCATCATTAATTTAACACATGCTTTCCTGTATGTTTTTCTACATTCTTCTATATTTACAGCCATATATCCATGAACAATACGTGATAATGGTTTTTTTTTGTAATTTTTTATCTTTATTGGAGTATAATTGCTTTACAGTATTGTGTTAGTTTCTGCTATACAACAAAGTGAATCAGCTATATGTATACATATATCCTCATACACTTCCCTCTTGAGCCTCCCTCCCAAACTCCCTATCCCAGCCCTTTAGGTCTTCACAAAGCATCAAGCTGATCTCCATGTGCTCTATGGCAGCTTCCCACTAGCTCTCTATTTTACATTTGGTAGTGTGTATATGTCAATGCTAGTCTCTCTCTATGTCCCAGCTTCCCCTCACTCCCGTGCCCTCAAGTCCGTTCTCTACATCTGCATCTTTATTCCTGCCCTACCACTAGGTTCATAAGTACCATTTTTCTAGATTCCATACACATGTGTGAGCATACGGTATTTGTTTTTCTCTTTCTGATTTACTTTACTCTGAATGACAGACTGTAGGTCCATCCACCACACTGCAAATAGATCAATTTCATTCCTTTCTATGGCTGAGTAATATTCCATTGTATATACGTGCCACATCTTCTTTATCCATTTATCTGTCGATGGACACGTAGGTTGCTTCCATGTCCTGGCTATTGTAAGTAATGCTGCAATAAACATTGTGGTACATGTATCTTTTGAATTATGGATTTCTCTGGGTATATGCCCAGTAATGGGATTGCTGGGTCATATGGTAGTTCTATTTTTAGTTTTTAAGGAATTTCCATACTGTTTTCTATAGTGGCTGTATCAATTTACATTCCCACCAACAGTGCATGAGGGTTCCCTTTTCTCCACACCCTCTCCAGTATTTATTGTTTGTAGATTTTTTGATGATGGCCATTCTGTCTGGTGTGAGGTGATACCTCATTGTGGTTTTGATTTGCATTTCTCTAATGATTAGTGATGTTGAACATCTTTTCATGTGTTTGTTGGCCATCTGTATGTCTTCCTTGGAGAAATGTCTGTTTAGGTCTTCTGCCCCTTTTTGGATTGGGCTGTTTGTTTTTTTTTTATATTGAGCTGCATGAGCGGCTTGCACATTTTGGAGATTAATCCTTTGTTAGTTGCTTCATTTACAAATATTTTCTCCCATTCTGAGGGTTTTCTTCTTGTCTTTTTTATGGTTTCTTTGTTTCTTTCGTTGTGCAAAATCTTTTAAGTTTCATTAGGTCCCATTTGTTTATTTTTGTTTTTATTTCCATTATTCTGGGAGATGGGTCAAAAAGCATCTTGCTCTGGTTTATGTCACAGAGTGTTCTGCCTATGTTTTCTTCTAAGAGTTTTATAGTGTCCAGGCTTACATGTAGGTCTTTAATCCATTTTGAATTTATTTTTGTGTATGGTGTTAAGGAGTGTTCTAATTTCATTCTTTTACATGTAGCTGTCCAGTTTCCCCAGCACAACTTATTGAAAAGGCTGTCTTTTCTCCATTGTATGGTCTTGCCTCGTTTGTCATAGATTAGGTGACCATATGTTTATGGGTTTATCTCTGGGCTTTCTATCCTGTTCCATTGATATATATTTCTGTTTTTGTGCCAGTATCATACTGTCTTGATTACTGTAGCTTTGTAGTATATTTTGAAATCAGGGAACCCGATTCCTCAAACTGCATTTTTCTTTCTCAAGATTGCTTTGGCTATTCGGAGTATTTTGTGTTTCCATACAAATTGTAAATTTTTTTCTTCTAATTCTGTGGAGAATGTCATTGATAATTTGGTAGGGATTGCATTGAATCTGTAGATTACTTTGGGTAGTATAGTCATTTTCACAATATTGATTCTTCCAATACAAGGACATGGTGTATTTCTCCATCCGATCATGTCATCTTTCATTTCTTTCATCAGTGTTTTATAGTTTCCTGAATACAAGTTTTTGTATCCTTAGGTAGGTTTCTGACTAGGTATTTTATTCTTTTTGTTGTGACGGTAAATGGGATTGTTTCCTTAATTTCTTTTTCTGCTTTTTCATCATTAGTGTATAGGAATGCAAGAGAGTTCTGTGCATTAATTTTGTATCCTGCAACATTTCCAAATTCATTGATGAGCTCTAGTAGTTTTCTGGTGACATCTTTAGGATTTTCTATGTATAGTATCACATCAGCTGCAAACAGTGACAGTTTTACTTCTTTTCCAATTCATATTCCTGTTATTTCTTTTTGTTCTCTGATTGTCATGGGTAGGACTTCCAAAATTATGTTGAATAAGAGTGGCAAGAGTGGACATCCTTGTCTTGTTCCTGACCTTAGTGGAAATGCTTTCAGTTTTTCACCTTTGAGAATAATGTTTGCTCTGGGTTTGTTATATATGGTCCTTATTATGTTGAGGTAGGTTCTCTCTATGCCCACTTCCTGGGTGTTGAATTTTGTCAAAATCTTTTTCTGTATCTATTGAGATGATCATATGTTTTTTATTCTTCAATTTGTTAATATGATGTATCACATTGATTGATTTGCATGTATTGAAGAATCCTTGCATCCTTGGGATAAATTCATCTTAATCATTTAGAATGATGTTGGCTTTTGGTTTCTCATATATGGCTTTTATTATGTTGAGGTAATTTCCGCCTATGCCCATTTTCTGGAGAGTTTTTATCATAAATTGTGTTGAATTTTGTCAAAAGCTTTCTCTGCACCTATTGAGATGACCATGCGGTTTTTATTCCTTGATTTGTTAATATGGTGTATTGATCTCAGGTGGCCTTGGCTTGAAGCAGGGTTTCAGCTCCCTGTCAGTGATTGAGGTTGGGTAGCGGTGGTGAGAGCACCAGTCACCATTCCAGTGGTCAGTGACAAGGCCCTGGCCCTATGGCTTTGCAGAAAAGAATTCCCACAAAGACGGAAAGTAGTGAAACAAGTAAAGCATTTATTAGGGAAAAAAAGGAGCAGAATACGTGTGCATAGACACACAGGTGGGCTCAGAGAGAGTCATGCCTTCAAGGCAGTTTGAATCACTTATACGGGGCATTTCTTCCATGTTTCCTTTGGCCAATCATTTTGATTTGCCTGGTTCAAAGTCCATATTTGGTGTATTTCCCACGTGCACGTGTGCATCTCTTAGCCAAGATGGATTCCACCGAAGAGGCCTATGGGTAGTTTTGGCCACTTGGCATCACTCCCATTTTGAACTCCAAGGAGGCTTTCTGAGAATGTGTGGTTGGGGGAGGTCTGCTGACTTCGAGAATGAGGAATATGTGGTCTTTTATCTTCTATCTGGACAGGGCACAGCCTCCTCTCCCAATTGTCCTGTTATTCCTGTCTCAGAGTATCGGTCCATAGGGAATGAACACAGACTGTTTACCCTGGGGGCCCATCTGTCTCCTGCTTCAGTATCACGTTGATTGATTTGCATATAGTGAAGAATTCTTGCATTCCTGGGATAAAATCCACTTGATCCTGGTGTATGATCCTTTTAATGTGTTTCTCAGATTCTGTTTGCTAGTATTTTGTTGAGGATTTTTGTATCTATGTTTATTAGTGATATTGGTCTGTAATTTCCCTTTTTGTGTTATCTTTGTGTTTTGGTATCAGGGTGATTGTGCTAATGTTTTGTGTGTGCTTTAGAAATGTACATCAATGGTATTATTTGATATTATATTACAGCGATCAATTGATATTGATGTGTTACTATGTTGACTGGCTATATGTGTTTATAAACATATAATGGATTTCTTTTTTGATATAGTCTATCATATATATATATACTGCATCTATGAACAAACATTTAGATTTTTTCCAAATTTTCTCTAATACAAATGTTACTGCAATAAACATCCTGTACATGTGTCCCTATGAACAAGAGTTTAGCTAAGGATTAAAGCTGAATCCTAGGGTATGCTGATTTTCAATTTTTCCATTTACAGTCAAATGGATTTCTTAAGTGATATAGCAGTTTTTATCTCTACCAGCAGTGTATGAAGGTTTCTATTTCCTCACATTCTTGCTAACACTTATAAGTGATAGTCTTTATAATTTTTGTCTATATAATGGCTGAGAAGTAAAACTTATTGTTTTAATTGTTTTAATTTGTATTTTCCTGATCACTAATGTAGTTGAGTATTTTTTCATATGTTCATTACACATACAGTTTTCTCTTCTGTGAAGTGTTGATTCATTTCCTTTGGTGACTTTTTCTACTTAAATTATTTTGCTTTATTTTACTAATGTATAGAGCTTAAAATTTTTAATTTATTTCACTTTTTGAAAAGTTGATGAAGACAGTAAAAAACATCACATGGTATACAATGATATACAGTTAAAAGTGATTGTGAAAAAGAAAAAAAAAGTAGTTGTGACTTCTTCCTCTGACCCCAGTAACCCAGTTCCCCTTTCTTGATGCAACTCTTATCAGATTTTGTGTATTCTTCTAGAGATCTATGTATTCACATAGACACATACTATATTTTTTTCTTCACAAATATTAACTTAATTTTACACTTTTCTACACCCTGTAATTTTAACTTAATAGATCTTGAAACTCTCTCCACGTACTTCTGCCTTGTTCTTTTAAATTTAATTTTTAAATTATTTTTATTGAAGTACAGTTGATTTACAATGTTGTGTAAGTTTCTGATGTACATCAAAGTGAATCAGTTATACATATACATATGGCCACCCTTTTCTAGATTCTGTTCCCATATAGTTCATTACAGAGTATTGAATAGAGTTCCCTGTGCTATACAGTAGGTTATTAATAGTTATCTATTTGATATATAATAGTGTGTCTATGTCAATCCCAATCTCCCAATTTATCCCTCCCTCCCTTTCCCCTTGGTAACCATAAGTTTGTTTTCTACATCTTTGATTCTATTTCTGTTTTGTGAATGGGTTCATTTGTACCACTTTTTAGGTTCCACCTATAAGTGAGATCATATGATATTTGTCTTTCTCCATCTGACTTACTTCACTCAGCATGACAATCTCTAGGTCCATCCATGTAGCTGCAAATGGCATTATTTTGTTCTTTTTATGGCTGAGTAATATTCCATTGTATATATGTACTGCATATTCTTTATCAATTTCTCTGCCAATGGACACTGAGGTTGCTTTCATGTCCTGACTATTGAAAATTGTGCTGCAATGAACATTGATGTATATGTATCTTTTAAATTATAATTTTCTCTGGTTATATGCCCAGGAGTTGGATTGCTGGATCATATGGTAGCTCTATTTTTAGTTTTTTAAGGAACCTCGATACTATTCTCCGAAATGGCTGTACCAATTTACATTCCCACCAATAGTGTAAGAGGGATCCCTTTTCTCCAACCCACTCCAGCATTCATTGTTTGTAGATTTTTAAAGAAATTTTATTGAGACACAATTGACATACAAAAAACTGCATATTTTTAAAGTGTACAATTTGATTTTTTTCTTAATAGTAATGTATATATGGCAATCCCAATCTCCCAATTCATCCCAGCCAAATCCCTCCCCCCCCCCCACTTTCCCCACAGAGTGTTCATATGTTTGCTCTCTACATTTGTGTCTCTGTTTCTGCCTTGAAAACTGGTTGGTCTGTACCATTTTTCTATATTCTGCATATATATGTTAATATAAGATATTTGTTTTTCTCTTTCTAACTTCACTCTGCATGACAGTCTTTAGATCCATCCATGTCTGTACAAATGACCCAGTTTCGTTCCTTTTTATGTCTGAGTAATATTCCATTGTATATATGTACCACCTCTTCTTTATCAAAGCATCTGTTGAAGGACATTTAGCTTGCCACCACATCCTGGCTATTGTAAATAGTGCTGCAATGAACATTGGGGTGTGTGTGTCTTTTTGAATTATGGTTTTCTATGGGCATATGTGCAGTAGTGGGATTGCTGGGTCATATGGTAACTCTATTTTTAGTTTTTTTAAGGAAACTCCATACTGTTCTCCGTAGTGGCTGTATCAATTTACACACAATCCCTTTCTCCACACCCTCTCCAGCATTTATTGTTGGTACATTTTCTGATGATGCCCATTCTAACTTGTGTGAGGTGATATCTCATTGTAGTTTTGATTTGCACTTCTCTAATAATTAGTGATGTTGAGCAGCTTTTCATGTGCCTCTTGGCCATCTGTATGTCTTCTTTGGAGAATGTTTACTTAGGTATTCTCTCATTGGGTTGTTTGTTTTTTTGATATTGAGCTGCATGAAACGTTTATGTATTTTGCAGATTAATCCTTTGTCTGTTCATTCTTTTGCAGATATTTTCTCCCATTCTGAGGGTTGTCTTTTCATCTTGCTTATAGTATCCTTTGCTGTTCAGAAGCTGTGAAGTTTCATTAGGTCTTACTTATTTATTTTTGTTTTTATTTCCATTACTCTAGGAGGTGGATCAAAAAAGATCTTGTGGTTATTTATGTCAAAGAGTGTTCTTCCTATGTTTTCCTCTGGGGGTTTTATAGTGTCTGGCCTTACATTTAGGTCTTTAATTCATTTTGAGTTTATTATTGTGCATGGTATTAAGGAGTGTTCTAATTTCATTCTTTAACATGTAGATGTCAGTTTTCCCAGGACTACTTACTGAAGAGGCTGTCTCTTCTCCATTGTATATCCCTGCCTCTTTTATCATAGATTAGTTGGCCATAGTTTATCTCTGGGCTTTCTATCCTGTTCCATTGGTCTCTATTTCTGTTTTTGTGCCAGTACCATAGTGTCTTGATTACTGTAGCTTTGTAATATAGTCTGAAAACAGGGAGTCTGATTCCTCCAACTCCGTTTTTTCCCTCAAGATTGGCTATTCGGGGTTTTTTGTGTCTCCATACAAATTTTAGGATTTTTTGTTCTAGTTCTGGGAAAAATGCCATTGGTAATTTGGTAGGGATTTCATTGAATCTGTAAATTTCTCTGGGTAGTATAGTCATTTTCACAATGTTCATTCTTCCAATCCAAGAATATGGTATATCTCTCCATCTGTTTGTGTCGTCTTTGATTTCTTTCATTAGTGTCTTATAATTTTCTGAGTACAGGTCTTTTACCTCCTTCGTTAGGTTTATTCCGAGGTATTTTATTCTTTTTGTTGCAATGGTGAATGGGATAGTTTCCTTAATTTCTCTTTCTGCTCTTTCATTGTTAGTGTATAGAAATGCAACAGATTTCTGTGTGTTAATTTTGTATCCTGCAACTTTACCAAATTCATTGATGAGCTCTAGTAGTTTTCTGGTAGCATCTTCAGGATTTTCTATGTATAGTATCATGTCATCTGCAAACAGTGACAGTTTTACTTCTTTTCCAATTTGGATTCCTTTTATTTCTTTTTCTTCTCTGCTTGCTGTGTCAAGTTCTTCCAAAACTATGTTGAATAGTAGTGGAGAGAGTGCACATCTTTGACTTGCTCCTGATCTTAGAAGGAATGATTTCAGCTTTTCACCATTGAGAATGATGTTTGCTGTGGGTTTGTCATATATGGCCTTTATTATGTTGAAGTAGGTTCCCTCTATGCCCACTCTCTGGAGTTTTTACCATAAATGTGTGTTGAGTTGTGTCAAAATCTTTTTCTGCATCTATTGAGATGATCATGTGGTTTTGGTCCTTCAATTTGTTATTATGGTGTATGACATTTTTTGATTTGTGTATATTGAAGAATCCTTGCATTTCAGGGATAAACCCCACTTGATCATGTTGTATGATCTTTTTAATGTCTTGTGCGATTCTGTCTGCTAGTATTTTGTTGAGGATTTTTGCATCTAAATTCATCAGTGATATTGGTCTGTAATTTTCTTTTTTTTGTAATATCTTTATCTGGTTTTGGTATCAGGGTGATGGTGGCCACTTCGAATGAGTTTGGGAGTGCGCCTTCCTCTGCAAATTTTTGAAAGAGTTTGAGAAGGATGGGTGTTAGCTCTTCTGTAAATGTCTGATAGAATTCACCTGTGAAGCCATCTGGTCTTGGACTTTTGTTTGTTGAAATATTTTTAAGCACAGTTTCAATTTCATTACTTGTGATTGGTCTGTTCATATTTTCTATGTCTTCCTGATTGAGTCTTGGAAGGTTATACCTTTCTAAGAATCTGTTCATCTCTAGCAAGTTGTCCTTTTTTTTGGCATATAGTTAATTGTAGTAGTCTCTAATGATGCTTTTTATTTCTGCAGTGTCTATTTTAACTTCTGTTTCATTTATATATATATTTTTATATGAGTCCTCTCTCCCTGTTTCTTGATTAGTCTTGCCGAACATTGATCAATTTTTTTTATCTCCTCAAAGAACCAGCTTTTAGTTTTATTGTTTTTTTGCTATTGTTTTCTTTGTTCCTATTTTCTTTATTTTTGCTCTGATCTTTATGATTTCTCTCCTACTACTAACTTGTTTGTTCTTCTTTTTGTATTTGCTTTATGTGTAAGGTTAGATTGTTTATTTGGGATTTTTCTTGTTTCTTGAGGTAAGATTGTATTACTATAAACTTCCCTCTTAGAACTGCCTTTGCTGCATCCCACAAGTTTTGGATTGTTCTGTTTTCATTGTCATTTGTCTCTAGGTATTTTTTGATTTCCTCTTTGATTTCTTCAGTGACCTCTTGGTTATTTAGTAGCGTATTGTTCAATCATCTGTTTTTATACACATATCCCCTTATTCCCTCCCTCCCTCGACTCCCCCCCCACCCTCCCTCGAGTCCCCCCCATCCTCCCCATCTCAGTCCTCCAAGGCATCTTCCATCCTTGAGTTGAACTAGTAGCGTATTGTTTAGCCTCCATGTGTTTGTGTTTTTTACAGTTTTTTTTTTACTGTAATTGATTTCTAATCTCATAGCGTTCTTGTCAGAAAAGATACTTGATACAATTTCAATTTTCTTAAATTTACCAAGGCCTGATTTATGACTCAAAATGTGATCTATCCTGGAGAATGTTCCATGTGCACTTAGGAAGAAAATGTAATCTGATCTTTTGGATGCAATGTCCTATAGATATCTTTTAAATCAAGCTGGCCTAATGAGTCATTTAAAGCTTGTGTTTCCTTATTATTTTCTGTCAACATCATCTGTGCATTGATGTAAGTGGGGTGTTAAAAGTCCCCCACTATTATTGTGTTCTTGTCAATTTCCTCTTTCATAGTTGTTAGCATTTGCCTTATGTATTGAGATGCTCCTATTTTGGGTGCATATATATTTATAATTGTTATCTCTTCCTCTTGGATTAATCCCTCAATCTTTATGTAGTGTCCTTTCTTGTCTTTTGAAACATTTTTTTATTTTAAAGTCTATTTTATCTGATATGGGTATCACTACTACAGCTTTCTTTTGATTTCCACTTGCATGGAATATATTTTTCCATCCCTTTACTTTCCTTGTGTATGTGTCCCTAGGTCTGAAGTGGGTCTCTTGTAGACAGCATATATATGGGTATTGTTTTTGTATTCATTCAGCCAGTCTGTGTCTTTTGGTTGGAGAATTTGGTCCATTTACATTCAAGGTAATTATCAGTATGAATGTTCCTATTACCATTTTCTTAATTGTTTTGGGTTTGTTTTTGTAGGTTCTTTTCTTCTCTTGTGTTTCCCACTTAGAAAAGATCTGTTAGCATTTGTTATAAGGCTGGTTTGGTGGTGCTGTATTCTCTTAGTCTTTGCTTGTCTGTAAAGGTTTTGATTTCTCTCAAATCTACATGAGATCCTTTCTGGATAGAGTATTCTTGCTTGTAGGTTCTTCCCTTTCATCACTTTAAATATATCGTGCCACTGTCTTCTGGCTTGAAGAGTTTCTGCTGAGAAATCAGCTGTTAACCTTATGGGAATTCCCTTGTATGTTATTTGTCATTTTTCCCTTGTTGCTTTTAATAACTTTGTCTTTAATTTTTGTGAATTTTACTGCTGTGTGTCTTGATGTGTTTCTCCTTGAGTTTATCTTGCCTGGGACTCTCTGTGCTCCCTGAACTCAGGTATCTATTTCCTTTCCCATGTTAGGGAAGTTTTTCACTATAATCTCTTCCAATATTTTCTTAGGTCCTTTCACTCATCTCTTTCTGGGACCCCTATAATGCGAATGTTGATGTATTTAACATTGTCTCAGAAGTCTCTTCAGCTATCTTCATTTCTTTTCATTCTTTTTTTGTTCATTTTTTTTCCGCATCAGTGATTTTCACCATTCTGTCTTCCAGGTCACTTATTCGTTCTTCTGCCTCAGTTATTCTGCTATTGGTTCCTTCTAGTGTATTTTTCATTTTAGTTATTGTATTGATTTTCTCTGTTTCTTTGTTCTTTAATTCTTCTAGGTCTTTGTTAATCTTTTCTTGCATCTTTTCAATGTTTGCATGCAGTCATTTTTCAAAGTCCTGGAACACCTTCACTATCATTATTCTGAATTCTTTTTCTGGATGGTTACCTATCTCCCTTTCATTTAGTTCTTTTTCTGGAGATTTATCTTGTCCCTTCATCTGGCATAAAGTCCTCTGCATTTTTGTTTTCTCCAGCTTTCTGTGGCTGTAGTTTTCAGTTCCACAGAATGAAATACTGCTAATACTGCTGTCTGAGCTCTTGTGGAAGAAGCAATCTAAGAGGCTTCTGTTTGCTTCCTGAAGGGATGGACTGGTAGTGGGTAGAGTTGGGTGTTTGTTTGGTGGGCAGAGCTCAGTAAAAATTTAATCAGCTTGTCTGGCAATGGGTGGGGCTGGGTTCCCACCCTGTTGTTTGTTTGGCCTGAGGCACCCCAGCACTGGAGCTTACAAGCTCTTTGGTGGGGCTAATGATGGTCTCTGGGAGGGCCCACACCAATAAGCCCTTCCCAGAACTCCTACCACAAGTGTCCCTGTGCCTGCAGGGAGCCACAGCTGACCCCCACCTCCACAGGCAACCCTCCAACACCTGCAGGTAGTTCTGGCTCATTCTCCTATGTGGTCACTGTTCCTTCCCCTTGGGTCCTGGTGCACACACTACTTTTTGTGTGTCCTCCATGAGTGGAGTCTCTGTGTCCCCCAGTCCTGTGGAGGTCCTGCAATCAAATCCTGCTGGCCTTCAATGTCTGATTCTCTGGGGTTTCCTCCTCTCATTGCTGGACCCCAGGTTGGGAAGCCTGATGTGAAGCTCAGAGCCCTCACTCTAGTGGGTGGAGTTTTGTGGTATAAGTGTTCTCCAGTTTGTGAGTCGCCCCCTCAGCAGGTATGGGATTTGTTTTTATTGCAATTGCACCCCTCCTACAGTCTAATTGTGGCTTCTCCTTTGTCTTTGGATGTGGGGTGTCTTTTTTGGTGAGTTTCAGTGTCTTTCTTTCGATGATTGTTCAACAGTTAGTTGTAATTCCAATGCTCTTGCAAGAGGGAGTGAGCGCACATCCTTCTATTCTGCCATCTTGAACCATCTCTCTCCCCTATTATTTGTAGATTTTTTTGATGATGGCCACTCTGACCAGTGTGAGGTGATACCATACTGTAGTTTTGATTTGTGTTTCTCTGACAAATAGTGATGCTAAATATCTTTTCATGTGCATTTTGGCCATCTGTACGTCTTTGGAGAAATGTTTGCTTAGGTCTTCTGCCCATTTTTTGATTGGGTTTGTGTGTGTGTGTGTGTGTGTGTGTGTATGTGATATTGAGCTACATGAGCTCTTTCAGTCATTTCATTTACAAATATTTTCTGCCATTCTGTGGTTTGTCTTTTCATTTTGTTTATGGTTTCCTTTGTTGGGCAAAAGTTTTTCAATTTAATGAGGTCCCATTTGTTGATTTTTATTTTTATTACTCTGAGAGGTGGATCAAATAAGACTTTTTTCTTTTGTGAGCTGTTGCATTGTATTTTGCTGTATAGTGTGGAGGTATTCTTAACTATTTCTCCAAAAAATAGATAGTTATAAGACATGCTTATGTGCTAACTAATAATGTACTTGAATACATAAAACAAAATTTATGTAGAGGCACAAACTGAGACCCTGAATAGCCAAAACAATCTACAGAAATAAAAACAGAGCTGGAGAAATAAGGCCTCCCTGACTTCACACTATACTACAAAGCTACAGTAATTGTGGTACTGGCACAAAAATAGAAATATAGATCAATGGGATAGGTTAGAAAGTCCAGAGATAAACCCATGCACCTATGGTCACCTAATCTATGACAAAGGAGGCAAGAATGTACAATGGGGAAAAGACAGTCTCTTCAATACGTGGTGCTAGGAAAACTGGACAGCTACATGTAAAAGAATGAAATTAGAATACTCCCTAATACCATACGCAAAAGTAAACTCAAAATTAATTAAAAACCTAAATGTAAGGTCAAACACTATAAAGCTCTTAGAGGAAAACATAGGAAAGATACTCTTTGAGGTAAGTCTCAGCAAGATCTTTTTTGATCCACCTCCTAGAGTAGTGAAAATAAAAACAAAATTTAAAAAATGGGATGTAATTAAACTTAAAATCTTTGCAAAGTGAAGGAAACCAAAACCAAATGAAAAGACAACTCTCAGAATGGGAGAAAATATTTCCAGGTCAAGCAACTGACAAAGGAATAATCTCCAAAGTATACAAATAGCTCAGGCAGCGCAATAAAAACAAAAACAAAGCAAAAAAAAAAAAAAGAACAAAAATCCCAATCCAAAAATGGGCAGAAGACTTAAATAGACATTTCTCCAAAGAAGACATACAAATGGCCAATAAACATATGAAAAGATGCTCAACATCACTAATCATTAGAGAAATGCAAGTCAAAACTACAATGAGGTATCATCTCACATTGGTCAGAATAGCCATCAACAAAAGGTCTGGAAACAATAGATGATGGAGAGGGTGTGGAGAAAAGGGAACCCTCCTGTACTGCTGGTGGGAATGTAAATTGATACAGCCACTATGGAAAATAGTATGGAGGTTTCTTAAAAAACTTATAATAGAATTACCACATGACCCAGCATTCCCACTACTGGGCATATACCCATAGAAAACAATAATTCAAAAAGACACATGCACCCCAATGTTCATTGCAGCACTATTTATGCTAGCCAGGTCATGGAAGCAACCTAAATATCAGGCGAATGGACAAAAACAATTGACAGATGAATGAATAAAGAGGATGTGGCACATATATACAGTGGAGTATTAGCCATGAAAAGGAAAGAATTTGGATCATTTGTAGAGATGTAGAATGACCTAGAGACGGTAATACAGAGTGAAGTAAATCAGAAAAATATAGTATATTAACATACATATGTGGGAGCTGGAACAATGGTATAGATGAACCTGTTTTCAAAGCAGAAATAGAGACACAGATGTAGAGAACAATCATGGACACCAAGGGGGTAAAGGCAGTTGAGATGAATTGGGAGATTGGGATTAACATATATACACTACTATGTATAAAATAGATAACTAATGAGAACTTGCTGTATAGCAGAGGGAACTCTACTCTGTGCTCTGTGGAAACCTAAATGGGAAGGAAATCCAAAAATAGGTGATATATATATACATATAACTGATTTACTTCACTGTACAGCAGAAACTCATGCAACATTGTAAAACAACTATAACCCTATAACAAAAGAAAAAGAATAATGAGAACACTAGGTTAGAGAGGTTAATTAACTTACCCCAAACTGCAAGCCTAGTAAGTGGTGTAGGGCTGAATTTATATCAGGCAATCTGGCTTCACTAATGATACTCACAATACCCACTCTAGGATATCTTATTGTGTGTGTGTGTGTGTGTGTGCACGCGTGCACACGCGTGCACAATTATACTAAAAATGTAGTTACCAAAACGTGTTATGAAGACATGTAGTTTGGGGTTTAGCTGATTCTAGAAGGAATGTGCTCTACCACCAGACATGCCCAAGTAGACCTAAATATACATTCTACAGTTTCAGGGATGTCTTAGCCAGATGAAATGCCTAACTTGATGCTATAATTTTATGGCTCCAATTTTAACAATTTCCTGAACAGTACCATATCCTCACACAAACAGTTCTCTTTTATTTTCATAAATGTATTATATCTCCATATAAACAATTTCCTTATATTTTCATAAATCTGGACAAAGTCTTTCTAGAGTTGAAGCATTTGGTAATGTGCTATACAAATTAAATAGATAATTGTCACCTTTTTCCCCAAGTTAATATTTTTAAGAAATCCAAGTATATAAGAATAAAAAAAAAAAAAAGAAATACAAGTGTAGTGTGAAATTTTAATATAATTCAGTTTTTGATGGATCAAGTAGCCAAATGTTATTAAGGCTACAAGGCTTTTGAATCACATAATTATTTATAACTATATATTGAAAATTTTACTTTATAAACAAAAACTAAACCTTATTTTCCAGCATTCACTGAACATTTACAAAAATTGTAAAAATATCAAGTTTAAAAATTTTCAGAGAAAGTAGTCTAAGTATGAAAGAGTTTGAAACAACTAACAAATTTGATTTAATTTAAATATAGATTAACTTTACAATATTTAGTTTACCATTCGTTTTTAAAAAAATTTATTGAGGTATAGTTGATTTATAATGTTATGTTAGTTTCTTCTGTAAAGCAAAATGAATCAGTTATATATATATATATATATATATATATATTTTTTTTTTTTTTTTAGATTGTTTTCCCATATAGTAGTTTACCATTCATGAAGATGGTCTATATCTCCGTTTACTTAGGTCATCTTTAGGTGTTCAATGAAATTTCAGAGTTTTCTCTATAAGGGCCATGAGTAATTCTTCTTATGTTTATTTCTAAGTATTTTTATGTTGTTATTGTGATTATTTTATGTTACTTTTACATTTTTATTGGCAATAAATGGTTTTGTAGGAAAGCTATTATTTTGTTTACATTTTGTGGCTATATATTCAATATTTTCTTAATATGATAGTTGCTCTTAGAACACATCTTTATTCTTTTTGGATCTGTTTATCTCTTATTTTGTTTGCTTGTGATATTTTGTCAACTAAATCCTGCAGAATACTGTTGTGTATTAGTGGTGATAGTTAGCATTTTGGTCTTCCTGACATTAGTGGATGTAGTTCTAATGTTTCACCACTAAGATTTGTCTTTCTTGTAGGTTTACTTGAATACTGTTTCCTGGCTTTGATGGAAATGATTTTATTATTTCAACTGTATACTTCATATGTCCTGCAAGTTTCTTTTTTTTAAGCTCTTTATTAGAGTATAATTCCTTTACACTGTTGTGCCAGTGAATCAACAAAGTGAATCAGCTGTATTTATACATATAAACCCATATCCCCTCCCTCCTATGACTCCTTCCCATCCTCCCTATCCCACCCCTCTAAATCATCACCAATTATTGAGTTGCTCTCCCTGTGTTATGCAACAGCTCCCCACTAGCTATCTATTTTACATTTGGTTGTGTATATATGTCAATGCTAGTCTCTCACTTCATCCCAGCTTCTCCTTTGCTCCCCCACCCTGTGTCCTCAAGTCTGTTCTCTACATCTACATCTTTTTCTTTCCCTGTCACTGGATTCATCAGTAACATTTTTTTAGATTCCACATATATGAGTTAGCATAAGGTATTTGTTTTTCTCTTTCTGGCTTACTTTGCTCTGTATGACAGACTCTAGGTCCATCCACCTCACTACAAATAACTCAATTTCATTCCTCCCTATGGCTGAATAATATTCCATTGTATATATGAGCCATATCTTCTTTATCCATTCATCTGTTGATGGGCATGTAGGTTGCTTTCATATCCTGGCTATTGTAAATAGTGCTGCAACGAACAACTGACCGGTGCAAGGTGATACCTCATTGTGGCTTTGACTTATATTTCTCTAATGATTAGTGGTGTTGAGTATCTTTTCCTGTGTTTGTTAGCCATCTGCATGTCTTCTTTGGAGAAATGTTTATTTAGGTCTTCCACCCATTTTTGGATTGGGTTGTTTTTTGCTATTGGGCTTCATGAGCTGCTTGTGTATTTTGGAGAGGAATCCTTTGTCACTTCGTTGGCAAATATTTTCTCCCATTCTGAGGGTTGTCTTCTTGTCTTGTTTATAGTTTCTTTTGCTGTGCAAAACCTTTTAAGTTTCATTAGGTCCCATTTGTTTATTTTTAAATTTATTTCCATAATTCCAGGAGGTGGGCCCTAAAGCATCTTGCTTTGATTTATGTCATAGAGTGTTCTGTGCATGTTTTTCTCTTAGAGTTTTATAGTGTCCAGTCTTACATGTAGGTCTTTAATCCATTTTGAGTTTTTCTTTGTGTGTGTGTGTGTGTGTGTGTGTATGGTGTTAGGAAGCATTCTAATTTCATTCTTTTACATGTAGCTGTCCAATTTCCCCAGCACCACTTATTGAAGAGGCTATGTTTTTTTCCATTGTATATTCTTGCCTCCTTTGTCAAAGATAAGGTGCCCATATGTGCTTGGGTTTATCTCTGGGCTCTCTATTCTGTTCCATTGACCTTCCTTTCTATTTTTGTGCCAGTACCATACTGTCTTGATCACTATGGCCTTGTAGTATAGCTTGAAGTCAGGAAGCCTGATTCCACCAACTCAGTCTTTCCATCTCAAGATTGCTTTGGCTATTTACAGTCTTTTGCATTTCCATACAAATGTAAAATTTCTTTTTCTAGTTCTGTGAAAAATGCCATTGGTAATTTGATAGGGATTCTATTGAATCTGTAAATTGTTTTGGGTGGCATATTCATTTTCAAAATGTTGATTCTTCCAATCCAAGAATGGGGTATAAAAATATGGAATGCTTCACAAATTTGTGTATCATCCTTGCACAAAGACCATGATAATCTTCTCTGTATAGTTACAATTCTAGTGTATGCACTGCCAAAATGAGCTCCTGCAAGTTTCTTGAAAGACATTTTTTTCAGCTTATGAGAGTTCTGTTATAATGTTAGATTGCCAAGATTTTTTTCTGTGAAATAGTGGATGTGGGATTTTTGCCAACCATTTTTTCCGTATCTGTTGAGATGATAATATTTTTTCCTTTAATCTGTTAAAGATAGACTTCCTAATATTCTGTCCTTGCATTGCTGAAATAAACCTCACTAAGTTATGCTCTACTATTCTCTTAATATGCTGCTGGACTTGATTTGCAAATATTGTATTTGAATTTTTTTCATTTGTGTTAATAAGCAGCAATGTAGTATATTGGTTAGAAATATGGACTCTGTAGTCAAAATATCTGAATTTGAATTGTGGTTTAATCATTTATTAGCCCTGTGATCTTGGACACATTTCTTATATTCTTTCCTTATTTGTAAAATAGGGATAATAATAGTACTTATTCTGTATGTTTATTAAGAAGATTAAATGTGTTCATATATATTCTAGTTATCTCTTATTGTGTAACAAATCCAATGGGTATATGTCTGCATTGGTTAGAACCTATTGAAATGCCAATTTCTTTTCCTGTTATCTTTTGATGTATAACAACAACAAAAAACTTAGTCGCTTAAGACAATGACTATTCTTATTATGTCTCGTAATTCTCTGGGATCAGCTGTGTAGTTCTCATATATGTGGTATTGAGTCAATCAGCTGGAAGCTCAGTGGGGTTGGAATGTCCAAGATGGCTCACTTGTATGACTGGCAGTTGATGCTACAACTGAGGCTGTGTTTGGAAGTGCCTGAATGTTGTCTAACTATGTGGCTTGGCCTTCTCACAGTCTATAGGCTGGTTCTTGAAGAAGAGTTTCAAAAGAGAGCATTGCATAAGAACCAGAGGAAAGCTGCAAGTCTTCTTATAACAGATTTTGAGATCTCAGAATATTACTTCCACTGGAGCTCAAGATCTTCCAAGCTCATGGAAGATACTGGCAGAATTTATTTCATTGTGGTTGTAGAAACAAGTATCCATAGTCTTGCTGTCAACTAAGGAGGGAAGGATTTCTCTCTGCTCCTAGAGGCCACCCTCAGGTCTAAGCCATGTGGCCCTCTCATAACATGACACCTTACTTCTTCAAAGCAAGAAGGATAATCCTTTTTCAGTATGCTATTTCAAAGTTTTATACAAACATAATCATGACATTGACTATCTCATCACCTTTGTCATATAGCATAACCGGGAGTGACTATCCCATCATATTCCACTCTCATGTAGGGCAGGTACACCAAGGATTGAGAATCTTGGAAATTTTAATTTTAGAAATTTTCCTATCACAAACGGCAAAAGGCATGAACAAGGAAACTATGGAAAATAGAAATGGCCATTAAAGACATGGGAAATGATAGTAATAAAATAAATGTAATTTTAAAAAGTTGCCCTTTTTCCCTTTGTCAGATTGGTAAATAGTTACAAAGACCGATAGCTAAGTATTGGGCAGAATGTGGGGAATTTGTCATTTCTACATACTCGGCATGATGGTAAAAAATCAGTACAATCTTTCATAAGGACAATCTGGAAGTTGAAAATATTATTACTTGTATTTTTATAGTTTGGTATTCATTGAGGCCCTGTTTGTAATAGCAAAACAATAGGAAAGCACCTAAGTGTACAATAATGTGGGATTAGTTAATTAAATCAGATTTTCAAATAGATAGACTTTGCAACCATACTTAATTACTTAGGGAAATGTTCGTTAAAAAGCAGATTAAAATGTCCAGAATTATCTCCTTTTAAGAAAAGTTTCCAATGTGCTGATTTTAAGGGCTCTTTCGGGTTGGGGGTGGTCAGACACAAGGATATTTCACTTCACATAAGAAGCAACTCCTCCACACTTCTCCAAGCATTCATTCTCTTAGTGTAGGGTTATATGAGGTGTATTGGAAGAAGTTTGAGTGAAATGGTAGTGGTAGGCATCATGCCATGTAGAACAAGATATGCGTAATGCTTTGAGGGAACTCAGAACTGTGCTCACTTTCTACATTGAGAAGCAGTGTGGAACACTAGAAAGAGTATGGGATTAGGAATAAGAAGATTTATCCTCTATTTCACTCACTTGTTATGACATCTTTGACACGTCTTTTCACCTCTATAAGCCTGAGTTTTCCCATCTATGCAATGAAAAGATTGGACTCTATCAGTGCTTCTCAACTCTGACTGCACATTAGAATTACCTGGGAATTAAAAAAAAAATACTGGTGCCTGGGGCTCCACTCATGACCAATTAAATATGAATTTCTGGTAATAAGGCTAAGAAGACTGGCATTTTGGTAAAGGTTCACCTCCGTTCCAGGAGATTTTGATGTTTAAGTCAGGGTTGAAAGCCATTCAAGTAGCTGATTTCTACAGACCCTCTCAACTCTGATATTTGAGATTCCACAATCCTTTGAGAGACCACGATATGACAATGAGGTGGTTCTACCAGTTCTACCCCCCCCCCAAAGGACACACAAGGTATATGTGGATCATGGGATTCAATGAGAGAGCTATACAGCCAGCTCTCAAGGACTGGTGGGAAAGCAAACACTGGATAGAATGGAACTGATGTTAACACATGTCCCCAAGTTTCCCTCTCTTGTGCCCTAGTTCTCTAGATTTTTCAAGATGCTAAGCTTAGAAAGCTTTGGCCACATCTGATCTCAGCCCACTCTTTAGGTAAGTTGAAGTGGGTTGGAATTTTTCAAAAGGGATATTTAAGATGAAACAATTACAAAAACAGAGAGGCCATGGTGTTGATGGAGAACATAGTTTTTAGTTCTCATGTAGCCACTTCATAGACTAGCTGACTCATAGCATATAAGGCATCTGGCCCCAATTCTGATTATTTACCTCAAAATTGAAATTGATTTGTGTTGTTGCCCAAGATGTCCAGACTTTAGCACAGGTGAATTCAGGCAGGCTGTTGTTCTAGGTCTTCAGGTTATCAGCCCTGATTCCCAGGCAGTCCCCTTTGTCTGAGGCATGTGACACCTTCTGGTCCCACAGCTGCCCTGGACCCAAGACTACCGCTACCCTTAAGAGACATACTTCCCTCACCTGGGGGCTGGGTAGATGGCCTCCACTAACTGGGCATCCATATCCTGCTATACTTCCTTTTGGAGGCCCAGCGGATTCATTTCACAAAAAAGTCTGATTATATGCCTGGGACCAGATCTTTCAATGGATATCATTTGCCTGATGTGGATTCCCTTCCCTGTGTTAAGAACATACTCTCCCTCTGTGAAACTGGATTCCAGCCATTGATTGTAGCTGATGTGTCTGCTCCTTCTAACTTTGTTATGAAGATAATTTTCATGGAAAGATCCACATGTTGGCCTGGAGACCCTGAGGAGAGCTAGCTTGCCAATGGTGGTTCTATATATACCATTTAGAGAAAAGCCACAGAAAAGGCAGCACAAGATGCATTCTGAGAAGGGTCAGCAGTAAAACCTAGGAGGTCATATTCTTTCATCAAATTCAATGAACAAGAGTGACATCACCAAGATTATAAAATAGGTCATTTCTAAATTTATTGACCCTTAGAAGAAAAACAGCTGACAACTACTCATGAACAAGACACCACTGAGAAAATGCTATAATATAGGGGTGAGGATAAAGCAATCCTCCTGTACCACAGAGACCAAAACAGACTACATTAAAAGGATAAGAGGAATGGCTACATGCTGACCACATTGCCCCTCACCCAGTCCAGTGCAGCAACACACTGAGAGGTCTCCGTTGAGCCTATAGTTCCTCCAGTGGGAAAATAGAGCTCATCGTGGACATCCAGCTTACCCAGGTTTATAGGTTGCTTCTTGGTAGCCCCCACTTTGGTCTCACCCCATGGGGATTGTAGGGGAATCTGAATGACTTGACCACTAGGAATCTGATTGTGACAGAGAAGGGGGGAAGGGGCTTACAACAACCAGCACCTGGATCTTGGCAGACCAATTTTATATCTGCAGCAAACCAGTAGTAGTCCTAACCTGGCCCATATGCAGAGCCAAGACAATGGCACAGTCTGACGATGGAACTTGGTGGGGTGAAGGTCTGCCTGGTTTGTGTCTTCCCAAGAGGATCCTTGCTAGTCCTGTAGCCTGGTCTTCCCCCATCCAAGCAGGGTAGCCCAGTCCACTGCTGAGTGTAGCTCCTGGTAAAACTCAACCAGAAAGCCTGGTTGGAACACCTTAAAACCTGAGTAGCACAGCAAAACTTGAGCAGAGCTAATCATTAGCAGACCAAAATCAGTGGCCCTGATTGGCCATGAACTGGAACATGAGTAGTCTTGATTTAAGACCACAAACAAAAAGTGTTGCTGAACTTGGTGCCAAGTCTCCTGCTCTGCCTAGGCAGGGAAATTAATACCCTTGCTTATTGCTAAATACAGCCTTCATTCTATCTGACCAGGGGACCTAACCAAAACACATGGGTAGCTTCATGGCTCATCTAATGGCTGCCCTTATACATGAATAGAGAGCACAGTCCATGGCTTTGCCCATGTGCAGAAAAAAAACAGGTGGTCTTGTCTGGCCAGGGAATTCAGTGCATAGTCTTTCTTCATTTGGGCCTTCAAACAACATGCTGTGCAGGCCTTGAGGCCCAAGGCACTTTCCTGCCAAGGCAAGGAAGCTTATTCATACCCCCACCTATTATTAAGTATAGTACAGTCAAGACCACCTAGTAAGCTTAACCATAGAATCCACACAACCACAGAGCTCATTCTATAGCTTTCTTTGGGCAAGAAACCAAGCCAGCAATTCTACCCAATTGTTCTCAGCCTGTAGCACTCCCCCAAACTCAGAGCTCAGGCAGTGGCCTTGTCCCAAAATAGACCCTGATAGCATGCCCTACTTGCCCAAGAGCATTACCAGTACACACATCCCGAAAACCAAACTGAGCTAACTGGTGAAGTACTATCTCTGCCAAAGTAAACCTGTAAAGTCCAGAAGAGGAGACCACTTACTCAAATGAGCAGATACCAATCTAAGGAATCAAGGATCACAAAAAATCAAGTAAATATGACATCATAAAAGCAAACTAATAAAGCTTCAATAGCTGATGCTAAATAACTGTAGCTCTATGAACTGTCAGACAAAGAATTTAGAATATATCTCCTAGAGAAGTTTAGTGAACTGCAAGAACACACAGACAACCAAATGAAATTAAGGAAACAATGCATGAACAAAGCAAGAAGCTCAACAAAAAAATAGAGGCCATAGCGCACACGCATCCCAAAGAGAAATCATAGCATAGAAAGATACAATGACTGAACTAAATAACTCGACAGAAAGCCTCAGAAGCACACTGGACCATGCAGAGAAAGAATCAATGATCTAGACACAGGACATTGGAAATTATCCAGTCACAGAAGAAAAATAAAAAAGATAAAAAAGAATGAAGACAGCCTATGATATTTATGAGACACACTCAAAAGAAACAATGTCCACATTTATAGGAATTCTAGAAAAAGAGAAAGGAACAGAAAGTATTTTTAAAGCAGAAATGGCTGAAAGTTTCCCAAACTTGGGGGGAGAAATAAACATCTAGGTTCATGAGGCCACAAGTTTCCCAAATAGATTGAATGTGAACAGAAATACACCAAGATACATTAATACATTATATAATTCAATTGTCAGAAAACAATTTTGAAAACAGCAAGAGAAAAGAGAGAATTTACATACAAGGGCACCACGATAAAACAATGGGCAGATATCTCAACAGAAACTTTCATGCCAGGAGATAATAGAATGATATATTCAATTTGTTGAAAGAAAAAAATGTCAACTGAGAATTTTATACCTGGCAAATCTGGCAAATGAAGAAATAGAATTTCCCCCCAAAACAAAAAGCTAAGAGAGTTCATCACCACCAGACATGCCTCACAAGAAATGCTACAGCGAGTTTTCTGAGTAAAAGGATGTTAACATAATAAAAGCATAAAAAGTAGTGTAAAACTCACTGGTAGTGGTAAATACATAGTCAAAGGTATATTCTGTAATTTGGTAATGGTGGTGCATAATTTACTTACAAATGTAGTTTAAAAGTCAAAAAACAAATGGAGTAAAAATAAACATAACTACAACAGTCTGCTACTGGATATATAATACAAATATGTAAGCTGTCACATCAATAACATAAATCTGAAGGGGATGAGAAATAAAAGTGTAAACCCTAGGAATGCTATTAAAGATAGGTTGTTATCAGTTTAATATAGGGTGTTATATTTTAAGATATTTTATGTAAGCCTCATGAGAGCCACAAGGGAAACCTCTGTAGTAAGTACATAAAAGAACATGATAAAGAACTTAAAGCCTACAGATACCAAAAGACATGAAAACACACACAAAATAACACCAGATAAAGCAAGGAAAAATGGATCTACAAACACCCAGAAAACAATTTAAAAAATGAAAATAGTAAATTCTTACTTATAAAATAATTACTTTAAATATAAATGGATTAAATCCTCCAATCAAAAGACAGAATGGCTAAATGGATTAAAAAAATGATCCAGTGGTATGCTGCTTACAAGAGACTCACTTTAGTCCTAAAGACACATGTAGATTGAGAGTGAAGGGATGGAAAAGGATACTTTAAGCAAATGGTAACCAAAAAAAGTGGGGTAGTTATACTTATACCAGGGAAAATGACATTAAAATAAAAATGGTAAAAAGAGACAATGAAGGTAATTATATAATGATAAAGGGGTTAATCCACTAAGAAGATGTAATAATTGTAAATATTTATGCACCCAACATTGGAGCACAAAGACATACAAATCAAAAACTAACAGAACTAAAAGGATAAAAAAAAAAAAGCAACACAATAATTGTTGGGGGATATTAATACCTCACATTCAACAATTGATAAATCACCCAGACAAAGATTCAATAAAGAGGGAGGAGGAAAGATGGTGGCAAAGTAGAGGGACGTGGAATGAATCTCTCTCCACAGATGCATTGGGAATGCAACAAAAGATGCAATAATTCCCACAGAGAACCAACTGAACACCAGCAGATGACCTCGGACACCAGAAAGGACTGCAAGGATCCTGACGTAACTGGTAGGGAGGCATCTACGATGGCTCAAACAGGGTGAAGCTGTGGAGCTGTGGCAGACGGGAGGGAGTGAGAAACACACAGAGGGTCTGGACAACAGCTCAACGTTCCTGGACTGAGACATGGATTCACAGCTGAGCAGAGGGTCCAGGAGCCAGACCGTGGGAACTAGAGAGCTGGTTCGGGGTGAGAGAAATTGTTGCCAGTAAGGTGATGGACTGAGAGGACAGGAGGGAAGAGGTCCACGGCGAGGAGTGCCTGCCCCTGAGAGCTGCCCAGCCATGATGGCAGCTGGATGTTGCAGGCCCATGGGCAGGGGGGAGGAGCCACAGGCATAGCCTCTCTCTCTCTTTCAGTGCCTGCAGTGGGCAGTGGAGAGACCCCCTGTGGGCCACCTAAGGCACTCAGGGATAATAAGGACCCTCAGGCACTTGGGTGGAGCTAGATTAAAACCCCTTGGAATGCCAGCAGCAGGGAGGCTGCCAACAACAACAAAAAAAAAACACCCTGAGAGAGGCGCAACTCTGAGACTTTCTGTTTACACTAGAGTCAGCTGCGTCCCTCTGCAACAGGCACCTCCAAGCCCAACTGAAACAACAGTGTGCCACTGCTCACTCACTCCCAGGGAAAGGAGCCACTATTGTACCCTCTCCCTCCCCACACACCAATGCTTACAGATGAACAATAAAGGAAGCTCTGCTAGTCACATAATAATACAAAATACCCAAGGCCAGTAGAAGGACACTTACAGCTGAGACTCTAAGGAAATAGAAATATTAGTATCAATTCTATTGAACTGGTCCATGCTGGGATCAGTTCTGTTTCTTTTTTTTTTCTTTATTAATTACAATCTTAGTCCTAAGGGATCTACAAGTTTTATAACATATTTTTAATTCTATTCTTTATTCTATTTTGATTTTTTTGCCTTTTTATATACTTCTATTTCTAGCTAAGTTTTTGGTAGTACAGAAAATATATCTCTCATACTTTCCTTTCATCCCTATCTTTTATACATTTCTATTCCTTTCTTTTTATTTGCATATTTCCAATCACACTACACTCTTCTGTTCCCCTGTCTTCCATCCATTTTTGGTTTATTTTACCTTAACATACTTATAAGCAACATTATCGATCTGCTCAGACTCCTTGCTCTATTCTCCAGATGACATACTGCCTTGGTATTTAATATTAGGTTTTTGTCTTTATCTTAGTTCTTAGTACAATTGTCTAATTTCATTCTGAGAATCTCCATTCTGTCTGGTGGTACTATAGCTCTTTTTTATATTTGATACTAGCTTACAAAATCTCCCTGAATTAGTATTTGTATGTGTAAGGTGTTATTTGATTGTTTGTGTTTGCTTTACTTTCTGTTTTGTTCTATTTTAGTTTTCAATTTCTGTTGGGTTTCTCTTTGAATATCTGATAACATACTGGGGTTCTACTGTCAAGTCTTTCCAGAGCCTTATGTCCTAATGGATTCAGTAATTGTGTGTCTTATACATGTATGTGTTTCCTAGACTTAGTAATTGTTTAACCCAATACTCAGACAGTAGTCTGGGGCTTGGACAGTCTTCTATAAACCCCTCTATCGCCGGGACAAGCAACCCCAGATATTTGGACTACCATGAGGAAATATAGAAACACCATGCAGGCAAAGAAACAGGAAAAAAAAACCCCCAAGACCAAATAAATGAGGAAGAAATAGGAAAAATGCCTGAAAAAGAATTCAGAGTAATGATAGTAAAAATGATACAAAATCTCAATAACAAAATAGAGAAAGTACAAGAAACAGTTCATAAGAACTCAGAAAACCAAACAGCAATGGATAACAAAATAACTGAAATTAAAAATACTCTAGATGCTAAAACCAGCAGAATGACTGAGGCAGAAGAACGAATAAGTGAGTTGGAAGATAGAATGGGGGAAATAAATGCACCAGAGCAGGAAAAGAAAAAAGAATAAAAAGAATAGAAGACAGTCTCAAAGACCTCAGTGATAACATTAAGCATACCAACATTCAAAATATAGGCATCCCAGAAGAAGAAGAAAAAAAGAAACGGTCTGAGAAAGTACTTGAAGTGGTTATAGAGGAAAACTTCCCCAACATGGGAAAGGAAATAATTAACCAAGTCCAAGAAGAATAGAGAGTCCCATACAGAATAAACCCAAGGAGAAATACACCAAGGTACATATTAATCAAAGTAATGACAGTTAAACACAAAGAAAAAATATTAAAGCAGCAAGAGAAAAGCAACAAATAACATATAAGGGAAAACCCATACGGATAACAGCTGACCTTTCTATAGAAACTCTTCAGGGCAGAAGGGAAAGGCAGGATATACTGAAAGTCCTGAAAGAGAGAAACCTACAGCCAAGAATACTGTACCCAGCAAGAATCTCATTCAGATTCGATGGAGAAATCAAAAGCTTTCCAGACAAGCAAAAGTTAAGAGAATTCAGCACCACCAAACCAGCCTCACAACAAGTGCTAAAGGAACTTCTCTAAGGAGGAAACACACTAGAAGGAAAAAAACCTACAAATACAAACCCAAAACAATTAAGAAAATGGTGAGCAGAACGCACATGTCAATAACCATCTTAAATGTAAATGGATGAAATGCTCCAACCAAAAGACACAGACTGGCTGAATGGATATAAAACCAAGACCCTTCTATATGCTGCCTACAAGAAACCCACTTCAGACCAAGGGATACATATAGACTGAAAGTAAAGGGATGGAAAAAGATATTCCATGCAAATGGAGGTCAAAAGAAAGCTGGAGTAGCAATACTCATATCAGACAAATTAGACTTGAAAGTAAAGTCTATTGCAAGAGACAAGGAAGGACACTACATAATGATCAAGGGATCCATCCAAGAAGAACATATCATAATGGTAAATATCTATGCCCCCAGCATAGGAGCACCTCAAAACAAAAGGCAAATGCTAACAGCCATAAAAGGGGAAATCAAAAGTAACACAATAATAGTGGGAGACTTGAACACCCCACTTACATCAATGGACAGATCATCCAAACAGAAAATAAATAAAGACACACAAGCTTTAAATGACACATTAGACCATCTCAACTTAATTGATATTTATAGGCCATTCCATCCAAAAACCACAGAAGACACTTTCTTCTCAAGTGCACCCAGTCATTCTCCAGGATAGATCACATCTTGGGTCACAAATCAAGCCTCAGTAAATTCAAGAAAATTGAAATCATATCAAGCATCTTCTTCTCTCACCACAGTGCCATGAGACTAGGTATCAATTACAGGGAAAAAACTGCAAAAAATACAAACACATGGAGGCTAAACAATTCACTATTAAACAACCAAGAAATTATTAAAATAATCAAAGAAGAAGTCAAAAAATATCTAGAAACAAATGACAAGGAAAACACAACAATCCAAACCCTATGGGATGCAGCAAAAGCAGTTCTAAGAGGGAAGTTTATAGCAATACATTCCTACCTTAAGAAACAAGAAAAATATCGAATAAACAACTGAACCTTACACCTAAAACAACTAGAGAAAGAAGAACAAAGAAACCCCAAAGTGAGCAGAAGGAAAGAAATCATAAAGATCAGAGCAGAAATAAATGAAAAAGAAAGGAAGGAAGCAATAGCAAAAAATAATAAAACTAAGAGCTGGTTCTTTGAGAAGATTAACAAAATTGATAAACCATTAGCCAGACTCATCAAGAAAAAAAGGGTGAAGATGCAAATCAACAGAATTATGAAAAAGGAGAAGTAACAACGGATACCACAGAAATACAAAAGATCATGAGAGACTACTAGAAGCAACTATATGCCAATCAATTGGATAACCTGGAAGAAATGGATACATTCTTAGAAAAATACAATCTTCCAAGACTGAACCAGCAAGAAATACAAACTATGAACAGACCAATCACAAGTATGGAAATTGAGGCAGTGATTAAAAATCTCCCAACAAACAAGTGCCCAGGGCCAGATGGATTCATGGGTGAATTCTATCAAACATTTAGAGAAGAGCTAACACCTATTCTTCTCAAACTCTTCCAAAATAATGCAGAAGGAGGAAAACTCCCAAACTCATTCTACAAAGCCACCATCACCCTGATACCGAAACCTGACAAAGATGTCACAAAAAAAGAAAATTGCCGACCAATATCACTGATGGATATAGATGCAAAAATCCTCAATAAAATACTAGCTAGCAGAATCCAACAGCACATAAAAAAATTATACACCATGACCAAGTGGAGTTTATCCCTGAGATGCAAGGTTTCTTCAGTATACGCAAATCAATCAACGTGATACATCATATCAACGAATTGAAGGATAAAAACCATATGATCATCTCAGTAGATGCAGAAAAAGCTTTTGACAAAATTCAACATCCATTTATGATAAAAGCTCTTCAGAAAATGGGCATAGAAAGAAATTATCTCAACATAATAAAAGCCATATATGAGAAACCAAAAGCAAACATCATTGTAAATGGGGAAAAACTGAAAGCATTCTCTCCAAGAACAGGAACAAGACAAGGGTGTCAACTCTCACCATTATTATTCAACATAGTTTTGGAAGTATTAGGCACAGCAATCAGAGAAGAAAAAGAAATCAAAGGAATCCAAATTGGAAAAGAAGAAGTAAAATTATCACTCTTTGCAGATGACATGATATTATATATAGAAAACCCTAAAGACTCTATCAGAAAACTGCTAGCAGTAATTAATGAGTTTAGTAAAGTAGCAGGATACAAAATTAATGCACAGAAATCTCTTGCATTCCTAAACACTAACAATGGATGAGCAGAAAGAGAAATTAAGGAAACTCTCCCATTCACCATTACAACCAAAAGAATAAAATACCTAGGAATAAACCTGCCTAAGGAGGCAAAAGATCTGTATGCAGAAAACTTTAAGACACTGATGAGAGAAGTCAAAGATGACACAAACAGGTGGAGAGACATACCATGTTCCTGGATTGGAAGAATCAACATCGTGAAAATGACTGTACTACCCAAAGCAATTTACAGATTCAATGCAATCCTGATCAAATTACCAATGGCATTTTTCACAGAACTAGAGCAAGAAATCTTACGATTTGTTTGGAAATGCAAAAGACCCCGAATAGCCAAAGCAATCTTGAGAAGGAAAAACGGAGCTGGTGGAATCAGGCTTCCTGACTTCAAACTATACTACAAGGCCATAGTGATCAAGACAGTATGGTACTGGCACAAAAATAGAAAGGAAGATCAATGGAACCGAATAGAGAACTCAGAAGTAAGCCCAAACACATATGGGCACCTTATCTTTGACAAAGGAGGCACGAATATACAATGGACAAAAGACAGCCTCTTCAATAAGTGGTGCTGGGAAAATTGGACAGCAACATGGAAAAGAATGAAATGAGAACACTTCCTAACACCATACACAAAAATAAACTCCAAATGGATTAAAGACCTACATGTAAGGCCAGACACTATAAAACTCCTAGAGGAAAACATAGGCAGAACACTCTATGACATCCATCAAAGCAAGATCCTTTTTGACCCACCTCCTAGAATCATGGAAATCAAATCAAGAATAAACAAATGGGACCTCATGAAACTTAAAATCTTTTGCACAGTGAAAGAAACCAGAAACTAGACTAGAAGGCAACCTTCAGAATGGGAGAAAATAGTTGCCTATGAAACAATGGACGAAGGATTAACCTCCAAAATATACAAGCAGCTCATGAAGCTTAATGCCAAAAAAGCAAATAACCCAATCCACAAATGGGCAGAAGACCTAAATAGACATTTCTCCAAAGAAGACATACAGATGACCAACAAACAACAAAAAAGATGTTCAACCTCACTAATCATCAGAGAAATGCAAGTCAAAGCTGCAATGTGGTATCACCTCACACTAGTCAGAATGGCCATCATCACAAAGTCTGGAAACAACAAATGTTGGAGAGGGTGCGGAGAAAAGGGAACTCTCCTGCACTGTTGGTGGGACTGTAAGTTGGTACAGCCACTATGGAAAACAATTTGGAGGTTCCTTAAAAAACTGAAAATGAGACTACCATATCATCAAGTAATCCCACCCCTAGGCATATACCTAGAAAAAACCATAATCCAAAAAGAAACATGTACCATGATGTTTATTTCAGCGCTATTTACAATAGCCAGGACATGGAAGCAACCTAAATGCCCATCAACAAACGAATGGATAAAGACGATGTGCCATATATATATACAGTGAAATATTACTCAGCTATAAAAAAGGATGAGATGGAGCTATATGTAATGAGGTGGATAGACCTAGAGTCTGTCATACAGAGTGAAGTCAGTCAGAAAGAGAAAGTCAAATATTGTATGATGACTCATATATACAGAATCTAAAAATTGTACTGATGAAGTCAATGACAAGACAAGAACAAGGACGCAGGTGCAGAGAATGGACTGGAGAACTTGAGGTTTGGGGGGGCGGGTGGTGAAAGGGAAGCTGAGACGAAGTGAGAGAGTAGCATAGACATATATATACTATGAACTGTAAAATAGATAGGCAGTGGGAAGTTGCTGTATAACAAAGGGAGTTCAACTCGAGGATGGATGATGCCTTAGAGGACTGGGATAAGGAGGTTGGGGGGGAGTCAAGGGAGGGAGGTAATATGGGGATATGTGTATAAATACAGATGATTGAGCTTGGTGTACCTCAAAAATAAATAAATGAATAAAATGAAAAAAAAAGGAATCAATAAGGAAAAAATGAATTTGGAAAACATTGCAGACCAAAAGACCCTAACAGATATGTATATAGAATATTCAGTCTGACAGTAGCAGAACATACAGTTTTATCAAGCACTCAGGGAAAATATTCTCGGATAGACCATATGTTAGGTCACAAAACAAGGCTTAATAAATTCAAAAAGATTGAAATAATACTAAGTATCTTTCCTAACTATTTCTAGTTTATAGTGTGAAACTAGAAGCCAATAACTGGAAGAAAACTGGAAAACTCATGAGTACATGGAAATTAAACACTCTCTGGAAGAATCAATGGATTAAAGAAGAAATTAAAGAGAAAACAAAAAAGTTTATTGAGATAAACCAAAATGGAAACACACTATAACCAAATTTATGGGATGCAGCAAAAGCAGTTCTAGAGGGAATTTCATAACAATAACTGGCTACATAAAGAAACAAAAAATATCTCAAATAAACAACCAAATTTTATGACTCAAGGAGCTAGAAAATGAAGTACAATCTGAGTCCAAAGTAAGCAGAAGGAAGGAAATAACAATGATTAGAGCAGAATTAAATAGAGAACAAAAAAACAATAGAAAAGATTAACAAAACTAAGACTTAAAAACATGAACAAATTTGACAAGCCTTGGCTAGACTAACCAGGGAAAAAAGATAGGGGACTCAAATTAACAAAATCATAAATGAAAAAGAAGACATTATACTTGACACCAGAAATAAAAGTGATTCTAAGAGGATACTATAGCTATACACCAAGAAGCTGGACAGCCTAGAAGAAATGGAAGCACCCTTAGAAACACAGAATCTATCAAGACTGAATTAGAAAGAATAATAGAAATGATAGAAAAATATGAACAGACAAAATATTAGTAAGAAGATTAAATTAATAAACAAAAATTTTGCAATGAAGAAATACCCAGGACCAGATGGCTTCACCATTGAATTTTACCAAATTTTTAAAGAAGAATCAATGCCAATCATTCTCAAGCACTTCAGAAAATTTGGACAGGGTGAGGAACACTTCCTAACCCATTTTATGAGGCAAGCATTATCCTGACAGCAAGCCAGAAAGAGGCACTACAAGAAAAGGGATCTACAGGACAATATTTATGATTAATATAGATGAAAAATTCTTTATAAAATACTCAGAAGTGAATTTGGCTGAACATTAAGGGCATAATTCACTATGATCAAGTGGGATTTAGCGCTGGGATGCAAGGATGGTTCAACATGTGCAAATCAATCCATGTGATACACTGCATGCATAGAATGGAAAAAAAAAGTATGATCATCTCAATAGAAAAAAAGCATTTGATAAAATTCAATATCTGTTCATGATAAAACAAAATCAGATAGAGAAGGAACATACCTCAATGAAATAAAGACCATATATCACAAGCCCACAGCTAACATCATATTCAATGGTGAAAGGTTGAAAGCATTTCCTTTGAGATCAAGAAAAAGACAAGGGTGCCCACTCTTACTACTCCTATTCAGCATAGTTCTGGAAGATCTAGTCAGAGCAATCAGGCAAGATAAAGAAATAAAAGACATCGGAATTAGAAGGGAGAAAGTAAAATTGGCTCTGTTTGCAGATGACATGATTTTATATATAGAAAATCTAGAAGACTCCACCAAAATATAAAAAAAAAACTACAATGGTTATATCTGATCAACAAATTTAATGAAGTCACAGGATATGAAACTGACATACAAAAATCAGCAGTGTTTCTAGACAATAAATTATTTGAAAAATAAAGAAAACATTCCATTTTCAATATCATCAAAAACAATAACATACTTAGGGATGAATTTAACCAAGGAGAGTTGGAAGATACTGATGACAAAAATCTAAGAAGACACAAATAAATGTAAAGGTATCTTATGTTCATGGGTTGGAAAATTAATATTTTTAAAATGTCAGTACTACCAAAAGCCATGTATAGATTCAGTTCAATGCAATTCCTATGAAGATTCCAATGGCATTTTTTTACAGAAGTAGAAAAAAAATATTCTAAAATGTAGATGGATCCACAAAAGAATGCAAAAAACCAAAGCAATCCTGAAAAAGAACAAAGTAGGAGGCGTTACACTTCCTGATTTCAAGCTTTGTTAGAAAGCTATAGCAATCAAAACAGTAAGGTACTGGCATAAATACAAAGCACATAGACCAAAGGAACAGAATAAAGAGCGTAGAAATAAACCTATTCACTTTTGGTCAACCAATATTTGATGGGGAAGCCCATATTACTCAATGGAGAAAAGACAGTGTCTTCAATAAATAATGCTGGGAAAATTGGACATACACATGCAGAAGAATGAAACTAGACCCCATCTTATGCCACTCACAAAACTTAACAAAATTGTTTAAAGACATATTATTCTGTAATCAGAAAGCACAGAACTCCTAAAGAAAACACAGGAAAAAAAAAAAAAGACTCCTTGACATGGGTCTTCACAATGATTTTTTGGAAATGATACCTAAAGTCCAACCAACAAAATAAAAACAAGTGGGACTTCAACAAACTTAAAAGCTTCTGCACAGTAAAAGAATATAAGAACAAAAATGAGAGGACAACTTATCTACAGCATGTAAAAACAGTATTTGCAAACCATTTATCTGATAGTGGTTAATATTCAAAATATATAAAGAACTCACACAACAGCAAAAAAACACCACACAATCCAGTTAAAATGCACCAAGGACCCAAATAGATGTTTTGCAAAGAAGATACAAATGGCCAACAGGTACATGAACAGTTGCTCAACATCACTAATCATTAAGGAAATGCAAATCAAATACACAATGAGATATCACTTCATGTCTGTTAGAATGCCTATCATCAAAAAGACAAGAGATAATGCTGCCAAGGTTGTGAAGGAAAGGGAACCCTTTGAATTGTTAGTGAGATTGTAAATTGATACAGCAACTATGGAAATCTGTATGGAGGTTCTGGAAAAAATTAAAAATAGAACTATCATAGGATTCACCAATTCCACTTTTGAGAATATATCTAAAGGATACAAAACACTGTATTGAAGAGCTAGCTTCATGAATTGAAGCATGTTCATAGAAGCATATGTAAGTATTATTTATAATAGCCAAGACATGGAAACTACCTAAATGTGCCTCGATGGATGAATGGATATAGAAGTTGTGTATGTATATATGAATATTATTCAGCCACAAAGAGGAAAAAAAACCTCCCATTTACATCAACATGAATAGACTTTGAGGGCATCATGATAAGTGAAATAAATCAGAGGAAGACAAATACCGTATAATTTTACTTATGCATGGAGGCTAAAAAATGACATAGAAAAAGATAGATTTGTGGTTGTCAGAGGCAGGGGGAAGGGGAGGGATAATTGGAAAAGGTGGACACAAATGATACAAACTTCCAGTTATAAGATAAATAAGTACTGGGGATGTAATGTACACCATGATTACTACAGTTAACACTGCTGTATGGTATATTTTAAAGTTAAGAGACTAGGTCCTAAGAGGTCCCATCACAAGGAAAAAATATTTCTTTTTTTTTTTCTTTTTTTGTGTGTTAATATGAGTTGATAGATGTTAACTAAACTTTTATGGTAATCATTTCAAAATATATGTAAGTCAAATCATTATCCTATAAACTTTAAACATACAGTGCTGTATGTCAATTACTATATCTTAATAAAACTGGAAAAATTCAATGAATGAGCACAACCAGGGATTATAGGAAAAGCCAAAAAGGTCAAAAGTATGGTAGATTCTGTAAGGGAGCCAAGATCAAAGATGACAGGAATAAAGTAAGAGGGCAAAATAATTGCCTTTAATGGGATTGCAGTAGTAAGCAAGGCTTATTTTATCTTCTGCTTTGTGGGTGAGTTGGCCTTATTTAATTTTCTTTTTCTTGTTTGGATGACCTGATCCAGGATGACTTTAAAGCTTCTTCATCATAATCTTGGTGTCTACCTTAGAGTTCAAACACCCTTGACTCTTCTGTCTGAGGGTCACTGACTTCTTGGTATAGTAAGTGGTTCTGAATAATCCTACATCTTCCTTATGGTTACTGCCTCCCTCACACCTCTCCTTAGGAATGACTATTCAGAAGCCTAACATCAAAAGATCAAAACTGAAAAATATTTCACACTCTCAGCAATAAATAAACAATTGGCAAAAAATATGAAGATGAATTCATTCCCTCCTAGTTGGGAGTGGAAGGCAACAGTTGAGCTCTTGGCCAGGAGAGCAACAATAGCAGGACTTGACCTTGTACTTACTCTGGAATGGAGACAGAGTAACCATCTAGTCTGAGAGGAAAGACTGAGCATTGGATTTGGAAAGACAGAAGTCTGAATTCCATTCTTAACCTCTCTAATGGCAGAGTGATTTTAAGAACATGAGATTTAGAGTTAGGCATACCTTGATGTCCTGGTTTAGAAGTTTAGTAGCTGTGTGACTTTGGGCAAGTTACTTCATTTTTCAGAGCTTCAGTGTTCTTTTTTTTTTTTTTTTCCCAAGAGTTAAGTTTTATTTGGTGGACATTATGCAGACTTCCAGCCTGGGACACCGTGTCTCAGGTCACTCTGAGGGACTGCTCTGAAGAGGCAAGGGGGGAGCCAGGATATGCAGAAGTTTTTGCAACAAAAACCAAAAGGATCACTGTTAATTAAAGAAAGACCAGACCTCTCAAGTTAAGTAATTTAGCGGTTTTCTATATGTGGGAAGATGCAAGAGTCTGGGCTCACTGAAATCATTCCTTAGATGTGCACCTTAGTTACCTGGGGCCAGTGTCCTGTGCTTTCCCATCTTGAGTTTTCTCAGGGGGGATGGTGGCATGGATGTCTGCAGGGGTTGCTGGCGAGATGGTGGGCACCCTGTTTCCATCCTGAGCTCCCTCAGGGCTCACCGGTGGGCAGCTGTAGTGTGATGGCTTGATGGCTGCCACAGCCTCTGTTTACTGGTGTGATGGGCAGTAGATTTCATTCACAAATGAATGAATAAATGAATGCAGTGAAAATCAACAAGCAAGCTTTCAAGTGAAATTTTGGTTGTTGGCCCCAAGTGTAAAGTCAGCCTGTTGGTGCCGGACAGGGACGTCTCCTCTGTCTCCCTCAGGGAGGACCTGTGGGGTGCAGGGCACCGCGGGGCTGGGTGGAGGAGAGCCCCTCTCTCCCCAGCAGGGCCTTGAGCGAAGAGCAGCTGCCTGAACGTCCAGACAGAACCCAAGTCAAGGTCCCAGAGTCTGAATATGCACCAGTGCCCACAGGCACCTGGGATTTTCTCCCCCCATCGTGGGTGGTGAATCACAGGCCAAGAGTGGTCACTGCAGGTGACTCTGTGTCCACATTCTCCCCTTACAAGCATCCTCGGGGCTTCCAGAGCTTCAGTGTTCTTATCTGTAAAACTGAGATGCTAACAGTTCTCATCTTCTAGGATTGTTGTGAGGCTCAAATGAGGTAATGTACATGAAATGTCTGGCAGAGTGTGTGACCTAATAGATGGCTATTATTATTATTGTTACTTTTTGTTGAGTCCCTTGATTCCTGGGCCTTAATTCCTTCAACTACAAAATGGGACTTTAAGGCCCAGCCTGCCTTTCCTCATCGGATTGTGGAGAGACCTACAGATGAAAGCACTCACTATCTCCAATGCACTGCTACAGGTTTACATTAACCAGGAATGGTCATAGACCACTGAAATGAGTTAGCTTCCAGCCATCTGTCTACATGAAGAATCAATGCATAAGAATTTTTTTCCCTATTTATTTTCCCTGAGAAACTGGATTTGTGAATTTCTGGGTGGGGCTCTACCCAGAGGACAATTAACTGATTTGGGGAAGGCGGAGATAAATCTCACTTTTGCAGACAATCAAAAACATTTGAGGAGAGTGAACAAGTTTCTGAAAGTAAGGACAGCCAGCACATGACTGGAAAAATACTACATAATGATTTTTTTTCTGTTTTCTTCTCATTTCTTATGAGAGACAGTAAAGTAATATCAATTATTCCGGCTTGGGTGCTAATATCTAACAGCAGGAAGTCTCTGGCTGTGTACCCAGAAGCCATATTTCTGCAGCCACAGTTCTTGGATGAGTTCCTTTTTGAATGAGTGTAACTACTGAGATTCAGACCAAGGAGGCTGGACATTTTATTTTATTTATTTAAAGATTTATTATTTATTTATTTATTTATTTATTTATTTAAATTTTTGGCTGTGTCAGGTCTTTGTTGCTACACGTGGGCTTTCTCTAGTTGTGGTGAGTGGGGGTTACTCTTCATTGTGGTGCACAGTCTTCTTACTGCAGTGGCTTCTCTTGTTGTGGAGCATGGACTCTAGGCATGTAGGCTTCAGTAGTTGTGGCACGTGGGCTCAGTAGTTGTGGCACGTAGGCTCTAGAGTGCAGCCTCAGTAGTTGTGGTACATGGGCTTAGTTGCTCTGTGGCATGTGGGATTTTCCTGAACCAGGGCTTGAACCTGTGTCCCCTGCATTGGCAGGTGAATTCTTAACCACTGTACCACCACAGAAGTCCCTGGACATTTTAATAGAATGTAATAATGGAATTACAAAGTTATAGCATGTCAGAGTAGGACAGACACTTAAACTAAAAAGTTCTGTCTCTCATCTGGGTAAATGAGCCTTGGTGAGATTTGAACTGATCCTTTAGTTCATTTCCTCAAGAAGCACCTGTTGTGTCCCTAAAATGTGGCAGGAATTTGCCAAAACTTTGTGTATATTTGTGAGTACAAACTATCTCTCCCCTTGTGGACTTTAATATCCTAGTAAGGGGAATAGAGGCTATACAAGTAAATAAATGAATAAATAAAAACGTACACACATAATTGGAAATGCTATAAAAAATAAACAAGTTCTGAGAGAATAATGGTGTGGTGGAAGACAGGAAAACTATTAACATTGTTTGTAGATTGTGTGTTCTGGAGAAACCTCAGAGAGGATTTAACTTTTAAGCTGAGACCGGAAAGACTGAAAGGATTGAAACTTTTGAGAAATAGCATCAAGAAAGTGTAACAACATGTTCAAAATTGCTAAATCTAGGAAGAGTTCAAAGAGCTGAAGACTGGTGGAGCAAAATAAATTAGGGGGAGATATAAAATTAAGTTGGAGGGGTAAGCATGGGTTAGATGATGAAGTACCTTAAAAGCTAAGGTGTAGAATTTGGATTTTATTCCAAGAGCAATAGGAAATCACTGTGGGGTTAAGGCAGAGGACTAATATCTGACTTATATTTGTAAAAGTTTACTCTGCCTACAGTGTGGCAATTAAGTGGAGAGAGCAGTAAAGGAAGTAGGACCAACTAGTTCAGGTAAGAATTGATGGTAGCATGAAATAAGGTAGTGGTGGCAGAAATGGAGACAAGAGTATGGATATGGCATACATTTTGTAAGTAGAATCAAAAGAAATTACTCATAAAAATGAAAGCACAGACAGGGAGAAGTCAAGGACTATTCCCAAATTGCTGCCTTGAGCAACTCTTGTATCATTTACTGAGATTCAGAAGATAACAGAGTTTTGAGGGAGTAGTGGTAATCAAGAGATCCCTTTGGGATATATTAAGACATTTGCAAGAGTTTCAAGAGGCGATATCAAATAGGCCAGAAAAGAAGTATGGTTTAGATATTTAAATGTAGGGGTTGTTCACTTACAAATGGCATTTATAAGGCCATTGGAAGCAATTGGTAAGAACATGTGAAAAGAAAAGAGAAGAAGCCATATTAGGAAATGCCCTAGTTCCTTAAGCCCTAAGGAACCCAGGGGAGAAAAGAAAGAGTCAGAAAAAGGTGCTGATAATGAGTGACCAGAGTGATAAAGGAGAAGCCATGAAAGATGTGTTCCAAAAGTCAACTGTTTCTGAGAGGAAAAGTGTAGTCACGTGTGCCAAATGCTGCTGGGAGGACAAGTCAGATGAAGATAGCAATGTCTATATTGAATTTGACAAATTGAAAATCATTGGTGACTCTGATAAAACTGGTATCTATAGTTGATTGAAGTGGAAATATGATTGGATCAGTGGTAAACAACTCTTTCAAAAGGTTTGACTGTGATTTAGAGCAGAGCAATGAAACAGGTAGCTAGAGAAATATGAGATCAACATTTTTCTTTTGTTTCCTTTTTAAGATGGCAGATATCAAATAATGTTATGCTTATAGAAATGATCGATGATCAAGTAGAGTGGGAGAGGTTGATGATGCAGGAAAATGGGAGAATAACCAAAGATATGGAGTCTTTAATGAAGTGGAAGGATATGGGATCCAATAGGAATTGTAAAAGGATTGACCTTTAACACAATGGATACTTCATCCATTGAGATAAAGGGGGAAAAGGAGAAAGAAGGTGGTAGTAAAATGAAGATAGATTTGTATATTTGGTAATTAGAAGATGTAGAAACTCCCATGTTGTTATTATTTATATTTTCCAAATGAATTTGAGGCTAGATCACTTTCTAAAAGATGGAGGGGTTGACAGGGTTAGAAGAGGAATGGAAGAGTTTATAGAAATTTACCAGGAGGAGAAGGTGGAGAAGGGCATTACACGGAGAGAAGAGTAGAAGTTTGTTGTATTTGCTGCCTGGAAAACATTTCCTCTTCTAGTAAGAACACCCCAATTTTGCTTTTGAGGGAGGAGAGGTTGATGACGCAGGAAAATGAGAGAATAACCAAAGATGTGGAGTCTTTAATGAAGTGGAAGGATATGGGATCCAATAGGAATTGTAAAGGGATTGACTTTTAACACAATGGATACTTCATCCATTGGGATAAATGGGGAAAAGGAGAAGGAAGAAGGTGGTAGTAAAATGAAGATAGATTTGTATATTTGTATATTTGGTAATTAGAAGAGCAATACACGGAGAGAAGAGTAGAAATTTGTTGTATTTGCGGCCTGGAAAACATTGCTGCTTCTAGTAAGAACACCCTAATTTTGCTTTTGAGGGAAGATACTCCACTCACATTGGATACAGTTTGGTGGGGCTGTCAATAAATGTGCCCTGCTCTCTTCTAGTTAAGGAATGGAAAAATGACTGAAGCAAGGCAGATTACCTACAAGTTTTCTGAATTTTGAATATTGAAGATTTGAAGCAAAAACATAAAAGAGTTAAAAGATGAACAGATTTGAACTGCTTCTACACTTTTGTGAGCTATCTCATATCATTCAAGGAAATCCCTTTTTTGCTTAAGTTAGAAATAAACAGTTTCAATAATTCATTCATCAAACATTATTGAGTGTCTGGTATGTGCTACTCACTATTCCAAGAGCTCAAAATACATCAGTGAACAAAACAGAAAAACATCTCTGCCTTTATAGAGCGTACATTCTACTGTGTGGAGAAGACAAAAACAATAAACTGAATCAATCAGTCAATGAAGCTTGTATGCTAGAAAGTGATTATGTGCAATGAAAAACATAGATCAGGATAAGGGGGATCAGGAGTTCTGAGAGAAGGGAAGATTGTAATTTAAATAAGGTGTGTGAGATAGACCTCATTGAGTAAATTAAATTTGAGCAATGAGAAGGAAGTACAGAAGGCAGACATGTTGTTTTCTAAAGGAAATATTGGCCTTCCAGACATAGGAAATAATCCATGCAGAAGCCTTAAAGCTGTAGTATGCCTGAAGTATCTGAGAAATAGTAAGAAGACCAGTGTGACTGAAGTAAGGTGAACAAGGGAGAGAAAATAGGAGAAGAACAAGATCATGTAGACCCTTAAAAGCCATAGTCAGTCATTTGGATTTTCCTCTGAATAAAATGGAGATCCACTGAAGAGTTTTTAACAGAAGAATGACCTGATTTTGCTTATATATTAAAAGAGTAACTCTGGGTGCTATATTGTAAAGGCTGTAGCTTACTTTCGCTGCTTACAATCAAAGAACAGTAATATAGGGAGAACATAAAAAGAATATATAAAGGCATATAAATCAGAAATATCATACTTTGGGCAACACTTTGTTTGGAAAAGTAGCAGGGGTCAGATGATAGGCAATTTTGCATTTCATGGCCTTTATCTTGTAGGCAATTGGGGACCATAGCAGGTTTTGAATCATGCCATAAAGTGGTCTAATTCATATCTTTAAAGTGATGCTACCCTAGTGTATGAACTGGAGTGGGATATCAGAGCGCAGATCTAGGAATCTTCCTGGACTCTTTCATTTACCCCTTTGGGTGCCTCTAAAAAAGCATATTTCCATGTGCCTGGCCTCCATTTCAGCAAATGCTCCAGTCTATTCCATCTGTGCCTTGCTTTGTGGAAATGGAGAGCAGCCGGCCCTCCTCAGCTATACAGCCAGCCTTCAGCTCCTCCAAGTACTGTGGGATGCAGAAGGAGCCTTCTAGTTGAGGTAATAAAAGGAAATTTCAACCCCTCCCACTTTTTCTTTTTTACTTTGGACCTTGTAATTGGATGTATGAATGGTTCTGTTGTGTTTTGAGTTTCCTAAAAGAAAAAACTCCTTGCCTTGGAAATGTTTGCTGGTCCCATGCACTCCAGAGGCTTTCCTCATTCAGAAGTGTATGAATATTACACCACATATTTGGCTGTATAAGAACTGTCACATATACTTGAAATTAAACCCTTCTGGGTTGATAGGAAATTCACTGTCAGTGCTATGAAGGCCCCTTCTCCTCCCTAAGGACTTACAAAAATCCAAGAAATTTTCATGGTATCTATAAAATGGGTGAAAACATTTCAGTCTTCAGTCTATCACTGCTGGCAAATCTTCATGTTCCAAACTCACAGAGTCCCTATGCCAGACTGAGTGTGTAAAGACTTACTGAGGGTGAGTATCCTTGTATATAAGGTCCAGGCTCCCAGGGTGCTCCATGCCACCATTCACTTATGATGTTCTGCAACAACTGTAAAGCTCAGCCAGCGAGCAAGGTGTGGATCCTCTCTACCTAAGGGAAAACTCCCTTTCCTAGCCTAGGAGGATTTCTCTCTTTCTTAATGCTTTTACGCTCCCCACACAGGTCACTTATCTCACTACCCACTTCCCCTACCCAAATCTTTCCTCACCTCAAAGCATTTAGGATGATGAAAACCAGAAAAGTGAGTTTTCTGCATATAACTTCTTTTTGCCCAGGAACACAAACTTCCTTTGACACAAGAAAGAGCACATGATCATGATACTTCTTGGAGACTATTCAGTCTGTAGTTAATTTTCAGTAGCAATTCTCCCATTTTTCCTTTATTAATAGAATCCCCAAATTTCAGCTGGGCAAATGGCTGCCCAATTTAATGATGTATTTCCAGGCCTTCTTTTCAGCTGTGTTAACTCTCTGGCCAATAGACTGAGCCAAATCAATATGCGCAACCACCAGACTCTCTTTTAAAGGAAAAGAGTATTTCCCTCCTTCTTTCTGATGACTGAAATGCAGAAGTGATGATGGAAGCTGGAGCAATCCTTGGAACCATAATATGAATACTTGGGCATTTTTAAGAATAGCAGAATAGTTATATAAAAAGAGCCTGAGCCTTCAAATGTCCATAATCCAAGTGTTCAACACTATCAGGTGTCCATACTAGCCCTGGACCCCTGACCTGAATTTACAAGAAATAAGATTCTATTTTTAAGGCATATTTTGGAGGTCTCTTTGTTTAATGAACCAATCATGTATACTCACTGATACAGAATTTGGTACTAGAATAGAGGTACTGCCACAGTATTTAGCATGTGTAGCATGCATAGAGAACAAAAAGAGTGCAAAATATAAAGCTGAAAATCCTAGTCATACCATGACAAAATACTTGTTAATTATATTATGACTGATTCCTTGTAAACCAGGTCACATTCTAACAGAGCCTCTAACTGTAGTGGTATTGATTGTAAAATATCATGTTGGTATGTGTTTGTGCTTCTTGCCACTTTATAACAAAGTCTTGTGAAAGAGGCACAAGCTGATTTAAGTGGTGACTTTGAAGAAGCAGCTTCAGCAGAAGATAATCATGTGGCCCTCAAACTTTCTCAAGCCAGTCCTCTTAAAAATTTTCAGTCAGACAGTGGTAGCCAGCCCAGCACCAAAGATCAGGTTGTTTCTGATGGCTTCAAGGTAACTGCCATTAAGATAAGAGGGAGGGGGTATAAACAGAATACAAATACAAATACATAAGTAATTAGAGTTTTAAAGTGTTAAAAACTATTTCTTGGATGTCGAGAAAAATGACAGTATTGTTGAAAAGACTGTCTTTTCCACATTTTGCATTCTTGCCTCCTTTGTTGAAGATTAATTGACTGTAGATGTGTGGATTTATTTCTGGGCTGTCTATTGTGTTCTATTGATCTGTATGTCTGTTTTTGTGCCAATCCAATACTGTTTCGATTACTGTAGCTTTGTAGAATTGTCTGAAGTCTGGGAGAGTTATACCTCCTGCTTTGTTTTTGTTCTTCAGAATGCTTTGGCCATTCTGGGTCTTTTATGGTTCCACATAAATATTTGGATTATTTGTTCTAGTTCTGTGGAAAATGTCATGGGTAATTTGATAGGAATTGCATTAAATCTGTAGATTGCTTTGGGTAGTATTGCCATTTTAACAATATTAATTCTTCCAATCTAAGAGCATGGGATATCTTTCTATTTCTTTGAATTCTCTTTAATTTCTTTAATTAATGTTTCATATTTCTCAGTTTATAAGTCTTTCACCTCCTTAGTCAGATTTATTCCTAGGGTGTTGTTTTTTTTGGTGCAATTTTAAAAGAGTGTTTTTTTATATTCCTTTTCTGATATTTCATTGCTAGTGTAAAGAAATGCAACCAATTTCTGAAAGTTAATCTTGTATCCTGCTACTTTGCTGAATTCATTTATTAGATCTAGTAGTTTATGTGTAGAGTCTTTAGGGTTTTCTATATATAGTATCATATAATCTGCATATAAGGACAGTTTTACCTCCTCCCTTCCAATTTGGATACATTTTATTTCTTTTTCTTGTCTGGTTGCTGTGGCTAGGACTTCCAATACTATGTTGAATAGAAGTGGTGAATGTGGGAATCTGTGTCTTCTTCCAGATTTTAGCAAGAAGGCTTTCAGATTTTCACCGTTTAGTATTTTATTGGCTGTGGGTTTGCCATAAATGGCTTTTATTATGTTGATATATGTTTCCTGTATACCCACTTTGGTAAGAGTTTTTACCATGAATGGATGTTGAATTTTGTCAGATGCTTTTTATGCATCTATTGAGATGATCATGTGGTTTTTTACTTTTCTTTTGTTTATGTGGTATATTACATTGATTGATTAGTGTATGTTGAACCATCCTTGTGAGATTGGGATGAATCCCACTTGGCTGTGGTGTATGATCTTTTTTATGTGTTGTTGGATTTGGTATGCTAATATTTTGTTGAGAATTTTTGCATCTATATACATCAAAAGTATGGCCTGTAATTATCTTTATGGTGATATCTTTGTCTGATTTTGGTATCAGGGTAATGGTGGCTTCATAGAATGTCTTTGGGAGCTTTCCCTCCTCTTCAATCTTTTGGAACAGTTTGAGAAGGATCAATATAAGTTCTTCTTTGTATATTTGGTAGAATTCACCTCTGAAGCCACCTGGTCCTGGACTTTTGTTTGTAGGGGGTTCTTTTTTTTATTACAGATTCTATTTCATTTCTAGTGATCAGTTGGTTCAAATTGTTTATTTCTTCTTGATTCATTTTTGGTAAGCTGTATGTGTCTAGAAAGTTGTTTATTTTCCTAGGTCGTCAAATTTGTTGGGGTATAATTGTTCATAGTTATTTATTTATTTATTTATTTATTTATTTATTTATTTATTTAGTATTTCTCTTGTATCAGTTGCGATTTCTCCTTTTTCATTTCTTATTTTGTTTATTTTTGTTCTCTCTCTTTTCCTCTTGGTGAACCTGGCCAATGATTTGTCAATTTTACACTCTCAAAGAACCAGCTGTTGATTTTGATTTTTTGTATTGTTTTTTAATCTCATTTTATTTATTTCCTCCCTGATCTTTATTATTTTCTTCCTTCTGCTTACTTTAGGTTTTGTTTGTTCTTTTATTCTAATGCCTTTAGGTAGTATGTTAGGTTGTTTATATGAGATTTTTCTTGTTTTTTGAGAAAGATCTGTATCCCTATGAACTTCCCTCTAAGAACTGCCTTTGATGCATTCTATAGATTTTGTATGGTTTTGTTTCATGGTCATTTATCTCAAGGTAATTTTTAATTTCCTTTTTGATTTATCTCAAGGTAATTTTTAATTTCCTTTTTGATTTCCTCATTGATCCATTGGGTTTTTAGTAGCCTGTTGTTTAGTCTTCACGTAATTGTTGTTTTCCTCAATTCTTTTCCTGTGCTTGATTTCCAGCTTCAAGCCTTTTTAGTCAGAGAACATGCTTGAAATAATTTCTATACTCTTAAATTTGTTTAGGTTAGTTTTGTGCCCTAGTATGTGGTTAATGCTAGAGAATGTTCCCTAGGTACTTGAAAAGAGTGTGAACATTCTGGTTTTTTTTTTTTTTTTGGATGTAATATCCTGAAAATATCAATTAAGTCTAACTGTTCTATTGGATCACTTAGGATCTCTGTTGCCTTATTGATTTTCTGTCTAGAATATCTGTCCATTGATGTGAGTGGGATGTTAAAGTCTCCTAATATTCTCAGCAATTTTTCCTTTTATGTCTGTTAGTATTTGTTTTATATATCTGGGCATTCCTATATTAGATGCATATATGTTGATGAATGTTAAATCCTCTTCTTGTATTGATTCCTTTACCATTATATAGTGTCCTTCTTTATCAACTACAACAAATAATACAATACTGTATATGGAACTATAAAAGACCTACAATTGCCAAAGCAATCTTGAGGGAAAAGAAAAATCAAGACAGGAGGCACAACTCTTCCAGACTTCAGACAATCCTACAAAGCTACAGTAATCAAAACAGTGTGGCATTGGTACAAAAACAGACATAAATATCAATGGAACAACATAGAGAGTCCAGTAATAAACCTACACACCTACAGTTAACTAATCTTAGACAAAGGAGGCAAGAATATAAAATGGGAAAACACAGTCTCTTCAGCAAGTGGTGCTGGGAAAGTTGGACAGTTGCATGTAGATCAATGAAATTAGAAAACACCCTCAAACCATGCACAAAAATAAACTCAAAATATGTTAAAGACTTAAACATAAGATGTGACAACATAAAACTCGAAGAAGAGAGCAGAGGAAACATCCTCTGACATAAATCATACCAATGTTTTCTTAGGCCAGTCTCCCAAGGAAATAGAAATAAAAACCACAGTAAACAAATGGGACCTAATCAAACTTACAAATTTTTATACAGCAAAGGAAACCATAAAAATGAAAAGACAACATATGGAATGGGAGAATATATTTCCAATGACATGATCAACAAGAGCTTAATCTCCAAAATATACAAACAACTCATAAAATTCAACAACAATGACAGAAAACAAACAACCAAGTTGAAAAATGGGCAGAAGACCTTAGTAGACATTTCTCCAAAGAAGACATCCAGATGGCCAGTAGACACATGAAAAGATGCTTAAAATCATTAATTATTAGAGAATGCAAATTAAAACTACAAGGAAGTACCACCTCACACTAGTTAGAATGGCCATCAATAAAAGTCTATGAAAAACAAGTGCTGGAGAGAGTGTGGAGAAAAGGGAAACCTCCTACACTGTTGGTAGGAATGTAACCTGGTGCAGCCGCTATAGAAAAGAGTATGGATATTCCTCAGAAAACTAAAAATGGAGTTACCATATGATCCAGCAATCCTACTCCTGTACATATACCCAGATAAAACTATAATTCAAAAAGATACATGCAGCCCTATGTTCATAGCAGCACTATTTACAATAGCCAAGACATGTAAATAACCTAAATGCTCATCAACAGATGAATGGATAAAGAAGATGTGGTACATATATGCAATGGAATGCTAATTAGCTGTAGGAAAGAAAAAAATAATGCCATTTGCAGCAACATGGATGCTTCTAGAGATTTTCATACTAAGTGAGTTGGAAAGAGAAAGACAAATACCATATGATATCACTTATATGTGGAACCTAAAATATGACACTAATGAACCTATCTACTAAATGGAAACAGATTCACAGACATAGAGAACAGACTTGTGGTTGCTGGGGCAGAGGGCAGAAGAAGAGGTATGGACTGGGAGTTTAAGGTTAGTAGATGCATAGTATTACATTTAGAATGGATAAAGAATAAGGTCCTACTGTATAGCACAGGGAACTATATCCAATCTCCTGGGATAAACTAAAATGGAAAAGAATATAAAAAAAATGTAAAACAAAAGATCAAAAAGTTTAAATGGGAAAAATAAAAGTTATGGAGCTGAAAAGTACAATAAATGAAATGGAAAAATCACTGGAGGGACTCTGTAGCAGTTTTGAGCTGGCAGCAAAAGAATCAGTGAACTTGAAGGTATTTTCTTGACTTGAAATTATCCATCCTGAGAAGCAAAAATAAAAGGGAATGAAGAAAAGTGAACAGAGTTTAAGGGACTTATGGGATATCATCAGATATACCAACATACATATAATGGGAGTCCCAGAAGGAGAGAAGAGAAAAGAGGGGTCAGAAAGAATATTTGAAAGGATACTGGCCAAATTTTCACAAATTTGATTAAACACATTAATCTACACATCTAGGAAACTCATTGAACTATTATAAGGCAAACTAAAAGAGTTCTACACATAGATACATAATAAACTATCAAAAGTTAAAGACAAAGAATGAATTTTGAAAACAGGAAAAAGTCAACTCATCACATACAAGACGATCCTGGATAAGATTAACAATTGTTTTTTCATGATAAACTATGGAACAGAAAGATGTGGAATGACCTGTTCAAAGTGCTGAAAGAAAAAAAAAAGTCAATTCTATATCCAGCATAACTTTAGTTCAAAAATCAAGGAGAAATAAGGACATTCCCAGATAAACAAAAACTGAGAAAATTCTTTGTTAGTAAACCTGCCCTATAAGAAAAACTAGAGGGAGTCAGTCCTTCAGGCTGAAATTAAAGGACACTGAAGAGTAACAAGTAGGAATGGTAAAGTTAACTACATTTGTAAATATAAATTTACTATAATTTTTGGTAATTCTTTTTTTCCTCCTGTCTCATTCAAAAGACAACTGCATAAAGTAATAATTACAAATCTGTGTTTATGGGTATACAATGTATAAAGGTATAATTTTGTGACCATACCAGCACAAATGGGGGGAGGGAATAGTGATATAAGTTTTTGAATAAATTGCAAAAGGATTCACATCCTGGCTTGCAAAAACCTATTATCATTTACTATCTAAATCGGGGGATGCTGAATAATCCAGAGCAAGGAGTACTCTCCAATGTCCACTTCAGAACTGGCACAGGTAATAATGAACATCAAAGAATCAAGAGTTGCAGAGAACAATAGACTAAAGTGTCACTCTCAAGAAATAGCTAGGGACCTCCAGGCTAAACTACAAACTTAGTTATGCTGTCTTGGCAGGGAAGTTTTCCAGTTCCTGCCCACTGAGACATGATAATTGCTTTATAACAGTGACTACTGTGTGTTCTCACTCTTCCCTTTTCCAAATGAAAGTGTTATTACATTTGCCTATTCTTACTCCACCAATATATTTTGGGTATTGGGGGTGAAGAGATATATAATATATCTCATAGTTTATAGATCATTAGACTATATCAAGATACACTCAAATCTGATGGAGAGGACTATGTATCATCCAGAGATTCTGGACTTGGGCAAAATTTAGTGATTGGGAGTAACTTTGGTTGTCTTCCTTGGGAGAGGGTGATTGTGCTTCTTGTGTTGAGAGAAGAATTTGGATGTTCAAGTCAAAGGAAAGTATCTGTAAATAATTTTAGTTGCTTCCCCATTATCCATATCCCTTTCATGATTTTCTCCCATTTTCCCTGGTTGGAATGTAGACATGATGGCAGGAGCTGGAGCAGTCATCTAGGACCATAAGATGGAAGTCATGTTTTAAAAAAAATGACAGAGGACAAGGTACAAGAAGCTTGGATGCCTGCCACTGTCAAATCCCTATACCTATGATGTCCTGGGATAAATATAAGTAGTCTATCATGTGAGAGAGAAATAAATATCTATCTCATTGAAGCCATTGTAATTTGAGGTTCTTTCTCTTAGTCAGTCATGCATTCTAAATAAAACAGGGTATGTGTGTATGTGGAGTTAAGTTTGGAAACAAATGATGAGGGAAATTACACAGTGAGAACAAAATACAAAGTACTGTCCCAATCAATCATTCTGCCACAATTCTCCACAGAGGAGGAGGTATACTGAGTTCTGACAAGTCTCTGGAGGAGGCTTCCTCTAATGGCTCTTTTCTTTTTCTGTAATCAAAATGGCTTACTTAACAGTTTTTTCTCCAAAGTAGGGACAGAATTGTGGTTTTATTTTGTGCAGTGAGTTTCACAATTGGGTTTGGAAATTTTAAAGAGAAACCCTACTGTTATCTCCTTTCCTCTGGTACTCCTTTTGAATTGGGTCCTACAGGGCTCAAAGAGCTTAAGTTATTTGCTGAAGTTATACATCTAGGGAGATACAGAAGCAGACTTGGAACTCATGTCTGCCTGATTCCAAATTCTTTTCTCTTAGCCTCTATGCTTTCCTAACTTGTGACTGCATTCCACCACTCACTGACAGACTTCCTGGATGATGGGGCAGCTGCTTCTAAACAGTGGACACTGCCCTTCCAGGCTGTCTGCCTGATTGAATCTCAACTGAACCATTACTATGTCTCACCCCTCTACCATTGTGCTTGGCCTGCCCGATTGCACATCTGGAATTGGCGTCTTTTTTCTTGGTGGGAATCACATTGGGTATCTATGCCCTGTTCTGCATTGTTGCAAGAAGATGTCATTCCTTACATTCTGATATCAAGCAACCCTCACATTCTCCTATGCCCCAAGCTGTCTGGGCATAGAGGGACAAGCAGTGCTTATCTTATAGAAACATGTAGATTGATATGAAGGGTATGAGGAAGGTCTTCTGCTGTGAGATATCAACTCCCCTTGCTCCTCAGACTGAAGTATGGAGTTCTTCTGTGAAAGTACCATTCCTTTAGTTTAACAAGATTGTTTTCTTACATCTTGTTTTAAAGTAAATATTTTAAGAAATTAACATTGAGTATTTCTTATGTGTCACGCCCTGTGCTTAGGACATTATGTGTATTATCCAGATAGCTGCCCTCTTGTACCTAGGACTGGTGATTGCTTCTACACTAGCAATTTCCTCTTCCTCTTTACTGTCAGATCCCTAATGGGCTCAGTGTTAAGTTCTTATTTGTATAAGTTAAAATGGTGTTAGTGAGTGGTTTAAAGATGGGCTTGTAACCCAATTTTGAAACATAAGGAGTCTTCTCAGAAGCATAAGGGAAATGATAGCTCCTTTTCTTTTGCTAGTCTGGGATTTCTGAACAGCTGCGTTACCCAGCAACATGTAAGAATAGATAATTCTTTGTTGTGGGGAGCTGTCCTGTGTGTTAGAGGATGTTTAGCAGCATTCACAGCCTCTAACGTCTAGATGCCAGTAGAAAACCCCCTGATCTATAACAATTAAATAATGTATCCAAGAATTGTCAAATGTCCCTTGTGGGGCAGAGTTATCACTGGGTGAGAGCCAATCTGCTGGATGTTATTGACTCTAAATATGATGCCTGAAAGTATGGCATCAACTTGATTACTGAAGGGAGCTGACCTAAAAAAGAGCTGACACACTGAGAATGTGATAGTAGAAAGATGGACAGAACCTGGGATCTTGTATTTGTAAAGTTACCAACCTTTGAGTTGCTTTACCTAGGACTTCTTGCTATGAAAAATTGTACAGTCCTTAGTATTTGCATCAAATAGATTGAGATTTTATGGTTACATGCAGATATACATCTCATCTTCCACTTTAAGCTTCTTCTCTCCAATAAAATCTTCCTGAGCAAAAGAATTACTAAAGAATACCAATTTTGACTGAAAAAAATTTAGGGGAGATGAAGGAATGAGTTTATATCACAAACACCTCAGCAAAGGACTTCAAAAGTTACCAACAATGACAATGCTTAATATCTCAAATTCATATTTTCTTTACTTAACCACACATTTCTCCCACATCTCCCTCATTTTTTCTTTTACCAACATAGTGTTCAGTGTTCACATGCTCCTTTCTTGTGTAATGTACAAAGAAATTCTGCTCTACCCTAAACTTGAATACTCTCCTCATCTCAATGCTCAGGAAAAAAAATACTCGTGAGGTTAAATAGACCCATCATCCTCAGGTGGGTAGATCATTTCTTTTCACTTCAGCATATACTCAGGGGGTTCAGATAATGGGTAGAACAGTTTAGGAGGGAAGTGTTGAAGGGAAAAGTAAATTCTTGTTGGTAGAGGGCTTGATAGGCCAGCTTACAGTGTGTCTCAAAACTCTCTATTCTAGTTTTCCATTTCTTTCCCCACATGGTTTAGTGGAAAATAGGACAATAGGTTGAAACTCAGGAGATGTTACAGTACCACTTCATTGTTTGCCTTTCGGAAAGCTACTTGACTGCTCTAAAGTCTCAAGTTTCACCACTTGTAAGTTTACCTGAATAATTGATAAGGACTCTAGCAGTGACATTCTGTGATCTCATAATGCAAGATGTCTAGTTCCTACTTGAGCTATAGGCCAAGATATAGTTCTGTAATTTGAAAGATGGAGGCAGAGAGCAAGAACTAGAAGGAAAGAGTGAGGAAAGAGATGGAACTTAGCAACAGGCTGAGGAGTTGAGAAGGAGACATACAGATCAGGAAATAAAACCTCTCTTAAGAAAACCAAGCCAACATATACTTGAGATTCCCAAAATACCTACTACCAGAAGTCCAGCTCAAGGCATTTGTAAGGATTGAAGTACTCATGAATTATTTGGTCTCCACTCCCATCAGCAGGGCTTTTTACATTGCCTTTATGGTTAAGACAACATAAAGTATAATGGTGATTATAAAAATAATGCTTGAATACAGGACTCTCTGGGTAGTGTGCTGGGGAGAGTTTTACTGCCCAGGCTGTTTATATAATTACCCCAGAACACTTGAAAGACCCCAAGGGGGCCCCAATTACTCTATCCTTTTTCTCTGAGTATATTCACTCTATTTGATTACTCCTCAGCACCATTTGGCCTTTAATAAGCTGCTTTTTGTCACTTTGCCATTATGCAATTCAGTGGTTGTAATGGAGATGAGAACACATACATTCTAGCACTGAAGATGCTTAGAAATGGATGGGGACTTAATTAGAGCTTAGGGATAGAGGCAGAGAAAGAAGAAAGGTTTTAGAAAAAATTGGAACCTAGGCTTGACTCTGCCATTGAATCTCTGAGGAACTTTGGCTGCTCAAGATCTTCCCCTCCTTGAGTCCCAGTTACCTTAACAATAAAATGGGAGTGATGGCCTGGACCGGTAGACTTGAAAATGTACTCCTAAGATCCTATAGTTCTGTGGAGTACTTCAGGGAATGCCTGGAAAAAATATGTCTATTTGTGTGTGCATTTATATTCTTTGTGAAATTTCATTTTAAAAGATAATTTTCTTTTCCCTTAAAAGTTAGAAAACCAGTCAGCCAAATGGTCTCTAAGAATTTTGACTGCTTTGGCTTTCTAGAATTATCACATTCTAACACTGAGCCTCATCTCTGTCTCCCAGAATCCACCTAGCCCCAGAAAAGTATCATTAATGGAGGGGATGGTAGTGGTGAAATAAAGAGAGTTTGTACAATGCACTGGATTATGTTGTAATTAGTGGGAAAACATTTCTAAATTCAAGACAGAAGAAAGTTAAAAGGGATAAGGAGAAGCTGGAGAAAAGGGTAGATTTCTATAACTGTGCATAGTGTGTTGTGAGATCTATTAGGCTCTCACAAGGAACTAAGAAGCCTCTTTCTACCACCAGGGTCCTCCCTACCTCTCTTGTTCCTGATAGAGCTTGACTACTCAGGAAAAATTCCTTTAGAGATACTCTACAAGGCTATCCCATTGTTTAAATTTTCTTTTTGTTCAAACTGGAAAGAAATGTTTTTTCTTATTAAAAAGTAATTCAGAGAAGAGATGTCAGCAAAAATGGCAAGAGATAGAAAATTCAGAGCTTGTCCTCCCACAGAAACACTGGAAAAACTATCATAATCAACTTATTGGCTGAAGCCTAGTAGGAATTCTTTGTGATATTTTGCTTTACACTTTCCATATCACCCCCTCCCTGGTTTGGTGGCAGTTTTGAAGATGGCATCCTGGATTTCTGGTGTTGCTTCCTGGTAACGAACGAAACAAAACCAAACTTATTCTCAGAGAACTGTAGTTCCCTGTTTTGATGTGTTTGGTGGCTCCCTGGAAGACTAATGCATAGGGCTTACCTTTATTTCACCTGACTGGAACTCTCTTGGAGTGACAAACATAAAAGGTGTTTGTTAAACATATTTAGACAAATGAATCAGCCATTGCTGCTTTGGACAAAGGATATCAATTGGGGCAAAGAGTAGACCCACCAAAAGCCTGAGAGGAAATATGGGGAGTGAGATGCTATGGGGAATAAGGGCTTTGGAAGCTTCCACATATCCCTGAACATCTAGAAGTCCACATGCATGCTCAGGGCAGGGCATCCTCTCAAAAAAGACCTAAGAAAGCCCTAATTTTTTATATCTCCTGGATGACCTTCAAGCTCTGCAAATTTGGCACAAATGGGAAGTGAAGGTGAAGTCAGTGTTGTAAACCACCTAGCTGAATGTTGAGGGCATGCCTTAAAACACATGTAGAGCTGCGACAAAAAACCTGGGAAATTTTACTTCAAGCCATTAAGTAAACCTTTGTCAACACACTTGCTGACTACTAAGATAGTGGAACAGTAACCTAGTGATCACAGATGAGAATGAATATACTAGAAAAAAATGTAGAAAAGTCACCAAACAACTACACTCTACAAGAAACAACAACAATAAACCTTGGGGAGGGGGAGAATACCATGTTTTACCAGATTATGATATTCAAAATGTCCAGTTTCAAACAAAAACTTAGGAGACGTGCAAAGGAATAAAAAAGTACAATCCATTAACAGAAAAATAAAAAAAACAAACAAAAGAAATTAATAGAAATTATCCCTGAGGAGGCCCAGACATAACACTTAGTAGATAGACATTGTCAGTTATCTTAAATAGGCTCAAAGAGCTATAGAAAGCCACATACAAAGAAAATAAAGGAAACTAGGAAAATGATGTCTCATGTCTCACCAAATAGAATATAAAGACATGTAAATTATAAAAAAAAGAACCAAATAGATATTCTGGAGATAAAAGTACAATAACTGAAATAAAAATTTTACTAAAAAGATTAAACAGCAAACAGTAGACAGAATCAATAAACTTGAATTTAAATCAATTGAGATGATCTAGTCTGAGAAGTAGAAAGAAAAACAAATTAAGAAATATAAGCAGAGTCTGAGGGACCTCTGAGACACCATCAAGTGTACCAGCATACACAGAATGGGAATCCCAAAAGAGATAGAGAAAGGGGAAGAAACAATATTTGGAGAAATAGTGATCTTCAAACTGAACTTCCCAAATTTGATTAAAAACATTAATCTACATTTCCAAGAAGCTCAATCATCTCCATGCAGGATAAATTCAAAGAAACTCACTATGATACACTTTATAATAAAATTTCTGAAAGCCAATGACTAAGAGAGAATCTTGAAAGCAAAAGAAAACAGTGACTCATCATGTACAAATGGTCTTCAGTAAGATTAACAGCTAGTTTCTCATTAGAAAAAATGGAGGCTAGAGGGCAAACATAGGAAATATTTCAAGTGCAAGAATGCTACATCTTGCAAAACTATCCTTCAGAAATGAAGAAATTTAGAAAGTCTGTATAAGCAGAAGCTGAGGGATTTTATCACTAGTAGGAATGCATTACAAAACATGCTAAAGGTAGTCCTTCTGGTTAAAATGAAAGAATGCTAGACAGTAACTTGAAGCCATACAAAGAAATGAAGAACAACAATATATAATAGCCAACATTAGTGTATTTTTTTATTTTAAACTCCTCCTTTCTCTATATGATTTAAAAGAATGTGCATAAAACAATAAGTATAAATATGTGTTAGATGGCACACAATTATAAAGATAAAAATTGTGATGATAATAACAACACAAAAGAGGAGGGGTGGAGCTGAATTGTTGAAGAGATTTTGTGCACCAATAAAACTACATTGTTATAAATTTAAGATGTTAATTCTAATCCATGGGGAAACTGCAAAAGTAAATAAGAAACATAGAAAAGGATTTCAGAAAGGAATTGAAATGGTACACTATGAAAAACCAAATAAATTACAAAAGAAAGCAGTAATGGAGATATTGAAGAAACAAAAAGGATGAGACATACAAAAAAATGAACAGAAAAATGGCAGAAATCAATCCCTTTTATTAATAACTACTTTAAACTGTAAGTGGATTAAACTCTCAAATTAAAAGGTAAACACTGGAAAAATGGATTTAGAAAAACATGATCCAAATATATGTGGTCTAAAAAAACTCACTTTAGATCTGAAGAAACAGAGAAGTTTAAAGTGAAAAGATGGAAAAAGTTATTCTATGCAAATTTTAACCAAAGGAGAGCTGAAGTGGGTATACTAATATCTGACAAAATAGAAATTAATTTAAAAAAATGTTACAAGAGGGCTTTTAGGATGGCGGCGAAGTAGAGGGACGTGGAATGCATCCCTCTCCACAGATGCATTGGGAATGCACTGAAGGACGCAATAATTCCCACAGAGAACCAGCTGAACACCAGCAGACGGCCTCGGACACCAGAAAGGACTGCAAAGAGCCTGACATAATTGGTATGGAGGCATCTATGACGGCTCAAAGAGGGTGGAGCAGCGGAGCTGTGGCAGACGGGAGGGAGTGAGAAACATATGGAGGTCCGCACCGCAGCTCGGCATTCCCGGACCGACACGTTGATCCACAGCTGAACAGAGGGTCCGGGAGCGGGAGCGTGGGAACCGGAGAGCTGATTCAGGGTGAGAAACGTTGCCAGTAAGGTGACGGACCGAGAGGACAGGAGGGAAGAGGTCTGTGGCGAGGAGTGCCCGTCCCTGAGAGCTGCCCAGCAATGATGGCAGCTGGATGCTGCAGGCTCATGGGTGGGGAGGAGCCGCGTGCATAGCCTGTCTCTCTCTCTTTCAGCGCCTCTGCAACAGGCAGTGGAGAGAGGCCCTGTGGGCCACCTAAGGCGCTCAGGGATAACAAGTACCCTCAGGCCCTCGGGTGGGGCTAGATTAAAACCCCTTGGAATGCCAGCAGCAGGGAGGCTGCCGAGAGAAAAAAACAAACAAAAAAACAAACAAACAAAAAAAAAAACGGGAGAGAGGCACAACTCTAAGACTTTCTGTTTACACCTGAGCCACCGGCATCCCTCTGCAACGGGCACCTCCAAACCCGACTGAAACAACAGTGCACCACTGTTCACTCACTCCCAGGGGAAGGAGCCACTATTGAACTCTCTCCCTCCCCACACACCAATGCTTACAGACAAACAATAAAGGAACATCTGCTGGTCACAGAATAATGCAAAAAAACCCAACGCGAGACAGAAAGTAAAGGGATGGAAAAATATATTCCATGCAAATGGAAGTCAAAAGAAAGCTAGAGTAGCAATACTCATATCAGACAAATTAGACTTGAAAGTAAAGACTATTAAAAGAGACAAGGAAGGACAATACCTAATGATAAAGGGATCCATTCAAGAAGAACATATCACAATGGTAAATATCTATGCCCCCAACATAGGAGCACCTTAACACATAAGGCAAATGCTAACAGCCATAAAAGGGGACATCGACAGTAACACAATAATAGTGGGAGACTTGAACACCCCACTTACATCAATGGACAGATCATCCAAACAGAAAATAAATGAAGACACACAAGCTTTAAATGACACATTAGACCATCTCGACTTCATTGATATTTATAGGACATTCCATCCAAAAACTACAGAAGACACTTTCTTCTCAAGCGCACATGGAACATTTTCCAGGATAGATCACAACTTGGGTCACAAATCAAACCTCAGCAAATTCAAGAAAATTGAAATTATACCAAGCAACTTCTCAGACCACAACGCCATGAGACTAGATATTAATTACAGGAAAAAAACTGCAAAAAATACAAACACATGGAGGCTAAACAATTCACTCTTAAACAATCAAGAAATCACTAAAGAAATCAAAGAGGAAATCAAAAAATATCTAGAAACAAATGACAAGGAAAACACAAAAACCCAAAACCTATGGGACGCAGCAAAAGCAGTTCTAAGAGGGAAGCTTATAGCAACACAGTCCTACCTTAAGAAACAAGAAAATTATCGAATAAACTGCCTAACCTTACACCTAAAACAACTAGAGAAAGAAGAACAAAGAAACCCCAAAGTGAGCAGAAGGAAAGAAATCATAAAGATCAGAGCAGAAATAAATGAAAAAGAAAGGAAGGAAGCAATAGCAAAAATTAATAAAACTAAAAACTGGTTCTTTGAGAAGATTGACAAAATTGATAAACCATTAGCCAGAATCACCAAGAAAAAAAGGGAGAAGATGCAAATCAACAGAATTAGAAATGAAAAAGGAGAAGTAACAATGGACACCTCAGAAATACAAAAGATCATGAGAGACTACTACAAGGAACTATATGCTAATCAATTGGATAACCTGGAAGAAATGGATACATTCTTAGAAAAATACAATCTTCCAAGACTGAACCAGCAAGAAATAGAAACCATGAACAGACCAATCACAAGTACGGAAATTGAGGCAGTGATTAAAAATCTCCCAACACAAAAAAGCCCAGGACCAGATGGGTTCACAGGCGAATTCTAGCAAACATTTCGAGAAGAGTTAACACCTATCCTTCTCAAACTCTTCCAAAATATCACAGAAGGCGGAACACACCCAAACTCATTCTATGAGGCCACCATCACCCTGATACCAAAACCAGGCAAAGATATCACAGAAAAAGAAAATTACAGACCAATATCACTGATGAATATAGATGCAAAAATCCTCAACAAAATACTAGCTAACAGAATCCAACAGCACATTAAAAAAATCAAACACCATGATCAAGTGGGGTTTATCCCTGAGATGCAAGGTTTCTACAATATACGCAAATCAATCAACGTGATACATCATATCAACAAATTGAAGGATAAAAACCATATGATCATCTCAATAGATGCAGAAAAAGCTTTTGACAAAGTTCAACATCCATTTATGATGAAAGCTCTCCAGAAAATGGGCATAGAAGGAAATTACCTCAACATAATAAAAGCCGTATGTGAGAAACCAAATGTCAACATCGTTCTCAATGGGGAAAAACTGGAAGAATTCCCTCTAAGAACAGGAACAAGACAAGGGTGTCCACTCTCACCATTATTAGTCAACATAGTTTTGGAAGTTTTAGTCACAGCAATCAGAGAAGAAAAAGAAATAAAATGAATACAAAATGGAAAGTTAAAATTGTCACTCTTTGCAGATGACATGATATTATATATAGAAAACCCTAAAGACTCTACCAGAAAACTGCTAGCACTAATTGATGAGTTTAGTAAAGTAGCAGGATACAAAATTAATGCACAGAAATCTCTTGCATTCCTATACGATAACAACGGAAAAGCAGAAAGAGAAATTAAGGAAACTCTCCCATTCACCATTGCAACAAAAAGAATTAAATACCTAGGAATAAACCTGCCTAAGGAGGCAAAAGATCTGTATGCACAAAACTTTAAGACACTGATGAAAGAAATCAAAGACAACACAAACAGATGGAGGGACATACCATGTTCCTGGATTGGAAGAATCAACATCGTGAAAATGACTGTACTACCCAAAGCAATTTACAGATTCAATGCAATCCCTATCAAATTACCAACAGCATTTTTCTCAGAACGAGAACAAGAAATCTTACGATTTGTTTGGAAACGCAAAAGACCCCGAATAGCCAAAGCAATCTTGAGAAGGAAAAATGGAGTTGGTGGAATCAGGCTTCCTGACTTCAAACTATACTACAAGGCCATAGTGATCAAGACAGTATGGTACTGGCACAAAAATAGAAAGGAAGATCAATGGAATAGAATAGAGAACTCAGAGGTAAGCCCAAACACATATGGGCACCTTATCTTTGACAAAGGAGGCACGAGTATACAATGGAAAAAAAGACAGCCTCTTCAATAAGTGGTGCTGGGAAAATTGGACAGCAACATGGAAAAGAATGAAATGAGAACACTTCCTAACACCATACACAAAAATAAACTCCAAATGGATTAAAGACCTACATGTAAGGCCAGACACTATAAAACTCCTAGAGGAAAACATAGGCAGAACACTCTATGACATCCATCGAAGCAAGATCCTTTTTGACCCACCCCCTAGCATCATGGAAATAAAATCAAGAAAAAACAAATGGGACCTCATGAAACTTAAAAGCTTTTGCACAGTGAAAGAAACCATAAACAAGACTAAAAGGCAATCCTCAGAATGGGAAAAAATAGTTGCCTATGAAACAACGGACTAAGGATTAACCTCCAAAATATACAAGCAGCTCATGAAGCTTAATACCGAAAAAGCAAATAACCCAATCCACAAATGGACGGAAGACCTAAATAGACACTTCTCCAAAGAAGACATACAGATGGCCAACAAACACATGAAAAGATGTTCAACATCACTAATCGTCAGAGAAATGCAAGTCAAAGCCACAATGAGGTATCACCTCACACCAATCAGAATGGCCATCATCACAAAATCTGGAAACAACAAATGTTGGAGAGAGTGTGGAGAAAAGGGAACTCTCCTGCACTGTGGGTGGGAATGTAAGTTGGTACAGCCACTATGGAAAACAATTTGGAGGTTCCTTCAAAACTACAAATAGAACTACCATATGATCCAGTCATCCCACTCCTGGGCATATACCCATAGAAAACCATAATCCCAAAAGAAACATGTACCGTAATGTTTATTGCAGCACTATTTACAATAGCCAGGACATGGAAGCAACCTAAATGCCCATCAGCAAACAAATGAATAAAGAAGATGTGGCATATATATACAATGGAATATTACTTAGCTATAAAGAAGGATGAGATGGAGCTATATGTAATGAGGTGGATAGACCTAGAGTCTGTCATACAGAGTGAAGTAAGTCAGAAAGAGAAAGACAAATATTGTATGCTAACTCACATATACGGAATCTAAAAATGGTACTGATGAACTCAGTGACAAGAAAGAGTACGCAGGTGCAGAGAATGGACTGGAGAACTCGAGGTTTGAGTGGAGGCGGGGGGTGAAGGGGAAGCTGAGACGAAGCGAGAGAGTAGCACAGACATATATATAGTACCAACTGTAAAATAGATAGCCAGTGGGAAGCTGTTGTATAACAAAGGGAGTTCAACTCGAGGATGAAAGATGCCTTAGAGGACTGGGACGGGGACGGTGTGGGGGACTCCAGGGAGGGTGGGGGGGGAGTCGAAGGAGGGAGGAAATATGGGTATATGTGTATAAAAACAGATGATTGAACTTGGTGTACCCCCCAAAAAATTTAAAAAAAAATGTTACAAGAGATAAAAAGGAAAATTATATGCTGATAAAAGATCTGTACATCATGAAAATATAACAATTATATACACACTTAACAAAAGACCTCTTAAGTAGGGACAGAATTAATGGAAGAAATAGAGAATTTTACAGTAGTGTTTGGATACTTCAATACCACACTCTCAATAATGGATAGAAACTATAGAGAGAAGATAAATAATGAAGTAGTGGACTTTGAACAACATTATTAACCAACTAAATTTTACAGACGTATATGGAAGATTCTAACAAAAAACCAGCAGAATACACATTTTTTCAAATGGACATGGAACATTTGTCAGAATAAAATGTATATTATGCTATAAAACTGGCCTAAAATTTTCAAAGATTGATGTCTTAGCAAGTATCCTTTATGACCACAATGGAATGAAACTGAAAGTGAGTAGGAAGGAAAGCTGGAAAATCGGAAGAAAAACTGAAAAATTTACAAACATGGCAAAACTAAACAACACACTCTCCAAAAATCAGTGAATTGAAGAAGAAAGCAAACAAGAGAGAAGAAAATATCTTGAGACAAATGAAAATGAAAATGTAACATATCAAAACTTATGAGATGTAGCAAAAGTAGTATTAAAAAAGAAGTTTATGGCAGTAAATACCTACAATAAAAAAAGAAGAAGCATCTCAAATAAACAATCTAACTTTATGCATCATAGAAAAAGAACAACAAACTAATCAGAATAAAGAAAATAATAAAGATTAGAGCAGGAAAAAATAAAATAAAGAATGGAAAAACAATATAAAATTCAACAAAAAATGAGTGTTTTTAAATAAGAAACTGACACATCTTAAACTAGAATAAGAGAAAAGAAGACTCAAATAGATAAAATCAAATTTGAAAGATGAGATTTTAAGTTACAGCTGAGTCTACAGAAATAAAAAGGATTAAAGAGATTACCTCCAATAAATTGGATAACCTAGAAAAATGGACAAATTCCTAGAAACAAATCTGCTAAGATTGAGTCATGAAGAAGTACAAAATTTGAACAGATCTATAACTAGTAAGGAGATTGAATCAGTAATCAAAACTTCCCAACAATGCAAAGCCCAGGGCCAGATGACTTCACTGTGAATTCCAACAAACAGAGAGGAATCAAAGCTAATACTTCTCAAACTCTTCCAAAAAGTTGAAGAGGAGAGAACTCTTCCAAACCTGTTTTATGAAGTCAGTATTACCCTGATATCAAAGCCAGGCAAATATACTAGGAAAAAAGAAAGCTATAGGCCATTCCTTATGAATTTGGTGCAAAACTTCCCAGCAAAATTCAAGCAATCCAAATTCAACAATACACTAAATGGATCACACACTATGACTAAGTTGGATTTATCCCTGGGAAGCAAGGATGATTTAGAATATAAGAAATCAAAATAATGTGACCTACCACATTAACATGATGAAAGATAAATAAAATCTAGAGATCTGTGTTATAAAAAATATACATATTAACAATAATGTACTGTACACTTAAAATTTTGTTAAGATGGTGGACGTCACACAATGTGTTTTTTATTACAACAATTAAGCATACTTTACACCAAGGAATTGGAAGAAAAGTAAGTGACTCTATCAAATAAGATTCCTTTAATCTTAAAATTTTTACAATTATACAAATAAGAATTGTATTATTTTTAATTGAAAGAGCCATGTTCTTATCAAAAACTCAATCTACATACTAGTTTTATTATATACATTTAAACTTTTCTGGACAAAACCAAATAAAAGTGTTAAAATAACATGATTATGGAAAAAACAAACCTAAAGGAATTGGAGAACTGCCAAAGTAGGCAGAACTTGGGCATATAAGATTCTGGAGAGACAGAGAAGAAGTAAGTCTGACACACAGAGAAGTAAATCTGACATTTGTATCTGCTCTTTCTCTCTCAAGGCTAATTTGTAACAGGCACAAAGTTGAGAGGTTGAAAATCTCATCAGAAAGCAAAACTAAGCATTTGAGAAGATGTACTAGAGCTTCAACAGTCTCACAGAGCTGGGGAGACAAAACTTTACCTCAAAACCTATTATGTTTAAGAGGGGACAACCTGAAGGGACGGGAATGAGGAGCTCTGCAACTGGGAATGCTCCTGGAAGAAGCCCAGACCATCATAGAAGTGAAGCACTATTGTTAAGTGATGTACAAAGGGTGGGGCTGCCATCACAGCATCTCTCCCAACATGCCAGCCCCTGCCTCTGCAGGCACTAAGGAGTTTCCTGCCAGAGTGAGTGTGCATGCCTCAGTCCTTCCCACCTTATCCCCCCCCCCACTTTAGTGAGCACGTGTGCCCCAGTCAGTCACTGCCTCCTACCAGCCCCTGCCTCTGCAGGCACTGAGAAGGGCTCCCAGCTGAGTGAGTGAGTGCACCCCAGACAGTCCCTGCCTTGTCCTGACCCAACAAAATAGGTCAGCGTGCCTCCAGTTGCTGCTGTCACCCCCCTCTCATCTGGGCTTGGAGCAGATGTCTGAGGGTGCCCCACACATAGATGTGGGGGCCAAACCAAAGCTGAGCCCCAGGGGCTGTGCAACTAAGGAAGAAGTACTGAAATCACTCCTTGTGGTTGCATAAGCCACAGATTAAACTCTCACAATTGGCTTGGTAAATGCAGTGCCTGTGGAACATCTGAATGGATGAGTGCTCCTGCAACTGAGAAGCGTTTAGCTTTAGCAGCTGTGGACTTTGTGGGAATATACATGAAGGAATTTGGCCAGATCAGAGTGTGAGCTGCCCCCACAGTGCCCACAGTGTGACCAGAGACATACCTACAGGTTTTGAAGGGTCTCCTGGGGAGGCAGGGGTTGGCTGTAACTCACTCTGGGGGCCAGGATGATGGCAGCAGAGGTCCCAGGGAACCTTTTTGTAGTTGTCGTTGTTTTATTATTTAATTTTTGTTTTATTTAAAAAGTTAATTTATTTTTGTTTTTCTGTTTTTTTCTAATTTTATTTTAATTTTTTGTTTGCTTTTTTTCTCATTTTTTTTTGTTTGTTTCTGTTTGCTTTTGGTTTTCTTTGCTTTTTAAAATTTGAGTTTTGTTTTTTCCTTTAGTTTTGTTTTTATTGTTGTTTTGGTTTTTTGTTTGGTTGTTTTCTTGTTTTTTTCATTTCTTTATTTCGTTTGTTTCTTTTGTTTTTACTGTTTGTCTTGGTTTTTGATTTTCTGTTTGTTTTGTGTTGTTTTGTTTCCTTTTTTTTCTGGCAGTGCTGTGCAGCTTGCAGGGTCATGGTTCCCTGAGTGTGTGTCAAGCCCAAGGCCCCATGGTGGGAGCACCCAGTCCAAGCCCCAGGGAATATTAATTGGTGAAAGCTAACACAGAGGTCCTCATCTTGGCACCAAGGCATGGCTCCACCCAACTGCCTGCAACCTCCAGTGCTGAATACCTCATGCCAAACACCAAGACTGAAACACAGCCCCACCTATCAGTATACAGGCTGCCTAAATTCATACTAAGCTCACAGACACCCACAAACACACCCCTTAACATGGCCCTGCCCATCAGAGGGACAAAACTCAGCTCCATCTACCAGAGGCCAGACTCCAGTTGCTCCCACCAGGAAGCATACACAAGCTCTTGGACCAAACTCACACACCAAGGGGCAGACATAAGAAGCAAGAGCAACTATGACCATATAGCTTGTGAAAAGGAGACCACAAACACAGTAAGTTAGGCAAAATGAGACGACAGTTAAATACATTGCAGACAGAGGAGCAAAGTAAAAACCCACAAGGCCAAATAAATGAAGAGGAAATAGGCAATCTACCTGAAAAAGAATTCAGAGTAATGATAGTAAAGATGATCCAAGATATTGGAAATAGGATGGAGGCATGGATTGTGAAGATATAAGAAATGGTTAACAAGTACCTAGAAGAACTAAAGAATAAACAATCAGTGATGAGCAACACAGTAACTCCAATGAAAAATACACTAGAAAGAATCAATAGCAGAATAAATGAGGCAGAAGAATGGATACATGACATGGAAGACAGAACAGTGGAAATCACTGCCACAGAACAAAATATTGAAAAAAGAATGAAGAGAAATGAAGACAAACTAAAAGACCTCTGGGACAACATTAAATGCACCAACATTCACATCATAGGGGTCCCAGAAAAAGAAGAGAGAGAGAAAGGACATGAGAAAATATTCAAAGAGATAATAGCTGAAATTTTCCTTAACATGTGAAAGGAAACAGTCAACCAATTCCAAGAAGGGCAGAGTCCCAGGAAGGATAAACCCAAAGAGGAACATGTAGAGACAGTTACTAATCAAAATGACCAAAATTAAAGACAAAGAAAAAATATTAAAAGCAACAGGGAAAAATGACAACATACGAGGGAATGCCCATAAAGTTATCAGCTGATTTCTCAGCAGAAACTCTGCAAGGCAGAAGGGAGTGGCATGATATATTTAAAGTGATGAACGGGAAGAACCTACAACCAAGAATATTCTACCCAACAAGGCATTCATTCAGATTTGTTGGAAAAATCAAAAGCTTTAGAGACAAGCAAAAGCTAAGAGAATTCAACACCACTGACCAGTTTTGCAACAAATGCTAAAGGAACTCCTCTAGATGGAAAAGAGGCTAGCAACTTAAAGAAAAAAATGTACATATATAGACTGTTATAGCAAAACCTCATGGGATAACCTTGAATGTAAATGGATTAAATGCTCCAACCAAAAGACACAGACTGGCTGAATGGATACAAAAAGAAGACCCACATAAATGTTAGTTATAAGAGACCCAATTCAGAGCTAGGGATACATACCAACTGAAGGTAAAGGGATGGAAAAAGATATTTCATGCAATGGAAAACAAGAGAAAGCTGGAGTAGCACTCCTCATATCAGATAGAATAGACTTAAAAATAAAGACTCTTACAAAAGATAAGAAAAGACACTACATAAAAATCAAGGAATCAATCCAAGAAGAAGATATAACAATTATAAATATTTATGCACCCAACATAGGAGCACCACACTACATGAGGAAAATGTTAGCAGCCATAAAAGTGGAAATTGACAGTAACAAAATGATAGTAGGTGATGTTAACACCACACTTACACCAATGGACAAATTGTTGAAACAGAAAATAAATAAGGAAACACAAGCTTTAAATGACACAATAGACCAGATAGATTTAATTGATATTTATAGGACATTCCACCCAAAAGTGGCAGAATACAATTTCCTCACAAGCTCACATGGAAGATTCTATAGGATAGATCACATTTTTGGTCACAAATCAAGCCTTGGAAAATTTAAGAAAATTGAAATTCTATCACACTTTTCTGACCACAACACTATGAGATTTGAAATCAATTACACGGAAAAAAAAAACCTGTAAAAAACGGAAATAAAGGGAGGCTAAACAGCACGACTAAATAACCAATAGATCACTGAAGAAGTCAAAGAAGAAATAAAAAAATACCTAGACACAATTGACAATGAATACAAAATGACCCAAAACCTATGTGATGCAGTAAAAACAGTTCTAAGAGGGAAGTTTATAACACTTCAATCTAACCTCAAGAAACAATAAAAATCTCAAATAAACAATCTAAACTTACACATAAAACAACTAGAGAAAAAACAAAGAAAACCTGGTCAGTAAAAGGAAAGAAATCATAAATATCAGAGAAGAAATAAATGAAATAAAAATGAAAAAAACAATAGCAAAGATCAGTAAAATGAAAAGTTAGTCCTTTGAGAAGATAAACAAAATTGATAAATCTTCAGCCAAACTTAAAAAAAGGGAAAGGACTCAAATCAATAAAATTAGAAATGAAAAATGAGAAATCACAACTGACACTGCAGAAATACAAAGAATTATGAGAGACTACTACAAACAACTGTATGCCAAAAAATGGACAACCTCAAGGAATCCAAATTGGAAAAGAAGAAGTAAAGTTGTCACTCTTTGCAGATGACATGATATTATATATAGAAAACCCTAAAGATTCTACCAGAAAAATGCTAGCACTAATTGATGAATTCAGTAAAGTAGCAGGATACAAAGTTAATGCACAGGAATCTCTTGCATTCCTATGCACTAACAACGGAAGAGCAGAAAGAGAAATTAAGGAAACTCTCCCATTCACCATTACAACCAAAAGAATAAAATACCTAGGAATAAACCCGCCTAAGGAGGCAAAAGATCTGTATGCAGAAAACTTTAAGACATTGATGAGAGAAGTCAAAGATGACACAAACAGGTGGAGAGACATACCATGTTCCTGGATTGGAAGAATCAACATCGTGAAAATGACTGTACTACCCAAAGCAATTTACAGATTCAATGCAATCCTGATCAAATTACCAATGGCATTTTTCACAGAACTAGAGCAAGAAATCTTACGATTTGTTTGGAAATGCAAAAGACCCCGAATAGCCAAAGCAATCTTGAGAAGGAAAAACGGAGCTGGTGGAATCAGGCTTCCTGACTTCAAACTATACTACAAGGCCATAGTGATCAAGACAGTATGGTACTGGCACAAAAATAGAAAGGAAGATCAATGGAACCGAATAGAGAGCTCAGAAGTAAGCCCAAACACATATGGGCACCTTATCTTTGACAAAGGAGGTAAGAATATACAATGGACAAAAGGCAGCCTCTTCAATAAGTGGTGCTGGGAAAATTGGACAGCAACATGGAAAAGAATGAAATGAGAACACTTCCTAACACCATACACAAAAATAAACTCCAAATGGATTAAAGACCTACATGTAAGGCCAGACACTATAAAACTCCTAGAGGAAAACATAGGCAGAACACTCTATGACATCCATCAAAGCAACATCCTTTTTGACCCACCTCCTAGAATCATGGAAATAAAATCAAGAATAAACAAATGGGACCTACTGAAACTTAACTTTGGCACAGTGAAAGAAACCATAAACAAGACAAGAAGACAACCCTCAGAATGGGTGAAAGTACTTGCCAATGAAACAACGGACAAAGGATTAACCTCTAAAATATACAAACATCTCATGCAGCTTAATACCAGAAAAGCAAATAACCCAATCCACAAATTGATGGAAGACCTAAATAGACATTTCTCCAAAGGAGACATACAAATGGCCAAAAAACACATGAAAAGATGTTCAACATCACTAATTATCAGAGAAATGCAAGTCAAAGCCACAATGAGGTATCACCTCACACTGATCAGAATGGCCATCATCACGAAATCTGGAAACAACAAATGTTGGAGAGGGTGTGGAGAAAAGGGAACTCTCCTGCACTGTGGGTGGGAATGTAAGTTGGTACAGCCACTATGGAAAACAGTTTGGAGGTTCCTTAAAAATCTATAATTGGAACTACCATATGATCCATTAATCCCACTACTTGGCATATAGCCAGAGAAAACCATAATCTGAAAAGAAACATGTACCATAATGTTTATTGCAGCACTATTTACAATAGCCAGGACATGGAAGCAACCTAAATGCCCATCAACAGATGAATGGATAAAGAAGATGTGGCATATATATACAATGGAATTTTACTCAGCTATAAAAAGGAATGAGATGGAGCTATATGTAATGATGTGGATAGACCTAGAGTCTGTCATACAGAGTGAAGTAAGTCAGAAGGAGAAAGACAAATATTGTATGCTAACTCATATGCACGGAATCTAAAAATGGTACTGGTGAACTCAGTGACAAGGCAAGAACAAGGGCGCAGATGCAGAGAATGGACTGGAGATCTCAAGGTTTGGGGGGCCAGGGCGTGAAGGCGAAGCTGAGATGAAGTGAGAGAGTAGCATAGACATATATATATTACCAAGTGTAAAATAGATAGCCAGTGGGAAGTTGTTGTGTAACAAAGGGAATTCAGCTCAATGATGGATGATGCCTTGGAGGACCGGGATGGGGAGGGTAGGGGGGAGTTGAGGGAGGGAGGGGATACAGGGATATGTGTTGAAATACAGATGATTGACCTTGGTGTACCTCAAAAACTGATACAAGAGTGTAAAGCAATTATATTCCAATAAAAATTAAAAAAATAAATAAAAATCGGCAATCTCAAAGAAATGGACAATATCTTGGAAAGGTACAATTCTCAAAACCTGAATGAAGAAGAATTAGAAAATATAAACAGACCTATCACAAGTAATGAAATTGAAGTTGTAATAAAATATATTCACACAAACAAAAGTCCAGGACCAGAGGGCTTCACAGATGAATTCTATGAAACCTTTAGAGAAGAGCTAACACCTATCCTTCTCAAACTCTTCCAAAAAATTGCAGAGGGAAGAACACTCCCAAATTCATTCTATGAGGGCAAAACCAGACAAGGATACCAGTATAAAAGAAAATTACAGGCCAATATCACTGATGAACATAGATGCAAAAATCCTCAGCAAAATAATAACAAACAGAATCCAAAGACACATCAAAAGGATCATACACCAGCATCAAGTGGGATTTATCCCAGGAATGCAAGGATTCTTCAATATATGCAGATCAATGTAATACACCATATTAAGAAATTAATGGAATAAAAGCCATGTGATAATCTCAATAGATGCAGAAAAATCTTTTGACAAAATTCAGCACCCATTTATGGTAAAAATTCTCCAGAGAATGGGAATACAGGAGCTTACCTCAACATAATAAAGGCCATATATGACAAACCTACAGAAAGCATTATTCTCAATGTTGAAAAACTGGAAGGATTTCCTCTAAGATCAGGAACAAAATAAGGATGTTCACTCTTGCCACTTTTGTTCAACATAGTTTTGGAAGTCTTAGCTATGGCAATCAGAGAAGAAAAAGAAATGAAATGAGTCCAAATTGGAAAAGAAGTAAAACTGTCACTGTTTGCAGATTATATGATACTATACATAGAAAATCCTAAAGACGTCACCAGAGAACCACTATAAATAAGCAATGAATTTGGTAGGGTTGCAGGATACAAAATTAATGCACAGAAATCTCTTTCATTCTTATATACTAACAACGAAAAATCAGAAAGAAAAATTAAGGAAACAATCCCATTTACTATCACAACAAAAAAAGAATAAAATACATAGGCATAAACCTACCTAAGGATACAAAAGACTTGTACCCAGAAAACTGTAAAACACTGATGAACGAAGTTCATGGATTGGAAGACATGTTCTTGGATTGGATGACAAAACTGTGAAAATGATTATACTACCCAAAGCGATCTACGGATTCTATGCAACCCCCATCAAATTACCAATGGCATTCTTCATAGTATTAGAACAAAAAATTTTATAATTTGTATGGAAACACAGAAGACCCCGAATAGCCAAAGCAATATTGAGAAAGAAAAATGGAGGTGGAAGAATCAGTCTCCCTGACTTCAGACAATACTACAAAGCTACAATTATCAAGACAGTATGGTACTGGCACCAAAACAGAAATATAGATCAATGGTACAGGACAGAAAGCCCAGAGGTAAACCCACACACATACGGTCACCTTATCTTTGACAAAGGAGGCAAGAACATACAATCGGAAAAGACAGCCTTTTCAATAAGTGGTGCTGGGAAAACTGGACAGCTACATGTAAAATAATGAAAATAGGGAGACAGAAATACGGCATAGGAGTAAGACATGGAGATCACCTTCCTCCCCACAAGTACACCAAGAATACATCTACATGTGGAACAGCTCCTACAGAATACCTTCTGAACATTGGCAGGGGACCTCAGACTTCCAAGAGGCAACAAAATCCACACATAACTGAGTAGAGCAAAAGAAAAAAAAAGGAAAAATAAAAAACGGAGAGAAAGGAATTCAGAGACCTATCCCTCTGGGAGGGAGCTGTGAAGGGGGAAAGGTTTCCACACACTAGGAAGCCCCCTCACTAGCGGGGACAGGGGGAACTTCAGAGCCCCTGGAGGAGAGGGCAGCAACAGGTGCACAGAGGGCAGAGAAGATAGATCCTGACACGATTGGTGACCACCAGCATTTCCCAGCCTGAGACACTTGTGTGCTTACCTGCTGGAGTGGGTGGGGGCTTGGCGCTGAAGCTTGGGCTTTGGAGGTCAGACCCCAGGGAGAGGACTGGAATTGGCTGTGTGAGGACAGTCTAGGGGGTCTATTACACCACAGCTAGCCAGGAGGGAGTCTGGGGAAAAGCCTGGGCCTGACAGAGAGGCAGAAGACCTTTGTTTTGGGGTGTTCAAGAGGCAGCCCACAATAGGAACTTCCTGCTTCATGCACTCACAGATGCCTAGGCAATGCCCATGTGAGTGCCACTATGAGCTGCAGCTGGTGTATCAGAACACAGTCTGTTGCTGTAGCCACACCCTCCTGGCTGCTGGTGCAGCCCACCACTGCTAAGTGCCCATTGTTCCAGGATCAACTTCCCTGGGACAATACACAGTGCACCTCAGGCTCATGTCAAACTCTGCTGCTGTAGGCACTCACCACACATTTCAATCGGACTGCCATATCCCTCCCTCCCCCAAGCCTGAGTGAGCAAGTGAGTCCTTATCCACCACTGCTTTCACCCCCTGTTCCTTGGCAGGGAACTGATACCTGAGAGCAGCCCACATGCAGAGGCAGGACCAAAACCTAAACTGAAATCCAGGGACTGTGGGACCAAAGAAGAGAAAGGGAAAACTCTCCATACACCTCAAGAGGAGCAGATTAAATACACACAATCAGCTTGGTAGACCCTGCATCTGTGGATTGCCTGAATACATGTGTTCCTTCAATTGAGGTTGTGGACTTTGGGGGAAACTGTGGACTTTGAGGGTAACTGTGGACTTTGAGGGTAAGTACATGCAGGAGTAAGGCCAGAACAGAGTCTAAGCTAACACAACAGTGCCCACAGCAGGTGCAGAGGACCTCTTTTCTTGCTTTCTGCTTTTGACTTGTTTCTGGTTCTATATATTTATCAGTTTAGTTTTTAGTTTGTATTTTTGTATGTGGGTATGTTTATTAGTTTGGTTGCTCTCTTCTTAGTTTTCTCTCCTTTTTTTCAATCTTTTTCTTCTCTTTTCATTTTGTGAGTGTGTATGTGTACATCTCTTTGTGTGATTTTGTCTCTTAGTTTTGCTTTTACTATTTGTCTTTGGGTTTTGTCTGGTTTTTTTTTTCCTTTCTTTTTTCTTCTTCTTCTTTTCTTCTGTGCTGTGCAGCTTACAAGGTCCTGGTGCCTCAGCTGCAGGGTATACCTGGGCCACCAAGATGGGAAAGGTGAGTCCAGGATATTGGACCACCAGAGAATTCCCAACCACATGGAATAATAATCAGCAAGAGATTTCCCAGGGGTCTCCATCTCAACACTAAGGTCCAGGTCCACTCAATGGCCTGCAAGCTCCAGTGCTGGATGCCTCATGCCAAATATCAGGACAGGAATACAACTCCTCCCATTAGCAGACAGGCTGCTTATTGTCACACTAACCTCATAGACACCCCAAAACACACCACTGGATGTGGGCTTGCCCATCAGAATGACAAGATCCAGATCCACACACAAGAACACAGGAACCAGTTCTCCCAACCCTGAATCCTACACAAGCCACTGGACAAACCTCCCCACTGTGATCAGACAACATAATTAAGAAGAACTATGACCCTGCAGCCTGAGGGAAGAAGACCCTAAACACAGTAATTTAAACAAAATGAGAGAGAAAAAGATGGTGGCAAAGTAGAGAGATGTGGAATGCATTCCTCTCCACAGATGCATTGGGAATGCATGGAAGGACGCAGTAATTCCCACAGAGAACCAGCTGAACACCAGCAGACGGCCTCGGACACCAGAAAGGGCTGCAGGGAGCCCGACATAGCTGGTAGGGAGGCATCTACGAGGGCTCAAAGAGGGTGAAGCTGCGGAGCTGTGGCAGACGGGAGGGAGTGAGAAACATACGGAGGGTCCGCAGCGCAGCTCAGTGTTCCTGGACCGAGACATTGATCCGCGGCTGAACAGAGGGTCCAGGAGCGGGAGCATGGGAATCGGAGAGCTGGTTCAGGGGGAGAAACATTGTTGCCGGTAGGGTAACGGACCGAGAGCACAGGAGGGAGGAGGTCCGCAGAGAGGAGTGCCCGTCCCTGAGAGCTGCCCGGCCATGATGGCAGCTGGAGACTGCAGGCTCACGGGCAGGGGGGAGGAGCCACGCACATAGCATCTCCCTCTCTTTTGGCGCCTCTGCAACAGGCAGTGGAGAGATGCCCTGCGGGCCACCTAAGGTGCTCAGGGATAACAAGAACCCTCAGGCACTAGGGCGGGGCTAGATTAAAACCCCTTGCAACACCAGCAGCAGGGAGGCTGCCCAGAGGAAAAAAAAAATAACAGCATCAATAAGAATAAAACCCCGAGAGAGGCCCAACTCTGACTTTCTGTTTACGCCTGAGCCACCAGCTCCCTCTGCAACAGGCACCTCCAAGCCTGACTGAAACAACAGTGCGCCACTGCTCACTCACTCCCAGGAGAAGGAGCCACTATTGTACCCTCTCCCTCCCCACACACCGACACTTACAGACGAACAATAAAAGAACCTCTGCTGGTCACAGAATAACGCAAAAAAAAACCCAAGGCAAGGAGAAGGACACTTACAGCTGAGACACTAAGGAAACAGAAATAGTAGTATCAATACCTATTGAACTGGTCCATTCTGGGATCAGTTCTGGATTTTTTTTTTTTTTTGGATTTATTAAATACGATCTTAGCCCTAAGGGATCTACAAGTTTTATAACATAATTTTTTAATGATATTTTTTATTCTTTTTTTTTTCTTTTTGCCTTTTTTATATACTTCTATATCTAGCTAAGTTTTTGGTAGTACGGACAAAATATCTCTCATACTTTCCTTTCATCCCTATTTTTTATACATTTCTATTCCTTTCTTTTTATTTGCATATTTCCAACCACATTACGCTCTTCTGTTCCCCTTTCTTCCAGCCTTTTTAAGTTTATTTTATCTGAACATACTTATAAGCAACACTATCGGTCTGCTCAGACACCTTGCTCTATTCTCCAGATGAGGCACTGCCTTGGTATTTAATATTAGGCTTTTGTCTTTATCTTAGTTCTTAGTACAGTTGTCTAATTACATTCTGAGAATCTCCATTCTCTCTGGTGGTACTCCAGCTCTTTTTCTATATTTGATCCTAGCTTACAAAATCTCCCTGGATTGATATTTGTAGGTGTAGGGTGTTATTTGTTGTTTGTTTGCTTTTGCTTTTGTCTCTGATTTGTTCTGTTTCAGTTGTCAATTTCTGTTGGGTTTCTCTTTGAATATCTGATAGCACACTGGTGTTCTGTTAGGTCTTTCTAGAGCCTTATGTCCTAACGGATTCAGTAATTGTGTGTCTTATATATGTATGTGTTTCCTAGACTTAATATTCATTTAATCCAATACTTGGACAATAGTCTGAGGCTTGGACAGTCTTCTATAAACACCTCTATCGCCAGGACAAGTAACCCCAAAAGTTTGGACAACCATGAGGAAACAAAGAAACACCATGCAGGCAAAGGAGCAGGAAAAAAACCCACAAGACCAAATAAATGAAGAGGAAATAGGAAAAATGCCTGAAAAAGAATTTAGAGTAATGATAGTAAAAATGATACAAAATCTCAATAACAAAATAGAGAAAGTACAAGAAACAGTTCATAAGAACTCAGAAAAACAAACAGCAATGGATAACAAAATAACTGAAATTAAAAATACTCTAGATGCTATAACCAGCAGAATGACTGAGGCAGAAGAACGAATAAGTGAGTTGGAAGATAGAATGGGGGAAATAACTGCCACAGAGCAGGAAAAAGAAAAAAGAATAAAAAGATTAGAAGACAGTCTCAGAGACCTCAGTGATAACCTTAAACGTACCAACATTCGAATTATACGTATCCCAGAAGAAGAAGAAAACAAGAAAGGGTCTGAGAAAATATTTGAAGAGGTTCTAGTGGAAAACTTCCCCAACATGGGAAAGGAAATAATTCACCAAGTCCAAGAAGCACAGAGAGTCCCACACAGAATAAACCCAAGGAGAAATACACCAAGACATATATTAATCAAACTAATGACAATTAAACACAAAGAAAAAATATTAAAAGCAGCAAGAGAAAAGCAACAAACAACATATAAGGGAAAACCCATCAGGATAACAGCTGAGCTTTCTACAGAAACTCTGCAGGCCAGAAGAGAATGGCAGGATATACTGAAAGTCCTGAAACAGAGAAACCTACAGCCAAGAATACTCTACCCAGCAAGAATCTCATTCAGATTTGAGGGAGAAATCAAAAGCTTTCCAGACAAGCAAAAGTTAAGAGAATTCAGCACCACCAAACCAGCCTTACAACAAGTGCTAAAGGAACTTCTCTAAGTAGGAAACACAAGAAAAGGAAAACACCTACAAATACAAACCCAAAACAATTAAGAAAATGGTAATTGGAACACACATGTCAATAATCACTTTAAATGTCAATGGATGAAATGCTCCAACCAAAAGACACAGACTTCCTGAATGGATACAAAAACAAGACCCTTCTATATGCTGCTGAGAAGAAACCCACTTCAGACCAAGGGATACATATAGACTGAAAGTAAAGGGATGGAAAAAGATATTCCATGCAAATGGAAGTCAAAAGAAAGCTGGAGTAGCAATACTCATATCAGACAAATTAGACTTGAAAGTAAAGACTATTACAAGAGACAAGGAAGGACACTACATAATGATCAAGGGATCCATTCAAGAAGAACATATCACAATGGTAAATATCTATGCCCCCAATATAGGAGCACCTCAATACATAAGGCAAATGCTAACAGCTATAAAAGGGGACATCGACAGTAACACAATAATAGTGGGAGACTTGAACACCCCACTTACATCAATGGACAGATCATCCAAACAGAAAATAAATAAAGACACACAAGCTTTAAATGACACATTAGACCATCTCGACTTCATTGATATTTATAGGACATTCCATCCAAAAACTACAGAAGACACTTTCTTCTCAAGTGCACATGGAACATTTTCCAGCATAGATCACATCTTGGGTCACAAATCAAACCTCAGCAAATTCAAGAAAATTGAAATCATATCAAGCATCTTCTCAGACCACAAAGCCATGAGACTAGATATCAATTACAGGAAAAAAACTGCAAAAAATACAAACACATGGAGGCTAAACAATTCACTCTTAAACAACCAAGGAATCACTAAAGAAATCAAATAGGAAATCAAAAAATATCTAGAAACAAATGAAAACGAAAACACAACAACCCAAAACCTATGGGATGCAGCAAAAGCAGTTCTAAGAGGGAAGTTTATAGCAATACAGTCCTACCTTAAGAAACAAGAAAATGATCAAATAAACAACCTAATCTTACACTTAAAACAACTAGAGAAAGAAGAACAAAGAAACCCCAAAGTGAGCAGAAGGAAAGAAATCATAAAGATCAGAGCAGAAATAAATGAAAAAGAAAGGAAAGAAACCATAAGAAAAATAAATAAAACTAAAAGCTGGTTCTTTGAGAAGATTAACAAAATTGATAAACCATTAGCCAGACTCATCAAGAAAAAAAGGGAGAAGATGCAAATCAACAGAATTAGAAATGAAAAAGGAGAAGTAACAACGGACACCTCAGAAATACAAAAGATCATGAGAGACTACTACAAGGAACTATATGCCAATAAATTGGATAACCTGGAAGAAATGGATACATTCTTAGAAAAATACAATCTTCCAAGACTGAACCAGGAAGAAATAGAAACCATGAACAGACCAATCACAAGTATGGAAATTGAGGCAGTGATTAAAAATCTCCCAACACACAAAAGCTCAGGACCAGATGGGTTCACGGGCGAATTCTATGAAACATTTCGAGAAGAGTTAACACCTATCCTTCTCAAACTCTTCCAAAATATTGCAGAAGGTGGAACACTCCCAAACTCATTCTACGAGGTCACCATCACCCTGATACCAAAACCAGGCAAAGATGTCACAAAAAATGAAAACTACAGACCAATATCACTGATGAATATAGATGCAAAAATCCTCAACAAAATACTAGCTAACAGAATCCAACAGCACATTAAAAAAATCATACACCATGATCAAGTGGGGTTTATCCCTGGGATGCAAGGATTCTTCAATATATGCAAATCAATCAACGTGATACATCATATCAACAAATTGAAGGATAAAAACCATATGATCATCTCAATAGATGCAGAAAAATCTTTTGACAAAGTTCAACATCCATTTATGATGAAAGCTCTCCAGAAAATGGGCATAGAAAGAAATTACCTCAACGTAATAAAAGCCATATATGAGAAACCAAAAGCCAACATCGTTCTCAATGGGGAAAAACTGGAAGAATTCCCTCTAAGAACAGGAACAAGACAAGGGTGTCCAACTCACCATTATTATTCAACATAGTTTTGGAAGTTTTAGCCACAGCAATCAGAGAAGAAAAGGAAATCAAAGGATTCCAAATTGGAAAAGAAGTAAAATTGTCACTCTTTGCAGATGACATGATATTATATATAGAAAACCCTAAAGACTCTACCAGAAAACTGCTAGCACTCATTGATGAGTTTAGTAAAGTAGCAGGATACAAAACTAATGCACAGAAATCTCTTGCATTCCTATACACTAACAACGGGAGAGCAGAAAGAGAAATTAAGGAAACTCTCCCATTCACCATTGCAACCAAAAGAATCAAATACCTAGGAATAAACCTGCCTAAGGAGGCAAAAGATCTGTATGCAGAAAACTTTAAGACATTGATGAAAGAAATCAAAGACGACACAAACAGATGGAGGGACATACCATGTTCCTGGATTGGAAGAATCAACATCGTGAAAATGACTGTACTACCCAAAGCAATTTACAGATTCAATGCAATCCCGATCAAATTTCCAATGGCAATTTTCACAGAACTAGAGCAAGAAATCTTACGATTTGTTTGGAAACGCAAAAGACCCCGAATAGCCAAAGCAATCTTGAGAAGGAAAAATGGAGTTGGTGGAATCAGGCTTCCTGACTTCAAACTATACTACAAGGCCATAGTGATCAAGACAGTATGGTACTGGCACAAAAATAGAAAGGAAGATCAATGGAACTGAATAGAGAACTCAGAAGTAAGCCCAAACACATATGGGCACCTTATCTTTGACAAAGGAGGCACGAGTATACAATGGAAAAAAGACAGCCTCTTCAATAAGTGGTGCTGGGAAAATTTGACAGCTACATGAAAAAGAATGAAATGAGAACACTTCCTAACACCATACACAAAAATAAACTCCAAATGGATTAAAGACCTACATGTAAGGCCAGACACTATAAAACTCCTAGAGGAAAACATAGGCAGAACACTCTATGACATCCATCAAAGCAACATCCTTTTTGACCCACCTCCTAGAATCAGGGAAATCAAATCAAGAATAAACGAATGGGACCTCATGAAACTTAAAAGCTTTTGCACAGCAAAAGAAACCATAAACAAGACTAAAAGGCGACCCTCAGAATGGGAAAAAATAATTGCCTATGAAACAACGGACAAAGGATTAACCTCCAAAATATACAAGCAGCTCATGCAGCTTAGCACCAAAAAAGCAAATAACCCAATCCACAAATGGGCAGAAGACCTAAATAGACATTTCTCCAAAGAAGACATACAGATGGCCAACAAACACATGAAAAGATGCTCAACATCACTAATCATCAGAGAAATGCAAATCAAAGCCACAATGAGGTATCACCTCACACCAATCAGAATGGCCATCATCACAAAGTCTGGAAACCACAAATGTTGGAGAGGGTGTGGAGAAAAGGGAAGTCTCCTGCACTGTTGGTGGGAATGTAAGTTGGTACAGCCACTATGGAAAACTATTTGGAGGTTCCTTAAAAAACTACAAATAGAACTACCATATGATCCAGTAATCCCACTCCTGGGCATATACCCAAAGAAAACCATAATCCCAAAAGAAACTTGTACCATAATATTTATTGCAGCACTATTTACAATAGCCAGGACATGGAAGCAACCTAAATGCCCATCAACAAATGAATGGATACAGAAGATGTGGCATATATATACAATGGAATATTACTCAGCTATAAAAAGGAATGAGATGGAGCTATATGTAATGAGGTGGATAGAACTACAATCTGTCATACATAGTGAAGTAAGTCAGAAAGAGAAGGACAAATATTGTATGCTAACTCACATATACGGAATCTAAAAATGGTACTTATGAACTCAGTGACAAGAATAAGGATGCAGATACAGAGAATGGATTGGAGAACTCGAGGTATGGGAGGGGGCGGGGGGTGAAGGGGAAGCTCAGCCGAAGCGAGAGAGTAGCACAGACATATATATACTACCAACTGTAAAATAGTCAGTGGGAAGTTGTTGTATAACAAAGGGAGTCCAACTTGAGGACGGAAGATGCCTTAGAGGACTGGGGCAGGGAGGGTGGGGGGGACTTGAGGGGGGGGAGTCAAGGAAGGGAGGGAATACGGGGATATGTGTATAAAAACAGATGATTGAACCTGATGTACCCCCCCAAAAAAAATAAAAAAAATAAATAAATAAATAGAAATACTCCAGGGTGGGGGGTGGGAGTCAAGGAAGGGAGGGGAAATGGGGATATGTGTATAAAAACAGATGATTGAACCTGGTGTACCCCCCAAAAAATAATAAAAATAAATAAATAAATAAAATTTAAAAAAAAATGAGAGACAGAGAAAGGTGCAGCAGATAAAGGGACAAGGTAAAATCCCACAAGACCAAACAAATTAAGAGATAGGCAGTCTACCTGAAAAAGAATTCAGAGTAATGATAGTAAAGAAGATCCAAGATCTCAGGAATAGAATGGAGACACAAATGGAGAAAATACAAGAAATTCTAACAAGGAGCTAGAAGAACTAAAGAGCAAACAGTGATGAACAACACAATAACTGACATTAAAAATACTCTAGAAGGAATCAATAACAGAAAAACTGAAGCAGAAGAATGGATAAGTAACCTGGAAGATAGAATGTTGCAAATAACTTCCATGGAGCAGAAAAAGAACAAAGGAGTGAAAAGAATTGAAGACAGTCCCAGAGACCCCTGGCACAACATTAAAGACACCAATATTTGAATTATAGATGTCCCAGGGGAAGAAGAGAAAAAGAAAGAGTCTGAGAAAATATTTTAAGAGATTATAGAAGAAAACATCCGTAACATGGGAAAAGAAATAGTCAATCAAGTCCAGGAAGTACAGAGTGTCCCATATAGGATACACTGAAGGAGAAACACACAGACACACATAGTAATCAAATTATCAAAAATTAAATGCAAAGAAAAAATGTTTTTCAAAAAAAGCAAGGAAAAAGCAACAAATAACATACAGAGGACTCTGCATAAGGTTAACAGTTGATCTTTCAACAGAAATTCTTCAGGCAAGAATGGAATAGCAGGATATATTGAAGGTGATGAAGGGGAAAATCCTACAACCAACATTACTCTATCAAGCAAGGATCTCATTCATATTTGATGGAGAAATCAAAAGCTTTCCAGACAAGCAAAAACTAAGAGAATTCAGCACCACCACACCAGCATAACAACAAATGGTAAAGGAACTTCTCTAGCCAGGAAACACAAGAGAAGGAAAAGACCTGCAAAAGCAAACCCAAAATAATTAAGAAAATGGTAACAGGAACATTCAAATCGATAATTACATTAATTGCAAAAGGATTAAATGCTCCTACCAAAAGACATAGATTGGATGAATGGATACAAAAATAAGATGCATATATATATTGTCTACAAGAGACACACTTCAGAACTAGGGACACATACAGACTGAATGTGAGTGATGGAAAAAGATATTTCATGTAAATAGAAATCAAAAGAAAGCTGGGGTAGCAATACTCATATCAGACAAAAGAGACTTTAAAATAAAGACTATTAAAAGAGACAGGGAAAGACATTACATAATGATCAATGGATCAATCCAAGAAGAATATATAACAATTGTAAATATTTATGCACCCAAAATATAAGCACCCCAATAGATAAGGCAAATGCTAAAGCAATAAAAGGGGAAATCCACAATAACACAATAATAGTAGGAGATTTTAATACCCCACTTACACAAATTGACACAACATCCAAAGAGAAATTAAAGAAACACAAAGTCTAAATGACACATTAGACCAGATGGACTTAATATTTATAGAACATTGCTTTGAAAAACAACAGAATACACACTTTCAAGTGCACACAGAAACTTCTCAACAATGGATCACATCTTGGGTTACAAATAAAGCCTCTTTAAATTCAAGAAAATTGAACTCATTTCAAGCATCTTTTCTGACCACAAGCTATGAGACTAGACACCAATTGCAGGAAAAAACATTGTAAAAAATACAAAATCATGGAGGCTAAACAACACACTACTAAATATCCAAGAGATCAGTGAAGAAATCAAAGAGGAAATCAAAAAATTCCGAGAAACAAATGACAATGAAAACATGATGACCCAAAACCTATGGGACTCAGCAAAAGGAGTTCTACGAGGAAAGTTATAGCAATACAGTCCTACCTTAGGAAACAAGAAAAATCTCAAATAAATAACTTAACCTTACATCTAAGGCAGTTAGAGAGAGAAGAAAAAAAGAACCCAAAGTTAGCAGAAGAAAAGAAATCATAAAGATCAGATCAGAAATAAATGAAAAAATAATGAGAGAAACAGTAGCAAAGATCACTAAATTAAAAGCTGGTTCTTTGACAAGATAAACATAATTGATGAACCATTAGCCACACTCATCATGAAAGAAAGGGAGAAGACTCAAATGAACAGAATCAGATATGAAAAAGAAGTAAAAATTGACACCACAGAAATACAAAGGATCATGAGAGACTACTACAAGCAGCTATATGCAAATAAAATGGATAACCTGGAAGAAATAGACAAATCCACATAAAAGAGCAAGCTTTCAACACTGAGTCAGATAGAAATAGAAAATGTGAACAAACCAATCACAAGCACCAAAATGGAAACTGTGATTAAAAATCATTTGACAAAGAAAAGCTCAGGGCCACCTGGCTTCACAGGCAAATTCTATCAAACATTTAGAGAAGAGCTAACATCTATCTTTCTCAAACTCTTTCAAAATATAGAAGGATGAGCACACCGAAACTCATTTTACAAGGCCACCATCACCCTGATTCCAAAACCAGACAAAGATTCCACACACACACACAAAAATTACAGCCAATATCACTGATGAACATAGATGCAAAAATCCTCAAGAAAATACTAGCAAACAGAATCCAATAGCACATTAAAAGGATCATACACCATGATCAAGTGAGGTTTATCCCAGTAATACAAGGATTCTTCAACATATGCAAATCAATCAGTGATACACCATATTAACAAATTGAAGAATAAAAACCATAGGATAATCTCAATAGATGCAGAAAAACTTTTGACAAAATTCAACACCCATTTATGAAAAAAACTCTTCAGAAAGTGAACATAGAGGGAACCTACATCAACATAATAAAGGCCTTATATGCCAAGCCCACAGCCAACAGCATTCTCATTGGTGAAAAATTGAAAGCATTTCCTCTAAGATCAGGAACAGACAAGGATTCTTAATACTAGCACTATTGTTGAACATAGTATTGGAAGTGTTAGCCACAGCAATCAGAGAAGAAAAAGAAATAAAATGAATCCAAATTGGAAAATAAGAAGTAAAACTGTCACTGTTTGCAGATAACATGATACTACATATAGAAAATCCTAAATATGCTACCAGAAAACTAGTAGAGCTAATCAAAGAATTTGGTAATGTAGCAGGATACAAAATCAATGCAGAGCAATCTCTTGAATTCCTATACAGTAACAATGAAAGATCAGAAAGAGAACTTTAGGAAACACTCACATTTACCTTGGCAAAAAAAGAATAAAATACCTAGGAATAAACCTATCTAAGGAGGCAAAAGACCTGTATGTAGAAAATTATAAGACACTGATGAAAGTAATCAAAAATGATACAAACAGATGGAGAGATATACCATGTTCTTGGATTGGAATAATCAATATTGTGAAAATGAATATACTACCCCAAAGAATTTACAGATACAATGCAATCCCTACTGAATTACCAATGGCATTTCTCACAGAACTAGAACAAAAAAATATATGATTTATATGGAAACAAAAAAGACCCCAAATATCCAAAGCAATCTTGAGAAAGAAAAAATGAGCTGGAGCAATCAGACACACTGACTTCATACTATACTACAAAGCTACAGTAATCAAGACAGTATTAAGACTTCCTAGACAGTGCAATGATTGAGAATCTGCCTGCCAATGCAGGGGACATGGGTTTGATCCCTGATACAGGAAGACCCCCCATGCTGCCAGCAAGTAATCTGGTGTGCCACAATTATTGAGCCAGAGCTCTAGAGCCCATGAGCGACAACTGTTGAGCCCATGTGCCACAAATACTGAATCCCATGCACATAGACCTCATGCTCTGCAAAAAGAGAAGCCACCACAATGAGGATCCTGTGCACTGCAATGAAGAGCAGCCCCTGCTCACCACAACTAGAGAAAGCCTGTGTGCAGCAATGAATACCCAATGCAGCCAATAAATAAATAAATAAATTTAATAAATAAATAAATTTATAAAAATAAATAAAAAATAAAGTTATAAGGTTTTAAAAAAAGTATGGTACTGGCAAAAAATGAGAAATATAGAACAATGGAACAGGATAGAGCCCAGAGATAAGCCCACATACATATGGTCACCTTATCTTTGACAAGGAGGCAAGAATATACAATGGAGAAAAGACAGCCTGTTCAATAAGTGGTGCTGGGAAAACTGGACAGCAACATGTAAAAGAATGAAATTAGAACGCTTCCTAACACCATACACAAAAATAAACTCAAAATGGATTAAAGACCTAAATGTAAGGTCAGACACTATAAAACTCCTAGAGGAAAACATAGGCAGAACACTCTATGACATCCATCAAAGCAAGATCCTTTTTGACCCACCTCCTAGAATCATGGAAATAAAATCAAGAATAAACAAATCAGATCTCATGAAACTTAAAAGCTTTTGCACAGCGAAAGCAACCATGAACAAGACAAGAAGGTAACCCTCAGAATGGGACAAAATATTTGCCAACGAAGCAATGGACAAAGGATTAATCTCCAAAATATACAAGCAGCTCGTGCAGCTTAACACCAAAAAAGAAAATAACTCAATCCACAAATGGGTGAAGACCCAAATAGACATTTCTCCAAAGCAGACATTCAGATGGCTAACAAACACATGAAAAATTGCTCTACATCATTACCCATTAGAGACATGCAAGTCAAAGCCACAATGAGGTATCAACTCACACCATTCAAAATGGCCAGCATCAAACAATCCAGAAACAATAAGTACTGGAGAGGGTGCAGAGAAAAGGGAACCCTCCTGTACTGATGGTGGGAATATAAATTGTGTCTTTTGGTGTATTCCTAATGCATCTGTGGAGAGGGATGCATTCCATGTCTTTCTACTTCACCACCATCTTTCTGAATAGATTTATTTCTTTTTCTTGTCTGTTTGCTGTGGCTAGTACTTCCAATATTATATTGAATAAAAATGGCAAGAGTGTGCATTCTTTTCTTGTTTCTTAATTTAGCAGGAAGTCTTTCAGCATTTCACCATTGAATATAAGGTTGTCTGTGTGTTTGTCGTAAACAGTCTTTTTATGTTGAGATATGTTCCCTATATACCCATTTTGATGAGAGTTTTTTTTATGAATAGATGTTGAATTTTCTCAGATGTTTATTCTGCATCTAATGAGATTATCATGTGATTTTTACCATTCCTTTTGTTAATGTGGTGTATCACATTGATTGAGTTGCAAATGTTGAACCATCCTTGTGACCCTGGAATAAATCCAACTTGTTCACGGTGTATGATCACTTTTATATATTGTTAGATTCTGCTTGCTAACATTTTCTTGAGTATTTTTGCAACTATATTTCCAAAAGTTAGTTGCTTGCGATTTTTTGTAGTGTCTTTTTTTTGGGTTTGGTGTCATGGTAATGGTGGTCTCATAGAATGAGAGACCTCTTCAGTGTTTTGGAATAATCTGGGAAGAATCAGCATTATTTCTTCTCTATGTGTTTGGCAGAAGTTCATCTAATCCTTGACTGTTGTTTGCTAGGATTATTTTTTATTACCAATTAAATTCACTCCTAGTGTTGGTCTATTTCTTCTTAATTCAGACTTGACAGGCTACATGTTTTTAGAAATGTATCCATTTCCCCTAGGTTGTCCAATTTGGTGGCACATGAGAGGGATATGTTGGGAATAAGATAACCTTAAGCAAGAAGAGCCACACAATTAGGAGAATTTATGGGCCTTTGGATACATCTCATGTATCTTAGAATTTATAACCCTTTCTGTTAAATCACACAAACACACAAACTAAACCAGAATGATAGTTGGCAGGTTCAGGGAGGCATTCACTAAATCTTAAAGCTCTTGCTCTCTCTTTGGTGTTTATCTGAATGTTTCTGAAACTTACAAGGAGACATTCGGACTCTTGTGAGATAATAATAACCTGGAGTGATAGTTAGCAGGTGCAGGGAGGCATTCACTAAATCTTAGAGCTCTCCTTGGCATTTATCTAAAATGTTTGTAAAACTTACAAGGAACTCTTCTTTTTAGGGTATATAAAATACCCATGTAGACCCCCTTCAGGGGTCTCTCCACCCCCTTCTGGTGTCTGTACCAGAAGCTATTGTACTCTATCTCTAACTGCTCTCTAATAAACTGTTAGTTTTTGCTTAAACCTGAGCAACGAATTCTTATTGATCCTGAGGAGAAATTCTTTTCTTCCAGGGATCACGAATCTGTTCCCCTAGACGGATTGCATGGACTTCACACATAACTGCTCACAATATTCTCTTACGATTTTCTGTATTCTGTTGTATCAGTCGCTTTCTTTCCCCTTTAATTTCTTATTTTGCTTATTTAGGTCCTCCCTCCTTTCTTTCTTGGTGAACCTGGCTAAAAGTTTATCAATTTTATCTTTTCAAATAACCAGCTCTTTGTTTCACTGATCTTTTCAATTTTTTAAAAAATCTCTATTTTATTTATTTCCTCTCATCTTTATTATTTCCTTCCTTCTACTGACTTTGTTCTCCTTTTTCTATTTCTTTTATGTGATAGATTCATTTGTTTATTTGAGATTTTTATTATTTCTTGGATAGGTCTTTATCACTATGAAATTCCCTCTTAGAACTGCATTTGCTGCATCTCTTACATTTTGGAAAATTGTGTTTCCATTTTCATTTTTCTCGAGGTGTTTCTTGATTTCCTCTTTGATTTCATCATTTATACATTGATTTTTTAAAAAAATAACTTGTAGGTTGGTCTCTATGTGTTTGTTCTTTTCTGGTTTTTGTTCCTCTATTTGATTTCTACTTTCATATTGCTGTGGTTAGAAAAAAATGCTTGATATAATTTCTATTCTCTTAAATTTGTTGAAGCTTGTTGTGTGACATATTATGTGTTCTATTCTGGAATACACTCCATGTGCACTTGAAAAGAATGTGTATTCTGCTGTATTTGGATGTAATGTCATGTAGATAACAATCAAGTCCAACAGTTTCATTTAAAACCACTATTGCCTTATTGACTTCCTGTCTCAATGTCCTTATTGATTTTATGTCCATTGATGTCAGTGAAGTGTAAAATTTCCCTACCATTATTTTATCATATTATTGCTAGTTTCTCCCTTTATGTCTGTTAGTATTTGCGTTATACATTTAGGTGCCCCTATATTGGGTGTGTATATATTAATAACTGTAATCTCCTCTTCTTATACCGATCATGCTACTATTATATAATGCTCCATTTATCTTAGTGATAGCCTTTGTTTTAATGTCTATTTTGTCTGATATGAGTATTGCTACCCCTGCTTTCTTGTTGTTTCTGTTTGCATGGAATATCTTTTTCTATCCCCTCACTTCCAGTCTGTGTGTTTCTTTAGCTCTGAAGTGAGTCTCTAGTAGGCAGCATACTGAAGGGTCTTGCTATTTTATCCAATCAGACACCTTATGTCTTTTGATTGAATCATTTATTCCGCTGACATTTAAAGTAATTATTGATAGGTATGTACTTATTGCCATTTTATTACTTGTTTTCCAGTTGTTTTTGTAATTCTCCTCTGTTCATTTCTTCTTCTTTTTTTCCCATTGTAGTTTGATTGTTTTTCTTAGTAGTATGATTCATTCCTTTCATTTTAGATTTTTGTGCATCTATTTCAGGTTTTTTTATTTGTGGTTACCATGGGGTACAAATTTGTTGAACCTTTATATCTACTTGATTTAAACTGGTAGTCATCAAACACATTCTAAAAGATTTGCATTGTTTACTCCCTTCCCCCACATTTTGTGTTTTTGATATCATATTTTACATCTTCATGCTTATACATTGACTGTTTATTGTGGTTATAGTTGTTTTTACATTTTTTTTTGTCTTTAAATCTATGTACTGGCTTGTTTAAGTGTCCTTCAATCCTTACTATATATTTGGCTTTCCAATTGGAATTTTCCCTTTCCTATATATTCTTCTTTTCCATTTAGAGAAGATCCTTTAATATTTCTCTTAGGGTAGATGTAGTATTGATTAATTCTTTTAGTTTTTGCTTGTCTAAAAATTTCTTTCTCTCTCTTCTATTCTGAATAATAACCTTGCTTGTTGGAGTAACCTAGGTTGCAGAGTTTTCCCTTTTAGCACTTTGAATATATCATACCACTCGCATATGGCCTGCAAAGTTTCTGCAGAGAAATCAGCTGATAGCCTCATGGGGATTCCCTTGTATATGATTGTTTTTCACTCACTGCCTTTAGAATTCTCTTTAACTTTTGCAACTTAAATTATGATGTCTTGGATAAATTTTCCTTCTTTAGGTTTGGGAATTTTTCAGCCATAATTACTTCAAATACATTTTCAACACTGTTTCCTCTCTCTTTCCTTCTGGAATCCTTAAATTTGAATATTTACAAGTTTGTTGTTATCTGAGAGATCTCTTATGTTCACTCATTTTTTAAATTTGTTTTTATGTCTGCTGTTCTGATGTGTTCTGCTGTGTCCTGCAATCTGCTATTCATTGCTTCTAGAGTGCTTTGGATCTCAGACATTGAATTATCTGTTTTTGATTGGGTCTTCTTTATATTTACTACTTCTTTGTTAAAATGATCTGTGTTTAGATCAATTCTCTTTCCTAATTCAGTTAGCATTTTTATTAGTGATTTTTTGAATTCTTTGTCTGGTAAACTGTTTATTTCTGCTTTATTATTAGGGTTTTTCTCTTGCTCTCTCAATTGAGAGCCTTTAATTTTACTTAACTTTCTCTGCCTCTGAATTTAAGTGAAACACTTACCTATTGTGGTCTTTAATGGATATTCTTATGTGGGAGCTTCTCTATGTAGATACATTGCCTTTGGTGAGAGGCCTGGATTTGATGTAATCACCAGTCACATCTTTCCTCAAGGTTTGCTGACTGCTTCCACCTTTGTAGAGAGTGTGGCTAGTGATGCAGGAGCTAGAGCCTGCACAGGGTGTGAGACAGGGCTCCCTCTCTGCTCAGTGTCTGTGACCACAATGTCAGTGGCAGGGTCTGCTACCAAGTTGCTGGAACATAAGCTCTGAGGGTCAGGCTCAAGTGCCTCTGCTCTCTTTAACACTGGGGTCTTTGCCTTAAAGGAGGAGATTGTTGAAGCAAGTGGGGCTCATGCACTTATTCAGGTCTAATGCCCTGCCTGTGTAGGCATCTGTGGCTCTGCTCAGAAGCAACTCATGGTTGCATTTCTCCTCCTGTGGCATGAGGTGAGTGGGGTTGAATTCTTTGCTCTACTTGGACTGGGGCACACAGCAAGGTGGTCACAGGAAATTCAGCAGCAGTGCTGCTATCAGAATTCTGGACTGCTCCTGAGGAACAGCTTGAATAAGAACCAAAAACGGCCATGACTGCCTTAACTTGGCTAAGCCCCAGGGCCCCCAGGTTGCCTGTGCATCCTTAGATCAAGTCTTTTCCCAGGTCCTGGCCTCTCTAGATCCAGTGCCAAGCTCAAACTGGGGAGCATGGTGACATGGTCATGAGAAAATATGAAATAACATTTGTAGAAGAAAATATAAGAAAATATCATGATTTCTTTATGGGACAAAAATGCTAGACATAAAAATTGGTATATTGGACTACATTACAATTATTCATGCAATTACTACATTAAGAAGAGGGTGAAAAACCAAGATACACAGTGGGAGAAGATATTAGCAACAAATATATTATTGACAATGATATATTTAGAATATATAAAAATATATAATTCAATAAGAAAAATATTAACAACCCAATATAAAAATGGGAGAAAGGCTTAAATAACTTCAGAAACGAAAATATCTCAGTGGTCAATAAGCATACAAAAACTGTTCAACTTCCTTAGTCATTAAGGAACTTCCTTCATTAAGGGAGTTCATATTGAAACTCCAAAGAGTTCTCTGACCATAATAAAATCAAACTAGATATCATAACTGAAAGACAATAGTAAAATCACCAAACACTTGTAAATTAATAGCACACTCATAAATGATACATAAGCCAAACAGTCTTAAAGGAAATTTAAATGAATACTTAGAACTGAGTGAAAATGAAAATAGAACATATCAAAAATTGTGGCAGGCAGCTAATGCAGTGCTGAGAGGGAAGTGTATGACATCAAATGTTTACACTGGAAAAGAAGAAAAGTCTCAAATCAATAACTTAAGTCTCTACCTAAAGGAACTTGAAAAGAATATCAAAATAAAAGCAAAGCTAGCAGAAGAAAAATAATAAAAATGAGAACAAAAATAAATAAAATAAAGGTGACATCACCACCATAACTGCATAAGACATCTCTTCTTTTTGCCTCCTTCCCTTTTAACAACTCAAATTTGCCATCCTCCATGAATAGTGGTGCCTCTGTAGGAGTTATGGGATGGCTCCCACATGTGCATCAGATAATATGCAGACAGATCTCAGTATGGGTTGTGGAACCAGCAGGGGGTTGTGAACCAGTTCTACCCCTTTCACCACAGTCAGGGAAAACCTGTAGAGTTATGACTTGGGCTAATTTCCACATACAAGAGAGCCTTTGTAGAAGTCCAGGTCTCCTGAGAAATTTGAACACTCCACTGGAGCAAAAAATATATGAGTTTGGATGCATTGAGGAGGCTAAGAGGAACGTTGCTCCAAGGTGCACAGCGTGAGGTTGAACAAGCCAGTAACTACCATACTTTGGGGGGAAAAGAGAATGGGGAGTGTCTGGCTGCCCCAGTTGTGTGGGACATTGTGAGATAACCCAATTTCTCTGCCACAATGCCCAGAGTATTGAGGTGAGAACTTCATTATTGGCAGGATGGAGGATATCCAGAAAATGGAAGACAAGAATATGGCATTAATGAGATGTCATTCCTACTGACTGAGTTTAGGATTGAGGAAGTAGCCCACCCATGAGCCGCTGGTTAAACCTCACCTGAAGATTCCACCACCAGGCCAGCAGCCAACACAATGCTCAGAGAGTTAAATACACACCTCCCCCACTCTGCAGCGAGCTTCTCATGCAAGTGCAGCCACTGGTAGACAAAGAGTGCATGTAGAAAATAGGCCAGGGTCTATGGGTAAGGGACAAACCACAAATTTGAGTTGTAGTGCCACCTTCTGAAAACAAAAGAGAGGTTTCCAACATCCAGGCTGGTGAACTGTAAGATTGAGAGGAGGTATGCAATTTTAAGAATTCAGCTGCAAAAGGTAACAAGAAGTGTGAAACAGATGTATCCACACAGAAAAAGACTGAGAAATAAGCAGGACCAATAAAAAGTATCTCCCACCTGAAGGCAACTAGTAAGGAGTGGAGGAGATGGCTGCAATGTCAATTGCAGAAGCAGAAATGCAAACACCAAGGAGCAAGTAGAATCAAGGAAACATCAAATAATATCAATCCTGCAGTAATTAAACTCAAAGACACAGAATCCTGTAACTTACCAGATAAAGAATTCAAAATAGATATTTTGAGGGAACTCAGTAGGATACAAGAAAATACATAAAGACAATTTAACAAATTGAAGAAAAAATACATGAATGAAATGAGATATGATAGAATTCATAAAAAACAGTCAAACAGAAATTCTAGAGTTGGAGAATTCAATGAATGGAAAAACACCTGCAATAGAGAGCATTAGAAGCAGAATAGACCAAACAGAAGATAGACTATATGATCTGGAGGATAGGAAATTTGAAACAACCCAGTCAGAAGAGAACAAAGAAAAAAATAAAGAGAAGAAACCATACATGATTTATGATACACCATCAAATGAAAAAAAATATCACAATCACTGGAGTACCAGAAAGAAAATACAGGGAAAGGGGGGCAGAATTTTTATTGAAACAATAGTGAGGACCTCCTAAATCTGGGGAGTGGCTTGGACATCCCAGTTTATGAAGCAAATAGATCACCCCATTATCAGAATTCAAAATAACCTTTCCAAGTAGAGTCACAAATGTAGAAAAGAAACATGGTTACCAGGGTATAAGGGGGGAGGGATAAATTGGGAGGTTGGGATTGACATATACACACTACTATATATAAAATAGATAACTAATAAGGACCTACTATATGGCACAGGGAACTCTACTTAATACTCTGTAATGGCCTATATGGGAAAAGAATTTTAAAAAGCGTGGGTATATTTATATATAACTGATTCACTTTGTTGTACATCTGAAGCTAACATAACATTGTAAATCAACCATATTCCAGTAATTTTTTAAATCATAAAACCCCCCAAAACCAAAATAACCTCTCCAGGACACATTACAATGAAACTGTCAAAATGCAATGATGAAGGAAGTATCCAAAAAGTAACAATAAAAAACACTGTAACCTACAAAGGACTCTCATTAGGCTATGAATAGATTTCTCAGCGGAAACCTGACAGGCTAGGAAAGCATGGAATGATATATTCAAAGATTTGAAAAGAAATTGCCATCCAAGAATACCATATATGACTGACAAAGTTACATTCAGGGATGAAGGGGAAATAAATAATTTCTCAGACAAAAGAAAAGTTGAGAGAGTTCATCACCACTATACCTGTCTCAAAAAGAATTCTTCAAGGTGAAATGAAAAGACACTGTTTTGTAACATAAAAAAGTAAAATATACAACATCCTGGTAAAGGTAAATATCCAATCATATGTATAAAACTGTAATCATTTAATATTGTGTTTTAACAACTTACCTGTACATAATGGTTAAAGAAAAAGAATTAAAGGAAGAGTATTAACCATAACCATAGCAACAACAATTTGTTAATGTGTACACAACATAAAAAGAGATAAATTTAACATTAGAAACATAAAAGGAGGGAAAAGTGTAGAGTTTTTCATGCATTTGGAGTTAACATGCTGTTAGTTTAAAATGGACTTTGAAATGAGATATTTTATGTAAGTTTCATGATAACCACAAAACAATACATATAGTAGATTTGCAAAAGATAAAAAGAGGGGAATCAGATCAGAGCATACCACCAGGGTCAATAACCAATTCACAAGTTTAGGAAGAAGGAGAGGATAAAAGGAACAATGGAACTACAAAACAGGCTCTAAGTTATTTACCTATCTGTTCCTTCTTCCTAAAAAAGACAGTAAATCCCTAAACATGACCAAAAGTACTGAAAGAAAGTTCCTGTTGCTCCACATCCTTGCCAGCATTTGGTGTTGTCAGTGTTCTGGATTTTGGCCATTCTAATAGAATAAGAAGATAAGAAGAAGAAGATGAAGAAGCAGAAGAAGGGTAATGGAACTCCAGAGCAGGTGAAATCTAGGGCTATGTGAAATTCCTATATGGAGATTCAGCTGGGCAAACCGTTATTTTGCAACCTTAAAAATATGTCCTGAGCAATGTGTGGAGCTTGGATTCCTCAACCAGAAGTCAAGTTTAAGGCTATGGGGAGGGAGCACAAAATCCAGGTCAATAGACCACTAGAGAGTCCCCAGCCATAGGGAAGATTAACTGCAGAGAACTCTCACAGAGGCCTCTATCAGAGGCTAAGACCTGGCTTCACCTGATTGCCTGCAAAAGCCAATGCTGAGTACCTCACACCAAACTACAAACAAAACAGGAACACAAACCCACCCATCAGCACACAGACTGCCTAAAGCCATATTAATAGCACAGATACCATAAAACACACCACCTGACACAGCCCTGCTCATCAGAGGGAAAAGACTCAGACTCACAACCATAAAACAAACAGCAGACACTCCAATCAGGAAGCCTAATCAAGACATTAGACCAACCCCACCACAGGCAGCAGAGAGCAGAAACAAGAGGAATTACTACTAGGCAGCATAGGGAAAGGAGACAGCAAATACTATAAATTACACAAAATGAGAAAAACAAAGAAACATCTTGCAGGCAAAGTAGCAAGATAAAAACACAAAAGATCAAATAAATGAAGAGGAAATAGGAAAATTGCCTGAAAAAGAATTCACAGTAATGATAGTAAAGATGATTCAAACTCTCAAAAACAAAATAGAGAAAATACAAGAAATATTTGATAAGAACCTACAAGAACTAAAGAGCAAACAAACAGTAATGAAGAACACAATAACTGAAATAAAAATACTCTAGGTAGTATAAACAGTAGAATAACTGAGGCAGTAGAACAAGTAAGTGAGTTGGAAGATAGAAGGGTGGAAATAACTACCACAGAGCAGGAAAAAGAAAAAAGAATAAAAAGAATGGTAGACAGTCTCAGAGACCTTGGGGACAACATTAAGTGTATCAACATTCGAATGATAGGCATCCCAGATGAAGAAGAAAAAAAGAAAAGGGTCTGAGAAAATATTTGAAGAGATTATAGTGGAAAATTTCCCCAATATTGGAAAGGAAATAGTCAATCAAGACCAAGAAGTACAGAGAATCCAATACAGAATAAACCAAGGAGAAACACACCAAGGAACATGTTAATGAAACTAATGAAAAAAGAAAAAAATATTAAAAGCAGCAAGAGAAAAGCAACAAATAACAGATAAGGGAGAACCAATAAAAATAACAGCTGATCTTTCTGCAGAAACTCAGCAGGTCAGAAGAGAATGGCAGGATATACTGAAAGCCTTGAAAGAGAAAAACCTACAGCCAAGAATACTCTACCCAAGCAAGAATCTCACACAGATTCAATGCAGAAATCAAAAGCTTTACAGACAGGCAAAGGTTAAGAGAATTCAGTACCACCAAACATGACTTACAAATATTGCTAAAGGAACTTCTCTAGGCAGGAAACACAAGAAAAGATAAAGACCTACAAAAAAAAAAAAAAAAAAAAGAACCCAAAACTGTTATGAAAGTGGTAATTGGACCATACATGTCAATAATTACCTTAAATGTAAATGGATTAAATGCTCCAACCAAAAGGCACAGACTGGCTGAATGGACACAAAAATAAGACCGGTATATATGCTGTCTATGAGAAACCCACTTGAGACCTAGGGACACATGCAGACTGAAAGGAAGGGGATGAAAAAACATATGTCATGCAAATGGAAGTCAAAAGAAACCCAGAGTAGCAATACTAATATCAGACAAATTAGACTTGAAAGTAGAGACTATTACAAGAGACAAGGAAGGGCACTACATCATGATCAAGGGATCAACCCAAGAAGAAGATATACCAATTTCAAATATCTATGCACTGAACATAGGAGCACCTCAATACATAAGGTAAATGCTAACAGCCATAAAACTGGAAATCAACAGTAAGAATAATATTAGGAGACTTGAACACCCAACTCACACCAATGGACAGATCATCCAATAAGAAAATAAATAAGAAAACAAAAGATTTTAAAAGACACATTGGAGCAGATGGACTTAATTGATATTTATAGGACATTCCATCCAAAAACCACAGAACACACTTTCTTCTCAAGTGCATATGGTATATTCTCCAAGATAGATCACATCTTGGGTCACAAATCAAGCCTTGGTAAATTCAAGAAAACTCAAATTGTATCAAGCTCCTTTTCCAACCACATCACCATGAGACTAGATACCAATTACAGGAACAAAACGGGATAAAATACAAACACATGGAGGCTAAACAATATGCTATGAAGCAACCAAGAAATAACTGAAGAAATCAAAGAGGAAATCAAAAAATACCTAGAAAAAATGACAATGAGAACACAATGACCCAAAACGTATGGGATGCAGCAAAAATATTTCTAAGAGGGAAGTTTATAGCAATAAAATCCTACCTCAAAAAAACAAAAAAATATCTTGAATAAACAACCTAAATTTACACCTAAAATAATTAGAGAAAGGACAAAAAACCCCAAATGTTAGCAAAAGCAAAGAAATCATAAAGATCAGATCAGATAAAAATGAAAAAGAAATGAAAGTGACAATAGAAAAGATCAATAAAACTAAAAGCTATTTCTCTGAGAAGATAAACAAAATTGATAGTCCCTTAGCAGACTCATCAGGAAAAAGAGGGAGAAGATGCAAATCAACAGAATTAGAAGTGAAAAAGAAGTAACTGTCACCTCAGAAATACAAAAGATCATGAGAGACTACTGCAAGCAACTGTATGCCAATAATTTGGATAATGTGGAAGAAACAGAACAATTCTTAGAAAAGTACAATCTTCCAAGACTGAACCAGGAAGAAATAGACAATATGAAGAGACCAATCACAAGCACATAAATTGAGATGGTGATTAAAAATCTCCTAACAAACAAAAGCCCATGGCCAGATGTCTTCACAGGCAAATTCTTTCAAGCATTTAGAGATGAGCTAACACATATCTTTCTCAAACTCTTCCAAAATACAGCAGAAGGATGAATACTCCCAAACTCATTCTATGAGGACACTATCACTGTGATACCAAATCTAGGCAAAGATGTCACAAAAAAAGAAAATTACAGGCCAATATCACTGATGAATATTCATGCAAAAGTCTTCAACAAAATACTAGCTAGCAGAATCCAACAGCACACTAAAAGGATCATACACCATGATCAAGTGGGGTTTATCCCTGGAATGCAAGGATTCTTCAATATATGCAAATCAATCAATGTGATGCACCATATTAACAAATTGAAGGATCAAATCCATATGATCATCTCAATAGATGCAGAAAAAGCTTTTGACAAAATTCAACATCCATTTATGAAAAAATTCTCCAGAAAGTGGGCATAGAAGGAAATTGCCTCAACATAATAAAAGCCATATATGACACACCAGCAGCCAACATCATTCTAAATAGAGAAAAATTGAAAACATTCCTTCTGAGAACAGGAACAAGACAAGGGTGCCCACTGTCACCATTATTCAACGTAGTTTTGGAAGTGTTAGCCACAGCAATCAGAGAAAGAAAAGAAATAAAAGGAATCCAAGCTGGTAAAAAAGAAGTAACACTGTCACTCATTGCAGATGACATGATAATATATATAGAAAACCCTAAATGTGCTACCAGAAAACTGCTAGCACTAATTGATGAATTTAGTAGCAGGATACAAAATTAATGCACACAAATCTCTTGCATTCCTATACACTAACAAGGAAAAACAAGAAAGAAAAATTAAGGAAACATTCCTCTTTACCATTGCAACAAAGAGAATACAATACCTAGGAATAAACCTGCCTGAGGAGGCAATAGTCTGTGTGCAGAAAACTATAAGACACTGATGAAAGAAATCAAAGATGATACAAACAGATGGAGGGACATACCACGTTCTTGGATTGGAAGAATCAACATTGTGAAAATGAATATACTATCCAAAGCAATTTGCAGATTCAAGGCAATCCCTATCAAGTTATCAATGGCATTTTTCAGAGAACTAAAACAAGAAATTTTACAATTTGTGTGGAGACAGAAAAGACCCCGAATAGAAAAGCAATCTTGAGAAGGAAAGACAGAGATGAAGGAATCAGGCTCCCTGACTTCCAACTATACTATAGGGCTACAGTGTTTAAGACAGTATTGTACTGGCACAAAAAAAGATAGATCAATGGAACTGAATAGAGAGCACAGAGATAAACCCAAACACATATGGGCACCTTATCTTTGACAAAGGAGGCAAGAATATACAATGGAGAAAAGATAGCCTCTTCAATAAGTGTTGCTGGGAAAATTGGACAGCTACATGTAAAAGAATGAAATTAGAACACTTCCTAACACCATACACAAAAATAAACAGAAAATGGATTAACAAGCTAAAGTTAAGGCCAGACAGTATAACACTCTTAGAGGAAAACATAGGCAGAACACTCTATGACATAAATCAAAGCAAGATCCTTTTTGACCTACCTCCTAGAATACTGGAAGTAAAAGCAAAAATAAACATATGACATTTAATGAAACTTAAAAGATTTTGCACTGCAAAAGAAACCATAAATAAGACAAGAAGATAGCCCTTAGAATGGGAGAAAATATTTGTCAATGAAACAACTGTCAAAGGATTAATCTCCAAAGTATACAATCATGCTCAATGTCAAAAAAGCAAACAACCCAATCCAAAAATGGGTGGAAGACCTAAATAGACATTTCTCCAAAGAAGACCTGCAGATCACTAACGATCACATTAAATGATGCTTAACATCACTAATCATTAGAGAAATGCAAGTCAAAGCCATAATGAAGTATCACCTTACACTGGTCAGAGTTGCCATTATCTAAAAATCTAGAAACAAAAACTGCTGGATAGAATGTTGAGAACAGGGAACCCTCATGCACCGTTGGTGGGAATGTAAATTGGTATAGCCACTATGGAATACAGTATAGAGCTTCCTTAAAAATTAAAAACAGAAGTGTCATATTTGCCTGAAATCCCACTAATGGGCATATACCCTGAGAAAACCATAATGCAAAAAAATACATGTACCACTATGTTCTTTGCAGCACTATTTACAATAGTCAAGACATGGAAGCAACCTAAATGTGCATCAACAGATGAATGGATAAAGAAGATGTAGCACATATGTACAATGGAATATTATTCAGCCATAATAAAGAATGAAATTAAGTTATTTGTAGTGAGGTGGATGGACCTAGAATCTGTCATACAGAGTGAAGTTAGGCAGAAAGAGAAAAATACCATATGCTATATATGTGGAATCTATAAAAATGGTGCTGATGAACCCAGTGACAGGGCAAGAATAAAGATGCCGATATAGAGAGTGGATTTGCGAACATAGGGGTGGGGGGGTAGTAAAGGTGTACCTGAGATGAAGTGAGATAGTAGCATTGGCATATATACACCACCAAATGTAAAATAGGTAGTGACAATCTGCTGCATAACATAGGATGATCAACTCGATGATGACTTAGATGGCTTGGATATGGAAGGTGGGAAGGAGTTGTGGGAGGGAGTGGATATGGTCTATATGTATAAATACAGATGATTCACTTTGTTGTACAGCATAAACTGACACATCAGTGTAAAGCACTTATACTCCAATAAAGAGCTTAAAAATTACTAGGGAAGCACAAGGCATAACCCGAGTCTCTGCCTCCATTAGGCATCCTGTAATGTTCTCTCACATGATGGAGAGTGGGCTTGTGTAAAGTACAGCACCCTACTCATTATGGTGACCTATATTTCCCAAATAAAATGCAGGCATATTACATGGCTCAGAATAGTAATAAGATGGATTAAGCAATTTGTAAAATTTTAAAAAGCATTATTGAGGCCCTTCCAAAACAAACTAAAATGGTTGGTTGAACACTTGTGAACAGCCTGATGATTTCTGAGATGAACTACTTAGGATTCAACAAACATATGATCCTCATGTTGAAAGTAGGCCTTCTGCAAGGAATATGAGTTGTCGTTTGCAAGAACTCAAAGATATTTTGGATCCACTGTAAAGCTTGCCAAAAACATGAAAAGAAATTCTTTACTAGGAGGACTAAAGAAACTGCATTATATTTAAAAATCACTGTCAATTTTACTGGCATTTAGAATAAATATTTACAACTCTTACAATAAAGAGCATTTAGATCTCACTTGTCAGGAAAATATTTTTTCGTTATTAAAAAAGAAAATTGTTGAAAAATATTGAACAACTTAGATGAATGGACCAATTTCTCATAATCCACAAGTTAGCAATTCTCATCCAATATGAAATAGGTAAGTTGAATCGTCCCATTGAAATTAAGTCCAAAATTTAAAAGGATGTGAAAAACTAAATCTTCACGTTCAAATGGTTTCACCGTAACATTATGCCAAAGAGTTAGACAGGAGTTTGTACCAATTCTACATGGAATGTGGAAGGCATTGTTTTTGCCTTCTTGGATTTTAGAATGAATCATGGAAAATAAACAATAAACAAATAATTATAAGTATAATGAGTGTTAGGAATTCTCTATACACTCCCATAGTACTTTGTACTTCTAAATACTCATCCATAAAGAAGGATCAAACCTTTTCTGGGTTGGAATGGGAACATCCTGGACTAGGGAGTAAGTATAGGTAAGGTGTTCCTAAGGAATAACATATAAATTGGTTTCTTAAGGATGAGTAGGAGTTTGATCAGGTAAAGAGCAAGGAGAGAATATTCTGATGTTAAATAACATCACATTCACAGCTGTGAGACAGAAGAGAGCATGGTATGTTCAAGGAATTGAGAGAGGTCTAATGTGGCTGGAATCAAAACAGAGAGAATGTGAGTAGAGATAGATAAAGCTGGGAAGCTAAATTTGACCTTGTGAGTCCAGCTAAGGATTTGGGGACATTATCCAGTGTGCACTTGGAAGCCATTGAAGCAGGGAAGAGAAACAATCAAATGTTCATTTTAAACAGTTCACTTTGTCTAATGTGTGGACAAGGATTGCAGGGGCATGAGAACAGTTATAAGGAGATTGGCTAAAAGATTATCTCATTAGGCCAGACTAGAGGTGGTAGTGGACTGACCTAGATCCATAACTGAATGTATGGAAGAAGGAAGATGGAATAAATATATTTTGGAGATAGAATAAGAGGATTTACTGATATATTATCTGTGTAGGGTAATGGAGAAGGAGGAAGACAGAAAGACTTCTACATTTCTCTCTTTGCTTGGGAGAGTGATGTTGCTATCAACTAGAACATTCCCAGTATATGTAAAATGCCTGACACAGAACCTGGTGTGTAGGAGGTGCTCTGAAAATGTGAGTTCCCTTATCTTTTAGTAATAACATAAACAAAACAAAACCTAAACCCTAGTTCCCCCATTCCTTGGACAGCAATTGCTTCACTGAAGGGAACCCTAGAAGACAACCAACATGAAGCTTTCTTTTCATCCTACTTAATTCCCACTCGTGTTATAAGAATTACCCCTGAGTATACTGAATCCTTGATCTGGGATGAGACCTGGGATAGCTTTTCCACAGGAGGAGGGTGGTCCTGAAGCAGGTGGTAAGTTAACGACCATGCTATGATGAGACCTTGGGGAATACTCTGAAGTACTCTGATATTTGCATAATTTTAGACTTAAAGGACCCAGTCTTGATTGTACCTATGATCTCATCAGCAAGAAGGTCTCTATGCCTGGTGAGAGATATTTTGCCAGAGGCTTACTCTAAACCAGGGTAAACCACCATTCCTTTCCTCTTGGACTGCTGCCCCCACTCATAGAGGGAAATGACTTGGAAGGTATCCAGAGTAGAGAAAGCTAAGGGAGGGATGTATGAAGAAGGGCTGTCTGGAAAGAAAGATGAAAGCAGGGAACACAGTGGCCTGCCCGAGAGGCAGGGAAGGAAGCTGGGTAACAGAATAAACAGAGTGCAAGGAGAAGAAGGAAGAGAGTAAACACAGATGTGGAAGAAAAATAACTTATCACTAGAGATTATTATTGCCTGATCCAAGTTGGAGCCCTGAGAGGCAAAGCCAAAGGGGAGCTATGAAACCTAAGGATAAGCATTTTCTTTTGTATGAGAGATATATTCGTTATCTGTGTGACCTTGTAAACATTCCTTCCCCTCTCTAGACTTCAGGTTGCCCAACAGTAACATCAGAGATTGGAACTAGAATACTTCTGAATTCTGGCAGTGTATGATGTTAGATAAAGAATCAAACTGGCCATATAGGATAAAAGAAGTGACTTAGTTTTTAGAGAGTTGTCTCTGGCAGTGGAGAGAGTGAAGGATAGAGGGGTGCAAAAGATTGAGACTCCTTTCAAAAGATACCATGTATAAAGCACATGCCAAATTCTGGCAAGAAAATGTAAGGTTTACTTGGGCACCTGAGTACATCCCAAATCTGGAGTTTCACTCTGGTGATAGAGAGCCTGTCCTGATGCCTTGTAACATGTTTATCATCTCTAGCTGGTTTGGAAGCTTTGCTTACTTAAATGATGGCTAATATCCTCATTAGAAGGATACACACAAAAAAGATAATTTTGAAATTCTCTGGATAAATTCTAGACGACCAGAAAGGAAATTTAAGCCTAATACATCACTTTAACAAAATCATTTAATTAGGAGAGGGACAGGATCTGTGGGTGGAAGCTTGATAAAACAGATTTGAGTTTAATATAAGAAAGAACATTGTAGCTGCCTCGGGGTTAGGATGATGATCATCATCATAGGTGACCACAGGATATTTTGGAATGTAAGCTTATAACTTTCATAGTACTTATTCTCTATTCATGTTACATACATACATATATATATATATATATATATGGCAGTTTTAAATTGTAATAAAAATGAGTACCTGGATTGGCTTAGGTCAGATTTTGTTATGCAGAGGTTCCTTGGGAGGGCATGGTGAGATAGAAATATGTGACCTTAGGGAGAATGAGAATACTGACACCTTCATTCAAAATATAACCACAGTTTCAATGACTCAAATAACTGATCCCCCTAAACAACATCACAATTTATCCTTAGGGTCTTCTCTTGGTTAGACTTCCATGGTTAGACTTTCAAAGTGAGAGAGAGGTTCTGACTAGTTTGATTTGTCATTGGGCATCACATAGGATTTATCATATATGTTTCTGAGTCCATCATACAGCATTTGTTGTTTTTTTTTAAATTTTTATTGGAGTATAGTTGATTTACAATGTTGTGTTAGTTTCAGGTGTACAGCAAAGTGAATCTGTTATACATATAGATATATCCACTCCTTTTTAGATTCTTTTCCCATATAGGCCATTACAGAGTACTGAGTAGAGTTCCCTGTGCTGCGCAGTAGGTCCTTATTAGTTATCTATTTTATATATAATAGTGTATATATGTCAATCTCAATCTTCCAATTTATCTCTTCCCCCCTTACCCGCTGGTAAACATAATTTTGTTTTCCACATCCATGAATCTATTCTGTTTTGTAGATAAGTATATTTGTACCCTTTTTTTTAAAGTTTCCACATATAAGCGATATCATATGGTATGTCTTTCTCCATCTGACTTACTTCACTCAATATGACAATCTTTAGGTCCATCCGTGTTGCTGCAAATGGCATTATTTCATTCTTTATTTATGGCTGAGTAATATTTCTTTGTATATATGTACCACTTCTTTATCCACTCCTCTGTTGATGGACATTTAGGTTGCTTCCATGTCCTGGCATTGTAAATAGTGCTGCAATGAATATTGGGGTGCATGTGTCTTTTCCAATTATAGTTTTCTCCAGATATACATCCAGGAGTGGGATTGCTGGATCATATGGTAGCTCTATTTTTATTTTTTTAAGGAATCTCCATACTGTTCTCCATAGTAGCTGTACCAATTTACATTCCCATCAACACTGTAAGAGGGTTCCTTTTTCTCCATATCCTCTCCAGCATTTATTGTTTGTAGATTTTTTATTGATGGCCACTCTGACAGGCATGAAGCGACAGCTCATTGTAGTTTTGATTTGCATTTCTTTAATAATTGGTGATGTTGAGCATCTTTTCATGTGTTTGTTGGCCATCTGTATGTCTTCTTTGGAGAAAAGTGTATTTAGGTCCTCCACCCATTTTTTGATTGGGTTGTTTGGCTTTTTGATATTGAGCTGGATGACCTGTTTGCTTATTTTAGAGATTAATCCCTTGTAAGTTGCTCCATATGCAAATATTTTCTCCCATTTTGAGGCCTGTCTTTTCCCTTTGTTTATGGTTTCCTTTTCTATGCAAAAGCTTTTAAGTTTAATTAGGTCCCATTTATTTATTTTTGTTTTTATTTTCATTATTTTAGGAGGTGGATCAAGAGAGATCTTGCTGCAATTTATGTCAGACAATGTTCTGCCTATGTATTCCTCTAAGAGTTTTACAGTATCTGTTCTTACATTTAAGTCTTTAATCCATATCGAGTTTATTTTTGTGTATGGTATTAGGGAGCGTTCTAATTTCATTCCTTTATGTGTAGCTGTCCAGTTTTCCCAGCACCACTTATTGAGGAGACTGTCTTTTCTACATTGTACATTCTTGACTCCTTTGTCATAGATTAAGTGACCGTAGGTGTGTGGGTTTATCTCTGGGCTTTCTATCCTGTTCCATTGATATATATTTTTGTTTTTGTGTCAGAATACGTCATAAAGCATTTGGATCAGATGGATCTTGAGGCCCAAAGATATCTTCAGAAGGTCCACAGATTCCCTAAAATATTTGGCAAAGTGTACTCAATGTGCAACTTTCTCAGGAGGAAAGAATTTCATTATCCCCAATAGGTCAAGAAACCCTGTTTTAGATTTTGTTTTGGATTTTGCATAGATCCCTGATTCAATTACTTGTGGCCAGGATATCAGGGTTGCATATCACATGGCATGACAATTTTATACAGAAGCAACTGCTTAAGGCTGCTTGTCCAGGATGGGTCAGTGTAAGAAGCAAGTATGTAGAGCTTCCTACACTATACATCTGCTAAACAGGTACTGTTAAATCCTCAGCTTCTAAAATTATACATCTTCATCATCATCATCTTCACCATCATCATTGTCATCAACAACAACAACGATAGAACATCATTATTGCTGTTTATTGAGTTCTATGGCACAAAAAAACTGACATCTTCTGAGACAGGCATTATTGATTTTCGTTGTATGTGTAAGGAAACAGTCTTGAAGAAGTAAAATAAATTACTCAAGGTCACATAGCTAAGGCATTAGTAGAGCTAAGATTTGAATATGTGCAGTTTCTGGCTTCAGAGCTAGGCCTCTTAAGCACTAAGTTGTAAGTGTCCACAATCCATGATTGTTTATAGGCATAACAGTTTCTATTAAAAACAGCATGATCAAAACAACAGCTCATTAAATTGAAACAAGGTCTGCCCAAGAACCTGAGCTGAAATGTTGGCCACCTTTTTACCCCCAGGACATCTCCCTGATGAAAGATATTCCAGTGGGTTCATTGTCTGGGAAAATACACCATTTTTATGAAGATCTTAAAATGTGTGCATTTGTTCAGCAAATACATTTCTAGGAATATTTTTAGGCAAGTATTAAGGATTGCCACAAGACTTGACTGTGGTAGCACTCCTTAACTTTATTTTTTTAATTATTGTAAAGAATTTATTTTATTTTTTGGCTACATTGGGTCTTCATTGCTGTGCGTGGACTTTCTCTAGTTGCAGCGAATGGGAGCTATTCTTAGTTGTGGTGCACAGGCTTTTCATTGTGGTGGCTTCTCCTGTTTTGGAACACAGGCTCTAGGTGCACAGGCTTCAGTAGTTGTGGCTTGTGGATTCCAGAGTGCAGGCTCAGTAGTTGTGGTACAGGGGCTTAGTTGCTCTGCAGCATGTGGGATCTTCCTAGACCAGGGCTTGAACCCATGTCCCCTGCATTGACAGGTGGATTCTTAACCATGGTGCCACCAGTGAAGTCTCTGAACATGATTTTTTTGTTAAATTATTATTTAAAAATTTTGATACATTAAAATTCACTTTTTTGGTATGTGGCTCTATAAATCTTGCAATCACACGCACAATCAGGATTTAAAAGTTCTTTAAAAAGTTAGTTTGTGTTGTCACTTCATAGTCAAGACTTCTGCTCACCTCCAACCAAGGAAACCATTTTTGTAGATTTGCCTTTTCCAGAATATTATATAAATAGAATTATACAATATGTAATCTTCTGTGTATGGCTCTTTCTGTTTAGCATAATGCATGTGAGATTAATCTAAATTTTGCATGTTTTCCTGCTGAGTAGTGCCACATTTTATGAAATTACCAGTTTATTCATCATCACCAGTTAAATTGCATTTGGATTTTGTCAAGTTTTGGTGATTAAGAATAAAACTACTGTAAATATCCATTGTAGAGTTATTTTGTGAATGTGTTTCATTTCTCTTAGGTAAATGCATAATAGTAGAATTACTGAGTCATATTGTGAGAGTATGATTAATTTTATAAGAAACAACTGTTTGCCCAAGTGGCCCTAGCAATTTGCATTCCAACCAGCAATGTATGAGCATTCTACTTACTCCTACTTCTCCTAAGCTCTTATTATTGCTGCTTTTAAAAAAACCTTTCACAATTCTAGTAGTTGTATAGTGGTGCCTCACTGTGATTTTAATTGCATTTCTCTAATGCATAATGATGTCAATATCTTGTTTTTAACAGTGAAGAAATTCAGGTGTGAAACTGTAAACTGTAATATTGACAGATCTTTTGAGAAGTTTTATTGAGATATTCAAAAACAAAATACTGCACATATTTAAAGTATACAATTTAATATGTGTGCACCTGTGAATTTATAGATTTTATCTTTCACAAAATTTCAGCAGATCTTGAACATAAATTATTCAAAACTTTTTTTCTGTACTAATATCTTTTTTTCTGTACTAATATCTTTTTCTCCCCTTGTGGCACTCCAGCAACCCGAATGTTACACCTTCTGATTTTATTCCATACACTTCTGAACCCCATATTACTTTAAATTTTTTTTTCTCTCTGTTTTGCAGATCAGATATTTTTTTCTTTCTTTTTAAAATTATTTTTGGCTGCTTTGGATCTTTGTTGCTGTGCGTGGGCTTCCTCTAGCTGCTGCTAGTGGGAGCTACTCTTCGTTGTGGTGCATGAGGTTCTCAGTGCTGTGGCTTCTCTTTCTGTGGAGCATGGACTCTAGGCATGCAGGATTCAGTAGTTGTGGCTCGCAGGCTCTAGAGCACAGGCTCAGTAGTTGTGTTGCACGGGTTTAGTTGCTCCGTGGTATGTGGGATCTTCCCCACCCAGGGATCGAACCCGTGTCCCCTGCATTGGCAGGCAGATTCTTAACCACTGTTCCACCAGGAAAGTCCCCAGATTGGATAATTTTAACGACCCATTCCTCTGTCATCTCTATATTGATATTGATCCCATCCAACAATTAATTTTGTAGTTTGAAACATTTGTATATTGTAATATGATTGCCATTGTACAGATAAGTAGCATCTCTATCTTAGTACATAATTATCACTTCATTTATTTATTTTTTATTGGACTATAGTTGCTTTACACTGCTGTGTTAATTCCTTCTGTACAGCAAAGTGAATCAGCTACACATATACATAAATCCCCTCGTTTTTGGATTTCCTTCCCATTTAGGTCACCACAGAGCACTGAGTAGAGTTCCCTGTGCTATACAGTAGGTTCACATTAGTTATCTATTTTATACATAGTAGAGTATATATGTCAATCCAAATCTCCCAATGCAACCCACCCCCCCCTTCCACCTTGGCATCCATACATTTGTTGTCTACGTCTGTGTCTCCATTTATGATTTGCAAATAAGATCATCTATACCATATTTCTAGATTCCACATATGTGTTAATATACAATATTGTACTTGTTTTCCTCTTTCTGAATTACTTCAGTTTGTATGAAAGTCTCTATGTCCATCCATGTCTCTGCAAATCACACAATTTCATTGCTTTTTGTAGCTATGTAATATTCCATTGTATACATGTACAACATCTTCTTTATCCATTCCTCTGTTGATGGACGTGTAGGTTGCTTCCTACACATCCTGGTTATTGTTATTAGTGCTGCAATGAATTTGGGGTGCATGTGTCTTCTAGAATTATGGTTTCCTCTGGGTATATGACCAGTAGTGGGGTGGCTGGGTCATATGGCAGTTCTATTTTTAGTTTTTAAAGGAACCTGCATACTGTTCTCCATAGTGGCTGTATCAATTTACATTCCCATCAACAGTGCAAGAGAGTTCCCTTTTCTCCACACCCTCTCCAGCATTTGTTGTTTGTAGACTTTTTGATGATGGCCATTCTGACTGGTGGAAGGTGATACCTCATTGTAGTTTTGATTTACTTTTCTCTAAAAATTAGCAATGTTGAGTATCTTTTCATGTGCATTTTGGCCATCTGTATGTCTTCCTTGGAAAAATGCCTATTTAGGTCTTCTGCCCATTTTTGATTGGGTTGTTTGGCTTTTTGATATTGAGCTGGATGACTTGTTTGCATATTTTGTAGATTAATCCCTTGTAAGTTGCTTCATCTGAAAATATTTTCTCCCATTCTGAGGACTTTCTTTTCCCTTTGTTTATGGTTTCCTTTGCTGTGCAAAACTGTTTGTTTAATTAGGTCCCATTTGTTTATTTTGTTTTCATTTTCATTATTCTAGGAGTTGAGTCAAAAAGATCTTGCTGTGATTTATGTAAAAGCATGTTCTGCTTATGTTTTCCTTTAAGCGTTTTGTAGTGTCTAGCACTGCATTTAGACCTTTAATTCATTTTGAGTTTATTTTTGTGTATGGTATTAGGGAGTGTTCTAATTTCATTCTTTTACATGCAGCTGTCCAGGTTTCCTAGCAACACTTATTGAAGAGGATGTCTTTTCCACATTGTATATTCTTGCCTACTTTGTCATAGATTAGGTGACCATAGGTGTGTGGGTTTATCTCTGGGATTTCTATCCTGTTCCATTTATCTATATTACTGTTTTTGTGCCAGTATCATACTGTATTAATTACTGTAGCTTGTAGTATATTCTGATGTCAGGGAGCCTGATTCCTCCAGCTCCATTTTTCTTTCTCAAGATTGCTTTAGCTATTTGGGGTCTTTTGTGTTTCCATACATAGTGTAAAATTTTTTGTTCTAATTCTGTGAAATATGCCATTGGTAATTTAATAGGGATTGCATTGAATCTGTAGTTTGCTTTGGGTAGTATAGTCATTTTGACAATATTGATTCTTTCAATCCAAGAACATGGTGTATCTCTCCATCTGTTTGTATGATATTTAATGTCTTCCATCCATATATTAGTTTTCTGTGTACAGGTTTTTTCCTTCCTTAGGTAGGTTTATTCCTAGGTATTTTTTTTTCCTTTAGATCTTTATTGGTGTATAGTTGTTTAAAATGTTGTACCAGTTTCTGCTGTACAACAAAGTGAATCAGCTGTATTTATACATATATTCCCAGATCCACTCCCTCTTGAGCCTCCCTCCCCCCTTCCCTATCCCGCGCCTCTAGGTGATCACCAGGCATCAAGTTGATCTCCACGTGTTATGTAGCAGCTTCCCACTAGCCATCTATTTTACATTTGATAGTGTATATATGTCAATGCTACACTCTCACTTCATCCCAGCTTCTTCTTCCTCTCCATGTCCTCAAGTCCATTCTCTATGTCTGTCTTTATTCTTGTCCTGCCACTCGGTTCATCAGTACCTTTTGTTTTTTTTAAGATTCCATATATATGTGTTAGCATACTGTATTTGTTTTTCTCTTTCTGATTTACTTCACTCTGTATGACAGAATCTAGGTCCATCCACTTCACTGCAAATAACTCAATTTCATTCCTTTTTTATTGCTGAGTAATATTCCATTGTATATATGTGCCACATCTTCTTTATATATTCATCTGTTGATGCACAGTTAGGTTGCTTCCATGTCCTGGCTATTGTAAATAGTGTTGCAATGAACATTGTGGAGCATGTGTCTTTTTGAATTATGGTTTTCTCAAGGTATATACCCAGTAGTGAGATTGCTGGGTCATATGGCAGCTCTATTTTTAGTTTTTTAAGGAACCTCCATACTGTTCTCCATAGTGGCTGTATCAAGTTACATTCCCAACAACAGTGTAAGATGATTCTGTTTTCTTCAAATTCTCTCCAGGATTTATTGTTTTCAGACCTTTTGATGATGGCCATTCTGTCTGGTGTGAGGTGATACCTCACTGTGGTTTTGATTTCCATTTCTCTAATAATTAGTGATGTAGAGCATCTTTTCATGTGTTTGCTGGCTGTCTGTATGTCTTCTTTGGAGAAATGTCTGTTTAGGTTTTCCACCCATTTTGAGATTGCAGTGTTTCTTTTTTTGATATTGAGTGATATGTGCTGCTTGTATATTTTGGAGATTAATCCTTTGTGAATTGCTTCATTGGCAAATATTTTCTCCCATTATCAGAATTGTCTTTTTGTCTTTTTTATGGTTTCCTTTGCTGTGCAAAAGCTTTTAAGTTTCATCAACTCCCATTTGTTTATTTTTGTTTTTATTTCCATTACTCTAGCAGGTGGGTCAAAAAGGATATTGCTGTGATTTACATCATAGTGTTGCAATAATGGAATTATTTCCTTAACTTTTCTTTCTGATCTTTTGTTGTTAGTGTATAGGAACACAAGAGATTTCTGCATATTAATTTTATATCCTGCATCTTTATTAAATTAATTGGTTAGCTCTAGTACTTCTCTGGTGGCATCTTTAGGATTTTCTATGTATAGTATCATGTCATCTGCAAACAGTGACAGTTTGACTTCTGTTCTAATTTGGATTCCTTTTATTTATTTTCTTCTGATTGCTGTGCCTGGAACTTCCAAAACCATGTTGAATAATAGTGGCTAGAGTGGACATCTTTGTCTTGTTCCCGATCTTAGAGGAAATGCTTTCAGTTTTTCACTGTTGAGAATGATATTTGCTGTGGGTTTGTCATATATGTATGACCCATTTTATTTTGAGGTAGGTTCCCTCTAGGCCCACTTTCCGGAGAGTTTTTATCATACATTGATGTTGGCTTTTGTAAAAAGCTTTTTATGCATTTATTGGGATGATCATATTGTTTTTATTCTTCAATTTGTTAATATGGTGTACCACATTGATTGATTTGTGTATACTTAAGAATCCTTGCATCCCTGGGATAAATCCAACTTTGTCATTGTGTATACTTGTGATATGTTGCTAGATTAGTTTGCTAGTGGTTTGTTGAGGATTTTTGCATCTATGTTTATCAGTGATATTGTCCTGTAATGTTCTTTTTTTGTGATATCCTTGTCTGGATTTGGTATCAGGGTGATAGTGGCCGTGTAGAGTGAGATTGGGAGTGTTCCATCTTCTGCAATTTTTGGCAGAGTTTGAGAATTTTAGGTGTTAGGTTTTCTCTAAATATTTGATAGAATTTACCTGTGAAGCCATCTGGCACTGTACTTTTGTTTGTTGGAAGATATTTTATTACAGTTTCAATTGCATTACTTGAATTTGGTCTGTTCATATCTTCTATTTCTTCCTGGTTCAATCTTGGAAGGTTGTACTTTTCTAAGGATTTTTCCATTTCTTCCAGGTTGTCCATTTTATTGGCATATATTTGCTTTTAGTAGTCTCTTATAATACTTTGTTTTCTGTGGTGTCAGTTCTAAGTTCTCATTTTATGTTTCTTATTTTATTGATTTGAGTCCTCACTTTCTCTCTTTTTTTTTCATCTGGTAAGTCTGGCTAAGTGTTTATCAGTTTTGTTTATCTTCTCAAAGAACCAGCTTTTAGTTTCATTGATCTTTGCCAATATTTTCTTCATTTCTTTTTCATTTATTCCTGCTTTCATATTTATGATTTCTTTCCTTCTATTAACTTGGGATTTTTTGGTTCTTCTTTCTCTAGTTGCTTAAGTGTAAGGTTTGGTTGTTTATTTCAGATTTTTCTTGTTTCTTGGGATAGGATTGTATTACTCTAATGTGTCTTACAACTAGTTTTGCTGCATCCCATAAGTTTGGGTTGTCATGTTTTCATTGTCATTTGTTTCTAGGTATTCATTAATTTCCTCTGTGATTTCTTCAGTAATTTCTTGGATATTTAGTAACATATTGTTTAGCTTCCATGTGTTTGTGTTTCTTACAGGTTTTTTTCCTGTAATTTTTTCCTCATCTCATAACACTGTGGTCAGAAAAGATGCTTGATACAGTTGCAATTTTCTTTAATTTACCAAGTCTTGTTTTGTGACCCAAGATGTGATCTACCCTGGAGAATGTTTTGTGTGCACTTGAGAAGTATTCTGCTGCTTTCAGAGGATATGTCCTATACATATCAATTAATTCTATCTGGTCTAATGTGTCATTTAAGACTTGTATTTCCTTATTAATTTTCTGCTTGAATGATCTATCCTCTGTTGTAAGTGGAGTGCTGAAGTTCCTCACTATTATTGTGTTACTGTTGATTTCCCCTTTTATGGCTGTTAGCATTTGCCTTAAGTATGGAGGTGCTCCTATGTTGGGTGCATAAAGATTTATAAATGTTATATCTTCTTCTTGGATTGATCCCTTGATCATTATGTAGTGTCCTTCCTTGTCTCTTGTAATAGTCTCTATTTAAAGTCTCTTTGGTCTGATGTGGGTATTGCTACTCTAGCTTTCTTTTGTTTTCCATTTACATGGAATATTTTTTCCATCCCCCTGCTCTCAGCCTGTATGTTTCCCTAGGTATAAACTGGGTCTCTTGTAAACAGCATGTACACCAGTCTTGTTTTTGTATCCATCCAACCAGTCTGTGTCTTTTGCTTGGAGCATTTAACCCATTTACATTTAAGGAAAGTATTGCAATGTATTTTCCTATTGCCATTTTCTTAATTCTGTTGGGTTTGTTTTTGTAAGTCTTTTTTTCTTTCTTTCCTTTTTTTTTCTCTTTTCTTGTGGTTCCCACAAAGAGAAGTTTCTTTTGCATTTGTTGTTAAGCTGATTTGGAGGTGCTGAATTCTCTTAGCTTTTGCTTAACTGTAAAGCTTTTGATTTCTCCATCCAATATGAATGAGATCCTTGCTGGATAGAGTACTCTTGGTTTTAGGTTTTTCCCTTTCATTATTTTAAATATATCATGCCACTCTCTTCTGACCTGCAGAGTTTCTGCTGAAAAATTATCTGTAAACCTTATGGGGATTTTCTTGTATGTTATTTGTTGCTTTTCCCTTGCTGCTTTTAATAAATTTTCTTTGAATTTAATTTTTGTTAGTTTGATTTATATTTTTCTCTGCATGTTTCTCCTTGGGTTTATCTTGTATGGGACTCTCTTCACTTCCTGGACTTGGGTGGCTATTTCCTTTCCCATGTTATGAAAGTTTTCAGCACATCTTCTAATATTTTCTCAAACCCTTTCTCTTTCTCTTTTTCTTTTGGGACCCCTACAGTTAGAATATTGTTGTATTTAATGTTCTCCTCATTTCTTTGCATTCTTTTTTCTTTATTCTGCTCCATGGTAATTATTTCCACAATTCTACCTTCCAACTCACTTATCCATTTTTCTGCCTCAGATATTCTGCTATTGATTCCTTCTAATGTATTTTTATTTCAGTTATTGTGTTGTTCATCACTGATTGTTTGTTCCTTAGTTTTTCTAGATCTTTTTTAAATATTTATTGCGTCTTCTCAGTCCATGGCTGCATTCTATTTCTGAGATTTTTGATCATCTTCACTATCATTGCTCTGAATTCTTTTGCAGGTAGATTGGCAATGTCTCTGCATTTATTTGATCTTGTGGGATTTTACCTTGCTCCTTCATCTGTAGTGTATTTCTCTGTCATCTTACTTTGTTAAACCTACTGTGTTTATGGTCTCTTTTCCTCAGGTTGCAGGGTGGTAGTTCCTCTTGCTTCTGTTGTCTGCCCCTTTGGGTGCAGTTGCTGTTGGGGAAACTAGTAATGTAGTCTTGCTCAGACTTCAGAGGCAGCAATAGTCCTCTCTCTGATAGGACAATGATGCTAAAGCTGGCTGCATGCCAAACTGCTGAGCTACACCTAAGCCAGCAGGGGTGGTGCCAGCACACCTTGTAAACCATTAGATAAGATAAGGAATAAATCAGGATTTTTTGCACCTTGAGTGCCTGGCCCACCCCTGGGGATCAAGAATATTCCAAGACTTACAAGTTAATACCAAGGCATTTATGACAAAAACCAGAGCTGCAAACTTTCAGTTTGGTGCTAAAAACTGGGCTTGTTTGAGTAGCAAACTGAAGTCTCACACGTGGGATGGACCCACCACTCAGGACCTACCCAAATGGGACTCCAGTTTGCTGTTCAATGCACTTCCCAGCACTAACTGGATCTGGATGTTGGTGCTTCCCCAATTCATTGATGTATAAACCTCTGTCTTTACTATTCTTTCTTAGTTATACTATTTTTTTTTCTTAATTAGTATGCTGTAATCTTTGTTAATTCAATAAACTGTTTCTAAATACTTGTTTAATTGGGTGTAGAGTAGTTATTTTGCCAGTGAATCTGATGAACCTTGAAACCAAAAGTAAGGCTTTTGGCAAAACTTTTGGTCTATGGGCTGGTGTAGGCTTCCTGGTGAGGGGCACTGGTGCCTGTGCTCTGATGGGTGGAGTTGAGTCTTTTCCCTCTGATGGGCAGGGCCATGTCAGGTAGTGTGTACTGCGATGTCTGTGAGCTTTGTACAACTTTAGGCAGCCTTTCTGCTAATGGGTGGGCCTGTGTTTGACATGACATGTCCAGACTGGAATCTGCTGCCAGTTGGGTGGACATGGATATTGGTGCTGAGATGGATACCTCTGAGAGAGTGCATGCTGATTAATGTTTCCTGGCCCCAGGAATTCTCTGGTGCTTCAGCATGCTGGACTCAGTGCTCCCACCCTGGAGGCCCAGGCCCAACCCCTAGCCAGGGAAACAAGACACCAAAAGCCATGCAACATTTCCAGAGGGGGGAAAAACAGAAGAAAAAGTGAAGAAAACAAGGGAAAAAAAAGAAATAAAAATAGAACAAAACAAACAAAACCCTAGACAAAAAGCAAAAACAAAAACAGCAACAACCACACCAACCACATCAAAAAAATGAAAAAAGAAGACAGAGAAGCCAAACCCAAGAAAAATGATAAAAACAAAACCCAACAAACAGTAACAAAACAACAGACAAAAACATCCTCCCCAGGGAGAAGAGAGATGGTGGCAAAGTAGAAGGATGTGGAATGCACACCTCTCCACAGACACATCAAGAATACATCAAAAGATGTAATAATTACCATAGAGAACCAGCTGAATAACAGCAGATGACCTTGGACAGCAGAAAGGACTGCAAAGATCCCAACATAACTGGGTAGGACAGAGGGGGGGGGGAAAGGAAAAAGAGGAGGAGAAGAAAGGAAAGGGATGGGTCCCACACCCTGTGGCGGAGGGATCTGAAACAGAGAGGAGATAGTCGAATTCAGGGAAACATCTCTTATGTGATGGGGAAACCCCTTCTCCAATGGGGACTTTCCCTGGGTCAGAAGGGAGGCATTTGGGGTGAAGGCAAAGGGGGTGAAGCAGCTGAGCTGTGGCAGATGGGAAAGAGTGAGAAACACATGGAGGGTCCGCACCATGGCTCAGCATGTTCAGACTGAGACATCGGTTCACAGGTGAACAGGGGCTCTGGGAGCTGAACATGAGAAGTGGAGAACTGCTTCAGGGTGAGAAACATTGTTGGCAGTGGGCAGACGGACTGAGAGGACAGGAGGAAAGAAATCTGCAGAAGAGAATGCCTAGCTCGGAAAGCTGGGCAGCGAAGGCGGTGGCTCGATACTGCTGACTTACAAGCAGAGGGTAGGAGCTGTGGGTGTAGCCTCTCTCTCAGCACCTGTGATGGACAAAGGAAGGACCTCTCTGGGCCTGGATAATGCAGTCAGGGAGAACAAAGGCCCCAGGGCGGGGCTGGACTAGAGAGCCTGCAGCCAAGAGCCAAAAGTCCACAGCATGGCCCAGTTCTGGAGACATTCTGTTTCCACCTGAGCCACCAGCATCCCTCTGCAACAGGCACCACCCGAGATGCTGTGACACAAGCAGGGCAGCACTGCTCACTCACTCCCAGGGGAAGGAGCCACTACTGTACCCTCTCTCTCCCCACACACCAGCCCTTACAGATGAACAATAAAGGAAGCTCTGCTGGTTGTAGAGTAATACAAAAAGCCCAAGGCAGGTAGAAGGACACTTACAGCTGAGACCCCAAGGAAACAAAACATTATTATTAATTCTATTGATCTGGTCAATTCTGGGATCAGTTATAGTGTTTATTTTTAAATTAATTATATTCTTATTCCTAAGGGATCTACACGTTTTATAACATTTTTTATTCTATTTATTTTTAGCCTTTATATGTATTTCTATTTCTAGCTAAGTTTTTTTTGTAGTGCTGACTGTATCTCTACTACATTCTTTTCATCTCTATCTTTTACACATTTATATTGTTTTCCTTTCCTTTTCATATTTTCAGTCACACTACGCATTTCTGTTGCCCTATCTTCTATCTTTATTTAGTTTACTTTATATTAATATACTTATAAGCTATATTATTGGTCTTCTCTGATTCTTGCTTTATTCTACAGATGACAAACTGCTTTGGTTTTTATTATTAGGTTTTGTCTTTATCTTAGTTCTAAGTATAATTTTCTGATTTCATTCTGAGAATCTTCAGTCTGTCTGGTGGTACCCTTGCTTTTTATTATATTTGATCAAAGCTTTCAAAATCTCCCTGGATTTGTGTTTGTGTCTGTGTGTTCCATTCTTTTCTTTGTTTGTTTCTTTGGTTTTGAATTTCGGTTGGTTTTCTCTTTGATTGTCTGATTGCATACTGGGGTTCCTCTGTCAGGTCTTTCTAGTGCTTTATGTTCTATTGGATTCAGTATTTGTGTGTCTTATACATGTATGGGTTTCCTTGACTTAGTATTTGTGTGACTCAACACACTGCCATTCATCTGGGGCTTGGACAGTCTTCTTTAAACCCCTTTAATGCTGGGAAAAGGAACCTCTGAAGTTTGGACTACTCCATCAGAAGTCAAGTATGAGGATTGGGGAGGGAGCACTGAATCCAGGATGCTAGAGTATGAGGAAGTCCTCAGTCACAGGGAAGATTAACTTCAGAGAAATCTCATGGAGCCCTGTATCAGAGTCTAAGATCCAGCTTTGTCCAACTGTCTGCAACTGCTAGTGCTGGACATCTCACACCATACTACAAACAGCACAGGAACACAAACCCACCCATAAGTGCACAGACTACCAAAAGCCATACTATACTCACAGATACCTTAAAACACACCACCTGACATGGCCACGCTCATCAGAAAGAAAAGACACAGAGCCACACACCAGAAAGCAGACAAGAGACCTTTCTACCAGGAAGTCTATGAAAGACCTTGGACAAACCCCACCACAGGGGGCAGAGGGCAGAAACAAAGGAATTACTACTAGAGAGCATAGGGAAAGGAGACAGCAAATCCTATAAATTAGATAAAGTGAGAAAACAAAGAAACAACATGCAGGCAAAGTAGCAAGAAAAACACCCACAAGACCAAATAAACGAAGAGGAAATAGGAAAATTGCCTGAAAAAGAATTCAAAGTAATGATACTAAAGATGATACAAAATCTCAACAAGAAAATAGAGAAAATACAAGAAATAGTTAGTAACGATTCAGAAGAACTAAAGAGCAAACAAACAGTAATGGACAACAAGATAACCAAAATTAAGAATACTCTAGATGGTATAAACAGCAGAATAACAGAGGTAGAAGAACGAATAAGTGAGCTGGAAGATAGAATGGGGGAAGTAACTGGCAAAGAGCAGGAAAGAGATAAAAGAATAAGAAGAATGGCAGACAGACTCAGAGACCTTGGTGACATTAAGCACACCATCATTTGAATCATAGGCATCCCAGAAGGAGAAGAAAAAAAGCAAACGTCTGAGAAAATATTTGAAGAGGTTATAGTGGAAAACTTCCCTAACATGGGAAAGGAAATAATTAATCCAGTCCAGGAAGTGCAGAGTCCCATACAGAATAAACCCAAGGGAAAACACACAGAGGCACACATTAATCAAACTAATGAAAATTAAACACGATAAAATATTAAAAGCAGCAAGAGAAAAGCAACAAGTAACATATAAGGGAAAACCCATAAGGTTAACAGCTGATGTTTCTGCAGAAACTCTGCAGGCCAGAAGGGAATGGCAGGATATAGTGAAAGTCCTGAGAGAGAAAACCTACAGCCAAGAATACTCTATTCCACCGGAATCTCATTAAGATTTGATGGAGAAATTGAAAGCTTTGCAAACAAGCAAAAGTTAACAGAATTCAGGATGACCAAACCAGCCTTACAACAAATGCTTAAGGAAATTTTCTAAGCAGGAAACACAAGAGAAGGAAAAGACCTACAAAAAAAAAAAAAAAAAAAAAAGCAATCAAGAAAATGGTAATAGGAACACACATGTCTGTAATCACCTTAAATGTAAATGGAATAAATGCTCCAACCATAAGACACACACTGGCTAAATGCATTCAAAAACAAGACCCTTCTCTTTGCTGCCTGCAAGAAATGCACTTCAGGCCAAGGGACATATATAGAGTGAAAGTAAGGGGAAGGAAAAAGACATTGCATGCAAATGGAAGTCAAAAGAAAGCTGGAGTAGCAATACTCATATGACACCAATCAGACTTTAAAGACTATTAAAAGAAACAAGGAAGCACACTACATAATGATCAAAGGATCAATCCAAGAAGAACACATAACAATTGGAAATATCTATGCACCCAACATAGGACCACCTCCATACATAAGAAAAATGCTAACAGCCATAAAAGGGAAAATCGACAGTAACACAATAAGAGTAGGAGACTTGAACACCCCACTTACATCAATGGACAGATCATCCAAACAGAAAATAAATAAGGACACACAAGCTTTAAACGACACATTAGACCATTTTGACTTAATGGACATTTATAGGACATTCCATCCAAAAACTACAGAAGACACTTTCTTCTCAAGTGCACCCAGAATATTCTCCAGGATAGATCACACCTTGGGTCACAAATCAAGCCTTGGTAAATTCACAAAAATTGAAATCATATGAAGCATCCTCTCTGACCACAACACCATGAGACTAGATATCAATTACAGGAAAAAAAAACTGTAAAAAATACAAACACATGTAGCCTAAACAATATGCTTTAAAAACAAAGAAATCACTAAAGAAATCAAAGAGGAAATCAACAAATATCTAGAAAAAAATGACAATGAAAACACAACAACCCAAAACCTATGGGATGCAGCAAAAACTGTTCTAAGAGGGAGGTTTATAGCAATACAGTCCTAACTCAAGAAACATGAAAAATATGAAATAAACTACCTAAACTTACACCTAAAACAATTAGGGAAAGAAGGAGAAAAAAACCCCAAAAGTGAGCAGAAGGAAAGAAATCATAAATATCTGATCAAAAATAAATGAAAAGAAATGAAGGAAACAAACAAAGATCAATGAAACTAAAAGCTGGTTCTTTGAGAAGAAAAACAAATTAATAAAACATTAGCCAGATTCATCAGCATAAAAGGGAGAAGACTCAAGTCAACAGAAACAGAAATGAAAAAGGAGAAGTAACAACTGCCAATGCAGAAATACAAAAGATCATGAGAGACTGCTAAAAGCAAGTATATGCCAATAAATTGCATAACCTGGAAGAAATGGATAAATTATTTTTTTCCATTTCATTTATTTATTTATTTATTTTGGGGGTACACCAAGTTCAAGCATCTGTTTTTTTAAAATTTTATTTATTTATTTATTATTTTTTGGGGGGTACACCAAGTTCAATCATCTGTTTTTATACAAATATCCCCATATTCCCTCCCTCCATCGACTCCCCCCCATCCTCCCCATCCCAGTCCTCTAAGGCATCATCCATCCTCAAGTTGAACTCCATTTGTTATACAGCAACTTCGCACTGGCTACCTATGTTACAGTTGGTAGTATATATATGTCTATGATACTCTTTCATTTCGTCTCAGCTTCCCTTTCAACTCCCGACCCCACAAACCTCCAGTTCTTCAGTCCATTCTCTGCATCTGTGTCCTTGTTCTCGTCTTGTCACTGAGTTCATCAGTAGTATTTTTAGATTCCGTATATATGAGTTAGCATACAATATTTGTTTTTCTCTTTCTGACTTACTTCACTCTGTATGACAGACTCTAGGTCTATTCATCTCATTACATACAGCTCCATTTCATTCATTTTTATAGCTGAGTAATATTCCATTGTATATATGTGACACATCTTCTTTATCCATTCATTTGTTGATAGGCACTTAGGTTGCTTCCATGTCCTGGCTATTGTAAATAGTGCAGCAATAAACATTATGGTACATGTTTCTTTTTGGATTATGGTTTTGCTTGGGTATATGCCCACTAGTGGGATTACTGGATCATTTGGTAGTTCTATTTGTAGGTTTTTAAGGAACCTCCAAATTGTTTTCCATAGTGGCTGTACCAACTTACATTCCCACCCACAGTGCAGGAGAGTTCCCTTTTCTCCACACCCTCTCCAACATTTGTGGTTTCCAGACTTTGTGATGATGGCCATTCTGACTGGTGTGAGGTGATACCTCATTGTGGCTTTGACTTGCATTTCTCTGATGATGAGTGATGTTGAGCATCTTTTCATGTGTTTGCTGGCCATCTGCATGTCTTCTTTGGAGAAATGTCTATTTAGGTCTTCCACCCATTTGTGGGTTGGGTTATTTGCTTTTTTGGTATTAAGCTTCATGGGCTGCTTGTATATTTTGGAGGTTAATCCTTTGTCTGTTGTTTCATAGGCAACTATTTTTTCCCATTCTGAGGATTGTCTTTTAGTTTTGTTTATGGTTTCTTTCACTGTGCAAAAGCTTTTAGTTTCATGAGGTCCCATTCGTTTATTCTTGATTTTATTTCCATGATTCTAGGAGGTGGGTCAAAAAGGATCTTGCTTTGATGGATGTCATAGAGTGTTCTGCCTACGTTTTCCTCTAGGAGTTTTATAGTGTCTGGCCTTACATGTAGGTCTTTAATCCATTTGGAGTTGATTTTTGTGCATGGTGTTAGGAAGTGTTCTAATTTCATTCTTTCACATGGTGCTGTCCAGTTTTCCCAGCACCACTTATTGAAGAGGCTGTCTTTTGTCCATTGTATATTTGTGCCTCCTTTGTCAAAGATAAGGTGCCCATATGATTTGGGCTTACCTCTGAGTTCTCTATTCTATTCCATTGATCTTCCTTTCTATTTTTGTGCCAGTACCATACTGTCTTGATCACTATGGCCTTGTAGTATAGTTTGAAGTCAGGAATCCTGATTCCACCAACTCCATTTTTCCTTCTCAAGGTTGCTTTGGCTGTTTGGGGTCTTTTGCGTTTCCATACAAATCGTAAGATTTCTTGCTCTAGTTCTGTGAAAAATGCTGTTGGTAATTTGATTGGGATTGCATTGAATCTGTAAATTGCTTTGGGTAGTACAGTCATTTTCACGATGTTGATTCTTCCAATCCAGGAACATGGTATGTCCCTCCATTTGTTTGTGTCATCTTTGATTTCTTTCATCAGTGCCTTAAAGTTTTCTGCATACAGATCTTTTGCCTCCTTAGGCGGGTTTATTCCTAGGTATTTTATTCTTTTTGTTGCAATGGTGAATGAGAGAGTTTCCTTTATTTCCCCTTCTGCTCTTTTGTTGTTAGTGTATAGGAATGCAGGAGATTTCTGTGCATTAATTTTGTATCCTGCTACATTACTAAACTCATCAATTAGTGCTAGCAGTTTTCTGGTAGAGTCTTTAGGGTTTTCTATGTATAATATCATGTCATCTGCAAAGAGTGACAATTTTACTTCTTCTTTTCCAATTTGGATTCCTTTTATTTCTTTTTCTTCTCTGATTGCTGTGGCTAAAACTTCCAAAGCTATGTTGAATAATATTGGTGAGAGTGGACACCCTTGTCTTGTTCCTGTTCTAAGAGGGAATTCTTTCAGTTTTTCACCATTTAGAACGATGTTGGCTTTTGGTTTCTCATATATGGCTTTTATTGTGTTGAGGTAATTTCCTTCAATGCCCATTTTCTGCAGAGCTTGTATGATAAATGGATATTAAATTTTTGTCAAAAGCTTTTTTTGCATCTATTGAGAAAATCACATGGATTTTATCCTTCAATTTGTTGATACAATGCATCACATCGATTGATTTATGTATATTGAAGAAACCTTGCATCACAGGAATAAACCCCACTTGATCATGGTGTATGATTTTTTTAATTTGCTGTTGGATTCTGTCGGCTAGTATTCTGTTGAGGATTTTTGCATCTATATTCAGCAGTGATATTGGTCTGTAATTTTCTTTTTCTGTGACATCTTTGCCTGGTTTTGGTATCAGGGTGATGGTGGTCTCGTAGAATGAGTTTGGGAGTCTTCCTCCTTCTGCAATATTTTGGAAGAGTTTGAGAAGGATAAGTGTTAGCTCTTCTCTAAATGTTTGATAGAATTCGCCCATGAATGCATCTGTCCTTGTGCTTTTGTTTGTTCGGAGATTTTTAATCACTGCCTCAACTTCCATACTTTTGATTGGTCTGTTCATAGTTTCTATTTCTTCCTGTTTCAGTCTTGGAAAATTGTATTTTTCTAAGAATGTATCCATTTATTCCAAGTTATCCAATTTATTGGCATATAGTTGTTTGTAGTATTCTCCCATGATCATTTGTATTTCTGTGGTGTCCATTATTACTTCTCCTTTTTCATTTCTAATTCTGTTGATTTGCATCTTCTCCCTTTTTTTTCTTGATGAGTCTGGCTAATGGTTTATCAATTTTGTCAATCTTCTCAAAGAACCAGCTTTTAGTTTTATTAATTTTTGCTATGGCTTCCTTCCTTTCTTTTTCATTTATTTCTGCTCTGATCTTTATGATTTCTTTCCTTCTGCTCACTTTGGGGTTTCTTTGTTCTTCTTTTTCTAATTGTTTTAGGTGTAAGGTTAGGTTGTTTATTCGATAATTTTCTTGTTTCTTAAGGTAGGAAGGTATTGCTAAAAACTTCCCTCTTTGAACTGGTTTTTCTGTGCCCATAGGCTTTAGGTTGTTGTGTTTTCATTGTCATTTGTTTCTAGATATTTTTTGATTTCCTCTTTAATTTCTTTAGTGATTTCTTGGTTGTTTAATAGTGAATTGTTTACCCTCCATGTGTTTGTATTTTTTGCAGTTTTTTTCCTGTAATTGATATCTAGTCTCATGGTGTTGTGGTCTGAGAAGATGCTTGATATGATTTCAATTTTCTTGAATTTGCTGAGGTTTGATTTGTGACCCAAGATGTGATCTATCCTGGAAAATGTTCCGTGTACACTTGAGAAGAAAGTGTCTTCTGTAGTTTTTGGATGGAATGTCCTAGAAATATCAATTAAGTGGAGATAGTTTAATGTGTCATTTAAAGCTTGTGTGTCTTTATTTATTTTCTGTTTGGATGATCTGTCCATTGATGTAAGTGGGGTGTTCACGTCTCCCACTATTATTGTGTTACTGTCAATGTCCCCTTTTATAGCTGTTAACATTTGCCTTATGTATTGTGGTGCTCCTATGTTGGGGGCATAGATATTTACCATTGTGATGTGTTCTTCTTGAATGGATCCCTTGATCATTATGTATGGTCCTTCTTGTCTCTTATAATAGTCTTTACTTGAAAGTCTAATGTGTCTGATATGAGTATTGCTACTCCAGCTTTCTTTTGACTTCCATTTGCATGGAAAGTCTTTTTCTGTCACTTTCCTTTCAGTCTATATGTATCCCTTGGCCTGAAGTGGGTTTCTTGTAGGCAGCATATAGAAGGGTCTTGTTTTTGTATCCATTCAGCCAGTCTGTGTCTTTTGGTTGCAGCATTTAATCCATTTACATTTAAGGTGATTATTGATATGTGTGTTCCAGTTACCATTTTCTTAATTGTTTTGCGTTTGTATTTGTAGGTTTTTTCCTTTTCTTGTGTTTCTTACTTAGAGAAGTTCCTTTAGCACTTGTAAGGCTGGTTTGGTGGTGCTGTATTCTCTTAACTTTTGCTTGCCTGGAAAGCTTTTGATTTCACCCTCAAATCTGAATGAGATTCTTGCTGGGTAGAGTATTCTTGGCTGTAGGTTTCTCTCTTTCAGGACTTTCAGTATATCCTGCCATTCCCTTCTGGCCTGCAGAGTTTCTATAGAGAGGTCAGCTGTTATCCTGATGGGTTTTCCCTTATATGGTATTTGTTGCTTTTCTCTTGCTACTTTTAATATTTTTTCTTTGTGTTTAATTGTCGTTAGTTTGATTACTATGTGCCTTGTTGTATTTCTCCTTGGGTTTATTCTGTATGGGACTCTCCATGCTTCTTGGACTTGGTTAATTATTTCCTTTCCCATGTTGGGGAAGTTTTCCACTATAACCTCTTCAAATATTTTCTGAGACCCTTTCTTGTTTTCTTCTTCTTCTGGGATGCCTATCATTCGAATGTTGGTATGCTTAATGTTATCTCTGAGGTCTCTGAGACTGTATTTTATTCTTTTTATTCTTTTTTCTTTTTCCTGCTCTGTGGCAGTTATTTCCCCTAATCTATCATCCAACTCACTTATTCGTTCTTCTGTCTCAGTCATTCTGCTGGTTATAGCATCTAGAGTATTTTTAATTTCAGTTATTTTGTTATTCATTGCTGTTTGGTTTTTTTGAGTTCTTATGAATTGTTCCTTGTACTTTCTCTATTTTGTCATCGAGATTTTGTGTCAGTTTTACTATCATTACTCCGAATTCTTTTTCAGGCATTTTTCCTATTTCTTCCTCATTTATTTGGTCTTGTGGGTTTTTTTCCTGTTCCTTTGCCTACATGTTGTTTCTTTATTTCCTCATGGTTGTCCAAACTTTCAGGGTTGCTTGTGCCAGCGATAGAGGTGTTTATAGATGAGTGTCCAAGCCCCAGACTAATGTCCGAGTGTTGGGTTAAACAAATACTAAGTCTAGGAAACGCTTACATGTATAAGACACACAATTACTGAATCCATTAGGACATAAGGCTCTGGAAAGACCTGACAAAAAACCCCAGTATGCTAACAGATATTCAAAGAGAAACCCAATATAAATTGACAATGAAAACAGAAGAAATCAGAAACAAAAGCAAAAACAAACAAACAAATAACACCTTACACATACAAACACTAATCCAGGGAGATTTTGTAAGCTAGGATCAAATATAAAAAAAGAGCTAAAGTACCACCAGACAGAATGGAGATTCTCAGAATGAAATTAGACATGTGTACTAAGAACTAAGATAAAGACAAAAACCTAATATTAAATACCAAGGCAGTGCATCACCTGGAGAATAAAGCAAGGAGTCTGAGCAGATCGATAGTGTTGCTTATAATTACGTTAAAATAAAATAAACTAAAAGTGGATGTAAGACAGGGGAACAGAAGAGCATAGTGTGATTGGAAATATGCAAATAGGAAGAAAGGAATGGACATGTATAAAAGATAGGGATGAAAGGAAGGTATGAGAGATATATTGTCTGTACTACCAAAAACTTAGCTAGAAATAGAAGTATATAAAAAGGCAAAAAAATAAAAATTGAATAAAAAACAAAATTAAAAGAATTATGTTATAAAACTTGTAGATCCCTTGGGACTAAGATTGTTATCAATAAAGGAAAAAAAAATCCAGAACTGATCCCAGAATGGACCAGTTCAATAGGATTGATACTAATATTTCTGTTTCCTTAGAGTCTCAGCTGTAAATGTCCTTCTACTCGCCTTGGGTTTTTTTTGCATTATTCTTTCACCAGCAGAGCTTCCTTTATTGTTGATCTGTAAACTTTGGTGTGTGGGGAGGGAGAGGGTACAATAGTGGCTCCTTTCCCTGGGAGTGAGTGAGCAGTGGTGCACTGTTGTTTCAGTTGGACTTGGAGGTGCCTGTTGCAGAGGACACCAGTGTTTCAGTTGTAAAGAGAAAGTCTCAGAGTTGGGCCTCTCTCAGGATTTTCTTTTTTTTTTTTTTTTTCTCGGCAGCCTCCCTGCTGCCGGAGTTCCAAGGGGTTTTCATCTAGCCCTGCCCAAGTGCCTGAGGGTCCTTGTTATCCCTGAGCACCTTAGGTGGCTCACAGGGTGTTTCTCCACTGCCTGTTGCAGAGGTACCAAAAGAGAGAGAGAGGCTATGCCCATGGTTGCTCCCCCACCCATAAGCCTGCAGCATCCCGCTGTCATCATGGCCAGGCAGCTCTCAGGGTCAGGCACTCCTCACCGTGGACCTCTTCCCTCCTGTCCTCTCGGTCCATCACCTTACTGGCAACAGTTTTTCTCACCCTGGACCAGCTCTCTGATTCACACACTCCTGCTCCCAAACCCACTGTTCAGCTGTGCATTGACATCTCAGTCCGGGAACACTGAGCTGCAGTGCGGATCCTCCATGTGTTTCTCACTCCCATCTGCCACAGCTCCACCACTTCACCCTCTTTGAGCCATTGTAGATGCCTCCCTACTGGTTATGTCAGGATCCTTGCAGTCCTTTCTGGTGTCTAAGGTCGTCTGCTGGTGTTCAGTTTGTTCTCTATGGGAATTATTGCCTCTTTTGGTGCATTCCCAATGCATATGTGGAGAGGGATGCATTCCACGTCCCTCTACTTTGCTGCCATCTTTTTCTCCCCCTCAATAAAGATCTTTAAAAAAAAAGAATGAAAAGTCAACCTACAAAATGGGAGAAAATTTTGCAATCTATATATTTGATAAGGTGTTAATATCCAAAATATATTAAAAAACTCATACAGGGACTTCCCTGATGGCACAGTAGTTAAGAATCCACCTGCCAATGCAGGAGACATGGGTTCAATCCCTGGTCTGGGAGGATCTGACATATCATGGAGCAACTAAGCCCGTGTGCCACAACTACTGAGCCTCTGTTCTAGAACCCATGTACCACAACTACTGAACCAATGTGCCACAACTACTGAAGCCTGTGCACCTAGAGCCCATGCTCCACAACAATAGAAGCCACCGCAATGAGAAGCCCATGCACCACAATGAGTAAGTAGCTCCCACTCACGCAACTAGAGAAAGCCTGTGTGCAGCTATGAAGACTCAATGCGGTGAAAAAATAAATAAATAAATAAATAAATAAATGAATTATTTTTTAAAACAATACATACAACTCTATAATAAAAACACTCACAATATGATTATAAAATGGGCAGAGTGACTAAATAGACATTTTTTTAAAGATGACATCCAAAAGGCCATCAGATACATAAAATGTTATTCAGCATCACTAATCAGCAGAGAGATGCACATCAAAATCACATTGAACTATCACCTCACACCTCTTAGAATGTCTATATCAGGAAGATAAGAGGAAACAAGTGTTGATGATTATGTGGAGAAAGGGAACATTTGTGAAATATTGCGGGAAATTTAAATTGGTTCACTTCCTATGAAAAACAATATGGAGGTTCCACTTAAAATTAAAAATATATCTACCATACAATCCTGCAATTCCCCTTCTGGATATATACCCTATGGAAACGAAAATAGGATATTAAAGAGATATATTCACTCTCATGTTTACTGTAGCATTATTTTTTTCCAGATTTTTATTGGAGTATAATTGCTTTACACTGTTGGGTTAGTTTCCATTGTAAAACAAACTGAATCAGCAGTATTTATATGTATATCCCCATATACCCTCCCTCTTGAGCCTCCCTCCCACGCTCCCTATCCCACCCCTCTAGCATTATTCACAATAGCCAAGATATGGAAATAACCTCAGTGTCCATTAATGGATGAACAGATAAAGAAGATGTAAGACATAGATAAATAGGTAGATAGATAGATGATAGATAGATAGATAGATAGATGATACATAGATAGAGATCTAATACATAAGAATATTCTATACAGAATACATATGGATTGGAATAGAATAGAATAGAATAGAATAGAATAGAATAGAATAGAATAGAATAGAATAGAATAGAATAGAATAATACTCAGCTATGAGAATTACATTCTGTCATTTGCAAAAACATAGATGGACCTTAAGGGCATAAAGCTAAGTCAGATAATTCAGACAGTGAAAGCCAACACTGTATCATATCACTTACATGTGGAATCTAAAAAAAAGTCAAACATTAAAACAGAGGAAATGGGGGTATAGGACAGATGTTTTTTAAGGGTACAGACTAGCAGCAAGTAGCTAACAAGTCCTAGAGATTTAATTCACAGTATGGAGAATATAGACAACAATATTGTATTATAATCATCAAAACTTGCTAAGAGACTAGAACTTAATTATTCTGACCATTAAAAAAATGATAGGGAGGAGTCAAGATGGCAGAATTGGAGGACACCGAATTTTTCTCTCTTCACAAGAATATCAAGAATACATCTACAAATGGAACAATTCTCACAGTGCACCTGCTGAACATTAGCGGAAGATTTCAAACACCTAAAGGTGCAGAAAATATCCCCTCACAACCAGGTAGGCTGAAAGAAAAGAAAAAGAAAAGAGAAATCAAAAAAAGGGACCAGCACACCAGGCAGAAAGCTGAAGGTGAGGAGAGGTTCCTACACTCAGAATAAAACCCTCACAGTGGCGAAATCAGCTGGTACTGAAAGCGAAATTCAGGGGATTGAAGGAGAACACAGTGGATGGTCTGTGGGAGGCAGGACAATGTAAGAATTGCTTGCATAGTCTGTGCAGCATCCCTGTGCACCCCAGCCTTATTCACGTGCCTCCTGTTGCAGAGGGAGGCTGAGTGCTAGAAAGTGGGGTTTGGAGCATGGGCCCAGGGAGGGGACAGCTGTTGTGTATGAAAAGACAGCCTGAAGGGACAAGAGTAAGGAGCTCCACAACTGGGAAAGTTTGTGGAAGAAGCCCAGGACACCATAGAAGCAAGGTGTCAAGTTTGAGTGGTGCACAAGAGGTGTGGCTGCCATCACAAACCCCTTCCCACCCACCAGCTTCTGACTCCATGTGTACTGGGAGGGAGGGGCACCAATCTGAGCAGGATCATTCTCCCTTCAAGCTAAGGCAACCTCTGCCCTCATAGGCTCCAGTGTTCTGAGCACTGCCCATACCAAAGCCTCCATGGGAATCAGCCCTGGCAGCCCCTGTCTGAGATGGGAGTCCACCAATGCTGGAGGGGGCTGAGTGCTAAAGTGTGGGGTTAGGAGAATGGATCTGGGAAGAGAACTGCTACTGGCTGCACAGATACAACAGAGGGGATGGGAGTGAGGGGCTCTGTGGCCTGGAATGCCCCTAGAGGAAGTGTGGTCTGCCTAGGAAACAAGGCACCATTGTTGAGTGGTGTGCAAGGCTGCCACCACCCCCACACAATAGCCCCTGCTTCCATGGGCACTGGGAAGGACTCCAACCAGAGCAAGCATGCCCCAGTCTGTTGCAATGCCCTGCTGATCTCCACCACCCCAGGCAATTTGCACACACCCCAGTTGTGGCCACCATATCCCTCCCTGGCCTAAGTAAGTGTGCCCCAATCAGCTGCTGGGTTGGGAAAAGACACCTGAGGGTGGCACACACACAGATATGGGGCCAAAACTAAACCCAAGCCACAGGGGCAGTGCAACTAAGGAATAGGAATGGAAATCTCTCCATGCAGCTACACAAACCACAGATTAAATCCCCATAATCTTCTTGGTAAATTCTGCGTCTATGGAATATCTGAGTAGACAATGAATGTTCCCACAACTGAGACCAGTCTAGCTTTAGCAGCAGTGGACTTTAGAGGCAAGTACATATAGGAGTTGGGTCACATCAGAGTCTGGCCTACATCACAGTGCCAATAGCAGGTCCAGAGGCTTACCTAGTGGTATTAGAGGGCCTCCTGTGGAGGTGAGGTTTGCCTGTGGCTCACTGTGGGAGCAAGGACACTGACAGTGGAGGCCTCAGGAAAATATTCTTATTACAATTTACTCTTTCTTGCATTTTGTTCAGTGGTTGCTGTTGGAGTTTTTACTTTTTTTATTTGTTTTTGATATGTTTTCATTTTTCTTTCAATTTTTACTTCACTTTCTTGTATTGTTTTATTTTTTGATCATTTTTGTGTTTGTTTTGCTTTCTTTGCTTTTTTTACTTTGCTTTCTGTTTTTGTATTTTTAATTGTTATTTTTAGTCCTTATTGATTTTATTAATTTTTGAATTCTTTTGTTTGTTCTCTTGTTTTTTGGGTATTTTTAAAGCTCTTTATTGGAATATAATTGCTTTACACTCTTGTGCCAGATTTAGAGGTACACCAAAGTGAATCAGCTGTATTTATACATATACCCCATATTCCCTCCCTCCTGTGAGTCCCTCCCACCCTCCCTGTCCTGGCCCTCTAAGACATCACCCATCATTGAATTCATCTCCCTTTGTTACACAGCAACTTCCCACTAGCCATCTATTTTACAACTGGTAGTGTATATATGCCTACGCTACACTCTCACTTCATCCCAGCTTCGCCTTCACCCCCTGTGCCCCCAAACCCATGTCCTCCAGTCCATTCTCTGCATCTGCATCCTTATTCTTGCCCTGTCACTGGGTTCATCAGTACCATTTATTTTTATTTTATTTTTTTAAGATTCTGTGTATATGAGTTAGCATGCAGTAATTGTTTTTCTCTTTCTGGCTTACTTGACTCTGTATAACAGACTCTAGATATAGCCACCTCAATACATATAGCTCCATTTCATTCCTTTTTATGTCTGAGTAATATTCCATTGTATATATGTGCCACATCTTCTTTATTCATTCATCTGTTGTTGGGCACTTAGGTTGCTTCCATGTCCAGGCTGTCTTGCAATGAACATTATGGTACATGTTTCTTTTTGGATTATGTTTTTCTCTGGGTATATGCCCAGTAGTGGGATTACTAGATCATAAGGTAGTTCTATTTTTAGTTTTTGAAAGAACCTCCAAACTGTTTTCCATAGTGGCTGTACCAACTTACATTCCACCAACAGTGCATGAGGGTTCCCTTTTCTCCACACCCTCTCTAACATTTATTGTTCCTAGATTTTTTGATGACGGCCATTCAGACTGGTGTAAGGTGATACTTCATTGTGGCTTTAACTGGCATTTCTCTAATGATTAGGGATGTTGAGCATCTTTTCATGAGTTTGTTGGCCATCGTTATGTATTCTTTGGAGAAATGACTATTTAGGTCTTCCACCCGTTTGTGGATTGGATTATTTGCTTTTTTGGTATGAAGTTACATGAGCTGCTTGTATATTTTGGAGGTTAATCCTTTGTCAGTTTCTTCATTGGCAAGAATTTTCTCCCATTCTGAGGGTTGTTTTGTTTATGGTTTCTTTCGTTGTGCAAAAGCTTTTAAGTTTCATCAGGTCATATTTGTTTCTTCTTGATTTTATTTCCATTATTCTAGGAGGTGGGTCCAAAAGGATCTTGCTATGATGTATGTCATAGAGTGTTCTGCCTATGTTTTCCTCTAGGAGTTTTATAGTGTCTGGCCTTACATTTAGGTCTTTAATCCATCTTGAGTTTATTTTTGTGTGTGCTGTCAGGAAGTGTTCTAATTTTATTCTTTTACATATTGTTTCCCAACTTTCCCAGCACCACATATTGAAGAGGCTGTCTTTTTTCCATTGTATATCCTTGCCTCCTTTGTCAAAGATAAGGTTTCCCTATGTGCTTGGGTTTACCTCTGGGTTCTCTATTCCGTTCCGTTGATCTTCCTTTCTATTTTTGTGCCAGTACCATACTGTCTTGATCACTGTAGCCTTGTAGTATAGTTTGAAGCCAGAAAGCCTAATTCTAGCAACTCCGTCTTTCCTTCTCAAGATTGCTTTGGCTATTCGGGGTCTTTTGTGTTGCTATATAAATCATAAGATTTCTTGTTCTAGTTCTGTGAAAAATGCCGTTGGTAATATGACAGGGATTGCTTTGAATCTGCAAATTGCTTTGGGTAGTATAGTCATTTTCACAATGTTGATTTTTCCATTCCAAGAACATGCTATGTCTCTCCATCTGTTTGTATCACCTTTCATTTGTTTCAGCAGTGTCTTACAGTTTTGTGCATACAGGTCTTTTGCCACTTTGCACAGGTTATTTCCTAGGTATTTTATTCTTTTTGTTGCAGTGGTAAATGGGAGAATTTCCTTAATTTTGCCTTCTGCTTTTTTGTTGTTATTTTATAGGAATGAAGGGGATTCTGTGCATTAATTTTGTATCCTGCTACTTTACTAAATTCATTGATTAGTGTTAGCAGTTTTCTGGTAGAATCTTTAGGGTTTTCTATGTATAATATCATGTCATCTGCAAAGAGTGAAAATTTTAATTCTTCTTTTCCAATGTAGATTCCTTTTATTCCATTTTCTTCTCTGATTGCTGTGGCTAAAACTTCCAACACTATGTGCAATAATAATGGTGAGAGTGGGCCCCCTTGTCTTGTTCCTGTTTTTAGAGGGAATTCTTTCAGTTTTTCACCATTTAGAACGATGTTGGCTTTTGGTTTCTCATACATGGCTTTTATTATGCTGAGTTAATTTCCTTCTATGCCCATTTTCTGTAGAGTTTTTATTATAAATGGATGTTGAATTTTGTCAAAAGCTTTTTCTGTATCTATTGAGATGATTATATGGTTTTATCCTTCAGTTTGTTAATATAATGTATCACACTAAATGGGTTGCATATATTGAAGAATTCTTGCATTCCTGGACTAAACCACACTTGATCATGGTGTATGATCGTTTGAATGTGCTTTTGGATTCTGTTAGCTAGTATTTTGTTGAGGATTTTTGCATCTATGTTCATCAGTGATATTGACCTGTTATTTTATTTTTTTGTGTGACATCTTTGCCTGGTTTTGGTATCAGGGTGATGGTGGCCTCATAGAATGAGTTTGGGAGTGTTCCTCCTTCTGCAATATTTTGGAAGAGTTTGAGAAGGATGGGTGTTAGCTGTTCTCTAAATGTTTGCTGGAATTAGCCTGTGAAGCCATCTCGCCCTGGGCTTTTGTTTGTTCAGAGATTTTTAATCACTGACTCAATTTCCGTACTTGTGATTTGTCTGATCATATTTTCTATTTCTTCCTGGTTCAGTCTTGGAAGATTGTATTTTTCTAAGAATGTATCCATTTCTTCCAGGTTATCCAATTTATTGGCATATCGTTCCTTTTAGCAGTCTCTCACGATCTTTTGTATTTCTGTGGTGTCATTTGTTACTTCTCCTTTTTCATTTCTAATTCTGTTGATTTGAGTCTTCTCCCTTTTTTTTTTCTTGATGAGTCTTGCTAATGGTTTATCAATTTTGTTTATTTACTCAAAGAAGCAGCTTTTAGTTTCATTGATCTTTGCAATTGTTTCCTTCTTTAGTTTTTCATTTATTTCTTATCTGATATTTATGATTTCTTTCCTTCTGCTCAACTTAGTGTTTTCTTCTTCTTCTTCTTCTTTTCCTAATTGTTTTAGGTGTAAGGTTAGGTTGTTCATTTGATATTTTTCTTGTTTCTTGAGGTAAGATTGTATTGCTATAAACTTCCCTCTTAGAACTGTTTTTGTTGCATCCCATAGGTTTTGGGTTGCTGTGTTTTCATTGTCATTTGTTTCTAGATATTTGTTGATTTCCTCTTTGATTTCTTTAGTGTTTTCTTGGCTTTTAAAGCATATTGATTAGGCTCCATGTGTTTGTATTTTTTTCAGTTTTTTTTTCCTGTAATTGATATCCAGTCTCATGGCACTGCAGTCAGAGAAGAAGATGCTTCATATGATTTCAATTTTCTTGAATTTACCAAGGCTTGATTTGTGACCCAAGGTGTGATCTACCCTGGAAAATGTTCTGTGTGCACTTGAGAAGAAAGTGTCTTCTGTAGTTTTTGGTTGGAATGTCTTATAAATGTCCATTAATTCAACAAAGTCTAATGTGTCATTTAAAGCTTGTGTGTCCTTATTTATTTTCTGTTTGGATGATCTGTCCATTGATGTAAGTGGGGTGTTCAAGTCTCCTACTATTATTGTGTTACTGTCAATTTCCCCTTTTATGGCTGTTAGCATTTTCCTTATGTATGGATGTGGTCCTATGTTGGGTGCATAGATATTTCCAATTGTTATATGTTCTTCTTGGATTGATCCCTTGATTATTATGTAGTGTCCTTCCTTGTTTCTTGCAATAGACTTTACTTTAAAGTTTAATTGTTCTCATATGAGTATTGATACTCCAGCTTGCTTTTGACTTCCATTTGCATGCAATGTCTTTTTCCATCCCTTTACTTTCAGTTCGTATGTGTCCCTTGGCCTGAAGTGCATTTCTTGCAGGCAGCAAAGAGAAGGGTCTTGTTTTTGAATGCATTTAGCCAGTGTGTGTCTTATGGTTGGAGCATTTAATCCATTTACATTTAAGGTGATTATTGACATGTGTGTTCCTATTACCATTTTCTTGATTGCTTTGTTTTTTTTTTTTTTTTTTTTTTTTTTTTTTTTTTTTTTTTTGTAGGTCTTTTCCTTCTCTTGTGTTTCCTGCTTAGAAAATTTCCTTAAGCATTTGTTGTAAGGCTGGTTGGTTGTGCTGAATTCTGTTAACTTTTGCTTGTCTGCAAAGCTTTCAATTTCTCTGTCAAATCTGAATGAGACTCTTGCTGGGTAGAGTATTCTTGGCTATAGTTTTTTCTCTCTCAGGACTTTCAGTATATCCTGCCATTCCCTTCTGGCCTGCAGAGTTCCTGCAGAAAGACCGCTGTTAACCTTATGGGTTTTCCCTTATATGTTACTTGTTGCTTTTCTCTTGCTGCTTTTAGTATTTTTTCTCTGTGTTTAATTTTCGTTAGTTTGATTAATGTGTGCCTTGGTGTATTTCTCCTTGGGTTTATTCTGTATGGGACTCTGCACTTCCTGGACTGGATTATTTCCTTTCCCATGTTGGGGAAGTTTTCTACTATAACCTCTTCAAATATTTCCTCAGACCCATTTTTTTTTTCTTCTTCTTCTGGAATGCCTATGGTTCCGATGTTGGTGCAGTTAATGTTGTCACCAAAGTCTTTGAGACAGTCTTCCATTCTTTTTATTCTTTTATCTCTTTCCTGCTCTTTGCCAGTTATTTCCCCCATTCTATCTTCCAACTCACTTATTTGTTCTTCTGCCTCTGTTATTCTGCTGTTTATACCATCTAGAGTATTTTTAATTTCAGTTATCTTGTTCATTACTGTTTGTTTGCTCTTTAGTTTTCCTGAGTCCTTATTAACTGTATCTTGTATTTTCTCTTTTCTTTTAATGAGATTTTGGTTCATTTTATTATCATTACTCCAAATTCTTTTTCTGGGAATTTTCCTATTTCCTCTTCATTTATTTGTTCTTGTTGGTGTTTTTCCTGCTCCTTTGCCTGCATATTGTTTCTTTGTTTTCTCATTTTATCTAATTTATAGGATTTGCTGTCTCCTTTCCCTATGCTCTCTAGTAGTAATTCCTTTGTTTCTGCCCCCTGCCCCCTGTGGTGGGGTTTGTCCAGGGTCTTGAGTAGGCTTGATCGGGGGGGGGGGGGGGTTCTGGTGCCTGCTTTCTGGTGTGTCACTCTTTGTCTTTTCTGTCTGAAGAGCATGGCCATGTCATGTGGTGTGTTTTAGGCTATCTGTGAATTTAATATGACTTTTGGTAGTCTGTTCACTTATGGTTGGGTTTCTGTTCCTGTCCTGTTTGTAGTTTGGTGTGAGGTGTCCAGCACTGGCAGTTGCAGACAGTTGGACAAAGCTGGATCTTAGACTCTGATACAGGGCTCCATGAGATTTCTCTGAAGATAATCTTCCCTGTGACTGTGGACTCCCTCCTCATCTAGCATCCTGGATTCAGCGCTCCCTCCCCAGAGCCTCCTACTTGATTTCTGATGGAGTAGTCCAGACTTCAGAGGTTGCTCGTCCTGGCAATAAAGGGGTTTAAAGAAGACTGTCCAATCCCAGACGAATGGCAGTGTGTTGAGTCACACAAATACTAAGTCAAGGAAACACATACATGTATAAGACACACAAATACTGAATCTAATAGAACATAAGGCACTAGAAAGACCTGACAGAAGAACCCCAGTATGCAATCAGACAATCAAAGAGAAAACCAACAGAAATTCAAAACCAACCAAACAAAAGAACACCACATACACACAAATGCAAATCCAGGGAGATTTTGAAAGCTATGAACAATTATAATACAGAGCAAGAATACCACCAGACAGACTGAAGATTCTCAGAATGAAATCAGACAATTATACTTAGAACTAAGATAAAGACAGAACCTAATAATAAAAACCAAAGCAGTGTGTCATCTGGAGAATAAAGCAAGGAAAAAGAGCAGACCGATAATATTGCTTGTAAGTATATTAAGATAAAGTAAACTAAAAAAGGATAGAAGACAGGGCAACTGAAATGCGTAGTGTGACTGGAAATATGAAAAGAAAAAGATAAGGGTGAAAAATAAAAAAAATAGAAATGTATAAAAGATAGAGAAGGAAAGAAGGTAGGAGAGATAATGTTGGCACTGCAAAAATCTTAGCTTGAAGTAGAAATAGGTAAAAAGTGTAAAATAAAAACAGAAAAAATAATTAGATTAAATAATAAAAAATTATGTCATAATACTTGTAAATTCCCTAGGACTAAGATGGTAATTAATTAAGAAAAAAACCACACACACACAAACACATATCCAGGGAAATTTTCAAAGCTAGGATCAAATATAATAAAGAGCAAGAATATCACCAGACTGACTGAAGATCTGCAAAACAAATTCAGGCAATTTTAATCAGAACTAAGATTCCAAACCTAATAATAAAAACCAAAACAGTGTGTAATCTGGAGAAGAAAGCAAGGAAACTGAGCAGACTGATAATATTGATTAGAAGTATATTAAGATAAAATAAACTAAAAAAGGATAGAAGACAGAGCAACACAAGAGTGTAGTGTGACTGGAAACATGAAAAGAAAAAGAAAGAAATAGAAATGTATAAAAGATAGAGATGAAAAGAAAGTAGGAGAGATACAGTCAGCACTACAAAAAAAAAAAGCTAGAAATAGAAATATATAAAAAGGTTAAAAATAAAAATAGAATAGAAAATACAATAAAAAGTCTTACACAATGTGTAGATCCCTTAGGACTAGGAATGTAATTAATTAAAAAAAAAAGCTAGAACTGATCCCAGAATGGACCAGATCAATAGAATTGATACTAATATTTCTGTTTCCTTGGAGCCTCAGCTGTAAGTGTCCTTCTATCTGCCTTAGGCTTTTTGTATTACTCTATGACGAGCAGAGCTTCCTTTATTGTTCTTCTGTAAGGGCTGGTGTGTGGGGAGAGGGAGGGTACAATAGTGGCTCCTTCCCCTGGGAGTGTGTGAGCAGTGGTCCCTGGTTGGGTGGCTCGGGCAGTGCCTGTTGCATGGGGACACCAGCAGTTAAAGCCCAGAAAGAAACTACAACTGTGGCTCCTCCCCCCTATTATGACTCCACTGGGGTGCCCTGCGTGAGTCATAGCAGCTCAGTCAGCCATGGTGGTGCCTGTTGCAGAGGGATGCTGGTGGCTCAGGTGTAAACAGGATGTCTCCAGAGCTGGGCCACTCTGCAGACTTTTGGTTCTTGGCTGCAAGCACTCTAGGCCAGCCCCACCCGGGCGCCTTTGTTCTCCCTGACTGCATTAGCCAGGCCCAGAGGTGTCCTTCATTTGTCCATCGCAGGCACCGAGAGAGAGGCTACACCTATGACTCCTGCCCCCTGCTTGTGAGTCAGCAGTATTGAGCCACCACCATGGCTGCTCAGCTTTCCGCACTAGGCATTCTCCACTGTGGACTTCTTTACTCCTGTCCTCTCAGTCTGTCTGGCCACTGCCAACAATGTTCCTCACCCTGAACCAATTCTCCAGTTCCCACGTTCAAGCTCCCAGAGCCCCTGTTCAGCTGTGAACCGATGTCTCAGTCCAGACACGCTGAGCTGTGTTGCAGACACTTCATGTGTTTCTCACTCTTTCCCATCTGCCACAGATCAACCACTTCACCCTCTTTGAACAGTCCCAAATGTCTCCCTTCTGACCCAGGGGAATACCCTTTGGAGAAGGGGTTTCCCCTTCAGATAAGGGACGTTTCCCTGAATTCAGCAATCTCCCCTCTGTTTCAGATCCCCCCACCCCAGGGTGTGGGACCCATCCCTTTACTCTGCCTTTTCTTTTGTTAATAATTTATTTTGTTGTGCAGAAGCTTTGAAATTTTATGTTGTCCTATTTGTTGATTTTTGCTTTTGTTTGTGGTTTTGATGTTAATCCAAAAATTCATTGCCAAGACCAATGTCTAGTTTCCTCCCAATGTTTTCCTATTTAAGATTTTGGTATCACATCTTATGTTTAAATCTTAATTCATTTCAAGTTACCTTTTGTGATTGATGTGATATATGGGTCCAATTTCATTGTTCTGCATATTTTTATGCAGTTTTCCAAACACCGTTTGTTCAAGAAACTATTGTTTCCCCATTGACTGTTCTTGGCTTCCTTGTCAAATATTAGTTGATATATACGTGGGAGTTTAATCCTGGAATCTCTAATTTATTCCATTTTTCTGTGTCTATTTTTATGCAAACATCATACAGTTTTTATTACTATAGTTTCATAGTATAGTTTGAAGTCATGAAGTGTGATTCCTCTGGCTCTGTTCTTTGTCCTTGGAATTACTTTAGCTGTTCATGGTCTTTTGTGGTTCCACAGATGACATTTTAGGAGTTTTTTCCTATTTCAGTGAAAAATTTCATTGGTATTTTGATGGGAATTATATTTAATCTATAGATGGGTATGGGTAGTATGGGCATTTTAACAATTTTAATTCTTCCATTCCGTGAACATGAATGTCTTCATTTGTTTGTGTCTTCTTCAATTTCTTTCAACAACGTCATGTAGATTTCATTTTATAGATAGTTTATCTCCTTGACTAAAGTTGTTCTTATCTATTTTATTGTTTTTAATGCTATGGTAAATGGGATGGAACTTTAAAATTTCTTTTTCAGATATTTTTTGTTGTTTGTTCATAGAGATGAAACTATAGTTTGTACGTTAATTTTCTGTGCCACAACTTTACTGGAATTTGTTGATTAGTTCCAACCACTTTTTGGTTGAGTCTTTGTGATTTTTCACATACAAAATCATATTGTCTGCAAATAGCAACCATTTCACTACTTCTTTCTTGATTTGGATGCCTTTTAGTTCTTCGTATTGCCTAATTGCTTTAGCTCGGACTTCTAGTACTGTATTGAATTGACTGGTGAGTCGGCATCCTTGTTTTTTTTCTGATCATAGAGGAAAAGCTTTCAAACTTTCAACATGAAGTATGATGTTACCTGTGGTTTTATTGTGTATGGCCTTTATTATACTGATATCTTATAAGAAAGGTATCTTTTTTATATACACAATCTGTTGAAGATTTTGTTTTTTAATCATGAAAGGATGTTATATTTTGTCAAATGCTTTTTCTGTATCTATTAAAATGATCATGTGATTTTTTCTTTTATTCTATTAATGTGATGTGTTAATTACATTTATTGATTTTTCATAAGTTAAACTTGCATCTCATGGATAAATCCCACATGGTCATGGTGTAAGACTTTTAAATGTTCTTGAATCAATTTGCTATATTTTGTTGATATTTTTTGCATCTATATTCATCACAGTAGTGGCCCATAGTTTTCTTTTCTTGTAGTGTCCGTATCTGGCTTTGATATAAGGTAATGCTGACCTCATGAAATGAGTTTGGGAGTGTTCTCTCCTCTTCAATCTTTTGAAAGAGTTTGACAACGATGGGTATTAATTTTTCTTTAGATTTTTGGTATAATGTATCAGTGAAGCCATCTGGTACTGGGGTTTTCTGTGTTGGGAAGTTTGTGATTACTGATTTGATATCCTTACACATTATTTGTCTCTTTAGATTTTCTATTTCTTCCTGACTCAGTCTTGGTAGGTTGCATATCTTGGATTTCATCCATTTCTGCTAGGTTATCTAATTTTTTTTGGCATATATTTGTTCATAGTAAGCTCTTGTGATCCTATGCATTTCTGTAGTATCAATTGTAATGTCCCCTCTTTCATATCTAATTTTACTTACTTGAGTCTTTTTCTAAGTAAATCTAGCTAAATGTTTCTGATTATCTTTTTGAAAAACCAGCCCTTAGTTTTGTTGATACTTTCTGTTTTTTTTTTCCTGGTCTTTATTTCATTTATTTCTGCTCTTATTTTTTTATTTCCTTCTCTCAGCTAAATTTGGGCTTACTTTGTTTTTTTTTTTAAGTTTGTTGAGGTGTAAAGTTGGGTTATTGAATTTATGTATTCACTTAATTATTTATTTATTTAATATTGAAGTATAATTGATTTATAATACTGTGCTGGTTTCAGGTGTATGACAAAGTGATTCAGCTACATATGTGCAATAAGTTCACTACATATGAACCTTCAAGCTGTGAACTTTCAAAGATGCAAATGTGCATTCCATCAACATCAGGTGTGAGTGAAATTGCAGCTTGTCCTCCATCTCCTATTACTGACAATCCTTCAGATCTACTATGTCCCACCTCCTACCCTCCTCCAGTCAGTAACTCTTCTTACCTGTTCACTCAATGCCAGCCCTTGTATGCCAGCTGTTGTACTGTACTACTGTGCTTTTCAACATACTGTACTGTAAGATTAAAAATGTTAATTTTTGTGTTTTTTATATATTATTTGTGTGAAATTATTATAAACCCATCACAGTACAATACTATATAGCCAATTGGGTTAATTGCATACCTAAGCTAACTTTGTTGGACATAAGAACAAATTGGTCTTATGAACGTGCTCTCAGAACAGAACTCATTTGTATATAGGAGACTTACTCTCTACATTTTTTTCAGATTATTTTTCATATAAGTTATTGCAAGATATTCAATACAGTTCCCTGTGCTATTCAGTGAATCTTTGTTGCTTATTTATTTTATATATAGTAGTTTGTATCTGTTAATCCCATACTCCTAATTTATTTCCCTCTCCCTTTTCCTTTTGATAAGCATAAGTTTTCTTTTCTTTTTATGTCTGTGAGTGAGTTTCTGTTTTGGTTATAGATTCACTTGTATTATTCTTTAGATTTCACATATACATGATATCATATGATATTTCTCTCTTTCTTTCTGACTTACCTCACTTAGTATGATATTCTCTAGGTCCATTCATGTTGCTGTGAATGGCAATATGCCATTCTTTTTTATGGCTGAGTAATATTCCATTGTTTATATATGTACCACATCTTCTTAAATCAATCATCTGTTGATGGGCACTTGCATTCTTGAATTGTTTTCATATATTGACTATTGTAAATAGTGCTGCTATGAACATTGGAGTGCATGTATCTTTTTGAATTAGTTTTTGTCTTTTTTGGATATATGTCCAGGGGTGGGAGTGGTGGATCATATGGTAGCTGTATTTTTAGATTTTTAAAATTTCTTAATATATGCATTTATTTCTATAAAATTTCCTCTTAGAACTACTTTTGCATCATTCTGTAAAATTGGATATGTTGTGTTTCCATTTTCATTTGTTTCAATGTAAGTTTTTATTTCTCTTTTGACTTTTTCTTTGACCCATATTTTGTTTAGAAGTGTGTTTACTTTCCACATATTTGTAGATTTTCCAGCTTTCCTTTTGTTGATTTCTAGTTTCATACTATTATAGTCAGAAAAGATGGTTGGTATGATTTCAATTTCCTTAAATTTTCTAGGACTTGTTTTGTTTTCTATTATCTGATCTATCATGGAAAATGTGCCACGTGCACTTGAGAAGAATGTATATTCTGCTACTGTTGAATGGAATGTTCTATATATTTCTGGTGAGTCCAATTGGTCTAAAGCACAGTTCAATTCTAACATTTCACTGTTGATTTTCTGTCTGGATGACCTATCCATTGAAGAAGGAGGGTATTTAGGTCCCCTCCTATTATTGTATTATTTTCTATTTCTACCTTCAGATCTGTTAGTATTTGCTAAAAATATTTATGCACCCAATATAATTTGGGTGCTTATATATTTATGATTGTTATATCTTCTTGATATATTGATCCCTTTATCATTATATAATGACCTTTTTGTCTCTTGCTACTGCTTTTGCCTTAAAGTGTATTTTGTCTGATATAAGTATGGGTAAACTCCCCGCCCCCCTTTTGGCTTCCACATGTTTGGAATATCTACTTCTATCACTTTATGTTGAGCTTATGTGTACCTTTAGAGCTGAAATGGGTTTCCTGTAGGCACCATATAATTGGGTCTTGCTATTATTTTTCTTTTCTTTTTTTGTATCTGTTCTGCTACTTCATGCCTTTTGTTTGGTGAATTCAATTCATTTACATTTAGAATGATTATTGATTTGTGAGGACTTACTTCTACCACCTTATTTTTTGCCTTCTTCTGGTTTTGTATCTCCACCATTTCTTTTTCCCTTTGTTTCTGCCTACCTTTTTAAATAGGTGGTTTTCCATGGTGGTGTGTTCTGCCTTTCCTTTTTATATGTTTTGTGAACCTACTCTAGGTTTTTGCTTTGTGATTATCATGAGGCTTGAATAAAGCATCTTACAGATAAAAACAGTACAATTCATGTGGGTAGCAACATACCTTTATTTGCCCACAAACGGTCTACCTTTTTTCCTTCTCCCCTATTATATTTTTCCCTCTCATATTTTTGAGACCACAATTTACCTCTTTTTATTCTGTGTATTTAGTGACAAATTATAGTATCTATGGTTATTCTTAATATTCTTTTCTTTCAACATTTATATTACAGTTAAATGATTAAAACATCATCCTATTATAGTTACAATTTTCTAATTCTGACTATTTTTCAACTTATTACAGTGTTTTCATGTTATTGATGAACATGTTTTCATTTCAGCTTGAAGAATTTCTTTCAACATGACTTGCAAGGCAAGTCTATTGGTGGTGAACTCTCCCAGCTTTTGTTTGCGTGGGAAAACCTTTATTTCTCTTTCATACCTGAGGGATGACTTTGCTGGATAAAGTTTTCTTGGTTGGTATTTTTTTTTGACCTTTAAACATTTTAAATATGTCATTCTATTCTCTCCTGGCCTGTAGAGTTTCTGCTTAGAAACTGTTGATAGCCTAATTAGGGTTATTTTGTAGGTTACTTTATTTTTTTTCCCTGGCTGCCTTTAATATTCTTTCTTTATTATTGATTTCTGACATGTTCATTATAATGTGTATTGTAAAGTCTACAGACTGGGACAAAATATTTGCAAATGATGCAACCAATAAGGGCTTTATTTCTAAACTATACAAACAGCTTATACAACTCAATAACAACAACAACAATGACAAAAACAACCCAATAAAAATGGGCAGAAGACCTGAATAAACATATCTCAGAAAATAAAGACACATATGCTCAATAAACACATGAAAACATGCTAAATTTCTAATTATTAGAGAAATGCAAATCAAAACTACAATGAGGTGCCACCTCAAACCAGTCAGCATGGCCATTATTAAAAAGTCTACAAATAACAAATGCTGGACAAGGTGTGGAGAAAGGGGAACCCTCTTGCACTGTTGGTGAGAATGTAAATTGGGTCAGCCACTATGGAAAACAGTATGGCAGTTCCTCAAGGAACTAAAAATAGTATTGCCATATGATCCAGCATTTTGACTCTTGGGTATATATCCAGACAAAACTATAATTCAAAAAGATACATACACCTCTATGTTCACAGCAGCACTATTTACAGTATCCAAGGCATGGAAACAACCTAAATGTCCATCAACAGATAAATGGCTAAAGAAGTTGTTGCACATATATATACAATGGAATACCAGCTATAAAAAAGAACAAAATATTGCCATTTGCAGCAACATGAATGGACCTAGAGATTTTCATACTAAGTGAAGTAAGTCAGAAAGAGGAAGACATATCATATCATCACTTATATATGAAATCTAAAACATGACACAAATGAACTTATCTATAAAACAGAAACAGACTCATAGACATAGAAAGCAGATTTGTGGTTGCCAAGGAGGAGGGAGAGCAGGGATAGACGAATTGGGAGTTGGGGATTAGCAAATGCAAGCTATTATATATATGCATAATTGAATCACTTTGCTGTACACCTGAAAGTAACACAACATTGTAAATCAACTGTACTTTAATAAAATAAATTAGAAACAAACGAAGAAAAATAATATGTCTTGGAGAAGGTCTTCTGGCATTGAGATAATAGGGTGTTGTATTAGCTTCATGGATTGTATGTCCAACTTCTTTCCCAGTTTTGGGAAGTTCTCAGGTATTATTTCTTTAAATAAACTTTATAAATCCTTCCCCATCTCTTCTCCTTCTAGAACACCAATTTATTCTAATTTTTGCCTTTCTCATACAAATCAATAACTCTCATAGGGATTATTCACTTAAAAAAATCTTACTTCTTTCTCTTCTCACTAAATTATTTCTATATTTCTATACTCCAAGTCACTTATTGTTTGTTTCATTTGATTTCTCCTATTACTGATTCACTCTATTACATTCTTCTCATTCATCAAATTCTTCATTTCCAGGATTTCTCTTTGGTGCTTTTATACAATTTCAATCTTTTTTGTAAAGAATTCCCTCTGTTCATCAATCTTATTTCTGAGTTCATTGAATTGTGTTATGAGGTTTCTTGTACTTCATTGAATTTCCTCATAATAGCTATTTTGAATTCTTTATTAGTTATATCACAATATTCTGTGCCTTTGTGTTCAGTTGTTGGATAATTATCATTTTCTTTCTTTGATATTGTATTTCCTTTATGTTTTTAGTGATTGTAGGTATGTGCTTTGAATTTATCATTTGAAGAAAGAGATAACTCCTTAATTATGTTTTTGAGAACTTATTTGGTTCTTAAAATTCAACAGGCTGGCTATTAGAAACTTTTCTTTTGTATTCCAGAAGGTGGCATTATAGCTCATGTTTGTGGTTTCTCCCTTGCCTGTGGACCTTGCCTATTATCTGAACTCCTGTGTCTGCCAGAGCTTACACTCATGAGTGCACTCAGAAACATCACAAGGGCCTGGTAGTGTGGGTAGAGGTGTGGATTTAGCTCTTGAGATTTTCATGGTGCCCATAGGTCTGCTGGAGGCATCCTTGATTGGGGTACTCACAGAGTTTTCTGAGCAGAGTTCCTGCTGAAGTCCTGAAACAAACATCAGGAAACGTATATCTTTAATGCTCTTTGATATTCTTATCTGCTGCCTTCCCTTTCTCCTCACTCACCCCAGTCATGGATATCTCTCCTCAGCAACTCAAATGCTTTTGTAGAGAAATGGGTTACTTTAGTTACAACCTGCACACCTGGGATAGCTGGGCAGTCATTACCACTTTCACTTTCCACCTCTTCCATGGGAGATTTCACCACTTTCCACCTCCTCTGGTGAAGAGGTTGATGCTGCTGTTGCTAAAAGCCCAGCCTCTTGAAGTGTCATCCTGCGGAGGGGGCTGCCTTGGTGTATTCTTCCCTCTCCTCTGCATCCAAACTGGTCTCTAACCCACTCTGGTGGTGTGCTGGAATCACCCTTAAGGCAGGCTGGACTTCTACAAATTCTCTCTTGCCTATGGATAGCTGCTCAGATTTTCACCCTCTACGTTCTTTTATTCCCCACCCCGCCCCACTGCCGATTGCCATAAGTGAGAATGGGAGAGATATATGGACTCCCTTGGATTTGCAGTCTAGTTATACTGTAGTTATAAAGATAGTTTTTCTCTCAGAATTTTATCCACTCATGGCACCATGCAGTCATGTACATCTGAGGCCATCCTCAGAGGAAAACAGTGAGAGAAAAAGATGTAAAATAAAAGAAATTTGTACAGACATTCTTTGAAAAACAGGGTCCCCTTGTCTTTTTTCTTCAATAAGAAGGATGAGTTTTCTCTTGTGATTTTACGTAACTGTACCACTGCTGCTGAAGCACAACTCCATGACTGAGGCAGAGCCTGGAGAAAAACATAAAAAAAAAAAAAAAAGAATAAAAGCGAAGCTTAGCCAAACACTCTCTGGCTCAGAATGGTCTTCTTTCCAAATCCTATTGTCAGCAAAACACATTTCTTTCAGAATTTTTGCTGTCCCTGCCTGCTGTGGAGTTCTGCATTAGGACTGCCATAAGGACAAAGCCAAGAAACGGAAAAGGGGGGAAACCCCAGTAAACTCACTCCCATAAGGATCATTCTTCTGGCTTTGATTCCCCCATGAATCTGCTCACTATTGTTAACTTTTTAAAGTCTTCCGATAGTTGCTTTTTGTATTTTCGTCCAGAGATTTTATTTGAAATCATACATGAATTAAACTGTTATGAGCCCACCAGAAATTTTCTTAAGATTATTTTTAATTGAAATTTTAATTGAGATAATTGTAGATGTACATACAATTGTAAGTAATACAGAAAGATCCCTATGCACTTTGCCTAGCTTCCCCCAATGGTGACATTTTGCAAAACTAGATATATTGTTCTATAATATTAGAACAAGGATACAGATGTTGATACAATCTATAGATCTTATTCAGATTTCCCCACATTTTTACTCATTTATCTGTGTCTGAGTGTGTATATTAAGTTCTATAATATTGTATCAACTGTATAGATTCCTGTATCCACATCACAGTCAAATTACTTATTAGTCCCAACATCCCTGCTCCATATCATAGCCAAGTTACTGATCTAGTTCCAAGGATTCATCACATTGCCCTTTAATGACAAGAACTACCGTCCTCCTGGCTCCCTCCTCCATTCCAAACACCCAGAAACTACTAATCTGTCCTACATTTATAAAATTTTGTTATTTCAAAATATTATTTAAATGGAATCATACAGTATGTAAACTTTTCTGATTGGCCTTTTTTCACTCAGCGCAATTCCTTGGAGATTCATCCAAGTGACTGCATGTACTTTGTTTGCAATAATTTGTTCCATCTTATTGCTGAGTAGTACTGCAGAGTACATATTTACCATGGATTCTTTAATTATGCACCAGTTGAAGCACATCTTGGCTAATTCCAGTTTTAGGCTATTACAAATAAATCTGCTATGGTCATTAGTGTATAGGCTTCTCTGGGAATGTAAGTTTACTTTTTTTTTTTCTGGAATAAATGCCTAGGAGTCCAATTGCTGAGTCAAGTAATGGTCACATTTAAGTTTTTAAGAAACTGTCAAGTTATTTTCCAGAATGCCTGTAACATCTTACAGTCCAATCAACATTGTATGAGTGATTGACACATCTGTGTCAGCATTTGGTGATGTAAATATTTTTATTTTAGCCATTCAGGTACATGTAAGGTAATATGTCATTGTGGCTTTAATTTGCATTTCCCTGAGTGAAAATGATTTGAACACCTTTTCATCTGATTATTAGCCAACTGTATATCTTTGGTAAAATTTCTCTTCATATCTTTCCCCCATTTTCTAATTGGATATTTTTTTACTGTTCAGTTTTTAAAAAGAGTTTCTTTGAAATAATTCACACATCATACAATTTACCCATATAAAGTATGCAATTCAATAGGTTTTCTTATATTTGCAGACATATACAACCATCATCACATTCAATTTTAGAATATTTTCATCAATGAAGGAAAAAAATCTTATTTTTTAAATTATTTCCTCCTATTCATCTTCCTATTCACCTGCCTTACCCCACTAAGCTCTAACCAGACACTAATCTACTTTCTGAGATACTTAGGGTTCTTGCTTCAACCTAGCTTTTTTCAAAAAAAAAGTTTGGCCTTGCCGCATAGTGTGGCGGCATGCGGGACCTTTATTCCCTGACTAGGGATCGAGCCCATGCCCCCTGCAATTGGAAGCATGGAGTCTTAACCGCTGGACCACCAGGGAAATCCATCACTAATCTACTTTTTGCCTCTAAAGATTTCTCTATTGTGGAATTCTTATGAATGAAATCACATAGTACATGGTCTTTTGTGACTGACTTTTTTTCTTTAAGGAAAATATTTAGCAAAACTTTGTTTTAATGCACATTTGTCTGATATTAGTATATCCACTCCAGTTTTCCTGCTGTTGTGGTTTGCATGATATATATATATTTCAATCCTTTAGTTTTCATCTATCTGCGCTTTTGAATCAAAAGTGTGTCTCCTGTAGACAACATATAGTTGGATCATGATTTTTTATCTATCTTTTGGTTGAATTGTTTATACCATTCACATTTTTTTTTATTTTTTATTTTTTGGGGGTACACCAGGTTCAATCATCTGTTTTTATACACATATCCCCATATTCCCTCCCTTCTTTGACTCACCCCCCCTCGAGTCCCCCCCACCCTCCACGCCCGAGTCCTCTAAGGCATCTTCCATCCTCGAGTTGGGCTCCCTTTGTTATACAACAACTTCCCACTGACTATTTTACAGTTGGTAGTATAAATATGTCTGTGCTACTCTCTCTCTTCGTCTCAGTTTCCCCTTCACCCCTCGCCCCCTCCCATACCTCGAGTTCTCCAATCCATTCTCTGTATCTGCATCCTTGTTCTTGTCACTGAGTTCATCAGTATCTTTTTTAGATTCCGTATATGTGAGTTAGCATACAATATTTGTCCTTCTCTTTCTGACTTACTTCACTCTGTATGACAGATTGTAGTTCTATCCACCTCATTACATATAGCTCCATCTCATCCCTTTTTATAGCTGAGTAATATTCCATTGTATATATATGCCACATCTTCTGTATCCATTCATTTGTTGATGGGCATTTAGGTTGCTTCCATGTCCTGGCTATTGTAAATAGTGCTGCAATAAACATTATGGTACAAGTTTCTTTTGGGATTATGGTTTTCTTTGGGTATATGCCCAGTAGTGGGATGACTGGATCATATGGTAGCTCTATTTGCAGTTTTTTAAGGAACCTCCAAACTGTTTTCCATAGTGGCTGTACCAACTTACATTTGCACCAACAGTGCAGGAGAGTTCCCTTTTCTCCACACCCTCGCCAACATTTGTGGTTTCCAGACTTTGTGATGATGGCCATTCTGATCGGTGTGAGGTGATACCTCATTGTGGCTTTGACTTGCATTTCTCTGATGATGAGTGATATTGAGCATCTTTTCATGTGTTTGTTGGCCATCTGTATGTCTTCTTTGGAGAAATGTCTATTTAGTTCTTCTGCCCATTTGTGGATTGGGTTATTTGCTTTTTTGGTATGAAGCTGCATGAGCTGCTTGTATATTTTGGAGGTTAATCCTTTGTCCGTTGTTTCATAGGCAATTATTTTTTCCCATTCTGAGGGTTGCCTTTTAGTCTTGTTTATGGTTTCTTTTGCTGTGCAAAATCTTTTAAGTTTCCTGAGGTCACATTTGTTTATTCTTGATTTTATTTCCATGATTCTAGGAGATGGGTCAAAAAGGATCTTGCTTTGATGTATGTCATAGAGTGTTCTGCCTATATTTTCCTCTAGGAGTTTTATAGTGTCTGGCCTTACATGTAGGTCTTTAATCCATTTGGAGTTTATTTTTGTGCATGGTGTTAGGAAGTGTTCTAATTTCATTGTTTTGCATGTTGCTGTCCAATGTTTCCAGCACCACTTATTGAAGAGGCTGTCTTTTTCCCATTGTATACTCGTGCCTCCTTTGTCAAAGATAAGGTGCCCATATGTGTTTGGGCTTACTTCTGAGTTCTCTATTCTATTCCATTGATCTTCCTTTCTATTTTTGTGCCAGCACCATACTGTCTTGATCACTATGGCCTTGTAGTATAGTTTGAAGTCAGGAAGCCTGATTCCACCAACTCCGTTTTTCCTTCTCAAGATTGCTTTGGCTATTCGGGGTCTTTTGCGTTTCCATACAAATCGTAAGATTTCTTGTTCTAGTTCTGTGAAAAATGCCATTGGTAATTTGATGGGGATTGCATTGAATCTGTAAATTGCTTTGGGTAGTACAGCCATTTTCACGATGTTCATTCTTCCAATCCAGGAACATGGTATGTCCCTCCATCTATTTGTGTCATCTTTGATTTCTTTCATCAATGTCTTAAAGTTTTCTGCATACAGATCTTTTGCCTCCTTAGGCAGGTTTATTCCTAGGTATTTTATTCTTTTGGTTGCAATGGTGAATGGGAGAGTTTCCTTAATTTCTCTTTCTGCTCTTCCATTGTAAGTGTATAGGAATGCAAGAGATTTCTGTGCATTAATTTTGTATCCTGCTACTTTACTGAACTCATCAATGAGGGCTAGCAGTTTTCTGGTAGAGTCTTTAGGGTTTTCTATATATAATATCATGTCATCTGCAAAGAGTGATAATTTTACTTCTTCTTTTCCAATTTGGATTCCTTTTATTTCTTTTTCTTCTCTGATTGCTGTGGCTAAAACTTCTAAAACTATGTTGAATAATAGTGGTGAGAGTGGACACCCTTGTCTTGTTCCTGTTCTTAGAGGGAATTCTTCCAGTTTTTCCCCATTGAGAACGATGTTGCCTTTTGGTTTTTCATATATGGCTTGTATTATGTTGAGGTAATTTCCTTCTATGCCCATTTTCTGGAGAGCTTTTATCATAAATGGATGTTGAACTTTGTCAAAAGATTTTTCTGCATCTATTGAAATGATAATATGGTTTTTATCCTTCAATTTGTTGATATGACGTATCACGTGGATTGATTTGCATATATTGAAGAATCCTTGCATCCCAGGGATAAACCCCACTTGATCATGGTGTATGATTTTTTTAATGTGCTGTTGGATTCTGTTAGCTAGTATTTTGTTGAGGATTTTTGCATCTAAATTCATCAGTGATATTGGTCTGTAGTTTTCTTTTTTTTTGACATCTTTGCCTGGTTTTGGTATCAGGGTGATGGTGACCTCGTAGAATGAGTTTGGGAGTGTTCCACCTTCTGCAATATTTTGGAAGAGTTTGAGAAGGATAGGTGTTAACTCTTCTCAAAATATTTGATAGAATTCGCCCGTGAACCCATCTGGTCCTGAGCTTTTGTGTGTTGGGAGATTTTTAATCACTGCCTCAATTTCCGTACTTGTGATTGGTCTGTTCATGGTTTCTATTTCTTCCTGGTTCAGTCTTGGAAGATTGTATTTTTCTAAGAATGTATCCATTTCTTCCAGGTTATCCAATTGATTGGCATATAGTTCCTTGTAGTAGTCTCTCATGATGTTTTGTATTTCTGAGGTGTCCGTTGCTACTTCTCCTCTTTCATTTCTAATTCTGTTGATTTGCATCTTCTCCCTTTTTTTCTTGATGAGTCTGGCTAATGGTTTATCAATTTTGTTAATCTTCTCAAAGAACCAGCTTTTAGTTTTATTTATTTTTCTTATGGTTTCTTTCCTTTCTTTTTCATTTATTTCTGCTCTGATCTTTATGATTTCTTTCCTTCTGCTCACTTTGGGGTTTCTTTGTTCTTCTTTCTCTAGTTGTTTTAAGTGTAAGGTTAGGTTGTTTATTCGATAATTTTCTTGTTTCTTAAGGTAGGACTGTATTCCTATAAATTTCCCTCTTAGAACTGCTTTTGCTGTGTCCCATAGGTTTTGGGTTGTTGTGTTTTCATTGTCATTTGTTTCTAGATATTTTTTGATTTCCTCTTTGATTTCTTTAGTGATTCCTTGGTTGTTTAAGAGTGAATTGTTTAGCCTCCATGTGTTTGTATTTTTTGCAGTTTTTTTCCTGTAATTGATATCTAGTCTCATGGCTTTGTGGTCTGAGAAGATGCTTGATATGATTTCAATTTTCTTGAATTTGCTGAGGTTTGATTTGTGACCCAAGATGTGATCTATGCTGGAAAATGTTCCATGTGCACTTGAGAAGAAAGTGTCTTCTGTAGTTTTTGGATGGAATGTCCTATAAATATCAATGAAGTCGAGATGGTCTAATGTGTCATTTAAAGCTTGTGTGTCTTTATTTATTTTCTGTTTGGATGATCTGTCCATTGATGTAAGTGGGGTGTTCAAGTCTCCCACTATTATTGTGTTACTCTCCATGTCCCCTTTTATGGCTGTTAGCAAGTGCCTTATGTATTGAGGTGCTCCTATATTGGGGGCATAGATATTTACCATTGTGATATGTTCTTCTTGAATGGATCCCTTGATCATTATGTAGTGTCCTTCCTTGTCTCTTTTTATAGTCTTTACTTTCAATTTTAATTTGTCTGAGTATTGCTACTCCAGCTTTCTTTTGACTTCCATTTGCATGGAATATCTTTTTCCATCCATTTACTTTCAGTCTATATGTATCCCTTGGTCTGAAGTGGGTTTCTTGTAGGCAGCATATAGAAGGGTCTTGTTTTTGTATCCATTCAGCCAGTCTGTGTCTTTTTTGGTTGCAGCATTTAATCCATTTACATTTAAGGTGATTATTGACATGTGTGTTCCAGTTACTATTTTCTTGATTGTTTTGGGTTTGTATTTGTAGGTCTTTTCCTTGTCTTGTTTCCTACTTAGAGAAGTTCCTTTAGCACTTGTTGTAAGGCTGGTTTGGTGGTGCTGAATTCTCTTAACCTTTGCTTGTCTGGAAAACTTTTGATTTCTCCCTCAAATCTGAATGAGATTCTTGCTGGGTAGAGTATTCTTGGCTGTAGGTGTCTCTCTTTCAGGACTTTCAGTATATCCTGCCATTCCCTTCTGGCCTGCAGAGTTTCTGTAGAAAGGTCAGCTGTTATCCTGATGGGTTTTCCCTTATATGTTGTTTGTTGCTTTTCTCTTGCTGCTTTTAATATTTTTTCTTTGTGTTTAATTGTCATTAGTTTGATTAATATGTGCCTTGGTGTATTTCTCTTTTGGTTTATTCTCTTTGGGACTCTCTGTGCTTCTTGGACTTGGTTAATTATTTCCTTTCCCATGTTGGGGAAGTTTTCCACTAGAACCTCTTCAAATATTTTCTCAGACCCTTTCTTGTTTTCTTCTTCTTCTGGGATGCCTATAATTCCAATGTTGGTACGCTTAATGTTATCACTGAGGTCTCTGAGACTGTCTTCTAATCTTTTTATTCTTTTTTCTTTTTCCTGCTCTGTGGCAGTTATTTCCCCCATTCTATCTTCCAACTCACTTATTCGTTCTTCTGCCTCAGTCATTCTGCTGGTTATAGCATTTAGAGTATTTTTAATTTCAGTTATTTTGTTATCCATTGCTGTTTGTTTTTCTGAGTTCTTATGAACTGTTTCTTGTACTTTCTCTATTTTGTTATTGAGATTTTGTATCATTTTTACTATCATTACTCTAAATTCTTTTTCAAGCATTTTTCCTATTTCCTTCTCATTTATTTGGTCTTGTGGGTTTTTTTCCTGCTCCTTTGCCTGCATGGTGTTTCTTTGTTTCCTCATGGTTGTCCAAACTTTTGGGGTTGCTTGTCCTGGCGATAGAGGTGTTTATAGAAGACTGTCCAAGCCTCACACTAATGTCCAAGTATTGGATTAAACGAATATTAAGTCTGTGAAACACATACATATATAAGACACACAATTACTGAATCTGTTAGGACATAACTCTCTAGAAAGACCTGACAGAACCCCAGTGTGCTATCAGATATTCAAAGAGAAACCCAACAGAAATTGACAACTGAAACAGAACAAATCAGAGACAAAAGCAAAAGCAAGCAAACAAACAAATAACACCCTACACATACAAACATCAATCCAGGGAGATTTTGTAAGCTAGGATCAAATATAGAAAAGAGCCAGAGTACCACCAGAGAGAATGGAGATTCTCAGAATGTAATTAGACAACTGTACTAAGAACTAAGATAAAGACAAAAGCCTAATATTAAATACCAAGGCAGTGTGTCATCTGGAGAATAGAGCAAGGAGTCTGAGCAGACCGATAGTGTTGCTTATAAGTATGTTCAGATAAAATAAACTTAAAATGGCTGGAAGAAAGGGAAACAGAAGAGCGTAATGTGGTTGGAAATATGCAAATAAAAAGAAAGGAATAGAAATGTATAAAAGATAGGGATGAAAGGAAAGTATGAGAGATATATTGTCCATACTACCAAAAACTTAGCTAGATATAGAAGTACATAAAAAGGCAAAAAAAAAAAGGATAAAAAATATCATTAAAAATTATGTTATAAAACTTGTAGATCCCTTAGGGCTAAGATCGTATTTAATAAAGAAAAAAAAAAGAGATAGAGAGAGAAAAAGAAAAAAAAAATCCAGAACTGATCCCAGAATGGACCAGTTCAATAGGTATTGATACTACTATTTCTGTTTCCTTAGCGTCTCAGCTGTAAGTGTCCTTCTCCTTGTCTTGGGTTTTTTTGCGTTATTCTGTGACCAGCAGAGGTTCCTTTATTGTTCGTCTGTAAGCGTCGGTGTGTGGGGAGGAAGAAGGTACAATAGTGGCTCCTTCTCCTGGGAGTGAGTGAGCAGTGGTGCACTGTTGTTTCAGTCAGGCTTGGAGGTGCCTGTTGCAGAGGGCACTGGTGGCTCAGGCGTAAACAGAAAGTCTTAGAGTTGGGCCTCTCTCGGGGTTTTTTTCTTTTTGATGCTGTTGTTGTTGTTGTTGTTTTTTTTTCTCTCGTCAGCCTCCCTGCTGCTGGAGGTTGCCAGGGGTTTTAATCTAGCCCCGCCTGAGTGCCTGAGGGTGCTTGTTATCCCTGAGCACCTTAGGTGGCCCATGGGCGTCTCTCCACTGCCTGTTGCAGAGGCGCCAAAAGAGAGAGAGAGGCTACGTGCGCGGCTCCTCCCCCCAGCCCATGAGCCTGCAGCCTCCAGCCACCATCATGGCTGGGCAGCTCTCAGGGACAGGCACTCCTCTCCGCGGACCTCCTCCCTCCTGTCCTCTCGGTTTGTCACACTTCCAGCAACAATGTTTCTCACCCTGAACCAGCTCTCCGGTTCGCACGCTCCCACTCCTGGACCCTCCGTTCAGCCGCGGATCGATGTCTCGGTCCGGGAACGCTGAGCTGCGCTGCGGACCCTCCATATGTTTCTCACTCCCTCCCATCTGCCACAGCTCCGCCGCTTCACCCTCTTTGAGCTGTCGTAGATGCCTCCCTACTGGCTATGTCGGGCTCCCCTCAGCCCTTTCTGGTGTCCGAGGCCGTCTGCTGGTGTTCAGCTGGTTCTCTGTGGGAATTACTGTGTCCTTCCATGCGTTCCCAATGCATCTGTGGAGAGGGATGCACTCCACGTCTCTCTACTTCGCCACCATCTTTTCTCTCCCATTCACATTTAATATTATTATAAATACAGTTGAATTTACCTCCGCCATCTTTTTGTTTTCCATGCTCTCTTGTCTTTATTATTACTCTCCTCTTCCTTCACCAACTTAGATGTATCAAGTGAATATTTTTTAATGCAGCATTTAATTTCTTTAATGATTTTTTCTTTATATTTTTCAATTATTTTTAGTGGCTGCTCTTGTATTCACCATATATCTTATGAGAACCAGTTTCAGGTTTACATCAAATTTAAGTTATATACAGAAATGTTATGCCTGCATACCTATATTCACTTTTCTTCTTTGTTGTATATTGGTATACATGTTATTACTTCCAGTGACATTGCAAACTCAGCAATACATGAGTATAATTATTAATTTGCTAGCATTTGCCATTTCCTAAGCCCATTGCAGCTTTGCTTCCATCCACTTATTTTGTGCTGTTATTGGCAAATATGTTACACATATACTACTTTCTGTATATTGCAGATCCAGCAATACATTATGTATAATAAGTTTATATATAATAAAAATTGCATATATTTACTCCTATATTTTACTACTTTCTTCTCTTAACTAATTTAAAAATCAGTATTCTAAAATAATATGTATGTGAGGAGATCAACATGGCAGAGTAGGAGGATGCTGAGCTCATCTTCCTCTCATGAACAAATCACAAATACACCTACACATGGAGCAATTCTCACTGAATACAAATTGGAGACTGTCAGAAAAACTTGTATACAACCAAGGCTGTAAGGAAACTTCCACATGGAGTCGGATAGGAAGGGAAGGGAAACAATCAGGTTGGGACCTATTCTCCTAAGAGGGGACATGGAAGAGGAGAGGGATATCATGGTCTTAGAGTTCCTATCTCAGGAAGTGAGCAGTTTGACCTATGTATTGGGCACCACAACCCTGGGGTATGGCACCAGGAAAATGAGTCCCCTTAACTGGCTTGAAAACCAATGGGACTACTAGAGGGCTGTAAGAAACCTAGATTGCACTTGTGAAGAGTACACATATGCTTGCTTACTCCCAAGTACAAGGAGGAGGAAGAAGATTGAAAGCACCTGTGACTCTGGCCATTTTCCCCTGTCCACCTCAGCACATGAGTGCCTGCTCTGGCACCTTTAGCACCTGCGCAGCTCCACTCTAGGACAAAGGCTACCACTGCCAATGAGAGTGCAGTTTGGGAAGACAGAGCCAGCTGAGACTTGGCACAGCATCCAAATGAGGTGAGGTTACTGGCATTCACTTAGGCAATGGGTTGGGAGAGGTCTGGAACTCTGACTAATGAGCTGGAAGCCCCCAACATGGGCCTAGGCCCATGTTGAGGACCCACTCTTCCCCCTCTAGCTCTGCCAAAGCTCCATACTAGGGAGAAGGCTGCCACTGCTGAGGAGAGTGTGCAATTGTTGGGTTTGGAGCCAGGTTGGACCTGGCACAGCAGCTAAACAGGACAAGAGTGACCATTGCTAGCATTCACGGAGGCATCAGATAGGGAGCAGTCTGGAGCTCTGACTGATGTTCTGGGACTACCATAAACCAGACACCAGTCCACACTAAGCATAAACTCTGGCCTCTCTTGGACTACTGCTGCCCCACTCTGGGGAGCAAGTGCTGTTTCTGGGTGGTGAGAAAGTACACACTTTTGGGGAATAAACCAGATCAGACATGATCCTCAAGCCTCCTGTTCTGGCACCTTAAGAACTAGGTCTGTCTGTGATAGGTCAGAGAAAAGAACTGAGCATAGAAGAAACTCTGGCTTACACCTGGCTCTGGCTATAGCCACTGCATCTCCAGCCCCACAATCTGCCAGTGTGATAGCTGACAGCCAACCATGGGGGAAGACATTATCCATTCTAACTTCATATCTAGTGCTCCCAACAAAGCCACTGGGCAATAGTAACCTGCATAATGATGCTTCCACATAAGGACACCCTATTAAGAACAGGATAGGTAACTATTTCAACTAATTTCACGGAGACACAGAAAGTTAAGCAAAAAGAGAAGACAGAGAAATTTGTTCCAAATTAAAGAATAAGGAAAAAAACTCTGAAAAAAAAGTTAATGAAACAGAGGTAATTTCTCAGGTAAATACTTCAAAAAATTAGTAATAAGAAAGCTAACTGAAATAGAGAAAAGAATAGATGAACACAGGCAGAATTTTAACAAGGAATTAGAAAATATCAAAGAAAATGTACCTGTCAGAACTGCAGAATACAATAACTGGAGTGAAAAGCACACAAGAAAGAATAAACAACAAAATAGGTGAAACAAAAGAAAAGATAAGTAATCTGGAAGATAGAATGATAGAAATCACTCTATCAGAACAGCCAATAAATAAATAAATAAATAAATAATAAACAGTTTAAAGGACTTTGGGGACAACATCAAGCATACTGACATTCACATTATAAGAGTACCAGAAGAAGAGAGCAAGACAATGATTGACAATGTACTTGATGAAATTATGGCTGAAAAATTCCCAAATATGAAGAGGGAAAATGATATTCAGGTACAGGAATTATAGAGATCACAAAAAGATAAACCTAAAGGGACTCACACCAAGACATATTATAACTAAAATGGCAAAAATTCAAGGTAAAGAGAGAATTGTATCAGCAGAATGAGCAAAACAAAGAGCCACATATAAGGGAATCCCCATAAGGCTATCAGTTGATTTTTTCTGCAGAAAACTTGCAGGCCATAAGAGAGCAGCATGATATATTTCAAATACTGAAAGGGGAAAACCTACAAGCTAGGATACTCTATTCAGCAAGTTTAACATTTAGAACTAAAGGAGATATAAACTTCTCAGACAAGAAAAAATTAAAAGAGTTCATCACTATTAAACTGATCCAAAGAGAAATGTGAAAGTGTCTTCTCTAAATGGAAAACAAAAATTCACAATAAGGAGTAAGAATTTGTAAGACATGAGAATTCACAGTAGTAAAGGCAAATATATAATAAAGGCTATGGATCAACCAATTAAGAGTGATAGTATGAAGATTAAAAGACAAAAATTATAAAAGTGACTATCTACAATAAAGAGTTAAGGGATAAACATGAAGATGTAAAAATATATCAAAAACAACAACTATAAAAAAGTGAGGGAGGCAAGTAAAAATGTAGATCTTTTAGAATGTGGTTGAACTTAACTATCAGATTAAAACAAGCAGATGTATTTATAGGACACTGTGTAAAACAAGGGATGAAGCTAAAAGAAGAAGAAAAGAACTAAAAACACAACCAGAAAATAAATAACAAAATGACGATAAGTACATACCTATCAAAAATCAGCTTTAAATGTCAAGGAATAAATGCTCCACTCAAAATACATAGGATGGCTGATTGCATATGAAAACAAGAACTATCTATATGCTGCTTACAACAGATTTACTTCATATGTAAAGATACACATGGACTTATAGGGAATGGAAAAAGATATTTCATGCAAACGGAAATGACAAGAAAGCAGGAATATCAGACTAAGTAGACTTTAAAACAAAGTCCAGGGGTGAAGAAAGATGGCAGCAAAGTAGAAGAACGTGGAATGCATCCCTCTCCACAGATGCATCAGGAATACACCAAAAGATGCAATAATTCCCACAGAGAACCAGCTGAAAACCAGCAAATGACCTTGGACACCAGAAAGGACTGCAAAGATCCTGACATAACTGGATAGGACGGGGGGAGGGGAGGAGAAAGAGGAGGAGAAGAAAGGAAAGGGATGGGTCCCACACCCTGTGGTGGGGGGATCTGAAACAGAGGGGAAATTGCCAAATTTGGGGAAAAGTCCCTTATCTGACGGGAAAAGTCCCTTATCTGACGGGAAAACTCCTTCTGCAAAGGGGAATTCCCTTGGGTCAGAAGGGAGGCATTTGATACTCTCAAAGAGGGTGAAGTGGCTGAGCTGTGGCAGATGGGAAAGAGGGAGAAACACAAGGAGGGCCTGCACCACGGCTCAGCATGTCCAGACTGAGATGTTGATTCACAGCTGAACAGGGGCTCTGAGAGCAGGAACATGGGAAACAGAGAACTGGTTCAGGGATAGAAACATTGTTGGCAGTGGGGAGATGAACTGGGAGGACAGGAGGGAAGAAATCCACAGCAGAGAGTGCCTACCGCGGAATGATGCATGGCCATAGTGGTGGCTCGATACTGCTGACTCACAAGCAGGAAGGAGGAGCTGCGGGTGTAGCCTCTCTCTTGGGGCCTGTGATGGACAAAGGAAGGACACCTTTGGGCCCAGCTAATGCATTCAGGGATAACAAAGGCCCACAGGCAGGACTGGCCTAGAGTGCCTGAAACTGAGAGCCAAAAGCCCATAGAATGGCCCAGCTCTGGAGACATTCTCTTTACACCTGAGCCACCAGCATCACTCTGCAACAGGCACCACCACAGCTGACTGAGCTGCTGTGACCCAGGCAGGGTGCACTGGCAGAGTCATAGCAGTGGGGAGGAGCTGCAGTTGGAGTTGCACTCTCGGCCTGAGCTGCCCAAGCTGCCATGACCCAGGCAGGGCACAACTGCTCACTCACTCTCAGGGGAAGGAGCCACTATTGTACCCTCTCTCTCCCCACATAACAGGGCTTACAGATGAACAATAAAGGAAGCTCTGCTGGTCATAGAGTAATACAGAAAACCCAAGGCCAGTAGAAGGACACATTGCTCAGACCCCAAGGAAACAGAAATATTAATTCTATTGATCTTGTCCATTCTGGGGTCAGTTCTACTCTTTTTTTAATTAATAATGATCTTAGTCCTAAGGGATCTACATGATTTATAACATATTTTTTATTCTATTTTTATTCAAATTTTAATTTTAGCCTTTTTATTTATTTCTATTTCTAGCTAAGTATTTTGTAGTGCTGACTGTATCTCTCCTACATTCTTTTCATCTCTATCTTTTATACATTTCTATTTCCTTCTTTTTCTTTTCATATTTCCAGTCACACTATGCTCTTCTGTTGCCCTGTCTTCTATCCTTTTTTAGTTTATTTTATCTTATATACTTATAAACCATATTATCAGTCTGTTCTCTTTTCTTGCTTTACTCTCCAGATGACACACTACTTTGGTTTTTATTATTAGGTTTTGTCTTTATCTTAGTTCTAAGTATAATTGTCTGATTTCATTCTGAGAATCTTCAGTCTGTCTGGTGGTATTCTTGCTCCATATTATAATTGTTCATAGCTTTCAAAATCTCCCTGGATTTGTGTTTGCATGTGTATGGTACTTTTTTGTTTTGATTTGTTTTTGTTTTTGTTTTGTTTTGTTTTGTTTTTGAATTTCTGTTGGCTTTCTCTTTGATTGTCTGATTGCATACTGTGGTTCTACTGCTAGGTCTTTCTAGTGCCTTATATTCTATTGGATTCAGTATTTGTGTGTCTTATACATGTATGTGTTTCCCTGGCTTAGTATTTGGTTAACTCAACACACTGCCATTCATCTGGGGCTTGGAGTCTTCTTTAAACCCCTTTATTGCCAGGACGAGCAACCTCTGAAGTCTGGACTACTCCATCAGAAGTCAAGTAGGAGGCTCTGGGGAGGGAGCACTGAATTCAGGATGCTAGACTACTAGGGAGACATCAGACACAGGGAAGATTAACTGCAGAGAACTCTCACAGAGCCTTCTATCAGAGTCTAAGGCTAGGCTTCATCCGATTATCTGCAACTGCCAGTGATGGGCACATCACACCAAACTACAAACAAGACAGGAGCACAAACCCTCCCATCAGCATGCAGACTACCTAAAGCCATCTTAACCTCACAGATACCCTAAAACACACCTCCTGACAGGGCACAGCTCACCAGAGAGAAAGGAAACAAAGCCACACACTGGAAATCAGAAACCAGATCCCCCACCAACAAGAAGCCTACTCAAGACACTGGAAAAACCCCCCACAGGGAGCAGAGGGCAGAAACAAGAGGAATTACTACTGGCCAGCATAGGGAAATGAGACAGCAAATCTTATAAATTAGACAAAATGAGAAAACAAAGAAACATCATGCAGGCAAAGGAGGAGTAAAAACACCCACAAGACCAAATAAATGAAGAGGAAGTAGGAAAATACTCTGAAAAAGAATTCAGAGTAAAGATACTAAAGATGATCCAAAATCTCAACAACAAAATAGAGAAAATAAAAGAAACAGTTAATAATGATTCAGAAGAACTAAAGAGCAAACAAACAGTAACGGACAAGAAGATAACCAAAATTTAAAAATACTCAAGATGGTATAAACAGCAGAATAACTGAGGCAGAAGAATAAATAAGTGAGTTGGAAGATAGAATGTGGGAAATAACTGCCACAGAGCAGGAAAGAGAAAAAAAAATAAAAAGAATGGAAGACAGTCTCAGAGACCTTGGTGACAACATTAAGTGCGCAAACATCAGAATCATAGGGATCCCAGAAGAAGAAAAAATAAAGAAAGGATCTGAGAAAATATTTGAAGAGGTTATAGTGGAAAACTTCCCCAACATGGGAAAGGAAATAATTAAACAAGTCCAGGAAGTGCAGAGAGTCCCATACAGAATAAACCCAAGGAGAAACACACTGAAACACATATTAATAAAACTAAATAAAATTAAACACAGAAAAAATATTAACAGCAGCAAAACAAAAGCAACAAATAACATATAAGGGAGGGAAAACCCATAAGGTTAACAGCGGTCTTTCTGCAGGAACTCTGCAGGCCAGAAGGGAATGGCAGGATATACTGAAAGTCCTGAAAGAGAAAAACCTACAGCCAAGAATACTCTACCCAACAAGAATCTCATTCAGATTTGACAGAGAAATCAAAAACTTTGCAAACAAGCAAAAGTTAACAGAATTCAGCACCACCAAACCAACCTTACAACAATTGCTTTAGGAACTTTTCTAAGTAGGAAACACAAGAGAAGGAAAAGACCTACAAAAGCAAACCCAAAACAATTAAGAAAATGGTAATAGGAACACATATGTTAATAATCAACTTAAATGTAAATGGATTAAATGCTCCAACCAAAGGAAAAGGGTGGCTGAATGGATACAAAAACAAGACCCTTCTATATGCTGCCTACAAGAAACCCTCTTCAGACACAGGGATACATATAGATTGAAAGTAAAGGAATATAAAAATATAATCCATGCAAATGGAAGTCAAAAGAAAGCTGGAGTAGCAATACTCACATCGGACAAATTAAACTTTAAAGTAAAGACGATTACATGAAACAAGGACACTACATAGTGATGAAGGGATCAATCCAAGAAGAACATATAACAATTGGAAACATCCATGCATCCTACATAGGATCACCTCCATACATAAGGCAAATGCTAACAGCCATAAAAGGGGAAATTGACAGTAACACAATAATAATGGGAGACTTTAACACTCCACTTATATCAATGGACAGATCATCCAATGAGAAAATAAATAAGGACACACAAGCTTTAAATGACACATTAGACCATCTCAATTTAATTGACATTGATATGAAATTCCATCCAAAAACTACAGAATACACTTTCTTCTCAAGTGCACCCAGAGCATTCTCCAGGATAGATCACATCTTGGGTCACAAATCAAGCCTCACTAAATTCAAGAAAATTGAAATCATATCAAGCATCCTCTCTGACCACAACGCCATAAGACTAGATATCAATTAAGGAAAAAAACTGTAAAAAATACAAAAACATGGTGGCTAAACACTATACTGTTAAACAAGCAAGAAATCAAAGAGGATATCAAAAAATATCTAGAAAAAAAATGACAAGGAAAACACAGCAACCCAAAACATATGGGACACAGCAAAAGCAATTTTAAGAGGAAAGTTATAGCAATACAGTCCTACCTTAAGAAACAAGAAAAATATCGAATAAACAGCTTAAACTTACACCGAAAACAATTAGAGAAAGAAGAACAAAAATACCCCAAAGTGAGTAGAAGGAAAGAAATCGTAAAGATCAGATTAGAAAAAAATGAAAAAGAAATGGATACAATAGCAAAAATCAATGAAACTAAAAGCTGGTTCTTTGAGAAGACAAACAAAATTGACAAACCATTAGCCAGACTCATCAGAAAAAAGAGGGAGAAGATGCAAATCAACAGAATTAGAAATGAAAAAGGAGAAATAACAATGGACACCACAGAAATACAAAAGATCATGAGAGACTACTACAAGGAACTATATGCCAATAAATTGGATAACCTGTAAGAAATGGATACATTCTTAGAAAAATACAATCTTCCAAGACTGAAACAGGAAGAAATAGAAAATATAAACAGAACAATCACAAGTACAGTAATTGAGACTGTGAATAAAAATCTCCCAACAAACAAAAGCCCAGGGTCAGATGGATTCATGGGCGAATTCTATCAAACATTTAGAGAAGAGCTAACACCTATCCTTCTCAAACACTTCCAAAATATTGCAGAAGGAGGAATGCTCCCAAACTCATTCCTGAGATGACCATCACCCTGATACCAAAACCAGGCAAATATGTCACAAAAAAAGAAAATTGCAGGCCAATATCACTGATGAACATAGATGCAAAAATCCACAACAAAATATTAGCTATCAGAATCCAACAGCACATTAAAAAATCATACACCGTGGTTAAGTGGGGTTTATACCTGGGATGCAAGGATTCTTCAATATATGCAAATCAATCAATGTGATCTACCATATCAACAAATTGAAGGATAAAAACCATATGATCATCTCAATATATGTGGGAAAATGCTCTTGACAAATTTCAACATCCATTTATGATAAAAGCTCTCCAGAAAATAGGCATAGAAGGAAATTACCTCAACATATTAAAAGTCATATATGAGAAACCAAAAGCCAACATTGTTCTAAATGGTGAAATACTGAAAGAATTCCCTCTAAAAAGAGGAACAAGACAAGGGGGCCCACTCTTAGTATTTGAATTGCACATAGATTTGCAAGATTTAGCCACAGCCATCACAGAAGAAAATGAAATAAAAGGAATCCAAATTGGAAAAGAAGAAGTAAAATTGTCACTCTTTGCAGATGACATGATATTATACATAGAAAACCCTAAAGATTGTACCAGAAAACTGCTAACACTAATCAATGAATTTAGTAAAGAAGCAGGATATAAAATTAAGGTGCAGAAAACTTTTGAATTCCTGTACACTAACAATGAAAGAGCAGAAAGAGAAGTTAAGGAAACTCTCCCATTTACCATTGCAACAAAAAGAATACCTAGGAGTAAACCTGCCTAAGGAGGCAATAGCCCTGTATGCACAAAACTATAAGATACTGATGAAAGAAATCAAAGACGATACAAACATATGGAGAGACATACCATTTTCTTGGATTGGAAGACTCAGCATTGTGAAAATGACTATACTACCCAAAAGGAATTTACAGATTCAATGCAATCCCTATCAAATTGCCAATGGCATTTTTCACAGAACTAGAGCAAGAAAACTTACGGTTTGTATGTGAACGCAAAAGACCCCAAACAGTCAAAGCAATCTTGAGAAGGAAAGATGGAGTTGGTGGAATCAGGCTTCCTGACTTCAAACTATACCACTAGGCCATAGTGATCAAGACAGTATGGTACTGGCAAAAAAATAGAAAGGAAGATCAGTGGAACAGGATAGAGAGCCCAGAGATAAACCCAAGCACATATGGACACCTTATCTTTGACAAAGGAAGCAAGAATATACAATGGAAAAAAGACAACCTCTTCAATAAGTGGTGCTGGGAAAGTTGGGCAGCAACATGTAAAAGAATGAAATTAGAACACTTCCTAACATCATACACAAAAATAAACTCCAAATGGATTAAAGACCTAAATGTAAGGCCAGACACTCTAAAACTCCTAGAGGAAAACATAGGCAGAACACTCTATGACATCCATCGAAGCAAGATCCTTTTTGACCCACCTCCTAGAATCATGGAAATAAAATCAAGAAAAAACAAATGGGACCTAATGAAACTAAGAAGTTTTGCACAGTGAAGGAAACCATAAACAAGACAAGAAGGCAACCCTCAGAATGGGAGAAAATACTTGCCAATGAAGCAATGGACGAAGGGTTAATCTCCAAAATATACAAGCAGCTCATGAAGCTTAATACCAAAAAGGCAAATAACCCAATCCACAAATTGGTGAGGGACTTCCAACGTGGCACAGTGGTTAAGAATCCCCCTGCAAATGCAGGGGACATGGGTTCGATTCCCTGCTCCAGGAAGATCCCACATACTGTGGAGCAACTAAGCCCATGCACCACAGCTACTGAGCCTGCACTTTAGAGCCCATGAGCCACAACTATTGAGCCCACGTGCTTCAACTACTGAAGCCCACGCACCTAGAGCCCATGCTCCAGAACAAGAGAAGCCACCACAATAAGAAGCCCATGCACTGCAATGAAGAGTAGCCCCTGCTCTCCACAACTAAAAAGAAAGCCCATGCACAGCAAAAAAGACCCAACACAGCCAATAAAATAAATAAATAAATAAATTTAACAAATGGGTGCAAGACATAAATAGACATTTCTCCGAGGAAGTCATGCAGATGGCCAACAAACACATGGAAAGATGCTCAACATCCGTATTCATTAGAGAAATGCCAGTCAAAGCCACAATGAGGAATCACCTCACACTGGTCTGAATGGCCATCATCAAAAAATCTAGGAACAATATATGTTGGAATGGGTGTGGAGAAAAGGGAACCCACCTGCACTGCTGGTGGGAATATAAGTTGGTACAGCCACTATGGAAAACAGTTTGGAGGTTCTTTAAAAAACTAAAAAAAGAACTACCGTATGATCCAGTAATCCCACTACTGGGCATATACCCAGAGAAAACCATAATCCAAAAAGAAGCATGTACCATAATATTCATTACAGCACTATTTACAATAGCCAGGACATGGAAGCAACTTAAATGCCCATCAACAGATGAATGAATAAAGGAGATGTGGCATATATATACAATGGAATATTACTCAGCCATACAAAGGAATGTAATATAGCTATATTTAATGAGGTGGATAGATCTAGAGTCTGTCATACAGAGTGAAGTAAGCCAGAAAGAGAAAAACAAATATTGTATGCTAACATATATACAGAATCTAAAAAGCAAAAAACAAAAACAAAAATGGTACTGATGAATCAAGTGACAGGGCAAGAATAAGGATGCAGATGCAGAGAATGGACAGGAGGACACTGGGTTGGTGAGACAGGGGCGAAGTGGATGCTGGGATGAAGTGAGAGAGTAGTATATATATATATACTACCAGCTGTAAAATAGATAGCTAGTGGGAAGTTGCTGTATAACAAAGGGAGATCAATTAGATGATGAGTGATACCTTGGAGGGCCGGGACAGGGAGCATGTGGGGGGGAGTTGTGGGTGGGATGGGATATGGGGGTATATGTATAAATACAGCTGATTCACCTTGGTGTACCTCATAAGCTGTTACAAGTGTGTAAAGCAATTATATTCCAATAAAGAGCTTAAAAATAAATAAATAAATAAATAAATAAATAAATAATATAAAATACATTTCCCCCCTACAAAAGAAACAAAGTCCATAACAAAAGATAAAGACAGACATTATATAATAATGAATACAAGATCAGTAGAAGAAGAGAATATTACACTCGTTAATATATGATTCTAATTATAGGAGAATCTAAATATATAAAGGAAATAGTAACAGACATAAAAGGAGAAATTGACAATTATACAATAATAGTAGGGGACTTTAACACCACACATATGTCATTAGACAGATCATCCAGGAAGAAAACCAAGAAGACAGCAGAGGTCCTAAATGAAACAATAGACAATTGGGCTTAAGAGATACCTACGAGACATTCCATGCAAAAACAGTATTATACATGCTCTTTTCAAGTGCACAAGGAAAGTTCTCCAGATAGATCACATGATAAGCCACAAAACGTCTCAACATATTTAAGAGGATAGAAATTTTATCGAGCAAGCTTTCCAACCAGAATCATATGAATCTACAATTTAATTACTGAAAGAGAAATGGGAAAAACACAAACACTTGGAGACTAAACAACATGCTACTAAAAAGCCAATACATTAATGAAGAAATGAAACAGGAAATCAGAAAATCCTTTGAGACAAATTAAAATCAAAACTCAACTCTCCAAAATCTATGAGATGCAGCAAGAGCAGTTTAAGGAGAGAAGTTTGTAGCAATACAGGGATAATCAAGAAACAAGAAAAATCTCCACAAAACTTACCATGTAAAGAAATTAGAAAAATAAGAGCAAATACAGCCCAGAGTCAGAAGTTAGAAAACAATAAAAGGGCTTCCTAGGTGGTGCAGTGGCTGAGAATCTGCCTGCCAATGCAGGGGACATGGGTTTGATCCCTGCTCCAGGAAGATCCCACGTGCCGCGGAGCAACTAAGTCTGTGAGCCACAACTATTGAGCCTGTGCTTTAGAGCCCATGAGCCACAACTATTGAGCCCATGTGCTGCAACTACTGAAGCCCATGTGCCTAGAGCCCGTGCTCCACAAGAGAAGCCACGGCAATGAGGAGACTGCTCACTACAATGAAGAGTAGCCCCCACTCACCACAACTAAAGAAAGCCCACACACAGCAAAAAAGGCCCAACACAGCCAAATAAATAAATAAATACATAAATAAATTTATGGAAAACAAAGAAAACAATAAAGATCAGTGAGGAAATAAATAAAATAGAGACCAAAGGAAAAAAAGAAAATATCAATGAAAGGAAGCGCTGGTTCTTTAAAAAAGTAAAAACGTGATAGGCCTTTAGCCAGGCTCATGAACATTAAAAAGGAGAGGGCCAAAATAAATCAAATAAGAAATGAAAGTGGAGAAATTACAACCAATATCACAGAGAGACAAAAATTCGTGAGCAAATACTAAAACCAGTTATATGCCAACAATCAGACAACCTAGAAGAAATGGATACATTTTTGTAAACATACACTCTTCACAGTCTTAATTGGGAAGAAATAGGCAATGTGAACAGACCAATCAGTAGTACTGAAATTAAATTCAAAAACAAACAAACAAACAAAAACCCCCAAAACTCCCATCAATCAAATGTCCAGGATTGGGCAGCTTCAATTCTACCAAAGGTATAAAGAAAAGATAATACTTATCCTCTCAAGCTATTCAAAAAATTGAGGTGGAGGGAACACTCTCAAATTTATACTATAAGGGCACCATTATACCCTGATACCAAACCAGGCAAAGACACTACCAAAAAAAATTTACAGACCAATATCCCTGATGACCATAGATGCAAAAAACCACAACAAAATATTATGAAATTGAATTCAACAATATATTAAAAGGATCAAGATCAAGTGGAATCAAGGATGTTTCAATATCCACAAATCAATCCATGTGATACACCATATCAACAAAAGGAAGAATAAAAATCACACGATTATTTCAATAGAGGCAGAAAAAGGCATTTGACAAAATTCAACATTCATTCATGAAAATAACACAATAAAGTTGATTTGGGGGGACATATCTCATCATAACGAAGGCATATATGGCAAACCCATAGCTAACATCTTACTCAATGGTGACAAGCTGAAAGTTTTTCCTCTCAAATCAGGAAAAGGCAGAGACATCTTCTCTTGCCATTTTTATTTAACATAGTACTTGAAGCTTTAAGCCACAGCAACCGGACAAGAAAAAGAAATTAAACTCATCCCAATTGGAAGGGAAGAAGTTAAACTGTGTCACTATTGGCAGATGACATGATACTATATGTAGAAAATCCTAAAATCTCCACTAAAAAACTATTAGAACAAATAAATTAATTCAGTAAAGTTGCAGGATACAAGATTAATATACAGGAACTTGTTGCTTTTCTATATACAGTAATGATGAACTATCAGAAAGAGAATATGAAAACAACAAATCTATTTAAAATCCTACCCAAAAGAATAAAATACTTGGGAATAAACTTAGCCAAGGAGGTGAAAGATCTGTATTCTGAAAATAAGACATTGATGAAGAAAACTGAAAATGATACAAACAAATAGAATGATGCCTTGTGTTCATGGATTGCAAGACTGAATATTACTAAAGTTTCCATACTTAACAAAGCAATCTACATAGGGAATGCAATCCCTATAAAAATATCCATGATTTTTTCACTGAACTAGAATAAATAATCCTAAAATTTATATGGAACCACAAAGGACCCTGAATTTCCAAAGCAAACTTGAGAAAAAGAACAAAGATGGAGGTATCATGCTTCCTGATTTCAGACTATACTACAAAACTATAGTAATAAAACCAGTTTGGCACTGGCACAAAAATATACATATAGATCAATGGAACAGAATACAAGCCCAGAAATAAACTTACCCACTTATGGTCAATTAATCTAAGACCAAAAGAAGCACAAATATACAATGGAGAAAAGACAGTCTCTTTAATAAATGGTGTTGGGGAAACTGGACAGCTACATGTAAAATAATGAAACTAGAACACTGTCTCACATCATATGCAAAAATAAACTCAAAATAGATTAAAGACCCAATTATAATACTGGAAGTCAAAAACTCCTAGAGGAAAACATAGACAGAACACTCTTTGACATAATTGTAGCAATTTTTTTAAGTCTATCTCTTAAGGCAAAGGAAATCAAAGCAAAAATAAACAAATGGGACCTAATGTATATTAAAAGCTTTTGCACAGCAAAGGAAACCTTAGAGAAAACAAAAAAACAACCTACTTAATGGGGAAAAAATGTCTGCAAATTATATAACCAATAAGGGTTAATATATAAACCACTCCTAAAACTCAATATAAAAAAACAAGCAGCCCAATCAAAAAAGGGACAAAAGATCTGATTAGACAGTTTTCTAAAGAAGACATACTGATTACAAACAGGCGCATGAAAAGATGCTCAACATTGCTAATCATCAGGGAATTGCAAATCAAAACCACAATGAGATATCACATCACAATAGTCAGAATGGCTATCATCAAAAAGATAACAAATATCAAATTGCTGATAAGGATGTAGAAAAAAGGGAACCTTAGTACACTGTTGGTGGGAATATAAATTGGTTGAGCCACTATGGAAAACAGTATGGTGGTTCCTCAAAAAAGTAAAAATATAATTACCATATCATCCAGCAATTCCACTGCTAGGTATGTAGTTTGAAGAAAATGAAGCAGAAACTGGCACAACAGTGTAAAGCTATTATACTCCAATATAGATTGAAAAAAAATACAATACCATACAATATTGCTCAAAAAGTTAAATATTTTAATGTAAATGTATCAAACATGTTTAGGGCTTGTGTGCTGAGAACTGCAAAATGCTGAAGAAAGAAATCAAAGAAAGCATATCATGTTCATGGGTTGGAAAATGTGACATATTAATCAGTTCTTTCCTAATTAATATGTTTAATGCAATTCTTGTCAAATCCCAACAATATTTTTGTATATATAGACAGAATGAATCTAACATGTATATGGAAATAAAAAATAAATAGAATAAAAGAATTTTGAAAGATAAAAAAGAAATTTAAAACACTAATTTGAAAAACTACATGCACCCCAATGTCCATAGCAGCATCATTTACAATAGCCAAGATATGGAAGCAACCTTAGTGTCCATCAACACCTGAATGGATAAAGAATATTCCAATGTGTGTGCATGTATATACATTGGAATATTACTCAGCTATAAAAAAATAGAACGAAATGTTTCCATTTGCACAATGTGATGACCTGGAAAATATTATACCTAGTAATGTACATCAGACAGAAAAAGAAAAATACTGTGTTATTACTTCTAAAGGTAATTTATAAAAATGGAACAAATGAGTAAATAAAACCAAAACAGATTCACAGATATAGAGAACAAGCTAGTGGTTATCAGTAGGGTGAGGGAACAGCAGAGGGACAAGATAGGGGTAGAGGATTAAGAGGTACGAACTACTTTATACAAAATAAACTACAAAGATATATTGTATAGCATAGAGAATATAGCCAATATTTTATAATAACTTTATGTGGAGTATAATTGATAAAAGTTACCTTCTTGTATACCTAAACTAATATCATTTTGTAAATCAAGTATACTACAATAAAAATTTATATAATTTATATACAATTTTATATAATATATAAAATACACTATATATAATTTTAGATAGCTATATATGTAATGTCAACTATATTTAATATATATATATAATGTTAAACAATTGCTGTTTAAATGATTAAGAGAAAAAATGAATAAAATATGCATTAATAGTGTCTACTAAAATTATATAAGTACACCTACAGGCATCTTCTTTTGGTTCATTTAAATTTAAATCACCAAGTTATCATCTGAGGTCATTTCTTTTCATCCTAAAAAGCTTTTTTTAGTGTCTCTTGTAAGGCAAATCTTCTAGCAATGAGTTTTCTCAATTTTTATTTATCTGTAAAGTCTTTCTTTTTCATTAATTTTTAAAAATATTATTTTGCTGTATGTAGGCTTCTTGGTTGACAGTGTTTTTCCTTGTGCTGTTTGAATATGTTATCCTACTGCCCTTTTACCTTCATTGTTTCTGCTGAGACAACAGTTGTTAATATTATCAGGGTTCCTTTATAAGAGATGTACCATTTTTCTCTTTCAATTTTCAAGATTTTCTCATTGTTTATTTTCAGCATTTTACTATCATGTGTCTGTTTGTGAGTCTCTTTGAGTTTATCCTACTTGGACTTCATTGAGCTTCGTGGATATATGTGTTATCATTTTAAAATAAATTTGATAAATTGGGAGATTGGCATTGGTATATATACACTATTGATACTATGTATAAAATGGATAACTAATAAGAATCTACTGTATAGCACAAGGAACTCTACTCAATGCTCTGTGGTGACTTAAATGGGAAGGAAATCCAAAATGGAGATGATATATGTGTACGTATAACTGATTCAATTTGCTGTATAGTAGAAGCTAACACAACATTGTAAAGCAACTATACTCCAATAAGAATTTTTTTAAAATTTGAGAAGTTTTCAGGTAGTATTTCTTTGAATAATTTTCCTCAACTGACTTCTCCCTTCTTCTGGTATCCCCATTATGTACATATTAATGTTCTCAATGTTGTCTTACATTTCTTTGAAGCTCTGTTAATGTTTCTTCATTCTTTTTTCTATCTGTTCTTTAGCTTGCATAATCTCTGTCAGTTTGTGTCAATATGCTAATTCTTTTTTCTGCCAGTCAAATCTGCTGTTGAGCCACTCTAGTAAGTATTTTACCTCAGTTACTGTAATTTTCAAGTCCAGAATTTACATTTGGTTCTTTTTATTTTTTCTTTTAATTTTTTTTCTTTTTTCTTAAAAAAATTAGCAGGAGTATAGTTGCAATGCTGTGGTAGTTTCTGCTGTACAGCACAGTGAATCAGCTATATGTACACATATATCCCCTCCTTCTTGGATTTCCTTCCCATTTAGGTCACTACAGAGCACTGAGTAGAGTTCCCTGTACTATACAGTAGGTTCTCATTAGTTATCTATTTTATACATAGTAGCATATATATGTCAATCCCAATCTCCCAATTTATCCCACTCCTCTTCTCCCTTTTGTGTCCATAGGTTTGTTCTCTATGTCTGTCTCTATTTCTGCTTTGCAAATAGGTTCATCTGTACCATTTTTCTAGATTCCACATATATGCATTAATATATGATATTTGTTTTTTCTCTTTCTGACTTACTTCACTCTGTATGACAGTCTCTAGGTCCATCCATGTCTCTGTAAATGGCACAATTTTTTTTCTTTCTTATGGCTGAGTAATATTTCATTGTATATATGTAATATTTGGTTCTTTTTACAAATTTAGTTCTTTTAAAAATTTTAAAAAATTTTCTATTATCACATTTAATGAGGTTTAGTTGATTTACAATGTTGCATTATTTTCTGTTGTACAGCAAAGTGACTCAGTTTAACACATATATTCATTCATTTTAAAATATTCTTTTGCATTATGGTTTATCCCAGGAGTTTGGGTATAGTTCCCTGTGCTATAGAGTAGGACCTTGATGTTTATCCATTCTAAATGTAATACTTTGCATCTACCAACCTCAAATTCCCAGTCCATCCCTCTCCCTCCCTCACTCCCTTTTGGCAACCACAAGTCTGATCTCTATGTCTGTGAGTCTGTTTCTGTTTTGTAGATAGGTTCATTTGTGCCATATTTTAGATTCCATATATAAGTGACTTCACTTAGTATGAAATCTCTAGTAGCATCCATGTTGCTGCAAATGGCATTTTTTTCCTTTTTTATGGCTGAGTACTATTCCATTCTATATATGCATCACATCTTATTTATCCATTCATCTGTTGATGGACATTTACATTGTTTCCATGTTTTGGCTATTGTAAATAGTACTGCTATGAATATATTAGTGCATGTATCTTTTATTCAGATTATATAATACTTATTAAATAACAATTATAATAATGAATAGAACTGAAATGATAATCCTCTTGACAAACCCCTTTGGTTACTAAACATTGAGAAAGCAGCAGTACTTAGGTAAATTTGAGAGACCCCCCTAGCTTCAAGCATTTAGTATGCAGGTGGTACTAGAGAGTGTGCTTTGTAAAGAGAACAGTGAGTGCTGGTTAACTCAGAAAACTGATTAATAAGAAGCCAGTTAAGGAAGCTGCTGATGTATTGCCAAGTTGCCATCCAGTGAAGCTGTAACCTATTTAGTGGTGTGCATATCATTTTGAATTATAGTTTTTTCCCAGGCATATGCCAAGGCATGGGATTGCTGGATCATATGGTAATTCTATTTTTAGTTTTCTGAGGAACTTCCATACTCTTTTCCATTGTGATTGCACCAACTTACATTCCTACCAACTGTGTAGGAGGGTTCCCTTTTCTCTGCACCCTCTGCAGCATTTTTTATTTGTAGACTTTATAATGATGGCCACTCTGACTGGTGTGAAGTCATACATCATCTTAGTTTTGATTTGCATTTCTATAATAATGAGTACTGTCGAGCATCTTTTCATGTGCCTACTGGCCTTCTGCATGACTTCTTTGGAGAAATATTTATTAAGGTCTTCTGCCCATTTTTTGATTGGGTTCTTTGTTTTTTTGTTGTTGAGTTGTATGAGCTGTTTGTATATTTTGGAGATTAAGCCCTTGTCAGTTGCATCATTTGCAAATATTTTCTCCCATTCTGTATGTTGTCTTCTCATTTTGTTTATGGTTTCCTTTTCTGTGCAAAAGCTTGTAAATTTGATTAGGTCCCACTTGTTTATTTTTATTTTTATTTCTATTGCCTTGGGAGACTGACCTAAGAAAACATTGGTATGATTTATGTCAGAGAATGTTTTGCGTATGCTCTCTTCTAGGAGTTTTATGTCTTATGTTTAAGTCTTTAAGCCATTTTGAGTTTATTTTTGTGCATGGTGTGATGGTGTGTTCTAACTTCATTGATTTACATGCAGCTGTCCAAATTTCTCAGCACCACTTGCTGAAAAGACTGTCTTTTTCCCATTTCCCATTTGTGCCTCCTTTGTTGAAGAGTAATTGACTGTAGGTGTGTGGATTTATTTCTGGCCTCTCTATTGTGCTCCATTGATCTGTATGTCTGTTTTTGTGTCAGTACCACACTGTTTTGATTGCTGTAGCTTTGTAGAGTTGTCTGAAGTATGGGAGAGTTATACCTCCTGTAATTTGATAGGAATTGCACTAAATTTGTAGATTGTTTTGGGTAGTATTGATATTTTAACAATATTAATTCTTCTAATCCAAGAGCATGGGATATCTTTCTATTTCTTTGAATCCTCTTTAATTCCCTTTATTAATTATTATAGTTCTCAGCACATAAGTCTTTCACCTCCTTGTTAAGATGCATTTCTAGGTATTTTTCTGGTGCAATTTTCAAAGGTTTTTTTTTTTTTTTTTTTTTTTTTTTTACATTCCCTTTCTGATATTTCATTGTTAGGGCAAAGAAATGCCATCAATTTCTGAATGTTAATCTTGCATCTTGCTACTTTGCTGAATTCATTTATCATATCTAGTAGTTTTTGTGTGTTGTCCTGAGGGTTTTCTATATATAGTATCATGTCATCTACATATGGTGACAATTTTATCTCATCCTTTCCAATTTGGATACCTTTTATTTCTTTTTCTTGTCTGATTGCTGTGGCTAGAACTTCCAATACTATGTTGAATAGAAGTGGTGAGTGTGGAAATCTGTGTCTTGTTCCAGTTTTAGCAGGAAGGCTTTCAGATTTTCACCACTGAGTATTATATTGGCTGTGGGTTTGCCATAAATAGCTTTTATTTTTCTTGAGATATGTTCCCTCTATATCCGCTTTGGTAAGAGTTTTTTATCATGAATGGATGTTGAATTTTGTCAGATGCATTTTATGCATCTATTGAGATGATCATGTGGTTTTTGACTTTTGTTAATGTGGTGTATTACATTGACTGATTTCTGTATGTTAAACCATCCTTGTGAACTTGGGATGAATCCCACTTGGTCATGGTGTATGATCTTTTTTATGTGTTGTTGAATTTGGCATGCTAATATTTTGTTGAGATTTTTTGCATTTATTTTCATCAAAGATATTGGCCTGTAATTTTCTTTTTTGGTGGTATATTTGTCTGGTTTTGGTATCAGCGTGATGGTGGCATCATAGAATGTCCTTGGGAGTGCTCCCTCCTCTTCAATCTATTGAAACAGTTTGAGGAGAATCAATATAAGTTCTTCTTTTTATGTTTGGTAGAATTCACCTGTAAGGCCATCTGGTCCTGGACTTTTGTCTGTAGGGATTTTTTTTTTTAAGTTAGACTCTATTTCACTTCTAGTGATTCGCCTGTTCAAATTATCTATCTCTTCTTGATTCAATTATGGTAGGCTATATTTTTCTAGGATGTTGTCCATTTCTTATAGGTTGTCAAATTTGTTGGCATACAGTTAGAGTATTATCCTATGGGTTTCTGTTTTTTTTTTGTTTGTTTGTTTTTTCTTTTTGTATTTCTATGGTATCAGTTGAGATTTCTGCTCTTTCAATTTTCTTTTTTCTTTTTTTCTTTTTTTTTTTTTTTGTTTACTTGGGTTCTCTCTCTTTTTTTCTTGGTGGGCCTGAACAGAGGTTTGTCAATTTTGTTTACCCTTTCAAAGAATGAGCTCTTGGTTTTATTGAAGTTTTTCTATTGTTATTTAATGTCTATTTTATTTATTTTCCCCCTGATCTTTATTATTTCCTTCATTCTGCTGCCTTTAGGTTTTGTTCTTTTTTTTCTAATTTATTTATTATCACTTTTATCAACATTGTCTTCATACCTACCTCTATTTCTTTAATCAACTTTTCTTTGTTTCTGTGAACACATTTATAATGGCTACCTTAAAAATATTTTCTTCTTAAATCTGACATTTTTTTCACTCTAACAGGTAGTTTCTGTTGTTTTCTTTTGTTCTGGTCATACTTTCCCATTTCTTTGTAATTATCTGTAATATTTTTTGTTGGAAACTAGATATTTTATATAATATATTGTAGCAATTCTGTGTACTGATCCTCCTACCCCTGGGGCTTGCTATTATTATTACCTTGTTTAGTGAATGGCTGGATTATTTTAGCGAAGTCTGCTACCCTCTAACTTTTCAGTTTTAAATCTTTGATATTCCTCAGTGAGATGAATCTTGGGTATGTCCACAATCCCCAGAGGATGATAGTGGTAAAGGTAGGGCTCTCTTCCACTCCTCTTCTGACAACATCCAGCTGTTAAGCTCAAGTAACTGGTCCTTTAATGCTCTATTGTTTACATAATGTGATGGAGAATAAAATTCATCTATAAACTAATATAATAAAATTGTGCTCCTTTTATGGAAGGGTTTCAGTGGTCAGTATTTGATATTTGCTCTGACCTCAGCAGAGCTCCTCCCTGCTCTCTTATTCCCTAGTTTTCTCCTCTAAACTAGCCAATCTACATTTTAGATTGTATCTTAATTAGATGTATGAATTTCCTCTCAATTCCCTGCACCACAACTTCACTGGATTTGAGAGTACTCTTAGTTTTAAACTTTTCCATACTCTTGTGAATGAAGTCAGTTCCTTTAGGAAGGGATTAGGAGCTGTCAGTTTTATGTCTTGCTTCTCCACAAAGGCAATAATTCTGAGCTAGGACTCTGGAGCTGCCACAATGGCAAGCATTTCTTTCAGTGACAATCCTATTCTACTAATTGAGTGCTCGGTGGTGGTAAGGAGGCTGGGCAGTAGCCTGAAGGCCTCTCATCTTGTTCCTCTTGGTGTTGAACCACCATCTCACATGCTGGAGTGAAAGCTATTGGTGCCTAAGTATTCTCAACATGCCATGCCCAAGGTATATACTCCATTCCACATGTAGAGGTTAGGCATAAGAAGGGAACCTCTGCCCCCCACCTCTAGACTGAACACCTCTGGTATTTAGCCTCAGCAACAAGCATCTGGGGACAAAGTGAAAAATACTGTTTCCTGAAGTCCTGTTCCTCCAGGGAAGAATGCCTTCCTACTAGTAGCTAGGGAAAAGGGATCCCTGTGTTCTTAGTTGCAGCTGTTTGGAGTGGTGTCCTCACCTTATTAATCTGGTAGCAGGATGGGAGTGTGTGATCTTGGTTCAAACAGACTCTTGACTTTCGTACCTACTTTTTGTATATTTTCTTGAATAAGTATTGTTTCATTTGCTGTTTGCCCTTGAGACCATTTCTAGAGTCATTAAATAATTGTTTTTAAATAATCTCACAAGTTTTTCTGGGGACTTGGTCAGTGCTGTCATGGCAAAAGTAATTCTACTGTTATATATATGTCTTCAGTTAGATATGTGATTTGCAAATATTTTCTCCTAGTCTACAGTTTGTCTTTTCCTTCTTCTTACATGGTCTTTCACAGAACAAAAGTTTTATAATTTTAGTGAGTTCTAACTTATCAAATTTTCTTCTGATGGATTGTGCTTTGATGTCAAATCAAAGAGTTCATTGTTTAGCATTAGATTCCAAAGATCACCTCCTATTTTTTCTAAGATTTTTAATGTTTATGTTTTATATTTAGGTTGATGATAAATTTTGATTAATTTTTGTATAAGATATGATTTTAGGCCAAAGTTCCTTTTTTGTCAATGAGTATCCAATTGCTGCAGCACCATTTGTTGAAAAAGCTATTCTTCTTCCATTGAATTGTTTTGCATCTTTTAAAACCTCAGTTGAGCATATTTGTGTGGTTCTAGTTCTGGCCTCTTTATTATGTTCCATTGATCTTTATATCTATTACACAGACAGTACCACAGTCTTGATTACTGTAGCTATATAGGAAAACTTCATATCTGATAAAATTATTACTCTTACTTTACAACTCTTTTTCAAAATTGTTTTAGCTATTTTGGTTTCTTTGCCTTTTATCCACATTTTGGAATAATCTTTACTGTATATACAAAAAATCTTGCTGAGATTTTTACAGGAATTGTATTAAACCTGTATATCAGTTTGGGAATAACTGACATCTTTACTATGCTGATTCTTCCAACCCATGAACATGGTATTTCTTTCCATTTATTTAGGTTTTCTTTGATTTCTTTTATCAGCATTTTGTAATTTTCAGCATATGGATCCTATAACCTGGAGAAAAAAGGAAACAGTTTAAATATCCAATAATAGGGAATTATTTAAATAAATATGGGACATATTTACAATGAGATACCCTGTAACCAGTTCAACTGACACTGTAGAAATGTAGTTGACATAGATATTCATTGTTTAATATCAGAATGCCATTCATCTTTTTTTATTTCTCCAGATTTCTGATAAATGGGAAGCATACACAAAGATCACTAGCCAAATGGGAAATAAGTGCTAATTTTATTCAGTTGGGTAACATCATTATAACCCTTAATGCAGAGCTATGATTTGGAGACAGTAATGCAGCTTTAAAGCTGAATTGTGGCATTTTCTCTGTCCTGAATCTGCAAAAATTGGCTTGGGTTCCTTTACTCAGCCAGTTCTATGGATGAGGATGAACATCTGCCACATACTTCAATTGCAGGCAGAAGAGAGTGAAGAGGATAACTAAATGGCAGGTTCTGGACTCTTACCTAGTGTACTTATCTTAGAGACAGGATGTGAAGGAAGGTCAGAAGTACCTAGGCACAGGAAATGAAAGGAAAGAGGGACACTGTTTTTAAGTAGTGTAAAATTGCTGACCTATATATAGATCAGCAATACACACACACACACACACACACACACGCACACATATCCAATTTTTTAAATTAACAACTACTCTAATGGGAAGGAACAAGCAGGGAGTTAGTGAGATTTTGAAGGAATGGGTAATAAGTCCCTCTCTAGCATGAACCTGTATAGGGAGAAAAAAGAGAGGTCTCCTGCATTTTAACTCCACAATGTGAAGAGAGTGGCATCATTTTCCACTTCTACATAACATTCATGATGCATTGTGAAGTGAAAAAAGTAGATTACAAAATAGTCTGTTTGGTATGATTATATTTTTAAAAAATTAAAACAATAAACATAGACAAATGTGCATAGAAAAATGTTCAGAAGGGTAGCTAGCTCTCAATTTTAATAATAGTTATCTCTAAGCAATGACATTCTAATTGATTTTTCTTTTATTTTTATGTTATTGTCTACATTGTCCTATTATTGTATAGTGAACTTGTAATACTTGTATAATTTTTAAAAATTAAAGTGTTGAACTAATCAAGGGATAAAATTTTAATGTTCTGGAGGCTTTATTTTCACACATTATTTGTTAAATGCTGGACTATATTATGAAAATGTTTTCAAGAAATCATTTTAAGTATATAGATCAGTGTTTCTTACAGGTACAATGCTGAAATAAGCTGCCAATAATAGGTATGGATTATATTTTTGAGTTTTGTAGAATATTACAAATTAACAACACAAAAATGTTTAATTTATGCAACACATATGTTCACACAAATTTGGTAGGACTTTAGAAAGCATCGATACTTGAGAAAAGATCTGGTTCACTTACACTGCATATACTGTGTTATCCTTTCATAGCATTAAGTTCCTTGTACTTTAAATCTGTGACAAACCATGACAAATTTTTAAAGGGGAAGTATTATTGTAAAATGAAGAATTATGTATTTCTAAAGGCTGTATTGCTGTAAATTTAATTGATAAAGCTATGCTTATTTAGAGTTTTGAAGAAATATCCTCTCTTCAATTAAGCATTTTCACAGTGAAATGATATAAATTGAAGTGATAAAGAGTGTTATTAAAATAAAATGTTTATATGTAAAAAATTAAAGTGTTTCAAAATTCTTAAGTGTATATGAGGATACAGTGGAGGCCCAAAGAGATCTTTCAGAAATAGAAAGGCTCCTAGATACTAGTTAATCCACCTCTTTATGGTCTAATGTGGAAACTGAGGCTCAAAGAAGAGAAGAGACATTTGAACCAATCCTGATCCTTCATAGCCCTGCACTGAAAGAATACACAGCATCTCCTCCTCCTCAGAGATAACAGAGACTTAAAGGACTATCCAAAATTCACAAAGCAAGTGGGAGGCACATTCAGGATCTGAACCCAGTCAGAGCACACTCCTCCAGACATTTAGCTGTGAATAATCATGAGGCTTTCTAGCTTATACATCAGGTAATGAGCTTGCCAAAACTAGGTTGTTCTTTATTTCACTTACAGAGTCATGTTACTAGAAATCTCTTCCTTTTGGTATCTGATCCAGGCACATTATTGATCACTTGTTATGAGTTATTAAATAATATCAAAGTGATATAAAATAAGCCAGCCTGAAAGCCACTAGGAACTGTTTCCCTTTTGAGCATACTGGAAGCAGGAGCCTTCATATTCTCTCATCATATATGCAGAGCAAGCCAAAGTCATTTTACTACTGCTCTCTACTTCCTCCTCACTGAGTTTCTCTTGGGATCTTGCAAATTGAGCACCTTAGGCCCTGACTCAAGGGAAGGAAGGAAGCGCACCAGAATAGGAAACTTTCCTTTGAGTGTACCTAGCATGGCAGTGTGGTACAGTATAGGGAGTACCAGTGTTAGGGCACACAAACTGAGTTCAAATCCCACCACTGTCAGGTATTGATAGTAGAACCTCAACTAAGTCCTTCTATCTGTTAAGTCTCAGTGTTCTTTCATCTGGAAAAATGGCATATATTACCTTTCAATGATCCACTTTCTCACTTTTCTCTCTTTAGTTTCTGTTTTAAATACGTCTTCCCTGTCTTCTTGCAAGAATCTGGCACTGGAAATGTTGCCCTTTTCTTGGAGTGTGGGCACACTCAAGCATTCTCATGCCTTTTGAGCCTCAATCCAGTGCTTTGGGGTTTGCAGTTTGCAAACTACAAATGCAAAGCAGATTTCTGCTGCAAACTCACATACTGCAGAGCTTTGCGTGCCTCCAGCAGTTCAGACAGAATGCTCCTAATGGAGTGGACTGGAGGGTGGGGCCTGTCACCAATCATTGAAAGCTTCATCCACTGGAGACCAGATGGGCTCTAAGGCCTCCAGCTCCTTGGCCCTGGAAATAAGGCCTTGTCAGGGGAAAGCTGATCCCACTGTGGGTGTAAGCTACCCTGATCCAGAGGCCCATGGAAGAGCAGAAAGAATATTAGAGTGGGAATTACATAGTTGTACAATGTGGCCTTGCACAAGTCATAACCCCTCTCTAGAACACAGCTTTTTCATTTTGAAAATGGGGATAATAGCCTCTGATCCCTTTATTTCACAGGGGAGGATTGAAATAAATCATGAGCATGCATGCCTTAAAAGCTTTACTGCTCTATTTACATATGTGTTATTATTATTATTATTTCTTAATCTACATACCCACCTCTGGAATTTCAAGCTAGTAAAGCATAAGACCAGGAGAATCAGTTAAACCAGGGTCTAAGCCCTCCAGGGAAATAGAGTGAAGGTGACTTTGTAACTGATAAACATTAGAACTTGGAACAAAAAGAGAGGACAACAAATGAGCCAATCTAGGCATGGGGCAAATTTCTCCAGGAGGGTAAGAAGCTCATCCTGAGGAAGCAGAAAAAAATCAAACAAAGAAGTACCTAATTTTAGAACCACGGGTTGCTCATTTTGTGAAAGATGTTTGCGCCATAACAAAGGGTCTCTAAGGAGCTTCTTTTGACAAGTTTCTGAAGAAAAACCTTGAATGCTTTTTGGGGGCCTCCAGATAACCGTGGTCTCATAAATAGGGACTTTCCCAAGGTTAGCCTTGTGAACTGAAGTCTGTTCGGGGAAACATCCTTCTGAGGAGCAGTTGAGCAGATTCTGTTTTTCAGAATCAGCCACACAGTGTGAAAGCAGAATGAAAACTCAAGATAAATAAGCCCCAAAGAATCTGAAGGAACAAAACTTACAAAACAGCCTTATAGCAGGGACCCAAGAGTACAGGACCCAGTTCAGAGAGGTTTTGAGGAAATAACATTTATATCTTAGGCCAGAGTCCAGTAAAGGCAAGCCAGAGGCAGGGATGGGATGTTTAAACTCCCAGAAAACTGGACCAGATACAGGCTAGAAACCTAGAGTCCTCTTTTCTCATTTCCTTTCTCTTTTCCATAGTCCCAATATCACAGTTCTCTAACTTGACTTTCAGCCTTGCATTCCCCACAGGCCTTGTCTCCTGAAGGTTCCTGTAAGACAGCACTGTTTAAATGCACCTATCTGGGCTGAGCCAGCAACCCTAGCAGTTTTCTCCTTCCCTTGCCTAATCCTCAGTTACCTTCTACAAAGCTTCTGTATATACCCTCTCTGGCTCAGTTGATTTCTGAAGGCTACATTTCTGCACTCTATTTTTTATCCTTCTGATTTTGTCTTGATCCACATTTATCACCTCACTGCTTCATGTTCAAATTCTCCCTTTCTATCCAGTCCCAGAGTGACACATAGATAATATTTCACATACTGGAAAATCAATTAGTTGTGACTGCTTGGAAGTGTTATGTGACTCTATCTAGGCTTGGTGGGAGGGAGTACTATGACTGATTAGTATAGTATATCATAAGAGAGTGGATTGATGGGGGATTGTTAGTGGCAGTATGTGGTCTGTGTATTTGCTGACTGAGAAGAAGTCACTTTGGATAAATGCTTTGAGAGCATATTTGGCTTTGATTTTGGCTTATTTGAGATACTGACTTTTAGATCAATCCCAAGCCTCACCCTCACCCATACTTGTCCCACTCACTTTCAGACAGCCTGTAAGAAAGTATTCTTGAATACTGAATATGTTCTCAGGTCTCCATGGTGTAGTCAGTACTACGACTTTGGGCTTCTGTCTAGGAGACAGATGTTGGGAGAAGAGGGAGGAAGTGCAGGATGCAGACAATATGAAAATTCAACCACTATGTATTTTCTGGCTTGTGTGTGCCCAGTCCAGTGTCAGAACATGACATGACTGACAGGATAAAGGGAACACAAAGATCTGCCTTATGCAAACTCTTGGTCTACATGCCTTGGCTCAAATACCTGTTAGGCCATTATCAGAGCTCATCATTCCAGCAATACTTTTTCTCTTTCTCAGAATCTTAGAGGGAAGTAAACTCCTAAGAAATAATTTATTTTACTTTTTTCACAACCAAGCCTGACAATTCCTCCCCAATTTTCAAATAAACACTTCATATTTCTCACGAAAATCCTTTTTTTCTTCAAGTGCCCAGAAAAAGATATGGATTTCTTCTTGCCTTTTCAATGATGATCCTCCCCAAAGAGTCCTGTCTATAGTTATATAACTTAAACATTGTATTCACCTCTGAATAACAGAAAACAGTGGTTTTTTAATGGGTTTTATTTTTCTCACATAATGATAAATCTTTTGTAGGTAACTCCTTGATGTTCCGCGAAATCCCATCTGCTCTGGTCTTCCACTCAGCCTGGACTGCCACATTTGGTTGTGACAGTTTTCACTATCCAGTGATGCCCAGTGAAGGGGTAAGTGAAAGCTGAAACTGACCCTGTGTGTGGAGGTAATACCTTCTTCTCTTTCTCACAAAGGTGCTATATGATTTGGCTATGGTTAGCCATATCTTCCCAAGAAAATAAGATAGCTACTACACTTCCTGTATCATATACATTTAAGGATAAGAAGAAAGGAAAAGACATAAATTTCTTAGTACCATTTGTTCAGTAATCTATACATTCCCTATTGATATGGAAGCTACCTTAATTCCACACTACATCACAATATATTCTCTTTTTTCCCAGTTTTATTGAGATGTAATTGACATATAAAATTGCATTAAGCTTAAGGTATACAACATAATGACTTAATAAATGAATATATTGCAAAATGATAACCACAATATCTTTGATTAACATTTATTACTTCACATAGTTAGAATTTTTTTCTTGTGATGAGAACTTTTAATATCTACTCTTTTAGAAACTTCCAAATATGCAATGCAGTATTGTTGACTATAGTCAGCATGCTGCATATATCCCTGTAACTTTATCTCATAACTGTAATGTGTACCTTTTCACTTCCTTCAATCATTTTCCTCATCACCATCCTCAACTCTGGCAACCATCAATCGGTTCTCTGTTTCTATGTGTTCAGGATATTTTGTTCCATATATAAGTGAGATCATGCAAAATTTGTCTTTGTCTGACTTATTTCACTTAGCATAATGCATTCAAGATTCTTATGTTATCACAAATGGCAATGTTTCCTTCTTTTTTTATGGCTGAATAATCCTTTATTCTCTATATATACACACCACATTTTCTTTATCCATTTACCTGTCAGTGGACACTTAGGTTGTTTCCACTTCTTGGTTACTGTAAATAATGTGACAATAAACATGGGGGTGCAAATATCTCATCAAGATAGTGATTTTATTTCCTTTAAATATATACCCAGAAGAGGAATTGTTGTATCTATCATATGATTGCCCTATTTTTAATTTTTGAGAAAACTCTATACTTTTTTCCACTGTGGATATACCAATTTATGGTCCCACCAACAGTGCCCTAGAGTTCCCTTTTTTCCTACATCCTCACCAACATTTGTTATCTCTTGTCTTTTGTTAATAGCCATTCTAATAGGTGTGAGGTGATATCTCATTGTAGTTTATTTTAACCTCTTTATTAGAGTATAATTGCTTTACACTGTTGTGCTAGTTTTTACTGTATAACAAAGTTAATAAGCTGTGTTTGTACATATATCCCCATATCCCCAACCTCCTTCGACTCCTTTCCACCCTCCCTATCCTAGCCCTCTAAGTCATCACTAATTCTCAAGTTGATCTCCCTGTGTTATGCAGCAGCTTCCCACTAGCTATCTATTTTATACTTGGTAGTATATATATTTCAGTACTACTCTCACTTCATCCCAGCTTCCCCTTTGCCCCCCTCACCGTGTCCTCAAGTCCTTTATCTACATCTGCATCTTTATTCTTCCCCTGTCACTGGGTTCATTGGTACCATTTTTCATAGGTTCCATATATATGAGTAAGCACACGACATTTGTTTCTCTCTTTCTGCCTTACTTCACTCTGTGTGACAGATTCTAGGTCCATCCATCTCGCTACAAATAACTCACTTTCATTCCTTTTTATGGCTAATATTCCATTGTATATATGTGCTACATCTTCTTTATCCATTCAACTGGATAAATGTTGATGGGCATTTAGGTTGCTTCCATGTCCTGGTTATTGTAAATAGTGCTGCAAAGAACATTGTGGTACGTGTTTCTTTTTGGATTATGGTTTTCTCAGAGTATAAGCTCCAGTAGTGGGGTTGCTCGGTCGTATGGTAGTTCCATTTTTAGTTTTTTAAGGGACCTCCATACTGTTTTCAATAGTGAAAACTTACATTCCCATCAACAGTGCAGGAGGGTTCCCTTTTCTCTGCGCCCTCTCCAGCATTTATTGTTTCTAGATTTTTTGATCATGGCCATTCTAACTAGTATGAGGTGATACCTCATTGTGCTTTTGACTTGCATTTCTCTAATGATTAGTGATGTTGAGCATCTTTTCATGTGTTTGTTAGTGATCTACATGTCTTCTTTGGAGAAATGTCTATTTAGGTCTACCACCCATTTTTGCATTGGGTTATTTGCAACTTGGCATTAAGCTGCATGAGCTGCTTATATATTTGGAGATTAATCCTTTGTCAGTTGCTTCATTGGTAAAAATTTTCTTCCATTCTGAGGGTTGTCTTCTTGTCTTGTTTATGGTTTCTTTCACTGTGCAAAAGCTTTTAAGTCTCATTAGGTCCCATTAGTTTATTTTTTATTTTATTTCTGTAATTCTAGGAGGTGGGCAAAAAGGATCTTGCTTTGATTTATGTCATAGAGTGTTCTGCCTATGTTTTCCTCTAAGAGATTTATAGTGTCTGGCCTCACATTTTGCTCTTTAATCTGTTTTCAGTTCATCTTTGTGTATAGTGTTAGGAAGTGTTCTAATTTCACTCTTTAACATGTAGCTGTCCAATTTTCCAAGAACCGTTTATTGAAGAGGCTGTCTATTTTCCACTGTATATTCTTGCCTCCTTTGTCAAAGGTAAGGTGCCCATATGTGTATGGGTTTACCTCTGGGCTCTCTATTCTGTTCCATTGATCTGTATTTCTGTTTTTGTGTGGGTACCATGCTGTCTTAATCATTGTAGCCTTGTAGTATAGCTTGAAGTCAGGGAGCCTGATTCCTCCAGCTCTGTCTTTCCTTCTCAAGATTGCTTTGTCTATTCAGGATCATTTGCATTTCCATACAGATCATAAAATTTCTTGTTCTTGTTCTGTGAAAAAAGCCATTGGTAATTTGATAGGGATTGCTTTGAATCTGTAAATTGCTTTCAGTAGTATAGTCATTTTCACATTATTTGATTCTTCCAACCCACAAACAAGGTATATCTTTCCATTTGTTTTTATTGTCTTTGATTTCCTTCATAAGTGTCATAGTTTTCTGCATAGAGATCTTTTGCCTCCTTAGGCAGGTTTATTCCTAAGTATTTTATAATTTTTGTTGCAATGGTAAATGTGAGCATTTCCTTAATTTCTCTTTCTGCTTTTTTGTTGGTAGCATATAGGAATGTAAGAGATTTCTGTGCATTGATTTTGTATCCTGCTACTTTACTAAATTCATCGATTAGTGATAGCAGTTTTCTGGTAGCATATTTAGGATTTTCTATGTATAATATCATGTCATCTGCAAAGAGTGACAGATTTATTTCCTCTTTTCCAATTTGAATTCTTTTTATTTCTTTTTCTTTTCTGATTGCTGTGTCTAACACTTCCAAAACTACGTTGAATAATAGTAGTGAGAGTGGGCACCCTTGTCTTATTCCTGTCCTTAGAGGGAATGGTTTGTCTTTCGCTGTTTGGAATGATGTTGGTTGTTGGTTTGTCATACATGGCTTTTATTATATTCAGGTAATTTCCTTCTATGCCCGTTTTCTGGAGAGTTTTTATCATAAATGGATGTTGAATTTTGTCAGAAACTTCTTCTGCATCTATTGAGATGATCATATGGTTTTTGTCCTTCAATTTGTTGATATGATGTATCACACTGATTGATTTGCATATATTGAAGACTCCTTGCATCCCAGGGATAAACCCCACTTGATCATGTTGTATGATCTTTTTAATGTACTGTTGGATTCTGTTAGCTAGTATTTTGTTGAGGATTTTTGCATCTATATTCATCAGTGTTATTGGCCTGTAATTATCTTTTTTTGTGATATCTTTGCCTGCTTCTGGTATCAGGGTGATGGTCACCTCATAGAATGTGTTTGGGAGTGTTCCTCCTTCTGCTCTGTTTTGGAAGAGTTTGAGAGGGACAAGTGTTAGCTCTTCTCTAAATGTTTGCTAGAATTCACCTGTGATGACATCTGGCCCTGGACTTTTGTTTGTTGGCAGATTTTTAATCAAAGTCTCAATTCAGTGCTTGTGATTGGTCTGTTCATCTTCTGTATTTCATCCTGGTTCAGTCTTGGAAGCTTCTATTTTTCTAAGAATGTATCCATTTCTTCCAGGTTATCCAATTTATTGGCATAAAATTGTTTGTAGTAGGCTCTCATGATCTTTTGTATTTCTGTGGTGTCAGTTGTTACTTCTTTTTCATTTCTATTTTTTTTAATTTCCATCTTCTGCTGTTTTTCCTGATGAGTCTGACTAATGCTTTATCAATTTTTTTATCTTCTCAAAGAACCAGCTTTTAGTTTTATTGATCTTTGCTATTGTTTCCTTCATTTCTTTTTCATTTATTTGTGATTTGATTTTTATGATTTCTTTCCAACTGCTCACTTTGGGCTATTTTGGTTCTTCTTTCTCGAATTGTTTCAGATATAAGTTTAGGATTTTTATTCAAGATTTTTTTTTGTTTCTTGAGGTAGGATTGTATTGCTATAAACTTTTCTCTTAGAACTCCTTTTGATGCATCTCATAGGTTTTGGATCCTTGTGTTTTCATTGTCATTTTTTCTAGGTATTTTTTGATTTCCTCATTGATTTCTTCAGTGATTTCTTGGTTTTTTAATAATGTATTGTTTAGCCTCCATGTGTTTGTATTTTTACAGTTTTTATTTTCAGGTAATTGATATTTAGTTTCATGGTGTTGTTTTTGGAGGAGATGCTTGATACAATTTCAATTTTTCTGAATTTATCAAGGCTTGATTTGTGACCCAAGATGTGACCTATTTTGGAGAATGTTCCACGTGCACTTGAGAAGAAAGTTTATTCTGTCGTTTTTGGATAGAATGTCCTTTAAATATCAATTAAGTAGAGATGGTCTATTCTGTCATTTAAAGCTTGTGTGTCCTTATTTATTTTCTGTTTGGATGATATGTCCATTGGTGTAAGTGGGGTACTAAAATCTCCTACTATTATTGTGTTACTGTCAATTTCCTCTTTTAGGGCCATTAGAATTTGCCTATGTATTGTGGTGTTCCTCTGTTGAGTGCATAGATATTTCCAATTGCTATATGTTCTTCTTGGATTGATACCTTAATCATTATGTAGTGTCCTTCCTTGTCTCTTACTTTAAAGTCTAATTTGTCTGATATGAGTATTGCTACTCCTGCTTTCTTTTGACTACCATTTGCATGGAATATCTTTTTCCATCCCCTTACTTTCAGTCTGTATGTGTCCCTAGGGCTGAAGTGGGTTTCTTGTAGGCGGCATATAGAAAGGTCTTGTTTTTGTATCCATTCAGCCAGTCTGCGTCTTTTGGTTGGAGCATTTAATCCATGTACATTTAAGATAATTATTAACATGTATGTTCCTATTACCATTTTCTTAATAGTTTTGGGTTTGTTTTTGTAGGTCTTTTCTATCTCTTGGGTTTCTTGCCTAGAGAAGTTCCTTTAGCACTTGTTGTAAGGCTGGTTTGGTGGTGCTGAATTCTCTTAACTTTTGCTTGTTTGTAAAGTTTTTGATTTCTCCATCGAATCTGAATCAGATTCTTGCTGATTAGAATATTCTTTGCTGTAGGTTTTTCTCTTTCAAGACTTTAAGTATATCATCCCACTCCCTTCTGGCCTGCAGAGTTTCTGCACAAAGATCAGCTCATAAGTTTTCCCTTATATGTTGATCTTTTGCTTTTCACTTGCTGCTTTTAATATTTTTTTGAGTGTGTTTAATTGTCATTAGTTTCATTAATATGTGCCTCGGTGTGTTTCTTCTTGGGTTTATTCTGTATGGGACTCTCTGCGCTTCTTGGACTTGGTTAATTATTTCCTTTCCCATGTTGAGGAATTTTTCCACTATTATGTCTTCAAATAATTTTTCAGACCATTTCTTTTTTTCTTCTTCTTCTGCAACACTTATGATTTGAATATTGGTGAGCTTAATGTTGTCCCCAAGGTCTCTGAGACTGTCTTCTATTCTCTTTACTATTTTTTTTCTTTTTTCTGCTCTGTGGCAGTTATTTCTAGCATTCTATCTTTCAATTCACTTACTCATTCTTCTGCCTCAGTTATTCTGCTGTTTATACCATCTAGAGTATTTTTAATTTCAGTTATTGTGTTAGTCATTACTGTTTGTTTGCTCTTTAGTTCTTCTAGGTCCTTATTAAATGTTTCTTATATTTTCTCTATTTTGTTTTTGAGATTTGGCTCATCTTTACTGTCATTACTCTGAATTCTTTTTCAGGCAGTTTGCTTAGTTCTTCTTCATTTATTTGATCTTGTGGGTTTTTTTTTTTCCTGCTTCTTTGCCTGCCAGGTGTTTCTTTGTTTTCTCATTTTGTCTAATTTATAGTATTTTTTGTCTCCTTTCCTTATGCTGCCTAGTTGTAATCCCTCTTGTTTCTGCTCTCTGTCTTCTGTGGTGGGGTTGGTTCATTGGCTTGAGTAGGCTTCCTGCTGGGAGAGTTGGTTGCCTGCTTTCTGGCGTGTGGATCTGAGTTTTTTCCCTCTGATGAGCAGGGCCATGTCTGATGGTGTGTTTTATGGTATCTGTGTGATTAATATGGCTTTAGGTAGTCTGTGTGCTGATGGGTGGTTTGTGTTCCTGTCTTGTTTGTAGTTTGTTGTGAGGTGCCCAGCACTGGCATTTGCAGGCAGTTGGGTTAAGCTGGGTCTTAGACTGTGATAGAGGCTTCCATCAGAGTTCTCTGTGGTTCATCTTCCCTGTGGCTGAGGACTCTCTGGTGGTCTAGTGTCCTTCACTTGGTGCTCCCTCCCCAGAGCCTTAAACTTGACTTCTAGTTGAGGAATCCAGAGTCCAGAAGTCACTTGTCCTGGCAATAAAGGGGATTAAAAAAGACTATCCAAGCTCCAAACTAATGGTAAAGGTCAAGTCAAACAAATACTGAATCAAGGAAACAGGTACAAGCACAAGAAAAGCAAAAGCAGAACTTAATAGACCATAAAGCTCTAGAACAACATGACTGAAGAACCCCATAATGCAATCAGACACTTAAAGAGAAAACCAACAAAAATTCAAAACAAAAACAAAAAACAAAAAAACCAAGGGAAACTGTGAAAATGAGGGCCAAATGTAATAGGCACCAAGTAGAAAGAAGGAGCAAATATAACAAAAAGCGAGAGAACAACCAGATAGCCTGAAGATCCCCAAAACAAAATCAAACAATTGTAATTAGAACTAAGATAAAGACAAAATTTAATAACAGAAACCAAAGCAGTGTGTTTTCTGAAGACTAAAGCAAGGAAATAGAGCAGACAAATAATATTGATTAAAAGTATAATAAGGTAAAATAAAATAAAAAGGGATGAAACACAGAGCAATAGAATATCATATTATGACTGGAAATAGAAAAAGAAAAAGAAAAAATAAAATAGAAATGTATTAAAGATAAAGAAGGAAAGATAACAAAGGGAGTCCAACTCGAGGATGGAAGATGCCTTAGAGGACTGGGGCGGGGAGGGTGGGGGGGACTCGAGGCGGGGGGAGTCAAGGGAGGGAGGGAATACTGGGATATGTGTATAAAAACAGATGATTGAACTTGGTGTACCCCCCCAAAAATAATAAATAAATAAATAAAATTTAAAAAAAGATAGGGGAGATAAACTCAGCATTACAAAAAAGCTAGCTAGAAATAGAAATATATAGAAAAGCTAAAAAATAAATTAAAAAATAGAATAAAATGTTATAAATTGTGAAGCTCCCTTAAGACTAAGATTGTAATTAAGAAAATAAAAAGCTAAAACTGACAACAGAGTGGATCAAATCAATAAAATTAATACTAATAATTCTGTTTCCTTGGAGTCTCAGCTGTAAGCATCCTTGTCCACACCTTGAGCCTCAGGCCACCTTCACCTCCCCAAGAGGCCCTCATCTGCCTCTGGCTTCAATTCTGGACTTGCTGTGGGTCCTGTGGGGTCCACTTAGGCTCTGATCTGGCCCAATTCCTGTGTGTGCTTGCTCTCACAGTCCACAGCTGCCAGAGTTAGACCTTTCTTATTTGAGGGAACATTCATTGTCTACTCAGGTATTCCAAAGACATAGGGTCTACCTATCTGATCACGGAGGTTTAGTCTGCATGTGTATATCTGATGGAAAGATTTTAGGACCTCTTCCTTAGTCCATCTGTCCCTGGCATTCAGCTTTGATTTTGTCCCTGCTTCTGTGTGTGTTCTAACCACCAGAGTCTGGTTTTCAGGCTGCCTTGGAGCTTTTAGGGTCTGCCTCAGTGAGGGTTTCCTTTATTTTTCATCTGCAGATATAGGTATGTGGGGAGAGAGAGGCTTTGATAGTGGTTCCTCATCATGCATGTGACTCAACAGTAGTGCCCTCCTTGGATCAAGGGAGCCCCAGGGGTGATGCCAAATGCATAGGGATGCCAGTGGCCATGGGTATAGGAAATCTGGCCTTAGTGTGGTTCTCTACTGGTGCTCTGCACAAGGCACCTGAGGCCCAGCCCTCAGAGGCTTTTTGTATTACTCTGCAACCAGCAGAGCTTCCTTTATTGTTCATCTGTAGGTGCAGGTATATGGGGAGAGAGAGGGTACAATAGTGGCTCCTCCCCCTGTGTGTGAGTCAGCAGTAGTGCCCTGCCTGGGTCATAGGAGCCCTGGTGGCAGTGGTGGTGCCAATTGCTGGTGGGATTTGGTATAAGCAGAACATCTCCAGAGCTGGCCCACTCTGTGGACTTCTTCTGGCTATTGGCAGCAGGCATACCAGGCCAGCTCCCCCCCCCCACATGGGTTTTTTTTTTTTTTTAGCCCTCATGGACAGCGACAGCCAGGCCCAGAGGAGGCCTCCCTTTGTTTGTCGCAGGTGCTGAAAGAGAGGCTACAACAGTAGCTCCTTCCACTGCATGTGACTCAGCAGTAGCGCTCTGCCTGGTTTGCAGGAGACTTGGTGGCAACAGTGGTGCCAATTACACAGGGAAGCTGGTGGGCTTGGGTACTAGCAGAATGCCTCCAGAGATGGCCTGTGTTGAGGACTTCTTCTGGCTCTTGGCAACAGGCACGTCAGGCCAGCCCTCCCCCACCAGGGGCTTTTTCCATCCCTTGTTGACTGTAAAGGTCAGGCCCAAGGGGGCCTCATTTTGTTCATCACAGGCTCTGAAAGAGAGGCTACAACAGTGGCTCCTCCCTCCTGCTTGTGAGTAGGCAGTACCGTGCCACCACCATGGCTGCCCAGCTTTCCATGATAGGCATTCTCTGCAGCAGATTTCTTCCCTTCTGTCCCCTGTCTGTCTCCCCACAGCCTTCAATATTTCTCACCCTGAACCAGTTCTCTGGTTCCCATGTTCCAGCTCCCAGACCCCCTGTACTGCTGTGAACCCACGTCTCAGTCCGGAACACACAAGGCCATGATAAAGACCCTCTGTGTGTTTCTCACCCTTTCCCGTCTGCTGCAGATTGGCCGCTTCACCCTCTTTGAACAGTCCCAAATGTCTTCCTTCTGACCCAATCAAAATCCCCATTGGTGATGGGTTTCCCCATCAGGTTTCCCTGAATCCGGCATCTCTCCTCTGTTTCAGCTCCTCCCACCCCAGGGTATAGGACCTGTCCCTTTTCTTTCTTCTCATCCTCTTTCTCCTTTTTTCCCCCCTCCACCCTACCCAATTATGTTGGGATCTTTACAGTCCTTTCTGGTGTCCAAGCTCTTCTGCTAGTGTTCAGCTGGTTTCTGTGGGAATTATTGCATCTTTTGATGTATTCCTGATGCATCTTTTATCAAGGCTTCTTTTGGGGACTACCAAAATGTTCTAAAATTTGATTGTAGTGATGGTTGCACAACTTCTCATCACCCTCTTGGACATCAGCACAAGACAGGAATCAGTTGCATTATTTATTTATCCATCTGACTTTTCCAAAACCTTTCCTTCAAGGAGAAATCTCTGGGCTCTGCAGGAACTGTGAGTGGTGACCATCAGGTAAATCTGAGACCAGATCAAGTTCAACTTCAAGCTGTGATTCTTAGTTCCCTTGTAGGAGTCTACATGGTATTAAAAGCACCATGGGAGGGTGTATATAATATCTACCATGTCTTGGTTCCTATGGCACCAGTGGCACCATCTCTCAGCAGGTTCAGAGGAGACTGGGCTCCTGTCAGAGAGAACTGGACCCCACAATGTCCCAAAGCTGAAGCCCTGGCAGGTAATGTGGGCTTGGCCCCAGGTTGTCCCAAAGCCCAGGCCATCAGAATGGACTCAGCCCTGCATGTTCCAGAATCCAAAGCCACATTGGGTCCTGAGGAGACAGGGCTCCTGTCAGCTGTCTCATTGTGGTTTTGATTTGCATTTCCCTGATTAGTGATATTGAGCACATTTTCATGTACCTCTTGGCCATTCGAATACCTTCTTTGGAAAAATGACTGTTTAGGCCCTAGGAAAATTGTGGAATAGATGAAGAAGGTGATGATGATGATGATGATGATGATGATGATGATGATGATGATGATGATGATTTTGTTATTATATGAGTTCCATATGAATTTTGGTTATTAACCCCTTATTAAGTTTTCAGTTTGCAAATATTTTCTCTCATTCCATAGGTTGCCTCTTTGTTCTGTTGACAGTTTCTTTTTCTGTGCAAAAGCTTTTCAGTTTGATGTAGTCATGCTTATTTATTTTTGCTTTTATTGCCTGTGCTTTAGGTGTCATATGCAAAAATCGTTGACAAGACCAATGTCAAGGAGATTTTCCCCTATTTTTTCTAGGGGTTTTAAAATTTAAGATGTATATTGGGATAATTTTTGTGAATGGTGTAAATAGTGGTCTGGTTTTATTCATTCACATTTAAATATCCAGTTTTCTCTATAGCACTTACTGAAGAAGCTGTCTTTTGCATTAAATATTCTTGGATTCCTTGTCAAATATTATTTGAACATATATGCATGGGTTTATTTCTGGGCTCTTGATTCTGTTCCATTGTTCTATGTGTTTATGCCAATACTATATTTTTAAAATTACTATAACTTTGTAATATAGTTTAAAATTAGGAAGTGTGATGTTTCCTGCTTTGTTCTCTTTTCCAGGATTTATTTGGTTGTTCAGGATCTTCTGTAGTTCCATACAAATTGTAGGATTGTTTTTTCTATTTCTATAAAAAGGTCACTGGAATCTTGATAGGGATTCCATTGAATCAGTAGATAACTTGGGGTGATATAGATATTTTAACAGTATTAATTCTCCAAGTCATGAATATGAGATACCTTTTTCTTCATTTGTGTCTTATTCAATTTCTTTCATCAATGTCTTATAGTTTTCAGTGTCAAGATCTTTCACCTCCATGGTTAATTTATTCCTAAGTACTTTTTATTGTTTTTGATGCTACTGTAAATAGGATTGTTTTCTTTATTTCCTTTTCTGATATTTCATGTTAATGTAAAGACACACTACTGATTTTTTTTTTTGGATTTTATATACCACAACTTTACTGAAATTCATTGATTATATCTAAAAGTTTTTGGTGGAGTCTTTAGAATTCTGTGTATATAAAATAGTGTCATATTCAAACAAAGACAATTTTACTTCTTCCTTTTTGATTCAGATGTCTTTTATTTCATTTTACTATGTGATTGCTCTGGCTAGGATATCCAGTACTATGTTGAATGGGAGTGGTGAGGGTAGGCACCCATGTCTTATTCCTGAACTTTTAAAAATAAAAGTTTTCAATCTTTCACATTAAGTATGATGTTAACTTTGGGTTTGTCATATATGACCTTTTTATGTTGAGGTAATTCTTTTTTTAATTGAAGTATAGTTGATTTACAATATTGTGTTATTCCAGATATACAGAAAATGATCCAATTATATATATATATATATATATTTCAGATTATTTTCCATTACAGGTTATTACAAGGTATAGAATATAATTCCCTGTGCTATACAGTAAAACATTGTTGCTTATCTATTTCATGTATAGTAGTTTGTATCTGTTAATCCCATACTCCTCATTTGTCTCTCCTCCAATTCCCTATCCCTGTGATAACTGTAGGTTTTTTCCCTATGTCTGTAAGTCTGTTTTTGTTTTGCATGTAGATTCATTTGTATTATTTTTTTAGATTCCACCTATAAGTGATATCATATTTCTCTTTCTCTCTCTGACTTACTTCATTAAGTATAATATTGTCAAGGTCAGTTCATGATGCTGCAAATGGCAATATTTCATTCTTTTTTGTGGTTGAGTAATACTCCATTGAATATATATATATTCAATGGTATATATATATATAGACCACATCTTCGTAAACCAATCACCTATTGATGGGCACTTGGATTGTTTCCTTGTCTTGGCTATTGTAAACTGTGCTGCTATGAACATTGGGGTGCATGTATCTTTTCAATTAGAAATTTTATTTTCTTTCCAAGTATATACCCAGGAATGGCATTGCTTGATCATATAGTAGCTCTATTTTTAATTTTAAGGAACCTCCATACCTTTTTCAAAAGTAGCTGCACCAATTGACATTCCCAGCAACAGTGTACAAGGGTTCCCTTTACAACATCTCCAGCATTTATTATTTGTAGACTTTTTGATGATAGCCATTCTGGCAGGTGTGAGGTGATACCTCATTGTGGTTTTGAATTCCATTTCTCTAATAATTAGCAATGCTGCGCATGTTTTCATGTGCTTATTGGATAGCTGTATGTGTTCTTCAGAAAAATGTCTATGTAGATATTCTGCCCATTTTTTGATTGGGTTGAACCTCTTTTTTGATATTGTGTTGTATGCACTGTTTATATATTTTGGATATTAATTTCTGGTCAGTAGCATAATCTGCAAATATTTTCTCCCATTCCATAGGTTGTCTTTTCATTTTGTTGATGGTTTCCTTTGCTGTGCAAAAGTTTGTAAGTTTGATCAGGTCCCATTTGTTTATTTTTGCTTTTATTTCTTTTGCCTTGGGAGATTCATCTAAGAAAAGTTTACTATGATTTATGTCAGAAAATATTTTGCCTGTGTTCTCTTTCAGAAGTTTTATGGTGTCATGTCTTATATTTAAGTCTTTAAACCATTTTGAGGTTATTTTTGTATATGGTATGAAGGAGTGCTCTAATTTCATTGATTTACATCTAGCTGTCCACCTTTATCAACACCACTTATTGAAGAGACTGTCTTTTTTTTTCCATTGTCTATTCTTGCCTCCTTTGTTGTAGATTGACCATGGGTATGTGGATGTTTCTGGGCTCTCTACTGTGTTCCATTGATCTAAATGTATGTTTTTGTGCCAATACCATGCTGTTTTGTTTACTGTGGGTTTGTGGTATTGTCTGAAGTCTGGGAGGGTTGTGTCTCCTGCTTTTTTCTTTTTACTCAGAATTACTTAGGCAATTCTGAGTCTTTTGTAGTTCCATATAAATTTTAAGATTATCTGCTCTAGTTTTATGAAAAATGTCATGAGAAATTGATAAGGATTGCATTAAATTTGCAGGTTGCTTTGAATAGTATGGCCATTATAACAATATTCATTCTTCCATCCCAAGAACATGGGATATCTTTTCATTTCTTTGAATCATCTTCAGTTTCCTTGATCCATGATTATAGTTTTCAGTGGATAGGTCTTTCACCTCCTTGGTTAAGTTTATTCCTAGTTATTTTATATTTTTCTGTCATGATCTTAAACAGGATATTTTCTTTCCTTTCCAATATTTCATTTTTAGTGTAAAGAAATGCAACAGATTTCTGTATATTAATCTTGTATCCTGTTATCTTGTTGAATTCATTTCTTTGTCCTAATACTTTTGTGTGGAGACAGGGTTCTCTGTATACTGTATCATGCTATCTGCAAATACCGAAAGTTTTAATTCTTCCCTTCCAATTTGGGTATATTTTATTTCTTTTTCTTGTTTAACTGCTGTGGCTAGGACTTCCAGTACTATGTTGAATAGAAGTGGTGAGACTGGGCATCCTTGTTTTGTTCCTGAATTTAGCAGAAAGCCTTTCATCTTTTCACCATTGAGTATTATGTTGGCTGTGGGTTTGTCATATGTGGCCTTTATTATGTTGCAATATGTTCCCTCTATACCCACTTTGGTAAGAGTTTTTATAATAAATTGATGTTGAATTGTGTCAAATGCATTTCCTGCATCTATTGTAATTATCATGTGATTTTGGTCTTCTTAATGTGGTGTACCACATTGACTGATTTGCATATATTGAATTGTCCTTGTGACACTGGAGTGAAACTCACTTGATCATGATGTATGATCTTATGTATTATTGAAATCCACTTGCTAATATTTTGAGGATTTTTACATCTATGTTCCTCAAAGATATTGGCCTGTAATTTTCTTTCTATGTAGTGTATTTATCTGGTTTTGGTATCAGGTTGATGGTGGCTTCATAGGATGAATTTGAGAGTGTTCTCATCTCTTCATTTTTTTGGAATATTTTGAACAGGATAGGTATAAGTTTTCTTTTGTATGTTTGGTTGAATTCCTCAGTGACTCTATCTGGTCCCAGATTTTTGTTTGGAGGGAGTTTTAAAATTACACTCTATCTCACATTTAGTAGTGGATTCCACTTATCTGTTTCTTCTTTATTCAGTCTTTACAGGTTGTGTGTTTCTAGAAACTTGTCCGTATCTATTAGGTTGTCCAATTTGTTGGCATATAACTGTTTATAGTATTCTCAAGATTTTTTGTATTCTGTGGTATCAGTTGGTTTTTCTCCTTTTTCATTTCTTATTTTATTTATTTGGGTCTTCTCACTTTTCTTCTTGGTGAGCCTAGCTAAAGATTTGTTGATTTTCTTTATCTTTTAAAAAACCCAGCTCTTCTTTATGTTGATCTTTTCTATTTCATCTCTATTTTATTTATTTCTTCTCTGATCTTTATTATTTCCTTCCTTCTACTGACATTGGGTTTTGTTTGTTCTTCTTTTCCTCATTCCTTTAGGTAGTAGGTTAGGTTGTTTATTTGAGATTTTTCTTGTTTCTTGAGGGAAGTCTGTATAGCTATAAACTTTTAGAACTGCTTATGCTGTATCCCATAGATTTTATAAGGTGGTGTTTTCATTTTTGTTTGTGTTGATATATTTTCTGATTTCTTCTTTGATTTCATCATTGACCCATTGCTTTCTAATCGTATATTGTTCAGTCTCCATGGGTTCATTCTTTTCCCATTTTTCTTTCTGTGGCTGATTTCTAGTTTCATGCCATTGTGTTCAGAAAACATGCTTAAAATAATTTTTGTCCTCTTAAATTTGTTGAGGCTTTTTTTGATGACCTAGTTTGTGGTCTATCCTAGAGAACATCCCATGTTCTCTTGAAAACATATGTATTCTGGGGTTTTGTCGGATGTAGTGTCTGGTAGGTATCAGTTAAGTCCACCCTGTCTATTGTGTCAGTTAGGACCTCTGTTGCCTTATTGATTTTCTGTCTGCATGATCTTTCCATTGATGTCAGTGAATTGTTAAAGTCTCCTATTGTTATTGTCAATTTCTCCCTTTATATCTGTTAGTATTTGTTTTATATATTTAGGTGCTCCTATTTGGGGTGTATTATTTGGGTATTAATGAGTGTAATATCTTCTCCTTGTATTGATCTACGTACTATTATATAATGCCCATCTTTTTCTTTCTTTATGGCATTTGTTTTAAAGTCTATTTTGTCTGATATGAGTATTGCTACCTCCACTTTTTTGTCCATTCCATTTGCATGAAATATGTTTTTCATCTCCTCACTTTCAGCCTGTGTGTGTCTTTCGCCCTGAAGTGAGTCTATTGCAGGCAGCTATTGTAGGTTCTTTTTTTAAAAAATTCAATCTGCCACTGTATTTTAATCAGAGCAATTAGTTCATTGACATTTCAAGTAATTACTGATATGTGTGCTTTTTGTGCCATTTTAATCCGTGTTTTCAAATTGTTTTTGCTGTTCCTTTTGTTCACTTTTTTTAATTTTTTTAAAAAATTTATTAATTTTCTTTATTTTTTTGGCTGTGTTGTGTCTTATTTGCAGCATATGGGATCTTTGTTGAGGCATGCATGATTTTTCATTGTGGTGCACAGGTTTTCTCTCTCTAGTTATAGTGTACAGGATCCAGGGTGCATCGGCTCTGTAGTTGTGGCACTTGGGCTCCAGAGCATGTGGGCTCTGTAGTTTGCGGCATGTCAGCTCTCTCATTGAGACATGCTAGCTCAGTAGTTGTGAAGCGTGGGCTTAGTTGCTCCACAGCATGTGGGATCTTAGTTCCCTGACTAGGGGTTGAACCCCCTTCCCCCCACCCCCACATTGGAAGGTGGATTCTTTATCACTGGACCACCAGGGAAGTCCCTTCATTTCTTCTTCTTTTTGTTTTTCCTCATGTAGCTTGTTGATTTTCTTTTGTAGTATGCTTTAGTTGCTTTCTTTTGGATTTTTGTGAATCTATTTTATGTCTGTGATTCATGGTTACCATGGAGTTCAAGTATATTAACCCTTAACTATATCTACTTGCTTTAAGCTGATAGTCATACAAGTTGAAACCATACTAAATGATCTATATTTTTGTATTCCCCTCCCTCTTATTTTGTGATTTTGATGTCATATTTCATTTTCATACTTATCTTTTACTATTAATTGTAATTATAATTGCTTTTACAACTGTTTTATTATTTTTAAGTCTATGTACTGGCTTTTAAAGTGATCTTCAATCCTTTTAAATATTTGCATTTCCTATTGTGATTTTCCCTTTCCTATAGATTCCTGCTTTTTTTCTATTTAAAGAAGACCCTTCAATATTTCTTGTAGGGTAGGTTTAGTATTGCTGAATTCTTTTAGTTTTTGCTTGACTGAAAAATTCTTTATCTCTCCTTCTATTCTAACTTATGGTATTGCTGGGTAGAGTATCCTAGGTTTCAGGTTTTCCCCTTTCAGGATTTGAATAAATCATGTCACTCCCTTCTGGCCTTCAAATTTTTCACAGAGAAATCCGCTTATAGCCTTATGGGGATTCCCTTGCAACTGATTATTTTTGTTTCTCTCTTGCTGCCTGTAGAATCCTCTTTTTAACTTTTTCCACTTTAATTATGATATATCTTGTTGTCGGCCTCTTTCGGTTCATGTTGTTTGGGACCCTCTGTTCTTCCTGTACATGGATATCTGTTTCCTTCTTTAGGTTTTTGAAGTTTTCAGCCATCATGTCTTCAAATACATTATTTATCCCTTTCCCTCTACTCTTAGTCTCCTGGAATGCCTATTATGCATAGGTTGGCATGCTTTATATTATCCCATAGGTCTTGCATGTTGCTTTCAATTTTTTTTTCATTTGTCTTTCTGTCTGCTATTCTGATTGAATGATTTCCATTATTCTATCTTCCAGATCACTTATTCATTCTATGCTATTAATCTTCTCTTCAATGCTTCTAGATTGGTTTTTACCTCAGCAATTGAATTGTCTATTTTTGATTGGTTCATCTTTATAATTTCTAATTCCTTGTTACAGTAACCTGCATTTCTATCAATATTTTTTCTTAATTAATTTAACTTTTTTATTACCTCATTTTTGAACTCAGAATCTAGGAGAATTGTGAGGTCTGTTTCATTATTTTTTTTCTTTCAGGGGATTTCTTTAGTCCATGTAAATGGGAGTAGCTCCTCTGCCTTTTCCACTTTACTTAAATTTCTCTGTAAATGAAATTTACAGAGGAATAACAGTTATGTACTCTGGTCTTGGGGTGTTTTGTGTTGGGGTGTCACTGTGTATATTGTGTATGTCCAATTTTTTTTGGTGTGAGGTCTTGGTCTGGCAACCGCATCTTTCCTCAGAGTGGGAAAGTTATCAGAGTGGGCAGTTATGTCATTGATAGGGAATGTGTTTGGTATTGTAGTATCTAGACCTGTGCTGTATGTGAGGTGGAGCTGCTCCATGGCTATTACCACCCTGTCAGGGGTGGGTCTGCTCCCAAGTTGTTGGAGTAGAATTCCTGAAGGCCATGTTTGATCAGGCTTCATTGCCCTTGAGTGTGTTCCCTGCTCCAAAGGATGTGAGTGCTTAAGCAAGTGAGGCCTGTGGGGTCACAGCAAACCTACATCCACCCATGTAGGAGTCCACAGTTTTGCTCAGAAGCAGCTCAAGGTTATATCCCTTTCTCTGTTGTATGCTTCCCAGATCTACTGCAAGGCTGTGGTGTGGAGTAGGCTGGGGCTGGGAGTCAGGGCATTGTACCTGCAGGAATTGAGGTAGCTGTGTTGCTGTCTGAGATCTGGGCTGCCTCTTGGCAGACTTCTCCTAGGACCTGTCTGTCCCAAATCTAGCACTAAGCTGCAGTGTGGAGTGGGCAGAGTTGGCTCACTCTTGCTGAGAAATAAACCACCACATACTCCTGGCCGAGGCCTGTCTGCCCAAGATTTAATACTTAGGTGCTACTTGTTCTTGTGGTGCTGCCTAGTGTGAACACTAACAATGCCTCCTGTGGCTAAACTCTCTGCCACCATGGGTATGCTGGCATTGCGCTCCATAACTACACCTGGATCATACCCCAGGCACTATGGGCTGTTTCTGCATAGCTAGATCAAGGTCTCTCCCATGGCCTGTCTTCCTGATATTCAGCTCTTAGCCTCTGCATATACTTATGGTGCCTCCCAGTGCACACGCTGACAATATTTTCTGTGGCTCCTCCTTGATCACACCCCAGGTGACCCAGTCTGTCTCTGTGTAGCTAGACAGAACCTTTTCCCTGATCTCATGCCAGGCTGTGGTGTGGAATGAGCAGGTTCAGGGTGTCAGCCCCTTCAGATTGGGAAGTGTAGCAAGACAGAAGGTGCCAGTGCAAGGCTCTATCTGTCCTGATTGTTAGCATGCCAGCACTCATGTACTCTTCAAGAGTGGAGTCTAGGCTTCTTCAGGCCTTGTATTTGTCTCAGTGGATTTTCCAGCAGGCAAAGTGGCATGTCTCCTCTGTGCAGGACCCCAAGATTGGGAAGTCCAGATTTTGAGTTGACCTGCTTATTCCCCAGGGTGAGGGTCTACCTGTGTGTAACTTCTCTCCCTTACAGATCCTTCCCAGGGGCACAGGTCCTGACTGATACTTCTTTTTCCCATCCTACGCAGTCATGTGGAGATCTTGTTTGCAGTGTTGGTTGTATAGGAGCTCTTCTGCCAGTATCCAGTTAGTTTTCTGTGAGAATTGTTCCATATGCAGATGTAATTTTGATGTGTTTGTAGGGGGAGGTGACCTCCACATTCTCCTATTCTCCTACTCTACCATTGTGATCCCCCTCTAAGGTAACTCTTTTTATTTTATTTATTTTTTATTTTTTGGGGGGTACACCAAGTTCAATCAACTGTTTTTATACACATATCCTCGTATTCCCTCCCCGTATTCCCTCCCTTCCTTGACTCCCCCCCTCGAGTCCCCCCCACCCTCCCCACCCCAGTCCTTTAAGGCATCTTCCATCCTCGAGTTGGACTAAGGTAACTCTTTTTATACTAAATTTGTTGAGAGTTTTTTTTTAATGAATGGATGTTGAATTTTGTCAAATGCTCTTTCTGCATCTATTGAGATGATAATTTGATTTTTATCTTTTATTCTATTTATGTGATATATCACATTTATTGCTTTGGTTATTTTGAACCATCTTTGCATCCAAGGTATGAATACCACTTGATCAAGCAGTATGATCCTTGTAATGTGCTGTTGAATTCAGTTTATTAGTATTTTGTTGGCGATATTGTACATCTATATTGTCAGAGGGATTAGCATAAAGTTTTCCTTCTCATATTGTGTTATATGCTTTAGTATAAGGGTGATGCTGGACTTGTAAAAGGAGTTTTGGAACGTTTTCTCATTTTCAACATTTTGGAAGAGTTTAAGAAGAATTGGTATTAGTTTTTATTTAAATATCTGTTAAAATTCATAAGTGAAACCACCTGTTCCTAAGGTCTTCTATTTTGGGAGGTTTTTGTTTACTGATTTGATATTCTTACTCTTTGTTGGTCTATTTAGAGTTTTAATCTCCTTACTCATTACTGTTTTGTTCAGATATTTTATTTCTTCATGAATAAGTTTTGGAAGCTTTCATGTTTTCAGGAATTTATCCATTTTTTCTAGGTTTTCCATTTCGTTGACATATAATTTGCCAAAGTAACATGATTTTTTGAATTTCTGTGTTTTCAGTTATCACTCCTCTTTCATTTCTGTTTTTATTTATTAAAGTGCTCTCTTTTTCTCAATCTAGCAAAAGGTTTTCAAATTTGTTTATCTTTCCAAAAAAAAAAAAAACAACAACTTTATTTTGGACGATGTTTAGTATTGTTTTTCCTTCTCTATTTTATTTACTTCTGCACTGACTTTATTTTCTTACTTCTGCTAGCACTTTATTGAAGTGTAAAGTTAGATAGTTTATTTGTACTTTCTCTTTTTTCTTGATGTATGCTAGTATTGCTATAAAATTTCCTCCTCTAGTGTCTGCTGAAGGTGAGCTTGTACACTTCTTGTGCCCTGGTTTTTACACCTGATGCTCTGATTTTTGTGTCTTCCACCCAATGGAAACCCTTCATTTTCTGCTCTGATGGCCAGTAGGGCTTGTTTGTGGGTCCCATGGGAATATAGCAAATGGAGAGGCAGTTCTTGGCTGGCAACCACCTCCAGGGCACAACACAGAAAGTGGAATGAAAAACAACACTTGTTTTTCTGTGAAAGAGGCATATTTGCTGTTCCTGGGGGTTTGACCTGAAGAGAAGGCTACTGCTTTGGCATATATTTAGGAACATACTGAGGTGCATTCTGGGAACAGAGACCAGTGGACGCCATCTTTGTCTATCCCTCTGCCTTGCTTCAGGTCACTGGTATCTTCCAGAAAGGAACTTCTAAATTTATCTGCCACACCAACTTTTGCAACACCTGCCCAGGGGGACAACTCTATATCTACTGGATCTGGTGGCCAGCAGGTATTATGCTCACAGTCCCACAACACTGTGCATATTTCCATACTTTAAAAGCTGCTGCCTGAGCATCTGGATTCCAGTCTGCCTAAACTTAGTGCTGATTCAGATCCTCCCTATTGGGACATTGACAGGTCTTGGCACACCATAAACTATTGGGAGCCACTAAGAATAAAGTAGTCTACTTGTATAATCATGAAGGTTTGAGAGACAACACAGGGTTTGGGCAGGGTTGAACAGTAAGTTTCATATCCAACATGAAGCCACTCCTTCAAGACTGGGAGCAGTGGCTGTTTTATCCAATGAATGAAAACCAAGACAGAAGGTCAAGGAAAAAGGAGCAACAGAAGAATGTGTTCCACATCAAAAATAAATATAAAACCTCAGAAAAATAACTTGATGAAAGATAGGTAATTTTCCTGATTAAGAGTTTAAAATAAAGGTCATAAAGATGTTAGTGAGCTCGGGAAGAAGAATGGATGAACAAAGTGAGAACTTCAACAAAGAGATAGAAAATATAAGAAAATACCAAGTAGAAGTCACAGAGGTGAATAATACAATAACTGAACTGAAAAATACAATGGAGGGATTCAACACCAGACTAGATGTAGCAGAAGAAAGAATCAATTAACTCCTAGACAGGGCAGTGGGACTCACTGAGTCAGAGTAACAAAAAGAAGCAAGAATGAATAAAGCTTAAGGGGCCTGTGGGACAACAACAAGTGGAACAAAATTCCCATTATAGGGGTCCTAGAATGGGAAGAGAGAGAGAAAGAGACAGAAAAGTTATTTGGAGAAATAAAAGCTGAAAATTTCCTTAATATGAGGAAAGAAACAGATATACAGATCCAGGAAGCCCAGAGAGTTTCAAATAAGATGAAGCCAGAGACCTACACAAAAATATATTGCAATTAAAGTGTGAAAAGTTAAACACAAGGAGCTAATTTCAAAGGGAGCAAGAGAAAAACAATTTATGTACCAGGGAATTTCCATAAGACTATCAGCAGATTTTTCAACAGAAACTTTACAGTCCAGAAGAGAGTGTCAAAATATATTCAAAGTACTGAAAGAAAGAAACACCTGTCAACAAAGAATAGTCTACTTGGCAAAGCTGACATTCAAAATTAGAGAGATGAAAATTTTTCCAGACAAGCAAAAGGTAAATGAGATTATTGCTACTTATGAGCTGGCCTTAAAGAGATTTTGAAGGGACTTCTTTAAGCTGAAAAGGAAGAGCATTAATCAGTAGCAGGGAAACATGAAAGTATAAATCTCACTGGAAAATGTAAATACGTAGTAAAATTCAGAATAATCTAATGTAAAAGTGGGGGTTTAAACACTTATAAAGATAGTATAAAGATTCAAAGATTCCATATATATGAGTTAGCATATCATATTTGTTTTTCTCTTTCTGGCTCACTTTGCTCTGTATAACAGTCTCTAAGTCCATCCACTTCACTACAAATAACTCAATTTTGTTCCTTTTTTATGGCTGAGTAATATTCCATTGCATATATGTGCCACATCTTCTTTATATCTTGAGCACACGGGGTGGGGGGAGGGGAAGGAGAAGCTGGGACGAAGTGAGAGAGTAGTAGTGACATATATACACTAACAAATGTAAAATAGATAGCTAGTGGGAAGCTGCTACATAACATAGGGAGATCAACTCAAGAATGGGTGATGACTTAGAGGGCTGGGATAGGGAGGGTGGGAGTGAGTTGCTGCAGGGAGGGTATATAGGGATATATGTATAAATACATCTGATTCACTTTGGTGTACAGCAAAACCTGGCACAACATTGTAGAGCAATTATATTCTAATAAAGAGCTTTAAGAAAGATTAAAAGAAAAAAGTAGTAAAAATGTAAGTACAATAATTTTAAGCAATACACAAGATAAAAATTTGTAAATTATGATATAAAAAAACATGACACTGGGGGAAGTAAAAATGTGGATTTTTAAAATGAATTTAAGCTTAAATTGATATCAGCTTAAAAATTGTTCTATAAATATAAGTTGTTGTATATAAACCTCATGGTAACCACAAAACAAAAACTTATATTATCTACTGCAAAGAGAAGGGAATTTAAGCATTGTCACTACAGAAGATTATCAAATTACAAAGGAAGAGAACAAGAAAAGAAGAAATAGCAGAGGAGCTACAAAGCAGGCAGAAAACAATTAACAAAATAAAAATAAGTACCTATCAATAATTACTTTATATATGGACTAAATTATCCAATCAAAAGACAAAGAATGGCTTAATTGACCTAAAAATTATATCTATCTGTATAATGCTTACAAGAGACTGATTTCACTTATTAGGACATACTTTCATATGAAAGTGAAGGGATGAAAAAAGATATTCCATGCAAATGAAAACTAAAGAAAGCTGGTGCATTTATACGACAAAATAGATTTTAAGATAAAGACTGCAATGAGAGACAAAGAAGGTCATTACATAGTGATTAAAGGGTGAATTCAACAAGAGGATACAACATTTCCAAATATTTACACACTCAACATAGGAACTCCTAAATATACAAAGCAGATATTAACATATATAAAGGGAGAAGTAGACAAAACAGTAATAGGGACATTAATACCCCAATAAAGAAAGCATCAATAAAATAAAAAAGACAACTTACTGAATGGGAGAAAGTATTTGAAAATCATATATCTGATAAGGGTTTATTATCCAAAATATAAAAATAACTCACTCAATTCAATAGCAAGCAAACAAACTGATTAAAACTTGGGCATAGTCTCTGAATAGACAGTTTATTCAAAGAACACATATAGATGGCCAACAGGTACATGAAAAGGTAAACAACACCACTAATCATCAGGGAAATGTAAATCAAAACCACAATGAAATATCACCTCATAACTGTTAGAATGGATATTATCAAAAAGACAGGAAGTAAATGTTGGTGAGGCTGTGGAGAATATGGAATCCTTATGCTCTGCTGATGGAAATTTAATTAGTGCATCTACTATGGGAAATAGTATGGAGATTTCTCAAAAAATTTAGAAATATTACTACTATATGATCCAGCCATTCCACTTCTGCATATTTATGTGACAGAAAGGAAAACACTGACTTGAAAAGATATATGCAGCCCATGTTCATTGAAGCATTATTTACAATGGCTAAGACATAGAAGAAACCTCAGTGTCCATTGATAGATGAAAGAATAACAAAAATCGGATATATATATATATATATATATATATATATATACATATATATATATATATCCTAAAAATAAAAATAGGATATATATAGATATAGATATAGATATATGTATATATATCTATATCAACATTTAAAAGGAAGGAAATCTTGCCATTTATGAAGATCCTTGAGACATTATGCTAATACTAAGTAAAATAAGTCAGAGAAAGTGATAAATACCATATGATCTCACTTACATGTAAAATCTTAAAAAACTCACAGATGCAGAGAATAGATTGGTGGGGTTGCCAAAGATTGGAGGTCAGGGGTGGGAGAAATAGGTGAAGGTGGTGAAAAGGTACAAACTTTCACTTATAAAATAAATAAGTCATGGCTATGTAATGTGCTTAATGGGGACTATGGTTAATAATACTGAATGGTATTTGTGAAAGTTGCTAAAATTGTGAATTTTAAAAGTTCTCATCACAAGAAAAAAATTGTAACCATGCATGGTGATGGATGTTAACTGTACTTGTTGTGGTTACCAATTTGCAATATATAAAAATATTGATTCATTATGTTGTATATCTGGAACTAATATAATGTTTTGTGTCAATTGCATATCAATAACAACAGAGTAAATAGGAAAAAAAAAACACTTTCTCTTAGAACTGCTTTTGCTGTGTACCATAATTTGTGGTATGTTTTCTTTCCCTTTTCATTTCTTTCATGATACTTTTAAATGCCCCTTTTGATTTATTTGACCCATTGGTTAGTTTGGATGTATTTAATTTCCTCATATTTGTGAATTTTCATGCTTTATTCCTGTTATTGTTTTCTAGTTTAATACTATTGTAGTCAGAAAAGATTCCTGGTATGATTTCAATCTTGTTAAATTTGCTCAGTATTGTTTTGTGGCCTAACATATGATCCATCCTAGAAAATGTTCTATGTACACCTGAGAAGAATGTGTATTCTGGTGTTTTGGCAGTGGAATATTCTGTATATGTCTGTTAGGTTCATTTGCTCTATAATGTTTTTGAAATCTGTTGTTTTCTTATTGATTCACTGTCTAGATTATCCATTCATTGTTGACAGTAGGATATTAAAATATTGTATTGCTCCTTATTTCTCTTTTTAGTTCTTTTAATATTTGCTTTATATATTTATGTGCTGTGATGTTGGATGCATAGATATTTCCAGTATATTTTCTTACTCATAATTGACCTCTTTATCATTATATAATGACCTTCTTCTATTTTTGACTATTTTTAACTTAAGATCTGTTTTATCTGATATAAACATAGCTACCCCTGCTTTCTTTTGGTTGCTATTTACATGTAATATATTTTTCCATTCCATTACTCTCAGTCTATATGTGTCTTTAAAACTAAAATATCTCTATAGGCAGTATATCTTTGGCTATTGGGTTTTTTAAAAATCAATTCAGCCACCCCATGTCTTTTAATTTGATATATTAATCCATTTAATTTAAACTAATTATTGATAGGTAATTACTTACTGTTGCCATTTTGTTTATTTCCTTCTGACTCATTGTAGATCCTTTCTTCTTTCTTTTCTATCTTGCTATCTTCTTTTTTTAAGTGATCAATGCCTTTATTGATGGAATGAATATTTCACTGTATACATAAAATATGATTCAAAATATCACAACTCTTCAGTACATGTGTAACACATTTAGGAAGACAAAATTACATTGTACAGTTACAGTAAAAAAAAAAAAAAGGACACAAGCTTCTAGGTATGGGCAGTGTCAGTTGTAAGGTAAGCCTCAGACCAGGAGGAAAGTCATAGAGTTGGTGAAAGATAGGTGCCAAAGAAAATATGAACTGTGAGGTGTAAGTAAGACTTCATTTCTTTGTTTTATAGCATGGTTGGGCTGGAAGGTAAAGGCGGTACATGTACATTTCAGTATCTTAGATAAAAAAATCTTTTACTGTGTCCTTGTTGATTAATGAAGAAATGTAGTGTAGATACGGGACAAGTTAGATTGATTTCCACCTGTTCAAACAATCATTTCCCAAAAGTCTTGGTAATGCATACATTCCAACTTTTTAAATTAATTTTTATTAGAATATAAATGCTTTACAATTTTGTATTAGTTTCTTGCTGTACAGCAAAGTGAATCAGTCATATGCATTAATATATCCACTCTTTTTGAGATTTCCTTCCATTTAGGTCACCACAGAGCATTGAGTAGAGTTCCCTGTGCTATAGAGTAAGTTCTCATTAGTTATCTATTTTATACTTAGTAGTGTATATATGTAAGTCCCAATCTCCCAATTCATCCCATTTCCCATTTTCTCCTTGGTCACCATAAGTATGTTCTCTACAATTCTGACTATATTTCTGCTCTGCAAATAAGTTCATCTCTACCATTTTTCTAGATTCCACATATAAGTGATATTGTACTATAGTTTTCTCTGACATATTCACTCTAGGTCAACCCATGTCTCTGCAAATGACACTTTTTTTTTAATTATTTTTTTGGGGGTACACCAAGTTCAATCATCTGTTTTTATACACATATCCCCATATTCCCTCCCTTCCTTGACTCCCCCACCCTCGAGTCCCCCCCACCCTCCCCGCTCCAGTCCTCTAAGGCATCTTCCATCCTCGAGTTGGACTCCCTTTGTTATACAACAACTTCCCACTGACTATTTTACAATTGGTAGTATATATATGTCTGTGCTACTCTCTCGCTTCCTCTCAGTTTCCCCTTCACTCCCCGCCCCCTCCCATACCTCGAGTTCTCCAGTCCATTCTCTGTATCTGCATCCTTATTCTTGTCACTGAGTTCATCAGTACCATTTTTAGATTCCGTATATGTGAGTTAGCATACAATATTTGTCCTTCTCTTTCTGACTTACTTCACTATGTATGACACATTGTAGTTCTATCCACCTCATTACATATAGCTCCATCTCATCCCTTTTTATAGCTGAGTAATATTCCATTGTATATATATGCCACATCTTCTGTATCCATTCATTTGTTGATGGGCATTTAGGTTGCTTCCATGTCCTGGCTATTGTAAATAGTGCTGCAATAAACATTATGGTACAAGTTTCTTTTGGGATTATGGTCTTTTATGGCTGAATAATATTCCATCATATATATATAATTAGTGATGTTGAATATCTTTTCATGTGTTTGTTGGGCTTCTGTATGTCTTCTTTGGAGAAATGTCTATGTCTTCTGCCTATTTTTTTATTGCATTGTGAATATTTTTGCTATTGAGCTGCATGAGCTGTTTGTATATTGTGGAGATTAATATATAGAGATTAACCCCTTGTTGATTGCTTCATTTGCAAATATTTTACCCCACTCCTGTGGGTTGTCTTTTCGTTTTGTTTATGGTTTTCTTTGCTGTGCAGAAGCTTTTGAGTTTATTTAGGTCCCATTTGTTTATTTTTGTTTTTATTTTTATTGCTCCAGGAGGTGGATTGAAAAAGATTTTACTGCAATTTATGTCAGAGAATGTACTGCCTATGTTTTCCTTTGAGAGTTTATAGTATCTATTCTTACATTTAGGTCTTAATACATTTCAAGTTTATGTTTGTGTATGGCATTAGAGAGTGTTCTAATTTCATTCTTTTACATGTAGCTGTCCAGTTTTCCCAGCACTGCTTGAAGAGACTGTCTTTTCTCCATTGTATATTTTTGCCTCCTTTGTCATAGATTAGGTGACCATTAGGTGACCATGGATTTATCTCTGCACTTTCTATCCAGTTCGATTGATCTGTATGATTGTTTTTTTTCCAGTACAATACTTTTTTGATTACTGTAGCTTTGTAGTATAGTCTGAAGTCAGGGAGCTGGATTCCTCCAGCTCCATTCTTCTTTCTCAAGATTGCTTTTACTATTCAGGGTCTTTTGTGTTTCCATACAAATTGCAATTTTTTTTGTTCTAATTTTTTGAAAAATGCCCTTGGTAATTTGTTAGGGATTGCATTGAATCCATAGATTGCTTTGGGTTGTAGTCATTTTCACAATATAGATACTTGCATTCCAAGAACATAGTATATCTCTCAATCTGTTGGTGTCATCTTTAATTTCTTTCAACAGTATCTTATAGTATTCTAAGAACTGGACTTTGGCCTCCTTAGGCAGGTTTATTCCTAAGTATTTTATTCTTTTTGATATGATGGTAAATGGGATTGTTTACTTAATCTCTCTTTCTGATCTTTCATTGTTAGTGTATATGAATGCAAGAGATTTCTGTGTATTTATTTTGTATCCTGCAACTTTACCAAATTCATCGGTGAGCTCTAGTAGTTTTCTGGTAGCATCTTTAGGATGCTCTATGTATAGTATCATGTCACCTGCAAAAGAGTGACTGTTTTACTAATCTTTTCCAGTTTAGTTTCCTTTTGTTTCTTTTTCTTCTCTATTAGCCATGGCTAGGACTTCCAAAACTATGTTTAATAAAAGTGGCAAGAGTGGACGTCTTGTCTTGTTCCTGATCTTAGAGGAGAAGCTTTCAGGTTTTCAACATTTTGTATGATGCTAACTGTAGGTTTGTCAGATACAGTCTTTATTTTGTCGAGGTAGGTTTCCTCTAAGCCCACTTTCTGGAGAGTTTTTATCATAAATCGGTGTTGAATTTTGTCAGATCTTTTTCTGCATCTATTGAGATGATCATGAGGTTTTTATTCTTTAACTTAATGTGGTGTATCATTGTTTCGTGTATACTGAAGCATCCTTGCATCCCTGGGGTAAATCACACTTAATCAGCATGTATGATTCTTTTAAAGTCTTGTTGGATTCGGTTTGCTAGTACTTTGTTGAGGATTTTTGTGTATATGTTCATCAGAAGTATTGGCTTGCAATTTTCTTTCTTTTTTTGTGTGTGATGTATTTGTCTGGTTTGGTATCAGGGTGATGGTGGCCTTGTAGAATGAGCTTGGGAGTATTCCTTCCTCTGCAATATTTTTGGAAGAGTTTCAGAAGTGTAGGTGTTGCCTCTAAATGTTTGATAGAATTTGCCTGTGAAGCCATCTGGTCCTGGACTTTTGTTTGTTGAAATATTTTTCATCACAGTTTGAATTTCAGTGCTTGTGATTGGTCTCTTCATATTTTCTACTTCTTCCTGGTTCAGTCTCAGAAGGTTATATCTTTCTAAGAATTTTTCCATTTCTTCTAGGTTATATATTTTATTGGCATATACTTGCTTGTAACCTCTTATTATCATTTGTATTCCTGTGATATTAGTTGTAACTTCCTTTTCATTTCTGTCTTTATTGATTTGAATCTTCTCCTATTTTTTCTTGTGGAGTCTGGCCAAAAGTTTATCAATTTTGTTTTCTCAAAGAATGGGCTTTTAGTTTCATTGAACTTTGCTATTGTTTTTTTTTCTCTATCTCATTTATTTCTGCTCTGATCTTTATGATTCCTTTCTTTCTACTAACCTTGGGTTTTGCTTGTTATTCTTTCTCTAGTCATTTAAGTGTATGGATTAGTTGTTTGATATTTTTCTTGTTTCTTGAGGTAGGTTTTTATTGCTACAAAATTCCCTCTTAGAACTGCTTTTGATGCATCCCATAGGTTTTGGATTGTCATGTCTTCATTTTCATTTGTCTCTAGGTGTTTTTTGATTTCCTCTTTGATTTCTTCAAGATCCACTAGTTGTTTAGCAGCATATTGTTTAGCTTCCACATGGTTGTGTTTTTTACCTTTTTTTCCCCTGTAATTGATTTCTAATCGTGGTAGCATTGTGGTTGTAAAAGATGTTTGATATAATTTCAATTTTCTTAAAGTTACTGAGGCTTGCTTTGTGATCCAAGATGTGATCTATCCTGGAGAATATTTCATGTGCTTTTGAGAAGAAAGTGTATTCTGCTGCTTTTGGAGGGAATAACCTATAAATATCAATTAAGTCTATCTTGTCTACAGTGTCATTTAAGGCTTCTATTTCCTTATTAATTTTCTGTCTCAATGATCTATCCATTGTTGTAAGTGGGGTGTTAAGATCCCCCACTATTATTGTATTACTATTGATGTCTGCTTTTATGGCTGTTAGCATTTGCCTTATATATTGATGTTCACCTATGTTGGGTCCATATATATTTACAATTTTATGTCTTCTTGGATTGATCCCTTGATCATTATGTAGTGTCCTTCCTTGACTCTTGTAACAGTCATTATTTTAAAGTCTATTTTGTTTGATATGAATATTGATACTCCAGGTTTCTTTTGATTTCCATTTGCATGAAATATCTTTTATGACCCCTCACTTTAAGTCTGTATGTGTCCCTAGATCTAAAGAGGATTTCTTGTAGACAGCATATATACTGGTCTCTTTTTTGTATCCATCCGTCCAGTCTGTGTCATTTGGTTGGAGCATTTAATCCATTTACATTTGAAGTAATTATCAATATGTATGTTCCTATTGCCATTTTATTAACAGTTTGGGGTTTGTTTCTGTAGGTATTTTTCTGATCTTGTGCTTTCCCTCTAGAGAAGTTCCTTTAGAATTTTTGTAAAGCTGGTTTTGTGGTACCGAATTCTCTTAGCTTTTCCTTATCTGTAAAGCTTTTGAATTTTCCATCCAATCTGAATGAGAGCCTTGCTGGGTAGAGAAATCTTGATTGTAAGTTTTTCCCTTTCATCATTTAAAATATACCCTGCCACTCCTTTCAGGCCTGAAGAGTTTCTGCTGAAAAATCAACTGATAACCTTATGGGTATTTTCTTGTATGTTATTTGTTGCTTTTCCCTTGCTGCTTTTAATGTTTTTTCTTTGAATTTAATTTTTATTAATTTGATTAATATGTGTCTCAGTGTGTTTCCCCTTGGATTTACCCTATATGAGACTCTTTACACTTCTCAGACTTGGGTGATTTTTTCCTTTCCTATGTTAGGAAAATTTTATACTATAATCTCTTCAAATATTTTCTCAGATGCTTTTTCTTTTCTTCTTTTGGGAACCCTATAATTTGAATGTTAGTAATTTTAATGCTGTCCAAGATGTCTCTGAGACTGTCCTAACTTCTTTTTATTTATTTTTTCTTTATTATGTTCCATGGCAGTGATTTCCACCATTATATCTTCCAGCTCATATATCCTTTCTTCTACCTCAGTTATCCTGCTATTGACTTCTTCTAGTGTATTTTTCATTGGAGTTATGTTGTTGTTCATCACTGATTGTTTGTTCTTTAGTTCTTCCAGGTCTTTATTAAGGATTTCTTGTATATTCTCTATCTGTACCTCCATTCTATTTCCAAGATCTTGGGTCATCTTTACTGTCATTACTCTGAGTTCTTTTTCAGGTAGATTGCCTATTTCCTCTTCATTTATTTGGTCTTGTGGGCTTTTACCTTGCTTCTTATCTGCAACATATTTCTCTGTTGTCTCATCTTGTCTAACTTACTGTGTTTGTGGTCTCCTTTCCACAGGTTGTAGGGTCGTAGTTCCTCTTCCTTCTGATGTCTGCCCCCTGGTGGGAGAGGTTGGTCTAGGGGCTTGTGCAGGCCTCCTGATGGGAGGGCCTGGTGCCTGCTGTCTGGTTGATGTAGCTGAGTCTTGTCCCTCTGATGGGCAGGACCTCATCAGGGGATTATTTTGGGGTGTCTGTGAGCTTAGTACTACTTTAAGTTGCTTGTTTGCTAATGGGTGGGACTCTGTTCCTGTCTTTCTGTTTGGCCTGAGGCATTCAGCACTGGAACTTGCAGGCAGTTGGGTGGAGCTGGGTCTTTGTGCTGAGATTGGGACCTCCAGGTGAGTTCACACTGATTAATATTCCCTAGGGCTGGGACTCAGCAATCCCACACTGGAGGCTCACACTGGACCCTCTACCAGGGAACCAAGACCCCACAAGCCATGCAGCATGGCCAAAAAAAAAAAAAAAAAAGGAAAATAAACAAGCAAAATCTAAGTCAAATCACAAAAGCAATCAAACAAAATGAAGAAACAAACAATATTGGAGACAATAAAACAAACAGACAAAAACACACACATAAAAAATAACAAAAAAATCAAAAACTCAAAGAAAATAAAAAAATAAGAAAACAACTAAACAAACAGAAGAAACCAAAACCCAAAACAAACAATAAAAACAAAACTAACAAAAAACAAAAACAAAACAGAAAGCAAACTAAAAAGAAAAGCAAACGAAAAGCAAACACACAAAAATGATAAAAAAAATGGAGACAAAACAAAACAAAAATGAAAAAAGAAAAACAAACAAAAAAACAGAAGGAAAAAAAATAAACAACAACAAAAAAGCAGAAACCAAGGAAACAGGCAAAAACAAAACCCCCAAAACAACAAAAAAGTGAAATAAAATTAAAAAATAGAAAAATAAAAAAATTTAAAATAAAATGAAAAATTAAGTTAATAAAAATTTTCCCAGGGCCTCTTCTTTCAGAGTCCTTGACCCCATGGTGAGCCATAGCCACCCCCTGCCTCCCCAGGAGTCCCTCCAAGACCTCTAGGTATGTCTCTGGCCCCACTGTGGGCACTGTGGGGGCAACTCATTCTCTGTCCTGACCCAACTCCCACAGGTACTTGTCCACAAAGTCCACAGCTGGTATAGCTTTACTGGTCTCAGTTGTGGAATCACTCATTGTCCATTCAGATATTCTGTAGATGCTGGGTTTCCAGGAGATAGGAAGCAAAGGCAGGACTGACTGGGGCATGTTTGCTCACTTATGTGGGAGGGGCAAGAAGCAGCAACAGACTTGGGGGTGCATGCTCACTCAGTCAGGTAAGAGACAAGGTGGCCACAACTGGGGCACATGTGCTCACTCCAGTGGGATCCCCCTCTAGTGCCTGCAGTGGCAGAGGCTGACAGGAGTTTGCAACACTGGGGCATGCTCACTCTGCTGGGTGTCCCTCCCAGTGCCTGCAGAGGTAGAGGCTGTCATGTGAGGAGAGAATCTGTGATGGCAATCCTCTCTTCTGTGTGCCAGTCAACAATGGTGCCTTGTTTCTGAGGCAGACCATGCTTCCTCTAGGAGCATTCCTGGCTGTGGTGCTCCTAACTCCTGTCCCCTCACACCATCTCCACAAGGCCAACAGCAGTCCTCTCCTCAGGTCCACTCTCCTAACCCTACACTTTAGCACCCAGCCCCTGCAAGCATTGGTGAACACCCATCTCAGGCTCGGGTGCCCAGGGCAGACTCCCTAGGAGGCCCTGGCAGGGGTAGTGTACAGGCCTGCTGAGGCCTGCACAGCCAAAAGAGGCCTTGGCTTGAAGGGGGTCAAGCCTGCTCAGATAAGCACCCCTCCCAATGCCCACAGAAGCAGGGCCTGGTGGGTGGGGAAGGGTCTTGCAATGGTGGTCCCACCCTTTGTGCACCAATCAACAATTGTGCCTTGCTTCTATGGTGGCCTGGGCCTCCTCCACAAATTTTCCTACTTGTGGAGCTCCCCATTCCCTTCCCTTCAGGCTGTCTCCTTAAAGCCAACAGCTGTCCCCTCCCTGGGTCCATTCTCCAAACTCTACTTTCCAGCACCCAGCCCCACCCCTCACACTGGGAGACACGACTCAGGCTGGGGTGCACAGGGCTGTGGCATGTACCATGCACCTAGTTCCTGCTCTGTTCTGCCTTCCACAGACCAGTTGCTGAGCTCCTCTCCAATCCCCTGAAGATCCCTCTCTGTCCCAGCTGAGTCAGCCAATGTGACGGGGCTTCTCTGAGTGCAGGAACCTTTCCTTTCCTTCAACTCCACCCCACCACACACACACACAGGAGTGCTGCTCCCTTCCCATTTTCTCTTTTCTTTTTTTCATTCTTTCATCCTACCCAGTTGTGTGGGGATATTTATTGTCCTTTTAGTTGTCCAAGGTCCTTCACTAGTGTTCATCAGGTGCTCTGTGAGAGCTGTTCCATTTGTAGATGTATTCCTGATGTACTTGTGAGGAGAGGCAAACTCCATGTCCTCCTATTCCACCATCTTGACTCCTCGTCCTGTATCTTCTTTTATTAATTGATGACAATCACTAACAATATGCTTTGATTTCTTTATCATAATATTTTGTATATCTTCTACACATTTCTCTGTTTTGGTTAGCATGAGACATACATAAAAATATTGATATCCTATATTAAGCTAACTTCAGTTGCACAAATAAACTTTGTTCTATAACTTCTGCCTCTTCATATTTTATGTTTTAACATCACTATTTACATATTTTCTGTATTGTGTATCCGCTCTCAAATTACTGTCATTATAGTTTTTTTTATAAATTTATTTATTTATTTAATTTATTTATTGGCTGCATTGGGTGTTCGTTGCTGCACACAGGCTCTCTCTAGTTGCTGCGAGTGGGGGCTACTCTTCATTGTGGTGCATGGGCTTCTCATTGTAGTGGCTTCTCTTGTTGTGGAGTGCAGGCCCTAGAAGCATGGGCTTCAATAGTTGCAGCACATGGGCTCAGTAGTTGTGGCTCATGGGCTCTAGAGCACAGGCCCAACAGCTGTGGTGCATGGGCTTAGCTGCTCCATGGCATGTGGAATCTTCCCAGGGCAGGGCTTGAACCCATGTCCCCTTCATGGGCAGGCAGATTCCTTACCACTGTGCCACTTAGGAAGTCCTATAGTTATTTTTAATGTATTTGTATTTAACTTTAAATCTAGAGTTGTAAGGGAAGTATGCATTACCACTGAAATATTAGACAATCTGAATTTATATATTTACCATCATCAGTGAGTTTTATACATATACTTATATGTTTTTTACAGTATTAATTATAATCCTTTTATTTTCCTTTGAAGAATTCCCTTTAGCATTTCTTGATAAGTTAGGTCTAGTGGTGATGAACTCCTTCAACTTTTGCATTTTTTGGGGGAAAATCTTTATTTTTCCTTCAGGTCTGAAGGACAGTTTTGCCAAGTATAATAATCTTCATTGACAGTATTTTTTTCCTTTTAATATTTTGAATATATCATTCCCCACTCTCCTTGCTTGCAAAGTTTTTGTTGAGGAATTTCCCTATAGTTTTATGGGAGGTTACTTATATGTGTTGAGTCACTTCTCTCTTGCTGCTTTCAATATTCTCTTTTTTTCTTTTACTTTGGAAAATTTAATTATGTTTCTCAGTATATCCCTTTTCAGGTTCAACATATTTGGTGTCCTCTGGATCTCAAGGACATGAATATCCACTTCTCTGCCCATGTGTGGGAACTTTTTAACCATTATTGCTTTAAATGTATTTTCTGTTCCTCTGTTTTCCTTCTCCTTCTAGGATTCTATAATACTTATATATATTTTTCTTTTCATCTTGTTTTATGAATACTGTAGGCTTTTTTCCCCACTTTTTCATTTTTTAATTTCATTTTTCCCCATCAATGGGCAATTTCAAATGACATATCTTCTTGTTCATTAAATTTTTCTTTTACTTGAGTCTGCTGTTGAAGCTCTCTAATTCTTCAGTTCAGTTATTATATTCTACACCTCTAGGATTTCTGTTTGTTTCTGATGCTTTCTATTTCTTTGTTTATTCACTGTTTTCCTAATTTTGTTTAGTTGTCTATGTTCTTGTAGTTCACTAAACTTCTTTCAGGGATTTTTTTCTGAATTCTTTGTCAGATATTTCATGGATCACTATTTATGGTCAGTTATTGGAGCTTTATCAGTTTTCCTTGGTGGTATCATGTTTACCTGATTTTTTGTGATATTTCATTTCTTGCATTGATATCTGTGCATTTGAGTAAGCAATCTATTCATCAAGACATTACAAGTTCACTTTGGCAGTGACTCTCCTTCATCAGTCAGTTCACCTTAGGGTTCTGGATAATTCAGCTGGTAACATCTTTGGGTAGGTGTGGCTTGCTTTTGTCTCTTTTTTGGCAAGACCACTGCCTGAGCTCTGAGGTCACAGAGGCGCTGTTGGCTGGGAACAGTTAGATAGGACTATTGGCTTGGTTCCCTGCTCAAACATGGTTATAGGATGGGCTCCATTGTTGACTGGGTTCTCTGGTCAAGCTTTCTAGTCAGGAGCCACTGAATGCTATATTCAGAAGTTGGGCAGGGATATAAATTTGCTTCCTTTACTGGCAGTGTTGTAGAATTGGTTCCATAGCTATTGTGGTTTAATGGCTGGATTCTTGAATCAAGCAGTACTGTCCACTATACTCCCTGGCCAGATGGGCCTATCAGCTCAGCTCTGTAGATGGACAGTGTCACTGGTTGGGCTATCTGTTCAGGTTCCACTTAACTGTAAGATGGGCACATACATCTTACAGTTACACACTTCCTAGTTGTTATGGTTTGACTTTGTGGTTAGGTGGGGCTAGAGCCTGTATTTACCCATAGGTAGCACTTCAAATTTGCTTCCCAGTTTGGGTATGGTCATAGAACAAGTTACCCAGCTGGTATAACTAGTTGAACAGGGATCTGAATCATGCAGAACTTCCTGCTGAGTTCCCTGGACTGTAAAAAGCCACTAATTTGGCTGTGAAGGTGATCAGAGCTGCCAGCTGGGCTTCCTGCTTGGACACTACCATAAGTAGTGCTGGAGGATGTGCCACACAGCATCTCTGGTGATCTGGCTAGTCCACTTGGCCAGGCTGGATTGTAAGCTATATTCAGCTGTAGATGGGGCTTTCAATTCACTTCCTTGCTGGCACAAGGCCACAGAACAGGCTCCCAAGCAAGTGTGACTCACTGGTTGGTGATCTGAATCAGGCAGAACTGTCACCAAGCTCCCTGGCTTGGCTCTGCAGATGGGCAGAACCACTGGTTGGGGTTCCTATTAGAACAGCACTGTCAGTGGGACTATAGGATAGGCTATGAAGATTCCCATATTGTCTGATTAGGCTTCTTCTATGGGCAAGGCTAAAGGTGGTATTCAGCAATAGGCATGGCGATGAATTTGCTTCTCATGCCTGACAGGGCAGTAGAACAGGCTCCAAGGCCTGTATGATTTACTGGATGGGGACCTGAATTAGGCAGAACTGCACATTGAGCTCCTTAGCCAGATGGGTTCACTAGTGGGTCTCTGCAGATAGAAAGACTCCTGGTTAGGATCTCTATTCTTGTCCCCCTCTGAGGAGGAATGTGGTCCAAGCACCAATTGCTTTAAGTCTTGAAGCCCTTCTCTATCCCAGTTGGATTTCCACTAGTCAAGTTCTACAGATGCTCCCATGATCCCTGTGAAATGAGACCAAAGTGGGCCTCCTGGGAAGCATCCCACAATGTGGCAGGAGCTAGAGGTCAACTTGAGGTTTTTTTTTATCCCACTGGAGAAATTGTTGGCCTAGGGGGTCCTGTCAGTGTGGTATTTTCTTGGCCTAGGGGAGGGATGATGTGGTTAGAGTGTAGCTATTTGCCTTACTCTTTTAATGTGGTCTTTCTCATTCTCTGTGGAAAATAATGCTGCAATGAACATTGCGGTACATGTATCTTTTTGAATTATGGTTTTCTCCGGGTATACACCCAGCAGTGGTATTGCTGGGTCATATAGTAGTTCTACTTTTAGTTTTTCGAGGAACCTCCATACTCTTTTCCATAGTGGCTGTATCACTTTACAGTCCCACAAGCAGTGCAGGATGGTACCCTTTGCTCCACACCCTCTCCAGCATTTATTGTTCCTAGATTTTTTGATGATGGCCAATCTTACTGGTGTGAGATGATACCTCATTGTGGTTTTGACTTGCATTTCTCTAATGATTAGTGATGTTGAGCATCTTTTCATGTGTTTGTTGGCCATCTGTATGTCTTCTTTGGAAAAAACGTCTGTTTAGGTCTTCTGCCCATTTTTGGATGGGGTTGTTTGCTTGCTTGTTTGATATTGAGCTGCTTATATATTTTGGAGATAAATCTTTTGTCAGTTGCTTCATTGGCAAATATTTTCTCCCACGGTGAGGGTTGTCTTTTCATCATATTTATGGTTTCCTTTGCTGTGCAAAAGCTTTTGTTTCATTAGGTCCCATTTGTTTATTCTTGATTTTATTTCCTTTACTTTAGGAGGTGGGTCAAAAAAGATCTTCCTTTGATTTATGTCATAGAGTGTTCTGCCTATGTTTTCCTCTAAGAGTTTTATAGTGTCTGGCCTTACATTTGGGTCTTTAATGCATTTTGAATTTACTTTTGTGTATGGTGTTAGGGAGTGTTCTAAATTCATTGTTTTAAAAGTGGTTGTCCGGTTTTCCCAACACCACTTACTGAAGAGACTGTCTTTCCTCCATTGTATATTCTTGCCTCTTTTGTGGAAGATAAGGTGACCATATGTACGTAGGTTTATCTCTGGGAGTTCTATCCTGTTCCATTGACCTATATTTCTGTTTTTGTGCAAGTACCATACTGCCTTGATTACTGTAGCTCTGTAGTATACTCTGAAGCCAAGGAGTCTGATTCCTCCAGCTACATCTTTTTTATCAAAATTACTTTGGCTATTCAGGCTCTTTTGTGTGTCCACAGAAATTTTAGGATTTTTTGTTCTAGTTCTTTGAAAAATGCCATTGGTAATTTGATAGGGATTGCATCAAATCTGTAGGTTGTTTTGGGTAGTAGATTCATTTTCACAATGTTGATTCTTCTCATCCAAGAACATGGTATATCGCTCCATCTATTTGTGTCAACTTTGTTTCCTTTCATCAGTGTCTTAAATTTTCTGCATACAGGTCTTAGGTGGGTTTAGGCTGAGGTATTTTATTCTTTTTGTTGCAGTAGTAAATGTGAGTGTTTCCTTAATTTGTCTTTCTGAGTTTTCATTGTTGGTGTATAGGAAAGCAAGAGATTTCTGTGTATTAATTTTGTATCCTGCAACTTTGCCAAATTATTTGATTAACTCTAGTAGTTTTCTGGTAGCATATTTAGGATTTTCTGTATATACTATGATGTCATCTGCGGACAGCGACATTTTTGCCTCTTTTCCCATTTGGATTCCTTTAATTTCTTTTTCTTCTCTGATTGCTGTGACAAGGACTTCCAAAACTATGTTGAATAGTAGTGGTGAGAGTGGACATCCTTGTCTTATTCCTGATCTTAGAGGAAATGCTCTAAATTTTTCACCATTAAGGATGATGTTTGTTGTGGGTTCGTCACTGTAAATCATTATCATTCAATTTGTTAATATAGTCTATCAGATGGATTGATTTGCATATATTGAAGACTCCTCGAATTCCTGGGATAAGCCCCACTGGATCATGGTGGATGATGCTTTTAATGTGCTGTTGAATTCTGTTCACTAGTATTTGGTTAAGAATTTTGTCACCTATGTTCATCTGTGATATTGGCCTATAATTTTCTTTCTTTGTGACATCTTTGTCTGGTTTTGGTATCAGGGAGATGGTAGCCTCGTAGAATGAGTTTGGCAGTGTTCTTACCTCTGCTATATTTTGGTAGAGTTTGAGAAGAATAGGTGTTAGCTCTTCTCTAAATGTTTAGTAGAATTCGCCTGTGAAGCCATCTTGCTCTGGGCTTTCGTTTGTTGAAAAATTTTAAATCACAGTTTCAATTTCACTGCTTGTGATTGGTCTGTTCATATTTTCTATTTCTTTCTGATTCAGTCTTGAAAGTTTTCACTTTTCTAAGAATTTGTCTATTTCTTCCAGGTTGTCCATTTTATTGGCATATAGTTGTTTGTAGTAGTCTCTCATGATCCTTTGTGTTTGTGCAGAGTCAGGTGTTACTTCTCCTTTTTCATTTCTGATTCTGTTGATTTGTGTCTTGTCCCTTTTTGCCTGATGTTTCTGGCTGTTTATCAATTTTGTTTATCTTCTCAAAGAACCAGATTTTAGTTTTATTGATCTTTGCTATTGTTTCCATCATTTCTTTTCCGTTTATTTCTGATCTGATCTTTATAATTTCTTTCCTTCTGCTATGTTTGGGATTTTTTGTTGCTGTTGTTGTTCTTTCTCTAATTGCTTTAGATGTAGTCTATTCGAGGTTTTTCCTGTTTATTGAGGTAGGATTGTATTGGGAATGAACTTCCCTCTGAGAATTGCTTTTGCTGCATCCTATAGGTTCTGGGTAGTCGTGTTGTCAATGTTATTTGTTTATAGATATTTTTTGATTTCCTCTTTGATTTCTTCAGCGATCTTTTGGTTATTTAGTAGCGTGCTCTTTAGCCTCTATGTGTTTGTATTTTTTACAGTTTTTTTTTTCCTGTAATTGATATCTAGTCTCATAGCATTGTGGTCAGAATATATGCTTGATACAATTTCAATTTTCTTAAATTTATTGAGGCTTGATTTGTGACCCAAAATTTGATCTATCCTGGAGAATGTTTCATGTGTACTTGAGAAGAATGTGTAGTCTGTTGTTTTTGGATGGAAAATCTTATAAATATCAATTAATTCAATCTGCTCTAATGTGTCATTTAGAACCTGTGTTTCTTTATTTAATTTCTGTTCAGATGATCTGTCCATTGTTGTAAGTGGGGTGTTAAAGTCCCCTACTATTATTGTGTTACTATTGTTTTCCCCTTTTATGGCTGTTAACATTTGTCTTGTGTATTAGAGTGCTCCTATGTTGGGGGCATAAATATATACAATTGTTATATCTTCTTCTTGGATTAAGCCCTTTATCATTATGCAGTGTCTTTCCTTGTCTCTTGTAATAGTCTTTACTTTAAAGTCTATTTTTTTCTGATATGAGTATTACTGCTCCAACTTTCTTTTGATTTCCATTTGCATGTAATATATTTTTTCATCCTCTCACTCTCAGTCTATGTGTGTCCCTAGGTCTGAAGTATATTTTAGGCAGTGTATATATGGGTCTTGATTTTGTATCTATTCAGCCAGTCTGTGTCTCTTGGTTGGAGCATTTAATCCATTCACATTTAAGGTAATTATCATTATGAATGTTCCTATTACCATTTTCTTAATTGTTTTGGGTTTGTTTTTGTAGCTCTTTTCCTTTTCTTGTGTTTCCTGTCTAGAGAATTTCCTTTAGCATTTGTCATAAAGCTGGTCTGATGGTGCTGAATTCTCTTAGATTTTGCTTCTCTGTAAAGCTTTTAATTTCTCTTTCAAATCTGAATGTTATCCTTGCTGGCTAGATTAATCTTGGTTGTAGTTTTTTCCCTTTCATCACTTTAAATATATCCTGCCACACCCTTCTGGCCTGTAGAGTTTCTGCTGAAAGATCAGTTGTCTTATGGGGGTTCCCTTGTATGTTATTTGTTGCTTTTCCCTTGATGCTTTTAATATTTATTTCTATTTAATTTTTGATAGTTTGATTAATATGTGTCTCAGTGTGTTTCTTCTTGGGTTTATCCTATACAGGACTCTCTGTGCTTCCTGGACTTGATAGATTATTTCTTTTCCCATGTTAGGGAAGTTTTTCCCTATAATCTCTTCAAATATTTTCACAGACCCTTTATTTTTCTCTTCTTCTTTTGGGGCCCCTATAGTTAGAATTTTGGTATATTTAATGTTGTCCCAGAGGTCTCTGAGACAGTCCTCAATCCTTTTCATTCTTTTTTCTTTGTTCTTCTCTGTGTCAGTTATTTCCACCAATCTGTCTTTTGGGTCACTTATCCATTCTTCTGTCCAAGTTATTCTGGTCTGCATTCCTTCTAGAGCATTTTTAATTTCAGTTATTGTGTTGTTCATCATTGTTTTTTTGCTTTTTAGTTGTTATAGCTCCTTGTTAAACATTTCTTTCATTTGTCCCATCTGTGCCTCCATACTATTTCTGAGATCTTGGATCACCTTTGCTATCATTATCCTGGATTCTTTTTCAGTTAGACTGCCTATCTCTTCTTCATTCGTTTGGTCTTATGGGTTTTTACCTTCCTCCTTCATCTGCTGCATCTTTCTCTGTTTTCTCATTTTGTTTAAATTATTGTGTTTTTGGGTCTCCTTTCCTCAGGCTGCAGGTTTGTAGTTCTTCACTCTGTTGTCTGTTCCCATCAGGGAGGTTGGTCTAGTGGCTTGTGTAGGCTTCCTTGTGTGGGGGGGGAGGGGTCAGACTGGTGCCTGTATTCTTGTGTGTGAAGCTGCACTTTATCCTTCTGATATTCAAGGCCATGTCTGTTGGTGTGTTTTGGTGTGTCTGTACCCTTGGTATGACTATAGGCAGTCTGTCTGCTAAAGGATGGGGTTATGTTCCTGCCTTGATAGTTGTTTGGCTTGAGTTATCCAGCATCATAGCTTGATGGACTTTGAGTGGATTTGGGTTTTCGTATTGAGAATGAGGTCTCTGGTAGAGTTCTTGCTGATTACTATTCCATGGGGTTGGGAGTTCTCTGGTGGTCCAACATCCTGGACTCAGCTCTCTTGCCTTGAAGTCCAGGTCCAACCCTTGGCCAGGGCACCAAGACCCTGGAAGCTGCAGAGCCTGGATAAAAAGGAGGAAGAAGAGAAAAGAAAAAAAATGATGAAAAGAAAAGAACAGACAAAATCCCAAAACAGGTGGTAATAGCAACAGTAAGCATTCAAAATCACACAAAAAGATGTACACACTTGCACTCTCAAAAAGAGAAGAAAAGAGAAGAGAAAAAAAAAAAAGAAAAGAAAAATAGGGAAAAGAGAGAAGAGAGTAATCAAACCAATAAACAAACCCACATACGAATATATTCAGTAAAGGTTAAACTAACAAATACGTAAAACCAGGAACAAGCCAAACAAACCATGAAGTCCTCCAATACTTCTAGGTAGGTCTCTACACTTGCTGTGGTCACTGTGGAGAGCTCAGACTGTGATCTGGTCTTAGTCCTGCATCTATTTGCTGCCACATTCCACAGTTGCCCCCTAAGTCTACAGCCTCTATTATAGAAACACTCATCTGTTCAGGTAATCCACAGATACAGGGTCTATCAAGCCTTTTGTGTGTGTTGCAACTTCTCCTGCTGCTGTTTCTCTTTCACTTATTTTGTCCTACAGTTCCCAGGGATCAGTTTTGGTTTCAGTCCCATCTCTGCATGTGGGCTGCTCTCAGAGGTGAAAGAGGGAGATTGGGGCTCACTTGCAAATTCAGGCTGGGGGGAGGGAGGGATATGGCAGTCTAATTGAAATTTGCAGAAGTACTTGCAGCAGCAGAGGTCGGCCTGAGCCTGAAGTGTGCTGTGCATTCTCTGAGGGAATTTGATCCCAAATGTTGGGCCCTTGGTGTTGGTGGGCTGCTGTGGCTGCCAGAAGGGTGTGGCCAATGACCTGCCTTGCACACAGGACCCTTGGTGGCCATGGTGGCAGGCTCTGTGTTCCGATTTAACAGCCGGGACTCATGGTGGTGCTTGTGCAGGCACTTCTCTGCAGCCTGTGAGCTCATGGAGAAGGAAGCTCCTCTTGAGCACCCCGAAACAAAGGTCTCCTGCCTCTCCATCAGGCCCAGGCTTTTCCTCATACTCCCTCCCAGCTAGTTGTGGTGCAGTACCCCCTAGGCTGTTTTCACACAGCCAACCCCAGTTCTCTCCTTGGTGTCTGTTCTCCAAAGCCCAAACCCAGTCCCCACCCACCACTGCATGTGAGCAGACTAGCATCTCAGGCTGGGGAGTGCTGCTTGGCACTGATCTTCCATGTGGGAATCTGTCTTCTCTGCCCTCCATGCACCTGTTATTGCTCTCTCCTCTGGGGACTGCAAGGCTCCCCCAGTCTGTCCCCACTAGTGAGGGGGCTTCCTAGTGTGTGGAAGTTTTTCCCTCTTCACAGATCCCTCCCAGAGGGGCACGTTTCCCCAAGATTCCTTTGTTTCTTTTTTCTTTTTTCCCTTGTTTCTTTTCCACTACCCCATTACTTGGGGATTTTCTTGCCTTTTTGGGAGTCTGGGGTGCCCTGCCAGCATTTGGAAGGTGTTCTGTAGGAGCTTTTCCACACGTAGATATATTCCTGATGTATTTGTGGGGAAGAGAGTGATCTCCATATCTTACTTCTCTGCCATCTTCCAACCATTCCCCAAGCATATTGAATTTTCATCAAACATCTTTTCCAACCACAATGGTGTGAAACTAGAAATGAATTATAGGAAGAAAAGTTGGGAAAGAAAACCTCAAACACTTGGAAACTAAGCAACATGCTCTTAAAAAAAAAACAATGGGTCAACAAATAAACCAAAGAAATGATCCAAAATACCCTGGTACAATTGAAAATAAAAACACAATTTTCCAAAATCTATGGTATGCAGCCAAATCAATTCCAAGAGGGGAATTTATAGCAATACATGCCCACCTCAAGAAACAAGAAAAATCTCAAACAACATAACCCATCACCTAAAGGGACTAGGAAAGGAATGAACAAAGCCCAAAGTCAGCAGAAGCAAGGAAATAATAAAGATCAGAGTGGAAGTAAATAAAAGAGTCCACAATAATTAAACAGATCAATGAAAGCAAGAGCTGGAATTTTGTTAAGATAAAATTGATAAATTTCAGCCAGGCACATTAAGAAAAAAAAGAGAGGACCCAAATAAAGAAAATTAGAAATATCAAATATACAATCATAAGAGAATATCAATATAAAAAAATATGATCATAAGAGAATACTACAAGCAGTTTTATGTCAACAAATTGGACAACCGAGAATAAATGGATAAATTCCTAGAATCATATCAACTTCCAAGACTGAATCAGGAAGAAAGATAACTTGAGTAGTCAATTACTAGTATTGAAATAGAATCAGTAATAATAATAATAATAATAAAAGCTCCCACCAGAAAAAAGTTCAGGACCAATGTCTTCACAGGGGAATTTTACCAAACATACAAAGAAAAGTTAGTACCCATCCTTCAAAACTGATTCCAAAAAATTGAAGAGGAGAGAACACTCCCAAACTTATTCTCTGGGGCCAGCCTTATTTTGATACCAAACCTAGAAAAAGATACTGCAAAAAAGGGAAACTACAAAGCAATAATTCTTATGAATATTGTTTTAAAATAAAAAAAATACTATCAATTGAATTCAACAAACATAAAAAGCATCACATCAAGTTGAAGTTGGATTTGGGCTTCCTAGATGGCACAGTGATTGAGAATCTGCCTGTTAATGCAGGGGACATGGGTTCCATCCCTGCTCCAGGAAGATCCCACATGCCATGGAGCAACTAAGCCCATGTGCCACAACTATTGAGCCCATGTGCTGCAACTACTGAAGCCCACGTGCCTAGAGCCCATGCTCTGCAATAAGAGAAGCCATGGCAATGAGGAGCCCATGCACCAAAACGAAGAGTAGCCCCCACTCACCACAACTAAAAAGAAAGCCTGCATGCAGCAAAAAAGACCCAACACCGCCAATACAATAAATAAATAAATAAATTAAAAAAAGATGAATTTGGATTTATTCCAGGGGCCAGGGATAGTTTAATATTCACAAATCAATCAATGTGGTACACCAAATTAAGAAAAGGAAGGATAAAAATCACATGACCATCTGAATAGATTCAGAAAAAGCATGTGACAAAATTAAACATCCATTAATGATAAAAACTCTCAATAAATGTGGTATAGAGGAGCTCTATCTCAACATAATGAAGATCATCTATGACAAAGCCCCAGCTACCATCATACTCAATGGTGAAAAGCAGGAAGCATTTGCTCTAAGGTCAGGAACAAGACAAAGACTTGTTCAATATTTCTATTTAATGTAATATTGGAAGTTCTAGCCAAAGCTCTCAGACAAGAAAAAGAAATAAAAGGCATATAAATTGCAAAGCAAAACATAAAACTGTCACTATTTGCACACAATACTATATACAGAAAACCTTGAAGATTTCATGAAAGGAAGATAAAACTAAGAATTAAATCAGTAAAGTTTCATGATAAAAGATTAATATACAGAAAGAAATTTGTTGTTTTTCTATATAATAATAATGAGTTATTAGAAAGACAAATCAAGAAAACAATCCCACTTTTAATCACATCAAAAAGAATAAAATACCTACGAATAAACTTAACCAAAGAGGGAAAAGACCTATACTCTGAAAACTTTAGGATATTGATTAAGGAAATTGAATATGATTCAAATATATGGAAAGATAACCTATAGTAATGGATTTTTAGAATTAATGTTAAAATATTCATACAACCCAAAACAATCTACAGATTTAATGCATTCTTTATCAAAACACCCATGGTATTTTTTGCAGAAAGAGAACAAATAATCTTAAACTTTTTATGAAACCATGAAGGACTATAAATATCCAAAACATTCTTTACAATAAAGTACAAAGCTGGAGGTATCATGCTCCCTGACTTCAGACTATACTACAAAACTACAGTAATCAAAATAGTATGGCACTGGCACAAAAACCAGATATATAGATTAATTCAACAGAATAGAGACCACAGAAATAAACCAACACACATATAGTCAATTAACCTATGACAAAGGAGGGAAGAATATACAACGAGGAAAAGACAGTTTCTTCAATAAATGGTGCTGTAAAACTGGACATCTACATGTAAAAGAATGAAATTAGAACATTTTCTAACACCATACACAAAAGTAAACTCAAAATGGATCAAAGACCTAAATGTAAGGCCAGACAGACACTATAAAACTCTTAGGGGAAAACATAGGCAGTACACTCTTTGTCATAGTTCTTAATAATATCTTTTGTATCTATCTCCTCAGGGAAGGTATACAAAAGCAAAAATAAACAATTTGGAACTAATCAAAATTAAAAGCTTTTGCACAGCAGATGAAACCATCAATAAAATGAAAAGGCAACCTTTTGAAGGGAAGAAGATATTTTCAAATGATACTTCTGATAAGGGGTTAATATCCAAAATATTCAAAGAACTCATATAACTCTATATCAAACAACCCAATTTAAAAATGGGCTGAGGGCTTCCTAGGCGGCACAGTGGTTAAGAATCCGCCTGCCAATGCAGGGGACATGGGTTCGATCCCTGCTCCAAGAAGATCCTACATGCCACGGAGCAACTAAGCCTGTGCACCATAACTATTGAGCCTGAGCTTTAGAGCCCATGAGCCACAACTATTGAGCCCGTGTGCTGCAACTACTGAAGCCCTTGCATCTAGAGCCCATGCTCCACAACAAGAGAAGCCACGGCAATGATGAGCTCATGCACTACAACGAAGAGCAGCCCCCACTCAACACAACTAAGCCTGCGCACAGTAAAAAAAAAAAAAAAAGTGGGCTGAAAACCTGAATAGATATACAGATGGTCAGCAGGGACAGGAATTGATGAACAACATCACTAATCATCAGGGAGATGCAAATCAAAATCACAATGAGATGTCACCTCACATCTTTCAGAATGGATATTGATAAAAAGACAAGAAATAACATGTGTTGCTGAGAATTTGGAGAAAGGGAACACTAGTACACTGTTGGTTGCAATGTAAATTGGTGCATCCACTATGAGATATATTATGGGGGTTTCTCAAAAAGTTAAAAATGGAACTAACATATTTCACTCCTGGATATATATACAAAGAAACTGAAAACACTAATTCAAAAACATATATGCAACCCAATGTTCATAGCAGCACTATTTACAATAACCAAGATATGGAAGCAATCTGTCCATCAACAGATAAGTGGATATATACACAATGGGATATTACTTAGCCATAAAAAAGATTGAAATGTTTCTAGCAACAATATGTATGGATCTGGAAAGTATTACCCATAGTGAAATAAATCAGGCATAGAAAGGCAAATGCTGATATATGGAATCTAATAGATAAAACAAATGAACCAATATAACAAAACAGAAACTGACAGATACAGAGAACAAACTAGAGTTTACCTGCGGGGAGAGGGGTGTGTGAAAGGTGAAGAGAGGGAAGGGAACATAGAGGTACAAACTGCTAGGTATAAAATAAATAATTTACAAGGATGTATTCTATAGCACAAGGAATATAAACAATTTTTATAATAATTATATAAAATATAATCTATAAAATATCAAATCACTATGTTGTACACCTGAAACTAATATAACATTGTAAATAAACTATATTTCATTAAAAATTTAAAATATATAAATGAAGTGGTAAGTAGTAGAAAAACATTTTTTTCTTTTCCTTAAAAGCAGTGTTACTATTAAATATAATTTTACTATCATTTTTAGTTTAAGGTTTCATTTTAGGGATTCTTTTTAGTATTTTTATACCCATTTATCAGATTATGGAAATTTGTTCCTAATCCTAGTCTACAAATACATTTTCCTTGTTTTATTATTTTATGAATGAGAGTTGAACTTTATCTAAAGCTTTTCCTACAGCTAAATTATGTCTAAATTTTATTGAGATGGTATTATGATTTTTTCTCTAATCTGTTAATGTGGCAAATACTATTAACTGATATCTAACATTAAATCAACCCTCTTATCCTGAATAAATCTAAACTGATCATGATGATCTTTTTGATACTTTGCTGAATTTGATTTGCAAATATATTGATTAGTATTTTTTGCATGTATACTCATTAGTAATATTGGCTTGAAATTTTATTTTTGCATATTGTCCTTTTCATGTCTTGGAATTGAGGCTATCCAACCCATAGTATGATTAGAGAGATATGAAGTGCTATTTCTACTCACCCCAACATGTCTCACCCCAAATGTATGGGTTTTCTGTGTCAAGCAATTATCCAGTTTCTCTGCAGACACAAACTGAATGTTCTACAAGTCAATTAAATTTTGATATTAACTTCTTGTAGTTAGTGCAGACTCCACAGTTTAAGGGCTCAGTCCCACAAGACTGTGTCCATACCATGCCCCCAAACTTCAGATGCCAATTGCAAGTAGTGAATTCCTAGGTTGTTCACAGGTCTATCCAATTTGGCTATAAATTGGTGTTCCTACAACCACCTCCTCAGGTTTGGTAATTTGGTAGAAAATGCTCTCAGAACTCAGGGAAAGCAGTTTATTATTACTGTTTGCTTATGAAAGATACATCTCAGAACAGCCAAATGGAAGAGATGGTTAGAGAAAGGTATGGGAATGGGCACAGAGCTTCCATGCCCTTTCTGGGCATGTACCCTCCCACCACCTCAATGTGTTCACAAACCCAGAAGCCCATCAAATCTTGTTGTTCAAGAGTTTCTGTGGTGCTTACTCTCCAGCCCCTCTTCCCCTTCATGGAAGTTGGTGGGTTGGACTAAAAGTTCCAATCCTCTAATCACTTGGTCTTTCTGATAAGCAGCCCCATTTTGAAGTCATCTAGGGGCTCCACCCTGTCACCTTATTAGCATCAGATGTGATCGAAAGGGGATCATTATGAATAACAACAGATATTCCTATCACTCAGAAAATTCCAAGGGTTTTAGGAAATATGTGGCAGGAACTGAGGATAAAAACCAAATGCATTTCTTATTATACCACAAGAATACAGTTGTTTAAATTTTTACTTATTTGTTCCTCAAATAAGAACAAATACAGCATTTGTCTTTATTAGAATGCTGTAGTAAAATTGCCTGGATCTAGGGTTTCTTTGTGGGAACAATTTGAATGAGAGATCCAACTTCCCTAATGTTTATTAACACTAATCAGATATTCTATTTCTAATTGATTCCATTTCAGTAAGTTATATTTTTAAGAATTTATTCACGCCAAATAAATTTTCATATTTTTGCATAAACTTAATAATATTCTATTATCTTTTTAATGTTTTTGCATCTGTAACTATTAAATGTTTCCATTCTTAAAACTGTTATTTTATATATCTTGCCAGAGGTTTGTCAATATCGTTAGCCTTTCAACAATCTTTGACATTGTTGACACTGTAATTTGTTTTATGAATTTCAATTATTCTCTTTATTATTCTTTTACTACTACTTTGTTTTTATTCTGTTGCTCTTTTTCTAACTCCTTAAATTGATTGGCTAGTTTGTTAAGTTTTAAGCTTTCTTTTTTCCTATTATAAGCACATAAAGCTATAAAATTTGCTCTGATTATTGCTTTAAATACATCTCATAATTTTAAGTGTAACTTTGCTATCATTATTTATATCCAAACATTTTATATTACCCATTACACTATCTTCTTTTACCTATGACCTGTTTCTTAATTTCTAAATTTATAGGTATTTTCTATCATGTTATTGTGATATTTAAAAATGTATTATGAATTATAACTGTTATTGGGGTTTAAGAATATGGCCTATATGTTATAAATGCTTTAAATTTGACCATTTGTAGTCATGTTTTCCTCAAAACCCATGAGGGCATCACCTCTCCTGTGAAGTCTTTCCTGCCTGCTCTGCCCTACGCAACTGATTATTCTCTACATTGTATCCCCCCATTATCCTTAATACCATATTATCAAACTTTATCTGCAATTATTTTTTATTTCAGTCCACCATTCTATGAACCTATAAAGAAGTCAAAGGTGAGGCCTACTATTTATTCATTTTTATATCCCAAAGCATAGGACTCAGCTGTCTCAGTCATTTGCAGCAACAGGGTCCTGTGATGGTTTGGTCGCTGCTCCTTGTCTGGGCATTTACTGATGATGTCTGTGGCCAATGAGTTTGAGATCCCTTCACTTGGCTCCTTCAGGCCTGGCAGGTTCTTTGTCCTGAATTGGCCCTCCTTCAGCTCTCACTAGCACAGCACATCCGTCTGAGGTCTGCATATGACTCCCACTTGATTTCTATTCCAGAGAATTATCCTGTAGCCCTTAGTTTCTGCCTCATCAAGCTTGGAATACCCATTCTGAGTGCTGCCTGCTGGCATATCAGCCACCTTCCATGTACTTCCACAATGCACAGGGGAGTTTCTAGAAATTTCCATGCCACACACAGAAGCCAAAACAGAGTCTGGAAAGCCAACTCAGACCAGTGCCACTATAAAGCACAACTCTAGGAGACAAAACATTTCCATCAAATTCAAAGTGCATGGTGGCCTATAGAATTGTGCCATTCACAAACTGCATGGCTGTAAGTGGTGACTCAGACTCCAGTCTTCTTCTGCCTGATCCCACCACAGTGACAATATTTTTTCTGATACAGAGGGCTTCCTACAGTTAAGTCAGCTTCCTACAAGTCTCCTTTCTATTTTCCTCTCAAATTATCTAATATGTTCCTTCCTCAGGATTTTAACCTTGATTGGTAATGGGATAATAAGAGTAGAGCCACAACCCAAGCGACTTAATGCTGTTCTGCTTTTGCCTCTTTCTGTTTCCCTTGCCCACAAAACAGCAAGGAAAAAGGGACAAGCTTTTTATTTCTTCCAATTTTCCTACACTTTCCATACATCGCGCCCTAATTCTTCATGGAGACACTATGCCTTAAAGTAAAGAGGTAGACTTTCTAAATTACAAAGGAAATCTCTGGTTATCAGGCTTAGATCTTCTTGTGGGAGCAAGAAAACTGAGGCACTCCTTCTCTAATACTGCCTCATTTAAGCATATTGCTTTTCTCTGGACTAGTAAAGTCTTACTCTGCATGTCAAAAACTCACTGTCGATAGTTACCCTAAGGCATAAGGATGAGCAGTCGACTATGGCCTGGCTGCTTGGGTTCACATTATAATTGTACTACCTTGTAGGGCTATTGTGAGGATGGAAGAAACATATATAAAGCACAGAACATATAGTAGTGTGTATATGTCAATCCCAATTTATCCCTCCTCCCACCTCCTCCCCCCTTGGTAACCATAAGTTTGTGACTCTATTTCTGTCTTGTAAATAGGTTCATTTGTACCATTGTTTAATTTCACATATAAGTGATATCATATGATATTTGTCTTTCTCTTACTTCACTCAGTATGACAATCTCTAGGTCTATCCATGTCGCTGCAAATGCCATTATTTCCTAAAATAGATAATGAAGGAGAACCTACCATATAGCACGGGGAACCCTACTCAATACTCTATAATGACCTATATAGGAATAGAATCTAAAAAAGAGTGGAGAAAATACATATGAGAAAAGAGAAAATATATGTTAGATAAGCTCCATTCAGGCATAAGTTATGGTATCATTGGCCTTGAGTTCAATGTTGATAAGCCAACCATATATATTAAATAAAGGATCTTTAAACAAAAACAAAATAAGAATATGTATTGATTGGTTGATGAAAATATTGTGACTAGAGATTCACAGGAACCCAATCCTGTGTTTCCTCTAGAAACAATTCTTTACTATTTGCTACTTCAGTGTTCTAAGAAACTGATAGAAGTACCATGAAAATGAGAATTGATTGTATATCCATATATATATGGATATATATGTGTATATGTACATGCATATACAATACACATTTGACCCTTGAACAGTGTTGAGGTTAAGGGCACTCATCATTCACATAGTTGAAAATCCACATATAACTTTACAGCCAGCCCTCTGTATATGGGGTTCTGCAACTGCAGACCCATCCAACCACAGATTAAGTAGTACTGTAGTACATTTAGTAAAAAAAAAAAAAAAAGTGTATGTAATTATTTCTAAAAAGTATTCTGTGTGGTCTTGAAAAGAATTCATATTCTGAATTTGCATAATATATATAATTATATATGTAAATATATATACATATATATTAAATATAAACAAATATACATGCAAATAAATATATAGACATGTTGTTTTATATATAGATATAAATATATATAGATATGCATAAATGTATATATCATTTTTCACACACATGTAAATTGTGCTGCTCATCCTGTTGTCTGCTTTTTCTATAAGTTATTGAGAGAGAAGTTAAAATCACCCACAATGATTATGAATTTATTGTTCCTTGTGTTTGTCAATGTTTACTGTACATTTTGTTACAATTTTAAAAGTTTTATCCTATTTCTTCTATTCTAAGATTTTCACATCACCAAAATCAATATATGTCTAATAATTGATAGCAAATTAAAATAATAATTAGCAACATTCTTAAACTATTTTTACAATCTGGCACATTGATTGATGTATCCTACAATTTTTATAATTCCTGATTTGATGAAATACGGTGTGTCATCATTGTGAAGTTAAACTTCTATCAATATATAGCAATCTTTATGTTCCATAATGCTTTTATCTATTTATTTCTGGTATTACTATAGCTATGCCATATTACTGTTGATTAGTATTTATTCAGAATATATTTTTCCTTATGTTTTATATATGTATCTTATAAACAGCTTGTAATTAATCTTAAATTTTAGTCTGACATTCTTTGCCTTTTAAATTACATGAAGTATTAATTCAAGTTATTTTTATTGGTACTTACTGATATTTTTGGATTTTTCCCCATTTTATTCTGTACTCCTAATTGTTTCACTTTTTCAGTTTTTTTCTTTTTTTTTTTCTTTTAGATTATTATTCATTTTTTCTCTTGGCATTTTTCACTCTACTAGGAAGTTAAATTCTCTATTTCTATTTCTTTAGCTGCTGTTCTAGAAAATTTTAAAGCTAGTCCTAACTTTGGCAAAATTAATCATTATCTTTACCATCCACCTGAAAAATATAAGGACCTCAGAACATTGCAATTCTATTCTCCACTACTGGCATATTTGATTTTTATCATGTGTGTTAGATTTATCTTTGTTTTAAACACATAAGATGCTGTTGTTGTTTTATACAATTAGTATTTTTTTAATTTATTCACATATTTACAACTTATTTCATCTTTATTTCTTATTGCTTTTCAGATGTTCTATCTGTAATGATTTCACTTAGGCTTGGAGAACATTCTCTACACTACTTTTTTTTTTTTTGTATGGGTCTATTGATGGCAAACTTTTTCACTTTTTGTTTGCTAAAAATGTCTTTATTCTGACTTTCAAAGATTCCTTTGTCAGATATAAAATCTTGAATTGATGGATTTTGTTTGTTTTACTTTGTTGTTGGTGGTAGTGTTGTTATTCTCTCAGCAAAACAAAGATATAAATCCACTGTTACTTGGCTTCCATGTTAGTATTGAAAAGTTAACTATCAGTGATATTATAGTTTTTTTCTAAGAGCAATCAATATATATTTTTTGTTGCTTCTAATATTTTTCTATTACTTTTTTTTAAGCTCTTTATTGGAGTATATTTACTTTACCCTGTTGTGCCGGTTTCTGCTGTACAACAGAGTGAATCAGCTGTATTTATACAGATATCCCGATATCCCCTCCCTCCTGTGACTCCTTCCGACCCTCCCTATCCCACTCATCTTAGTCATCACCAGTCATTGAGTTGATCTCCCTGTGTTATGCAGCCACTTCCTACTAGTTATCTATTTTACATTTGGTGGTGTATATATGTCAATGCTATGCTCTCTCTTCATCCAGAAGTCAAGTCTATTTCTGTTATTTCCTACAACTGATATGACTTGGTGAAGATTTTATTGTATTTATTGTCCTTTACATTCCTTCAGTTTTAATATATAAATTTATATATTTTATCACTTTTAAATTTTCTTCACTATTATATCTTTATATACTGATTCTGTACATTTTTTTCTCTTCTATTATGGTACTTCAATTGGATCTGTTAGTCCTTCTCAATTTGTCTCTTAACCTCTAAAATTTTTTTTTAAATCTTTTTGTCTCTCTGCATTGCATTCTTGATAATTTCTTCTGTTCTGGCATCCTTGTCACTAATTCTCTCTTCAGCTCTGGTCAATTTGCTTCTAAACCTATCATAGTTTTTTTTTTTAATAAATTTATTTATTTATTTATTTATTTATTTATTTATTTATTTTATTGGCTGTGTTGGGTCTTTTTTGCTGTGCACGGGCTTTCTTTTAGCTGTGGTGTGTGAGGGCTACTCTTCATTGTGGTGTGCGGGCTCCTCATTGCCATGGCTTCTCTTGTTGTGGAGCACAGGCTCTAGGCGCTTGGGCTTCAGTAGTTGCAGCACATGGGCTCAATAGTTGTGGCTCATGGGCTTGGTTGCTCTGTGGCATATGGGATCTTCCTGGAGTAGGGATCGAACCCGTGTCCCCTGCATTGGCAGGCAGATTCTCAACCACTGCGCCACCTAGGAAGCCCTATCATAGGTTTTTAATTTAATTATTTAATTTTTTATTTCTAGAACTTATGATTCATTTTTTTTAAACTTTAAAATATTCTCTCACATTTTACAATATCATTTTTCAATCTTTAAATTATTTATTTTTATTTTTTTATTTATGTATCTTTTTAAACTCTTTATTGGAATATATTTGCTTTACACTCTTGTACACCTCTCTGAGGTACACCAAAGTGAATCATCTGCATCTACACACATATCCCCATATTCCCTCCCTCCTGTGACTCCCCCCCACCCTCCTGGTCCTGGCCCTCCAAGGCATCTCCCATGAAGTTGATCTCCTTTTGTTATACAGCAACTTTTTAATTCTTATACTGTATTATGCATTTTATAATTCCATTTTCTGAAATCTTGATGACTCTAAGTCTGTTGCCTATTATTTCTGCTGGTTATACACATGGTATCTTTTTTCTTTATATACTTTAGGATTTTTGAGTATGGAGTTTTATTTCTAGAACCTTATCTATGAGAATTATTTGAGCTTGTGGTTATATTTTGTTTTGACTTCCTTCCCATTATTATCAGGAGATACTTCATGCAATTTCAAACTTTTAAATTTTATTAGACTTGTTCTTGTAGTAAGGTGGGTGGACCTAGAGTCTGTCATACAGAGTGAAGTAAGTCAGAAAGAGAACAAATGTCATATGCTAACACACATGTATGGAATTTTTTTAAAAAATGGTATTGATGAATTCAGTGGTAGAGGAAGAATAAAGATGCAGATGTAGAGAACAGACTTGAGGACATGGGGAGGTGAGGAAGGAGAAGATGGAACAAAGTGAAAGAGTAGTAATGACATTTATATACCACCAAATGTAGAATAGATAGCTAGTGGGAAGCAACTGCCTAACACAGGGAGACCAACCTGTTGATTGCTGATGACCTAGAGGGGTGGGATAGGGAGGGTGGGAGGGATGCTCCAGGAGGGAGGCTCAAGAGTGAGGGGATATGGGAATATATGTATAAATACGGCACATTCCCTTTGTTGTACAGCAGAAACTGACACAAAAGTGTAAAGCTATTATATTCCAATAAAAAAAAATTTGTTCTAGTATATGATTGATCCTAGATAATGTTGCATATGCACTTGAGAAAGATGTGTATTCTTATTTTTTGGGGTGAAGTGTCCTCTATATGTTTTTATTATTCAATTGTTCAAGTCCTCTATTGCTTTAGTATTCTTCTGCCTGGTTCTATCCAATATTGTAAGTGGGGGCATTGGTCTCCTTTCACTTATTGTAGAGTTGTCTATTTCTCCCTTCAATTCTATCAATGTTTGCTCCGTATATTAGGAAGTTCTGATGATTGTGTAAGTATATTTGTAATTATTGAATTTCATTGATGGAATTGACCCATCTATCATTACATAATGTCCTTCTATATTTTTTGTAATAATTTTTGACTTAAAGTAGATTTGCCTGGTTTTAGTATAGCTATTTGTGTTCTCTTTTGTTTACTATTTTCAAGGAATATATTTTTGCATCCTTTCATTTTCAACGTAGATGTGTCTTTAGATCTAAAATAGATCTCTTATAGATGGTATATAGTAGGATTCTGTTTTTTTTTTAATTAATTCTGCCAATCTATGTCTTGTTGGGGAGTTTAAATTAAAAGTAATTACTGATTGGGGTAGATTTATTTTTAACATTTTAATATTTACTTTCTGTAAGCATAATAGTTTTCTTTTGGATCCCATTTCCTCCATTACTGCCTTCCTTATTGATTAGTTGATTTTTTTGGTAGTGACTTTTTTTATTCCCTTTGTATTTCTTTTTATGTATACTCTATAGATATTTACTTTTGATTACATGAGGATTACATATCACATACTAATATTAAAATAATATATTTTAAACTGACACCAACTAATCTTCAGTCATATGTAAAAACAGCACTCTATTTAGGGCTACATTGGGTCTTAGTTGCAACACATGGGATCTTCATTGAGGCATGCAGGATCTTTCAATGTGGTGCATGGGCCCTTCATTGCAGCATACAGGCTTCTGTCTAGTTGTGGCTTGAGTGTTTTCTCTTCTTTAGTTGTGGTGTGTAGGTTCCAGTGTGCATGGGCTCTGTAGTTTGTGGCACAGATTCTCTCTAGTTGAGGTGTGCAATTTCAGTAGTTGTAGCACACGGGCTTTGTTGCCCCGTGGCATGTGGGATTTTAGTTCCCTGACCAGGGATTGAACCTGCGTCTCCTGCATTGGAAGGCAGATTCTTTACCACTGGACCACCAGGGAAGTCCCAAAAAACAGTACTCCTTTAATGCTCTAACCTTCCTCATGTTGTTATTGCTGTTAAAATTAATTCCTTATATGTTGTGCACCTCTTTATATAGGTTTATAATTATGTCTTTCAAAACTGGCAGAAAAATAAAAAGTGGAGTTAAAAATCCAAAATTATGATCATACTGATTTTTATATCTGACCATGTATTTACCTTTACAGATGACCTTTATATTTTTGTGTGATTGAAGTTATTTTCTCTTTTATCTCAACTTGCATGATTCGATTTATCACATTCCCTATAGGGCAAATGTAGTGATAATTAGTTCTCTCCTATATTTGTGTATCTGGGAATGTCTTAATTTCTGCTTCATTTTTGAAGGACATATGAAGGATATACGATTTTAAGATTGTACATTTTAAGAAGGTTTTTTTTCTCTCTCAGTGCTTTAAATATATTATCTAGAAGATTTCTAGCCTATGTTTTTTTGCATCCCACCCAACCACCCCCCCACCTCGTTTTCCCCACTTGGTGTCCATATGTTTGTTCTCTACATCTGTGTCTCTATTTCTGCCTTGGAAACTGGTTGATCTGTACCATTTTTTAATATTCTGCATATATGCATTAATATATGATATTTGTTTTTCTTTTTCTGACTTACTTCACTCTTAATGACAGTCTCTAGGTCAATCCATGTCTCCACAAATATTCCAATTTCGTTCCTTTTTATGGCTGAGTAATATTCCATAGTACATATGTACCACATCTTCTTTATTCATTCAACTGTTGATGGACATGTAGGTTGCTTCCATCCCCTGGCTATTGTAAATAGTGCTGGAATGAATATTTGGGTGCATGTGTCTTTTTGAATTATGGTGTTCTCTGGGCATATGCCCAGTAGTGGGATTGCTGGGTCATATGTAATTTTATTTTTAGTTTTTCAAGGAACCTCCATACTGATCTCCATAGTGGCTGAATCAATTTACATTCCCACCAAAACTGCAAGAGGGGTCCCTTTTCTCCACACTCTCTCCAGCATTTACTATTTGTAGATTTTCTTTTTTTAATAAATTATTTATTTATTTATTTATTTATTTATTTATTTATTTATTTATTTTATTGGCTGTGTTGGGTCTTTTTTGCTGTGCATGGGCTTTCTTTTTAGTTGCAGTGAGTGGGGGCTACTCTTCATTGTGGTGCATGGGCTCCTCATTGCTGTGGCTTCTCTTGTTGCAGAACATGGGCTCTAGGCACTTGGGCTTCAGTAGTTGCAGCACATGGGCTCAATAGTTGTGGCTCATGGGCTCTAAAGCACAGGCTCAATAGTTGTGGTGCACCAGCTTAGTTGCTCCACAGCATGTGGGATCCTCCTGGAGCAGGGATCGAACCCATGTCCCCTGCATTGGCAGGCGGATTCTCAACCACTGCACCATCTAGGAAGTCCTATTTGTAGATTTTCTGATGATGCCCGTTCTAACCACTGTGAGGTGATACTCATTGTACTTTTGATTTGCATTACTCTAATAATTAGTGATGTTGAGCCTCTTGGCTCATGTGCCTCTTGGCCATCCATTTGTCTTCATTGGAGAAATGCCTATTAAGGTCATCTGCCCATTTTCTGATTGGTATATATATATATATATATTTAGCTGCATGGACTGTTTATATATTTTGGAGTTTAATCCTTTGTCTGCTGATTCATTTGCAAATATTTTCTCCCATTCTGGGCATTGTCTTTTCATCTTGCTTATAGATTCCTTTACTGTCCAAAAGGTTTTAAGTTACATCAGGTCCCACATATTTATTTTTATTTTTATTTCCATTACTCTAGGAGGACAATCAAAAAAGATCTTGCTGTGATTTATGTCAAAGACGGTTCTTCCTATGTTCTCCTATATGAGTTTTATAGTGTCTGGCCTTACATTTAGGCCTTTAATCAATTTTGAGTTTATTTTTGTATATGGTGTTTTGGAGTGTTCTAATTTCATTCTTTTACACATAGCTACCCAGTTTTCCTAGCACCACTTAATGAAGAGGCTGTCTTTTCCCCATTGTATATCCTTGCCCCTTTGTCATAGATTAGTTGACCATAGTTTATCTCTGGGATTTCTCTCCTGTTCCATTGATCTATATTTCTGTTTTGGTGGCAGTACCACATTGTCTTGATTACTGTAGCTTTATCATAAAGTCTGAAGTCAGAGAGACTCACTCCTCCAGCTCTGTTTTTTCCCCTCAAGACTGCTTTGGCTGTTCAGGTTCTCTTGTGTCTCCATACAGATTTTAGGATTTTTTGTTCTAGTTCTGTGAAAAGTGACATTGGTAATTTGATAGGGATTGCATTGAATCTGTAAGTTGCTTTGGGTAGTATAGTAATTTTCAGAATGTTGATTCTTCCAATCCAAGAACATGGTATGTCCCTCCATCTGTTTTTGTCATCTTTAATTTGTTTCATTAGTGTCTTATAGTTTTCTGAGTACAGGTCTTTTACCTCCTTGGTTAGGTTAATTCCTAGGTATTTTATTCTTTTTGTTGCAATGGTGAATGGAATTTTCCTTAATTTCCCTTTCTGATCTTTCATTGTTGGTGTATAGAAATGCAAGAGATTTCTGTGTGTTAATTTTGTATCCTGTAATTTTACCAAATTCATTGATTAGCTCATGTAGTTTTCTGGTGGCATCTTTAGGATTTTCTATGTATAGTATCATGTCATCTGCAAAGAGTGACAGTTTTAATTCTTTTCCAATTTGGATTCCTTTTATTTCTTTTTCTTCTCTAATTGCTGTGGCAAGGACTTCCAAAACTGTGTTGAATAGTAGTGGTGAGAGTGGACATCCTTGTCTTGTTCCTGATCTTAGAGGGAATGCTTTCAGTTTTTCACCATTGAGATTGATGTTTGCTGTGGGTTTGTCATATATGGCCTTTATTATGTTGAGGTAGGTTCCTTCTATGCCCACCTTCTGGAGAGGTTTTATCATAAATGGGTGTTGAATTTTGTCAAAAGCTTTTTCTGCATCTATTGAGATGATCATGTGGTTTTGGCCCTTCAATTTATTAATATGGTGTATCACATTGATTGATTTGCATATATTGAAGAATCCTTGCATTCTAGGGTTAAACCCCATTTGATCATGGTGTATGATCCTTTTCATGTGCTTTTGGATTCTGTTGGCTAGTATTTTGTTGAGGATTTTTGCATCTAAGTTCATCAGTGATTTTGGCCTGTAATTTTCTTTCTTGTAGTATCTTTGTCTGATTTTTGGTACCAAGGTAATGGTGGCCTCATAGAATATCTTCTGGAGTGTTCCTCCTTCTGCTATATTTTGGAAGAGTTTGAGAAAGATGGGTGTTAGCTCTTAACTAAATTTTTGATAGAATTCACCTGTGAAGCCATCTGGTCTTGGACTTTTGTTTGTTGGGAGATTTTTAATCACAGTTTCAATTTTATTAGTTGTGATTGTTCTGTTCATATTTTCTATTTATTCCTGATTCAGTCTTGGAAGCTTATACCTTTCTAAGAATTTGTCCATTTCTTCCAGGTTGTCAATTTTATTGGCGTATAGTTGCTTGTAGTAGTCTCTTATGATGCTTTTTATTTCTGCAGTGCCCATTGTATCCTCTCCTGTTTCATTTCTCATTTTATTGATTTGAGTCTTGTCCCTCTTTTTCTTGAAGAGCCTTGCTAAAAGTTTAACAATTTTGTTTATCTTCTCAAAGAACCAGCTTTTAGTATTATTGATTTTTGCTATTGTTTTCTTTGTTTCTATTTCATTTATTTGTGCTCTGATCGTTATGATTTCACTCCTTCTACTAACTTTGGGTTTTGCATGCACTACTTTCTATAGTTCCTTAAGTGTAAGTATAGATTGTTTATTTGGGATTTTTCTCGTTTCTTGAGGTAGGTTTGTATTCCTATACAATCCCTTTTAGAACTACTTTTGCTACATCCCATAGGTTTTGGATCATTGTGTTTTCATTGCCATGTATCTCTAGGTATTTTTTGATTTCTTCTTTGATTTCTCAGTGATTTCTTCGTTATTTAGTAGCATATTGTTTAGCTTCCATGCGTTTGTGCTTTTTACAGATTTTTCCCTGTATCTGATTTTCAATCTCATAGCATTGTGTTCAGAAAAGATGGTTGATATGATTTCAATTATCTTAAATTTACCAAAATGTGATCTATCCCGGAGAATGTTCCATGTGCACTTGAAAAGAAAGTGTAATCTTCTGTTTTTGGATGGAATGTCCTATAAATATCAATTAAATCTAGCTGGCCTATTGTGTCATTTAAAGCATGTGTTTCCTTGTTACTTTTCTGCCTGTATGGTCTGTCCATTGTTGTAAGTGGGGTGTTAAAGTCTCCCAGTATTATTGGGTTACTGTCAATTTCATCTTTCATAGTTGTTAGCATTTGCCTTATGTATTGAGGTGATCTTATATTGGGTGCATATATATTTATAATTGTTATCTCATCTTCTTGGATTGATCCCTTGGTTATTAATCTAGTGTCCTTTCTTGTCTCCTGCAACATTTTTTTTAAAGTCTATTTTATCTGATATGAGTATTGCTACTCCAGCTTTCTTTTGATTTCCATTTGCATGGAATATCTTTTTCCATCCCCTCACCTGCAGTCTGTATGTGTCATATATCTGAAGTGGGTCTCTTTTAGACAGCATATATATGGGTCTTCTTTTTGTATCCATTCAGCCAGACTGTGTCTTTTGGTTGTAGCATTTGGTCCATTCACATTCCAGATAATTATTGACATGTATGTTCCTATTATCATTTTCTTAATTGTTTTGGGTTTGTTTTTGTAGGTCCTTTTCTTCTCTTGGGTTTCCCACTTAGAGAAGATCCTTTAGCATTTGTTGGTGGTGCTGAATTCTCTTAGCTTTTGCCTGTATGTAAAGGTTTAAATTTCTCCATCCAATCTGAATGAAATTCTTTCTGGGTAGAGTATTCTTTGTTGTAGGTTCTTCCCCTTCATCACTTTAAATATATTGTGCCACTTCCTTCTGGCTTGCAGTTTCTGTTGAGAAATCAGCTGTTAACCTTATGGGAGTTCCCTTGTATATTATTTTTCATGTCTCCCTTGTCACTTTTAATAATTTTTCTTTGTCTTTAATTTTTGTCAGGTGAGTACTACATGTCTTGGCATGTTTCACCTTGGGTTTATCCTGCCTGGGACTCTCTGAACTTCCTGGACTTGGTGGCTATTTCCTTTCCCATGTTAGGGAAGTTTTTGACTATAGTCTCATCCAATATTTTCTTGGGTCCTTTCTCTCTCTCTTCTCCTTCTGGGAGCCCTATAGTGCAGATGTTGGTGCGTCTAATATTGTCTGAGAAGTCTCTTAGGCTGTATTCATTTCTTTTCATTCTTTTGTCTTTACGCTTTTCCACATCAGTGATTTTCAATATTCTGTCTTCCATTTCATTTATCTGTTCTTCTGCCTCTGTTATTCTGCTATTGGTTCCTTCCAGTGTATTTTTCATTTCAGTTGTTATGTTGTTTATCTCTATTTGTTCTTTAATTCTTCTAGGTCTTTGTTAAACATTTTTTACATCTTTTTGATCTTTGCATCTAGTCTTTTCAAAGTCCTGGATCATCTTCACTATCATTATTCTGAAAACTTTTTCTGGAAAGTTACCTATCTCCACTTCATTTAGTTGTTTTTCTGGAGTTTTATCTTGTTTACTCATCTGGTACAAAGTCCTCTGCCTTTTCATTTTCTCTGTCTTTCTGTGGCTGTGGTTTTCAGTTCCACAGAACTAAATACTGCTTATACTACTTGATACTGATGTCTGCCCTCTGGTGGAAGAGGCTATCTAAGAGGCTTGTGCATCTTCCTGATGGAAGGGACTGGTGGTGGGTAGGGCTGAGTGTTGCTTTGGTGGGTGGAGGTCAGTAAAACTTTAATCTGCTTGTCTGCCAATGGGTGGGGCTCTGTTCCCACCCTGTTGCTTGTATGGCCTGAGGTGACCCAGCACTGGAGCTTACAGGCTTTTTGCAGGGGCTAATTGCAGACTTAGGGAGGGCTCATGCCAATGACCACTTCCCATAACTCCCACTGCCAGTCTCCCTGTCCCTGCAGTGATCCACAGCCGCCCCTCACCTCTGCAGGCAACCCTCCAACACCAGCAGGTAGGTCTGGTTCAGTCTCCTATGGGGTCACTTCTTCTTCCCCCTGGGTCCTGGTGCACAGACTACTATTTGTGTGCCTTCCAAGAGTAGAGTCTGTTTCCCCCAGTCCTGTGGAAGTCCTTCAATCAAATCTCCTTGGCCTTCAAAATGTGATTCTCTGGGGATTTCTCCTCCTGTTGCCAGAACCCCAGGTTGGGAATCCTGACATGGGGCTCAGAACCCTCACTCTAGTGGGTGGACTTCTGTGATATAATTGTACTCCAGTTTGTGAGTTGCCCACTCAGCAGTTATGGGATTTGATTTTTATCATGATTGTGCCCCTCCTACCTTCTTATTGTGGCTTCACCTTTGTCTCTGTATGTGGGGTCTGGCCTATGATGTTTTTAATGAGAAAATTATTGATGATCTTTTTGAGGATCCCATGGCCTTAACAAGCCACTTTTCTATTGTTGCTTTAAAATTTTCTTCTTTGTCTTTTGATAGTTAAATTATAATGTATCTCAGTGTTGAGTTTATCATACTTAGAGTTCATTGAGCATATTGGATTTGTAGATCCATGTTTTTCCATGTTTTCCTCAAATTTGTGAAGTTTTCAGCCATTTTTTTTTCTTCCAAAACTCTGTCTACCACCTTCTCTATCTCGTCTTTTGGGACTCCCATAATATGCATCAGTTCCACTTTATTCTATACCGTAAGTCTCTGTTCACTTTTCTTTATAATTTTTCTTTGTCCACTTCAGACTTGACTGTTTCAATTGTCCTATATTTAAGTTCACTGACTCTCATCTGCCTGATAAAATCTGCTGTGGACCCTTCTAGTAAATTAATTAATTTAATTTAATTATTTCACACCACTTTTCCTTCTGCAGTCTTTTATAGCCTGAGATTCAAATTATGCCACCTTTCCCAGTCTGAGCTCCTGATTAGGGAAAGCAGAAACATAGCAAATGGTATAGTGTAGAGCAAGGGCAAGTAAAATTACCATACTTTTAAAAATCATTTGGAATATTGCTTTTCCATGATTAGGTTGTTTGCTTGATTGCTGTTGATTTTTGATTACCATAGCTCCTATAAATTTATTTTAAACTATCTTAAGTCATTATTTTAATGTTTTCATAGGATATCAAGGGTCTGGAGCTTCCTAGTCTACCATTTGGTTGATGTTACCCACATTTTTCATTCTTTACCTTTTATTGTATTCAGATCATTTTAATTTAATGTAATAGTTGATAGATTAATTTTGAAATTTATATTTGTTTTCTGATTGTTTGCTATGTGTTTTGCTTTTGGGTATTCAGTTCATGCCTTCCTGTGGATTATATGAACATTTCTAGAATTCCATTTAGATTTATTTTCATTGTTTTTAACTATATCTTTTTATTGCTTTGGAAGTAGTTGATCTAGGTATTATATTATGTATATATTTGTATATAAGTAATTTGTGTCTTATCTTTTTTCGTTGTCATTCTTGATTGAAATATAAGTATATATATACTCAGAATCTAATGATTCTTCCTTTTATCAGTTCTAGTGAAGTATACAAACCTTACCTCCCTTTGCCTTCTCTGGTTATAATACAATTGTTGAAAATGTATTCTCTACATACACTTAGAACCACACCAGATGGTCATATAATTTTTGCTTTAACTGTCACACATTATGTGTTACACTCAAGAAAAATAAAGCTTATTGTACATATTCTAATTGCTGTTTGTTCTTTTCTTTATTCCTTACTGATGTTGCACTTGTCCTTATTTTATTTTCTTTCTTTTTAGATTAACTTCCTTTAGCTATTTTTTGTTTCTAATCTAGTGAAAAATTATCTTAGTTCCTTCACCTAAGATTGTCTTAATTTCCTCTCCTTTATTGAAAAATATTTTCAGTGGGTAAAAGTATCTGAATTGTTTTCTTTCTGTACTTAAAATATATTTTGCTGCTTCTTTGTCTTCCCTGGCATCTAAGAACTCTCTTGTCATTTTTTGTTTTTCTCCATTTGATAAGGTATTATTTCTCACTACTTTCAATTGTGTTTCCTTAGTCTTTACTTTTTAGAAGTTTGATTTCAATGTGTTTTTGCATGGATTTCTTTGAGCTTGTACTGTTTGAGGTATAAACTGCTTGAATTTGTAGGTTTATGTCCTTTGCCAAATTTTTGATGATTTAAGCCATTATTTCTTTGAATAACTTTTCTGCCTCATATTCTTTCTCTTCTCCTTTTGGGATTCCAATAGTATAAAGGTTAGACCTGTTTTTATAGTCTTATACTTCGCAGAGGCTTTCTTCACTATGTTGCTGTCTATTTTCTCTCTACAGTAAGTCCCCTACATACAAATGAGTTCTGTTCCGAGAGTGTGTTTGTAAGTCCAATTTGCTCATAAATGCAACAAAGTTAGCCTAGGTACCCAACTAATACAATCAATTATAAATGTAGTACTGTACTGTAATAGGTTTATAATACTTTTCACACAAATAATACATAAAAAACAAACACAAAAAATAAAGAGAACATTTTTGATCTTACAGTACAGTACCTTGAAAAGTACAGTACAACAGCTGACATACAGGGTCTGGAATCAAGTGAACAGGCCAAAAGAGTTACTGAGTGGAGGAGAGAGAGAAGGTGGGAGATGGTAGAGCTAAAGGATCAACAGCAATAGGAGATGGAGGGCAAGCTGCAATTTCACTCATGCCTTATGTTGATGGCACAGGTTCTTGTTCCTTGCTGGATTCAATTCTATCTACCCTCTTAAAAATGACCCAGTGATGTCTGAGTAGTGGCTCTTTTTTTTCTCATCATAGATGACATGGTAGCACTGGATTGCACTGTGAACTGCTGCTGCAAACTTCGTGTACCGTTCTACATTCAGATACCTCAAAAACTAATGGTGCCTCCTCAAATAAAGAAGATTCCCTTGCCATTTCCTGTGTCATGAATCTCTTTGGTTCTTCAGTTACTTATTCTTCCTCTTGTGTCTCTTTGTCCTTTCTCTGGGCTTCCAATTTCATCAGGTCTTCATTAGCAAACTCCTCATGTTGCACAGCAACAGTACTGTAGTAAAGTACACAAAAGTACAACCACTTGTAGAGGATGCAAGGACGTGACAATGTACATCAAATACGTGAACTAACATGTGATTGGACATGTGAATGCATGTTCACATCTTTGAAAGTCTGCAACTTGAAAGTTCATATGTAGGGAACCTACTGTTTTCAAATTGAGTGATTTTTATTGTTCTATCTTCCAGATCACTGATTCTCTTCTCTGTCTCTTCCTGCCCATTATGCTGTTGAGAATATCTTTGGCACTTTTTTCTTTTCTTTTTTTCCTAAACTTTATTGAGATATAGCTGATTAAAACATTGTGTAAATTTAAGATGTATAATGTGATTATTTTATGCTTGTATATATTGCAAAATGCTTACTACAGTAAGGTTATCTAGCACATACACATGATTGTCATTTTCATTGTTATTTTTATGTTGGTGAGAACATCTAAGATCTACTCTCTTACCAGCTTTCAAGTATAGAAGAGAGTATTGTTAATTAGAGTCACCATGTTGTATATCAGATTCCTCAGAAATTATTTCTCTCATAACTAGAAGTTTGAACACTTTCAACAACACCACCCCAATTTCAGCAACACCACCCCCTTCCCCCCACCAATCAGCCAATGGCAACCACCAGGCTACCTTCTGTTTCTTAAATTTTGGCCTCTTCAGATTCCATATATAAATAAAAACATATAGTATTTGTCTTTCTATGTTTGATTACACAGCATAATGTCCTCAAAATTCCTCATTTTGTTACAAATGGCAGGATTCTATCATTTTTATGGCTGAATAATAATTCATTGTACATATATACCACATCTTCTTTATCCACTCATCCATCAGTGGACATTTAGGTTGTTTCCATGTCTTGGTTATTGCCAATAATGCCACATTCACTTGGGGGTTAAGATATCAATTAGACATAGTGGATTTCTTTTTTATCCTTCAGAATAATACCCCAAATTGGGGTTGCTGGATTGTATGGTAGTTACAGTTTTTTTGAGGAAACTCCATCTACTGTATTTTTTATAATACCCATTATAAAATGTGTGAGGTTGTGTCTCATTGCTGTTTTGATCTGTATTTTCTTGATGATTAGTGATATTGATATGATATTAACTGTGGGATCATTATACATGCCCTTTATTATGTTGAAATAAGTTTCTTCTCTACTCAATTTGTTGAGTGAGCATATTGCAGCTTTTTCAAAATTTTTTCTGCATCTGCTGAGATGATCAAGTGTTTTTTTTTATTCTCTGAATGTGATTGATCACATTTATTGATTTAAGTTCAACCACCCTCACATCCAAGGAATAAATCACCCTTGATCATGGTGTCTGATTCTTTTAATGTGCTTTTGAATTTCCCTCATTATTTTTTAAGCTCTTTATTGGAATATAATTGCTTTACATTGTTTTGCCAGTTTTTGCTGTAAAACAAAGTGAGTCAGCTGTATTTATACATATATCCTCATATCCCCTCCCTCCCACAATGCCTTCCCACCTTCCCTATCCCAGCCCTCTAAGTCATCATCCATCATGGAGTTGATCTCCCTGTGTTATGCAGCAGCTTCACCCTAGCTATTTTACATTTGGTAGTGTATATGTGTCAAAGCTACTCTCTCATTTAGTCTCGGCTTCCCTTTCACCACCCCCACCTCACCGCACCCCGTGTCCTCAAGTTCGTTCTCTACATCTGCATCCTCACTAATATTTTGTTGATGACTTTTCCATCTATGTTTTCAGGGATATTCACCTATAGTTTTCTTTTCTGGTAGTATCCTTATCTGACTTTGGTATCAGGGTAATACTGACCTCATTAAATACGTTTGGGTGTGTCCCTTCTCTTCACTATTTGGAGGAGTTTGAGAAGGAATTAATTCTTAAAATGTTTGGTAGAATTCAACCTTGAATCCATATGTTCTTTAGTTTCTTTCATCAGTTTTTTATACTTTTCCAAGCACAGGATTTTACCTCCTTAGTTAGATTTATTCCAAAGTATTTTATTTTGGTAAGATTGTAAGTGATTTTTAAAAGTGATTTTCTTTTCTTTTTTTTTAAAGTGTACAATTTGCTAATATTTTTCTTGTTAGTAATGTATATATGGCAATTCCAATCTCCCAATTCATCCCACCTCATCTACCCCCGTTTCCCCCCTTTGGCTCCATATGTTTGTTCTCTGCATCTGTGTCTCCATTTGTCTTGCAAACCAGTAGATCTGTACTATTCTCCTATATTTCACATATATGCGTTAATATACGATATTTGTTTTTCTCTTTCAGACTTACTTCACACTGTATGACAGTCTCTAGGCTCACCCATGTCTTTACAAATGACCCAATTTCATTTCATTCCTTTTTATGGCTGAGTAATATTCCATTGTGTATATGTGCCACATCTTCTTTATCCATTCATATGTTGGTGGACATTTGGGTTGCTTCCATCATCTGGCTATTGTAAATAATGCTGGAATGAATATTGTGGTGCATATGTCTTTTTGAATTATTTTTTTTTTCTGGGTATATGCCCAGTAGTGGGACTGCTGGGTCATATGCTAACTCTATTTTTGGTTTCTCAAGCAAACTCCATACTGTCTTCCATAGTGGCTGTATCAATTTACATTCCCACCAACAGTGCAAGAGGGTTCCCTTTTCTCCACACTTTCTCCAGCATTTACTGATTGTAGATTTTCCAATAATACCCATTCTAACCGGTGTGAGGTGATACCTCATTGTACTTTTCATTTGCATTTCTCTAATAGTTAGTGATGTTGAGCAGCTTTTCATGTGCCTCATGGCCATCTGTATCTCTTCTTTGGAGAGATGCCTATTTAGGTCTATTGTTGATTTTTTTATTGGGTTGTTTGGTTTTTTTGATATTGAGCTGCATGAAGTGTTTATATATTTTGGAGATTAATCCTTTGTCTGTTGATTCATTTGCAAATGTTTTCTCCCATTCTGAGCACTCTTTTCGTCTTGTTTATAGTTTCCTTTGTGCAAAACCCTTTAAGTTTTGTTAAGTCCCACTCGTTTAGTTTTTTTTTTTTTTCTTGCCATCACTATAGGAGGTGGTTCAAAAAAGTTCTTGCTGTGATTTATGTCAAAGACTGTTCTTCCTATGTTCTCCTATAGGAGTTTTATAGTATCTGTCCTTCAATTAGGTCTTCAATCCATTTTGAATTTATTTTTGTGTATGGTGTTAGAGAGTGTTCTAATTTCATTCCTTTACATGTGCCTGTATAGTTTTCCCAGCACTAATTATTGAAGAGTATGTCTTTTCTTCATTATATATCCTTGCCTCCTTTGTCATAGATTAGTTTAACATAGTTTATCTCTAAGCTCTCTATCTTTTTCCATTGATCTATATTTCTGTTTTGGTGCCAGTACCATATTGTCCTGATTACTGTAGCTTTATCATATAGTCTGAAGTCAGGGAGTCTGATTCCTCCAGCTCCGTTTTTTTTTTTTTTTTTTTTCCTCAAGATTGCTTTGGCTATTCGGGGTCTTCTGGGTCTCCATACAAATTTTAGGATTTTCTGTTCTAGTTTTGTAAAAAATGCCATTGGTAATTTGATAGGGATTGCATTGAATCTGTAGATGGCTTTGGGTAGTGTAGTCATTTTCACAGTGTTGATTCCTCCAATCAAAGAACATGGTTCTCTCCATCTGTTTGTGTCATCTTTGATTTCTTTCATCAGTATTTTATAGTTTTCTGGGTACAGGGCTTTTACCTACTTAGATAGTTTTATTCCTAGGTATTTTATTCTTTTTGTTGCAGTGGTGAATGGGATTGGTTCCGTAGTTTCTCTTTCTGATCTTTCATTGTTAGTGTATATGAGTTCAAAAGATTTATGTATGTTAATTTTGTGTCCTGCAACTTTACCAAACTCATCAATTAGCTCAAGTAGTTTTCTGGTGACATCTTTCAGATATTCTATGTATAGTATCATGTCATCTGCAAAGAGTGACAGTCTTACTTCTTCTTTTCCAATTGGGATTCTTTTCAGTTCTTTTACTTCTCTGATTGCTGTGGCAAGGAGTTCCAAAACTATGTTGAATTGTAGTGGTGAGAGGGGACATCCTTGTCTTGTTCTGGATCTTAGAGGGAATGCTTTCAATTTTTTACCATTGAGAATGACGTTTGTTGTGGGTTTGTCATATATGGCCTTTATCATGTTGAGGTAGGTTCCCTCTATGCCCATTTTCTGGAGAGTTTTATCATAAATGGGTGTTGAATTTTGCCAAAAGATTTTCTGCATCTATTGAGACAATCATGGTGTTTTTATTCTTCAATTTGTTAATATGGTGTATCACATCAATTGATTTTCATATAATGAAGAATCCATGCATTCCCGGGATAAATCCTACTTGACACGGTGGATGATCCTATTAAAGTGTTGTTGGATTCTGCTTGCTAGTATTTTGTTGAGGATTTTTGCATCTAAATTCATCAGTGACATTGTTCTGTAATGTTCTTTTTCTTTTTTTTTTTGTAATATCTTTGGCTGGTTTTGGTATCAGGGTGATGGTGGCCTCATTGAATGAGTTTGGGAGTGTTGCTTCCTCTGCAATTTTTTGGAAGAGTTTGAGAAGGATGGTTGTTAGCTCTTGTCTAAATGTTTGATAGAATTCACCTGTGAAGCCATCTGGTCTTGGGCTTTTGTTTGTTGGGAGGTTTTTAATCACAGTTTCAATTTTGTTACTTGTGATTTGTCAGTTCATATTTCTTATTTCTTCCTGATTCATTCTTGGAAGGTTATATCTTTCTAAGAATCTGTCCTTTTCTTCCAGATTGTCCATTTTATTAACATATAGTTGCTTGTAGTAGTCCCTTATGATGATTTTTATTTCTGCAGTGTCCACTGTAGCATCTGTTTCATTTCTCATTTTATTTCTTTGAGTCCTCTCCCTCTTTTTCTTGATGAGCCTTGCTAAAGGTTTATCAATTTTGTTTATCTTCTTAAAGAACCATCTCTTAGATTTATTGATTTTTGCTATTGTTTTCTTTGTTTCTATTTCATTTATTTTTGTGCTGATCTTTATGATTTCTCTTCTTTTACTATGGGTTTTATTTATTCTTCCTCTAGTTTCTTTAGGTGTAAAGCTAGATTATTTGTGATTTTTCTTGTTTCTTGGTGTACAATTTCATTGCTATACACTTCCCTCATAGAATTGATTTTGCTGCATTCTATAGGTTTTGGAACATTCTGTTTTCATTGTCATTTGTCCCTAGTTATTTTTTGATGTCCTGTTTAATTTTTTCAGTTACCTTTCGGCTATTTAGTAGCATATTGTTTAGCCTCCATGTGTTTCTGTTTTTTACAGTTTGTTTTCTGTAATTGATTTCTAATCTCATAGTGTTGTGTTCGGAAAAGATGCTTGATATGATTTCAGTTTCCTTAACTTTACCAAGGTTCGATTTGTGACCCAAAATGAGATCTACCCTGGAGAATGTCCCATGTGCACTTGAGAGGAAAGTGTAATCTGCTGTTTTTGGATGGAACGTCCTATAAATATCAATTAAATCTAGCTAGCCTATTGTGTCATTTAAAGCTTGTGTTTCCTTACTTATATTCTGTCTGGATGATCTGTCCATTGGTGTAAGTGGGTGTTAAAATCCCCCATTATTATTGTGTTACTGTTTATTTCTTCTTTTATAGTTGTTAGCATTTACCTTATGTACTGTGGTGCTTCTATATTGGGTGCATATATATTTATAACTGTTATCTCCTCTTCTTGGATTGATCCCTTGATCATTAAATTAGTGTCCTTTCTTGTCTCTTGCAACCATTTTTTAAAGTCTATTTTATCTGATATGAGTATTGCTACTCCAGCTTTCTTTTGATTTCCATTTGCATAGAATATCTTTTTCCATGCCCTCACTTTCAGTCTGTATGTGTCCCTAGGTCTGAACTGGGTCTCTTTTAGACAGCATATATATGGATCTTGTTTTGTATCCATTCAGCCAGTCTGTGTCTTTTGGTTGGAGCATTTGTCCATTTACATTCAAGGTAATTATCAAAATGGATGTTCCCATTACCATTTCCTTAATTGTTTCCTTTTTGTTTTTGTAGGTCCTTTTCTTCTCTTGGGTTTCCCACTTAGAGAAGTTCCTTTAGCATGTGTTGTAGGGCTGGTTTGGTGGTGCTGAATTCTCTTAGCTTTTGCTTGTCTGTAAAGTTTTTAATTTTTCTGTCAAATCTGAATGAGATACTTGTTGGGTAGCATACTATTGGCTGTATGTTCTTCCTTTTCATCACTTTAAATATATTGTGCCTCTTCCTTCTGGCTTGCAGAGTTTCTGCTGAGAAATCAGCTGTTAACCTTATGGGAGTTTCTTTGCATTTTATTTCTTGTTTTTCCCTTTTTGCTTTTAATAATTTTTCTATGTGTTTAATTTTTGTCAATTTGATTACTATGTGTCTTGGTGTGTTTCTCCCTGGGTTTATCCTTCCTTAGACTCTTTGTGCTTCCTGGACTTGAGTGGCTATTTCCTTTCCCATGTGAGGGAAGTTTCCAAATATAATCTCTTCCAATATTTTCTTGGATCCTTTCTGTCTCTCTTTTCCTTCTGGGACTCCAATAATGCAAATGTGGTGTGTTTAGCATTGTCCCAGAGGTCTCTTAGGTTGTCTTCATTTCTTTTCATTCTTTTTTCTTTCTTTTTTTCCTGCATCAGTGAGTTTCACCATTCTGTCTTCCAGGTCACTTATCTGTTCCTCTGCCTCAGTTAATCTGTTATGGGCTCCTTCTAGTGTATTTTTCATTTCAGCTATTGTATCACTTATCTGTTTGTTCTTTAATTCTTTTAGGTCTTTTTTAAACTTTTATTGCATCTTTTTGATCTTTGCATCCAGCCTTTTTTCAAAGTCCTGGATCACCTTCACTATCATCATTCTGAATTCTTTTTCTGAAAGGTTGCATATCTCCACTTTATTTAATTGTTTTCCTGGGGTTTTATTTTCTTCCTTCATCTAGTACAAAATCCTTTGCCTTTTCATTTTCTCTATTTTCTGTGGCTGTGGTTTCTTGCACCTTCCTAATAGGAGGGACTGCTGGTGAGTAGGGCTAGATGTTGCTTTGTTGGGCAGAGCTCAGTGAAAGTTTAATAGCCTTGTCTGCTGATGGGTGTGGTTGCATTCCTACCTTTTTGGTTGTTTGGCTTGAGGCAAGCCAGCACTGGAGCTTACAGTCTCTTTGGTTGGGCTAATGGCAGACTCTGTGAGGTCTCATGCCAATGAGTACCTCTCAGAACCCCCAACACCAGTGTCTTTGTCCCCACAGTGAGCCACAGCCACATCTCACCTCTGCAGGCGACCCCCCAACACCAGCAGGTAGGTCTGGTTCAGTCTCCTATAGGGTCACTGCTCCTTTGCCCTGGGTCCTGGTGTGCACACCAATTTTTGTGTGCCCTCCAAAAGTGGAGTCTCTGTTTACCCCAGTCCTGTGGAAGTCCTGCAATCAAATCCTGCTGGCCTTCAAAATCTGATTCTCTGAGGATTCCTACTCCTGTTGCAGGATCCCCAAGTTGGGAAGGCTGATGTTGGGCTCAGAATGCTCACTCCAGTGGGTGGATTTCTGTGGTATAACTGTTTTCCAGTTTGTGAGTCACCCAACTGTCACTTATGGGATTTGATTTTATTATGATTGGGCCCCTCCTACTGTCTCATTGAGGCTTCTCCTTGTCTCTGGATATGGGGTTGTCTTTTCTGGTGAGTTCTGCTGTCTTCCTGTCAATGATTGTTCAGCAGATAGTTGTGATTCCAGTGTTCTTGCAAGAGGGAGTAGCTCATGTCCTTCTATTCCACCATCCTGAACAGTCCTAAAAATGATTTTCTTAATTTCTATTTCAGATAGTTTGTTGTTAGAGTATAAAAACACAAAAGATTTCATTTTGTATCCTGCATATTTACCGACTTTATTAATGAGTTCTAGTAGTTTTTTTTTTGTTGCTCCATTAAGATTTTCTATGTATAGTATCATGTTATCTGAAAATAGTGACAGTTTTAGTGCTTACTTTCCAATTTGGATTACTTTTACTTCTTTTTTTTTTTTTTTTGTCTGACTTCTTTAGCTAAGATTTCTAATAATACGTTGAATACAACTGGTGAGAGTGGACATCTTTGTCTTGTTCCTGATCTTAGAGGAAATCCTTCCAGCTTTGCACCATTAAATATGATGTTAGCTGTGACCTTGTCACATATGGTCTTTATTATGTTGAGGTATGTTCCCTCTCTATAAACTTTCTGAGATTTTTATCAAAAATGGGTGATGAATTTTGTCAAAAGCTTTTTCTGCATCTATTGAGATGATTGTATGATTTTTATTCTTCAATTTGTTAACATGTTTCATCACATTGATTTGAAATATTGAACCAGCTTTGGACCCCTGGTATAAATCCCACTTGATAATGGACTATGATCATTTTATTGTATTATTGAATTTAGTTTGCTAATATTTTAATAAGAATTGTTACATCTATGTTCGTCAGTAATATTGGTCAGTAATTTTCTGGAATCGGGTTTGTGATGTCTTTATCTGGTTATGGTATCAGGGTGATACTGTTGTAGAATGAGATTGTGAAAATTCCTTTGTCTTAAAATTTTGGGAATAATTTGAGAAGGATAGGTGTTAACACTTTTTTGCATATTTTGTAGAATTCACCTTTGAAGATGTCTGGTCCTGAACTTTTGTTTGTTGGGATTTTTTTTTAAATTACTGATTCAATTGCATTACTTGTAAGTGTTCTGTTCATCTTTTCTGTTTATTCCTAAATCACTCTTGGAAGTTTCTACGTTTCTTGGAATTTTTACACTTCTGTAGGTTTTCCATTTTATTGTCATATAATTGTTAGTAGTATATGTGATCCTTTGATCTTATGATCATTCGTATTTCTGTGATTTCTATCGTAACTTCTACTTTTTCATTTCTGATTTTATTGATTTGGAAGCTCTAGCTTTTTTCACTTGATGAGTCTGGCTAAATACTTATCAATTTTGTTTACCATTTCAAAAATCAGCTCTTAGTTTCTTCGATCTTTTCTAATTCTTGTTTCTATTATATTTATTTTTACTCTGATCTTTACTATTTATTACCTTCTACCAACTTTGTGATTTGTTCATTCTTCCTTTTCTAGATCTTTTTGGTATAAGTTTAGGTTGTTTACCTGAGAATTTTTTCTTGTTTCATGAGGTAAGGACTGTATTGCTATAAAATTTCTATTAGGAAGTGCTTTTCCTGGATCCCATGGATTTTGGATCATTGTATTTTTTTAAATTATTTTATCAAGATATAATTGACATACAATTAACTACATATATTTAGAATGAATAATTTGATTTTTTTTCTTATTAGTAATGACTATATGGCAATCTCAATCTCCCACTTCATCCGGCCTCAACTGCCACCTTCTTTCCCCCCTTGGTGTCAATATGTTTGTTCTCTACATCTGTGTCTCTATTTCTGCCATGCAAACTGGTTGATCCATACCATTTTTCTATATTCCACATATATGCATTAATAGGAGATATTTATATTTCTCTTTCTGACTTACTTCATTCTGTAGGACAGTATCTTTGGCCATCCACCTCACTACAAATAAGTCAATTTCATTCCTTTTTATGACTGAGTAATATTCCACTGTATACATGTGCCACATTTTCTTTATCCATTCCTCTGTTGATGGACATTTAGGTTGCTTCAATGACCTGGCTATTGTAAATAGTGCTGCAATGAACATTGGGATACATGTGTCTTTTTAAATTATGGTTTTCTCAGGGTATATGCCCAGTAGTGGGATTGCTCAGCCATATGGTAATTCTATTTTTAGTTTTTAAAGAAACCTCCATACTGTTCTCCAGGTGGCTGTATCAATTTACATTCCCACCAACAGTGCAAGAGGATTCCCATTTCTCCACACCCTCTCCAGCATTTATTGTTTGTAGATTTTCTGATGATGCCTATTCTAACCTGTATGAGGTGATACCTCATTGTAATTTTATTTGCATTTCTCTAATAATTAGTGATGTTGAGCAGCTTTTCATGTGACTCTTGGCTATCTGTATGTCTTCTTTGGAGAAATACCTATTTAGGTATTCTGCCTATTTTTTGATTGGGTTTCCTTTTTTTATATTCAACTGTATGAAGTGTTTATATATTTTAGAGATTAATCCTTTGTTGATTCATTGCAAATATTTTCTCCCATTCTGTGAGTTGTCTTTTCATCTTTCTAATAGTTTCCTTTGCTATGCAAAAGCTTTTAAGTTTCCTTACATTCCACTTCTTTATTTTTTGTTTTTACTTCCATTACTGTAGGAGGTGGGTCAAATAGGATCTTGCTGTGATTTATGTCTCTTCCTACTTTTCCTTCTAAGAGTTTTATAGCGTCTGGATTACATTTAGGTCTTTAATCCATTTTGAGTTGGTTTTTGTTTGTGGTCTTAAGGAGTGTTCTAATTTCTTTCTTTTACATGCAAGTGTCCAGGTTTCCCAGAACCACTTATTGAAGAAGCTGTCTTTTCTCCATTGTATATCCTTGCTTCCTTTTTCATAGCTTAGTTGACCATATGTGTATGGGTTTATCTATGAGCTATCTCTCCTGCTCCATTGTTCTATATTTCTGTTTTTGTGTCAGTATCATATTGTCTGGATTACTGTAGCTTTGTAGTATAGTTTGAAGTCAGGGAGTCTGATTCTTCCAGCTCTGTTTTTTGTTTGTTTGTCTGTTTGTTTTGTTTTTTCTCTCAAGATTATTTTTGCTATTTTGGGTCTATTGTGTCTCCATACAAATTTTACAATTTTTTTTCTAGTTCTGCAAAAAATGCTATTGGTAATTTGATAGGGATTGCATTGAATCTGTACATTGCTTTGTGTAGTATAGTCACTTTCACGTTATTGATTCTCCCAATCCAAGAACATAGTATATTTCGCTATGTATTTTTGTTATCTTTGATTTCTTACATCAGTGTCTTATAGTTTTCTGCATACAGGCATTTTACCTACTTAGGTAGGTTTATTCCTAAGTATTTTTTTTTTCTTTTTTGCATTGGTGAATGGGATTTGTTCCTTAATTTCTCTTTCTGATCTTTCTTTGTTAGTGTATAGGAATGTAAGTGATTTCTGTGTGTTTTTTTTTTTTTTTTGTATCCTTCAACTTACCAAATTCATTGATTACCTTAAGTAGTTTTCTGGTGGTGTCTTTAGGATTTTCTATGTATAGTATCATGTCATCTGTAAACAGTGACTGTTTTACCACTTCTTTTCCATTTTGGATTCCTTTCATTTCTTTTTCTTCTCTGATTGCTGTGGCTAACACTTCCAAAAACTATGTTGAACAGTAGTGGTGAGAGTGAACATCCTTGTATTGTTCCTTATCTTAGAGGGGATGCTTTCAGTTTTTTACCATTGAGAATGATGTTTGCTGTGGATTTGTCATATATGGCCTTTATTATGTTCAGGTAGATTTCCTGTATGCCCACTTTCTGGAGAGTTTTTTTTCATAAATGATGTTGAACTTTGTCAAAAGATTTTCAGCATCTATTGAGATGATCATATGATTTTATTCTTTTGTTAATATGGTGTATCTCATTGATTGATTTGCATACATTGAAGAATCCTTGCATCCCTGGGATAAATCCCACTTGATCATGGTGGACGAATCTTTTAAAGTGTTGTTGGATTCTGTTTGCTAGTATTTTGTTGAGGATTTTTGCATCTATATTCATCAATGATATTGGTCTGTAATTTTCTTTTTTGTAGTATCTTTATCTGGTTTTGGTATCAGGGTGATGATGGCCTTGCAGAATGAGTTTGGGAGTGTTCCTCCTGCTCTATCTTGCAAGAGTTTGAGAAGGATGGGTGTTAGCTCTTCCCTAATTCTTTAATAGAATTCACCTGTAAAGCCATCTGGCCCTGGACTTTTTTTTATTAGAAGATTTTTAATCACAGTTTCAATTTCATTACTTGTGATTTGTCTGTTCATATTTTCTATTTCTTTGTGATCCAGTCTTGGTAGTTTAAACCTTTCTAAGAATTTGTCAATTACTTCCAGGTTGTCCAATTTATTAGCACATTGCTGCTTTCAGTAGTCTCTTATGATGCTTTTTATTTCTGCAGTGTGCTCTGTAACTTCTCCTGCTTCATGTATTTTTAGCTCTTTATTGGAATATAATTGCTTTACACTTTTGTGTCAGTTCTTGCTGTACAACAAAGTGAATCAGCTGTATTCATGCATATATCACCAATTCCACTCCCTCCTGTGACTCCTTCCCACCCTCCCTATCCCAGACATCTAAGTCATCATCCATCATCGAGTTGATCTCCCTGTGTTATGCAGCAGCTTCCCACTAGCTATCTATTTTACATTTGGTAGTATATATATATCAATGCTATTCTCTCACTTCATCTCAGCTTCCCCTTTGCCCTCCCACCCTGTGTCCTCAAGTGTGTTTTCTAGATCTGCATCTTTATTCTTGCCATGTCTCAGGGTTCATCAGTACTATTTTTTTTAGATTCCATATATGAGTAAGCACACGGTATTTGTTTCTATCTTTCTACCTTACTTAACTCTGTATGACATACTCTAGATCCATCCACCTTACTGCAAATAACTCAACTTCATTCCTTTTTATGGCTGAGTAATATTCCATTGCATATATGGGCCACATCTTTTTCATCCCGTCATCTGTTAATGGGCATTTAGGTTGCTTCCATGTCCTGGCTATTGTAAATAGTGCTGCAATGAACATTGTGGTATGTGTTTCTTTTAGGATTATGGTTTTCTCAGGGTATACGCCCAGAAGTGGGATTGCTGGGTCATATGATAGTTCAATTTTTAGTTTTTTAAGCAACTTCCATACTGTTTTCCATAGTGGCTGGACAAATTTTCATTCTCACCAACAGTGCAAGAGGGTTCCCTTTTCTCAACACCCTCTCCAGCATTTATTATTTCTAGAATTTTTGACGATGGCCATTCTGACCAGTGTGAGGTAATACCTCATTGTGGTTTTGACTTGCATTTCTCTACTGATTAGTGATGTTGAGCATCTTTTCATGTGTTTGTTGGCCATCTGCATGTCTTCTTTGGAGAAAAGTCTGTTTAGGTCCTCTGAGGATTATTGAATTAAGTTTTTTGCTTTTTTAGTGTTATGCCGCATGAGCTGCTTTTATATTTTGGAGATTCTTTTTCAGTTGCTTCGTTGGCAAATATTTTCTCCCATTCTCAGGGTTGTCTTCTTATCTTGCTTATGCTTTTTTTGCTGTGTAAAAGAATTTAAGATTAAATAGGTCTCATTTGTTTATTCTTGATTTGATTTCCATTATTCTAGGAGATGGGTCAAAAAGCATCTTGCTTTAATTTATGTCATAGTGTATTCTGCCTACTTTCATAAGGAAAAACTCTTATTTTCCTCTAAGAGTTTTATAGTGTCTGGCCTTAGATTTAGCTGTTTAATCCATTTGGAGTTTATTTTTGTGTTTGGTTTTAGGAAGTATTCTAATTTCATTGTTTGAAATGTAGTTGTCCAATTTTCCCAGCACCACTTATTGAAGAGGATGTCATATTTCCATTGTATATTCTTGTCTCCTTTGTCAAGGATAAGGTGTCCACATATTCATGGGTTTATCTCTGGGTTCTCTATTCTGTTCTATTGATCAATATTTCTGTTTTTGTACCAGTGCCATACTCTCTTGATCACTGTAGCCTTGTTGTATAGATTGAAGTCAAGGAGGCTGATTCCTCCAGCTCAGTCTTTCCTTCTCAAGAATGTTTTGGCTATTTGGGATCTTTTGCATCTCCACACAAGTTGTAAGGTTTCTTGTTCTAGTTTTGTGAATAATGCCATTGCTAATTTGATAGGCATTGCGTTGAATCTGTAAATTGTTTTGGGTAGTATAGTCATTTTCACAATGTTGATTCTTCCAGTCCAAGAAAATGGTATGTCCCTCCATTTGTTTGTATCATCTTTGATTTCTTTCACCAGTGTCTTATAGTTTTCTACATACAGGTCTTTTGTCTCCTTAGGCAGGTTGATTCCTAGGTATTTTATTCTTTTTGTTACAATGGTAAAAGGGATTTTTTCCTTAATTTCTCTTTCTGCTCATTCGTTGTTAATGTATAGGAATGCAAGAGATTTCTGTGTATTAATTTTGTATCCTGCTACCTTACTAAATTCATTGATTAATGCTAGCAACCTTCTGGTATCATCTTTAAGGTTTTCCACGTATACTATCATGTCATCTGCAAAGAGTGACAATTTTAATTCTTCTTTTCCAATTTGGATTCTTTTTATTTCGTTTTCTTCTCTGATTACTGTGAATAAACCTTCCAAAACTACTTTGCATAATAGTGGTGAGAGTGGGCACCCTTGTCTTGTTCCTATCCTTAGAGGGAATGCTTTCAGTTTTTCACCATTGAGAATGATGTTGGCTGTTGGCTTGTCATATATTGCTTTTATTATGTTAAGCTAATTTTCTTCTCTGCCCATTTTCAGAAAAGTTTTTATCATAAATCAATGTTGAACTTTCTCAAAATATTTTTCTGCCTTTAATGAGGTTATGGTTTGGTTTTTATCCCTTAATTTGTTGATATGATGTGTCACGTTGATTGAGTTGCATATATTGAAGAACGTTTGCATTCTGCGGATAAATTCCACTTCATTATGGTGTATGATCTTTTTAATGTGCTGTTAGATTCTGTTAGCTATTATTTTGTTGAGGATTTTTGCATTTGTATTCATCAGTGATAGTGGCCGGTAATTTTCTTTTTTTGTGACATCTTTGCCTGGTTTCGGTAACAGAGTGATGGTCACCTTGTGAATGAGTTTGGGAGTGTTCCTCCTTCTCTTATATTTTGGAAGAGTTTGAGAAGAATAGGTGTTAGCTCTTCTCTAAATGTTTGATAGAATTGGCCTTTGAAGCCATCTCGCCCTGGACTTTTGTTTGTTGGGATATTTTTAATCGCAGTCTCAATTTCGTTGGTTGGAATTGGTCTGCTCATATTCTGTATTTTTTCTTGGTTCAGCCTTGGCCTCTTGTAGTTTTCTAAGATTTAACTATTCCTTCCAGATTATCCAATTTGTTGGCATATAGTTGCTTGTAGTCCTCTCTCATGGTCTTTTGTATTTCTATGGTGTTGGTTGTTACTTCTTTTTCAGTTCTAATTCTGTTGATTTGTGTCTTCACCCCTTTTTACCTCATGAGTCTGGCTAATGGTTGATCAATTTTGTTTATCTTCTCAAAGAACAGCTGTTAGTTATTGATTTTTGCTATTGTTTCTTTCATTTCATTTTATTTTATTTCTGATCTGATCTTTATGAGTTCTTTCCTTCTGCTCACTTTAGTTTTTTTTTCTTCTTCTTTCTCTAATTGTTTTACACGTGAGATTAGGTAGTTTCTTTGAGATTTTTCTTCTTTTTCAGGTAAGTTTGTATTCCTATAAACTTCCCTCTTAGAAATGCTTTTGCTGCTTCCCATATGTTTTGGGTCATTGTGTTTTCATTGGCATTTGTTTGTAGGTATTTTTGATTTCTTATTTGATTTCTTCTGTGATACTTTGGTTGTTCAGTTGAGTATTGTTTAGCCTCCATGTGTTTGTATATTTTCCAGTGTTTTTTCCTGTATTTGATATCTATTCTCATGACATTGTGGTCAGAGAAGTTGCTTAATATGATTTCAGTTTTCTTGAATTTACCAAGGCTTGATTTGTGAACGAAGATGTGATCTATCCTGGAGTGTGTTCTGTGTACATTTGCTAAGAAAGTGTGATTGTGTAGTTTTTGGATGCAATGTCCTATAAATATCAATTAAGTTGAGATGGTCTAATGTGTCATTTAAAGCTTGTGTTTCCTTATTTATTTTCTGTTTGGTTGACCTGTCCCTTGGTGTAAGTTGGGTGTTAAAGCCTCCTACTTTTATTGTGTTACTGTTGATTTCCCATTTTATTGCTGTTAGCATTTGGCTTATGTGTTGAATTGCTCCTATTGGGTGCATAGATATTTACAATTGTTATATCTTCTTCTTGGATTGATACCTAATCATTATGTAGTGTCTTTCTTTACTCTTATAATAGTCTTTACTTTAAAGTCAAATTTGCCTGATAAAAATATTGCTACTCCAAATTTCTTTTGTCTTCCATTTGCATGGAATATCGTTTTCCATTCCCTTTCTTTCAGTCTATTTGTGTCCCAAAATCTTAAGTTGGTTTCCTGTAGACAGCATATATTAGGGTCTTTTTTTTATGTCCATTCATCCAGTCTGTGTCTTTTGGTTTGCACATTTAATCCATGTACATTTAAGGTAATTATTGATATGTATGTTCCTATTACCATTTTCTTAATTGTTTTGGGTTTGTTTCTGTAGTTCTTTCCCTTCTCTTGTGTTTCTTGCCTAGAAAAGTTCCCTTAATAATTGTTGTGAGGCTGGTTTGGTGGTGCTGAATTCTCTTAACTTTTGCTTGTTTGTAAAGGTTTTGATTTCTCTGTCGAATCTGAATGAGATTCCTGCTGGGTGGAGTATTCTTGGCCGTAGCTTTTTCTCTTTCAAAACTTTAAGCATATCCTCCCACTTTCTTCTGGCCTGCATTGTTTCTGCAAAAAGGTCACCTCTTCTCCTTACGTGGTTTCACCTATATGTTATTTGTTGCTTTTTTCCTGTTGCTTTTAATATTTTTTATTTGTGTTTAATTTTCATTAGTTTGATTAATGTGTACCTCAGTGTGTTTTTCCTTGGGTTTATTCTGTATGGGACTCCCTGCACTTCTTGGACTTGATTGACTATTTCTTTTCCCATGTTGGAGAAGTTTTGGACTATAATCCCTTTAAATATTTTCTCAGACACTTTCTTTTTTTCTTCTTCTTCTGGAACACCTATCATTTGAATGTTGGTATGGTTAATGTTGTCCCCGAGGTCTCTGACACTGTCTTTCATTCTTTTTATTCTTTTATCTTTTTCCTGCTCTGTGTCAGTTATTTTCACCATTCTATCTTCCAACTCACTTACTCATTCTTCTGCCTCGGCTATTCTGCTGTTTATACCATGTAGAGTATTTTTAATTTCAGTTATTGTGTTATTCATTACTGTTTATTTGCCCTTTAGTTCTTTTAGTTCCTTATTAAATGTTTCTTGTATTTTCTCAATTTTGTTTTCGAGATTTTGTATCATCTTTGTTGTCATTACTCTGAATTATTTTTCAGTCAGTTTGCCTATTTCCTCTTCATTTATTTGGCCTTGTGGGGTTTTATCTTGTTCCTTTGCCTGCAAGATGTTTCTTTGTCTTATCATTTTGTCTAATTTATAGTATTTGCTGTATCTTTTCCCTATGCTGCCTAGTAGGAATTCCTCTTGATGCCGTTCTCTGCCCCTTGTTCTGGGGTTGGTCCAGTGTGTTAAGTAGCCTTCCTGATGGAAGTTTCTGGTGTCTGCTTTCTGTTTTGTTAAACTGAGTCTTTTCCCTCTGATGAGCAGGGCCATGTCAGGTAGTGTGTTTTAGGGTATCTGTGAGCTTAGTGCCTTTTAGGTAGTTTGTGTGCTGATGGGTTGGTTTGTGTTCCTGTGTTGTTTGTAGTTTGGTTTAAGGTATCCAGCACTGTCAGTTGTGGGTAGTCAGGCGAAGCCTGTTCTTGGACTCTGATAGAGGCCTCCATGAAAGTTCTCTGCAGTTCATCTTCCCTGTGGCTGTAGTCTCTCTAGTGGTCTAGCATCCTTGATTTGGTGCTTCTTCCCCAGAGCCTCAGACTTGACTTCTGGTTGAGGAATCCCAACTCTGGAGGTCACTTTTCCTGGCAATAAAGGGGATTAAAAAAGACTATCCAAGCTCCAAACTAATGTTAAAAGGTTAAGTGAAACAAACAAGTACTGAATGAAGGGAACACATACATGCACAAGAAAAACAAAATCAGAACTCAATAGAACATAAAGCACTAGAATAACCTGATAGAAGAACTCCAAAACGCACTTGGAGAATTAACAAGACAGCCAACAGATATTCAAAAAAAGAAAGAAAAAGAAAGAAAGAAAGAAAGAAAGAAAAAAAAGAAAAAGCAACAAAAAAAATCACCAAGGGAATTCTGAAGATGATGCCCAAATATAACATGGACCAAATAGAAAGAAGGAGCAAATATACCAAAGAGCAATAGAACAACCAGATGGAATGAAGATCCCCAAAACGAAGTCAAACAATTGTAATTAGAACTAAGATAAAGACAAAACCTAATAACAAAAACCAAAACACTGTATCACCTGAATTATAAAGCAGGGAAACTGAGCAGACCAATAACATTGATTGAAAGCATAATAAGATAAAATAAAACAAAAAGGGATAAAGCACAGAGCAACAGAAGAGCATACTATGACGAAATGTAAAAAGTAAAAGAAAAAAATAAAATACAAATATATTAATGATAAAGAGGAAAAGAAGATAAGGGAGATAAGCTCAGCATTACAGAAAAGTTAGCTAGAAATAAAAATATGTATAAAGACTAAATATAAAAATAAATATAAAAAATAGAGTAAAAATATATTATAAAACGTGAAGATCTCTTAGGACTAAGATCATAATTTTATTTTATTTTATTTTTTTTCGTAATTTTAAAAAAAGAAATGACAACAGAGAGGATCAGATAAATGGAATTAATAATAATAATTCTGTTTTCTTGACGTCTTGGCTGTAAGTGTCCTTGTAAATGCCACCTGCACCTCCCCAAGAGGCTCCTCTGCCTCTGGGTTGGACTCTGGACCTGCTGTTTGTCCTATGGGGTCCTCTTAGGCTCTAATCAGGCCCAATTCCTATGTGTGCTTGCTACCAAAGTCCACAGCTGCCAGAGCTAGACCTTTCTCATTTGTGGGAACATTCATTGTCTACTCAGATATTCCAGACATAGGGTCTACTTAGCTGATCACTGGGATTTGTTCTGCAGCTTGTATATCTGATGGAAAGATTTTAGAACCTCTTCCTTAGTCCCCCATCCTTGGTGTTCAGCTTTGGTTTTGTCCCTGCTTCTGTGTGTGGCCTAACTGCCAGAGTCTGGTCCTGAGGCTGCCTTGGAGCTCTTTGGGTCTGCCTTAGTGAGGGTTTCCTTTATTGTTCATCTGCCAACTCAGGTGTGTGGGGAGAGAGAGGCTTTGGTAGTGGTTCCTTTCCCTGTGTGTGACTCAACAGTACCACCCTGCTTGGATTGCAGGAGCCCTGGAGGTGAGGCCAAATGTGCAGTGTTGTTGGCAGCCACAGGTATAGGAAATCTGGCCTTAGTGTGGATCTTTACTGGTGCCCTGCAAGACGTGCCTGAGGGGCAGCCATTGGGGATTTTTGGATTACTCTGCAACCAACAGAGATTCCTTTATTGTTTGTCCATAGGAGTCAGTGTGTTGGAAGAGAGAGTGTATGATAGTGGCTCCTTCCCATGCATGTGAGCCAGCAGGAGTGCCCTGCCTTGGTCATGGGAGCCCTGGTGGTGGTGGCAGTGCCAATTTCACAAGGAAGCTGGCGGGCTTGGTTATAAGCCTAATATCTCCAGAGCTGGCCCACTCTGTGGACTTCTGCCTCTCAGCAGCTGGCACACCAGGTCAGCACCCCCCAGGGTTTTTTTCTCTCCCTTATTGACTGTGACAGCCAGACCCAGAGAGGGCCTGCATTTGTTCATTGCAGGCTCCAAAAGAGAGGCTAAAACATTGGTTTCTCCCTCCTGCTTGTGACTCAGCAGTAGCACCCTGCCTCCATGGCCACCCAGCTTTCCTTGGTAGGCATTCCCTCCTGTCCTCTCAGTCTGTCTCCCCACAGCCAACAATATTTCTCACCCTGAATCAGTTCTCTGTTTCTCAAATTCCAGCTCCCAGAGCACCTGTGAACCGATGTCTCAGTCCAGGACATGCAGGGCTGTGGTATGGACCCTCTGTGTGTTTCTCATTCTTTCCCATCTGCCACAGATTGGCCGCTTCACCCTCTTTGGACAGTCCCAAATGCCTCCATTCTGATCCAATCAAATTTTCCATTTGAGAGGGGGTTTCCCTATCAGATAAGGGGGGGGGTTCCCATATTCAGCAATCTCTCCTCTGTTTAAGCTCCCCCCACCCCAGGGTATAGGATGTGTCCATTTCCTTTCTTCTTCTTCTCTTTCTCCTTTTTTTCCCCCTCCATCCTGCCTCGTTATGTTAGGATCTTTGCAGTCCTTTCTGGTGTCCGAGGTCTTCTGCTAGTGTTCAGCCAGTTTCCTGTGGGAATTATTGTCTCTTTTGATGTATTCCTGATGCATCTGTGGAGAGAGATGCACTCCAAGTCCTTCTACTTCACCATCATCTTTTTTCTGACCTCCTGTTTCATTTCTAATTTTATCATTTTGAGTCGTCTCCCTCTTTTTCTTGATGAGCCTTGCTAAAGTTTTTTCAATTTTGTTTGTTTTCTTAAAGAATCAGCTTTTAGTTTTATTGATCTTTGCTTTTGTTTTCTTTGTTTCTGTTTCATTTATTTCTGTTCTAATCTTTCTGATTTCTCTCCTTCTAATATCTTTGGGTTTTGTTTGTTCTTCTTCCTCTAGTTATTTTAGGTGTAAGGATAGATTGTTTATTTGGGATTTTTCTTGTTTCTTGAGGTAGGATTGAAGTGTTATAATCTTCTCTCTTAGAACTGCTTTTATTGAATCCCAGAGGTTTTGGATCATTTTGTTTTCATTGTCATTTGTCTCTAGGTTTTTTAAATTTCCTCTTTGATTTCTTCAGTGATCACTTGGTTATTTAGAACCATATTGTTTAGCCTCTATGTGTTTGTGATTTTTAGTTTTTTTTTCTTTTTTTTATGTAGCCGATTTCTAACCTCATAGTGTTGTGGTAGGAAAAGATGCTTGATACAATTTCAATTTTCTTAAATTTACAGAGGCATGATTTGTGACCCAAGATGTAATCTATCCTGGAGAATGTTACTTGTGCACTTGAGAAGAAGGTGCAATCTGCTGTTTTAGGGTGGAATTTCCTATAAATATCAGTTAAATTTAGCTGGTCTATTGTGTCATTTAAAGCTTATGTTTCTTGTTAATTTTCTGTCTGGATGATCTGTGCATTGGTGTAAGTAGGATGTTAAATTCCCCCACTGTTATTGTGTTACTGTCAATTTCCTCTTTTATAGTTCTTAGCATTTGCCTTATGTATTGAAGTGCTCCTATATTGGGTGCATATATATATTTTAATTGTTATATCTTCTTGCTTTGATCCCTTGATCATTATATAGTGTCCTTCCTGTCTCTTGCAATATTCTTTATTTTAAAGTCTATTTTATCTGATCTGAGTATTGCTACTCTTTCTTTCTTTTGATTTCCTTTTGCATGGAATATCTTTTTCCATGCCCTCACTTTCAGTCTGTATGTGTCCCTAGGTATGAAGTGTGTCTCTTGTAGACAGCATATATATGGGTCTTGTTTTTGTATCCCTTCAGCCAGTCTATGTCTTTTGATTATAACATTTGGTCCATTTACATTCAAGGTGATTATTGACATGTATATTCCTATTACCATTTTCTTAAGTATTCTTGCTTGTAGTTTCTTTCCATTCATCACTTTGAATATATCATGCCACTCCCTTCTGGTTTGCAGAGTTTCTGCTGAGAAATCACCTTTTAACCTTATGGGAGTTCCCTTGTATGTTATTTGTCATTTTCTTCTTGTTGCTTTTACTAATTTTTATTTGTCATTATTTTTTTTTCAATTTGATTACTATGTGTCATGGTGTGTTTCTCCTTGGGTTTATCCTGCCTGGAACTCTCTGTGCTGTCTAGACTTGGGTGGCAATTTACTTTCCCATGTTAGGAAGTTTTCCACCATACTCTCTTCAAATATTTTTTTGGGTCCTTTCTCTCTCTCTCCTACTTCTGGGAGCCCTATAATGCTAATGTTGGTGTATTTAATGTTGTCCCAGTGGTCTCATAAGCTGTCTTCATTTCTTTTCATTCTTTTTTCTTAATTGTGTTCCATGACAGGGATTTCCACAATTCTGTTTTCCAGGTCACTTATCTGGTCTTCTGCTTCAGTTATTCTGCTATTGATTCCTTCTAGTGTATTTTTCATTTCAGTTATTGTATTGCTTACCTCTGTTTGTTTGTTATTTAGTTTTTCTAGGTCTTTGTTAAACATTTCTGGCATCTTTTAAATCATTGTATCCAGTATTTTTCCAAGGTACTGGATCATCTCACTATGATTGTTCTGAATTCTTTTTCTGGAAGTTTTCCTATCTCCACTTCATTTAGTTGTTTTTCTGGAGTTTTATCTTGTCCTTTCATCTGTTACAAAGTCATCTGCCTTTTCATTTTGTCTATCTTTTTGGGCTGTGATCCACCAGTCCCACTCCCAGTCCCTCAGGACTTCTCATCAGGAAGCATGCATAAGCCTCTTAGATAGCCTCATCCACCAGAAGGCAGACAGCAAAAGCAAGAATTATACTCCTGTAGCCTGCTGAATGAAAACCACAGGCATGGATCCTTGTATTTTTACTTTCACTTGTCTCCCAGTATTTTTTTATTTTCTTTTTGATTTCTTTAGTGACCTATTGTTGGTTTAGTAGCATATCACTTATCCTCCACTTGTGTTTTCAAGGTTTATATATATATATATATATATTTGATTTCTTGTCTCATAGCATTGTGGTCAGAAAATATTCTTGATATGATTTCAACCTTTTTATATTTGAGGCCTTTTTTTGTGGCCTAGCACGTGATCTATCCCAAAGAATGTTTCATGTGCACTTGAAAAGAATGCGTATTCTACTGCTTCTCGATGGAATGTTCTTTATAGATTCATTAAGTCCATTCGTTTTAATGTAACATTTAACCCCAGTTTCCTTACTGATTTTCTGTCTGGAACAATCTGTCCATTGATGTAAATGGGGTGTTAAATTTCCCTTCTCTTATGTGTTACTGTCAATTTCTCCCTTTATGTCTGTTAATATTTTCTTATGTATTATGTGTTCCTATATTGGGTGCATTTTTTTTTGCAATTGTTATATCCCCTTCTTGGATTGATCCCATGACCATAATGTAATGTTCTTTTTTGTATCTTGTTATAGTCTTTATTTTAAAGTCCTTTTGTCTCATACAAATATTGCTACCTGGCTTTCTTTTCATTTCCATTTGTATGGAATGCCTTTTTCCATCCCATCACTTTTATCTGTGTGTATCTTTAGACCTGATCTGAGTATCTTGTAGGCAGAGTATATAGTGGTCTTGCTTTTGTTTCCATTCAGCCACTCTACATTTTAGATTGGAGCATTTAGCCTATTTACATTTAACATATTTATTGACAGATATATATTTATTGATATTTTGTTAATAATTTGGGAGCTTTTTGTAGTTATTTTTGTTACTTTCTTCTTCTTTTACTCTCTTCCCTTGTGATTTAATGACTAAGATTAGTGTTATGTTTGAATTCCTTTTTCTTTGTGTGTGTGTGTATATTATAAATTTTTGGTTTGTGGTTATGAGGTTCATATGTAGCTATCTATCTATCTATCTATCTATCTATCTTTCTATCTATCTTTCTATCTATCTTTCTATCTATCATCATCATCTATCTATCATTATTTTAAATTACCAGTCTCTTAAGTTTGAATGCATTTTATTAGCCTTGCATTTTATCCCCCCCCCACTGAGTTTAAAGTTTTTAACATCAAATTTTACATATATTTGTTTTGATTAAACCTTAGCTTCTTTTCCTTTACCAATGAAGTTTTTCTTTTCACAGTTTTCCTATCTCTACTTGTGGCCTTTTCTTTTACATTTAGATAAGTACTTTTAACAGTTCTTGTGATGCTGGTTTCCTGATGCTGAACTCTTTTTGCTTGTGCTTTTCTATAAATTTTTGAAATTTCCTTAAAATTTGAATGATACCCTTGATGTGTAGTGTATGCTTGGTTGTAAATTTTTCCATTTCATCGCTCTAAATATATCATGTCTCTCACGTTTGGTGTGCATGGTTTCTACTAAAATATCAGTTCATAGCCTTATGGGAGTTTCTTTGTATGCAACTTGCTGCTTTTCCCTTGATGCTTTTAATACTATTTCTTTTTTTAAGAACTTTTACTGAGATACAGTTAACATACAGTAAACTGCATATATTTAGAATGTACAATTTGATATTTTTTTTCTTATTAGTGATGTGTATATGGAAATCCCAATCTCCCAATTCATCCCCCTCCAACCCTCCTCACTTTCCCCACTTGGTGGACATTTTTTTGTTCTCTACATCTGTGTCTCTATTTCTGCCTTGCAAACTGGTTGACTTCTACCATTTTTCTATATTCCGCATATATGTGTTAATATATGATATTTGTTTTTCTCTTTCTGACTCACTTCACCCTGTATGACAGTCTCTTGGTCCATCCATGTCTCTAGAAATGTCCCAGTTTCATTGCTTTTTACAGATGAGTAATACTCTATTATATATATATATATATATATATATATATATATATATATATATATACCATACATTTTTTTATCCATTCATCTGTTGATGGACATTTAGGTTGCTTCCATGTCCTGACTATTGAAAATAGTGCTGCAATGAACATTGGAGTGCATGTGTCTTTTTGAATTATGGTGTTCTCTGGGTATATGCCCAGTAGTGGGATTGCTGAGTCATATGGTAACTCTATTTTTACTTTTGCAAGGAACTTCCATACTGTTCTCCATGGTGGTTGTATCAGTTTCATTCCCACCAACAGTGCAAGAGTGTTCTATTTCCTCCACACCCTCTCAAGCATTTACTGTTTGTAGATTTTTTCATGATGCCCATTCTAACCGCTGTGAGGTGATACCTCATTGTAGTTTTGATTTGGATTTCTCTAATAATTAGTGATGTTGAGCAACTTTTCATGTGCCTCCTGGCCATCCATATGTCTTCTTTGGAGAAATGTTTATTTAGGTCTTCTGCCCATTTTTTGATTGGGTTCTGGATGAACTCTTTATATATTTTGGAGATTGATCATTTGTCTGTTGATTCGTTTGCAAATATTTTCTCCCATTCTGAGGGTTGTCTTTTCATCTTGCTCATAGTTTCCTTCTCTGGGCAGAAGCTTTGAAGTTTCATTAGATCACACATTTATTTTTGTTTTTATTTCCATTACTCTAGGAGGTGGATCAGAAAAGATCTCACTGTGATTTATGTCAAGGAATGTTCTTCCTATGTGTTCCTCTAGGACTTTTGTAGTGTCTGGCCTTACATTTTGGTCTTTAGTCCATTTTGAGATTTTTTGTGTGTGTTTGTATGGTTTTAGGGAGTGTTCTAATTTCATTCTTTTCCATGTAGCTGTCCAGTTTCCCCAGCACCACTTATTGAAGAGGCTGTCTTTTCTTTATTGTATATCCTTGCCTCCTTTGTCATAGATGAGTTGACCATAGTTTATCTCTGGGCTTTCTATCCTGTTCCATTGATCTATATTTCTGTTTTTGTGGCAGTACCATACTGTATTATCACTGTAGCCTTGTAGTATAGTATGAAGTCAGGAAGCCTGATTCCACCAACTTTGTCTTTCCTTCTCAAGATTGCTTTGGCTATTCGGGGTCTTTTGCACCTCCATACAAATTGTAAAATTTCTTGTTCTAGTTCTGTGAAAAATGCAATTGACAATTTGATAGGGATTTTTCAGGTGAGTACTATGTGTCTTGGCATGTTTCACCTTGGGTTTATCCTGCCTGGGACTCTCTGCACTTCCTGGACTTGGTGGCTATTTCCTTTCCCATGTTAGGAAATTTCTCAACTAATATCTCTTCCAATATTTTCTCAGGTCCTTTCTGTCTCTCTTGTCCTTCTGGGACCCCTATAATGTGAATGTTGGTGTGTTTAACCTTGTCCCAGAGGTCTCTTTGGCTGTCTTCAGTTCTTTGCATTCTTTTTTTCTTTATTCTTTTCCACATCAGTGATTTTCACCATTCTGTCTTCCAGGTCACTTATTCGCCCTTCTTAATCTGCTATTGGTTCTGTCTAGTGTATTTTTCATTTTAGTTATTATGTTGCATATCTCTGTTTGTTTGTTCTTTGATTCCTCTATGTCTTTTTAAAACTTTTCTTGCAACTTTTCAATCTTTGCATCCAGTCTTTTTTCAAAGTCCTGGATCATCTTTGCCATCATTATTCTGATTTCTTTTTCTGGAAGGGTGCCTATCTCCTCTTCATTTAGTTGTTTTTCTGGGGTTTTAGCTTATCCCTTCATCTGGTACAAAGTCCTTTGCCTTTTCATTTTCTCTATCTTTCTGTGGCTGTGGTTTTCAGTTCCACAGAACAAAATACTACTGATACTGCTTGATACTGCTGTCTGCCCTCTTGTGGAGGAAGTTATCTATGAGGCTCATGGGTGCTTCCTGAGGGAAGGGACTGATGGTGGGTTGGGCTGGTTGGGTGGAGCTCAGTAAAACTTTAATCCAATTTGGTGTGCGGATCTCAGTAAAACTTTAATCTGCTAGTCTGCCAATGGGTAGGGCTGTGTTCCCACCTTGTTGATTGTTTGGCCTGAGGGTACCCAGCACTGGAGGTTACAGGCTCTTTTGTGGGGCTAATGGCAGACTCTGGAAGGGCTCTTGCCAATGAGCACTTCCCAGAACCCCTGCCACCAGTGTTCCTGTCCCCTCTGTGAGCCACAGCTGTCCCCCACCTCTGCAGGCAACCCTCCAACACCAGCAGGTAGGTCTGGTTCAGTCTCCTATGGGGTCACTGCTCCTTCCACCTGGGTCCTGGTGAGCACACTATTTTTTGTGTGTCCTCCAAGAGTGGAATCTCTGTTTCCCCCGGTCCTATGGAGGTACTGCAATCAAATCCCTCTAGACTTTCAAAGTCTCATTCTCTGAGGATTCCTCCTCCTGTTCCTGGACCCTCAGGTTGGGAACCCTAACATGGGGCCCAGAACCCCCACTTTAGTGGGTGGACTTCTGTAGTAAAAGTATTCTCCAGTTTGTGAGTCTCTCACCCAGAATTTATGGCATTTCTTCATGCAATCGCATCCCTCCTACCATCTCATTGTGGCTTCTCCTTTGTCCCTGGATGTGGAGTGTCTTTTTTGGTGAGTTCCAGTGTCTTTCTGTCAATGATTTTTCAGCAATTAGTTGTAATTCTGGTGCTCTTGCAAGAGGGAGTGAGTGCATGTCCTCCTACTCCACCTTCTTGAACTCTCTCCTCCACTTGGATGGTTTTTGTGTGTAATAGCTTATTTCTTTATCTTTATTTTTTTTCAAGATCTGGTGATAGCCCACTGGTGGGTGCAGTTGGGACTCAGCATGGTTAGGTGAGTGGCCCAAGGTGTTCCAAATCTGGCGTTGCCTCCTGTAGGTCAGGGCTGGGGCCAGGGGCATCCTAGGCTTGTGCTAACATGCTGGTGGTTGGACTGGGTCTTTGAATTCACTACTGGCTGTGAATCCACAGTGGTTTTCAAGCTGGTTTTTGCTTGCTTTTGTTCAGGCCTGGGGTATTCTGGGTCTGATTCATCCCACTAGTTGTTGAGTCCTGGTACAGGGCTAATGTTGTCCCAGTGGTAGCCAGAGCCATGTCCCAGGTTCTCTTAGCTGTAATGCCCTGGAGGTCCCTGTGATGGTTTTTGTCTAATGGTGGGTTAAGCCATGGCCCAGAGGGTCCTGGGAGTAGTGCTGGCCCACTGGTTGGGGGAGCCAGATCTCCCCAGGTTTCTGGTTACAGGGCCCTGTGTATCCTGGAGTTGGTATTGGTCTGCTTGTTGGTGGGTTCTGGGGCTTAGCCTGCTGCTGGTGGGTGAAGCCAATTCCCAGGGCTAGTGTTGGCCCTCTGGTGGGTAGAGTTGTCCTGGCATCTCTGGCCATGTGTCCTCAGGGTCCAAGAGTTTGTGTCAACCTGCTGGTGGGCAGGGCCTGGACCAAAGCCTGGCTGCAAGGCTCCAGGGATCCCAGGACTAATGCTGGCCTACTGGTGGATAGGGCCAGGAACAGAGCCTTCTGATGAGTGGTGTTAGATCCTGGGGTGACTGAGGGCACAGGGATCCCTATCGCACCCTCTCTACTGGTGGGTTGGGCTACTTGGCCTGGGGCTTCCCAGAACCGGTGCCTAAAAGCTGGTGTGTGCGGCCAGGTCCTGGCACTTAGAGTCTAGAGTGAGGATGCCAAAATGGCACTTGCTGGCACCAGCATCCTCGTGGTAAGATGAGTTTCCCAAAATGACTGCTGCCAATGTATTTGTCCCTTGGTGTGTACCAATTACTTCCTGCTTCTCTGGGAGACTCTCCAAGATCAGCAAGTGAGTCTAATCCAGGCTCCTTTCAATTTATTATTTCTGCCCTTCATTTTGGAGTATGTGAGATTTTGTGTACACCTGTTAGGAAGGGAGTCTTTATTTCCCACAGCCTTTTGGTTCTCCCCAAAGTAAGCTCCACTGGCCTTCAGAGCCAAACTTTCTGGGAGCTCATCTCAGTGCAGGACCCCCCAGGCTGGGAAGCCCAGGGCTTCTGATCCTTCACTCCTTGGGATGAACCTCTGTAATTGTAATTATCCTCCTATTTGTGTATCTCCTACCTGGAGAAATGGGTCTTGACTATACTGTATCTCAGCTCCTCCTACCAGTCTTTAGTTGTTGAAGATCTTTTCTGCTAGCCTTCAAGTCATTCTCATTGATAGTTGCTCTGTAAATAGTTGTAATTTTGGTATGTCTGTTGGAGAAGCTGAGTTCAGGGTTTCCCACTCCACCATATTGGCCTCTCTCCTATATTTGGTTCTTGTTTTTAATCCATAGAGCCACGTTATGCCTTTGATGGAGAATTTAATTCATTTGCACTGATAGTAATTACTGATAGATAAGGACTTCTTATATCATCACATTGTGGGTTTTTTTTTTTTTTGATGACTTTTTAAACTTCCTCTGTTTTTTTAATGCCTCTTTCTTTCTTTTTGTAATTTGATGGTTTTCCATAATGGTACACTGATATCCTGCTATTTATCATGTGTGTATTACTGTAAGGTTTTGCTTTGTGAATTCACTGGCACTTTTATAAAACTGATTATGGATATGTCTATTTTGTACTGATAACATTAACTTTGATTGCATAAAAAAAAACTATCCTTTGACTTCCCCCTCAGACTTTATGCTTTTGCTATCACCATTAACATAATTTTATATTGTTTATTTATTAATAAAGTATTGTAGCTACAGCTATTTTAATGCTTCTGTTTTTGACCTTTCAACTGGAGTTAAGTAATTAACACACCATCATATTATACTTAGAATACTGTGAATTTGACTCTGTACTTACTTTTGCCAATTTGTTTTATATTTTCATACATTTCAGGTTACTCATTAACATCCTCTCATTTTAGCTTAAAGAATTTCCTTCAGCAATTTTTATAGGGCAGTTGTAGTGATGATGAACTCCCTCATCTTTTATTTTTCTGTGAAAGTCTTTATTACTCCTTTGTTTCTGAAGGACAACTTGCTGGGTAAAGCATTTTTGATTGGAATATTTTTTTTCTTTGAGAGGTTTGAATATATTTTCCCCAGCTTTCTGACCAGTAAGGTTTCTCCTGATAAATCCACTTATAGCCTTTTTGGGGTTCCCTTGTAAGTGAAAGCTTTTCTCTTGATGATTTTTGGATTCTCTATCTTTGATTTTTTTTTCAGTTTTAATATAAATGTGTTTTGGAGATCTCTTTGAGTTTAATTTGTTTAGGTATCTTTGGATTTCATGAATTTGAATGTCCAAAAATCTCCTCTGATTTGGGAAATTTTCTGCCATTATTTCATTATTTCTTTAAATAAGGTTTTCTTCTCCAACCTCTCTCCCTTCTACTTCTAGAACTCCAATAATCCATAGATTGCTTCCCTTAATGATGTTCCATAGCCTTTCTTCATTCTTTTTTATTCATTTTTTCTTTTTCGGACTGGATGATTTCAAATTATTTGTATGTGAGTTCACTGAGTCTTTCTTCTTTGGGGTCCAGTCTATTTTTGGTGCTGCCTGTTGAATTCTTCAGTACAGACATTGTTTTCTTCAACTCCAAAATTTCTGTTTGATTTTTTTTTTTTTGTTTCCTCTTTGTTGAACTTCTCGTTTTGTTCATGGATTGTTTTCCTAAATTCATAAAATTATTTTATCTGTGTTCTCTTGTTCTCTGAACATCTTTAGAACAGTTATTTTGAATTATTTTTCAGCCAATTCATGTATATTCTTGAATCTCCTTTTCTTTGGTATCAGTTACTGAAGATTTACTGTATTCTTTTGTTGGTGTTATGTTTCCCTAATTCTTTGTGGTCTTTGTGGTTTCATGTAGGTGTCTGTGTTTTAGAAGGAGCATTCACATCTTTCAGACTTTATACACTTACTTCAGTAAGGAAAGATGTTTATCTGTGGGTGGAGGTACACTAGACCATGCTGTGACCCTAGGTCTAGAGTTCAGGGCATGCTGCAGCTTTATGTCCAGAGGGCCTAATACTTCATCAGCTCAGGTTGCTGGGCTCCATGACATCAACAACTGTGTGATTCTTGGTGAGATCTGCAAAGGTTCTGCAGAGGCTGTAAAGGCTATTGGTGTCCTCAGTGGTTACTTCAGATCCAGTAGTTAGGGGCCAAGGCAGGTGGTCACGTTGGCTGGATCTGGATCTGGATCATGCTTACACTTTGCTTCAGGGGCCAACTGCAGGTGGCTATGTAGTGACAGGTGCCAGTTGTTGGCACAAACATAGTGGCAAGGGCCAGAGCCGAAATAAGGAGTTGGGATCAACGGTGGAAGCACTAGCAGCTGTGGTGTCCCTGGCTATCAGTGTTCACTTCTGTGGCTATAAAGTCTTGCCACAAGCATGTGCATGGCAGTGGAGGCCATTGGTGGGAGTTGGGCTGCAAATGCATAGCTGCAGAGGCTAGCCATGAACACAGGCATGGTGGCAGTGATAAGCTGTGGGCACCTTACATGTGTACACCACAAAGACTTGTATTGTATTCCAGTGTGGATCCTGGTCACTGGCAGCTGGTGGTGGAAAGGAGGTAGTGAGCCAGGAGTACCTCAGTTGGCTGTTGTCTGAATGAAAAAAACCTATGAGGTAGAAATTTCATTGGCAAAATCTGCAGGGAGTCTGTGGTAGTTGTCCTGGCTATTGGTTTCTTCAGTGGCAAAAGCTGCTGGGGTTCTCTGTGGAACAAGCAAACAGGAACCATGGTTGCTCCCACTGCATGGCTGATACTACTATCCTCTATCCTTCTTGTTCCTGGCTATCTCTTGATGGCTTTGCTTTTCCTGTCTCTGGATGCAGTGAAGACAAAATCTATTTTTCATGCAGTGCCCCCAAAGGTTTGGGAAACTGGTTGCTCACCATGTTCTCCCTTTCCCAGTGAGGGGAACTCTTTCAAGCCAAGACATTTCTCCTTGAGGAATGCTGGCCTGGGGTATGGAATGATGCAGGCAAAATGCAGCTGTTCTTCCTACCCTTTTGTGTGGATATTGTCAGGTTTTTGTTGTTGCTGCTGTTCCTCTGTGTTGCTGAAGTATCTTAAGTAAACTCCTGAGCTCTCCTAGAACTATTTTTTTTTTCATGGATAGTTGTCCAATTTTTCATCTTTGTGGGGGAATGGAGGCTGGGGTCTCCTACTCTTCCACCTTGATGACATCACTAGAACTTTTTATTGGGTTGGCCAAAATGTTCTTTCAGTTATTTTTCTATACGATGGCTCTAGTAGTGCTTAGTTGTCTTTATCCTCATTCAAAACAATTTTGTTAAATTGTATTGTGATAGCTGTCATATCAGTGTGCATTAAAAAAGACTTATCAAAACTGGTAAAAAGTCTTTGCAGAGGAGAAAAAGATGGCAGCAAAGTAGAGGGAGGTGGAATGCATCCCTCTCCACAGATGCATTAGGAATGCACAAAAGGCACAATAATTCCCACAGAGAACCAACCGAACACTAGCAGACGGCCTCAGACACCAGAAAGGACTGCAAGGATCCTGACATAACTGGTAGGGAGGCACCTACGATGGCTCAAAGAGGGTGAAACTGCGGAGCTGTGGCAGACGGGAGGGAATGAGAAACATACAGAGGGTCCGCACCGCTACTCAGCATTCCCAGACTGAGATGTCAATTCACAGCTGAATATTGGGTCTGGGAGGGGGAGCATGGGAATCAGAGAGCTGGTTCAGGGTGAGAAAAGGTGATGGACCAAGAGGACAGGAGGGAAGAGGTCAAGGGCGAGGAGTGCGAGCCCCTGAGAGATGCCCGGTCATGATGGCAGCTGGATGCTGCAGGCTCATGGGCAAGGGTGTGGAGCCATGGGCATAGCCTCTTTCTCCCTTTTGGTGCCTGCAGGGGGCAGTGGAGCCACCTAAGTCGCTCAGGGATAATAGGGACCCTCAGGCCCTCGGGCGGGGCTAGATTAAAACCCCTTGGAACTCTGGCAGCAGGAAGGCTGCCAAGAAAAAAAAAGGCAAGAGAGGCCCAACTCTGAGACTTTCTTTTTTCACCTGAGCCACTGGCATCCCTCTGCAACAGGCACCTCCAAGCCCGACTGAAACAACAGTACACCACTGCTCATTCACTCCCAGGGGAAGTAGACACTATTGTACCCTCTCCCTCCCCACACACCAACACTTACAAACAAACAATAAAGGGATCTCTGCTAGTCACAGAATAATACAAAAAAACCCAAGGTAAGTAGAAGGACACTTACAGCTGAGACTCTAAGGAAACTGAAATATTAGTATCAATTCTATTGAACTGGTCCATTCTGGGATCAGTTCTGGGTTTTTTTTTTTTTCTCTTTTTTTCCCTTTATTAATTACTAACTTAGTCCTAAGGGATCTACAAGTTTTATACCATTTTTTAAATTCTATTTCTTATTCTATTTTTATTTTTTTTACCTTTTTTTATACTTCTATTTCTAGCTAAGTTATTGGTAGTATGGACAATATATCTCTCATACCTTCCTTTCATCCCTATCTTTTATACATTTCTATTCCTTTCTCATTATTTGCATATTTCCCATCACACTACACACTTCTGTTCCCCTGTCTTCCATCCATTTTTAGTTTATTTTGTCTTAACATCATTATAAGCAACACTATCAATCTGCTCAGACTCCTTGCTCTGTTCTCCAGATGACACGCCACCTTGGCATTTAATATTAGGTTTTTCTCTTTATCTTAGTTCTTAGTACAATTGTCTAATTTCATTCTGAGAATCTCCATTCTGTCTGGTGGTACTCTAGCTCTTTTCTATATTTGATCCAAGCTTACAAAAATCTCCCTGGATTAGCATTTGTATGTGTAAGGTGTTATTTGTTTGTTTTTGCTTTAGATTCTGTTGTATTCTCTTTTGGTTTTAAATTGCTGTTGGGTTTCTCTTTGAATATCTGATAGCATACTGGGGTTCTTCTGTCAGGTCTTTCCAGAGCCTTATGTCCTAATGGATTCAGTAATGGTATGTCTTATACATGTATGTGTTTCCTAGACTTAGTATTTGTTTGACCAAACACTCGGACATTAGTCTGGGGCTTGGACAGTCTTCTATAAACACCTCTATCGCCAGGACAAGCAACCCCAAAAGTTTGGACTACCATAAGGAAACAAAGAAACAGCATGCAGGCAAAGGAGCAGGAAAAAAACCCACAAGACCAAATAAATGAGAAGGAAATAGGAAAAATGCCTGAAAAAGAATTTAGAGTAATGATAGTAAAAATGATACAAAATCTCAATAACAAAATAGAGAAAGTACAAGAAACAGTTCGTAAGAACTCAGAAAACCAAACAGCAATGGATAACAAACTAACTAAAATTAAAAATACTCTAGATGGTATAACCAGCAGAATGACTGAGGCAGAAGAAAAAAATAAGTGAGTTGGAAGATCGAATGGGGGAAATAACTGCCACAGAGCAGGAAAAAGAAAAAAGAATAAAAAGATTAGAAGACAGTCTCAGAGACCTCAGTGATAACATTAAGGATACCAACATTCGAATTATAGGCATCCCAGAAGAAGAAGAAAACAAGAAAGGGTCTGAGAAAATATTTGAAGAGGTTATAGTGGAAAACTTCCCCAACATGGGAAAGGAAATAATTAACCAAGTCCAAGAAGCACAGAGAGTCCCATACAGAATAAACTGAAAGAGAAATACACCAAGGCACATATTAATCAAACTAATGACAATTGAACAAAATGAAAAAATAATAAAAACAGCAAGAGAAAAGCAACAAATAATATATAAGGGAAAACCCATAAGGATAACAGCTGAGCTTTCTACAGAAACTCTGCAGGCCAGAAGGGAATGGCAGGATATACTGAAAGTCCTGAAAGAGAGAAACCTACAGCCAAGAATACTCTACCCAGCAAGAATCTCATTCAGATTTGATGGAGAAATCCACAGCTTTCCAGACAAGCAAAAATTAAGAGAATTGAGCACCACCAAACCAGCCTTACAACAAGTGCTAAAGGAACTTCTCTAAGTAGGAAACACAAGAAAAGGAAAACACCTACAAATACAAACCCAAAACTATTAAGAAAATGGTAATAGAAACACACACATCAATAATCACCTTAAATGTAAATGGATTAAATGCTCCAATAAAAAGACACAGACTGGCTGAATGGATACAAAAACAAGACCCTTCTATATGCTGCCTACAAGAACCCACTGCAGGGCAAGGAATACATATAGACTGAAAGTAAAGGGATGGAAAAAGATATTCCATGCAAATGGAAGTCAAAAGAAAGCTGGAATAGCAATATTCATATCAGAGAATTTAGACTTGAAAGTAAGGACTATTGCAAGAGACAAGGAAGGACACTACATAATGATCAAGGGATCCATCCAAGAATATATCACAGTGGTAAATATCTATGCCCCCAATATAGGAGCACCTCAATACATAAGGCAGATGCTAACAGCCATAAAAGGGGACATCGACAGTAACACAATAATAGTGGGAGACTTGAACACCCCACTTACATCAATGGACAGATCATCCAAACAGAAAATAAATAAAGACACACAAGCTTTAAATGACACATTAGACCATCTCAATTTAATTGATATTTACAGGACATTCCATCCAAAAACGACAGAATACACTTTATTCTCAAGTGCACACAGAATATTTTCCAGGATAGATCACATCTTGGGTCAAAAATCGAACCTTGGCAAATTCAAGAAAATTGAAATCATATCAAGCATCTTCTCAGACCACAACACCATGAGACTAGATATCAATTACAGGAAAAAGGCTGCAAAAAATACAAACACATGGAGACTAAATTCACTATTAAACAACCAAGAAATCATTAAAAAAAATCAAAGAGGAAATCAAAAAATATCTAGAAACAAACAACAATGAAAACACAACAACCCAAAACCTATGGGATGCAGCAAAAGCAATTCTAAGGGGGAAGTTTATAGCAATACAGCCATACTTTAAGAAACAAGAAAAATATCGAGTGAACAAAGTAAACTTACACAGAAAACCATTAGAAAAGAACAAAGAATCCCCAAAGTGAGCAGAAGGAAAGAAATCATAAGATCAGAGCAGAAATAAATGAAAAACAAAGGAAGGAAGCAATAGCAAAAATTAATAAAACTAAAAGCTGGGTCCTTGAGAAGACTAACAAAATTGATAAACCATTAGCCAGACTCATCAAGAAAAAAAGGGAGAAGATGCAAATCAACAGAATTAAAAATTAAAAAGGAGAAGTAACAACGGACACCACAGAAATACAAAAGATCGTGAGAGACTACTACAAGCAACTATATGCCAATCAATTGGATAACCTGGAAGAAATGGATACATTCTTAGAAAAATACAATCTTCCAAGAATGAACCAGGAAGAAATAGAAACCATGAGCAGACCAATCACAAGTATGGAAATTGAGGCAGTGATTAAAAATTTCCCAACACACAAAAGCCCAGGACCAGATGGGTTCAAGGGTGAATTCTATCAAACATTTCGAGAAGAGCTAACATCTATCCTTCTCAAACTCTTCCCTGATACCAAAACCAGGCAAAGATGTCACAAAAAAAGAAAACTACAGACCAATATCACTGATGAATATAGATGCAAAAATCCTCAACAAAATACTAGCTAACAGACTCCAACAGCACATTAAGCAAATCATACACCATGATCAAGTGGGGTTTATCCCTGGGATGCAAGGATTCTTCAATATACACAAATCAATCAACATGATACATCATATCAACAAATTGAAGGTTGAAAACCATATGATCATCTCAATAGATGCAGAAAGGGCTTTTGACAAAGTTCAACATCCATTTATGATAAAAGCTCTCCAGAAAACGGGCATAGAAGGAAATTACCTCAACATAATAAAAGTCATATATGAAAAACCAAAAGCCAACATCGTTCTAAATGGGGAAAAACAGAAAGAATTCCCTCTAAGAACAGGAACAAGACAAGGGTGTCTGCTCTCACCATTATTATTCAACATAGTTTTGGAAGTTTTAGCCACAGCAATCAGAGGAGAAAAAGAAATAAAAGGAATCCAAATTGGAAAAGAAGAAGTAAAATTGTCACTCTTTGCAGGTGACATGATAGTATATATAGAAAACCCTAAAGACTCTACCTATAAACTGCTAGCAATAATGGATGAATTTAATAAAGTAGCAGCATAGAAAATTATTGCACAGAAATCTCTTGCATTCCTATACACCAACAACGGAAGAGCAGAAAGAGAAATTAAGGAAACTCTCCCATTCACCATTGCAACAAAAAGAATAAAATACCTAGGAATAAACCTGCCTAAGGAGGCAAAAGATCTGTATGCAGAAAACTTTAAGACACTGATGACAAAAATCAAAGATGACACAAACAGATGGAGGGACATACAATGTTCCTGGATTGGAAGAATCAACATCGTGAAAATGACTGTACTACCCAAAGCAATTTACAGATTCAATGGAATCCCAATCAAATTACCAATGGCATTTTTCACAGAACTAGAGCAAGAAATCTTACGATTTGTATGGAAACGCAAAAGACCCCGAATAGCCAAAGCAATCTTGAGAAGGAAAAACGGAGCTGGTGGAATCAGGCTTCCTGACTTCAAACTATACTACAAGGCCATAGTGATCAAGACAGTATGGTACTGGCACAAAAATAGAAAGGAAGATCAATGGAATAGAATAAAGAACTCAAAGGAAGCCCATACACATATGGGCACCTTATCTTTGACGAAGGAGGCATGAATATACAATGGAAAAAAGACAGCCTCTTCAATAAGTGGTGCTATGATAATTGGACAGCAATACGTAAAAGAATGAAATTAGAACACTTCCTAACACCATACACAAAAATAAACTCCAAATGGATTAAAGACCTAAATGTAAGGCCAGACACTATAAAACTCCTAGAGGAAAACCTAGGCAGAACATTCTATGACATACATCAAAGGAAGATCCTTTTTGACACAACTCCTAGAATAATGGACATAAAATCAAGAATAAACAAATAGAACCTCATGAAAGTTAAAAGCTTTTGCAGAGTGAAAGAAACCATAAACAAGAGTAGAAGGCAACTCTCAGATTGGGAAAAAATAGTTGCCTAGGAAACAACGGACAAAGGATAAACCTCCAAAATATACAAGCAGCTTAATACCAAAAAACAAATAACCCAATCCACAAATGGGCGGAAGATCTAAATAGACATTTCTCCAAAGAAAACATACAGATGGCCAACAAACACATGAAAAGATGCTCAACATCACTAATCATCAAAGAAATGCAAGTCAAAGCCACAAAGAGGTATGACCTCACACCAATCAGAATGGCCATCATCACAAAATCTGGAAACAACAAATGTTGGAGAGGGTGTGGAGAAAAGGGAAGTCTCCTGCACTGTGGGGGGGACTGTAAGTTGGTATAGCCACTATGGAAAGCAGTTTGGAGGTTCCTTAAAAAACTACAAATAGAACTAGCATATGATCCAGTAATCCCACTCCTGGGCATATACCCATAGAAAACCATAATCCCAAAAGAAACATGTACCATAATATTTATTGCAGCACTGTTTACAATAGCCAGGACATGGAAACATCCTAAATGCCCATCAACAAATGAATGGATAAAGAAGATGTGGCATATATATACAATGGAATATTACTCAGCTATAAAAAGGAATGAGATGGAGCTATATGTAATGAGAGGGATAGACCTAAGTCTGTCATACAGAGTGAAGTAAGTCAGAAAAAGACAAATATTGTATGCTAACTCTTATACACGGAATCTAAAAATGGTAGTGATGAACTCAGTGACAAGACAAGAACAAGAATGCAGATGCAGAGAATGGACTGGAGAACTCGAGGTTTGGTGGGGTGGGGGTTGAAGGAGAAGCTAAGATGAATTGAGAAAGTAGCATAAACATATATATACTACCAACTGTAAAATAGTTAGCCAGTGCTAATTTGCTGTATAACATAGGGAGTTCAACTCGAGGATGGATGATGCCTTAGAGGACTGGAGCGGGAAGGGTGGGGTGTAGTCCAGAGAGGGAGGGAATTCGGGGATGTGTGTATAAAAACAGATGATTGAGCTTGGTGTACCCCCAAAAAAGTAATAAATAAATAAATAAAACGAAAAAAATAACTAGTGAATTTTCATGTCATCATTTTAATATTGTAGTGCAAGTAAAAAGCAACATTTTCCACATATTATGCTTTATTATTTCAAGAAAGGTAAAAACGCAACTGAAAAACAAAAATAAATATTTCTGAAGTCTATGGAGAAGATGCTGTGAGTCATCAAGCATGTCAAAAGTATTATGCGAAATTTCAGTCTAGAGATTTCTTGCTGCACAATGCTCCACAGTTAGGTAAACCATTTCAAGTTGACAGTGATCAAATCTAAACATTCATTGAGAAAAATCAATATTACACCACACGAGAGATAGCCAACATACTCAAAATATCCAAATCAAATGTTAAAAGTCATTTGCACTAGCTTGGTTATGTTAATCGCTTTGATGTTTGGTTTTCACATAAGTTAAGCAAAAAAAATGTTGACCTTATTTCTGCATGCGATTCTCTACTTTAATGTGATGAAAATGTTCTAGTTTTAAAATAAATTGTGATGGGTGATGAAAAGTGTATACCGTACAATAATGCGGAACAGAAGAGATTGTGGGGCAAGTTAAATGAACCACCACCAACCACACCAAAGTCCAGTCTTCATCCAAAGAAGCTGATGTTGTATATATGGTGGAATTGGATGGGAGTCCTCTATCATGAGCTCCTTTTGGAAAACCAAACGATTAATTCCAACAGGTACTGCTCCCAATTAGACCAACTGAAAGCAGCACTTGATGAAAAGCATCTGTAATTACTCAACAGAAAATGCACAATCTTCCATCAGGATAATTCAAGACCACATGTTTTTTTGATGACAAGGCAAAAACTTGTTACAGCTTGGCTGGGAAATTCTGATTCATCTGCTGTATTCACCAGACATTGCACTTTTAGATTTCCAATTATGACAATCTTTACAAAATTCTAATGGAAAAAATTTCAATTCCCTAGAAGACAATAAAAGGTACCTGGTGTTCTTTGCTCAAAATGATAAAAAGTTTTGGGAAGTTGAAATTATGAAGTTGCCTGAAAAATGGGAGAAAGTAGTGGAACAAAATGGTGACTATGTTGTTCAATAAAGATCTTGGTAAAAATGAACAATGTGTCTTTTATTTTCACTTAAAAACCAAAGGAACTTTTTGGCCAACCCAATATTTCAGTTATTGTATATATCAGTCCTTATTTTCCATTTTCTTGTTCTTTGTATTCTCTCTCTCTCGACTTTTTCTTTCTCTAGCTCATTCTTCCTTCCTTCCTTTACTTTTGCTTAGTCTTTCTTTCTCTTTGCTGAAGATTTCTATTTTATAATGTTTTATGTGTTTGTAATTGTGTGTTGAAACATTTTTATCATGAGTGCTTTAAAATGTTTGTGAGATAATTCTAACATTCCTATCATTTTGTTTTGCTATCTATTGATTCTTTCTGTTGATTCTGCCTGAAATGTTCCTGGTTTTTCATTTGATGAGAGATTTTTAATTAAAACCCAGATATTTCCAGTTATATTAGGAGACTATAGACATTATTTAAACCCCATGTAATTTATGTTTTAGGTGGATTTTTAAAAACACCATTCCAAAAGGGATGAGATGGAGCTATATGTAATGAGGTGGATAGAACTACAATCTGTCATACAGAGTGAAGTAAGTCAGAAAGAGAAGGACAAATATTGTATGCTAACTCACATACGGAATCTAAAAATGGTACTGATGAACTCAGTGACAAGAACAAGGATGCAGATACAGAGAATGGACTGGAGAACTCGAGGTATGGGAGGGGGCGGGGGGTGAAGGGGAAACTGAGACGAAGCGAGAGAGTAGCACAGACATATATATACTATCAACTGTAAAATAGATAGTCAGTGGGAAGTTGTATAACAAAGGGAGTCCAACTAGAGGATGGAAGATGCCTTAGAGGACTGGGGCGGGGAGGGTGGGGAGGATTCAAGGGTGAGGGAGTCAAGAAAGGGAGGGAATACGGGGATATGTGTATAAAAACAGATGATTGAACTTGGTGTACCCCCCCCCCCAAAAAAAAAACACCATTCCAGCAGGGGAAATAAATGTTCCCCCTCATTATTCTACATGGAGGTAGAAGTTCAGATTTCCTATGTAGCCTGTTGACAAAAGGGAATTTCTCATTACTGCTGGTTGGGAGTGAGATCTCTGACTCCTTACATGGTCTGTCCACTCACAACATGGTGGAGTAAGCCTCTTTATCCCTTAGTGATGGTGAAAGTCTCAACTCTTTTTAGTCCAACTTTAACATCACTCCAGTTGAGATGAGGAGGGGCACTTTATTACAGAAAGTGGTAGAGGAAGTCTAAGTTCCTGAGCTGTCTCCACTAACATGTCTGGAATGGGGGGGATGTGTTACTGGGCAACTGGTTAAAAGTTCTGGCTTCCTACTTAGGCTTTTCTGACACCACTCCAGTGGAAATATTAGGGTGCCTCATTACAGCCTCATGGGTGGAAGGGTAGTTTTCCCATTCAATCTGCATTCAATTCACCTATTTAGTCTGTGTAGAAAACAGATGGATCTTGCAGAATTAAAGTGGATTTTCATAAGCTTAACCAGGTGATGATGCCAATTGCAGCTGTTGTACCAGATAGTTTCATGGCTTGACCAAATTTATACACCTTTAGTACCAGGTATACAGCTATTGATCTGGTCATTGCTTTTTTTTATATCCATACCTGCTATTAAAGACCACCAGAACCATTTTTATTTCACTTGACAAGTCCAGAAATACACCTTCCCTGTTCTACCTCATTGATAAGATGCTTGTATGTCAGAAGGTGTTAAATAAATCTGACAACAGTTCAGGGGCTTTCCATCTCAGTGAAATTTCTAGGAATCCAGTGGCATGAGACATGTTAAGATATCCCTTCTAAATTGAAGCATAAGTTGCTATATCTGGCTCCTCCTACAACCAAAAAAGTAGTACACTGCTTAGTGGGCCTCTTTGAAATTTGAAGGCAACATATTCTTCATTTGGGTGTGCTACTCTGGCCCATTTATTGAGTGACCTGAAAAGCTATTAATTTTGAGTGGGACCCTGGATGAGAGAAGGCTCTGTAGCAGGTCCAAACTGCCATACAAGATTCTCAGCCTGTTGGGGCATGCAGATCCAATGGTGCTTAAATTGTCAGTGGCAGGCAGGGGTACTATTTGGAGATTTTGGCAGGACATTACGTGTGAATCAAAGCTCAGAACTTTAGGATCTCAGATCAAACCTTACAATTTTCAGCAGATAACCACTTTCTTTTTGAGAAACAGCTTTGTCTTGCTACTAGAACTTAGTAAAGACTGAACTCTTAAACATGATCTCCCAAGATCATGAGCTTCCCATCATGAATTGGTTGTTTTCTGACCTACAAAACCATAAAGTTAGGTGTGCACAGCAGCAATCTATTATCAATGGAAGTTGTATATGAGTTTGGGCTCAAGCAGGATTTGAAGACAAAAGTAAGTTATGTGGAGAAGTGGCCCAAATACCCATGGTCCCCATTTCTGCTACATTACCTTTTTTCTCTTAGCCTGAAGCTAAACCTTATGGAGAGTTCTCTATGATCAGTTGACAGCAAAAGCAAACTAGGGCCTCATTTACAGATGCTTCTATACAATATGAAGGCACCACTCAAAAGTGGACAGCATCAGCACTAGCACTACAACCCCTTTCTGGGACATTCCTGAAGGACAGTGGTGAAAGCAAACCTTCCCAGTGGGCAGATTTTCTAGCACATGGTTGTTTGTTTTGCTTAGAAGGAGAAATGGCCAGAGATGTAGCTATATACCAGTTTATGAGCTGTGGTCAATGGTTTGCCTGTATGGTCAGGTAATCAGAAGGAACATAAGTGGAAAATTGGTATCCAGATGTCTAGGAAATAGGGATGTCAATAGATCTTTATGAATGGATAAAAAACATAAATATATTTATGTACCATGTGAATGCTCACCATAGGGTAACACCAGCAGAGGAAATTTTTAATAATCAAATGATAGGATGACCTATTCTGTGGCTACCAGTTAGCCTCTTTCCCCAGGCTTTCTTGTCATTGTCCAATGGGCTCATGAAAAAAGTGACCATGATGTCATGGATGGAAGTTAGGCATGGACTTAGCAATATGGACTTCTGTTCATCAAGGCTGACCTGTTTAAGGCCATGGCTCAGTACCCAATCAGCCAAAAGTAGAAATCAATACTGAGTCTCCAATATGGCACTGTTCCCTGAGGTGATCAGTCTGGTGGCTGGTTGATTACATTAGCGCATTTCCATCATGGAAAGAGCAGCACTTTGATCTTACTCAAATAGATACTTACCCTGGATACAGATTTGCCTTCTCTGCGTGTATGCTCCTGCTATAATTACCATCCATGGCAATTTACCATATAAAATGCTTCATCCACTGTCATGGTAATTTGTATTAGTCAGCTTAGGATGTCATAAAAAATATAATATGGTGGGTGAATCAAACAACATAAAATGTATTTTCTCACATTTCGGAGGCTACAAGTCTCAGATCAACAGCCAACAGTGTAGGTTTCTTGTGAGATGTTTCCTCTGGACTTGTAGGCAACTGACATCTCACTATGTGCTCGCATGACCTCTTCTTTGTGTGCATGTGGGAGAGGGAGGGAGAATGCTATCAGTGTCTCTTCTTATAAGGGCACTAATCCTATCAGAGCAGGGACCCACTCTTAAGAATTAATCTAACCTTAATTAATTCCTTACTCCAAATATAGTCACATTGGTGTTAGGAATTCAACATATGAAGTTTGATGGGTGAAACAATTTAGTGCATAGCATTATTCCACACAGCATCACTTTTTTTAACTATTGGAGTATAATTGATTAACAATGTTGTGTTAGTTTCAGGTGTACAGCAAAGTGATTCAGTTATAAATATACATGTATCTATTCTTTTTCAAATTCTTTCCCCATTTTGGTTATTACAGAATATTGAGCAGAATTCCCTGTGCTATACAGTAGGTTCTTGTTGGTTATCTATTTTAAATATAGCAGTGTGTACATGTGAATCCCAAACTCCCAATCTATCCCCCCCACACTTCCCCGCTTGTAGCCATAAGTTTGTTCTCTAAGTCTGTAAGTCTGTTTTTGTTTTGAAAATAAGTTCATTTGTATCTTTTTTTCCCATTCTGCATATAAACAATATCATATGATATTTGTCTTTCTCTCTCTGACTAAATTCTCCTAGCATGGTAATCTCCAGGTCTTTCCATGTTGCTGTAAATAGCATTATTTCCTTCTTTTTAATATCTAAGTAATATTCCACTGTATATACATACCACATCTTCTTTATCCATTTATCTGTCAGTGGACATTTAGGTTGCTTCCATGTCTTGGCTATCTATTGTAAACAGCACTGTGATGAACACTGGGGTGTATGTATGCTTTTGAACCATGTTTTTCTCCAGGTATATGCCCAGCAGTGGGATTGCTGGGTCATATGGTAGCTCTATTTAGAGTTTCTTAAGGAACCTCCATACTGTTTTCCATAGTGGTTGTATCAATTTACATTGCCACCAACAGTGTAGAATGGTTCCCTTTTCTCCACACCCTCTCCAGCATTTATTGTTTTTAGACATTTTGAAGATGATCATTCTGACTGTTGTGAGGTAATATCTCATGGTAGTTTTGATTCACATTTCTCTAATAATTAGTGATGTTGAGCATCTTTTCATGTGCCTCTTAACCATCTGTATGTCTTCTTTGGAGAAATATCTATTTAGATGTTCTGCCATTTTTTTTTTTTTTGATTGAGTTGTTTGGGTATTTTTTGCCATTGAGCCACATGGGCTGTTTATAAATTAGAGATTAATTCTTTGTCAGTCCCATCATTTGCAAATATTTTTCCCCATTCTGTGCATTGTCTTCTTGTTTTGTTTATGATTTCCTTTGCTGTGCAAAAGGTTTTGAGTTTAGTTAGGTCCCATTTGTTTATTTGTTTTTATTTCCATTGCTCTAGAAGACGGATCAAAAAAGATATTGCTGTGATTTATGTCAAAGCATGTTCTGCTATATTTTCCACTGAGTTTTATAGTACCCAGTCTTCCATTTAGGTATTTAATCCATTTTGAGTTTATTTTTGTGTATGGTGTTAAATAATGTTCTATATTCATTTTTTTTCTTGTAGCTCTCCAGTTTTCCCAGCACCAATTATTGGAGAGATTATCTTTTCTTCATTGTATAGTCTTGCTTCTTTTGTTGTAGGTTCATTGACTATAGGGGCATCGGTTTATTTCTGGGCTTTCTATCCTGTTCCATTGATCTACATTTCTGTTTTTGTGTCAGTACAACTGATAACTGTAGCTGTGTAGTATAGTCTGAAGTCAGAGGGCCTGATTCCTCTAACTCCATTTTTCTTTCCCAAAATTTCTTTGGCTATTTGGGTTTTTTTGTGACTCCATACAAATTTTAAGATTTTTTTGCTAGTTCTGTGAAAAAATGCCATTGGTAATTTGATAAGGAGTGCTTTCAATCTGTAGCTTGCCTTGGGTAGGATAGTCATTTTGACAGTATTGATTCTTCCAATCCAGGAACATGGTATATCTCTCATCTGTTTGTGCCATCATTGACTTCTTTCATCAGCATTTTATAGTTTTTGGAGTACAGGTCTTTGGCCTCCTTAGGTATGTTCATTCCTATGTATTTTATTATTTTTGATGTGATTATAAATAGGATTGTTTCTTTAATTTCTGTTTATGATCTTTCTTTGTTATTGTATAGAAATGCAAGAGATTTCTGTGTATCAGTTTTTTATCTGACAACATTATCAAATTCATTGATTAGCTTAAGTAGTTTTCTGGTGGCATTGTTAGGATTTTCTATGTATAGTATCATGTCATCTGCAAACAGTGACACTTTTACTTCTTTTCCAATTTGGATTCCTTTCATTTCTTTTTCTTCTCTGATTGCTGTGGCAAGGATTTCCAAAACTATGTTGAATAGTAGTGGTGAGAGTGGACATCCTTGCCTTGTTCCTGATCTTAGAGGGAATGCTTTCAGTTTTTCAACATTGAGAATGATGTTTGCTGTCAAGTTCAGTACTTGTTATTGGTCTATTCATATTTTCTATTTCTTTCTGGTTCAGTTTTGGGAGACTGTACCCTTCTAAGGATTTGCCCACTTTTTTTGTAGGTTGTCCATTTTATTGCCATATAGATGCTTATAGTGCTTTCTTATGATCCTTTGTTTTCTGCAGTGTCAGATGTAACTTCTAATTTTTCATTTCTAATTCTATTGATTTGCATCTTCTGCTTCTTTTTTCTTGATGAGTCTAGCTAAAATTTATCAGTTTTATCTTTTCAAAGAACCAGCTTTTAGTTTCACTGAGATTTTCTATTGTTTTCTTTGTCTGTATTTCATTTCTGCTCTGATTTTTATGATTTCTTCTACTAACTTTAGTTTTTGTTTGTTCTTCTTTCTCTACTTGCTTTAGGTGTAGAATTAGGTTGTTTATTTGAGATTTTTCTTGTTTCCTGGGGTAAGATTTTATTGCTATAAACTTCCCCCTTAGTACTGCTTTTGCTGTATCCCAAAAGTTTTGGATTGTCGTGTTTTAATTTTCATATGTCTCTCCATATTTTTCTATTTCCTCTTTGATTTCTTCAGTGATTGATCCATTGGTCATTTAGTAGCATATTGTTTAGCCTCAATGTGTTTGTTTTTTACATTTTTCCCCTGTAACTCATTTCTAATCTCATAGCATTGTGGTTGGAAAAGATGCTTTATATGACTTCAATTTTCTTAAATTTACCAAGGCTCACTTTGTGGTCCAGCATGCAATCAATCCTGGAGAATGTTCCATGTGCACTTGAGAGGAATGTGTATTCTGCAGCTTTTGGATGGAATGCTCTATGAATATCAATTAATTCCATCTGGTCTAATGTCTCATTTAAGGCTTGTGTTTCCTTATTGATTTTCTGTTAGGATGCTCTGTCTGTTGATGAATGTGGGATATTAATGTCCCCAACTATTATTGTTATTGTCAGTTTCTTCTTTTATGGCTGTTAGTATTTGCCTTATATATTGAGGTGCTTCTATGTTGGGTGCATATATATTTATAATTGTTGTCTCTTCTTCTTGGGTTGACCCCTTGATCCTTATGTAATGTCCTTCTTTGTCTCTTGTGTTGGTCTTTATTATTTTAAAGTCTAGTTTGTCTGATATGAGTATTGCTACTCCAGCTTTCTTTTGATTTCCATTTGCATGGAATATATTTTTCCATTTCCCCACTTTCAATCTGTATGTTTCCCTAAATCTAAAGTGGTTCTCTTGTAAACAGCATATATGTGGGTCTTGATGTTTTATCCATTCAGCCAGTCTATGTCTTTTTGTTGGAGAATTTAGTTCATTTGTATTTAAGGTAATTATCAATATGTATGTTCTTATTGCTATTTTTTAAATTGTTTTGGATTTGTTTTTGTAGGTGTTTTTTTTCCCCATCCTCTTTTGTTCTCTTCTCTTGTGATTTGATGACTAACTTTAGTGTTTTGGGTCACTTTTTCTTTTGTGTCTGGGTATCTATTGTTGATTTTTGGTTTGCAGTTACCATGAAGATTTGATATAACAGTCTATATGTAAACAAGCTTGTTTTAAGTTGCTTGTCTTTTCATTTCAGTTGCATTTCCAATATCCTGCATTTGTGCTCTCCTCTTCTCACAGTTGCTGGTTTCAACATCATATTTGTGTGCAGATGATTTCCTACCTTTAATGTATGTTTGCCTTTACCAGTGAGGTTTTCCATTTGTAATTTTCTTTTTTTTTCCTAGTTGTGGCCTTTTCTTTTCTACCTAGAGAAATTTCTTTAGCATTTATTGTGAAGCTGATCTGGTGGTGCTGAATTCTCTTAGTTTTGCTTGTCTGTAAAACTTTGGATTTCTCCATTGAATCTGAATGAGAGACTTGCTGGGTACAGTATTGTTGGTTGTAGGTCCATCCCTTTCATCACTTTAAATATATCATGCCACTCCCTTCTGGCCTACAGAATTTCTGCTGCAATATCAGCTGATAACCTTATGAGAGTTCCCTTGTATATTATTTGTTGCCTTTCCCTTGTTGCTTTTAATATTTTTTTTGTCTTTAACATTTGTCAATTTGATTACTATGTGTCTCACACAATAATCAAGTGGGTTGAAGCAATTGCAGTGTGGCAATGCATCTCTGTTCATGGAATTTATTGGTCTTACTGTTTTCCCCACCATCCTAAAGCAATAAATAATAAATAAAATGGCTTTTTGAAGACTCTGTTACAAATCAGCTAAGTGGGGAACCATAACTTGTAAGGCTGGGGAAAGGTTCTCCAGGAGGCTGTTTAAACTCCATATTGGTATCAAATATATGGTACTGTTTCTGCTATAGCCAATATTCATTAGTTCAGGAATCAAAAGGTAGAAATAAGTATGGCACTACTCACTATTACCACTAGTGATCCACCAGCTTCCTGTCCCTGTAACCTTTTGATCTGCTGGTCTAGACATCTTAAAGAGTTACAAAGGGAGGACTGCTTCTACTAGTAGACACAACAATGATTCCATTGAACTGGAAGTTAAGACTGTCACACAGCTACTTTGGCCTCCCTACACCTCTGAATCATAAGTCAAGGAAGGGAGTAACTGTGCTGGCTGTGATGATTGATCCTGATCACCATGACAAATTGGACTAGTACTCAACAATGGAGGTAAAATACAGTATGTCTGGAATACTGAAAATCCCTTATTATATTTCTTAGTGCCATGCCCTCTGATTAAAGTCAATGGAAAACTACAACAACTCAATTCAGGCAAGGCTATCAATGGCCCAGAACCTTCATGAATGAACATTTGGGTTACGTCAGCAGGCATGGAACCCCTACCATCTGAGGTGTTTGCTGAAAGCAAATGGAATATAGAATGGGTAGTGGAAGAAGGTAGTTATAAATACCAGCCATATGACCAGTTGTAGGAATTAGAACTGTAATTGTTATGAGTATTTCTTCCTTATTTTTTACGAATATTTTTGTATGTGTATTTATGTTGTATGTACATATACATGTATCTATATCTTTGTTTTCATCTCTCTTTTATCCATTTTGTATATAACATAAGATGTATTGACTTCCCATAATAATATATAAGCATTATTATCTTTACATCATAATATTTAAGTTACAGGATATTGAGAAAACATCACTCAAGGACTTTGCTTCCTCTTCTAAGGAGAGGGTTAGTGATTTTTCAGTTGTATATAGGGTAGTTGTATTATGTTAGGCAGAGGTATGACCTTGCTATTGTCTTCATTTTGAGATTAAGTATAATTTAAGGAGATGTGTATGGGTGTCACATTGCAAAGTGGTGAACTGTGATAGTTAATTTTATGTACCAGCTTAATTAAGCTATAGTGCCCAGTAGTTTGGTCAAACAGCAGTCTAAATGTGATTGTAAAGGTATTTTTAAAGATGTGATTAACATTTAAATAAGTAGAGCTTGAGTAATGTAGATTACTCACCATTATGTGGATGGACCTCATCCAATCAGTTGAAGACCTTAAGAGAAAAGACAGGGGTCCCCTGAGGAAGAAGGAATTCTTCCTTGAGACTGCTTTTGAGCTTGACTGCAACATCAACATTTGCCAGAATTTTCAGCATATTGGCCTGCCATAAAAATTTGGACTTGCTTTGCCCTACAGTTGTGTGGATCAAGTCGCCAATATTTTTTAAAATCTTTATATGTATGTTTAAGGCCTATTGGTTCTGTTTTTCTGGGGAACACTTACTAATACACATAGGTTGGTATGGGGCCATCATTATTTTCCATGTTGTCTGGATAAAGTGGTATTGCTTAAAAGTTTCTGTTTTGCTAGGTTACTCCTTTTCTGGTCTTTCGGCTACGGAGATCAGATGTTTGTTGTTACAGGTTTTCTTTTCTTTTTTTCTTTTGATCTTTATTGGAGTATAATAGCTTTACACTGTTGTGCCGGTTTCCATTGTACAACAAAGTGAATCGGCTGTATTTATGCATATATCCCAATATGCCCTCCCTCTTGATCCTCCCTTCTACCATTCCTATCCCAACCCTCTAGATCATCACCAATCATCGAGTTCATCTCCCTGTGTTATGCAGTTGCTTTGTTTGTGCCCTTGTTGTTTCTGGGTTGCTGGTCTTCAGCTCCATGTCTTAATGTGCAAAAGAAAACCTGGGGAGCTGACACCTTTCTCAAGTCTCAATGCCCCTTGCCAGTCTGCCTTCTTCTCTCTACATTTCAGTCTTGTTACATTTGTTTTATATACAATGTCCAGGGTTTTTAGTTATATTTAATATGAAGAATAAGAAAAACTATAACTGTTCCATCTTGCCAGAAGCAAAATTCTGTATAGCATTTTTAACTTTTAATTTTTTTTTACTTATCACACCATATTGTCTTCTGGATCCTATGAGGTAGGAACAGCCCATTTTGAGAACTCTGATCTAAAGAATGAGGCAATAAGAACTAAAGGAAAAAAATCCTAGGACTGGAAGTCAATAAAAGTGAGTTATAGTGCTAGCTTGAGTACTCTATGACTTTAGACCAATCATTTCTTTCTCTGTGTCTCTTGTTACTTTAGCTCAAAAATGGGGGTAACAACAACTACCTTGTTCACCTCTCAAGGCTATGGGATAAAAATTTTTAAGTAATGTGAAAATTCTGTACAAATAATAATTGCTAGAAATACAAGTTTGGGTAACAGTATTATACATCTAAGAAAATGGGACCTCATATATTTTACATAGGCGTTCCTAAGGATATGGAAAGTTTGTAGAAGAAGGAACACTTTGATAAAAAGGATTGAGGGGAGGAAAAGTTTAGGAGTTTGTATATATAGATTTTATAGTTCTTTGGGTTATAATAAACTCACTGTTTCTTTAAGTATGATAGATTTATTTTAGGGATATGTGCCCAGGAGAATGGGGTAAGCAAATCCCCTGGTGTTCAGTAAAAGAGGGAACTGTAGGATGGGTTGAAAAATTCCACAGATTTCAGCAACTGGATGTTATGGCTCCTCACTCTAGTAGTCTTCTATGAATGGAACTCAGCTACTGCATGATTACTCCATGATTTCACATTTCAGTTATGGCCAGCTTGTCACCCTCTTCTCTGCCTCTAGACTTGTGGTTCTGTTTCCATAGAATTTAGGCTTAAAATTGGACCATTATGATTGCCCTTGTCTCTCTTTACTTCGTCATCTTTCAGGTTTTAGTACTATTGCTAACTCCCTCCTTTTCTGTATATTTCTTAGTTTAATTTCTCAAGAATTGAGAATTTCCTCAATAAAACTTTTTGTAGTAGACAATATCATAAGTCACAGACAAGTCTATGGCCAGGCTAACATTTCATTAATTTTGCACCTATAGTTTCATAGTTATGGCTATGCATGGGAGAACAGTCATGTCTTCCTATACCAAGGTCTGAAGGAGTAGCCAGCTATCTATAAGAAACTGTGAGTGAGGCAGACATCAAGATTGATATCTAGTGTTCAATGAATAATGTGTGAACCACAGTAGTAAGTATAGTACCATTGATAGTTCTTTGTATAAAATTGAAGAAAATTGGGGAAAAGGAAATTTCCAGTTTAGGTTATTCGAGACCAAAAAGACAATAATGACCTCCTCTTCTGGGAAACAAGTAGAGCCCTTGAGTCTCTTTTCTTTCTGGGCTCCTTGGTGCCTAAGTACTTGGAGCTGAATCCATGGACTCTGGGATTTGTGCCCTCTTAATACTCATCCTACTGGCTCAGTAAGTGACTCCTTTATGACCATTCTTGATGTTTTACTGTTTCTTTATTAGTTAAATGTCATCTGCTATTTTCATTGTTAATGATCAAGCTGAGTAATAAGCCTTGTGCCTCAAGCAGTTTAGAGCTAACATTAATATTATGTCCCATTATTAATGGTTTTATTTTGCCTAGAGACATTTTTCCCCTTGAGCTGTCAGAAGAAAGCTATTAACTCCTTTGTCAAGTGTCCTCTCTTTTTTCTTATCACCAACTTGCCTTCCTCTTTCATCTGCATAGTATAGCATCTTGAATTGCATGTTTTATCACTCTTCTTTCTTCACCCTTGACTATGCACATGACCACCTTGTTGACAAGCCGTTAGACAGAAGAATAGATAGCCAATCACCCATTTCCACACCCAGTGGACTAGCCTATCAGTCAGCTTGTCAGCCTGAAGATCCATCAGTTGGAAAGAAAGCTACATAGTCTGTCAGCCAGTATGACAACCAGCCAGTAGGTCAATCAGTCAAAGCGTCAGTCAGATAGTTACCAAGTTTGTATGTCAATGAATCAGTATATTTGAACACAGTCCATTAGATTAGCCTATCAATCGTATGTAAAATAGGAAACAGTAAAAAGCAATCAGCCTGCCAGGCAGCTGAGACAGACAGGCAGAAAGCTTGTCTAATAGACCAATAATAAATCATCCAGCAAATTATTCAATTAGTCAGAATGTCAGCAAGTCATCCTATCAGCTGTCAGCCACCCATTCTGTCAGTTTTTTAGCCATCCAATCAGGAATTTAGTTAGTTCCAGCTGGCTAGCCCTGTTAGTCACACAGACTTCTAAAAATACTTCTGTTAATTAGCCAGCTAACCAACACAGGAAAAACTAATATATGGACCTTTCTTAAGGTGCCTGCAGCAGGCAGAATGAGGCAGACATGTTCCATCCTGGCTCAGATTATATCTTATATCTTTATTGTCACTTTCTAAAAGAGAAAGGCCATTGTTAGGATGGTCTTTGTGTAAATTATGAAAAGACACCACCCCACCCATGATAAACTACAAAAAAGGAGCAAATTCCGAGAATGGTTAGGAAAAGGTACTATTTTTTTTTCCTGACACAATCTCATGACTCAAGTCTAAGCTAGCATAATGTGAGCTGAATTTCAGCCCCTCTCTTTTTCAGTTGGGTACCTCTGTGCAAAATACATTGTATTGTGAAGATTCTCTCCAGAAGACCTTTCCTGATGCAACCTAAAGTAGTTGCCAGCATTCTAGATTGTCTCTGTAAATTGAGAATCACCAAATTCAGAACTACATTTTTTTGGAATCCCCTTCTTCATATGATTTCAGGTTATAGTTTGCCAACAAGGGACACTTGGATAAGAATTGGAAGTGTGAGAAGACATTCTGTGGAGGCAGTTGGAGCTGGACAAATAGGCAGATATGAGATTTACAGAAGCTTTCATATGAGCTCTTAAGATTTACTTACTTCACTGAGACTAAGATTATAAGTGGGAACTTCCCTAGAATTCTAGAGAAATTTAGCAGCTTCCCCACAAGTTCCTGAAGACCACCTACTTTGATACTTCAGAGTAAAATAATTATTGCTCCCCCAGCTCATATAATAGCTGTATTAGCCCCTAATTCCTATATTAAAACTCTTCATACCTGGAATCCATATAGTGGCTTCTCTTTCCCTGACCAAACTCTAATTGACAACCCAGTTACCCTCTATCATATCACCCTATTTAATTCTATAATAGCACTTCTTTATTACTTATTGACATTTCCATGTTTATTTTCTAGCTCTTACCAAAATTAATATTTTAAGAAAATAGGGACCTTTTGTTTATTTCAGTGCAGTATATGCCATGCTACAACAGAGCCCACAACATAGTAAGCTCTCAATAAATGTTACTGAATGGCTGAATAAGTCATAGATAAACTCAGAAAATAATTTATTACATTTGTACAACACATCAGGATTCATTCTTTTCAAAGCCCTTTCCTTCAGTTATCTGAAGGGTGGTACACAACCATCCTATGAGCCAGATGGGGATTCTCATCCTCGCTTGATAGGTAGGAAAAGTAAAACTTTGCAATGTTTATGATAAACAATCTCCCCATGTTATCAAAAAGTGAGCATCGGAGTTGGAAATTGAACCTACTGACTCTTATTCTAGTTTTCCTTCTCTATCAATAAAGGAATTCCAACCATCGTAATAGGAAGAAAAGTGAGACCAAGCTTCCTTAGTGAATTGGAGAACAGGGTAAGACATCAGAATCTGAAAAACTTGTTGGTGGCCTCTGTGTCCCACAATGGGCTTAAAAACTAGATCATGAGGACAAAGCAGGCCCATCCCAAAGGAAAAGAGCAAAATTTATATTTTCCCTATAGGTTCCTTGTGCCCACCATCTAGATCTAACTCTGATTGCCTGTCTCCACAGAGTTACTCTGAGGTTCCCCCTGGGTTGGGCTTTCCCAAACCTCATCTTCACCTTTCCACAAGTACCACCCCACCATTCCTTTTTTTTTTTCCTGTCAAATCTTTTTATTGGTAACATTTGAAAAACAAGTTACTTAAAATACTACCAATGAGCAGTATATTCTGTTCGCCTATTATTCCTTATGGCTAGACTACAAACTAATGATTCAGCTTTTTTTTTTTTTTCCTGTCAAACCCCACCATTCCTTCAGGGTGCATCTAATGGCTCACAATTGTAGTTGTACTGATATGCAAAGGACTTGAGACCAACATATTGCCCACTCCAAGGTAGCAGGTTGGTATTTTAAACTAGAGACAATACCTTAGTTCAAAAGAATAAGCTGAATGGTAATTTCAAGAATTGTTTAAGGCCAGTAGACAAGATCTTGATCTGTGAGGTTTTGTAATCTTTTGTTTTTTTGTGTTCAGGGAATTTCCAGTATCTTGCAAATTCCTTAATAAATGAGATGTAGGTAGACATCTTGGTGGGGAGCTCCAATCTGAAAATCTGACTATTGAATACCCCTACCCATTAGGCCAGAATAACTTTGCCTTCATCTATCACCTGAAATTTTTTAGATTCAGAGATCTGTGATTCACATTTATTGAACATCCCTTATATACCAGACTGCCCCTATGTCTAAAGTCTTTCAGATACACCATTGTAACAAACTCTGCAAGTTGCCCACCCTTTATCCACCTTTCCCTTCTTCCTTATAGAATCATGATTTAACTTGGGTCAGCAATGCATTCACTTAAAATTCTCTCTTCCCCAGACTCACTGCAGCTAGTAATGGCCATGTGATGCAGTTGTGGCCAATGAATACAAGCAAAAGATCCCTGTTGGGAATTCTAGGAAATATTTTTCCCCTGATGAAAAGAGATAGACTCATCTGGCATGACCTTTTGTCCTTCTCCTTTGTATGCTTAGAATATGATATCAACTTGAGAACACAAAGAAGAACGATATATGCTTGTGATGGTGCAGCCAAAAAGCACAAAAATCTGATCCTTAATGACTTTGTGGAACCATCATCCACTCCTCTGTGACCTACTTCCAGATTTTTGTTAGTGACACAAAGTCCTTATTTATTTGTCATTTTAGTTTAATTTCTATTACAGAAACTCAACACAATCCTAACTGTAATTTAATCAACTTTTTATTAAATCATCTCATCTAATCTTCCCAACAACACTGTGAGGAAGGTTTTTTAATTCCCATTGAACAGATGAGGAAACAAGCTCAGAGAGGTTAAGAAATTTGTCCATCATACAGCTTGTAAGTGGCAGAACTTGAATACAAGCTAGATTTCTCTGAGTCCAGCTCCAGTGCTCTTTGTTTATGCCACAATGTGCCAGCTTCCTTACAGGATATACTGCTTCCTGGCAAAAGAGGAATTGTGTGTGTATGTGTGTGTGTGAGAGAGAAAGAGAGACACAGAGACAGAGGCACAGGCACAGACAGAGACAGAGGGCTTTTTGCGAGAAGAATCTCTTGTTGTCCTCATCTGGCATTTTTCTAGATTCTTGATGGTTCTTACTGGGCCATATTTAAATAAAACATGTATATAGGAAGAGATCAGGAAATCTTGTTCTTGTCTTATAGGAGGTTCTGATCTGATATCAATAACCCTGCTCTAAGCATTTTCCTCCATTCCACAGCATTGTCAGAACCACTAGTGTCAGTTTAGGTGTAACATTAATCCATTTATTCATTCTTTTAATGAACATTTTCCAGGCACCTTCTTTGGGCCAGGAATACCAGAAAGAGAACTGGACTAAGAACATGAAGACATAAGTCTTAATCCTGGTACCACTACTAAATTTTATGCTTGAGTTCCAGGTCTTAGTATCCCTATCTATATACATAGGACATTAGACTAGATAGTCTAGATATGGAACTTATAGCCCTGACAGATTAGGTTCATTTGAATTGACTCAGTTTTGGCTGTCACTGCACTGCACTGAGAGACCCCCATGAGCCTACAGTTTCTCCAGTTGGAAAAAGAGAGTCCAAGGTGGACATTCAGCTGCTCCAGAGTTGTGGGTTACTTCTCAGGAGGTCCACTCAGGTCTTGGCTCATGAAACCATCAGCGAATCTATGAGGCTTGACCATGGGATCGGATAGTGATGGAGACTGCACTTATGATCAACAAGCACTTGGATCTTGGTAGACTGAGTTGCTACTCACAGCAGCACCCAAGTGGGAATCCCAACCTGCAGAATTATTCATCTATATAGCCAAGATGGTGGTGCAGTCTTTTTTGTTTGTTTGTTTTTTAAGCTCTTTATTGGAATATAATTGCTTTACAGTCTTGTACTAGGTTATGAGGTACCCCAAAGTGAATCAGCTGTATTTATACATATATCCCCATATCCCCTCCCTCCCATGACTCCCTCCCACCCTCGTTGTGCTGGTCTTCTAAGGCATCACCCATCACTGAGTTGATCTCCCTTTGTTATACAGCAACTTCCAACTAGCTATCTATTTTACAGTTGGTGGTGTATATTTGTCAATGCTACTCTCTCACTTCATCTCAGCTACACCTTCTCCAATCCCCCACCCCTGTGTGCTCAAGTCCTTTCTCCATATCTGTATCTTTATTCTTGCCCTGCCACTGGGTTCATCAATACCATTTTTTTTTAGATTCCACATATATGGGTTAGCATATGGTATTTGTTTTTCTCTTTCTGCCTTACTTCACTCTGCATGACAGATTCTAGGTCCATCCACCTCACTACAAATAACTCAATTTCATTCCTTTTTATGGCCAAGTAATATTCCATTGTATATATGTGCCACATCTTCTTTATCCATTCATCTGTTGATGGGGATTTAGGTTGCTTCCGTGTCCTGGCTAATGTAAATAGTGCTGCAATGAACATCATGGTACATGATTTGTTTGTTTGTTTGTTTGTTGATTTTGGTTTTCTCCAGGTATATGTGCAGTAGTGGGATTGCTGGGTCATATGACAGTTCTATTTTTAGTCTTTTAAAGAACCTCCATACTGTTCTCCATATTGGCTGTACCAATTTACATTCCACCGAGAGTGCAGGAGGGTTCCCTTTTCTCTGCATCCTCTCCAGCATTTATTGTTTCTAGATTATTTGATGGTGGCCATTCTGACCGGTGAGAGGTGGCAGCTTTGACTTGCATTTCTCTAAGGATTAGTGATGTTGAGCATCTTTTAATGTGTTTGCTAGCCACCTGCATGTATTCTTTGGAGAAATGTCCATTTAGGTCTTCTGCCCATTTTTGGATTGAGTTATTTGCTTTTTTGATATTGAGCTGCATTAGCTTCTTGTATATGTTGGAGATTAATCCTTTGTCAGTTGTTTTGTTGGCAAATATTTTCTCACATTCTGTGGGTTGTCTTCTTGTCTAGTTTATGGTTTCTTTCACTGTGCAAAAGCATTTAAGTTTCATTAGGTCCCATTTGTTTATATTTTATTTCCATTATTCTAGGAGGTGGGTCAAAAAGGATCTTGCTTTAATTTATGTTATAGAGTGTTCTGCCTATGTTTTCCTCTAAGAGATTTATAGTGTTTCACCTTACATTTAGGTCTTAAATCCATTTTGAGTTTATTTTTGTGCATGGTGTTAAGAAGTGTTCTAATTTCATTCTTTGACATGTAGCTGTCCAATTTTCCCTTCACCACATATCAAAGAGGCTGCCTTTTCTCCATTGTATATTCTTGCCTCCTTTGTCAAAGGTAAGGTGCCAATATGTGCATGGGTTAGTCTCGGGGCTCTCTTTTCTGTTCCATTGATCTATCTGTTTTTGTGCCAGTACCATACTGTCTTGATTGCTGTAGCCTTGTAGTATAGTTTGAAGTCATGGAGCCTGATTCCTCCAGCTCCATTTTCCTTCACAAGATTGCTTTGGCTATTCAGGGTCTTTTGCGTTTCCATACAAATCATAAAATTTCTTGTTCTAATTCTGTGAAAAATGCCATTGGTAAGTTGATAGGGATTGCATTGAATCTGTAAATTGTTTTGGGTGGTATATTCATTTTCACAATGTTGATTCTTCCAATCCAAGAGCATGGTATATCCCTCCATCTGTTTGTATCATCTTTGATATCTTTCATCAGTGTCTTGTAGTTTTCTACATACAGGTCTTTTGCCTCCTTAGGCAGGTTTATTCTTAGGTATTTCATTCTTTTTGTTGTAGTGGTGAATGGGAGTGTTTCCTTAATTTCTCTTTCTGATCTTTCATTGTTAGTGTATAGGAATGCAGGAGGTTTCTCTGATTAATTATGTATCTGGCTATTTTACTAAATTCATTGATTAGTGCTAGCAGTTTTCTGGTAGCATCTTTAGGCTTTTCTATGTATGCTATCATGTCATCTGCAAAGAGTGACACTTTTACTTCTTCTTTTCCAATTATGATTCCTTTTATTTTGTTTTCTTCTCTGATTGCTGTGGCTAATACTTCCAAAACTGTGTTGCATAATAGCAGTGAGAGTGGACATCCTTGTCTTATTCCTGTTCTTAAAGGGAATGCTTTCAGTTTTTTACCATGGAGAATGATGTTGACTGTTGGTTTCTCACATATGGCTTTTATTATGTTGAGGTAATTTCCTTCTATGCCCATTTTCTGGAGAGTTTTCATCATAAATGGATGTTGAATTTTGTCAAAAGGTTTTTCTTCATCTATTGAGATGATCATATGGTTTTTATCCTTCAATTTTTTAATATGATGTATCACATTCATTGATTTGTGTATATTGAAGAATCCTTGCTTTCTGGGGATAAATTCCACTTGATCACTATGCATGATGTTTTTAATGTGCTGTTGGATTCTGTTAGCTAGTATTTTGTTGAGGATTTTTGCATCTATATTCATCAGGGATATTGGCCTCTAATTATCTTTTTTTGTGAAATCTTTGCCTGCTTTTGGTATCAGGGTGATGCTGGTCTCATAGAATGAGTTTGAGAGTGGTCCTCCTTCTGCTATAATTCGGAAGAGTTTGAGAAGGATAGATGTTAGCTCTTCTCTAAATGTTTGATAGAATTCCCCCGTGAAGCCATCTGGCCCTGGGCTTTTGTTTGTTGGGAGATTTTTAATCACAGTCTCAATTTTGGTGCTTGGAATTGGTCTGTTCATATTCTGTATTTTTTCCTGGTTCAGTCTTGGCCTCTTGTAGTTTTCTAAGAATGTATCTACTCCTTCCAGGTTATCCAATTTATTGGCCTATTGTTGCTTGCAGTAGTCTCTCATGATCTTTTGTATTTCTGTGGTGTTGGTTGTTACTTCTCCTTTTTCATTTCTAATTCTGTTGAATTGAGTCTTCTCCCTTTTTTCCCTGATGAGTATGGCTAGTGGTTTATCAATTTTGTTTATCTCTTCAAAGAACCAGCTGTTAGTTCTATTGATCTTTCCTATTGTTTCCTTCATTTCTTTTTCCTTTATTTCTGATCTGATCTTTATGATTTCTTTGTTTCTGCTCACTTTGTGGTTTTTTTGTTTTTCTTTTACTAATTATTTTAGGTGTAAATTTAGGTTACTTATTCGATATTTTTCTTGTTTCCTGAGGGAAGTTTGTAGTGCTATAAACTTCCCTCTTAGAAATTTTGTGCTCCATCCCATAGGTTTTGGGTCACTGTGTTTTCATTTGCATTTTTTGTAAGAATTTTTTTATTTCCTCTTTGATTTCTTCAGTGATTTATTGGTTGTTTAATAGCATATTGTTTAGCCTCCATGTATTTGTATTTTTACAGTCTTTTTCCTGTAATTGATATCTAGTCTCATGGCATTGTGGTCAGAGAAGATGCTTCATATGATTTCCATTTTCTTGCATTTACCAAGGTTCGATTTGTGACCCAAGGTGCGATCTCTCCTGGAGAATGTTCCATGTGCATTTGAGAAGAAAGTGTATTCCATAGTTTTTAGATGAAATGTCCTATAAATATCAATTAAGTCGAGATGATCTAATGTGTCATTTAAAGCTTGTGTGTCCTTATTTATTCTCTGTTTGGATGATCTGTCCATTGGTGTAAGTGGGGTGTTCAAGTCTCCTACTATTATTGTGTTACTGTCGATTTCCCCCTTTCTGGGTGTTAGCATTTGCCTTATGTATTTAGGTGCTCCTATGTTGTGTGCATAGATATGTACAATTATTTTATCTTCTTCTTGGATTGATCCCTTGATCATTATGTAGAGGTCTTCCTTGTCTTTTGCAATAGTCTTTACTTTAAAGTCTACCTTGCCTGATATGAGTATTGCTACTCCAGCTTTCTTTGGCTTTCATTTGCATGGAATATATTTTTCCATCCTCTCATTTTCAGTCTATATGTGTCTCTAGGTCTAAAGTGGGTTTCTTGTAGACAGCATATATAAGGGTCTTGTTTTTGTATCCATCCAGCCAGTCTGTGTCTTTTGTTAGAGTATTTAATCCGTTTACATTTAATGTAATTATTGATGTGTATGTTCATATTACCATTTTCTTAATTGTTTTGGGTTTGTTTTTGTAGGTCTTTTCCTTCTCTTGTGTTTCCCGCCTAGAGAGGTTCCTTTAGCAATTGTTGTAAGGCTGGATTGGTGGTGCTGAATTCTCTTAACTTTTGCTTGTTTGTAAAGCTTTTGATTTCTCCATCAAATCTGATTGAGATCCTTGCTTGGTAGAGTATTCTTGGATGTAGGTTTTTCTCTTTCAAGACTTATGTATATCGTGCTACTCATTTCAGGCCTGCAGAGTTTCTGCAGAAAAATCAGCTATTATCCTTATTCGTTTTCACTTATATGTTATTTGTTGCTTTTCCCTTGCTGCTTATATTATTTTTTCTTTGTGTTTAATTTTCATTAGTTTGATTAATGTGTACCTCAGTGTGTTTCTCCTTGGGTTAATTCTGTATGGGACTCTGAACTTTTGGACTGATTGGCTATTTTCTTTCCCATGTTGGGGAAGTTTTTGATTATAATCCCTTCAAATATTTTCTCAGACCCTTTCTTTTTTCTTCTCCTTCTGGAACACCTATCATTCGAATGTTGGTATGGTTAATGTGGTCCCCAAGGTCTCTGACACTATCTTTCATTCTTTTTACTCTTTTTTTCTTCTTCCTACTCCATGGTAGTTACTTCTCCCATTCTATCTTCCAACTCACTTGTTCTTCTGCCTCAGTTATTCTGCTGTTTTTACCATCTAGAGTATCTTTAATTTCAGTTATTGTGTTGTTCATTACTGTTTGTTTGCTCTTTAGTTCTTCTAGGTCCTTATTAAATGTTTCTTGTATTTTCTCTATTTTGTTTTTGAGATTTTGGATCATCTTTACTGTCATTACTCTGAATTCTTTTTTAGGCAATTTGCCTATTTCCTCTTCATTTATTTGGTCTTGTGGGTTTTTATGTTGCTTCTTTGCCTGCAAGGTGTTTCTTTGTTTTCTCATTTTATCTAATTTATATTATTTGATGTCTCTTTCCATATGCTAGCTAGTAGTAATTCCTCTTTTTTCTGCTCTCTGCTCCCTGTAATGGGGTTGGTCCAGTGTCTTGAGTAGGCTTCCTGCTGGGAGGGTCTGGTGCCTGCTTTCTGGTGTGTGGATCTGAGTCTTTTCCCTCTAACGAGCAGGGCTATGTCAGGTGGTGTGTCTTAGGGTATCTGTGAGCTTAATATGGCTTTAGGTAGTCTGCATGCTGATGGGTGGGTTTGTGTTCCTGTCTTGTTTGTAGTTTGTTGTGAGTTATCCATCACTGGCATTTGCAGGCAGTTGGGCAAAGCCTGGTCTTGGCCTCTGATAGAGGCCTCCATCAGAGTTCTCTGCAGTTCATCTTCCCTGTGCCTGAGGATTCTCTAGGGGTCTAGTGTCCTGGACTTGGTGCTCCCTCCCCAGAACCTCAGACTTGACTTCTGCTCTTGCAACCCTGACTCCAGAGGTCACTCATCCTGGCAATAAGGAGGATTAAAAAAGACTATCCAAGCTCCAGACTGATGGTAAAATCTTAAGTCAAACAAATACTGAATCAAGGAAACACATACATTCACAAGGAAAACAAAAACAGAACCCAATAGAACTCAAAGCACTAGAACAATATGACTGAAGACCCCAGAAGGCACTCCTACAATTAAAGAGAAAATCAACAAAAATTCAAGAGCAAAAAAAAATTAAACAAAATAAACCATAACCTAAGTTGTGTGCCAACTAAAGACTGATGCTAAGAAACAAAACAAACCAACAAACATGGTTAAACACAAACACACACACACACACACACACACACACACACCGAGGAATAGTGAAAACATGGCCCAAATATAACAGGGACCAAAGAGCAACAAGAAGCAAATAAGCAAATATAACAAAGTGCAAGAGAACAACCAGAGAGACTGAAGATATCTAAAACAAAATCAAACAATTATTATTAGAACTAAGATAAAGACAAACCTAATAACAAAAACCAATGCAGTGTGTCATCTGAATAATAAAGCAAGGAAATAGAGCAGAGCAATAATATTGATTAAAAGTATAATAAGATAATATAAAACAAGAAGGGATAAAACACAGAGTAACAGAAAAGTATATAATGACTGGAAATATAAAAAGAAAAAGATAAAAAAGGGAATAGAAATGTATTAAAGATAAAGAAGGAAAGATGAGAGGGGATATAAACTCAGCACTACAGAAAAGCTAGATATATAAAAAGGATAAAAATAAAAGTGAAAAATAGAATAAAAATGTTGAAAAATGTGAAGATCCCTTAAGACAAAGATTGTAAATAAATAAATAAATAAATAAATAAAGCCAGAACTTAGAACAGAATGTATCAAATCAATAGAATTCATAATAATAATTCTGTTTCCTTGGAGTATCATCTTTAAGTGTCCTGTACACGCCTTGAGCCTCAAGCCAACTTCACCTCTCCAAGAGGCCCTCTTCAGCCTCTGGGTTGGACTCTGGACCTGCTATGGGTCCTATGGGCTCCACTTAGCTTCTCATCTGGCCCAATTCCTGTGTGTGTTTGCTCCCAAAGTCCACAGCTGCCAGAGCTAGATCTTTCTCATTTGTGGGAACATTCATTGTCTACTCAGATATTCCAGACATAGGGTCTACTTAGCTGATCACTGGGATTTGGTCTGCAGCTTGTATATCTGATGGAAAGATTTTAGAACCTCTTCTTTAGTCCCCCTATCCTTGGTGTTCAGATTTGGTTTTGTCCCTGCTTCTGTGTGTGGTCTAACTGCCAGAGTCTGGTCCTGAGCTGCCTTGGAGCTCTTTGGGTCTGCCTCAGTGAGGGTTTCCTTTATTGTTCATTTGCAGACTCAGTTGTATGGGAGAGAGAGGCTTTGATAGTGGCTCCTCTCCCTTTGTGTGTCTCAACAGTAGTGCCCTGCTTGGATATTGGGAGCCCTGGGGATGATGCCAAATGTGCAGGGATTCTGGCAGCCACAGGTATAGGAAATCTGGCCTTAGTGTGGTTCTTTAGTGGTGCCAGGCACAAGGCACCTGAGGGGCAGCACTCAGGGCCTTTTTTTTTTATTACTCTGCAACAAGCAGAACTTCCTTTATTGTTCATCTGTAGGTGCAGGTGTGTGGGGAGAGAGAGGCTACAATAGTGGATTCTTCCCCTGTGTGTGAGTCAGTAGTAGTACCCTGCTTGGGTTGGGGAATCCCTGACAGTGGCAGTGGTGCCAATTGCACAGGGAAGCCAGTGGGCTCGGAAGTAAGCAGAATGTCTCCAGAGATGGCCTGCTCTGTGGATTTCTTCTGGCTCTCAGCAGCAGGCACAGGCCAGCCCCCCAATGGTGCTTTTTCTTCCCCTTATTGACTGTGGCAGGCAGGCTCAGAGGGGACTTCCCTTTGTTTGTCACAGGTGCTGAAAGAGAGGCTACAACATTGGCTTCTCCCCACTTCTTGCGACTCAGCAGTAGCGCCCCCCCACCATGGCAGCATAGCTTTCCACAGTAGGCATTCCTCACTGCAGATTTCTTCCCTCCTGTCCCCTCAGTCCATCCCCCCACAGCCAGCAATGTTTCTCACCCTGAACCAGTTCTCTGGTTCCCACATTCCAGCTCCCAGACCCCCTGTACTGCTGTGAACCCACATGTCAGTCCGGGACATGCAGAGCCATGGTTCGGACCCTCTGTGTATTTCTCCCTCTTTCCCGTCTGCCACAGATGGGCCACTTCACTCTCTTTGGACAGTCCCAAATGCCTCCCTTCTGAACCAACCAAATTCCCCATTGGAGAGGGCATTTCCCTGTCAGATAAAGGGATGGTTTCCCCAAATTTTGCAATCTCTCTTCTGTTTCAGTTCCCATTGCCCCAGGGTGTAGGACCCACCACTTTCCTTTCTTCTCCTCCTCTTTCTCCTTTTTTTTTCCCCTCCATACTACCCAGTTATGTCAGGATCTTTGCAGTCCTTTCTGGTGTCCAAGGTCTTCTGCTAGTGTTCAGCCAGTTTTCTGTGGGAATTATTGAATCTTTTGATGTATTCCTGATGCATCTGTGGAAAGAGATGCACTCCACACCCTTCTACTTCACTGTCATGTTTTCTTCTCCATAACATTTTATTTACCATAACTTTAATATATCTTGGAATCAGGAAGTATGATGCCTCCCACTGTGCTTTTCATTCTCAGGATTGCTTTGGCTATTCAGTGGTTTTTCTGTTTAGTTCCATATACATTTTAGGATTGTTTTTCTACTTCTGTGAAAAATGGCATTTATATATACTAACAACAAATTATCTAATAGGGAGATCAACTCGATGGTGGGTGATGACTTAGAGGGCTGGGATAGGGAGGATGGGAGGGAGTTGCGGGAGCTTGGGGATATGGGGATATATGTATAAAAACAGCTGATTCACTTTTGTATACAGCAAAAAGTGGCACAACAGTGTAAAGCAATTATATTCCAATAAAGAGCTTAAAAGAAAAAAAGAATACATTTAACCAATGAGGTAAAATTTTTATACACTGAAAAGGACAAAAAAATTATAAAAGAAATTACAGAAGACACAAATAAGTGGAATGATATTTTGTGTTCATGAATTGGAAAAATTCATATTGTTAACATGTCCATCCAGGGACTTCCCTGTGGTTAAGAATCTATGCTTCCACTGTGAGGGGTCACAGTTTTGATCTCTGGTCAGGGAGCTATCCTGCATGCCACATGGCGTGGCCAAAAAGAGAAAAAAAGTCCGTTCAAAGTCATTAATGGATTCACTGAAATCCTTATCATGATTCCAATAGCATTTTACATTTTTAATTTTTTATGTTATATTGGAGTATAATTGATTAACAATGTTGTGGTAGTGTCAGGTGTATGACAAAGTGATTCAGCTATACATATACATGTATCTACTCTTTTTCAATTTCTTTTTCCATTTAGGTTGTTACATAATATTGAGCAGAGTTCCCTGTGCTATATAGTAGATCTTTGTTGGTTATCAGTTTAAAGTAAAGCAGTGTGTACTTGTTAATCCCAAACTCCCAAACTACTGATAGCTTTTTATACAGAAGGTTAGTCATGAAAGAGATGGACTGACAAGTGCTGGAGAACTCAATAGTGACACTGAGAGTGACAAGGCCCAGCAGGAGTTATTCTTTCTATCACTTCTTGTTTGCCTAGTCCAATTCAGTCTCCTCATCCTTGGTTTCCTTACATTTGCAGGACTATGAGTAGAATCAGCCAGAGTCCTGGTGGTAATAACCAAACTTCCCTTCCCAATATACCTCAAAAATCATCAGTGTGTGAGTTGTCAGCAACTTCATCTGGACTGATAAGGAAAAAAAAATAAACATCTGATTTATATAGATATCTTTTTATGCCATTCCAGCTTTATACATTTTCATGCATGTGAAAATTTACAGTCCAAAACTATGGTCCAATCTGCATTCTTTTGTAGTGACATTAAGTTTGACTATTAAAGACAGGCTATGTGTGACTTTAATATGTACATTAGTTAAAAAGGAACATTGTTTTTATAAATAATTGGTTTCTGTGGAAGCAAGCAATATTTCTTTTTCTGTGTGGAATGGATTCTGTAAGTATTATTTGGATTTGAAAATATTTTTCAGTGGATCTAAGCACTGGGTTACAGTTTGTTAACTCAAATAACACCTGCATTACATTCTGTTGGATTGTGCTTATTTTTATGTTGTTTTATGAACCCATAGAAAAGCAGTACTTTTTATTTTGAAGTTAAAAAAGAGAAAAAAAGCATAAGATGATGTATGAAATATACACAGAATGTCACCATTTAGCTGTGAATAGCTATTTCTTGCATATCTAACCATTTTGATATGTCTCATTTTTAATTGCACAGAACCAATCATAAAAAGTAAACTGCAGTTTTACAATTTGTGTACCTAAACATGGGTACTACTGTTTATCTTACTAACTTGCTTAAATGAGTCTCCTTTGCATGTTTTAGATGGCATTATGCTTGTTGGACAATGCTGTATTGGTATAGGAAACAGTACTGTATTATATATTTATAAATATTAAATGAAAATACAGTGTTCTGTGAACTTAAAAATGGTTGTTAAAGTTCCCCCAACTAGTTTGACATTTGCAGATTCCTCATATTTGAGCCTTGTTTATCATCCATCTAAAGTGAATATATCATTCTAAATTTTATTCTATTAGGAAAAACCGGCAAATCATTATGATGTTGATATTTTCCAGTAATTCATTTTTTTACCTTTAAATTTAATTGCCACAATAAAGGAAAAATTTTAACCAAGGAATATGGAAATGATGTATAATTTTACTAGATTTTGCCTATTGGTTATCATGGAATTAATGCGCTTTTAAAATGAACATCAATATCTATTATTTTAAAGTAATTTATGGTCTTCCCTGGTGACACAGTGGTTAAGAATCCACCTGCCAATGTAGGGGACACAGGTTCAAGCCCTGGTCTGGGAAGTTTCCACATGCCATGGAGCAACTAAGCCCATGTACCACAATTACTGAAGCCTGTGCACTTACAGCCCTTGCTCCATAGCAAGAGAAGCCATTGTGCACCGCAAAGAAGACTAGCCTCCACTCGCCGCAACTGGAGAAAAGCCCATGCACAGCAACAAAAATCCGAAGCAGCTATTTATTTATTTTTGAAAAGTAATTTATAAAATAAAATGTTTATATTTTAAATAAAGGGTTTTTTTAAAAATTTTGATATGTGGCATAGCAGTATTTTCTAATTTAAAATGTACTTTAATGATTATAAACAATGGTATATACCTTCTCTGTAATGTCTGAAAATATAATCAATTTATTGTGATCTTCTACAGGTATTAATTTTTAAATAGAGCAGACATGTTAAATTAAAAAATATGAATAATTCCAACAATTTTCAATTTATGATTTGCTTTGGTCAAACTATGTGTGTTCATCACTCATGACTCGTTTGTAAAGGTATTTATTCGATATGAATATTGTTCAAGTTTGTATTGGAAAATTATAGCTAAACATCTCATTGTCACCAGCCTATAAAAGAAGCACAATTTTATCACTTGGTCTTGATTGTAGTCATTAACCCATTAAATTTGCATATTTAAAAAGAAACAAAACAGGGAACATCCTAGGTTTTGCCAGAGAAGACTTCCAAAGGACAGAGATTTAAAAGGGAAGTTACAGCTTGTATCAGATGCCAATATTTTATCTCCTGTGTTTCACTTTCCCTTGAAGACTCTGGTTCTCACTGCCACCCTTGTAAGGAAACAGCCTTCTTGATTTAATCAGAACAGAAGAAATTCCCAGGTTTGAATGAAGAGGAGCTTGGGAAGAAAGGCCTGCAGGAAGGAAGGAGGGGCTGCCCCCAGCTCAACCCATCAGGATCACCTTTTCCTTAATGAATCCTGTTACCCCACCAGGCTTTAAACTCCAGCTCAATTTGTTTTTTTTTTTTTTTAATATTTATTGGAGTATAACTGCTTTACAGTATTGTGCTAGTTTCTACTGTACAACGAAGTGAATCAGCTATATATATATGTATATCCCCATATCCCCTTCCTCTTGAGCCTCCCTCCCATCCTCCCTATCCCACCCCTTTATGTCTTCACAGAGCATTAAGCTGATCTCCCTGTGCTCTGTAGTAGTGCTCTGTTAGTGGGAATGTAAATTCATACAGCCGCTAGGGAAAACAGTATGGAGGTTCCTTAAAAAACTAAAAAGAGAGCTACCATATGACCCAGCAATCCCACTACTGGGCATATACCCAGAAAAAAAACATAATTCAAAAAGATACATGTACCACAGTGTTCATTGCAGCCTTATTTAAATAGCCAGGACATGGAAGCAACCTAAATGTCCATCAGCAGATGAATGGATAAAGATGTAGTACATACAAACTATACCAATTTGGATTGCATTTTGCAACAAACAATAAAAGCAAACAAGCATACAAACAATCCCAGAAGTTTAAACAAATAGGGTTCATATATATATACACATACATATTTAACAAAAAATCAAGAGTTTGAGTCCAGGACCTGCTGGGTATCCAGGCCTCTGTGTCTTTATGCTCTACTATTCTTACCTGTGGTATCATCCTCAGGGCATATGTAGAAGTCTATCTATAAGATAGATATCCCCTGTAGCACCAGGCATCATGTCTGCATTGCAGGAAGAAAGGAAAGGAAAAGGCATAAGTTATGTGCCCACTGAGTCTACTCTTTTAAAAAAAACTCTTTTGTGAAATTGCTGCACAGTGACTTCTGATCAGAACTAAGTCTTCTGGCTACCCCTCTGCATGCTGAGGATGGCTAAGAGGTGTAGATTGCCCCCACCTCTGCTGGGCCCACTTCTGTTCCAAACAAAATCAGACAGGAAGAAGAGGAGAATGGATATTGGGTAAGGACAAGCAGCATCTGCCAACACATTTTCTGCTTCTTTGCAACATAACTGAAAGTGACAGCTATTTCACACACAAAAAATTATTAACTACAAAAAAAAAGATTAAAGGCAGAAAGAATGATGAAAAAAGAAAAACAACAATGTGGTTAAATTTCTAAAGCAAGTTTTTGTTGCCAGAAGACAAATCCTCACTGAGGCACCTCAGTGGTAGCTCACTGGCACCACGTCTCAGGAAACGACATCTCTGCCCTCCCAGCTTTCTTCCAAATCTCAAATATCACCTCTCTTGTGCCTCACGAGCTCATTCCAAACTAAGGCCAAAGAAAGCAGTTGCTTGGGGCCCTATCACCTCAGGTGGTTTCCAGCTTGCCTCATTCATAGCCCATTGGTTGGTCTTGGATAACAAGGGTGTCAGAGGTGGCCATGAGAAACTGGATATTAGAGGCCTTTCTCCCATTTTTCTGGAAACCTGCATAAGCCTCCTTGGGAGGTGGCAATAGTGTCTTATATAGAGGTGAGCAAATGGGGTAGTCCACATAGACCTGAATTTGTGTCTGAGAGTCATAACAAATGCAAATGCCTCCCCCATTCTAATGTCTCCTCCTTGTTTCTCCACATGACCTTTTGATTAGGATCTCTCCAACCTGCTTCTTGATATTTTCACCCTCTGTGTCTTTCTCTATCTCTCCAACCTTATATTCCAGTCAAGGTGTTTCCCACTACCATCTGAAAGAAGCAATACCATGTAGTGGTTAAAAACTCCAGTTCTGAAGTCCAACTGTTTGGGTACAAATAATGCCTCCCCTATTTCCTAGTTAAAATAGCCTTGGGCAAGTAATTTAACCTTTCTGTGCCTCAGTTACTTATCTGTAAATAGGGTTACAATATTACCTACTTCATAGGGTTATTGTCAGGGTTAAATGAGTTAATGCATAAAGTACCTGACACATAGTAGGTTTTCAATAAATGTTAGCTATTAAAATTCAGCCATAGGCTTTTGATATGGTAGTCCCTTCTGCTTGGGGCACTCTTTTCGATTTCTGTCAGCAAACTCCCTTTTGTCCATACAAAATTACTGAAAAATTATCTCCTTTGTGAAATGATGCTTGAATCCCCTAAGCAAAGTAAGGCATTCACATACATTTACTCAACACCTAACCCTGATCTGACAAGGATTACTGTACAGTATAACATTGTCACACCTGCTCGCACTAATCTGGGAACTCCTTGAGGATAATGGTCTGTGCCTTATTTCTTTATCCCCAACATCTCACATAGCCTGACCTACAATAGATACTTGGTGACAGTTAAGGAATGAATTAATTATTGACAAATAAATGAATAAAGAATGCAGCAATGGGAATCATAGTCTCTGTGTGCTCTAGACTTTCCAATGACAGAGTTTATAAATCTTCTTTCACATTGTCCTAAAGCGTATCACCAGGCCTCCTGTTTTGTTTATGATGATATATGGTGCTAGGAATGCACTAGGCTGTCAGCAGAGGGTACTGGTGTTGACGCTGGTTTCTGGGGAGAACAGGGGTTGGGATGGAAGAGGGCTAAGTAACCAAGATTTCTGGAGTTGAAAAATTCCATTCCATTCTCTTCCTTCTATGGGGCATGTTCTTAGAGGTGTTTCTTAGGGAGAGATGGAGATTTCAGGGCCTACAGCAGCTCCTATCTGTAGGAAGGATGGGGCAGCTGTCCTTGATTATGTATAAAGAGGTTGGGAACTTGGCCAGAGCAGCCATTTAAAAAATACCAGGGGCTTGTAATAGGCTTATGCTGTCAGATAACCAAGGTCCCAAGCATAATTAGGTGTGACTGGTAAATGCTTTGAGCCAGACTGTAGGAAGGTGTAGGTCCCACTATCTGATAGTTTACATTGCATCCAAAAATTGGGTATTCACACAAAACCAAAAACTAACAAGGATAATTTAGACTAGAGCACTGGGTGATAAAGGGCAAAGAATGAGATAGGGAGATTTGAACAAATCAAACTACTATGTGGTTGCTGCTCTTCCACAGGCTGAGAAGACTCTGGCTTTGCAACTTATTGACTGTGTGACCTTGGGCAAGTCCTTTTTATTCTCTAGGCCTCAGTTTCCCCATCTCTTCCACAAGGCAGTTAGATCTGATGATCTTTAAGAATATTTATGGATATTTAAATTGTGGCATAAATAGTACAATGAGATAACCAAAACACTCTACAAACAGGAGAGATCTCAATTTTCTGGCTTGGAACAGAGGCTGCCCAGTTTGAGGGCAAGGAACTGTCTAGGATGATCCCCTTGAGGGCTCAATGGACCCTGAGTGTCTGTGTCCCTCAGGAGGGCTGGGACTAGCTGTGAGCTCACTCCAGTCCAACAGCGTTTGCATTTCTCTGAGTGCCACCCCCAAGGCACTCCTTGCCTTGAAGAGTCTGAGAGAGGCCCTGGTTAATGAGCGCATTTCTTCCCTAGAGAGATTGGTTTTCTCAGCCTAAGAGGGTGATAATTTTTTCACTTAAATCACATTTATTATAAGCTAAGTGGAGTTTATTTGGAGGATAATTTAGTTGCTCAAGACAACTGAAAAAAAAACCTATTAGCAGTGGGAGACAGCTCCAAGCAGCTGGCATTTTTATAGTTCTTTGGAGCTGAGAGTGGTGTGGCCAGAGGGGAACATGGCTCCCTAGATCTAGGGCAGGGTCTGGAAATCTTTATGTTTCTTTTTGGGAGTTGTAAAAGGGGAAAAATCCTTGAGCTACAGAGAAAATGGGTAGGAGGATAATAAAGATACCAAAAAAAAAAAAAAAAAAAGATAGGAGAAGCCCTAGGATCTGACTTAGGGGAAAGGGCCTGGACTGCAGAATTGTGGGGTTATGATATTAAAAAACTAAAAGGGCCTTAAGAGATCATCTGGATTAAATATACCCATTTTATTAGTTAACTGAAGCCCAAGGGGCAGAGACACGTCCAAATTCATATACATACATATGCACTCACAAACACCCCTTACAATTATGGAATCATAGATACACAGTATCCTTGAGCCAAATCCAGGTAAAACATATTATCAACTCCCCACTCATGCTACAAATGGAGATCCAAAAGCATAAAGAGGAGAAAAGATCAACCCAAGGTCACACAGGGAGTCAGTGGTAAACTAGGGAATTAAGACACAGAGCAAGAAGTTTTTGGAAACTCCTTGAAGCATAAAGCTGGGGATGGAAGCTAAGGCTGAGGATATTTGGCACCAGGGGCTTAGTAGGCAGACCATGCACAAAGTGTGTGTTTACTCTCTCTAAAGCAATTCTGTCCTGGATCATGGTCTTCATGTTCTAAGATTTCTGCAGAATAAAAGCACATAGACTAGAGGCACGTGGAAAAATTGCTATAGCCTCCAGCCTTTGGTTTTTATCACTCCTCTCCTTGTCTCATTTCTCTTCACTTCTCCTCTCCTCTCTTGGCCTCCTCAGTACTCTCTGGTTGCTCTCTCTCCTGTTCCCTGTGTTTCAGAGTCACTATACTTAGCCCCAACTCCACCCCACCTACCCCGAACCTATCTGAGTGGCACCCCTTAGAATTGGAATGTGCACCCTGTACAACTGCTACATAGCATCCTTGCTCCACTCCTATGTACAACAAAATGCTTATTACCTTATCTCAGGTAGATATATGAGAAGAAAAACGTAGGCTACACACTAATAAAGACTTCCCCTTCCTTGGTGTTATATAACTTTCAAAGGGAGAGCTCCTTACTCCAATAACTTTTTTATGAATGGATAATTATGTTTGGAAATGTGAAGGCACGGAAGGGAAGATAATTTGAGGGGGTATAACTGCCCCTAATATAACACCTTAAAGGTCTGTCATTAAGGGATTAAAATTAGAGAATTCTTCCCTTGCAACACACATCACTTACTTTGTTCCAGGTTCTGTGTTAGATACGGGGAGGTTGTGGGAGTAAGGAAGAGGACTGGGGAAAAAATAACACAAGGACGTTCATAGGGAGTGGGACAGGTGACTGTTTAAGGAACTAATTATAAATCAAAGCTAAAGGAAATATGAGCTAAACAGCTCCTAATGGAAACACAAAGGAGAGGCATGATATTTTCTATCTGAGGGGAAGTGAAGGGAATCAGGGAAGGCTGCACAGAAGAGCTAGTATTTGAGTTCACCTAGAACACTGAAAATGGATTTTACCCAAATGAGGGGAGGGAAGGAAACAGAAGGAAGAGTAAAGGTCTATAGGCTTTGAGCCTTGTGATTGAAGGATGCCAGGGAGGACAGAGCAGATAAGGATTTAAAGGTAAAAGTAGCATAGAATGGAAGCTTGCAATGCAAATCTTAGGGGTTTGGATCTTATCTTGAAGGCAATGGAGAGACATCAAAGAATTTTAAGCAGGAGAGTAATATGATTATTGTTTTTTTGTTTTTTTGTTTTTGTTTTTCTTTTTCATTTTATTTATTTATTATACGTTTTGGGGGTACACCAAGTTCAATCATCTGTTTTTATATACATATCCCCATATTCCCTCCCTCCCTCGACTCCTCCCCACCCTCCCCGTCCCAGTCCTCTAAAGCATCATCCATCATCGAGCTGAACTCCTTTTGTGATACAGCAACTTCCCACTGGCTATCTATTTTACAGTTGGTAGTATATATATGTTTATGCTACTCTCTCACTTCGTCTCAGCTTCCCCTTCACCCCCTGCCCCCCCCAACCTCAAGTTCTCCAGTCCATTCTCTGCATCTGCGTCCTTGTTCTTGTCTTGTCACTGAGTTCATGAGTACCATTTTTTAGATTCCGTGCATATGAGTTAGCATACAATATTTGTCTTTCTCTTTCTGACTTACTTCACTCTGTATGACAGACTCTAGGTCTATCCACCTCATTACATATAGCTCCATCTCATCCCTTTTTATAGCTGAGTAATATTCCATTGTATATATATGCCACATCTTCTTTATCCATTCATTTGTTGATGGGCATTTAGGTTGCTTCCATGTCCTGGCTATTGTAAATAGTGCTGCAATAAACATTATGGTACATGTTTCTTTTGGGATTATGGTTTTCTTTGGGTATATGCCCAGCAGTGGGATTACTGGATCATATGGTAGTTCTATTTGTAGTTTTTTAAGGAACCTCCAAACAGCTTTCCATAGTGGCAGTACCAACTTACATTCCTACCAACAGGGCAGGAGAGTTCCCTTTTCTCCACACCCTCTCCAGCATTTGTTGTTTCCAGATTTTGTGATGATGGCCATTCTGATTCATTGGTGTGAGGTGATACCTCATCGTGGCTTTGATTGCATTTCTCTAATAATTAGCGATGTTGACCATCTTTCATGTGTTTGCAGGCCATCTGTATGTCTTCTTTGGAGAAATGTCTATTTAGGTCTTCTGCCCAATTGTGGATTGGGTTATTTGCTTTTTTGGTATGAAGCTGCATGAGCTGCTTATATATTTTGGAGATTAATCCTTTGTCTGTTGTTTTGTAGGCAACTATTTTTTTCTATTCTGAGGGTTGACTTCTAGTCCTGTTTATGGTTTCTTTCGCTGTGCAAAAGCTTTTAAGTTTCATGAGGTCCCATTTGTTTATTCTGGATTATATTTCCAATATTCTAGGAGGTGGGTAAAAAGGATCTTGCTTTGATGGATGTCATAGAGGTTTCTCCCTAGGTTTTCCGCTAGGAGTTTTATAGTGTCTGGCCTTACATTTAGGTCTTTAATCCATTTGGAGTTGATTTTTGTGTATGGTGTTAGGAAGTGTTCTAATTTCATTGTTTTGCATGTAGCTGTTCAATTTTTCCAGCACCACTTATTGAAGAGGCTGTCTTTTTTCCATTGTATATTCGTGCCTCCTTTGTCAAAGATAAGGTGCTCATATGTGTTTGGGCTTACCTCTGAGTTCTCTATTCTATTCCATTGATCTTCCATCCTGTTTTTGTGCCAGTACCATACTGTCTTGATCACTATGGCCTTGTAGTATAGTTTGAAGTCAGGAAGCTTGATTCCACCAACTCCATTTTTCCTTCTCAAGATTGCTTTGGCTATTCGGGGTCTTTTGTGTTTCCATACAAATCATAAGATTTCTTGCTCTAGTTCTGTGAAAAAAGCCATTGGTAATTTGATCGGGATTGCATTGAATCTGTAAATTGCTTTGGGTAGTACAGTCATTTTCACGATGTTGATTCTTCCAATCCAAGAACATGGTATGTCCCTCCATCTGTTTGTGTCGTCTTTGATTTCTCTCATCAGTGTCTTAAAGTTTTCTGCATACAGATCTTTTGCCTCCTTAGGCAGGTTTATTCCAAGATATTTTATTCCTTTTGTTGCAGTGGTGAATGGGAGAGTTTCCTTAATTTCTCTTTCTGCTCTTCCGTTGTTGGTGTATAGGATTGCAAGATATATCTCTACATTAATTTTGTATCCTGCTACTTTACTAAACTCATCCATTAGTGCTAGCAGTTTTCTGGTAGAGTCTTTAGGGTTTTCTATATATAATATCATGTCATCTGCAAAGAGTGACAATTTTACTTCTTCTTTTCCAATTTGGATTTCTTTTATTTCTTTTTCTCCTCTGATTGCTGTGGCTAAAACTTCCAAAACTATGTTGAATAATAATGGTGAGAGCAGACACCCTTGTCTTCTTCCTATTCTTAGAGGGAATTCTTTCTGTTTTTCCCATTGAGAATGATGTTGGCTTTTGTTTTTTCATATATGGCTTTTATTATGTTGAGGTAATTTCCTTCTATGCCCATTTTCTGGAGAGCTTTTATTATAAATGGATGTTGAACTTTGTCAAAAGCTTTTTCTGCATCTATTGTGATGATCATATGGTTTTCAACCTTCAATTTGTTGATATGATGTATCACGTTGATTGATTTGTGTATATTGAAGAATCCTTGCATCCCAGGGATAAACCCCACTTGATCATGGTGTATGATTTGCTTAATGTGCTGTTGGAGTCTGTTAGCTAGTATTTTGTTGAGGATTTTTGCATCTATATTCATCAGTGATATTGGTCTATAATTTTCTTTTTTCGTTACATCTTTGCCGGGTTTTGGTATCAGGGAGATGGTGGCCTCATAGAATGAGTTTGGGAGTGTTCCGCCTTCTGCTATATTTTGGAAGAGTTTGAGAAGGATAGATGTTAGCTCTTCTTGAAATGTTTGATAGAATTCACTTGTGAATCCATCTGGCCCTGGGCTTTTGTGTGTTGGGAGATTGTTAATCACTGCCTCAATTTCCATACTTGTGATTAGTCTGTTCATAGTTTCTATTTCTTCCTGGTTCAGTCTTGGAAGATTGTATTTTTCTAAGAATGTATCCATTTCTTCCAGGTTATCCAATTGATTGGCATATAGTTGCTTGTAGTAGTCTCTCATAATCTTTTGTATTTCTGAGGTGTCCGTTGTTACTTCTCCTTTTTCATTTCTAATTCTGTTGATTTGCATCTTCTCCCTTTTTTTCTTGATGAGTCTGGCTAATGGTTTATCAATTTTATTAATCTTCTCAAAGAACCAGCTTTTAGTTTTATTAATTTTTGCTATTACTTCCTTCCTTTCTTTTTCATTTATTTCTGCTCTGATCTTTATGATTTCTATCCTGCTCACTTTGGGGTTTCTTTGTTCTTCTTTCTCTATTGTTTTAGGTGTAAGGTTAGGTTGTTTATTCGATATTTTTCTTGTTTCTTAAGGTACAACTGTATTGCTATAAACATCCCTCTTAGAACTTCTTTTGCTGAGTCTCATAGGTTTTGGGTTGTTGTGTTTTCATTGTCGTTTATTTCTAGGTATTTTTTGATTTCCTCTTTGATTTCTTTAATGATTTCTTGGTTGTTTAAGAGTGAATTGTTTAGCCTCCATGTGTTTGTATTTTTTGCAGTTTTTTTCCTGTAATTGATATCTAGTCTCATGGTGTTGTAGTCGGAGAAGATGCTTGATATGATTTCAATTTTCTTGAATTTGCCGAGGTTTGATTTGTGACCCAAGATGTGATCTATGCTGGAAAATGTTCCGTGTGCACTTGAGAAGAAAGTGTATTCTGTCATTTTTGAATGGAATGTGCTATAAATATCAATTAAGTTGAGATGGTCTAATGTGTCATTTAAAGCTTGTGTGTCTTTATTTATTTTCTGTTTGGATGATCTGTCCATTGATGTAAGTGGGGTGTTCAAGTCTCCCACTATTATTGTGTTCCTGTCAATTTCCCCTTTTATGTCTGTTAGCCTTTGCCTTATGTATTGAGGTGCTCCTATGTTGGGGGCATAGATATTTACCATTGTGATATGTTCTTCTTGGGTGGATCCCTTGATCATTATGTAGTGTCCTTCCTTGTCTCTTTTAATAGTCTTTACTTTCAAGTCTAATTTGTGTGATATGAGTATTGCTACTCCAGCTTTCTTTTGACTTCCATTTGCATGGAATATCTTGTTCCATCCCTTTGCTTTCAGTCTATATGTATCCCTTGGTCTGAAGTGGGTTTCTTGTAGGCAACATATAGAAGGGTCTTGTTTTTGTATCCATTCAGCCAGTCTGTGTCTTTGGTAGGAGCATTTAATCCATTTACATTTAAGGTGATTATTGACATGTGTGTTTCTATTAGCATTTTCTTAATTTGTTTTGGGTTTGTATTTGTAGGTTTTTTCCTTTTCTTGTGTTTCTTACTTAGAGAAGTTCCTTTAGCACTTGTTGTAAGGCTGGTTTGGTGGTGCTGAATTCTCTTAATTTTTGCTTGTCTGGAAAGCTGTGGATTTCTCCCTCAAATCTGAATGAGATTCTTGCTGGGTAGAGTATTCTTGGCTGTAGGTGTCTCTCTTTCAGGACTTTCAGTATATCCTGCCATTCCCTTCTGGCCTGCAGAGTTTCTGTAGAGAGGTCAGCTGTTATCCTTATGGGTTTTCCCTTATATGTTATTTGTTGCTTTTCTCTTTCTGCTTTTAATAGTTTTTCTTTGTGTTTAATTGTCATTAGTTTGATTAATATGTGCCTTGGTGTATTTCTCCTGGGTTTATTCTGTATGGGACTCTCTGTGCTTCTTGGACTTGGTTAATTATTTCCTTTCCCATGTTGGGGAAGTTTTCCACTAGAACCTCTTCAAATATTTTCTCAGACCCTTTCATTTTTCCTTCTTCTTCTGGGATGCCTATAATTCGAATGTTGGTATGCTTAACGTTATCACTGAGGTCTCTGAGACTGTCTTCTATTCTTTTTTTTCTTTTTTCTTTTTCCTGCTCTGTGGCAGTTATTTCCCCCATTCGATCTTCCAACTCACTTATTCGTTCTTCTGCCTCAGTCATTCTGCTGGTTATAGCATCTAGAGTATTTTTAATTTCAGTTATTTTGTTATCCATTGCTGTTTGGTTTTCTGAGTTCTTATGAACTGTTTCTTGTACTTTCTCTATTTTGTTATTGAGATTTTGTATCATTTTTACTATCATTACTCTGAATTCTTTTTCAGGCATTTTTCCTATTTCCTCCTCATTTATTTGGTCTTGTGGGTTTTTTTCCTGCTCCTTTGCCTGCATGCTGTTTCTTTGTTTCCTTATGGTAGTCCAAACTTTTGGGGTTGCTTGTCCTGGCGATAGAGGTGTTTATAGAAGACTGTCCAAGCCTCAGACTAACGTCCGAGTGTTGGGTTAAACAAATACTAAGTCTAGGAAACACATACATGTATAAGACACACAATTACTGAATCCATTAGGACATAAGGCTCTGGATAGACCTGACAGAAGAACCCCAGTATGCTTTCAGATATTCAAAGTGAAACCCAACAGAAATTCACAACCAAAACAGAACAAAACAGAAACAAAAGCAAAAACAAACAAACAAATAACACGTCACACATACAGACACTAATCCAGGGAGATTTTGTAATCTAGGATCAAATATGGAAAAGAGCTAGAGTACCACCAGACAGAATGGAGATTCTCAGAATGAAATTAGAGAATTGTGCTAAGAACTAAGATAAAGACAAAAACCTAATATTAAATGCCAAGGTGGTGCGTCACCTGGAGAATAGAGCAAGGAGTCTGAGCAGATTGATAGTGTTGCTTATATGTTAAGATAAAATAAACTAACAATGGATGGAAGACAGGGGAACAGAAGAGTGTAGTGTGACTGGAAATATGCAAATAAAAAGAAAGGAATAGAAATGTATAAAAGATAGGGATGAAAGGAAGGTATGAGAAATATATTGTCTGTACTGCCAAAGACTTAGCTAGAAATAGAAGTATATAAAAAGGCAAAAAAATAAAAATAGAATAAAAAATAGAATTAAAAAATACGTTATAAAACTTATAGATACCTTAGGACTAAGATTGTAATTAACAAAGGGAAAAAAAAGAAAAAGGAAAAAAAAAATCCAGAACTGATCCCAGAATGGACCAGTTCAATAGAATTGATACTAATATTTGTGTTTCCTTAGAGTCTCAGCTGTAAGTGTCCTTCTGCTCACATTGGGTTTTTTGTGTGTGTGTGTATTTTTCTGTGACAGGCAGAGCTTCCTTTATTGTTTGTCTGTAAGTGTTGGTGTGTGGGGCGGGAGAGGGAACAATAGTGTCTACTTCCCCTGGGAGTGAGTGAGCATTGGCACACTGTTGTTTCAGTAAAGGCTTGGAGGTGCTTGTTGCAAAGAGACACTGGTGGCTCAGATGTAAACAGAAAATCTCAGCGTTGGGCCTCTCTCGGGTTTTTTTTTTTTTTTTCTTGGCAGCCTCCCTGCTGTGGGCATGTCAAGGGGTTTTAATCTAGCCCTGCCCAAGGGCCTGAGGGTACTTGTTATCCCTGAGCACCTTAGGTGGCCCACAGGGCATCTCTTCACTGCCTCCTGCAGTTGTTGAAAGAGAGAGAGAGGCTACGCCCATGGCTCCTCCCCCCCACCCATCAGCCTGCAGCATCCAGCTGCCATCATGGCCTGGCAGCTCTCAGGGGCAGGCACTCCTCACCGTGGACCTCTTCCCTCCTGTCCTCTTGGTCCGTCACCTTCCTGGCAACAATTTTTCTCACCCTGAACCAGCTGTCCAGTTCCCACATTCCCACTCCCTGACCCACTATTCACCTGTGATTCAACGTCTCTGGGAATGCTGACCTGCGGTGCAGACCCTCCATATGTTTCTCACTCCCTCCCGTCTGCCACTGGTTCACAGTTTCACCCTCTTTGAGCCATCGTAGATGCCTCCCTACTGGTTATGTCAGGATCCTTGCAGTCCTTTCTGGTGTCCAAGGCTGTCTGCTGGTGTTCAGTTGGTTCTCTGTGGGAATTATTGCATCTTTTGGTGCATTCCCAATGCATCTGTGGAGAGGGATGCATTCCACGTCCCTCTACTTCACTGCCATCTTTTTCTCCTCTCTCTGTTTTTTGTTTTTGAATGATAGTTATGGAAGCAGTGTGAAAGATCAGCTGGAGGAGGGAAGGCCTAGAAATAGGGAGACCAGTTAGAACATCTTAAAGGTCAGAACTGAGTAAAAGGGATGACAAGCAGTAGAATGAACAGAATCTAGGTGATATGGGATTGAGGTGTTTATCAGTCAGCTTCTGCCACACTAATGCTGCATAACAACCACAGAAACTCAATGCCATATAACAATAAGTATTTATTTTGCACTCAAAGGTCTGCCAGTCATCTGAGGTTCTACTGCTCTTGTTGGGTTTGTCCTGGGTTGGCTACAGGGATGAGAAGACACAAAATGCTTCTCAATGCCTAGCTTCAGAATTGGCACGCTGTCATTATGCTAACTTTCCATTGACTGAAGCAAATCACATAGGCAGGCCTAGAGTCAGAGTGAAAGGATACTAGAATGTTATATGCCAATGGGCATGGATAGAGGTAAGGGTGAATAACTGAGACCACTTATGCTATCAATCTACTGAAGCTGGATGTGAAAGATGAAGCAAAGAAGTACAGATGGGAAAGACTATAACACATTTGAGAAACTGAAAAAAAAGGCCGGTATAGCTGGACCACAGAAAGCAAAAGGAGAGTGGTATGTTACAGAGTTGGTAGGGGCCAGACCATGTAGGTTCTCTCAGGTCATATTAAGGGTTTTTGTCTTTATCCTGAAAGCAATGAGAAGCCACTGTAGAGTTTTAAGCCGAGGAAGGACAATGCCCAGAATTTTAGCCTGGGCAGCTGGATACACTATTTACCATTCACTGACATAAGGAAAGCTAGAGTAGTCTGGGCCCTTCTCTAGCCCAAGAGCCAAAGGTAGGTATGTGGTAGATCTTGATAAGTCTAAGCAGAATTTCTCAACTTTTGGCCTTATTCACATTTTAGGTTAGATAATTATTTGGTGTGGGGGCCTGTCCTACGCATTGCAGGATGTTTAGCCGCATCCTGGACTTCTACCCATCAGGTACAAGTAGCAAAACTTCTCTCAAGTTGTGATAACTAAAAATGTCTCCAGACATTGTCAAATGTTTCCTGGGGGGCAAAATCACCCCTGGCTTGGAGCCACTGGTATAAAACAAATAATGGAAATTTCATTTCCTTTTCCAGTGATTTATCTAAAAGGATTATGTTCTTCAGAGTGCTGGTTGACCCCAAATATCCATTTTCCATTTCTTTCTTAGCAATAGAGTGCCAATTTTTTGCCTGGCACATTACTGCTAGAGTTTCTTGCAGCTGGGTGTAGTGTGGTGATGACATTAAGTTTTGGGTAATGAGATTTAACTGGAAGAGTTGTATGAGACTCCTGAGAAGACTTTAAAACGGAGAGGATACGCCTTCTCATTTATTTCTTCCGTCTTCCTTCCTGAACATGGATGTGATGACTGGATCTTCAATAGCCATCTAGAACCATGTAGATATGGGCAATTCCCTAAGGATGGCAAAACAGAAGTCTGGAAGGACCGTGGGTCTCTGATGAGTTCATGAAGCTACCTTACCAGCCCTGGACTCCTGCCTCTGTTCTTCTGCATAAAATTTTATCATATTTAGGTAATCTGTTTTGATTTGTCTGTTTTTCTGTGTTGCTGCTGAATCTAAGCCTAATTTATAAAGCATAAAGCATGTGGTACAATTATTACCAATGACAGGTGAAGCAAAATCTGTTGTGGAGCTTCTAGGGAAGTTTTTCTCTCTCTAAAAAGAGTCAGGGACTTCCCTGGTAGTGCAGTGGTTAAAAATCTGCCTGCCAATTCAGGGGACATGGGTTCAAGCCCTGGTCTAAAAAGATCCCACATGCCAAGGAGCAGCTAAGCCCATGTGCCACAACTACTGAGCCTGCACTCTAGAGCCTGTGCTCCACAACAAGAGAAGCCACCACAATGAGAAGCCTGTGTACCTCAGTAAAGAATAGCCCCCTGTTCACTGCAACTAGGGAAAGCCTGTGCACAGCAATGAAGACCCAATGCAGCTGACAAATTAATTAATTAATTAATTTAAAAAAATAAAAAGGTTCAAAAGGAAGGATTACCCTGTCTTTCAGTCTTTGTACATTACTGTATGAAAACAAAGTCTGGCACTACTGCGGCCATTTTTTGACCGTAAGAGGAGTAGTTGATGTGCTAACGATAATGGAGCCAACAAATGGAAAGGACCTGGATCCTTGATATTATCGAGCCTCTGAATTGTCCAACATATGTGACCATCTCCTCTGTATCTGTTAAAGAAAACAAATTGTTATAATTTTATCATAATTTGATCAATTTACTTAATTTCTGTTACTTGTACATTAAAGTCTCCTAGCTGATACAAATAGGTTAGGAAAGGGAAGTGATGAGTTAAGTTGGGATATGGTGAGTTTAGAAAAAAACTGGCACAGCTAGGTTTGTGATGCCCAACAAACAGTTGGCTATATAGGTATGAGCCCAAAAGAATATATGGGATTGTCCTTGATTCTGGGGAAGGAGCCCTAGTTCATTGTTGCCGTAGGCCTGGCTATCCATTGTGACCACCCTCTCCTTACTCATACCTAATATATAGGCAAAGTCATAATAAGGGAGCTTTACTTCAGCATCCCAGGGAAAGAATAACAAGGAGCTGCAAAAGGGGAGGCTCCCTAGAATCAGCAATGATGCCTCCAAAGCTGAAAGTCAGGAGTTGCTCAGGCTAACCTCAGAATGTGCTGGTAGTATTGTCCCTATACCTCACTCCTCACAGCCCAAATTCTGAACTTGCTTTACAGCAGTAGCTATGGACAAAGTCCAAACACCTTGTGGGACTTCCCTTAGGTTTGCTATCAGCTAGTTCCTGTCCCTATACTGCTATTAAAGCTTGGGAATTTCAGTTAAAGTCCTAAACATGTTCACAACCACCAGAGGACAGTATGGTCTGGAAAAGCCTTGCCACCAGGCACTGCAAACCAATCTTCTTGGAGAGTCATTTATTGTCTAGACCAGTGACCCTTCTACAACTCTCTTCAATTTTAGGCTGGGACCTAAGAGACCCTAAGAAGGGAGCTCAGAGGCATGGGGTTTTGAAGGGCACTCTAGCACCCTGATTTTGTCTTTGTTATTCAGTTTCAGGCCTTGTGGGAAAAGCAAGAAATCCCCACAGCCCCAGAGTGTCATGGGTTAAAGCCAAAAGCAGCTGGAAACATAGGCCAAGGGATATATTTGGAGGTTGGATTCCTCCTCCTCTTCCTCCAGAAGGGGCAGGCAGACCTTGGCCTTATGCCCAGATCACAGAACCACAGAATTAGAGCTGAAAAAGCCCTTAGCTATCAGGCAGGAATTCTTAGCCTGGGGTCCATGAGTCACCTAAAATTATATTCAAAATTGTGGCATCTGCATACACAGATTCCATCAGATTCTCAGAAGTCTGTTATCCCACAAAAAGTTAAGAAGAATTCCAAATACTTACAGTTACAAATGAATCCCTGAGAAGGGGAGAGGGTGGAGAACTTGCGCAAAGCCACAGAGTTAGTCAGGAGCAGAACTGAGAATAGAATTTAGGCCTCCAACACAAAAGGAGACAATCTTTACACTATGTAATAATCTATTAAACATTTCTCTTCAAACTGTAGTTTCCTGGGAACATAGAGAGACAGAAGGTGATGACAGTGGTAAGCTAGAGCTGGGTGGTAATTGCAGCCCAGACTGCATTTGTAGGTGGTAGGATGGGCTAGAGGTGAGACTGTGAGGAGAATACGGTCAGGAAATCAAGGAGTCTCCTGAGGAAGTTACCAGAATGCATTATCCTTGTCTGGCTGAGGCCTCCCCTTCCTACTTTCCTCTGACTCCAGGATCTGCTTGCTTCTCCTGACATAATGACTGACTTCGCTTTCTTGGGTTCTACCCCATACGCCCATTTGGAGTTTGTGAATTTGAACACAATCTCCTCATCTCCTTCTCTTTTTTTTTGCCTTCCCTAAAAGTGAACATCAAAGAACTTTGGGTGTTAGTGCTACTCACTTCTAGGCCATGGGAGAATCATATTAACTAAAGAATCTTACAGAATTTTCTGAATAACTGGCTCTCTTCTATTACTAAGCTTAGTAGCCCATGAAATATCAGAGGGGGGAGAGATCTTAGAAAGTTCACCAATTCTAACTCCTTGATGACACAAATGAGGTTCTATGACCCAGAGAGGAAGAGAGATAGACTTGTCATCATAAGAACTTAAGGAACTAGAACTGTACCCCAAGTATATATGAATCCTAGCTCTCTCCAGCACGCTATACTTCTCCTAAAGTCTTTTAGCCTCTCTGGGGAAATGCTGGAAGTTTCATTTTGAAGCCCTGGCCGGCAGGCAAAAGTTTTAGACTAGTGAGTTTCTTAGGTCTCACCAGAGTCTTCTTCCTAATCTCATGCCTAATACAAGACACCCCCAACCCCTGTCACCAGGTCAACCTTGTAGCTCTCAACTCCTGAGTTACGTGTCCTTGGAGGCAGTATGGCAAAACAGAAAGAGTCCCACAAACTTGGTTTGAATACCAGATGCAACACTTGCCATCCTGGTGACTTTAGGCAAGTTAGGTCTCAAAGCTCAGATATTTTATCTGTAAATGTGGACAGTACCTCACTGGGCACTCTTAATTCCTTTTTACAAGGTTTACATTTCTTTCATAGCATTTCTCTCTCTTGCATTCTTTATAAATCCTTTGCTTATTGTTTTCCCAGTTTCATATTGGAATGTTGGCTCCATGAGGATAGGGATCTTTGGTTGCTTCATTCCTCTCTGTATGCCCAGCACCTAGAACAGTGTTTGATTTTTGTGTGTATTCAATGAAAAGCTGTTGAATGAATGAATGAATGAGGATTAAATTAGAGAATAAATGAGCATGCCCAATTTATATGAAATTCTCACCTTGAGAATTCTCTTGGACTTTTCATGTGCTGAACCTGGCAAGTGTGTAGTGTAACTGAATACCTGTCTCCTTGGCCTGCCTTCACAGCTACTGCACATTCTCCCCCACCCCATGCCAAGGTGAAGTTGTGGCATTCCTGGTTGCAACATTGGTGAACATGTACAAGGACCAGGCTGGGAGCTGGTGCAGGAAGTCAGGAGGGTATATCAGTCTAGACCTGTGTCTGCCTCCCCTAGATGGTAAGATTCTTGCAGGGGTGGAAGTGGGTAGTGCTGTGTTTTCTCCTCATGTAAAACAAAGATCTAATCCCCAAGAAGCATACATGGCAGATTTATTGGCAATTGAGCCCCCTTTGTAGAATGAATTCAGAAGTAATTGGTATTTATGAAGCTCTCAGAAATTCAAAGGTTAACTGCTAAGCACATGAGATGGAAAGCTTTGTCATGGTAATGAGAGTCCAATGAATGTTCAATTTAAGCATCCTGGCCTCTTCTGTTAACTCTCCACTCCTCTCCTCATCTGCCTCACCCTCTGTGCAAATTGTGCTTGTCTTACTTGTCTGGCTGCCTGTTTCCCAGTCCACCACATGTGTCTCCTCTCAGTCTGCCCTTTCTGGGTGACCTAATCATAACATTTCTCTATTTTTCTCTCTGTCTTTCTCTGGTTCTCAGCTTTCATCCTGAGAAACAGTTTGTAGAAGATGCTTTTGATAATTCCAAATAGCAAAGCAACCTCATCAGTAGATAAGTTAACACATAAGTTTCTGAACTCCCAGAGGAAAAGCTGTGGATATCTCACAGAATCTTCTGAGACAGAAGTTGGTATCTCAGTCTCTATGAACAGATTATGTCTGGGCCTGTACAGGGGAAATTCTTAGCTGCACAGAGCTCAGAAAACTAGGCACACAGTTGGGGTAAGACCAAGAAGCTACCTAGACTATGTCTATTTCCCTTAGCTGTATGTGGTTCTCCTCTGCAACATCCTAAAGAAGCAATTGTCATGACCTTTCCTAAACATCTCCCTTGACAAGGAGCTCATTCCACATATGACAAGTTGTTACATCCATAGCCCACTCAAAAAGTTCTTCCTTCTGTTGAGCTGAAACCTGTCTCCTTATGGCTTCCATCCATGGGTCTTAACTCTGCCTTCTGGGACTTCCTGAACCCATCTTCTCTCTCCGCTCTTGACAGCTCCTTAGAGGTATGAAGGCAAAGACCATTTCCCTTAAATGTTCTCTTCTCCAACATGAGAAGCCGCAGCTCTATGTCTTTTAGCTCCCTCCCCTGACTGCTTACTTCCTTCTGGACACATTTCACATATGACCCCCTAAATGTTTGATATTCAGAGCTTGATACAACCATTCAGTAAGAGGCTAACCAGGGCAGAGTGGAAAGGGATTGTTACTTACCTTGATCTGACACTATACTTATATTAATGCAGCCTGAGTTCCCATTATATATATATATATATATAAATTTTTTTTCATTGCACTGGTGATGCCTAGTAGGCAAAGTCTCAAGTCCTTTTCATGTGAACTACGTACAGGGCAGTATCTTCCATCCTGTGTATAGCCAGTTGATTTTTTGCACCCAAGTACAGGATTCTCTATTTGTAACTGTCAATCACATAGTTGGGTTCAACCTCTTATTTCAGCCTATAGACATCTTTTTGGAGCCTAACTCTGTGGCTTGAAATATACCCCCCTCTCCCTTTCAGCTTCAAATTTTAGCAGTGATCTTCTTTCCTCCCTCTATGTAACCCTGTTATACTACTTTATTGTGGCATCAAGTCCCTCCTTAAGAAGGGTGGGTGCAATCTTCTCCAGTTGCTCCAGGGGAGAGTTCTCAAGGCCTGTGGCAGGAAAATGATGTTTATCAGTGAGCACAACACAACATTAGCTGAGAAAGCAGCTCCAATGGTAACGTCTCCTCCAGCATAGTCTCTGTCAGGGAGAACCCCATGCATTAGCTGGCTCATTCAGCAGTAGATAGAGTAAGATTTCCAGCTGTCTGCCACGGATCAGGCTCTGGGATATCAGGCCAAGCAAGGGCAGACCAGCGAACCAACATAACTCTTCTGATGGGTCAGGAGTTGTCAGGTCTAATGTCCCGCCAGTCAGTTAAATCTAGGACCCCTTTTCTACCCAAGAAGACCCGACCTGAGCACTCAGCTTGTTTTTTCCTCTTTAAAACTGGCCTCATCTATGACATGCTTGGACAAAAGATTGATTGCAGCAAAGGATGTGTTATATCTACCACTATCTTTTTATCAGCACCCTAAACAGCTTTTTTCCTTTTATATTAACACCTTATTTTATTTTATTTTGACTTTTTAAAAATATATTTAAAATATAAGGTGTAAAATTGAGGTATACACCATGTTAATTTGATACATTTTATATTGTAATATGACTGTACCTCTATTACAGTATATAATTATTCTTTTTAGTGGTTGGAATACTTAAGTTCTAGTCTCTTGGCAAGTTTGATGATTATAATACAATATTGTGGTCTATATTCAGTATACTGTGCATTAGATTTCTAGAGCTTATTTACTACTTGTTACAAGTTTGTATTCCTAAACAACATATATCCTCTCCCCCTCCATCCCCTGGTAATTACCATTTTACTTTCTGTTTTTATGAGATTGACTTTTATTGATTCCACATGTAAGTGATATGGAACAGTCTTTGTCTGACTTTTCTCACTTAACATAATATGCTCAAGGTCCAGCCATGTTGTTGCAAGTGGCAGGATGTCCTTCTTTCTTGTGGCTGAAAAATATTCCATTTTTAATATATATACCACATCTTTATATTTTCATTCAATGATGGGCACTTAGGTTATTTCTGTATCTTGGTTATTGTGAATAATGGGGCAATAAATACAAGAGTGCACATATCTCTTTGATATCCTGTTTTTATTTCCTCTAGGTGTATACCCAGAATTGGAATTGCTGGATCATATGGTAGTTCTGTCTTTAATTTTTTGAGGAACCTCCATACTCTTTTTCATAGTGGCTGCACCAATTTACATTCCCACAAGAAGTGCACAGTTTTTCCTTTTCTCCACATCCAACCCAATACATGTTATCTCTTGTCTTCTTAATGATAGCCATTCTAACAGGTGTGAAGTGATATCTCATGATTTTGATTTGCATTTCCCTGATGATAATTAATGCTGAGCAGCTTTTCATGTACCTGTCGGCCCTTTGAAAATCTTCTTTGGAAAAATGTCCAGTTAGTTCTTCTGCCCATTTTTAAAATTGGATTGTTTGGTTTTTGTTGTTGTTGCTATTGAGTTATATGAGTTCTTTATTTATTTTGGATATTAACCCCTTATACGGTTTGCAAAAATTTTCTCTCATTCCATAGGTTGCTTTTTCATTTTATTAATTCTTTCCCTTGCTATGCAGAAGTTTTTAAATTAAAAAAAATTTTGATTGAAATATAGTTGATTTACAATGTCATGTTTGTTTCAGCTGTACAGCACAGTGATTCAGGTACATATGTATGTGTGTGTGTGTTTGTGTGTGTATGTATTTATTTACACTCCTTTTCAAATTCTTTACCCTTATAGGTTCTTACAAAATATTGAGGATAGTTCCCTGTGCTATACAGTAGGTCCTCGTTGGTTATCTATTTTATATATAGTAGTATGTGTATGTTAATCCCAACCTCCTAATTTATCCCACCCATGTCCCGTCCCTGCCACTTTCCCCTTTAGTAACCATAAGTTTGTTTTCTTTGTCTGTGGGTCTATTTCTGTTTTGTAAATAAGTTCATTTGTATCTTTTTTTTCTAGATTCCACATATAAGCAATATTGTATATTTGTCTTTGTCTGGCTTACTTCACTTAATATGATAATCTCTAGGCCCATTCATGTTACTACGAATGACATTATTTCATTCTTTTTTATGGCTGTGTGTATATACATACACATATACATACACACATATATATAGATGTGTATACACACACACACACACACAAGTGAGTCAAAAATTGTCTGAACTCTGGTTATATGAAAACTTCCATAAATTCTACAGCCAGGGTGCAGATAATTTTTGACTCACTCTATTTTGTGTGTGTGTGTATGTATATCACATTTTCTATATCCATTCATCTGTTGATGGACATTTAGGTTGCTTCCATGCCTTGGTTATTGTAAATAGTGCTGCAATGAAAATTAGGGGTGCATGTATCTTTTCAAATTATAGTTTTCTCTGGATATATGCCAAGGAGTTAGATTGCAGGATCATATGGTAATTCTTAAGGACCTCCATACTGTTCTCCATAGTAGTTTTACCAATTTACATTCCCAAAAGCTTTTAAATTTGATGTAGTCACACTTGCTGATTTTTTTCTTCTGTTGTTTGTTCTTTTGTATCATCCAGAAAATCATTGCCAAGATCAAAATCAAGGAGCTTCTTCCTTACATTTTCTTCTAGTAGTGTTAAGGTATCAGGTCTCATGTTTAATCTTTTATCCATTTTGAGTTAATTTTTGTGAGTGGTGCAAGATAGGAGTCCAGTTTCATTGTTCTGCATGTATTTATCCAGGTTTCCCAACCCTTTTTGTTGAAGACACTATCCTTTCCCCATTGAGTATTCTTGGCTGCCTTGTGGAATGTTAGTTGACCACACTTGCAAGAGTTTAATTCTGGATTCTTTATTTTGTTCCATTGGTCTATGTGTCTATCTCCATGCCAGTGTTGTACTGTTCTTATTACTACACTTTTGTAGTATAGGTTGAAATCAGGAAGTGTGTTATCTCTGGCTTTGTTCTTTTCCTTCAGGATTGTTTCATGGTGTTTTGTGGATCTATACAAATTTTAGAATTCTTTTTTTTAATCTATGTGAAAAATTTTATTAATATTTTGATGAGAATTGAATTAAATCTACAGATGGCTTTGGGTAATATAGACATTTTAGTAATATTAATTCTTGCAATCTATGAACATAGGATGTCTTTACATTTGTTTGTTTCTTCTTTGATTTCTTTCAATGAAGTCTCGTAGTTTTTGTTGTACAGATCTTTCATCTCCCTGGTTAAAGTTATTCCTACATATTTTATTGTTTTTGACGCTTTTTTGAATGGGGTAATTTTCTCTATTTCTCATTCAGATATTTCATTATCAGTGTATAGGAATGCAACATATTTCTGTATGTTGATTTTATATCCTGCCACTTTGCTAGAATTCATTGATTGGTTCCAACAGTTTTTTCATTGGGTCTTTGAGATTTTCTATATAAAAAATCATATCATTTGCAAATTGTGATAATTTTACTTCTTCCTTTCTGATTTGTTTTTTTAAATGTATTTTTCTTGCTTAACTGCTCTAGCTAGGTTTTCCAGTACTTTATTGAATGAGAGTGATGACAGTGAGAATTCTTTTCTTATTCCTGATCTTAGAGAAAAAGCTTTCTATTTTTGCCACTGAGTTAAAGTTACTTGTGGGTTAATATCCTATTTTAAAAGAATACATATACATTATAAAAGTAAAAAGGGAAAGTTCAGAATTCTTACAATCCTATTATTCAGACATACCCCACTATTTGACATTTTGTTGAAAATCTCCTCAGACAGACAGGTAAACACACACACACACACACACACACACACACAATTATATATATATATATATATATATATATATATATATATATATATATACACACACACACATATATGATATATGTGTGTATATATATATAAATTCAACCTATGTTTTTGCACATGTGCAAAAACACAGATCTAAAGCTCCATTGCTAATTACTATACATAGTATTGCACAGATACCACTCTTTGGAGGATATTTAGGTTGCTTCTAAGTTTTCAGTAGTATAAACATCATAATGAATATCTTTGTTCCTAAAACACATGTTTTTTAACTTTCATTTATTCAACAAATATTTGTTGAATGCTTACAAGTACTTATCATGCTAAGCTCTAGGGAAATGTGATGGGCAAAATAGACTTAGTTCCTGCCATCCTGAAGCTTGCAGTCTAATAGCCTGCTTGTCTCCTTAGGTTCAGTTCCTGGAAATGGAACTGCTGAGCCAGGACTGCTTTCCAGAAGGTATTTATACTCTTCCCAACAGAATACAACAGTGCTCATTTTACCATATTTTCATCAACACTAGGTTTCCTTTTGAGCTTTGAGTGATTTCTTGATAATTTCTTCACGAAAATGGAAATGGATAAAAAAGAAAATAAGAGTGGGAAAGGCACATGACCTCTGGAACTTTACCATGGTTTTCTAGTTTTGGTCCTTGGCTTCTAGACACTGATTTTTTTTGGTAAATTGTTCTAACAAAGAGTTCTCTTTTCTCCTCTTGTATACTAGACTGTGAGCAACTTCATTTATTGGTTTATTCATTCATTCATCCATTTATGATTAATCACCTGATAAGTGTTTATTTTACACCAAGCCCTTACTAGATTTTTTTTGGAGTTTCCATTTCTTTTCTTTTCTTTTCTTTTCTTTTTTTTTTAAAGATCTTTTATTGAGATACAGTTAACATACAATAAACTGCATATATTTAGAGTGTACAATTTGGTATCCCAATCCCTTACTAGATTTTAGGGATACAGAGAAGAATAAGATAAGCTGCCTCCCCTCAAAAGCTCACAGGTTACTCCTCACAGGTCCTAGAACATAGTAAGTCTCTGACAATATGTGATGAAATTACATGTCTTGGGGTTGCAGCTCCTTAGGCTCTGCACATCTTGTGTGATTGGGACCATAGTATTGCAGCCCAGAGGGTATGTGTGTATGTGGGGGATAGGTCAAGACTCTGCTCATCTATGGACAATCCAAGAAAATAGCAAAGACCAATGTAAAGACTAGCTCAGGCAGGTATGCCTGGAATGACTGCATGAGTGCACTTATACAGCATTTAGGAATAGAATAGCGTCCTTTCAGATGATATCCTTGGTAGTTTGCCACAAGGCATTCCCCTACTGCTAACCGTAACTTAATATCCTGCCCAATAATTTCACCAATTGCCTTGTTGAACTAGAGAACATGCCAATCAAAATCACAAATGCTAAGAAGCTAGGAAAATGTGGGGTCAGGGGACAAGAGCACAGAAGGGCATTCTCAGTCCAAGGAGGGTGTGTGTAGACTGAGGCCAAGGGCAGCCACAGCTAACAAGATGTGTTTATCTTATTCAAGTGCAAAGTCCTGCACCTCAGCTACAAAACCCACCTGTAAAATTCAATTAGACAATAGACACTGACACAATGCAAACCTTGCAAGGAGGTCTAGAACTAGTGTGGGAAACAGATAAAGAGATGGAAAATAATGGTCCAGTGTGATAAGTGCTACCACAAGGATAAATAGAGGGCACTGTATTGAGATGGGGAAGATTACATTCAGATGGGAAGGCTGAGGGGTGTCAGGGATACGGCAGTAAACAATAGACAAAAATCACTGCCTTCATGCAACTTACATTCCAGTAGAGGGAGACAGATAATAAAAACAAAAATTGTATATATTAAATGCTACAGTGGAAAACAAAGAAGGGAACAAGGATGAGATGTGTGGGAATGGGAGATGTAACTTTAAATAAAATGCAAACATTGAGAAGGTAGTATTTGAATAAAGATCTGAAAGAAGTTTGGAGGTGAGCCACATGAATATCTGGGGGTAGAGGATTCCAGGCAAAGGGATTGAGAAGTACAAATATCCCAAAGTGGAGACACACTTGTTATATTCAATAAATAAGTAGAGAGACTGGTATGCTCAAAGCAGAATGGGGTAGCATAGATTGTTAAACATAAGGTCAGAGAGGTTAGGGTTATGGGGCAGGAGTAGGGGTAGAGCATGTAGGGTCTTATAGGCTACCATAATGATTTTGGCTTTTACTTTTAATGAGATGGGAAACTCCTAGAATGTTTGACCAGACCCCAGAGGGACTTGAGTGCTGTGTTCAGGAGTTGTACTTTATTCTGTAGGATAAAGAGAGTCTCTAAAGGGTTTTGAGAAAGGAAGTGACATGTGAATCTCTGTTACAAAGATCACTCTGGTGGCTGGTGGAAGAAAAAGTTGAAGGGGAGCACCTGTAAAACTGTGCACCTTAGATGAGACTTAAACCCACTGTCTTTTAATTGAAATCACACACCTGGTCTCAGAACTTAACGAAGTTCAGGTTCTTGATGTCTCATTGCAGAAAGAATTCAGTGAGAGACAAAGTGATAGGTAAGAGAAGTAGATTTATTTAGAGAGAAACACACTCCACAGAGAGAGTGTGGGTCATCTCAGAAGCCAAGAGGTGCCAAAATATGGCACGGTTAGTTTCTATGGGGTGGGTAATTTCATAGGCTAATGAGTGGGAGGACTATTCCAACTATTTCGGGGAAGGGGCAGAGACTTACTGGAATTGAGCCACTGTCCACTTTTTGGCCTTTTATGGTCTGCCTCAGAACTGTCATGGCACTGGTGGGTGTGTCATTTAGATACTAGTGTATTACAATGAGTGTATAATGAGGCTCAAGGTCCTCTGGAAGCTGAATACTCTGCCATCTTGGAGTACTTGGTTCTAAGCAGTTTATGTAGTATCTTCAAGGGCTATGTCATTCTTTAAGAGGTTTTGCCCTGCCCCCTTCCCTCCTGTTTCATCTGAAAACAGGAAAACCAGTTAGGAGAGCCTGTCCCTTCTCCATAAAATGCCTGGGGTGGTGGAGTGATCATCTTTCAGTCCTTTCACTGTTATTCCTGCTTATTTCAGATTCCTGAGGGAGCTGGAGAAGAGTTGGCCATTCTCTCAGAGTCTGGAAACCTCAAAGCCAACAGAATGGAGGAGGTCTAGAATACTGGCAGGGAGACTTGTTAGGAGACTGTACAATCATCCAAGTGTGAGACAATAAAGACCTGAGGGGTAGATTTGCTAGAGGATAAAAGTACAGGTACAATCACAAGATGCAATGTCAGGACTCAGTAGCAGCAGTTCTAAAAACTGGCAGTGAATTCCTTGGCTCAATAATGAGATATGACTGTCACAAAAGCTAAGGCAGTGATAGGCTGCATTAATAAAACATAGTACCTGGAACAATTAAGGTTACCAACCTGTTCTAATCTATATTAGTTCAGACTTCCCTTTTACCATCTCGGGGTTCAATAAGCTCACACTATGCGCCAGACACTATGCTTAGAGCTCTACCTGGAGTTATGTCTTTGAATACTAACAAGTCAGTGTCATAGCTCTCTTATCTCCATTTTACAGATGAAGAAACTGAAGCTCAGAGAGGCTAAATGACTAGCCAAGATCACTTCATCTTATCTCCAATCCTGCCTGTCAAGGCCTTGCACCAAGCAGTAGAGATTGGTTGGATAAGAATGTAGGAAAGACTCTAATGATGGCCATATGCAGGTTATGTTTAAATCACAGTATTTTTCTGTTAGAAATGTGTTCTTAAATATTTATGGATATAGTGATAGGATGCCTGAGGTTTTCTTTCTTTTTTTTTCTTTTTTTGCTCTTTATTGGAATATAATTGCTTTACACTCTTGTACAAGTTTCTGAGGTAAACCAAAGTCAATCAGCTGTATTTATACACATATCCCCATATTCCCTCCCTCTCGTGACTCCCCCCCACCCTCCCCATCCCGGCCCTCTAAGGCCTCACTCATCATTGAGTCGATCTCCCTTTGTTATACAGCAACTTCCCACTGGCTATCTATTTTACAGTTGGTAGTATATATATGTCTATGCTACTCTCTCACTTCGTCCCAGCTTCCCCTTTGCCCCCCGCCCCCCCAACCTCATGTCCTCCAGTCCATTTGCTGAGATATACAATGGAATATTACTCAACTATAAAAAGGAATGAAATGGAACTAAATGTAATGAGGTGGATAGACCTAGCGTCTGTCATACAGAATGAAGTAAGCCAGAAAGAGAAAAACAAATATTGTATGCTAACTCATGTATACGGAATCTAAATTTAAAAAAAAATGGTACTGATGAACCCAGTGACAAGATAAGAATAAGGATGCAGATGAAGAGAATGTCTGAGGTTTTCTTTTAAAATATTTCTGGAATAAAATGCATGAAGAAGACATAGGAAAATATAAGCATAAAACTGATACATATATAGGAGCTTATTATTTTCTCCCTCTATTTTTTTATATGTTAGAAATTTTCTATAAGTTAAAAATTAAAAGTAGAAAGTAAAAATAAATAAAAATAAAAGTCTCCTAACACTGAGGTATGATGACTACCAAGGCACTATGGGGACAGAGAGAAGGGAATCATTCTAATAGCCAAATGAAAATAAAGGTCTAAAAGCAGGCTTGCTAGAACTTTCTGATGCTCTAGACCTGCACTGTCTGATGAGGTACCTATTAGCCATAAGTGGCTATTGAACACTTAAAATGTGGCTTTTCCAAATTGAGATGTGCCATAAATATAAACATATACAGCATTTTCAAGAAGTTAATATGAGAAAAAGGATTGTAAATTATCTCACTAATAATGTTTTTAAACTGACTACATGTTGAAATAACAGGTTGGATATAGTAGATAAAATAAATATATTATTAAAATTAATTTCACTTTTTAAACTTTTAAAAATGTAGTCACCAGGACATTTAAAATTATATATAAGGCTCACATATTGCTATTGGACAGCAATAAAATATCACCAAACACTTTATTTAAAAGGCTGACATTTACTATTACTCACTCATTCATTTATTCCAGTGTTCAAAGTGGTAATGAATGCCTTCTCAGTTCTTGAAGAGTTCTAGTGAAAGAGAAAGAAAATGAATTTTAGAGGCACAATGACTTGCTACATACCAGCTGTGTGACCTTGAACAAATTACTTAACCTCTCTAAAGTTCAGTTTTCTCATAAATAAAACCCCATGGCTTAAGGTTATTGAAGGCCTTATACATAATCTATTGTTGTAATTCATCAAATCTAAGATGCCACTAATTGAAATCACACCATCATTTTATGTAACACAGGGAAAAAAACATATTGTCAATTAAATTGTGACACAGTGCTAAGTCACCATTGGTCTCAAGATGCCTCTCAATTTCAAAGGTGTCAAAATGTGAAAAACTTATCACACTGTTCTTTTAACTATTGACTTACAGATAAATATTTGTTGAAATATTTGTCCATCTTCTCCATTTGACTGTGAGCTACTCAAGGACAGAATCTGAGTCTAAATCATCTCTCTTTTTTCACAAAAAAGGTTTGGCACAGAGTATTCATTTAATCCATTTTATGGTAATTGATTTGACTTCTCTTCCCCACTTGCTCTGTGGCAGGTACTGGGGAGGCAGAGATGAAGTAGATTAGGTCCTTGCTCTCTAGGAGCTCCAAGTTTGGTAACAACAACAAAAACTGCAACAGAATAATCATAGCTACCATTCATTGAACTCTTACTATGTAAAAGCATTTTATCACTATATTCAATATGTATTTTGCCATCCCTTTACTTTTAAAATGAGTCTTTATTTTTAAGGTGGGTTTCTTATTTTCATCCATTCAGATAATCTCTGTCTTTTAATCTGTGTATTTAGACCATTCACATTTAAAGTTATTATTGATATAGTTGAATTACTATCTATAATATTTGTAACTTTTCTATTTGTTGAACTTGTTCTTTATTTTCTTTTTTCCCTTCCCCTTTTTCTACCCTTTCTTGTTGTAATGTAGCAATTTACATTGAGCATTTTATATGATTTAATTTTCTTTTTTCTTAACACATCAACTATATTTTTTTAAAAATTAGTGATTCAGTCTTTGAATAATTAAGTCCACTTTCAACTAATCTAAGCTGAATTAATTTACAACTAATCTAAGTCCAGAGCTGGGGTGTCTTTCACAACAAATTTGCCACTAATCCACTTCCAAATAGCAATATACTGCTTTCATGTGCAGTGTAAGTACCTTAGAGTATTCCCAAATCTTCCCTCCCATCTCTTACGACATTGCTGTCATTCACATGGTTACTAGCATCACTTTAAACAGTTTAAGGTCAATTCAAAGTAAAAAAAAGATTCTATTTTACCTTCATTTATTCTTTCTACATTGCTCTTCCTTTCTTTATGTGTATCCAAGTTTCTGATCTATATTTTACTTCTTCTTAACTTCTTTCAAAATTTCTTGCAGAGAAAATCAGCTGGCAATTAATTCCCTCAGTTCTTGCTTGAGAGTCTTCATTTCTCATTTACTTTGGAAGGATAATTACGCTGGATAGAATTCTAGGTTCATCGGATTTTTTCTCTCAACACACTAAATTATTCACTCCACTCTCTTCTTGCTTGCATGGTTTCTGATGAGAAGTCTGGTGCAATTATTATCTTTGTTCCTCTAGAGATAAGGTATTCTTTTTATCACACTATCCCCCACTTCCTGACATCTTTCAAGATTTTCTCTGTCTTTGGTTTTCTACATTTTGAATATGATATGTCTAGCTGTGCATCTGTGGGGTATTTACCTCATTGGATAAGATCTCTGTGCTTCCTGGATCTGTGGTTCAGTGTTTGTTATTAATTTTAGAAAGTTACCAGCCATTAATATTTCAAATATTTCTTCTGCTCTATTCTTTCTGTCTTCTTCTGATAGCCCAAATAAGCATACTTTACACCTTTTGATATTCTCTCATTGTTCTTGGATACTCTGATTTGTTTTTTTCTCTTTGCATTTTAATCTGTGCTAAAAAAATCAACTGAATAAATTTGAAGATCTAATTTGTTTTATTAAGCAATTCATGAATCAATCAGCTTCCCATCTAGCAACTAGGAGGGCACCTTGAAGAGCCATGCAAAATGGAAGGCAATTATGAAAAGGAGGATGGGGCAAAGATATCATTAGCAAAACAAAGGAAGGGGTTTTTCTGGGTCAGGAAATCTGTTGGAGGAAGGGAACAGCACGGGTTTTTATTGTGCAGATTGCCTTTTCTTTCTCTGGGGGACAGAGGAGGCTCATGTGACAGATTGTCTAATCGGTGCTGACCAGAAAGTTCGAGACTGTTGATTAGGATCATATTTCTGGGGAAGGTGGAAGTGGCAATTAGATTAAGCATTAAACCTAGGTTTGGTATCATGGGCCTTGACACAAGTGATGCCATTTTGGGCCTGTGATTTTCTTTGTAATAACTCCCCTGTTTTGATCAGACTTTCAGCTTAACCAAGAGATGTGATCAAGTTTTAAGGCATTAGCATCACTCTCAGCTACCGCTCTGCAGCTTTGCTGATCTTTGATGTGTTATTCATTGGTCATATTTTTGCTTAATCTCCATGACATTCACAGATCACAGTTCCAGGTTCATAATCCATAAATTGCATTTATTCTTTGTTTCCTTTTTTATGTTCCAGACTTAGGGAGATCATTTGTCTGGTGGTTAATGGCTGTGAACATGCATTTAAAGCTTTTGAGAAGCATATAACATGCCATGGTTCTCAAGACCATTAAAGAAAGACCCCATTGAAGGAGTCATCCTTTTAAGCCAAATGGCTTGCTCAATGGTGTTATGTAACCAATTGACTTTCAACTTCCTCAGAAGTGTTGCTCCAGGTAGAGCACGTGGTGTTGGCCACAGCACAGTTGCCTACTTGCTCAGCTAAAAGATAATCAAGGGCTATCCTATTACTAAGAACAACCTTAGCCAGAGTGTGTAACGATCTTTGCTGGGCAACTAATGTTTTAGCAGTGGATTCTGAAAAACTTTCAAGAGTTAAGTCAGGCAGAGAAAGGCAATACTATACGATATCACATAATATGCAGAACCTGAAAAATAATACAACAGAATGTATAAGCAAAATAAAAACAAACCCACAGTTATAGAAAATAAACTTGTGGTGATTTCCCTGGTGGCACAGTGGTTAAAAATCTACCTGCCAGGGACGTCCTAGGTGGCGCAGTGGTTAAGAATTTGCCTGCCAATGCAGGGGACACGGGTTTGAGCCCTCTTCCAGGAATATCTCACATGCTGCGGAGCAACTAAGCTGTACATCAAAACTACTGAGCCTGTGCTCTAAAGCCCGTGAGCCACAACTATTGAGCCCATGTGCTACAGCTACTGAAGCCTGTGCACCTAGAGCCCATGCTCTGCAACAAGAGAAGCCACCAAAATGAGGAGCCCACACATCACAATGAAAAGTTGCCCCAGCTAGCCACAACTAGAAAAAGCCCGTGTGCAGCAACGAAGACCCAACACAGCCAATAAATAAATAAATAAATAAATAAATAAATATATTTTTTTAAAGTATAGGTATAAAAAAAAAAGAATCTGCCTACCAATGAAGGGGACATGGATTTGATCCCTGGTCCAGGAAGATCCCACATGCTGCCGAGCAACTAAGCCCCCATGCCACAACTACTGAAGCCCATGCACCCTAGAGCCCATATGCCAGAACTACTGAGCCCACACACCACGATGCTGAAGCCCATGTGCCTAGAGCCAGTGCTCTGCAACAAGAGAAGCCGCCACAACGAGAAGCCCAAGCACCACAAGGAAGAGTAGCCCCTATTAGCTACAACTAAGAAAATGCCCACATGCAGCAAAGAAGACCCAACACAGCCAAAAAATAAAAAAATAAAAATAAATAAATAAATACATACATATTTTTTAAAAAGTTGCAACTTCCCTGATGGTGCTGTGGTTAAGAATCTGCCTGTCAATGCAGGGGACGTGGGCTCAGTCCCTGGGCGGAGAAGATCCCACATGCTGAGGAGCAACTAAGCCCGTGGTGGGCCACAACTACCGAGCCTATGTTATAGAGCCTGTGAAGCACAACTACTGAAGCCTGTGCACCTAGAGACCATGCTCTGCAACAAGAGAAGCCACTGCAATGAGAAGCCTGCACACTGCAACAAAAAGTAATGTCCCCCACTCCCCCACAGCTAGAAAAGCCAGCATGCAGCAACGAAGACCCAAAGCAGCCAAAAGAAACAAAATAAAAAGAAACCAAGTAAAAAAATAGAAAATATACTTGTGGTGACAAAAAGGGAAAGGGAAGGGAGAGGGACAAATTAGGCGTGTGGGATTAACAGATACAAACTACTATGTGTAAAATAGATAAGCAACAATGATATACTATATAGCACAGGGAATTATAGCCATTATCTTGTAATAACCTATAATGATTATAATCTGCAAAAATGCTGAATCACTATGCTGTACACTAGAAACTAATATAATATTGTAAATCAAATATACTTAAATGCATAAATAAGTAAATAAATAAATGCAATGTGTTATATTGGATTGGATTTTTCACTAGAGAAAAAAGCTATAAAGTATATAAGTGAGTTAATTGTCAAAATTACAATATGAGGCTATTTACAAAAGTACATACATATGTATAACAACATAAATATATATATGTGATATACACATAAAATGATGAAACAAATGTAGAAGAATATTAATAAACTGATTAAAGTTGAGAAAAGGGGGTTAAAGAGAGGCTTCTGAGTATACTCTAATTTGCATTTACTCTTTTTTAATTATTTCATTTTAAATTTTTATTGATGTATAATTGATTTACAATGTTATGTTAGTTTTAGGTGTACAGCAAAGTGAATCTGTTATACATGTACGTATATCCACTCTTTTTAAGATTCTTTTCCCATACAGGCCATTAAAGAGTATTGGGTAGAGTTCCCTGTGCTATACAGTAGGTCCTTATTAGATATCTATTTTATATATAGTAGTGTGTATGTGTCAATCCCAATCTTCCAATTTATCCCTCCCCCACCTTACCCCCAAGCAACCATAAGTTTTATTTTCTACATCTGTAACTCTATTTATGTTTTGCAAATATGTTCATTTGTATCATTTTTTAAAATTCTACATACAAGTGACATCATATGTATTTGTCTTTCTCTGTCTGACTTACTTCACTTAGTACGATAATCTCTAGTTCCATCCACGTTGCTGCAAATGGCATTATTTCCATCCCTTTATATGGCTGAGTAATATTTCATTGTATATATGTACCATATCTTCTTTATTCATTCCTCTGTTGATGGACATTTAGGTTGCTTCCATGTCCTGGCTATTGTAAATAGTGCTGCAATGAACATTAGGGTGCATGTATCTTTTCAAATTATGGTTTTCTCTGATTATATGCCCAGGAGTGGGATTGCTGGATCATATGATTGCTCTATTTTTAGTTTTTTAAGGAACCTCCATACTGTTCTCCATAGTGGCAGCACCAGTTTACATTCCCACCAATGGTGTAGGAGGGTTCCCTTTTCTCCACATCCTCTCCAGCATTTATTGTTTGTAGATTTTTTGATGATGGCCATTCTGACCAGTGTGAGGTGATACCTCATTGTAGTTTTGATTTGCATTTCTCTAATAATTAGTGATGTTGAGCAACTTTTCATGTGTTTTTTGGCTATCTGTATGTCTTCTATGGATGTAGCTCAATATCAAAAGGTAAATAACCCAATCAAAAAATGAGTGGGGCTTCCCTGGTGGCACAGTGCTTAAGAATCTGCCTGCCAATTCAGGATACACAGGTTCGATCCCTGGTCTGGGAAGATCCCACATGCAGTGGAGCAACTAAGCCTGTGTGCCACAGCTACTGAGCCTGCGCTCTAGAGCCCATGAGCCACAACAATTGAGCCCACGTGCCATAACTACTGAAGCCCACACACCTAGAGCCCATGCTCCACAACAAGAGAAGCCACTGCAAAAAGAAGCCCACACACTGCAACGAAGAGTAGCCCCTGTTCAATGTAACTAGAGAAAGTACATGCACAGCAACAAAGACCCAATGCAGCCAATAAATAAATAAATACATTTTTGAAAAATGGGCGCATTTACTCACAACCAGGGAAATATGGCTATGCTATAGGAAGCTATTCCTAAATTATAAATGCCTCCTGGTATGTTCTTTCTAGTGCGTTTAGGGGCACAGTTAGATAACCTAAGAAGTATTGCTAGGTTATGTGCCAGCTATCTAAGCATTCATAGGCCCAAGGAGAATGATAACCACCACAGACAAAGAAAATTCCTGTCAGGGCACAATATGGTCTTGGGTGGCCTCAGCCTGCAGCAACTTGAAGCAGAATTTCAGTTCCTGGCCAGAGACTGAAGTCAGGCCATAGCACTGAGAGCACTGAATCCTAGCCACTAAACTAATGGCCAGTGACAAGGCCCTGGCTCTTCAGCTTTTGCAGAAATGAATTCCCACAAAGATGTGAAGTAGTGAAACAAGTAAAGTGTTTATTAAAAGGAAAAAGAGTACATATGGATAGATACACAAGCAGACACAGAAAGAGTCGCACCTTTGTGGTAGTTTAAATCACTTGTATGGGGCATTTCTTCTGGGTTTCCTTTGGCCAATTACCTTGCTTTGCCTGATTCTGAGTCTATATTTGGTTTATCTCAGGATCCTCCCATGTATGTGCACACATCTCTTTAGCCAAGATGGATTCCAGTGAAGGGACTATGGGGAGGTTGACATCAGTCCCCTATTGATCTCCAAGGAGTTTTTCTGTGCATGTATAGTTGGGAAGGTCCCCTTGACCTCAAGAATGAGAAATATGTGGTCTCTATCTTTTATCTAGGCAGGGCTTAGCTCCTCCTCCTCTTCATCTTAGAGTATCTGTCCACAGGTGACAAACTCCAGCTGTTCAGTCTGGAGTCCATCTATCTCCTGCCTCAAAACTACTTCCATGAAGGTGGCACTGTTAATGGATTTATTCACAAGAAATGCTGCATTTGCCTATTTAAGCCAGGGGCTAGATTTTCTCCTAATCTGAAGTAAAAAGTTGTTCTAAATTTCAGAGTTTACCCGCATAACAGTGGTCTGGGAGATATGAATGTTGATGTTATCTTTCCAGGCCAATGCCAGGGTAAAGGAATGAAAAAAAAAAGATTTCATGTTTAGCTAAAGTGTAAAGTATTGATCCATTGTCTTGGGTGGAAACAGTCTACCTCAATTTTTTCCTCCTAAATTTGATTTAGAAGTCTCCAGAGTTTGCACAGGACCAGGTGTCAGTTGGAATCTTCTTTAGTTATGAGATATGTACCCAAGGCTCAATACTTTCCAGTTTTGAAGCAGTGTCAGTGTTTAGGAGCACTTGGTCCCTGCCAAAGGAGCTTGAGGACAGCCTTCGTTCCTGGTGATTACACATCAGAAAAGTGGGAGAAAATTGGAAATGTTAATTTGGTGAGTTATACTTGAGGAAACTACAAGAATTCAGCATCCAGTCCAGTTTACAAATATGTGACAAAACCTCAAAGACAATTAACAGGACTAGAATTTAATATCTACAAAGGTTCAAACATAATTTTTCTCTCTACAATTACCCCCGCTTCTTTTTTTACCAAAGATAATCACAGTGAAACTCCTTTTTTTTTTTTGTAATTAACTTCGCCTGATTATTTATATAAGGATAAGAATACTCACTGAGAGTTTCTTAATTCTGGAGGGACTAGGAACAGAGAAAAAGTAAATGTTTCATCTTTGTTCATGAAGTTATATCTTACCAAGTTGCTAGCTTAAGAGAAAGATTTATTTAAATCTGGAAAAAAAATAAAAAGGCAGTAATATTTTAAACAGTCATAAAAATTATAATTATCCTCATCAATTCATTCTGTCTCATGTTATTAATTCTTGTCCTGCTTGAATCATGTTTTTCCATTAGTTCTCTTAACCTTGCCTGATGATTAAGGGTAATAGGGATAGTGCTAATTCCAAGAAATTTGCAAGATTTTTGTTAAGGCTCATATGATTTATCCAGTGAAGCAAATGCTTCAATCACTGGAAATTGTGGAAGATTTATTCCAAATAGAAAAAAAAATTCCAATAGTTTCTCTGCCACTGTGAGGATATTGGCCTTGCAACAGGGAAAGTCTTCAACCCATCCAGAAAACATGTACACAATAACAAGAACATATTCATAACCCATACTAAGTAGTAGTTGAATGAAGTTCAGCTGCAGATGTTAAAAGGGTCCAGATCTAGGAGGTCTGAGGCCTCTAGGGAAAAAAAAATGATTTTTCTTAAATGCAGTATGGCGGGTGAAGTAACACAAAAGCCAAAAGTTGGCATTTGTCAGGGAGCCAAGAAGAACCAAGTTGTCATCTTGGGTTTCCCACAGTCCTGACTCAGTTTAATTTATAGCCATTGTTTACCCATCTTAATTTTTCTGATTCAGGATTAGACTGTTGCCATGCTACAAGGACATCAGAATGGCAAAAATCTGACAATGAGGGTTTATTTTTTGCAGAAGTAGACTGCACTTCATCTATATGTGCCACAATCTTTATAGATTCTGTTTCTGCTGCCTTTACATAAAAGCCAGTGAGGGCATTTCCCCAATACTCAGGTTCAGTTCTTTTAGTGTGAGCCTCAATTTTGATAACAGCAATTTCAGAAGGTAAGAAAACAGCAGTAAGAAGATTATTTACTTATAGCCCATTTCTGATTGGAGTCCCAGAGGACATCATACAACAATTTAAGATAATAAGCTAAAATTACAAGTGAAATATTATACCAGAACATATTAGATTTCTAAGAATTTCACATAATTTCCAGAATGTTTGTATTAACAACATATTTCTACACAAATATAATCAACGTTTAGCATCATTTATTTGACAATGCTTCTCATGCAGTTAACATACCAAAAATGCCTAATTAGTTTAATATCTCCCTTTTTATAAAGAGAGAGAACAACTCTTTAAAAATGTTCCAGGAATCCTCTGGAAAATTTCAAAGTTAGTTTGTGGTCAAAATACTTCAATAACAATTTGATTTTGGAAAGTTTGCCAAAAACTAAATTAAAAAGTTTTAAAACACTTGCCTAAATAGGATCACAGATCATTATGAAGCTTAATACTTAATTATCTATTAGCAAAATTTAGCTCTTTTAGTATTGAGGACTTAGTTTACTTAAGTAATCAAACACCCAATTAAGACACCATAAAACAAAAAATTATTTTGATTAAACACAGAATTTTTGCTTTCTAGGCAGATTACTCCAAATGTAAAGAAAAACCTTTCATAATCTCATTATCAAGAGCAGATCAATATTCTAAGAAACTTTATCCTTTTAACAAATGAAAGGAAATTAACTTCTTGTTTTATATAAGTACATTACTGATATTAAAGCTAAATTGATTATTATTATTTTTTAATTGAAGTATAGTTAATTTACAAAGTGGTGTTAGATTCCGGTGTATAACAAAGTGATTCAGTTATACATATATATATTCTTTTTCATTACAAGTTATTACAAGATACCGAATATGTGTCCCTGTGCTATACACTAGGACCTTGTTGTTTATTTTATTTTATTTTTTTTAATATTTTTTTTATTATATTTTTTTGGGGGGGTACACCAGGTTCAATCAACTGTTTTTATACACATATCCCCATATTCCCTCCCTTCCTTGATTCCCCCACCTCGAGTCACCCCCGCCCTCCCCGCCCCAGTCCTCTAAGGCATCTTCCATCCTCTAGTTGGACTCCCTTTGTTATACAACAACTTCCCACTGACTATTTTACACTTGGTAGTATATATATGTCTGTGCCACTCTCTCGCTTCGTCTCAGCCTCCCCTTCACCCCACGTCCCCTCCCATACCTCGAGGTCTCCAGTCCATTCTCTGTATCTGCATCCTTGTTCTTGTCACTGAGTTCATCAGTACCATTTTTAGATTCTGTATATGTGAGCTAGCATACAATATTTGTCTTTCTCTTTCTGACTTACTTCACTCTGTATGACAGATTGTAGTTCTATCCACCTCATTACATATAGCTCCATCTCATCCCTTTTTATAGCTGAGTAATATTCCATTGTATATATATGCCACATCTTCTGTATCCATTCATTTGTTGATGGGCATTTAGGTTGCTTCCATGTCCTGGCTATTGTAAATAGTGCTGCAATAAACATTATGGTACAAGTATCTTTTGGGATCATGGTATTCCTTGGGTATATGCCCAGGAGTGGGATTACTGGATCATATGGTAGTTCTATTTGTAGTTTTTTAAGGAACCTCCAAACTGTTTTCCATAGTGGCTGTACTAACTTACAGTCCCACCAACAGTGCAGGAGAGTTCCCTTTTCTCCACACCCTCTCCAACATTTGTTGTTTCCAGACTTTGTGATGATGGCCATTCTGATTGGTGTGAGGTGATACCTCATTGTGGCTTTGACTTGCATTTCTCTGATGATGAGTGATATTGAGCATCTTTTCATGTGCTTGTTGGCCATCTGTATGTCTTCTTTGGAGAAATGTCTGTTTAGGTCTTCTGCCCATTTGTGGATTGGGCTATTTGCCTTTTTGGTATTAAGCTGCACGAGCTGCTTGTATATTTTGGAGGTTAATCCTTTGTCCGTTGTTTCATAGGCAATTATTTTTTCCCATTCTGAGGGCTGCCTTTTAGTCTTGTTTATGGTCCCTTTCGCTGTGCAAAAGCTTTTAAGTTTCATGAGGTCCCATTTGTTTATTCTTGATTTGATTTCCATGATTCTAGGAGGCGGGTCAAAAAGGATCCCGCCTTGATTTTTGTCATAGAGTGTTCTGCCCATGTTTTCCCCTAGGAGTTTTATAGTGTCTGACCTTACATGTAGGTCCTCAATCCATTTGGAGTCCATCTCTGTGTATGGTGCTAGGAAGTGTTCCAATTTCACTCTTTTATATGTAGCCGTCCAATTTTCCCAGCACCACTTATTGAAGAGGCTGTCTTTTTTCCACTGTATACTCGTGCCTCCTTTGTCAAAGATAAGGTGCCCATATGTGTTTGGACTTACTTCTGAGTTCTCTACTCTATTCCATTGATCTTCCTTTCTATTTTTGTGCCAGTAGCATACTGTCTTGATCACTATGGCCCTCTAGTACAGCCCGAAGTCAGGAAGCCTGATTCCACCAACTCCATTCTTCCTTCTCAAGATTGCTTTGGCTATTCGGGGTCTTCTGCGTTTCCATACAAATCGTAAGATTTCTTGCTCTAGTTCTGTGAAAAATGCCGCTGGTAATTTGATCGGGATTGCATTGAATCTGTAAATTGCTTTGGGTAGTACAGACATTTTCACGATGTTGATTCTTCCAATCCAGGAACATGGTATGTCCCTCCATCTGTTTGTGTCGTCTTTGATTTCTTTCATCAATGTCTTAAAGTTTTCTGCATACAGATCTTTTGCCTCCTTAGGCAGGTTTATTCCAAGGTATTTTATTCCTTTTGTTGCAATGGTGAATGGGAGAGTTTCCTTAATTTCTCTTTCTGCTCTTCCGTTGTCGGTGTATAGGAATGCAAGAGATTTCTGTGCATTAATTTTGTATCCTGCTACTTTACTAAACTCATCAATGAGTGCTAGCAGTTTTCTGGTAGAGTCTTTAGGGTTTTCTATATATAATATCATGTCATCTGCAAAGAGTGACAATTTTACTTCTTCTTTTCCAATTTGGATTCCTTTTATTTCTTTTTCTTCTCTGATTGCTGTGGCTAAAACTTCCAAAACTATGTTGAATAATAGTGGTGAGAGTGGACACCCTTGTCTTGTTCCTGTTCTTAGAGGGAATTCTTTCAGTTTTTCCCCATTGAGAACGATGTTGGCTTTTGGTTTTTCATATATGGCTTTTATTATGCTGAGGTAATTTCCTTCTATGCCCATTTTCTGGAGAGCTTTCATCATAAATGGATGTTGAACTTTGTCAAAAGCCCTTTCTGCATCTATTGAAATGATCATATGGTTTTTATCCTTCAATTTGTTGATATGATGTATCACATTGATTGATTTGCGTATATTGAAGAATCCTTGCATCCCTGGGATAAACCCCACTTGATCATGGTGTATGATTTTTTTAATGTACTGTTGGAGTCTGTTAGCTAGTATTTTGTTGAGGATTTTTGCGTCTATATTCATCAGTGATATTGGTCTGTAGTTTTCTTTTTTTGTGACATCTTTGCCTGGTTTTGGGATCAGGGTGATGGTAGCCTCGTAGAATGAGTTTGGGAGTGTTCCTCCTTCTGCAATATTTTGGAAGAGTTTGAGAAGGATAGGTCTTAACTCTTCTCGAAATGTTTGATAGAATTCGCCCGTGAACCCATCTGGTCCTGGGCTTTTGTGTGTTGGGAGATTTTTAATCACTGCCTCAATTTCTGTACTTGTGATTAGTCTGTTCATGGTTTCTATTTCTTCCTGATTCAGTCTTGGAAGATTGTACATTTCTAAGAATGTATCCATTTCTTCCAGGTTATCCAATTGATTGGCATATAGTTGCTTGTAGTAGTCTCTCATGATGTTTTGTATTTCTGAGGTGTCCGTTGTTACTTCTCCTTTTTCATTTCTAATTATGTTGATTTGCATCTTCTCCCTTTTTTTCTTAATGAGTCTGGCTAATGGTTTATCAATTTTGTTCATCTTCTCAAAGAACCAGCTTTTAGTTTTATTTATTTTTCTTATGGTTTCTTTCCTTTCTTTTTCATTTATTTCTGCTCTGATCTTTATGATTTCTTTCCTTCTGCTCCCTTTGAGGTTTCTTTGTTCTTCTTTCTCTAGTTGTTTTAGGTGTAAGGTTAGGTTGTTTATTCGATCATTTTCTTGTTTCCTAAGGTAGGACTGTATTGCTATAAACTTCCCTCTTAGAACTTCTTTTGCTGAGTCCCATAGGTTTTGGGTTGTTGTGTTTTCATTGTCATTTGTTTCTAGATATTTTTTTGATTTCCTCTTTGATTTCTTTAGTGATTCCTTGGTTGTTTAGGAGTGAATTGTTTAGCCTCCATGTGTTTGTATTTTTTTGCAGTTTTTTTCCTGTAATTGATATCTAGTCTCATGGTGTTGTGGTCTGAGAAGATGCTTGATATGATTTCAATTTTCTTGAATTTGCCGAGGTTTGATTTGTGACCCAAGATGTGATCTATCCTGGAAAATCTTCCGTGTGCACTTGAGAAGAAAGTGTTTTCTGCAGTTTTTGCATGGAATGTCCTATAAATATCCATTAAGCCGAGATGGTCTAATGTGTCATTTAAAGCTTGTGTGTCTTTATTTATTTTCTGTTTGGATGATTTGTCCATTGATGTAAGTGGGGTGTTCAAGTCTCCCACTATTATTGTGTTACTGTCGATGTCCCCTTTTATAGCTGTTAGCATTTGCCTTATGTATTGAGGTGCTCCTATGTTGGGGGCATAGATATTTACCATTGTGATATGTTCTTCTTGAATGGATCCCTTGATCATTATGTAGTGTCCTTCCTTGTCTCTTTTAATAGTCTTTACTTTCAAGTCTAATTTGTGTGATATGAGTATTGCTACTCCAGCTTTCTTTTGACTTCCATTTGCATGGAATATCTTTTTCCATCCCTTTACTTTCAGTCTATATGTATCCCTTGGTCTGAAGTGGGTTTCTTGTAGGCAGCATATAGAAGGGTCTTGTTTTTGTATCCATTCAGCCAGTCTGTGTCTTTTGGTAGGAGCATTTAATCCATTTACATTTAAGGTGATTATTGACATGTGTGTTCCAATTACCATTTTCTTAATTGTTTGGGGTTTGTATTTGTAGGTGTTTTCCTTTTCTTGTGTTTCCTACTTAGAGAAGTTCCTTTAGCACTTGTTGTAAGGCTGGTTTGGTGGTGCTGAATTCTCTGAACTTTTGCTTGTCTGGAAAGCTTTTGATTTCTCCCTCAAATCTGAATGAGATTCTTGCTGGGTAGAGTATTCTTGGCTGTAGGTGTCTCTCTTTCAGGACTTTCAGTATATCCTGCCATTCCCTTCTGGCCTGCAGAGTTTCTGTAGAAAGGTCAGCTGTTATCCTGATGGGTTTTCCCTTATATGTTGTTTGTTGCTTTTCTCTTGCTGCTTTTAATAGTTTTTCTTTGTATTTAATTGTTGTTAGTTTGATTAATATGTGTCTTGGTGTATTTCTCCTTGGGTTTATTCTGTATGGGACTCTCTGTGCTTCTTGGACTTGGTTAATTATTTCCTTTCCCATGTTGGGGAAGTTTTCCACTATAACCTCTTCAAATATTTTCTCAGACCCTTTCTTGTTTTCTTCTTCTTCTGGGATGCCTATAATTCGAATGTTGGTACGCTTAATGTTATCAGTGAGGTCTCTGAGACTGTCTTCTAATCTTTTTATTCTTTTTTCTTTTTCCTTCTCTGTGGCGTTTATTTCCCCAATTCTATCTTCCAACTCACTTATTCGTTCTTCTGCCTCAGTCATTCTGCTGGTTATAGCATCTAGAGTATTTTTAATTTCAGTTATTTTGTTATCCATTGCTGTTTGGTTTTCTGAGTTCTTATGAACTGTTTCTTGTACTTTCTCTTTTTGTTATTGAGATTTTGTATCATTTTTACTATCATTACTCTAAATTCTTTTTCAAGCATTTTTCCTATTTCCTTCTCATTTATTTGGTCTTGTGGGTTTTTTTCCTGCTCCTTTGCCTGCATGGTGTTTCTTTGTTTCCTCATGGTTGTCCAAACTTTTGGGGTTGCTTGTCCTGGTGATAGAGGTGTTTATAGAAGACTGTCCAAGCCTCAGACTAATGTCCAAGTATTGGATTAAATGAATATTAAGTCTAGGAAACACATACATGTATAAGACACACAATTACTGAATCCGTTAGGACATAAGGCTCTAGAAAGACCTGACAGAACCCCAGTGTGCTATCAGATATTCAAAGAGAAACCCAGCAGAAATTGACAACTGAAACAGAAGAAATCAGAGACAAAAGCAAAAGCAATCAAACAGACAAATAACACCTTACACATACAAACATTAATCCAGGGAGATTTTGTAAGCTAGGATCAAATATAGAAAAGAGCCAGAGCACCACCAGAGAGAATGGAGATTCTCAGAGTGTAATTAGCCAACTGTACTAAGAACTAAGATAAAGACAAAAGCCTAATATTAAATACCAAGGCAGTGTGTTGTCTGGAGAATAGAGCAAGGAGTCTGAGCAGACCGATAGTGTTGCTTATAAGTATGTTAAGATAAAATAAACTTAAAAAGGCTAGAAGAAAGGGGAACAGAAGAGAGTAATGTGGTTGGAAATATGCAAATAAAAAATGGAATAGAAATGTATAAAAGATAGGGGTGAAAGGAAAGTATGAGAGATATATTGCCTGTACTACCAAAAACTTAAAAAATTATGTTATAAAACTTGTAGATCCCTTAGAGCTAAGATCGTATTTAGTAAAGAAAAAAAAAAAAAAAGATAGAGAGAAAATGAAAAAAAAAAAAATCCAGAACTGATCCCAGAATGGACCAGTTCAATAGGTATTGATACTACTATTTCTGTTTCCTTAGCGTCTCAGCTGTAAGAGTCCTTCTCCTTGCCTTGGTTTTTTTTGCATTATTCTGTGACTAGCAGAGGTTCCTTTATTGTTCGTCTGTAAGCGTTGGTGTGTGGGGAGGGAGAGGGTACAATAGTGGCTCCTTCTCCTGGGAGTGAGTGAGCAGTGGCGCACTGTTGTTTCAGTCTGGCTTGGAGGTGCCTGTTGCAGAGGGACACCGGTGGCTCAGGCATAAACAGAAAGTCTTAGAATTGGGCCTCTCTTGGGTTTTTTTTTTTATTGCTGTTGTTTTTGTTTTTGTTTTTTTTTCCTCTAGGCAGCCTCCCTGCTGCTGGCGTTGCAAGGGGTTTTAATCTAGCCCCTCCCAAGTGCCTGAGGGTACTTGTTATCCCTGAGCGCCTTAGGTGGCCAGCAGGGCATCTCTCCACTGCCTGTTGCAGAGGCGCCGAAAGAGAGAGAGAAGCTATGCACACGGCTCCTCCCCCCGCCCATGAGCCTGCAGCCTCCAGCCGCCATCATGGCCGGGCAACTCTCTGGGACCGGCACTCCTCTCCGTGGACCTCCTCCCTCCTGTCCTCTCGGTCCGCCACCCTACCGGCAACAATGTTTCTCACCCTGAGCCAGCTCTCTGGTTTCCAGGCTCCCGCTCCTGGACCCTCCGTTCAGCCACGGATCGATGTCTCGGTCCGGGAACGCTGAGCTGCGCTGTGGACCCTCTGCATGTTTCTCACTCCCTCCCTTCTGCCACAGCTCCGCCGCTTCACCCTCTTTGAGCCGTCTCGTAGATGCCTCCCTACGGGCTATGTCAGGCTCCCTGCAGTCCTTTCTGGTGTCTGAGGCCGTCTGCTGGTGTTCAGCTGGTTCTCTGTGGGAATTACTGCGTCCTTCCGTGCATTCCCAATGCATCTGTGGAGAGGGATGCACTCCACGTCTCTCTACTTCGCCGCCATCTTTTCTCTCTTATTTTATATATAGTAGTTTGTATCTGCTAATCCCAAACTCCTAATTTATCCCTTCACTTCCCCTTATCCTTTGGTAACTATAAGTTTGTTTTCTATGTCTGTGAGTCTGTTTCTGTTTTGTAAATAAGAAGGCTTAATTTTTGTAACCTTATAATAACAACTCAACTTTAGCCAGCTTTACTACACAAGTTAAAATTCTTTCTCTTTTTCTTTCTATATACATTTAGTTGGTCCTTTATTTTCATTCTGAAATAACCAGATGTTCTAGTTTAGACAAAATTACTGTCATTTTCTTTAACAAAAACCCATCTTCATTTCTCATACCTTTTTTAAATCCATAAAAACATCCTATTTTCCTTGTATATATTATTTCCAGTAGCTTCATTTATGTATATTAGAATTTTTAACCCTTAGAAGCCTTAATTTCTAGTGAAAACCGCATGAGTAATTATGAACCATATGTCATACTAGCACTTAATTAATTAATTTTTGGTGACAAATTTTGCAACAAAGATAAAATGAATTTATTTGACTAATAAACCCAGGTAGAATATAAGTTGTTTATCTACATTTTATTCAATGTTGATAACTTTAAAGTCATGTCTGTTTTAATTAAACCACCAAACTTTAACTTTTATTTACTGAAGATTATTCTAGAACATGTGAACTTGAAAAGCATTTGTGTTAGTTTCTGCAGAAATACAGAAATAATACACACACACACACACACAAACAGCATAAGGACAGATGCAACACAGATCTTACTAATGTTTGTGAAGAAAACACAAGATTTTTCATTTATTCACTTTCCAAATATCTCTTTCTCTCTCTTTTTTTTTTTCCTGAGGAGAAGCTTCTGTGTAAAGTTTGCATTTTCAAAGAATGACTCAGGTCCTAGAGAAAATGGGGGTAGAAAATCTACATTACAAAGGCACATGTTAAGGGCAGGACCACTCTATTTCCAATACCTTGAATTTTAAAAGCATTTTGAGATGAAGAGGAGAGGTTTGGAGGACTGGCAAAAAGGGCAGGTGAACTTTAAATTTCTAGAGCCATAACTTTGGACCTGAAGAGATTTGCATGACAAAGACAGTTTTTCCCATTTCCTCCAAAGAACTGGATTACACTCTGAATGATAAAATGGCTGATCTGCCCTTCCAACTTCATTTCCTCCAATTTTGTTTCCCTCTAGGTACATAATTTTATTTTAGCTTAGGGAGAAGGCCTGAAAAATTCCTATCAGGTTCTGAATATCAGTTTCCAGTTTGCCCAAATTTCTGGTCATAAAGTTACTAAATCCTTTCAAACATGTTGTCAGGGTTCAGCTGGGGCAAACGGTAAATATTTCTGACAATATGGAGCAGCAACCCTGTTAATTTTAATTTTAGTTTCCCCTTGGTTGTTTAAGGAAATAAAATAGCAGTTTACCAAAAAAATTAAAATAAAAATAAAAAAATAAAAAATTTAAGATTTTGGAGGGGCCCATATGGGGGCATTTAAATTGATGTTGAAGAATTTCCATAGTGCCTTTGAGGATGATCTCCTTTTCAGTGTTCCAGGTTGTGGGTTCCTATACCAAAGTCACAAGACAAGATTCCAGAGTTAACCCAACCCTCATAGCACCCAAATTCCAGACTTATCTCGACCCACATAGCAATCTTTGACTAATGACTTGGGCTAGCCAAAAACCAGACCCCATATTAGGAAGGTATTCACCATATAGGACCCTAGCCTATCATTTAAGGACACCTGTCTCCTTTGGCACACTGACCAATCAATTAGCACCATTTTCTTAGCAGGAATTTTACTTGTTTAGGGGTTATAAAAGTTGGCTGCGAGCCCACCAGAGCGTCAGCTCTCCCTGGTCTGCCAGGAAGTCATCCCACTGTCTTTACAGCATCCCTTCTTTCTAATAAATTCTATCTACCTTACATTCTGCCTTGTGTCTGGAAATTATTTTCCAAACCATGCTTGTGCCACTACACAAGTGATTATAACTAAGACATCAACTTTGGTGCCAGTATTTTAATAATGGACCCCTAGAAGGGTGAAATGGGGGAGGCCTAAGTATTGTTTTAAATACTTTTTTGTATATTTAATTTTTGATAGCCTTTGGCAATGAATCTTTCAATGAGGTTATTTTGGCACTTTTAAAAGTTTTGGAGGCTTCTGCATACTAATCAAAATACGTATTTCATTTTTTTCTGATTTGGGAGTCCTTGCTTTTAGGTGCACTTTTTTTTTAACTTTTCTTTAAGAACTTTTATTGAGATATAATTGACATATAATAAACTGCATTACCCAAAGTGTAAAATTTGATATCTTTTTCTCTTTTTTTTAAGGACTTTTATTGAGATATAATTGACATACAATAAACTGCATATATTTAAGGTGTACAATTTGATATTTTTTTTCTTACTAGTAATGTATATTTGGCAATCTCAATCTCTCAATTCATCCCACCCCAACCCCCCCCACGACTTTCCCCACTTGGTGTCCACATGTTTGTTCTCTACATCTGTGTCTATTTATGCCTTGCAAATCAGTTGATCTGTACCATTTTTCTAGATTTCACATATATGAGTTAATATACTATATTTGTTTTTCTCTTTCTGACTTACTTCACTCTGTATGACAGTCTCTAAGTCCATCCATGTCTCTACAAATGTCCCAATTTCATTCCCTTTTACAGCTGAGTAATATTTTGTTGTATATATATATACACCACATCTTCTTTATCCATCCATCTGTTGATGAACATTTAGGTTGCTTCCATTACCTGGCTATTGTAAATAGTGCTGCAATGAACTTAGGTGCAGTTTTAAAATTATCTTATCTATTTGGAATGTTACTCATAATGTCCATTGTAATTTTAGATTGTCTTTAGTAAAATCTTACCATCTTGTTAGATACTGAAACTTCTAGGAGTATAATTGTTAAACATAAAATAAGCAGGTGTGCTGAAAGGTGGTGTCCTCAATGCTTCGAATATTAATAATCCCATTTTTTGAGGTACGGCTTTAGGTTTTTCAGAGCCAAACAAATACCTAAATGGGATATACTACAGGGCTGGGAATTGTGCAGTGTTTTAAAATGTGCCTCATTGCACAGAAATTTTCCTGAGGTTGGTGGGTGACCTAGTGTCAATCTAAACCATTTTGTGACCAACTTATCCAATCACAGGAGTCTTCATGAGGTGGCTAGCACTCTAATAGCTTTTATTTATTTTTATTTTTTTATTTTTTATTTTTAAGAACTTTTATTGAGATACAGATAACAGACAATGAACAGCAAATATTTAGAGTGTAAAATTTGGTATTTTTCTTCTTATTAGTAATGTATATGTGGCAATCTTAATCTCCCAATTCATTCCCTCGCAACCCTCCTTGCTTTCCCCACTTGGTATCCATATGTTTGTTCTCTACATCTGGGTCTCTATTTCTGCCTTGCAAATCGGTTGACTGGTACCATTTTTCTATGTTCTGCATATATGTATTAATATAGGATATTTGTTTTTCTCTTTCTGACTCACTTCACTCTGTATGACAGTCTCTAAGTCCATCCATGTATCTACAAATGCACAGTTTCATTGCTTTCTACAGCCAAGTAATATTCCATTGTATATATGTACCACGTCTTTTTTATCCATTCATTTGTTGATGGACATTTAGGTTGCTTCCATGTCCTGGCTATTGAAAACAGTGCTGCAATGAACATTGGAGTGCATGTGTCTTTTTGAATTATGGTGTTCTCTGGGTATATGCCCAATAGTGAGATTGCTGGGTCATATGATAACTATATTTTTACTTTTGCAAGGAACCTCCATACTGTTCTCCATAGTGGCTGTATCAATTTACGTTCCCACCAACAGCGCAAGAGGATTCTCTTTCCTCCACACCCTCTCCAGCATTTTCTGTTTTTAGATTTTCTGATGATGTCCATTCTAACTGGTGTCAGGTGATACCTCATTGAACTTTTAATTTGCTTTTTTCTAATTATTAGCGATGTTGAGCAGCTTTTCATATGCCTCTTGGCCATCTGTATGTCTTCTTTGGAGAAATGCCTATTTAGGTCTTCTGCCCATTTTTTGATTGAGTTCTTTGTTTTTTTTTTTGATATTGAGCTGGATGAACTGTTTATATATTTTGGAGATTAATCCTTTCTCTGTTGATTCATTTGAAAATATTTTCTGCCATTCTGAGGGTTGTCTTTTCATCTTGCTTACAATTTCCTTTGCTGTGCAGAAGCTTTGAAGTTTCATTAGGTCCCAATTATTTATTTTTGTTTATATTTCCATTACTCTATGGGATGGATCAAAAAAGATCTTGCTGTGATTTATGTCGAAGAGTGTTCTTCCTACGTTTTCCTCTAGGAGTTGTATAGTGTCTGGCCTTACATTTAGGACTTTAATCCATGTTGAGTTTATTTTTGTGAATGGTGTTAAGGAGTGTACTAATTTCATTCTTTTACACGTAGCTGTCCAGTTTTCCCAGCACCACTTATTGAAGAGGCTGCCTTTTCTCCATTGTATATCCTTGCCTCCTTTGTCATAGATTAGTTGACCATAGTTGATCTCTGGGCTTTCTATCCTGTTCCATTGATCTATATTTCTGTTTTTGTGCCAGTACCATACTGTCTTGATCACTGTAGCCTTGTAGTATAGTTTGAAGTCAGGAAGCTTGATTCCACCAACTCTGTCTTTCCTTCTCAAGATTGCTTTGGCTATTTGGGGTCTTTTGTGTTTCCATACAAATCATAAAATTTCTTGTTCCAGTTCTGTGAAAAATGCCATTGGTAATTTGATAGGGATTGCATTGAATCTATAGATTGCTTTTGGTGGTATAGTCATTTTCACAATGTTGATTCTTCCAAATCCAAGAACATGGTATATCTATCCATCTGCTTGTGTCATCTTTGATTTCTTCCATTAGTGTCTTATAGTTTTCTGAGTACAGGTCTTTTACCTCCTTAGTTAGGTTTATTCCTAGGTATTCTATTCTTTTTGTTGCAGTGGTGAATGGGATTTTTTCCTTAATCTCTCTTTCTGATCTTTCATTGTTAGTGTATAGAAATGCAAGAGATTTCTGTGTGTAAATTTTGTATCCTGCAACTTCACCAAATTCATTGATTAGCTCATGTAGTTTTCTGGTGGCATCTTTAGGATTTATTATTATTATTATTATTGGTTGTGTTGGGTCTTCATTGCTGCACATGGGCTTTCTTTACTTGTTGTGAATGGGGACTACTCTTCATTGTGGTGCAAGGGCTCCTCTTTGTGGTGGCCTCTCTTAATATGGAGCACAGCCTCTAGGCACATAGGCTTCAGCAGTTGCAGCACATGGGCTAAATAGTTGTGGCTCACGGGCTCTAGAGCACAGGCTCGATAGTTGTGGCACATGGGCTTAGTTGCCCTGCAGTATGTGGGATCGAACCCATGTCCCCTGCATTGGCAGGTGGATTCTTAAAAAGTGTGCCACCAAGGAAGTCCAGGATTTTCTATGTATAATATTATGTCAACTGTGAACAGTGGCAGTGTTACTTCTTTTCCAATTTGGATTCCTTTTATTTCTTTTTCTTCTCTGATTGCTGTGGCAAGGACTTCCAAGACTATGTTGAATAGTAGTGGCAAGAGTGGACATCCTTGCCTTGTTCCTGATCTTAGAGGGAAATCTTTCAGCTTTTCACCAATGAGAATGATGTTTGCTGTGGGTGTGTCATATATGGCCTTTATTATGCTGAGGTAGGTTCCCTCTATACCCACCTTCTGGAGAGGTTTTATCATAAATGGGTGTTGAATTTTGTCAAAAGCTTTTTCTGCATCTATTGAGATGATCACATGGTTTTTATCCTTTAATTTGTTAACATGGTGTATCACATTGATTGATTTGTGTATGTTGAAGAATCCTTCCATTTCAGGGATAAACCCCACTTGATCATGGTGTATGATCCTTTTAATGTGTTGTTGGATTCTGTTGCCTAGTATTCTGTTGAGGATTTTTGCATCTAAATTCATCAGTGATATTGGTGTGTCATTTTCTTTTTTTTTTTTTTTTTGTAGTATCTTTGTCTGGTTTTGGTATCAGAGTGATGGTGGCATCATAAAATGAGTTTGGGAGTGTTCCTTCCTCTACAATTTTTTGGAAGAGCTTGAGAAGCATGGGTGTTAGCTCTTCTCTAAATGTTTGATAGAATTCACCTGTGAGTCCATCTGATCATGGACTTTTGATTGTTGGGAGATTTTTAATCACAGTTTCAATTTCATTCCTTGTGATTGGTCTGTTCATATTTCCTATGTCTTCCTGATTCAGTCTTGGAAGGTTATACCTTTCTCAGAATCTGTCCATTTCCTCCAGGTTGTCCATTTTATTGGCATATAGTAGTCTCTTATTGTGCTTTTTATTTCTGCAGTGTCTGTTGTAACTTCTCCTGTTTCATTTCTAATTTTATTGATTTGAGTCCTCGCCCTCTTTTTCTTGATGAATCTTGCTAGAGGTTTATCAATTTTATTTATCTTTTCAAACAACAAGCTTTTAGTTTTATTGATTTTTGCTATTGCTTTCTTTGTTTCTATTTCATTTATTTCTGCTCTGATCTTTATGATCTCTCTCCTTCTACTATCTTTGGGTTTTGTTTGCTCTTCTTTCTCTAATTTCTTTAGGTGTAAGATTAGATTGTTTATTTGGGATTTTTCATGTTTCTTGAGTTAGGATTGCATTGCTATACACTTCCCTGTTAGAACTGCTTTTGCTGCATCCCATAGGTTTTGGATTGTTGTGTTTTCATTGTCAGTTTCGTCTAGATATTTTTTGATTTGCTATTTGATTTCTTCAGTGATCTCCTGGTTATTAAGTAGTGTATTGTTTAGCCTCCATGTGTTTGTGTTTTTAAATTTTTTTCCTGTTATTGATTTTTAATGTCATAGTGCTGTGGTTGGAAAATATGCTTGCTACAATTTCACTTTTCTTAAATTTACCAAGGCTTGATTTGTGACCCAAAATGTGATCTATCCTGGAGAATGTTCCATGTGCACTTGTGAAGAAAGTGTAATCTTCTGTTTTTGGAACTGATGTCCTATAGATATCTATTAAATCAAGCTGGTTTATTGTGTCATTTAAAGGTTGTGTTTCCTTTTTAATTTTCTGTGTGGATGATCTGTGCATTGGTGTACATGGGGTGTTAATGTCCCTCACTATTATTGTGTTCCTGTCAATTTCCTCTTTCAGTTGTTAGTATTTGCCTTATGTATTGAGGTGCTTCTATACTGGGTGCATGTATATGTATAATTGTTACCTCTTCTTCTTGGATCAATCCCTTCATTTTTATATAGTGTCCTTTCTTGTCTCTTGTAACATTTTTCTTTTTTAAAGTCTTTTTTATCTGATATGAGTATTGCTACTCCAGCTTTCTTTTGATTTTCATTTGCATGGAATATCTTTTTCCATCCCCTCACTTTCAGTCTGTATGTGTCCCTAAGTCTGAAATGGGTCTCTTGTAGACAGCATATATATGGGTCTTGTTTTTGAATCCATTCAGCCAGTCTGTTTCTTTTGGTTGGTGCACTTAGTCCTTTTACATTAAAGGTATTTATCGATATGTATGTTGCTATTACCATTTTCTTAATTGTTTTGTTTTTGTTTCTGTAGGGCCTTTTCTTCTCTTATGTTTCCCACTTAGAGAAGTTCCTTTTGCATTTGTTGTAGGGCTGGTTTTATGCTGCTGAATTCTCTTAGCTGTTGCTTGTCGGTAAAGCTTTTGATTTCTCTCTCAAATCTGAATGAGATCCTTGCTGGGTAGAGTATTCTTGGTTGTAGGTTCTTCCCTTCTATCACTTTAATATATTGTGCCACTGCCTTCTGGCTTGCCGAGTTTCTGATGAGAAATCAGCCATTAACCTTATGGAAGTTCCCTTGTATGTTATTTGTTGTTTTTCCCTTGTTGCTTTTAATAACTTTTCTCTGTCTTTAATTTTTGTCAATTTGACTACTATGTGCCTTTACATGTTTCTCCTTGAGTTTATCCTGCCTGAGACTCTCTGTACTTCTGACTTGGTGGCTATGTCCTTTCCCATGTTAGGGAAATTTTCAACTATAATCTCTTCCAATATTTTTTTGGGTCCTTTCTCTCTCTCTTCTCCTTCTGGGACCCCTATAATGTGAATGTTGGTACATGTAACATTGTCCCAGTGGTCTCTTAGACTGTCTTCAGTTCTTTGCATTCTTTTTTCTTTATTCTTTTCCGCATCAGTGATTATCACCATTCTGTCTTCCAGCTCACTTATTTGCCCTTCTGCCTCAGTTAATCTGCTATTGTCTCCTCCTGGTGTATTTTTCATTTCAGTTATTGTGTTGCATATCTCTGTTTGCTCTTTAGTTCTTCTAGGTCTTTGGTAAACTTTTCTTGCAACTTTTTGATCTTTGCATCCAGTCTGTTTTCAAAGTCCTGAATCATCCTCACTATCATCATTCTGTATTCTTTTTCTGGAAGGGTGCCTATCTCCTCTTCATTTAGTTGTTTTTCTAGGGTTTTATCCTATCCCTTCATCTCATAGAAAGTCCTCTGCTTTTTCATTTTCTCTATGTTTCTGTGGCTGTAGTTTTCAGTTCCACAAGACAAAATACTGCTGATACTGCTTGATACTGTTGTCTGCCCTCTTGTGGAGGAAGCTATCTAGGAGGCTCGTGGGTGCTTCCTGAGGGGAGGGACTGATGGTGGGTAAGGCTGGGTGGGCAGAGCTCAGTAAAACTTTAATCTGCCTGTCTGCCAGTGGGTGGGGCTGTGTTCCCACCTTGTTGGTTGTTCGGCCTGAGGCTACCAAGCACTGGAGCTTACAGGCTCTTTTGTGGGGCTAATGGTGGACTCTGGGAGGGCTCATGCTGATGAGCACCTCCCAGAACCCCTTCCACCAGTGTCACTGTCCCCTCGGTGAGCCACAGCTGCCCCCACCTCTGCAGGCAACCCTCCAACACCAGAAGGTAGGTTTGGTTCAGTCTCCTTTGGGGTCACTGCTCCTTTCCCCTGGTTTCTGGTGAGCACACTTTTTTGTGTGCCCTCCAAGGATGGAGTCTCTCTTTCCCCCAGTCCTGTGGAGGCCCTGCAATCAAATCCCACTGGCTTTCAAAGTCTGATTGTATGGGGATTCCTCCTCCCATTCCAGACCCCCAGGTTGGGAAGTGTGACATGGGGCTCAGAACCCTCACTTTAGTGGGTGGACTTCTGTGGTATAACTGTTCCCCAGCTTGTGAGTCACCCACCCAGCATTTATGGTATTTGATTTTAACAGGATTGCATGTCTTGTACCATCTCATTGCAGCTTCTCTTTTGTCTCTGTATGTGGGGTGCCTTTTTTGGTGACTTCCATTGTCTTTCTCTTGATGATTGTTTAACAGTTAGTTGTACTTCTGGTGCTCTTGCAAGAGGGAGTGAGTACACATCCTCCTACTCTGCCATTTTGAACCATCTCCTCTAATAGCTTTTAAAGGCTTGACTCATACCCACTAATTTTTACAGCATTTTTGTTTCTGAGATTTCCATTTAGCTATAGCATTTACCTTATGTGCACATTAACACATAGTAGCAGGAAAAAAAATCTACAGATTGGAGAAAAGATTGAATCAGCTGACCTCAAAGAGTGGATATTGATTCCACACAAATGGAGAAGTGAGGCTGCCACAAAGAAATTCCCAACATGGAATCTGGGGAAAGATTCCAAACAAATAGGGAACTGCAGACTAAAGTGTCAGGATTTCCCAGTATGGAATCTAGGAACAAAACCAAGGGCTGGAAATTAAACATTACTGTGGCCTAAATTGGACCTAGTCCAATCCCAGATGTATTCTGGTTTTTAGGTTGGGTCCAGTCCAACTCAGGCCAGCAACCATCAACAGTTCCCTACGTGGACTCTGGGGATTGGGAAGGGAAATAAACCAGCAGGTCCCAAAGAATGGGAGCTGTAGACTGATTCCAAGAAAATGGAGAACTGCAGCTGCCACCAGCAGTTCTCAGCATGGAATCTGGGAAAGGATTCCAAGGAAATGGGGAGTTGCAAACTGAACAGTCAGCATTATCTAAAGTGGAATCCAGGGACAAAATCAAGGGACTTGGATTTTCCTCTCAAAATAGAGAATTGTAGAAGACAATTAGATTGGGAGCTTGACACAGAGAAAGCAGAACTGAAACTTATAGGAACTCACCAATGGCCATGGGAAACAGTGAGAAAGACAGTAAACTCAAAAGGATTCACAGAGCACCACATCTGTGTTTTTTCTACCCTTACCACCAATTGATTAAAAGACAAAACTGAACCAGGTAAATTTGAAGATATAATTGGCTTTATTAGGCAATTCATGAATCAGGTAGAATCCCCTCTAGCAACTGGCAGGGCACCTTGAAGAGTGGTACAAAAATGGAAGGTTATTATGAAAGAGATGATAGGGCAAGGAAGTCATTAGCAAAAGAAAAGAAGGGGTTGTTTTTGGCCAGGAAATCTTGTGGGGGAAGGGAACTGTATGGATTTTTATTGTGCAGACTCTTCTTCCTCTGACAGATAGAGAGGGTTCCTGTGATAAATTACCTCCATTGGTGCTGACAACAAAATTCCAGACTGATTGATTGATTAAGATTACATTTCTGGGGAAGGTTAAAACTGCAATTAGGTAAGTATTAAATATGCTTCAATATCATAGGCTTTGGCACAAGTGATGCCGTTTTGCGCCTGTGGTTTTCTTTTTAACACTGGGAAGTTTCTATTGAAACATTTTCAAGCTCACTGATTCTTTCCTTGGCTGTGTCCATTTTACTGATTCTTAATTTCTGTTACAATTTTTTTTTTAATTCCTAGCATTTCCTTTTGATTTTTTTCTTAGAGTTTCTATCTCTCTACCTCCAATACTTATCTGTTTTTGAATGTTGTCTACTTTTTCCATTAGAGTCTTTTACATATTAATCATAATTATTTTAAATTCCTTGTTTAATAATTCTAAAGTCTGTGTCATACCTACATGAGTCTGGTTTGCTTTGTCTCTTCAAATCATGTTTTTTTTTCCTTCCTTTTATTAGTGCAACTTGGAACATTTTGTTGAAAGCTGGAAATTATGTGGCAGGTATTAACACCTGAGGTAAAGAGGTCTTTGGTGAAATGTTCTTTGTCTGACTAGAAGTAGGGCTGTGTTTACTCTTTGCTATAGTACTAGGCTTCAGAGACTATGCAGGAGGTTTCAAACTCCTCTTTTCCATATTTATCCCTCCCCTGCTGTGTTTAAGTTTCCCTCAGACCTCCCTCTTAATTAGGATCAGTGCCTTGTAGCTCTTTTTGTTGTAATCCATTGTCATTTTACTGGAGCCCTGTTGGTGTAGTACTAAGATATAGATAAGGGGAAGTGTTCTACAGTTTTATGATTAAATTTCAGTCTTGTAGTGGGCTTGGGTTACTGGGTTATGACCTTCTCAAATGTATTTTGTGCTTTTTTTCCCACTCCTTTATGTGAAACAAGAAGGGTTGAGGGGACTGAAGTTAAGTAAATTCCCTTCCCTGTCTGTGGGATAAGACTCTGGTAAAGACTTTTCCCCAGGAGAGTAGGTCTTTGTTATGTAAAATAATCAAGGTACAATTAAAAATGGTTACCTTTTCTCTACCCTGCCAGAGCCACAAAGATATTTTTGACTCTTCACTATGAGAAAGTGATGAGATTCTTGGAGATAAACTCCATAAACTTATGGGTCTTCCCATTAAAACTGAGGTTGCAGCTTCCATTAATCCACACTCAGTCTCTAGCAATTTGTCAAAATCACCATTTAAGTGTTATTATCAGTTTATGGTTCCAGTGACTTCTCCTCTAGATTTGGACTGTTATTCTGTGGATTTACCTCTTTCTTCAGATTTTGGTGTAGTGCTTTGCCCTGAAACATCAATTCTCTGATGAATCCAAGAAAACTCACTGATGTTGTTTGTTCAACCCTTTTCTTGTTTTAGAAAGGGAGTGATGTTGGATCTAAAACTGAAAGGCTGGGGAAGAATTTTAAATACTCTTTTTTGGTCCAAACAACAGCCTTATGAGGTGGATATATTGCCATGTTAATTTTCCAGATGAAGAAATTCAAGGTCAGAAATGCTAAAGAATTTGCCCAATATCATTCAGTAAGTAGTGGATCTTGGATTTGAACTCAGATCTGTCTGCCTTTGATGGCTAAGACATGAATGCATATAACTCATATACAAGCCAGAAACTATGAGCATCATAAGAGGGCAGATAAAGTATTATGGTGCTATGGTGAATGGTGATGTCACTTCAGGATGGGGGGAAATTTAATCAGAAGAGGTAGCAGCTAGGTGGATCTTGAAGGATTTAAACACAGGGAAGACCAGGGCAGAAGGATAGAAACTTGTGGACAGGCAATAAAGATATCTGGATGTTAAGATTCCTTTACATGAATATCCCATGATTCTGAGCCCAGACATTGCTAATCCTTCTCTCCTGTAATGAGAAACAAGTAAGGTCATTCAGAGCCTGAGAGGAGTGGCCACTTATTAGGCATTCTCTTTCTCTGGGCTAACATTTCAAGTCATATATCTGGAATTTGATTAGTTTTATTCTCTTCATGGGCTCCAACTTGGGAAACTGTTAGGGAGAGTGGTAGTCCCAGTGCCAGAATGGCCTTGTCTTCCAAACTGTGTCCAATGTCCTATCCACATGAGGAGGCCAAGAAGGGGAAATGGCTGGCAGTGAATCAGATCTTGAGAGAATTAGGAATTACAACAACTGGTTGGCCACTTCTACTCACTCCCCTCAGAATAGACTTGCATGCCAAAACATTCTTCATTCTGTTTTCTAACCATGACCCTGGCACCCCCTGACCTGTAAAGGAGCTAATGACAATCCCATTGCATATAATCTTGGGAAGAGAATTGATGCTTCATCCTCTCCTGAGACTGTAAGATCCCCTCTTCCTGTCCAAAAATGAAGTCATCAAACACCTGTACACTGAAAACTATAAGATGTTGATGAAAGACATTGAAGAAGACACAAATAAATGGAGAGAACTTTTCTGCTCATGGATTGGACGAATTCGTATTATTAAAATGTCCACATGACTGAAGCAATCTACATATTCAATGCAATCTCTAATAAAATTTCAATGACATTTTTCACAGAAATAGAAAAAAACATCCCAAAATTTGTATGAAACCACAGAAGACCCCAGATAGCCAAGGTAATCTTGAAAAAGAAGAGCAAAGCAGGAGGCAAAACAGTCCAAATTTAAAAAAATATATTCCAAAGCCATAGTTAACAAAAAAGTATGGTATTGACACAAAAACAGACCCAAAGGTCAATGGAACAGAGTAGAGATCTCAGAAATAAACACACACATACATGATCAATTAATTTATGACAAAGTATATGTAAACATATAGCTGATTCACTGTTGTACAGTAGAAACTAACACAACATTGTAAAGCAATTATACTCCAATAAAGATCTGAAAAAAAATTATGACAAAGGAGGCAAAAATATTTAATGGGAAAGGACAGTCTCTTCAATAAATGGTGCTTGGAAAACTGGACAGTCATGTGCAAAAGTATGAAACTAGAACACTATATTACACCATACAGAAATATTAATTCAAAATGAGTTAAAGACTTGAATGTAACACCTGAAACTATGAAACTCTTAGAAGAAAACATAAGCAGTATGCTCCTTGACTGTGGTCTTGATGATGATTTTAAAAATCTAATTCCAAAAGCAAAGGCAACAAAAGCAAAAATAAACAAATGGGACTACATCAAACCAAAAAGCTTCTGAATTGCAAAGGAAACCATCAACAAAATGAAAAGGAAGCCTACTGAGTGGGAGAAAATTCTGCAAATCATATATCTGATAAGAGGTTAATATCCAAATTATACAAAGAATCATACAACTCAATAGCAAACGAAAAACAACACAATTAAAAAAGTAAGCAGAGGACTTCTCTGGTGGTTCCAGTGGTTAAGAATCTGCCTGCCAATGAAGGGGACACAGGTTTGATCACAGGTCCAGGAAGATTCCCACAGGACAACTAAGCCTGTGTGCCACAAGTGCTGAGCCTATGCTCTAGAGCCCATGAGCCAAAACTATTGAGCCCACATGTCATAACTACCGAAGCCTGCACACCTAGATCCTGTGCTCTGAAACCAGAGAAGCTGCCACAATGAGAAACCCACACACCACAACAAAGAGTAACCCTCGCTTGCTACTAATAGAAAAAGTCTTTGTGCAGTAATGAAGACCCAATGCAGCCAATAAAGAAATAAATAATAAATAAAGTTAATTAATTAATTAATTGCATAAGAGATTATTTTAAAAAGAAGTAAGCAGAAGATAGCCATCCTGACAGGTATGAGGTGACATTTCATTGTGGTTTTGATTTGCATTTCCCCAATGATTAGTGATGTTGAGCGTCTTTTCATGTGCCTGTTGACCATCTGCATTTCCTCTTTGGAAAAATGTCTATTCATTTCTGCTTATTTTTCAATTGAATTTTTGTATTTTTTATGTTGAGTTGTATGAGCTGTTTATACATGTTGGATATTAACCTCTTATCAGTCACATCATTTGCAAGTATTTTCTCCCATTCAGTAAGTTGTCTTTTCTTTTATAAATTTATTTATTTATTTTATTTTTATTTATTGACTGTGTTGGGTCTTCGTTACTATGTGTGGGCTTTCTCTAGTTGTGGTGAGCGGGGGCTACTCCTCGTTGTGGTGCACAGGCTTCTCATTGCGGTGGCTTCTCTTATTGCAGAGCATGGGCTCTAAGCATGTGGGCTTCAGTAATTGTGGCACATGGGCTCATTAGTTGTGGCTCATGGGCTCTAGAGCACAGGCTCAGTAGTTGTGGCACATGGGGTTAGTTGCTCTGTAGTATGTGGGATCTTCCTGGACCAGGGATCGAACCCATGTCCCCTGCATTGGCAGGTGGATTCTTAACCACTATGATACCAGGGAAGTGCTCAGTAGGTTGTCTTTATGTTTTGTCTATGATTTCCTTTGCTGTTCAAAAGCTTTTGTTTAATTAGGTCCCCTTTGTTTATTTTTGTTTTTATTTCCTTTGCTTTAGGAGACATATCAAAAACATATTGCTATCATTTATGTCAGTGTTCCACTTATGTCTTCTTCTAGGAGTTTTATGGTTTCAGGACTTTAACCCATTTTGAGTTTATTTTTCTATACGGTGTTAGGGAACGTTCTAATTTCATTCTTTTCCATGTGGTTGTCCAGTTTTCCCAGCACCATTATTTGAAGAGACTGTCTTTTCTCCACAGTATATTCTTGCCTCCTTTGTCATAGATTAATTGACCATAAGTGCATAGGTTTATTTCTGGACTCTCTACTCTGTTCCATTGATCTATGTGTTTGTGTTTGTATCAGTACCATACTGTTTTGATTACTGTAGCTTTGCAATGTAGTCTGAAGTCTGGGAGGTTTTCATATCCAACTTTGTTCTCCAGTTCTGTTCTTCTTTCTCAAGATAGTTTTGGCTATTCAGGGTCTTTTGTGTTTCCATACAAATTTAAAATGTTTTCATTCTATTTCTGTGGAAAATGCCATTGGTATTTTGATAGGGATTGCATTGAATATTTAGATTGCCTTGTGTAGTATGGTCATTTTGCCAACATTGATTCTTCCAATCCAGGAACATGGTATATCTTTCCATCTGTGTCATCTTCAGTTTCTTTCATCAGTGTCTTATAGTTTTCCAAGTATAGGTCTTTTATATCCTTAGATAGGTTTATTCCTAGATATTTTATTATTTTTGATGTGACAGTGAAGGGGGTTGTTTCCTTAATTTCACTTTCTGATAGTTCATTGTTAGTGTATAGAAATGCAATATATTTCTGTATATTAATTTTCAAAAAGAACACAAATAAATGTTGGTGAGGATGTGGAGAAAAGGGAACCCTCATACATTGCTGGTGGGAATATAAATTGGCACATCTACAGTATGGAGGTTTTTCAAAAAAATAAAAATAGAATGAAATATACCCACTCCTGGGTACATATCTGAAAAAAAACAAAAACACTAATTTGAAAAGATACATGCACCCCAATGTTCATAGCAGCATTATTTATAGTTGCCAAGATATGGAAGCAAACTAAGTGTTCATCAACAGATGAATGGATAACAAAGATGGGGTATATCTCTATGATGGAATACTGCTGGGCCATAAAGAAAAGAATGAAATTTTGCCATTCACAGCAACATGGATGGACTTGCAGAGTATTATGCTAAGTGAAATAAGTCAGACAGAGAAAGGAAAATACTGTATGATATCACTTATATGTGGAATCTGAAAAATAAAACTAATGAATATAACAAAATGAAGACTCCCAGACATAGAGAACATATTAGTGGTAACCAGTGGGGAGAGAGAAGGGGATAAGGGCAATATAGGGGCGTAAGATTGAGATATAAGCTATTATGTATAAAATAAGCTACAAAGCTATACAGTACAACATGGGGAATATAGCTGATATTTTATAGTAACTATAAATGGAGTATAACCTTTAAAAATTGTGAATCACTACATTGTACACCTGTAAATTATATAATATTGTACAACTATACTTCAATTAAAATAAATAAATAAATAACAAAAATTAAAACCAACAAAAACAAAGAAAACAAAAGGGCAGAAGATCTGAATAGACATTTTTCCAAAGTAGACATACAGGTGGCCAACAGGCACATGAAAAGACACTCAACATCACTAATCATCATGAAAACACAAATCAAAACTGCAGTGAGATATCAAAAAGACAAGAAATAACAAATTTTATCAAGGATGTGGAGAAAAGGGAACCCTTGTGCATTGTTGATGGGAATGTAAATTGGTGCAGCCACTATGGAAAACAATTTAGAGGTTCTTCAGAAAACTAAAAATAGAGCTGCTATATGATCAAGCAATTCCACTTCTGGATATTTAACCAAAGAAAAAAAAACATTAACTTAAAAAGACATATGCACCCCCCATGTTCACTGTAGCATTATTTATAATAGCCAAAATGTAGAAACAACCCAAGCATCCATTGATGGATGAATGAATAATGAAAATGTGGCATATATATATACAATAAAATATTATTGAGCCATAAAAAAGAATGAAATCTTGCCGTTTCTGACAACATGGATGGACCTTCGAGGGCATTATGCTAAGTGAATTGTCAGACGTAGAAACACAACTACTGTATGATTTCACTTACATGTGGAATCTGAAAGTGAGCAAACTCATAGATACAGAGAACTGATTGGTGGTTGCTAGAGGCAGTGGGTACATGTTGGGCCAAATGGGTAAAGGTGTTCAAAAGATACAAACTCCTAATTATAAAATAAGTCATGGGGATATAATACACAGAATGGTGACTATAGTTAACAATGCTGTATTGCATACTTGAAAGTTGTTGAGTGAGTACATCTTAAAATCCTCATCACAAGAAAAAAAAGTTTTGTAACTATGTATGGTGATTAATGTTAACTAGACTTACTGTGATCATTTTGCAATATACACAAATCATTATATTGTATACCTGAAACTAATATAATGGTATATGTCGATTATACTATACAAAAAAGAATCCATGCTTTGGGAACCAGGAAGACACAAGCAGTGCTGGAGTGCCCTGTTTGTTATCCCCACCTGTAGGGAGCACACCAGGGTGAATGGGACCTAGTGGTCCAGCAAATACTGAGGACCAAAGATGGAAGGCACATTTTACCAATCCTGGAAGGCCCAGTTGCTCTTTTCCTTCTCAAGATATGATTCTGCAGAAGAAGTCCCCCGAGTATGTTCCATGTCTTGGCAAGGAGGTTAGGACTACCTAAAATGCACCAGAACTACTGTATTGTATAAACAGAATTGGAAGATTCTACACATAGCAGAGAAGGCTGCTGCCTTTATTTGAGATGTGCTGAATCCCAAAAGACCTACACCCCAAGTTGTTTCTCCAGTGATTTACCTATAGCTCACTTCTAGCCATCCCCTCCGTTTAAGGCTGTGTCTTTAAACATTTTTACCTTTGACCAACAGTAAAGAATTCATTTCATACTGTGACCCAGTAAAAGCTTTACTTGTGTGTCTATGCGCATGTATCTTCATATATATTTTCATGTACATGTGGATTTCAGTTTTTATATGTCAAAAATTGCTGAATATTGGCAGTTTTATATTGCTTGACCAAATATAAAAACAAGTTTCACTAAACAGTATTTACCTTTAGTATATGCAATCACTGTGATATTTTCTATTTATTCTATTTCATTTTTAAGAAGTACCAGTTGTTGCCCACTAAGTTAATTTCATAATCATAATCATAATTACTAGTTTGTTGTGACCCACAGTTTGAGAAACACTGGTTTAAAGTGTTACCTCCTAAAGACTCTTCTTAAAATACAGGAATTTTCCCTGGGATAGATAATGCCACAAATTAAGGCCAGAGGTTCCTCCAGAGAATTTACAGATGAGAGGAGTAGGGAGAGAGGGAGAAAAGAGAGGGAAAGGCCTGAAGTTAGTAGAACTCTGCCAAGGCAGAGTCTCTGAGAAGCCACAAAATAATAGAACTAGAAGGGTCCAAATATGTCATGCTATTCATGGAGAAACTGAGATACAGATAAGGAAAGGACTTGCTAAAGGCCGTATTTTAAATGTGTGGCAGAGCCAGAGCTAGAACCTGAGGCTGTTGGCCTATAGTCTGGGGCATCTTCCTGTCAAAGGGAATTGTGGCAACACAGGGCTTATTCCCACATAGCAAGCCCCACAGACAAGAGCTGGCACAAAGTACTTACCAGCATTTGAGGCCTAGCGCATAGGCCAATGAACAAGATTTAATCAGCCTCCAGCTGGATTCTGTACACAAGGATCAGTGCTAGCCTATTTGACATGCCTTGTCATCAGCAACTTATTCTGCTGCTGACAGCTCCTGTTGGCAGAGCCAGTGTCCAGTTACATTCTCATCCTAGCTAAGACAAGGGTGGGGAAGAGGAACATGGCCCATATGCATAGCTGTTCCTCAAGCCAGCTCTCTGGTTTGGGCAGGGAAGGTGTGGCTCATGGCTCATAGACTGAAGGGAACAGCTAGAGACAAAAAGGAACCCTGGACTTTTCTTATTGGAATGCCTGTATTCTAACCTCTGCCTCCCTTCTCTAAGAACAGCTGGGACCCATTGACCTGACCTGTAAGCCAAGCCTGACTTTGAACTAGGACTTTGCATTAGCCTCAAACAAGTGCTACTTGGCTCCCTTTTACTACTGTTGTGGTACTATCTTGGGTGCCCAACTCTGGCATTCAGTTTCCTGCCTAGGTCATCTACCTTGTGCCTCTAGCCCAGGGGGTGTCACTCAGTGATTATGAACCTGACCAGACAGTATTTTTATAAGGGCTGGATCCAGGGAATCTGAATTCATCTTTGAGGAGTTGGGATCTTGGAATGCTATGAAGCCCTCTCACCTAGCCACAAGGTTTAGGGAGACAGATGAACATCTCTTGGGGGCTTGATACTGGGACTGTCACAGAAGAGCTGCAGACCAATCAGGATTCTTCTACTGGTGGTTCTTAGAACAATACCAAAAACCCAACAACTTTCATTGGCTCTTCTACAGTTGCCTCAGGAAAACTTCTCCCTGGTGAAATGCCAAACCCTATGGCCTTTGGATAAGAACCATGAAATTCCAAGGAAATCTTCATTTTTTTTTTCCAGCAGAAGCAAAGGACTTGAAGCCCGGCTCCTTATGTGAGAGTCTATGTAGCTGTCTCCCAAGGAAGGCCAGATTGGTACCTGATGAACTTTTTCACCTACACCCACCTTCCTGGTGGTGGTATACTCAAAGACACATTGTAGGGTTGCACTATTTATGTGTTAGACAACAAAGGTGCTCAGTTGAGAGAGCAAGGAGAGACTGTCTGGCATGTCAGGTGGGTGCTCACTCATAGTGCTGCACCCACAGACTCTTTGTGTAATGGGTCTGCCCAAAGAGGACGTTTTTTCTAATTCATACTGTATAGCCTAGGGCAGCACTGATGAGACCTAAAGAGCTCCTTTTAAAAGAAATGTTCAAGAAGATTCTCTGGCCTGATCAGAGTTTCAAAAAGAGCGACCTCTGAAAACTAGGCCTTTCTCTGCCCACTCATTTTAACCATCTGGCATTTTCTATTTCAAGGCTTTAAGTCTTATCTACATGTTGATCTGTCCTTAATCCAGCTTTTCAGCCTTATTTCACTCTTGAACTTCAGACAGATATTATCTATCTACCTACCATCTCCATCTGGAGAGCACACAGCTACCTCACACTTAGGGTACTTTCCAAACCACTTCCCCTGCCAATATTCCCAAACTGTGCTGGACATTTTCTATTTGACCTCCAGATCACTCTCCACTCTTCATACAGTGCTCTGTTCCCTGCAACTCTGACCTGTACCTCCTTACTGCCTTCCCTGACTCTCTTTCTTTCTCAAATGCAGGTCAGAATTCATGATCCCTCTCTTTCATCTCCCATAGCATACTGGGTATGGAATGAACAGGTTGTATATGTGAATGTCTCTTGTGCTAAAAAGTGATCCCTTTGATGGTAGAGACCATGCCATGTTCATCTCTGTAGCTCCAGTGCCTATCAAAGGGTCTGCCACATAGTAAATACTCAAACAATTCTCAACTGAGGTTGATTTTTTTCTATTCTTTTTCTTTAATTTTTGGAGTGTGTGTGTGTGCATGCACACATGCATACATGTGCTAATAATGGTAGAGGAGTGTACTTGAGATCATGACAAATGAGAAGAAGTTTAACACCAAGGGTCCAGAATGGAAAAGAGCACTAAGAAGGAAGTAAAAGACGGAAAGGAATTGAGATCTAAGGAACACCGTTTATATGCCAGGCTTCTTTGTCTCAGAAAAATTAAGTAATTTGCCCAAGGTCACGAGACGAACTAAGCATTTGGGAGAAAGTTGAAGGGCAAAGTAAAGGTTTGGGTGAGCTATGGAAACACAGATAGGAAAGAGAGAAGTCAGTGGTTGGAGTGGCAAAAAGGTGCAGTTTCTGGGGTACAAATAAGCCTCTAAAGTGGGTAGGAGCTAGCCAAGGAATTTGGTAAACATTCAGATTCCTAGATACCATTTTCCAATGATTCAAATTCAGTAAGCATAAGGTAGACCTGGGAACATGTGCCTTACATGATGCTTATGCAGAGGATCTATAAATCACACTTTGAGAAACACTGAAGTAGGTAGTGGAATCCACTGAAAGATTTTTTTAAAGTTTTTTTTTTAAAGTTATGAAATAATTGAATCTCAGAGATGGAAGAGGTAAGAATCCCCTCTCCAACATCCCTGCCAAAGGGCTTTCCAGCCTCTGTCTCCTTACCACTAATTGAGACAACGTCCACATTACAAGGCAGTCAACCCAATCTATTGCTATACTGATGACCCAAATTATTAGAAAATTCTTCTTTAAACTGAATTTAAGTTGGCCTCTCCATAGCTGTCACTCATTTGCCCTAGCTCTGTCTTCTGGAGTCAGGTTTCTCTGTCACATGCTAGACAGGTCAGCAGCCCCAACAGACATGAAGTGAGGGTGCACTGAGAATAGCTGCAGAGTGAAGGACTGAGTTACCACAGCTAGAAAGCGGCAGAGCTGAGGCTTAAATTCATTTCTGAGTTTTCTCTAGCAGAAAGAGCCCTTGTCTAAGGATCTAAAGGATTGGAATTTAGCCCTAGTTCTTGCCCTAAGTCACTGTGTAATCTTCCCCTTTCCCAATCCCAGGTTCCATATTTATAATACAATATGTAATAAAATATGGACCAGGGGCTTCAACTAGATGACCTTTAAAGTTTCTTCCAGTTCATTCATTCGTTCAGTTCAAATACAGTCATTCAACAATCACCTGCTTAATGCCAGGCACCATGTGAGCAAGACACCATCTCTCCCTCAAAAGCTCCCACTTTAATGAGGGCAGGGAGACTACACTCATCTGCCCTGAGTCTCAGGCAAGAGGCAAATAATTACTTGGCAACTGCAATCCATAAGTCTTCTTGAATCAAGGCTTTTAAAAGGACCCATGGTGGAAAAGGTAGCTGGAGACACATCCTGATGGCACTAGAGGAGACACAGATAAGGATTTTGGAAGGAATCAGCATAAAAGAAGTCAGGGAGACCACTGGGGACAGCAGAGAAGAGGTGATAAAAGAGGGAAGAAAGGAAAGAGGGAGGGAAGTCTTCCTAGCCAGTATATAGAAACTAAGTTGTCTATATATTCTTTTCTACAGTCTTTTGGTCTTTGAGACCCACAGGCATCAGATGATTTGCCTTAGAACCTGATATGATTTAAAGGACCAAGGTGAGAGTCAGCTCCAACTCTATCACCTCTGTGTCACAGCTTCTAAAGACTGTGGGTATCTCAGGAGGCCCAGAGAAGCAATGAACATAGTCTGCAGATAGGAAACTTCATTTTTCTTCCATGCCATAAACTTTCAGCATCCAGTCTTATCCTATGTGCCATTACTATCAGGTCCCAGCTGACTGTCCATCAGTTCTTACTATGAGGCCTGCTAATAAGACTCAAGTTTTTCCCTTGGCCCCTCCCCGAGGTATGAAACACCAATGATGGAATTTCAGGCTTTGGATCAGGTGGTGGGGGACATACTACAAGATCTGAAATGATAATCATGCAGTAAATATGCCACCATTACCCCATTCTGTGCCTGTGTACAAATCACTAATTGATCATACCACTTTCTTTTACAGAACTTAGATACGGTTGCAGAATCATCTTCTATAAATGGATAAATATTGGAATGAAAAGCTATATCTATTTGCAGCCCTGCTTAGGCCTATCAATCATACCAAGTAGGCTCCATGTTTGTAAAAGTCTGTGGTTGAAAGGTGCAGTAAGTCTACAGGGGCTCATTTACCGCATTCTCTTCTTTTATACTGAACGCTATTCTGAAAAGAACCAGAAAACAGAGACCTGGAAAGTGTCCTTAGAGACCCTCTAGTGTAACTGAGGCACTTATCCTACTTGCATTGAGAAGTTTAGTGCCTGAGCTTCTTAGAGGCTACAGAAAAAAAAAAAGGATATATTGTGGGCTATATAATTTCTGTATTTGATAAAAGAAATTGAGTTGTTTAGGAATAACAAAGTTTCTCCTGGGTTAAATGGAAAGGGAATTTATGCAGGAAAAGATTTATTGCATGCTTTGTATGTTTCAACATTATGATGGGCATCTTGACATAAAATAATGCTTTTCAATTTTATAACAATCCTATGAGATAATTATTAGTTTTATTTGAAAGATGTTGAAATTGAGTCAGAGAGGTAAGTAATTCTGCCTTAGGTCAATAGCTAGTAAGTGACAGAGTCAATATTTGATCAAGATTTGATAAATTTGATTCTAAAGAATCTTTCCAACATAGCATGTTACCTCAAAAGTAACACAAAGTGACATAATGAAATTTTATTCCACAAATATATATTGAGTATATCCTATGTGCCAGGCACTGTTCTAGGTACTGTAAGAAACAAGGTAAATGGAGTTCTTGTACTCATGGAGTTTATGGTTTGGAGGCCAAGGGGTTAAGGAGGACACAGGCAGTACTCAAAATATTATTTTTAAATATATTATTATAAATTATGAAAGTGTTAATAAGAAGGGAAAAGGCATATCACTGAGTTTTATATAGTCTGGGAGGTTTGAGTTAAATCTGTAGGTAAAGGATAGGGAGAGTACTAAAACACTCTCCAAGCTGATGGAAAAGCTCGTGCAAAAATCCTGTGGTGGGAAGACCTGGAGAAACTCCAATGTCAGGAGCACAGAGAATAAGGAGGAAAATAATTGGTGAAGAATGCCCCGTAGGCCTTGTTGAGGAGTTTGGATTTTATTTTATTCACGAAGGAAACTATTGGAGAATTTTAAGTAAGTGAATGAAAATGATTCAATGTATATTTTAAGTAATTTTTCCCATTATGATATATAGCATGTATGTAGAAAGCTGCATAAAAATTATTTGCATAATCAATGACAATTTGTAAAATGAAATGCATACAACCATCACCCAAGTCAATAAATAACACATTGCCAAGACCACAGAAACGCTTCCATGTGAACTTCCTTGATCACAATCCTCTCCTTTCCCCCAGAGATCAAACTCACTTTTGTGATACCCATGTCTTTCTTTTTTTGTTTTTTGTAAAATTAAAATTTCTATTTTATAGTAATTGTAGATTCAGATGCAGTTGTAGAAATGATACAGGAGAGACTCTTGTGTCAAGTTTTCCTCAACAATAACAACTTGCAAAACTATAGTACTACATCACAACCAGGATATTGATATTGATACAGTCAAGATAGAGAACAGTTCTGTCACTGTAAGTGTCCCTCCTGTTGCTCTTTTATAGCCACACTCACCTCCTTGACCCCATCCTGACCTACCCATTCCTGAACACTGAAAACCACTAATCTGTTCTATATCTTCCCCATTTCTATAATTTTTTTTCCATTTCAAGAATGTTATATAAGTAGAATCATACATGTGACCCTTTTGGAATGACTATTTTCACTGAGCATAATTCCTTGGAGATTCAGCCAAATTGCTGAGTGTATCAATAGCTCAGTCCTTTCTATTGTATTCCATGGTGTGGATGTAGTACAGTTTGCTTAATCCTTCACCTGTCGAAAGACATGTGGGTTGTATCCAGTTTGGGTTGTTATTGAGAATAAAGCTGTTATACACATCCGTGTACAGGTTTTTGTGTGAACATACATTTAATTTCTTTGGGATAAATGCCCATAAGTGCAATTTCTGGGCTTTCTGGTAATTACGTGTTTGATTTTGTAAGATATTGCTAAAATCTTTTCCAGGGTGGTTGTATCATTTCCATTCTTACCAGAAAGGCACGAGTTATACAGTTTGTCCATAGCCCTCTGCCAAGCATTTGGTGCTGCCATTGTTTAGTTTAGCCATTCTGATAGATGTGCAGTGATGTTTCATTGTAGTTTCAATTTGCATTTCCCAAATGCCTAATTATGTTAAGCATCTTGTATGTGCTTATTTGCCATCTGTATACCCTATTCGGTGAAATGCCACCTTATGTCTTTTGCCCATTTTCTAATTGGATTGTTTGTTTACTATTGAGGTCTGAGAGTTCTTTATAGATGCTATTCTTTGTCATATATATATATATATATATATATAAAATCATTTGGGTTGATTGTATTGTTCAGTTTTTCTGTCTACTGGTTCTATAAATCTCTGAGAGTAGGGTACTGAAGTCCTCTACTACACTTACGGATTTATCTATTTCTCCTTTCAGCTCTATCATTTTTTTGATCTTGTGTTTTGATGCAAAGTTGTTTGATGTATACACATTTAGGAGTGTTTGTCTTCCTAGCGGACTGATCCCTTTGTCATTGTGCAGTGTGCTTTTTTGTCTCTAGTAATTTTTTGCTCTGAAATATACTTCATCTTATATTCATATTAGCTATTTTTGCTTTTTAAATTGTTTGTATGACATATCTTTTCCATCCTTTTACTTTCAACTTAGTGATGTCATTGTATTTAAAGAGTTTCTTATAAAAAGTATTTTGTTGGATAAGTTATTTTTTTTACTCTGTAATATCTGTATTTTAATTATATTTGGACCATTTACATTTAAGCTAATTATTGATATGTTAGTCTGCCGTATTTTTTTTCCTGTTTGCTCTGTTTCCTGTTCCCATTCTCTATTTTTACATTATTCTCAGTTATTTGAACAGTTTTTTTAGTATTCCATCTTGATTTATTTGTAGTATTTTTTTTAGTATATCACTTTGTATCATTTTCTTAGTGGTTACTCTAGATACTGCAATGTCCCTACATAACTTATCACAGTTTTCTGGTATTGTCATTTTACTATTTTGATTTAAAAGCAGAAACTTCACTTTCTTTAGGTCCTTTTACCCTCCCCACTTAAAAAACATGATTTGTTAAGTATTTCTGCATACATTGGGCACTACATCAGGTTTTAGATTTTTTGTTTCACTTATTAATTTTGATTTAAGAAACTCATAAGTAAGATAGTATTCATCCATAATTTTACCCATTCCAATGTTCTTCTTTCCTTTACATGGTTCTAAGCTTTCTTATGTCATCATTTACTTTTTATGCAGAGAACTTCTTTTATTTGTTGATGACAAATTCTCTCAATTTTTCTTCATTTTAGAGTGTCTTTATTTTCCTTACATCATGAAGTATAATTTAACTGGATATAGAAAACTAGATCGACAGTTATTTCCTTTCAGTACTTGAAAAATATATCACTTTCTTTTGTTCTCCATTTCTCAGATTCCAGTGATACAAATGTTAGATCTTTCATTATTGTCCCACAGGTCTCCACAGATTCATTTTCCTTAGTCTATTTTCTCTCTATTATACATATTGTGTGTGTTCTATTATCTTGTCCTCAAGTTTACTGATTCAATCCTCTGTCATCTCCACTCTACTATTAAGTTCAACTAGTGAGTATTTTTTTCTACTGCTATTGTGTTTTTAAACGTTATAATTTCTAATTAGTGCTTTTTTATGACTTTTTTGTTGCTGATATTTTATAATTTTCTTCACGTGATTCAAGGGCAGTTTTAATTGATTGTTGAAACCTTTTTAGATGGCTGCTTTAAAATCCTTGTTAGATAATTCTAATATCAATGTTAATGTAACCTGATTATTTTTTCTCATTCAAGTTGTGATTTTCTTTGTTGGTATGGTGTGTGATTTTTTTTATTGGATTTTGAATGTTTGGGACATTACAAGATGATATTCTGAGATCTATTGATTTATTTTATATCATTTAAAAAATTTATTGGCGTCTAGTTGACTTACAATGCTGTGTTAATTTCAGGTGTACAGCAAAGTGAATCAGTTATACATATACATATATCCATTCTCTTTTTAGATTCTTTTCCCATATAGGCCATTATAGAGTACTGAGTAGAGTTCCCTGTGCTATACAGTAGGTACTTATTAGTTATCTATTTTATATACAGTAATGTGTATATGTCAATCCCAATCTCCCAATTTATCCCTCCCCTCTCTGAGACCTATTTAAATATTTATTTCATGTTATCTTCTTTTTTTAAGCAGGCAGTCCCCTTACTGAGGTATAGTGCAAGGACCAGACAAGTGTGTATGTTCAGCTTCTTACTGGGCACTGTTGACACCACCTCTGCAAAAGCAATGCACTTAGTCATATTGCTTCATTGCAGATGGATGATGCAGAAGTTTAGCTCCCTCTCACCCCTTTGATATGTTAAAGCAGGGCACCCTTTTGTTGCCTCCAAGTGAGGTGTAAAATCAACCCCTCTCTGGTTCCACTGCCCACATGGAGGGCTGATTCAAATTGTTCTGCTGCTGCTGGGTGGAGGTAGAATTTCAGCTCCTGCTGGAATCCACTGACATAACGGAGAGAGGGCACAGGATTCCCCCCTAGCTCTGCTTCTCACTTCCTCTTATACAGTCCTTGCTGCTAGGTGTGCATGGAGGCTGAGGCTCAGCGCCAGCCCCACTGGGGCTACTCTATTTTTGGCAGAGCTAGAATAATGTCTTCTGTAAATATAATTTTACCATCTGAGCGTACATCCACTAAAATATAGCTAGATTTGCCTTTTGATAAACTATATTAATGGAATCACATAGTTTGTATTCTTCTTTGATTTCTTTTGCTCAACATTATGCTTGTGAAATCAATACCTGTTGCTGTATATAACTATAATTCCTTTGCTTATATTGCTTTATAGTATTTCATTGTACAAATGTACTACAGTCTATCCATTCTACTCTAGATCAACACTTAGGTTGCTTCAGAATTGGTGTTATAATGAACAATATTATCTTGACCATTCTGGTATTCATATCGTGGTGCACAGGTACATTAACTTTCAGGTCATACCAGTTGTTGTGGAATATCTGGGCCATAGGATATGAATATGTCCATCTCTAGTAAATAATTCAAAACATCTTCACAAAGTGTTTATACCAACTTACATTGCCACCAACAATACATGAGAGCTCCCATCACTCTATATTCTCACCACTGCTTGTTGTTAGGTTTTTAAATATTTTCCAATTTGATGGGCATGCCATAGTGCAATTTTAAAAAGATCTCCCCAGCTCAAGGTGATGTATGCAGTGGAAGGGGCAAGTGGAACACATCTTCAACAGTAATTTTATGGATGATGTAGACTTACTTTTATTTTATTTCAGATTACAATTACAACAAAGGACATGTTTGGGAAATAGAACTAAGGAAAGACATTTCAGCCAGTGGAGGGAAAAAGGAGGCAGTTACAACTAAGAATGTTGTAGAATGTATTACCATGGAGTTCCTAAATTATGAATTGAGATTCTTCAGGGTACTGCAGTGAACACACAGGAGCATGTGACATATTTTAATATTTTGAGGGAAACACAGTAGTACTTGACATCTGTCAGACATCCTGCAAGCTACTAGCTTGAGGTAGTTCAAAGTTTCAACATTCAATTGTGCTACATTCCTTTTGATGGCTGCTGGGATAAAGATCAAGTACTGTGTGAAAGTCCATATGGAACAAGAAATAGTAGTGATATCCAATTTGATTCAGAGATCTGAGAAGTTGTATGCTGCCCAAAATATGACTAAGATGAAATGAAATAATATTTTACTGTATATTAATATGTGCATTAATATTTTTCTTTCAATGTATTGTGTTATTTTTAAGCAGCTGCTAAGTTAGGGCATAAATACTTTTTGACTTGTTTGAACTTTATCTAATAAATGAAACTATTGGATATTTCTTTTGGCTTAGAGATACCATGAAAAAAAAATGAGATGCTAAGAGTGCTAGTAACCAAGAAAGCTTGGGAACTTCTGATATAACCTGATAAACAAAGAGAAATAGATGGGAAAGGTAACCTAAATGCTTCCTCTCTTGCCTATCTCCCTGCTTTGTATTAGTGGCCACAAGACTGGAGCTTCCTTTCACTTTCTCTTTTCCTATCTCTAACTTCTTAGTGCTGGGGGCAGGGAGAGGGTTGAACTTGAACAAGAATTTCTATATTATCTGATCTGTCTGCAGAAGAACTATTACCTCTGACTGGATCTCCAAACATCTAATATAGTTTCTGAATGGGGAGGGTTCTTGGGCCCTAACATAATAGTTTTATTTACTCTGTATTAATAATTGTTTCTCATTTGAAGGAGAGAGATGTTATTTATATGTTCCCTTTACCAACAGACAAAATAAACTGATTAACCTACATTTTGAGCTTATTTTATTAGAAAAAAGGCCCACAAAAAAAGACTACTATCAAAAGAGGAATTGTCATCTAGTTAATTGATAAGGAACTTATGTACTAAATGCTATGTTTAACGCAGGTAGATAGGAAGTTAGGTAGATAGATGATAGATAGATGATAGAGAGATAGATAGATAAATATAGATATAGAGGTTCTATAAGCATATAGATTGATAATTTTCGACAGAGGAAAATATTAAACTATTAAATATTCTCATCAAGAAGGACAGGGAAGAAAACTAAGAAGCTAGATAATAACAGAATGTTAAGGTAGTAAGATATCTAGAGACCTTCTGTCTACATTACAGATGAGGATACCAAAGATTTAGCCAGTATCTAATGGGGTAGAGGGGCACAGCAGGGCCTAAAAGCCCTTGTTTGCTAAGGGAGGAAGCAAAAGTTCTAGAATTACCTTCCCTTTTGCCACATGGTCTTGCTTTACATTGCTACCTCTTAAATTTCTTCATCAAAGTCTTATCAAGTAAAATGTCAACATATTATCTATTTTTAAAAATTAGAAAGCTCCCACTTTAGGAGAATATGTTCAGAGGAAGTCTCTATGTTTCTGGGAGATTCTGAGACAAAGAGAAGAAAAGGACTTTTCAAGGGTACACATTCAGGACTAGAACCCATGGCTCTTGACTAAAAGGCCAAGGCTCTGTCCAGTCAGTCCTGCCTATAGCTCCCAGCACCAGAGCTCAGGAAAGCTATAATACAAACTGGTTTTCTGATATTCTCTAGGCTGGGGAACTCCTTCTATACAGGCAGCTTGGCTTTTGCATTCGATTTCAGGCCCAGTGCCGAGCTTGCAGTGCTGGGAAACTTCCCAGACCTGTCTGCGGCTCTTGGCCTCACTATCTAAGAGCTCAAGGGAAGGGACTGGTGAATCCCTTGGGGTGGCTGGGATTTGCAGCCCTTCTGGGAGGCCTGCTGGAATGCTTGTTCCTAGCTGGCCCTGGAAGGAAAAAAGAAAGGAAAGAGGAAGAAAAGCAGGGAATGAGGCAAGGAGGCAGAGAGGCAGGGGGTTGGTTTTTCCCACTGTCCCTCCCAGCAGGCACTGGCCAGGACCATTAGGCCCAGCACTCATAGCCTCAGGGAGGCTGGGATCTAAGGATTGCTTGCTGGCTGGATTTTCTCTCCACCCCTTTTTCCCTCCTCCTGCTCTTTGGGTTATGGTGACCTGAAACCGTCTCTCACAGTGAGTTCTGAGGCGGCAGTGTCTGAGAATAGCTCACAGAGCAGCAGCCGTCTTCCCCACCCTCTGAAAAGACAGGCAGGGGAAAACTGTGGCACATTCTGCCCACCCTGTCTCTAAGTGACTTGGGGGGCTGAGCACTAGGGGTTTGGGGAATCATGAACTTGTGTTCCTTGAAGTTATTTGATGTTGGTTTTGGCTGCATTCAGGAAATTAAAAAGCACATAAAAAAATGAAGCTAATAAAACTGCAGGGCTAGAGAATGGGCCAGGCACAAGCTGTGGGCTCCCAGAGCAGCTGTGGCTGAGCTCTCAGGCCTGGCTGGCTCACTAGTCTTCCAAGGTGCAGGTTTGGGCCAGGCCAGAGCCAAATGGCAGAAATTAGTCAACTTTGGTGGCCTACCTTATTAGAAACCCTGACTAACTTCATACAGGGAAAACAACGAAGAGCGTAGGAGGTGGACTTTTAGCCTCCATTGCTGGCATCCGTGGGTGCAGGACCAAGGTTTCATTCCTTCCAGGCAGCATTTACTTCATTCAGGCTGGAACAATCAGAGTGCTTATGCCAGTCTGCCTACAAGGGGACTCTAGATGAAGAATAAGGGTGAGAGTTAGTCCTACCAGGGGTAGTGGCATCAGGATAGGAGTAAGAAAGAGGGGAGTCTGGTTCCTGGCATCTGGTCCAGGCCAGGCAAGACAGATTATTCAGGCAGATGCTGAGAGGCTGAGAGATCTATGGAGTAACAGTGAAAACAGGAGTCATCAGTACCTGCTCCCTGATTACCTGGGGTGAGGCATGATAACTAAAAGAATGCCTAGTGTGAGTGTGAGTGAAAGTTATCTGTAAATGCCTCCCCATCTCCACCATAAGTGGTGGTTTATGCATATATGAAACCAGAAGGGGACTTTTTGCTACATAGACCTGACTGAAGTGGAGACAGAGGATTAGGCTTTCCCAGAGGTGCTCATAGTTGCAAGGGCATTGGATTTGGAGTCAGAAAGCCAAAGTCCTGACTCTGTGACTTCTTAACTGTGTGACTTTTCATAAGTTTACCACCTTCCTATCAGCCTTAGTTTCCTCATCTGTAAAGTGATTATAGGACCCTTACATGGATTAAATGAGATAAATATTATGTATTTGGCTGTGTTCAGAATATGCTTAGCATTCAACAAATTCTAGTGGCCCTAAATATTACTAAAGTATAAGCTAAAAGGACAAGTGGAGATATCTGAAGTCATGTACCTTCCCTAACATAGCCACAAATGTTGGTAAAGAGAGTGGAAATCTGGAAGTCTGGCAGAGTTCCACAGAGGATGGTTCCCATAGCTATTCCAAAGAGTGGAGTAGAGGCAGGCAGGGAAGAGGAAGGAAGGGAGAAGGATTTGAGCCAGGTGTCAGAAAATCTAGGTGACTCAGAGCCAGACAACTGCCACCTGATGGAGATCAAGGACACTTTCTATTTCAGGTAAAGATGCCAAGCAGAAGATAAATGACCTTTTAGCTGCACTGGGCATTCTTATAGCTGCCATCTCCTCTCCACTTCCACTTGAGAATAGCCTTAACTCTGGTAATTTTTCCATTACCCTGACATCCATCCTATTCTCTACCTGGCATGGGTTACCAGACCCTTGTTCCACTTGTCCAATAGAAGAGCCAGTTGGCCCAAGGCCCAGACCACCCAGCAGCAAAGGGCAAGTGTTGCTATAATCTTGGGATTTACTGTACTGCCCTCTCCTGGTCAGCAGGAGAGAGAGCTGCATTAAATTCACTTAGCACTGATAAACCTCAACATTATCTTCATTTTGCAAAAAGGAAAACTGAAGCTCATAGAGATAAAGTGACTCATCCACCGTCATCTGGTGATGGAACCAAGACTAGAACTTGGGTATGTGTGAATATGATGAAGACTTCTGGGGGAGAAGAAGAGAAGGTGAGCCAAAAAGAAGGCTCCATATGGAATTGAAAGGTAGAAAAGACCACCCTAAGCCTTTTTTCTTCAACACCTGCCTCCATAACCCATTATTAACAACCTCCCCTTTGGCCAAAATTCTGGTGGGCAAGTCAGGGCCTCTTGCACTGACAAGGACAAATTCTATCCCTGTAGTGACCCATGTATATGCACTCTGATAGGAAGTTCAAACCAAACTTCTGGCTATACAAACTAACCTCTGGTCCATTGTTGAATTTGGCTCACTCTTCCCCTTTCATCTTCAAAGAAACATGGTTCCTTATGGTAGGTTTGGATGCCACCACCAGAGTTTTGGCTAAAACTTTCCCTCAGGCAGCTCTTCCAACTCTGATTTGTATTCTATCCTTTCCAGTCTGCATGCTCAGTGTTTCTCCCAAATCATGTTATACCCAGACATCTGCTCCACTATTTCCCATTCCATTCTCATCTCATTCCTGCTTTAACCAGCATAGTCTTTGTCCTTAGGCCCATTTTTCAGCCTTTTTCATTGGAGTTTTCTGTCCAGTGGCCCTCTTAGGATTCCAAGTTCTCTCCCCTCAGCTCTCTTGGTACCAAACTCTGTGTGCCCCACTGCTTGTTGATTTCTCTTTCTTTTTTTCCTTATAGGCAAAATTTACTCCATCTAGGCTGGAATGATCAAGGTACTTCTTCCATCTAGCCGACCAGGGGAATCTAGCCCAGGAATAAGTTTCAATGGCTCCATTATATTTGGAAGGACACTCTAGTTTACACTTAATATACTGAAATACTAAACTTTCACCAAAAGGGGTTTCCCCACTACAGTCTATGTGTACACAGGGAAGATGATATTCTGCAGACCATCATAGGGGAAGAAGAAGCCCACTTCTGTTGCTCTAAAAGATCAAAAAAGACATAGCAGGGAGTAGGGCCCTTCTGTAACTGACTATCAAATTATTATGTAAGTGGATGGGTGGCAATTACCGCAGTAAGAGCTGTGTGTTGGAATCATTATGCTTCAAAATGAAATATTTGTATGACATTTTTTCTCCCATTTCCAATAAAATTAAGAGCTTTAGGGTCTAAATGCTATAACCTTCAAAAGATACAGTCTGAGCATGGAAGTGTTTGCCTATGCACCGGAATAAAGCTCATAAATTAGAATCTGTCAGTCAGAGCTCCCCATAGAAAGGTTATGCTGTACCTGAAAAACGTGTACTACCTAATTACTTCCAGTCTGTATTGTGGCTGTAGAAGCAAGATAATGTGGTGGGGGAGGAAATCAGGCTCAGGCCTCCATTTAAGGCTAAACTCTGATTTCTTCATGACTCAGTCACAAGAGTTCCAGGGTCCCCAAGACCTTGGTAATATGGGCCTGGTTGGGAAGAAGATAACCCAGGGGAAGACTATCCTGACTGCAATGTTAGGGCCTAATAGATACAGGTAGCCTTGTCAGAGCAAGACAAGGCAGGGAAGAATCGCAGGCTACTACACATCTTGCATGATAGGTGATGCAAGATCTGGCTGTGGGTAACAGATGGGGGAAATGGAAGATACAGGAGTGGAACGTGCCCTAAGAGGAGGAAGGATGAAATAGGAGGTAGCTATGAACATGTGTTCAGAGCCCCAAGCTTAGAGATGCATGAAGCAGGAAAACTAGGCAGCAGCCAAGATTATGCACTGGACAACCATGAGGTGAGGGGACAGAATACTGAAACTTAAGGTTTACACGGATGGTTGTGTCTCACTCCTCACCCACCAAGTGTCGAATTCAATTAGCAGCAAAGAAGACTGGGGGAAGTGGTAGTATAGTATAGTACTATATAGTGACCCAATGTCAGGTCCCAGGTTTGAGGAGTGTAACTTCTTTCCAGGCTGCATTGACTGAAGGGAATAAAAATTCTAAGATTCTTTCTCTCTTGATCAAGACTGGCTCAGGACCTGGGGTGGGAGGAGGTCTGAAGATGAAGTCAAGAGTGTGGCAAATTTGGGTCGGAAAATTGGGCAGGGTGGGAGCCACCTGGCAATTCCTCTACCTTCCAACCTTTCCTTACACCTGTGCTCTACTCCTACTCTTGGTTTCAGCTCTAGAGGGTAGGTATTAATCAGTCCCAGCCCAGTAGAGTGAAAATAGCATGGACTATGGAACCATACGCAAATCTTAATTCTTACATGCAATTGTAGTCATACCTCTTTTCCTCACTGAATTTCAACTCTCAGTTCAGTTTCCTTGCCTGTGAAATGGGAATGATAGCTCCTTATTTCTTTGCAAAGTTGTTGTGAAAAGTCAATGAAATTATGCATAATGAAACTGAGCATAATGTCTGATATATATGGTTTCTCCATAAATATCTGTTGAATTGAAATATTTGAAGCAACGTTTGGGATCTCTTTGATCTAGGACAATTCAAAGCTAACTACATTCTTTGGATGGTTTTGCACAGGCACCTAGCAGGAATTGGCAAGATCTTAAAAGACAGGACCTGGGAGAACTCACAGCTGAAGACTAGAGGAAGGGGGAGAGAGAGAGAGAGAGAAAGAGAGAGACTGAGATTGGAGAGAGAGTGGGACTGAACTGGGAGAGTGGAAAGGAGCAGTAAAAATGAGAAAGAACAAGAACATCATGAGAAAGGAAAGCAAAGAGAGATAGAGAAAGAAAAGATGGATAGAAAGAATGAAAGAAAAAGGAAAAAAAGGAGGGAAAGAGAAAGGTTGGGCAACTGAGAGGGAAGGGGACAGATAGGAAAAAGAGACAAAGACAGAATGAGAGAAAAAAAAGAGAGATAAGGAAGGATAATGAAAATAAATGAGGGCTTGGAACCAACCAAATTAAGTTGCTATTTGGGCATATCTTACCCTGAGACCTAGAGAAGAGTTGGTTGGAAAGCGAGTCATAAAGGGGATTTTGGCACAAGGCATGTTGTGGGATTTCTGTCCATGTGGTGATATAATGGGATGGCAGTAATCAAGGGAAGGTAATACTTGCATAAGGACAGACATATAGAGCAATGGAATAGAATTGAGCCAAGAAATAAACCTTTATATTTATTGTCAATTGATTTTTGACAAGGGTGCTAAGTCAACTCAATGGGAAAAGAATAGCCTTTTCAGGAAATGGTGCTGGGACAACCAGATATCCACATACAAAATAATGAAGTTGGATTCCCACCTCACACTATATATAAGAATTAACTCAAAATGGATCAAAGACTTAAACGTAACTGCTCAAACTATAAAATTCTTAGAAAATATAAGCATAAATCTTTGTGACCATGGATTAGGTAATGATTCTTTAGGTTTGATGCCAAAGGCAAAAGCAACAAAAGAATAGATAAAGTGGACATCATCAAAATGAAGACATTTTGTACTTCAAAGGGCACTATCATAGTTAAAAGACATTCTACAGAATAAGGGGAAACTTTCAAATCATATATTTGCTAAAGGCCTTATATATAGAATATATAAAGCATGTTATAACTCAATAATAAAAAGACAAGCCAATTTGAAATGGGCAAATGATCTGAATGGATGTTTCTCAAAAGAATATATACAAATGGCCAACAAGCACATGATGGTCAATACCATTAGCCATCAAGGAAATGCAAATCAAAACCACAATGAGATACTACTCCACATGCACCAAAATGACAATGATAAAAAAAAAAAGATAACAGGTGCTGGTGAGGATATGGAGAAATTGGAACCCTTATACACTGTTGGTGGGAGTGTAAACTGTTGCAGTAACTATGGAAAATAGGCTGGAAGTTCCTCAAAATATTCAACAAAGAGTCACCATGCGACTTAGCAATTTCACATCTAGGTATATACCCAAGAGAAATGAAAACAGATGTCCACACAAAATCTTGTACATGAATGTTGTTAGTATTAATAATCATAGTAGCCAAAAAATATAAACAACCCAATTGCCCATCAACTGATGAATGGATAAACAAAATGCAGTATGTCCATGTAATGAAATCTTATTGACAATAAAAATAAATGACATGCTGACACTTGCTAACAAAATGGATGAACTTTTAAGACATTAAACTAAGTGAAAGAATTCAGTCACAAAGGGCAAACACTTTATGATTCTATTTATATGGAATGTCCAGAGTAGGTGAATCTTTAGAGACAGAAAGTAGATTAGTGGTTGCCTAGGGCTGGAGGGAGTGGGTATGGAGAGATTAGAGAGTGATAGCTAAGAGTTGTGGGGTTTCCTTTTGGTCCAATGAAAATGTTTCATAATTGACTGTGTCAATGGATGCACAACTCAGTGAATTTACCAAAATCTACTGAATTATACTCTTTAAATGAGGGGAATGTGTAGTATGTAAGTTATATCTTCATAAAGCTATAAGTAAGAAAAAGAGAAATCAGGCAGCAGGCTGGATTTCACCCAAGGGCTATAGTTTTCTGACCCTTGGCTTAGCACATGGGCCATTTTCAAAAGTGTTTTTTTATATGTGCTTGAAAAGAATGTACATTCCCCAATGTTGGGTCTAAAGCTCTACATATGAGCCCCCCGCCAAAAAGAGCTTGCTTAATTTTGCTGCTCAAACCTTATATATCCTTATCACTTTTAGTCCCTTTGATCTATCAATTCCTGAATGAAATATGCTAAAATCTCCCACTATACTATCAAGACTGTTACCTTTTTCATATGGTTTCACATTCTGCTTTATATATTTTGAGGCTTTGTATGAAAGGCATACAAACTTCAGATGATGTTATCTTCCTGGTAAACTGGACTTTTTATCAATACAAATTTATCTATTTGTAGTAATGCTTTTGTCATATAGTTTATTTTGTCTGTCAATAATATAAATAAATAAGATTTCTTTGGTTGGTATTTGCCTAGTATATATGTTCTATTCTTGGATCTGCAAAATTTCTGGTTATTTTTAACAATAGTATGTAGACATTTGACTTAATAAAGTCTTAAAATTATTGAGCAAAATTCAAAATACATTCATGATAAAAACTCAACAAATTGGGTATAGAGGAAACATACCTCAGCATAATAAAGGCCATTTATGACAAGCCCACAGCTAACATCGTACTCAGTGGTGAAAGGTTGAAAATTTTCCTCTAAGATCAGGAACAAGACTAAGGTACCCCCTCTCATCACTCCTATTCAGCATAGTATTGGAAGTCCTAGCCAGAGCAATCAGACAACAAACAGAAAGAAAAGGCATCTGAATTGGAAATGAAGAAGTAAAATTGTCTCTATTTGTAGATGACATGATTTTATATATAGAATATCCTAAAGACTGCACCAGAAAACCATTATATCTAAGCAAATTCAGTAAAGTTGCAGCAGTATATAAAATTAACTTATAAAAATCAGAGTTTCTACACACTAACAATGAATTACCTGAGAACGAAATAAAGAAAGCAATCCCATCTACAAAGCATTAGAAACAGTATCGAGGTTCCTCAAAAAATTAAAGATAGAACTACCTTATGATCCAGCAATTCCACTTGTGGGGATATATCCAAAAACACTATGTTGAAGAGATACCTGCACCCTCACATTCATAGAAGCACTATTTACAGTAGCTAAGACATGGAGAAACCTAAGTTTTTATCGACAGATGAATGGATAAAGAAGTTATGGTGTATATATATATATATATATATATATATATATATATATATAATAGAATATTATGCAGCTACAAAGAGAAAAAAATCCTGCCTTTCGTGACAACATGAATGGACCTTGAGGGTATTATGCTAAGTGAAATGAGTCAGACAAAGACAAATACATCTCACTTATATGTGTAATATAAACAAAACAAAACAACAAAAAACCCAATAAAACAAACAAAAAACCAAACTCGTAGAAAAAGAGATCAGATTTGTTGTTACCAGAGGCAAGGGGTGAGGGACATGGAAATTGGATGGAGGTGTTCAAAATGTACAAACTTCGAGTTATAAGATAAATAAGTACTGGGGATGTAATGTACAACATGATGACTGTAGTAACGTTGTATGGTATATTTGAAAACTGTTAAGAGAGTAGACCTTGACTTCTCACCACAAGAAAATAACATTTTTTAGTATCTATATGAGATGACGAATGTTAACCAAACTTACTGTGATAACCACTTCACAACATATGAAAGTCAAGTCATTACGTTGTACACCTTAAGATTACACAGTGTTGTATGTCAATTATCAATATATCTCAATAAAACTGGAAAAATAAAAGAACTGAATAAAAATAAAGTTAGAGTATCTTTATCTTCTTTCTCAGCAAATTAAAGACTTCACTTTTATAACTGTAATAATCCCCTATCAATATATAAGCAATTTTCAGATTCTTTAATTCTAACTTGTTATTTTTTGAGATTACACATCCCTATATATTTTTTGCATGTAATCAATGTATGTTCAGATTTATCCACATGTTTATGAATATCTTTGCTCATTTTTACCTCTTGCATCTCAGACCTTCCATCCAAGATCTTTTCCCAAATATCTGAAGTACATCAACTTAGAATTTCCTTTACTATGGATCTGGTTAAAAAATATCTTTATTTTAATTTAAAAGATAGTTCTGCTGGGTAGAGAATTCTCTCAGTAAATCAAAGTTCATTTTCTTCTCTCTTCTGCTACCATTATTATTATTGATAAGTTAATCTTAAGTGTAATGGCTATTTCTTTGTAAATGTTTTGTTCTAGTTTTGTTCTAGTTCTCCTCGCTGACTGCTTTGTAATATTCTTTAGCATTCTGTAAAATCACTGTGATGCGTCTAGTGTGGATTTCTTTTATTTGTCTAGCTTTGGATTTGTCAGGATTGTAGGTCTTAAAGATGAATGTCTTTCAACAATGTTGAAAAATTCTCAGTTATTATGTCTTTGAATATTGCCTTTTTCCTACTCCATGACTGTGCTCTGGAAGTCTAGTTAGATATATATTAGATCTATCTGCTCTACCTTCTTGTCTCCTAACCTCTCATATTTTCAATTTTATTTTCTTTCTGTTCTGTATTATGGATAATTTGTTTGCATCCATCTTCCATTTTGCTAATTCTCTCTTTAGTTGCATATATAATGTTCTCTAATCTACCAATATAGATTTAATTCTACTATTCTATTTTTTAGTTAGAAAGATTCTATTTTATTTTTTTTTTCTAATACGTTTGGTTGTTCTTTATAGTCTCTTGTTCCTTGCTTCTATCTCAAGCATTTTATAAATATGTTTAATCACTTGAAGTAAAGTTAATTTTATATTCTAAATGTGATGGTTTCATATTCTATAGTCTGTGGGTCTGGCATAGTGTTTGCTGTTTCTGAAGGCTTTTACTTAGGATATCTTGTTTCTTTGTGTGTTTTGTGAATTTTGACTGTGAGATGCTCATTTTCTTTGGACCTGTATATATAAAAATTTTTGAGTCCCAAATGAAAGTTATATTATTGTACAGAGGATTTGCTTTTGCCAATTGCCTGTGAGAACTGTGGATCTGGGATCTCATTTTTTAGTTTTGCAGACCTCATTAGTATCTTGAATTAGGACTAAAAAGTATATGAAGGCCAATTAAGGTTATAAATTCTCATGACAGGTTTATTTTTCTCCTCCACCCAGTGCCAGGCAGGTTTCCTTGCTATCTCCTTCTGTGAAACAGATTTAATTCTTCTTCACTCTTACACTGAGGGTATGGCCTTTGAGTGTACCTGGCTTTGTGGAAATCTCCTGTAAGACTCGTCATCTTGGGCAAACTGTAGTCTTTATCTCATTTTCCTTCACCTCTTGCAGTCATCAATGTACAAATTCAGTTTTCCAGGGTCTGGTAAAACCCCTAGGGCAAAATTTGGCTTTGATACTCATTTACCTCCAGAGTTCCTACTTTAACTTCCTTTTTGGCTATGGATTTTTCTACTATCGTACTAATTCAGCAATAAATTTTAAAATATTATCTTTATAGTTTACCTTATATTTTAATTGTTTTCATTGAGAGGGCCATTACCTAGTAAAACACACTGCTAGAAATAGAAGTCTCTTACCAGCTTCTAAAATAACAATGCTTCCTTCCTGTCACATATTTAACTGGGATATTAATAATTCCTGCTGTGCTTTCCTTATAGGATTCATGTGAGTCTCCAATGAGATAGTTGATATCAAAGTGCTATAAGGTATAAAGCACTAATTAAAAGACAATGGATTGCTATTAGAACCAAGTGCAAGCCAAAGAAGTGGTGTGGGCTTAGGGGAAGGAGATTCAAAGTTTAAAGGAGAGAGAGATGATTTCCCACTGAGGAAATCCAGAAAACATACTGGAGTTGGCTTTTGAGCTGAGCCTTAATGTGTAGGAAGGATTTACCTAGGCAGAAATGGAGTTGGTCATTTCAAATGAAGGGCACCACATGAATGAAGGCTAATAGACTATACTGCTCTATTCCCAAAGGGAGATCTTTGGTCTGGCCTCTTGTCCATTAGTGCTTATCTAATGGCATTGCCTGTACTCTGGTTCCTACCCAGACCATTAATAAAGTCCATAACACCTCCACCTCAGAGACTTGCCAAGCAGTCACAGTTGCCCATGTTTATTCTGGATAGGAGATATATCTAGCAGGGTCTTTGGTCCATATCAAAATTGCCCAGGTACAGAATGACCCAAGAAGCATTAGTAGAAGTATAGTTTCACCAAGAATGACAGGTGTCTTAGGCAAGATGGCATGCTGTAGAGTGGAGGCTGTTGTGGAACAACAAGCAATGCAATACTGGCTGTGTTGTCAAGGATGCTGGTGAATGGACATTTGCAAGTACAGTAAAAACTATCATTAGTCTTTTCTATGGTACAGATTCTAAAATATAGGAATAAGATTACAGGCATGGGAGTGAGATAAAACTGGAAATTCCCAGACCGACAAAATTCTGGTTTTAGCCAAAAGTTTTACAGAATCTAAGAAGGCATATAAGAGCTAGAAGAAACTAGCCTAGTCTTTATCTCCCTTGCTCTACAGATGGAGAGACTGAGGCCCAGAAAGGGGAAGAGGGCTGCTAATGTTCACCTGCTGGTTAGTGGCAGAAGCTGGTACTCTGATTTCTGATCCAGTGCTCTTTCTCCCGCATGCCTTTGCAGACAAATATGCTCATAGGTTTTTTTTGGACATCCAGAGAACTGCTGTACCCCAGGCACCTCTAACCAGAGACAGGAAGGGAAAGCAAGAGGCTTGGAAAGACACTTAGGGAGATAGTAGGGCTGGAGAAGACAATTATTCCTCTCAAAGGAACTCATCTGAAATCTGGGGAGTAGGTGGCTGCTCTGAGGAAATCATGGGCTCATGTACATCAGATATGACTTTCGTTCCTGGAATGGGTGGTTGTAAATACAATCCCATTGTGATATCATCCCTTCCTTATTCCTATGTGTAATGCTGTCTACTTTTGAGTTCCTTGGGCCTCTTTGCAAAGACTGACAAAATCAACCTGCCCTTCAAAAAGGAGACTATACTGCGGTGGTCAAAATCGTAGGCTTTGACAATAAACTTAGTTTAGTTTGAGTTCAGGCTTTATTACTCAGAAGTAACCTTGGGTCTGAGCCAGAAATAATTTGGGTCAGGGCCTCAGTTTTTTATTTATGTTATGGGAGCAATTGTGTTCAACTCATAGGGTTAATATGAGGATGATATAAGACAATATAAAGAGCTTTGCTTTAGCATTTCTTGACACATAGTAAATGCTCAATACATTTATTACTACTACTACTACTATTATTATTAATATTATTCCCTTGAGTCAATCTCTGTGTCACCCTCTATTATATTCTTATACAATATGTTTTAACATAGCTTTCAATTAGCTTTCCCAAACTAATTATGTTATAGCTTTGTTCAAAAATCCTTGGTTATCTCAACTGATGTTCTGTAATTACTTGTTAGGTGTGGCAAGTAATATGTTGATAATATCTTAAACATTGAAATTGGTGGATAATTTTCTCAAAATTATACTATAGAAGTTTCAAGTTTTTCCCTTCAACATTATCTCATTTGTATTTATATTTGCTTTCTTAGGCAGGAGAGAAAGGAGCTAAGTGATAGCTGTGTGTCAGGAACTGCATATAACCCTGGAGGCTCCCTTGAGGACATGTCATACATGTGGCTATTATCTTTCACATGTCTTAAATGAGAATGACTAGCCTACAGAAGAAATTTTATTTCTTTGCAGGACACACAGGCTTTTCACAATGCACCCTAGCCCAGATTCATCTCCAACTATTACTTCCTAATAGTTCCTATTTGCTTTGTCCTAAAGCAGAAGCCATATACTCTTTCCTGCCTTCTCAGCTACCTTTCCCTCCTGTGGAATTTCATCTTATTGTTCAAGGCCTGAGTCCGATATCATCACCTCTAGGAAGGTGGAGTATTGTATACTCTTTTCCAGAATTTTTTTCTGACTTCCTGTTTGGATGAATGAATGAGGCCTTACATCCATAGAGCACCAATTTGGCTGGCTTCCCACAGCTTCCACTATCCCTTATGAAGCTGCTGCTGATCCTCTCTGGGATACCCTGTCTGTCATCTAGGAACCTCATACCAGTAAGTGTCACTTCAGGAAGGCCATTGCAGGTATAGATGGCATAGTAAACATACCATCACTGTCTTTACTATGAAATTGGTGGATAATTGTTCATACTGTCACTACAGAGACCCTTGAACACATTCCACAAATTATACCAGGTCCAGGTTTTTGATACATTGTTCTACTGTGAGGAGCCTAAAACTGGAAATCAGGAGATTCAGGGTTTCCAGTTCAGACTTAGGACTATTAATTATTCAGGAGCAGACTTTGGGCCAATCACTTCACTGTGTTGAGCCTCAAGTTCCCTATCTGCAAAATGGGATAGGTCCCTGGTCCGCCTGACTTCAGGATGTTATGAGATTCAGTTGAGATCATGTGTCTGGGAACTGAAATGGTGGCAAGGATTTCTATAGCTCCTCTTTAACCTTGAAATAAAGGCTCAGTTCTTTAGTGTGACACATGGGCACTCACTAGCTTTTGCTTGTGCCTCTTTCTTTACCCTCTTCTCTTATACCCACACCATTTTTCAAACTTTTCACTCAGGCTAAACTAAACTATTTGTCTTTTCCCTTACAAGGTTGCTGTCTCTTGCCTGAGAAAGAATGTCCCTTTCTCCACCTTGAACCCCATCTTCATTGAACTTGGGTCACAGCTTAGACTTCTCTAAGAAGTCTTCCTTGACCTTCCCACTAGACCAGGCTAGGCATCCTTCTTTTGCACCCCAACAGAACCTTGCACTTCCCTCATCATAGCACCCATTGCATTATAATTTTCTGTATTTTGCTGTCACTCCTACTAGACTAGAAGCTCCATGAGGACAGAGACCATGTCTGTCTTGTTCCTGTGTGGGGTAGATAGTGGTTACACAAATAAGTAATTGTTGAATAAATGAAAAAACAAATGAATGGGGGAATAATTGGATATTGTGCCCCCGTGAAGAGTCTCTGTAGTTTTTTGAGGTGGTGGGATCCTCTCACAAGGTTAGTCCTATCCTGAAATTGTCTACTCTCGGCACTGTGTACAAGCATCAAAAAGACTACTTTCCTTTGGGGACAACTGCCTAGGTGGTAAGCGATGTGCCTCTCATAGCACCTTCCTGCTCCATTGGACTATTTTCTGGTCTTAAAGTGACCCAGTGGGTATTGGGGAGATTGCATAGAGTCTGGCTTAAGTCAGCTTTTTTGGTACAGTCTTGCTGATTGCCAGTCAGACAAAGTTCTGCAAATTGTCTTCTCTTTGCTTGAAGTACCTTGGGTAAAAAGTTGAGGGAAGAGGGGAAGTTGTGGCCTGAAAAAATGGTGACAGAAGAATCTGAGGATCTAAATCATCTGCATCTGCCTATTAACTCAGAAAACTAGGTTTTCATACTTCAGTATGTCTTTTAATGTTTCTCATTGCTTCTACAGTCCCTATTCCAGCTCCCCCAATAATTCTCTCCTCTCATTCTGCCCTGCAGTGGCATGAAGAAAATCTCTGTGAATGGGTGGTAGGTGAAGTAAGTACTGCAGTTGGAGCAGAGATCCTTGGGCTGTATACATGGAAACCACAGATGAGAAGTGGAAGCTCTCTCAGCAATGCTCTGAACCAGTGTGCAAGGGCATGTTAGAGGTTTTCAGGCACCCTGCCACCCTGGTATGCTGCTTGCAGGCACATGAAGGGGCTGTGAGCTGGGTGTGCTAGAGCTAGTCCCTCAACACAGGTCTTAATTCACAATAACATTCAACCAGTTTTATGCCCTGACTTCCTCATGTGAAGAATGCAAAATTTGGGCTAGATGCTAAGATCCCTTCTAGCTCTAAAAAGCAGCAATTAGAAATCAGGGCTTAGCCCAATCTCGTCTGAGGAATAGATGTGGGAGGGTTTGGGGTGAATGTGATAGGTTGAAGTCCCAGACTAGCCTGGCCTAAGGTATTTAATAAACTGTAAACTCACTGAAAGTGCAGACTGTGTCTTAACTCCTACTCATCTCTGCTATTTATGAGATCATCTAAATGGTAAACAAATTATTTTACTTTTGAGCAGTATCCCCATCCATCAAGGGGTTGACAGCATCTATTACACAGGACTCAATTTTTGTTTTGATTCCCTGCCTCAGGTGTTTGGTAAATTTTTATTGAGTACAAACATGGGGATTCTAGTTACAAAACTACCTGTTCTAGGGATAATAAAAGGCCCCTTCTTTTTCCCTTTATGTTACAATTTTTAAAAGTGTTGCTATAGTTTGCAATAACCACGGTGTCCGCATTGGAAGGGGCTCTCCATCTCATCTAGTTCTATTTTGTATCTTCAGACACACTCATTTTATAGATGAGAAAACTAAGGTCCAGAAAAGGGCAGAGAGTGCCCAGTATCATATAGTGAATCAGCCAGCCAGAATCCTAGTGACATATTATATGATCATGATTAAGTCACATATAGGACTTCTGCCTCCAGGCTTTTTTTTTTAACTTTTTATTTGTTTATTTTTTACAATAAACTGCATATATTTAGAGTGTAAAATTTGGTATCCCAGTCTCCCAATTTGTTCCCCCCCCAACCCTCCCCGCTTTCCCCTTTGGTGTCCATATGTTTGCTCTCTACATCTGCCTTGCAAACCAGTTGAGTTGTACCATTTTTCTACAGTCCACATATATGTGTTAATATACAGTATTTGTTTTTCTCTTTCTGACTCACTTCACTCTGTATGACAGTCTCTAAGTCCATCCATGTCTCTAAAAATGTCCCAGTTTCATTGCTTTTTACAGCTGAGTAATATTCCACTGTATGTATGTACCACATCTTCTTTATCCATTCATCTGTTGATGGACATTTAGGTTGCTTCCATGTCCTGGCTATTGTAAATAGTGCTGCAATGAACATTGGAGTGCATGTGTCTTTTTGAATTATGGTGTTCTCTGGGAATATGCCCAGTAGTGGGATTGCTCCTCCAGGCTCTTTTAATCCACTAGGTGTCCTTTTCCCCATGACCTCTGTGCTTTTCTACTCGTTGGAAAAATCTATGGTGGATGATAACTACCGTGTCGTTTTAGGCACGAGCTGAGTGGTCAATGAAACCAAGTAGGGTGGCTGTTAGGTCACTCTCTGTAGGTCCAAGAGAAGAGAACTTAAGAAATGGTGGTCAGAGTAGCTCTTCTGGAGGCAGGCTCTGACTTCCACGCACAACCCACAAACATTCATATTCTCTCTCTCATTATTTAGACACACACAAACACACATCCTAAGAATCTTTTGTTTTCTTCTTTCCATCAAGCATTGCTCTCAGGAAAAGTGAGGCGGTCAATGATAAACACAGCTCAATGTGGGATCCTTCTCAGGGGTTCTGGCATTTTAGCAGGAATCAAATACAGAGCAATAAGACCACCAGTTTGGTCATATATATTCTTACTGAATCTCCAACCTGGCTTAGTAAAGAGGCACTGTAACAACCCCTATTACAGGTGAGGACACTGAGACATAACAGAACTTTCCCATTATTCCTTAATATATCTGTCATGCTTCATTGATGGCCTGTATCTCAAGCCTAGAATTTAATTTTGGATCTCATTAAGTATTCATACTGAGAGGATACAGGAGGGGGCTTTGCTTGAACTTTTGTAAACCCTAAAAAAGGCTGGCTCGCAGTTTACCTTGGTGGTCAAGGACGACATGGGCCCTGAAAACCAGTGAGGATGTGAACATGCCCATTCTTTATCTGAAGCTTGGAAGAAGAGGGCAGTGATCCCCTCACCCATTTTATTCTCCCACAAGGATGAGAATGAGGGTGAACAGCTGGGTTTTGTGTAGCTTTCTCCTGGTTGACAAACTCAGGGTTTTTGATGAGAAGTTGTAATGGGTGGCCAGTGTCTATCTGTGACTGTTTGATACTTTGGTGGTCCCAGGCCAAACTATGCTAAGGCCAACACAGGACACATTTATAACCCCTGCGCAAAGATTTTTTAAAAAAACATATGAAAGTCAAAGTAGCATTAAAAAGCCACTGGGCATGATACCAATTTGACTTCAATAAAGAGAGCTAATAAAAAGAGCTCATTAAAAGAACTGATGACATTCATCTGAAATTTTAGATTGTTTTATGTTTTAACAAATTAACAACGGTGATAAGAGGACATTAGCAGCTTTTCTTGGGTCTCTTTGTTAACAATAACTTGAGCCTGCAGCCACAACAGGGGCTGTGGCCAAGTTTTAGCTGGCAGACCAGCAAGGCAGTATTTTATACAATGGATGACATTTCTGAAAGCAGAGACAGAGACAAATCCAGTCACACATGTATTCCAACAAACAAGCTTCTGCCATTTTTAATTGTATTTAGAGCAACAAAAGATTCCAAGATTACAAAAAGAGAATAGAACACTAGCGCTTGGGGCTGGTCCTGCTGCCCAGTGGAGGCCAAGTGCCGCTGTGAGAACTGAAGCCCCATCGAAAGAAGTTTCAAGCAAAATTAATGTTTCTTTAAAAAATAATCTTTATATGATGCTTTCTTTCTTTTCAAATTTTTTCCCTCAGCATAAAAATTAGTTCTTACATCTGGTTATATAGTCTGCTCCCTCCTGCTGCCAAGTTAATCTCAAGGACAGTGCAAGAATGTCATGTTCAAGGCACTCCCTGATCAATGTTCCAGTCTAGGGGAAAGCAGAAAGGTGTCACTGAGTGGTCGGGGGGACTCTTTTTTAAGTTTGGGTCATCCCAATCGTGGCTAATCTCAGCACCTGAGTGGCTTATGGGCTAGGACAACCCCAAAGGCACTGCAGGACAGTTAGCACCAAGGGCTAAGGTTGGGAGAGACTGCAGGCCTGGTCTATCTACTGCGATGGGAACAGAGTTTCAAAATATGAAGCGTCAGCCCAGGAGGGCACCACCAGAGAAGCAGCAACATTCCAGAATTTCCTTTCCTTTGGGATGTGTGTGGGTTCCCGTCTTTGGTGGCCAATGGAATCTGTAGCTATGTGACAGCCTTCTTAAGTAGTATATGTGCAAATTGTTCTAGGCCACAAAGGCCACTCGGATCATAACTTCCCATTTAATTCCATAAAAAGCTAAGAGACAAGTGGGATAAGGAAAGGAACCAGCACTCCCACTCTACTGAATTGGGGTTGGAAACCAATGAATGCATGTTATCTATTTTCTGGCCAAATCTAATGGGGAGAAATCAAAGATGAGTCAAAGGCTGCTTTTCCCTTTAAGACTCTACCTGGTAAATTAAAATATTTACCACTTATTTTTGGAGTGGGAACATTCTGAATTGCTTGTTACCTCAGCTGAAGAGTCTTTGGAGAAGTGACTAACTGTGGATTTTTCTGCCTTCACCTAGAAATGGTTAAGGGTTGGGAGGCTCTGGGCAACAGACCCCAGTGTCAGTCTCTTAATTGGAGAGAAACACCCCTACCTGTGGGCAGAGATGGACCTGTACCTACAGATATACTACTTCTAGTACATTGATAAATTTTTTAACAAAGGAAAACACATTTTCATTGTCAAAATCTTTATAGAACATATCCAAAACCAGAATTAGAGCATATAGACACCCAGTAGCAAGAGCACCTCAGTCGCAGGTGAGTGAATTGTTTGAAATGGAGCACTCGCTCCAGGTTCCCAAGTGCAGGAAACTGCCCTTTTCTCACAGGGATGGCAAAGAACAAAGAATATCCTTCCTTCTTCCAACTGCACAGGTCCCGTGAGAGGGTCACTGGCTAATCATTTGGGTGGGCCTTTGGCCCCAAGTCTGGGCCTTCCTTATGGTAAATCCCAGTCGGTTCCAATGAGACTTCACCACCCTTTACACATTCATCTGTCTTGGGCTAGTAAAGTGCAACACATCATGTACCCTACCCTTTTCCCCCCTCTGCTCCTTTGCAAGGCCTGTGGGTCAGGCCTCAATAAAAGCAGAGATCTCTTGGTTATCTGATTAACCCAGGTGTCTTTTCCATTCTGAGAGAGCTTCCAAAATATAGCTGCAGCCTCTCTCACAAGTACATGGTATCAGTTATGACCTGGAACCAAATATAAAGGTACAGAGAAAGGTAAAGCTATCAGAACACATTATATCTATATATATATAATTCAATTTTGAAACGGATACAAATACTCATTTACAATATATTTCAACCTTCTGCCTTAAACCGCAGAGAACTTTTTTGTGCCATTCAGAGTGGACAGAAATGAGGATTTCTGCCTGCTGTCCCTCTAGTGCAAAATCTAGTCTTTTAAATGCTCCCCTTCTCAGCAAGGGCTTCACATCTTCAAATAAACTAACATTGGCACTAGCAAACACAGTGGCCAAGACAGCTCCATTTCCAACCATGCAATGATGGAGCTTTAAAAATTTGCTCAGCAACTACTACAGAAAAAGAAAGCTAGTTTTGCTTATAAAAATCGCTTACTGAAGGACCCATAATCCTTTTTTTCAAAATTATCTTCCACTCTTCTAAACATGTATATCATGGGAGGAAAACCCCACAAAGCTCTTATAAGTCAGTCACCAGCAGTCCTTTAGTCTGTCTTCGGATATGTTACCAAAGAGGCACTAATGCTTGCTCCCTCCCTGCCCTTAAAATTTTTGGTATCTTAGCAGATACAGCATAATCTTTGGTTACATAATGTGATGTTTTCATCTCTTTGTCTTTTTTTTAAATGCTTTCACAGATTTTCAAAGAGATTAGTGGTGAGAACAGACCTGCCTATAAAAGGCAGCAAGGGTAGAAACTTCCTTTTATAAGAAATTGCACATGCTAAATGGCTTATTTTGACTTTAAGTTTGGGATTGGATCTTTTGTTTTAGCATTCCTGGTTCCCATGACCCCCTACATGTGGTTGAACATGAAGGCCACTGCCTTGGCCCAGTGCCCTCTCACCTGGGCAACTGGCATAAGATAATTAGTAGTCAACCTCTTGTTTTCCCAGGGCCATGTAGGGGCCACTCAGGGATACTTACTGGGCTGCCTGAAGAGAGTCTCATGAAATGCAATCCCAGCACAAGACTGGGAGGGGATAGAGGGAGTGGCTTGGGCTTTTGAGCCATGCTGAATATCAAGGGAGAGAAGAAGGCAAGGCCATGTCTGTGCTGTGCCTAATGAAACAAACACTTAGAAGCTACTCGATGCTTAAAGTTAGGTCATTTGTGTAGTGTCAGTATCATTCAGATGGTGGACCTATTTTCTCTTAAAGTACAAATAGAACACTTCTTGCTATATATGCATATATGTATTTAGAAGTAGAGTATGAACAGAGAGAGACACCAGCATCAGCACATTATTCCTCAACCTGGACAATCACCTCAGCAACTACTCAAAGGACAGAGTGAAGCTCTTTTTCCCCCTTTTTTAAGTGCCAGTGAACATATATAAAAATATATGTATTACTGATTTTCTTTTTCAAAGATATATGACAGAATCCTTCAAAAAACCCCTTTCTCATTAAAAAAATAATGAACTCTCCAAGAACAAAGATACTGTCTGTGGCATAGAAAAGCTATGGAACAAAGAACCCAACCCCCATTTTAACTCAGCGGCCAGGCTTGGGCAAGTTGCCCAATGAACAAGAGCTGAAATTGCCGCACGACTCTTTTCTTTGACCACAGAGTTTGTGACCCTGGCAGCTGTCTGCTGCCCAACGCAGATGGGACCTTCTCCCTGGTGCTCCTTCTTTTTCTCTTCCTCACTCTCCATCCCAATTGAAAACTTCAAACCTTTTTGGAAGTAGTCCCTGTGGCTTGTCTGGTGAGTGATCTTCATCTTCAAGCTCACCAGGTGAGTGGGTGTGAGTGGCCGATTCTTCAAGGGTGAGCACAGTGTACCAACCATATCAACTCTGTAGAGCAGAGTGCATGCAAAATGAGACTTCTGTCAATTACACTGGCTGGAACAACAGTGGCCAAAAGAAAAAATATCCCCCTTTCATCTGTGGGAGACAAAGCCAAGCTAAAATCTCCTTTGCTCACTGAAACCCCAATGCAAAAACAGTAGACCTAAATCCTTGTTTAGGCCATTTTTCCTTAGTCTTCCCATTTGTAAATTCGGAGTAATCCAGTTGTTGCTGCTTTTAATTACGCTGCCGTTTCATTGACTTTTTGGCTTTCACAAATGAAAAACATATATTCATAAAGACAAGTGTCACTATCAGGAAATCCATAAAGATGAAAAACTTGATAGCCAGAGAAATGGAAAGGAGAGCATCTAGTATTTACAAGGAGAGGTATTAGAATGATATAATTGAATCCATGTACCAGAAAAGATGAGAATCATTTCAAAACAGATGTAAAGGAACTATTAAAAGTTAACCTAGTTTAAATGAAAAAAGTGGTGGATTTTTTTTCTCTTTAAAACAGCTAAAAGTGATCCTGTGAGCCTACATAAGCCAAATGGTGTCATAACAAAGAAAACAGAATTTTTCTATCCTACCCTAGAAAGAGAACCTGTCAGCTTTAGATTTGTCCAGCAGTCTTGGATTGGTATAACCTCCCTCTTAGGTTCCCATCTCCCTTGTTATTTAAAGAAGCTGTTTTGCAAGTTTATTTGGCTATTAATATCAACAGAAATTAGGGGAGGAAACCCATGTAGATCATATCATCATGTCACTCAGAAACTATCTTCTCAACAACAAGTAGAGTGAACCAACTGAAATGGGCAGCTTGGTGACTGGCCCCTAATTTCTTGTTTAGCAGATGAATTTAAGAGCTAAGTGAGGAGGCCGTGGCCAAGATGAGAAAGTAAGTGGACATTCCCCTGTACTTGCGACTGGGGGACAAAATCAACAGAACAGAGGTGTGCCAAAGGACTATATGGAACCAGTGTCCCAGGAACACACCAAGTTCATGAGTGGCAGCTCACTGGAGCCACACCAACCAAACCTTTCCAAAGGAGGCCATGGTTCTGCAGTCTCAATGTTTCAGCTTCCTCTGGCTGAGAGGCAGCAACAAAGGTGGGGAGTCTGAGTGAGTATGACCAATGTCAGAGTCCATAATCAGCAGCGAGGAGTAAACTCACCAGATGGTGCCCATCTGGCTTTAGACACTGCTTCTGAAGACTTTAATTTAGTAGTCAGTCTTCTCTTGGTTTCTTCTCTCTTCTTCTCATGACTTCTGCAGGTGGAAATGCTGGGTGGCAAGGAGAGCATCTACAGGGTTTCTGGTTCTAGTGCCTTCATTCTTCCCACCTTGGTAATTGAGTTTTCTCTTCAACCTGATCTAGATAACCCCTGTAGCTGCTCTGAAGGAGGAAGTGGGCATTTCTCCATTTGGTGGGAAGGTGTCATCTCTGGGAGACAAGGGCAAGATGCCCAGCTTGTTCAGTCCTGTTGATGCCTTCTTGCCAGTTTGTCTAAGGGCTCCAGAGATCTGATAGTTGATGAGAGACATTTGGTAAAAAATCATTGAGCCTACTGGCATCAAGAGATAGACATCAAGACTGCTGGCTTGCTAGCCTTCTTGGTGGTGGGAGTTCTTAGCAGAGAGTCTGTGAATGTGCCCAAGGAAGTGGACAAGCTCACCACCATAGCTGTAATGCAGTCTGGTGAAGTTCAGGGCCACAAAACACTGAAGGGAGGGTGGACTATGCTTGCGGCTGCATGGAGTCAGGCAGAAAACATTCAGGTCTTTTAAAGGTAGAGGAAAATAAAGATCAAATCTTCAGTGTCCTAAGCAGGAGAACAGTCAAGCCACCACTTCCTTTTTCTCTGACTCCAGCCCCAATCTCCTCCCTGGGCCACAAAAGGGAAAGCAGACCTGGATCTGAACGGGACCTTACAAAAGGTCAGATTTCCCTCTCCCTCTTGCTGGTCTGATTCTTCAGTGGAAGTGGCCAAGTTTTGGCTAAAGAGAACATTCAGTTCAAAGCTATTAGAAAAGCTATTGAAAGTCAATTTGAGGGTGGAGCCAGAGAATGAGAGAGAAAAGGGACTGATGGGGGGAGGCAGACAAGTTTTCAAACAAGAAGCACATTTTTCAGTACCATGAACTGCGCTGCAGTTGAGCAGTCTAGTCCTCAGGGGCCAAGGCTGTGGGCAGGTACTGGTGATCCATCTGTCCTCTTTTAAATCTGCCCCCCATCCACCTCAGCTTTGGGGTAACCCTTCCCTCTAATGGCAATAGGCATTGCCAGAAAATAAGTTCTCCCAGGGAGAGAGGGTTTGGAGAAAAAAGCAGTGATTCCCCATGGGCTTGCAATTTTCACTTTATTCTAGTTACTGTTGGCCTCTTCGGGGATTTCTGTTTGTTTTTATATTTTTTAAGAAGGAAAAACCTTAGCAAGTGTTTTGTTTGTTTCTGTTTGTTTGTTTATCTTTTGTTTTCCCGGATACTCTTAGCTCTCTAAACTTCACGTGGCATTAGGTGAGTAAACGTTTGTGTGGCTGGCATACAGCGCAGTGCTATAAACAAGCACAACCTGACACTATGCCACATGAGGATCATCACAGATTTAAAGAAACACAACAGCATTCAAAACACAGATAAGAGCCACGGCAGGGAGCAGAGTCTGAAAGCGCCATGGGAGAGTCAGATAGGGAGGGAAAGAAAAGAAAGGAGGAAAAGAGAAAAAAAGCCCAGCAAGTAGAACTCAGGAACATCATGACAGACTGTATATCAATAGAGGAAATTCCCCAAGGCACTGCAGAGAAGTAGTGCAGAGTTAAAACAGGCAGAAGATATCTGAAAAAGGGAGTGGGGTGGGGTGAGAAAATGGGGGCTTTCAAAGCTTCACTGCGTGTGAAAATAGATGGGCTTGACTTTCCCGGAAAGGATCTTGGGCACTTGCACAGAGATGATCTCTGCCATCATTTCTGGAAAGTCCACGCTCACCATGTGGGACTTGATTAGCAGGTCAAAAGTGAACTGATGCAGCTCTCGTGCAATCTGCAGGGGACAATAAGAGAGGGAGAAAACAGGGTTGACAAGGAGCTGGCTTCTTGTTAGGGTCTCCCCCACAATCTTTTATTTCCTCCTCTTTCCCTACATGTCCTTGGGCCTCCCTCTGTGTGTGTGTGTGTGTGTGTGTGTACATGCCCATGTACGTGTGTGTACACACATGCGCACTAAATTGTCTCCAGGGAGTCACTGAGGACTCGCAAGAGATCTCTTATACCATTGCAAGCTCTCTGACTCAGGACTGGGTGTTCCTTTTCCCCAGCACAGACACACACAGACAGACAGACACACACACACACACACACATTCACACTCTCTCTCTCTCACACACACAAACACACACATATGCACATGAGTCGAGGAAGAGGAGGAAAACATCCAGGTCTGTTTTGTCTGTCTAGAGAACTTATCTACTCTAAGCCCCTTCTCTGAGTCCCAACTGCTCTGTTCTCAACTCCTCCACCTCTTTCACAACATCCAGCTGGGACACTGTGACCTGTGTTCCTTTCTTCTTCATTGCATTTTCTTCCTGGACCACACTCAAAGCCAGAGGGAAATGGAAGCACCTCCCAACAGGTGGTGCCAGACCCTAGAAGAGCATATTATCACTTGGCTGTATCAGGCTGCTCTCCCTGACAAAGCACCCTCCATCATTTGCTTACAGGCTGCACAGAGTCCAGGAGCTTGGTGAGCTGGTAGAAGCGCCTTGAGCAGGATGTGGGATTTTTTCTCTTGCATGCAATGATACGATCAAGTTCCTTGATGTAGTTCATTCGAAGTTCATCAAAGAATTTTTGATTTTTCAGCCCATCCACCGGAACTGATGGGGGATGAAGACAGAATGGGGAGGGGAAGCATGCCCACGAAGGAGCATTAGACAAAGCACCAAGTTTTCTGACCACAAACTTGACCCCCACCCCCATAGGGAGGGAGACATCTACTTAGTTTCTTGTCACTTGAGGTCTATATGCCTGGGGCCTTTAGGAAGTCTGCCAGGCAGGTCTTAGGGAAAAGGCTAGCTGGACCCAGTCTGTAGGGCATCAAGTAAAAATTACTGAGCTTTTCCTTTCTCTAGTCTTATCATCTACACATTTCTTAGGACCTATGGTTTTACATTGTCCACAGTCCAGCTCTGAATTAGACAATTAAAACACGTGGCCTTGAATATCTCCTTTCTCCCTCATAGAGACTAAGACAGCACTCTGCTTGGAAGAGATATTAAAGAAATATTCCTTGGTTGCCAAATAAGCCTTGTCTGAGTTGCTTAAAACTTCTCTTTTTGGCAGAAGAGGAAGTTCCTTCCAGGAGGCAATCTCGTCTGCCCTCCGAGAAGTATAAGGTGGTCCCTGCCTGTTTCTATGGTAGAAGCTATGGAAAAATTCAGAGACATGCTAAAGCCAGCCAAAAAGGCCTTGTCCCAGAGAGAGATTGGGGGTAGATGGGGATCTAATGGAGGCTGAATTCTAGCAAAGTAATTGATCTCTAGCCATGAAATTCATCCTTGTTAGGAAAAAGGATGCTAAGGGACAGTGGAGGAGGGAGAGTGAAAGAAGAAGGGAAATGTTCAGGAGCTGGCTTCTTCCCGATAATCCTTTAATGAAAAAAGCAGCTCCCTTCTGATCCCCTATGCCCCAGGGGCATTCCCTGCCCTTTCAGGCACTTACTAATGCTAAAGAGCAGCAATGCCTTCATGCACAGAAATTCCTGGGGGGTGATTTGGAGCCATCCAAATTCTTGAGAGAGGTGCCTCATTCGGACACACTGGCTGTACATCCGGGACTTGTGCATGCGGTACCTGGGAAGGAAACACAGAGAAAAGAGGTGAGTAAGGAAAGGCTTACAATAAACCCAGACAAAAAGTGTCTGTGGTTGCCCTCCCCTTTCCAGGTTCTCCAAGAAGAGCTTGCTGTTTCTCTTGGTGGTGCTTCAGTGACAAGGAACAAGGTTGTTGTTTTTTTCCAAAATCTTGATATCCTGATAACTACTCATCTTCCCTGGCCAGGATATGGGGTAGCACATGGAATTTCCAGGTCCCTGTGCCCCTCCTATTTCCTGAGACAGGGACAGGAAAGCCTAACCAAATGAATACAATGGGCCCCGCACGTGGTCTCCCTGACTACAATTCTAATATCTCAGCTGCAGCTAGAGCCAGAACCTGCCTCCCAGACATTCACACTTGGAGGATTTCTAAAAGACAGGTCTTGGAAATCAACTCCTATTATAAAGACACCAGGATTCCCAAGTGACCACACTTCCCATACTAGAAATTTAATCATTTCTTTAAAAACTCCCATAAAAGGAGATTACCCATTGTCCTTTTAAATGAGTTCCAATGCTTATCAAAATCAGCCAGAAAATATTTCTGAATGTCCTATCTAAATGTCCCCTGCTGAAGGGGAGCCTGCTCCCTCATATACTGGCTGTTCCTTACCACAGTTTGGAAGTTATAAACACGTGTGAGCTGCTTTTATTATAGTGACTTGTGAACAGATCATCACATTATCACCTATAAATTATATAGAGAAGTGGCCAAGGCTTGGACAGCTTCTCTTGGGGAGCAACCTCTCTGTTCCATGACTGGCTGTGACAAGCCTGTAAGAGAAGATACAGCATCCTCCTGCTAGCAGATCTTCCTGATTTTCAGCACTTCAGAAATTGTGTGTGTGTGTGTGTGTGTGTGTGTGTGTGTGTGTGTGTGAGAGAGAGAGAGAGAGAGAGAGAGAGAGAGATTGATTTTATATCTTGTGGAGAAAGGGAAGGGAATTTGACACTCACTTAAGTGGTGAGGTAAAAGACCTCCCAGATTGTGCCTGAAGCCTGTGGTTTGACATTTTGGTCCCCAAACCACTAGCCTGTTTCACAGGCTGAGCAGACCTGGTACTGGCTGGGTGGAAGCTCAGCCTCCTATCTCAGAGAGATCTTGGTTGGCCTGGAGAAAGAGGGAAAGGAAGGGGCAGATAGTGTAGAAGTATTCAATGCAGGCTGGAACCCAACTGGAAAAAGGAAGCATTTAGATAGTAACACAAATCAATTGATCAGAACAGTGCTGCTCCAAGCTCTTTTACCCTAGAGAATTTTTGAATAAGATTTTCTGAGCCTTGGGGCGTGGCCTTGCTCTGGTCGCTACTATGCTTCCAAGCTTCTGTTGATGATAACACTGCAGTATTTTTACCGTTGAATTTGTGATCCTGATATGAAGGATTGCTGTAATACTGCTACAGACCCCAGGAACAAGAAGGTGGGGAAAGGAGGGGAGAAAGGCAAGGGGAGGAATTCAAAGGGGAAAGGAATAAGACCTGAGGAGAAAGGGCAAATAGAATAGGGAACAGCTAAAGGAAAGAAAGGGATAGAGAGTGGAGGGTAGAAAACAAGGGGCAGGAATGGAATTCAGGAGGTGAGTAGAAGTAGGTGGGATTAAAAGAGAATGGAGAAGTGGGGAGATGAAATTGAAAAAAAAATGATGGAGCACAGTGCCTGGCACATACTAATTGCTCAAAAAATGATATGTTGGGGAAGGTGCCATTATGATACTATTCGCTATTCTACAGGTGAGGAGACTAAGGTTCAGAGAAGTTCAGTAATTTACCCAAGGTTGCACAGCTAGAGTTCAGGCCTGTTACCCTCATAAACTGTGTTCTCCACAAAGAGGGCAGGAGAAGAGAAGAAAGCAGGGTTGATGACAGGGTTTGGTGTCAGAGAGATCAGCAAATGGGTTGGCCCAGAATCCCTGTCTCTTTCTTTGGGCATCAGTTTCCCCAGTGGTACCTTGAAGAAGCTAGCAGCAATTGCTGGCTTTCCACTGGAGAGGTACTGCCCCCTTAGTGGGTGTTAGAAATGTGTGCGGACAATTTGGGCTGTCACAGTGACTAGGATCCTATTTGGTATTTAGTGGGCATGTACCAGGGATGTTAAACATATTCCAAAATGCAGGAATGTGCTACACAATGAAAAACTATTCCTCAGAAAATGTCAACAGCATCCCTATTGAGAAACATTGGTTTAGATGATTCTAGGGACTCTAATAGCTCTAACATGGTGGGTTCCCATAAGAAGAAGAGGGCCTGCTGTTTCAGGAGCCCTGGGGTTTGATATAGGACCCTGACTCTATGGGGAATCCTGTGGTACCTTTTGATGAGGTACATGGAAGTGGATCAGACAGTTGAGGTAGCGTGCCACATATTTACACAGAGGTGGAAAAAGAAATGAAGTTTTAGAAAATAGCCAATTATCACCTTGCAAAGGTTCAAAGGTGTTCGGGCTCTGGATGGGGAGGGCAGTGCAGGTGCCCAGTAGTTGATTTAATCACTGGAGGGCAGCAAGAGGGTGGGCTGAGAAATGAACAGGAAGAAGGCTTTTTAAGGCCTGCCCCAGAAGATGGCATCATAGGTAACTCTTTGGAGATCTGGAAACCACAAAGCAGGTTGTGCCAAAGGCTCAATGGTTATTCTTAGCTTCTGGCTACCAGGGCTGGCTGGGTTGGAAGAGGGCAGCTGGGGACGCTTATTTTCCCCCATATGGCACTGCTGTACTGGAAGGGACTACTGGCCTGTAGATTTTATTTTAAGGCTCTTCTGGGTTAGAGGGCTGGAGGGGAGGGAAGGTCAATTCTTTCCTAACCAAAGGGATTCTCTGTGGTGAGACTAGCTCAAAGTCCTTGGGAAGATTTTTCTGGCCAGCTCCATTCACAATGCCACAAGGGACCTCAAACAGCAGACACAGAAACGATTATCACTATTAGGGAAAGAGAGTATTGGAAAGGTACTTCTTTTTTATTTCTTGCCCATTATGGGCCAGACATTTCACATCCATTAGCTCCTATTTTAGTTGTCATAACAAACCATTAAAGAAAGTTTTATTTTATTAACAGATGAGGAAACTGCGGATCAGGGAAGTTAAGGGTCTTGCCCAAAGACAATGATGTAAGAAATAACAGAATAAAAGTTTCAGCTGAGAAAAGTATAATTCTAAAATCTGAGCTCTTGGCCAAATTCATGAAGGGTAAATAGAGCTGGTGGCAGGGCAAGCATTAATTACACCTGTTTTTAAGAGAAGGGAAGTGGCTGGGCCAAGGTCACATGGTCAGAAAATGGTAGAGATGCTCCTCCTTATCACTTATCATCAGGAGGCAGTACTAGAGCTGGCAGTTACACAGCCATACTTTGAATTCTGTTGCCAACATGCACTAGCTGTTTGACATTGTTGGGTCAGTCACTTTATTTTGTTAAGCCTAATTTTCCCCATCCATTAAAAAAAAAGATTTTAAAGGGTCAAGTTATCATGAGAGCTCAATGAGAAAGGATTAGGAAAATATCTAGTATGGTCCTGGCACAAAGGAATTTCTCAGCAAATGGTGACTGGCAGTAGCTTCCAGTGGTAGCAAAGGGGCCAAAGGAACTTCAACCCTCACAACCAGAGTTTCTCTGTTCACTCCCTGTTCTGCTTAGAGTGAAGGAAAAGGACCCTGACATGAGGGTCTGAGATAAACTAAAAGCAGGTCAGAAGCACTGCCAAATTACTAGGATTGGGTCTTGATTGTGAAAAGTGATGGCCTTCCCCCCTTTCAGCTGGGCAAAGCCACCTAGACTGAGCAGGCTGGCTGGGCCTCTACTGCCTCTACTGCCTCACCTGAAGGTCAAATGAGCTAACTCTCACCATTAATTCCATTACCATCGTCACCACTAACCAGGTCTATGTCTATGTGAGTTCTGGGCCCACAAGCACTTACTCATTGAAAACCAGATCAGGGGCGAAGTAGAGCATCCTGGAGTTGACATTGGTGAAGGACCGCCAGCCCATAGCAAACACCATAAGCCCCATCCAGGAGTACTGAATGACTGCCATCTGGTCGTCCACGTGCAAGTTGCGAAAGCCTGGAGATAGGGTAGAGGCAGTGATCAGACTGAGCACTGATGGCCTGAGTGAAGTCTGGGACTCTGCTGGGTTTAGGAATTTCTGGCATATGGGCTGCCCCCGAGGAGCCCCAGGGACCATCAATGCTGGGGAGCAGGAGGAGAAAAAACTATATGGCAGGGATAACGCTCCTTGTGCTGCCTGCTTCACTGAGCTCCTCAAAAGAAATGATGATGGAGGCAAAAAGTGCACTGTCCATTGGAAGAGAATAATAATTTAACTCTTACTGACTGCTTACATGTCAGCAAGCAATCATTTCTAAGCATGTTACTTACATTAATTCATTTAATCCTCACAACAATCCAACAAAGTGTATATTATTATTGTTCCCATTCTGTGAGTCAGTAAAAGTGGGTCAAAGAAGGGTTAAAGAACTTGTCCAAGATCATTAGGCTAATAATTGGCAGATCAAGTTCCAAAGCCAGTCTGAGTCCCAAGCCCATGCTCTTGATCTTCAGAAAGTCTCATTGCCTTTCCGAAGATGCAGTGTAATAACCATTTTTCCCACATGAACAGCACTTTTCACTTCACAAAGCTCTTTTCTAGCTATAATCTTGTTTGTACCTTCTAACAACCCTGGGAAAGGGATACTATTACGTATCAGCATATGGTGGAATGCCTTTGACAGCCATGCCTTCTCCATACCACCTTTAGGCTCTGTCTCTTTTCTCTGACCCTTTTCCTACCTCCCACTTCCTCTCCATTATTTTCCATTCAACAAGTACCTTGCCCTGCTAATTTTCTACTCTACTGCCATTCCTGTCTACTGCCATTATTATACAAACAGGCCCTTTATGACCTGCCTTCATAGACTAATTTCTTACCATTTGCCTTCTCATAATGTAGGTCCTAGCTATTTTGAAAAATCCATAGTTTGCTGAACACACACACACACATATCATGCCTCTAAATCTCTGCTATCTCTGCATAGGCAGTTGCCTTTCCCTAGAATGCATTCTTCCCTCCCCAAGCTTTCCATCTGATAAACACCTACTTATCTTTCAAGTCTTCACTGAAAGGATACCTCCTCTGTGAAACCTATTCCAACTCATCCAAACAGAAGATCTAGTGATTCTTCTTTTACCATTTTACTGAATCTAAAGTAGCCCCATCCAATTACAGCACTCATTACACTGTACTGGAATTTATTTATGCACATAACTGTCTCCTTCATAAGATTTAGAGCTTCTTGAATACAGGGACCATTCCCTTCTTAATCATCTTTTCCTCCCTAGTATATAACATAGTTCAGATATTTGAGTATGCATTTGAGAAATATTAATTAAATGGACTAAGGACCCTCATTTTTTTTCATTTTATAAAATGAGAACTATAAATGATCTCCAAATTACCTCCCTTAAGCTCAGAGAACAGAAGCTCCCAGATGCTGCCTCCATAATACTACATAGGTAGAACAGATATGGCTATGCTCTCCTGGAGGTTTCCAAATAGTTGGATACTTAAAGCATCACCTCAGAGCTCATCCCCTACCAGTACCCCATTCATCTTCTCCCTAACAGATCCAGAATTATCTGAAATTTTGTTTTGCCTACCTCATTAGGAATGCTTACATGAATCTAGATAATGCCTTCAACTTTCCTGATGATGACCTCATTAAACCCTCACAATTACCCTAGAGTGTGGGCAATGTGACACTTATTTTGCCAACAAGGAATCTGAGGGCCAGAGAAGTTAATCGACTTCCCCAAGGTCATACAGTCTGTATATGGCTGAAATGGGACTAGAACCCAAGTGTTCTAATTCTCTTCTTCAGTGCTTTTCCCATACTACCGCTGAACAACACAGCTCGAGAACTACCAAGGTCACGAGTTTTCCTTAGCCATAGGCTCAGGTCTGAAATCTAGACTATCTAGACACATTGTTCTGTTTGGTTGGTCCTTGCCATGCACGCCCTATTTCCTTTTTTTTTTCCCTTTAGGTCCCAATCCCTATTAGACATCAGGGATGCTAAACTTCCTCACATCACCACCCTTGACTGCAGCCTTAGCTCCCAGGCATGTGCCTCCCATCTTCATGGGTAGTCATATGCTAACAAACTAGCTGGAGCCTCATACCCCAGAGTATTTCCTGCCTGAAGCCATTCTGTACCACAGAATGCCTGGGACTGACTTTCCGGTAGAAGACAAAAAGCCAGGATCAAGCATGGAACATCCAAGAATCTCTTTGGGAGGGGGTCCGGGAGCTTGAACCCTGAATCCCTGGGGTGGGAGGCATTGAGAATCAAGGAAAGCCTTGGTTGGTGAGTGTGTGAATATGAGGGTGTATGGGGGGTGGGAATGAGGATTAAACCGTACAAGTACCAAGGAAGCTGTCAATACTGATGATTTTTCCCCCTCCCTGAGATGCCAGACAACTAACAAAGAGGAGAAAAAAAGGAAAGCTTAGTTTGGCTCCAATACTAATGAAACGATCGTTAGAATTGCTTAGAACTCAAGCCTAATTACTGTGTACACATCAGCAGCATAGTGGGCTAGTTTTCCAATGGGTCTAATCTGATTACAATACCTAACTCTGATCTGTAATGCCCAGCCTTTGAAGCAGCCTGCTCAGATAGTTATGGCTATCAAGGGGTGACTTAAGGAAACAGTAGCTCCGGCTTATAGGTTTCCTTCATCATACATTCATTCAACATCTATTTGACACTGCATTAGGCTGTTTTGGAGAAAAAGAGAGAAGTCCTCTTCAGGTTTTGAAACACACCAAACAGGTTAGGGAGCAGAGGCTAACCTGAGACTCTCTTTTCTCACTAGAATCCAGTCAACATCACTTCTTAGCAATCTTCAGTGAAACTTATAGTCTCATGTCTAGTCTGGAAGAACATGCCCAAACAAAGGTCATTTAGGAAATCTTTGCTGCTTTATTGCACCTGACAGCCAAAGTCTTCAAAGAAGACAATTTATCTTTGGGACCCATGAATGAGCTTCTAGTCAAAGCTGGTGGCAGCTTAAAATGATTTTAGTGGTTTAGCACTCAAGCTTTATTACAATAACCCACCATTTACAGAGCTTCTTCTATGTTTCAGCTATTGTACTAGATGCTCTTTACACATAATTTCTATGTTGACAACAATCTGCAAGGTAGCAATTGTTCTCTACAAATGAGGAAACAGAAGTACGTGCAGACATGTGATTTGCTTACTAGTGTATAACTAAGATTCTAAGCCAGATACATCTGGTTATAAATATACTGTGTACATACATCTACTCGCCCTCCCTCAATAGTTATCATATTAATGTACCAGGTGCTATACTAGGCAATTTACATATATCATCAATATCACAGAAAACTTCACAACAAAATTTATCTGAGTAGGTACCTATTCTTTTAAATGACTCAGGGTCAGAGATCATTTTCTTGCACAAGCTAGGTGGTGAACTGATATTAACTTGCAGACTTGTTAATGTAAGGAAATGGCTTCCCACCCTGGAGGTTAGGTTGAGGAAATCCAGTGACTCCCAGTTATACAAATTCTGCCATAATGATTTGCACTAGGTTATTGTTAAGACTATCAAATTAGAAATCAGAGGGTGTGAGCCCAAGCTCTAGCTGCATTTGTTAAGTGACCAAATAGAACAAATTAAGTAACCTCTCTGAATCTTGTCATTTGAAATGGGAGTAAAAGTCCCTGTGATTCACAGGATTGCTATGGGAATTAAGTGGAATCATACATAAGCAAAGGTTCCGTATCTATAAAATGGGACAATTAAGGTGTCTGGCAACTGCTTGGAAAGATTAAACTGAATATTTGTTAGACACATGACATCAAGACACCCAGCTGAATAAGTGATAAGACTTAAAGCAACTTTTTCTTTTCTTTTTTTTTTTGTGTGTGTCTTTTTCTTCCCTGTGTGAACTCTGTTTTTGGCACAGTGCATATGCAGCCAGAGTTCTTGGGCCTTCTTCCCAGCGATCTTCTTGGCTAGTCAACCTCAGCTTTCCAAGCTAAGATGGTGTTAGGGATAAACTGGTGGCTATAACTGGGCCTTGTGAGTTGGAAAGACAAAAGGGGGCTTGACAGTCAGCATGCAATGTCTTCCAAAGCAGCAAGTCCACATTATGACCCAACTGGCCTTTGATAAGGCCTTGGTCCCTCACTGTAAAGCCCAAAGCTAGAGAACTACATGGGTGCTACACAGACTATGGGTAGAGTTGGATGAGGAGGGGATTTGGAGTTAGTAGGGGATCTGGGCTCAAGTTCTGGCCCTGCTACCTTCTGAATGTGGAACTGTAGGGCAAGCACATCACCTCTCAGACCTTCAGTGTCTTTATCTATAAAATACAGAAAAGAATCCCTACTTTGCAGTATTCTCATGAGGATAAAATCAGGTAATACACATGAAACTGCTCTGCTCACTATAAATTCCCATCTGATTGGCAGTTGCTGTTAAATGGCAGGTTAATCTTTGACTCCACAAGAAGAGGTATGGTTGTTGATGTTTCAAAAGAATATTTCAATCATGGAAGTTTAAGATTAAGAGAATCCTTAAACAGTTTATGCTTCACTTGTTTCCAAAGTGTGTTCCCTGGAGCCCCAAGATTCTCTAGGGGTAGCAAGGGAGAGGCATTGGCTTTAAGTCAACCAGCTCCACTTGGATCTGTGTACCATGTTTTTGAGAAATAAAGTGTTTGGTTGCTAAAGGAATGTTTGTGAATCGTTGGATAGAGGATCTCTGGGGCTTCCTTAAGCTCTAATATTTTAATAATCAGACCTTTCCAAACAATATATGGCCAAGGGAGGAAGTGAGTTAGTTCCCCATCACTGGAGGTATCCATGCAGAAGTTAGACAAACACTTCATATTTCTTTCACTGTCGCCTAATATTTCCTTACATTATGATGATCCCAAGGTACTTTATTTATATTATTTATTTTTTATTTTTTTCTTTTTTGGTTGCACCATGTGTCTTGTGGGATCTTAGTTGTCTGACCAGGAATTGAACCCGTGCCCTCAGCAGTGAAAGCACAGAGTCCTAACCACTGGACTGCCAGGAAATACCCTAAGGTACTTTAAAAACTATCAAGAGTTCCTTGAAGTAAAATTGGAAAACCATAAATTTAGTTCAGACCACACGTTATGCAGACAGAAAAAGAAACCCAGAAAGGGAAGGGATCACATAATGAGTTACCAGCAGAGTTAAGACTACAACCTAAGTGTTCTGACTCCCAACCCCATGTTTCTTCTACCATACTGTATTATAAGAGTTCCCATGGTATGGGTCCTAAGTAATATTGAAGACAGAATATCAGTTAGGCTTAAGATTACCTTTGGGGTGAACCTGTGTGTGTACATGTAGAAAAGTATCTTAAGGCATATAAGGGTATGTCTACGTGATCCATGATTATGGGGGCATTTGCTGACTAAATCTGTGGATTGAACATAGAAACATGGTTGCTGTGTGCTGTCTTGAGTCATATGGGATACTCAATAATGCCGCTCTTCTCTTTGATTTCTGAGTTTCCTTATTTTTAATGTGGGGATTTTTACCAGTCTCTCCTCTCACAAGGTTATGGTGAGGATTGCATGAGTTAATGGACGGGAAAGGAACAGACATGGTACATGGCCCAAAGGAGCATTCACTAAATACGATCTGCGGTATCCCATGTCCCCACTTTCCTTACCAGGCAAGGCCTTGGCCCACTTGACCACGTGTACAAGCTGTCTTTCACCCAGTTCATTGAGGCTAGAGAGCAAGGCTGCAAAGGAGTCAGGCTGGTTGTTGTCATGTCCAGCACACACCACACCTGGCTCAATGGCTTCCAGGACATTCAGAAAGATGGGCTGACACTCATAGCCTTCAATATGTGACACTGTCAGCTTCTGGGCTGGCTCCTCAGTTGGGCTGGTGGCACTGGAAGCCTCCCCTTCCTCTTGTAGTTTCAGATTCCCAAGTTTCTTCAGCTTTCGGGCTGAAAGAAGGGAAACTTGGATTTATTATCAGTGGCCAAAAACACACAACACAACTACCCTGTTAGAAAAGCTGCTTGAGCTAAGAAAACAAGCATGTTCATTCTCCCTGGTCATAGACTTTAAACTCCTTAAGGACAAATGCTCAGTTTAAGGTTGATTGAATGATTCATCATTCTAAATTCCTACTAAACTCAAACTTTCATATATTGCTTTCTCCCCGATCCTCTTGCCAGACCAACTTAGTATATTCTTGCATTGGGCTTTGCCTAAATGCAGTCTTCAGTATTCATACCTTGGACCTTCAATTAAATAATTTACTAATATATTCATGATTCACTCATTCATTCACTCAACAGACATCCATCGTTAGGCCTTTGCTTTTGGGTGACGAAAAGAAATAGGCCCTAACCCAGTTTGGGAGAGGAGAAATAAATGCCCACTAACAATTTTAATAATTAGAAAATGTCAAACTGGTGAATGTTACAACAGGGGTACTGACAAAAGAGGAAGACAACAATCTCTCTGTATAGGTGGCGTCAGGAAATGTTATGGTAACATTTGACCTGGACCTTGAAGAATAGTGAGGATTTCACCAGGCAGAGAGGGATGGAAAGGGCATAAACAAAAGCACTGAGTGTTTAGGGGGAAAAGAGATGAGCGTGGCTGGAGTGTATACTGTATGTGTGGGGAGAATGGCTGTTTATGAGGTTGAAAACAAAAGTGGAGTCTGACTTTAAAGGAGCATGTATATCATATTAAGAAATTTGGGCTTTATCACACAGGTGATAGACAAATATAGAATGTTTTAAATCAAGGGAATGCTATAGTTGTGTCTAGGTCTAGCATGTCTAGCAGATTGCTAGGGAAGAAGACTAGAAAGGCAGATCTGTTGAAGAAGAACTAGACTTGTTCTGTCATCCCACTCTGGGGTCAATTAACAGGAATTTTCTGGTGTTGCAGCATTTCTCACTTCAATTATAACAGCCCCAGGTATTGTCAGACATTTGCACTCGTAGTTGAACATACACTGCAACACATGTATTGATTTTCCTCTTTAGTAAAGGGGAGAGGGGGAAGCTGAAGTCTGAAAGCCCCAATTGTATCGAAGAAATAACAGAATGTCCCTACCTTTACAATCTGCCTGTAAAATGGGAACCATGTCAGGAAGCATCCATTAAAAAGGATGATAGAAATAACATTATTTAAGAAAATAATCTGAAACTCAAACCTTAAGAACCATCCTCCCCCCATGTTCTCATACACACAATTTAGAGGTCCTTGAGCATCCTGATATTTATTTTGCGCTATTTTCCTTAGCATTTATATTGGCATAAATATAAATAATTAAAAGATCATAACTCTGAGGTCTAGCATAGGCAGTTGCACTGGGAAAGACCATAAACCACTTTATCTCTAATCCCTTTAAAATAATAATAATAATAATAAATTTTAAAATGTATAAAACAAAGAAAGAAGCCGATTGCTCAATTTTAATGGATAAATACAACAAAGCCTGTTGCTGATCTGTTTCTGGCTCCTGCAGAAAAAGATACTTATCTGGAACTGACTTTAAGCTCTAATTAGAAAAATAAGTCTTACAACGCAAACTCCAATCATAGTGAAACTCAGTAAATCAATGAAAGAATGAGTCACATGTCTGGATCAACAACCAGGGAAGAGGAGGAAAAACAGAGGGGTTGGTGGTGTAAGAGGAGCACAGAGAAGAACTCAGGGTAAAATAACAAGGAAGCCTGGAAAATCAACACAGAGTTCAAGATGACCTTGTCCAACAATCATTTCTGCAAGGCTTGGGCACAGTCAGTAATAAGGAGATATGCACACCCACTGTCAACTCCCACCTCCCATCAAAGGCACAAGCTAGAAGGTATGGGCAGGGCTAAGCTCATCTTGTCCCAGAGCTAGAGGACTGGCCCCCACAATATCTTGTCATCTGGTGAGCCCACTGCTGACATGGGTTCATGTAGACAGTTCCACAGACTGGCAGTGCCTTCTGGGTCTGCTCCCCTGGTACAGTTTCTAGAGGTAGACACTCTCTTCCCCATCACTGGCACTTTCTGACCTTGAGCTCAGAAGTTGCCAGGACATGCAGTCCCCCTTTCAGCCTGGAAGAAGACAGAGATATAATTAGCCCTATGCCTGAGGGAACTAAGAGATATAATGGTAATTATTTTTTGTGAGCCTTTTATATATTTCACTTCATGAACATATTATATCATTTAATTCCACAATGATCCTAGGAGGTGAGGAATATTTCCTATCTCTGTTTTGCAAGTGAGTAAACTGAGGTAACACAGCTGTCAAGAAACAGAACCTAAAAATCTTAACTTAGTCTGACTACAAAGCCAATTTTCTTTCTGCTGTATCATACTGCCTCCCCTAGGAGTGTGAAGCCCTAAGCCCTACTTCTAGCCTAATAGAGTCAAGGAGTGGAGCTGGGGTTTTATCCTCCCTGCCTTCCACCCTCACCCTTGACTCTAAACTTCAGTAACTAGCATCAAATCCAGAAAGGAAAAGGCAGGAAGCTATGAGACTCCTCTAGTCATGTGCCCAGAGTAGAAATAGGTTTGGGGAACTAGAGTGGCTTAGAGATTCATAGCATGACAAAATAGGAAAGGTCCTTAGAACTCATCACATCCAGGGGGTTCACAGAATCAATATACCTTCAGTGTCTACACAGGTAATACTGTGTGTGTGTGTGCGTGTGCACACTTATAGGAGAATGGTGGGAACTCTGGTGAACTGAAGTGAATGCTTTGCCGCCTTCCTGCCCCTGCAATGTATGTTCACATAACACAGACACATACATATGCTCTTAGAAGGCATTTATATAATATTTTAAAACTTTCCTAAAATTCATCTGTACCCCAAACCTGAATTCAGGCATTAGCCATTATTTCGGGACATCTGTTACTAATCCAATATTTCAAGTCAAGGATGCAGAGGCTGAGGCCAGAGTGAGCGAGGTCACCTAGTGGCAGAGCAGAGACTAGAACCAGGGCTCTTATTCTTACTTTAGAGTTCCCTGTGCCATATCAGCTCTCTTTTTGACTGTCATTTCTACTCTATCTCAGTACCTGCCTCTCTGAGCTCCTTGTAGATTTGCACTGTCCAACACAGCAGCCACTAGACACATATGGCTGCTTAAATTTAAATTAATTAAAACAATAAAATTAAAAATACAATTCTTTAGCCTCACTAGCCACAGTTCAAGTGCTCAAAAGCCACATGTGGCTTATGGCTGCTACACTGGACAGTACCGATATAGAACATATCTTTCATTTCACAAAGTTCTATGGAATAGTGTTGTGAATCTAGACTGTTCTCTGGGGCAGCTGTTCCATTTGTCATGCCCTACTCATGCTATTGATAAAAAAATAATAATCCAAATGAATTGCATATATATGAATCCACAGGCTTTTAAAAAGGTGGAAGGACAGATAAAGCAATTGGTGTTGGTGCAATCAGCGAGGTATGCTCTGTCACCTTAACTCTCCCACCAATGACTCAGATCTCAGTGGGGTGATGACTTGTGGTCCTAAGCAAACTCATTACAAGCAAGATCAATATGTGGGGAGAATCCATCAACATAAAATAAGTCCCCTTCTCTGCATAGTGCTAATGAAAACTTGGCTGGTATTTTCATATCCTCCTCCTCTAGACCTATATGGCATCTGCTCGAGAAAGAGCTGCATTCCCACTTGCCTCCAGGACCTGGGTAATGTGCTGTCCCTGCAGCCACAGTGGCCCAAGCTGCACCAGGTGTTCTGGCCTCTCTGCCTGAAGAGAGTGACTGTACTGAACATAATTGAAATCAGATTCCATTCATTCTGCCGGGGGATCCTCTGTTCTCTCTCTGCAGCAGAGGCCAGCATGTTGCTAGACGACTTGGAATGCTGGACAATGAGGCTTGCTAGTCTCAGCTGTTACTCAATGCCCAAGGCCTTGTTTTCATCCATGAAGGCCGCCCCCACACGCCGCCTTTCTCTTGCACCTGAGCCCCAGAGTCAGATCTAACTCTTTCATGTGAGGCTTGACAGGCCCCTGTGTTATGGCAGAGACCCATTGGTTTGCTCAAATTGAGTGGTGAAGCCAGGATAAATGGGACAGTAAAGGTGGATAGTTCTAATGGTGTGTGAGTTGCTTTGCATCTCTTCCCTGTCTTTCAATCGTAGGTCAAAGCAGTGACAAGAAAGGGACATTGGCAAGGCACATCCTTGCCTCTACCTGATCTTTAGGGGATTGGTGCCCTTGAAATGATGCCTGGATCATGCTGCCTGGATCCTATGGGGGATTTACTTTTCAGCCTAGTGGCATTAGACCTCTATGCAGGCTGTCTCTACAGCAATAGAGAAAGACTTTTCCAACCAGGTTCAATGGTACATCCCTCAGGAGAAGTAGATGTGATTACTCTGTAGCTTCTATAGCCACCATCCCAGCCTCATTCCTTGCTACCTCAAGATAGAGGTTTTCTCATCCATGGGCAGGAGACAGGCAAGGTGAGATGAAGTTTCCAAAGTCTTAGAAAGTTCAAGTGCTGTTGTAAAAGGATTAGGCAGATGTAATTAAGGGACAGATTAAGCCTTAAAAGGGACTGGGCTCTTTCTGGAAAGATATTCATGGAACCAGAGGGATTCAACATAAGGAAGATTCTCTGTTTTAGGCTTTGAAAGTGGAGGGGTACACATGGCAAGGAATGAGGGCAGCCTCTGGGAGCTAAGAGCAGTCTCTGACGGACAGCCAGAAAGGAAACAGAAACCTTAATCCTACAACTGCAAGGAACTGAATCCTGTCATAATCACATGAGCTTGGAAGAGGACTGTGAGCTCTAGATTAGAATGAAGCCTGGCCAATAGTTTTTTTTCATCCTTGTGAGACACTAAGTGGAGAATCTAGTCATGCTGTGTCAGACTTCAGACTTACAGAACTGTGAGCTGATAAATGGGTACTAAATTTGAGGTAATTTGTTATACAGCAGTGGAAAACGAATATACTTTCCTTACAAAAGTGTGGTGTAGACAAGATAATAGGCTTTGGAATCAGAAGATCTTGGATTCAAACCCCAGCTCTGTCAATTACTAGCTTAATAACTTTGAGTCCATTGCTTAGCTTCTCTGAGATTCTGTTTCCTCCTTTGTAAAATGGGGATGTGGCCTCCCACTACTTAGGACACTTATGAGAACTAAGTGAGAGAGAATGCCTGGCACATAATGAGCCCTCCAAAATGATTTTCTTCATTCTCTATCCATTCCTAAAGAGTTGAGAGTGAATGGATTACAGAAGATCAAACTCAGACATGGGGAAGAAGGGACAGAAGGCTTAACAGAGAACCAGATATGGCAGAGAAGGGAAGGGAAGAGTGATACATTATGAAATGAAAAAAAAGTAACTGAGTTTCTTCAGCACATAACTGCCTATAAAACTGAATTCAGGTCTTAGAATTCTAAATGCTAACTAAACACAAAGGAACATTTGGTGCAGAGCTTCAAATTCTTTGTGAAACCAGACTAGGCTGTACTTATGTGAATGTTTGCAATTATGTGTGTGTGTGTGTGTGCAGGTGCTTATGTATTATAATGCTTAAATCTATGGGTCATGAACTGGAATATCTTCACTAGTTATGCAGATACTCAAATGATCTAAAAGAGCCTAGTGAACATAAGTAGGGTGGGCTGGGGAAAATGAAAGTGATTGATGCCCTGCCTAGGGGCAGTCTAAGTCTGTTTGTGCTGGACAAACAGAATTCTGCAAGTCAATTTTGGCCTGCGGAAGACTAATTTGTGGCCTCTGGCTTAAATCATGCCAACCATCTTTCCATCCACTAGGATTAGAGTCAGGGGATCTCACTGTACAACTTTAGGCTTAGATGCTCAGAGGAACACTGGAATAGGATCCAGGGGACTTCACTATATGATCCCCAGAACATCCTTTTCCTGCTTTTGCTTGTTTCTTGATATATGTATAAAGGTTAGTAGTTAACAGCAAATAATCTGGGGCCAGACTGTCTCAGTGTTAAGCCTGGCTCTACTGCTCACTAGTTGTGTGACTTTGGGCAAGATTTAGCCTCTCTGTACCTCAATTTCCTCATCTATAAATTATGGATAATATTAGCACTTAATTAATAAGGTTGTTAATGAGGAATACAGACATTTTGGTGGTATCTGAGAGTAGAAGGAAGATTTTAGACTACCAGAAGAGCCCTCCAAGACTGTACCATGGTGAAAAATTTCACTGAACCTAAGGAGGCAGAATGCAATGATGACATCAAAGATCTAAAATGTTATTCACAATAAAGGGCTTTTTATTTTTGGTGGTGGTATTCACAGTCTTATGGGATGTTTGACCTTGAACATATCCCTTGATTTCTCCTACACCTCAGTTTTCTCATCTGACCTGACTACTGCATAGGACTATTATTAGGAGAAAGTGAGATGATCTCAATGAAAGTACTCTGAATTATGTAAAAGTGTATACCAATGGACAGGCTATGACGTTTCCCAAGAATGAATCTCTAGGTAGAAAACATTCTGAAAAGCTATTTAGGGTGGTAACCTATAAGAAATACTGGCTTCCATCTTGGATTGAGAGCTCCAAAGGTTGAGAGCCAAACTGACAGGTTTAAGAATCCTAAGACAGGAACTGCTCACAGAGTTGTTGTAACTTTACCTAAGGGAATACATGTAAGGTGCTTACCACAGAGTAAATTCTGTGCGTCAATACATGATGCCTTTTACTCTTTCTTGCTAGTTGCTAAGCCCCACAGTGCTCCACGTCATTCCCTTTATCTCAAGCAGCTGAATTTGTCTCTGAAAAAGCTAACTGATGAAACATACAGAGTTTCCACAGGGATTTAAATAAATTAGGAGAGAGAATCAAATTAGAAGTTTCCCAAGACATCAATCTAGTACAGTAGTGGAGCCCCAAGGATTTTAAAGGGCACTGAGAGGAGGCAAAGTAGGCCTGAACATGTGGCTCCAATAACCCCTCCTTCTTTCAAAGCAGTGCTTTAGTCTGTATCTTTATTTAGGACTCTGCATCAGATTTGGTTTGAAGATTCCATTGCCAAAAAATGTTTAAAGGCCCCAGATCTTGTCTATTTCTTCCTTTCCCACTGAAACTAATCCCTATTATAGAGATGAGCAGACTGAAGGCCAAAGCTAAGTCTTACTCCACGTCACACAGCTAGATATTAGCAGAGCAGGAATTAGAACCAGTTATCTTGACTTCTAGGGTAGTACTCTTTCAATTTTATCAGGTAGGGTAGTAAGTTAGTGGGGAGAAGGGTCAACTGGAGATGAGTGGGGAAGAACTAGGACAGGGATAAGAGACAGGGAACAGAGCCAGTTCTTGGCAGGCATGGAGTGAGAGATTAGAAGGGGGTGCATCCAAGTGTAAGTGTACACAAATAAGTGTAGGCCAAATTCTCTCAGGCAAGAAGGCTTTTTGGTCCTTCCGTCCATGCCCCCATTCTCCTCTCAGTCCCAAATCTGAGTCATAGGAATAGCCAGGGAAAAGAATATCAAATTTTATCTTTCAAGGTTTATGTTGGACTATTTAGTCTAATGGTTTTTAGTTCATGGAGGAGTAAACGTAATTAATAATAGAATGATATGCAATGCTGCATTTGCTTGCCAAAGCACAGGATCTGGCAGAAACAATTTCCAAGTCTCCTCTCTCTGACTACTGAGCCAGAAGAAAGAGGTTCACTGTCCAGATGCCATCCTGGGTGAGGGGCACGAGGTCATTACCAAAAACCTGCTCATGTGAAATTGCAGAGCCTGGAAATGGTTTCACATACCAGGCTTTTCCACTGGAAAAAGTAACTACATGAATTTAGAGCATACATGCTTTTACAATTACATTTAAACTGACATTAAAAACAAATGTGAAACAGTCCAAGCTGAACAGGTCAGCATGACCTGGAAAGCAAACGAGAGAAAAAAAAAAAAAAAAGAAAGAAAAAAGAAAAAAGGCCCAATGTTAACAGCATTAATTCTGTCAGTCTGTTGTAAATAAGAAAATACCATTGGTGTATTAATGGCTTTATTAAAGGAAAAATCACTAGCAGAAATATGCAACATTCAAACAAATAGAAAGCAGTTAAAAAATAAACCACATTAGCCTTTCAATCCACATTAGGGAAACTCTTGTTGGCCTGGAGATTAAAATTCTGCCCCAAGGAGGGGGAAACTCCCTTCCCTCCTTGAAATCCTTCCTTGGCTTTTCTCCAGAATGTTGCTGAGTCAGGGGAAGGAGAAAGAAGTGTGTGTGGTATGTGTGCGTGTGCGTGTGCGTGTGCGTGTGTGTGTGTGTGTGTGTGTATAGGTGAAGAGAGGATAAGGAAGAGGGTGGAAAATGCAGGCCCCAGGCAAGGCTGGAAGAGTGCTTCTGACCTTCATATTTGTCTGCCCCTGGCCTCAAAGATCCCACATCCACCAGAAGGAAACTAGTTTCAATATGGAGGCTCTCAGGCAGGGACAGAGCATAGCAAGATATTATAAATTCTAAGGGTCTCTCCTCTTATATCAATGCAAAGTTTGAGGCTGGCTTGGGAGAAGAACATCACATCAAGGCATCACACTTGATGGAGAAGCAAGTGTATGATCTGAGTAAACAGTGTGGGGCACTAAAGCTAGAAGTAAGAGGTAAAGTCTTATCTACTTTCCTCTATCATCTTAACTTTACTTGAAAACAAGAGAGTAGGCACTTGTTCTTAGATTTTGCCTTCTTCCTGCTTTATGAAAAGTTCAAATATGTGTGTGTGCTCCTAAAAGCAGAGTTATATTAACTTTGGGAATAGGGAGAAAATAAATGTCTTACTGCAGTCTCCTGGTCTTTTGAAGGGAGGGGCTGGCTGGCTTATTGGGGGTGTTTCTCCAGGAGAATCAGGAATCTGGTCTTTGTTTACTGAACTTCTGTGGATCATCTACTACCTTCAGCTCAATGATGGAGCTTGAGGTTAAGATCTAGTTCCTTGGCAGTGGTCCAGCAAAACGGATGTAAGAGGAAACTCATGAGTTGCCTAATAACCAAGTAAAAATGGCCACAGTAGCCTTAGATAGGCACAGTAGCTTCTTGTTCAAGGTAGCACTTTGAATCCAATTAGAAAAGCTTCTTCCCAGCAGCAGCACACTGTGGAAAGCAAGCAACTGAGCCAGAGCTTCACTACATCCACTTGAGTCAGTGCTTGATGCCATCATATACAATCAAAAACAATTAAAGGGCACTCTGCTAATGCCAAGTCATATTATACAAAACAACAATCATGATACTCATGGTTACATAAATTGGTAACTCGACTACTTAGTCCTCACAATATCCCTGTGAGGTAGGGAAACACCATCAGTCCCACTGGGAGGAGTCATCAACTAAGAGAGTAGCCCCCAGCCCCAACGTCAGAGTCTCTGTTGAGGAGCAAAGGCTTAAGCCCCTAAGCTTCAAATCCCAGGTGTTTCCAGGCTATCCACTAGAGCTCTCTAGAACCCTCATTTTTAATGAGGCAGGTCAGCCTTTCTTCAGTGTCTAGTCACCTTGAGATGCTTGCTGTATCCAACCTGGAATTTTTCTAGTATGAAAGAGAGACACTGGTGAACATAGCAACTTAAAGATGCTAGCACCTAGCAGGCCCCATAATCAGATATGTGAGTCAGACAGATCCTCTGATATAGGAAGCAGCATGCAAAGTTGGGGAGAATGAGTGCCTGCCATTTTGGACAAAGGGTTTCCTGGGAAATGGAAAATTCTTTACTTGGAGTTTTGGGTTGAAAATGCCCTTTCTTTTCTTCTTTATTGACAAATATACTAAAGAGCTTATATATGTGTTTGTTATGCGCCTCTTGCTACACAGTGGGAAAGAATTAAGCGGTGGTGGTGGCTGAGGGGAGAGGATGTGGAGGAAAAGAAGGGAGGTGAAATTTAAAGGTCTCATTATAGCCACTCAGAGGCCAACAAAGACTCCCTATTCTGAATTTCTTACAGCTGCCAAACAATCCCATAATATTACAAGCATTATTACTCAGCCTGGAGATGGGAATGCTTCAAAATTAATGTCTGTGTGCCTAACAGCTCACTAATCAAAGCTTCCATGCCTCATTTTCCACCCTGGTGAGAGTCCTCAGTCTCTTCCAGTTTCATTGTGGCCAGCATGATACACCACACTGTGCATGCCTGGGCTGGTGACCTTTTGTCTTGGTCAAGATCCAGATTTTCTTTTTAGTTCCAAATGTCAGTCCAAGTTTTCTGCAGGTGATTTCTCCAGGACTGGTGCTTACCTTTTTTTAATTGCTGACCGCTAGAAGTCTGAAATGTCCCTCAACAATCAATTTTCACTTCAGCCACAGAACCACTGGTCCAATGGGGTATTAAACATGGGAAAGAAATACATTTCTATGCCTGGCTTAAGCGATCTAAACAGTGTAGCAAGGATTAAATGGACTGAAGAGAATGGAACTTGATTCCAAAAGAGGCGATCCAGAGTAGTGATGCCATTTGCAGTTTAAGTTTACTTCCTAGGTATCTGTTGTCATGGAAATATTATCAATAATAGACAATTTGAAAGCTCTACTGATTTCTGGGTGGTTGTGTATTTTCCCCTTAGTTCTACTTCATTCAAACATGATCCCAAAGGATGTACAAAAGTCTATAAAAAGCATCTGTCTCAAGTAAATTGTCTATGTAGGTTCAGGACAATAAGAAAATATTCTAAACATTTTTGTTGATCTGAAGGAATGCATTCTCCAATTTGTAACAAGTGGCACTCTTCTTAAATCAAAAGTAAAATGTTTTCATACAAACAGTTATGTTGTCAGCTTATATGAAACTTTTTCTCTGAATTGTCATATTTGGAAAATAATTGCCTTTGTACTCTTAGCTTTCTGCATACTACCTTCAAAAAATATTGCCTATAACATCATTTTACTCCCTCAAAGGCAGCTGAGGGAATTTGGAGCACTCACAGCAAAAGTAAACAACAATAAAATATTTCTGCTGCTATTATATTTTAAAAACTCAAGGATTTTAAGTGGAAATTTTATGTTATATACTTATTCAAGAACCAGATATGAGGTATTATCAGTTTTGATGACCAGAGGAAATTATTTACCTGTAACCACAGTTCTCTAAAAACAAATATTCAGAGACTGACTACAGCATATATGTACTGTCCCAGATAATTTGGTTTAGAGGAATTAAGAGATACAGTGTCTCACCTCTCCACATACAAGTTCACTTGAGAACTACAATTAGAGAGAAGTATTTTTCTTTCCAGTGTCACCAAATATGTATGTAAGCAATTGGAGGGTGGCAGTATTAGCCTTGGAGGACAGATTACAAGGGTTAATTCAGGCAAAATTCAGATTCCAGAGAACTAAGGAACCAGTACCAAAATCCACACTGCTATAGCAGAGAAAACAAGCTCCAGTGATGACTGGGAGCACACAGACCAATTTTCATCCAAAAAAAGGGGTACAGTGATATTTACTCTGTGCCTACTATGTACCAGTTTCTTTACAAATTTACCACCATTATGTAAGGAAGACTTTATCATTCCCATAGTGTAGCTGGAAAATTGAGTTGGGGAACCTGAGGCTCAGAGTGATCTAATGATTTATCCAATGTCATCAAGATAATAAGTGGCAGAGCCAGGACTAGAAACAAGGCCTGTCTGGACCCTACTCCATCATGCTATTTCCACTAGACACAGCACTTCTTAAAACACAAAACCAAAACCAAAACAAAAAAAACAGCCCAGAGACTGTAAGTTCTGAGCCACATGTTGTACATGTTGATGTCAAATTTTATAGGGCAATTCTGCTCCTCTGTGCATGCCTCCATTATGCAGATCTGTAGGAGCAATCAAGTATCTAAGAAATTTGTGTAGGGAAGTAGCACTTCTCAGAATTGAGACTTACTGCTTGCATCTACAGCCTGGAGAGTTTTTGGGCTCTAATCCATAGAGTCAAAGTAGAAGGGAAGAAATTCCATTAACTGAGTTCCACATTGCTGATTCTTTATGATACTCTGATGCTTGCTGAACAGGGTTTAGAGGGGATTCAATTATTGGATGAGAAGTGGGATGCAAATTCTTCAAATCTGTGATTTCTAGGCCCCCTGCATGAGCAATGAGGGTATATGGTAGCACCATGATGAGGTTCTGGGTGGATGTTGGAATGCTAGTCAGAGACTGCACAAAAGGACTGTTAAACTTTAGGGTAGAATGTCTAGATAGCGAAAATATTTAGAGATCACATCGCATGATGCTAGAAGTCATTATATTTCTCAGAAATAATGTATATAGCATGCTCCTCGGGTCAGGAATATGTACCCGTGGCTGTTAGATAACTTGGGTAATAACCCTGATTTGGCCTGAATTATATCCTATCCTTTGTGTATGACAATAATACTACAGACCCAACATGGTTTATTTTAGTGGTTTTAGTAGCCTCTGGTGCAGACTCTTGAGATGTGATGAAGTTGGTCTGCTCTTGGTCATGAAGTCATTCTTAATTGATTCTCCTGGTGAACAATATACATGCAGATTTACACATCTATAAAATGGATGAAAAAAAAAATGGGTGACCTGGGCTAGGGGCATTGCCTGCTTATAGGATAGAGTATTTATCTATAACCAAGTTTTCCAAAGTACATTCCAGAAAACAGTGGTTTTATAGGATATTAACAGGTGTTATGTGAAAACAGGTTTCTGTGCTTGAGTTAAATTTGGGAATCCTGAATTACCAAGCTCCTCAGGTTACTTTATTGCAATACTTGACAATGTCTGTGATATGCTAACATGCACTGTAAATCTTCCGGATCAAGACCATAATATGCAGGTTTTCCTAACTTATTTAACCATAAAAATAATTTTTCATGTATCATGTCACAGAACTATTTTTCTCAGAACCCACACTAAGAAGCACTGGCATAGATCAAGGCAATAGGCTTATATAAGGGAAGGACTTCCGCACATGGTCAGTACTTGCAGGTATCAATCCAAACAGAGGCAACTAACCCTAGCAACCAAGGATGTAATTCTAGGTGTTTAACAAAATTGATCCTAGAAATTTCTTCCTCTCTCTCTACCTGGCATACTGTCTCTTTTTATAAAATTTAAACCTTCATCTATACAACATTCATGCCGTCTCTAACTCTCTTAAAACACAAACATGCAAATAACTAAAATGATATGTGAACATGTCTATCCCATGTCATAGCTCTTCAACTGCCTGAAGTTCAAACCTTTTAGCATAATAACCAAGTACATTTTCAGTGTGGTTTCAGCTTGCCTTCTCCATTTCCCCAGATCTGGCCATATTAAAATACTTGAGCTATTCCTCAAAACCTCAATGAATTTTCTAAATGTCTTTCTGCCTTTATTCAAACTGTGTTCTTTGCCTTAAATGTTCTTTCCCTCTACCTCACTCAGCTCCTTCCCCGCTTCTTCACTTTTTATTTATCCTTTAAGGTTAAGGTGTGCTAGTTATCACTGTCTGTCTCCCCTTGTTTATGAGGGCAGGGATTGTATCTTATTCATCTATGTTCCCCTAAAATGCCTACCACAGAAACTGGCACATAGTTGGCACTCAATGAATATTTGTTAAATGGATAAATAGATGAGTGAATGGGTGGAAAGATGAAAAGGCTAGCTAGTTGGATGGCTGGAAGGATGAATGGATAGACAGACGAATAAACTTTGTGAAACTTGTCTGCTAAAGAACCAGACCATGAATGGTATTTCAGCACTGGAATCACTTTCTTACATCCAGGGCATGTGATCCAGAAGTAGCAATGGTGGGCTGCTTGTGAGCATGGGGAATGATGAAAGAGCTGACATTAAGGCTCTCTTCAACACTGGAAATGACAAGAATGTTCATAGTGTCCATGGCAACATCAGAACAGGCCATCCTCTCAACTGGAGAATAGTGGAGGCTGTTAAAACCAACAGATCTGTTAATAGTTTTGAGTCTCAGATATGGAGTTCAGTCTCCTAGTAGGAATGAGACTTCTCAAACATGCTAGAGTAACCTCTGAAGAAAATGCTGCATACCTCAGATTCTCACATGCTCTGGGGCTCCATCTTTCTTCTCTTCTGGGGTTTGGCTGTTACCTGAAATTCCTAAAAGGCTTACCATCTTCCACAGTTCAGGAGAGGAGAGAGTAAGCAGAGGCCAATGCCATTTATTAAAAGCTGAGAACTCAAGAGTTGCATAACACAGAAAGAAATAATGTTTGGGGAGGAATAGGAGAGAAAATGAGAAGGAAGGAAGGGTCAGGGAAGAATATGGTGGGTAAAGGTAATTCTTTCTCATTCCATCTTGGAAACTTGGAGTATATCCTTGAGGAGTGTAAAGTGAGAGATGGCTGTGTATTTATTCTAATTTTGAACTGTGAAAAAGCAGCAGTTAATTCATTAGAGAGACGGTGCTTCTTTGGACAGTTATATTTTTGAAAATTTTCTTAAATGAAAAGTAGGTAAGGAGGTTAGATTGTAGAAGCAATTAGGAAAAAAGTGTGGTTTTTCAAAAGCAGCCAGAAATGAACCATGTTCAAAGAAAGGCCTATTCTTGTTGTAGATGGGCAGTTGAGAGCCTGGAGGTAGACTTTAAGGAGACCACTCTGAGAATCCAACCACCTCCAGAATCCTTTCAGAAACACCAAGAGCTGCTAAGACAATAAGAATCAACAGGTAGATATGCCAAGAAGTAAAAAGGAAAAGGGGATGTGTTTTAAGTATCTTTGAGCTGAGAAGATTCCATCACCAAACAGTAGATGGAGCACTATAGAGAAAACCAAATTAGAAACCTTGAGGCATCAAGACCAAGCAGCCATCAGCTGCAGAGTGCCAGCTTCTCTACGATACAGAGACAACAACTTCTGCCCTCCACTCCATCAATAACCTATACATACAGTCTAGACACATGATATATCTTATTTAGGTGTGACCTGAGGTAGCTAAAATTACTATGCAAGTCAATGTACTCAAGTCTAGACTAATCTATACCTCTGAAGCAATGAATAGACAATCCAAAAAAGGGCTAATACATCTACAATCCTTTCTCTGTAACCTCAAACATAGAATCACAAAATGGTAGTGCCTAAAAGGTCCCTGGTGAAGTCCACTACCTCATTTTTATGATAAGAAAAATGAGCCTCAGGTGGGAGAAGGGACTTGACCAAAGCCACATTCTCAGTTGCCATTTTGGAATACATTATACAATTTTGAATTGAGTGATGGGAAAAATAAAACAAAATTATACAAATTCTCCTTCAAGGTGACCAAAATGTTGATGCTAAACCCACCTCTTATGAAAAAGGAAGTCTATTATTAATGTATTCAGAAGGACCACTGTATTGATGCTTGCTTTCTTTTTTCCATTGTTTGAGTAAAGGTGTAGTATATACTGAATTTGCAAGTTAGCAATAAACTTGGGAAGGGTTTGCAGCAGGGAAGCAAGGAATATGAAGGTAAGTTTAACAAAATGGAAAGGTTTGTTTCTCAAACAATGGTGTCTTAAGAGGGTAAACACTTGGGTTTTACTGACATGGTACTTAAACATAATATATGATTCCCTTAATTACTAGAATTGGCTTCCAGGCAGGATCTTGATGGTACTTTTGTTTTGAGATGATTGCAGGTGATGTTGTGCCTATTGGAGCTATTACATATTATAGGGCATGCCAAGTAACTCAGGGTTACAGCGAACTGGGAAGTGTGTGTACGGCCTTACCAGCTAAATTACCGGTGACCTCACTATGATAATGTCTTCACATTTGTCTAGCACTTTTGTCATTTACCAAGGATGTTCACATTCATCATGTCATCTGACTGCATTATAACTCTGAGAGAGTGGTACGTCTAAATTACAGATGAAGAAATTGAAGCTTAAAGAGGCACAGTGAATAATGGAGCTGGGCCTTTAACCTAGGTCTGATTGATTCCAAAGGCAAGACCATTACAGGACATCAAGAATCCTTGTATCTTGTGGGCATTTCTTGACGTTTGCCTGTCTGAAGCTCTATTGCCTAGCATGGTGCCTTGTACATAGCAGACACTCAGTAAATGTAAAAAGGGAACTGAAACCAAAGCCAGCCACAACACTTCTCAGCTTCTTTTCATTGTATTGACGAAGCCCATTCAAATTTGAACACTTTAATAAATCAATATGAAAACTTACTTTACCACTCTCTTCAGAAGTGAGAGAGCAGCATTGACGTATATACACTACCAAATGTAAAATAGTGGGAAGCTGCTGCAAAACACAGGGAGATCAACTCGATGATGGGTGATGACTTAGAGGGCTGGGATAGGGAAGGCGGGAAGGAGTCATGGGAGGGAGGGGATATGGGGATATATGTATAAATACAGCTGATTCACTTTATTGTACAGCAAAAACTGGCACAACAGTGTAAAGCAATTATATTCCAATAAAGAAGCTTAAAAAATAAATTAATTTACAGATTTATGGAGGACTGCTATATGGAATAGTGAAACTGTTATATATGCACTTCTTTTCAAAAGAGATTCACTGCAATCATGTCACAGGCTGCTTTATAACAGAGGATGCTAGCTGATACATGAAACTAATTTTAGAATTTGGGCCCAAATGTTATGAGGACTTTTGTTACCATTAACATTTACCTGTGTCAAAGTGGGCTTGCAATTCATATCAGCAGATGGAAAACTAAGGGGTTCTCTACCTGGGAGCCCCCATCTCTTATATGTAATTCACAGAGGGCTAAATAATTAAGAGTTAAGTGTATCGGAACCCTCACCATGGGGTGACCCTCCCCCAGCATGAATGTTGTGACAACATTCATATGGAGAACACTTCATCTTGTAAATCCCTTTGCCAACTTTCCTAGCTATCCTTCTGCATTCTCCCTCCACCCCCAATCCTGTTTCGTCCTCCCCACTGTAGACAATTGTAGGATTTCTCTGTAATAAGCCAAGCAAAGAAGAACAAAGTTGATTTTTCTCATGTATTTGAATCTCATTTGATGTGGTTGCCTGGAAAACCACTCATAGAGCATCTGCTTGCGATGTTTAGGAGTACTAGACACCACTTGAGAGGCCGTCTCAAGCTGAGCCTGTGTCAATTCATTTTTAGTACTTTGGTCTGTTTAAAGACTATCACTAGCCTGCGAGGAGGGGAGGATACAGTTATCCACATGAAGACCCACACATGGTTAGAAAACAACCATGTTGGTTTCTGTAAAAGACAAGGTATTAAGCACTTTGCAGAAAGCCAATGACCAACAAGTACTCTAAATCAGCCTTGAGAAGGGGAGGGAAGAGGCAGAATCATAGGCACTTGGGTTTTCCAGGTTGATAGTAAGTAATCAGGTATGAGGCTACAGTTTCAGGTGTTCAGAAACAGGCTTACCTTTCTTCAAATTTCCAATCAAAGTATACTAATAAGCTTGCTTTTCTCATGAAAAGTGCCTCTTTTTGGAAGTGGCAGGCTTTAGGGAGGACCCTGGCACTGAGTAGATATAAACGTGAAGAAATGAGGAATTTGAAGGGGGAAAATGCAATTGTCAGCCAAACCTTTCTGTTATGGTGACAACAATCATGGTAGATATAGAATAGAGGACAGAGCATTATGATGGGGGATTACCTCTGAAAGAACTGTATCTTCATTCTGTCAAGCTACTTGGCTACTAAAAAAATGCTTTTGGAAATGGTCAAATAGATTTGCAAAGAAAAGGAAATGATTAAAAGGCCTGCTCATCCCTGGGAGATGTGGGATAGGAAATTGGCTCTGCTTGGCAGCCTAGTCATAGGCTCCAAAGAAAAGCAGCTTCTCATTCCAGGTGGCCAGCCTCACAACACAGGCAGCAGCTAACAGAGGAATATTCCTGGGTACTCAGGGTCAGCCTGTGCCTGGGTCATCCTGCACCAGTGACTGTTCTGGATTCCTTAGTTCTCTCATCCTAGCCACTATTTAACAACATAAGGTTAGTAACATTATGTCCCCTGGGGAACCCTTCATAGTCAAGTCCACACTCACTCACCCTCTGATGGGTCCTGATCCCTGCTTCACACCTCTTGCTCCTATGCTGAGCCCCACAGTGCTGTGTGGCATGGTTAAGGATAAAGAAAAGCACCAGCTGGCTGATGGCCACGTTGGATATGAAGGAGTCAGCCTGTATCTAGAGCATGGCTGGCTTCCTTGGAAGCATCAAAGAGGAAAATCTGGTTTAAAGAGAGAATAAGAGAATGAGGGAGGGAAAGGAAGAAGGAGAACAAGGAAGAAACGTATTGTACCTCCCAGAGTCATCCCTGCTTCGTAGCATTTCCGGAGGCGACAAGATGGGCAATTTTTCCTTCGGAATTTGTCGATGGTGCAATCATTTCTGCTGGCACACAGGTACTTCTGTTTTCCTGGGAGAACAAATATAAGAGCAGACAGCCCTATTAATGTGTTGTCAGAGTCTCTCTGGAAAGCATTTCTAGGCAGTAAAGGTATGAAGATATACCCCGCCCAATGAGAGAAACTGGATAGAGGATGTAGAGAATGGTCCCATACAATTTGATCACAAAGACTATTAAACCAGGATGGTTTATGTCAATGCTATATTGTTTGGTTTTTCATAGGTGTTTTTTCAAAGGGATGAACAATTCAGGTCCTGCTGATACCTCCTTTATTAGGATTACACACTGGCTTTTTAAATAAGATGCTCTTTAGTAAAAGTCAATGATGCCCATGAGAAAATATGGTGGAAACTGTCACTCTTTTAGCATGGCATAGCAGAGACTTGGGCTTAGGCAATGTTCCCTCCTCCTGACTTCTGTAATCATCATGGGATCATGCTTGAGCTAATAACATACTTACGTTTCATAATACAAGTACAGGTAAACCTTCTATAAAAGAGAACTCCGTGTGATTTTTAATTGTTTTTAAAATGTTAGTAATCATACCCCCAATCTTGCAGGTTATAAAAATCAAACAGATAAAGCCCACTCTTTGTAAAGTGAACACAGTAAATGAAAGGAAGTCCTCTGAGGCTAGCAGAAGAAAAACAATCACTGTCATGCACATGTGAATTTGTGAGAGATACACAGAAATATACACACACAAACACACCACGCACATTCTTAGACTCAGAAATGCTTAGGATTATAGCTGTTCAAAGAAAAACACGGAGGTCCACTAAAAAATACATATTTCACTCAGTACTTTGTCTCCTTGCTCCTTGAACAGGCCTGGCACACAGTAGGCCTTCAATACACACTGACTGAATGAATACTCAAGTGGAACAGAGAGATCCAAAGGCACATAAAGTCACCAGCATAATAGACAGAAATACATACCCTGCTGCTCTGAAACATGCAGAACTTACACTCATGGCCCTGCCCCCCAGCCTGAGCTTGTGCATCCCCTTATCCCACCTCTTTCTTTTTCCAAGTCCTTGGTATTTTTTCTCTCATTCACTGTTGTGCTTTACTTTATGGGATAGACTGAGATTTTAAGGAGGCTTCTTTTGGCAGAGTAAGAATGTTTGTGGTAGGGAAAAGGAATAAAAATTGAAGAACAATTGTTATCTCATATCAGGAGGAAAGCCCACAAATTTAGCTATAGCTCAGCTTTCCTCTCTCTTCACTCAGCCTAAAATGTACATAACAGTCACAGAAAACTCATCTATTGTAGTAGGTTATTTTATGTAGGAGATTCGGTGTAACCAGGTTAGCAAAATTTCCTTTTCCTTCCTCTCTTTCTCCCTTCCTTTCTTTTCCCTTACCTCCCTCTCTCTTTCTCTTTCTTTTGTCAAGGACTCCAAAATGCTGGCCTTGAAGGAACTGTTAAAAATCACCCCAGGACAACACTTTCAAACCAAGGATGAGTTCTGGGTAGGTGACTTGCCTAAGGAACACTGAATTAGAGGCACCTGAAGGAAGAAAACTACTATTTAATAGGCATTTACTATGAACAAGGCCTGTGTGAGGGGGTTTACATGTGCTATTTAAACAAATCACCTTGGCAATGTTTCGAGATAAGTACTATCATCACTTTCACTCAACAATGAAAAAATTAAGGCCTCTAGGCCAATACTCTTTCTACCACACTGCAGGATTTCATTTGTATAAATAGAGCACACAATTTATTAACAGCTTCTTTTTGCTGCAAACTGAGGACTGTAATATGTGCAGAGAAAGGATGGTGCTATGATGATTGCCATAGAGCCTTTGGGTGCCAACTCCTAGAAGGTAGGCCCTGTATCCAATTCCAGTGGGTTCATTTCCAGTGCTGTGGGTGTTCTAGAACTGGGACACCCCCACAGTATCAGTGCTGCTGCAATCCTCAAGACTATAGGCAAACCTCAGAGATATTGCGGGTGTGGTTCCAGACTACTGCAATAAAGTGAATATGCCAATAAAGGGAGTCACACAAATTTTTGGTTTCCCTGTGCATATAAAGGTTACATTTACACTTTACTATATAATAGGTATTTATTTATGTATTATATATAACATATTATATAATAACATAAAGTAATAAAACATAAAATAAAAACCCATCCCATTTGATTAGCTTACAAAAGTTAACAACAATCTTGTACTAATTAAGTATAATAGGGATTACTATATACCCCATTATACAGCTGAAGAAAGTGATACTCATTAAAATGAAATTGACTTGCCTGGCACCACACTGTTTGTTTGTTCCATATCATAGTCCATAAGGCTATGAACCTCACATATTGGAAAGAATTTTAAACATTGGTCACACCACCTCTACTTCTTCATACAAATCTTGAATCCCCTTTATAGCATCCCTGCCCCACCTTATCTTGAATTGCAGCCCACTTCATTTCTGGACTCTGTTATAAGGCTCTTACTTCCAGGAAACTCAGTATCTGTTTCCTTATATCTCTGATCCATTGAGTCTAATGAGAAATACATGATATTAGGTCTGTAAAGGACTTTATTTTGTTGTTGTTGTTGTTGCACTAGTGCCATTAAGTGGATATAGTCTTCTTTTTTTTTTTTTTTATAGCTCTTTACTGGAATATAATTGCTTTACACTGTTGTGCCAGTTTTTGAGGTATACCAAAGTGAATTAGCTGTATTTATAGCTATATCCCCATAACCCCTCCCTCCCATGACTCCTTCTCACCCTCCCTATCCCAGCCCTCCAAGTCATCACCTATCCTCGAGTTGATCTCCCTATGTTATGCAGCAACTTCGCACTAGCTATCTATTTCACATTTGGTAATGTATATATGTCTATGCTACTCTCTCACTTCATCCAGCTTCCCCTTTGCCCCCCCACCCCAAAAATGGTACTGGTGAACCCAGGGACAGGGCAAGAATAAAGATGCAGATGTAGAGAACGGACTTGTAAAGGACTCTAAAAGCCTTCTAATAAAATGTCTCAGTGTAGTGCTTGACTCCTCAGTTATGGAAATGGTCTTAAGGTATTGAAATGACATGTCCCAAGTCACAGGAAATTGGTAGAACCCACACAAGATTAGCAAATGCACCCAATGGAGATATGGTGTGGGTGGGTGTAGTCTCAAGACTGAGCACTCTGAGGATGTTAAGTATCTTTGTTCATTGTCTAGTAAGCGTATGGCCTTCTCAGTTGACAAAAGAATTGTGTAAGTGGGATCTGGGCCTGCTCCAAAGTGGTCCTAGAAGGTCCTCTGTTCCCATGCTATAGCCAAGGTGACTGAATAATTAACATAGAGAACACAAACTCCAATCCATCTTCTTCTCCTCATCAGATTCTACAAACATTACACTTGGCTCTTTGACACTGTTGTCCTTCAACAGCAAAATTACATCAACAACCTATTATCAGTCTCACAAAAAGTGTCATTGTGAAAACTCTGGCAAAATAATAATAATAAAAAAAAACACTCTCACATGTTGAAGGATGTAAATCCACACTTTAGAACTGCAAATAGATCACACATTTAAATATTTGATAACTCTCTTACTAGAACAGCTCAAACCCTATACTCCTGTGAATGGTCACATAATGAACTGGCATGAGGTCCTCTGCATGCCAGCTGGCTCTGAAATTCTTGACTGCCTGATACTGTTCTGCATCTTTCTTCATGGTCCTATTCTTCCATCATAAACCTGAAGTCTGATTCAAAGCTCCAGCAGGAATAGAGGTCATAGGACAGCCTTCATATGTTTTCTCCAGAGACTCCCTATTTCTATTGTTTTCAGCCAGCCCTGTTGGTGCTGCCATGCAGTATGAGTTGAGATCAACGTCTGATTAGTCTTCTTTCAGTTTGTTTATTGTGAAAAATCCTATTTGGAGCAGAGGAGGTAAAGCAGGGGAGTTACCACCATCTGTGGCACCACATCATGCAAATGAGAAGAGGGTCAGGTCATCATCTTTATTATGAACCTATAGAGAAGACCGAAGAAGTAGGACTTATCATATTTCATAAATAGAATGTGAGTGCAGGGCCTATATAAACAAAACTAAAAAACAAAAATAAAAACAGAACACAAGGCTTTATTGAGGTATGTAAAAGAACACTAGAATTAAATGGAAAGATGTACAGTGTTCCTGGATAAGAAGATGCAATACTGCAAGGATGCCAGTTTTTCCCCCAGTCAAATCTATAAATTTAAACCAATCCAAACAAAATTTTAACAAAATAATCCCAAAACTTATCCAAGGAATAAAATGTGTGATATTGCCAAGATATTTTTGAAAAAGATGAGTAATGAGACTTTTCTTACCAGACATTTAAAGTATTATAATGCCATAATGATTACAACAGTTTGGTGTTGACTCTAGCATAGATCTATCAGTGCAAGAGACCAGAAAAGCCAAAAAACAGACTCTGCCTATGTAATATGTCATTCTAAATCAGTAAAGAAAGGAGGATTTATTCATTAAATGGTATCAGAACAATTGGTTATTCATATGGAAAAGATAAAGTTAAATTACTAGTTGAAACCTAAATAAATTCCAGATGGATTAAATATGTCAATAAAAAAACAAAAATGGAAAGGAATTATTGAAATATTGTTAGATATTGAAATATTGTAGGTGAACATTTTTTAGTTTTTGAAGGTCCAAAAGGGATTTTTAAAACATGACAATAAAGAACATAAGTGAAAATTCTGACAGACTTGACTAGAAAAAATTTAAACTTTCTTATGTGAAATAAATATAATAATACAATTTAAAGACAACCATGAACTAAAAAATACATACTGGTATCAAGTATAAAAGCAGGGGTCAATTTCCCTGATATATAAAGATGAATAATACAATAATAAGATGGGCAACAGACATGAACAGGCAATTAAAAGAATAAACACAAAAGATCAATAAGCATATGAAAATTGTGCAATTTCAATTTTATTAGTAATCATAGAAATACAAATTAAATAAGACAATTTTCACAAGGAAGATTGGTAAAAATTTATTACTAATTACTGGTGAAAAGGTATTGTTAGTAGGTGTGTAAACTTTTTAGAGAGCAGTTTTGCCATATATCAAAAAAAATTAAATTCGCATAAATTTCAACCAGTAATTCCACTTTTGGAATATTTTATAAGAAAATAATAAGTTAAGCACAAAACAGTAGTTCAATGTAACGTTATTTAAACAGGGAATGCAGTCGGCCCTCCATACTCACGTGTTTCACATCAGTGGATTCAACCAACCATTAACTGAAATTTCAATTGTATTTATTCTATTATGCCAATTTATTTTTATGCTTTATTTGTTTATTGTTCATAGTTTTTTTCTCTTTTTTATTGCACTATAGTTGACATACAGAATTATATAAGTTTCAGTCGTACAACATAGTGATTCAACATTTATATACTTTAGGATTTAATCACCACGGTAAGCCTAGTAACCATCTGTCAGCATACAAAGTCATTACAATATTATTTACTATATTCTCTATGCTATACATCACAGCCCTGTGACTTATTTATTTTATAATTGGAAGTTTTTATCTCTTAATCCCCTTCGCCTATTTTCCCAACCCCTCACTCTCCTCCCCTCTGGTGACTGCCAGTTTGCTCTCTGTATTTATGAGCATGTTTTTTTTTCTTTCTTTCTTTTTTTTTTTTAGAATCCACATATAAGTGAAATCAAACAGTATTTATCTCTCTCTGTCTCTGTCTCACTCATTTCACTTAGCATAATACTCTCCGGTCCATTATGTTGTTGCAAATAGCAAGATTTCATTCTTCTTTAAGGCTAACTATATACATACCACTGCATATATGGATATCTTCTTTACCCATTCTTCTATTGATAGACACTTAGGTTGCTTCCATAACTTGGCTATTGTAAATAGTGCTGCAATGAACATAGGGATACATATATATTTTTGAGTTAGTGTTTTCATTACCGTCAGATAAATGCCCAGCAGTGGAATTGGTGGATTGTATGGTAGTTCTATTTTTAATTTTTTGAGGACCATCCATACTGTTTTCCATACTGGCTGCACCAATTTACAATCCCACCAATAGTGCATGAGGGTTCCCTTTTCTCCACATCCTCTCCAATACTTGTTTTTTGTTGTCTTTTTGATGATAGTCATTCTAACCTGTGTGAGGTGATATCTCAATGTGGTTTTGATTTGCATTTCTCTGATAGTTAGTGATCTGCATTTCTGTGATAATTAGTGACGTTGAGTATCTTTTCATGGGCCTGTTTGCCATCTGTATGTGTTATTTGGAAAAATGTCTATTCAGATCCTTTTAAATTGGGCTGTTTGTGGGGTGTTTTTTATGTTGAGTTGTGAGTTCTTTATATATTTTGGATATCAACCTTTTATCTGACATATCATTTGCAAATATCTTCTCACATTCAGTAGGTGGCCGTCACTATGCCTTCACTATGCAAAAGTATTTTAGTTTCATGTAATCACATTTGTTTATTTTTGCTCTTGTTGCTTTTGCCTGAGGAGACAGATCCAAAAAAGGATTGCTAGGACTAATGTCAAAAAGTGTATTGCCTTTGTTTTCTTCTGGGAGTTTTATGATTTCAGGTGGACTACAGCATTTTATATAAGGGACTTGAGCATCCACATATTTTGGCATCCACCGGGGCTCCTGGAACCAATCCCCAGCAGATATCAAGGGACGACTGCATTGGAAAAATTTAAATGTCCAACATTAAGAGAATGATTAAATAAATTATTCCATACTCATGCAAGGGAACACTGTGCAGTCAAAATTTGTTTTTAACTTGGAAGGATATTCACAAGATAGTATTTCATTAAAATAACAACAACAATGGTGTTATCAAACAGCATTTTATTGAATCCCACTTTTAAAACCTAAGGCTTTAGAGAACATCTATTCAACTTAGATTTTTCTTTTGCAGTGAACCTTTTTTACAAATGAAATTTTACATAGAGGCCACATATATATAACAGATGCAAATTAAACCTAATGTGACTGAAGCAGGCATAGGAAACTTAGAACTCCTGCTAGACCTCTCCTTTTCTCCCCTTCTCTGCAACTTTATCACTGTGGTACACCTTAGAGAAACCCTATGGGACTCCCCAGGGCTTTGTGGAAAAGTTTAGAGACCTACTTGACTTAGTACAACCCCCATATCTCCTATTTCACAGATTAAGAAATTTAGACTCAGAGAATGCAAAAAACTTGCTTAAGGTCATACCATGAGTCAGTGTCAAACTAGGGACAAGAATCCATGTCTCCTTATCCCCAGTCTAGCAGTTCAGTGCTACTCCCACATAAGATAATAGATGTAAAAATAATATAAAGCATAAAGCATTATACAGATCTTATGTATTATTATTTAAATAATAAACTCCTTGAATATCAGAAGAGGCAAGGACCTCTGCAAAGATCATCTAGTCCAACACTCTCATTTTACAGATGAGGAAATCGAGATTCAAAAGGGAGAGTGGAGCTGACCAAGATTAAACAATGAGTCAATGACAGTGATGGAACTAAAACTCAGGTTTCCTGCCCACAATATTCTTTGAAAATTTGCTTTATTACTTCAAAATTATTTTCATATTCATTTTCTTGCTGAGTAGAGGCTTCAAAGTAGGGAGAGTACAGAACGTTACCCTCAATTTATGAGGAAACCCGAGATACAGAATGCCTATTGATACCAAAGAATATAGCCCAGTTTCAATCTAGGCTACCATATGCTTTCTACTGAACCACTATAACCAAGTAACTATTTTATTGAATATTTGCCTCTCTCCTGACTTATTTGCCCTGTATTTTCTACATATACCCACTGCTTCCTCTTAGTGTCAAGGAGGAGTAATACTTGACTTTCTTGGGGAAAGCAATGGAGAGAAGAGGTAACCTAATGTGCTTTGGGTACTATTCCAGGTGCCTTTAAAGATGTTGACTCATTTAATTCTTGTCAAAATTCTTCCAGGTAGCTACTATTCTTATTTTAGGGTTGAGGAAAATAAGGCTCATAGATGCTGAATGACTCACCTACAGTCACCAACTAATAAGTGGCAGAAGCAGGAGCAGAAGCCAGGTCTGTATGACCTGTAATGCTTGTCTTTTTCAATGTGATATATTTTCTCATATGGGTCCTGGCACTGTACTTCGAAGAAAGAGGTAGCACAGAATAGTAAAAGAGCACAGAGTAGAAAGGAGGAAGATAGGAGGACCAGCCCTACTGCCTCACTGAATCACTGTGTGACCTGGTGCATATTTCTACTTCTCTCTTGATCTTTTTCTCCCTGATCTATAACTAGAAAGGAATATGTTAGGCATTAAGAGAATAGTAGCACAGTAAGGAAGGTAGGTTCTGAAGTCTTCTATTCATACTAGAATTTGTACTGAGAGTCTCAGAGTCCACCTGAGTGTGACTCAAGGAGGGCTGAAGCCACTCTGCATACCTATCTTGTTTTCCAATCTCAAATCTCTTGACTCTAAGGGCTTTCTCTGAAAAACAAAAACACTACCCTACAGAAAGAAGTAGCTAAGTGCCTCTCCCCTGAGTGACCTACACAGACTGGAAGGAGACCAAGGCCTGTTTAGGGTCATGTATCCTATGGACATTATTTTCTCTGGGGCTGAGGCAGCCTAGAACCTCTGGCCTAATCATCCAAGCACTCTCTTCTATGAAAAGCAATCCCAAGCATTATTGATTTCCAAAAACCAGTACTTTTTTTTTTCTCCTAGAATACTGCTCTTGGGCCTATGGAACAGGCTAGACAACTCTGAATAATGCAGTCTGTGCCCTGCCAAGGCTCATGTGAGAAGGACTTATAAGGTAGTTGAGTCCTTGTGATTCTAAGGATGCAACTATTTCCCAACCTGTCCCACCCACCCAGAAACATAGATGGCCATTAACCCAGTACTATGGATGGGCCCTCAGCCAGGCTCCTCAGCTAAAGCTCAACAGGAAGGCTTCTTGGGAGTGGTTATAAAGCCATGATCATTATTGATTCTTTTGATGTTATGGTTAGCTCTAGTAGGGGTGGGACAGGAATGAAGCCCAGACTTCCCTTCTTGGCTTTCTGCACCTTCCACAATTTGGCCCAAGCTCCACAAAATAGAAATGTAAAGAGTACTATACTGGCAGTCAGAACAGCAGGTGTCAAATCCCAACTCCAAATGGCCCCAGGCAAGTATGAACCTTGATTACTTATCTAAAAAATGAAGATAAAAATAATGGAATTGTCTACATCCTAGAGTTATACAAAACAAATGATATAGAATGCACGTGTAAGTGATTTGTAAAAGGGAAAATATTAGATACATTAGATGAGTTATGTATAATGTTACTGAGTCTATCTTGTCTTCTATTTTCTTTCAAGATCGACCTCTTATGACTATGCTGCTCTCTTCACTGGCCCCTGCCCTGGTCACAAACATTCCATTCTCTGCCTCCTGCTCCCTGCACACACACGTATACTTCTCTGTTAAAGAAAACCCTGCAGTTCCAGACCACATTTCCTAACTACTGCAATTCAGATAGATCTGCTTCAAGGGGGCAGGAAATAGAAGGTGAGGCTGACAAGTTAGATGGTGGCTAGGTGATGGATAGCCTTGAATGCAATGCTATGCAGTTTAAACCTTAACACAATGAAATATTTGAATACATCATTGAATTCAACCATAGAAGATGTTTAATAAATATCTTCTGATGATTAAAGGACAGTCTTTGAGTGTATACCTACTATATTCCAAGCACTATTCTAGGCAATCAGGGAAACAACAATGAATAATACAATCAAAGGCCTTGCCCTCAAGTTGGATGATCCTTTGGTGGAAACATACAAGTAATAAATGAGTGATAAATAATAATTTAGATATTATCAGATGGTGATACATATAATGAAAGAAATAAAACAGGGTGCTGTTATAGAATAGGAGAGCTAATTTAGGTAGAGTGGGGAAAGATTCTCTGAGGATGAGGTTTTGAGCTGAGTTGAATAATAGAGCCAGCCATGCAAAGAGCCAGGGGAAAAAATTTCCAAGATAAGTAATAGCAAATACAAAGCCTTAAAGTCATGAATGAATTTGGTGTGTTGTTGTGACAGCAAGGTGGCCATTGTGGCTGCATATAATAAGGAAGGGGAGGTGGTAGAAAAAGTTGATTCAATGGCAGAACCAGGTTGTACAGTGCAGTAATTCTCAACCTTGGCTGCAAGTCAGAATCACCTGGGGAGATTTTACAAAATACCTATGTCTGATTTCACTCCAAGTAGTTCTGGGGGTAAGGGTGGGCACTATGATTTTTTTTTAACCCTATTGCTTCTAATGTGCAGCTAGGGGAGAGAAATGCTGATGTTGGACCTTGCTGGTGAGTTGACTGCATATGTAGTTCTTCAGCTGACACCAGGTTAATAACAGGATGAAGGTTTAACATTGAAATAGCATTTGACAATTCACGAAACCCCATGTTCTTTTTTTTTTTTTTTTCTTCTTGGAAGACTAGTGAGGTTCAGTCCACTCAGATGAATAGTGTAGGGAGCACCAAACATATGATGTTCTTCAGATGGGATCTGAAAAGACCATCTTGGAGAAGTACAGGCTCCAAAGTCACCAAGGAAAACATTATGAAGAATAGGCAGCTCACTTCTGCCAAGGTCATTTCACATTTGGGTAGACCCAAATTTTATGCTCTCAAGCTGTCTTCCCTTAGGTTCCATCCAGTGTTTTGCTGGAGTTTGTTTGTAGTGATTTATAAAAACCAATTCTGAGCATCTCTTCACAATTTCACATTCAGTGCTATCATATTGGTAGCTTGAAATTGGCCCTGATAAGAGTATCTACATCATGAAAAGTAGTGAACACTACAAATATCAAGGCTTTCTGAAGACCCCTGCCCCCTCGCAGGCAGAAACCCAGTTTACTGGCACAACACCAGTTCTGCCCTTGTGGTAGCTTCACTTCTTTCTAGTTGAGTCTGAACCACTTATTCTTTTCTCCACACACTTTCATCTGAGCACACTTCTGGGGTTTGGTAACATGATTAGAAGTACAGTTTATGTAGCCTTAATTGCATTTCAGAGACATATTGCCATTTTCACATGCTTTTACCCAATAGATGTGTTCCTCAACGTTATTGTATAAATCACATTTCTTTAAACTGAATTCTCATTTGAGTGTACAGCGGGGATTGATCATTTAAATAAACACTGTATTGAACAGTTCTGTGAGGTCAAGACAATAATTCTTTTGTAAAATTAACAGTAACTATTTCATTTATAAATTTTATCAAATACATATTTTGCATAATCTTACACCCTTTGTGGAGGACAATTTGGCAAAAGCTTTCAAAATTAAAATGTATATATGCTTTGACCCAGCATATGTTTGTACATGTGTGACATGACATACATACAAGAACATTAGCTGCAACATTGTTTATAATAGCAGAAGACTGGAAACAATATAAATGCCCATCAATACATGGAGTCATCCAAGGCAGCCATTTAATAACAAGGCAGTTATGTATAAACTGAGTGGAACAATCTCCAAGATATATAGTACAGTGGGAAAAAAGATGTAAAACAACACAGAACACAAATTCTCTGGGGAAAATTGATATATTTTCTACATGTGTTTATAAACGCATATACTATGTATACAAGGGTACACAGGAAACTAATAAATATTGGGTGCCTCTGAAGAAGAGAACTGCATGCCTGATGGAAGGGGGGTTGGAATTATTTTTTACTCTTTAACCTTTTGTGATTTAAAAATTTTGTACAATGTGCATGTATTACCAGCTTTAAACATACATTTAAAATAGTCACAGCTCTGTTATAAACTTCCCTGTTGCCTTGAGACAAATTATTTATACTTTCTGGGCTTCAGTGTTCCTGTCTACACAATGAAGGGGTTAGACTCCATACTTCAGAGAGGAAACCAAAACGAAATGTCCCCAAGCACATCCTAGTTCCCAGTTTGTTGAGTCACCATTCACAACAGGTGTGTTGCCTATTCACCATACTGTGTAATTAGGGAAGCTGATTTTCTAATAGGGCCAGAGAAGGTACTTCTGTTGTTAAAAAAACAAAGTTAGTTAATAAATGACTACTGAAAACCCAATACTCCAGCCCTGTGCTGAAGTCTGTAGAGGAGAAAGAGAAATCATAGCCCTTGCCTTTTAGGAGCTTGCAATCCAGTGAGAGATAAAATAAATACACATTAAATAGCAATAATACAAATGAGGATGAGAGAGTTCTGGAATGAGGCAAGGAGGTGTAGGTCATGGCTTGACTACAATGGCTCATTGTGAGGCCTTGGGCAAGTCACTGCTTTCTGTTGAGACTCAATTTCTTCATATATAAAATGATGGATGGGCATGATGAAGAGAATTCTTTAATCTCCCAATAAATTAACATTCAGCCCAGAGATTAAGAGACCACAGGCATAGAGGAATGAAGATCAAGATGGCAGAGTAGGAGGACGTGTGCCCGCTTCCTCTTGCAAGAGCACCAGAATTACAACTAACTGCTGAACAATCATCAACAGAAAGACACTGGAACTCACCAAAAGAAAACACCCCACATCCAGAGACAAAGGAGAAGCCACAATGACATGGTAGGAGGGGCGCAATCGCGTTAAAATCAAATCCCATAAATGCTGGGTGGGTGACTCACAAGCTGGAGAACAGTTATACCGCAGAACTCCTGAGGGTTCTGAGCCCCATGCCAGGCTTCCTAACCTGGGGGTCCAGCAATGGAAGGAGGAATTCCCAGAGAATCAGACTTTGAAAGCCAGCGGGATTTGATTGCAGGACCTCCACAGGACTGGGGGAAATGGAAACTCCACTCTTGGAGGGCACACAAAAAAGTGTGCTCACCAGGACCCAGGGGGAAGCAGCAGTGACCCCATAGGAGACTGAATCAGATCTACCTGCTGGTGCTGGAGGGTTGTCTGCAGAGGTGGGGGGAAAGCTGTGGCTCACCGAGGAGACGGGGGCACTGGTGGAAGGGGTTCTGAGAAGTACTCATTGGGGTGAGCCCTCCGAGAGTCCACCATTAGCTCCACCAAAGAGACTGTAAGCTCCAGTGCTGGGTGGCCTCAGGCCAAATGACCACCAGGGTGGGGACAGAGCCCCACCCATTGGCATACAAGCAGATTAAAGTGTCACTGAGCTCCACCCACCCAGTCAGATTAAAGTTTTACTGAGCTCCACCCACCCAGCCCAACCCACGATCAGTCCCTCCCATCAGGAAGCACCCATGAGCCTCCTAGACAGCCTCCTCCACAAGAGGGGAGACAGGAGAATCAAGCAGTATCAGCAGTATTTCATCTTGTGGAACTGAGAACTACAACCACAGAAAGACAGAGAAAATGAAAAGGCAAAAGAGTTTGTACATGATGAAGGGACAAGATAAAATGCCAGAAAAACAACTAAATGAAGAGGAGATAGGCACTCTTCCGGAGAAAGAATTCAGAATAATGATGGTGAAGATGATCCAGCACTTTGAAAAAAGACTGGAGGCAAAGATTGAAAAGTTGCAAGAAAAGTTTACCAAAGACCTAGAAGAATTAAAGAACAAACAAACAGAGATATGTAACACAATAACTGAAATGACAAATACACTAGAAGGAACCAATAGCAGATTAACTGAAGCAGAAGGGCGAATAAGTGACCTGGAAGACAGAATGGTGATAATCACTGATGTGGAAAGGAATAAAGAAAAAAGAATGAAAAGAACTGAAGACAGCCTAAGAGACCTCTGGGACAATGTTAAACACACCAACATTCGCATTATAGGGGTCCCAGGAGAAGAGAGAGAGAAAGGACCTGAGAAAATATTGGAAGAGATTATAGTTGAAAGCCTCCCCAACATGGGAAAGGAAATAGCTACCCAAGTCAAGGAAGAACAGAGATTCCCAGGCAGGGTAAACCCAAGGAGAAACATGCCAAGACACATAGGCAAATTGACAGAAATTAAAGACAGAGAAAAGTTATTAAAAGCAACAAGGGAAAAACAACAAATAACATACAAGGGAACTCCCATAAGGTTAACAGCTGATTTCTCAGCAGAAACTCTACAAGCCAGAAGGGAGTGGAATGATATATTTCAAGAGATGAAAGGGAAGAACCTACAACCAAGTATACTCTACCCAGCAAGGATCTCATTCAGATTCGACAGAGAAATCAAAAGCTTTACAGACAAGCAACAGCTAAGAGAATTCAGCAGCACAAAACCAGCCCTACAACAAATGCTAAAGTAACTTCTCTAAGCGGGAAACATAAGAGAAGAAAAGGACCTACAGAAACAAAAACAAAACAATTAAGAAAATGATAATAGGAACACACATGTCAATAATCACCTTAAATGCAAATGGATTAAATGCTCCAACCAAAAGACACAGACTGGCTGAATGGATACAAAAACAAGACCCATATATATGCTGTCTACAAGAGACTCACTTCAAACTTAGGGACACATACAGACTGAAAGTGAGGGGATGGAAAAAGATATTCCATGCAAATGGAAATCAAAAAAAGCTGCAGTAGCAATACTCATATCAGATTAAAAGGACTTTAAAAAAGAAAAATGTTACAAGAGACAAGAAAGGACACTACATAAAAATGAAGGGATCAATCCAAGAAAAAGAGATTACAATTCTAAATATACATGCACTCAATATAGGAGCACCTCAATACATAAGGCAAATGCTAACAACTATGAAAGAGGAAATCAACAGTAACACAATCATAGTCGGGGACTTTCACACCCCACTTACACCAATGGACAGATTATCCACACAGAAAATTCATAAGGAAACACAAGCTTTAAATGACACAGTAAATCTGCTTGATTTAATAGATATCTATAGGACATTTCATCGAAAAACAGCAGAATACACATTCTTCTCAAGTGCACATGGAACATTCTCCAGGATAAATCACATTTTGGGTCATAAATCAAGCACTGGTAAATTCAAGAAAATTGAAATCGTATCAAGCATCTTTTCTCACCACAATGCTATGAGATTAGAAATCAATTACTGGAAAAAAAAACTGTAAAAAACACAAACACATGGAGGCTAAACAATATGCTACTAAATAACCAACAGATCACTGAAGAAATCAAAGAGGAAATCAAAAAATACCTAGAGACAAATGACAATGAAAACACTATGACCCAAAACCTATGGGATGCAGCAAAGGCATTTCTAAGAGGGAAGTTTATAGCAATACAATCCTCCCTCAAGAAACAAGAAAAATCCCAAATAAACAATCTAAACTTACACCTAAAGAAATTAGAGAAAGAAGAGCAAACAAAATCCATAGTTAGTAGAAGGAGAGAAATCATAAAGTTCAGAGCAGAAATAAATGAAATAGAAACAAAAAAAGCAATAGCAAAAATCAATAAAACTAAAAGCTGGTTCTTTGAGAAGATAAAAAAATTCGATAAGCCTCTAGCAAGACTCATCAAGAAAAAGAGGGAGAGGACTCAAATCAATAAAATTAGAAATGAAACAGGAGAAGTTACAACAGACACCGCAGAAATAAAAAGCACCATAAGAGACTACTACAAGCAACTATATGCCAATAAAATGGACAACCTGGATGAAATGGACAGATTCTTAGAAAGGTATAAGCTTCCAAGACTGAATCAGGAAGAATAGAAAATATGAACAGACCAATCACAAGTAATGAAATTGAAACTGTGATTAAAAATCTCCCAACAAACAAAAGTCGAGGACCAGATGGCTTCACAGGTGAATTACATCAAACATTTAGAGAAGGGCTAACACCCATGCTTCTCAAGCTCTTCCAAAAAATTGTAGAGGAAGGAACACTCCCAAAGTCATTTTATGAAGCCACCATCACCCTGATACCAAAACCAGAGCAAGATACTACAAAAAAAAGAAAACTACAGACCAATATCACTGTTGAATTTAGATGCAAAAATCCTCAACAAAATACTAGCTAACAGAATCCAACAACACATTAAAAGGATCATACACCATGCTCAAGTGGGGTTTATTCCTGGAATGCAAGGATTCTTCAATATACACAAATCAATCAATGTGATACACCATGTAAACAAATTGAAGGATAAAAACCACATGATTATCTCAATTGATGCAGAAAAAGCTTTTGACAAAATTCAACACCCATTTATGATAAAAACTCTCCAGAAGGTGGGCATAGAAGGAACCTACCTCAACATAATAAAGGCCATATATGACACACCCACAGCAAACATCATTCTCAATGGTGAAAAACGGCAAGCATTCCCTCTAAGATCAGGAACAAGACAAGGATGTCTACTCTCGCTGCTACTATTCAACATAGTTTTGGAAGTCCTTGCCACAGCAAGCATAGAAGAAAAAGAAATCAAAGGAATTGAAATTGGAAAAGCAGTCAAACTGTCACTGTTTGCAGATGACATGATACTATACATAGAAAATCCTAAAGATGCCAGCAGAAAACTACGCGAGCTAATCAATGAATTTGGTAAAGTTGCAGGATACAGAATTAACACACAGAAATCTCTTGCATTTCTATACACCAACAATGAAAGATCAGAAAGAGAGATTAAGGAAACAATCCCATTCACCACTGCAACAAAAAGAATAAAATACCTAGGAATAAACCTAACCAAGGAGGTAAAAGACCTGTACTCAGAAAACTATAAGACAATAATGAAAAAAATCAAAGACAACACAAACAGATGGAGGGATATACCATGTTCTTGGATTGGAAGAGTCAACATTGTGAAAATGACTATATTACTGAAAGCAATTTACAGATTCAATGCAATCCCGATCAAATTACCAATGGCATATTTCACAGAACTAGAACAAGAAATTTTACAATTTGTATGGAGAGGCAAAAGACCCCGAATAGCCAAAGCAATCTTGAGAAGGAAAGACGGAGTTGGTGGAATCAGGCTTCCTGACTTCAGCCTATAGTACAAGGCTACAGTGAACAAGACAGTATGGTACTGGCACAAAAACAGAAATATAGATCAATGGAACAGAATAGAAAGCCCAGAGATAAACTACGGTCAACTAATCTATGACAAAGGAGGCAAGGATATACAATGGAGAAAAGGCAGCCTCTTCAATAAGTGGTACTGGGAAAACTGGACAGCTACACGGAAAAGAATGAAATTAGAACACTTCCTAATATCATACACAAAAACAAACTCAGAATGGATTAAAGACCTAAATGTAAGGTCAGACACTATAAAACTCCTAGAGGAACACATAGAAAGAACACTCTTCGACGTAAATAACAGCAAGATCTTTTTTGATACACTCCCTAAAGTAATGGAAATAAAAACAAAAATAAATAAGTGGGACCTAATGAAACTTCAAAGCTTCTGCATAGCAAAGGAAAGTGTAAGCAAGATGAAAAGACAGCCCTCAGAATGGGAGAAAATATTTGCAAATGAATCAACAGACAAAGGATTAATCTCCAAAATATATACACAGTTCATCCAGTTCAATATTGAAAAAAACAAACAACCCAATCAAAATATGGGCAGAAGACCTGAATAGGCATTTCTCCAAAGAAGATATACAAATGGCCAAGAGGCACATGAAAAGTTGCTCAACATCACTAATTATTAGAGAAATGCAAATCAAAACTACAATGAGGTATCACCTGACACCAGTTAGAATGGACATCATCAGAAAATCTACAAACAGTAGATGCTGGACAGGGTGCAGAGAAAAGGGAATGCTCTTGCACTGCTGGTGGGAATATAAATTGATACAGCCATTATGGAGAACAGTACGGAAGTTCCTTGCAAAACTAAAAATAGAACTACCATATGACCCAGCAATCCCACTCCTGGGCATATACCCAGAGAACACCATAATTCAAAAAGACACATGCACTCCAATGTTTATTGCAGCACTATTTACAATAGCCAGGACATGGAAGTAACCTAAATGTCCATCAACAGATGAATGGAGAAAGAAGACGTGATACATACATACAATGGAATATTACTCAGCTGTAAAAAGCAATGAAACTGGGACATCTGTAGAGACATGGATGGACCTAGAGACTGTCATACAGAGTGAAGTGAGTCAGAAAGAAAAAAACAAATATCATATATTAATACATATATGTGGACTATAGAAAAATGGTACAAATCAACTGGTTTGCAAGGCAGAAATAGAGACACAGATGTAGAGAACAAACATATGGACACCAAGTGGGGAAGCGGGGAGGGTTGCGCGGGAATGAAATGGGGGATTTGGATACCAAATTGTATACTCTAAATATATGCAGTTTTTTGTAAAAAATAATAATAATAATAATAAATAAAAAAGAAAAAAAAAGAGTCTACAGGCATAGACTCTGAATCCTCTATTACCTGTTCTTAGCTATTTGTTAACTGGCAAACAAGTATGGTGTGGTGGTAGGAGCAACAACTTAGGAATCAGAGGGACTGGGTTATGAGTCCCAGCAATGTCACTTACTAGTTATGGCAAATAGCATAAACTTGGGCAAATAGCATAAACCTCTCTGAATCTGTTTCCTCCTTTGTAAAATGGGGATCATATCATCCACTTTTGCAGAGCCATGGACATTTAAAATAACATGTAAAGCATCTGGCAAATTTTAGCTACTTGGTAAACAAAAGCTGTTTGAATGGTGTGCATTCTCCTGGAATCACGAGGAATGCAGGAAGAGCTGACCAAGGCTGAAGTTACTGCTAAAATCTTTATTGTGCAGCACTCAAGGACTGTACTTAATATTATTTATTTATCAAGTTCTTCACAATAAAGAGCTTTAATAAAATTTCTCAGATTTTTCTTCCTATATAGTTCTGAAAATAAAGGCCACCTAAGACCAAATTTGAAAACTGAAATTTAATCTGCAGCTCAAACACACCCTCATTATGCTCCCTTTCTGAGTGCTATTCTGATTTGACTTACTAAAAATTCAAAAACTACTTATCAAGATGATTATAGGGTATACCTTATTAAAACACTTACATCCTTCTTGACAAGATTAATGACGGGGGGATGGATGGAGAAAGGGGAGAGGCGGAGAAGGAACAGGAAGAAGAGGAAGAAGAAGAAGAAGAAGAGGAAGAAGAAGAGGAAGAAGAAGAGGAAGAAGAAGAGGAAGAAGAGGAAGAGGAAGAAGAGGAAGAGGAAGAAGAAGAAGAAGAAGAAGAAGAAGAAGAAGAAGAAGAAGAAGAAGAAGCAGCAGCAGAAGAAGAAGCAGCAGCAGCAGGAGGAGGAGGAGGAGAAGGAGGAAGAGGAGTAGACGGGGGAAGGGAGGAGGCAGGGACTAGGAGAAGAAAAAAGAAGAGATGAGAAGAGAAAAAAAAAGAAAAAGAAAAAAGTTTTCAGAATGAAAAGCCCAATCCTGAACCTCACTAAGGACTTACTGAGCTATGTGACAGCTTCAAGAAAAGCCGGAGAAGCCATTACCACGCCCACCAATTGCTGCCTCACTGGGCTCAATATTGCCTGTTGTGTCACTGTCATCCTTACGGAGGGTGGAAGCATTCATGATTGCAGGAGGGAAGATGTGAGCTTGTATCCCAACTATTTCATAGTCACCTTCTCCAAGTCTTTCCTAAGGATTATTTTGAGTTACTTCCCCTTAGGGAGTCACACAGTGATGGATGCAGAGCACTAAGAAGCCAAAATTCCTTTCTGACACTAGGAAAGCCCCATAAAGGCGCCAAAAGATTGATATGGGACACTCATAGAGTAATCAGTAGAAACTAGAGAGAAAAGAGCCAGTGTGGTATAGTAGGGAAAAAATAGGGTATTGCAGTTCCACATATTTTATTCACATTCCTGCTTACTAGCTGGAACTTTGCAGCAAGTAACTTGACTTCTCTGGACCCCAATTTACCTCGCTGTAAAATAGAGATAATAACTTATAGGTCTGCTGGGACACGTAAATGAAATAATGTCTTCAAGACAACTAACACAATGTCTGGCCCTCATAAGCATTCACTAAATATTGAAAGAGAAAGAGAAAAAGAGAGGAGTAAATGAGAAAGTTTAAAACAAAATAGGTCCTAGAAGAATATGTACAATGAATTGGGCAAAAGAGAGTAACAGTTGTTATATAACATCATCAGAAGATAAAATAATGGGATGCTAATAACCTGTATAGTAAGAGAAATACAAACAGCTTGCAAATGTTAAGTTAAACTCCTTTTTTAAGCTCTTTATTGGAATATAATTGCTTTATACAGTTGTGCCAGTTTCTGCTGTACAACAAAGTGAATCAGCTGTATTTACACATATATCCCCATATCCCCTCCCTCCCGCGACTCCTTCCCAACCTCCCTATCCCACCCCTCTAAGTCATCATCCATCATCGAGTTGATCTCCCTGTGTTATACAGCAGCTTCCCACTAGCTATCTATTTTATATTTGGTAGTATATATATGTCAATGCTACTCTCTCACTTCATCCCAGCTTCCCCTTCGCCCCCCATCCCATGTCTTCAAGTCCATTCTCTACATCTGCATCTTTATTCTTGCCCTGTCACTGGGTTCATCAGTACCACTTTTTTAGATTCCATATATATGAGTTAGCATACAGTGTTTGTGTTTCTCTTTCTGGCTTACTTCACTCTGTATGACAGACTCTAGGTCCATCCACCTTACTACAAATAACTCAATTTCATTCCTTTTCATGGCTGAGTAATATTCTATTGTATATATGTGCCACATCTTCTTTATCCATTCACCTGTTGATAGGTATTTAGGTTGCTTCCATGTCCTGGCTATTGTAAATAGTGCTGCAATGAACATTGTGGTGCATGTTTCTTTTTGGATTATAGTTCTCTCTGGGTATATGCCCAGCAGTGGGATTGTGGGGTCATATGGTAGCTGGAGGAATCAGGCTCCCTGAATTCAAAGTATACTACAAGGCTACATTGATCAAGACTGTATGGTACTGGTACAAAAACAGAAATATAGATCAATGGAACTGAATAGAGATCCCAGAGATAAACCCACGTACATATGGGCACCTCATCTTTGACAAAGGAGGCAAGAATATTCAATGGAGAAAAAACAGCCTCTTCAATAAGTGGAGCTGGGAAAATTGGACAGCTACATGGAAAAGAATGAAAATAGAACACTTCCTAACACCATACACAAAAATAAACTCAAAATGGATTAAAGACCTAAATGTAAGAACAGACACTATCAAACTCCTAGAGGAAAATAGGCAGAACACTCTATGACATAAATCAAAGCAAGATCCTTTTTGACCCACCTCCTAGAATAATGGAAATAAAATGAAAAATAAACAAATGGCACCTAATGAAACTTAAAGCTTTTGCACAGCAAAAGAAACCATAAACAAGACAAGCAGACAACCCTCAGAATAGGAGAAAATATTTGCCAATGAAGCAACTGACAAAGGATTAATCTCCAAAATATACAAGCAGCTCATGCAGCTCAATATCAAAAAAAGAAAATAACCCAATCCACAAAAGGGCAGAAGAACTAAATAGACATTTCTCCAAAGAAGACATGCAGATGGCTAACAAACGCATGCAAAGATGCTCAACATCACTAATCACCAGAGAAATGCAAGTCAAAGCCACAGTGAGGTATCACCTCACACTGGTTGGAGTGGCCATCATAAAAAAAATCTAGAAACAATGAATGCTGGAGAGGGTGTGGAGAAAAGGGAACTCTCTTGCACTGTTGGTGGAAATGTAAGTTGGTACAGACACTATAGAAAACAGTATGGAGGTTCTTTAAAAAACTAAAAAATAGAAGTTAAACTCTTAAAATGAAAGAATTAAGAGTAGTCATATTTCACAGGACTAATCTTGATGGAAACACAGAGTTTTCCTAACTGAACAAAACACAGGTTGAGCATTCCAGGCAGAGGAAATGATGTATTTGAAAAGGCGTGGAGTTTGGAAAGAGTCAAGATTGATGGTTGAAACAAACTGTGAAATTAATGACTTGTTGGACATCAAAAGCTAAAATATTCAATTAGTCTTGAACAACACATTGACTCCATCCACTTTTTCTTTTCTTTCCTACTAAAACCAAAGGTTTTTATTTTTGCAACTACCTTAGGACAGCCAAATGTGTTTGACTGTTCCTTCCCCAACCTCTGCTTTGGCCTGCATTTTCGTGATTACTACCTGAAAGACCAGTTGCTAGAACTGACCAACAGGCATGGCCAGGAAAATGACATCTGGAGGCTAGTGGGGCAGTAAAAGGAATACCAACTACTTACTTAAAGCATTCCTGAGCTTTACCTTCCAACCATCAGAAAATAAGAAGTCGGGAAGACTACATCCGTCAAGAAAAGTCCACCCATACCATCCATTTGCCATAAAGATAACATCTTTTTCTGCCATATACTTTAGTTCCCCAACAGAATTCTCACTGAAAATGTTGAAATCATTTGAATTACAAACAAAAATAATGGTCACTGACAAAATGTGAAGCCTCTCATTAATCTTAAAATTCCTTTATAATATAGGATCCAAGAAAAATTAATACATTACTCCTTTACATTTGTGATTTGGAAAGTCAGAAGAACTGAAAGGTACACATTGTTAGGCTTTCCTTAATGAAAAACAAACCAAAACCAAACAACAACAACAAAACAAACAAAAACCCCCACCCTGGCCAACTTGAGAAGCATGAGCTGTCAAATGAGTCTAACTTTCTGTTCTTTATTCACTGTCCCAGGGGTCCCTAAGTATCTGAGAGTCTATGCATTTTGGAGTATATTTTCAGCACGAGGGGCACCAGAGATTTTCCTGGGAAACATGGGAGTCATCTTTGGCTCCAAAACATGTAAAACATTGATAATTTTTAATAACCTAGGGCAAGGAGGCTTGCAAAATTCCAGTGTTGAAAGAGTCCTACCCTAGAACATCAGGAATGTAAAATTATTTTCAACTAATGACACATAGTGCTGATGTTATTCAGGTTTAGCTGTTCTCACATTGAGTGTGCCCCTTCTCTGTTCCCTGAAAACTCACCAGTAGGAATCAGCTCATATGTATTCAGCATCTTCCTAAATCATAAACATTTATATCAACTCCACCTTGCATTTGTTGGTAGCTTAACGACTTACAGGTAGCGTTCCCATGCATTAAGATAATTGAACCTCACAACAATATATGAGCTATTCAGTGGAGTTATTATTATCATTTTACAAATGATGAAACTGAAGCTGAGAATGGTTAACAGAACTGTCCAAGCTCACACAGTTAAGTAAGAGATTAAATCTTTGACACACACAGGGTATTCTCTTATTCCTGTTATTTTTCCCATGGTTTTTCAAAATCCAACAAAAATGTTAAATTACAGTCACTCTGCTGGAAGGTATGAAAACCATTGCACCCATTACATGAAGATATATATTAAAATGATAAAACCTAGACTTCTTGGAGATCAGTTATATGGGGAAGTTCATTTAGGTGGAACATTTCATTTACCTGACAATACTGGAAAAATAAAGGGTTAGAAACAGAGAATAATATTCACTGTGTCATTAAATGACTAAATACCTACTAAGTACCAGAATCTATACTAAACACTGCTGTCTATGCCTACATAACAGATAAATATTAAGATAAATCTAGACAGAATTAATTGAATATCTATTAAATATTTACTCTATGCCAAGCAGTGTTCTAGATGCTTGGGATATATCAGTGAACAAATAATCACAAATCCCTATCTTGACTAATATCCATTTTAATGTGTCCGGGATGTGAAAGAGGGAAGGAAACAGACAATAAACAATACACATAATAAATAAGACAATTAAATTGTATGTTAGAAAGCAACAAGTATTATGTACCAAAAACATGGTAAGGGGAATGGGGAGTGCTGAGTGACATGATTTAATTTGAGTGGTGAATGTAGGTTTCATTGAGGTGACATGGCCAAAACTTGAAGGAAGTGAGAAAGTGAGCCACAAAAGTATCTCAGGGAAGAGCATTCATGGCTGAGGGAGCAGCTGATGTAGGTCCCTGATGTGGGAGAACACTTGTTATGTTTGAGAATTGGCAAAGAAGCCAGTGCAGCTACAGCAGGGGGAAGTGTGGTAGATGAGGTCTGAGAGGTAACAGCAGAAAAGATCATTTGTGATCTTATAAGTCATTAACTTATAGGTCAAATACTTTTATTATAAGTGAGATGGGGACACACTGGAGGATTCCGAGTAGGGGGGAACATGGTCTGCCTTATATTTTTATATCACATGCAAAAAAAAAACAAATAAAAATGTCTTTCTTCTTGCTTGTCAAATGAAAAACAACATTGGGGTAAGTGACCTCAGGAACAGTAGAAGGATCTTGAAAGTCCAATTAACTTTCAGCATCTTTTTTTTTTTTCCTGGACACTGTAGACATTCACTTTTTTAAAGATTGGGAAGTGCTTGATTCAAAACATTTTAGACTGGAGTAATGTCAGAGTAAATGATGAAGTGAGGAACTCCTAAAATTCTCTCCTCCATAAAATAAATTAGAAAATTGGCCAAAAGATGGTCAGAATAAACATTTTCAGAACTCTAGAAATTAACCAAGTGCTTGTAGCAATCTGAGGAGGATTTAATCAAAGCTTTATAACATTTAAACTTGCCCTATTGCCCATCATCCCCTCCCAGCTCCATAGTAACCATGAAAAACAACAGTCTGCAATGATGGTGAAAACCAGCAGCCTAGTAATCACTGGAGGAGGCAGAATGGGTGTGGGACTCCTTTAAAGCCCCCTTTTCAGAGAACTGGCACTATTTGACCTGTCTGGGAGTTCCCTGAAAGACTCCATTTTCAAACCTAAGCTTATTTAACCTGACTCAGAGTTTGTCCAGTGTGAATAGCTTTTTCCCTGGGGGCGTTTGTAGAAAATAATCAGAGACAAATGTTGAACATCAAGGCTGGCTAAGTTGGTGGTAACAATTGTGATAAACAATGAGCTAACTGAAAAGCTTAAAAAAGAAGTGAAGAAATGAGATGGCCACTAGATGCTTTGAAAAGCTCCAATATATTCCCAGGCATCTAGAATTAATATTTTTTAAGTCACTAAATAAGCAAACAACAAAAACAAGAACAAACAGCAGCAGCAACAACAAACCATGAGGTCTGGCAGGTGTAAATCCTGCCTGATAAGTAATTAAGTGTAATTGGATTAAACACTGTTATTAAAGGACAGAGATTTGAGGAATGAATTAGAAAAAACCCACAAGATACGACTATATGCTGTCTACAAGAGACACCTTAGGTTCAGAAACAGTTTGAAAGTGAAAGAATGGAAAAAGATATTCTATGTAAACAGTAACCAAAGAAGAGCTGGAGTGGATATATTTTTATCAGACAAAATAGACATCAAGATAAAAACTGTGACTAGAAACAAAGATGCACATGTCACAATGGTAACAGGTTGAATCCATTAGGAAGACATGCAATTATAAATACATGCATCTAACAACAGAGCCCAAAAAACATAAAGTAAAAACTGGCAGAAATGAATGGAAAAATAGGTGATTAAATAATAATACAAATTTAAAGATCCCACTTTCAATAAAGGATAAGACAAGTAAGCAGAAGATAAGAAAAGGGAAGTAATGAACAACACTATAAAAATTAGACTTAACAAAAAATATCTACAGAACACTCCACCACCAAAACACCATAATACATATTCTTAAGTGCATATGGAACATCCTGCAGGAAAGAACATACTTAAGGCCATAAAACAAGTCTGAATAAGTTTAAATGGACTGAAATCATACAAAGGATGTTTTCTTAAAATCAAATGAAATTAGCAATCAGAAAGTTTGAGAAATTCACAAATATATGAAAGTTAAACAATGCAGCTTAAATAATCAATTGTTCAAAGAAGAAATCACAAGGGAAATAAAAAATACCTTCAGATAAATTGAAATGAAAAGACAACATGTCAAAACTTTTGGAATTCAATAAAAGCAGTGCTTAGAAGGAAATTTATAGTTCTAAATGCCTACATTTACATTATTAACAGCTATTGAGAAAGATCTCAAATAAGTAACATAACCTTCTATCTTAAAACACTAGAAAAAGAGAGAAAACTAAAAAAGAAGAAAGCAGAAGGAAAAATCATTTTAAAAGGATATAAACAAAATGAAAAATAGAAAACAAAAGAGAAAATGAACAAAACCAAATCCTGGTTCTTTGAAAAGATCAACAAATTGACAATAGACTGACCAAGAGGAAAAAAAACAAAAAAGGACTCAAATTATGAAAACTGGGAATGAAAGAAGAGAAAATACTACTCAAATAAAGATATATTTATTGAATCATCTTTACTGAACTAAATCTTACAGAAATAAAAAAAAATTATATGGGAATACTATAGACAATTATATGCCAACAAATTGAGTAACACAGATGTAATGAAAATTACTAGAAAGATACAAAGTACCAAAGCTGACTCAAAAATAAATATAAAGTCAGAATAGACCTATAACAAATAAAGATATTGAATTAGTATTAATAATAATAATTATAGTAATAAAAATAATTTCCCACAAAGAAAAGCCCAGGGACTCATGGCTTTATTACTGAATTCTAGCAAATGTTTAAAGAAGAACTAATATCAATTCTTCACAATTACTTCCGAAAAAGAAAAAGATGAGGGGACACATTCCAATTCATTTTATGAAGGTATTATTACCCTGATAACAAAACAAGACAAAGTACAAGAAGAAAACTACTATTTTCTTATGAATATGGAAGTAAAATCTAAACAAAATACTAGCAAACCAAAAAGCAATATATAAAAAAGGATTATACCCCACAACCAAGTGAAATTTATCCCAGAAATGTAAGGTTGGTTCAACAAACAAAAATCAATGTAATATAACATTCTAACAGAATAAAAGACAAAAACCACATGTGATCTGAATAGACATAGAAAAAGCATTTGACAAAATCCACCAAACTTTCCTAATAAAAATACTTCAACAAACCAGGACTAGAAGGAAACTTCCTCAACCTGACAATGGGTATCTATGAAAAACTCACAGCTAACACCATACTTAATGGTGAAAGACTGAAAGCTTTCCCCCTAAGATTGGGAACAAGAGAAGGATATCTGCTCTCACCACTTCTATTCAACATTGTACTGGATGTTCTAGCCAGAGCAATTAGATAAGAAAAAGAAATAAAAGGCATGCAGATTGGAAAAGATGATGGAAAATGATCTCTATTCACAGACTGAATTATCTTATATGAAGAAAATTCTAAAAAATATGCAAAATAACTATTAGAGTTGATAAATGAAATCAGGAAGGATGCAGTATAATAGATCAATATACACATATTAATTACATTTCTAGACTAGCAGTGAGTAATCCAAAATAAAATGAAGAAAACAACTCCATTTTACAAAAGCGTCAAAAAAATAAAGTTTTTAGAAATAAAGTTAACAACAGAGCTATGAAACTTGTACATTGAAGACTACAAAACATAACTGAAAGAAACTGAAGAACAACTAAATAAATGGAAAGACGTCTTGTGTTCATGACTTTGAAGACTTAATCTTGTTTACATGACAAAACTCCCCACATTGATCTACAGATTCAATGTAATCTCTGTCAAAAACCCAGCTGTCACTTTTCATGAAATTGATGAAGTTTTCCAAAGCTCATATGAAAATGCAAGTGTCCTAAAATAGCCAAAACCATCTTGAAAATGCAGGACAAATTTGGAGGACTTAACACTTCCCGATTTCAAGCCTTATTATGAAGCTATAGTGATCAAGATGGTTTGTTTGTTTCATAAGGAAAGATGTATAGTTTAGTGGAATAGAACTGAGAGTTGATATAAGCTCATATATTTATGATTAATAGTTTTTCAACAAAGATACTATGATGGCTCTATGGAGAAAGAATATGCCTTTCAACAAATAATGCTGGGACAGCAAGATCTCTACAAGCAAAAGAATGAAGCTGGACTCTCACCTCACTTCATATTAAAAAAAAAAAAACTCCAAATAGATCACAGACTCAAATGTAACAGTTAAAACTACAAAATTCTTTGAAGAAAGCACAGGTGTAAATGTTTGTGACCTTGGATTAGGCATGAAGTTTTAGATATGACACCAAAACACAAGCGATAAGAGGAAAAAATAAACTGGATTTCCTCAAGATTAAAGATTTTGTTCTTTAATAGACACCATCAAAAAATGAAAAGACAACTTTACAGAATGTGAGAAAATGTTTGCAAATCACATATCTGATAAGAGACTTGTATCAAGAACTCATAAAGAACACTTACAAGTCAGTAGTAAAAAAGAAATAATCCAATCAAAACAAGGGAAAGGATATGAATAGTCATTTGTCTATAGAAGATACACAAATGCCCAACAACCACATGAAAAGATGCATAACATCATTAGCCATTAGCTAAACATTAATCAAAACCACAATAAAATACCACTTCATACCCACTAGGATGGGTATAATAATAATATTATTATTATTATTATTAAATAATAATAATAATGTAACATAATAACACATTGGCAAGGATTTGGAGAAATTCAAACCCTCATACACTGCTGATGGGAGTGTAAAATGGTGGAGTCGCTATAAAAAACAAACAAACAAAAATCTTAGTGCCTCAAAAAGCTAAACATACAGTTACCATATAACCCAACGATTATTATTCAGTCAGAAAAAATGAAATACTAATACATACCAAAACATGGATTAACCTTGAAAACATTATGCTAAGTGAAAGGATCCAGATACAAATGTCATATATTGTATTGTCCCATTTAGATAAAATGTCCAGAATTGACAAATCCAGAGACAGAAAGTATATTAGTAGTTGCCAAGGTCTGAGAGGACAGGAAATTGGGAGGAAGTGCTAATAGGTACAGGGTATCTTTTTGAGATGATGAAAATGTTCTGAAATTAGATAGTGGCAATATTTGCACAATTTCTTGAACATATTAAAAACCATGGAATTGCGCACTTAAAAAGGGTGAATATTGTGGCATGTGAATTATATGTTTAAAAAAATCCTAGCATGCCTTTTGGTGCTAATAATAGGAGTCAGAAAAGAAAATCAAGACTGCCTTGTACGCTGTAGCCCAAATGATCTAATTTAAAAGCATGCAGAAGTCTTTAAAGACACTCCAAGTCATTAATGAAGGCAGGTCTACCTTTATAAGGTCCTAAAATCAATGTCATACATTTGTAAGATGTGGTAACATTAGCAAATCCCTTCCTATACATCATCTCACAACATACCCATGAAGTAGAAAGAGCAAATAAATACCATTAACAGCTTTGTAGATGTAGAAGCAGAAGTCTAGAGAGCTTTAGTGACTTGCCTAGGTCACATGCTAGCTTTTTTTTTTCTAGCAGTGGTTTACTCTGCCATGATGCATGCATAAAGTATACTCTTTTCCAAATGAAAATGAACACTTTAACTCTTCCCAACTTCTCATCTCATTCATGTCATTATCACCCTTGTTCTTGCCTCCAGTGACAGCCAGATTCTATTACCTGCAGTGCCATGGGGTGAAATTTCAAAACAGTCCTTTGAAACTGCAGCCACAGTATTTCAAAATGGAGCCTTGAGAGTGATTAGATCCAAACTCAGTCCTCCTGCTCCTGTCTTCGCTTTTCAATCACTCCCTTGTGTCATTACCATGTAAAGATATCCAGCAGTGTATGGAAGGTGACAGACCATTATAAAATGAAAAAATGGCTATTTTTATTAGATTGTGAAGGAGACAAGGATAAAACTCATTTTTTTCATTCCAGTGTCTGGGACATAAAAAAAATTATCAATTTACATTAGTTGAATGCATAAATGAATGAATGATTGGTCTTTTAATATTTTGTTGGCCAAGACATCTCTCTGCAATGTGCTTCTTAAGGAAGCAGCTCAGGTCCTAGAAGATCATGAGGTTCTGAAAGTTTCCTAAAAAGAGGAGTTATCTTTCTGGAGTGAAAAGAATCAACAAAGAGATCACTGTAGCTGTATAAATGCTAAGTCTCATTCCTTCCTTTCATAATGACTGTTTGAAATCCTGGTTCCCCTTCAGTCTTAGTGAGTTTGGTGTGGCAGCTCTGTGGAATGCTGGCCTGGAGCCTCTTGGATGATGGATAGAAGGGGTCAAGGGAAGCCAGAGGACAAAGCTCAGCTTGCTGCCACCTCACTGTCAGCCCACCACAGTCATTACTGACCCTGGTAGCTTGGGTATCAAGAGAAAACAAAGAAAAGGACCTTGGAAGCAATTTCTCAAGGTTCCTGGGTTAGCTAGGCAGCAATGCCCATGAGCTCAAAGCAAGCATATTAAAGGCCGAGAGACAGCTCAATTGGGGAAAACAGATAAATTTTTGAGGGTGATGAAATTGAAAAAGCCCATGTATTTACAACTTAGAACAAATAAATTCATTCCAATAATATCACCGCTCTTCCCCAATTTGTATACAGCAGCTTAGGAAGCTACTCTGCTGCCAAATGCCAGATCAAAGTCATGTCTGCTAGGGATTAAAAACACTAAGTAATGAAGCAAGGGCTTGCTCTTAGAGCGAGTTTTGCTTTTGCCATAAACACTGCAACTTATCTGCACAGGCTTTTAGTAATCTTGCAGGTAAGACCCAAAGCTGAGCTGTAATAGAAAGGCACCCCTCATGGCCTCCCTTGGCCATTTTATGGCTACTGCTCAATTGCTGGAAGACAATAATTATTTCTATAAATAAAATTATCTGCCTAGCCCTATGTCTTGCAAAAGCGGTTGGACATATTGTCAATCAATTTGCAGGTTATCTTTGCAATAGACTATTTTTGGAGGAATAAAATTCATTTTTGAGGATCTCTGAAAGGTATTTCAAAGAGGTAATCATTCTGGTGTGACTGCAGATTGGAGATGTACCTCATGTTAATAAGCTGTGTATACAGAAAACATGCAAATAATGAGGAATTTGCAAATTAAACTGTTTCTCTTACAGAAAACTCTTTGCAAAAGGTTTCCAGGGTGGTCAGAGGCAAGTATTTTTATAACATAGGCATGATTGTCCTGAACGATGATAAAGAAATCACCTAGAAACTAACACAGGATACTTTGCAATTTACACAGTGTTTTCACAAGCATTGATTCCTTTAGCTTTTTCAACCACATATTATCTCCATTTTACAGATGAAGAAATTGAGGCTTAGAGAGATCAAGTGAATTTCCTAAGGTTAAATCTACCACATCCTAGCTGCTTTAAACATGTCTGAAGCTAATCAGAGGATGGCTTATCTGTAGGCTCTATTCTCTGTATATATTCCCTGATAATACTCAGCAAACGTTGGAGTTACATTTCCCAGAACAGTGAGGGTCTCCTTGAAGCAATACACCAATCACATTCTGCTCCAAAGAGGGGTCAGGTCACTCACAGGTATTCCTAGCAACATGGGTGTCAAATGCTCACAGCATCATAAAATGGTTTGCTATTAGAAGAGTGACCTTCCTCTTACTGGACATGTGTGTAAATTTTTGGCATTTCCTTAGGCCACCATAGAAGCATAGTGGATGGGTTAACAAACAAGGAAGAAGGGTTTCCAAGTGAAGATTGGGCCAAGTTGACATAACTAAAAGAGAGGCATGGGAAGACGTCTAATGTCGAAAGAAGGTTCTTTATTGTTTAATCTGGGATACCAAGGAATAGAATCCTACTTTTACTTTATATACTGGGTTTCCCATTTGTTCTCCCTTAATATTTACTAATGTGCATGTTGATGAATGAAAGGTCATTACTATTGTGTTCTGGGAACCCAAGGAATGTGCTCTATATTTACACTCAAGGTGAAGAGTGAAAGAATACTAGGAATCAAAGTAAGAGAAAGTGAGTCCCAAGGAGGACAAGAAGTTCTGGGGGACAGAACTGGAAAATGCTGTCTGACTTCTTACAGAGCTCCTCTAGCCTTAACCCTGCAGGATTCCATGTTCTATTCTAATTTGAGAGGCCTGTTTTTCCCCCCACATAGAATATAGAGTTCTTCAATAGATCTTGCAGTCTCCACCTATGCAAGAAAACCTGAGTATCTGAAAGCCACAACCCCCAAACCATGTCAGTGAATTCAACCAATAGGTAAAAGCTTCCTTCCAATTATTTGAATGTGTCTACCACCTCTAAATATCTGCCCATCACAGAGGGCAGTGGCAGCTGACCTCTATCCTGCATCAGTAGTCTTAATCCTGTGAGATGACAGGTGTGAACTTACTTGTATGTGCTGAGTCTGCCATACTGCCCTGATAGGTTTCTGATATTCAAATGCCTCATGGTTTTCTGAATTCCATAGAAACTGGCTTGGACCTGGGTGTCCCCTTAGGCCTTGGCCCCTACAAATCCATCTAAAGTTACCTATTGGTTGCCCAGAACTCATTTATCTCTCCCTAGTACAAAGTGATCTCACAAACCAAACACAAACCCACAATTCCAAGCCCTGTTAAGTAAGTGAAAAACGTTCATCTCTCTCCACAACTCTTCCTCTGCTTCCCTCTTTCCCTTCTGTCCTTTCATCCTACCAAATGCTCAATGCCTTAATTTGACCCCTGGCTCCTCAGAGCTTACCACTTTGATGCTCTATCTCTAAAGCTTCCTATTCTAGATAAGCACCTTATGTTCAGAACCTGTCCTGAATCCCTATTCCTTTCAAAATTTATGAGACTGGTGATCCTATCCTCCAAAATTCTGCCAAAGAACATACTGACAACCTATGTCCCAATAGTATTTCCTGATAATTGGCTGAATGTGTCTCAGGAAGCAGTTTTCCAAAACAGTCCCACATATGGTGAGAGTTTCAGACCCTGTGACAGATCACGTGTGGCAAGATACTTTCAAACAGAGGTGCTCTTCATAAATTCTTAAATCATAACACCTTATTTTGGCTATCTATACAGTCATCTGTCTCCTTCCATTCCTTGAATGTACCTACCATTTCTAAAGATCTGCCCATCACATGCTTTCATCCCCAACCCCTGCTTCTGATCCAGTATTTCCATTGGTGGAAATGGTCCTAAGGAAATTTTATAAAGAAAAAGAGTAAAAGTAATGTACATGAATGCAACCTAAGTACATGTAAAAAATCTAAACATCTAACAATAGAGGCCTGAGTTGAAAAAAAAAAAAAGAAACTGTGACTCTATACATTATGTATGCATGAGGGTAAGACCTAAAAGAAATGAAGACACATTTTAGTCATTGTTATATTAAGGTAGTGGACTTTTTAAAAAGCCATTAGTAGACAGTGTAAATCTTCAGATAGGTGCTGTAATTCCACATGCTTAAGATTGAAGGGTAAGGCCCACTAGGTACCAATACAATCCAGAAGAGAATTCCAATGAATTTAAAATAAAATCATGGTTTCAACAAAGTGAATCTTCCACTAAGGAACTCAGTCTAGTAGAGGGAAAAAGACGGGTAAGTATGTCACTAAAAGATAAAGCAGGGAGTGGTAAGAACCACAAGAGAGGCACCCATGAAGTGCTGTGGGAGTACAGGAGAGGGGGATGCCTCTTGATGGGGTGGAGGCTTCATGGAGAAGTGGGCACTTGAATGAGGCCTTGAAGGAAGGTGGGACTTAAGAAAAAGCACTTGAGGTAGAGGGAGGTAGCCTGAGTAAAGTTGAGGAAAGGGAAAATGGGCATGCGATGGGATAATGGGATAGTTTATATATTTTAGTGCAGCCCCCTGCAGTATTTTGTCATCCTTCCATGGAAACAATACTGATCATCCATTTTAGGGACAGAATTAAAAATGGAAAACAATTGATCAAGCTTGAATAAAATTAGATAACACTTTTTTATTTGGGGGTTGTTTAAAATCAATCAGTTTCTCTATTATTCTTAATAACATTGCTTCTTTTGGGCTTTGACTTAAACCAATCATTTGCTGCACAATCTGTCTCATTTTGCACTTATCTCTCTTATGATACTTCTCACAGCAGTATATAATTTTTGTTTCCAAGCTGATATCCCCCGATAAATGTTGAGATCTTTGCAAGAAGGACTGTGTGTCATTCATCACTGAGTTTACAGCATCAAGGAGAAGGCCTGGAATATATTAGCCTCATTGTGCACTTATTTGTTTTCTCCCCTTGGACTGAAAGTATGTTTTACTCCTCTCTTTCTCCCTAGCACTTAGCACAGGCCTGGCATATAATAGATGCTGAATGTTTGTTGAACTAAGATGAATTAGTTCCCTTCCTGTTCTCTTAATCCTCTAGCCTCAGTTTCCCCATTTTTAAAATAAGGGTAGTAAGAGTATCTACTACCTCATAACATCGTGAAGATTAAGTAAGCACTTAGTGTAGCGTCTAACACATAGAAACTGTTCTGTAAATATTAGTTGTTATAATTATCATCATCAGTATTTTTTGTTATTGTTAATAAAGCATCCAGACCTGCTCATGGAAACAGTTCCCTCAAACTGTGCCAGCCTTGGTCAGGGTTGTCCTTGGGTATGGGGAGTTATGCCTGTAGATTTTTCTCTCCCCTGTCCCATCACACTGCTTCTGCTGTGCTTTAATACCCTGTGTAGTGTAAAACTGTAGCTGACTTTGGAGGGCATGTCCACCAGACTAGAAGCTTCCTGAGGACAGGGACATCTCACACTCATCTCTGGGCCCACACAGGGCATCATACAATACATGCGTGTTTAAAAAAATGAGTGAGTGAAAGCTACTCACCTCCAGCTCTTCTTCCCTGACACTAGACTATATGAATACAAATGGCTATAGTCCAGAGCTCCCTCTAACTAGGAGACCGGTCCTAGGGAGCCCTGAGTTGCCTACCTCTGTGCTACCCCTCATAGCTCTAGCTAACTCCTTTTAGGTCTTTGGTACTTGGGAATAAATATATCTGCAAAGCTGCAAAACTATTACAGTCTGAATTATGTCTGAAATATGCCATATGTCTAAAAATAATTACTATCAAACTATCCATGTAAATAGCAACAGGTGAATTATTTAATTTATACTTGCATTTTTACAGTGAAACCATGGGACCCCTGGAAACATGCTGAAATCTGACATGGAGCTGATTTCTCACTTACACATTAAGAGGCATTGTCGACAGTGTTTGGTTCACTTTTTCAAAAGTCTGGCACTATGTAAGAAAACTTCTAGTTGCCTTATCTCATGTAATCCTTAGAATTTCTCTGGTGGTCATCATTATCCCAATTTTACAAGTGAGAAAACTAAGGCTCAGGAAGGACATGTCATTTTCCCAAGATAACAGAGTCAACAAATGTTGGGTTCAAATCAAGTCTTTTATGCTTATATCAATAGGGCTTCCAAGTAGAGAACACTTTTTTTTGTAGGGCTCACTAGGTAGGTGAGAAATCATTCCACATCTCCATACCCCTTTCTATTGTTTTCTGCATCTATCTCTGCTCCCATGGAAGTATAATCTGAACCTAAACTTGCTGGCTAGTCCTTATGAAATTGCAAAAGAGACAAGAAAATCTCTTTCTGAGTGCCATGGGTTACAGAGGAGTTTCTGGGGAGCCATGGAAGCTATAGAGGTGGGGTGGCAGAAGAGGCCTTGTAGGACAATGGAAAGTAGGAGGGCTTTAATCATAAGCAACACAAATGAAGGACTCTGTATTTTGAAGCTGAGCAGAGCTAAGGGACCTCAAGGACTGGATATCCACTTACCGATGGGCCCTGGGGGCCCTAGGCAAGGTGCTAACCTCCCTTCCCCATATAGGGTTTTGGACAAGATCTGAAGGTGATTCAGTTAGGATTAGAGATAAGTAGTATGCTACATGGTGGTTTGGGTTGGCTGGTTTTTAAAAGGATCAAAACTAAAGAGCAGGTGTGGATGGAGGGATATAAAGCCAATCTATGGGAAGCAGAATGAATGACAGTACATCACCAGTTTCATTTTATACACAGTAAAGTCACAGGCCATACCAAGGCATTATCCAATTTTTTAAAGAAATGCCCCTCCCTCACAAATAATAAACAAAACAATAACACTACAACCATACCATATTCCTCCAAGGGGTTCAAAGCACTAAGAATGTAGGAGACAGTACTCTAGATAAAATATAATCCAGCTTGGTTTTAAAAAATATCCATCTGGCTGCAGGAAAATAAGCCTTCAAATTTTATTTACACAGGTGCTGGCTCAGGTTTCTATTGAATCTGGCCCCAACATACTTTTAAGACACGCCTCTGGCTGGATGAGGGAAACCAATGGCTGAAGAATGTGGAGGATAATTTATGATCCCTGTTAGCTTCTCCTGGCCTGTGGCTGTGAATTTGAATTTACCAGAGAGGTCAGACAAATCTTGTTGCAGACAAAGATACACAGAGAGCTCTGACACCTTCAAGTCTAAATCCCAAAACTCAAGAAAGGCAATGAACACATGCTTGCTGGGCTTTCTGGGGAATGTTACTCATAGTGCCCAGGGAGGCAAAGAGGAAGGAAGAAGAGAATGGCCTTTGCTATGTTCTTATACAAATGCTTATAAAAATGTTGAAGATAAGTGGTTGTTTGAGAATCTTACACCAACCCAAGGCCTTCTTTACCAGGGAACTACCATAAGTATTACCTGCCACCTCTCCTTTCTGCTACTCAGGGGACACCATAAGCATATGTGTGACAATGACCAAGGCTTCATTCCAGTAGAAGAAACCAAAACTTATTGGGCACTGGAGCTGTGTTACATATCATTTAGTTCTTACAACAACCTTGTGACTTATTACTATCCTTACAGAGGCACAAAGAAGTTAAGTGACTTGTTCAAGGCCCCATATCTATTAAGTCTTGGATCTAAGGATTGGATTCAGGTCTATTTTTCAAGGCTGATGCATATAAAGTAAACCACCGGCCAATAGAAACATTTGGAGTATCTATAAAATTTTAGAGATGTGTTGTTAGAGATTTAGGTTGTTATAGATTTATTGCTAAAATATTCAAGATCATTTAGTTCAATCCTTTTATTATTTAGATGGAGATTTTGAAGTGAAAAGAAGGACTGAGATATACCTAAGACCACATGATAAGTCAATGGCAGAACCAGAGCCCCATTTGGTGCTCCTGCACTGCATCTTATACCACTACCTAGATAGCAGCGTGCTTTCAAAAAGCCCAGAGGATAGAGTAGGACAATGATGTACAGCTCAGCAACGGGGTGGGGAGTGCAGGCATAAAGGCCAACTGAAGGCCAGTCAAGGGACCTGCTGCATCTGAGGAGGTTCCCCTCAACCACCTCCGGACTCTAGAGTGTTCCTTAAACAAGCATCTTGCTTTCATGCAGCCCTGTCTTTGGTCAGTCTGTTCCATCTTCTTGAAGTTCAATTACTGTGTTTTGTACCTGGCAAACTATTATACATCCCTGAAGGCCTAGATCAACCCTTAACTTCTCTGTGAAGCCTTCTTAAACATTCCAGGTAAAATAACTCATTCTCTTAATCTATCTGCTCAGTGGATTGTGTACTTACTTCTAGTACAGCACTTATCTCACTCTATTATGTTGGAAACTCTGTGTCATATTCACTCCACAGCCATGAATGAGTTATATGACTTTGGGCAAATCACTTTAACTCTTCTGTGCCTACATTCCCTCGTTTGCAAATGGGGCTAATGATAACACCTACATCATAGGGTTATTGTGACGACTGAATGAGAAAATGTCTACAAAGCAACTAATACATACTGAGTGTCCAATGACTAGTTTTTGTTATCTCTTATCCCAGTGTCTGGTATAGATCTAGTGTACACAATAAGTAAGCACTATTTGTTGAATAAGTGGATGCTACCTGGGGAAAGTGCCAGTCATCAAATAGCCATTTTAGATATCCCTGCAGTCAAGATAAAGGTTTATTATGTTGCCTCACATAATTCTTGGAGGTTCCAAGGCAACAATCTCTGAAGCTCTGCTGATCAGCTGTGAGGCTGGAGAACCCTTCAGACAAGAAACAAGAAATGGCTGGGAGGCCCTCATTTCTGCCGTTTATATGTTCTATGAACCTGGGAAAGTCAATTCCTCTCTCTGGGCTTCAGTTTCCTCATCTATAAAATGGCTTTATCAAATTTTTAGATTTCTAAGTTCCCTTCCTTCAAATTTTAACAGATTAGTATGTAAAGATCCTGTGATTCCAAGCACTGCAAATCTTTTAAGTATTTTCATTAAATAGCTCATGGCTGAATCAACTGCCCAGGAAGTGAAGGAACTTGTCAACATGGCACTATAGAAATGTGCTTATCTAACTTATGGACCTGTCAGAGGTCCACAGTCTCCAGGTCTCACATCCATGTAACACAGTGAAATCACGGTTCGTTCACACTATGAGGTGTCCCAGGATAGGAAGGATAATACAAATTTTAAAACCCTGATAAAAGAGAACAATATTTTGCCTCGAATTTTAGCTCTGTCCTGAAAGACAATATTTTCTGGTTTATGACACCAAAGAGGAGGGGAATGGAGTTCTCTTGCTCCTGGCCTCATGGAAAACATTCTGTGGCACACTACTCTGAGAAGGCTGAACGCAAAGAGTCAAGGAACCACGATTCTACCATTTGTATCCATACACCCTGTCTCTGAGTTCTTCCTTTAGCTTGGTGATGAGGAGTAAAATTCTCATGAGCACAGGTGTTAAATCATGCTTCTTGTTCTGTGGTTGTGTGATGAGAATGAATTAAGAGCTACCAAGCCTGGTTTCATCAGAATTATAACTTTCCTTCTGAAGAATAAGAGTTGGTGGAAGCACTATTACTCACATGTCCCTAGCCCTACCGAATGAAGAGTTTCTGGTGAACCACCAGCTGTTTTAAGTATCTGGGGCTTTTTAAGGACAAAAGCTCCCTGTGATGTTAGTGCTACTCATTGGCTCCTTGGTTTCTCCCCACAATACTTAAGTTGTTCTTAATTTCCTTCATTTGTGACTCTGTTGTTTCTCTTCACTGTTGTCTTTCTTGTTTGCCTAGGCATTGCAGTTTCTTTTTGCTTTAGGTTAGCATGTTTCTATATTTGAGGGGTAGCTGTGCTGTAAGAGAGTGACTGCTAGCATTGAACCCAGAAGACCTGGGTTTAAATCCAGATATTCCACTTACTACCTATTGATTAACTGACAAAACCTGTTTTCTTACATGGCAAATCAAGAGGATGACCTCCCCTTCTGTTCCAGGTGGTTGGGACGTTAAAATGGAAATTGGATATGATGGCTCTTCATCCACTGAAGAAATTTAAAGGTGTCCAGGGTTATGATCCCTAAGCTACTTTAGGCAGGCTCTGTATCTTGAGTACGTGAGCCTAATATCTCATGTGTAGTAAGCACCCAGAAAATGTATACTGATTGAATACACGAGTAGATTACCACCAGGCCTGTTCTTATGAAGTACTCAGTACAATACAGGCACCAATCTAGCCAGAAGCTGTGGTGATTCCAGTGGGATGCATTAGGAGTCAAGACATGGGCTGGAAGAAAATGGACTGAGAATTTTAATCTCCTTGCTCCCTTTATAAAGAATCATTCACCTCCAAATCTCAGTTTCCTTTTCTGGATAGGAGGAAGTTTCCTTCTCTGTGCTCTCTTCTGGCAGATAGAAAGCTTACCTGCCTCCTTGGAATGCTGAGAGAAGTTGCCTAGCCATGAAGAGAAGGAGTATGAACACCTGAATAATAGGTTCCAGAAGTATGCACACACAGCTATTAAAACTGAAGAGATTGTTTTTTTGAAATAATGGCTTCTCCCAGAATTCAGTTATTATGAGGGACAGTGTATTTCTTGCTATGGGACTAGACTAGAGACCAGAGAAAGAAGAAATAACTTCTACCTCTGAAGAAAAAGTGAGTCTAACACCCTTGCAATAGCAGCCAATTGTTAAAATCTACCACCCAGAGTTTCACAATTATCAAGAGATTCTGTGAGGGATTAAAAAAGCTTCTGGCTGCAGTATATGGATAACACACTGGGGAATAATAAGGCAAGGTGGAGGGAGACAATGGACTCAGAATATCTTGCAAGTGACACAGAAATTTCTTGTTAATCATTGCTTCATAACATGCACATGCTATAAATAAGCAACCCCAGGGCACTATAGGCCAGTAATGGCAAATTCTTGACATGGCTCCCAAATTGGGCTCCAGTAAGAGACTTGGGTGGGCATCAACTGGAATGAGTTACAGAGCTAAATTGTTTCTTCTGCAGGCCTGTGGTCTAGTCTTGTTATAAGGAGGACCAGAATTAAGCTAGCAAATGTGTAAAGACAAAGAATCATGGGGAAATATATGATAGATTCATAACTCAACTGGCCACCAGGGCCCTGCTTTCTGTGAGACAGAGAGCTTTTCCATAACACTTAGTACCAGATAGTCCCCAAAGCCCTTCCTCTTTACCATCTGGGGTATATGTGGCATCTGGCAAAACTCATTCATGTATATTTTATAGTTATCCACATGGTTACAGTACAGAAGTCTAAAAAAACATGTAGAATATTTTCAACTTCTCCTCTGCATATTGCAGGGGTGAGTGACCTACAAGATCATCAGAAAAAAGGTATCCTCTTCTAGCATTCCTAGATTTATTTTTCTCCTGTTTAGTGAAAAAAACCTCAGGACCTAGATGCCACCAGACCAGGCATTCTAGGCAAGCAAGGTGTACAACTGGCCAACTCATAAAAATGTTTAAAATTAGATAATCTAGAGAGTTACTAAGACACCAGGAAACCGGAAAGAGCAAAATTTACTATGCAGATTTGTAAGCACAGGAGTGACCAAGCAAACTACAATTCACCAGTCAAATCCAAAGTGTTGCTTGTTTTTGTGTGGCTCAAGAACTCAGAATGATTTTTAGATTTTAAATGCTTGAAAAAAAATCAAAAAATAGTATTTAAAGGCATGTGAAAATTAAATGAAATATAAATTTCAGTGCCCCTAAAGTTTTACTGGAGTACCCATTAGTTTTGTCTAGGGCTGCTTTCATTCTACAAAGGCAGAGCTGAACATTATAGTCAGAGACCATATAGGCCACAAAGTCTAAAATATTTACTATCTGGCCCTTTACAAAAAAAAGTTTGCTAACCCCTAATCTTAAGTCCAGCTGTGATATTTAAGAAAAACAGGCAGATAAAAGATAATAGGAGCTTTGTGAAAATATCTCTAGGCCTTGTGCAATCAGGATCAGTCAACTTCTTGGCCAAAAATACCTGATTAAGGCTCTGTTGAAGTTGCTAGTAGATCCTTCTAGCATAGTTAACTTGCCCCTGGGAAATATTACTCCAAAAGTCAGGGAGTGAAGAGGAGACTTATATGTACCAAAAACTCTCTGCAGGACTCCAAACAAGAAGTAACATTCAATTCCACATGAGTTGAGGTGGGAAAGAGTAGATTTAAAGGACAGAAAGAGTTCAATGAGGGTTCACTTACATTTCTTCCCTCACAAAAACCTGGGGCAAGAGAAAGAATCAAAGCCATACTTACATAAAATTTGCCAAGGATACTAAATTGGGACATATTGTAAACATCAGTGAGGATGGTGTAATTCTTTGAGTTCAGAATGTAAACTACAGTTTCTGTTTTATGATGTGTACCAAACAGTGCTCCATGTGTACAAAACAAATGGATGTACAATCTCCAATGCTTTACTAGAAAATGTCTGAAAAATAGTAAATTCTTGAGCACAAAATGCACATGATGAATTAATTAACCCTCTTTGAAACATGATGAGGTAGAGATGAGGATTCATATCCTGATTTTCCAGATGAGAAAATGGAAAAGAAAGGAAGTTATCCAGCCATGGTCATAATGCTGGGAGAAGAGGGAATTTCAGAGTCCTGACTTTTAACCCAGCCCATCCACAGTGCACTCTCTCAGTTGGCTCTATTCTTATCTGAAGCTTGATTTTTTTAAGAGAATGGGAGCTAGGATTCACCATCTTCTAGGAAAACAAAACCAAATGTGCATACACGTATAAATGCACGTGTGTTTGCTGAAATAACAGTGATGGTGTTTGGAACCTGTAGAATTGTCACAAAAAGTCTAAGCTGAAAAGGCATTTTAAAAGTATCTAGTTTAACTCCTTTATTCTATAGACAGGGAAAATTGAGGTCCAAAGGGGGAAAATTTCTTATCCGATGTCACACAACTAAACCTCCTCTGAGCCCCTACCTTGCTCATGGATATCACATTTCTTTGACTTCCTGGTCTTTTTGATAGCATCCAACATGCCTTCTCCTTTCACCTCCTCACTCATTCTACCCAGCCACCACTAGCTGATTCTCTACATGCCTGTTTTGAACCCACAGACCATCCACTGAACTGGACATACATGCACATACACAAAACAAAACAAAACAGAACATTCTTTCACTAAGTTTCCATGAAGCAGATTTTAATGCTTTTTACCCCCTTGGCCTATTACCATTATTTTTTAATCTCAAAATATGCAGATCCTTCCCTGACTAGCCGCACCCTCACCCCAAACTCCCAGCATTACTGACAATGAGAAAATGTGTGCTCTTCTCTTCTTCCTCCTCAAACAGGAAAACCTGGCTAGATTACAATCGACTCTGTGCTGAGCCTTGCACCAATGACAGCATTAAAGCCTCATGGTTTATGAACTACCAAAGCTAGAAATGGATTTCTGTCTGACGTGCCAGGCTTTTAAGTCTTGTACCTGTGCCCAGTCCAGCGATTTCTGAAACCATGAATAAAGTGGTAATCAACACTCTGAATACTCTGTCTGAGTTAACTGACAATGACAAACAAATGAAGAAGAAAAGATTTGTGCTCCCACTCCCTCCAAGACAGGTGGAATTCCAAGTTTGAACAAGGCAGATTCAGAATCACCTTCAGAAAGGCCATTTGGGCAACAAAGATGCATTGTAAAAATGAAAAAAAAAATCAATAAATGTCCTCTGCAGGTAATAAGACAGCCCCCCTGCCTTCAAATAGAGATAATAATGGCAGTAAACTCCAGCCACCAAGCTTTACAGATGGGAGGTGAAAGAAAACACCAATAATATTTTTTTGCTTCATTTCATGTTTTTTTTAAACCACCTTTTCCTGTCCCTCAAAGGGCTCAAGACTGGAACCTGGGGTTCACGTTCCAAAGGAACCAATGGGCTCCATAGTTTTGCAATGAATCCACTGGAGATTTTAATATTTCAAGCAGTTTAGAGAATTTGGCTCCATGAGCTCACAGAGGCTTATTTTCTCAAAGAAAATATTACCAAATTTCCCTAACAAGTGATTCTAGGGTCTGAAGAATTTTGAGACCTTGTTGGATTTTCAAGTGCCCAGTAATTTGAGTGATTACCCCTCCCCCCAGCTTCTTTGTTCTCAAATAGTCCAAGATCCACATAATAGCAGAGCTCCTCCCAGGCAGCCTTGCCAGCTGCCCTTCTGCCTGCCTCCCTCCTTCAGCCCTAACTTCTTCAGAAAGCTCCCATGTGGGATATGTTATGACAGCAAAATCTTCCCTTTCACAATATGGTTGATCATTTCCACTGTTTTCCAAAAACAGCAATATCATGACCCAGATTTGTAAAACCCAGAGGCAGCATCAAATACAATCTAATCTATCTGACTATTGAATTTGCTTTTTTGCATGCTTTCTTGAACTCTTTTCCCATCTGATATGGCTGCTATTACTGTGGTGCCTGGGCTTACTGACACATTAGCTTCAGATGGGTGCTGTGGTTCATTCTCTGCTCTATAGATAAGGCCTACCTGATGACAGGGTATGGGGAAGAGACAGGTTCTCACTGGAGAAGTTGGGGTGATCTGAAGTCTTTGGAGCTACTCCTGATTTCCTTTTCTTACAACCATTCTTTTGTGAGTACTCTTAAGAAAGGAAGGCATTGCTCTCTGTCTCCTTCCAAAGTGCCTACGCCCAGGCACTGGGGCCCTGGACTTCATACTGCCCAGTGTAAGCAGTAGCAATGTGCCACTCAGGGCTCTGGGTGGAACATGCAGCATGTCTTCATTAATACTAAATGTTAGCTGTTTCCTTGTTGCCTGGGGGACTGGAAGAAAACAAAATAGCTTTCCATTTTATAGGTATTCCTCCAACCTGGCCAAAATGGTGAAAAGATAATCATCAATCTAATTGGCTATCAATAGGGAGATCAGTTAAAGGGCACACACTTTCTACCTTTTCTCTAGATACCAAGAACTCTGTGGTGCTTCTGTTGTCTTTTGGTGGGTGTCATCACATTCCTGCTGAAAGGTGTGGCCTATATACCTGCCACTTTCAAGACTGTCCTCAGGGATTGTAGCCTTTATTAAGGAAAGACTGTCTGTTTTGGTTCTGACTTGGAACTCAAAACTTCTAGGCCAGTGAGAAGGAAGAAAAAAGGTCTTGGCAGGAAGTACTTCCTTTGTGGAAAGTGGAGGCACGAGTAGATACTGGTGTTTATTAGCAACTGGGTCTGCTCCTAGAGCAAAGCATCTCTGTCTAGAAGCCGTTTATCAGTGTCCCTTTGAGAAGAAATCCCTTAGTACAGGATGTGGAATGAAGTGGATGGGTAGGAGGCTTAAGCCCAGGGAGAATGGGAAGCACTAGGAGGCACTAGCATACATAGGAGGTTTGAAAGTGTGAGTTCCTGCTGTAAGATGTAGTCCGAGCACCTCTGGGGGCTAAGCAGGCTAAATAATACTAAGGAGCCAGGGTTTGAGCCCACTTAGCTAAATATAAGATGCAACTTAGCTTAGGGTTCTGGACCAATGGACAGGGCCTGAGGGCAAGTCTCTGGGAGAGAATAAAAGTGTTTCATCACTTTCGGTCCTTACCTACCTCGGAGCTATTAATGCAAAGAGGCACCAAGCAGTCAGCAGCAGGAGGGAGCAGGTGCATAGACTGATGGTCTGCTGAGCAGTGAGAACACTTCCTTTCTGGGGCTGAGGCCAGAAAGCCTTCACTAAGGAACAGTCTCGTATTCACCACAGAGAACAGGCTGGGGACTCGGTTGGGATTTCTCCACTTCTAACCTCTCTAATAAGGACAATTTTTTCCCTCACTAGGCAGGAGAAGGGAACACAAGCAAGGAGGAAATTAAATCTTTTCAAATCATTAATTCTTCTTTCATTCCTAGGATCCACCAATCTCCAAGCACCAGCTGGGACCACCTTCATGGCCTGCATTGCCTATACTACCAAGGCTGCCAAAGCCAGGGGACAAGCAAGTATGAAAACTGGTGTTTTTAGGCTTTCAAGTTCTTTAAACTGGCCCTGCCAGTGACCTTGTCCCAGAGATGGTAAAATCCTGAGTCCTGATAGACTGGTGTCTCTTTTTAGAAGATAAAGGAGAAAGGGAAACAGAAGTGAGTGTCCAAGACCCTTTACCTTCAGCGGCTCTTTTAAAGAAGACTTTGCAGCTTCCACAAGTGAGAGCTCCATAGTGACAACCAGAAGCTTCATCCCCACAAATCAGGCAGGTCTTCTGGGGTGGAAAGTAATAGTCGATTGGCAGAACATGGTCCCTGGTAGTCTCCAAACTGAAAAAAGTAAGAGGAACAATGCAACACATGTCAGTGGTTGGCAGAAATAGGAGGGTAAAAGTCTGAAGGCTTCAGGAGATGACTGCATGTGTAAATTATTATTTATTGCTTAACTGAATCAGTGTGAAGATGAATTTTCCTTGGACTTCTCCTAGGGATTATGGTTGTAGGGTTTCCTATCATGTGGACAGAGCCCTTTTGGATCCTGCAAAGGGATTTGAGAAGTTCTCTGGAATCAGCCAATCTCATGGGCTATGTCTACGTGAGGGAAGGATGAAGGCAGAAACCTGGGGCTAAGGTCTTTAACTTAAGGTGGTGGTAAGGAAACAATTTCAGAGTAATTAAATGGCATGAACTCAGCCCTAACACCTTACTTTATCCAAAGGGAGACCTATGGTAAAACCATACTAAGCATCAAAGCAGTTTGATGTGTTTTGCTCTAGTTCTCTGAGCCTCACTCTCATCTATAAGTCGGAATAATATCACCCATCCTACTGAATTACTTGTGTGAATGGAGATATAAAGCTCTTGAAATGAATACAGAAGTGAGGGCTCATGATTAGTATTATCATACCAGTCTTCTTTGATCATTTTTCCTTTCCCTCACTTTCCTTAGGAGTCTATCTAGATCACATGGACATCCCCCACCCCCATTCTATAACATAAAGTAGCAGAATCCATATGCCTGAGGATTTTACTGTGAAATGATGCACAATGATGCTGGCAATCTATCAGGCAGCCATCTCAACACTTAGCCATTAGAATACTCAGGTTCCTTGGGCTAGGATGGAGCTTCAAAGGTCACCTAGTTTAACTGCCTATCTTTAAGACGATCTGTGTCTGTGTACTTCCAAGTGGACTGAAGGAGAGGACCAGAAAGCCAATCCTAAAACCTTAATGGAAAGGTAGATCTTAGTCTTCCATAGTAATTAATTCAAGTTTAAACAAATGGAATATGGTTCATACTACCCAAAGGCCACCTTTCCCCCCGCCAAGTCCTATGTCTAATCATTAAACAAAACTTAAGTGATTTCTTGGGTTAATCTGCCACAGGTAGGTGGCAACTGCATATTCTCTCATCCACAGCAATGCATTTTTATGAGTACTTCTTTCTTACTAAGGAAAGAAGGAAGGAAAATAAGCCCTAATGGCAGCCTGTTAGCTGTGTTGGGTGATTTTAACTCCTCAAAACAACTTTGTGAGACATTTTTTCCTCATTATTATATCAGATGAAGAAAGTCAGACTCAGAGATGAGAGGCTCAAAACTATTTGACACCAAGCCCAGAACACTCTGACTCTAAATCTAACACAATCTCCATTACCTTATTGTCTTCTTAGTACTCACCTTCACTTTCTACCCATGGCTCTTTGGTTATCATGCTCAGCAGTCATCAGAATCCCTCAAAAGTATGAAAGGTTATCCTCCCCTCAATGCTCAGTGAGAAGCCCTGGCAGGGCAAGAGCAAAGAGGGCTTTCACTGAGGCTACACCTGACAAACACTTTATCTCTAAAACACCAATATTCACCTTTATTCACATCCCAAGTACAACAGAAAGCACTCAGAAAGTTCTGCTGAAATGCAAACCCAGCAGCTGATTATGGTGGCCTATCTCTTTTCCCCATAATCCTTCCCTTTCCTACCTTAACTGGAAAGCCATCAGGAGTGTGTCCACCAAACCAAGACTAGGAGGGCCACAAATTCCACGGGAAAAGAGCTGATTTCCCATGTACAAATGGGCCAAAAACTAAGAATGGCATTCCTTTGGCTAAAAATATCATTTCCTTGGGTAAAAATTGTGCCCCCATGCTCATTCGTGAAACAAGGAAAAGAAGCAAAGAGGTTTTTGTTGTTCATTTGTTTTTGTCCTCATCTTCTTCTTACATTTTATGACTTCTGTAACTAATACAAACAGTTTAAACAAAATCAGAGGGACATACATTAAGGTACTTTATGTACCAGACTATTTCATACATATCATCTCATTTAACCTTCCCAACAACCCTGTCAGGTAGCACTTTATCATCCCTATACTGTAATAGAGGAAGATGATGCTCAGGGAAATTGAGTGAACTTGTTTAAGATCACTCCTCTAGTAAGTGGAAATACCAGGTTACCATCCCAGGTAGGTCTGACTACAAAGTGTGGATTTGTAACCAATGACTAACTATGTTATGATATAGAAGGTCTAGATTAGATAGATTCAACTCAACTCCTAGCACCTGGCCCTGCGGATCAGGGAGGTACAGGGCTAAGTGCTGGGGATATAGTGATAATCAACATATTATCCTTGCCTCTAAGCAACTTACTATTTGGTAGAGAAGAAAGACAGGAAGCAAAGAAATATAAAATAACATAGTAGATGATATAATGAAGCAGAGTGCATATTGCTACAGATAAGAAAGTACCTCAAAGACAGAAATGCTTTTTGCAAGGTATACATATATACATATATATATATATATATGCATGATGGTAATGACAGTAATAATTATTATATGATTGAAAAGTAAATATTAGATAAACAAAATGAGAACCCGCATAAAGTACATACTAAGATTTGAAATACAATACAAACTGTTTAAAATAATCTAATTAATCAAATTTATTATCAATACTTAAAGACCAAAGAAAGTAATCATTTTATTTATTAGATATGAATTTAATAAAATACACCTCACACCAAAGTAACTATAAAGGAGGTGGAATGAGGGCAATTTTAGAATTTAAATTTTTCCTAATTACAACCCACTTTGGCTAGAGGCCTGAGATATTTTCTGACCTTACCAGGCCAGTCTCTGCCTACCTCCCTCCTCCTCTCTCTGGCAAAGTGATCTGGACAGGATTCCCACTGACCCTGGCCTAGTGTGAACAAAGGGCACTTTGCAGTTCTGACTCACAGACTGATCTTCTGGCACTGGAAAGGAAAATTACAACTGCAGTCTCTCTCCCAGATTTGTATTCTAGAGAAACTCATGCACATTTGTACCAGGAAGCATGTGCAGAAATGGACATAGCAGCTTTGTTTATAGAAGCAGAAATGATAAATATCCACTGACAGGAGAAAGGATAAATAAATTATATCATACTCATTCAATAAAGTACAATTCAGCAATGGCAAGGAACAGAATATGTCTACAAATAGGTGAATCTCACAAGCTAATGTTGCATAAAAGACATAACTCATAAAAGCATACATATAATATGATTCCATTACATAAAGTTTGAAAAGAAGCAAAAGTAAACAATATGTAATTTGGGAAAATATATGTGAAAAAAAAACACAATAATGCAAATATAGAATAGTGGTTATCCCTGAGGGGAGGCTGGGGGGTAATGATATAATGAATGGAGATACAAACTGATTTATGCATTCATTAAAAATATTTATTAAGCACCTGCTACACATCAGGCACTATTCTAGCTCCTGGAGTTAAATTAGTGAACCAAAAATAGTGTTAATGTTCTCCTTCCTTAATCGGGGATTATGAGTGTTTGTTTTATTATTATGCTATATAAGTAACTTGCATATTACATGTATTTTGTATGGCTATTAACTGAGCAAAATAAAAAAAGAAAAACCTCAGGAGTTTCTAACATCTCTCTACATAACATTCTAACTGCAAGCACAGAAGAGGTTTGCTTTGAGAATAAGTAAGTGCAGAATTTGCATGCAACATTGTGTTTTTTCCCACCTCCCCTAGGTTATGTGCTCACTTATTATCCTAATGTCCAATTCAGTCTTATGAAGTCTGAAGCAAAAGCCCTGCTGCATAGAATGGAAGTTTTCCAAACAAGAACATGACTTGCTATTCTCCAATGGTTTCACAATTAATTTAATGAAAGTGAATTACTAGAAGCTATAGGCTTACAAATGCCAGCTCAACCATGAGGAAGTTGAGCTCAAAAATCCTTGGCACTCAGCTGTAACCTCAGTCTCTCTCAGTCTCAGTCTCTCCCTCTTGTGTTCTCTGTCTCCCTCTCTTTCTCTATTTCTGTCTGTCTGCCTCTCTTTCCTTCTCTGTTTCTCTGTCTCTCAGACTTGGGGATACTTTAGATACCTTAAAGCATCTGAGTAATTTAAGCAAGTCCCTCAATGATTGTAGAACCAGGATGAAATGTAAAAGTTACATACCAGTTTTCCCTGTTTGGGAGAGAATGTAAACTCAGCAGGGCTTTGGAGCCAGCCAGACCTGGGTTAAGACCTTGCCTCTACTACTGAACCTTGGCCCAGTAATTAGGCTCTCTTAGCTCAACTTGCCTCATCAGGAGAGTGGGGATATTTTCTACCCACTTTTGTGAGAATTACATTGAATAACAAATGTTGTCATACCTTCTATGCCTGCCACATGGTAGCTGCACTGTAAGTCTAGGATGCCATTACCTTTTGTCTTACCATAAAAAACAGAAATGTCTTATAGTCTTAAAATAAAAGAGACCATCTGTTGTGGCTATACAGTGCTTTTAGGGAAAGGTAAATAGAGGTGGAGAGAGAAGGGAAAAAGCCTAGATGTGTAAAAGTGTATCATTTTTAAACATACTTCTGTACTTTTTAAACAGAAACGGATTTAGGAAACCACCAAGCATCTTGACAGAGCATTGTATTTTTCTTGATATTGAGTAATTAAAAATATTTCTATTAATCACATTGTGCCATATAATGAAGACTTTACATGAATTTTTAAGATAAAAATCAAAGAGTTGAAAGTTATTTTCTCCTCTCAGATCACTTGGGCATACTTCTTTGGGGGTAGAAGGGATATTTCAGTAGAAAAAATAGCAAACTAATGACATAAGACGGGTAGCTTCTTTTCCCCTGACAGCCTGAGAGTCAAAATTCAATAACTGTCTGTCCAAGAAGGCAGTCGTGTTTTCTTTTAAAGGTATTACCTAAACTTATGTCATATCTCTCCAATTCTTTTTAATGATGCATTTTGTTGAAGTGGGAAGGTACACAGGTAGAACATCTGGTTTTCATGGTCATCTCTGCCATCTTCTAAAAGAATGACCTTCAACAAGTCATTTTGCTTAAATTTCTTCACATGCAAAATGCATAAAGAAATATAGAACTCATAAGACTGCTATGAAGATTCAATGAGATTCTGGACATAAAGCAGCTCATACCATTGCTGAGAAGCCAGGCAGGATTTTGAGAAAGATGACCTTGAATCCACAGAAAGTATTACTATCTTAACAATACTAAATCTTCTCATATCAGGACCCAACTCCACACACCAGTCAGCACCAGCACGAAGACTCCTGGGGCCACAGAGGCAACTGCAACAGAGACCAGCCCTCCCCATTCACAGGCTAGCACCAGCCCTGGGACATTTTATATATATATATATATATATATATACATATATATATATATATATATATATATACATATATATATATGTTTATATGTATAATGATAACCAAAACTCAAAAACCTGTAATATGTACACATGCAAAAAAGAGAAAGAAATCCAAACATAACACTAAAGAAAGTCATCAAATCAAAAAAGAAGAGAGAAGAATAAGAAGAAAGAGAGTGCAAAAACCACCAAAAAACAATTAACAAAAGGGCAATGAGTCAATAATTATTTTAAATGTAAATGGACTACATGCTCCACTCAAAAGACATAGAATGGCTGAATGCATTAAAAAAAAAAAAGACCCATATATATGCTGCCTACAACAGACTCACTTCAGATTGAAAGACACACATAGACTGGAAGTGAAGAGACAGAAAAAGGTATTCCATGCAAATGAAATGAAAAGAAAGGTAGAGTATCAATACTTACATCAAACAAAATAGATATTTAAAAAATATAACAGGAGATGAGTAAAGACATTAAATAATGATAAAGGGATTAATCGAACAATAAAATACAGTAAATATATATGCAACTAACACAGGAGAATCTAAATACATAAAGCAGATATTAACAAACATAAAGGGAAAAACTGATAGTAACACAATAATAGCAGAAGACTTTGATACCTTGCATATATCAATGAAAATATCATCCAGATACAAAATTAGTATGGAAACCTGGGCCTTATAGTACACATTAAGTCAAATGGACTTAATAGATTTATATAAAACAATTTATCCAAAAGAAGTAGAATACACTTTCTTTTAAAGGGCACATGGAACATTCTCCAGGATAGATCACATACTAGGCCACAAAGCAAGGCTCAATAAATTAAGAAGATTGAAATATCAAGAGTCTTTTCTGACTACAACAGAATGAGGCCAGAAATCAACTACAAGAAAAAAAAACTGGAAAGAACACAAACACGTGGAGGCTAAAAATATGCTACTAAAAAAAATGGGTCACAATAAATCAAAGAGGAAATAAAAAATATCCAAAGAAAATGAAAATGCAATGATCCAAGATCAATGGGATGCAGCAAAAGCATTTGGCAGAGGAAATTTTATAGTGATAAAGATAGAAGCCTACCTCACAAAAACAAGAAAAAATATCAAACCAAAATTTATACCTAAAAGTTGTAGAGAAGGAAGAACAAACAAAACCCCAAATTAGTAGAAGGAAAGAAATAATAAAGAACAGAACAGAAAAAAATAAAATAGAGATAAAGACAATAGGAAATATGAATGAAAGAAAAAAATAGCTCTTTGAAAAGATAAATAAATTTGATAAACCTTTAGCCAGACTCATCAAGAAAGGAGAGAAGACTCACATAAATAAAATCAGAAATGAAAGAAAAGTTACAAATGACACAACAAAAATACAAAGTATAATAAAAGATTACTATGTAAACTTATACAACAATAAAATGGACAATCTAGAAAAAGTGGATAGGTTCCTAGAAACATATAATCTCCCAAGACTGAATCATGAAGAAATAGAAAATATGAAGAGACTAATTAATAATAATAAAATTGAAACAGTAATACAAAAATGCCAGCAAAGAAAATTCCAGGACCAAACAGCTTCACAGATGAATTCTTCACAACAGTTTAAGAAGATTTAATATCTATCCTTCTGAAACTATTCAAAGAAAAAAATAATGAGGAGCAATGAATGCTTCCAAACTCATTGTATGAGGCCAGCATCACCTGGATACCAATACCAGACAAAGATATCATGAAAGAAGAAAATTACCTGCTAATATGACTGATGAACATAAATGCAAGAATACTCAATAAAATATTAGCAAACCAAATTCAGCAATACATTAAAAGGATCATACACAATAATCCAGTGAGGGAATTCCCTGGTGGTCCAGTGGTTAGGACTCCATGCTCTTACTGCTGAGGGATGGGTTCAATCCCTGGTCAGGGAACTAAAATCTCACAAGCCATGTGGCACAGCCAAAAAAAAAAAAGAAAAAAGAAAAGATCAAGTGAGATTTATCCCAAGATACAGGATGGTTCAATATCTTCAAATCAATCATTGTGATATACCACTTCAGAAACTGAAGGAAAAAATCATATGATAATCTCAATAGATGTAGGGAGAGCTTTTTACAAAATTCAACATCCATTTATGATTAAAGAAAAACTCTCAAAAAGTAGATCTAGATGGAACACACCTCAACATAATAAAGGCCATATATGACAAGCATACAGCCAAGATAATATTCAGTGGTGAAAAGCTAAAATCATTTCCTCTAAGATTAGAGACAAAACAAGGATGCCCACTCTTTCCTCTTTTATTCAACATAGTACTGGAAATCCTAGCCACTGAGTGCAATCAGATAAAAAGGTAAAAATACTCCAAATTGGAAAGCAAGAAATAAAGCAGTGTTTGCAGATAACATGATACTTTATAGAGAAAATCCTAAAGATGCCACCAAAACAAAAACAAAAACCTTAGAACTAACAATAAATTCAGTAAAGTGGCAGGATAAAAAATTAACACAGAAATCTGTTGTATTTCTGTAAGCTAATAACAAACTATCAGAAAGAGAAATAAAAAAAAATCCCATCTACAATTACATTAAAAAGAATAAAATATCTAGAAATAAATTTAACCAAGGATGAAAGACCTGTACACTGAAAGCTAAACGACATTGATGACATAAACTGAAGTCAGCACAAACAAATGGAAAGATATACTGTGCTCAGGAATTGGAAGAATTAACATTGTTAAAATGACTGTACTCCCAAGGCAATATACAATTTCAACACAATACCTATCAAAATACCAATGGCATTTTACACAGAACATGAAAACATAATTCTAAAATTTGTACAGAGACACAAAAGACCCTAAATAACGAAAACAATCTTGGGAAAGAAGAACAAAGCTGTAAATATCATGCTCTGTAATTTCAAACTATACTACAAAACTACAGTGATCAAAACAGTATGGTATTGGATCAATGGAACAGAATAGAGAGCCCACAAATAAACCCACACTTCTATGGTCAATTAATGGAGGCAAAAGAGGCAAGAATATACAACAGGGAAAAGATAGCCTCTTCAATAAATGGTGTTGGGATAACTGGATTGCTACATACAAAAGAATCAAAACAGACTACATTCTTACACCATATACAAAAGTAAAGTCAAAATGGATTAAAGACTTAAATGTATGATGTGAAATAACAAAGTCCTGGATGAATGCAGGCAGTATGCTCTTTGACATAGGTCTTAGCATTATAATTTTTTATATGTCTCTTCAGGTATGAGAAACAAAAGCAAAAAGAAACAAATGGGAACAAATGGTACTACATCAAACTAAAGTGCTTTGGCACAGTGACTGAAACTATTAAAAAAATGAAAAGGCAGCCTATTGAGTGAAAGAAAATATTTGCAAATGTTATGTCTGACAAAGTGTTAATATCCAAGATGTACAAAGAACTCATAGAACTCAACATAAAAAAAAAATTAAAAATGGGCAGAAAACCTCAGTAGACAATTTTCCAGAGAAGACATATAGGTGGCCAACAGTCACAGGTAAAGATGCTCAGCATCACTAATCATCAGGGAAATGCAAATCAAAACCACAATGAGATACCACCTCACACCTGTCAGAATGGCTATCATCAAAAAGACAATAAAAAACAACTGTTGGCAAGGATGTGGAGGAAAGAGATCCCTAGTGCACTGTTGGTGCGAATGTAACTTGGTGCAGCCACTATGCAAAACAATATGGAGGTTCATCAAAAAATTAAAACTAGAACTGCCATCCAGCAATTCACTTCTGGATATTTACCCAAAGAAAACATAAATACTAATTCAAAAAGATATATGTACACTATGTTCATTGCAGCATTATTTACTATAGTCAAGATATGGAAGTAATCTAAGTACCCAACAATAGATGAATGGATAAAGAATATATGGTACACAAACACACACACACACACAAAATGGAATATTAGCCATTAAAAAATAGTCTTGCCATTCCTGACAATATGAATGGGTCTTGAGTGTATTATGCTATGTGAAATAAGTCAGATAGAGGAAGACAAATTCTGCTGGTTTTCACTTAAATGCAGAATATAAAAGACAAGAAAAACAAATAATGAAAACAAAACAAAAAGTGACTTACAAAAAGAAGAAATCGGTGGTTCCCAGATGAAAGGGTGTTGGGGTAAGGGGAGACAGGTGAAGGGGTTAAGAGGATCCAAACCTCCAGTAATATGATAATTAAGTCACGACGTAATATGAAGTATAAATAATTTTGTCAAAATATTCTAATAATTTTGTACTGGGACAGATGGTTACTAGACATTCTACTGATCATTTCACAATATATACAAATGTATATACTTGTATAGACATATATATGTGTATATATATAAATGTATATACAAAATTTTATATATGCAATATATACAAATGTCAAATCATGTATTACACTACATTAACTATATTTCAATAAAAATAAAATAAAACATATAAATCTTCAGATCAATAAACATGGACTATTATTGAACTGATTTACATCTTAAATTTATTTCCATAGTGTTTTGTAGATTTTTTTAAGCTCTTTATTGGAATATAATTACTTTACACTCTTGTACCATGTAGATTTTTGAAATTAAAGTTTAGTTGATTTAAAATGTCATACTACTCTCATCTGCAGAGCATAGTGATTCAGTATTTTTGAAAATGATTCTCTGTTATGGGTTATTACAAAGTAATGGCTATAGTTTGCTGTGCTTTACAGTATATCCTTGTTGTTTATCTACTAAACATAGTAGTATGTATTGGTTAATCCCATACTACTCATTCATCCTTCCCCTCTTTGGTAACTACAGGTTTGTTTTCCATATCTGTGAGTCTGCTACTGTTTTGCATATACACTTATTTACATTGCTTCAGATTCCACAGATAAGTGATATCATACAGAATTTGTCTTCCTTTGTCTGACATTCCACTAAGCATGATATGCTCTAGGTCCATTCATGTTGCTGCAAATGGCAGACTTTCATTCTTTTTTTGTGGCTGAATAATATTCCATTGTGTGTGTGTGTGTGTGTGTGTGTGTGTGTGTGTATCACATCTTCTTAATCCAATCGTCCATTGATGAGCACTTGGGTTGCTTCCATGTTTTGGCTATTGTAAATAGTGATGCTCTGAACAGTGGGATGAATGCCTCTTTTCAAATAACTGTTTTCATTATTTCTGGATATATATCCAGGAGTGGAATTTCTGGATCATATGATAGTTCTATTTTTAGATTTTTGAGGAAATTCCAAACTGTCTTCCATAGGGGATGCACCAATTTACATTCCTACCAACAGTGTACCGGGTTCCTTTTTCTCCCCATCCTCTCCAACATCTGTTATTTGTAGGCTTTTAGATGATAGTCATTTTCACAGGTATGAGGTGATATCTTGTTATTTTGATATGCATTCCTTTAATAATTAACAATTTTGGGCATCTTTTCATGTGCCTGTTAGCCACCTGTATTTCTTCTTTGGAAGAATGTCTATTAAGGTTTTTCACACTTTTTTTTTTGATATTGAGTTCTATGAGCTGTTTATATATTTTGGATATTAACCCCCTGCTGTTCACATCATTTGTAAATATTTTCTCTCAGTCTGTAGGTTGTCTTTTTGTTTTGTTGATGGTTTCCTTTGCTGCGCAAAAGCTCTTAAGTTTAACTAGGCCCCATTTGTTTATTTTTGCTTTTGTTTCTTTTGCCTGAGGAGACCAATCCAAAAAATCATTGCCATGATTTATGTCAAAGAGTGTTCTGCTTATGTTCACTTCTTGGAATTTTATGATTTTCATTTTTATATTTAGGTCTTTAGGCCATTTTGATTTTATTTTTGTATATGGTGTGAAGGAATGTTAGAGTCTCATTATTTTACATGTGGCTGTAAGGGTTTCCTAGCACCACTTGCTGAAGAGACAATCTTTTCTCCATTCTATATTCTTGTCTTCTTTGTCATAAATCTATTGACCATAGATTTTTGGGTCTATTTCTGGGTTTTCTATTCTGTTCCATTTATCTACATGTCTGTTTTTGTGCTGGTACCATGTTGTTGTGTTTACTGTAGCTTTGCAATATAGTCTGAAATCTGAGAGGGTAATACCTCCAGCCTTCCTCTTTTTTCTCAAGGTTGCTTTGGCAATTTGGGGACTTTTGTGGTTCCATATGAATTTTAGGATGATTTTTCCTAGTTCTGTGAAAAATTTCATAAGTATTTTGATAGGATTGCATTAAATCTGTAGATTGCTAAGGATAGTATAGATATTTTAACAATGTTAATTCTTCCAATTGAAGAGCACAGGATATTTTTTCATTTCTTTGTATAATCTTCAGTTTCCTACATCAATGTTTTATAGTTTTCAGAGTATAGTTCCTTCACCTCCTTGGTTATATATATTCCTATGTATATTTTTCTTTTCGATGCAATTTTAAATGAGATTTTTAAAAAATTTTCTGTTATTGCATTATTAGCATATAGAAACCCAACAGATTTCTGTATATTAATCTTGTATACTGGAATCTTGCTGAATTAATTTCTTTGTTCTAACAGTTTTGAGGTGGAGACTTTGGAGTTTCATATATAAAGTATCATGTCATCTGCAAATGGTGACAATTTTACCTCTTCTCTTCCAATTTGGATAATTTTATTTCTTTTTTTGTTCTGATTGCTGTGGCTATGACTTCCAATACTATGTTAAATAGAAGTGACAAGACTGCACATCTTTGTCTTGTTCCTAATTACAGCAGGAAGGCTTTCAGCTTTTCACCACTGAATATAATGCTGGTTGTGGGATTGTTGTAAATGGCCTTTGTTATGTTGAAATATTTTCCCTCTATACACACTTTGATTAGAGTTTTCATCATGAATGGATGTTGAATATTTTCAAATGCTTTTCCCGCACCCATTGGGATGATCATGTGATTTTTATTCCTCCTTTTGTTTTGCTAACATTAATGATTGATTCATGAATGCGGAACCATCCTTGAATTACTGGAATAAATCCAACTTGATTATGGTGTATGATCTTTTTTTATTATTGGATTCAATTTGCTAATATTTTGTTGAGGATTTTTGCATTTATATTCATCAAAGAATTGACCAATAATATTCTTTTTGTAGTGTCTTTTTCTGGTTTTGGTATCAGTGTAAAGGTGGCCTCCTAGAATGAATTTCGGTGTCTTTCATCCTCCTCAATTTTTTGGAATAGTGTGAGAAGGATATGCATTAATTCTTCCTTATATGTCTGTAAGAATCCACCTATGAAGCCCCCCAGTCCTGATTTTGTTTGCTGGGAGTTTTTTTGTTTTCATTAACAAATTTAATTTCAGTTCTAGTCATTGGTCTGTTCAAACTGTCTGTCTATTCTTGATTCATTCTTGGAAGGTTGTATCTTTCTAGAAATTTGTCATCTTGAAAAATATGCTTTTCTTTCTTCCTTTCCAATTTGGATGATGTTTACTTTTTTTCTTATCTAGTTTCCCTGACTAGAATCTCGAATACAATGGTGAATAGAAATGGTGACAGCGGACATCCTTGTCTTGTTTTTGATCTTACAGAGAAAGCTTTCATTCTTTCACTCTTAAGTAAGATATCCATTATCAGAGTAAGTTCTCTCCTTTTCCTGGCTTGTTGACTGTGTTAATCATGAAAGAGTGTTAGAGATTTTGCCAATTCTTTTCTGCATCTATTGAGATGATCATAATGCCTTTATTCTCTTAAATATGGTGTATTATATTTATTAGCTGATCTCCCAACCTACCTTCCTGAGATAAATCCCAATTTGACATTCTTGATATAAATCCTACTTGATCATTATAATTCTTTTTATTTTTTGCTGGTTTGCTATCATTTTGTTGAGGATTTTTAAAACTCTATATTCAAGTGATATTGGTCTCTAGTGTGTGTGTGTGTGTGTGTGTGTGATATCTTTGGTTTTGGATAACCACAGAATTTTGGGTGAAGTGTTTTTAGTGCTTCTATTTTTTGGAAGGGTTTGTGAAGGATTGGTATTAATTCTTCTTTAAACATTTGTTAGAATTCCCCAGTGAAGACATCTGGATCTGAGCTTCTCCTTATGGGAAGTTTCTTTATTAGTAATTCACTCTATTTACTTGTTATAGAACTATTCAGATTTTCTATTTCTTCCTGAGTCAGTTTGGGTACTTTGTGTCTTCCTGGGAATTTTCCATTTTACCTAGATTATGTAATTTGTTGGCATACAGTTGTTCATAGTAGTCCTCTTAAATCCTTTTTTATTTTTTAAGGTAGGTAGTGATATCCCAATTTTCATTGCCAATTTTGAAATGTGGGTCCTCTTTTTTCTCATAGCCAACCTAACAGTTTGTCAATTTTGTTGATCTTTTCAAAGAACCAACTTTTTATTTCATTGATTCTATTGATTTTTTCTAGCCTATATTCTATTTATTTCCACTCTAAACTTTTATTAATCTTTCTTCCTACTTTCTTTGTTTTTATTTTGCTCTTCTTTTTCTAGTTTCCTAAAGTGGAAGGTTAAGCTATTAAGATTTTTATTCCTTGTTAATATAGGTGTCTTAAACTGTTCTAGCTACTATAACAAAATACCTCAGACTTGGTGGCTTATAAAAAAAAGAAATTTATTCCTCACAGTTCAGTAGGTGGGAAATGTGAGATCAGGAGGCCAGCATTGTCAGATGTGTTTTTCCAGTTTGCAGACTTCTTGTTGTATTTTTGGCAGAAGGGCAAGCAAGCTCTCTGGGCCTCTTTTATAAGAGCACTAATTCCACTCATGAGGGTGTCACACTCATATTCTCAGTACCACCCAAAGGCCCCAACTCCTAATACCATCATATTGGGCATTAGAATTTCAACATATGAATTTGAGTGGGAATACAAATATTCAGACCATAGAAACAGGCATTTATAGCTACAAATTTCCCTTTAAGTACTGCTTTAGCATATATGTATCACACAGGATTTGTTATGTTACAATTTTGTTTTTATTCATCTCAAGTATTTTCTTATTTCTCATGTGATTTTTTTGTTTGACCCACTGTTTGAGTGTGTTTAATTTTACACATTTGTGAATTTCACAAATTTCCTTCTGTTACTGATTTCTAGTTACTTCCATTGTGATCAGAGAACATACAAAAGTTTTACCCTTGAATAAATTTTCCTCAGATTTTTTTGCAAGCTTTTATTTCCTTTCTAGAGTTTTGGAAAAGTTAATTTTCACAATTTTTGTTACCGTGTTTGTTGATTTTAAGAAAGGATAGATTTATAGGGGTATTCACTTTACCATTCTAGAAGCCTTGTTTTCCAAGTCAGGTTACATTATGTGCAATACTCCTCCCCCAATACACACGCACACTAATCCTCATCATACATTACAAAGTAGGGAAGAAGAGGGTGCTCATACTCTTCATTCATCAATTCAAAAATCCATACCATTCATATGTTATGAAGAGACAGCTCTGCCATATGGTGGTTATGTAAAGACGAGAAAGACACAACACCTGTCCTCTAAGAACTTTCATGAGTGCATTTTGGGCTATGACAAGTGCCTGAATGGTTAATGCAAGGTATAGCAAGAGAAATACTGTAAAAGGGGCCAAGATGGTGATTACTATAAAAACAGAAAATTGTGTGTATTGCCTGAGGGGTTTAGGGAGTAAAGCCCACCATGTACTATATCCTATTACTAACCAAGACAGGGGCTTTACATACTTGTCAAACATTTACTCTAGAATAAATCAGATGCCCACGGCTCTAACGCATACTCAAGGTCTCAAACCTGACATTCAGAGACTGCTTTGCACAACACACAATGATGAATAGAAAAATACATGTCACTATGCATCAGGCAGTTATAGGCCTACTGGTGATTTCCATTTTCCTGCAGTTTTTATCACTGACAAACATACTAAGAGACCAAGACATTTTTTTAATCAGTGTGCTCACCAAAATGACAAAGTTGTCCTTTTCCCCTGAAATCACTCTCAGAAATGGGGCTGAACAGTGAATCCTTATTACAGTCATGTCCTTGTATCTCCCAAGCTACATCTGCTGTATTCTGTGAGCCAAATTCATTCCAATGGCTTCTTAGCCATCAGAGCCAATTGGTCACATAAGAGTTAGCCAGATTCCTTTCTGCAGTGTCATCAAATCTGAGGGCTGAGAGCAGTTTCCACATTCTTTGTTTCCAGAATCCACTGCCAACAAAGAAGGAAATGAGAAAACAACTTGATTTTAATTTACTTGTTAAATATTACTGGACCAATATTTTCCTCATATTCTCCATTTGAAATCTGATACTCAAAAGACTATTTACTGAGGGCATACTATGTGTTAAGCACTTTTGAAAGTGAAAAATCCCCACAACTACTACTGCAGGGTATATAGAATATTTCTATTTTACAATGAAGAGCCAGAGGCATTGAACAATGTCTTCAAGATCACACAGCTGGTAAAGTAGGAGATCAGGACTTGAATGCATATCTGGCTAACTCCAAAATCTATACTTTGTCCACCATGCTATCTATATAATGACCAACATCAAACAGTCACTCAGCTATACTCCAGAACCCTTTGAAAATGTGGTAATAGCATTAAACAGTAGAGCAGCCCCCAAAATGGATTTCATCCATTATGGAACTATCCTGTTGCTAGAAAGAAATCAGCAAATATTTATTGATTGCCCTACTATGTGGTAGGTGCTGTGAGAGGCACTTAGAAAACACTAAAGACCCAAAGATACAAATATTGCTGTACCCTATCCTGTCTGGTCTAAGAAGATTTACTGTCATACACCGCAAAGGTTATAGCACCCATTTTAAAAATGAGGCAAATGAAGCTCAGAGTAAATGGTGGTTTCTAGTAAGTTGCAGTGTCACAAGAGAAAAAGAAAGGCTTTGCGGGCAGAGAGACTTGGGTTTGAATCCCACTATTACTGATCATAGTCATGTGATGTTGGGCACAAGATAAACCTAATCTCCCTACCATCAGTTTCATTATCTACAAGGTGGGCAAAATAATACACCAGCCTCAAAGGAGTTTGGTGATAAATGCATCAGATATTAAGGGTTGGCCAAAAAGTTCATTCAGGTTTTTCCATAACATCTTTGGAAAAACCTGAATGAACATTTAGCCAATGTAATACATGGAAAAAGCCCTGGCACACTTAAAATAAATGGTCATTTATCCCTGATTTCTTCATGCCATCCCAACTTCTCCTTGGGACTACAGTCGAAGGCATCTGACTCCCAGTCCAGTGAGTTCTGAAATACACCATACTGCCTCCACCTCTGTCAGACACTACTGGTTAAGGCAGAAATGCAGCAACCACTGCTATCCTTGTGCAAAACATACAAAAACACTGAAAAAAAAACAACTTTATCTTTTTTTTTCAGGTCTTTATTGGAGTATAATTGCTTTACACTGTTGTGCCAGTTTCTTCTGTACAACAAAGTGAATCAGCAACAGGCCCCATGGAATAATGGTTAACACTCTGGACTCTGAATCCAAAAACTTTATCTTTAAAGTCCTTTTGTGACTTTGTCTGAGGCAGGGAAAACTCAACGTAGCTTAAGAAACGTGAAAATGTTCAGCAAAGTATCTGAGGGCTCCAGAAACTCAAAGAAGGAAGATAGCACCATGAGAGCAGACACAACATGGGTAGGAATGAGATGCTGGTGAGATTCCAAGCTCAGTCCACAACCAGGAAATCCAAGGTTAGACATTTCACGTTGGCCCAAAGAACCTACAGGAGCTAGGAAAACAGCCTCATTGAGACACCAGCAACAGGGTTTACCCTGCTCTCTTAAACACAGGACCAGCAAGGCCTGCCCCAAGGCAAAACAAGGCCAGGTATTAACTTTGACACTTGGGAAAGCGCTTTGATCCCCAACATAAGATACTAATTTTGATTGTGGGGAGAGGGGGTCATTGGCAGAGAATAAAAATCGCCTACCCCATCTCATTCCAGTATACATCCCAAAATACGGCACAATGATAACAGCTAACATTTACTGGGTACTTATATGTTCCAGCTACCATACTGTACTCTATGTACCTTAAACTCATTTAACCTTTACAACAAATGTAAGATTATCTCCATTTTATAGAAGAGAACACTGAGGTCCAGAAACCTTAAGTATTCTGCCCAAGATCCACAGACAGTAAATGATGGTTGCAAGATTTGGACTTAGGTTTCTCTAACTCCAAGATCATTTATTAGACCACAGTTTCTCACATGGGATGGCAATCTCCAGTGATTCAACCCAGAAAACTATGTCATCTTGGACTCAATGTAATACAGTTTCTCAATCACTATCCAGTAAATCAGTGACTACTATCCCTTAATTTTACTACCTAAATCATACCCCCCACACACAAATACACATATACACACACACAACCTTACCTTCGAAATAACTGCAACTGCAACTCTCTTATTCAAGTCTTTCTGCCTCCTGTCTGATCCTCTCCAATCCACAAATGACACTGGATCCCAGGGGAATCCTATTTGTTTCTGTAACTCCTCTCCTTAACAGCTCTCAGAACTCCCCATGGTTTACAGCAGTGGCCTAATTCACTGATGAATCATAATCCCCTGAAGAGCTACTTAGCAATACAATTGACACTCCATATCTGCGGGTTCTGCATCCACAGATTCAACCAACCATGGCTCAAAAATATTCATTAAAAAAATCCAGAAAGTTCAAAAACCAAAATTTGAATTTGCTGCATGCTGGAAATTATTTACATAGAATTTACACTGTTTGTACAATAATTTACATAGCATTTACATTGCATTAGGTATTATAAGTAATCTAGACGTGATTTAAAGTATACCAAAGGATGTGCATAGATTATATGGAAACACTACATTATTTTATATAAGGGACTTAAACATCTGTGGATTTTGGTATCCACAGGAGTCTTGGAACCATTCCCCTGTGGATAGTGAGGGACAGCTGTACAGAGATCTGGTCCCACCCCGACTTAGCCCAGAGTCTTCTGAATCTGAAGCTACAGGTAAGACCTGAGGATCTGTAATTTTATTAAATGTCTAAGCAATCTTCTTGGGCAGGCACTGAAAACCACTTATCCTACAGGATACAAATTCAAAGCACTAGCTTGGTATTCAAGGCTTATTTCTAGCTCTTTCTTTCACCACTTCCACAACCTTTTCCAAATGACCTTCCAGCAGTACTACCCTATTTCAATTCTCCAATCTAACTCTGCTGTTTCACACCCCTGGGTCCTTGCTCACATTACCATTCCCTCCAACTGGAATGACCTCATTCTACCCCCACCATCTGTCTCCCTTGCCACATCTCAGGTCTCAACTCAAGAGGCCATCACCTACTCCATGAAGCCCTTCATGACTCTGCATCCCTTACATAGAATATGATCATGTCCCCAACTTGTACAGCTTTCTTTCAGAGCACCTATAATGTTTTATACCACAAATAATCCATTTATGTATGTTGTTCCCACCCATCATATGGTCTTCATTGATGAATTTCCAGTGTGTAGCCCAGACACTGCCAGAAAACCTCCTAATCAACTCTCCTCTCTCTTTCTTTTCTCCTCCACTTACTCTTAAGCCAAAGAACAAAGTTTGAAAGCCGCCAATGTTGCCTTTTAAATAGCATGTTAATTTGACGGCCAAGATGGACCCTGAACAACTTTTGAGTCCTAATTAAGACATTGTTAACCTATATCAGATGAATGAAAAGATCTTTAAAAAAATACCAAAGATTTCATGATATCAATTTGATCACAGTACTGCTCACATCCTGGCCACAAATTCTTCCTCATATCTAATTGAAAGCCCTCAGATTATTTTTTCCTTTGTCCTCAATCAAAATAGAGAATAATTGTACATATTCTTACTTTGCCTTATTCTCCTTCTATGTTACAGGTAAACACAAGTTGAACAAAATGTAATCTAGGATAAAATCTGAGGGAGAAAATGTGTCATTCTTGGCATCTTTTTGAACTAGGTAAAAGTGAAGTGGTAAAGAGTTGATGGAACTGTCATTGTTAGATAAACATAGATAAATAGTTCAACTTGATGAACAAGCTCTTCCCATTCTGCAGAGTGATTATGTGGTCTCTGACCCATCACCTTCCTAGTTCCCCTTTGCCATTATGATGAAGAGACAAGAGTCAGCCAGGCAGAGCCTGCTTTCCCTTCTCCCTGGCTGCTATCTGTTTTCCTCCACTGTTTCTGCTCTGGAATCTGCCTCAGTATAATAGGATAGGAGTTGGGAGCCTGAGGTTCATTATACATTCTGATACTAACTTGCTGCATCACCTTGGACCAGTTACCTTTTTTTTCTGACTTCAGTTTTCTCATCTTAGAAAAACTATATTTGCAGACCATTTGAAGTACATAAAGCATAGGCATATGGATTTATCTCATGGTATCTGCATAGCCACTCTATGAGGAAAACAGAGGACTTAAGGGAAGTTTGGGGAGGTTAAGTAACTTGTCTAAAGTGGAACAGCTGGAAAATAGCAGGGCTGTAATTTGATCTCTGGTTTTAATTCCTAATCTGACACTCTTTCTAATATAGCAAATTGTCTTCAGAGGTCTATAAAACAAGGGGGTTAGATTAGAGATTTTTAAAAATTATTATATGTTTAGCATTTAATAAATTTAAAAATACCTTCACATGCATTATTATCAATTTTGTCAATAAAAATTTATTCAGTACCTACCATAAACCAGTGCCTATCAAGTACAATCTGACTAGGGATATAGTGATGAACAAGTCAGACAAAGTCACTGACTACATTTATAAGGCTTCCATTTTAGGGGAGGTGCATAAAACAAGTATATAAAGAATCAAAAAATAATTTAAGATATTGATAAGTACAGCAAAGAAGGTAGATGCAGAGTAACTGAAAAGTATTTTATTTCACCCTCCTGCTATATAGAGATTTTCATCCACCCCATTCTCCGGATGAGCAAAAGGAAGCAGAAAAGCTAAGTGTCTTAGCCAGTGAACAGGAGAGCTAGAGGCCTAGGCACAATAACTTCTGATTATATGTTCCATGCTCATTCCTTTCTTCTGCCTCACTCCTGGCACTAGTTTTCTAAGTTTCTATGATTCAATCTCCAAATGACTAACTTGAGTAGTTGGTTTAATAATGCCCTATCTCTGAAGGATGATAAAACTTGGGCTAAATGTTTTGTGATCATAAGATTGGGAACACCAGACACTTAGCCTTCAAAACAGGAACAGGGTATGTGATGGTTCACTTGTTTATCTCTATCAGTTCCTTGAGAGTAACAGGAACTCTGTTTTATTCACTGTTCTATCCCCAGTGCATAGTACATAACTTGGCACATATTGTTGATCAAATACTTAATGAATCTATGAACAAATGAATGAATGAATTAATGCACAAACCAATGAGAAAACAAATTAACACAGCTTGCAGAAAGCTGGGCTGGTATGTTCCTGGCAAAGGAGCTAAACTACCCTCAACTTCCTCCTGGAAGCAAGCTTCAGCTGCTTTCTCCCGGGAACAAACAGGCATGGCAGAGATATAAATAGGAACTAGCATCTGAGAGGAAGCAGAAGGAAACATCATACTACAAGAAACATAACCAGGTCAGTTGAAAATTAACTGCACCCTCTAAGAAGTCATTAGGAGAGATCTGTGATATGATTTTCTTCCTCTCTTAGGCCTGGAAAACTAAACTTTGTTTTCTATACTTCCTACATGATGAGGAAATAGTAGATCTGAAATGCGGTGGTTCTTGCCTTCTGCACATTTTGGATGCTGAAAGGACAATATTCTATCCAGTGATGACTCGAGTGGCCTGGGGACCTTTCATAGGGCTAAGTAATACTAGGCTGCCTGGGACCCTTTCATTAAATGTCCTAGTTACAATTTGCCTAGATGCCGTGTTATACCCACATAAAAACAGAGTGGTCTGTGAATATCTGCAAGTGACTTAGATGCAGAGTGGAAAAAAATACCTACGGAAAAAAGGAAGCTAATATTTACTTAGCACTCACCACATGCCACCATTGTAATACCTATAGTCATATTTATTGAGCAACTACAATTTCTCATGTATGAAGTTGGGATATTCACAATATCTACCCACCTGGTTGTTGTATGGATTAAGTAAACTAATTCTTGTCAGGTATTCTCTACAGTGCCTGGCATGTAATATGCGTTGAGTAACAAATGAGCCTCCACTGCCATCTTTGTCACAATCACCTATGTGCAGTGTATGTTTACAGTGCTTTCATATCAATTATCATAATGCATCTTCTCCACAGCATTGCATGATAGAGATGATAGATGAGGAAACTGAAGCACACTGAGACATAGTAACTTGCCTAAGATCCTGCAACTGGGAAGAAACCCAACAAGAACTTGCAGCTAGATTCATCTGACTATTCCTTCATTGTATCACACAATTCCAAAATAAAGCCTGGCTTCAACTAGTCATTGATGTTCAGAAATCCTGATTGACTTACACTAATTCAATCTGCACACCAGTGTTGGAAGCAAGTGCAATTATATCTTGAAACTCCATTTTTAGTCCTTGATAAGCTAGGGGAGGTGGCTAAAATTGAAAAAAAGAATGTCAAAGATAGTGCTTGGGATTTGGAAGAGAAAAAAGCATACTTTTAAAGAAGTGTAAATCAAAATTGATGTCTTTAATATAAGATATGCTAAAGTTCATTTATGCTAATGGAAAAAAGCACATTTTCTGCAATGAGCCCCTCTACCATGGAACTGATATCTTATAGATTTGCATATAGATAACAAAACTGCCATATTTTTAAAATTTTAATTTATTTTTTATTGAAGTATAGTTGAATTACAGTGTTGTGTTAACTAATGCTGTACAGCAAAATGACTCAATTATACATATTCATTTTCATTTTCTTTTTCATTATGGTTTATCACAGTTTATAGAATATAGTTCCCTGTGGTATATGGTATGACCTTGTTGTTTATCCATTCTATATATACCAAAAATTGCCATATTCTATATTTGCTACAACTCATTGTCTTTATCAAATCCTCACATCCATTCAAAATGCAGCAACTGAATCCTTTGAGCCAGGGAAACAGAAAGGAGCAGGCAGCAGACCTTGCCTTTTTAGGCTATCATAGGTAAATAGTTATTAAAATGTAATTTGAAAAAATTCACAAGTGAGGACAATACAGAGTGATGCAAAAACATAGTGAGGGGAGGAACACAGTCATTTTAACAGCTTTATTGAGATAATTTACATACCATGAAGTTCATCCATTTAAAGTATACAGTTCAATGATATTTACCATATTTACAGATTTGTGCAACTATCACCACTATCTAATTCCAGAATGCTCTTATCACCCCAAAACAAAACCTATACTCATTAACAGTAACTCCCCATCCTCCCCTCCTCAAAGCCCCTGTGAATCTTAACTACTTTCTGGCTCGATGGATTGGTGTATTCTGGACATTTCATATAAATGAAATGATACAAAATGTGGCTATTCATGACTGGCTCCCTTTACTTAATATTGCCAAGGTTCAGCCATGTTGTAGCAAATAATACTTCGTTCCTTTTAATGGATGAGTAATATTTCATTATATGGATATATCACATTTTATCTATCTATTCATCAGTTGATGGACATATGGGTTGTCTCTACCTTTTCTCTAATATTAATAAAGCTGCTATAAACATGTACAAGTTTTTGTGTGGACATATGCTTTCAATTTTCATGATATGTACCTACGAATGAAATTGCTATGTACCTGTACTCATATATCTAAGAGTGAATTGTCATGTTTAGCTTTTTGTGACACTCCCAGAATGTTTTCCAAACTGGCTGCAACATTTTACAGTCCCATTAGCAGTATATGAGGGTTTCAATTTCCCAAAATTCTTGCCAACACTTGTTATTTTCCGTATGATTATGATTATGATTATTACTGCCATCCTAGTGGATGTCAAGTGATATTTCACTATGGTCTTGATTTTCATTTCCCTAATGTCTAGTGATATAAAGCATTTTTTCTTTTTAAAAAATATTTATTTATTTATTTATTTATTTATTTATTTATGGCTGTGTTGGGTCTTTGTTGCTGCACATGGGCTTTCTCTGGTCATGGCAACTGGGAGCTATTCTTTTTTGTGGTGCGCGGGCTTCTCATTGTGGTGGCTTCTCTTGTTGTGGAGCATGGGATACAGGCATATGGGCTTCAGTAGTTGTAGCATGTGGGCTCAGTAGTTGTAGCATGTGGGCTCAATTGTTGTGGCTTGTGGGCTCTAGAGCACGGGCTCTCGGTAGTTATGGTGCACAGGCTTAGTTGCTCTGTGGCGTGTGGTATCTTCCCGGACCAGAGCTCAAACCTGTGTCTCCTGCATTGGCAGGCAGATTCTTAACCTCTGCGCCACCAGGGAAGCCCAGCATTTTTTCATGTGTATATCTGCTCTGGAGAAATATCTATTCAAATACTTAGCCTATTTTAAATTGGGTGGTCTTTTTATTATTAGTTTGTAAGAGTTCTTTATATATTCTACATACAAGTCCCTTATTAGATACATGATTTGCAAACATGTTTTCCTATTCTATAGGTTGGATTTTCATTTTCTTGATTGTAAAATTTGCAGCACAAAAGGTTTATCTTACACTGTCTTATATAGTCTACTCTGGAGAATGTTTCATGTTCACTTCAGGTTTTGTGTTCTGTTGTTATTGAGTGGAGTGCTATACAGATGCCTGTTAGGTCCAGCTGCTTTATAGTGCTATTCAAGTCTTCTGTTCTTTGCTGATCTTCTGTCTAGTTGTTCTATATAATGGATAGAACTTTCCAGTTATTATGTTAAACTATTTCTCTCTGCTTCATTTAATTTAGGGCTCAGTTGTTAGGTGCATATGTTTATAATTTTTATATCTTCTTGATGGGTTGATCCTTTATTATTACAAAATGTCTTTTATCACTAGTAATCATTTTGTCTTAAAGTCTATTTTGTCTGACATTATTAGGAGCCACTCCAGCTCTCTTTTGATTATTATTTGCATGGGACATCTTTCTCCATCTTTTCACTTTTAACCTATTTGTGTTCTAGAATCTAAAGTGAGTACCCTGTAGGCAGCACATATTTGTATCTTGTTTTGTTTATCCATGTTGACAATCTCTACTTTTTTATTTGATTGTTTAATTCATTCCCATTTAATATTATTACTGGCATAGCTAGAGTTACCTCTTCCATTTTGCTTTCTGTTATCTATGTTTCTCATTACTGTTTGTTCCTCTGCTCCTCTTTTACTATTGTCTCTATTTCTAAACTAGATATTTTCTAGTGAACAATTTTAACTGCGTTTTTAACTTCTGTAAACTATATTTTTAAATAATTTTCTCACTGGTTGCTTTGGGGCTTCTAACATACATTTTAATGATCAAAAGCTATCTCAGATTTACACTAAATTCCAGGAGGTTATATATACTTTACTCTTCTACAGATCCATTCTCTCCCCTTATATAATAACTGTTTTGCATAATTTGTCTATATATTTAATCAGCCAAACAATATATGTTTATAATTATTGCTTTATATAATCCTATGTCTATTAAAGAATTAAGAAAGGAGAGAACAATTTAGAGATTTTTAGGTTAATCTTCATATTTACTATCTCTTATTTTTTTCATTTCTTTGGATTCATTTTCTGATACCACTTCTTTACTCTAGTTTAGCTTGGTTCCCACTATCCTCCTTTGCATTTTATTGTCAAATATATTACATTTCTACATGTCATAGACCCACGAATACAATTTTGCTATGTTGTTTCATACTATTGATTTTTATTGAGTCAAGAGAAAAAATAAAAATAAAAATGTAATTATACTTTTTACTCATGAGGATTCAAATTCTTGTCTGATGTCATTTCCTTTCAATATTTCTTTTTTTAAAAATTTTTATTGGAATAAAATTGCTTTACAATTTGTGTTAGTTTCTGCTATATAGCTTTCTATATTTCTTGCAAGGTATGTCAGCTGGAAACAAATTCTTCCAGATTTTGTTTACCTGGGAATATCTTTATTTCTCCTTAACTTTTAAAAAAGTTTTGCTGAATACAGGATTATTAGTAAGTAGATTTTTCTTTCAGCACTTTGTGCCATAACACTGTCTTCTGCTCTTTCTTGTTTTCAATGAGAAGTCAGTTGTTAATCTTATTTTGTTTCCCTTGTCATTTTTCTCTTGCTGATTTCAAGATTTTCTCTTTATATTTGTCCTCAAAATGCTGACTGTGATGCATCTGGGTGTCAATCTCTTTGCATTTTTCTTGCTTGGAATTGACTTTCTTTGATGTATAGACTGTTTTTCATCAAATTTGGGAAGATTTTAACCAATATTTCTTCAAATATTCTTTCTGCTCTTTCTCTTCTTTCCTTCTGATATTACCATTATATGTATATTGGTGCACTACTAAGGGTCCCACATTTCTCTGAGGCTCTCTCTTCATTTTTCTTCATTACTTTTCTCTTTCTGTTCTTCAAAATGCATAATCTTATTTATTTATATATATATTTAAATTTGCTGATTCTTTCTTTTGCCAGCTCAAATCTACTCTTAAGTCTCTCTAGTGAATTTTTCATTTCAATTACATGTTTCAACCCCAGATTTTCCATCTGGTTCTTCTTTATAATTTCTATCATTTTATTGATATTCTTTCTTTGGTGAGAAATTGTTCTCATAAGTACTTTATAAATGATTTCCTTTGGTTCATTGAACATATTTAAAGTAGCTTTAAATATATATTACTTATTCTAGTAAGTCCAACACCTGGGTTTCCTCATGGGTAGTGTTTGTTGACTGCTTTTTTTTTCTGTGTACAGGCCATAGTTTCCTCTTTCTTTGCACATCTCAATTTTTTTTGCTCAAAACTGGATATTTCAGATACTATATTGTAACAACTCTGGATATTGACCTGCCCCTTTCTAAAGCTTGTTGTTCTTATTTTCCACTTGGTCATTTGTTTAGCGACTTGGATGAACTAATTCTATGAAGTCTATTTTCCCCACATTGTGAAGCTTCTAACGTCTGTTCAGATACATTTCCTTATTATCTTTTAGACTGGCTTCCGATAGATTAAACCTGGATGTACATAAACCCCTTTTGGTTAAAGGCTGCTCTTTAAGGCCCCTTAGCCAGTTAGATTTGTGCCCTTTACCACTGAATATGCATGTGGTTTGGAGACTATATTCACAGATCAGGGAGTTTAGGATTTTGCTCCACATTCAGCCAGGAACAAGTATCTCAGAGGTTTTTTTCTGTGTTCACTCCTCAGAAGGTACAGCTTTGGGCATTGTCTTACATTCCACTAAAGTCAAGTATTATTTTATTATTAAGCCTGGCTTCCTAGGAGTTGCCCCAGGGTCAGAGTAGCATATTATTCAGGCAATGTTTGGTCAGAGGTTGTACTTAAGCATCTTCAGCCCTAAGCCTTCTGCATTTTACTGATGCATTTTGCAGATCTGTGCGTGGCTTGAGGAATGCTTCAGAGTATGCCCCACATCTTGCTCTCATTTCTCCTTAGTGAGTACAGCCTACCACATGTGCATAGCACTCTACAAACTCAGAAATGAATATGATTCCACAAGGCCTCTTCTTGGCTGTCTTTTTTCCTTCTCTCTGGTAACCTTCTGGCTGGTGTGATGTTTTACTTGTTTCAACTATTGATGGAAATATCAATCCCCTTCCTTTTTTTTTTTTTCCCACACCATGTAGCTTGCTGGATCTCAGTCTTCTGGTTTTCTTACCAGAGATTGAACCCGGGCCATGGCAGTGAAAGCCCAAATTCTAACCACTAGGCAACGAGGGAGCTCCCTCAATCCCCTTCTAATTGCTTACCTCCAAGATCTCCATTATTTTTGACAATGCTTTTAGGCATGAATTTGTCCAAGCTGTGTTCCAAATAAAGTCACTTCCCTCAGGCAGACCTGTGGAGCACTCCAAACTAATGGCCTGTCTTCTCCCCTTGGCAGAACCTCTGTGTCACTGTAGTAGAGCAGGGGAACAGGGACAGTGACCTGCTTCTCCCAGAGTGACTCCTCTGCTATAGGTGTAGACCCTGGGAAGTGATAGTAGCCCTACTGCTCTTGGCTTGCCTTTCCCAGTATGGAACCATCACCCTTTGTCTGAGCTGGGTCATCTTGACTTACCACCAGTGGGGTAGAGCCCTCATGAGTGGAAACTGGGTGATAGGAGGGATCTCCAGTCCTCTCAGCTGTACCTGCCTAGAACAGTGCTTCTGCAATACAGGGCTAAAAGGCCTAAGAGACTCTGATGAACTGCCCCTTTGGGTTAACTATAGATCTAAAATAGGAGTTGGGGGAGAGAGATCCCTCAACTTCTTGGCTATACCTACCTGGAGAACAGTTTCCATCAAATGGAACTGGGGTGGGGATGAGAATAGGTCATGGCTCAAATACCATAGACTGCTGCTGTTCTGACTGAGATTTAATTATTTTCTTGAATAAATGTTTATCTCTTTGCTTTATGCCCTTAGGGCAATTTCCAGAGATTTTAAATGGCTGTTTTTATAATTGTTACCAGTTAAAAGGTCTGCTTCATTGGGTAGAGTATGCACCATGATGCTTGAATTGCTACTCCAGAAGTCCTAACTATACGAACACTTAGTCTTGGAGTGAAAAGATTGGAAAAGCCTTCAAAAGAAGTAGCAGAAATGTTTACTTAAATTGGTTTTGTCAGGCAGGCAGGTGGGGAACAAAAAGGTTGCCCCAAACAGGGAAACAGCATGTATAAAGGGAAGTGTAAATAAGGCTGGAAGACTATGCATAGATGCTAGAGGTCAAATGGCTATAGTAAGTTTGGCTATGGAGCTTGGACCATATCTTACAGGCAATGAGGAGCCCTGAGAGGGCTTTAGAATAGGGAATGCTCTGAGTAGATCTGCACTCAAGATAAGTCACAATGGCTAAGGTCTCAAACAATGCAAAAGGAATTAGATTTCATTCTAGGCTTTGTCAAAGCAGGGAAAGGAAGGTGAGAATGCAGTTAGCAGCCAAGCCAATGCTTTTCAGTTCTCATATCTATTAGAGACAATAAATTTCTGTTAAAATAAATCCACATTTCACACTTGATAATTGAGAAAGTATAAAACAAAACAAAACAAAACCAGATATGCTCCTTTGCTTAGAATATTTGCACATTTGTTCAACTAAATACCTAAAGCACATACGTGATTTATTTTTATCAGAAAATATGCTGATGTTTCTCTAAGTAAAGATTAATTGAAAAATAAAAATGAATCTTTGCTTTAAAATGTGCTGTGTACTTTCTTAAAAAAAAGAATTCTAAGTTGTTTAAATATGTGTTTTAAGTAGGAAAACTCTTTTTATGAAACAATCTGGTTAAACTAAATTGATCACTGGAATAGGCATCAGGAGCTGAGAATTCCAGTCTACATTTTTACCATTAGCTTGCTATGAAATCTTTAAAGTGCATCCCCTTCACTGGGGCTAAATTTCTTTTCCTCTGCAAAGAAAAATGTAAAAGACATGAGGAGAGGAAAGTTGAATTGCGCAACCCCTAAGATCCCTTCTAGTTGTTACATCCATAATTGAGTCTTTTTCGCAAAAATACTTCTCGTACATGATTTAAATCAAACCCACCTAGAAAGACTTTCAAAGCATGACCTCCAAACTTAAAAGCCATAAAGGAAAAGAATGATTAATTTAATTATATAATTTAAGACTGCTGGACAGAAAAAACATATAAACAAACTTGAAAGATGAATTGGGAAACACATTTGTAACACATATGACAAGGAGCCAAATTCCTTTATATACAAAGAGCTCTATAAATCAATAAGAAACAGATGAAAAGCCAAACAACAACAACAAATGGGCAGAAGCCAAGAACAGGCAGTTCACATGGAAAGAAATATAAATGGCCAATAAACATGTGAAAATATGCTCATGCTCACTCATAATTAAAGAGAGGAAACTTAAAATAATGATAAGCTGCTTTTTTTCCACCTATCAGATTTACAAAGATTAAAATGTTTAATAATATCCAATGCATGCAGGGTTTTTTTTTTTTTGGCAAGGGAAGGTGTAATATATACCAGCATTTAAAATGCATACACTTTTATCCAATTATTTAACAACTAAGAATTTATGTATATGATCATATTAACTAACAATTAATATTTTCTATGTGTCTGGCACTTAATGTATAAATACTTAAGTTCTTAATGTGTAATGTTAACTCATTAAATCCTCCAACAATCTTATGGGATAAAGACTATTATTATGCTAATTTTTTCACAGGAAGACACTGAGACAAAGAGAAACTAAGTAACCTGTCCAAGATCATGCAGTAACGAGGTAGCAGCACCAATATTCAAATCAAAGTAGTCCGCTCCAGAATCATTCCCCTTAAGCACTATATATACTGCCTCTTGAGGATGTTAATTACAGTACTACTTTTAATATCAAAAAAGTTAGGAAAAAATATCCATCAGAAGTGGGAAATGGCAAAATAAATTATAACACATCCATACAAGTGAATATTGTGAAGCCTTTAAGAAAATTAATATAGCTATATATACTGATATTGAAAAATGTGTAAGATCTATTAATTAAGTGAAGAAATCAATGTGTAGAACAGTAATTATAGTGTGATAGCATTTGTGAAAAATAACATACATGTTTTTAACTATATAAACACGTTTTTATATGCAAAGAAAATCTCTGGAATCATATACAAGAAACTGCTTACCTCTCAGGAGTGAAACCCGGAGTGGGGATAGAAAATAGGTGAGGTCATGAGTAGCACTTTCATCATTTCATATACCTTTTTGTAAGGTTTGGTCATTTTTCCATGAGAATGTATTACTTTTATTATTTAAAACAACTAATTAAAAATTAATGCCAACTTTAAGCACTCTACCAAAAGTTTCTATTTGCTGGTTTTCCTCCTATTGGGATTGAGAACTTTGAGAAACAAATCAGTGTGATGTATGAAATGTTCTACTATTTAGCTGAAATTCCACTGACTTCCCCTTTGTGTCTCCCAGATATCAGGTCCAGGACTTCAAATGATTCTATACATTTTCAGGACTGGCCCTTATGAATTAACACAAGCATGTTCTTTTTGATGGTTGCACCTCAGGGTTTCAGATGTGACTTAACTAGAGGGAGCAACCAGCTAAGCCTAAAAATATTTAAGAGCCTGAAGCTGCTAAGTCTCATTACAGGTTAGGGAGTTGGGGGAAACTTACAAAATTATGAATACTGCCTTCCTTTCTGATCTGTAGAAATCTGCCTGTCTCCTATATTTCCCAAGAGTTAAATGTTCTTTATTGAAAAATGATTTAATTCTGTCTCTTTTTATGACCCTTAAATTAACATTTAAAAGTGGTATAAAACAATCTTTAAAAATCCTCAAATACTTTAGTGCTTATTTAAATTTTTCTAGTATTTTGGAGTGTACATTAAGATTATATTGTGTAAAAAACAAATTTTTAAAGAATATATTGGTGGAAAATTTGATATATATTATAAAGACTTCATTTAACTGATAAGGAAAACACTAAGAAATCAAAGTATAAATGAGGAAAGATGTAAATATACAATTCCATGCAAGAAAATGTAAAACTAGGTAGGAAATCATGTTATCACTAATAATAAAAGAGAATGTAAATTCAACCAAACGTAAGCTATCATTTAATGAAAAACAAGGTAGAATAAAAACTTAAAATTGATAATGTCCAGTGCTGTTGACACTGCAATGAAACTAGTACAATCATATGCTACTCAAAGCACTTTTAAGTTGATATAAACCTTTTTGAAAGGACTATGGCGATACACTACAGGTTCTAAAAAAAATTTGTTCATGTTCTTTGACCCAATAACTCAGTTACTGAAACTGATCCTAAGAAATAGTTAAACCAAAGCAAATAGCTACATACACAGATATATTCACTGTCAAGTTATCCATAATATATAAAAATGAGAAATAATTAGATGCTCAATAATAGAAAAATGGTTTAGTACATTATGGCACATTTACTCTATGGCTATGCTTCCCTATAGAACTTTCTCTGTTGATGGAAATGTTTTATACCTGCACAGTCCAAAACAGTAGCTACTAGACACATGTGGCTATTGAGCCCTTGACTTGAGGCTAATGAGATTGAGGAATTGAAATTTTAATTTACTTTAATTTTAATTAGCTTAAACTTAAATAAAAATAGCCACATGTATTGGACAGTGCAGCTCTATGGTATGTCAAGAAGCAATTAAAATAAAAAATACTATAGTATAATATGTCCATAAAGAGACAAAATATAAAAGAAATAAGCCATGACAAAAAAACATGTTTTATATAAACCAGATATAGAAACACAGGTTACATGGATAAATATAGAAAATCAAAATGATTAAATGTTTGCATAAACACAAAAATGAATTTTGATAGTGAATAGGTAACTACTCATTTTACTTGTTTTTAATTTCTTTCATTAATTTTCCATGTTAAATCTTTTTAAAAGATTACACTACAGGTTGGAATTTCAACTGTTATGGTACAAAATTCTTGAATATGCATTAGATTCACTAATACTGACTCATCAATTCAGCCAATAGAGCATCTCTTTAAATGATCTAATCTTCTTTTCCAAGAGTAAAGAGACAAGGCTCTTCCCAATAAAAGAGAATGGAGAGAGAATTACTACATGGCCTCTGTTGAGTGTTGATGAAATGAACAATGGGATAGAAGAGTTTGAAGGCCTCTTTATCTTAGAATTTCAAAGATAAGGGTGGAAGCTGCTCTGATTTTTTACCTCTATATGCCATCTTATAGACCCCAAAGGCAGAATTTCCATGTGGCTGTTAACTCCACTGGAAACAACCAACCATGGTGGGGTCGTCCTGGTAAGGTATTTCCACTGATCGCAAGCAATATGAAACTAGATTTCCAGATCATGCCTGGTTTCACAGTGATTGCTGCCCAGTGAAAAATCTGTGGCCCTGCTAGGCACAAAACTTGAAGATTGGTATCTGGTCAATTTGAATGGAAGGAAGCTTGGGGTTTCTGTTGTATCTGAGGGCCTGTGCCCAAATTCAGCATGCACATGGGTAAAGTAACTGAATGTGGGCATAAAGTTGGTGACAGCTCATGTAAAATAGGTATTCTGTTAGTCCCAGAACCAAACTTTGACAGGAGGGAAGCCAATGTACAGAATATTTTGGTCCAATTTGATTCTGTTACGTGTGGGAATCCAGCCTGTGAAAATTAAGTGGAGATTCATCTGCACAGTTCTGAATGAGCACATGAGTCACAGTGAAGACAGAACATCTGGATGTAGAATGAATTGTTCTCTTTTATTATTTTTACTAATTCTTAACACTTGAATCACATTTAAAAGTTAACAAAATGCTTTCAACTCCATTATTCCATTTGATGGCCATAACAACTCTGTGAGATAGGCAAAGTACTCAGTATATTAAATAACAGCTGCCTCAAGAACCAATATTTGTATAGCACACTCTCTTTCACATGTATTATCTCAATTATTCCCCATAACTCTAAGTAGCTAGCAAGTTTCAAACTCCCATTTTACAGTTAAGGAAACTTCAAAGAAGAGCAAGATTCCTATGGGTTCACAACTAGCTATGCAGTAGTGTCAGGGCCTGAACTCTAATGTTCTAATTCCAAGCTTCAAGTTCTTTCAAAAACACCATGTGGTTTCTTTGTATTCATATATGCTAATTATATGCCCAGACTGTTTCATTCAAATTTTATGCATTTGAAATCTCTAGAACCATCCAATAAACATACTGCCCATCATTTTCTGCCCATATACAGCCTAATTTAGGCAGTAGCCTCCTGAATGATCTCACTACCTCTAGTTTCACTGCTGCGTATTACTCCCAAAGCCATCGTTCTAAAATGCAAATCTCAGGGTCACACTTCTACTTAAAATTCTTCTAAGGACATGCAAACTAAAAACTACCAAGCCTTAATGGGGAAAACTAATGTTAGAGAAGGCAATACTCACTTCATGCACAATGTCTGGTACATAAGAAGTGCTCGATATTATTTTTTGTAGTAATTAACAAATTATTTTTAAGTCCTTCTAAGACTGTGTCCACAGGACAAAGTTCAAAACCTTCACGAGGATATCCAAAGCCCCTTGTAACCTAATCCAGAATATTAACAATTACCTGCACTTTGCTTAAGCAACACTGGACTGTTTTCCATTTCCCTCAAACCCATGCACTAGCATGCTTCTTTGCTAGTCCCTTTGTCTGGAGTGCCTTTCTTCCCTCAACTTGACCTCCTCTGAGAACATTCCATTATCACTCTTTTCCCTCAGAAATAATTACATTTTCAGTACTTTATATTCATGTACACTATGACCTTTAAAAAATAGCAATTTGTTTATGTTTCTATTTCCTGCTAGACTGTAAACACCTAGAGGACAGAAATTTGTCTCATCTCAGTTAAGAGAATCCCTAGCACAGGTGCCTGGTAGATGTCAAGCATTAACACATACTCATTAGATTAATTCACCTCAATGAAGAGGGTACCAGTGATCTGTCAGTTATGCTACTTGAACAAAACAGAAAATCACATGTCCAGTAGGGGCAAACACAAACCGATAAACCTCAGATTTGGTGTTCTTGTACAGTTCCTGAGTGGTCTCAAAACAGGCAGATGGAAGGAAATCATATGGCTTCCCTGAGTTACTCTTCTGCTGCTTGGCAGCCATGAAGATAAGAAGGGGAAAGCCGCTTTTCTCAGACAAATAAAGAGGCCAGATGACCATTTCATAGCCTGCAGGGTGGCTGTAAAACAAAAGAGCAAACCACACCACAAACGCTTTCTTATCAAGAAGGCTCAAGGGTGGAATGAACACACATGTGAAACGAACTGGCCCCCTGGAGAATCTGTCTGCCTACAAGGAAAGCAAAAGCATATAAGCAAAAACGGTGAGTCAGAAGAAAGATGGCGGTGAAGTAAAAGGACATGGAATGCATCCCTCTCCACAGATGCATTAGGAATACAACAAAAGATGCAATAATTCCCACAGAGAATCAACTGAACACCAGCAAAAGACCTCGGACACCAGAAAGGACTGCAACAACCCTGACATAACTGGGTAGGACAGAGGGGAAAAAAAGAAGGAGAAAGAGGAGGAGAAGAAAGTAAAGGGATGGGTCCCACACACTAGGGCGGGGGTATCTGAAACAGAGGGGAGATTGCCGAATTCGGGGAAACATCCCTTATCTGATGGGGAAACCCCTTCTCCAATGGGGAATTTCCCTGGGTCAGAAGGGAGGCATTTGGGACTGTTCAAAGAGGGTGAAGTGGCTGAGCTGTGGCAGACGGGAAAGAGTGAGAAACACACAGAAGGTCTGCACCACGGCTCAGCATGTCTGGACTGAGATATCAGTTAGCAGCTGAACACAGGGTCTGGGAGTGGGAACATGGGAACCGGAGAACTGGTTCAGGGTGAGAAACATAGTTGGCAGTGGGCAGACGGACTGAGAGGACAGGAGGGAAGAAATCTGTAGTGGAGAGTGCCTACCGCAGAAAGCTGCATGGCCACAGTGGTGGCTCGATACTGCTGACTCACAAGCAGTGGAGAGCAGCCACGGGCAGAGCCTCTCTCTCGGTGCCTGTGACAGACAAAGGAAGGACCCCTGTGGGCTGAGCTAATACACTCATGGATAACAAAGGCCCCTGGTTGGGGCCGGCCTAGAGTGTCTGCAGCCAAGAGCCAAAAGCCTGTAGAATGGCCCCACTCTGGAGACATTCTGTTTACACCTGAGCTGCCAGCCTCCCTCTGCAACAGGCACCTCCATGGCCAACTGAGCTGCTGTGACCAAGGTAGGGTGCACCGGCCGAGTCATAGCAGGGGGGAGGAGCTGAAGTTGGAGTCGCAATCTTGACCTGAGCCGCTCAAGCCACCGTGATGCAGGCAGGGCACCACTGCTCACTCACTTCCAGGGGAAGGAGCCACTATTGTACCCTCTCTCTCCCCACACACCAGTGCTTACAGACAAACAATAAAGGAAGCTCTGCTGGTCACAGGATAATACAAAAAGCCCAAGGAGGGTAGAAGGACACTTACAGCTGAGACCCCAAGGAAACAGAAATATTACTATTAATTCTATTGATCTGGTCCATTCTAGGGTCAGTTCTAGTATTTTTTATTTTATTAATTACGATCTTAGTACTAAGGGACATTGTTTTTATTCTATCTTTTATTCTATTTTTATTTTTAGCCTTTTTATATATTTTTGTTTCTAGCTAAGTTTTTTGTAGTGCTGACTGTATCTTTCCTACCTTTTTTTCATCTCTATCTTTTATACATTTCTATTTCATTCTTTTTCTTTTCATATTTCCAGTCACACTACACCCTTCTGTTGCCCTATATGTTATCCTTTTTTATTTTATTTTATCTTAATAGACTTATAAGCAATATTATCATTCTGCTCTGTTTCCTTGCTTTATTCTCCAGATGACACACTGCTTTGGTTTTTATTATTAGGTTTTGTCTTTATCTTGGTTCTAAGTATAATTGTCTGATTTCATTCTAAGAATCTTCAGTCTGTCTGGTGATACTCTTGCTCTTTATTATATTTGATTCTAGCTTTCAAAATCTCCCTGGATTTGTGTTTGTGTGGTGTTTGTTTGTTTGTTTGATTTTGTGTTTGTTTTTGTTTTGTTCTGGTTTGATTTTGAATTTTTGTTGGTTTTCTTTTAGATTGTCTGATAGCATATGGGGGTTCTTCTGTCAGGTCTTTCTAATGCCTTATGTTCTATTGGATTCAGTATTTGTGTGTTTCCTTCACTTAGTATTTGTTTGACTCAACACCCTGCCATTCGTCTGGGGCTTAGACACTCTTCCTTAAACACCTTCATTGCAGGGACAAGCAACCTCTGGGGCTTGGACTACCATGAGAAAACAAAGAAACACCATGCAGGCAAAGGAGCAGGAAAAAAACCCACAAGACCAAATAAATGAAGAGGAAATAGGAAAATTGCCTGAAAAAGAATTCAGAGTAATGATAGTAAAGATGATACAAAATCTCAATAACAAAATATGAAAAATACAAGAAAGTTAATAAGGACTCAGAAGAACTAAAGAACAAAATAACAGTAACGGACAACAAAATAAATGAAACTAAAAATACTCTAGATAGTACAAAAAACAGAATAACTGATGCAGAAGAACGAAAAGTGAGTTGGAAGAGAGAATGGGGGAAATAACTGCCACAGAGCAGGAAAAAGAAAAAAGAATAAAAAGAAGAGAAGACACTCTCAGAGAACTTGGTGTCAACATAAAGTGCACCAACATTCGAATCATAGGCATCCCAGAAGAAGAAGAAGAAGAAAAAAAAAAAGAAAGGATCTGAGAAAATATTTGTAGAGGTTCTAGTGGAAAACTTCCCAACATGGGAAAGGAAATAATTAATCAAGTCCAAGAAGTACAGAGAGTCCCATACAGAATAAACCCAAGGAGAAATACTCCAAGGCACATATTAATCAAACTAATGACAATTAAACACAAAGAAAAAATACTAAAAGCAGCAAGAGAAAAGCAACAAATAACATATAAGGGAAAACTCCTAAGGATAACAGCTGATCTTTCTGTAGAAACTCTGCAGGCAAGAAGGGAATGGCAGGACATACTTTAAGCCCTGAAAGAGAAAAACCTACAGCCAAGAATACTCTACCGAGCAAGAATCTCATTCATATTTGACAGAGAAATCAAAAGCTTTACAGACAAGCAAAAGTTAAGAGAAATGAGCACCACAAAACCAACCTTACAACAATTGCTAATAGAACTTTTCTAACTAGGAAACATAAGAGAAGGAAAAGACCTACAAAAACAAACTCAAAACAATTAAGAAAATGGGAATAGGAACACACAGGTCAATAATCACCTTAAATGTAAATGGATTAAATGCTCCAACCAAAAGAAACAGACTGGCTGAATGGATACATAAACAAGACCCTTCTATATGCTGCCTACAAGGAACCCACTTCAAACCAAGGGACACATATAGACTGAAAGTAAACGGATGGAAAAAGATATCCCATGCAAATGGAAGTCAAAAGAAAGCTGGAGAAGCAATACTCATATCAGACAAATTAGAGTTTAAAGTAAAGACTATTACAAGAGACAAGGAAGGACGTAATGATCAAGGGATCCATTCAAGAAGAACATATCACAATGGTAAATATCTATGCCCCCAATATAGGAGCACCTCAATACATAAGGCAAATGCTAACAGCCATAAAAGGGGAAATCAACAGTAACACAGTAACAGTAGGAGACTTTAACACCCCAATTACATCAATGGACAGATCATCCAAACAGACAATAAATAAACACACACAAGATTTAAATGACACATTAGAACATCTTGACTTAATTGATATTTATAGGACATTCCATCCAAAAACGACAGAATACACTTTCTTCTCAAGTGCACATGGAACATTTTCCAGGAGAGATCACATCTTGGGTCACAAATCAAGCCTCAGTAAATTCAAGAAAATTGATATCATATCAAGCATCTTCTTCTCTGACTACAATGCCATGAGACTAGATATCAATTAAAGAAAAAAAATGCAAAAAATACAAACACATGGAGGCTAAACAATACACTATTAAACAACCAAGAAATCATTTAAGAAATCAAAGAGGAAATAAAACCTAAAAATAAATGACAATGAAAATACAACCCAAAACCTATGGGACACATCAAAAGCAGTTCTAAGAGGGGAGTTTATAGCAACACAGTCTTAACTTAAGAAACAAGAAAAATACTGAATAAAGAACCTAACCTTATACCTAAAACAATGAGGGAAAGAAGAACAAAAAAAGCCCCAAAGTGAGTAGAAGGAAAGACATCATAAAGATCAGAGCAGAAATAAATGAAAAAGAAAGGAAGAACACAATAGCAAAGCTCAATGAAACTAAAAGCTGGTTCTTTGAGAAGATAAACGAAATTGATAAACCATTAGCCAGACTCATCAAGAAAAAGGTAGAAGACGCAAATCAACAGAATTAGAAATGAAAAAGGAGAAGTAACAACGGACACCACAGAAATACAAAAGATCATGAGAGACTACTACAAGCACCTATATGCCAATAAATTGGATAACCTAGAAGAAATGGATACATTCTTAGAAAAATACAATCTTCCGAGACTGAACCAGGAAGAAATAGAAACTATAAACAGACCAATCACAAGTATGGAAACTAAGACTGTGATTAAAAATCTCCCAACAACCAAAAGCCCAGGGCCAGATGGCTTCACAGGCAAATTCTGTCAAACATTTAGAGAACAGCTAACACCTATCCTTCTCAAACTCTTCCAAAATGTAGCATAAGGAGGAACACTCCCAAATTCATTCTACAAGGCCGCTATCACCCTGATAACAAAACCAGGCAAAGATGTCACCAAAAAAGAAAATTACAGACCAATATCACTGATGAATATAGATGTAAAAATCCTCAACAAAATACTAGCTAACAGAATCCAACAGCACATTAAAAAAATCATACACCATAATCAAGTGGGGTTTATCCCTGGGATGCAAGGATTCTTCAATATATGCAAATCAATCAATGTGATACATCATATAAACAAATTGAAGGATAAAAACCATATGATCATCTCAATAGATGCAGAAAAAGCTTTTGACAAAGTTCAACATCCATTTATGATAAAAGCTCTCCAGAAAATGGGCACAGAAGGAAATTACCTCAGCATAATAAAAGCCATATATGAGAAACCAAAAGCCAACATTGTTCTAAATGGTGAAAATTTGAAAGAATACCCTCTAAGAACAGGAAGAAGACAAGGGTGTCCACTCTCACCATTATTATTCAACATAGTTTCAAGTTTTAGCCACAGCCATAAGAGAATAAAATGAAATAAAAGGAATCCAAATAGGAAAAGAAGAAGGAAAAATGTCACTCTTTGCAGGTGACATGATATTATACATAGAAAACCCTAAAGACTCTACCAGAAAACTGCTAGCACTAAGCAACGAATATAGTAAAGTAGCAGGACACAATATTAATGTGCAGAAATCTCTTTCACTCCTATATACTAACAACAAAAAAGCAGAAAGAGAAATTAAGGAAACTCTCCCATTTACCATTGCAACAAAGAGAATAAAATATCTAGGAATAAACTTGCCTAAGGATGCAAAGACCTGTATGCAGAAAACTATAAGACACTGATGAAAGAAATCAAAAATGATACAAACAGATGGAGAGATGGGATCAAGAGGGCGGAGTAGGAGGACGTGCGGATCACTCCCTCTTGCAAGAGCACTGGAATTACAACAAACTGCCAACAAATCATCAGCAGAAAGACACTGGAACTCACCAAAAAAGACACCCACAACCAGAGACAAAGGAGAAGCCACAATGAGATGGTAGGAGGGGCGCAATCGCGTTAAAATCAAATCCCATAAATGCTGAGTGGGTGAATCACAAACTGGAGAACAGTTATATCACAGAAGTCCACCCATGAAAGTGAGAGTTCTCAGCACCACATCAGGTTTCCCAACTTGGGAGTCCAGCAACAGGAAGAGGAAACCCCAGAGAATCAGACTTTGAAAGCCAGTGGGATTTGATTGCAGGACCTCCACAGGACTGGGGGAAACAGAGACTCCACTCTTGGAGGGCACACAAAAAGTAGTGTGCACACCAGGACCCAGGGGGAAGGAGCAGTGACCCCATAGGAGACTGAAGCAGACCTACTTGCTGGTGTTGGAGGGTTGCCTGCAGAGGTGGAGGGCAGCTGTGGCTCACTGAGGAGACAGTGACACTGGTGGCAGGGGTTCTGGGAAGTGCTCATTGGCATGAGCCCTCTCAGTGTCCATCATTAGCCCCACCAAAGAGCCTGTGGGCTCCAGTGCTAGGCGGCCTCAGGCCAAACAACCAACAGGGTGGGAACACAGCCCCACCCATTGGTAGAAAAGGAGATTAAAGTTGTACTGAGCTCCACCCATCAAATCGGATTAAAGTCTTACTGAACTCCGCCCACCCAGCCTTACCCACCATCAGTCCCTCCCATCAGGCAGCACCCACGAGCCTCCTAGATAGCTTCCTCTACAAGAGGGCAGACAGCAGTATCAAGCAGTATCAGCAGTGTTTTGTCTTGTGGAACTGAAAACCACAGCCACAGAAAGACAGAGAAAATGAAAAAGCAGAGGACTTTGTACAAGATGAAGGGACAGGATAAAACCCCAGAAAAACAACTAAATGAAGAGGAGATAGGCACCCTTCCAGAAAAATAATTCAGAATAATGATGGTGAAGATGATCCAGGACTTTGAAGAAAGACTGAATGCAAAGATTGAAAAGTTTACCAAAGACCTAGAAGAATTAAAGAGCAAACAAACAGAGATATGCAACACAATAACTGAAATGAAAAATACACCAGAAGGAGACAATAGCAGATTAACTGAGGCAGAAGGGCAAATAAGTGAGCTGGAAGACAGAATGGTGATAATCACTGATGTGGAAAAGAATAAAGAAAAAAGAATGAAAAGAACTGAAGACAGCCTAAGAGACCTCGGGGACAATGTTGAACGCACCAACATTCGCATTATAGGGGTCCCAGAAGGAGAAGAGAGAGAGAAAGGACCCAAGAAAATATTGGAAGAGATTATAGTTGAAAACTTCCCTAACATGGGAAAGGAAATAGCTACCCAAGTCCAGGAAGCACAGAGAAGCCCAGGCAGGATAAACCCAAGGAGAAACACACCAAGACATAGAGTAGTCAAATTGACCAAAATTAAAGACAGAGAAAAGTTGTTAATAGCAACAAGGGGAAAACGACAAATAACATACAAGGGAACTCTGATAAGGTTAACAGCTGATCTCTCAGCAGAAACTCTGCAAGCCAGAAGGGAGTGGCATGATATATTTAAAGTGATGAACGGGAAGAACCTACAACCAAGAATACTCTACCCAGCAAGGAACTCATTCAGATTCGATGGAGAAATCAAAAGCTTTACCGACAAGCAACAGCCAAGAGAATGCAGCACCACCAAACCAGCTTACAACAAATGCTAAAGGAACTTCTCTAAGCAGGAAACACAAGAGAAGAAAAGGCCCTATAGAAACAGAAACAAAACAATTAAGAAAATGGTAATAAAAACATACATATTGATAATTACCTTGAGTGTAAATGCACTAAATGAACCAACCAAAAGACAGATACTGGCTGAGTGGATACAAAAACAAGAGCTTTATATATGCTGTCCACAAGAAACCCACTTCAGACCTAGGGACACATACAGACTGAAAGTGAGGGGATGGAAAAAGATATTCCATGCAAATGAAAATCAAAAGAAAGCTGGAGCAGCAATACTCATATCAGAAAAAATAGACTTTAAAATAAAAAATGTTACAAGAGACAAGAAAGGACACTACATAAAGATGGAGGGATCAATGCAAGCAGAGGAGATAACAATTATAAATATATATGCACCCAGTATAGGAGCACCTCAATACATAAGGCAAATGCTAACAACTATGAAAGAGGAAATCCACAGGAACACAATCATAGTGGGGGACTTTAACACCCCTCGTACACCAGTGGACAGCTCATCCACACAGAAAATTAATAAGGAAACACAAGCTTTAAATGACACAATAAATCACCTTGATTTAAAAGATATCTATAGGACATTACACCCAAAAACACCAGATTACAGGTTCTTCTCAAGTGCACATGAAACATTCTTCAGGGTATATCACATTTTGGGTCATAAATCAAGCATTGGTAAATTCAAAAAAATTGAAATCGTATCAAGCATCTTTTTCACCACCATGCTATGAGATTAGAAATCAATTACTGGAAAAAACTGTAAAAAACACAAACACATGGAGGCTAAATAATACACTACTAAATATCCAAGAGATCAATGAAGAAATCAAAGAAGAAATCAAAAATACCTAGAGAAAGATGACAATGAAAACACAACAATCCAAAACCTATGGGATGCAGCAAAGGCGGTTCTAAGAGGAAAGTTTATAGCAATACAATCCTACCTCAAGAAACAAGAAAAATCTGAAATAAACAATCTAACTTTACACCTAAAGAAACTAGAGAAAGAAGAGCAAAGAAAACCCAAAGTTAGTAGACTAACTGGGACATTTGTAGATACATGGATGGACTTAGAGACTGTCATACAGTGTGAAATGAGTCAGAAAAACAAATATCATATATTAGCACATATATGTGGGCTATACAAAAATGGTACAAATCAACCAGTTTGCAAGGCAGAAATAGAGACACAGATGTAGAGAACAAACGTATGGACACCAAGTGGGAAAAGCGGGGAAGGTTGGTGTGGGGATGAATTGGGAGTTTGGGATACCAAATTGTACACTCTAAATATATGTTGTTTTTTGTCTGTTAAAAAATAACAAAACAAAAACGAAAACAAAACAAAAAAAAGATGACACAAGCAGATGGAAAGATATACCATGTTCTTGGACTGGAAGAATCAACACTGTGGAAATGACTATACTACCCAAAGCGATCTACAAATTCAATGCAACCCCAATACTCAAAAGACCCCGAATAGCCAAATCAATCTTGAGAAGGAAAAATGGAGTTGGTGGAATTAGGTTTCCTGACTTCAAACTATACTACAAGGCCACAGTGATCAAGACAGCATGGTACTGGCACAAAAATAAAAAGGATGATAAATGGAACAGAATAGAGAACTCAGAAGTAAACCCAAGCACATAGGGGCACCTTATCTTTGACAAAGGAGGCAAGGATATACAATGGAAAAGAGAGCCTCCTTTATAACTGGTGCTGTGAAAGTTGGGCAGCAACATGTCAAAGAATGAAATTAGAACACTTCCTAACACCATACACAAAAATAAACTCAAAATGGATTAAAGACCTACATGTAAGGCCAGACACTATAAAACTCCTAGAGGAAAACACTGGCAGAACACTCTATGACATACATCAAGGCAAGATCCTTTTTAACCACCTCCTCGAATCATGGAAATAAAATCAAGAAAAAACAAATGGGACCTCATGAAACTTAAAAGCTTTTGCGCAGCGAAAGAAACCATAAACAAGACAAGAAGGCAACCCTCAGAATGAGAGAAAATCCTTGCCAACAAAGCAACGGACAAAGGATTAATCTCCAAAATATACAAGCAGATCATGCAGCTTAATACCAAAAAAGCAAATAACCCAATCCACAAATGGGAGGAAGACCTAAATAGACATTTCTCCAAAGAAGACATGCAGATGGCTAACAAACACATGAAAAGATGCTCAACATCACTCATCATCAGAGAAATGCAAGTCAAAGCCACAATGAGGTATCACCTCATACCGATCAGAATGGCCATCATCACAAAATCTAGAAACAATAAATGTTGGAGAGGGTGTGGAGAAAAGGGAATTCTCCTGCACTGTTGGTGGGAATGTAAGTTGGTACAGCCACTATGGAAAACAATTTGGAGGTTCTTTAAAAAACTAAAAATAGAACTACCATATGATCCAGTAATTCCACTCCTGGGCATATACCCAGAGAAAACCATAATTCAAAAAGAAACATGTACCATAATATTTATTGCAGCACTATTTACAATAGCCAGGATATGGGAGCAACCTAAATGCCCATCAACAAATGAATGGATAAAGAAGATGTGACATATATAGACAATGGAATATTACTCAGCTATGAAAAGGAATGCAATGGAGCTATATGTAATGAGATGGAGAGACCTAGAGTCTTTCATACGGAGTGAAATAAGCCAGAAAGAGAAAAACTAATATTGTATGCTAACTCATATATACGGAATCAAAGAAAAAAAAAAGGTACTGATGAACCCAGTGACAGGACAGGAATAAGGATGCAGATGCAGAGAATAGACTGGAGCACACGGGTTGGGGGGGCAGGGGGCGAAGGGGAAGCTGGGACGAAGTGAGAGAATAGCATAGGCATATATATACTACCAATTGTAAAATAGACAGCTAGTGGGAAGTTGCTGTATAACAAAGGGAGATCAACTGGATGATGGGTCATGCCTTGGAGGGCTGGGACAGGGAGGATGGGGAGGAGTTGTGGGAGGGAGGGGATATACGGATATTTGTATAAATACAGCTGATTCACTTTGGTGTACCTCATAAGCTGGTACAAGAGTGTAAAGCAAGTATATTCCAAAAAGGAGCTTAAAAAAAAAAAGAGTGAGTCATTCCACAACCAGGCACATATCTCCTCTCAAAATTAACAGGCAATTCTAACAGTGTCCTCTGTAAAAAAGGTCACCTGAAGAATCCTTTGGGAATGCCTGAGGCAAAGACCTTGATGCTTCCCAGTGCACTGAGATTCCTACTTAACTCAATCCAAAAGAAAGAACTGCTGTCCTAATTATTTTTGAATTTCACTTAACCATTTCCAACCCATAATTTTCCCTTTCCCACACTGGTCACTGAGGGACTAAAGTTAAGGAGACTGTTCTAAGGAGGTTATGATAATCAACCTTGCAAAGAATGTTCACAAAACATGCTATGGTTACCATCACCAGGTCAAGCCTGCTCCTTTGGAGGCAGATGATGGTGACTTACAGTGAAAATTATTCTACTACCAATATGAAAATTTCACAGAAGAAAAGAGAAATGTAAAGAATAATTTTTTTAGTTTCCTTTAAGGTCAGGACCAAATTTCTTCAGGCAGTGGTTAAATATGCTAATATTAATGTTAACTAGATGTATTCTTGTTAGAGTCACACCCAAGTTGTTGACAATCAAGAAAGAATTTTTAACAACAGTAGGGAACCCTACTCTCATTCTTTAGGTAAATGGTCTAAACTTTAATTACCAAACAGGGTAGATGCAGGGAGATATATTTCAGAATTTCTGGGAGAAGGTGTCCTCCAGACAAACATATTCAGTATTATAATTACTTTTATTTTTCTGGCACAATGACTAAATTATTTGGAGATTTCAAACAACAAATAAAAATAAATCAAATAAAGAATTTTTATGTTCACTGAAAACAGACCCATGCTTGTTACAAATGTTGATTCCTGAGCCTCAATAAGGCTGAAGGTGAGACCAGGAATCTGCATTTGCAACATGCACCCCAGGGGACTCCATATAGGCAGTCCTGGGATCATATGTTACAAATTCTCCATAGACTCTTTGGGAGGCCTCCCAAGGCCTTATGCTATAAATGCTACATATTTTCCAAAGGATAAGGCTACACATGCCAGGGGTCAAGCAGAGAGTTAGCAAATCTTTAGAACAGACTCAGAACAAATAAATGTGGATTCCAAAAGTAACCTTCAGGCGTTGTGAAACAGAGTCATCCCATATGAATGTTTATAAAGTGGTGATGCTCAGTGAACTGATCCAAATTTCTAAGGCTTCTCTTTAGAGCAGGTGAGTGCTGGTGGCTCACAGATTTCACTGCAGTGGCCTCACCTAATTTGCTCCCCACTTTCATTCCCAGAAGCAGTGCATGTGCACACACATAAACACAGTTATATTCAACCCCAGCTCCTAGCCTTTAATCAAACAGCAGCTGGAGGTTGGATGGGAGTGCTTCTCCTGTTGCACTGCATACAAAAGGGTTCTTTTCCTTGACTATTCCTATTCTCCACCCTCTCAGGAGTCATCTACAGTGGTTAAGCAAGAGCTCCACATCCAGGCTGTCTGGGCACTGATCCTGACTGATACTTCCTAGCTGTGTGCCTTCTACATATCTCAACACCTTACAAACCTCTTGAGCTTTGCCTCCTTACCATGCTATGTCCATTTTACCTCAGTGACTCCTCTAAAACATCATCCCTCGTCTCCTTTCCTAAAACCACTCTCCTAAGTCATGATTTTATCATCTCTTACTTTCTTTCTTTCCTAAATTGTCTCTGTGTCTCTAGTCTCTGCCTCATCACCATCCAAACTTCACCATCAATACTTATCCCCCTGGCTGCCAGAATTTTCTTTCTAAATCACAAATCTGATCAATTCACTCTTTTGTTCAAAAAACACATGATAATGTCTAAACTCCTTAACACAGAACTCAAGATTTTCTATGATCTGGCCCCAATCTATTCTTCCAAACTCATTTCCTATTATACATATGCATCTTACACTTCAGTTATACTGAACTACTTATTCCCTCATGAGACCTTCTAGGTTATCAACATCTTTATTTATGTTCTTCCCTCTAGCTGGAATACTTTTCCTTTTCTATCTCCTGCTATTCAAATACTCACTACTCTTCAAGGCCCACTTAGTTCACAAGAAACCCTCTCTGAACTCTCAACAAACTTTATTTGTTCATCTCAAGTCATCAAGCACTTCCTATCTTGAAGTATAGTTAATGTGACCTCTTATCTTCTCTATCATACTACCTTATGTGTTACTTGAAGGTAAAGACCATGTCTGATTCCTTTGCTTTTTATATCATCTACAGAGCTTACTAGAGTGCAAGGTACAGCCTGAGTTCTCAATAAGTATGTGATATGAATGAACAGTTTTACAGGCTCCATATTTTCTCTGCTACAGTAGAACTGCAGGTATATGGCCTGGTTATCCTAAGATCACATTGTGGGAAACTCTACCTAAGGACAAATTATATTCCTTTACTTTTTTATTTGTGTGTGAAAAGGATTTTTACAGGCTTGGGAGAATAAAAATTATCAGTGATACCTCCCAAATTTATAATATGTCTCCTATTACTGTGGAAGTCACGTTTCACAACTACAATTTCAAAGCAGTATAGGTTACTTGCATTACGACAGGCAAAAGGAAACAAGTGCACGAGATTTGCTAAATGGCTTACCTTAGACCACATGGTACACGTTTTAGTTTTTCTATTGCTGCATAACAAATTACCACAAACTTAGAAGCTTAAAATAACACCAATTTATTATCTCAAAGTTCTATATGTCAGAAGTCCTGGTGGGTTTAGCTGGATTCTCTGCTCAGGGTCTAATAAGACCAAAATCAAGGTATTAACCAGAATGATCTGTTATATCGAGGTTCTGGGAGAAGAATCCACTTCCAATTTCACTGGCTGTTAACAGAATTAATTTCTCTGTAGTTTTAGATCTAAGGTCCTCATTTTCTTGCTGGCTGTCAGCTGGGGATCATTCCTAAAGGCCACTCTACTCTCCATGTGGCTCCCTTCATCTTCATGCCAGTACTGGCACATCAGATCCCTTTCAAGATTTATATCTCTTTCTATTCTGTTACCAGATGAAAAAAAAGTCTCTGCTTTTAAAGGGTTTGTGTCTCTAGAGACTGTCATACAGAGTAAGTCAGAAAGAGAAAAACAAATGCCGTATGTTAACACATATATATGGAATATAGAAAAATGGTACTGATGAACATAGTGGCAGGGCAAAAATAGAGATGCAGATGTAGAGAATGGACTTGTAGACACAGGGGGGAAGGGGAGGCTGGGACGAATTGAGATAGTATTATTGACAAATATACACTACCATGTGTGAAATAGATAGCTAGTGGGAAGCTGCTGTATAGCACAGGGAGATCAGCTCGGTGCTTTGTGATGACCTAGAGGGGTGGGATGGGGAGACTGGGAGGAAGGCTCAAGAGGGAGGGGATATATATATATACATATAGCTGATCTGATTCACTTTGTTGTACAGCAGAAACTAACACAACATTGTAAAGCAATTATAATCCAATAAAGATGTAAAAAATAAAGTGTTTGTGTGCTTAGACCCCTCTTAGAGTCAATCATGCCCTATAATATAACCTAATTATGGGAATGATATCATATTCACATGGTCTACCCATACTTAACTTATTGCCATATTTTTCAGGACAAATTGCTATGGTCAAGCCATAATACAAAAGGGGATTTGACACTGATATCAGCACAAGAAGCTCACTAAAATGGAAGGCAAGAGAACTAATTAGGTCCTCCTCTGATTTGCTGTGTGACTTTGAGCAACTCTCTGCCACTCTGTGGGCCTCAGTTTACCCATCTGTAAAACGAGCAGGTGGGGTTAAGTTACTTACAAGCTCCCATTCATTTGAATCAGTCTGTGGTTCTATTTCTCATTCATCTCTCTACACTATTCTTGTGAATTAAAGGTGAACCTTTCAAGAAACTATACTTGCTGATAAGAGCTGAAGAAATGAAACCAACAAAGGAGAGAATTGTGTAAACATTTGAATCTGAAAAAGAGACTTTTTTAACAGTTTTCTGCAGGTCTGTAAAGAATAAAATAATAATCCAAATTATTATTATTATAAATAATCTAAAAGTACCTCCTATAGAGTAAAGGCTCAAAAAGTCTCCTCTCTGAATAATTAAAGAAGTACATTGCTGAGTGCCTACTCTGTATTTAGTATTTCCTACTGCAGGGGGATTTCAAGTGTCATACAGGTTGGACTGAGTAGATGGGGTTTAAGATTTCTTTTCAACCCTGAAAACCTAAGATTTTAAATTCTATATCCTAAATCCAAAATTCTAAATTCTAAGATATAAATAAATTGTATCCTAAGATACAAGATACATAGTTTTTACTATCAATAAACTTACAACTGTACTGGAGAGACAGGGAATTATTTGGGAAATAAAGGGGCCCAAAGTGTATTTTTATTCTCTAAGTTATGAATAAACAAAAAGAAAAAGGTACAGGCTGTGAGCTGCTGCATAACCCCTTATTATCCCATGTATTTTCATGATTATCTGGCAGAAATATCCATTTAATTTACTTTAAAAGCACACACAATTTATACTTCAAACTTTAACTAAAAATACATAACACATCATTTTACCAAAGAAAGTGCCATTAGAAAAATTATCTTAAAGAACTAAACAGAATTTGTTGGAGAATCTTCTTTTTCAAGTGACCACTGCTGAACTAATAGACAAATATGTCTCCCAAATATCCAATTTAATCGGAGATTGGTTTCCTCTTAATTACTTTTGTTTTGTTTAAAACTTGTATTGATCTGCTCTACTTTTAGTACCAGAATTTTAAAATTATTTTCTAAAAAAATTACAAAAGTAATTCATAATCCTTGTTTTAAAAATCAAACAATACAGGGTATATAACATAAACACTGAAACCCAGCTCTCTTCCATCTCACTCCTTAGGAGGATCCACTTTAAATAACTTGAGATATATTCTACCACAGCTTTTTCTATACACATATAAACATATGCATATATGTACATTCAAATGTAACAATTTTCTTTTTACAAAAGCCAGATGATACTTAACGTACTGATTTGAATTTTTTCCACTCAACATAGTGTGTCAGTATACACATATCTTACTGATTTAATGGCTGCATAATATTCCGTATTATGAGTGTATCATACTTTATTTGACAATTTCTCTAGGCAATGACATGCAAAAATCGTTAAGTTTGGGACAAAGTAAATAAGTGAAATCACTTCATCATTCAGACATCATTTAGCTTCAAGCTTATTTTGAAATAATCAGTACTGTGAAATCTCTAAAATGAAAATTCACATGTAGTCCTAAGTAGTAAAAATTGCCCTTACAATTGTGTTCATTTGTCAAATAGTAAACTTCATGGACTCCAATTATTTGTATTGTAAATAAGTATTCATTGAGGACCTGTTTGGTGATAGACACAAGAGAAGAGAGACAGGTATAGGTTCAGAGATGAATAAAAATCTGTCTCCCTCCTCAAAGCTCTTACAGTGTAGTAACTGGAAGACAAACATAGGCTCTAACATTCAAACACAATATTTGTGATTTAGAAATTGCCCAAAATGAGCTTCCGAAATTAAGTGAACTTAATTCACTAACCAGCTATTTAAATCAAACCCATTCTCAGGGTCTAATTTCAGTGGTGAACTGACTATGACATGAATCTATCCACTGAACATTCTGTATTTTTCATGTAGCAAAAGAAGCAAATTATCCCCCACTGTCCTGTACTCTTATGGATGAGTAGGTATGTATTCAGTGTACGTTGCTGAAATACAATATCCACATAGCAACTTTACCTACATAGCAGAGCTGAGACTATATCCATCAAAGCCACAAAAAGGTGAAAAGCAGAGTATATAGGAGCAAGTTATGTCACACATACTACTTACCTCCTTAATGATTTATAGCCCTCTTTTCTAATAAATACCCATTTCTGGTCTATTTGAGTACCTTCCTCTGGATAATCCCCTTTACCTCCCACTCCCTCCCTCACATTTCTACTTGAACTAGTGACATTTCATGTGCTCCATAGTCACATGTCGCTAGTGGCTACATAATGGACAGCATGGATCTAGACTGAGTTCTCTGAGACCAAGGATTCTACTCTGTTCTTTACACAGTTAGGTGCTCAGGAAATTGCTTGTGGATAAGTTACCATGCTTTTCTTAAGATCACAAGAGGATATTCTTTGCCTCAAACTTTGTCTTGGGTAGAAAAAAAGTGAAAAAAATATGAGGTAAAGGAGACAATGGCTAAGAGGGTGGTGGCCCCAGTTGGAGCCAAATAATTCTGTATTACTAAAAAAATTGAACTAATGTTCTAAGAATAAACTGGTACCCTTATTATAGGTAAACTCAGCAAAGAGCCAAAGATTACTTTTCTGATTAGAATAGAAACTAATTACTACAAAGTGTTGCAAAAAAAGCAATAAAAGATGCTTATTTAAGCAATAGATTTTCAGCACTTTTTTGACTGCTGACCCAACGGCCCAATCATCTCAATTATTCCCTCACCTTTACATGTGGCAGTGCTGGGCACTTTCACATACATTATCTCCTTTAGTTCTCAGAAGAACCCTGAGGGATAATTATCATTGGTATCCCCATCTCAAAGATAATAACCTAAGGCTCACAGAGGGGAAGTGACTTGCCCAAGGCCATAAACACTGTGGTTAAGTTGGTGGTAAATGCAGCTAGGACTTCGAAATCTTGTCCAAGTGTTCTGTGCCTGCAACAGGCTGCCTTTCGCCAAAAGTCTATTTGGTCTGCTGAGATGATTTTTATCCAAAAGAATCCATGCCCAGCTACAAAGTGGTAGTTGGATAATTTTATTTTCCCTCTTCTAGCCAGCCCTACTGGAACACATCTATTCCAAAAGCAAGGAATATCCACAATTTCTATGCCACGACTAGCAAAAACCTCTGTGTAGGAAGGGTAGGGCACCTACTCAGCTGGGAAATAGTTACCAGGGCAGTGAGCAGATAGTCATAGGCCACTATAAGCCAACTGTTCTGCATTCTGTATCAAACAGCTCTCTGGAAAGCCTGTGTGTCAGCTTTTGTGAAGGGGCCAAAGGTGGGGCTAGAAGAGGGCAAATCAGAACAGTGCCTAGGCTGTGGTAAAAGAGTTCAGGAGGTTAACTTCTGGTGATCTGAGGAGCCCAGTGTTTTAAGTGTGTTCTTACTAAAGTATCTAATGCAACTTTGAACTTAGCTATGCTCCCAAAGGGTGAAAAGAAGGGCAAATGGATATACCAAGCAGGGTCATGGAACCTTAAAGAATGTTCAAGAGCAGGGATGGGCAAACTATGACCCTCATGCCAAATTCAAGCTGCTACTTTTCTTTGTAAAGTTGTACTGAACACAGCCATAATCATTCATTTATGTACTGTCTACAGCTGCTTTTGTGATACAACAGCAAACTTGAGTGTTGTGACAGAGACTGCATGCCCCACAAAGCCTAAAATATTTACTATCTGGGCTGCTGCAGAAAAAGTTTGCTGATCGCTGCTCAAGAGAGATGCCAGAAGCTTTTCCTACATTTCGAGAAATGGCTTTTTTAAAAAATGAGTTATAATTAACATACACTATTATATGAGTTTCAAGTGTACAAATATCTAATTGATGAAATGACATTTTTAAAGAAGTTTCCACACAGAGCAAACTACTTCTTAGCTATGCAATTTGGGGCAAGTCACTTACTTCTCTGTTTCTCCCCCTGTAAGTGGGTGTGATGTGGCTGTAAGGCACAGTATAAAAACTAGTGCATAGAACAATGGTTGGCATATGGTACCAAGAGACACAGGGAGAACCAGAACAGCTGCTCTTAAAGGAATCATTATTTTTCAGTACAAACTAGGGACCACTTTATTGTTTGAACTCCCTGAGAAAACATCCTCACATGTGGCTTTATAAGTGAGATTTCTGCAGGAATGACGCAACCAGTTTCTCTGGAGAAATGGCATGTAATGTGTGGTACTCACTAATCTATGTATGCCTAAAATGAGTATGTGAAGATCATGTGCCAGGATAATCTAATTATCCATATGACTAGCTTCTTACAGGGTTGTGTGGGAGAACTGAATACACACAGCCGGAACACAGGCAGAAAACTCAAAGCAAACAATATGCTTAAAGTGTGTTGTTTGTTTAATTGCATATGGAGGACAAGGTAGATTTTTAAACCACTTTAAAAATCAGATATTCAAAATAATCTAAAACAGGACTTTATATTTCAACTGCTTTCTGTAAAATAGATTTTAAAATGCTTTAAAGCTATCTAGATAGATATCTCTCTATATATTACTTTGATTAAAGAATAAAAATTAATTGAAAAACAAAGTAAATAACTACATCATCTAGAAGGCTACCCAAACAAAGAAAAAATTGGAGTCACCAAGGAATTCTCCTTTCTGATAACAAAGAGACCATCATGAGGTTTCATAGGTTTCTAAGCTTTTGATGCTGAAAAATTCTTTAACAATCATGTAACTCAATCTATCATTTTGCAATGAGAAGACTGAGGCCCAGAGAAGTCATTTGGGGCCAGATAGTTCTTTTTTGTGGGGGCCCATTTTGTGCATTATAGGATGTTTAGCAGCATCTCTGGTCTCTACACTAGAGGCCAGGAGAACTGTTCCCACCCCAGTTGTAACAAAAATGTCTCCAGACGTTGCCAGATGTCCTGGGAACAGGGTGGCGGGGCAAAATTGGCCTCAATGAGAACCACTAAGCTACATGATGCAAATAGTAATATTTTTTCTCCAGCTTTATTGAGATATAATTGACAAATAATTGACATATAACATTGTGTATGTTTAAAGTGTACTAAGAGAAGATTTGATGCATGTATATATTGTGATATGATAACTACAGTAAGGTTAGTTAACATCTCCATCACCTCATGTATTTTTTTTTAGTGAGAATATTTAAGATCTACTGTCTTAGCAATTTACAAGTAAATAATAGTTTTGTTAACTATAGTCACCATGCTGTACGTTAGATCCCTAGAACTTATTCATCTTATCACTAGAAGAAGTTTATACACTCGGATCAACATCTCCCAATTTTTCCCACCCTTTGGCCCCTGGTAACCACCATTACACTCTCTGTTTCTTTGAGTTCAGCTTTAGATTCCACATATAAATGAGATCATATAGTAATTGTCTTATCTGTCTGACTTATTTCACTTATGCTGGTAGTAACTTACCATTATTTTATTCCCTTTCTTTACCTTTTGAAGAAAAAATGAGAAATTAAAAAAAAAAGAATACATTCAGAGATAAGATCAAGATGGCGGAGTAGGAGGACGTGTGCTCACTCCCTCTTGTAAGAGCACTGGAATTACACCTAACTGCTGAACAATCATTGACAGAAAGACACTGGAACTCACCAAAAAAGACACCCACAACCAGAGACAAAGGAGAAGCCACAATGAGATGGTAGGAGGTGCGCAATCACGTTAAAATCAAATTCCATAAATGCTGGGTGGGTGAATCACAAACTGGAGAACAGTTATATCATAGAAGTCCACCCACGAAAGTGAGGGTTCTGAGCCCCATGTCAGGCTTCCCAACCTGGGAGTCCAACAACGGGAGGAGGAAACCCCAGAGAATCAGACTTTGAAAGCCAGTGGGATTTGATTGCAGGACCTCCACAGGACTGGGGGAAACAGAGACTCCACTCTTGGAGGGCACACAAAAAGTAGTGTGCACACCAGGACCCAGGGGGAAGGAGCAGTGACCCCATAGGAGACTGAAGCAGACCTACTTGCTGGTGTTGGAGGGTTGCCTGCAGAGGTGGAGGGCAGCTGTGGCTCACTGAGGAGACAGTGACACTGGTGGCAGGGGTTCTGGGAAGTGCTCATTGGCATGAGCCCTCTCAGTGTCCATCATTAGCCCCACCAAAGAGCCTGTGGGCTCCAGTGCTAGGCGGCCTCAGGCCAAACAACCAACAGGGTGGGAACACAGCCCCACCCATTGGTAGAAAAGGAGATTAAAGTTGTACTGAGCTCCACCCATCAAATCGGATTAAAGTCTTACTGAACTCCGCCCACCCAGCCTTACCCACCATCAGTCCCTCCCATCAGGCAGCACCCACGAGCCTCCTAGATAGCTTCCTCTACAAGAGGGCAGACAGCAGTATCAAGCAGTATCAGCAGTGTTTTGTCTTGTGGAACTGAAAACCACAGCCACAGAAAGACAGAGAAAATGAAAAAGCAGAGGACTTTGTACAAGATGAAGGGACAGGATAAAACCCCAGAAAAACAACTAAATGAAGAGGAGATAGGCACCCTTCCAGAAAAATAATTCAGAATAATGATGGTGAAGATGATCCAGGACTTTGAAGAAAGACTGAATGCAAAGATTGAAAAGTTTACCAAAGACCTAGAAGAATTAAAGAGCAAACAAACAGAGATATGCAACACAATAACTGAAATGAAAAATACACCAGAAGGAGACAATAGCAGATTAACTGAGGCAGAAGGGCAAATAAGTGAGCTGGAAGACAGAATGGTGATAATCACTGATGTGGAAAAGAATAAAGAAAAAAGAATGAAAAGAACTGAAGACAGCCTAAGAGACCTCGGGGACAATGTTGAACGCACCAACATTCGCATTATAGGGGTCCCAGAAGGAGAAGAGAGAGAGAAAGGACCCAAGAAAATATTGGAAGAGATTATAGTTGAAAACTTCCCTAACATGGGAAAGGAAATAGCTACCCAAGTCCAGGAAGCACAGAGAAGCCCAGGCAGGATAAACCCAAGGAGAAACACACCAAGACATAGAGTAGTCAAATTGACCAAAATTAAAGACAGAGAAAAGTTATTAAAACAGCAAGGGGAAAACGACAAATAACATACAAGGGAACTCTGATAAGGTTAACAGCTGATCTCTCAGCAGAAACTCTGCAAGCCAGAAGGGAGTGGCATGATATATTTAAAGTGATGAACGGGAAGAACCTACAACCAAGAATACTCTACCCAGCAAGGAACTCATTCAGATTCGATGGAGAAATCAAAAGCTTTACCGACAAGCAACAGCCAAGAGAATGCAGCACCACCAAACCAGCTTACAACAAATGCTAAAGGAACTTCTCTAAGCAGGAAACACAAGAGAAGAAAAGGCCCTATAGAAACAGAAACAAAACAATTAAGAAAATGGTAATAAAAACATACATATTGATAATTACCTTGAGTGTAAATGCACTAAATGAACCAACCAAAAGACAGATACTGGCTGAGTGGATACAAAAACAAGAGCTTTATATATGCTGTCCACAAGAAACCCACTTCAGACCTAGGGACACATACAGACTGAAAGTGAGGGGATGGAAAAAGATATTCCATGCAAATGAAAATCAAAAGAAAGCTGGAGCAGCAATACTCATATCAGAAAAAATAGACTTTAAAATAAAAAATGTTACAAGAGACAAGAAAGGACACTACATAAAGATGGAGGGATCAATGCAAGCAGAGGAGATAACAATTATAAATATATATGCACCCAGTATAGGAGCACCTCAATACATAAGGCAAATGCTAACAACTATGAAAGAGGAAATGCAAGCCATAAATAGAGACACAGATGTGGAGAACAAACATATGGCACCCAGTGGGGGAAGCAGGGAGGGTTGGGGGGAAATGAATTGGGAGACTGGGATACCAAATTGTACGCTCTAAATATATGCTGTTTATTGTCTGTTAACTGTATCTCAATAAAAGTTATAAAAAAAAAAGAATGAAAAAAAATGCACAATACCCAGAGCAAAACAGGAAAAAGAGTGGAGGTTCTCCAAATCTGTAGGATTAGTAAAGCAGAAGAAAATATAATATTTTATGTACAGTAATTAGGATAAACAGGCGAAGTCTTTCACTGTTTGATTTTAAGTGAATAGATGGAACAGTTGCCTCTGAAATCCATCACCAGGTCAGAAATAGCATGACCTAATGAAGTCAAAAATCTTTCTCATGAATTTTTAAATTCCATGGGAACCTTACAATAAAATAATAAGCAAAGATAAAAAGATCATTTATATTTAAAATAATCTTCATCTGAGTTAGACTGAAGTATAAAGACCGAATTATGAAATTAGAATTATACCTTCCATTGTACAGTATTTATAAATAATATGGTCCATAACCTTTATAAAAAGGTTAAAAAAAACCAGGTTGTGGCAGACCATGATTCTTTTCCTCAAACTCACATTAAATTTTTCAGTAATCAGTATGAGGGTTTTCTAAATCTTTAATTACCAGAGTTAGCTGTGACACAGTATCCATCAACAATCCTTCCACAGTACTTTTTGAAGCGTTCAAGCTAAGACCTTTCAAGTAATCTGTTTGCTCAGAATGTTTTAAGAAAGGTAGGTTTAAGCACTGGTGAGGCTCATTTTAGTTTAACAGATATTCTAGTCTAAATCAAAGCCACAACTTATGCAGATTTGAAATGGTAACTGTCTTCCTTTGGAATCTATCACATGCTACATTGGGAAATTATTTAGGAATTTTAAAAATAGGGAAGTTTTTCATTTCCTAATTATTAGTAGATAGTAAGAGGAAAATGAATACTTAATTCGTCCCATAAGCCAATATTTTAAGTTTTTCACACCAATTTGGATGAAAGTTTAAGTAGTGATTTTTGTTGTTGTTGAGGTTTAAAAAACAACCACAACTGTAAGGTTTTTGTTTGGCTTGGTTTGTTAATGTTAAACCACAGATACCTGTCTGGTTAAAACATTTATGTTTGTTGTTCAACATAAAATATTTTCTCCATTTTCATTAAATAAAAATATTACAGAGACCAGCTTGTTGGGGGGAGCTGTTGTTTAATACATAAATTATGGCAAAAACAGCTCCAATTATCCATAATTCGCCCATTACATTGGAAATTGTTCTCTTCCCAAAGCTTAACAAGATCTAAAATAACCAAATCATTCCTCAGTTCTTTCTGATTAAAGGCTTTTGATGCCTGGAGTTAAGTAAATAGACAGAATCAGTTACCTTTGTGAAAATTAATATAAAAATTAACTACTTCCTTAAATATATTATGTGCCTTCTAAAATTAAAATCACCTACCTATTAGTTGCAAAAATATGTTCTATATTATAAAGACATTAGTTGACTTTTTGAGAAAAAGTATTTATAACTGAGGAAAAATCCATGTGTATTTGCCATTGTTTTATGAAATGGTTTAACATTCTGTTGCATAACAAAATAGTCCAGATCTTTAAAAAAAATCAGACTACTAAGAAATCACTTAAAGAAAACTTATTACTGGGACCAATTATAGAAGACTCAAAGCCACCAGTCTAAGAAGTTCAGAAATTCAGGTAAGGAAAATAATCCAGTGAGGAAACTAAAGATAAAGGTATATTTCTAAAAAGATGATTTCAGCTTCAATGAAAAATAAAAGGTTCAAAAGAAATCAACCATGAAAGAGGCTGACTAAGGAAATTTAAGATGCTGTGCCTTTTAAGAACTAAAGTGGGAAGTAAAACAATAGTCTTAACAGTGATGAAACATTAAAACTTTGATTCCTAAATCAGCTGTAAATGGCCTGAAGGAGAGTTAGAATAGCATTATCAAAGTAAAAGAGCTATATTGTAGACTTTTGGGGTAGTTAGGTTATATTCTTTTCCCCGGTACTGTTTTTTTAAATAGAAATGCTAGGGTGGCATTTCCTTGGGCTTTCTTAGTTTTCCACTTATTCACACTGCTAAGCTATCAAAACAAGAGGCTCCAAAATCAGTTAGTAGTAACAACTCAATGAAACACAGTTTGTAGAGGTAACTAACTATTCCCTTTAGGATATGCTTCAAAACTCTGTAGTGATAAGAATTATCACAAAATCTTTATAAGTAGTTGATAATGGCCTAATTTAAATAGATTTTCATCTTCAGTCTTATCCATCATACCTAGTACATTAAAAAAAGTCTTCCCTAGGAATATTGATGACAAGAAATAAACAAGAAACATGATGTCATAGGCAATAAATTAATTTTACAATCTCTCAAGAATGCCAAATGTATAAATGGAAGCACATTTCCTTTATAAGTTGCAGAATTATGTGTTTTTAATATAATTCCTAGAAAGGTAAATGAATATACATCCAACCATATTTGAAATGTATTCAGGGAGCTTCCTCTTTAAAAGGAAACTTATTCAAAATCTTTTAAGGAAATGAAAATTAGGATAATCGCTCCCTAATTAATCCTTTATGTAAATCTTGATTTTCCCTTATTGTGTTTGCTTAGTATGAGAAATATCTGCAGTTTGCACTCTTACCTATTGTTTAGCTAGTATCTCTGCCAACTCCAACCTGCAATGGAGGCTGCAGTTGGTGGACACAGATTCACACATCTCCACATAAAATGGCTGATTTCAATGAACACCCAAACTACAAGCTTTTTATTAATAAACCTATAGTCAGTCAAATAGAACAATAGGGTTTCCAGAGGGCTCTACATCAGCAAAGCATCATTGCTGAATCTATCACCTTAGTTTCATATTTAGATATAACACTGCCTTTTAAATTCAGCATGTATCTCCTAGCTTGATTATGTCTCTTTCCAAATCCTCTAATCTACCTCTGTAAAAAGAATCACCCCTTACATGAAGAAAATACTCCCATTGAGGGTTCTTCTACAGAGCTCTTCTTTGGTCATATAGAGGAGTATACCTTCTGTTTATTCAAGAGAAAACATTATTTTACAAGTGGTGTCAGCAGTAGGAACAAAGGAGGGCTGATGACAACTCAAAGGGAAGTTGGGGAGTTGGCACTGCTGTGAAGATGCCCTTCTAGCCTGGGGTTTTCATCTCATGGCTCTTTCCTAAGCAAGCCCCTCTGATGACTTTATGTTTGGTTAATCAATACTAAGAAATGATTTTCCTTTACCAGAATCATATAATATGCATGTATCCTAGGGAAGTTGCCTCCTCAGAGAGTCCTGTTAAGCCTTACTGGGGATGTGGAGGGGCAACAGTGCTCACCAAGGGGTACAACCTATTCAGCAAGCCCACCTTAAGGATTCAACTTTCACCTGCCATAGAAGCGAACCAAGTCTGCTGCATTTAGAGTTAAAAAAAAAAAAAAAAGGACTACATTATCAAAAAATATATTCAGGAGAACTCAAAATCTGCAGTGTATTTCTGACAATCTAACTTGTGATGATCCTATTATCTGAAAACTCATTTTTCTATGTGTTTTCTTTTATTTCATATTCTTTTTTTCCTCAGCTATACAGAGACATGTATTCTGACCCTATTCTCTCTACTTTCTTCCACCCAACTGGCCAACAAAATTTTCTACCAACCCATCCCACATTTACTGGTGTCAACTATCACAAGCTGATAGGTCACTTGTCCAGGCCCAGAGCTGTGGTGCCAATTTTTGTTTTTTAATTGCATACGCACTTCTTGCTCAGAACTTTGACACCCCCCAAACCCTCGCCCGCCCAGGATAATTTCTTTCGGGCCCATGGAACATACAGATACACATGGCTGGCTTAAAGTTTAATCTGATATCTGGAAGAAATTCCAACATAAAATGCAGAAGCAGAAGAGAATTCTGGGATAAGTGTGAAATTGCAGAAACAGCAAATCAAAGGTCACAGTGACCATTACATCCTTATTGTTACCCCAAGCAAGAATATGACTCAGAACCCAGCCAATTTCCTGTCATTTGCATTTAATTATTTATTTGCACAATGGTTAGATACCAGAACTTAATGGAAGAGCACTATCTCCAATTACACTTTAAGACATTATCACAATTGATGAGTTCCAGATTTCTACTCTGTCTTAAAAGATGATTTTTCAACTTAGGTTAATCTGGAAGGGTGGAGAAAAGCATAGTTTACAAACTCTTAAACTAGGAGAGACCCTAAGAAGTCACCTAGTCCATCCCTCTGTCCACAATCACATCTAAATCATCCATGCTGTAGAAGAGGTAAGAAAATTGAAGTGTTGGGAGATTAGAGTATGAAGTGAAAATAAGAATAGCTTTTTAGATCATATCAGTTTGCCATTTACAAAGTGTTTCCTCATTCTTTACCTGACTTAAATCTCTCCCTACTGACATAGTATATATCATCAACTCCTATGAGGTAATAATTATTGTCATAATTTCTGTTTCACAGATGAAGAAAACTCAAAGAGGTTAAATCACATGCCTGAGATCATTAAATAGTGTAGTAAGGCCTTGAACCAAGATATTCAGATGAGGAGATCTGAGCAATTGTTATTACAGTAAAGGATTATTCTTTGCCAGTGATATGTGTGACAATTCAGGGCTTTCATTCTGAGTTCTTAGTTCTTCTTTCTGCTTAACACTGAAAGGAAAGAAGTCTTTATCTTCCCCCCTAAAACTTAGTCCTTGAGTTTCCATATTTCCTTATAACCTAAACCAAACACCTGGCCAGGAGGAGCAATTATGAGGCTCTTGCTGATCATCAAACACCTGGGAAGAGGAAGGAAACAAAACAAGAAAAGAATAAGAGTTTTGATAGTGTGAAAGCTATGGATTTATAAAACTCAAAAATCAACTTGAAGATGGAGAAAGGTTCCTTCAAGGCTCAAGTTTCTCTTTTAAAAATATGAAACTTTAAATGAGAGTGCCAACCCAATGTGTTCTAAGTCCCCCTATGGGAATAGCAAATAGTCACCCAGCCAGGGCCAGGAATCACTGGGCATGCTCCACAATACAGCTCCTCCTCCAGAAGCTTGGCTCCACCTCTTGGCTATGTAAGCAAGGGAGGAAAAAGGAGGAGAAACTGGCTGCCTGTATCCCACCCACCTGCACACCAAAAACACAGCTGGCATGTCTAATTTTAGGCCTCACTGCTTTAAGAGCAGTCCTATACTCTTTTTAGCAAGGCACAAGCAGTGATCTCTGCTAGGTAGATGGGAAAGGCTCAACCAATTCAAGTTTAGTCTGTTCTCAAAAAGTTATCAATGACAAACTTTCCCCTCTGGGACTCCCAAGGGACTCAGAGGTGACTACAACAGGAAAAAAAGGACTTTATTGGTAGTCAGAACAAAAGTCAATGCAAGTTTAGTCTCAAACACAAACCAATTAGAAGGCCTAAGGGAGGGGAGTTGATTTCATTTTAACATGCATACTATTTGCAAGTCCTTGAGTGAAAGTTTACTCTGTGGGATATGGATATGAACAAGGTAACCTACAAATGGGAGGGGAAGTCAGGAGATACACACAATGGAGTTCTTGAAAACATTAATTTATAGTTAACAAACATTTTTTGAGGGTTTACTTTATGTGCCTACAAAGTACTAAAGATAGAGAGGTGAACAAGACAATATAGCCCTTGCCTGCATGAACCTTAGTGTAATAAGAACATTTGAACAAGTAGTTACAAGTGTGTTGAGTGCTACTAAAGGGAAAGAAGCCCAGGGTGCTATTGAAGTTTCATTTCCAAAACTTTCCTTGCTGTGAAAGCAATGGTATGATGATGAGGAAAGACAAAGGTGGACAGAATAGGGATCCTCCTAAAATGACACACTATCCACCACTTGGTTGACCTTTTCCAGAGAACATATTGGAGATAGCGAAGGGGGAAGAAAAAGAAAGAAAAATGGAAAAAGAACAGATGAGAGAAAAGGAGGTGAAGAACAAAAACCAATTATGAAGCCATGCCTATTTGGTCAATGTCCTGAGGCACTGCCCTGGCATCAGCTTGGCACCATCACACTCTGCTTTTTGATAGAGGCAAATTCGCCTGAGCTGGTTATTCAGGTGAAATTTGAAGAGCCAAGGGCACTTTCACAAAAGGTACAAAGGGAAACTGCCAGCTAACATTCCCTCCCTCTCAGCTCTTCCAATAAAAACACGCTTGAAGATCCCAGGCTGGGCATGACTAATTGTGAAGTGTTCGGTGGCGGCTGCTGCACTGGGCTGTGTGGCTTCAGTGCTTGTCACATTGCGTTGCAAAGTGCTTTCGGATACTTTAAGAACAGAAGGCACCACCAATCACTCTGATTCTAGTCTATATAAATAAAGCCCAATGAGTCTAAAGTGCCCCCCTTTAATCAAATGCTGTGGGGACAAGGGAAGCTTGGGAAATCTACTACCTGGACAAGTCTGAACCGGGTCTTTTCACCCTTGAGAAGGATTTGGGTACAAGAGGCAGTGCAATGCATGACGCATATGTGGGCTCCAAGACCTGGAGTGTGCCTTCATATGGAGCGTGCAAAGAGCAACTGGGAGTTCTGGCCAGGAGATTGAGTAACAGCCTCTGATACTCTTCAGAACATCCTGTACCTACCCACTTTGGGAGCCCCTAGAATTGGGGGGGGGGGCATACAGGGGGCCCTGGAAGAAAGAAAAATAGATAATCAGTCCTTGCAAAAGCTGTGAATTTCAGCATGAAGCTGTAAGCCAACCTCTAAATGCATGCCTGTGGGTAACTAATGGATAGGGCTGGGGTGTGGAGAAGTAGAGAAATAGTTTTTACCACGTGGCTTCTACATAGTGAGTGCTGGATCTCATTTTCATTCCCACAACAGTCAGGCAAGATGGGTTTTTGTAAATTCCACTCAAAGGTTAAGAAAAGTGAAGTTCATAGAAGTTAAATAATTTACATAGGGTCACACAGTGAGTGACTATAAACCAAATCTAACTAGTTTCAAAGTACATTGTTTTTTTTCATTGTACCAGGCAGCCTTCCCAGAAGCATTCTAGTAAAATTCCCTATACTGCTAAATGTGGTGATGATGCACAAGAGTGTCTAAATCAGAAAATGTTCTGGATAACCACACCCAGGTCGGCTAGAAGTCCGATGACTTAGAAGGGTGAGATAGGAAGGGTGGGAAGGAGTCGTGGGAGGGAGGGGATATGGGTATGTATGTATAAATACAGCTGATTCACTTTGGTGTACAGCAGAAACTGGCATAACAAAGTAATTATAATCCAATAAAGAGCTTAAAAAAAGAAAATATTCTGGGACCCAAAAATATTTTCAGAGACTTTTTTGAAAATGCCCATTCATATAGATTCAGTAATGAAATAAAATATATACTAGAGCCATATTCTATCACCAAGAAGTATGTTTTTCAAATAGGCTGCCTGCTTTGAAGGAAAGCATCCAAACTTTATTGCTGTTTGTCTACACTTGCCCTAGCTTGCCTTCCCCCTGGGAAGCATATGGGTAGCCAAATAAATGAAATGAAAATTACTGAATACTTATTAAGCATAAATCATGACTGCCTTCCAGCAAGGATGTACACATTTAGGCAAACATCACACGTGGCACTCCATTCCCCACCTGATTTTACTGTCTACTTGTTGATCCAGTGTGGTCCAGTAAAAAGAGCAATGGACTAGGAGATAGGAAGACCTGGGTTAAACTCCTGCCTCCTCCACTTCCTAGCTGTGTTAGCTTTAACAAGTAACTTCACTTAACTGAACCTTAGTTTCCTCCTCTGAAAAATGAGAATGCCTATTTTATGGAGTCGTTCTAAGTGTTAAATAGGATAATTGGGTATGGAAGGATCTTGTAAGTGACAGAGCTACAGAGAAGTGCAGGGGTGTTACTATTTTCACTAGGCAAGTCAAAGAAATCAACAAATGAACTGGAATTGACAGTGGTGAATTCCTAAGCTTTTATTTTTTAACAAGGCATAAAATAGGGCAATGTCATTTCTTATCTCAGCTTTAAAGAGTGGGGATCAACTCTATAACAACTGGGTCTAGAGTGGGCTTTGCTATGTTTGAGGCCAATCTAACACTGTATACAATATACAAAAACTATGTAACTCCATAATGCCTTAATAGGTGGTCTCTGCATGCAGGTATTAACAATCTAACTTCATCCTCCAAAATTAGTTTCATTTGGCTCTTCTTTTTAGAGGGAAAACTGGGCACCTTAAAGGGTAAAGTCATTCATTAACAAATTCACTCAACCTTCAACCATTTACAGAGTGCATTCTATATATCAGGGACATGAGACCCAGAGGTGGAGAATGTAATTTCTTCTCTTATAGAGGTCTAACTGATGAGTGAATAGACTCAACACAAGAGGAGGTATGATAAGCGAAGTATAAACAAAGATGGTATAGGTGAAAAAAGGGAAAGAACCTGCTAGGAACAGAACATGCAAACCAACAGAGAAGTAAAAGGGAACAGATGTTTTGTGTGACTGAAGCAGAGAGCGTGTGTATGTCTGGATATTAGTGGGGAGGGAGGAACAATGGGAAGGAAACGAAATGCTCTTATATGGAGGTAGAAGAGGCTATCATCTCCAGCCATGATTTGAGCGGCACATGGAAGATTCTCCCCTCTCAGGCCATCTACCCTCACACACTTGCTAATTCCTAAAATTATTCTTTAATCTTTGGGATCTTGAGTTTTCCCTCTCCTTTAAGAATTCCTTATTAAAATACAAGTACCATTGGGAGAATCCACCAGGAGCCACAACAGGAATAGTGGATGGTCAGCTGAGGGCAAGGAGGACTTGCAAGAAGGGAACAAAGGGAAGGTTTGGAGATCTGGTAGGAATGTGTGTAGATACCAAAGATGCACTTCACTAACATTCTCAGTTTTTCACAGAAGATAAGCTCTGATGCAGAATTACAGTGTCTGTTGTCATCAATACAATATAGATATTGATTCATATGTTTTCAGTACAATAGAGCTGTACAACAGGCTGTACTGTGGGCTAATCACAGCCCATAGGCTACTGTGACCCATTCACACCTTTTCCCCATATCTAAATACTTGGGACCACTACTATATGTGATTTCTAAAGCTGCTTATTGGTGATAGGTGTACGCTGTGGTCATGGAGCCAAAGGGAGTGAGGTATCTCAGGCAGGACTCAAAGCCTTAAATGACCCTGGCCTCAATAACCAATATACTGTTACCTCAGTGCTAAGAAACCTCAGATTCAGACATTTCACTCCAGGGATATGCCTTTACATGGACAATGAACTGACCAGGCCAGTCATTTGAGTCCTACTAACGTTCACCATGAATGGCCAAGTAATTGTTGAGCTGAGGTAATTGATAATGTTTATCAAAGAAGCCAAATGGTACTGGCACAAAAATAGAAAGGAAGGCCAATGGAATAGAATAGAGAACTCAGAAGTAAGCCCAAACACATATGGGCACCTTATCTTTGACAAAGGAGGCACGAATATACAATGGAAAAAAGACAGCCTCTTCGATAAGTGGTGCTGGCAAAATTGGACAGCTACATGTAAAAGAATGACAACAGAACACTTCTTAACACCATACACAAAAATAAACTCAAAATGGATTAAAGACCTACATGTAAGGCCAGACACTATAAAACTCCTAGAGGAAAACATAGGCAGAACACTCTATGACATACATCAAAGCAAGATCCTTTTTGACCCACTTCCTAGAATATTGGAAATATAATCAAGAATAAACAAATGGGACCTCATGAAACTTAAAAGCTTTTGCACAGCGAAAGAAACCATAAACAAGACAAGAAGGCAACCCTCAGAATGGGAAAAAATAGTTGCCTATGAAACAACGGACAAAGGATTAACCTCCAAAATATATAAGCAGCTCATGCAGCTTAATACCAAAAAAGCAAATAACCCAATCCACAAATGGGCAGAAGACCGAAATAGACATTTCTCCAAAGAAGACATACAGATGGCCAACAAAGACATGAAAAGATGCTCAACATCACTCATCATCAAAGAAATGCAAGTCAAAGCCACAATGAGGTATCACCTCACACCGGTCAGAATGGCCATCATCACAAAATCTGGAAACAACAGGTGTTGGAGAGGGTGTGGAGAAAAGGGAACTCTCCTGCACTGTGGGTGGGAATGTAAGTTGGTACAGCCACTATGGAAAACAATTTGGAGGTTCCTTCAAAAACTACGAATAGAACTACCATATGATCCAGTAATCCCACTACTGGGCATATACCCAAAGAAAACCATAATCCCAAAAGAAACATGTACCATAATGTTTATTGCAGCACTATTTACAATAGCCAGGACATGGAAGCAACCTAAATGCCCATCAACAAATGAATGGATAAAGAAGATGTGGCATATATATATATACAATGGAATATTACTCAGCTATAAAAAGGGATGAGATGGAGCTATATGTAATAAGGTGGATAGACCTAGAGTCTGTCATACAGAGTGAAGTAAGTCAGAAAGAGAAAGACAAATATTGTATGCTAACTCACATATACAGAATCTAAAAATGGTACTGATGAACTCAGTGACAAGACAAGAAGAAGGACGCAGATGCAGAGAATGGACTGGAGAACTCGAGATTTGGGGGGGCGGGGGGTGAAGGGGCAGCTGAGACGAAGTGAGAGAGCAGCACAGACATATATATCCTGCCAAGTGTAAAATAGATAGCCAGTGGGAAGTTGCTGTATAACAAAGGGAGTTCAGCTCGAGGATGGAAGATGCCTTAGAGGACTGGGACAGGGAGGGTGGCGGGGGGGGAGTCAAGGGAGGGAGGGAATACGGGGATATGTGTATAAAAACAGATGATTGAACTTGGTGTACCCCCCAAAAAAAATAATAAATAAATAAATAAAAATGAAAAAAAAAGAAGCCAAATGACTAGTTATATCACATCATGATCCATTTCACTGTTCCACCCCTCAGAAACTCAATCCATGTTGCTTATTGTTATTGCTAATAATGCTGATACTAAATGATAAAGAATTTTGAAAACCATGATATGGATAGACATTATATTTTGCTATCAACTCTTGTACTTTTTCACAGGGGAGATAATTTCTTACTGCTGAAGTGACCCCCATTGAGACTACTATGAATTAATGCCCTCCAAAGTCATCTGAGAACTAGAAAATATTTCTGCTTGCAGTCTAACTCGTAAGGTATAGGAAAAAGATCTACTTAATCCAAAAAGAATTACAAAACCCAGTCTTGCCAACAAAGAAGCCTGGGAGAGTTGAAAGACAATATGAGAGAATATAAGAATATGTCTCTTTGTTTCTTCCATTTTCCCCACCCTCTCTACCTCCTGATTCCTGAGAAAAGGTTATCAATGATTCCCAGGTTATTCAATGAAGGGGACCATCTGACAATAGGAAAGCAGGGCAATTATTTCTCTTGGATTCAAGCATTTTAAGTGTCTGTCCCATAAATGATCTGATTTTAAAACAGTGTTTACCTAAGTTCCTTTAAGTAGCAAAGCCAGTACTCAAATGAAGATCTGTCTGAATCCAAGTCAGGTACTCTTTCAATAAGAGTCCACAGGAGTTCCCTCTGGAACAAGATTCCAGCCTACTTTTCTGCAATGTCATCTTCAGAATCCTTACTTAAAATCTGATTCACTTTCCTGTATATAAACCATGACCATGGTCTATAAAGACCTTGACCTTCTCTCACACCTCTTGCCTTGACATCTATCTCCAAATTTTAAGGTATAGCTCAAGTTCTCCCTCTTCCATGAACTGTCCCCTGAATCTATGAATGTGAAGAGTGACGGAGACAGGAGTTTGTGAGTGGGGAGGAGGTCTGGGTGAACACTATGTATTCTTCTCCAGGATTCCCAGTATGTAGCATCTGCTAGAGAGTTATTGAAGACCCAGTAAGTATTCATGGAGTGATTGGACAAGAGAATTGGCCCATTTTTCTTTCTTTTTTTTTTCATTAGGAAACTGTTTCCAGCATTGTTTTTTGGCACTGCTAACACGTGTTGAAATGAACTTGTATAGCAAAGGTAAGATCTTTAGGAGACATACACCTATTTTGTTTCTCTTTTTAAATTTTTATTGCAGTATAGTTGCTTTACAATATCTATTTATTTTGTTTCTGTTAATTCATTTCTCCTTGATCCTGGACACAAACTATGCCTTGTAGGTGCTATACAAATAGGCAGAAATCAACAGTAATCTGTGGGCATGTCCTAAACGTTAAGATAAAACTAACACCAGAAAACTCCATCAGGATTGTCTAGGGGACAGGCAATACCTCAAAATGTATAGGTAAAATGTGCATTCCTAAATCCTACCTGCAAGATGTAGGATGCTGCTACTGAACAATGTACTGTTTCCACTCTTCCTCGTTATTGGGGAATTACATACCACCACCAACTACACTCTTGACACACTTCTTGAGCCTTAATTGTTTTCACTGTGGTTGTTCAATATATCTGGTATGTACCATGATTAAGCCACAAATTACATAAAGACCTGAATCTGAATAGGTCTCTATCTGAAGGAGAGCCAGAGTCATTAGCAGCATGACCACTGGCAAACAATATTCAAAACCAACCTCTTGATTCACAGTTGAGACCTACCTCCCAGATCACTCCATTAATGTAAACACAATTCATTCAACAACAGGCGAAAGATCAAGCACCTGCATGGTCTTGCAGTCCCATGGCAATCTGATGGCTGTGCTAATACCAAAGAGCTATGTGACTCTTTGTTGTAGAAAATGTTGTACCATTTTCATTCTATGACTCCTAACTTTTGCAACAGAACTGGAGATCACTGCCTTATAAAGGAACACCACTTGAACAGTTTGGTATTTTTACATAAATCAAACTAAAATGAAACATTTAAGTGGAATGTTGTTCTTCTGGAGGTATCTGCAATAGAAAAAACTAATAAGTGGCTCTACTGAAGAAAGAAGTAATTCTTACTCTTCAAGACCTCAAGCTGGGGAAAGAGATTCCAAACCGGTATATGGTTCAGAATTAAATCACCTTTATAAGCAGAGAGGTGTCTCAAGGTTTCAATACAAAAGAATTCCAAGTTGGTGTACAGCATCTCTTTTTCTTCACCCATACATGGGGCACTGCTATTTGCTTTGTCCAAAGATAAAGCTTCCACTTCTCTCACTGGGAAAAAAAATCCAAGTTCTGGCAGCTCTCATATTTTTGTGACTTTTTCTTCTGAATTCCCTCCACATGGAAAGTCTTCACTTTCTACTCATCTTTGCCTATTAAATATATATCTATTCTTCAAGATCAAAGCTTAAATGCCACCTTAGGGAAGTATTGCAGAGGGTGGGAGAGTGGACAACTTCAACCGCAGGTTTTCAGTTATAGCTGTATATCAAAATCACTGAGTAAATTTTAAAAGTATAGATTAATGGCCTTCATGCCAGACCGAATGAATCAGAACTTCCAGGGACAGGAACCAGTATAATTATTTTTGATTTCCTAGGAGATTTTGAAGTGGTCATGACTGGGAATCAGAATCTTCAGTTTTGTGTAACTAGCCACAAAATACATGGACAAGACTAAAGTGCCCATTCCTTCAGGAGGACCTGGGCATGAACAATAACAGAAACAGATGAGGTCAAAGATCACTCTGTCTACTTAGCGTTGAGTCCACAAGCTTTCCTTTCCCAAAGCTGATACATAATCAAGCACTCTCTTCCTATGGAGAAAATATCACCTGCTCCTTCCTCATAATCAGGAAGAAGTCCTCATCCCAGGGCTCTGGAGATGCCAAATCTCCTGATCTGTGTGATGCAGAGATAATGTTAAAGACAAAAGCTCTGGCTGTCAGCCAAAACAGTCAGGAACAAAAATGAGAAAACTTGCTTCTTGGATTGCTAAGTATATTGTACATTTACTCCAAGGAGCCCATCAGATATCAAAGAATAAGAAAAGAGAGCCCATATGAGCAAATGTGGATACATTTATTACTACAGCTTTGCAAAATGGATATAATATTAAAAACGCTGTAAGGAAAGTAAATTTTAACTGAACCTGGTCTTGACGTAAATTACAAAATCATGAGGAGGGTCTTTCAAACAAATGAGATCAAGCACAAGGGTTAAGATGAGTACTCTAAACTCCAAGGCAAGCCAAGTACTGGTACTCTGGAACTCACTTCAGTGGTTGGGAGCTGTATCTTTGCAGGAGTCTTGTAAAATTGGACTATGTCTTTAACAAATCCCTTCTATCACTTCTACTGCACAGGGTAGGAAAAGGGAAAACTTCATGAAGGCTACTTTTTTTCCTCATACACCCTAACCTGTCTGAGATCAGTTTCTTCATTTATAAAATGGGGATAATATTAACTATCATGAAGACTGACTGACTTATTGATTGTAAAGAGAGAAGAGGAGAGGAGGATTGACTTTAATTGACTGACTGATACTAATACTCAGTGAGTGCCTGCTATGTGCCAAACAACAACAACATTGTGAGCTATTATCATTTCCATTTTTATAGATGAGGAAACTGGAGGCAGAGATAAATAAAGTGACTGGTTGAAATTCATCCAGCTAGTAAGTTGATTTTACACTGTTAGTAAGTGGTTCTTAGCTCTGGAAATGCACTAGAGTTATTTATGGTCCTTTTAAAAAACAGACATTCCCAAGTAGACCTGGAGTAGATTGGGGTGGCCTTGACATTGTTTTAAAGTTCCATTAATGATTCTCATGGGCAACCAAGGTAGAGAATTCCTGGCCTAGATTTATTCTACTAAGAGAATATCAACTCTTCCTTATGATTCATTCATTCATTCAATGTTTACTAAGTATTTTCTATATGCCAAGCACTCTGATAGTGCTGGGAATGTATAGAGTAGTAAAAAAAAGAAGGATCATGGTCTCTGTCTTTATAGAGCTGACAGTCTATTGGGGAAGGTAGATAATAAGCAACTGAGTGAACAAACTAATTTATAATGAGAAATTGGAATAGGTGCTTAAAAGGAAACAAACAGGATGCTATGACAGAGATTATTGAGAAAGTTAGCTTGAAATAGAGTGGTCAAGGAAGGCCCATCTGAAGAGAAGGCTTTTACGGTAAGACCTAGAGTCCAAAAGACCAACCATGGGAAGTCAGGTGAAGAGAGTGTCTTTAGATTCAGCAAAAAAGTACAATGAACATTCAGGCTATAGATTAGTAATTAAGGACAAACCCTCAATCCCTTGGCCAGAATAATAGTAACACTTTAAAGTTGACTTTATAAGTTTCAAAATTATGGGGTAAATTATTACAAAATTAAATATTCATAGCTGCTCTTAAACCATAGTAGAGTGGTTTATAATAAAGAATTCTAAAACTCTGTATAATTTGATAAGATACTACTACTTGTTAAAATTATTATTGTGTACAATATAATCATTATTATTAGGGTATACTTCTCCCTTGTAAACACAATAAAAGGCAAATGGAAGGAAAGCGTTTTGGTTAACATTTGGGAGCAAATTTCTGTCAGGACTGTAAGGCACTAGATTTCCCCTGGAGATGTCTTTTTTCCTTGGGGATCTTTAGGAAAAAGACAAGCAGCTATCTGCTTAAGATGAATTAAGAACTCCTGTGGAGTTAGGGAAGTAGGCTATGACAAATATGTATGAGAACTGTTGAGTGGTGGCTGAGGAAAGGCCAAAAAAGACAAAAAATGGCCACCTTACCTTTACTGTCACGGTCAGTTGCCAGCTTCAGGAAAGAGGAGCAAACTGATGACCTATGCAACACTCACAGAAGGAACTAATCTTACTTTTCCAATATCCTGTGTGCTGCCGTTTTGTTTTGTTAAGGGATAAACTAACATATGAAAAATTATAAATGTTTGCACTGATGACATCTGAAGGAAAACAAACTTATTTGTTGTTTTTAACCAAAAAGGAGAGTGAGAGCAAGAGTGAGAACAACAGCGCAAGCGTGCAATCAAGAGCCAGTGTGAGCTCTAACCAGATTAAATATGCTTTGTTTAATAGCTATGTAGAAACCTGAAGCTCATAAATTTTCCTTCATGTGCTCAGGACGACAGAGAATTGCAGAGAATTGAAGATTTATGAGCTTCGTGTTAGAAATCTGTAACAGTATCTTCTACATTATACAAGGTTTGTTGAAATAGCATTCCAAGGACTGCTTGCTGAACCTGAAAGAAAGTAATGCAAGACAGTCATCTACCACATTTTCACCCATGCTTACAGTCTTTTCTTCAAAGTGTCAATTTTGATCTCACAACACTCTTCTGTAGTAGTGGTTTTAAGGTAATACCAAGTAGCCTGGCAAATAGCTTCAGTAGGAAGTCTACCAGCCCTAAAAGTGATGTCTGTGCACCTACTCTTCTTCAGTCCTTTTCAGTTTTCAGTGTCCTTCTGAAGGCAAAGCTGTTCACCAGGACCACCTGGAGTATTAAGATATTCAATGACAATTCTATAGGTACGATAACAGACGTGGAACCATGAAAAATCTTGTGCAAGTTAAGCCACTGAAAAGATCTTCAAGATAACAAGCTGGCAAAAATAATGCATTCCTACTATGTGTAAACATAATGAGTAGCAAAAGAGCTATGTTCGGAAATAATACTTGGACTCTGCTTCATAGTCTGTCACTGAACTGCTGGGTGAATTTAAACACATTTCTAAATGTTTCTGGGCCTTAGTTATCTCATCTGAAAAATGGAATTGATACTGACTGCACACCTGCTTCAGAGGCTGTTTATGAGAAGACAGTGAAATAAGGAGCATTAAGTACTTCGAAAAACACAAAACAGTCTATAAATGGAAGAGATTATTATTACAAGAAAGTTTCTCTGGCTACTAGTCTCCTCAAAAGTCAGAAAACCAGGAGAAGAAACTGTCAATAGTTACCGAGCACCTATGCCTAGATAAAGGAGAAAATAAATGCTCAAAGTCCTTTCAATTTCCCAGCCTATTCTGTTTTATGGACTCTCTGCTACCATCCCAGATAAAACTGTACCACCAATGTACATTAATAAACCCACTTGTCCCTATCCTCAAATACAAAAAATAGTTGCTAGCTTATTGAGCACACACGTGCCAGACACCTTACATACATCATCTCATTTAGTCCTCACAGTAATTTGAGAAGGTGTGTTTTCATATACCTCACCAATAAAGAAATGGAGATTAAGAGAAGCAAAGTAACTTTTGTAAGGACACAGCTAAGAAATAGAAAAACCAATATTTAAAACTCAGTCTGTGGGATTCAAAACTTTTTCTTCTAACTGGAGTTCCATGACTTTCCACTTTAAGTTATTTTACTTTTAGAGAACCAATATAAATTGCTAAAATGGAGGGGGATATTCTTCATGTCCATTGCTTCATACCTAAGTACACAGAAACCATACATAAAGCAAATACACGTTTGTGTATGTCCTATCGGTACTTCAAAGTATCCCAGAGCTTAAAATGAGAGATTTCTTCAGCCAACTGACCCGTCACACAAACCAACATAATTATGCTGATTTGAATAAAACCTACACACTTTTCTATCACAACTTCTCTTACCCTTCCTTCCCTGTTCAAGCCTGTGCAAAGCAAAACAAAAAGAAAAGGTCCCAGACCCAACCAAACTAAAATAAAAAATAAAACAACAACAAAAAATACAGACCTTTACATGTAGATTCTCCTTGTCCCAGATAAGGGAGGGGGCGGGGGGCTTAAATGGCAAATTTCTGATACATTTCTGATAAATTTCTTTTTCTGGGCCGCATTCTTAGCAGCGAAGCCAAGGTCACTCAGATTCTGCTGGCATTCATTCCCAGCAAAGCAGCTAATGCAGCTAAAATATGTAACACCAGTAGAACTACACAAATGACCACTAGAAAATGTCATATAACTGTAAAGTATGATCTTTAAAAAGACAAACACATTCAATATATTTTAAAATCTTAAAACTCAATAATAAAAAGGCAAGTAACCCAATTACAAATGAGTAAAGGATCTGAATAGACATTTCTTCAAAGAAGATATATAAATAGCCAGTAAGGACATGAAACGATGTTCAACATCATTAACTGTCAAGAGAAATGCAAATCAAAATCACAGTGAGATACCACTTCACACCCACTAGAATAGCTATTAAGAAAAAAACTAAAATGGACAATAACAAGTGTTGTCTAGGATGTGGAGAAACTGAAATTCTCATATACTGCTGGTAAGAATGTAAAATGGTGCAGTTGCTTTGGAAAGGTCTTGCCATTCCTCAAAAGATTAAACACAGAATTATCATATGACACAGCAATTCCATTCCTAGGTATATACCCAAGAGAAATAAAAACATATGTCCACACAAATATACACAAATATTCATTATACATTATTTATAATAGCAAACAAGTGGGAACAACCCAAATGTTCACCAACTGAAGAAAGGATAAATAAATGTGCTACATTCATACAATGGAATAGTATTCAGCCATAAAAAATGATACATTCTACAATGTGGATAAACCCTGAAAACATTATGCTAACTGAAAGAAGCCAGATGCAAACAGGCACATATTGCATGATTCAATTTATATGAAATGTCCAGAATAGACGAATCAATAGAGATCGCCCAGGGCTGGAGAAGATAGGGAGAAATGGCAAGTAACCACTAATGGGTAGAGAGATTTTTTGGGGGGGTGATGAAAATATTCTAAAATTGACTTTGATAATGGTTTCATAACTCTGTGAATATACCAAAGAAACTGAACTGTACACTTTAGTCTGCTTCGGCAAGGTGTTCTCTTCCTTGCCTCTTCATGTGAAACTTAAAGTTTTAATTAAAAAAAATAATGCACACACACACACACACACACACACACACACACACACACCAGTTTCCTATACGAGCAAAAGCAAACCTCATAAACAGGATGATTAATACCGCAGCCCATCTTAAATAGACACCCAAGTGTAAGGGGTAAAGTAGATAACATCTGAAGTCACTAGCAAGCTAAGATGTTGGCAGTTACACTTCTGAGATGCTAATGGGAATTTCCATATTCTTTTCAGTCTGACTTTACAAGGAGAGGAGAGATTATGGCTCTTCTGTATTAAGCCCTTCTCAGTATCTCAGTATAGCATTGAAGTTTCTAAAAGCCCTTATTGCCTTCTTTTAGGTACCTGACCACAGGTATTCTATTTCTTCTTTTAAACAAAAGCACTAACATTAGCAATGCTATTCCATTTTGATAACTCATGGAGTATTTGGCATAGCCACAAATTGTATAAATTCAAACAGACCCTAAAGGCACAGTGCAAAAGTTCTGCCCACAGCTACAGCTAAGCTACCTATAATTATTTCTACAACCTCCCAACATTTTGCAATAGAAAAGAGAACTCTCTGACCTCTACAATTGTCAGGGGGAAAAAAACAAACACATCATGTTTAAGAAGTCAAGGATTTCTAAGGATTTTTGGATCTCTTTCAAGGTTTCTTTTTAATGGATGGATGACCCAGCTTTTCCTTTTCTTGCTCCCTCTCCTTTTAAAAAATAATCGCAAATATTTCTCACTATCCCCACCATGCCCCCTCCACTATCCAGTAAGTTACTTTTTGAGGTTTCAGAAATGTGTTAATTCTTGGCCCAATTCTCATAACCTCAGCAGATCTTTCTCCTCTGCATACATCCAATGCACTTGAAAGTAGGCCCAGATCCCATTAGGACTCTGTGAGGGCAATTAGAGATCTGCGCCATTCACACTTTTTTAGATTACAAAAAGGTATTTCCCTTACCCTTTCCAATGTCACAAATCAGACATCATCCTGAAAGAGAGAAAGAAAGAAAGAAAGAAAGAAAGAAAGAAAGAAAGAAAGAAAGAAAGAAAGAAAGAAAGAAAGAAGGAAAGAAAGGGAAAGAAGGAAGGAAGGAAGGATGGAAGGAAGGAAGGAAAGGAAGGAAAGGAAGGAAAGAAAGGAAGGAAGGAAGGAAGGAAGGAAGAAAAAATCAGCTCCATTATTTGGGGTTATCTTTATGGTTTCCTTACTTTGCTTAATATTGTTTGGTGCTACCAGAAAGTCAGAAACTTCAGCTTGTAGCCTTTACCTCATACTGAGAAGTTAAATATTCTGCTCTGAGTTTTGCTAGTAATCACAAGGCCTTAGGCTAATTGTTTCCATCCCAGCAGTTCCCACACCTGTACAAAGGAGGAAAGCTTTATTGACATCTTTTTCTTTACTTAGATTAATTGTAGCACTTCTGTAAGAGAGTTTATCTTCTAAAGGTTGAGAAGTAATTGGGAGATATCTAGAAATACGACATTTGACTCAAGTTTTTGTAACTCAACACTACTGCTAAGGTTCTGGGGATGCGAGCCTCTGCTGCAAAGACAGTGAAGGAAAGCTGAGAGTCAATAAGTGAGCCATGATGAGGGCCAATTCCCAGCTGGGTGACACAGAAGTCCTCAACAGATTAGGCTCTCGGGCCTAAGCAAAAACCGAGAGCACTGAGCACGCATATGTCTAAACTAGTCCAAAGGGTCATTGGGGCACTTGAATATATTTCCATTTTGATAAAAGGTGTTTTCAGGAATATGATCTTATGGGAAAGTATATAAATGGGTGCTGCCTCTGTTGTTTGAAAAGGTGGGTGGAGAAGGGGAAAGAAAGCCAAATTCAACTCTGAGGAAAAGCTGGAACTCATTACCATTTAGAAGACATGTCAAGAAGGAACACACTTAGTCACTAGTGTTTTTTTCAAACTACCTTCTATGGGTGGTATCCAATAGGCCTTCCAGAGCTGAAGTGAAGTAAATCACCACTTAGAAGAACATATGTCCTAATGTGCTGGCAGTAGCCTTAGAGATCATTGACTCTTATCTTTCCTACATTTCCGTCATGTTTTACAGATGAGGAAAACAGTACCCAGAGAATGGAAAGGAATTTTATCCACTTCAATAGCTGTAAGACTCAGAGCAGTGTTTCCTCAACTGTGAAATGTATACTGGTGGTGAGATGATGAGATGAGTTAAGGTGGCACCTCAGTAAACTTTTTTAGTAGTTGTGCATTCATTTTAATCAGCATGTTAAGAGCACAGGTTCTCACAAACTATTAGATAATATTCAGCGATTGTTATTTTTTAGGTGTGGTCATAACTTTATGGTTATGTTAAAAAGAGAAAATCCTTACCTGTTAGAGACACACACTGAAGTATTTACAGGTGAAATAAGTCTAAGATTGGCTTTAAAACACTGCAGCAAGAAAAAATGTGTGTAGGGAATAGATAAACAAGGACTGCAACATGTTGATAATTGTTGAAGTTAAGGATGGGTATGTGAGGGTACATTATATTGTTCTCATTTTGTGTACTTTTGAAATTTTCTATAACCTTTTTTTTAAGTAGGGGAGGAAATCCTGGTTTCTCATGTACGATACTTATATGAAAGTTTCTTTTTAAAATAAATGTATTAAGTGCAAAAGGCAAGTTAATAAAAAGAAAAATGTTAAGTACAGAGCAGTAGAAGTAGTATGCAGGGTCAAAACCTGTGAAGGTGAAGTTCAATGGGAATGAATGATGTTCAGGAAACACTGCCCTAGATCAACAGTCCCAAGAGAACTATGAAGCAGAAAAGTATTGCTGACAAGTACTATGGAAAAGTCCTCCTCAAAGTGCTCCTAGATGACAACAACTTACTTTAACTAGATCTTTGGTCACTAATTGGAGCAATTCTATTTCAAGTGCTACTTCTAATTATCCTTTCTAAGACTTTCACAATCAACTAAAACGCCAGGGATAAAACCACCTATTCTACAAATTCAAAATAGATATTTACTATGGCAATAACTAGCTGCACGACCATGGGAAAGTCCCTTTGCCACTCTGAGGCTCAATGTCTCCTTATACATAATGAGAAGGTGTTAATAACATCTGTCAAAGGGTGGTGGGGCAGGAGCCTCAGTCCATATACTCAGTGGGTCAGCTTGCAGCCCTGTGCTTTTAAGCACAAAAGCAATGGAGATGATATTGCAAATGAAGGCTTGGGATCCGATGATCCTGAGAAAATGTCACAAATTTGAAGGGTTGGGAAGGACTTTTAAGTCAGTCAGTGCAACCCTCTATGTGTTACCCAGAAAACCAATCCATTTGTGCTAAATCTGCTGTTTTCAAATGGAGAAACATTACAGGGCTATTCAGAACAAATAGGACTGTTGGCCCAGACTTCAGAAGAGCATGATAAATAAACACTGATCCAGAGAAGAACTGGTTCCTCTATCTTATTGCATCTTTCTTACGCAAAGCCAAATTATCTAAGGTTAAATGTTACACAAGTATTTTCTGAAGGTGTCGGTATTTCAGTTGTCTCTGTTTGCTTTTCCTTAACTTGGGCATTGCTAATGGCCCTCTGAAAGTACAGACACTTCATCTGAATGGCCTTCCAGTCTCTGCTGTGTAGAATGGTTAACCTCAGAGAGGCAGAGACCATGGTTGGTGAACAGACTTCCACATAATCATAAAACAAATACTTATAAGAAGATGACTATGTGCTAGGTTCAAATCCTTACTACATTACATCTTAGCAGTAGAACCCTAGCCCAGTTAAGTCTTTGAGTCTTACTTTCTTCTTCTATAAAATGGACATGAAAATTACTACCCACTGCACTGCGTTATTGTGAGGATTAAAATGTCAGAGCACTTTATACATATATAACTTTACAATAAATAAGGTAGGATGGTCCTGGAAAGCATTTAAGCACAGTGGAACAAATTTCAGAACTCTGATTTGAGTATATAAACTTTTTGACTACCCATGACACAGTGAACTAGCCAAATACATGGCAGAGTTTCCTCCTTGGAAAGTGATTTGATAGACTGATTTGATTACTTTTGCTCCTCAAGGCTCAAGGCTTACCTTGCAGTCTAATGATCTACTTACAACATGAAATCCAGCTTCTATAACACTAGTAAAATCGAAAAAATAAATTTGTATTGATGTTTCATAGCAAATCACAATAAACACCAAGGTGTCCTTTTTCTTTTACATTTAGAGTTTTTTAATCTAATATTCTATCAATAGTTGGACCAACATCTAGGACCTCCATTCTTTTAGAGGATATGAAAAGTATCTTTATAACAATATTCTTGTGAATGATATTTTACTTGATATTCTGATTTGGATTTGTTTTTACAAAAGAGTAAAAAGAAAACTAGGAAGTCCCCACACATCTGAGGCCATAACACCTGTCACTTAAACATTTGTTGATTAACAAAATTGGATAATTTATGCCATATGCATAAAACATTATTTTTTACCATGGATGTATTATTTCGGAAAAGTCATGACTCCCCTTCAACCCAGTACTCACTCTCCCCTCCCTAGAAAAGGCAGAATTAAACCCAATAAGTATTTTCCCAAACAAAACAGAATGACCAGGGTTTGCTGCAAAAGACAATCTCAGAATATTACTTTGAATAAAGTTTGTTTTATGAAATATCTACCCATTGCACTCATTTTTCTTATTTTTCCCTAAATAAGTGAAACGTTTGTCATATGCAATCATCTGGTAGTTACTGAGATAGTCTTTATTACGACCATTATGCAAATGAGGAAATCAAGATTTGATGTTTTCAAGGTTGGCTAGAATGTGGAGTCTACATACAAACCTCCATCTTCTGACTGGAATCCAGGACCACAGACTCCTCTGTATTCAAATCGATATACAAAAGAAAAACTCAACTGTCTGAATTATAAAATATGATAGATTTTACTCCTCGGTTTTGTTATTTGCATTATTTTACATTCAGTATTTCAAACTAAGTTAAGAGAGTCTAAACAAATACAATTATTTAATCATCATGTCAATTGTATATAAATAGTATGTTTAGGTGTTTGATAATTTTTAATTGTTTAAAATATTTTAATTATCTTTCCTATAGGAGGATTAGATTAAAATACTCATGGAATTCTCCTTATTGATCATAAAGCAGTTGACTTCCAGATAGACATTCCTTTAGCATAGTACCAAATTAATTTCCTACACCTAGGTAACTTAGATGTTCCCCCTGAGCCTAGTCCTCTACTAGTGACTACTTCCTTGTCAAGGCTTACCATAATTGAGAAGGAACTGTGCTCTTTAGAATTCTGCATACACCCTAGACAAATGAACAAAGGGTGATGTCAGAAAAATCATGGCTGCCCCCAGAAAGGACCACAGGTATCCTGGGAAGAGTGCAGAACTGTCATAAAGGGTCCCTGCTCATATCATTGATTCAGTTTGTATGACAGTTTTAGCGATACTTAATAATCTGTCTTTAATATATTGCAAACAAACAAGTATAATAAACAGGTGAACCACATTTGGAAGTTTCCTTCTTGCAGTAGCAGAACAAACATCAAAAAGAGTATAGCAAGCAAAGAAAGAGAAACCAAAAGAACTTAAATTTTAAATATAGGAGGTCACTTTCTACCAGGAAAAAAGTGGAGAACTGGTCTCCTCCTCATCCCTGCCCCTCCCTCACTGCTTTCCTTGGATGGACACAGCAGCCCAGGACAAGGAAAGATGGGATCCTGCTGTGCTTCTCTCTGTGGCCCTCATCACTCCATTTCCTATGAATTTCACCTTGAACCCCAAGCTGACTCCATACAGATGAAGAACATGTCCACCCCTTTGTCATTTTTCATTCTCCATTGTGTCTATGCTCCTTGTGCTCTAAGTCCACCTCAGAACCATCTGTAGTAACTCCTCAAAACAAAAAGCCAAACAAAACCAGAAAAGTAACACATTCTAACTCAGTAATAAACATCACAAATAAGACTTCACAGTACAAATAGGTGCCTTCTCTACCATCAGTATTCTGAGTTTCTCTGAAAGCATATAATATACAGCCGGTCCTTTCAAATTTAATTCACTGACACAGTGAAATTAGCATGAAAAGATTTACAATTTAAATACCACTCATCTACCAGCAATTCTCCACATGTGTCCTGTCAATAAAGACACAACATGTACAATTCTTAAATGACTCTTTCGATACATACATGAACAGTTACGCACACCTAAGTACCATGGTGGCTAGCAAGCCCAAAAATAAGCAGTAAGTTTAATACATCTAAAATATCTCACAAAATAATCCAGTGGATTCCTCAGAAAGCGGATGGGCATCTTGTGAGATCAATGGGTACATATGCACAGAGATACAGCCAACAATACAGAAATAGACACCAACACAGAGAGACAGCTACATGGAAATATCTGGTCACAGAGAAACAGAAATATACACGGACCATTACACATACAGTCAGATACACATACAGGGACACACAGAGAGACAACTATACACAAGAGATTACGTACATAGACAGTTCTTCTGAAAGCTGATGCACACAAAGCGAAAACACATGCACAAAAAAGATGAAGAGGCCATTTCAATCGACACAGAAACATAAAGTCAAAAATTACAAGGGCCCAGAAATGCAAGACACAGGTATACCAGGTTGGAGAAATGTGAACTAAGTAGGCAGATGCATCAAAGCATATACATAAAAAGACACATATGACACATAAAGACAGGGACGCTAGGGGCAAAGAAAAAGACACTCAGGGAAGGGCTAATACACAAACAGAAATGGTCATCTAAAAACAGGCTTGCATAGGCACTCAAAGACCTAGCCAGATATAGAAATCCATACAGTGACAGGAACAAAGAGCTGTATACATAGATGCAGTGACAAATGGCCTTGGAGTCAGAGATGTCCACAAAGATAGAAATGTGTCCAAACCCACAGAGAAAACATACAGGAAAGCACAGAGACGCAAGAACAGAAGAATGAGTAAAAAGAGACAGGGGCACATTAATTCAATAAGATGCATGATTACTTGGAGACACAGGTACAAAAGAAGAGACATGCTCCCACTAGCAAAGCACACGGAGTTAGACGCCATTTCTAGATCTCCGTGCCACAACTGTTTAGAAATGGATTCACATAAAGAGACACACATAGTCTGGTACACAATTACATACAAGCATTAAGCCAGAATACATGTGCAGAAACTCACACCTATCCTGTGCACAAAGCTGAAAACTGGAGGACACCAAGCATGCTGCTTACTGTCCCTAAGGTTCCTGCACACAGGCCAATGTGCATGAGAAAAGCAGCCTTGGTTTATTTAGGAGATTGTTTTATTCATGTTAATAATAATGAATTGTTCACCCCCACCACCACCACAATCCCCCACCTACACCGTAGTCTTCCTCAAACCACTGAATACCAAAACAGTTTAATAAGCAAGCTGATCTATATGCCTAATAGATAATGGTGTGGCTGCATCCTACAGGTCACAGTGTAAACCTTACAACACTCACCACTGAGTTCCGAGTTTCCAACCAAACACCTCCCATCTGTGAGGCCAGAGTATCATGGGAGAAAGTGACAAGGAACGTCAGGAGCAATGTGTATTCATTTCCCTTGTGTACTTGTACAAAGTCCTGTTCAAAGCAGGCCTCTAGCATCTTGGAGGCAGGCTTTTGCATAGGTGGTAAGATGAAACAGATGATCTCTGAGGAATCTCTCTGTGCTCTTAGCACCTACAGAAGAGAGCAGCTTGGCAAATTAGAGCTGAAAAACTTTATTGCTATGCACAAAGTGGGAGAGGGAAGGGGGCAGATAAGCAAACATACCCTCCCCACGCTAATCATTTCTTTGCTAATTCAGAATTCACAAGTGGGATTCTAATAAAGACAGTGGTGTGAAACTATTACACATGATAATCACACTTCCTCCATCTTCCAGGTCCCTGTATAAAACAAAGGGGAGGAGAGGGACACATTCCCACTTTAGCTAGAGCTGGGATTTCAGATCCCATTGTCCCCAATGCATCATAGAAAGGGTCAAAATCATTGAGATCCCAGAACATCTGAGCTGAAAAGGGCCTTAAAAAGCATCTAGGGACTTCCAAGGTGGTGCAGTGGTTAAGAATCTGCCCGTGAATGCAGGGGACACAGGTTCAATCCCTGCTCCAGGAAGATCCCACATGTCGCGGAGCAACTAAGCCCGTGAGCCACAACTATTGAGCCTGTGTGCCACAACTACTGAAGCCTGCGTGACTAGAGCCCATGCTCTGCAACAAGATAAGCAACCACAATGAGGAGCCCGTGCACCACAATGAAGAGGAGCCCCCACTCTCGCTCTCTACAACTAGAGAAAGCCAGTGTGCAGCAACAAAGACCCAATGTAGCCAATAAATTAATTAATTCATTAATTTTAAAAAAGCACTTAGTATAGATGTGGGAGTAGAAGCCCTTGATTTCCAATCTGAACGTGCTATGATGAGTTTTGTGAGCTTGGCCTAATCCCTAATCCCTTTTCCTGCCCAATCCATACAAAAGACTTCCAGAGTCCCCTCTAAATTCTGATAATCTCTGATTCTTTGGTATAAGCTTGCCCCCTTTCAACTCATTGTTTTGAACTGATGTCTAGAGGAGATGCACAATTAATCTTTTGAAGTGGAAAGGACAGTAATGTTTTTCACCAAGTCAACAAATGCCTGTTATATATAAATAAGGAAAAAAGCCCAGATAGACATGCCTACTTGAAACAAGCCTCAAATGTTAAGTATGAATAAATAAGACAGGCTTTGTGGAGTGAGAGAGGGACTTGGTCTTCTTTACCTGCCATCTGCTGACCCCTGAATGTGTAACCTTCTTTTAACACTTTCTCAATGCTTAAGAAATCCACTGCCCTCAGCGCATAGTTACAACTATAATGTGTCTGGTACAGGGGCAAAGACCCACTCCTTAAGTCACATGTGATCAGGCTTTTAGGAAAAACAGGGCAAGGTTTCATCACTGAAGAACAGCATTATTTCGTGATCATAAAAGAGCAATACTTTATAAGCCCTTTCTCAGTTTACAAAACACTTTGAGACTTATTCTTTCATGTATAAAATTAGAATTTATGTTCTAATTTACAGATAAGGAAATTCTGACTCACAACTGTTAACTTGTCCAAGGTTACACAGATAGTAACCAACAAAGTCTGGACACAAATCCTGGTATTTGAAGCATACCTTCACTGCTCTTTCATGTACTCCTGTTTTTTCCTTCACTCATGGTCCTCCTAGTAATCATTCAACTTCTCCTCCCACTTTGATCCAGCAGGAGGAGAAGAAAACCCTGGCATCAACTCAGGGCTGAAAGGAACTCATGTCTAGCTCCCACCTCCATGTCTGCACAGAAAATAGGGAAGCAGGAGGGGGTGTGGCACTTAGCTAAAGGGCTCTTGGAAAGGAAAGGAAGGAAGCATTTTCCCCATCACTCTCATTACTGCTAGTTCTCAGAAAACACTGTGGGTAAGTTTATGAAGCTAAGGAAGTAAAATAGAGATGACAAGTTGCCCAGGAAATTCACATCCCAAACTCATTTTTCCTGAGTTAGCTATGACTTTGATTTTCCATTTTACAGTTAACCAAGGCACTTAAAAGCCTGGATTAAGCTCTGGACCACAATGCTCATGAAGGTTGTAAAATCTTTTCTGAAGATTTCTTAAGAAAATTCTAGAGAAGAATAATGTTGAAGGGAGGCAAGAAGCTTTGGCTAATGGAGAGTAGATTTAATGGTCTCTATGAAAAATAAAGCTGAAGTCATGTGGAATAGTGAAAACAGCAGTGAGGCCAGAGGACAAAAAGCTGAAAATCGAAATTCAAATCCCAAATCCAACAAGTTTCTCACTGTGTGACCTTGAGCAAGTCATTAACCTCATCTATAAAAAGTGGAACTAATAAGAATTGTCTAGGATCAGATTAAAGATTAAACAAGAAAATACCTTGACAACATCAAACATACACCTAGCACTGAGAGGTAGATGCTCAAAAAGTGTAATATCTGATCATAATTAGTTTACCCACAGTAGGAAAGAGCATTAAGTGTTATGTTTTCAAAGCAAGTGGAATAGTTATGTTCTAGTTCTGCTGACCAGTTACTTGGAAAAAATCTAAGATCAGCTCTTATACAACAATCCTTGTCACCCCAATCCTCTATATGATACATACACACAAGGTTGGAACTCACTATGACAACTGAGTCCTGTCCCATAACTCCTATTTAGCAATCCCCTAGCTCCCATGTATCATCACATACCCAACCCACAATACACACACACACACACACACACACACATACACACACACAGGCTGAAACTTTCACTTCTGTTCTTAGGAAGATAGGATTACATTAAAAAGCAGCCATTAAAGCTTCATATTCATATACTCCAAATAAAAGACATCCCCATTTTTAGGAGTGCCAACCTCACTATGCAAGAGGGATATGACTTGAAATTTTCGTAATGGAATTTCAGAAGCATCTGCTCTTACGTTTACTATTAAGATGTAAGTGCCCAGTCTCTGAGATCTTTGAGACATGAGATGATGTCTTATTTCTTTCTTCATCCTCAGAATCCAGCACAGGGTGTGTTACGAAGTTGGCATTCAGGAAATGTATTAATGAATAAAGGAATGAATTAGTGAATTAATGAATGAAATGTTTATCATTTGACCAGACTGATATTGCTGAGAATTAAAATGATGATCCACAAAGGATGGAGCAAAGCTTTAACTCAAAGTTGAAAATAATGTTCCCAAATCAAATGTGTACTCATCCATTCATTTATTCAATAGCAAATCTGTACAGTGATCCTGAAAAAAAAATAAAATTTACAACCAGAAATACATGGTCCAAATCCTGGTTCTTCCACTTATTGTCTATATTACCATGGGATGTCCCTCAACTGCCTCCAGCCTCAAGTTTCCTCATCTGTGTAATGGGGATTTTGATCCATGTTGTGCATACCTCCAAGTTGGTTTTGAGAAGCAAAGGAGACAGTGTACCTGAAAGTACTTGGTGAACTTTTAAGCACTTTATACTTCCTAGGAATTGGAATCATTTAATCTCAAACACGTCCAATAGCTCCACTCCTATTTTCCAGTCCACCGCCATTTCTCATATCAATTGGCTATAACAAAGCCAGCCACCATATCCTCTAAAAACCACCTAAAACTGAATGCCAAAGGGAAAGGATATACAAATATAGAATCATTATATTGTACACCTGAAATTAACATGTTATAAATAAATAAATACCTCAATAAAAGAAGGTGGTGGGGAGGAAGACAGAGGCCTAGGTCTCCTGTCAGCTTCTAGCAAATTTTGGTTTATCTGATTTCTTCTAGGTCCTGGATATGGCTGCCTGAACAAGTTACTGGTGCCACTGATTAAAAAGTCCTAATACCAACCTTTTAAAGTCATCCAAGAAGCATCCCTGTTGGATCCACTCTGGCTCCTATGCCCAGCAAAGTGAAGGGCTATGAGGAAGATTCTGATGGGAAGGAGTTGGCATAATAGAAAGAGAGGGGGAGGCTATGTAAGTCATGGGATACAAACTGAGGAACTAGAGATGGCAAAAGTAGATGAAGGGAGACAGCAATGCAGAAAGAGGAGAGCAGTTGCCTTGAAAGAGAAAGGGGCTTGGAGTCTGTGGAATAGGGTTCAAAGAGGCCAGCACCAAGGAGAAGCTCAGGGCTTTACAGGATGAAATCAGGTTTATAGGAGAAAAGCCCAGTCTGTACCTACAATGAACACTTGCTAACTGCCATTTTTTCCACTAATAAATTCAGAACTGCAGTGAATGACAAAGTATAAAGAATTATACTACATATAATAGATATATATTACTTTCAGCTACCTATAGCAGAAAGAAGCATTACAATTTCAGACAGCTTACCCACTGGTACAAATGCTCCCTCCCTCTCATCCTTACTCTTTTATAAACTGAGAAGGAAACCAAAAGTCATAGAATAATGTCTTAATAGATTCTCTCTAGAGTCATGGGGGCTAGAAATGGGTCACCTTGCTCGTCCCCATAGGAGGAAGTCAAATAGATTTCACTTCTCAATTTACTCCCCCATAGATGAGAGTATAGCCCTTGCCTCCTGTAATATGCCAGCCTGCTCTTCAGTGACTCAGCAGATCTTTAAATATACCCCGGCAAGGAGCTGCTCTGAGACACAGTAAAAAAAAATGTTTTAATCTGTTTGGGGTGTTGAGAGGCGGTCAGGAAGGTCCTTTGTTGACATGAAGTTCCCAAGCAAATTCAGCATTGCTATGAAGCGCTCTCTCTATGCTAAGAGGCTTGTTTTTGTTCTTATGTCTGCTGTTTGCCAGCTGTGTAGAGCACAAGCATGAGAAGGGGGATGGTTCCAGGCCATGGAAGGAGTCAAGGAAATTCCTGCTCAGTGATTCTGTGGGGGAAGGGGATTGATGTATGCAATGGAGTGACTCCTTTAAATGCAGGGGCCCCAAACTCACCAAGGGTCCAGACTTTGCACTGGGTTGTTCTGTTGCCTATGGAGGACCATGACCTCTAGCTGAGAGGAGGGGTCTTCTCACTTTCCCTGTCTTCTCAGACCAGCTTAGTCTTGCACTTTGAAACAAGCATCAACTAGTAAAAGATTTCAGCTGGGCTGAGGAAAGTAACTGAATAACTTGCATTACCAAAGCAAATCACGCTCCTGTTATCTGCAATGACCTCACACTTACATTCCAGCCAAAGCATTTTGGAGACAGAGCTTTGTGGAGGGGAGGAAGGGGCAGCAGTGGCCTGAGGAAAGGCTCATGTACTTCATTCAGAGTCTAGCCTTGCATTTCCCCAAGCTCTGCTGGTCTGGTCTAATAATAATAATAATGAGGAGGAGGAAGATGAGGAGAACCATTTATCAAGCTCTTATTCTGAGCCAGGCACTAGTCAAGATTTTTTACATTCATTATCTCACTTATCCTCACAAGAACCCAATGAAAAAAGTATTAATATCTTCATTATATAAATTAGAAAACTGAAAATAAGATCAAGTGTCCCAGAATACACAGTTGGTAATTGTCAGACTCAGGATTTAAACTAAAATCTGTTACGTGCTAAAGTCTATGCCTGAACCTCAACACATTGTATTTTAGCCCTGACCCCAGCTTTTCCCCCGAGAGCCCTCATCCTCTCTGTTGTTTACTAAATGTCCCTAACTCTGGGAGGTATGTGTAAAATCACCCAGATGGGCATTTTGGAGTTATTGATAGGCTTTTAAATTGTTAGCAAGTGACTGTGGGAATCACCTACTGTGAGTTCAAACTTCTTCCCTGTATACATGATTTCCAACAAGTCCAGCTTCTTCTTGAATACCTTCAATGAGGGTGAATTTACTACTTATGTGATACTACCAAAGGACATAAAGGGTGTGATGAATAAGAAGAAGGAAACTAATAATATTCCAGCATCTACTAAGTGGCATGCCCTTTATCTAAGCTGTTTTATTTAGTCTTCATAATTATGCTATGAGGAGACAGTTACACAGATGAAGGAGCTGAGGCTCAGAGAGGTTAAGTTACTCACCCAAGGTCATACAATTGGTAAATGGCTGTGCCAAAACTGAAAGCCAGGTCAGATCTAATTGCAGCATCCTTTGTACTTTTCTTTAGTCCCTCCTAAATGAGGAGGAAAAGCTCTTGGAGTAAGGAAGGCTGTCAAGATTTTCCCAGGTCCCTGATATGACAGGAATGGCAAATTCAAGTGCCTAGAACAGTCAAGCAAGTAACTTCAATGAATAAAGCGGGCTGTTGGTGTCTGAGCAAACTGGAAAGTACATGCTCCATCTAGAGGAGCACTTGCTCCTCACTTCCAGCTAGTTATTATCATGCAGGAATGTAGTCCCAATAATGCCAGATCTTCATTTCCAAAACTGGAAATCTGAAGTTTAATGTGAAATATTAGCAACTAATTTGATAAACACACACACACACCCCAAAACTCATCTGATCCTTGTTGGAAACTTCCAATATAGGGTGAATCCACTATGATAAAATGTCTTCCTTTTACTGAACTGCAATCTATCCGCATTGGTTTAGCCCTTTGGGGTACTACAGAAAATATCTAACTCCTTTATTCCATGACAGCCCTTCAGATATATTGAGACAATATTTATGTCCATTGCTCCCTGCCTCCCCTCCCACACCCAACTCAGCATCTCAGCTTCTCCATGCTTTACAAGAGGAGATGGCCCATGAATAACTAGATGGAACACCATATTGTAAATATGGTCTGACCAGAATTTACTTCCTTTATTCTGAATCCCATATTTCTATTAATTGAACTTATGATCCATTATTTGTTTTTGGCAGTTACTACGATTGACTCAGATTCACTTAATAAATAAATATTTATAGAATAGCTACTATGAGCCAAGCTCTAAGCTATGTGTTTTGCAAAACTTGCACAAATATATCCATGAAACAACCTTTGCCATAAAAGTGTACAATTTAAAAAGATATATGACAAGCACACAAATAATTATAATTTAAGAACTAAGTACCATATCAATGGAGAAGGAAAAAAGGGCTGAATCTAAAAGATATTAAGCACTAACTCTTGACTTATACCCAACATCCATTATGCATCGTCTTTTGATCCTCTTCTTGCAAAAGTCTTATAAATCTAGAGATTTCGAGCTCTAGTTTACAGATGAAGAAAACTGAAGCCTACATTTTTTTAACCATATATGTCATAGAGATAACTTTTTTCAGTGGATTAGGGGATAAGAAATTTCATCTCATGTGAGACTGTATTTGAGCTAAGGTTAGAAGAATGGATAGTATTAAAATTGGGATAGCCTTGAAGGCCAAAGGAATAATAGGAAAAACAAGAAGGTCAAAGGAAAAAAAGAGTGAGAATGGTTTAAGGTGACAGATCCATTTGGCTGGAGTTAAAGACTTTTGTAGGGGAATTATAGGAATCAAGGCTGGAAAAGTAATACAGATCATGAAGAGCTTTGAACACCAGACTTAAAGAATTTGTGTTTTAACCTATAGGCAAATAGAGAGGGGCTGCAATTTCATACATGCATCACACAACTGCTCAGCAAGGCTTCCGCTGTGCTAAGCATTGAGAATACAGAGATAAATTAAACAGAGTTCTAACCCTCCAGGAGCTTACAGACAAATGGATGTTTAAAGGAAGATACTAACAATATTGTATCTGAGCTTTGGGAAGGTTAATCTGGTGGGATGAATACAATACGAATCAGAGAGCAGGACAGAGGACTAGGGAGAGCAGGCATGAGGTCACTGCACTAATCCAGGCAAGAGGTGATGAGGACTGGAACTCAGGGAGAGGGAATGACAGGGAAGGCTTTGGGAAAAAGCAACACATCGTTTCACTACCTTAATTCCCAAAGCCTCCTGTGCAGCTTTTCCTAGACACTGTGAGGTCATCTCTGATGATGGCATATTTTGAGTCAATCTAGCACCTCAGCAGGTGTCCAAAACAAATAACGTATGAAAATATGAGTATGGTTAAGGTTTTTGGTTTATTATTAGGTAGTTGGTGACTAAAATATCTCAGTCTAATTTTTTTTTTTAATTTAAAAGACTGATCAAATGGATTTTTCAAATGAACAACTGGAAAATTGAACAGACTCCACACTTGCTAACCTTTGTATTTTTAAACAAAGATGAAAGGGAAGGAGGGGGGTAGGCAGAGTAAACAGACTCAGAATATGTTTTGGAATCCTTTCTGCAACCCAAACATCAAACATCAAGAGTTTCCATCTTACTCCCAACTCTCAGTTTATGAGACCTCATCGTCTAATTAGAGGTTGGACAATGCTTCAGAGAAGTAGATCAATATGACACTTTTGGAAAGATGCTTTCTCTTATGTTCTGCCAATTTGCAAAAGAAATGTCTAAGTAGTTGTCACTTATATGAGTGGGAAGATTGCACCTTCCTTAAAAATATCTGGAGAGAAGCAGATTTTCAGAGTAGCCTTCTTCCATTTCCACTATAACAAAAAAGTCATCTGACAACCACATTCATGACTTCCTATGGGATCCTGCACAACCAATTTGGGCTAGAAGAACAGAGGCAGTATGTTCTCATACTGGAAAGTTCCCTTTCTTATTTAGGGAAAATCCTATATGCTGACATTTTTTCCTGACATTTTTGTTCCTTTTGTCCAATGCCTGGAAGAACATGAATTCTGATCATTATCCCCATTCTCTGTACAATCTTGCTGATGCAGAAAGTTAATTAAAAAAAAGGTAAGAGTCAGGACAATACAGAAGGAGGACTAGAGGGAGACAAGTCAGTGTGAGAATAGAAACAGATAAAGTGCAAAGAGGTTTGGCAGTCTGGAGTCTCAAGTTCAAGCTCTGGTTCTACTAATTACTCACTATGTGCCCCTTGGATAAGTACCTTTCCTCCTAAAAGTCCTTAAAAGAAGCTGATGTATTTTTAAGGCCATGAGTTGCTCAACGTTTGAAGCTCAGGCACAACGTTTTTCCATTAAAAAAATTCTGTAATATGAATAGCACTCCTTTCCCTAAATGTAGTGGAAAATAATATAAGTTGGGGAGGAGAGCTACCCAGATTCTAATATAGGCTCTTTCACTTACTTGTTCTATAACCTTTGACATGTTACTTGATTGTTCTGTTCCTATTCACTCATCAGTAACATGGGAATGATAACTGTAATTACCCAAGGGAGTTATTTTGATAAATAAGTGAATTAACACATGTAAAACACGTAAAAGAGTTCCTGACTTCAAAAAATCAGCTATTTTATTTTTTATTTTTCTTACCTTGGTTTCTCTCCTGTTTAAGCAAGCATTGAATTGCCTAGGTTTGTAGTGAGCTTTGAGATTTTCAACCACCTTGGAATCTCCAGGCCTTTTTCAATAATTTCCATAGTTCTGCTTTCCAATCCCTATTGTAAATGATCAACTTCTTTCCACCACCCCCTTTATGTCCCTGACCCTCCACTTTAATCTCCAGGCACTCAGGTATTCCATGAGGATAGGTGGACTATATAGGGTCAGTGCATAATGAGGTCACCCTAGTCACCAGTCCTTTGAGATAGTAGAGGTGGATGACTAGCTAATCTGAGAAGCTGTTGGTACTAAACAGTGGTTAGAACCCTGCAGTTACAAGCCAGACTTCTGCTACTTCCTAGCTGTGTGACCTCTGGGTAAGTCACTTAACCTCTATGGGACTATTTACCAAGGTTTTCATGAGAATTAAATTGGTTAACCTATGTAAGGAACCAAAATTTGGCATACAGTAAATGCTATTATTATTGCTATTATAATTCTTTGTTCTGAATGGGGAATCACTTTTCCAACATAGAATTTTCCAAAGAAGCAACAGACAACTAACCCTCAGAATAGACTCTGACTAAAACTAGCTTTTTGTGTGACTTTGGTCAAATTCCTTTCCATCTCTGTGCCTCAGGCACCTCATTCATAAAATGACCAAACTGGACAAGATCCATAAACTCTAATATTCTACAATCTCAGGTCATTTATGTTCTGGATATCTATAAGTTTCAGCTTAGATCAAAGCTCAGTGGACTTTAAAAGTCTGCTTACTGCATTTTTCATGGATAAATTATTTTGGTGTTGGTTCAGTAAAAACATAATAATAATATTTTGGTTTGACTGGAGGCAGCAGCCAATCTGTGTGGTGTCGTAGGTTTTTATTTATTATTTTAATTACCTTGTTTAAAGTTTGGGCAAGAAGAAGAAACTCACTCTACCCCCAAAATGAGGTCTTAGAATAACACTAAGAAAAGAAGCACCAATCTGGAATCCAGGAGAACTGAGTTTGTGCTCTTGTTATGTTGCCAGCTTGTTGTTTCACCCTAGGCAAGGCTCCACTCCTCTCTAGCAAAAGGGGAGAAGCGAGAGGGCACCAAAGGTCTAGGTGATCTCTAAGGTCCCTTTTAATCTCCTTGAAAAGCAGAAAGCTAAAGGCACTGCATGAAAACTGAGAAGAATCCAACAGGATGTTCACCAAAAAACTCAAAACTTTATACATCAAAAATAAAACTATCCCCCCACAACACACACACATATACCAGCTTTACTTACAATCTTCATCATCTCAGTAAATGGCAATCACGTCTTTCAAATTTCTCAGATCAAAAGTTTGGCAATCAGCCTTGATTTCTCTCTTTTTCTCACAATGAGTATCTAACCCATCAGTAAATGCTGTAGGATCTACCATGAAGACACATCAGGAATCCAGCTACTTCCCATCTCCTCTACCAATAACACCTGGTCTAAGTCACCATTATCTCTCACCTGGATCACTGCAGTAGCCTCATCTCCTTGCTTCCCCCTTGTTCTTACAGAGTTTTCTCCACACAGACAATCAGTAAACAAACAAATGTATAAAATATCGAAGAGTGGCAGATGCTTTGAAAAAGAGAATCTATTAAAATATCAGTCAGATCATGTTACTTCTCTACTCAAAATCTTCTAATGACTCCCAATATCAGAGTGAAAACCAAAGTCCTAAGGAAGACCTGAGATGTCCCTCATTAACTCTGATTTTATCTCTTACCACTCTCCATTTACTTAAACCTCCATGCAGACCTCGCTGCTATTGTCCATCATACAAAGTATGCTCTTGCCTCAGGCCCTTTCTACTTGTAGTTGCCTGTTTCTGCAATATTCTAACTCCAGATATCCCTATGGCTCACTTCCTAGTTTCCTTCAGGTCTCTGCTCAAATATCATCTTCTCAGTAAGGCCTTCTCTGACCAACAAATATAAAAAAGTCCTTCCCACTATTAATCTCTATTCCCCACACTCTGCTAAATTATTCTTCATGACATTTATCACCATCAGATATATTCTACAAGTCTCCTCTCAGTGAACTGTAAACTCCACGAAGGGAGGAATTTTCGTCTGCCTTGTTCATTGCTGTGTCATAGGTGCCTAGTACAGAATTTGATATACAAAAAGCTCAGTAAGTATTTGTCGAATAAATGCAGTCTATAAAGTAGGATAGCAAGACTGTTGGCAATTTGAATGTCCACACAACCGAATCCATCAGTCCAGTGAGTGGATAAAGGACCCAGAAGCCTTAAGAGCTTCATGAATTTCTATTGATACTAGTCAGGGTTATTTTGCTTCTCTGACTCTCCTGTTTCCTATCTATGAGGTGAGTGACCTGTGTGATAAAAAAGCAACACTTGATTTGAGGAACAAAGAGTGGGGCTGAAATCCCAGCTCTGCTACCTTGAAGCTGTTTGACTTTAGACATGTTACTTAACTTCTCTGAACATAATATTTACAATGGGAGTGAGAGTATTATAATAGTATGAAGAGTATTAAAATACAGTAAACCTGGCTATTCGTATAGGGTAGAAACGAGGATGAAATGCAATAATGGAATATGAAACCATTCTGTAAACTGTAAAGTGTTACTGGAATATGTCCAATGTCACTGTTCCCTGCTCCACATTCAGAAAAAGGTGTGAAGGAGTCAAATAGTGCTACTGAAAATCTTTTGCATTTTGGAAAAGAACATCCCAGATAAAATATTAAGTACCACTGTAGCTTATTTATTGTCTGGTACTAGGTGGTTCTGGCTCAAGTTATCCTGTGATATGTTGAATCCACCAAAGGAGGCCAACTATTTCCAGAGAAACCCTGTCACAGGACACTTGCAGTCCCCCTAGCGGCCAGATAGTAGGACTACAGTTCCACAAGCAAGGAACATAACTTGCACAAAACAGAAGCCATAATTAAGGAGTGGATCATTTTAAAGCTACATCATCTAATTCAGCAAAGGCCTTATAAAAAAGTTTTGATGTTCCCCTTACTCCCAGAATTGTTTGATTTGTGCTCCTCGCTTCCCTCCCTTAACAACACCCTGAAACTCCATTTATAAAGAACCTCAAAGCAAGCCACCATGATCAATGGAAAACTTGAGAGCAGAATAATAATTCTTGATCTGACCACCACACTGAGCATCTTTATTAGCTCTCACGTCAAAATGAGACCCATTAATCACCCTCGATTTTAATTAATTCCTCATATATTGCAGGCTTGTATACTCAAAGACATTAAAACATGTTCTCAGCAAGTGCAACGACATAGCCAAAAATTAGAAACTAGTAACTAACTTGACTGGAGTGGCACTGTTGAAAAAGCAGAAAAAGATTCCAACCCCTTACTCAAGTTCACTCTTCATTGTCTTTCCAGAAATGCTACCTTCTGGTATCTGAAATATCCATCAAGACCTATAATCTATTGCTTGAGTTAAATCATGTCCCAACCTAATCCATAAAGGATAAGCAGCAGCCACAGGTAATACTGTTGACCACTTTAACCTATGTTGATCCATTTCTTTTCTGGATATCTACATTTTAAAAATACATACCATACAATCCAGTATCTCATCATACTGGTATCATGGTGTTGCCATTCTGTTTTGTTTTTATTTTTAACAGCTATAAGCTCCTTGAGGGCAGTGGTTTCAAGATTCTCCCTGGTGTTCCCTCTACCCTCATCTCCTTCTAGCACACAGATGGGCATATAGTAGATATTTAATGAAAAGTGGTTGACTGATTAATATTTTTTAAAAATCACTTTATTAGGGTCATCTCTAAAGACAACTAGGTCACAATAGGACCTTTTGTTCAGTGGCCTGCATTTCACTTACCATTTTTAGGAAACAGTAGCTATAGATGATTAGGTATGACCCTTAGCCTAGAGTGTTAATAAGACCAAAATTCAATCCCTTTACAGGTGAATTTTATCTCTTCTTTATGGTTATGGAGGGCATCCCTGAAAAGAAGCTCAAATTATGAGAGTAAATGAACCACTTCTTCATCCACAAATACACACTAAAAGGAGTGATGACATTTACTTTATCTAAAGGACAACATATAAAAACATAAAATTATGAGTCCAGCTGCTTACACAAACCTAATATAAACTAAATACAGCTAGCTAGTGATTTCTTTGGCTTAGTTTGCATCTGTTACCTCTTCATGTTAGTTTACTGCATAGAAATTATCATTCCTCATCCCCTTGCTAATAGTTCCCAAATCCAAGTAATAAAAAGAAGACTACTAACTGCATAAACCTTATTAATATGCTTCTTTCCTACTGTTCTATAAAGACCTGAACATTTTAGAGACACTCTTCTATTCATCCAGGAAGGGGCTGGCATAACCAATTCTAATTCATAGTTGAGGAAAATTGAGAACAGTGTCCTTATGCAGACTTCATACAGGATGAAGCAAAGTATGCTTTGCCTCTTAAGTCCCAGAGGTCTTCAAAATGTAGGTACTTTCAGTGGCATTGCAGGATACAAAGTCAATATACAAAAATCAATTATATTTCTATACCCTGGCAATGGATGATTTAAAAGGATATTAAGAAAACTGCATTCATAATATCATCAAAAATTAAAATATTGAGGAATTAATTAAATAAAAAAGTGCAAAATTTATATTCTTAAAACTACAAAACTGTTGAAAAAAGTGAAGACTACATAAATAAGTGGAAAGACATTCCATGGCCATGGACCAGAAGACCTAATGTGGAGATGGCAACACTCCCCAAACTGATCTACAGATTCAAGGCAGGCTTTATCAGAATCCCAAATGGCTTCTTTGTAAAAATTGACAAGCTGATCCTAAAATGTATACAGAAATTCAAAGGACCCACAATAGTCAAAAACAATCTTGAAAGAGAAGAACAAAATCGGAGGACTTACACTTCCTCATCTCAAAACTTACTCAAAACCGATAGTAATTAAGACACGATGGTATTGGTATAGGACCAATGTATTGTAACATAGCTCAGAGTCCAGAAATAAACCCTCACATTTACAGTCAACTGATTCTACAAAAGGGTGCCAAGACAGTTAAATAGGGAAAGAGTCAACAAATGGTGCTCTGGTGACTAGATATTTATATAAAAATTAATTCAAAATTGATCAAAAATCTAAAAATAACAGGTAAAATTATAAAACTCTTGGAAGGAAATCTAAGTGTGAATCTCTGTGATCTTGAATTAAGCAAAGCCTTCTTAGATATGATGCAAAAATCACAAGCTACATTGGACTTATACATTGGACTTTAAAATTTTAAAAGTGTGTTCTTCAATGAATACCATCAAGAAAGTGAAAAGACGACTCACAGTATGTGATTAAATATTCAAAAATCATAATTTGTTATAGGATTTGTATCTAGAATACACTTTTCAAAAACGTTTACAACTCAATAATAGTGACAAATAATCTAATTAAAATGAGCAAAGACTTTCTTTTGCAAAGAAGATATACAGTCAATAAGCACATAGAAAGATGCTTAATATTATTAGTCATTAGAGAAATGCAAAACCACTTTGAGATACCACTTCACACCCACTGGGATGTCTATAATTAAAAAGACAATAACAAGTATTGGCAGTATGTGGAGAAATCAGACCCTCATAAGTTGCTGGTGAGATTGTATAATGGTGTAGCCACTTTTAAAAAAACAGTTTGGGAGTGCCTCAAAAGGTTAAACACAGAGTTACCATATGACCCCGAAACTTCACTCCTAGGTATATACCCAAAAGAATGAAAAAAATGTTCACACACGCAAAAAATCTTGTGCATAAATGTTCATAGCAGTATTACACAAAATAGCCAAAAGGTTGAAACAACTCTAATGTCCATCTACTGATAAAAGGATAGATAAAGTGCGGTACATACATAAAATGGAAGTATTGGGAGGTGCTTCAACATGGCTGAACACTGAAAATATTATTCTACATGAAAGAAGCTAGTCACAAAAGGCCACGTATTGCATGGTTCCATTTATATGAAATATAAGAATAAGCAAACTCATAGAGACTGAAAATAGATTGGTGGTTGATAGTTGCTCAGGGGTGAGGTGGGGTTTGACTGCTAAGTGATTAAATGTTCTAAAATTGATCACGGTGATGGTTGCCCAACTCTGAATATAATAAAACCCATTGAACTGTATACTTTAAATGGGTGAATTATATATTGTGAATTATGTCTCAATAAAGCTGTTGATTAAAAAAATAAAACGCAGGTACTGCATGGACCTAAATTGGCAGCATTCTCAAGTAACTAGCATTTTAGAGCCATAAACTTATCCAGATGAGCCACTGGCAACAGGAATCAGTGTGAGAGAGAAGGGATGGCAGCACTCGTGAGCATGCAAGGAATCACGCATAAATCCCAGTCTATCATCTCTATGTAGCAGCCACTGAAAGTAGCCCTTACTGAGCAAAAATCTAAAACATCATATCTCAGGTGGGAAACCTCAAAAAAAAGTTGGGAAATGCCACTGTAGAGAAGTTTTCTCACATGGTAAACAAATGTTATAGAAAATGCAACAACTTGTACTCCCTCAACCAGCAAAGGGATGTTCACTAAGCACCCTCCTGGCTTAGTCAAACTTACAAGAGTGCTAGTGAATAAACCGGAAGACACTAGGTCCTTTATTTGAAAAGTGTATATAAATATGAGATTTCATAATTCTCTTCAATATAACAAATGCCAAACAATACTGATAATTGTATGGAGCTTTACAAGAAATGAGGGGAAAAAAAGTCAACTTTGTGTCTAGGATGAAGATAACTTACTCTGAGTTCAGCAACTCGGAACTTGATGTAATGCTGGCAGGCAAATTCTGAGGTAGAATAATTTCTTCAACACCTTTCTTTCTTTAAATGATTAATTTACATATAGCATCACCATATTAGCTCAGCTGGACACTTCTAGCAAGCACCATCACATACAGATCAGGTACTACTTGTGAAAGCACCGCAGAAGTTTGACCCAGACAGAGTTGTCTCAGAAGCGAGAGGTTCCAGTTGTTCTCAGGTTTTGAGAAAAGGTTGTCAAAATAGCCCGTAGACAGAGAGAGACAGAGAACAGGAGACAGAGACATCAGCCAGCAAAATACTTCATTAAATCCCCAAGTCCTCAAGCCATCTAGTTCAGCTCCCTCAGCAACTGTTGAATCAGGCTCTAACCTCAAGGTAAAAAAAAGTGCAGCTATTCATTTTGCAATCTCCTCAAGTCATCTAGTCTTAAAAGAAAGGTGCTGAGGTTGATCTGATCTGTTACTCCCCAGATTAAAAAAAATTCTTTAGGGGCATGTCACAGGTGTAATGAGAAAAAAATATCCTGAAAAGTAGAAAGAAGAGTCTATATTTCAATGTCAAAAGCATGAAAGAGGAAGAAAGAAAATCGGGGACAGGCAGCACTTAAGGAAGACGCAGACAAAGAGAAAATGGTGGAGGTAGGGGGTGGGGAGAGGTTTCCTTTTCCCTCTCTAACCAATCTCACAAAACTTGATTTTTATTTGCTTTCTATTTTTCAGAATCATGATTTCAGGTTTGGTTATAAAATAAGCCCCTTGCTTACCACACCCACCCGGCATTCTGTTCCCTGCTTAGCAGAGTTCTGAATGAAACTGATGGTCTTGATATCACCATAAATAACAACAATAATAAAACTGTCCATGTCCCTAACTCCAACTCACATAATCCCATCAAGAGCAGCCACAGTACAAGTAAGAGTCAGGAGATCACAGAATTTTTTGGTTTAAATGCATATATATTTATCAGATGAGAAAATTACTACACGGAGGTAAAACATTTCAAAAAGCAAATTAAATGTGCCAGCAAATTCAATATATTAATATCAAAGTTTACAGCTCAAAAAGAATGGAAGTCTGATGAGGCAAAATTAGCACTGGCAAGAAAGCACCCTTAAATGACCCTGCAACTGGAAAGCTGCAAACTTCTTCCAAAATATCTCTCACTGATATCAACCTTTGGCCGAGCTGAGAAAGATACTCTGTAGACAACCAAGAGAAGAATTCTATCACTACATTTTGCACATATTTTCAAATGGGGTACCATCCATTGTGGCTATTGGGTCCTCGGGTTCTGATTACTGGTACCCAGAAAAAACTCACCAGTTATTTGCTGACCGTGAAGAAAGGATGCTTCTTTCCAACATATTGACCCTGAAGGCCTATGGACAGAGAGCGTCATTCCCAAAGCAAAACTCAAATTTTACAAAATGGACAAACTGATCCTTGCAAGATAGTCATAAAAAAGCTGCTTGGTAACTGCGGAGAGGAGAGGAGATGGAAAGGGGAATCAATAAAATGACTTCTTCTGAAATAACTGATGGAGAAAGGCAAGATTTGCCAATTTCAAAGCACTACTAAAATACTACCTATTATGAAGACCAGAACAAATTATCAAGAGAAAAATTAATTTTTTTTGGCATCTGGATTATTTATTTAAACCCCAACTCTAATTTCTCACAGGCTCCCCTTGGTCTCCCAAGAATAAATATTTGTCATATTATTATGCTGTTTGCTAGGATATAAAGGGCCCTACTTCTGTCAAGTGAGACAGTGGTCATTAACAAAATTTTAGTCTTGTTTGATCTCTGAAAGAAGACAGATCTATAAAATATTATCAGGGTTTCACACAAGCCCTATCATTTTTTATTATTCCTTCCGTTCAAACCACATGCGAAAATAAGTAAAAAAATAAATAAATAAATAAAGGACCACCTTCGGCCTCTCTCCTCTCCGCAGAAACATTGTAGATGTATGAGAACACAGAGTTATTCCAGAAGTTATTAAGAAAAAAAAAAAAACAACACCACCATCTACAATTAAATAATGCGTACGAACACACACAAACACAACTGGAAAAGGGAAGAATCCAACAGATTATTGGAAGTCTCTAGAATGTTGAGATTTTTAACTCAAAGTTGGCATATAATGCATGCAGTACAAAGAGGGTGGAAACTCTAGCTTTGGCTTGAAAATTCCCTAGCCTTTCACCAAACTGTGCCCCTACAAAGTGAGGGAAAGAAAGAGAAGGTAAGAAATTATCAACTCTTAGATTGGGGTTGGTTGATTTCTGATGAAACTGATCCATTTTCAAGAACCTGATTCAAGGATTTTCTATATTCTAGAAATGAAAAATCTTTGTCAACTCACAAGACAGAAACGCCAGTTTTCCCTTTCACTACATTTCTATAACCAGTGCAGCAATCACAAAACGAAAAAGATTAAATAATCTTGTACTTTCTTCAGGTACTGCTAATTTCTCACTAATTGAGATCATTAATTTATGCAGGTTTTAGAAATAAAGAAGTTTTTCCATGAAGATCTGGGATAAAATTACCTAGCTTACTGCATACCTTATGGGAAGAATTTTTTAAGCGCCTTCTAGAGGCTTCTGATAATTTCAGGTTATATCTTCAAAAACACATCTCTTAAAACACACACATCTCTTAACAAATATGTGGAGTCGTTCATCTCCTCCCTGTTAACTGAGTTACTTGGGTGTTGGGAGAGGCATACATAAGAGGGACAGTTTCAGTGACTGGGCAGGTCATGAAGCACCTTATACATTCCCTCCTGCAAAAAAAACAAAACAACAACAACAAAAATAGTTCACAGTAGATGAGAGCTCCTCTGACTAGCAACAGCCCTAGGAAAAAAATACACTAGCAAGTAAATCTGTTCTTATACAATTAAGACCTTTTGTCCCACAGTATAACCACATTGCAAAAATTAAAAAAAATTCAAATTAACTAGAAAAGACTGACAATATAAATGAAGCCTTTGAAAATCCTGCAAGTCAAACCTTAGAAACCTAAAAAATATAAAGCCTGGTTAGAAGCTGTTTCTTCAGTAGCCCAGAAAATAATATTTTATGAAACCCTATCCTCATTTTTCTTTTCTAACACTGTGCTATGAACCTTCCAAGAACAGAAGCATTAGTGAAAGGAAGCAAATTGTTGGATTTAAGTCTCCAAACAAAGATGCTAAGGCTAACAAATTTTGAAAAAGTCACAGGTAAAGAAAATAGCTACAGAAACACAGAACAAGACACAAGTCCATGAAGACATCAGTACCCAGCAGATCTGAGGAGTTAGTTCCCTAGTCAATATTCCCTCCCACATGGAGATAAACTAATATCTTAGTTTGCTGGGCAAAAAAAATCTTTAATGTGGCCTCCAAAAAGCTCAATTGTGGTAAGGAAGAATTTCTAACTGGCAAGATGAAACTGAACGCCACTTTTCTCATGTCCTAATTAAAACTCTTGGGCAAGATTAAGCCCCATAGGTCCCTAACAGCTCTTACTCAATTTATTAAAGGTAACATATCATGCTTTAAAATGCAAGTATGTCTTTAAAATGAAGGAATATATTGAAAAGCCCTATTCCTCCCTCAAAAAAGCAGATTTCTGAGCACACTGGAATACCAGGAAATCCTTTAAACTTTTTTCCCTACACTTTTGTTAAGTCAGACTCAAGTCTGGTTAAACTGTTCATTAAAAGAACATTCTCCTTTTTATAGATCTGATGAAAACTCGAAGTAGGAACTGTGGATCTCTTGTAATCCACAGAGAAAATAAACACTTTACAAGAGAAAACCAACCCTACCATCTAGTTCCAACACAGTCAACCTGTGAGGGCAAATCCTGCCCATTGTTTACCAGGAAAGTTGTCATTTGGTTTTCCCCTACCTTTGCCTGCTCTAATCATGCCTGGTTGGAGTCTTTTTCCTGACCTCCAACGCTGGGGCAAGACCTCTTTGTTGCCAGCAAAGGGACTTCACCCCTTCTTCACACAGAGGTCCTCAGAAACCAGAGACCACCTTCTTCCTGTAATTCCATACTCCATTTCATCTCTTTGGAGGAGGCGGGTTGAGAAAAGCTTGGGCCACTCATTTTGCCTCTAACCTACCAAGACCAGCCACAGCCTGGGGGACTAACCCTAACAGACCTTAAGAGGAAAAAGTGCCGATATTTCTTGCCCAGTTTCTTTGATTTGGGGGAGGGGAGAAGGAAAAGTAGTGGAGGGCTTAAGGGCTTTATTTCTGAAGATGGCCCTTGCAATTGGATTTAAATTTGAAGCCCGCCGGACATGGAGTACCAAGTGGCAGGGGAGACTTTAGAAGGCTGGGGGTGGGTGTTGTCAAGGAATCTGGAAGGTCTTGCACCACCGCCCTGGGCTTGCAGCGGTAGGGATTGAGGCACCCAGTGGGGGCTCAGAGTGTAAAGGTCGAACCTTTGGTAGGCCAGGAGTCCAGGGGAGGCTCCAGATTTAGGGCGGCTCTTTCTGTGGAACCCTGTTCAGTTCGCCCAGGAACAGAGTGTTCGCGCGGGGAGGAGAGGGCTGACTCTAGGCTTAAAGACATTTTTTAGGAGGAGAAACTTACCGCATGTCCCCATAAGGTCCAGAATAGCTCTCCATCCAGGGGCCCATTTCGCTTTTGACACAACTGGGATTTGGATAGGGCACTCTGCTCACCACGCCGCCAGGATACCACACATCGGGTGGGGGAAAGTCGCCTTCTTGGCCCGCCAGCCCCTGAGGTGGCCGAGTGTAGCCATATGGGGCTACAGCCCCTGCCTCTCCTGCGCTGCTGCCCCCGCCTCCGCCACAGGGCACATAGAGCTGGCCTTCTTCAGCAGTGAAGAGAGTGTGCCAGGAAGAGGAGGCAGCGGCTGAGGGTGAGCCTGAGCCCGGTCCTGCTGCACCCCCGCCGTGCAAGCTCGCCAGGTCCCCATAGCGGCATTGCGCCGCCGCGGCCGCCCAGGCGCTGCCATAGTCCAGCGGGTTCTCCAGCTTGATGCGGGCATGAGGATGGGGAGGCGGCGGAGGGGGAGGCGGCCCGGCCAGGGCTAGCGGAAAGTTGTAGTAGTCGCGACTCTGATAAGCTGCTACCTCGTCCAGTGCTCCAGACTTGTAGAGAGACAGGGCGGTTGGCAGCTCAAGTGTTCCCGAGACCCCTGCTTCGCCGCTGCCAGAGCAGCCCAGGCTCTCATTGTCCAGCCCTTTGGTGTAACCTGCCTTGAAAGGGGAATACTCAGCAGTCTCTTCGGTGCCCTTGCCCGGGCCATCATCCAGCAGAGAACCTTTGCATTCAGCCAACGGGGCACAAGGAGTGGGACGCACAGCTGGTGGACATCCCAGGAGCGGGGCATACATGCAATCCCCCCGAAGCTGTTCCCCAGGACTCAGATGCTCCAATGCCTCCACACCCAAGCCCATGGACACCGACACTGCCTTACACAACTCCTTGGCACTGTCCGAGATGGTCGAACTGCCCCCCAGGTAACTGTCCTTGGAGGAGAGGGAGGCCCCAGTGGCCTCCCTAGCTCTCCCGCTGCTGCTGCCTTCGGATACCTCCTCTTGCTGCTGCTGCTGCTGCTGCTGCTGCTGCTGCTGCTGCTGCTGCTGCTGCTGCTGCTGAAGAAGTTGCATGGTACCCGCCTCGCTCAGGATGTCTTTAAGATCGGTGGAGCAGCTGCTTAAGCCCGGGAAAGCGGGGCCCAGCAGGGACAACGTGGATGGGGCAGCTGAGTCATCCTCCTCCGGTGGTGCTGGCGGCTGCTGCTGCAGCCCCTTGCCGGCGGCCGAGGCAGTTCCCGGCTCCGGGACGCAGCCGCTCTCCGGGAGGCCCTCGGGGGCTGACTGCTGTTGTGAAGGCTGCTGTTCCTCGTCCAGGGCCAGGTAGCCTGTGGGGCCTCTGGTCTGGACTTGGGGAGAGCCATCCTCAGTCTTCTGCTGCTGTTGCTGTTGCTGCTGCCGGGGACTAATCTGCTGCTGCTGCAAACTGGCGCCGGAAGGTGCTGCGCTTGCGGCCTCTGGGTGCCTGGGACCCGGGTTCTGGATCACTTCGCGTACACTCTGGAACAGGTTCTGGAAAGCTCCTCGGTAGGTCTTGGATGGCGGCCGGGGGTAGACCCTTCCCAGCCCTAAGTGCACCTCCATCCTTAAGCCTGACTGAATCTTCCACCTAATTCCTTTATCCTGCTCCGCTTCTCTTGCTGAGAAGAGTTCAACAGGCTGTGACGCGTAGTCGCTGCAGCTAGTTGCCCACCTGCGGGAAGCTCCTGTGAAGGAAACTTGCAGGAATAACCACTCCAAAGAATTCTGACAGCCTCAAAGTCTCGTGCAGAGGAAACACGCGCTGGACACAGTCTTGCCTGGTAGGCTCACAATCTGTTCCTGAATACTTGGAGGGTAGATTCAAAAGATGCTCAAATCTTGAAGGGGGGTCGGGGTGGGGGGAGGAAAACCCTCCGCCTTCTGAATACGGTGTTCACTGAAGCAGGTGCAAATAGGAACCAGGTTATTTTCTTTTTGTTTTGGGTTTTGCTGTTGAGTTTTGTTTGTTGGATTTGGCTGGGGTTTTGTTTGCTGTTGTTTTTGTCTTTTATTTTTCTTGTCTTTTTCTTTTTTTCTTTTTTTTCTGGGTAGGGGGCTACTGAAGTCCTGACTGCCTTTTCATCGTTTGATCTCTGGCCCCACAAACTGGTGGGAGTGGGGAGCGGCGTGCAGGGGGAAGTGGAGGGGGAGTAAGAGGAATCTGGGGGTCTGCCCTGCGTACCACCTAAGCAGCCAGATTCTTGGCTGCAGTGCTGAAGCGGCTCCCGGTCTCCTGGCCCCACAGAGCCCTCTTTGCAACGTGCAGCTAGCTCTCCCTCTCGCAGCCAAAGGGAGTTACCTCTCTGCAAACTCCGGCTGGCCGCGCTGGGCTGATTGGAGGGGGGGTTGAGGGGGCAGAGAGAAGCAAGCGGAGGCAGCAGCAGGAGAGGAGACCCTGGAGGGGGGGCGGGGTGGAGGGGTGGAAGACAAAGGCAGCGGTCAGTCCTACCCGGCACTTTCCTCGCTTCCTCCGAGTCTCTAGCAGCTTTTAAAAACTTCACCGAAGAGGAAAGGGCAGCTCCGAGGCAGCGGCTTCGAAGCCGCCGCGCTGCAAGAAGCGTTGGCTGTCGCCAGAGCCGGCTGGGGTTGACGCGGTGCGTCCCTTCGGCTCCTGTCCCGCACTGAAGCAGCTAGCTCGGTCTCTTTCCCTCCGTCGCCTCCTCTGCCTCCAGGCTTGCTCCGGACCCTCTGGTTCTCCTAGCACGCTGGCTCCCCGGGATCTCCGAGGGGGCGCTGGGAGGTGGAGAGCAAATGCAACAGTTTGCTAGTCGGGTTCCGCCCCCGCCGGGCCGGCCTCCTTGCCTTCCCACCCCCTTTCTCCCTCCCCTCCCCTTTCCTTTTCTCCCCTCCCCTCCCCGCGCACTAAAGCCGGGAGGCTTTGGAGAAATAAGTGCTGGCACAGCGTGGGTGAGGGCAGGAGAGGATTGTTCTAGCCCAGGAGAACCCCAGCTCTCTGACTACCTCCTGTCTTCCTGGACCAGGTTTTAAACGTCAGGGCTGAAGCTTTAACGCGGAGCTTTATTTTGAAGACAGGGCTACTGAGCTCTCAGGGGCCCGCACTTACCAGATTTGGTTCTGAAGTCCAATCTCAAAACAGACCCTGTGCACATGTGGGAGGGGGGAAGGAGTGGGAAGGGGCTATAGAATTATAGAGGAAATAGGAGATCTCCTTCAGTGAGGGACTGTGTTCAGGGCAGGCAGACCAAGAAGCTCAGACGAGAGGGTCTCCTCCAAACTGAGGAACAAGCTATGGCCAAGCCAGGCAATACTTGTTGAAACCTTTCAGATTTCTCCATAGGGGTAGATTGGGCCTCGTGGCATGGTATCAGTTGCTCTAGGAACCCTCTGCCTGGGAACCAAAGGTAATCTCTACCCTCTTCTCTTCCCTTTTTCCTGTCTGGAATTGCCTCTAACCACACACTTCTCACCCATCCAGATGTACAAAGGAAGATCACCCAGAAGAGCAGGCAAACACATAAACATCAGAAACACTTGTCATGTCCATAGAGACCTCGATTTTGTCCAGGGTTTTACAGACATTTGCTTATATTACAGGCACTTGCTTTTCCAAGTGGCCTTTGCATATTTTAAGCTTGCAAACTGCAATATTCTAGGAATGGAACTTATACAGGACTGCTTTTCTTCCTCTTAGTAGACAAACAGGAGTGAAAGGTGATGTGGGCTATTGAAATTGTTCTTTTATGGAGGAGGTCTCATCTTCCATGTGTAAATATGGAGAGGCAGGTGGGAATGGAAGAGTAGAGAAGATGAAAGGGTAGATCTATAGGGAAGGAGGTGTCCCTTGCTGTCAGCAGTGTCCCTGGGCCTCCCTAGCTTTTATAGTCCTTAGACTTCTGGATCTGGGCAGGATCTGTCTGTCCCAGAGGACAAGTGGAGTTTTCCACGTGGGCCTGTTCTGCTTTTTTACAGGTTTTTTACAGAGTCTTTTCTTGTTCACAGTGAAACATCATGGGAATTTAATTACCATGACCAAAGGAAGTCACTTAATACTAAAGGCAGGGAAGAGAGGGCATGATCTGCTCTATTTTCCAGATGAAGACATTGAAACAAGGACAAAATTTATTCTATGTTCCACTTTAGTAGAACCTAAACTAGTCTTCCATCTCATTGCTATTTTAACTATACTCATCAGTTGAAGGGAACTTAGAAAAGGGCTATAAGGAAACTTCCAGAAGCCTGAGGAGGTTTTTACCTGAGGAGGTGAAAAATTATCTTCTGGGATTTTGATGGCTTTACCCCTGCCTGAACATATCGAAGATACACACCCTTTGTCGGTAAAGAATCTCACAAAATACTCCTTATGGTAACAAAGGAATCTTATTTGTAGAGATGTCAAATTGTAACAGGGCCAATTCTCAATCCCTTATTGTAATGGAAAACAGGAATATGTAATTGAAATGCACAAATACTTTGAAAACCTTATTTAAATAGTCATCACAACCTTTAGTTCCACCAAAGCTGTTAACAAGGGCTGCTCAAAGGGAATTAAGTAAATTGGGCTGGCAGGAAAGTGGAATGGAAATAACATAGGTCTCAAGGCCAGAAGTTTGTCTGCAGATTGACATTGACTCTCTTCCTCTACCTAAGCTTTGGTTTCTTGCTCTGTGAAATGGGGAGGCTGGACCTGACAGTCTTTCAAACACTGACAATTTAGAGTGCTGTAACTGACTTGAGTTTTCTTCTTATCTACACTCCATAGAGGGTGGATATGGAGGGGGTTGCTAGTGATAGTAAAAAATCCAGTGGACAGAGGTGAGGAGGGTAGTTATAAACAAAGAAGCCTGAAAAAAAAAAAAAGGTCAGAAATAATTCCTCAGAGTTGCCCATTGAGTAAATGACATCCCAACAGACATTCAAACCTAGGTCTGAAGAATTTCAAAATTCACGTTACTTTCAGAGTGCCAAAATTGCCTTCAAAATTTTCTTATAAAATTCTGGCCAATAATATGTACCTTTAAAAGGTTGATGTGGTAATTAAAAGAGATCATGTGTATGGAACTATTTTATAAACAGGAAAGCATTGTACAAATCTGTAGGATCACCTTGTTATGTTTTATTTTTGAAGGTGGTGCTGTCAACATTTATGTCATTGTCAGGAAGATTATCCACTGTGAACATAAAAGGAGCTTATACTGAATTTTGAGCTCTGATCCCCAATCTCAAATCTTATTTTTCTCCCATTGCTTTAAAGATCAAGAGATGCAGTTGGTGACTATTACATAAATTATGTGCTTGGACCATCTTTCTTCCTCTTTTTCTTTTCCTTCTTTGCAATTTTCGCAACCTTATAAGCAATCAATAGTGTCCTCTCAGGACATTCGAGTTGAGGGTAAGTTTTTGCCATGGGCTTCCTCTGCAGTTTCAAGGGGGCTTTGTTAATGGAATTTTCCCTATTTCCTTGCTCTGGAAAGCCAGGATGAGCTGGCCTTTGGAAAATGGTGGATATTCTCCAAGTCCTATGGACTTTATTTTCTAAATATCTCACAAATCTGCTTACTTCTCTTCACCTCTGCTACTGACAACCTAGTTCAAAGCACTATCCTTTCTCACCTGGACCACTGTAAATGGTCTCCCTCCTTCCACTCTTACTTTCCTGTAGTCAGCTCTGCATTGAGCAATTAGAGGGACTTTTTAAAATTAAAACATTTTTTTAGAATAGTTTAAGGTTACAACAAAACTGAGGGTAAGGTACAGATATTTCCCATATAGCCCCTGTCTCCACACTTGCATAGCCTCCCACATTATCAACATTCCCACCCACCAGAGAGGTGCATTTGTAACAACTGATTAGCCTACAGTGATACATGATAATCACCCAAAGCCCATAGTTTACATTAGGTTTCACTCTTGGTGTTGTATGTCTATGGGTTTGAACAAATGTAGACATGTATCTATCATTATGGTATCATACAGAGATTTTTCTCTGCTCTAAAAGTCCTCTGTGCTCCACATAGTCATCCCCCCCACCCCCAGGCAACCGCTGTTTTTTTTTTTTTTTACCAACTCCAGTTTTACCTTTTCCAGAATGTCATGTAGTTGGAATCATATGATATGTACTGTATTAATCATACAACATGTAGCTTTTCCGATTGGCTTCTTTCACTTAGTAATATGCATTTAAGGTTCCTTCATGACTTTTCATGACTTGATAGCTCATTTCTTTTTAGTACTGAATAATGCTTCATTGTCTGGATGTTCTACAGTTTATTTATCCATTCATTTACTGAAGGACATCTTAGTTGCTTCCAAGTTTTGGCAATTATGAATAAAGCTGCTATAAACATCATGTGCAGTTTTTTGTGTGGATATAAGTTTTCAACTTGTTTAGGTAAATACCAAGGAGCATGATTGCTGGATAGTATAGTAAGGGTGTGTTTGATTTTGTAAGAAACCATCAAACTGTCTTCCAAGTTGGCTGTACCATTTTGCATTCCCACTAACAAAGAATGAGAATTCCCATTGCTCCACATTCTCACTAGCATTTGGTGTTTTCAGTGTTCCAATGTTGGCCATTCTGGTAGTGCTATCTCATTGCTGTTTAAATTTGCATTTCCCTCATGGCATAAGATGTGGAACATCTTTTCGTATACTTATTTGCAACCTGAATATCTTCTTTGGTGAAGTGTCTGTCAAGATATTTGGCCCATTTTTAATCCAGTTGTTTGTTTTTTTATTGTTGACTTTTAAGAGTTATTTGCATATTTTGGATAACAGTCCTTTTATTGATGTATCTTTTACAAATATTTTCTCCCAGTCTGTGGCTTTTCTTCTCATTCTCTTGACATTATCTTTCAAGAGCAAAACTTTTAATTTCAATGAAGTCCAGTTTATCAATTCTTTCTTTCATGGATTGTGCCTTTGGTATTATATCTAAAAAGGCATCACCACACCCATGGTTATCTAGATTTTCTCCTATGTTATCTTCTAGGGGTTTTATAGTTTTGCATTTTACATTTAACTGTGATCCGTTTTGAGTTAATGTTTGTGAAGAGTATAAGGTCTTTATCTAGATTCATTTTTTACAAGTGGATAGCCAGTTGCTCCAGCATCATTTATTGAAAAGACTGCCTTTGCTCCACTTTATTGCCTTTGCTCTATTGTCAACGATCAGTTGACTACATATATGTGGGTCTATTTCTGGGCTTTCTATTCCAGAGGGATTTTCTAAAACAACCATATTAAGGTATTATTGATGTACAATAATGTGCACATATTTAAAGTTGTATAAATTGATGACCTTTGTCATATACTTACACTCATGAAACCATCACCCAATCAAGAGAGTGAAAATATTCACCACCCCCAAAATTTCTTTTGTGCCCCTTTTTTACTTCTTCTCTCCACCCCTCCCCATGTTCCTCTTCTGGCAATCAATGATCTTGCATTTTTGTCACTATAGTTTACTTTTCATTTACCAAAACTTTATATCAATGAAATTATCATCTTTTTTGTCTGGCATCTTTCGCTCAGCATAATACCCTTGATATCCATCCAAGCTCTTATATGTATCAGTAATTTGTTCTTCTTTATTACAAAGTATTATCCCCCTGTATGGTGTACTACAATTTGTTTGTCTGTTAGCTTGCTGATGGAATTTGTGTTCTTTACCATTTTTGACTGTAACAAATAAAGCTTTTATGAAAATACATACATACATACATCTTTGTATGGACATATGCTTTTATTCCTCTTGATTGTATATTTAATAGTGGAATGGGTGGGTCACAGAGTAGGTGTATATTTACCTTATTAAAAATTGCTAAGCCGTTTTCCAAAATGGTTGTGTCATTTTATATTCCCACCAGCATTTCCTCCACATCCCCACCAACACTTGGTATGGTCAGTCTTTTTAAATTTAACATTCTAATTTGATATTTAAGCATTTCTAATTTAATTTGCATTTCTCCAATGAATAATGATATGGAGCATTTTTTGTGTGCTTGCTATTTGTATATCTTCTTTGATAAAGACTGCTCAAATTTTTTGCCTTTTTTAAAATTAGGCTGCTTGTATTTTATGGAGTTTTTAGAGTTACTTATGTATTCTAGATACAAGTTCATTATCAGAAATATGCCTCACTAATGTTTTCTCTCAATTTGTAGTTTGTCTTCATTGCCTTATAGTTCTTTTTGAGAACAGAAGATTTTAATTCTGAGAAGTTCAATTTATCAATTTGTTTATTTATGGATTATGCTTTTGGTGTCAGATTTAAGACATCTTTTTCTAACCCAACATCACAAACTATGCTTTTAAAGCCTGTTATTATTTTTCTAGAAGTTGTATAGTTTCCAGTTTTATACATAGTATGATCCATTTTGAATTGATTTTTGTATATGGATATCTTGTTCTTTTGTATATAGATGTCCTTTTGTTTCAGCACCATTTGTTGAAAAGACTGTTCTTTCTCCTCTTAATTGCCCTTAGAACTTTGTTAATAATCAGTTGTTGATATATGTTTGTGTAGAGGGTTTTTTTTTTAAGTTGAATCTGATCATATCATTCACTCACTTAAATTCTACCTCTGGGACTTCCCTGGTCACGCAGTGGTTAAGAATCTGCCTGCCAATGCGGGGGACATGGGTTTGATCCCTGGTCCTGGAAGATCTCACATGCCACGGAGCAACTAAGCCCATGCACCACAACAAATACTGAGCCTGTACTCTAGAGCCCGCGTGCCACAACTACTGAGCCTGCATGCTGCAACTACTGAAGCCCGCATGCCTAGAGCCTGTGCTCCACAATAAGTGAAGCCACTGCAATAAGAAGCCCATGCACCACAACGAAAGAGTAGCCCCCGCTTGCCACAACTAGAGAAACCCCACACACAGCAAAGAAGACCCAACACAGCCAAAATAAAGAAAGAAAAATAAGAAATAAATAAATAAAAATAGAGCAAAGCTTATAAAAAAAACTGAAAAAAATTATATTTCTGGCTTCCCATTGCTCTCTGTATAAATGTCCAAATCTTCTCACCAGACCCTATATGATCTGGTGTCTCGCCACTTCTCTGATTTTATCTCATACCACTTTCCTCCTGTTTTCTGAGCTCTGCTCACACTGGCTTTTGTTCAGAGTTCCTCACATGCCCAATAGACCTTCATGCCTTTTTATATGCTGTTCCCTGCACCTGAAACGCAGGCTTATCCTTCTCCCTGCTCATTTAGTTAATGCCTATGCATAGAGCACTTCCAGAAAGACTTCCTGGACCTTCTAAGCTAGCTCAAATTCCCCACTCACCTGCCTTTTAACACGTTTTAACAGTACCCAGTACTTCCCCGTTGGAGGTCTTCTCACAAATATAATTACATTAATTGTGCATTTAGTTGTTTAATATCTATTTTCCTCACTAGAAGGTAAGTTTGTTTCCTGATAGCAGGGACCATGTTGGTTTTGTTCATCATTGAATCCTTAGGACTCAGCCTGGTGTGGCACATGGTCAGTACTTAATAAATATCTGTTGAGTAAATGGATGGATTCTATCTCCACAGAATTAAAATTCTATTCCCAAACTGAGAGTTTGGCTTTGGGGGTTTGCAGAAACCTTTGTGGTTTCAGCATGCTTAGGCATGCAGTAAACCTTTTATCCACCTACAAGTAGAGAATCTCTCCAATTCATGCATTGAACAGGTATTTATTAAGCACTTACTTCTTCCCAGGCTCTGTGCTAGGCAATTGGGATTCACTGATGAATAGGATACTGTGGACTCTGTCTTTGAGGAGCTTATTCATGGTCTAAGAATGAGAGTGAAATATCATTTAAATACCTACATTTGAGTTGGGTTAGAAATGAGGAGTGGGGCTTATGAATAAACCCTTAGAGTTTTTCCTTCTGCTGATTTGTAGATGCTTGCTATTTCCTCCACTTAGAGGGTTATATAAAAGACTACTTTCTCATCTCATATTGTGTTCTTTCCCCTTAAGTGTTGGAGCCTCCATCTTATTTTATCCTTGCCCACATGTCAGGCCTAATTTCTCCCCTGGCCACCTTCTTCCAGGCTATCTTCAACAGAATCAGAATCAGAAGTTTCTTTATAGAAAGATAACTCCAATAGCATTGCTTCTCTTCTCTATAAACTTGATTTGCCTATAGTAATGATTTCAAACCTGAACGTCTACTTAAACAAAAGTGAGTGAAGAGAGCCTGGTATTAGAGAGAGAAAAGGTTGTGGTGGTGGAGGCTGTGGCCTACTAGAGAACAGATGCCCCATCTAAAGGGGGTAGCCTCCACTCAACTCCAACTGGTTGTTGCCAGGCAAGAATGAAATGTCAGTATTCCAGATGTTCCATTATTTTTAAGAACAGCATTCCAGACTTTAATGTGAAATCTCCTGAATTTTTTTTTAAAGTTGGTAACTAATTCAATTGGTTTAAAAACATCATGCAGGCCAACCATTTTCAGGCCAAAAAAAACATGTCTGTGGACAAAAATTAGTTCGTGGGCTGCCAATCTGCAACCTCTGGCCTGCAGGTTCAAGTCCAAGTTTCATAGCCTAGTCTTTAAAGTTTACCTCAGTTAGGTACTTATATCTCTCTGCAGCCCCTTCTCCCATCTCATTCTCCTGCCAATCACCCACCTCTTCAACCATATCAGACTTCCTGGGCTCCCTCTGAAAATATCCTACATTCTCAGGCCAGCCTACCTTTGGGTCATGCTGTTGGTTTTTACAGAAATGTTATTCCTTCACTTCCCTCATGACCAAATTCAACTTAACTTTCAAAACACAGCTCAAATCTTGGGTTTTCTGGGAAGTATTTTTGGATTTATTAACCATAGTTTATATAGCTCCTTATTCTTATCACTTTAAAAACATTTATCACAGCCTGACATGTTATGTAAATATATCTGATATAAAAACATCCTCCTCCACCAGGCAGTATCCCTCATTCATGAATTTTTCATTTTTTCAACAAATGTGTGGAACTCCTATTGTGTACAAGGCACTCTACCAGGTACATGACTAAGAGCTCTAGATGTTCCATTTAACCAAAATATAGGTATAAAATTTTAAACACAAGCAGATTACAAAAGTAGTATGAGAAAGAAAGAGGTTTGTCCAGATTTCTGCTCTTTGAGTGCTAATAATGACAATTCAGTAAGAAACCCCTGGCATTACAGGGCACTGATAATCACTTTTGTATAATAAACTAGATGAGTAGGTGTTACCTCTATTTTATAGAGGGGGAAATTGAGGCTCAGAAATATTAAGTAATTTTCCCAAGGTCAGACAGCTAATAGCAGGCAGAGCTAGTACAACTATGAATTTAGATGTTCTATCACAAAGCAACTGACCTCTTACCACTATGCCTCAGCTGCCTCTTTGATGCTCTGGTGAGGTGCCATGTCCATCCATAATATGCAGGCCAAACATTAGATGAGCAGGGGCAGTATTGACTCTATGGTAGAGCAAAGCCTTTTGTAATAAGTTTTATAGTAACATTTCATGATGAATAAAAATACTTTCCACTCCTATTCATGTGCTAGGTGACCTCTGGTAATCTCCCAGTTTGGGCCTCCCTTTACTTTTTTCTAAAATGGAAATAATAATAATTTTCTTCTTTACAGTTTGTTGTTAAAACTAAAAAGAGAAGAAGAAGGAGAAGAAGGAGAAGACAAGGAGGCGGAGGAGGAGGAGAAGTCAAAGGGAATATATAATAAGGATTATTATTATAATCTGTCCATTAAGTGCTTACGATAGCTCTCTGAGAGAAGCATTATTGTTATTATTCCCATTTTAAAGATGACAGTATTAAGGCAGAGCTAGAACTTGAAGCCTGCTCTCTTTGACACAAAACAGAATGTCATACTGCCTCTCACGCATTAGGCAACAGTTAATTACTGGTATCATCTGTATACTGTTATTTACTTTTCAAAATGCCTAAAGATATTTGACCCCAAGTTCAGGTGCCAGGGATAACATTTGGGATTCAAAGTTTAAACTCCACAATTTAAAAGGTTTCAAAACATGTGAAGCAGAGGTCAACAGTTGGAAATCATTTCAGCAAGAGCTTTCTTTCTCCCTACCCACATCTCACCCTTCCCCAGCAAAAAGGCCCTATCTCATTCTATTCTAGAAATGTCCTTGGCAGCATTTGTTGTGAAAAACACATTTGTAGATGGCAACATACAAGGAATTTTGGCTCATATTTGTTTCTGCTTTACCAGATAAGGAGGAGGGAATCAATAGCTGCCAAAAGGGAAAAATGAAAATCAATCAGAGAACATATATCACCTATGGGCCTTTAAGAATGGAATGTTTTCAGGAAATCAGACTAAGGCCAAAAGATGCACTTGAGATCATTGCTATCTTTCATAGTAGCAGAACCCCCAAATAAAGTTTAAAGCTAGTAGAGGTGGGACTTCCCTAGTGGCCCAGTGATTAAGACTCCATGTTCCTAATGCAGGAGGCTGGGGTTCCATCCCTAGTTAGAGAACTAGAGCCCGCATGCCACAACTAAAAGATCCCACACGTGGCAATGAAGATCCTGCCTGCCGGGACTAAGACCCAGGGCAGCCAAAAAAAAAATGAAATAAATATTAAAAACATATAAAGCTAGGAGAGGTGAACCACTGAACAACAGCTATCACATCCATGTTATTTCTCTAGATTTACAGAAAATGGTATGTCTTCACTCTTTCCCCATGGTGTCTCTGTAGCTTTGGGCCCTGACAGCAATGAGTTTTCATAAGAAAATATGATTCACGAAAACATTTGCATATAATACCTCAGTTTTCATAGCAACTTTTGGAGTTAAGCAGAGCATGCACAATTAACTCTGTTATACAGAAAAGAAACCTGCCCTCTGAACCTCAAGTGGCCTGTCCAATGTCATTTAGCTATTCAGATGCAGAGAAATACGGGGTCAACATTCCCATTTGTCAGAGTTCTTTCTTCCATACCAGAATTTTCAGTGATTAGTTTCCATCAACAAATGATCCCCTATTCCCAGAGACACATTATTTGCAGCTACCTGAAAACTTTGGTTAGGGTTAGACTAGCTCTATCTTGAAATTGGGACAAATTCTCTGGAGTCCACTTTCCTGGCAGCTGCTTTGGGGCATGAGTGACAGTAAAGACACAACGGAGTAGATCTGAGGATATGTTATATTTTTATTTATTTATTTACTTATTTATTTATTGGCTGCATTGTGTCTTCATTGCTGCACACAGGCTTCTTCTAGTTGCAGCAAGTGGGGGCTTCTCTTCATTGTGGTGCACAAGCTCCTCATTGTCGTGGCTTCTCATGTTGTGGAGCACGGGCTCTAGGTGTGCGGGCTTCAGTAGTTGTGGCACACAGGCTCAATAGTTGTGGCTCACAGGCTCAATAGTTGTGGCTCACAGGCTCCAGAGCAGAGGCTCAATAGTTGTGGCGCACGGGCTTAGTTGCTCTGTGGCATGTGGCATCTTCCTGGGGCAGGGATCAATCCCATGTCCCCTGCATTGGCAGGCAGATTCTTAACCACTGCACCAGCTGGGAAGTCCCGAGGATGTGTTATAGATAGAGTTCTACGAACCCTTGCTACTGCCTTCCTCAACATGCCTCCCTCTCAGAGAAGTATGACTTATCTCACAAATACCTGAGAAAAAGCCCCAACCACTTAAGTTTTACCCTGACCAGGGAATCTAACTCCTTAGACTATCATGAATCAATCTGTGAACATCAAAAGTTTCTTTAATTTCTGGATGAGTTGAAATATAAATCAATGGAAAATGAAAGGAAGGAGAGGGGCATCATTCTCTTATCCACTGGAAAGTAGAGAGTTATTAGTAGGAATTCCTATACTTAACTGAATGAATCACAAGTAGTGCTCTGATATTTGTCAGTTGAAAATCTGTTACTTTATTTAGATAGATGATTCACGTTTGTGTATACTGCAATTGTGAGTTATTATATTCAAAGCCATAGAGAAAAGCAAACAGTATTTTCCAGCAGACCAAAACTGATTATATTCTCATAGAACTGCAAACGATACTAATTCTGGTTGTTTTCCTTCTTGAATCAAATTAAACCTGGGACTAAAGCATATTCAAAGACCAAGATCAAATACTAGCTTATCAGCAATAACTCCTTTGTCTTCTATCCAACATTATAATTCCTTAGTTACCTGGTTTCCAATGCTGGCCAAAATGCAATTGCATGTGCTATGGCAGTGCCTGGAAAACTTGCCTGCAAAGCTGTTAAAAACATCCCTTGTTACAGATAGCAAACCAAGACAATGGTATGGACACAAAAGTAATATAATATTGCAAGAGCATTTGGATTGTCTGATCAGATTGAAACAAAAGGGCCTCATCTAGTAATAACCAGGTTGTGTTTTTTTTTTTTTTGTATCACCAGAGTATATGCAATGGACTATAATAACAGCTAATATTTATTACACACTTTTTGTGTGCTAGCCATCCTTTTAAAAGAGCCTCACACGAATTAACTCGTTTAGTACTAAAAGCACTTTCTCTGTGTTCAGCCATTCTTTTAACAGTTTTATGTGAACTAAATCATTTGCTTATTCTGTCCTGACTACTAAATGATTTTGCATATCATCTGTGTGGTCCTTTTCTCATTGAAAAAAATGCCAGAAAGTCTCAATAAGTAACTGACCTTTTCTCAGCACCTACTATGTGCTAAGCATACCCTCAAGAAATTCACAATAGAAAAATAACCAAGCCCATTATTTTCAACATTAGTAAAATGAACTTTTATTTTGTTAAAAAATTAGAATAATTAGGACATGTTCAGCATTTCAGAATTTTCAAAGCCTTTTCTCCCACCTAATCCTAACAACTCTGTGAGTTCCTCTAGGAAAGTATTTTTCTTCTAATTTCACAAATGAGAGAACTGAAGCTCAGAGATTTTAAGTTACTTGCTTAGGACCACACAGTTTGAAAATTATACACATAAGATTCAAACATCTGACTCTACTCTCTTAACTTCTGTATGCCATAGTGCATAAAATGAATGTGTCAACCACCTTGGACTCAGAATGACTATACTCACATGCTATAACAGCTTCAGGCTCAGAGATTCTATCACTCAAGTGGTTAGAGAAAACCTTTTGTCTTTTTACCATGCCAAATCTATGGCATTCTCACTGGTACAAAGCCAAGGCAACCCAACCTGGGCTGAGACAATTAAATTCATGAATAATCTAAAATCATAACACTTTTATATGTGTTATAGCTCTAATATTGACCATTGATAAGTCTTTGCTTTGCTTTGTGCCTCAGATTCTACAGGTCTCTTCACCATGCAAGTAACACCTGGCTTACAAGTTCATTAAAAAGTCATGTGTGGGGGAGGGCAAAAGGTATTCCATGCAAATGGTGATCAAAAGAAAGCTGGAGTAGCAATACTCATATCAGACAAAATAGACTTTAAAATAAAGACTGTTATAAGAGACAAAGGAGGATACTACACAATCATCAGGGGATCAATCCAAGAAGAAGATACAACAATTATAAATATATATGCACCCAACACAGGAGCACCTGAATATATAAGGCAAATACTAATAGCCATAAAGGAAGAAATCAACAGTAACACAATAATATTGGGGAACTTTAACACCCCACTTTCCTCAAAGGACAGATCATCCAGACAGAAAATCAATAAGGAAACAAAGGCCTTAAATAACACCTTGGACCAGATGAACTTAATTGATATTTATAGAGCATTCCATCCAAAAGCAGCAGAATACACATTCTTCTCATGTGCACATGGAACATTCGCCAAAACTGACCACAAAGCGAACCGCAGTAAATTTAAGAAAATTGAAATCATATCAAGCATCTTTTCCGACCACAGTGTTATAAGATTAGAAATAAACTGCAAGAAAAAAAGCTGTAAAAAATACAAACACATGGAGGTTAAACAATAGGCTACTAAACAACCAATGGACACTGAAGAAATCAAAGAGGAAATCAAAAAATACCTGGAGATAAATGAAAACAAAAGCACAATGATGTAAAACCTATGGAGTACAGCAAAAGCAGTTTTAAGAGGGAAGTTTATAGCAATACAATATCACCTCAGAAAACAACAAATATCTCAAATAACAACCTAACCTTACACCTAAAGCAACTAGAGAAAGAACAAACAGAATTAAAGTTAGTAGAAGGAAAGAAATCATAAAGGCCAGAGCAGAAATAAATGAAATAGAGACAAAGAAAATAGCAAAGATCAATGAAACTAAAATCTGGTTCTTTGAAAAGATAAACAAAATTGATAAACCTTTAGCCAGACTCATCAAAAAATAAGGGGAGGGGGAGAGAACTCAAATCAATAAAATTAGAAATGAAAAAGGAACAGCTGCAACTGACACCACAGAAATACAAAGGCTCATAAGACACTACTAAAAGAACTGTATGCCAATAAAATGGACAACCTGCAGGTAATGGACAAATTCTTAGAAAGTTACACTCTCCCATGACTGAACAAGGAAGAAAGAGAGAATATGAACAGACCAATCACAAGTACTGAAATTGAAGCTGTGATTAAAAACACTTCCAACAAACAAAAGTCCAGGACCAGATGGCTTCACAGGTGAATTCTAACAAACATTTAGAGAAGAGCTAATACCTAGACTCTGAAACTGTTCCAAAAAATTGCAGAGGAAGGAAGACTCTCAAACTCATTCTATAAGGCCACAATCACCCTGATGCCAAAACCAGACAAAGATACCACAAGAAAAGAAAATTACAGGCCAATATCACTGATGAACATAGATGCAAAAATCCTTAAGAAAATACTAGCAATCCAAATCTAACAATACATTAAAAGGATCATACTCCATGATCAAGTGGGATTTATCCCAGGGATGCCAGGATTTTTCAATATCCACAAATCAATCAATGTGATATACCACATCAATAAATTGAAGATAAAAACCATAAAAAATCATATGTGATTGTCATAATAAAAATAAAAACAAAAAATAATTGTACATTGGTAGGATTTTATGAATATAAAAGCTCACTAATGACTTACTTTTGATTTTGATAAGTATGAGACTTTACTATTTTAGGAGTATGTTTGCAAGTAATAGAAACACAGTTAAGCTCACTAAGGAAAAAGAGAAATTGAATAATTTAGCATACAGAGCGATTTATAGTTAAGCCTATAAGGATGTCTTACAGACCAGAATTCTGCTGGGCCTCAGAAACAATTAGAACAAGGGACTCAGTGCTCTCAGGTCTTTTCCCCTCGTATTGTCTCTGCTTCTTTTGGTATGTCTCCTCCTCCTCTCTCTACAGACCACTTTCTCCATTCTAAGTCCACACTGGAGAAAATGGCTACTAATAACATCTCTACAATGAAAGTTAGGAGCCAAACTGGTCTTGAATCTCCAGGTCCAAAAACCAAGATAAAGACTGTAAAAACTTAAGTTATATGCCCATTCTTTGGCCAGTTAATTGTTGCCAGTGAGAAGGATCACATTGTAAGAGCATATTAGCTCTCAGTAACATGTGAATGGGGTATTCCTTCTGGAAAAAGTGACGGTTTCCTTCAAAGGGGATTTCTGGGAAGACAATCAAATGAATAGATTTTTCTACAGAAGCAAAGAATATATACATTTTTGCCAACTAATGCAGCCTGAGGACCTTACTAGTGAGATTTAGAGATGGGTTTCTTTGCATGTGCCAACAGATCTATGTTCGCCCCCAATCCTAGCAATGGTTCTTAAAAGATTTATGCTTTGAGGATTTCCAGAGATATTGGCCATCATTTCTCCATTCTCTTCTTCTCTAGAAGAATAGATGAATGACTAGTGTTCCAGTGAACATACTTTTTCTAGTTCTATTATTAAGTCTCCTATCCACTTGGTTTCAGAGGAACCTGAGCTTTATTGATACTCCCCAGAATTCTACCAATTAGTGTTTTATTACTTTATCTTAAGGTTTAACCCCCAATTCAAGGTCCCTTTCCTTGGGAGTGGTCAACCATGAAGTATTTTCAGTCACTGACACATTGATATGAATACATTGACCAGGTCATTTCCCTAGAGCAGATTCACTCACAGAAGAGAGAAGGGGAAAAGTTGGGAAGGCAATGGGAATATGTACTTCCTGACAGGGAAGGTGGGAATTTGAGTATAAGAAAGAATGGCTAAAGTTCCAAGACAAAGGCCTTCTCCTTCACTATTATAGACAGCCAGACCTCCCTGGCTGTACAAAGTGCCTGGGTACCTCTAGCAGCTGGCCCTTGATATTGATGACATTCTCATATTAACTCCAGTCTGGTCAGGCTCTTGATCAGGATTCTATGATCAAATGTGCTCTGGTATCCATAAATAGCAACTCATGCTAGTCTGGCCAGATTGCTGGTCAGGATTCTGTGATAATGTGTTCTCTGGTACCCATAGCTACTAACTTATAATTTTTAGCCCCTCTTGTTATCAAATAGGGACACAACTACTAATAATTTTATTAATACAGTGATTTACAGTTCACAAGAATGCTTCCATATGTATTATCTAATCTGATTCTCACAACTTCCTGATAAAATATGTTGGGCAATGACTATCATCCCACTGAGCAAATTGAGGCTCAGTGGAATTAAAAATTACAGGCACACAGGTACTATATGTCAAAAAGCCCTGGCCTGTACACTCTATAAAAATAAATGTCTTGTTTGCTTTGTTCACTATTCTTTCTCCAGCCCCTAGCACTGAGCCTGACACTTAAAAAGAGCTCAATTGCAATTTGTTGAATGTATTTCCCTTCACTTGGGTCTATATTTTCTCTGACTCCCAAAAGTATGCTCTACAATGCCAGAGAACCAAACAAGAATTGACATTTGAGGAATATTCCAGGCTTTATAGGTATATGTTTCGTTTAATCCTCATGAGAATTCTGCAAAGTAGGGATTATTTTTTCTCTCTGGGCCTCAGAGAGGTATACGTTCTCATGGCTAGGAAGTGACAGAGCCAGGATTTGAACCTACAAGTCTTAGCTCCACAGCCTTCAAGACTGCCTCTATAGAATTGTAATATTTTTTTTATTTATTATTTTTTGGGGGTACACCAAGTTCAATCATCTGTTTTTATACACATATCCCCGTATTCCCTCCCTCCCTCGACTCCCCCGCACCCTCCCTCAAGTCCCCCCCACCCTCCCCTTCCCAGTCCTCTAAGGCATCTTCCATTCTCGAGTTGAACTCCCTTTGTTACACAACTACTTCCCACTGGCTACCTATTTTACGGGTGGTAGTATATATATGTCTGTGCTACTCTCTCGCTTCATCTCAGCTGCCCCTTCACTCCCCGCCCCCTTTAAACCTCGAGTTCTCCAGTCCATTCTCTGCATCTGCGTCCATCTTCTTGTCTTGTCACTGAGTTCATCAGTACCATTTTTAGATTCCATATATGTGAGTTAGCATACAATATTTGTCTTTCTCTTTCTGACTTACTTCACTCTGTATGACAGACTCTAGGTCTATCCACCTCATTACATATAGCTCCATCTCATCCCTTTTTATAGCTGAGTAATATTCCATTGTGTATATATGCCACATCTTCTTTATCCATTCATTTGTTGATGGGCATTTAGGTTGCTTCCATGTCCTGGCTATTGTAAAGAGTGCTGCAATAAACATTATGGTACAAGTTTCTTTTGGGATTATGGTTTTCTTTGGGTATATGCCCAGAAGTGGGATTACTGGATCATATGGTAGTTCTATTTGTAGTTTTTTAAGGAACCTCCAAACTGCTTTCCATAGTGGCTGTACCAACTTACATTCCCACCAATAGTGCAGGAGAGTTCCCTTTTCTCCACACCCTCTCCAACATTCATTGTTTCCAGATTTTGTGATGATGGCCATTCTGATTGGTGTGAGGTGATACCTCATTGTGGCTTTGACTTGCATTTCTTTGATGATGAGTGATGTTGAGCATCTTTTCATGTGTTTGCTGGCCATCTGTATGTCTTCTTTGGAGAAATGTCTATTTAGGTCTTCCTCCCATTTGTGGATTGGGTTATTTGCTTTTTTGGTATTAAGCTGCATGAGCTGCTTGTATATTTTGGAGGATGAGATGGAGCTATATGTAATGAGGTGGATAGCCCTAGAGTCTGTCATACAGAGTGAAGTAAGTCAGAAAGAGAAAGACAAATATTATATGCTAACTCACATATACGGAATCTAAAAATGGTACTGATGAACTCAGTGACAAGACAAGAAGAAGGACGCAGATGCAGAGAATGGACTGGAGAACTCGAGGTTTGGGGGGGCGGGGGGTGAAGGGGAAGCTGAGACGAAGTGAGAGAGTAGCATAGACATATATATACTACCAACTGTAAAATAGGTGGCCAGTGGGAAGTTGTTGTATAACAAAGGGAGTTCAACTCGAGGATGGATGATGCCTTAGAGGATTGGGACAGGGAGGGTGGGGCGGAGTCGAGGGAGGGAGGGAATGCGGGGATATGTGTATAAATACAGATGATTGAACTTGGTGTACCTCAAAAAATAAATAAATAAATAAATAAAATGAAAAAAAAAAAAAAGACTCAAGTTGAAAAAAAATAAATAAAAAGAGGCTAGAAATAACTTCCCTGCACAGTGCCTGGCAGGTTCTCAATAAATATTTTGTGAAATATGGAATTAATATGTATTTCACAGGGTGAGTCTGACTGTCAAATGGGATCATGTATTCAAGAGTGCCTTGTCAAATAACTTTGTAAAGAAAATAATCAGTAATCACAATTACACAAATGAAGAAGGCTTGGTATGGGGTCCTGCCAACCAAGTTGCTGACAAACTCCTTCAGGAAGATGAAACCAACACACAAAACATAGCAACTAGAAAAATACTAGATGGATCAGAGTAGTATAAAATGACTTCATGGAGTTGTGGAACATGAGCAGAGTGGGATGGAGAGCAGGCCTCAACATAAAGAAAGGTTTGAAGGAATGCTGAAGTTGGTATGAATGGGGTACAGAGTGTGAAGAGGGCACTCTGGTTAAAGAAAAAGCTGTGTAGGGGAAAGCTGAGAAAAAAAGTTGGCTGGATATGACAGGGAAAGGTTATGGAGGGTCTTGTAGTGATTTTGGTAGAGTGATATGTAATTGATATGGGAAAGGACAGGAAGCCATTACATATTTTTGAACTGTGGGGTGATATGATGCAGGTGGTCTTTAGAAAGATATGGTAGACAAAGTTGGAAGATACAGGAAAACTGGAGTCAATGAGACCATTTAAGCAGATCTTAATTTGGTCCAGGGCCAAGGCCTTTGTTTTTATACCACAAAATACTATATCCTAATTGCTGGTTTTTTTGGTCTCGTGAAAAAGGCCTTAGTTGCCAAAAGTTTGAGGTTTCAGGCTTGATCTTGAAACAGGCAACCTAAGATCCAGATAAGAGTCTTAACACCTACCAACTTCTACCAACTCCCATTAGTGTCTTTCTGTTCCTTTATTTACCACTCATTAGGTGCTAATAGCCCCACCATTAGCTGCCAGGATCCTGAGGCCATCAAACCCCACTAATTGTCACCTATAAGAGATATTAAAGCTAGTGTCTATGTTTATGAAAACCTATGGTTTTCTTATCTGCAAAATGGAACATCATACTATAGTGGGGAGAATACCCATTTTGTAATCAAGGAGATCTGGACTCAAATTCAGACTTCTGCTTTCTTGCTGTGCAAGCTTGGGTAAGTTATTTAACCACTTTGAGCTTCATCTATAAAGGTGAGAAAGATAATACAATTCTTCAATAAATAGTAATTATGCACCTAATATGTACCCGGCTCTGTGCTAGGCACTAGAGATACAATGGGGAGTAAGTTAGTTATGGTAAAATAGCTGATGTGACAAACCAACCTCCCATTATTTCTGTGGCTTAACATAAACTTATTTCTTGCTCACATGAGAGCCCAATACAGATATTCTTGCTCAATAGACAACATCTCTCCACACAGTGTTTCAGGGATCCAGAAGCCATGCCTAGGCAGTGGTTCTCAACTTTGACCTCCCATTAAAATATCCTAAGAAGCTTAAAAGTACTGATGCCTGGGTGTCCACATACAGAGATTTAATTGGCTTGGCATTGCAGTTAGAGGTATCAGGATTTTTTAAGTTTCTGGATGATTCTAACATTGTAGTCAAGTTTGAAAACCACTGCCCTAGGGCCTTAGAAGCCTCTGTACCCAGGCAAGAGAAGTACAAAGAGAAGATAAAGAAGGCACACCTGCTTTTTAAATAATGTGGCCCAGGAATGACACACCCTGACACTCACTTCTCTGGGCTCAGCCAAACCAACATTGTCCAATCTTGGGAGGACAAATGGGCCAGAGTTATAGAAGTTTGGAAGTAGTGATAAAGGAATCAGAAAAGAAGCTGGGCTCTGTTTTCACATTAAATGAAAAATATGGAAATTAAATACTGACACATCCTATTAGCCATCATTTTGTAGATGTTGTTAAGCTTTTCCCCTTTACTGCCAGGCAGCTAGGAAAGGTCCTATTAATATGTTCAATTCTTTTCTTTTTTTCTTACCTGGCTTGTGCTACTGTGGCTTTGGTTTCACAACCAAATCCAGGAAAACACCAATCTTTTTTTAGATTGGAGAATATCAGACAATAGATATCTTGATGTAAGAAAGCTGCAAATGAATGGGTATGTACCCTATGGAATTTAACTTACAAGATTCACTTTGTGGAATCTTTATATGGGCTTTTATGGGCTACTGTATCTAGGCAAAGTCAACTTAACACAACTCTAAATGCCACTGTGCCCCATTCTTTAGATATTAGAGAAAGGGAGGGACAGAAAGCTGTTTCCATTCTGAGTGAGGCATTCTAAAGTATCCCTTAGATACCTTTCCCAGTATTCGTCTATCATAGGACTTCACATTTTTTTTCTTCTCAACCCAAGTGCTTTATATATCCCCTTGCCATAGCTTCTGTAGGCCTCTAGGATATAGGAACGTGGATCATGTGAATAATATAATCCCAGCGAATTGGATCTGGGTTGGGAGAGAGATTGGTAACTTTTTGGGAGATCAGTTGGACTAATATGAAGCTTGGGATTACTGAGGTACAGAGATAGGAAAAGATGACTACCATAAGTCAACATCAGGACATGGAGTGAAATCTCAAGTCCTGTCTCATACCTTACACCTTGGTCATTGGTGCTTTTTCTGCTACACTCCACAATTAAACTACACAGTGCCAAAGTGATTAGAATGGCCTGTTTCTAACCTTCTATTTTAACCTGTTGATCTTTAGATTCTTTCAACCAACATTTATTGAGTGCTGACTATGTAAAGTGCTGAGAATGTAGAAATAAATAAGGCATCTTCTTTGTTTTCAAGCAGCGCATGCCAAGTGGGGAATACTCAGGGAAACAGAGATATTACAATACTTTGTGATAAAAGCTATAAAGCATGAGCAGTGTCCTATGGGAAGACATAGGAGTAATAGAGTAGCTAGAGGTCAGGGAAGACTTCTCAGATAAAATGATAATTGGCCTTATTCTCAAAGAATTATTATTAATCCACCAGAGAACGGAAGGATAAAGGGACCAATTAGCAATAAGGAATAGCATGAGCTTTAAATGAGTAAGAAGAGTGAATTTTATGTGGCTAGAGAACAGAGTGAGTTGAGAATAGAAATTTAGGTGAGAGAAGTCTGATGAGAACCAAGCAAATGAATTCTGGCTTTATTCCGTAGGCTCCTTGGAAAACTGCACATTTTCAGGTAAAGTTGCCACATAGATGTGTTTATTCATTCATACATTCACTGCACTCCAAGTGATTTTTCAATTGATTAATCTTCCCAGCTTAAAACTCCTAACTGGCTCCCTATTGCCTTTAGGATATAAGCTAAGCTCCTTAATGTGATATCCAAGACTCCCATGACTACTTCCCCACCCATCTCCATCTCTACTCTCATTTCTTACCACTCCAAACCTTGTACTTTAAATTTTAATTTTCTTGACTTCATAGTTCCTGAGCATAGTGTTTTTAGACACTCCTTTGCGATTGCTATTATTGTTCATTGTTTGATATTTATTTCTCACTTTCTTTCACTCCTTTCAACTCTATCTGTTGAGCTCTCCTACAGCAAGTCTTCCCTGATGCCTCTAGGCTGGGTTGCTTCTCCTCAGTGGTTTCAAGACATCAAGTTCTCATCTCTTGCCTATCATTAATCACATTATACTGAAATCATCTATTTACTCCTCTGGCTTTGTAAACAGGCTGTGAACTCCTGAAGGGCAAGGACTAGGCCTCAGTCCACTTTGTACCCTTAGTTCTTGGTACTGGCCTGGCACAGAGCAATTGGCTCCATAAGTACATGTTGAACTGGACTGAAAGTTGGCCAGTTAGAAGCCTTTAGTAGCCTATCTAGATTCCCATGACTCTGAAATCAATTCAGGTCTCCAATGCCCCAGAGCCAAGGGCCAAAGGCAATATAGGACCTTAAGCCATGCCCGAGGAGTTTCTGAAATCAGATTATTTTAAGAGAATCAACTGGTTTTGGTTAAGGTAAGGTTAGCAGCTGAATTTCAACAGTATGCAGTTAAAAAGCCAGGAGCTGAAGAAGCAAAGCTTCCTCACCTTTGCCCCATGACACAAGTATTGAGGTGGGCTGGCTTATCCTGGCCTACAGTTCACCCAGCAGGCAGGTCAGGGAGGTGAGACAAGCCATAGGATTGAGTGGAGATATTCCCAGTCCAAGGCTTGGGCTGAGGCTAGAGCCCCAAGCAGAGCCCAATCTGGCTTACCCTGCGGCAGCTTCCTGCTGTCAGGGTATTATTGCAAAGAGGGACATTCTGAGTAGTCCACAGTCATACCTTACATGGAATCAAAAGTGTAGACCCCTTTCACCTTCCTTTCAGGGGAGAAGGTGGAGTCCCCTCAGATGCTTTGGGGGAATAAGCTCAGAATCAACTTCTTTATTTCCCCACAATTCCCACTTCTAGCTAGGGCCTTCACAGTACCAGAATAACAGGAAAGAAAATGCTAACAAAATCAGTTAAATCAGTTATCTAGCTATAGAAACCAAAGGCATATGTAAAACTACTGTGATTATTATTTGTTTTTTTTTCAGGTTTCAGTCAAACCAGTTTCTGTGTGTAGACAAAGACTAAATGCCAGCCCACAGACAAGGTATTGCTGAGCATAGTTCGCTTAATAATACGAAATACTTCCCTGCTAAGAACCATCTTCAGAGTATGGTGTGTGCATGGGGAAGGGAGGAGGAAGGTACTAAGGGCCAGAGAGACAAAACAGCCAACACTTTTATTCTAAAGCAACCCAGGCATTCAGTATTGGAGCTGGGAAAAATCCCACCAGATGTTATAGTCTCTTTATTTGGCTTTTGCTATTTCACCCAAAGGAAAGTACAGCCACTCATCTACAACAAATCTGTCAAAGATCACATTGTGTGGTAGTGGCAGTTCTGAGAGGAGGCCCAGACCCCAAAACTCTCTGTTCTATCCAACTCCAGTGTTTCCTCTACTCACCAAGGATTTTATCTTCAAAGTACTTTTATAAATATTAACCAGTGAAGGCTCTGACCCAACTGTGTGGGATGAGAGGAGCAGTCATGCACTGGTCCAGTGAATAAATGTGAAGTGGCAAGAAGCCAACATGGGTTGTTAATTATGGTCAAAAGAGATTCTGGACTTTGTCAACAAGGGTCACAGAAACAGTATCACTTTAAAAGGTTGATAAAAGATCATTTAATCAATTCCTCTGTCTCTAGGAAGTCACCATCTCAACTACTAAAGTCTTCAAATGGTTCTTTAGCATCATTGGGAGACTTTTATTTTCCGCAGCATTCCACAATGTAATCATCACATAGGGAATGATAGTTTAATAACCATTATACCTATCAGGTTTTCTGTCAAGGCACAGTTTGAATTTGAGAATCATGTTCTGATCTCTGCATAAACAAGGAGCAAGGATGGCTTCATGAGTGTGCGACTTGTGCAGTCACAAAAAGCCACATATTTAGAAGGACCTAGGGTTGGCTTAATGATCTGCAGTCCCCATCATGAAATTTTAATAATTTTAGAAAATGATCCCACATTTTTATATGGTACTGGGCTTCTGCCAGTCCTGGCAGCTTCACATCCTTCCTGACCCATTTGCATGTCTGCACTTCTGAAAGCATACACTGCCAATTCTGAGCCTATCTAGCATGGGAAATATAGGAACTGGTATTATGAAATTTTAAAGACATGTCTAAGGACACTGCAAATCTCTCTCAAATTGCATGCTGCCTAGAGAACAAGTGTAGGTGATTTCAATTTAGTTGCAATTTAGGGAAGTTATGGTCAGAAATGAGGTTCTGTAAAAAAAAACCTACCCCAGTGCCTCATATTTAACCTCTAGCCATTCCCATTTTGAATCTACTCAGGGTACATGTTGAAACAAGGAGAAGTACCTAAGTGCCAAGCTTCTAGGCTCTGCCAGGCATGTGAAAAGCACACATGACTCTTTACCCTTTGTACTTTCATTTGTGGGAAAGGTTCTAGAAATGGGTGTTGGCACAGCTTTGGAGTGGTACAGGAGGCAGAACCAAATGCAACTCACTCTTTTCACAGCTGTCCTGGCTTCTGACAGCTGCAAAAATTAGTTTTTTTCAAGTACACAGCTCTGACTCTAAACAGGCCTCAGAAGAAGCAGGACCCTGGGAAGCCAAATGCATGGCTTTTAAATTCTGACCACAAGGCTTCTCGATGGTTGATAGCTCTTCATTAGAGAATGTTCATTCTAAACTTGACAATTATTATTCCCTATGGCAACAAAGCAGTAGCATGAGAGGCTTGGGGTGAGACACAATTAATTCCTGTGGAAGTTTGAAGGTATTTTTCCCTTGGAGTGTAGTATACAGACTTTAGTCCACATAGAGGGAAAGGGGATGAGAGTCAGCTACCACTTTCACAACTTTTAGTTTCTATCAGTCTTAATTTATGGTTTTTCTATTTACAAACTTGTCCTAGATAACCTTGAGAGTCTTTTCAGGCCATGCAACCCTGATACTAGCTGCAGAAAATAATCCCAAGAAAATAAACCTGGCTTGAAAAATCCCTGAGGCCACACCCAGACTTTTCTGTTTGGGTTCCAAGCCATATTTCCAACATATTAAGTGATCTAGTGTGTGTTCAGGGTTCTAGGATAATCTTGACAAAGGCTATGCTGAAGAGAAAATCCTTATTTCTGTTCATCTTCCAGATAGAACAATAAGGAAAAACAAAAGACTAGGCTTGTGTCTGGTCCTGCCCTATAGTAACCATGTGGCCTTTCACCTCTCAAAACCTCAGCTTTATTATCTATCAGATGGAAGTGATGACCCTTATTTTACCTATGACATCAGTTTTCATAAAGATCAAATACTATCATTAATTATTTCAATAAATATTCATACCTAGTTTTACAAGATACTATCTTAGAAATACAGTGGCTAAATGTAAAGAATTATACAAGAATGAGCTATGAGGCTTCACAGGAGGTAGAACTTATTTTCAACTGAAGGGATCTTGAAAGGTTTCATGAGCAAGAGCATGCAAGCTGACATTATGACATTGAAAAATGATCAGATTTATCCAGGAGGAGATGGAGCAAGTGGAGACTGTGGAAAGAGCAGGTTCTTCTCGAAAGCACAGATTGTGTGTGTCTGTGTGTGGTGGGGGTGGGGGGGTGGAGAGAGAGAGAGAAAGACTGGGCAATTCAGATCGAATAGAGCACAAAGTGAAAAGTCAGACCTGCTCGAAGTCCCAAAGCCAATATGTCAGAGACTGCAAGTACCCAGTTTTTTTTTTTTTCTCTCTTACTATCTGAATCCCTGGCTTTAGGGAAAACATGAAGCACTAGTAATCTTGTGCCATCTCGTAATTCCTACTGTCATCAGGCCTTTCTTTTGTCTATTTCACTCAGGCCTGTCAGGAGAAGCTGCCTGGGAATCACCTGTTCCTGGCTACTATGCCCACAAAGAGGCAAGAAGCCAAGTTGGGTAGTACAATCTGTAGTTTCTTAACATCAAGTGAAAAATGGACATTCACTTGTGAACCTGATGGATCCCAGAGTGCTACTAGTTTCTTCTCAGCATGCTTAGACCAAATGCCACCTTTTGTCATTCTCTGCAGATGATAGCAGTATGCAATTAGTCTCAACTCTGCCTCTAATTCATTGTGCGATCTTGGACAGGATACTTTGCTTTTCTGGGTCTTTGTTTCTCATCTGGAAACCAAGTGCATTATGAAAGTAAGAGAATGGTTAAGCAAGATATTCCATTAACGTCTAAATGCAAATGATCTGTCTGTATATGAGAATGTGTATATAAAACAGAATTGAGGCAATGGTAGTAGAAACATTGAGTTCACTTCATTCTGTTACTGCTGGGTCTTGGGCAAATGCCTTCCCCTCTCTGGGTCTCATAGTCCCGATTGTAACATTGGACTGGGGGTGGGGTTGGGTTGAACTAGAGACTCTTTAAGTACCTCTAAGCACTGATATCCTTTGAATTTGTGCAATAATGTTAAATGAAGAAAGCAGATCATAAAATTCACATGTACATGAATAATTCTGTAAATGTGTATGTGTGAGCACTGTGCAGAATCAGAGGATAACTCAGACTGATTTAAATTACTGTTAAAAGTATTTGAGACTTTTTTCCTACTAAGTGTACAATAATATTAAAAATAATAAAATTGAATATCTATGGACACATTTTGAAAGGTTTCCCCAGTTCGATATTCTAGGATTTAATCTTCAAATACATTTCTTTAATTAAAAAATGAGCTGTCAGTATATATATGTATCTCCTGATAGGTTTTCAATGCTTTTTCTACCATGAACTCCTGTTACTATTAGATTTATAATAATACTTTTAATGAAATAGTCCAGGAGTTAACACTTTCAATGGAATAGTCCAGGAGTTGGCAAACTTTTTCTGTAAAGGGCTCAATAATCAATATTTTAGGCTTTGTGGGCTATTCAGTCTCTGTTTCAACTACTCACCACTGCCACTGTAGCACAAAAGCAGCCACAGATAGTATGTAAAGAAATGAGTGTGGCTGTGTTCCAGTGAAGCTTTATGTACAAAACAGACAGTGCTTGTAGGTTGCTAACCCATGAAATAGTTGATAATAAAATCTAAAACTATAGAATAGTTAGCAAAATGTTCAATAGTTATAGATAGCATCAATGTCTTTGAATTTGAAAACATTTAAAAGAGAAAATACTCCAAATGTATAGTTTTATAGACAACTCCACATTGTAATTAGGTTCTCTTCTGACAAAATTTCCTGACAGCTACAGAGTGTAATTTATGGTAAATTTTGCACACCCATACCTAGTCTTGCCTTGTGTGTCATGATCCTTCTGTTATTGCAGGCTCTGGTATATGTGACTTACACAGAATGCCAAGTGGAAGTAGAAGAAAAACATCATTTTCAAAAAGCCCTTGGTATTTCCTGATGCCCATTCAGGCCAAATAGCAATACTAAACTTTATATTTCCTGATGAAAGACTCACCTGGGTCATTCCAGGAAGTGATTTGTGAATTTATCTCAAAATTATTCAAAATAAGATAATTGACATATTTGAGCATGTGCATGTCACCAAAGTTCTGTGCCACTTCAGATGTGGGAGAAAGGGTTGATATGTGGTTTGGGTGGTATGGTTTGGATGATAAAATATTTGAATTTCTGGTACATTTCAAGGGTTTATGGAGATGTTAGGACAGGCTATTAACAGTCAGAACTATCCTGAATCCCAGTACTCTAGTGATATGTGTCTTTATATGTTGTTTTATATGTGTTAGTCTTTTTTTCCTCTGATAGTCTATAGGATCTTTGAAGGAAAAAGACGGTGTTTTATGTTTCTTTTATCCTTAATGTAGTGATTAGTGTGTAAATTAATATGTGTGAAGCACATATTCAGTGATCAATGTTTATTTTGGAGTCTATTGAACACTCAAACTATTCCAGTGCCTGGCACATATTTAGGGAAGTTTAGAGAGACAGTAGTTCTATGCACTAAAGCCAGACAGCCTGTGTTTTAATCCTAACTCTATCATTTTTTTAGCTGTGTGACCTTACATGAGTTATATAACCTCTCTTATGCCTAAGTTTTTTTTATCTTTAAAAGAGGATAATGATAGTACCTTTCTCATAGGGTTTTTATATGAAATAAATGAGTTAATAGGTGCAAAGTCCATATAATGGTGCCGGGAGCATAGTAGGTGCCATCTGTATTAGCTATTATTATTAATATTTGTTGAATAAATAAAGTGGATAAATGAAGTCTCTAGTACTTATGGACTTAACATCAACCTTATTATATATTAAAGGGTGTGGGCTAGCAGTGACTTGAATAACATTTGAATTAATCAATGGGAAAGCTCCTTTGACCCAGGATTCCTCAAGAATGATTTATATTTCCAAAACTTAAGTTGTGGCCTGTTGGGAAATAGCAGTTCCAATGAGGGGAAGGTGAAAGGGCTTATACGTGTGTAAATGTGCGTGTGTGTGTGTGCACGCACGTGCGTGTGTATATGTGTGTGTGTGTGTGATTCTTGGAGCAAAGGCCTAGAGCAGTTTAACTGTTGAAAATGTGCTCTGTGAATACCTGTGGCTAGCAAACAAAAGGTAATCTTTCCATATGCTCAAAAGACAAGAGACTCCCTAGTTGCTAAATAGATATGTTGTTCACTCATGAAAGGCAATGAATCTTTAAAGAGCCATAATTTTTTCTCATTTGAAAGATGAAGGATAGGTGCACATATTCTCTACCTCCTTCATAATGGATTTCTAAATGACTATATATCTGCCAGGGTGACAGTGTGGTTTAGTGGAAGGGCCATGGGCTCTGGAATTGGGTTTGAATTCCAGAGCTGTCATTTAATGTCACTTACCAGAGAATTCTTGTGCTTTTTGATCCTCAGTTTTATCATCAGTAAAATGACCATAATAAAGTGCATTTCACAGATGTGCTGCGACAATTGAATGTGATGTGACAATCGAATACTATAATGTGTCTATCACACAGGGTAGTGTTTAATAACTTTAGAGTCAGACAACCAGGCACAGGGAAAAGTACTCTACAATTATTACCTCATTTACTCCTCATAGCATCTCTATGGAGGAGTGCTGTTGTTATTGCTATTATACAGAAAAGGAAAGTATATGAAAATCTTCTTGTAAAAGTAACAAATGAGGGAAAGGTTATTTATTTCCAAAAATAAGTTTATCTTTATGAAGAACTGTAGCCATAGCCACCCACCCAATCATGCAACTTCCTTCTCAGAGGGTGGGGCCCAGAACTAAGCATATAATGTTGGTACAGGCAGATTAGTACATAAGATGTAGCTGTCAGCTCTCTCTTTCTGGAAACTGTTTCTGTTGAAAAGGCTTAACATCACATTACATTTGCTGTCAATAGCACATTGTTGATTAACAAGGAATTTATAATTATTAACTTAAACCAAGTCTTTTAGCGTATATTGCTGTAAAGCATCATCTCCCTGCCATCTTATACAGTTAGTTATTTGGAATATTCAACAGAACTATATAGTTATTCCAATTTAATTTCATCTTATTAGATTTAAACTTATTTTTGGATTCTCACTTGGTTATAGAATATCTATTATTTATTTCCATGTCGATCATATATCATCTCCTTAGATGCCTATATTCTTTTTCTTTTCCTATTTCTTAACATTAATCAAGCACCTACTATATACGAGGCATTTTTGATATGGATATTGGAGATTCAAAACTAAATTAAATATCTGCTTCCTTCAAAGACTTCCCACGTTCTTGGGTAAGACTACTTATGCATAATAAATTTGAGGGCACACATCTCCCGCCCCATGCCCCCGAACCGTGGCTGCTGGATCAAAAAGCCCCATGCCCCTGCCTGCCCCTTGCTCCCCTGGGCGCCCCCCGAATGCCCGCCCACCTGCCTGCCGCTGCCCTGCTCCCCCACCCCGCCGCATGGCCCGTCCATGGCCCGCTCACCCACAGCTGCCAAGGGTCCTGTGTGTAAGGCAAGTTATTGGCCACACCCTCCCAGCAACAGGGGAAGCCCACCAACACCAAGGGTCCTGCAATCAGCACCAACTTCCCTGGGAGAACACACAGCACACCTCAGGCTCACACTGACCTCTGCTGCTGCAAGCAATGCCTCAGATTTCAGTTAGACTGCCATATCCCTTCCTCCCCCCCAACCTGAAGTTGCAAGTGAGCCTCAATCATCCTCTTTCTCCTGCTCTTGCCTGGGCAGGAAACCAACTCCTGAGAGCAATCCACACGCAAAGTAGGGACCAAAACCAAAACTGATCCCTGAGGACTGCAAGACCAAAGAAGAGAAAGAGAAAGAGGTGCAGAAGGAGCAGATTTAATGCCCACAATCAGCTTGAAAGAAGCTGCACCTATGGGTCACCTGAATAGACAAGTGTTTCTACAACAGAGACTGTAGACATAGGGGACAACTTGGGACTGTGGGGACAAATACACACAAGACTAATACCAGATCACAGTCTGAGATCTCCACAGTCCTCAGCACAGCAGGTGCAGAGCCCTACCTAGAAGTATTGGAGGACTTCTTCGTATGCTTATCTTGTTTCTGGGATTAGGTATTTGTTAGTTAAATTTTTACTGTATATATGTGTATGTGGATTTACTTGTAATTGGTATGAGTACTCTCTTCTTTCTTTACTTTGCTCTCTCTTTTCCTCTTCTCTTTCTGCAAGTGCAATTGTGCACATCTCCTTCTGTGATTTTGACTGACTAGAGTTGCTTTTACCACCAGTCTTGGGGATCTGTCTGTCCTTTCCCCTTCTTCCCTTTTTTCTTCCTTTTTTTCTTTGCTCTCCTTCTACCTCCTTTTCCTCCATGCTGTGCAGCGTCCAGGGTATTGGTGCCCCAGCAGGGGGTTAAACCTGGAACTCTGAGACAGCAGAGTGAAGTCCAGGACATTGGACCACTGGAGAACTCCTGCCTCCATGGAATATTAATCAGCAAGTGCTCCCCCACAGTTCTCATTCTCAACAACAAGCTCCAAATCAAACCAAAGGCCAGCAACCTCCAGTGCTTGACACCTCAAGCAAATAAGAACAGAGATAACAGTAATTTCTACTAGGCAGCATAGGGAAAGGAGACAGCAAATACGATAAATTAGACAAAATGAGAAAAAAAAGAAACACCTTGCAGGCAAAGGAGCAGGATAAAAATCCAGAAGGCCAAATAAATTAAGAAGAAATTGGCAAATTGTCTGAAAAAGAATTCAGAGTAATGATAATAAAGATGATTCAAAATCTGTAAAACAAGATAGAGGAAATACAAGAAACATTTAATAAGGACCTAGAAGAACTAAAGAGCAAACAAACAGTAATGAACAACACAATAACTGAAATTAAAAATACTCTAGATGGTATAAACAGCAAAAAAACTGAGGCAGAAGAATGAGTAAGTGAGTTGGAAGATAGAATGGGGGAAATCACTGCCACAGAGCAGGAAAAAGAAAAAATAATAAAAAGAATGGAAGACAGTCTCAGAGACTTTGATGATTATATTAAGCATGCCAAAATTCAAATCATAGGCGTCCCAGAAGAAAAAGAATAAAAGAAAGGATCTGAGAAAATGTTTGAGGAGATTATGGTGGAAAACTTCCCCCACATGGGAAAGGAAATAGTAAACCAAGCCCAAGAAGTGCAGAGAGTCCCACACAGAATAAACCCAAGGAGAAACACACTGAGGCACATATTAATCAAACTAAGAAAAATTAAACACACACAAAAATATTAAAAGCAGCAAGAGAAAAGCAACAAATAACATATAAGGGAAAACCCATAAGGATAGCAGCTGACCTTTCTGCAGAAACTCTGCAGGCCAGAAGGGAATGGCAGGAGAAAATTAAAGTCTTGAAAGAGAAAAACCTACAGCCAAGAATACTCTACACAGCAAGGATCTCATTCAGATTTGAGGGAGAAATGAAAAGCTTTCCAGACAAGCAAAAGTTAAGAGATTCAGCACCACCAAACCAGCCTTACAACAACAGCCAAAGGAACTCCTCTAGGCAGTAAACACAAGGCAAGGAAAAGACCTACAAAAACACAGCCAAAACAATTAAGAAAATTGTGATAGGAACATACATGTCAATAATTACCTTGAATGTAAATGTATTAAATGCTCCAACAAAAGACACAGACTGGCTGAATGGATACAAAAACAAGACCCTTATATACGCTTTCTACAAGAAACCCACTACAGACCTAGGGATGCATACAGCTTGGAAGTAAGGGGATGGAAAAGATATTCTATGCAAATGGAAGTCAAAAGAAAGCTAGAGTAGCAATACTCCTATCAGACAAATTAGACTTTAAAGTAAAAACTATTACAAGAGACAAGGAAGGACACTACATATTGATCAAGGGATCAATCCAAGAAGAAGATATAAGATTTGTAAATATCTATGCACCCAACATAGGAGCACCACACTACATAAGGCAAATGTTAACAGCCTTAAAAGAGGAAATCAACAGTAACACAATAATAGTAGGAGACTTGAACACCCCACTTACATCAATGGACAGATCATCCAAACAGAAAATAAATAAGGAAACACAAGCTCTAAATGAGACATTAGACCATCTTGACTTAATTGATATTTATAGGACAGTCTATCCAAAAACTAATGAATACACTTTCTTCTCAAATGCACACAGAACATTCTCAGAGAGACTACATCTTGGGGCATAAATCAAGCCTCAGTAAATTCAAGAAAATTGAAATTATATCAAGCATCTTCTCTGACCACAACACCATGAGACTAGATATCAATTACAAGAACAAAAAAACTGTAAAAACTACAAACACATGGAGGCTAAACAATACACTACTAAACAACAAAGATATCACTGAAGAAATCAAAGAGGAAATCAAAAAAATACCCAGAAACAAATGACAATGAAAACACGATGATCCAAAACCTATGGGATGCAGCAAAAGTAATTCTAAGAGGGAAGTTTATAGCAATACAGTCCTACATTAAGAAACAAGAAAAATTTCGAATAAACAACCTAACCTTACACCTAAAGTAGAGAAAGAAGAATCAAAAAAAAAAAAAAAAAAAAAACCCAAAGTGAGCAGAAGGAAAGAAATCGTAAAGATCAGATCAGAAATAATTGAAAAAGAAATGAAGGAAACAATAGCAAAGATCAATGAAACTAAAAGATGGTTCTTTGAGAAGATAAACAAAATTGATAAAACATTAGCCAGACTTATCAGGAAAAAAAGGGAGAAAACACAAATCAGCAGAATTAGAAATGAAAAAGAAGTAACAACTGACACTGCAGAAATACAACAGATCATTAAAGATGACTACAAGCAACTATATGCCAATCAATTGGATAACCTGGAAGAAATGGATAAATTCTTAGGAAAGTACAGTCTTCCAAGACTGAACCAGGAAGAAATAGAAAATGTGAACAGACCAATCACAAGCACTGAAATTGAGATGGTGATTAAAAATTTCCCAACAACCAAAAGCCCAGGGCCAGATGGCTTCACGGGGGAATTCTATCAAACATTTAGAGAAGAGCTAACACCTATCCTTCTCAAACTCTTCCAAAATATAGCAGAAAGAGGAACACTTCCGATCTCTTTCTACAAGGCCACCTGATACCAAAACCACCTGATACCAAAACCAGGTAAAGATGTCACCAAAAAAGAAAATTACAGGCCAATGTCACTGATGAATATAGATGCAAAAATCCTGAAGAAAATCCTAGCAAACAGAATCCAACAGCCCATTAAAAAGTTCATACACCATGATCAAGTGGGGTTTATCCCTGGGATGCAAGGATTCTTCAACATATGCAAATCCATTAATGTGATACATCATATTAACAGATTGAAGGATAAAAAGCATATGATCATCTCAATAGATGCAGAAAAAGCCTTTGACAAAATTCAACATCCATTTAAAATAAAAACTCTCCAGAATCGTGGCATAGAAGGAAGTTACTTCAACATGATAAAAGCCATATATGACAAACCAACAGCTAACATGATTCTAAATGGTGAAAAATTGAAAGCATTCCCTCCAAGGACAGGAAGAAGACAAGGGTTCCACTCTCACCACTATTACTTAACATAGTTTTGGAAGATTTAGCCACAGCAATCAGAGAAGATAATGAAATAAAAGGAATCCAAATTGGAAAAGAAGTAAAATTGTCACTCTTTGCAGATGACATGATATTATACATAGAAAACTGTAAAGATGCTATAAGAAACCTGCTAGCACTAATTACTGAATTTAAAGTAGCAGGACAGGAAATTAATACACAGAAATCGCTTGCATTCCTATACAACGTTGTTTCATTGTTTCCTAACAATGAAAGAGCAGAAAGAGAAATTAAGGAAACTCTCCCAATTACCACTGCAACAAAAAGAATAAACCTGCCTACGGAGGCAAAAAACCTGTATGCAGAAAAGTATATGACACTGATGAAAGAAATCAAAGATGGGGAGAAAAAGATGGTTGCGAAGTAGAGGGACGTGGAATACATCCCTCTCCACAGATGCATTGGGAATGCACCGAAGGACGCAATAATTCCCACAGAGAACCAGCTGAACCCCAGCAGACGGCCTCGGACACCAGAAAGGACCGCAAGGATCCCGACATGACCGGTAGGGAGGCATCTATGACAGCTCAAAGAGGGTGAAGTGGCGGAGCTGTGGCAGATGGGAGGGAGTGACAAACATACGGAGGGTCTGCACCGCAGCTCAGCATTCCCGGACAGAGACGTCGATCCACAGCTGAACAGAGGGTGCAGGAGTGGGAGCGTGGGAACTGGAGAGCTGGTTCAGGGTGAGAAAAATTGTTGCCAGTAAGGTGATGGACTGAGAGGACAGGAGGGAAGAGATCTGCAGTGAGGAGTGCCTGCCCCTGAGAGCTGCATGGCCATGATGGCGGCTGGATGCTGCAGGCTCACAGGCGGGGGGGAGGAGCCACAGGCATAGCCTCTCTCTCTCTTTCAGCGCCTCTGAAACAGGCATTGGAGTGACGCCCTGTGGGCCACCTAAGGTGCTCAGGGATAACAATTACCCTCAGGCACTCGGGCAGGGCTGGATTAAAACCCCTTGGAATGCCGGCAGCAGGGAGGCTGCCGAGAAAAAAATAAAAACAAAAACCTGAGAGAGGCCCAACTTTAAGACTTTCTGTTGACACCTGAGCCACCTACGTCCCTCTGCAACAGGCATCTCCAAGCCTGACTGAAACAACAGTGTGCCACTGCTCACTCACTCCCAGGGGAAGGAGCCACTATTGTACCCTCTCCCTCCCCACACACCGACGCTTACAGACGAACAATAAAGGAAGCCCTGCTTGTCACAGAATAATGCAAAAAAACCCAAGGCAAGTAGAAGGACACTTACAGCTGAGACACTAAGGAAACAGAAATATTAGTATCAATCCTATTGAACTGGTCCATTCTGAGATCAGTTCTGGATTTTTTTTTCCCTTTATTAATTATGATCTTAGTCCTATGGGATCTACAAGTTTTATAACATAATTTTAATGATATTTTTTATTCTATTTTCATTTTTTTGCCTTTTTATATACTTCTATATCTAGCTAAGTTTTTGGTAGTATGGACAATATATCTCTCATACTTTCCTTTCATCCTTATCTTGTATACATTTCTATTCCTTTCTTTTTATTTGCATAAATCCAATCACACTATGCTTTTCTGTTCCACTTTCTTCCAGCCATTTTAAGTTTATTTTATCTTAACATACTTATAAGCAACACTATTGATCTGCTCAGACTCCTTGCTCTATTCTCCAAATGATGCACCACCTTGGTATTTAATATTAGGTCTTTGTCTTTATCTTAGTTCTTAGTACAATTGTCTAAATTCATTCTGAGAATCTCCATCCTGTCTGGTGGTAATCTAGCTCTTCTTTATATTTGATCCTAGCTTACAAAATCTCCCTGGATTAATGTTTGTATGTGTAAGGTGTTATTTGTTTGTTTGTTTGCTTTTGCTTTTGTCTCTGATTTGCTCTGTTGCAGTTGTCAATTTCTGTTGGGTTTCTCTTTGAATATCTGATAGCACACTGGGGTTCTGTCAGGTCTTTGCAGAGCCTTATGTCCTAATGGATTCAGTAATTGTGTGTCTTATACATGTATGTGTTTCCTAGACTTAGTATTTGTTTAATCCAATACTTGGACATTTGTCTGAGGCTTGGACAGTCTTCTATAAACACCTCTATTGCCAGGACAAGCAACCCCAAAAGTTTGGACAAAAATGAAAAAAACAAAGAAACACCATGCAGGCAAAGGAGCAGGAAAAAAACCCACAAGACCAAATAAATGAGGAGGAAATAGGAAAAATGCCTGAAAAAGAATTCAGAGTAATGATAGTAAAAATGATACAAAATCTCAATAACAAAATAGAGAAAGTACAAGAAACAGTTCATAAGAACTCAGAAAACCAAACAGCAATGGATAACAAAATAACTGAAATTAAGAATATTCTAGATGCTATAACCAGCAGAATGACTGAGGCAGAAGAACAAATAAGTGAGTTCGAAGACAGAATGGGGGAAATAAATGCCACAGAACAAGAAAAAGAAAAAAGAATAAAAAGAATAAAATACAGTCTCAGAGACCTCAGTGATAACATTAAGCACACCAACATTCAAATTATAGGCATCCCAGAAGAAGAAGAAAAAAAGAAAGGGTCTGAGAAAATATTTGAAGAGGTTATAGTGGAAACTTTCCCAACATGGGAAAGGAAATAATTAACCAAGACCAAGAAGCACAGAGAGTCCCATACAGAATAAACCCAAGGAGAAATACACCGAGGCACATATTAATCAAACGAATGACAATTAAACACAAAGAAAAAATTTTAAAAGCAGCAAGAGAAAAGCAACAAATACCATATAAGGGAAAACCCATAAGGATAACAGCTGACCTTTCTACAGAAACTCTGCAGGCCAGAAGGGAATGGCAGGATATACTGAAAGTCCTGAAAGAGAGAAACCTACAGCCAAGAATACTCTACCCAGCAAGAATCTCATTCAGATTCGATGGAGAAATCCACAGCTTTCCAGGCAAGCAAAAGTTAAGAGAATTCAGCACCACCAAACCAGCCTTACAACAAGTGCTAAAGGAACTTCTCTAAGTAGGAAACACAAGAAAAGGAAAACACCTACAAATACAAACCCAAAACAATTAAGAAAATGGTAATTGGAACACATATGTCAATAATCACCTTAAATGTAAATGGATTAAATGCTCCAACCACAAGACACGGACTGGCTGAATGAATACGAAAACAAAACCCTTCTATATGCTGCCTACAGGAAACCCACTTCAGACCAAGGGATACATATAGACTGAAAGTAAAGGGATGGAACAAGATATTCCATGCAAATGGAAGTCAAAAGAAAGCTGGAGTAGCAATACTCATATCAGACAAATTAGACTTTCAAGTAAAGACTATGAAAAGAGACAAGGAAGGACACTACCTAATGATCAAGGGATCCATTCAAGAAGAACATATCACAATGGTAAATATCTATGCCCCCAATATAGGAGCACCTCAATACATAAGGCAAATGCTAACAGCTAAAAAAGGGGACATCGACAGTAACACAATAACTGTGGGAGACTTGAACACCCCACTTACATCAATGGACAGATCATCCAAACATAAAGTGAATAAAGACACACAAGCTTTAAATGACACATTAGACCATCTTGACTTAATTGATATTTATAGGACATTCCATCCAAAATTGACAGAATACACCTTCTTCTCAAGTGCACATGGAACGTTTTCCAGGAGAGATCACATCTTAGGTCACAAATCAAACCTCGGGAAATTCAAGAAAATTGAAATCATATCAAGCATCTTCTCAGACCACAAAGCCATGAGACTAGATATCAATTACAGGAAAAAAACTGCAAAAAATACAAACACATCGAGGCTAAACAATTCAGTATTAAACAACCAAGAAATCACTAAAGAAATCAAAGAGGAAATCAAAAAATATCTAGAAACAAATGACAATGAAAACACAACAACCCAAAACCTATGGGAAGCAGCAAAAGTAGTTCTAAGAGGGAAGATTATAGCAATATAGTCCTACCTTAAGAAACAAGAAAATTATCAAATAAACAACCTAACCTTACACCGAAAACAATTAGAAAAAGAAGAACAAAGAAACCCCAAAGTGAGCAGAAGGAAAGAAATCATAATGATCGAGCAGAAATAAATGAAAAAGAAAGGAAGGAAGCAATAGCAAAAATTAATAAAACTAAAAGCTGGTTCTTTGAGAAGAGTAACAAAATTGATAAACCATTAGCCAGACTCATCAAGAAAAAAAGGGAAAAGATGCAAATCAACAGAATTGGAAATGAAAAAGGAGAAGTTACAACGGACACCTCAGAAATCCAAAGATCATGAGAGACTACTACAAGCAAGTATATGCAAATAAATTGGATAACCTGGAAGAAATGGATAAATTCTTAGAAAAATACAATCTTCCAAGACAGAACCAGGAAGAAATAGAAAGTATGAACAGACCAATAACAAGGACAGAAATTGAGGCAGTGATTAACAACCTCCCAACACACAAAAGCCCAGGACCAGATGGATTCATGGGCGAATTCTATCAAACAATTAGACAAGAGCTAACACCTATTCTTCTCAAATTCTTCCAAAATATTGCAGAAGGCGGAACACTCCCAAACTCATTCTATGAGACCACCATCACCCTGATACCAAAACCAGGCAAAGATGTCACAAGAAAAGAAAATTACAGACCAATATCACTGAAGAATATAGATGCAAAAATCCTCAACAAAATAATAGCTAACAGAATCCAACAGCACATTAAAAAATTCATACACCATGATCAAGTGGGGTTTTTCCCAAGGATGCAAGGATTCTTCAATATATGCAAATCAATCAATGTGATACATCATATCAACAAATTGAAGGATAAAAACCATATGATCATCTCAATAGATGCAGAAAAAGCTTTTGACAAAGTTCAACATCCATTTATGATAAAAGCTCTCCAGAAAATGGGCATAGAAGGAAATTACCTCAACATAATAAAAGCCATATATGAGAAACCAAAAGCCAACATCGTTCTCAGTGGGAAAAATCTGAAAGAATTCCCTCTAAGAATAGGAACAAGACAAGGGTGTCCATTCTCACCACTATTATTCAACATAGTTTTGGAAGTTGTAGCCACAGCAATCAGAGAAGAAAAAGAAATAAAAGGAATCCAAATTGGAAAAGAAGTAAAATTGTCACTCTTTGCAGATGACATGATATTATATATAGAAAACCCTAAAGACTCTACCAGAAAACTGCTAGCACTCATTGATGAGTTTAGTAAAGTAGCAGGATACAAAATTAATGCACAGAATTCTCTTGCATTCCTGTACACTAACAACAGGAGAGCAGAAAGAGAAATTAAGGAAACTCTCCCATTCACCACTGCAACAAAAGGAATAAAATACCTAGGAATAAACCTGCCTAAGGAGGCAAAATACCTGTATGCAGAAAACTTTAAGACATTGATGAAAGAAATCAAAGATGACACAAACAGATTGAGGGACATACCATGTTCCTGGATTGGAAGAATCAACATAGTGAAAATGACTTTACTACCCAAAGCAATTTACAGATTCAATGCAATCCCGATCAAATTACCAATGGCATTCTTCACAGAACTAGAATAAGAAATCTTACAATTTGTATGGAAACGCAAAAGACCCCGAATAGCCAAAGCAATCTTGAGAAGGAAAAATGGAGTTGGTGGAATCAGGCTTCCTGACTTCAAACTATACTACAAGGCCATAGTGATCAAGACAATATGGTACTGGCACAAAAATAGAAAGGAAGACCAATGGAATAGATTAGAGAACTCAGAAGTAAGCCCAAACACATATGGGCACCTTATCTTTGACAAAGGAGGCATGAATATACAATGGAAATAAGACAGCCTCTTCAATAAGTGGTGCTGGGAAAATTGGACAGCAACATGGAAAGGAATGAAATTAGAACACTTCCTAACACCATACACAAAAATACACTCCAAATGGATTAAAGGCCTACATGTAAGGCCAGACACTATAAAACTCCTAGAGGAAAACCTAGGGAGAACACCCTATGACATACATCAAAGCAAGATTTTTTTTGACCCACCTCCTAGAATCATGGAAATAAAATCAAGAATAAACAAATGGGACCTACTGAAACTTAAAAGCTTTTGCACAGCGATAGAAACCATAAACAAGACTAGAAAGCAATGCTCATAATGGGAAAACATAGTTGCCTATGAAACAATGGACAAGGGATTAAGCTTCAAAATATACAAGCAGCTCCTGCAGCTTAATACCAAAAAAAGCTAATAACCCAATCCACAAATGGGTGGAAGACCTAAATAGACATTTCTCCAAAGAAGACATACAGATGGCCAACAAAGACATGAAATGATGCTCAACCTCACTAATCATCAAAGAAATGCAAGTCAAAGCCACAATGAGGTATCACCTCACACCGATCAGAATGGCCATCATCACAAAATCTGGAAACAACAGGTGTTGGAGAGGGTGTGGAGAAAAGGGAACTCTCCTGCACTGTGGGTGGGAATGTAAGTTGGTACAGCCACTATGGAAAACAATTTGGAGGTTCCTTCAAAAACTACGAATAGAACTACCATATGATCCAGTAATCCCACTACTGGGCATATACCCAAAGAAAACCATAATCCCAAAAGAAACATGTACCATAATGTTTATTGCAGCACTCTTTACAATAGCCCGGACATGGAAGCAACCTAAATGCCCATCAACAAAGGAATGGATAAAGAAGATTTGGCACATATGTACAATGGAATATTACTCAGCCATAGAAAGGAATGAGATGGAGCTATATGTAATGAGGTGGATAGAACTAGAGTCTGTCATACAGAGTGAAGTAAGCCAGGAAGAGAAAACCAAATACCGTGTGCTAACTCATATATATGGAATCTAAAAAAAAAATTATACTGATGAACCCAATGACAGGGCAAAGAATAAAGATGCAGATGTAGAGAATGGACTTGAGAACACAGGGGTGGGGAGCAAAGGTTAAGCTGGGACAAAGTGAGAGAGTAGCATTGACATATATACACTACCAAATGTAAAACTGATAGCTTGTCGGAAGTTCCTGCATAACATAGGGAGATCAAATTGATGTTGAGTGATGACCTACAGGGCTGGGATAGGGAGAATGGGAGGGAGTCATGGGAGGGAGGGGATATGGGGATATATATATATAAATACAGCTGATTCACTTTTGTGTACCTCAAAATTTGGCTCAGCAGTGTAAACCAATTATATTCCAATAAAGAGCTTTAAAAAAAATTTGAGGGCACAGAGGTAGGAATCACTAAATATGACCAGGATACGGTGTGAGATCAGAGAAATCTTCACAAAGCTGATGATGTTTGAGGCCAGATTTTTAAAAAAATTTTATATGTTTATTTAAAATTTTTTTTGGCTATGTTAGATCTTCCTTGATGTGTACCAGCTTTCTCTATTTGCAGCAAGTGGGGGCTACTCTTTGTTGCGGTGGGTGGGCTTCTCATTGTGGTGGCTTCTCTTGTTGCAGATCACAGCCTCTAGGCATGTAGAACCTGTAGTTGTGGCATTCAGGCTCAGTAGTTGTGGCTTACGGGCTCTAGAGTACAGGCTCAGTAGTTGTGGTACATGGGCTTAGTTTGCTCTGTGGCATGTGGGATCTTCCTGGAACAGGGCTTGAACCCATGTCCCCTGCATTGGCAGGTGGATTCTTAACCACTGCACCACCAAGGAAGTCCTGAGGCCAGATTTGATAATGATGATAATAGGCACTATTTATTCCCTTAATATTCATTCAATGAATATTGACCAATTTATCTAAAGATCAATTATTGAAAATTAATTATGTTTCTGGCATCCACATTGAGAGATACAGTGATAAATCACACAGACCTGGAGCTTATAGCCTAGTATGATTACATGATTATAAGCTATTAAGTAATTTATTAAAAATGAGGGGCAACATAATATAGTGATTTATAAGCATGCATTCTGGGACCAGACTTTCTGGCTTCAAATCACCAGCTCTACTACTTACCAGGTATGTGACCTTGTGTAAGTAACTTCTCTGTACTTCAGTTTCCTCATCTGACAAATGGCAATAAAAATAGCACCCACTTTATAGGATTGTTATGAAAATTGCATTGGACAATAACCTAAAGTGCTTAGAATAGTTTCTGGCACGTAGCAATTGATACATATGTATTTATGCATCAAGTGCAGAAAAGGAGAAACACTGGGAGCCTTGGAAGCACATAGCATATAACAAGGAGAAGGGGCAATCTAGTTTGGGGATTCAGGAATGGTTTCCTGGGGATGTGACAATTAAGCTAAGACCTGCATCAGGAAAAACTTCTCAGAAGGAGGGACATTAAAGTTGGCACATCTGAAAGAACAGTAGAAGTTTGTAATGCCAGGTCCTTGAGAGCTAGTTTAAAGAGACTGGTCTTTGTCATAAAGAAAATGGGAGGTAATTAACATGTTTTAAGTGGGTGAGTGACATAAATTTTGCATATTGGTAAAATCACTTTTTAATTAATTTTTATTGGAGTCTGGTTGCTTTACAACGTTGTGTTAGTTTCTGCTCTACAGCAAAGTGAATCAGTTATACATATACATATACATATATCCACTCCTTCTAAGATTTTCTTCCCATTTAGGTTATCACAGAGCATTGAGTAGAGTTCCCTGTGCTATTGATGTTTGAAATAAAAATAGATTAGAGTAGGAGAAAACTAGAAATAAAGATGCCAGTTAAGAGGCAGTGGCAATCTACAGATGAAAGATGATGGTGATTGGGACTAAGGACATGTCTATTGGAATGAAGAGACCTGCGTAGATCTGAGAAATATTTAAGAGTTCGAAATGGCATAAAGAAGCATAAGAACTAAGTAATTGTGTGTGTGTGTGTGTGTGTGTGTGTGTGTGTGTGTGTGTGTGTCTCAGTGATAGAGGGAGTGATGAGAGAGATGGAGGAATTAAGGATGATATCCAAGTCTTTTGCTTTGAGTAACTAGGTAAATGATGAGGCCGTCCACTGAGGAAAAAGAACTGTTTTGGAGAAGCAAAAAGGAAAAAGATGAGGAGTTGTGTTACTGAATTAATATGTGCTAGATTTCACGTTATACACTTTATATGCATTATCAATATTCAGCAGCCCTGTGAGATGAGCATTATCATTTTACACTAATTACTCTTTTTCAGATTATGAAATCAAAACTTAGAAAAGTTAAATAACTTCCTCAAGATGACATAGCTAAATAAATGGTAAAATTGGGATGTGAAACAGGATCTGCTGACCCCTTAAGCCCATATTCATTCCATATTTCTGCATAGTCTCAGAGAATGACTTGGATCACCCTTTTCAACTCCAATCAGCATCAAACACCTGACATCTTCCTTGCTTTATTTCTCAACATCTGCCTCAATGACTAAAAGAAAGTCCTTAAATGTAAGTAAAATGTCCAAGATTATTAAGTAAGCTCTGATTTTGCAACCTAGAAAGGGTGGGAAACTTGAGAAACCAAAGTAATGACTTCTCTAAGGAGAGAATTCAATACAAATAGCTTTCCTTCCACCTAACATTGCCCCATCACTGCTAGCAAAGTCAGTTTTCCTGCTGGCACTCTTGCTCCTCTCTTTTGTCCTTCCATGTAACTGGTAACATAATAATTTTCCTTATGAATAATGATACTTTCCTAATTCTGAACTGGCACAAACAGTCTGGCAAAGGGATTTTGTGCTGTATCCAGTTGTAAAAGGAAGTCTGGTGGATATATTTTGGTTGCCAAAATTTTGGAATTTCTGGGACATTTTGACCATTTTGGTTGTGTCTGGGGACACAAAATCTGAAATCAGGGCTGTTCTAAAAAAAATCCAGGTCATTTCCTTCCTCTTCCCATGTCCATGACTGCAAATCAAACCGGTATATCTTCTCAATTTTCATTTAGGCCATTGATAAAACAGTGAATGGGACAAGGACAAGGCTTTTTAGTCAGGTTTATGAACTCTATCTATTCCCCTGTAGTCTCTATCTAAAAAAGATTAGAATGAGAGAGTTTACTGAAGTCTCACACTCTCCTCTTTTGTGTAGATACCTTGTTAACAACACAAACAAAAACAGTTGATTTGTCATCACTTGTTTTTAGTGAATGCATGTTGGCTTCAAGTATACACTTTTTATAAGTCTTCAAGGATCATTCCTAAACAAGTCATTGTTTGAATCTCACCTGAATTCAAGAAGTTCGTTTGTGGTTTATCCAAAGCAAGCTCTTCCCCTTTCTGATAATGCCTACTCTGTTAAATTATCTTCAGCTTTCAAGCTTCACTGCAATTCTCCAGGGCTGTTTAATACCCAGTGGTTTAACCTTTCTCACAATTTCTTGGTATGTGATTTTTCTGATTTAGGAGCTTTGAACTCATTTAAAGTAATTACATCCTCTTTTACAGTCTCCTCATATCATTTGTATTTCGAGTACTTCTAACCAATGTTCATTTCACTGTGTTTAGGCCCGAGGACAATTCTCCTTGTCACTTTATTTAACACTGGTAGTAGGAATTAATTTCTCAGATTAACTAGTTGTCTCCCAGAAGAGAGCAGTGCCCTGAGCTGTGAGGTAGTGTAACAAGTCTGTAAAAGCTCTGAGAATTGTCTGTAATGGTCTATCAGCAGGGCAGCTGCTGCTTCATGCAGCAAAATTTTCTGAATTAGCAAAAGCCATTCTCACACTTTCCTAGACCTCTCATACCCCTAACAGTTCCAGCTCTACAAGTGAATGGTTTGGAGAGGGAACTATACCTTTCTGCAAATTAGCAAAATCCGTCCTTCCTTGGGGAGATGCAGCTTGAAATCAGGGCACATAGGACAAGAGGAATAGGGGCTGGATTTTAGCCCTCACTCGTGCTCTCCACCAGGCCCCCTTGTGTAGTGAATAACCTGCAAACTGTGCATGCTAGGTCCTGTCTTTTTGGATAGGAAGAAACCCCAATAGACAGGACAAGGCCACTGGTAAAACTTCCCTACATCAATATTGCTAAAGGTTGATTTGGGGCATGGAATTCAGTTTCCATCTTAATTTCTTCACATTATATCTGTGCTTCCAGAGAAGTTTCTCTATGAAGGATTTGTCTGATAGGGATTTACGGAAATATTAATTCCATGTGAAATGGATCAACTAATTTTGATTTTGAAACAATCATTCAGGAAAGGCCCTTCAGACATTAAAAATGGGACCAGACTCTCCTGGCTGATCAAGATACCTCCTATAATTTCTCTGGCAAATTACTGGAATGGAATAAATGGTCCCTTCTAGTGGGCTCAGTGGTTCAAACCATATGCTCTTGAGTCAAACTACCTAGATTCATAACTTGTCTCTGCTACTTCCTGTGTAAACTTGAGCAAGTCATTTGATCTCTGTGTCTCAGTCTCCTCATGAGTCAAATGAGAATCATAATAGCACCTACTTCATAGATTTGTTGTGATAATGAAATGAGATGGCACATGCAAAATGTTGAGTATAATGCCTGGCATAGGGTAAGCATGTAATAACTATTAGTTATTAATAATAAGCATCAGGTTTCATAGAAGAACACACTGTCAGACCTGGAAAAGAAAAAGAATTTAGTCCACTCTCCTATATGCAGATTGAAAGGAATTCCAGAGAATATGAGTGTTCAAACCAGAAAACTCCCAACTGTATAGGAAACTCAGCCTTATTGATGAAAAGAAACTTGTCTTAGGTAACTCTTAACCCAGTGTATCTGTCAATACAGAGTTCTTAATTGGGATTGCAGATTTGGAGGGCAGATGAAGACGATTATTTAAAAACTATAACACAATGGGCCTGTTCTTTCTCTCTGTTCTGCTAATGGACCTCCCTTCATTCCTTGAAGGAAGACATGACCACTAACTTAGTGGTTTCACTGACCCAGAGGTGAATAGCAAAGAGAGCATGGAGTTTGATGTCCAGAGTCTTGAATTCTAGTACTGATGTTGCCACTGAACTAGTTGTGTGGCATTGCGACAAGTTGCTTGCCCATTTGGAGCCTCAGTTTCCTCACATGCAAAATGTAGATAAGAATAGTTGTCCTGCTTTCTTGATAGAGTTCTTGGAAAACTGAATGCAATAATGTATGCATAGGCCAAGTGCTGTCCAAATGCTGGTTGATATTTATATTGATTGTATCATGTTAAGGCTGGTCATTTATGACACTTCCCAGGATGTATTATTTAAAGTGCCTTCATAGGGTGGAGGGGGGACGTGGTTGGCTTGCTTTTCCAATTACATAAACACCCTTCTCCTCCTTAACTTGGGGGAACTGTGTGTGATTTCCCACTGGCTGTATCAATTGCTGGAGATGTATGTTCCCATTTTTGTGAAGGATCTCTAAAACCTTACCTTGTAAGGTCTTCATCAAAATTTTGGACTCAGGAGCCCAGGGATTCAAACATTTTGTCACAAATATGTATAAAACAATTTTCCACATATAATCACTGTTAACAGTTTGGAATATTTTCTTGACTTGTTTTATTCCTAATACGCTTTAATAAGTATATGTCTATATGTTTGCATGGATAGCATTTTATTTTTACAAGAATGGGATTATACCGTTATAATATATTGTCCTTTCCTTTATCCACTTAATACCTCTTGAATACATTTCCATTTGAGTACAAAATATTGGCTTTATTCCTTTTAACAAAGGCATAGTATTCCATTTAATCACTTCCTTATTGATCTATATTTACACTGTTTCCAACATAATGTCAAACAATTCTGCATTTGGAGATTACTCTGTGTCCCTCCCCCTGTGTGTATATCTTTCTGCAATTATCCAGATATTACTGTAGGATAAATTTCTATACAATTTTTGGATCAAAGGGTGTGGACATTTCAAATTTTCATAGAGACTAGCATATTGTCCAGTTTTCACCCCAACTGTCAGTCAATGTATGAACTGGATTCCACACATTTTATAATCCATGCATTTGATTGGTGAAAAATCCACTTGCTGTTTTAATTTGAAATTAAAGATATGAACTGACCATCTCTTCATATATTTAATGGCTATTTCTATTTTCTGTTTTGGTCAAGATCTTCTTTCTGTCCTTTGTCCATTTATCTTAAGAGTTTTAATCATATTTGTCATATAGGTTCCAAACATGCTAAAACTAAAACAAGAGCCACTCCATGTGAAAGAAAAGTGACCCAGACAAAGAATCAAGAGGCTTGGAGTCTAAACCCTATTTAGACACCAGCTTGCTGTGCAAACTTGGACAAGTCAATTAACTTCTCTCTGCCTTATTTTCCTCAACTTACAAATGAAGTAATAATGACTTTTGTTTTCTTTGTATAATAGCATTTCTATAAAAATCAAATGAGTTTTTAAACAAGAATAAAGCAATATTGCCAAATAAGGCAGCCAGTCTGAAAAGTGACAGAATAAAAAGTGTAATTCAGACTAAAAAAGCCATAATATTTATTTTAAAATATTTTCTTAAAATTCTATGAGTTAAAAGCAATTAATCTCTCCAGAAACATTTGCACAAGTGTAAACATATATGTATATATACATATATATAAATGTTTAATGTAGCATTCATTTTATTTGTGAAAAAATTGGAATTCCCATAAATATTTATTAATTAGAGGTTACTTATATATTTCTCCTCAATGAAATATTCTGCAGTCACTGAAGTGGAATAAGTTTGATCTATATGTGCTGACAAGGAAAGATGTATTATTAAGTGCAAAAAGAAAATTGTAAAACATTAAGTATGTATGTTCATACATATGTAAAATAAACAATAATGTGTATAGGCATATATATTAAATTTAAAATATATAATAAACAGATTATATATAATTATCTATAGTAATTGTTCAAATAACTATATTATACATATAATATATTATATATTTAATCTAGAGCAGGGCTCATTGAATGACAGCCCATGGGCCAAATTCAGCAACATGACCTGCTTTTGTAAGTAAAGTTTTGTAGGAATGCAGCCATGACTATTTGTTTATGAATTATCTCTGATAGCTTTCATGTTGTGGTCCACAAAGCCTAAAATATTTACCATTTGACTCCACATAAAAAATTTCCTGATTCCTGATCTAGAGAAATGTATGCTGTACCATTAACAGTTATGAGCTCAGGGTGGTGAAACTATGAGAAGGGTTGACTTTGTAAGATGTTTCTTCAAGGAAATATGGTGCCTTTCATCTGATTTCTTCAAATGGTTATATCTTACATATTCACAATATTGATGTCAAAAATCAAGAATTTAACATTGGTAGAATGTGTGTATATAGTTCTGTGTCATTTTGTTCCATGTGTAGATTTGTGTGACCATCACTGCAATCAAGATACAGAACTATTGCATTACCACAAAGATCTCCTCTGTGTTGCTCCTTTATATTTACTCAGCCTTTTCCTCACCTCACTGTCTCTAACCCCTGGCAGTGACTAATCTCCTCCCCAACTCCATAAGTTTCTTATTTCAAGAATGTTATATAAGTGGATAATAAATTATGTAACCATTGGAAACTGTCTTCCACTCAACATAATGCCTTTGAGACTCATTTAAGTTATTGCATCAACAGATCATTGTTTTTATTGCTGATTGCTGTTCCTCTGTATGGATGTTCTATAGCTATTTATTTATTCACATATTGAAGGACAATATATACACTTAACTGTTCCAGTCTATTCAGAATTAATACTTTACCACTTTGGGTTTTTAAAAAGTTTTATTGAAATATAGTGGATTTACAATGTTGTGTTAGTTTCAGGTTACATTCTTTTAGATTCTTTTTCCATTATACATTATTATAAGATATTGAGTATAGTTCTCTGTGCTATATAGTAGGTCCTTGTTGATTATCTATTTTATATATAGTAATGTGTATATATTAATCCCAAACTCCTAATTTATCCCTTTCCTCTTTGGTAACAATAAGTTTGTTTTCTATGTCCGTGAATCTATTTCTGTTTTGTAAATGAGTTTACTTGTATCATTTTTTTAAAGATTCCACATATAAGTGATGTCATATGATATTTGTCTTTATCTGTATGACTTACTTCACTTAGTATGATAATCTCTAGGTCCATCCATGTTGCTGCAAGTGGAATGTTTTGATTCCTTTTTATGGCTGAGTAATATTCCACTGTGTATATATACCACATCTTCTTAATCCATTTATCTTCAAATGGACACTTAGGCTGATTCCATGTCTTGGCTATTATAAATAGTGCTGCTATGAACATTGGGGTGAAAATATCTTTTTGAATTATAGTCTTCTCCAGATATATGCCCAGGAGTGGGTTCACTAGATTATGTGGTAGCTCTATTTTTAGTTTTTTAAGGAACCTCCATAATGTTCTCCATAGTGACTGCACCAATTTATATTCCCACCAGCAGTGTAGGGGGATTCTCTTTTCTCCACATCCTCTCCAGCATTTATTACTTATAGCCTTTTGATGATGGTCATTCTGACCAGTGTGAGGTGATACCTCATTGTGGTTTTGGTTTCCATTTCTCTAATAATTAGTGATGTTGAGCATCTTTTCAGGTGCCTGTTGGCCATTTGTATGTCTTCCTTGGAAGGAGTTTTCAATATCCTCAAATCATTCAATGTGATACACCACATTAACAAATTGTTGACTAAAGACCATATGATCATCTCAATAGAGGCAGAAAAAGCTTTTGATAAAATGCAATATCCATTTATAATAAAAACTCTCCAGAAAGTGGGCATAGAGGGAACCTACCTAAACATAATAAATCCATATATGACAAACCCACAGCTAACATCATTCTCAATGGTAAAAAACTGAAAGCATTCCCTCTAAGAACAGGACAAGACAAGGGTGCCCACTCTCACCACTACTATTCAACATAGTTTCGGAAGGCCTAGCCACAGCAATCAGAGAAGAAAAAGAAATAAAATTAATCCAAATTAGAAAAGCAGTGATAAATCTGTCACTGCTTGCAGATGACATGATGCTATACGTAGAAAACCCTAAAGAAGCTTCCAGGAAACTACTAGAACTCATCAATGAATTTGGTAAAGTTGCATGATACAAAATTAATACACAGGAATCTTTTGCATCTCTATACACAAATAATGAAATATCAGAAAGATAAATTAAGTAAACAATTTTATTTACCATAGCATCAAAAAGAAGAAAATACCTAGGAATAAACCTACCTAAGGAGGCAAAAGACCTGTACTCCAAAAACTATAAGACCCTGATTAAAGAAATTGAAGAGGACACAAACTGATGGAAAGATATACCATGTTCTTGGATTGGAAGAATCTATAAAATGACCATACCACCCAAGACAATCTATAGATTCAATGCAATCCATATCAAATCACCAATGGCATTTTTCACAGAGCTAGAACAAAAACAATTTAAAATTTGTATGGAAACTCAAATGGCCCTGATTAGCCTAAGCAACCTTGAGAAAGAAGAGTGGAGCTGGAGGAATCATGCACACTGACTTCAGACTATACCACAAAGCTACAGTCATCAAAAGAGTATGGTACTGGCACAAAAACAGACATATACATCAATAGAACAGGATTGACAGCCCAGAAATAAACCCATACATTTATGGTCAATTAATCTATGACAAAGAGGAAAGAATGTATGATGGAGAAAAGACAGTCTCTTCAACAATTGGTGTTGGAAAAACTATACAGTTACATGTAAAAGAATGAAATTAGAACATTCTCTGTCACAATATACAAAGATAAACTCAAACTGGATTAAAGATCTAAATGTAAAGCCAGATACTATAAAACTCTTAGAGTAAAACATAGGCAGAACACTCTTTGATATAAATCACAGGAATAATTCTTTGGATCCACCTCCTAGAGTAATGGGAAAAAAAAAAAAACAAATTGGACCTAATTAAACCTAAAAGCTTTTGCACAGCAAAAGAAACCATAAAGAAAAAGAAAATACAACTTACAGAATGGGAGAAAGTATTTGCAAATGATATGATTGACCAGGGGTTAATTTACAAAATATACAAACAGTTCATACAGCACATTATCAAAAAAACAAACAACCCAATAAAAAAATCGGTTGAAAATCTAAATAGATATTTTACTACTTTGAGTGCAATATAAGAACCTTACCAACATATAGGTCTCTTTACCCTTCTTTTTTTGTTTTAGTTATCATATATGTTACATCTATATACATTAAATACTCCAACAGGTAGTATTCCTGTGTGTGTGTGTGTGTGTGTGTGTGTGTGTGTGTGTGTGTGTGTTTATCACATTTTCTTTATCTGTTCATTCATTGATAAATATTTTTAATATTTAAGTTGTTTCCATATATTAGCTATTGTGAATAATGATGCAATTATTTCACTTATATGTGGAATATAAAACATAAAAAAGACAACAAAACTCATAGATATAGAGAACAGATTGGTGGTTATCAGAGGAGAAAGGCATCGGGGTGGGTGAAATGGGTGAAGGGGGTTAATTTTATGGTGACAAATGGTAACTTTTGCTGATCACTTCGTAGTGATTACAAAGATTGAATTATTAAGTAATGTTACATACCAATTTTACCTCAATGAAAAAAAGAGAAAAATAATCTACTATTTTTAAAAAGATATCTTTTTGTTGCTCTTTTTTTCATTTCTGATATTCCAAGTTACTACTTGGACTCATTTCCTTTCTGTATAAAGAACTTCCTTTATTGTTTGTTTAGAGCAGGTCTGCTGAATTCTTTTATTTTTCATTCATCTGAAAATGTCTTTATTTCATCTTTATTCCTAAAAGTTATTTTTACTGTATGTATAATTCAGGTTGACAGTTGTTTCAGCTCTTTAGAGATGTCTTCTTGACTCCATGGTTTCTGATGAGAAATTTGCAGTCATTTGAATCTTTTATTTCCTAATATGAAATGCATTGGTTTTCTCTGATTTCAAGATTTTTTTTATGTTTTATTTTTAACAGTTTGATTATGATGTGTCTAGATGTGAATTTGAGTTTATCCATTGAAATTTGGCTGAGTTTCTTGAGTCTGTAAGTTTATGTCTTTCACCAATTTGAGGAAATTTTTTTATTGCTTCAAGCATTTTTTTCTCCACAACTCTCTTTCTTTTTACCTTCTGGGACTCTGATGACATGAATATTAGACCTTTTGGTATTGTTCCAGAATACCAGAACCTCTGCTCACTTTTCTTTTCTCTCTCTTTCCTTCAGAGTGGATCATTTATATTGCCTTGTCTTCAGGTTCACTAACTCTTTGCTCTGTTATCTCCAACCTGACACTGAATGCTTTGGGTGAAAGTTTTATTTTAGTTATTGTATTTTTCACTTCTAGAATTTCCATTTTATTCTTTTTTATGACTTCTGTTTCTCTGCTAAGATGTTCTATCTTTCCATTTATTTTCAGAGTATTCTTCTCTACTTCTCAATTATAAGAGCTAGTTCAAAGTGTTTCTTTTTCTGATTATTGTAACATTTAGTTCATCTCATGATTAGCGTATTTTAATTTTTTTTTATCTTAAGAGTTGTTGAGATTTTCCTGATTCTTTGTATGCTGAATAATTTTTATTGTGGGCTGAACATTTAAAATAAGTCTCATTCTAATTCACTCAAAAATGTTAATAATTTTAGTTTCTTTTAGTAGGCTTCAGTTCTGAAGTTCTAATCCACCTTCTGTGGACTGTGGTTTGAATATAACTTTAATTTTTGAAGCTTTTGGAAAGCTATTCAGATCTATCCCACGTATGCACCACCTAGTCTCATGTATACACTGGTCCAGAGGCTAATCTGGAACCCAGGCAGTAGTCTACAGTGTAGTTCAGTTTTCAATGCTTTCATGTACTTTTTAAGGTCAGATATTCACATATACAGCTTGGATGTAAGTCCACAGATTCATAAAGAACTTTATGGCCTAATTTTCCTAAGATCTCTCTTCTTTATGATCGCCTTGACACACTCCAGATCCCAGAGAGCCCCTCTGGTCCTCTGGCCAAAAAGCTAGTGCTTTTCAGTCTCCCCACTATGCCTCACACTTATTGTGACTGGGTCTGCCTCCAAACTAAATCATGGGAAGATAAAGAGAAAAGGCAATGGAATTTCCTCCCACATTCTTTGGACCACAGTTCTTTTGTTCAAAGAAAAGGAGTCCTCTGCCTGACTACTATAGCTATTACCACCACCATTACTTTGCTTCTTAGAGGTTGGAGCTTGCCTGGAGGCTGCAGTCAGAGAGAAAGAAAAAATAAAAATAACAGGGTGTTTCTTTCAACTCTGTCTCTCTAGCTGTTATCCTTTCTGGTTCTTGGATCAAAAAAGGAAGGTTTTACTTGGGATTCTTTTTGACTATACCACTGCACAGTTCTGGACGTCGTTATGCTTTTGAGTCCAGAATAGGGGATATAGGAGGATACAATACAGGAAATTCACTGGCGGCTTGATTTTACTTCAATTTTTGTTTTCCTTTCACAATTCCCCTGCTATTATTTACTTTGCACTTTGCATTTCTCAGTTCCTCCATGCCTTCTGTACAGGAATTTTAGTTTCATTCAGTGGAAAAGATAGATTGGGGTGTGTTTCTTCACCTTAACCAGAAAAAGAACTATTTCATTTTTTGTTACCTATTTCCTACTATTATAAAAAGTCAAAAGTAACCTAAATATCCAACTTAAATACCATTTAGCATACCAACTCAAAGGAATAATATGCAAGCATTAAAAATTTAATTGGGAAAACTGCAACACTATGGGCATATGTTTCTGATATCACATTAGGCTTTTTATTTCTAAGTGAAACAAATCTTTATATATATATATGTATATATATATATATATATATATATATATATATATATATATACGTACACACACATACACACACACAGATTACAACCCTGTTAAATAGGTATAGACAGAAAAGGTAAAGTTTGCTTAGAGCATCATAGGATTATGGTTTTGTTTATGCTTTTCCTTTTAAAAATATCCTTTTATGTTGTTAGAATTAATGGACTGGAGAACTCGAGGTTTGGGGGGCGGGGGGTGAAGGGGAAGCTGAGATGAAGTGAGAGAGTAGCATAGACATATATATACTACCAACTGTAAAATAGATAGCCAGTGGGAAGTTGCTGTATAACAAAGGGAGTACAACTCGAGGATGGATGATGCCTTACAGGACTGGGACGGCAAGAGTGGAGGAGAGTCGAGGGAGGGAGGGAATATGGGGATATGTGTATAAAAACAGATGATTGAACTTGGTGTACCTCAAAAAATATAATAAATAAAATAAAAAAAGAATTATAAAATTATCATTTCTGTGTAATAAACTATATCATAGTATATCATGACCTATATTTACTTTAAAGTTTTTTTTAGATCTTTAGGAGAATAAGATGTATTCAGGTGTCAGCTCCATATGGAACTTTAAAAACTATATTCATTTACTCATAATTTTCTAAATCTCAAATCTGCTTTTTCTTTTGCACATGGTCTAGCTTCTGCATATGGGCTCAATATAAATGACCAAATTCACTCCATAAATTCTGATGCAAACTGTATTATTTTTTTAAATTTTAAATTATTTACTGGAATATAATTGCTTTACACTGTTGTGCCAGTTTTTGCTTTACAACAAAGTGAATCAGCTGTATTTATACATATATCCCCATATCCCCTCCCTTCTGTGACTCTGTTCCACCAATTATTTTGACAATCTATCTCTTCTCTTTTTTATAGTTCCTTGTCAGTCTGAATGAGGAATTTTGTATGTCCAAGGGCTCTTCAGGTTCAAGACTGCTAAGTAATCTACATAGCTTGGTTTGTGATACTTGAAGATTTCCCTTACTTGGTTGTTGCTGTTTGCTCTGAGTGTCAGCGAGGACAACTGAGTCTCCTAGGTAGAACAGAGAACCAGGATCCAGGGAATCCATTGTGTCTAGACAGATGCTTCTCAGCCTTGGTACTTACCTTAAACAAAGCCATAGTCTCTCAAGGTCACCTCTTCCCAAGACCTTGGCAATTTATTTCCACACTTATAGACTGTTGACTTTGTAAATCTCAACTTGTGGGTTCCAAAATTTTTTTACCAGTTTACGTGTATTTGTTTTCTCCCCTCCCCTAAAAATATCCCACTTGAAGAGTATTACTTTGGCAATTAAGATGACAAAGACAAAAGGTACCAATAGCCACACTGGAGATATACTTTAGTTCCTTTACAAAAAAAAATGTTTCCAAGTTTAATTTTTCTCTTCCAAAGAGAAGTTTTTGTTAGTTTTATTTTCTTTATATTGATTTGTTTTAATAGGTATCAGTTACTTAGTTTTATTTCCCACTTGCCCAAGATGCTAGCCTCATTCTGGTTTCATGAGGTAGAGATATTTTGAAATTAAGCCTATGTCAAACTGCTCTCTTATTCTCTCTTAAACATGGGGGCACCAGCATCTTGTCATAATCTGCCTTATATTATATTTATCATGTTTCTCCTCCATTTTATTGGAAGCTTATTAAGGATAATTGCTGTAACTTATTGGCCTCAGAAACCCCAGGCATATCATACACATTTCCATGGGGAAGACTCATTTGTGGGTTTGAGTTAAAACTTTTAGTTGACTTTAAAAAATTAATAGAGTGTTTTTTTGAGCAGTTTTAGATTCACAGCAAGACTGAGCAGAAGGTACGGAGATTTCCCCTGTACTCCCTGCCTCCACTAGACCTTATTCTAAAACTATTTTAGGTTTATTGAAAAATTGAGAAGATAGTACAGAGTTCCTATATAGCCAGCACCCAGGATCCCCTATTATTAATATCTTACATTAGTATGGTACATTTGTTACAATTAATAAACCAATATTGGAACATTGTTATTAATAAAAGTCCATGGTTTATGCAGATTTTCTTAGACTTTATGTACTGCCCTTCTCTCTTCCAGGATCTTCTTTAAGATATGATGTTACATATGTCGTGTCTCCTTAAATTGGCTGTGACAGATTTTTAGACTTTCTTTGTTTTTGATGAGCTTAATTTTAAAGAGTATCAGTTGGATATTTTACAGAATGTCCCTCAATTTGTATTTGAAAAGCCATGATGTTTTCATGGTCAAAGTGGGATATAGGTTTTGTAAGGAAGAAACAGAGGTGAAGTGCACCTAACAACACATCATATCAATGGTACATACTATCAACTGATGTTAACTGTGATCACCTGGCTGAGCTAGCATTGGTCAAGTATCTCCATGTTACGTTTCTCCCCCTTCCATGTTGTCCTCTTTGGAAGGAAGTTAGAATGTGCAACCCATACTTAAGGAATGGGGAGTTATATTCTACTGTTTTGAAGGAGGAATTTTAACCCACTGAATAAATTAAATACCCATTAGTCTTTATTGATACAAACAAATAATTGAATAATTAAGTAAATGTGATGTAGGGAATATCTCCTCCTTACAGTAAACTTTCAATTATTACATACAGAAAGTAAGAGAGAAATAAAACATCACCATTCAGAAAGTAGGTGTTGCAGAAAAGATCCACTAACAGATGTTAAAATTAGTGGGCAAATGTTCGAAGAGAAACAGGACTTGCATAGTATCAAAGTATTTTCCCTAAGATATTTGACAACTATGCAGTATGTCAGAGGGAAATACAGTAATTTTATAGTGGAAAAACTCTAAAGACACTAAACACATCAACTTAACAACATGGTCAAGGTAAACATCATCAGCAATAAGACATATTGACATCATGAACCTCTTGATATGATACACTGAGAAGAAATGTTGGGAATTATTACTTATATTTTAATAATCTTTGGGATTTTATACATAGATAATGATGTTGTCTGAAAAGACAGTTTTGTTTCTTCCTTCCAAATCTGTAACGTTTTATTTCCTTTTCTCATATTACTGCAAAAGCTAAGACAGACAGTACAATGTGAATAGTAGTGGTGAGACGAGACATCCTTGCTTGGTTCTGATCTTAGGGGGAAAGCATTCACTTTCTTACCGTTAAGTATGATTTTAGCTGTAGGCTTTCTTTAGATATTATCAAGTTGCGGAAGTGTCCAGTTTGCTGAGATTTTTTTTTTTCTAAATGAATATTAGATGTTGTCTAATGCTTTTTCCGAATTAATTTAAAGGATCATAGATTCTTTTTTTTATTTATTATTTTCTGGGGGGTACACCAAGTTCAATCATCTGGTTTTATACACATACCACCGTATTCCCTCCCTCCCTTGACTCCCCTCCCCACCCTCCCAGTCCCAGTCCTCTAAGGCATCTTCCATCCTCGAGTTGAACTCCCTTTGTTATACAAAAACTTCCCACTGGCTATCTATTTTACAGTTGGTAGTATATACATGTCTGTGCTACTCTCTCGCTTCGTCTCAGCTTCCCATTCACCCACCGCCCCCCCCACACCTCAAGTTCTCCAGTCCATTCTCTGCATCTGCATCCTTGTTCTTGTCTTGTCACTGAGTTCATCAGTAACATTTTTAGATTCCGTATATGTGAGTTAGCATACAATATTTGTCTTTCTCCTTCTGACTTAATTCACTCTGTATGACAGACTCTAGGTCTATTCACCTCATTACATATAGCTCCATCTCATCCCTTTTTATAGCTGAGTAATATTCCATTGTATATATATGCCACATCTTCTGTATCCATTCATTTGTTGATGAGCATTTAGGTTGCTTCCATGTCCTGGCTATTGTAAATAGTGCTGCAATAAATATTATGGTACATGTTTCTATTCAGATTATGGTTTTCTCTGGGAATAGGCCCAGTAGTGGGATGACTGGATCATATGGTAGTTCTATTTGTAGTTTTTGAAGGAACCTCCAAATCGTTTTCCATAGTGGCTGTACCAACTTACATTCCCACCAGCAGTGCAGAAGAGGTCCCTTTTCTCCACACCCTCTCCAACATTTGTTGTTTCCAGATTTTGTGATGATGGCCATTCTGATCAGTGTGAGGTGATACCTCATTGTGGCTTTGACTTGCATTTCTCTGATGATGAGTGAGGTTGAGCAGCTTTTCATGTCTTTGTTGACCATCTGTATGTCTTCTTTGGAGAAATGTCTATTTAGGTCTTCCTCCCATTTGTGGATTGGGTTATTTGCTTTTTTGGTATTAAGCTTCATGAGCTGATTGTATATTTTGGAGGTTAATCCTTTGTCCATTGTTTCATAGGCAACTATGTTTTCCCATTCTGAGGGCTGCCTTTTAGTCTTGTTTATGGTTTCTTTCGCTGTGCAAAAGCTTTTAAGTTTCATGAGGTCCCATTTGTTTACTCTTGATTATATTTCCATGATTCTAGGAGGTGGGTCAAAAAGGATCTTGCCTTGATGTATGTCAAAGAGTGTTCTGCCTATGTTTTCCTCTAGGAGTTTTATAGTGTCTGGCCTTACATGTAGGTCTTTAATCCATTTGGAGTTTATTTTTGTGTATGGTGTTCGGAAGTGTTCTCATTTCATTCTTTTCCATGTTGCTGTCCAATTTTCCCAGCACCACTTATTGAAGAGGCTGTCTTTTTTCCATTGTATATTCATGCCTCCTTTGTCAAAGATAAGGTGCCCGTATGTGTTTGGGCTTACTTCTGAGTTCTCTATTCTATTCCAATGGTCTTCCATTCTATTTTGGTGCCGGTACCATACTGTCTTGATCACTATGGCCTTGTAGTATAGTTTGAAGTCAGGAAGCCTGATTCCACCAACTCCATTTTTCCTTCTCAAGATTGTTTTGGCTATTCGGGGTCCTTTGTGTTTCCATACAAATCGTAATATTTCTTGTTCTAGTTCTGTGAAGAATGCCATTGGTAATTTGATCGGGATTGCATTGAATCTGTAAATTGCTTTGGGTAGTAAAGTCATTTTCACTATGTTGATTCTTCCAATCCAGGAACATGATATGTCCCTCCATCTGTTTGTGTCATCTTTGATTTCTTTCATCAATGTCTTAAAATTTTCTGCATACAGATCTTTTGCCTCCTTAGGCAGGTTTATTCCTAGGTATTTTATTCCTTTTGTTGCAGTGGTGAATGGGAGAGTTTCCTTAATGTCTCTTTCTGCTCTTCCATTGTTAGTGTATAGGGATGCAAGAAATTTCTCTGCATTAATTTTGTATCCTGCTACTTTACTAAACTCATCAATGAGTGCTAGCAGTTTTCTGGTAGAGTCTTTAGGGTTTTCTATATATAATATCATGTCATCTGCAAAATGTGACAATTTTACTTCTTCTTTTCCAATTTGGATTCCTTTTATTTCTTTTCCTTCTCTGATTGCTGTGGCTACAACTTCCAAAACTATGCTGAATAATAGTGGTGAGAGTGGACACCCTTGTCTTGCTCCTATTCTTAGAGGGAATTCTTCCAGTTTTTCCCCATTGAGAACGATGTTGGCTTTTGGTTTTTCATATATGGCTTTTATTATGTTGAGGTAATTTCCTTCTATGCCCATTTTCTGCAGAGCTTTTATCATAAATGGATGTTGAACTTTGTCAAAAGCTTTTTCTGCATCTATTGAGATGATCATATGTTTTTTATCCTTCAATTTGTTGATATGATGTATCACATTGATTGATTTGCATATATTGAAGAATCCTTGCATCCTTGGGTTAAACCCCACTTGATCATGGTGTATGATTTTTTTAATGTGCTGTTGCAGTCTGTTAGCTAGTATTTTGTTGAGGATTTTTGCATCTATATTCATCAGTGATATTGGTCTGTAATTTTCTTTTCTTGTGACATCTTTGCCTGGTTTTGGTATCAGGGTGATGGTAGTCTCGTAGAATGAGTTTGGGAGTGTTCCGCCTTCTGCAATATTTTGGAAGAATTTGAGAAGGATAGGTGTTAACTCTTCTCTAAATGTTTCATAGAATTCTCCCGTGAATCCATCTGGTCCTGGCCTTTTGTGTGTTGGGGGATTTTTAATCGCTGTCTCAATTTCCATACATGTGATTGGTCTGTTCATACTTTCTATTTCTTCCTGGTTCATTCTTGGAAGATTGTATTTTTCTAAGAATTTATCCATTTCTTCCAGGTTATCCAATTGATTGGCATATAGTTGCTTGTAGTAGTCTCATGATGTTTTGTATTTCTGAGGTGTCCGTTGTGACTTCTCCTTTCTCATTTCTAATTCTGTTGATTTGCATCCTCTCTCTTTTTTTCTTGATGAGTCTGGCTAATGGTTAATCAATTTTCTTACTCTTCTCAAAGAACCAGCTTTTAGTTTTATTAATTTTTGCTATTGCTTCCTTCCTTTCTTTTTCATTTATTTCTGCTCTGATCTTTATGATTTCTTTCCTTCTGCTCACTTTGGGGTTTCTTTGATCTTCTTTTTCTAATTGTTTTAGGTATAAGGTTAGGTTGTTTCTTCTATATTTTTCCTGTTTCTTAAGGTAGGACTGTATTGCTATAAACTTCCCTCTTAGAACTGCTTTTGCTGCATCCATAGGTTTTGGGTTGTTGTGTTTTCATTGTCATTTGTTTCTAGATATTTTTTGATTTCCTCTTTGATTTCTTTAGTGATTTCTTGGTTGTTTAATAGTGAACTGTTTAGCCTCCATGTGTTTGTATATTTTGCAGTGTTTTCCGGTAATTGATATCTAGTCTCATGGCGTTGTGGTCTGAGAAGATGCTTGATATGATTTCAATTTTCTTGAATTTGCCAAGGTTTGATTTGTGACCTAAGGTGTGATCTCTCCTGGAAAATGTTCTGTGTGCCTGTGAGAAGAAAGTGTATTCTGTCTTTTTTGGTTGGAATATCCTATAAATATCAATTAAGTCAAGATGGTCTAATGTGTCATTTAAAGCTTGTGTGTCTTTATTTATTTTCTGTTTGGATGATCTGTCCATTGATGGAAGTGGGGTGTTCAAGTCTCCCACTATTATTGTGTTACTGTCAATGTCCCCTTTTATAGCTGTTAGCATTTGCCTTCTGTATTGAGGTGCTCCTATGTTGGGGCCATAGATATTTACCATTGTGATATGTTCTTCTTGAATGGATCCCTTGATCATTATGTAGTGTCCTTCCTTGTCTCTTTTAATAGTCTTTACTTGAAAGTCTAATGTGTCTGATATGAGTATTGCTACTCTGGCTTTCTTTTGACTTCCATTTGCATGAAATATTTTTTCCATCCCTTTACTTTCAGTCTATATGTATCCCTTGGTCTGAAGTGGGTTTCGTGTAGGTAGCATATAGAAGGGTCTTGTTTTCATATTCATTCAGCCAGTCTGTGTCTTGTGGTTGGAGCATTTAATCCATTTACATTTAAGGTGATTATTGACATATGTGTTCCAATTACCATTTTCTTTATTGTTTTGGGTTTGTGTTTGTAGGTGTTTTCCTTTTCTTGTGTTTCCTACTTAGAGAAGTTCCTTTAGAAATTGTTGTAAGGCTGGCTTGGTGGTGCTGAATTCTCTTAACTTTTGCTTGTCTGGAAAGCTTTTCATTTCTCCCTCAAATCTGAATGACATCCTTGCTGCAGAGAGTATTCTTGGCTATAGGTTTCTCTCTTTCAGCAGTTTCAGTATATCCTGCCATTCCCTTATGGCCTGCAGAGTTTCTGTAGAAAAGTCAGCTGTTATCCTTATGGGTTTTCCCTTATATGGTATTTGTTGCTTTTCTCTTGCTGCTTTTAATATTTTTTGTTTGTGTTTAATTGTTGTTAGTTTGATTAATATGTGCCTTGATGTGTTTCTCCTTGGGTTATTCTGTATGGGACTCTCTGTGCTTCTTGGTCTTGGTTAATTATTTCCTTTCCCATGTTGGGGATGTTTTCCACTATAACCTCTTCAAATATTTTCTGAGGCCCTTTCTTTTTTTCTTCTTCTTCTTCTGGGATGCCTATAATTCGAATGTTGGTATGCTTAATGTTATCACTGAGGTCTCTGATACTGTCTTCTATTCTTTTTTTTCTTTTTTCTTTTTCCTGCTCTGTGGCAGTGATTTCCCCCATTCTATCTTCCAACTCACTTATTCATTCTTCTGCCTCAGTCATTCTGCTGGTTATAGCATCTAGAATATTTTTAATTTCAGTTATTTTGTTATCCATTGCTGTTTATTTTTCTGAGTTCTTATGAACTGTTTCTTGTACTTTCTCTATTTTGCTATCGAGATTTTGTATCATTTTTACTATCATTACTCTGAATTCTTTTTCAGGCATTTTTCCTATTTCCCCCTCATTTATTTGTTCTTGTGGGTTTTTTTCCTGCTCCTTTGCCTGCATGGCGTTTCTTTGTTTCCTCATGGTTGTCCAAACTTTTGGGTTTACTTGTCCTGGCGATAGAGGGTTATATAGAAGAGTGTCCAAGCCTCAGACTAAAGTCCAAGTGTTGGGTTAAAGAAATACTAAGTATAGGAAACACATATAAGACACAAAATTACTGAATCCATTAGGACATAAGGCTCTGGAAACACATGATAGAACCCCAGTATGCTATCAGATATTCAAAGAGAAACCCAGCAGAAATTGACAACTGAAACAGAGCAAATCAGAAACAGAAGCAAAAGCAAACAAAGAAACAAATAACACCTTACACATACAAACACTAATCCAGGGAGATTTTGTAAGCTAGGATCAAATATAAAAAAAGAGCTAAAGTACCACCAGACAGAATGGAGATTCTCAGAATGAAATTAGACAATTGTACTAAGAACTAAGATAAAGACAAAAACCTAATATTAAATACCAAGGCGGTGCATCATCTGGAGACTAGAGCAAGGAGTCTGAGCAGATCGATAGTGTTGCTTATAAGTATGTTAAGATAAAATAAACTAAAATTGGATGGAAGAAAGGGGAACGGAAGAGCGTAGAGTGATTGGAAATTGGAAGTAAAAGGAATGGAATAGAAATGTATAAAAGATAAGGATGAAAGGAAAGTATGAGAGATATATTGTCTGTACTACCACAAAGTTAGCTAGAAATAGAAGTATATAAAAAGGCAAAAAAATAAAAATAGAATAAAAAATAGTATTAAAAATTGTTATAAAATTTGTAGATCCCTTAGGACTAAGATCGTAATTAATAAAGGGAAAAAAAAATCCAGAACTGATCACAGAATGGACCAGTTCAATAGGATTGATACTAATATTTCTGTTTCCTTAGAGTCTCATCTGTAAGTGTCCTTCTACTCACCTTGGGTTTTTTTGCACTATTCTGTGGCCAGCAGAGCTTCCTTTATTGTTCGTCTGTAAGTGTAGGTGTGTGGGGAGGGAGAGGGTACAATAGTGGCTGCTTTCCCTGGGAGTGAGTGAGCAGTGGTGCACTGTTGTTTCAGTCGGGCTTGGAGGTACCTGTTGCAAAGGGATGCAGGTGGCTCAGGTGTCAACAGAAAGTGTCAGAGTTGGGCCTCTCTTGGGTTTTTTTTTTTTTTTTCTCTGCAGCCTGCCTGCTGATGTGTCCAAGTGGTTTTAATCCAGCCCCACCCAAGGGCCTGAGGGTACTTGTTATCCCTGAGCACCTTAGGTGGCCCACAGGGCATCTCTCCACTGCCTGTTGCAGAGGCCCTGAAATAGAGAGATAGAGTGTATGCCCGTGGCTCCTCCCCCCAGCCCGTGAGCCTGCAGCATCCAGCCACCATCATGGCCATGCAGCTCTCAGGGGCAGGCACTCCTTGCCGCAGACCTCTTCCCTCCTGTCCTCTCCGTCCATCAGTCACCTTACTGGCAACAATGTTTCTCACCCTGAACCAGCTCTCCAGTTCCCACGCTCCCGCTCCTGGACCCTCTGTTCAGCTGTAAATTGACTTCTCAGTCTGGGAATGCTGAGCTGGGGTGCGGACCCTCCGTGTGTTTCTCACTCCCTCCCGTCTGCCACAGCTCTGCTGCTTCACCCTCTTTGAGCTGTTGTAGATGCTGCCCTACCAGTTATGTTGGGATCCTTGCGGCCTTTCTGGTGTCCGAGGTCGTCTGCTGCTGTTCAGTTGGTTCTCTGTGGGAATTATTACGTCTTTTGGTGCATTCCCAATGCATCTGTGGAGAGGGATGCATTCCCCATCCCTCTACATTGCCACCATCTTTTTCTTCCTCCATAAATTCTTTCTTATTCAGGCTATTGAATACCTTGAATGGTCTTTAATTTTTGAACCAGCCTTGCATGCCTGTGGTAAATCCCACTTAGTTGTGATATATGATTTTTTATACATCATTTAATTCAATTTTGATAATTTTTGAGAATTTTTGTGTCTACATTGTTGACAGATATTGGTCTGTAGCTTTCCTTTCTTGCAATGTATTTATCTGGATTTGGCTTCATAGAATGACTAAGGAACTGTTTTTCCTGTTTTACTTTCTGGCAGATATTGTAGAGAATAGGTATCATTTCTTCCTTAAATATTTGGTAGAATTCACCAATGAGACCTCTGGGCCTTGTGCTTTTTTGTGGGGGAGAAAAAAGAAATGTAATGTTTAATTACTTAAAATTATTTACTTTTAATTATTAATTTTTCATTTAATTTCTTTATTAGATAAAACCCTATTCAGATTACTTCTTTAATATATATAGGACTAATTCAGTTATAGACCTATTGAGAGTTTTGTTTATTTGTGTCTTTTAAGGAACTGGTCCATTTCATCTAAGTTATCAAATTTGTGGGCATAGAATTTTTCATAATATTCCATTATTATCCTTTAAATATCCATGGGCTCAGTAGTGATGTCCCTTTTCCATTTCTCATATTAATACTTTGTGTGTTTTCTCTTTTTCTTTTGGTTAGCCTGGCTAGATGTCAACAGTTTTATTCATCTTTTCTCTATGTTTCTCTATGTTTTCCTGTTTCTCTTTGTTTTCCTGTTTTCAATTCCATTTTTTTCTTCCACTTGCTTGATGCTTAAATTGCTCTTCCATCTCTAGTTTCATAGTTGAAAGCTTATATTATTGATTACTATTATTTTTTCTTTTCTAATATATGAATTTAGTACTATAAATTTCCCACTATTATTTTTGCTGGTATGCCTCATAAGTTGTATTTTCATTTTTATTTAGATCAAATATTAAAAAAATTATTTAGAGACTTCTTCTTTGACCCATAAACTATTTGGAAGTGTGTTCTTTCATCTCCAAATATTTTGGGGGTTTCCAGCTATCTTTCTTGTTATTGCTTTCTAGTTTTATTCCTTTGTGCTTTGAGAATGTACTTTTTTTTTTTTAACTTGTAAAGTTTTGCTTTATGGCTCAGAATGTGATCTATCTTGGTGAATGTTCCATGTGAGCTTGAGAGGAATATGTATTCTGCTGTTGTTGGATGAAACGTTCTACATATGTCAATGAGATCCACCTGATTAATGGGGCTATTGAGCTCAACTATATCCTTACTGATTTTTTGCTTACTTATCAATTACTGAAAAAGAAGTATTGAAGATGTGAATTATAATGGTAGCTTTGTGTATTTCTCCTTGCAGTTTTGTCAGGTTTTTTTTTTCTCTAAAAATATTTTGATGTTCTTTGGGGAGAACAATAAGAAGGATTGTTATATTTCCTTGGAGAATTGATCCCTTTAGCATTATGTAATACTCCTCTCCATCCCTGATAATTTTCCTTGCTCTGAAGTCAGCTTTGTCTGAAATTAATACAGCTACTCCAGCTTTCTTTTAATTAGCATTAGCATGTGTATTATTCTGCATTCCTTGACATTTTTTGTTGTTGTTATGGCCATATACACACAACATAAAATTCAACATTTAACCATTTTAGAACATTTTAATGTCACAATTCAGTGGCATTTAATACACTGACAGTGCTGTACAACCATCACAATTATCAAGTCCCAGAACATTTTCATCACCCTAAAATATAACTACTCATTAAGCAATCACTCCACAATCCCCTCTCCTCCTGGCCCCTGGACACATTTAATCCACTTTCTGTCTCTATGGATTTGCCTATTCTGAATATTTCATATAAATGGAATCATATAATATGAGGCCTTTTGTATCCAGGTTCTTTCAGTTAACATAATGTTATGAAGGTTCATCCATGTTGGAGCATATATCATTACTTCATTCCTTGCTATTTTCAAATAATATTCCATTGCATGAATATACCACATTTTGTTTGTTCATTTATCTATTGACAAACATTTGGGTTGTTTCTACCTTATGTTAATTGTGAATAATGCTGCAATTAACATTTGTGTACAAGTTTTTGCTTGAACACTTGTTTTAATTCTTATGGATATATACCTAAGAGTGGAAATGCTGAGTCATATGCCGAATTTAACACTTTAAAGAATTACCAAACTGTTTTCTATAGCCGTATTTTTTATTCCCACCAGCAATGTGTAATGGTTCCAGTGTCTTCATACCCTTGCCAACACTTGCTATTTTCAATATTTTTAAAAGTATTGCTATCCTGGTGTACATGAAGCGGTATCTCTTTGTGGTTTTGATTTGCATTTCCTTCATGACTAATGATATTGAATATTTTTTAGTGTGTTTATTGGCCACTTGTACCTTTATTTTTTGAAAATGTCAATTCAAGTCCTTTGCTTATTTTAGAATTTAATTGCTTGTCTTTTTTGTTGTTGAATGGTAAGAGTTCTTTATGCTGGATGCTACGCACTTACCAGGTATATAGTTTAAAAATACTTTCTTCCATTCTGTGAATTGTCTTCTGTATTTCTTGCTAGTGTCCTTTGCTGCACAAAAGTTTTTATTTTTGAGGAAGCCCAACTTATCTATTTAGTCCTTTGTTGCTTGTTCATTTGGCATCTTATCTAAGAAACCATTGCCAAATCCAAGGTCACGTGAACATATCCTTATATTTTCTTCTAAGAGTTTTATCATTTCAGCCATTTTGTGTAGAATTTTGGTCCACTTTGAGAGCTTTTAAAATTGTTTTGTATATGATGTAAGGTCAGGATGCAACATCATTCTTTTACATGTGGACATCCATTTTATCCAACAATATTAGATTTTTATGTGTTTAGCTCTTATATTTAGGTATTTGATCTGTTTGATTTAAGTTTTCTATGGTAGAATGTGAGGATCCAGCATCATTCTCTTAAATCTGGATATCCATTTGCCCCAAACCAATTTACTGAAGAGACTATTTCTTCCCCATTTAATGATATTCACAACATTGTCAAAAATTAATTGACCATCAATATATGGGTTTATTTCTGGGCTCTCAGTTCTATCCTATTGATCTATATGTCCATCCTATGCCCATATCACTGTTTTGGTTACTGTGGCTTTATGGTACAGTTTGAAATTGGGAAACATGAGTCTTCCCATTTAGTTCCTCCTTTTCAAAATTGTTTCAACTAATTGGGATCCTTTGAAATTTCACAAAAATGTTAGGATCAGCTTTTTAATTTCTGCAAAATGCATTGTTAGGATATTGATAGGGATAGCATTGAATCTGCAGACTGCTATAGGGGAGTATTGCCACCTTAAAAATATTGTCTCCAATTTATTTATGTAGGCTTTCTTTAAATTATTTCAGCAATGTATTATAGTTTTCAGTCTTGCACGTCGTTTGTTAAATGTATTCCTAAGTGTTTTATTATTTTTGATGCTATTGTAAGAATAATTGTTTTCTTAATTTTCTTTTCAGATTGTTCATTTTCAGTGTATAGAAATATAACTGATTTTTTTTCATGTTTATCTTATATCCTGAAACTTTTGCTGAATCCATTTATTAACACTAATAGGTTTTTGTGTGTGTGTACTCTTTAGGATTTCCTATATATAGGGCCATATAATCTGTGAACAGAGATAGTTTTTACTTCTTCATTCAAAATTTGGATGTCTCTTATTTCTTTTTCTTGCCTAAGTACACTGGCTAGAACTTCCAGTACAATGTTGAATAGCAATGCAAAAGCAGGATTCCTTAAATAGCTCCTGATTTTAGGGGGGAAAGCTTTCAATTTTTCACCACTGAATGTGATGTTAACTATGTGCTTTCACTAAAGTGTCATTTATCAAGGAAGAAGTTTCTTTTACTCTTAGATTTCTGAGTGTGTTTATTATGAAAGGGTGTTGGATTTTGCCAAATACATTTTCTGTGTCAATTGAGATGATTGTGTGGTTTTTTCCCCTTCCCTTCAATGTCAAGTATTACTTTGATTTTCATATTTTGAACCACCCTAACAATCCTGGGATAAATCCCACTTGGTCATGGTTTTTGATCCTTTTAATATTCTGTTGGATTCCTTTTTTTTTTCTTTTTCTTTTTTTAGTATTTTGTTTTGGACTATTGTATCTACAGTCATTCCTCAATATCAACAGGGGATTGATCTTAGGACCCACTGCAGGTACTAAAATCCATGGAGGCTTAAGTCTCATAGTTGGCCCTCTGAATCCATGGTACTGCATTTGTGGATTCAACCACTTGCAAATTGGGTAGTACTGTAGTATTTTTTGAAAAAAAAAAAAAAAAATCCGCACTTAAGTGGACCTGTGCAGTTCAAACTCATATTGTTCAAGGGTCAACTATATGTTCATAAGGGATATTGGTCTGTAGTTTACTTTGTGTTGTTTCCACCTGGTTTTGGTGTTAGGGTAATACTAATAGAATGAGTTACAAAAAATGATGATTCTTTGAAAAGATCATCAAAATTGAAGAGCATTTAGCTAGAATGATTAAGAAATAGAGAGAGAAAACATAATTAACTAAAACTAGAAAATTAGAAAAGTTGGGACCTAACTATGAATCTTACACTTAATCTTGCTAAAGATTTGTCAATTTTGTGGATCTTTTCTAAAGACTAATCTTTGTTTTCAGTGATTTTGCCCTACTGTTTTTCTATTTTCTTTTACTTTTATTTGTTCTTATATTTGTTATTTTCTTTTTTCTTCCAGATTTGCATTTAGTTTGCTCCTTTTCTAGTTACTTTAGGCACAAAGTTAGGTTGTTGATTTGAGACCTTTTGTCTTTTTTAAAATTGAGATAAAATACACATAACATATAAAGTTTACAATCTTAATCATTTTTAAGTGTACTGTTTAGAAGTTTTAAATAAATTTACATTATTATGCAATCTCCAGAATTTTTTCATCTTTCAAAACTTAATTTCTATACCCACTAAACATCAACACCTCATTTCCCTCTTCCCTTAGCTCCTGACAACCACAATTCTACTTTCTATTTTTATGAGTTTGACAACTCTCAGTACCTGATATAAATGGAATCATATAGTACCTGTATTTTTGTGACTTGGTTATTTCAGTTAGGATAATGTTCTCAATATACATGCACATTGTAGCATGTGTTAGAACTTCCTTCCTTTTTAATTTATATTTTAAATGCAATATTCCACTGTATGCATATAGCACATTTTGTTTATCAATTCATCTGCCAATGAATTTGAATTGCTTCCACCTTTTGGAAGCTGTAAATAATGCTTCTATAAATATGGGTGCATGAGTATATTTTTGAGACCCTGCTTTCAACACTTTTAGATATATAACCAGAAGTTGTATTGCATGGGTTTTAAGGTGATTAAATTTTTAATTTTTTATATTTTAATTTTTTTTGGTAATTGTCATCCTGCATTACATAGTAGTTGAACCATTTTACATTCCCACCAACAGTGTCCATGGGTTCCAATTTCTCCACATCCTCATCAACATTTGTTATTTTCTGCTTTTTCAATTTTGTTTTTGATAGCAGTCTTCGTAATGGGTATGAGGTAAGATCTCATAGTGATTTTGATTTACTTTACTCTAATGACTAGTGACATTGAACTCTTTTCATATATTTGTTGGCCTGTTGTATATTTTCTTTGGAGAAATACCTAGTCAAACGCTTTGCCCATTTTTTAATCTGGTTATTTATTTATTTATTTTTTGTTGAGTTGTAGAATTCTTTATTTAAACTGGATATTAAACTCTTGCCAGATATATGATTTGAAAATAATTTCTCACAGTATTAAAACATTTTACTTTGTTGATTGGGTAATTTGATGCACAGGTTTTTTGCAGGGAGGAAGGAATGCATTGTTTTTAAAAAAATAATTAATTAATTAATTAATTTATTGCCTTTACTCTTGGTGTCATATCCAAGAAATCATATTCAAATCTAATGTCATGAATATTTCTCTCATATTTTCTGAGTTATATAGTTTTAGATTATATGTTTAGATCTTTGAGCCATTTTGAGTTAATTTTTGTATATGGAATAAAGTAGAGATCCAGTTTTTTTTTTTCTTTTGCATGTGGAATCCAGTTTTCCCAATGATATTTGTAGAAAAGACTTCTTACCCTTGAATGATTTTCGTACCCTTGTCAAAATTCATTTCACCATGTATGAGAGGGTTTATTTTGGGCTCTCTCTTCTATTTCATTTATGCATATGTATGTCTTTATGCCAGTACTACACTGCTTTTATTACTGTAGATTTGTAACAAGTTTTGAAATCAGGAAATGTGAGATCTCCAAATTTGTTCTTCTTCTTCAAGATTGTTTTGGCTATTTGGGGTCTCTTGAGATTCCACATGAATTTTAGGATGGATTTTTTTATTTATGCAAAAAATGCTATTGGGATTTTGATAGGAATTGGAGTAAATATGTAGTTTTTATTTCCTTCTTATTTCCTTTTCTTGGTTGGTTAACTTTCTTAGTGGTTACCATGGGGATTAGTATTAACATCCTGAATTTATAGCATTCTACTTTGAATTGATAAACAACTTAGTTTAACATAATAAAATTTACCAGCTTCTACACAGCTCTGGCATCAACTATGTGGTTATTGTCAAAAATTACATCTTTATATACTGTGTGCTCATTATCATAGATTTACAGTTATTGTTTTATAAATTTCTGTTTTAAATTACAAAGGAAAAAGGAGCAGTTATAAACAAAATATACTGGCTTTTTATTTAACTATGTAATTACCTTTACTGATTTTTTTTATTTCTTTATATGGTCTCATATTATTGTGTAAGTTTATTTCATTTCATCCTGAAGAACCTCCTGTAGCATTTTGTGTAGGGCAAATCTACTAGCAAAAATCTTCCTCAACTTTTGTTTTATGGGGATGTCTTAATTTCTTCCTTATTTCTGAAGGATAGTTTTTTCCTGATATAGAATTCTTGACTTCTTTTTTTCTTTTCTTTTAGTACTTTGAATATGTCATCCCACTACCTTCTGCTTTCCATGATGTTGAATGAGAAATTGGCTCTTAATCTTATTTATAATCCCTTGTGCTTGCTTCCTGCTTTCAAAGTTTTTCTCTTTGTCTTTGGCTTCTGAAGGATTAAAATTCAACTCAGTGTGAGTCATTTTTGCATTTTTTCTACATACAGTTCTTAGATGTATAGATTCATGCTTTTCACCATATTTGAGAAGTTTACAGCTGTCGTTTCTTTCAAATGTTTTTTTTTTTTTTTCTGTCTTTTTCTCTCTCTCTTTTCCTTCTGGTATTCCCATTATGTGTATGTTGGTATGTTTGATGGTGTCCTAGAGATTCCGTCCACTGTTTATTTTTCTTCATCCTCTTGTCTTTCTAATCCTCAGAGTAGATAATTTCAATAGACAACTTCAGATAAACTGATTCTTTCTTCTGTTTGCACAATATATTTTGAAACCCTCCAGTCAATTTATTACTTTAGCTATGGTACTTTTCAACTCCAGAATATTTAGTCCTTTTAATAATTTCTATATTTGTATTGATATTCTCTATCTGTTCAGAAATTGTTCTTATTTCTGTAGTGCAGTCTCCATAGTTTCTTTTAGGTTTTGGAACATACTTTACATGGTAGTTTTAAAATACTTGTAAGTATAATGTCTAGGCTTCTTAAAGGGAAATTTCTATTAAATTGATTTTTTTTCCTACAAATGGGCCATGCTTTTCCACTTCTTTTTATTCCTTATTTTTTGTTGAAAATTTGAAATTTAGAACTTTAATGTGGAAACTCTGAAAATTATATCATCCTCCCTCCATAGGGTTCATTGTTGCTTGTTTGGGGTTGTAGTTTGTTTGTTTATTGAATTTTCCAAGTTATTTTTGCAAAGCTGCATGATTTGTTCATGGAAATTGAAGTTTCCATTTCATTATTTTACAATCTAGCTGGTGTTCTGGTGAAGATTTTCTTAAATGCCTGAAAACAAAAAGAAGAAAAAATGTTAAATAATACTCCCCTGATCTTTTCAGCATGGCTCTGAGCTGGAACACTCCTTAAACATTCAGCCTTGCCACCTCCAACTCTGCTTTGCCTTTACCTCTTAAATGTGTGGGGTACATAGTAAGTTCTGGAGTCACCTTGTCTTTTCTGAATGTGTGTGTGGCCCTGGGCATGCATGTCAAACTAAAATTTCCTTGGTATATATGAGAAATTTCTGGAACCCTTATTCTTTCATGTATCTTCCTCCTCATCTTCCTCCATCCCAGGTTTGGTGTTCTGTCTTCTGTTTACCTCATCCACTGACCCTTGAACAAGCTGGATACTGGTAATATATTTCTTTAACTTCTTTTAAGAGATGCTGCCTGGACAGTCACTCAAGCCCTGAAAGAATTCCTTGGAGAGTCGAATAAAATCAAGCCTTTGTTCTGGTCTCTCAGGGAACTGCCAGATAGGCAAAAGCATACTTATACAATTTTTGTTTTCCTGAGCAGAGTCCATTTTACCCCTCTGGCACAAGCAAGCCACACCAGGAATGGAAGATGCCACCAAACTGGGGAATGGGGGATTGTAAGTAGATGAGAAAAATTGCTAGAGTGCTCTCTTCCCATATCACAGCGGATTCTTCCTTCAATAAGTGTTGCTTTAAGATTTTTATTTAATTCTAAAGAAATCCAAAAATTCTGGTAGTTTTCGCCAGATTAATGGTTGCTTCAATGGAGTAACTGATTTTTTGATCTCCCTACTGCTCCATTTTCAGTTATGCCACATATCTCTTCACTTTTAACCTATCTGTGTCTTTGTGTTTAAACTCAGCATCCTTAGTTAAAGAGACTCTTTTTTTATTGAGTATTCTTGGTTCCATTTTCAAATAGTAGCTGACAGCATATTCTTGGGCTTATTTCTGGGCTCTCAATTCAGTTATATTTCTCTATGTGTCTATTGTTGTTTTTTGATTTTTTGTTTTTGTTTTGCCAGTATACTGTTTTAATTACTAAAACTTTATAGTATAGTGTGAAACCAGTAAGTGTGACTTATTATGCTTTGTTCTTTTTCAGGATTTATTTGTATATTCAGGTTCTTTTCTGATTCCATATAATTTTTTTTACCTATTTCTGTTAAAAATGCCCTTAGAAACTATAGATGGTTTTTGTTAGTATTCTATTTTAATAAAATTAATTCTTTCAATCCATGAACACAGGGTACCTTTGAATTTACATGTGCCTTCCTTGAATTCTTTCATCTGTGTCTCATAGAATTTAGAGTAGAGAGCTTTCACTTGCTTGGTTAAATTTATTATTAAATATTTTACTCTTTTTGATGCTATTGTAAATGGGATCAATTTCTTTAATTCTTTCTCAGAAAATTAATTGTTAATGTATAGAAATGCTACTAATTTTGTATTATAATTGGAAGCTTATATATTTAGACCACTTTCACTCATTTCGCCAAACTCCCACTCCCACCTCTGGCAACCGTATATTTGCTCTCTATATGAATTTGATTTTCTTTTAGATTCCAAATATAAATGAGATCATACAGTGTTTGTCTTTGTTTGTCTGACTTACTTCACTTAGTATTATGCCCTCAAGATCCATCTAAGTTGTCACAAATGACAAAATCTCCTTTTTATTACAGAATAATGTTCCATTTTATATATAAAATATTTTCTTTATCCATTAATTGAACAATGGACACTTAGGTTGCTTTCATGTATTGGCTATTGCAAATAATGCTGCAATGAACATAGGTCAGGTGTCTTTTCAAATTAGTGTTTTTGCTTCCTTTGAATAAATACTCAGAAGTGGAATTCTTGGATCATAAGGTAGTTGTATTTTTAATTTTTTGAGGGCCCTCTATACTGTTTTCCATAGTGGTTGTACCAACTTATATTCCCACCAATGGTGTACAGAGGTTTCCTTTTCTCCACACCTTTAAAACCAAAGTGATATATCATGGTGGTTTTCATTTGCATTTCCATCATGAGTAGTGATGTTGAGCATCTTTTGATTTACCTGTTGGCCATTTATATGTCTTCTTTGGAAAAATGATTACTCTTCTGCCAGTTTTTAAATCCTATTTTTTTTTTTTTTTTGCTACTGAGTTGTATAATTTCTTTCTTTCTTTCTTTCTTTCTTTCTTTCTTTCTTGCAGCTATTTACTGGAATATAATTGCTTTACACTGTTGTGCCAGTTTTTGCTGTACAATGAAGTGAATCAGCTGTATGTATACATATATCCCCATATCCCCTCCCTCCCGTGACTCCCGCCCACCCTCCCTATTCGACCCCTCTAAGTAATCACCCATCATTGAGTTGATCTCCCTGTGTTATGCAGCAGCTTCCCACTAGCTATCTATTTTACATTTGGTAGTGTATATATGTCAACATTACTCTCTCACTTCGTCCCAGCTTCCCCTTCAACCCCCACCCTGTGTCCTCAAATCCATTCTCTACATCTGTATCTTTATTCTTGCCCTGTCACTGGGTTGATCAGTACCATTTTTTTAGATTCCATATATATGAGTTAGCATATGATACTTGGTTTTCTCTTTCTAGCTTACTTCACTCTGTAAGACAGACTCTAGGTCCATCCACCTCTCTACAAATAAGTCAATTTCATTTCTTTTTATGGCTGAGTAATATTCCATTGTATATATGTATCACATCTTCTTTATCCACTCATTTGTTGATGAGCATTTACATTGCTTCCATGCCCTGGCTATTGTAGATAGTGCTGCAATGAACATTGTGGCACATGTTTCTTTTTGGATTATGGTTTTCTCTGGGTATATGCCCAGGAGTGGGATTGCTGGATCACATGGCAGTTCTATTTTTAGCTTTTTGAGGAACCTCCATACTGCTTTCCATAGTGGCTGTACCAACTTACATTCTCACCAACAGTGAAGGAGAGCTCCCTTTTCTCCACACCCTCTCCAGCATTTGTTGTTTCTAGATTTTTTGATGATGGCCATTCTGACTGGTGTGAGGTGATACCTCACTGTGGCTTTGACTTGCATTTCTCTATTGATTAGTGATGTTGAGCATCTTTTCATGTGTTTTTTAGCCATCTGCATGTCTTCTTTGGAGAAATGTCTATTTAGGTCTTCTGCCAATTTTTGGATTGGGCTGTTTGCTTTTTTGGTATTAAGCTGCATGAGCTGCTTGTATATTTTGGAGATTAATCCTTTGTCAGTTGCTTCATTGGCAAATATTTTCTCCCATTCTGAGGGTTGTTTTCTTATCTTGTTTATAGTTCCCTTTGCTGTGCAAAAGCTTTTAAGTTTCATTAGGTCCTACTTGTTTATTTTTGTTTTTATTTCCATCACTCTAGGAGGTGGGTCAAAATAGATTTTGCTATGACTTATGTCAAAGAGTGTCCTTCCTATGTTTTCCTCTAGGAGTTTTATAGTGTCTGGCCTTACCTTTAGGTCTTTGACCCATTTTGAGTTTCTTTTTGTGTATGGTGTTAGGGAGTGGTTTAATTTCATTCGTTTACATGTAGCTGTCCAGTTTTCTCAGCACCACTTATGAAAGAGGCTGCCTTTTCCCCATTGTATATCCTTGCCTCCTTTGTCATAGATTAGGTGACCATAGTTTATCTCTGGGCTCTCTATTCTGTTCCATTGATCTATATATATTTCTGTTTTTGTGGCAGTATCATATTCTCTTGATTACTGTAGCTTTGTACTATAGTCTGAACTCTGGGAGTTTGATTCTTCCAGCTCCGTTTTTGTTGTTGTTGTTGTGTTTTTTCCCCCTCAAGATTGCTTTGGCTATTCCGGGTCTTTTGTGCCTCCATGCACATTTTAGGATTTTTTGTTCTAGTTTTGGGAAAAATGCCATTGGTATTTGATAGGGATTGCATTGAATCTGTAGATTGCTATGGGTAGTATAGACATTTTCACAACGTTGATTCTTCCAATCCCAAAACACAGTATATTTCTCCATCTGTTTGTGGTATCTTTGATTTCTTTCATCAGTGTCTTATAGTTTCCTGAGTACAGGTCTTTTACCTCCTTAGTTACGTTTATTCCTAGGTATTTTATTCTTTTTGTTGCAATGGTGAATGAGATTGTTTCCTTAATTTCTCTTTCTGATCTTTTGTTGTTAGTGTATAGGAATGCAAGATATTTCTGCGTGTTAATTTTGTATCCTGCAACTTTACCAAACTTATTGATTAGCTCAAGTAGTTTTCTGGTAACATCTTTAGGATTTTCTATGTGTAGTGTCATGTCATCTGCAAACAGTGACGATTTTACTTCTTATTTTCCAATTTGTAATCTTTTTATTTCTTTTCTTCTCTGATTGCTGTGGCAAGGACTTCCAAAACTGTGTTGGATAGTAGTGGCTAAAGTGGACACCCTTGTCTTGTTCCTGATCTTAGAGGGAATGCTTTCAGTTTTTCACCATTGAGAATGATGCTTGCTGTGGCTTTGTCGTATATGGCCTTTATTATGTTGAGGTAGGTTCCCTCTATATACTATACATTTTAGATGAGAGAATTGAGGCCCAAGAAAGCAGAGTGACACTGCTCACTGAAATATCAAAGGGTACTCTGGGAAGCAATAATTGTTCCATAACCAGATAAGTTATGAAACTCTGTTCAATCAAATTAAAAATATTTATATACTGAAGGACATATCGGAGCCTTTGAAATGTTAATGTGTGTTGTGAGTTTCCAAGAAGATAGAATCCAGATAAAAATTAGAGATGGTATTTACTTCAAAGTATAGTTATGAGGCTTAAATAACAGATGTGAAAGTGCCTGGCACTTAGTAGGCACTCATTTAGTCTCCCTACTTCCATTCTTCCCTCCCACTGCCCTGTACCTCTGTTGAAGGTGGACAGATAGAAATGCCTGAGAGATACTCTGGTGATGTGTGATCCATTATTCTAGCCAGAAATGCATGATGTTCTGAAACTGAAAATCCTGTTTACAGGATGCCTTGGGACTTCTGGTGACTCCTTGGTCTTATGTGGGTCCAATCCACCAACAGTCACTATGGCAAGTGGTAAGGGCCCTTTGTGCTTAGGTCATAATACAACTAGGTGATTTCTTTTTACAGAGAGGGGGTTTCCTAAACTGATTATCTGATCATCTTGCTGGATGCCAGAGAGAAACACATTTATTCACCCAATTAAGACATTTGCAGCATGGCTATCTAGAAATGAGCAGAGCCCCATTACATTGACTCTCGTGTTCAGGGCTTGGTAGTTTTCTGAATGACTTTCTGCAGACACTGAAATTTCTCATTTTCATCCATCAGAATCTTGTCTCCCTTTTCCCACATATATTTCTCCCCTTCCCCTGACCTTAAACTAAATTAATATCATCTCTCTTTTCCCTGTGCATAATCACAGGATAACTTCTTTCTGCAAGTGGGAATAATTACAGCCAATCCAAACTGAGTGGTTGTCACTTTTGAAAGGGCTTCTGATTAAAGATGTCTTCTGATTGGACCATTGAATACAGTGCCAGAGAAGGTATGAATCTCTCAGGTGCTATCTGACATTAGTCCAGTCTCAGATACTGTCTTCACAAATTAGCTCAGACTTCTTAATATTCTGTTTGTTACTGACACTTCATTCTGAGCTTGAGACATGATATGAATTCTTCCTCAGTTTCCTGAACCTCATGATTTGAGTATGCTCTGCAATGCCCCCAGGACTGTTGGACTCCAGACCCTATCATGACTGAAGGTAGGAGAAAGTGAGTCCTAGGCTTGTTTACCTGCTATGGATAGTTTTTCTAGCAGCCAGAAACTTGAAGGTCAAACCTGTCCTGCCTTAAGGGCAGTTCTAACTGGAGATCTTGAGGGTATTTAATTTACTCAGTCATGCTCTAAAAATTGGCCTGCTCTACACAAATAACTAAAAATAATTCAGTACTTTCTATGTGCCAAGCAATACTTTAAGCACCATGACATACCTGGTTTCCTTTAATCCTCAGAACAATCTATGAGGAGACACATACTTTATTGCCATTTTTTTTATTTTTAATTAATTAATTAATTAATTAATTAAATTTTTTTGGGGGTACACCAAGTTCAATCATCTGTTTTTATACACATATCCCTGTATTCCCTCCCTTCCTTGACTCACCCTCCTCGAGTCCCCCCCACCCTCCCTGCCCCAGTCCTCTAAGGCATCTTCCATCCTCGAGTTGGACTCCCTTTTTTATACAACAACTTCCCACTGACTATCTATTTTACAGTTGGTAGTATATATATGTCTGTGCTACTCTCTCGCTTTGTCTCAGCTTAGACATTTCTCCAAAGAAGACATACAGATGGCCAACAAAAACATGAAAAGATGCTCAACATCACTCATCATCAGAGAAACCCAAGCCAAAGCCACAATGAGGCACCACCCCACACCGATCAGAATGGCCACCATCACAAAATCTGGAAAACACAAATGTTGGAGAGGGTGCGGAGAAAAGGGAACCCCTCCGCACCGTTGGTGGGACTGCAAGCCGGCACAGCCACCATGGAAAACAACTTGGAGGCTCCCCAAAAAACCACAAATAGAACCACCATATGATCCAGCAATCCCACCCCTGGGCATATACCCAAAGAAAACCACAATCCCAAAAGAAACCTGCACCACAATGTTCACTGCAGCACTATTCCCAACAGCCAGGACATGGAGGCAACCCAAACGCCCATCAACAAATGAATAGACAAAGAAGACACGGCACATACATACAATGGAATATCACTCAGCCACAAAAAGGGACGAGATGGAGCCACATGCAATGAGGCGGACAGAACCACAATCTGCCACACAGAGCGAAGCAAGTCAACAAGAGGACAAATATTGTATGCCAACACGTACATGGAATCTAAAAATGGCACTGATGAACCCAGCGACAAGAACAAGGACGCAGATACAGAGAATGGACTGGAGTGCTCAGCATATTTTAATGCAGTCTTTTTTTCATTTCTTATGTCACTATTGTTAATATCTTCATCAAGATCATTCTTCTATTTCTGATTGTGTATATAGGTTCTCAAAATTTGGGTTGTGCATTGAATAGAAAGCAGGCTGTTTTACCTCCAACTTATCTAGCTTGTGCTGGGAAATATAAAAAATGAAAACTAAAAATCTGCTTACAAAATACATGAGGTTGTTTGTACTCTGAGGTGTCAAGCAATGGCCTCTGTAAATAGAATTCATTAGGAAAAAGCCTGTGGGTTAGTGAAAGCATCCATGTTCTATGCATACTCTAATCTTTTCATACTGTGGAAAATAGTGACCTTTTCCAAGTGGGTGTGTCTCCTTTATGTGACATCTGGGCCTCCAGAATGTCATGGGAAGACAGTTTACTGCCCAGGAGGAACCTATATAATGTGTCGCATGTAGAGAATGCTTGTAGTAAGAGGCTATATGATGAACTTACATGAAATCTTCCAAGTTCATATTCCAACGAGGGTGGACAAGGAACAGCACTTCTGTATAGACAGCATCGTGTCAAACATGTCACTTCGACAAAGGTCTCTCACTTGAATCCAGAGAAACAATGCTGCAAATTGGACATTTGGCCTATAGATCTATCAATCAGATGCTGGAATTTTTCTTTTTTTTTTTTTTTATTATTATTTTATTTTATTTTTTTGGGGGGTACACCAGGTTCAATCAACTGTTTTTATACACATATCCCCATATTCCCTCCCTTCCTTGACGCCCCCCCTCGATTCCGCCCCACCCTCCCTGCCCCAGTCCTCTAAGGCATCTTCCATCCTCGAGTTGGACTCCCTTTGTTATACAACAACTTCCCACTGACTATTTTACAGTTGGTAGTATATATATGTCTGTACTACTCTCCCGCTTCTTCTCAGTTTCCCCTTCACCCCCCGCCCCCTCCCATACCTCGAGTTCTCCAGTCCATTCCCTGTATCTGCCTCCCTGTTCCTGTCACTGAGCTCATCAGCACCATCCCTAGATTCCGCATATGTGAGTTAGCATACAATATTTGTCTTTCTCCTTCCGACCTACTTCACTCTGCATGACAGACCGCAGCTCCATCCACCCCATCACACACAGCTCCATCCCATCCCCCCCTATAGCTGAGCAATATTCCACTGTACACACACACCACATCCTCTGTATCCACTCATCTGTCGATGGGCACCCAGGTCGCCCCCATGTCCCGGCCATTGTAAAGAGCGCTGCAACAAACACCATGGCACAAGCCTCCCCCGGGATCACGGTTCTCCCCGGGTACATGCCCAGGAGTGGGACCACCGGACCATATGGTAGTTCCATCCGTAGCCTTCCAAGGAACCTCCAAATTGCCCTCCACAGCGGCTGCACCAACCCACAGTCCCACCAACAGCGCAGGAGAGCTCCCCCTTCTCCACACCCTCTCCAACACCCGCTGCCTCCAGACCCTGTGACGATGGCCACCCCAACCGGCATGAGGCGACACCTCACCGTGGCCCCGACCTGCATCTCCCCGATGATGAGTGATGCCGAGCATCCCCCCACGTGTTTGTTGGCCATCTGTATGTCTTCTTTGGAGAAATGTCTATTTAGGTCTTCTGCCCATTTGTGGATTGGGTTATTTGCTTTTTTGGTATGAAGCTGCATGAGCTGCTTGTATATTTTGGAGGTTAATCCTTTGTCCGTTGTTTCATAGGCAATTATTTTTTCCCATTCTGAGGGTTGCCTTTTAGTCTTGTTTATGGTTTCTTTTGCTGTGCAAAAGCTTTTAAGTTTCATGAGGTCCCATTCGTTTATTCTTGATTTTATTTCCATGATTCTAGGAGGTGGGTCAAAAAGGATCTTGCTTTGATGTATGTCAAAGAGTGTTCTGCCTATGTTTTCCTCTAGGAGTTTGATAGTGTCTGGCCTTATATGTAGGTCTTTAATCCATTTGGAGTTTATTTTTGTGTATGGTGTTAGGAAGTGTTCTAATTTCATTCTTTTACATGTTGCTGTCCAATTTTCCCAGCACCACTTATTGAAGAGGCTGTCTTTTTTCCATTGTATACTCGTGCCTCCTTTGTCAAAGATAAGGTGCCCATATGTGTTTGGGCTTACTTCTGAGTTCTCTATTCTGTTCCATTGATCTTCCTTTCTATTTTTGTGCCAGTACCATACTGTCTTGATCACTATGGCCTTGTAGTATAGTTTGAAGTCAGGAAGCCTGATTCCACCAACTCCATTTTTCCTTCTCAAGATGGCTTTGGCTATTCGGGGTCTTTTGCGGTTCCATACAAATCGTAAGATTTCTTGCTCTAGTTCTGTGAAAAATGCCATTGGTAATCTGATCGGGATTGCATTAAATCTGTAAATTGCTTTGGGTAGTACAGTCATTTTCACGATGTTGATTCTTCCAATCCAGGAACATGGTATATCCCTCCATCTGTTTATGTCATCTTTGATTTCTTTCATCAATGTCTTAAAGTTTTCTGCATACAGATCTTTTGCCTCCTTAGGCAGGTTTATTCCTAGGTATTTTATTCTTTTGGTTGCAATGGTGAATGGGAGAGTTTCCTGAATTTCTCTTTCTGCTCTTCCGTTGTTAGTGTATAGGAATGCAAGAGATTTCTGTGCATTAATTTTGTATCCTGCTACTTTACTAAACTCATCAATGAGTGCTAGCAGTTTTCTGGTAGAGTCTTTAGGGTTTTCTATATATAGTATAATGTCATCTGCAAAGAGTGATAATTTTACTTCTTCTTTTCCAATTTGGATTCCTTTAATTTCTTTTTCTTCTCTGATTGCTGTGGCTAACACTTCCAAAACTATGTTGAATAACAGTGGTGAGAGTGGACACCCTTGTCTTGTTCCTGTCCTTAGAGGGAATTCTTCCAGTTTTTCTCCATTGAGAACAATGTTGGCTTTTGGTTTGTCATATATGGCTTTTATGATGTTGAGGTAATTTCCTTCTATGCCCATTTTCTGGAGAGCTTTTATCATAAATGGATGTTGAACTTTGTCAAAAGCTTTTTCTGCATCTATTGACATGATCATATGGTTTTTATCCTTCAATTTGTTGATATGATGTATCACGTTGATTGATTTGCGTATATTGAAGAATCCTTGCATCCCAGGGATAAACCCCACTTGATCGTGGTGTATGATTTTTTTAATGTGCTGTTGCAGTCTGTTAGCTAGTATTTTGTTGAGGATTTTTGCATCTATATTCATCAGTGATATTGGTCTGTAGTTTTCTTTTTTTGTGACATCTTTGCCTGGTTTTGGTATCAGGGTAATGGTAGCCTCGTAGAATGAGTTTGGGAGTGCTCCGCCTTCTGCAATATTTTGGAAGAGTTTGAGAAGGATAGGTGTTAACTCTTCTCGAAATGTTTGATAGAATTCGCCTGTGAATCCATCTGGTCCTGGGCTTTTGTGTGTTGGGAGATTTTTAATCACTGCCTCAATTTCCGTACTTGTGATTGGTCTGTTCATGGTTTCTATTTCTTCCTGGTTCAGTCTTGGAAGATTGTATTTTTCTAAGAATGTATCCGTTTCTTCCAGGTTATCCAATTGATTGGCATATAGTTGCTTGTAGTAGTCTCTCATGATGTTTTGTATTTCTGAGGTGTCCGTTGTGACTTCTCCTTTTTCATTTCTAATTCTGTTGATTTGCATCTTCTCCCTTTTTTTCTTGATGAGTCTGGCTAATGGTTTATCAATTTTGTTAATCTTCTCAAAGAACCAGCTTTTAGTTTTATTTATTTTTCTTATGGTTTCTTTCCTTTCTTTTTCATTTATTTCTGCTCTGATCTTTACGATTTCTTTCCTTCTGCTCACTTTGGGGTTTCTTTGTTCTTCTTTCTCTAGTTGTTTGAGGTGTAAGGTTAGGTTGTTTATTCGATCATTTTCTTGTTTCTTAAGGTAGGACTGTATTGCTATAAACTTCCCTCTTAGAACTGCTTTTGCTGCGTCCCATAGGTTTTGGGTTGTTGTGTTTTCGTTGTCATTTGTTTCTAGATATTTTTTGATTTCCTCTTTGATTTCTGTAGTGATTCCTTGGTTGTTTAATAGTGAATTGTTTAGCCTCCATGTGTTTGTATTTTTTGCAGTTTTTTTCCTGTAATTGATATCTAGTCTCATGGCGTTGTGGTCTGAGAAGATGCTTGATATGATTTCAATTTTCTTGAATTTGCTGAGGTTTGATTTGTGACCCAAGATGTGATCTATCCTGGAAAATGTTCTGTGTGCACTTGAGAAGAAAGTGTAGTCTGTCGTTTTTGGATGGAATGTCCTATAAATATCAATGAAGTCGAGATGGTCTAATGTGTCATTTAAAGCTTGTGTGTCTTTATTTATTTTCTGTTTGGATGATCTGTCCATTGATGTAAGTGGGGTGTTCAAGTCTCCCACTATTATTGTGTTACTGTCGATGTCCCCTTTTATAGCTGTTAGCATTTGCCTTATGTATTGAGGTGCTCCTATATTGGGGGCATAGATATTTACCATTGTGATATGTTCTTCTTGGATGGATCCCTTGATCATTATGTAGTGTCCTTCCTTGTCTCTTTTCATAGTCTTTACTTGAAAGTCTAATTTGTCTGATATGAGTATTGCTACTCCAGCTTTCTTTTGACTTCCATTTGCATGGAATATCTTTTTCCATCCCTTCACTTTCAGTCTATATGTATCCCTTGGTCTGAAGTGGGTTTCTTGTAGGCAGCATATAGAAGGGTCTTGTTTTTGTATCCATTCAGCCAGTCTGTGTCTTTTGGTTGGAGCATTTAATCCATTTACATTTAAAGTGATTATTGACATGTGTGTTCCAATTACCATTTTCTTAATTGTTTTGGGTTTGTATTTGTAGGTGTTTTCCTTTTCTTGTGTTTCCTACTTAGAGAAGTTCCTTTAGCACTTGTTGTAAGGCTGGTTTGGTGGTGCTGAATTCTCTTAACTTTTGCTTGTCTGGAAAGCTTTTGATTTCTCCCTCAAATCTGAATGAGATTCTTGCTGGGTAAAGTATTCTTGGCTGTAGGTTTCTCTCTTTCAGGACTTTCAGTATATCCTGCCATTCCCTTCTGGCCTGCAGAGTTTCTGTAGAAAGGTCAGCTGTTATCCTGATGGGTTTTCCCTTATATGTTGTTTGTTGCTTTTCTCTTGCTGCTTTTAATATTTTTTCTTTGTGTTTAATTTTCGTTAGTTTGACTAATATGTGCCTTGGTGTATTTCTCCTTGGGTTTATTCTGTATGGGACTCTCTGTGCTTCTTGGACTTGGTTCATTATTTCCTTTCCCATGTTGGGGAAGTTTTCCACTAGAACCTCTTCAGATATTTTCACAGACCCTTTCCTGTTTTCTTCTTCTTCTGGGATGCCTATAATTCGAATGTTGGTACGTTTAAGGTTATCACTGAGGTCTCTGAGGCTGTCTTCTAGTCTTTTTATTTTTTTATCTTTTTCCTGCTCTGTGGCGTTTATTTCTTCCATTCTATCTTCCAACTCACTTATTCGTTCTTCTGCCTCAGTCATTCTGCTGGTTAGAGCATCTAGAGTATTTTTAATTTCAGTTATTTTGTTATCCATTGCTGTTTGTTTTTCTGAGTTCTTATGAACTGTTTCTTGTACTTTCTCTAATTTGTTATCGAGATTTTGTATCATTTTTACTATCATTACTCTAAATTCTTTTTCAGGCATTTTTCCTATTTCCTCCTCATTTATTTGGTCTTGTGGGTTTTTTTCCTGCTCCTTTGCCTGCATGGTGTTTCTTTGTTTCCTCATGGTTGTCCAAGCTTTTGGGGTTGCTTGTCCTGGTGATAGAGGTGTTTATAGAAGACTGTCCAAGCCTCAGACTAATGTCCAAGTATTGGATTAGACGAATATTCAGTCGGCTATGTCAGGTTCTCCGCAGCCCTTTCCGGTGTCCGAGGCCGTCTGCTGGTGTTCAGCTGGTTCTCTGTGGGAATGACTGTGTCCTTCCATGCATTCCCAATGCATCTGTGGAGAGGGATGCACTCCACGTCTCTCTACTTCGCTGCCATCTTTTTCCACCTTTATTGCCATTTTTAAAATGAGAAAACTGAGGACAAGAGGGGTAAATGAATTGTTGAAGGTCTCATAGCCATTAAGTTGCCTACTACTACACTAAATTTCTTCTAAGATGAATCATACATTGCCTCTGCTCTTATAGAGATTCCTGAGTAGTGGGGGGCACAAACAATTGACAGACAAGTGTGATCAAGACTTCTCTGTCCTCAAATGTCTAAAAACCCCTTCCCCACATCATATCTTGCCCCTCTACATCCCACCACCAAACTGACTCACCTATGTTCCCCTCTACCCATACCCTCTGCCTTTTCTCCTGTTGTTACATTGGGTAGAAGGTACCTTCTGCACCTGTGCTCTGGATCCCATCCACTTTAACCTTCTCAAAAACTTCCCTTTTACAGTATTCTCTTTACTTCTCACACTTTTTCATGCTGGATTATTTCCGTCACCTACAAACATGCCTTAGCATCTCTACTTTGTATTTCATCAGCAGTATAATCTATTTCTCTGGGTAAAGTCAAGTCAAATAACCAGCTTGTGGAGTTCCATTAAATAACTGGGTGAATTTTTATAGTAATTTATTTTAATCTAGATTATAGATTGTAGAGATTTGGCATACTCTATAAGAACTTCCACTTCAACTTCAATAGCAATGACTGCTTGTCAAAATGAACCATTGTTTTCTCTTTCAATTTATTGACATCTACTGCAATATCTTTCAATAAAGTTGTATAATTAAAAAAATGGATTTGCACATTTTTGTTAGAATTTTTTCTTCAGATGACTTAAAACTTTTTGTTACTACTCTGAATGGTATATATTTTAATTAAACTTCTTTAAAGATAATTGTAGATTCACATACAATTTTGAGAAATGGCAGACATCCCATGTTCCATTTACTCAGTTTCCCCAATGGTAACATCTTGCAAAAATACCATATAATATCACAACCAGGATATTGACATTGATACAGTTAAGATACACAGAGTTCTATCACCACAAGTATCCCTCCTATAGCCCTTTTATAGCTATATGTAATTTCCTCCCCCCAACACCAACAAGCACCCTATCTCTAATGCCTAACAATCATGAATAAGTTCTCCATTTCTATAATTTTGTCATTTCAAGAATTTTTATAAATGAAATTGTGCAACATATGACTTTTTTTAAAGCTCTTTATTGGAGTATAATTGCTTTACACTGTTGTGCCAGTTTCTGCTGTACAACAAAGAGAATCAGCTGTATTTATACATATATCCCCTCCCTCCCACAACTCCTTCCTACCCTCCTTATACCATCCTTTTAAGTCATCACCAATTGTCGACTTGATCTCCCTGTGTTATGCAGCCGCTTCCCACTAGCTAGCTATTTTACATTTAGTGGGGGATATATGTCAATGCTACTCTCTCACTTTGTCCTAGCTTAAACTTCGCCCCCCACCCCCCTGTGTCCTCAAGTCCATTCTCTGTATCTTTATTCTTGCCCTGCCACTGGTTTCATCAGTACCACTTTTTTTTTAGATTCCATATATATGTGTTAACATATAGTACTTGTTTTTCTCTTTCTAACTTACTTCACTCAGACTCTACGTCCATCCACCTCACTACAAATAAGTCAAGTTCCTTCTTTTCCATGGCTGAGTAATATTCCATTTGTGTCACATCTTCTTTATCCATTCATCTGTTGATGGATATTTAGGTTGCTTCCATGTTCTGGCTATTGTAAATAATGCTGCAATGAACTTGCAGTACACGTATCTTTTCAAATTATGGTTTTCTCAAGGGTATATTCTCAGGAGTGGGATGCTGGGTCATATGGTAGTTCTATTTTTAGTTTTTTAAGGAACCTCCTTACTGGTTTCCATAGTGACTGTATCACTTTATATTCCCACCAACAGTGCAGGAGGGTTCCATTTTCTTCACAGCCTCTCCAGCAGTTTTTGCTCCTAGTTTTTTTTTTTTTTTTTTTTTTTTTTTTTTTTTTTTGATGATGGCCAATCTGACTGGTGTGAGGTGATAACTCATTGTGGTTTTGATTTGCATTTCTCTAATTATAAGTGATGTTAAGCATCTTTTCATGTGTTTGTTGGCCATATGCATGTTTCCTTTGGAGAAATGTCTGTTTAGGTCTCCCACCCATTTGAGGATTGGGTTGTTTTTTTTTTTTTTTTTTTTTTTGAGATGCATGACCTGCTTATATATTTTGGAGATTAATCCTTTGTCAGTTGCTTCATTGGCAAATATTTTCTATTACTCCCAGGGTTGTCTTTTCATCATATTTATGGTTTCCATTTCTGTGCAAAAAATTTAAATTTCATTAGGTCCCATTAGTTTATTTTTGTTTTTATTTCCTTTACTCTAGGAGTTGGGTCAAAAAATGATCTTGCTGTCATTTATGCCATAGAGTGTCCTGCCTGTTTTCCTCTAAGAGTTTTAGAGTGTCTGCCTTACATTTAGGTCTTTGACCCATTTTGAGTTTATTTTTGTGTATGGTGTTAGGGAATGTTCTAAATTCATTCTTTTACAAGTAGCTGTCCAGTTTTCCCAGCACCACTTATTGAAGAGGCGTTTTTTTTCTCCATTGTATTTTCTTATCTCCTTTGTCGAAGATAAGGTGACCATATGTACATGAGTTTATCTTTGGGCTTTCTATCCTGTTCCATTGATCTATATTTCTGTTTTGGTGCCAGTACCATACTGTCTTGATTACTGTAGCTTTTTAATATAATCTGAAGTCAGGGAGCCTGATTCCTCCAGCTCCGTTTTTTCTTTTCAAGATTTCTTTGGCTAGTTGAGGTCTTTAATGTTTCCACATAACTTGCATAATTTTTTGTTCTAGTTCTGTGAAAAATGCCATTGGTAATTTGATAGGGATTGCATTGAATCTATAGATTGCTTTGGGTTGTAAAGTCATTTTCACAATGTTGATTCTTCCCATCCAAGAACATAATATATCTCTCCATCTGTTTGTATCATCTTTGATTCCTTTCATCAGTGTCTTATAATTTTCTGCATATAGCTCTTTTGCCTCCTTAGGTAGGTTTATTCCTAGGTATTTTATTCTTTTTGTTGCAATGGTGAATGGGATTGTTTCCTTAATTTCTCTTTCTGATTTTTCTTTGTTAGTATATAGGAATGCAAGAAATTTCTGTGCATTAATTTTGTATCCTTCAACTTTGCCAAATTCTTTGATTAACTATGGTAGTTTTTTGGTAGCATATTTAGGGTTTTCTATATATAGTATCATGTCATCTGTGAACAGTGACTTTTTTACTTCTTTTCCAATTTGGATTCCTTTTATTTCTTTTTCTTCTCTGATTGCTGTGGCTAAAACTTCCAAAACTATGTTGAATAATAGCAGTGAGAGTGAGCACCTTTGTCGTGTTCCTGATCTTAGAGGAAATGCTTTCAGTTTTTCACCATTTAGCATGATGTTGGCTGTGGGTTTGTCATATATGGCCTTTATTATGTTGAGGTTGTTTCCCTCCATGCCTACTTTCTAGAGAGTTTTTATCTTAAATGGGTGTTGAATTTTGTAGAAAGCTTTTTCTGCATCTATTGAGATTATCATACATTTTTTCCTTCCATTTGTTAATATTGTGTATCACATTGATTGATTTTCATATATCAAGGAATCCTTGCATTCCTGGGATAAACCCCTCTTGCTCATCGTGTATGCTCTTTTTAATGTGATGGTGGCTTCTGTTTGCTAATATTTTGTTGAGAATTTTTGCATCTGTGTTCATCAGTAATATTGGCCCATATTTTTCTTTTTTTTTTTGACATCTTTGTCTGATTTTGATATCAGGGTGATGGTGGTCTTGTAGAATGCCAAAATTTTGAAAACTTAAGTGAAACGGATTCTTAGAAAAATATGTACATCAAAATAGACTAAATAGAAAACCTGACTATTTCTATGATCTTAAACAAATAGAATGAATAGTTGAAACTTTTTCCGACTAAGAAAATGTTAGATTCAGATGATTTTATAGGCAAATCCTACCAAAAATTTATGGAATAGAACCTTCCAATTTTACATGAAGAAAAAGCAAAGTAATGAAGGCATATTTCTCAATTCATTTTATGAATCTAATATAACTATCATACAAAAAATACAAAAGTCAAAACTGTTAAAGAAAATTAGAGCCATTTTCAATCATGAATACAATTATTTTTAAAAAGCAAAAAGAATCCAACAATTAAATAAAAAAATCATCTTATTAAATGCAAAAATCTTCAACAAAATAGTAACAAACTGACTCCAACAAAACATTAAATGAATCACACACAATGATTAAGTGGGATTTATCCTAGGGATACAAGCATTCTTAAATATCTGCCAATTAATCAATGTGATACAAGACATTAACAAACTGAAGAATAAAAACCATATGATGGGAGGAAAGATGGTGGCAAAGTAGAAGTATGTGGAATGCATCCCTCTCCACGGATGCATCAGGAATACACCAAGAGACACAATAATTCCACAGAGAACCAGCTGAACACCAGCAAATGACCTCGGACACCAGAGAGGAATGCAAAGATCCCAACATAACCAGGTAGGACAGAGGGGAAAAAAAAGGAGAAAGAGGAGGAGAAGAAAGGAAAGGGATGGGTCCCACATCCTAGGGTGGTGAGATCTGAAAAAGTGGGGAGATTGCCGAATTTGGGGAGATGTCCCTTATGTGATGGGGACACCTCTTCTCCAGTGGGGAATTTCCCTGGCTCAGAAGGGAGGCATTTAGGACTGTTCAAAGAGGGTGAAGCAGCTGAGCTGTGGCAGATGGAAAAGAGTGAGAAACACACAGAGGGCCCACACCATGGCTCAGCATGCCTGGACTGGGACATCGATTCACAGCTAAACAGGGGGTCTGGGAGCTGGAACATGGAAACTGGAGAACTGGTTCAGGGTGAGAAACATTGTTGGCAGTGGGGATACAGACTGAGTGGACAGGAGGGAAGAAATCCACAGTGGAGAGTGCCTATCGTGGAAAGCTGCATGGCCATAGTGGCAGCTGTATACTGCTGACTCACAAGCAGGGGGGAAGAGCTGCTGGCATAGCCTCTCTCTTGGTGCCTGTGACGGACAGAGGAAGGATCCCTGTGGGCCTAGCTAACTCACTCAGGGTTAACAAAGGACCCCAGGCAGGGCTGGCCTAGAGTGCCTGCAGCTGAGAACCAAAAGCCCACAGAGTGGCCCAGCTCTGGAGACATTCTGTTTACACCTGAGCTGCCAGAATCCCTCTGCAACAGGCATTGCCATGGCCGACTGAACAGCCATGACCCAGGCAGGGCACCCGGTGCAGTCATAGCAGGGGGCAGGAGCAGAGGTTGGAGTCGTGCCCTTGGCCCAAGCCACCCAAGCCAGCATGAACCAGGTAGGGTGACTGGCAGAGTGATAGTAGGCAGCAGGAGCCACGGGGTGGTTGCACTCTCAGCCTGAGCCACCCAACCGGCTGTGACTCAGGCAGGGCGCAACTGCTCACTCACTCCCAGGGGAAGGAGCCACTATTGTACCCTCTCCCTCCCCACACACCAGTGCTTATAGACAAACAATAAAGGAAGCTTTGTTAGACACAGGATAATACAAAAAGCCCAAAGAGGATAGAAGGACACTTACAGATAAGACCCCAAGGAAACAGAAATATTAGTATCAATTCTATTGATCTGGTCCATTCTGGGATTAGTTCAAGTTTTTATTATTATTATTATTAATTATGATCTTAGTCCTAAGGTATCTACATATCTTATAATATATTTTCATTCTATTTTTTATTCTATTTTTATTTTTAGCCTTTTTATATATTTCTATTTTTAGCTAAGTTTTTTTGTAGTGCTGACTGCATATCTCCCACCTTCTATTCATCTCTATCTTTTATACATTTCTATTTCTTTCTTTTTCTTTTCATATTTCCAGTCACACTATGCTCTTCCATTGCCCTGTCTTCTATCCTTTTTTAGTTTATCTCATTTTAATATACTTATAAGCACTATTATTGGTCTGCTTTGTTTCCTTGCTTTATTCTCCAGATGACACACTGCTTTGGTATTTATTATTAGTTCTTAGTATAACTGTCTAATGTCATTCTGATAATCTCCAGTCTGTGGGGTGGCACTCTAGCTCTGTATTATATTTGATCCTAGATTTCAGTGTCTCCCTGGATATGTGTTTGTGTGTGTGTGGTGTTATTTGTTTGTTTGTTTGTTTTTGCTTTTGTTTCTATTTTGTTCTGTTTTGGTTTTGAATTTCTATCGGTTTTCTCTTTGATTGTCTGATAGCACACTGGGGTTTTCTGTCAGGTCTTTCTAATGCCTTATGTTCTATTGGAGTCAGTATTTGTGTGTCTGATACATGTATGTGTCTGCTTGACGTAGTATTTGTTTGACTCAACACTCTGCCATTAGTCTGGCGCTTGGACAGTCTTCCATAAACCCCTTTATTGCCAAGACAAGCAACCCCTGAAGTTTGGACTACCATGAGAAAACAAAGAAACACCATGCAGGCAAAGGAGCAGGAAAAAAAAAACACAAGACCAAATAAAGGAAGAGAAAATAGGAAAATTGCCTGCAAAAGAATTCAGAGTAATGATAGTAAAAATGATACAAAATCTTGATAACAAAATACAGAAAATACAAGAAACAGTTAGTAAGGACTCAGAAGAACTAAGAACAAACAAACAACAATGGACAACAAAATGACTAAAATTAGAAATACTCTAGATGGTATAAACAGCAGAATAAATGAGGCAGAAGAAGGAATAAGTGAGTTGGAAGACAGAATGGAGGAATAACTGCCACAGAGCAGGAAAAAGAAAAAAAGAATAAAAAGAATAGAAAACAGTCTCAGAGACCTTGGTGAGAACATTAAGCACACCAACATTTGAATCATATGCATCCCAGAAGAAGAAGAAAACAAGAAAGGGTCTGAGAAAATATTTCAATATGTTATAGTGTAAAACTTCCCCAACATGGGAAAGGAAATAATTAACCAAGTCCAAGAAGCACAGAGAGTCCCATACAGAATAAACCCAAGGAGAAATACACCAAGGCACATATTAATCAAACTAATGACAATTAAACACAAAGAAAAAATATTAAAAGCAGCAAGAGAAAAGCAACAAATAATATATAAGGGAAAACCCATAAGGATAACAGCTGAGCTTTCTACAGAAACTCTGCAGGCCAGAAGGGAATGGCAGGATATACTGAAAGTCCTGAGAGAGAAAAATCTACAGCCAAGAATACTCTAGCCAGCAAAAATGATTCAGATTCAATGGAGAAATGAAAGCTTTCCAGACAAGCGAACGTTAAGAGAATTGAGCACCACCAAACCAGCCTTACAACAAAGGCTTAAGGAACTTTTCTAAATAGGCAACACAAGAGAAGGAAAACACCTACAAATACAAACCCAAAACAGTTAAGAAATGGGAATAGGAACAAACATGTCAATAATCACCTTAAATGTAAATGGATTAAATGCTCCAACCAAAAGACACAGACTGGCTGAATGGATACAAAAACAAGACCCTTCTATATGCTGCCTACAGGAAACCCACTTCAGACCAAGGGATACATATAGACTGAAAGTAAAGGGATGGAAAAAGATATTCCATGCAAATGGAAGGCAAAAGAAGGCTGGAGTAGCAATACTCATATCAGACAAATTAGACTTTAAAATAAAGCCTATTACAAGAGACAAGGAAGGTCACTATATAATGATCAAGGGATCCATGCAAGAAAAACATAACAATTGTAAATATCTATGCATCCAACATAAGAGCACCTCAATACATAAGGCAAATGCTAAGAGCCATGAAAGGGGAAATTGACAGTAACACAAAAATAGTAGGAGACTTGAACTCCCCACTTATATCAATGGACAGGTCATCCAAACAGAAAATAAATAAGGAAACACAAACTTTAAATGACACATTAGGCCTTCTAGAATTAATTGATATTTATCAGACACTCCATCCAAAAACTACAGAATGCACTTTCTTCTCAAGTGCACAGGGAACATTTTCCAGGATAGATCACATCTTGGGTCACAATTCAAGCCTCTATGAATTCAAGAAAATTGATATCATATCAAGCATCTTCTTTTCTGACAACAATGCCATGAGACTAGATATCAATTACAGGAAAAAAAAAACTGCAAAAAATACAAACACATGGAGGCTAAACAATACACTATTATACAACGAAGAAATCATTACAGAAATCAAAGAGGAAATAAAAAGATATCTAGAAACAAATGACCATGAAAATACAACAACCCAAATCCTATGGGACGCAGCAAAAGCAGTTCTAAGAGAGGAGTTTATAGCAATACTGTCCTCCCTCAAGAAAAAGGAAAATTTTTGAATAAACAACCTAACCTTACACCTAAAACAATTAGAGAAAGAAGAACAAGGAAACCCCAAAGTGAGCAGAAGGAAAGAAATCATAAAGATCAGAGCAGAAATAAATGAAAAAGAAAGGAAGGAAAAAATAGCAGAAATTAATAAAACTAAAAGCTGGTTCTTTGAGAAGATTAACAAAATTGATAAACCATTAGCGAAACTCATCAAGAAAAAAAGGAACTTTGAACATGCAAATCAACAGAATTAGAAATGAAAAAGGAGAAGTAACAATGGACACCTCAGAAATACAAAAGATCATGAGAGACTACTACAAGCAACTATATGCCAATAAATTGGATAACCTGGAAGAAATGGATAAGTTCTTAGAAAAATACAGTCTTCCAACACTGAACCAGGAAGAAATAGAAACTATGAGCAAACAAATCACAAATACGGAAATTGAGGTTGTGATTAAAAATCTCCCAACACACAAAAGTCCAGGGCCAGATGGCTTCACAGCCAAATTCTATTAAACTTTTAGAGAAGAGCTAACACCTATCCTTCTCAAACTCTTCCAAAACATAGCAGAAGGAGGAACACTCTCAAACTCATTCTATGAAGACACAATCACCCTGTTACCAAAACCAGGCAAAGATGTCACACACACAAAAAATTACAGGCCAATATCACTGATGAATATAGATGCAAAAATCCTCAACAAAATACTAGCTATCAGAATCCAACAGCACATTAAAAAAATCATACACCATGATCAAGTGGGGTTTATCCCTGGGATGCAAGGATTCTTCAGTATATGCAAATCAATCAATGTGATACATCATACCAACAAATTGAAGGATAAAAATCATATGATCATCTCACAAGACAAGGGTGTCCATTCTCACCATTATTATTCAACATTGTTTTGGAAGTTGTAGCCACAGCAATCAGAGAAGAAAAAGAGATAAAAGGAATCCAAACTGGAAAAGAAGAAGTAAAATTGTCACCTTTTGCAGATGACATGATATTATACATAGAAAACCCTAAAGACTCTACCAGAAACCTGCTAGCATTAATGGATGAATATCGTAAAGTAGCAGGGCACAAAATTAATGCAGAGAAATCTCTTGCATTCCTATACACTAACAACAGAAGAGCAGAAAGAGACATTAAGGAAACTCTCCCATTCACCATTGCAACCAAAAGAATAAAATACCTAGGGATAAACCTGCCTAAGGAGGCAAAAAACCTGTATGCAGAAATCTTTAAGACACTGATGAAAAAAATCAAAGATGACACAAACAGATTGAGGGACATACCATGTTCCTGGATTGGAAGAGTCAACATTGTGAAAATGACTGTACTACCCAAAGCAATTTACAGGTTCAACACAAACCCAATCAAATTACCAATGGCATTTTTCACAGAACTAGAGCAAGAAATCTTATGATTTGTATGGAAATGCAAAAGATCCTGAATAGCTAAAGCAATCTTGAGTAGGAAAAATGGAGTTGGTGGAATTAGACTTCCTGTCTTCAAACCATACTAAAAGGCCACAGTGATCAAGAAAGGATGGTACTGGCACAAAAATAGGAAAGAAGATCAATGGAACAGAATAGAGAACTCAGAGGTAAGCCCAAACACATATGGGCACCTTATCTTTGACAAAGAGGGCAAGACTATACAATGGCAAAAAGACAGCCTCTTCAGTAAGTGGTGCTGGGAGAATTGGACAGCAACATGTAAAAGAATGAAATTAGAGCACTTCCTAACACCATACACAAAAATAAACTCAAAATGGGTTAAAAACCTAAATGTAAGGCCAGACAGTATAACACTCCTAGAGGAAAACATAGGCAGAACACTCTATGACATACATCAAAGCAAGACCCTTTTTGACTCACCTCCTAGAATAATGCACATAAAATGAAGAATAAACAAATGGGACCTACTGAAACTTAAAAGCTTTTGCACAGCAAGAGAAACCATAAACAAGAAATGAAGGCAGCTCTCAGAATGGGAGAAAATACTTGCCAAGGAAGGAACAGACAAAGGTTGAATCTACAAAATATACAAGCAGATCATGCAGCTTAACATCAAAAAAGCAAATAACCCAACCCACAAATGGGTGGAAGACTGAAATAGACATTTCTCCAAAGAAGACATACAGACGACCAACAAACAAATGAAAAGATGCTCAACATCACTAATTATTAGAGAAACGCAATCAAAGCCACAATGAGTTATAATCTCACACTGGTAAGAATGGCCATCAGCAAAAAATCTGGAAGCAACAAATGTTGGAGAGGGTGTGGAGAAAAGGGAACTCTTCTGCACTGTTGGTGGGAATGTAGGTTGGTGCAGCCACTATGGAAAGCAGTTTGGAGGTTCCTTAAAAAACTAAAAATAGAAATACCATATGATCCAGTAATCCCACTACTATTCATGTACACAGAGAAAACCATAATCCAGAAAGAGACATATAGTGTAATGTTTATTGCAGCACTATTTACAATAGCCAGGACATGGGAGCAAGCTAAATGCCCATCAACAAATGAATGGATAAAGAAAATGTGTCATATATATACAATGGAATATTACTCAGCTATAAAAAAGGGATGAGATGGAGCTATATGTAATGAGGTGGATAGACCTAGAGTCTGTCATACAGAGTGAAGTAAGCCAGAAAGTGAAAAACAAATATCGTATGCTAATTCATATATATGGAATCTAAAAAAAAATGTTACTGATGAACCCACTGACAAAACATGAATAAGGATGCAGATGCAGAGACTGGACTGGCGGACGTGGGGTTTGGGGGGCGGGAGGCAAAGCGGAAAATGGGACGAAATGAGAGAGTACCATAGACATATATATACTACCTACTGTAAAATAGATAGCCAGTGGGAAGTTGCTGTATATCAAAGAGATATCAACACAATGATGGGTGATACCTTAGAAGGCCGGGACGGGGAGGGTGGGGCATAGTCGTGAGAGGGAGGGAATATGGGGATATGTGTACAAATACAGCTGATTTACTTTGGTGTACCTCATAAACTGGTACAAGAGTGTAAAGCAATTATATTACAATAATGGGTTAAAAAAATATATGATGTATTCCATAGATGCAGAAACAGCTTTTGATATAATCTGATGTAATAAAGAATTACTGTCTACCTGGGATGTTTCAACAATGGTCATTCCTTCCTGATTTATATCACTTTAATATCTAGGAATTTAGTTCTCTTTTATTAATTTTATTAACATGTTAGATATCATTATATTGCTTTATACAATAAATGTTTGTTTAAATTTACTAAATGATTGTATATTCTCTCATATTGTTATTTGGCTCAACATATTTTCTTGCATTCAGACTTCATTGTCTGATCATCTTCCTTTATTGGAAGCTTTTATTTCTTGTTTGTTTTTGACAGTTTCTTTTCATATACAATGCTAAGATGGCAATTTTCTTTTGCTACCTCTTCTGGATAACTTTGTTGTATTTCAGAAGAAAATTATTAATGTAATCACCATTACTTTTTATGTAATCTGTCTTTTCTCTCTGGAAGTTTTTCAGATTTTCTCTTTATTCTTAAGCCTTTTTACTTTCATTACATTTCTAGGTGTGACTTTATCCTGTTTAGAAAAAAATTTTTGGTTGATATTGAGTTTTTTTTTTGTATGTGTTTGTTTTTTTTTTGCTTTGTTTTGCTTTGTTTTGTGTTGGTTCTGTGGATTGATGTCTTTTATAAATTTTGGTATATTCCCATTTTTTGATATCTGCAAGTATTGTCACTTTCTCATTTTTTTGTGTTATTCCCCCCCACCCCGGAATTCTAACTAAATATGTTAGACCTTTCATTCTATGCACCATGCCTTTAAAATTCTCTTACTTTTATTTTATCTCTTAGTATCTCTGTGATGTGTTTTAGACAATTCACATGTGAATTCCAGTTAACGAATTCTCTTTTAAGGTTTGTCCTTTGACTTCTCATTTAATTAATATTTCCCCCCGGAGCTTCTATTGTCTTTTAATAATATCTGTTCATTTTTGGTAGTCTTCTGTTCTATCATCTCATTTTTATTTCTTTAAACATTTTAAGTCTACTTATATCTCATTTTATTTATAGTAAGTCTAGTATCTAACATCTTTGTGAGCCTGTGTCTAGTTTTTGTTTCTGGTGACTCTTGCTTTTGCTAGTTTCTATGACTCTGAGTTTTAGGATTTTTTTTAATACCAAGAATTAATGTTTCTTATAACTTTCTCTTTAATGTGACTTCTTTGAGACCAGACTTCAAAGTGTGTTTTCCAAATAGAATTTGCATTTGCTTTTGCAATTACAACTTGCTGAGAATAAGAAGGAAGAGGCATGATGTAGCATCATGAAGTTACCAATGAAAGGTTATGCTTTTATTCATGCAAGCATGAACTTAATCACACAAGTATACTTTATATGGGAGTATGGTCAAGACAGTAAAATTTCTACTGAAATAGTGAGACATGCTGTTTCCATCTGCTATTTTCAAATGTTATATATCAACAATTTTAGATTATACACTCTTTCATACATTAAAAGCAAAAAAGAAAGGAAGAATTGTAGTTAGTGAACTTGTATGCCAAATAAGTGTGATTTTATGCTCTATTTTCCTAATGGTAAAATAAGGAGAAAAAAGAGCTTGACTCAAGAGTCATGTTAAAATAAAAACTTATAATTACTATCTGAAATTATTATATTTGCATATTGATATTACTTTCAGAATAAAAAATATTAATTTTATATATACATATATGTACAATTTATATCTTTATATGCCATGATAAATTGAAAGCTTTATTTCAATTTTTTAAAACTTGCTTTGGTTAAACACTTGTTCATTTTTGAAGTTGTTGAACTGTATGACTCAAAATTCTAGTATTTCTGGAAGTGTGCCACAAACACTAAATGTTTGAGGAACACTAATTAAAGGACACTTTGGGGTCCCTCAGCATGTTTCTTATTCAACTTTTCTCTTTGGGTTGAGGAAGATGTGAATAAGAGTGTTAACTACCCCCAGCCTCCACTGAGCGTCATGTTACTTAATATTGACCATGAGGAAGGTTAATTATTAACCTTCTATAGGTGCAGAAATAGAGTCAGAAAGATGAGGTGGAGCCAGTATTTGTGCCAGGCTCTAAAATTCAGGGGAATTGGTGGTGAGGAGAGAAGAATAGGAATAGAAGGGGGTTTTATATATTACTGGAGTAACCTGGCAGTATTCCTCTATATTGTTCCTAGAATTTCTGTCATCCACTACTAAGAATTTAAAAATGAAACTAAAAATGAAATGGCCCTGTGAGTGTCCAGGAGAATGACCAAAGAGTTTACTCCCAAACTAGAAACCTAGGGGGACTAATATTCCTTAATCGAAAACACTGTTGTTCAGGTGGCAGCCTCCTGTAGCATTATTAAGAGCGGAGGCTTTGGAATAAACAGTCCAGGATTAGACTTCCAGCTGTACCATATCCTGCATGAGTAGCCATGAATAAATTTCTCAGTCTCTATACCTTAAAGTTCTCATCCGTAAAATGATGCTAATAAAGTACTTAAGTCAGGGTTATTGTGAAGATTAAATGAGATAACACATTTAAAGCACGGTACTTCTAGGTCCATCCATGTCTCTGCAAATGGCACTATTTTGTTCCTTTTTATGGCTGACTAATATTCCATTGTATATATGTACCACTTTTTTTAACCTTTCCTCTGTTGAAGGACATTTAGGTTGATTCCATGTCCTGGCTATTGTAAATAGTGCTGCAATGTACACTGGGGTGCATGTATCTTTTTGAATTATGGTTTTCTCCAGGTATATGCTCAGGAGTGAGATTGCTGGGTCATATTGTAGTTCTTGTTTCAGTTTTTTGAAGAACCTCCATGCTGTTCTCCATAGTGGCTGTACTAATTTATGTTATTACCAACAGTGTAGGGGGGTTCTCTTTTCTCCAGCATTTATTGTTTGTAGAGTTTTTGATAGTGGCCATTCTGACAAGTGTAAGGTGATACCTCATTGAAGTTCCGACTGTCATTTTTTAAATAATTAGTGATTTTGAGCATCTTTTAATGTGTTTGTTGGCCATCTCTATGTCTTCTTTGGCGAAATGTCTATTTAAGTCTTCTGCCTGTTTTTGGATCGGGTTGTTTGTTTTTTTGATATTGAGCTTCATGAGCTGTTTGTATATTTTGGAGATTAATTCCATATCAGTTGCTTCATTTGCAAATATTTTCTCCCATTCTAAGGATTGTCTTTTCATTTTGTTTATTGTTTCCTTTGCTGTGCAAAAGCTTTTAAGTTTCATTAGGTCTCATTTGTTTATTTTTGTTTTTATTTTCATTACTCTAGAAGGTGGGTCAAAAAAGATCTTGCTGTGATCTATGTCAAAGAGTGCTCTGCCTATTTTTTCCTCTAAGAATTTTATAGTGTCTTTAATGCATTTTGAGTTTATTTTTGTGTATGGTGTTAGGGAGTGTTCTACATTCTTTTACATGTAGCTATCTGGTTTTCCCAGCACCACTTATTGAAGAGGCTGTCTTTCTCCATTGTATATTCTTGCCTCCTTCATCATAGATTGGGTGGCCATACATGTGTGGGTTTATCTCTGGGCTATCTATCCTGTTCCATTGATGTATTTCTGATTTTGTGCTAGTACCATACTATCTTGTTTACTGTAGCTTTGCATTATAGCCTGAAGTCAGGGAGCCTGATTCCTCCAGCCCTGTTTTTCTTTCTCAAGATTGTTTTGGCTACCTGGGGTCACTTGTGTTTCCATACAATTGTAAAATTTTTGGTTCTAATTCTGTGAAAAATACCATTTATAATTTGATGGGAATTGCATTGAGTCTGTAGATTGCTTTGTATAGTATAGGCATGTATATCTTTTTTTTTTTCTCTTAATTTCTATGGCTTGTACCATGTTGAACAGAAATGGCAAGAGTGGGCATCTTTGTCTTGTTCCTGAATTTAGAGGAAATGCTTTCAACTTTCAGCATTGAATATGATGTTATCTAAGGGTCCATAATGTATGTGCTTTATTATGTTGAGGTACATTCATTCTGTAACAAATTTTTTTAGACTTTTTATTATGATATAAGGTTGAATTTTGTGAAATGCTTTTTCTGCATGTTTTGAAATGATCATAAGATTTTTATCTTTCATTCTGTTCATGTGGTGTATCAAATTTATTGATTCACATATGTTGAACCATTCCAGGGATAAATCTCACTTGGTCATGGTGTGTCATCTTTTTAATGTGTTGTTGAATTTGGTTTGCTAGACTTTTGTTGAGGATTTTTGCACCACTGTTCATCAGGGATATTGACCTGTAATTTTCCTTTCTATTAATGACCTTGTATAACTTTTGTATGAAGGTAATTTTGGACTTGTAAAATGAGTTTGGAAGTGCTCTTTCCTCGTGATGTTTTGGGAAGTGAAGCCATCTGCTAGTGGTGTTTTCTTATTGGGAGTTTTTGATTACTGATTCAACCTCATTAATTATTGACCTGTTCAAATTTTCTATTTCTTCATGAATTAATCTTGGTATGTTGTATGTTTGTAGCAACTTATGCATTCCTTCTAGATTGTCCAATTTGTTATCATATACTTATAATGTCATATAATATTTAGTATTCCTGTTGTATCAGTTGGAATGTCTCCTTTTGAATTTCTGATCTTATTTATTTAAATCTTCTCTCCTTTTCTGTATTCTAGCAAAGGTTTGTCAATTTTGTTTATCTTTCAAAGGAGCTACTCTAAATTTACTTTAACTTTTCTATTGTTTTTATAGTCTTTTTCATTTTTTTCTTCTCTGCTATTTAAACATTTCATTTGTTAACTTTGGGCTTGGTTTTTTCTCCTTTTGCTTATTTCTTGAGATATGTAAAGTTAGGTTCTGTATTAGAGATTTTTTCTTAATAAGTGTTCATCACTATAAAATTCATTATTAGAATGGATTTTGCTGCATTCCATAAGTTTCAGTATGTTGTGTGCCCATTTTGTTTGTCTCAAGATTTTTAAAATTTCTTTTTAGATTTTTTTTTGACCCACTGATTGTTCAGACGTGTATTATTCAAGTTCCAAATATTTGTGAATGTTTTAGTTTTTCTCATTTTACTGACTTCTACTTTCACTGCATTGTGGTCAAAAAAAGATACCTGACATGATTTCAGTCTTAAATTTTTAAAGACGTGTTTTCAGCATTTTCACATATAAGATAGGATGTATCCTGGAGAATGTTCCATGTGCAATTGAGAAGAATGTGATACTGCTGCTGGATGGAATGTTCTGTGTATGTATATTAAGGCTCTTTGATTTAAAGTGTAGTTCAAGTCCAATGTTTCTTTATTGATTTTCTCTCTGGGTGATCTATGCATTGTTGAAAATGAGGTATTGAAGTTCCCTACTATTATTTTATTGTTATCAATTTCTCCCTTTATTTCTGTTAATATTTGCTTTACATACTTAGGTGCTCTGATATTGGGTGCATCTTGTCTTCTTTTGTGATTTGATTTTTTATTTTGTAATGTCATGCTTTGATTTACTTCTCTCTTTTTTTTTTTTTTTGTATCTACTATAGATTTTTACTTTATGGTTCCCATGAGGCTTACATATAATATCTTGTAACAGTTTACTTTAAGCTGATAATTTTTTTTAAATCTTTATTGAATTTGTTACAATATTGCTTCTGTTTTATGATTTGGTTTTTTGGTGGCAAGGCATGTGGAATCTTAGCTCCCTTACCAGGTATTAAACCTTCACCCCCTGCATTAGAAGGCAAAGTCTTAACCACTAGACTTCCAGAGAAGTCCTTGATAATTTAATCTTGATAACAGACTGAAATTAAACTTTTACTTTCTTCCACCCACATTTCATCTATTTTTATTTATTTATTTATTATTTATTTATTTATTTATTTTATTGGCTATGTTGGTTTTTTGTTTTTGTTTTTGTTTTTTGCTGTGCATGGGCTTTCTTTTTAGTTGCATTGAGTGGGAGCTACTCTTCATTGTGGTGCATGGGCTCCACATTGCCATGGCTTCTCTTGTTGTGGAGCATGGGCTCTAGGCACGTGGGCTTCAGTAGTTGCAGCACATGGGCTCAATAGTTGTGGCTCATGGGCTCTAAAGTGCAGGCTCAATAGCTGTTGCTCCACGGCATGTGGGATCTTCCTGGAGCAGGGATAGAACCCGTGTCCCCTGCATTGGCAGGTGGATTCTCAACCACTGCACCACCTAGGAAGCGCCCATACTTCATTTCTTTTTGATGTCACAATATACATCTTTTTTATTGTGTATTCATTAACAAATTATTGTAGCTTGCCTATTTCTAATATTTTGTGTTTTACCCTTTATATTAGAATTTAAAGTGATTTACACACCACCATTACAGTATTCGAATAGTCTGAATTTGACTATACGCTTACTTTAACAGTGAGTATTTTTACTTCCGTATGTTTTCAAGTTACTAATTAGCATCTTCTCAATTTAGCTTGAAGAAGTCCCTTTGGCATTTCTAGTAAGACAGGCTTAGTGGTGTTGAAGTCTCTCAGCTTTTATTGGTCTGGGCAAACTTTTATTTTTCTTTCATTTATGAAGGATAACTTTGCCAGTTAAAATATTTTGTTTTGCATGTATTTTCTCTTTAGGCATTTGAATACATTATACCACTCTCTCCTGGCCTGCAAGGTTTCTGCTGAGAAGCCACAGAGAACCTTATAGGACTTCCCTTGTATGTGACAAGTCTCTTTGCTCTTGGTGACTTCAAAATTATATTTTCCTTTAATTTTTGATTATTTGATTATAATGTGTCTCAGATAAGTCATCTTTGGGTTGAATCTGTTTAGTAACTAGATGTTTAGGTAACTAGATGTCCATAAATATCTAGGTAACTAGATGTTTAGGTAACTAAATGTCCATATCTCTCCTCAGATTTAGGAAATTTTCAGCCATTATTTCTCTAAATAAGCTTTATGCTCACACTCTTTGTCTTTTCTCCTTCTGGAAGGCCCATAATATGTGCATTGGTTTTTTTTATGATATTTTCCCATTAATCCCATAAACATTCATCATTACTTTTCATTCTTTTTTTGTTCTCTGACTGGATAATTTTAAATGAACTTGCTATAGGTCACAGATTCTTTCTTCTGCTTAATCAAGTCTGTTGTTGATGCTCTCTATGGCATTTTTCATTCCATTCATTGTATTCTTTAGCTCCAGAATTTCTGTATGGTTCCTTTTTATGATGTCTGCTTTTTGCTGAAGTTATAATTTTGTTCATGTACTATTTTCATGATTTCATTGAAATATTTAACTGTGTTCTGTTGTAGCTCTTTGTGCTTCCTTAAAATAATTGTTCTGATTTGTTTGTCAGGCAATTTGTAGATCTCCATTTCTTTGGGGTCAGTTACTGGAAAATTATTATGTTCCTTTGGTGGACTCATGTTCCCTTGATTTTCTTAATGTTCCCTGAAGTCTTGTGTTACTGTCTTTGCATTTGTAGAAGCAATCACCTGCTCCAGTCTTCACTGACTGACTTCGGGAAAGTAAAGCTTCACCAATCAGCCTGGCTAGATATTCTGAGACTCTCTCGGATATATTCTATGGATGTGCCTGCTCCACACCTCTTATTTCCTCTTGGGGAGTAATTCTTAATATTATATACCTTGTTTTGATTATGCAAAGCCAGGTTGGATGCTGAGAATCTCTTGTTTGTTTTTCATAAGGTGATGCCCTTAAAATTCTCAAGTTTGTCTGCCTTCTCCCAATCCCACAGAGTCAAGCTGGGTTTCTGTGTATGCTTGTGAGCCATTTGCAAAAGCTTGCATTTGATGTTGCAGGGTTGCACACAAGGAACCAGTCACAAGAGATGCATGAGATGTACAGAACATTAGGTGTGCCCCTGGGCTAGTTGGTTGGGTTTGCAGGTAAGGTGTCGCAAACAGCTCATGTGTGGGCTTCCTTTCCTGATGGAGTCCAAGAAGCATTTGAAAAGATCTACAACCCTTTGATAAGTTCTGAGTCTTCTTTGCTGTTCTCCCATGGTCTGGCAACCTTTTGGCCATGCTGATCACTTCATTATTCTGCACAAGAGAAGATAGAAGTGGACTCTTGGGCAACAACACACATGGCTGGGGAAACCAGGCACTCACTTACCATGCTATACTTTCCCCCATGGGAGAAATCATGGACTGAGGAGGTCTACCTTGCAAGTGAACTGTGCTACCTTTGGGGAAGAGTGTTATAGTTAAAGTGAAATGGTTCTTTTTACCCTCTTTAATTTATCTATCCTTGGATTTTTGGCTCCAACAATGTGCTGGAATTTCTCCAATGAAACCTTGGGCTTACACAAAGGTACTTTCACCCAGCAGAGATCAAAATCAATGTTCTTTTGGGTGAAGATGGTAGAAAAAAACTATTCTGCTATCTTTCTGGTGTCATATGGACCCCTAACTCAAATTTCAATTGTAATGTAATCTAAGGCCTATGATAATATACTGAGGTAGTTTTGTGAAACTTGAGGTCTGAAAATGTCTTGGAATTTAAATTTGCATTTCAACAGATGTGTCTCATATTCCTTATTTAAGAACTTGGCATTGAGCTCAGAACAATTGTCCCCTCCATTCAAACTGATCCAAGCCAAGAGAAGTTCTTAAGGTACATAGAATAATGAGGCTCTGTGAAGCTCAAGGACATGACAAGAGTAGTGAGGCAGGAAAGAATAAGCAAACTGAATCTGGTCAGATACCAAGAGATGATAGATGGCATGCCAGTCTTATCTGGGTGAGGGAAGAATTAAGAGAAAAGCTGAGATTAGGCACCAAACCAGATTCCAAAGGAAAATAATCTAAGATTCAATCTGGCAAGGGTAATATTGAGGAGAGACCTCAGTATATGGAATTAAACTATTCTGTCATGACAAGAAGTATTTAGAAGACCAGGAGACCCACATATTTAAGCAATCTTCTACTAGCTTTAAAGGCATAGTACACAGAACCCATAACTTGACAGTCAAAATTCATTCATTCCACAAATATTTGTTGAGTGCCTACTGCATGTACACATTACAGATACAGCAGTCACCAAGACAGACTTGATCTCTTTCCTGATGCAGGGTATAATCTGGCAAGAAAAGACAAGGCACTGAACAAGTAATTATAAGTGCAACCAATGTTAAGTACAGAATGCCATATGATCAGATAACTGGGAGCTTCTGACTTTGTCTTGGAGGATGGGTGGCAAGGAAGCCTTCCCAGAGGAAGTGTGTGTGTGTGTGTGTGTACGCACACATGCACACACTATGTCAGGAAGATGATCTTTCTGAAGGAATTGCATCTTCACATTGTGAACATTTTGGATTGATCTCAGGAGGGCATTCTAGGAGAAAGGATTGCCATAATTGAACTTTAGAAATAGAAATGTATTTGGAAAGTTTCAAGGGTTAAATAAATGCGGCTTTGTTTTAGGGGACAGTGACCTGCATAAGGCAGGAAGTCCAAATAACATCGTAGTTAAAGACCGAACTTTGGACAAGTTATGTAACTTATGAATCACCTTTCTTTCATTTATAAAATGCAAATCATTTGTGCATTGGGATGATTAAAATTAAGTGAGATAATTCATGTAAAGTAGCTAAAACAGTTATACAAAACATATTAATGTCTTGACAATGATAATAACGATGATGATGATAGCCAACAGCAGGAGATGATATCTGAGATGATAGGTTGGCCTGTGAAAGACAAATTGAATTTAAAACATTATTCTGTCAGCACTGGGGAGCCACTGAGGAGTTTGAACAAATGCAATCTGATGAAAGTTTCTAAACTGTAATGCCATTTATAACAGGCTGGGTATAAGGAGAGTTTTTGGACTTCCAATCATGAGTACAAAATCATCTCTCTCTCACACACGCACATACACACACACACATACACACATGCAACACATATATAAACCCATAAGAAAACAACTGATCTTTGATTTTTTCCCAAGATATAGATCTCTAGGAAACCCATCCTGTCCAAAACTTTCCCTCTGGATAAAAGGCCCTGTAATAGGCATTATTGGTTACTTACCCAATATCTTTTCTTCCCTTTCTACACACCTGATGTTCTTTCAGTATCTATCTCTTCCTATAAGCACTCCTTGGCCTCAGAGGAAGCCAACCCAACCTCAGCTCCCACCCCAACCTCAACTTCAGCACCAGGGCTGGAATAGACTAGTCTGTGGGTCTTATCCCCCTTGTCACAATAGTTGATTCAGAGACCTAGGCCTAATCCAGTAAACCCATACCATTCTCCTGGCTCAGGAATGAACATGTTAGCCAAGTTAGGCCAATGAAATGTAAGGAGAGGTTTACTGGGGACTTTTAGGAAAGGAAAACAATTTCCAGCAATGATTATACTCTCTTTTTCTGGACATCTCAGTGTGTGCTGGGAAGCACTAAAACTATTTTGCCACTATGAGAAAATCCAAACTGAAGAGTGTTTCAACATACAGCGAAGGAACATATGGATAAACAGAAAAGATTCCAAAAAGACTCCAAAATTTCTAGTTTAAGTGACTGGGTCATTAATGCTGCTACTGGCAAGAATGGGAAAAGGTGGGTTTGGGGTAGATTTGGATGAAAGATGGTTAATAAGAATTGGGGTAAATTGAATTTAAATAACTAATCATTATCAAATTTATTTCAATTTATTTATTTATAAAAAGTACCTAAGACTGGATAAAGCCAATCCTGAAGCCATCCTCTCTACTTAAAGTTATACAAACAAGTAGAGGTCCTTAATTTAGCTTCTTTGAGTCTGTTTTCTACTTTTTACAACCAAAACATATTAACTGTTACATTGTCCCACAATTCAATTCCTTCCTTTAGGTTCTCACATTGTCTCCAGGTATTTAGGTGTCCTGCAACATGTTGTGCTGCTATCATTGCCAACCCAGCACAACCCCTAATACCTAAAGAAGCTACTTAATGTGGTAAGGTGTTCTTTTTGTGACTTCATAGAACTTACTTTCCACTCTAACGGCTCTGGTGCTGAAAGTGAAGAGAAGAAATTCCCTTTCCAACCAGTTGAACATTTGACATCCAGCCATAGAAACATGCTTTGCATCCTTTCTGATCGGATATAGATAATGAAAGAAAGCAATGATTCCAAAAATAACCAAAATTTCCAACTTACAACTTATGTTCTTATGATCTTATTTTAAGTGTTTTTAGTACAAAAAATAGTAGTAATAAAGAGAGTAGGAAGTAACTTTGATGGATATGTCTTTGGAGTTGGTGGTAATGGTTTCACTGGTATGTATTTATATTCAAACTCACTGAGTTGTATATATTAAATATGTACAGCTTTTTGCCTCAAAAAAGAGATTTAAGAATAAAATCCATCATTCATAGCAAAAAAAGAAATAACCGTATTCATATTAGCTACCATTTATTGAATATCTACAATGGGCCAGGCAATGCCACCCACCATTTTGAGGCCCCGTTCTAGCCTTCCTCTAGGTGCAATCTTCCCCAAAGAGTGAGGAGTCTACAAGGGCAAAGGGACATGCCCACCAAGAGCCTATACTTCCTTTTTCAGAACACATTCCAGGGGCCCACAGATACACATGCAAGGCCCTACTCAGTATAGAGCAGAGCCAATCATGGGAAGATAAAAGGGATGTACTAAAGACTGAAAGATAACTCTCCCACATGCCAGCACATTTTAGCATTGAACTATCAGAAGTGCAACAGTTCTACATTCAAATCTGGTCTTCAAAGTTGTTAAAAATATGTATTTGTCAAGGCAGTAGATTAACATTTTATTTAACAGTTAGTCAACTTGATTAATAACATGTAAATATTTACACATGTCATATATGGGCCTCCATTTGTATTCTTTTTCTTAAAAACCTCCTTATTGGAGTATAATTGTTTTACACTGCTGTGCCAGTTTCTGCTGTACAACAAAGTGAATCAGCTGTATTTATACACATACCCCATATCCCTTCCCTCCAGCGACTCCTTCCCACCCTCCCTGTCCTAGCCCTCTAAGTCAACACCAATCAACAAGTTGAACTCCCTGGGCTATGTAGCAGCTTGCCACAAACTATACATTTTACACCATGATCAAGTTGGGTTTATCCCTGGAATGCAAGGATTCTTCAATATATGCAAATCAATCAATGTGATATACCATATTAACAAATTGAAGGATAAAAACCATATGATAATCTCAATAGATGCAGAGAAAGCTTTTGACAAAATTCAACATCCATTTATGATAGAAACTCTCCAGAAGGTGGTCATAGAAGGAAATTACCTCAACATAATAAAAGCCATATATGAGAAACCAAAAGCCAACATCGTTCTCAATGGTGAAAAACTAAAAGCATTCCCTCTAATAACAGGAACAAGATAAGGGTGCCACTCTCACAACTATTATTGGACATAGTTTTGGACGTTTTAGCCACAGCAATCAGAGAAGAAAACAAAATAAAAGGAATCCAAATTGGAAAAGAATTAAAATTGTCACTCTTTGCAGATGACATGATATTATACATAGAAAACCCGAAAGACTCTACCAGAGAAATGCTAGCACTATTGGATGAATTTAGTAAAGTAGCAGGATACAAAATTAATGTGCACAAATCTCTTGCATTCCTATACACTAACAATGAAAGAGCAGAAAGAGAAATTAAGGAAACTCTCCCATTCACCATTGCAACAACAAATATTTACTGAATTAAGTTCTATGTGAGGACTTATCCTTCAGTGGAGCAAGGCAGGCTAGGAAACAGAAGAGAACAAAAAAGTGTGATCAGTGCACTGTGGGAGCCCTTGGGACTTGTATAGCCCTGGTACTTACATTTCTCCTCATTCTCATATATTGCCATGCCCTAGCTCATTTTACTTAAATTGATCTTTTCCTAGATAAACCTTATATTCCTTGAAAGAAGTCAAACACAGGTGCTTGAGAGTATTTCCTGAGTTGGCCCTTGGGAAGATGGTTATTAGACTGTGATCTCAGTGCCCCAGAGATAACACAACCTGGAGAGCTACAACAATCAGGAAATGGGATACACAGATCTCTTGGGGATCTGAGTGGTAATTCCAACAGCTGGAGAGAACACAGTTCCTGTATTCAAAATCAGTGATAAGAGTTACAAATCAGGATAGGATCTCTGAGTCTTAGGTTCCCCACCTGTAAAATGGCTGGGGGTGGGGAAGGCACAGTCCTCACCCTACCTACGGCAGAGATCTTTAAGGATGTTGAGGTAATGAAAGTGAAAGGATTTGTAAACAACATAAGTTAGAGCATATCACTTCCTTACTGAAAACAACCCTTCCTCACAGAGTTGTTTACAGATTAGGTTAAAAAGTAGGTGCCAAAATAAGCATTCCTTCCTATTTCCATCCACCAGTCTGTCCTGTTAGGTCTACCTCCAAACCATATAATGAGTCTGAATACTTCTCTCAGTCTCCTCTCCCATCACTCTGGTCTATTACTGCAGTATCCTAATTGGTCCCTCTGCTTCCACTTTTGCCCGCTCTCAACACATTTTCCAAATATTTCCAAAAACCCTCCAATGGCTTTCCATATTAATTAGAGTAATATCCAAGCTCCTTTTAATGACCTATAAAATTCTATCTGATAATGGTTTCCCATGCATTACTCTATCTTGCTTTCATCAAAGCATGTACTACCATTGCAAATTAAAAAATAAAATTTCTTACCTGTATAATGCTCTAGAATGTGAGCTCCACAAGGACAAGCTGTATCCCTAAAGCCTAAAACAGTCTCTGGTGTTTAATTGAATGAAAGAATAAGTGAATGAATGAATGTGTCTTCTTATCACTGCTTGAGAAAATTAAACCCACCTTTTAGACCCCAGTCAAATGTCATCTCTTTAATGAAGGTATCCCTAATTTTCCTGCTATAAGTTATCACCCTCATTGTCCACATTAAAGTGGTTGTACTCCATGATAACTAGGCTCCTACGAACCCCTGACATGCTAAAAGTGTAACTTCAGAGGCTTTTGTTGGTGTCATTTCACTGCAACCAGGTTAATTTCTTTTGATAATGTGGTAAGGACTCATTTATCTGACATTATTGCTTTGTATAAGCCTTGCATTGTCACTATGTTTTGCAGGATAATGTATACAAGAAACTGCCAGCCTAAACTCAATATATATCCAATCTGATACCCGGAATCAATTACAAACTACAGTAACTACTTGATATGATTCCTGAAATTGCCATATTTCTCAAAGATTAATGACAGGTATTTTTATTTTAAAACTTGCAATGAGGAGAAAAAAGATGGTGGCGAAGTAGAGGGAATGGAATGCATCCCTCTCCACAGATGCATTGGGAATGCACCAAAAGATGCAATAATTGCCACAGAGAACCAACTGAACACAAGCAGATGACCTCGGACACCAGAAAGGGCCACAAGGATCCTGACATAACTGGTAGGGAGGCATCTATGATGGCTCAAAGAGGGTGAAGCTGCTGAGCTGAGGCAGACGGGAGGGAGTGAGAAACACACAGAGGGTCCACACCACAGCTCAGCGTTCCTGGACTGAGATGTCAATTCACAGCTGAACAGAGGGTCTGGGAGTGGGAGCGTGAGAAATGGAGAGCTGGTTCAGGGTGAGAAAAATTGTTTCCAGTAAAGAGACAGACCGAGAGGATAGGAGGGAAGAGGTCTGCAGTGAGGAGTGCCTGCCCCTGAGACCTGCACAGCCATGATGGCAGCTGGATGTTGCTGGCTCACGGGCAGCAGTAGAAGCCATGGGAATAGCCTCTCTCTCTCTTTCAGTGCCTGCAGCAGGCAGTGAAGAGATCCCTGTGGGCCACCTAAGGCACTCAGGGATGACAGGGACCCTCAGGCACTTGGGTGGGGTTAGCTTAAAAGCCCTTGGAATGGCTGGCAGCAGGGAGGCTGCTGAGAACAAAGAAACCTGGGGAGAGGCCTAACTCTGAGACATTCTGTTTACACCTGAGCTGCTGGTGTCCCTCTGCAGTGGGCACCACCATGGTCAACTGAGCCACTGTGACCAAGGCAGGGTGCCCCAGTGGATGTGAATCTGTGGGGAGGAGCTGCAGTTGGAGTTGCTCTCTTGGCCTGAGCCACCAGTGTCCCTATGCAACAGGCACCACCAAAGCCACCCTAGCCACCATGACCCAGGTAGGGTGCCACTGCTCACTCACTCCCAGGGGAAGGAGCCACTATTGTATCCCCCCTATACACACACCAACTCTTACAGAAAAACAATAAAGGAAGCTCTGTTGGTCACATGATAATACAAAAAACCTAAGGCAAGTAGAAGGACACTCACAGCTGAGAATCTAAGGAAACAGAAATATTACTATCAATTCTATTGAACTGGTCCATTCTGGGATCAGTTCTAGTTTTTTTTTTTTTTTTCTTTGTTAATTATGATCTTAGTCCTAAGGGATCTACAAGTTTTATAAGATTTTTTCTTCTATTTATTATTCTACTTTTATTTTTAGCCTTTTTATATACTTCTATTTCTAGCTAAGTTTTTAGAAGTACGGACTATATATCTCTCCTGCCTTCTTTTCATCTCTATCTTTTATACATTTGTATTCCTTTCTTTTTATTTGCATATTTCCAGTCACACTACACTCTTCTGTTCCCCTGTCTTCCATCCATTTTTAGTTTATTTTATCTTAACATACTTAAAAGTAACACTATCGATCTGCTCAGACTCCTCACTCTATTCTCCAGATGACACACTGCCTTGGTATATAATATTAGGTTTTGCCTTTATCTTAGTTCTTAGTACAATTGTCTAATTGCATTCTGAGAAAGTCCATTCTGTCTGCTGGTACTCTAGTTCTTTTTTATATTTGATCCTAGCTTTCAATATCTCCCTGGAACTGTGTTTGTATGTGTAAGGTGTTATTTGTTTGTTTGTGGTTTTTGCTTTTGTTTCTGTTTTGTTCTGTTTTGGTTTTCAATTTCTGTTGGTTTTCTCTCTGATTTTCTCTCTGAGTATCTGACAGCAACTGAGGTTCTTCTGTCAGGTTTTTCTAGTGCCTTATGTCTGAATGGATTCAGTAATTGTGTGTCTTATACATGTATGTGTTTCCTAGACTTAGTATTTGTCGCACCCAACACTCGGCCATTAGTCTGGGGCTTGGACAGTCTTCTATAAATCCCTCTATCACTGGAACAAGCAACCCCAGAAGTTTGGACAACCATGAGGAAACAAAGAAACAATATGCAGGCAAAGGAGCAGGAAAAAAACCTACAAGACCAAATAAATGAAGAGGAAATAGAAAAATGCCTGAAAAAGAATTCAGAGTAATGATAGTAAAAATGATACAAAATCTCCATAACAAAATAAAGCACAAGAAACAGTTCATAAGAACTCAGAAGAACTAAGGAACAAACAAAAAGCAATGGATAACAATATAACTGAAATTAAAAATACTCTAGATGGTATAACCAGCAGAATAACTGAGGCACAAGAACGAATGAGTGATTTGGAAGATAGAATGGGGGAAATAACTGCAACAGAGAAGGAAAAAGAAAAAATAATAAAAAGAATGGATAACAGTCTCAGAGACCTCAGTGATAACATTAAGGGTACCAACATTCGAATAATAGGCATCCCAGAAGAAGAAGAAAACAAGAAAGGGTCTGAGAAAATATTTGAAAAGGTTATAGTGGAAAACTTCCCCAACATGGGAAAGGAAATAATTAACCAACTCCAAGAAGCACAGAGAGTCCCATACAGATTAAACCCAAGGAGAAATACACCAAGGCACATATTAATCAAATTAATGACTATTAAAAACAAAGAAAAAATATTAAAAGCAGCAAGAGGAAAGCAACAAATAACATATAAGGGAAAACACAAAAGAATAACAGCTGACCTTTCTACAGAAACTCTGCAGGCCAGAAGGGAATGGCAGGATATACTGAAAGTCCTGAAAGAGAGAAACCTACAGCCAAGAATACTCTACCCAGCAAGAATGTCATTCAGATTCGATGGAGAAATCCACAGCTTTCCAGACAAGCAAAAGTTAAGAGAATTCAGCACCACCAAGCCAGCCTTACAACAAGTGCTAAAGGAACTTTTCTAAGTAGGAAACACAAGAAAAGGAAAACACCTACAAATACAAACCCAAAACAATTAAGAAAATGGGAATAGGAACACACATGTCAATAATGACCTTAAATGTAAATGGATTAAATGCTCCAACCAAAAGACACAGACTGGCTGAATGGATACGAAAACAAGACCCTTCTATATGCTGCCTACAAGAAACCCACTTCAGACCAAGGGATACATATAGGCTGAAAGGAAAGGGATGGAAAAAGATACTCCATGCAAATGGAAGTCAAAAGAAAGCTGGAGTAGCAATACTCATATCAGCCAAATTAGACTTTCAAGTAAAGAATATAACAAAGACAAGGAAGGACACTACCTAATGATCAAGGGATCCATTCAAGAAGAACATATCACAATGGTAAATATCTATGCCCCCAACATATGAGCACCTCAATACAGAAGGCAAATGTTAACAGCTATAAAAGGGGAAATCAACAGTAACACAATAATAGTGGGAGATTTGAACACCCAAATTACTTCAATGGACAGATCATTGAAAAAGAAAAAAAATAAGGACATACAAGCTTTAAATGACACGTTAGACCATCTTGACTTAATTGATATTACTAGTACATTCCATCCAACAATGACAGAATACACTTTCTTCTCAAGTGCACATGGAACATTTTCCAGGAGAGATCACATCTTGGGTCACAAACTGAACCTTGGTAAATTCAAGAAAATTGAAATCATATCAAGCATCTTCTCAGACCACAATGCCATGAGACTAGCTATAAATTACAGGAAAAAAAAACTGTAAAAAATACAAACACATGGAGGCTAAACAATTCACTATTAAACAACCAAGAAATCATTAAAGAAATCAAAGAGGAAATAAAAAAAATATCTAGAAGCAAATGACAATGAAAACACAACAATGCAAAACCTATGGGATGCAGCAAAAGCAGCTCTAAGAGGGAAGTTTATAGCAATACAGTTCTACCTTAAGAAACAAGAAAAATATTGAATGAACAACCTAAACTTAGACCTAAAACAATTAGAAAAAGAAGAACAAAGAAACCCCAAGCAAGCAGAAGGAAACAAATCATAAAGATCAGAGCAGAAATAAATGAAAAAGAAAGGAAGGAAGCGATAGCAAAGGTAAATGAAACTAAAAGTTGGTTCTTTGAGAAGATAAAGAAAATTGATAAACCATTAGTCAGAATCATCAAGAAAAAAGGGAAAAGATGAAAGTCAACAGAATTAGAAATGAAAAAGGAAAAGTAACAGCGGACACCTCAGAAATACAAAAGATCATGAGAGACTACTACAAGCAACTATATGCCAATCAATTGGATAACCTGAAAGAAATGGATAAGTTCTTAGAAAAATACAGTCTTCCAACACTGAACCAGGAAGAAATAGAAACTATGAACAGAGCAATCACAAGTATGGAAATTGAGGCAGCGATTAAAAATCTCCCAACACACAAAAGCCCAGGACCAGATGGGTTCACGGGTGAATTCTATCAAACATTTCGAGAAGAGTTAACACCTATCCTTCTCAAACTCTTCCAAAATATTGCAGAAGGCGGAACACTCCCAAACTCATTCTATGAGGCTACCATCACCCTGATACCAAAACCAGACAAAGATGTCACAAAAAAAGAAAACTACAGACCAATATCACTGATGAATATAGATGCAAAAATCCTCAACAAAATACTAGCTAACAGAATCCAAAAGCACATTAAAAAGATCATACATCATAATCAAGTGGGGTTTTTCCCTGGGATGCAAGGATTCTTCAATATATGCAGATCAATCAATGTGACACATCATACCAACCAATTGAACGATAAAGACCATATGATCATCTCAATAGATGCAGAAAAAGCTTTTTCACAAAATTAAACATCCATTTATGATAAAAGCTCTCCAGAAAATGGGCATAGAAGGAAATTACCTCAACATAATAAAAGCCATATATGAGAAACCAAGAGCCAACATTGTTCTAAATGGGGAAAAACTGAAAGAATTCCCTCTAAGAACAGGAACAAGACAAGGGTGTCCACCCTCACCATTATTATTCAACATAGTTTTGGAAGTTGTAGCCACAGCAATCAGAGAAGAAAAAGAAATAAAAGGAATCCAAATTGAAAAAGAAGAAGTAAAATTGTCACTCTTTGCAGATGATATGATATTATATACAGAAAACCCTAAAGACTCTACTAGAAACCTGCTCGCATTAATGGATGAATTTAGTAAAGTAGCAGGATACAAAATTAATGCACAGAAATCTCTTGCATTCCTGTACACTAACAACAGAAAAGCAGAAAGAGACATTAAGGAAACTCTCCCATTTACCATTGCAAAAAAAAAAAAAAGAATAAAATACCTAGGGATAAACCTGCCTAAGGAGGCAAAAGACCTGTATGCAGAAAACTTTAAGACACTGAGGAAAGAAATCAAAGACGACACAAACGATGGAAGGACATACCATGTTCCTAGATTGGAAGAATCAACATAGTGAAAATGACTGTACTACCCAAAGCAATTTACAGATTCAGTGCAATCCCTACCAAATTACCAATGGCGTTTTTCACAGAACTAGAGCAAGAAATCTTATAATTTGTATGGAAATGCAAAAGACCCCAAATAGCTAAAGCAATCTTGAGAAGGAAAAATGGAGTTGGTGGAATCAGGCTTCCTGACTTCAAAGTATACTACAAGGCCATAGTGATCAAGACAGTATGGTACCAGTGCAAAAATAGAAAGGAAGGTCAATGGAACAGAATAGAGAACTCAAAGGAGGCACGAATATACAATGGAAAACAGACAGCCTCTTCAATAGGTGGTGCTGGGAATTTTGGACAGCAACATGTAAAAGAATGAAATTAGAACACTTCCTAACACCGTTCACAAAAATAAACTCCAAATGGATTAAAGACCTACATGTAAGGCCAGACACTATAAAACTCTTAGAGGAAAACATAGGCAGAACACTCTATGACATGCATCAAAGCAATATCCTTTTTGACCTAGCTCCTAGAATAATGCACATAAAATGAAGAATAAACAAATGGGACCTACTGAGACTTAAAAGCTTTTATACAGCGAAAGAAACCATAAACAAGACAAGAAGGCAACCCTCAGAGTGGGAAAAAAATAGTTGCCAACAAAACAATGGACAAAGTATGAACCTCCACAATATACAAGCAGCACATGCAGCTTAATACCAAAAAAGCAAATAACCCAGTCCACAAATGGGCAGAAGACCTAAACAGACGTTTCTCCAAAGAAGACATACAGATGGCCAGCAAACACATGAAAAATGTTCAACATCACTAATTATTAGCGAAATTCAATCAAAGCCACAATGAGTTATCACCTCACACCAGTCAGAATGGCCATCATCACAAAATCTGGAAACAACAAATGTTGGAGAGGGTGTGGAGAAAAGGGAACTCTCCTGTACTGTTGGTGGGAACGTAAGTTGGTGCAGCCACTATGGAAAACAATTTGGAGTTTCCTTAAAAACTAAAAATAGAACTACCATATGATCCAGTAATCCCACTACTGGGCATATACCCAAAGAAAACCATAATCCCAAAAGAAACATGTACCCTAATGTTTATTGCAGCACTATTTACAATAGCCAGGACATGGAAGCAACCTAAATGCCCATCAACAAATGAATGGGTAAAGAAGATGTGGCATATATACACAATGGAATGTTACTCAGCTATAAAAAGGAATGAGATGGAACTGTATGTAATGAGGTGGATAGACCTAGAGTCTGTCATACAGAGTGAAGTGAGTCAGAAAGAGCAAGACAAATATAGTATGCTAACTCATATATACGGAATCTAAACATGGTAATGATGAACTCAATGACAAGACAAGAACAAGGACGCAGATACAGAGAATGGACTGTAGAACTCGAGGTTTGGGGAGGCGGGGGGTGAAGGGGAAGCTGAGACGAAATGAGAGAGTAGCATAGATATATATATATACTACCAACTGTAAAATAGATAGCCTGTGGGAAGTTGCTGTATCACAAAGGGAGTTCAGCTCGATGATGGATGATGCCTTAGAGGTCTGGGAAGTGGAGGCTGGAGGGTAGTCGAGGGAGGGAGGGAATAGTGGGATATGTGTATAAATACATGTGATTCACCTTGGTGTACCTCAAAAACTGGTACAAGAGTGTAAAGCAATTATATTCCAATAAAAAAAAAAACTTGCAATGAAGTTCTATGTTAGACATACTCTATTGTTAGTCTGCAGTTTATAAGTGCAATTCTTGCATAGTTTTATGGTAAGCCCTTTGTCTTGATTTTTATTTTTCATAAAAGTGGTTTGAATTAATTTATCTTCAGCTTTTTTTACCCCTAAAAGACCAGAACCAGAGAAAGAAGGCTGAGACTATATCAGGGAAAGGATGTAGAAATATAGCATCTCAGACTTGGAAAGAGTCTTAGTTGAAGTACTACAATCTTGCACATGATGAAAGAATCACTTCCACTTCAACATTATCCCTGAGAAATGGCTCATTCAGGCTTTGCACACTTCTGGTGATAAACAGCTTATATCTCCAAAGCATCTTATTCCATCCATGGACAACTCTTCCTTCAACTGAGCTTAACCTAACCACCCTGTGGCTTCTACTTATGTCTCATCCCTCTTGAAACCACACAGACCCCATTTTCTCTTCCCCATGACGGTTCTTCAGAGCCCTGAAGACACATCACATCCCTGATCCTTCTCTTCTCTAGGCCAAACAGCTCCAGCTCCTTTAACCACTCTTTATGAATCCTGGAATCCATCTCACTACTAGCCTACTCATTCCCTTCCAGTTATTCTGTTTCTCCTTTAAACTGTGGGGCTAAGGCAGAAAATAATAGGGCCATCATACCCAACCCCTTCCAGCCATTTTGGCCTAAAGCTCTGAGGCAAAGAATGTCCTGCTGTTTGTTTAATGTTTTGCTTTCCTTATCATCACACATCTAAACTACACTTAGTAACCTCCCTTGCTGCTATGTATAGTCATTTAACTTAATTGTAGCAAACTGAATATATGCAGAAGTGATACATACCATTTCTAGTCCTGTAACATAAAATTTTCCACACTTTTCCCTCATCTGCCACCTGGTAATTGAGTTCCAGGAAAATCTTGAAAGCCATACTTTGAGCATGGCAAAACCTCTATCAGCCTGAGTTCCTCAGTGACGGTGTAGAAATCAGTACTTCTTTCTATCACCACTTATAAAAATTTCCATTACTAATAAATTCCACTGTGTTAAGTCACTCAGGATTTTCCTCTACTCTTCCATACTTTCCAGGATTTCCCATCCTATGTCTGTGCAATTTTCAAGAAGAAATTGAAGGCTTCACATAAATCTTTTTTCAGTTTCATCTGGTTCTATCCAGCCCATTATTGCAGCTTGTGGACATCTCCTAATGCATTTATTTGCATCTCCATACCACAGCTTCTTGTCATCTGTTGTACAATTAGATTGCATATCAAAACCATTAGTAAAAATGTTGAATGAGTCAGGCATAAGGACCAACACCTGCAGCACACTATAGAGCATTCTACCTAGATTGACCCAATTGACTCTTTACTTGATTATGAGGATACAGTCATTCACAAGTCTCCTAAATATACTGTCATCTGCATCCTTATTTCTCAGTAATATCTATAGGGATATCCTCAGCTATTTTGTGAAACACCAGGCCAAAATTGAGATGCCCTCTGGTAGAAGATTATATCAAACTTTCTATCTAGTAATCCTAGTTATATGAAATAAAATCAGTTAAATCTATCATGACATGCATAGAAAGCCCATGCTGACTCTTAATACTGATCACTTATCTTTGTAAGCTTGCAAAGCTGTTACTTATCTACATATCTAGATTTCAAGATTAGTTTGGTTGAATTACAGCAGTGACCTGCTAATCAAAAGCCTGGGTTCTAGTTCTGCAGTCTCTATCTAAATGTGTGAGCATGAACAAATCATTTCACTTCTGCATCCTCAAGTTCTGGAATGGATAACTTCTAAGGTCTCTTTCTACTTTAGATTTGCTTTGAATCAATCAGTTTATTGTATATGGTACCAAATTGACTTTTTGAAATTTTACCAGTCGATGGTATGTTTCCATATCATAAAATCTTTGCTATAAGAGCACTATCAAAGATGGTCTAAGACAAGCATCCATGAGATCGGATGAAAATACATTTTATCTTCATGAGCCTCTAACTAAAATTTAGCTTTTCCTCCAATTATGAATGTAAGTAAAAATAGTGGCTGGACATTCCTTCAATATAGAATCAGGGCTCCAACAATTCTACAGCTCCCCCAAATAATGGGCCATCTCAGACCCTTCTGAATTTTTTTCTCAAGCTTTAAAACCAGAGATCATTGTTCAGTTTTGTTTTGAGGAAAAAAATGAAGTAGACTGAGGATGTGATGAATTGATTGATGACGTGTGAACCTATGAAAAAGCTATTTCCCTTATAAGAATTTAAGAGAAAATTCCCTTCAACCTCTCATCTACCCACACATATATATTTATATCATCACATTGCTATTTAATATGTTTTTAACACAGAAGAAACAGTCAATGACTCACAGGAAACAAATAATATGTTATATATATATATATATATATATATATATATATATATAAAACACTATATATATATATAATATTTGTGAGGGCAGGAGTGGGAAAGGATATCTTTTCAGTTTCAAGTAAAACTCTAGTTCCTTGATTAGGTTTATTCTCTTTTTCTTCATTATTTCTCTTTAATAAAAACCATGCCAAGAGAAAAGAAATCTACAGTAATTTTCACAGTACCTGGATCTTATAGCCAGTAGAAATCACAAAATTATCATATCACAATACCACTGTTGCACACATCTTAGAATATCATTTATGTTCATTGCTTCTTGAAATTAGGATAGTTATTAAAAACTTCCATTAGATCGTGTTATTTAATGCATTAATAAAGAAGCACATGCATTTCTATACAACAATTTTGATTTTTGTATAATTGATAAATGTATTTAAATATAATTGGTTTCCATTGCAATCTTATATATTTTATTTTTGCATTTAAATATTATTCTAAGGGCCTTCTAACAGATGGCGGCAAAGTAGAGGGACGTGGAATGCATCCCTCTCCACAGATGCATTGGGAATGCACCAAAGGACACAATAATTCCCACAGAGAACCAGCTGAACACCAGCAGAGGGCCTCGGACACCAGAAAGGACCGCAAGGAGCCTGACATAACCAGTAGGGAGACATCTAGGACAGCTCAAAGAGGGTGAAGCGGGGGAGCTGTGGCAGACGGGAGGGAGTGAGAAACATACAGAGGGTCTGACTGCAGCTCAGCATTCCCAGACTGAGACGTCGATTCACAGCTGAACAGAGGGTCCAGGAGCAGGAGCATGGGAACCAGAGAGCTGGTTCAGGGTGAGAAACATTGTTGCCAGTAAGGTGACGGACCAAGAGGAAACAAGGGAAGAGGTCCGCGCTGAGGAGTGACAGTCCCTGAGAATTGCCCGGCCATGTTGGTGGCTGGAAGCTGCAGGCTCAGGGGCAGAGAGGAGGAGCCGTGCACACAGTCTCTCTCTCTCTTTCCTGGCCTCTGCAACAGGCAGTGGAGAGACGCCCTGTGGGCCACCTAAGGTGCTCAGGGATAACAACACCCTCAGGCACTCGGGCGGGGCTAGATTAAAACCCCTTGGAACTCAGGCAGCAGGGAGGCTGCTGAGAAAACAAACAAACAAACAAATAAAAAAAAAACAAAGAGAGGCCCAACTCTAGGACTTTCTGTTTACACCTGAGCCACCAGCATCCCTCTGCAACAGGCACTTCCAAGCCCGACTGAAACAACAGTGTGCCACTGCTCACTCACTCCCAGGGAAAGGAGCCACTATTGTACCCTCTCCCTCCTCACACACCTACGCTTACAGACGAACAAGAAAGGAAGCTCTGCTGGTCACAGAATAATGCAAAAAAACACAAGGTAAGTAGAAGGACATTTACAGCTGAGACTCAAAGGAAACAGAAATATTAGTATCAATCCTCTTGAACTGGTCCATTGTGTGATCAGTTCTGGATTTTTTTTTTTCTCTCTTTTTTTTTTCTTTATTAATTACGATCTTAGTCCTAAGGGTTCTACAAATTTTATAACATAATTTTTTAATGATATTTTTTGTTCTATTTTTGTTTTTTTTGCCTTTTTATATACTTCTATATCTAGCTAAGTTTTTGGTAGTATGGACAATATATCTCTCATACATTCCTTTCATCCCTATCTTGTATACATTTCTATTCCTTTCTTTCTATTTGCATATTTCCAAACACACTAGGGTCTTCAGTTCCCCTTTCTTCCAGCCATTTTAAGTTTATTTTATCTTAACATACTTATCAGCAACACTATCAATCTGCTCAGACTCCTTGCTCTATTCTCCAGATGATGCACCGCCTTGGTATTTAATATTAGGTTTTTGTCTTTATCTTAGTTCTTAGTACAACTGTCTAATTTCTTTCTGAGAATCTCCATTCTGTCTGGTGGTACTCTAGCTATTTTCCATATTTGATCCTAGCTTACAAAATCTCCCTGGATTAGTGTTTGTATGTGTAAGGTGTTATTTGTTTGTTTGTTTGCTTTTGCTTTTGTCTCTGATTTGTTCTGTTTCAGTTGTCAATTTCTGTTGGCTTTCTCTTTGAATATCTGATTTGTTTAATCCAACACTTGGACATTAGTCTGAGTCTTGGACAATCTTCTATAAACACCTCTATCGCCAGGACAAGCAACCCCAAAAGTTTGGACAAGCATGACGAAACAAAGAAACACCATGCAGGCAAAAGAGCAGGAAAAAACCCACAAGACCAAATAAATGAGGAGGAAATAGGAAAAATGCCTGAAAAAAGAATTCAGAGTAATGATAGTAAAAATGAAACAAAATCTCGATAACAAAATAGAGAAAGTACAAGAAACAGTTCATAAGAACTCAGAAAAACAAACAACAGTGGATAACAAAATAAAAGAAATTAAAAATACTCTAGATGCTATAACCAGCAGAATGACTGCGGCAGAAGAATGAATAAGTGAGTTGGAAGATAGAATGGGGGAAATAAATGCCACAGAGCAGGAAAAAGAAAAAAGAATAAAAAGAATAGAAGTCAATCTCAGAGACCTCAGTGATAACATTAAGCATGCCAACATTCGAAATATAGGCATCCCAGAAGAAGAAAAAGAAAAAAAGAAAGCGTCTGAGAAAATATTTGAAGAAGTTATAGTGGAAAACTTCCCCAACATGGGAAAGGAAATAATTAACCAAGTCCAAGAAGCACAGAGAGTCCCATACAGGATAAACCCAAGGAGAAATACACCAAGGCACATATTAGTCAAACTAACGAAAATTAAACACAAAGAAAAAATATTAGAAGCAGCAAGAGAAAAGCAACAAATACCATATAAGGGAAAACCCATAAGGATAACAGCTGACCTTTCTACAGAAACTCTGCAGGCCAGAAGGGAATGGCAGGATATACTGAAAGTCCTGAAAGAGAGAAACCTACAGCCAAGAATACTCTACCCAGCAAGAATCTCATTCAGATTCAATGGAGAAATCCACAGCTTTCCAGACAAGCAAAAGTTAAGAGAATTCAGCACCACCAAATCACCTTACAACAATTTCTAAAGGAACTTTTCTAAGTAGGAAACACAAGAAAAGGAAAACACCTACAAATACAAACCCAAAACAATTAAGAAAATGGTAATTGGAACACACATGTCAATAATCACCTTAAATGTAAATGGATTAAATGCTCCAACCAAAAGACACAGACTGGCTGAATGGATACAAAAACAAGACCCTTCTATATGCTGCCTACAAGAAACCCACTTCAGACCAAGGGATACATATAGACTGAAAGTAAAGGGATGGGAAAAGATATTTCATGCAAATGGAAGTCAAAAGAAAGCTGGAGTAGCAATACTCATAGCAGACAAATTAGACTTTCAAGTAAAGACTATTACAAGAGACAAGGAAGGACACTACCTAATGATCAAGGGATCCATTCAAGAAGAACATATCACAATGGTAAATATCTATGGCCCCAACATAGGAGCACCTCAATACAGAAGGCAAATGCTCACAGCTATAAAAGGGGAAATCAACAGTAACACAACAATAGTGGGAGACTTGAACACCCCACTTAAATCAATGGAGAGATCATGCAAACAGAAAATAAAGACACACAAGCTTTAAATGACACATTAGACCATCTTGACTTAATTGATATTTATAGGACATTCCATCCAAAAACGACAGAATACACTTTCTTCTCAAGTGCATATGGAACATTTTCCAGGATAGATCACATCTTGGGTCACAAATCAAACCTCAGCAAATTCAAGAAAATTGAAATCATATCAAGCGTCTTCTCAGACCACAAAGCCATGAGACTAGATATTAATTAAAGGAAAAAAACTGCAAAAAATACAAACACATGGAGGCTAAACATTTCGCTCTTAAACAACCAAGAAGTCACTAAAGAAATCAAGGAGGAAATCAAGAAATATCTAGAAAGAAATGAGAACGAAAACACAACAACCCAAAACCTATGGGATGCAGCAAAAGCAGTTCTAAGAGGGAAGTTTAAAGCAATACAGTCATACCTTAAGAAACAGGAAAATTATCAAATAAACAACCTAACTTTACACCTAAAACAATTAGAAAAAGAAGAACAAAGAAACGCCAAAGTGAGCAGAAGGAAATAAATCATAAAGATCAGAGCAGAAATAAATTTAGAAAAAGGTAGGAAGCCATAGGAAAAATTAATAAAACTAAAAGCTGGTTCTTTGAGAAGATTAACAAAATTGATAAACCATGAGCCACACTCATCAAGAAAAAATAGGAGAAGATGCAAATCAACAGAAATGGAAATGAAAAAGGAGAAGTAACAACAGATATGTCAGAAATACAAAAGATCATGAGAGACGACTACAAGCAACTATATGCCAATAAATTGGATAACCTGGAAGAAATGGATAAATTCTTAGAAAAATACAAGCTTCCAAGAATGAACCCGGAAGAAATAGAAACCATCAGCAGACCAATCACGTGTATGGAAATTGAGGCAATGATTAAAAATTTCCCAACACACAAAAGCCCAGGACCAGATGGGTTCACGGGTGAATTCTATCAAATATTTAGAGAAGAGCTAACACCTATCGTTCTCAAACTCTTCCAAAATATCGCAGAAAGTGGAAAACTCCCAAACTCATTCTATGAGGCCACCATCACCCTGATAGCAAATCCAGGCAAAGATGTCACAAAAAAGAAAATTACAGACCAATATCACTGATGAATATACATGCAAAAATCCTTAACAAAATACTAGCAAACAGAATCCAAAAGCACATTAAAAAAATCATACACCATGATCAAGTGGGGTTTATCCTTGGGATGCAAGGATTCTTCAATATACATGTATCAATCAATGTGATACATCATATCAACAACTTGAAGGATAAAAACCATATGATCATGTCAATAGATGCAGAAAAAGCTTTTGACAAAGTTCAACATCCATTTATGATAAAAGCTGTTCAGAAAATGGGCATAGAAGGAAATTACCTCAACATAATAAAAGCCATATATGAAAAACCAAAAGCCAACATCGTTCTAAATGCGGAAAAACTGAAAGAATTCCCTCTAAGAACAGGAACAAGACAAGGGTGTCCACCCTCACCATTATTATTCAACATAGTTTTCGAAGCTGTAGCCACAGCAATCAGAGAAGAAAAAGAAATAAAAGGAATCCAAATTGGAAAAGAAGAAGTAAAATTCTCACTCTTTGCAGATGACATGATATTATATACAGAAAACCCTAAAGACTCTACCAGAAAACTGCTAGCACTCATTGATGAGTTAAGTAAAGTAGCAGGATCCAAAATTAATGCACAGAAATCTCTTGTATTCCTATACACTAACAAGAGAAGAGCAGAAAGAGAAATTAAGGAAACTCTCCCATTCACCATTGCAACAAAAGGAATAAAATACCTAGGAATAAACCTGCCTAAGGAGGCAAAATACCTGTATGCAGAAAACTTTAAGACATTGATGAAAGAAATCAAAGATGACACAAACAGATGGAGGGACATACCATGTTCCTGGATTGGAAGAATCAACACAGTGAAAATGACTTTACTACCCAAAGCAATTTACAGATTCAATGCAATCCCAATCAAATTACCAATGACATTCTTCACAGAACTAGAACAAGAAATATTGCGATTTGTATGGAAACAGAAAGGACCCCGAATAGCCAAAGCAATCTTGAGAAGGAAAAATGGAGTTGGTGGAATCAGGCTTCCTGACTTCAAACTATACTACAAGGCCATAGTGATCAAGACAGTATGGTACCGGCACAAAAATAGAAAGGAAGATCAATGGAATAGAATAGAGAACTCAGAAGTAAGCCCAAACACATATGGGCACCTTATCTTTGACAAAAGAGGCACGAATATACAATGAAAAAAAGACAGCCTCTTCAATAAGTGGTGCTGGGAAAATTGGACAGCAACATGTAAAAGAATGAAATGAGAACACTTCCTAACACCATACACAAAAATAAACTCCAAATGGATTAAAGACCTACATGTAAGGCCAGACACTATAAAACTCCTAGAGGAAAACAGGCAGAACCCTCTATGACATCCATCAAAGCAAGATCCTTTTTGACCCACCTCCTAGAATCATGGAAATAAAATCAAGAATAAACAAATGGGACCTACTGAAACTTAAAAGCTTTTGCACATCAAAAGAAACCATAAGCAAGACTAGAAGGCAGCCCTCAGAATGGGGAAACATAGTTGCCTATGAGACAATGGACAAAGGATTAACCTCCAAAATATACAAGCAGCCCCTGTAGCTTAATACCAAAAAACAAATAACCCGATCGACAAATGGGCGGAAGACCAAAATAGACATTTCTCCAAAGAAGACATACAGATGGCCAACACACACAGAAAAAGATGCTCAACATCACTCATCATCAGAGAAATGCAAGTCAAAGCCACAATGAGGTATCACCTCACACCGATCAGAATGGCCATCATCACAAAATCTGGAAACAACAAATGTTGGAGAGGGTGTGGAGAAAAGGGAACTCTCCTGCACTGTTGTTGGGAATGTAAGTTGGTACAGCCACTTTGGAAAACAATTTAGAGGTTCCTTCAAAAACTACAAATAGAACTACCATATTATCCCGTAAACCCACTGCTGGGCATATACCCAAAGAAAACCATAATCCCAAAAGAAACATGTACCCTAATGTTTATTGCAGCACTCTTTACAATAGCCAGGACATGGAAGCAACCTAAATGCCCATCAACAAATGAATGGATACAGAAGATGTGGCATATATATACAATGGAATATTACTCAGCTATAAAAAGGGATGAGATGGAGCTATATGTAATGAGATGGATAGACCTAGAGTCTGTCATACAGAGTGAAGTAAGTCAGAAAGAGAAAGACAAATGTATGCTAACTCACATATACGGAATCTAAAAATGGTACTGATGAACTCAGTGACAAGAACAAGGACGCAGGTGCAGAGAATGGACTGGAGACCTCGAGGTGTGGGAGGAGGCGGGGGGTGAAAGGGATGCTGAGACGAAGCGAGAGAGTAGCATAGACATATATATATATATATATATATATACTACCAACTGTACAATAGTTAGCCAGTGGGAAGTTTTTGTATAACAAAGGGAGTTCAACTCGAGGATGGAAGATGCCTTAGAGGACTCGGACGAGGAGGGTGGGGGGGACTCGAGGGAGGGTGTGGGGGGAGTCAAGGGAGGGAGGGAATACAGGGATATATATATAAAAGCAGATGATTGAACTTGGTGTATCCCCAAAAAATATTAAATAAATAAATAAAATTAAAATTTAAAAATGAAAAAAAATTATTATTCTAAGAAGGGTCAATAGGCTTCACCAAACTTCTGAAAGTGTCCATGGCATCAAATAACCAAGGAACTTACCTACCAGCTCAATGCTTAGCCCACGATGAGGAGAACAAAAATGCTCAAGGGCAATGATAGAAAATAAAGCAGAATAGGCCAATGTTAAAATTGCTTTTAGTACATCTTCTGAAGTTTCTCCTCTCTCCTCCAGTATTTAACTGTCTTCATGATTCCCACAGGTGTCTTCACCTAGATACAGTTGTATAAACTAGATGTTTCTGGAAGAAGGGTGGAAAAGGTAAAAAAATTATTGAGCACCTGCTATGTGCCAAACACTTTCACAGATATTTTCTCAATTAATCTTCTCAACATCTCTGAGAGCAAGTGTGATTTCCCTCATTTTACAGTTGAGGAAACTGATGCTGAGAAATTTTATATAATCTGTACAGTATCACACAGCTACTAAAATGATTGGGATGAGATTAAATGTTGCTATCCCCCAAATGCAAAGCCTCTTTCAGTTTATCTGGGCTATAGTATATCCCTAAAAAATAATTACTTGACCATTTCCAAAGTATGTTAAGATTCATTCTCTCTGATTATTCCCAATATCTCTTAAAGGCCAACATTGTTGTCTCCAATTTACACATTCAGAAACTGGGAGATGACTTGCTATGTGCTTAGTAGAGTAAGGACTTGAATCATGATTTAAAGCAGCTTCTCCAATTCCATCATCACATATGTATTATAGCCAGGAGAAGATAGTACCACCAAGAAGCTACTTATGTCATTTCCGTTCATATCTATTTGCTAGATATTAGTCATACAGCCATACCTACATCCAAAGAAGACTGGAAAATCTAGGATTTAGCTGAGTGACTATGTACCCACTACAATTTCTACTACTATAAAATCAGAGAAGATATTAGGGGACAATTAGCAGTCTCTGACACAGGTGAGTAACATTAGTCTAGTTCACAGATGTGGAAACTGAAGTTCAAAGAATTGAAACAACTTGTCCAAAGTCTCTTGGCTATTAAGTGGCAAATTTGGGATTCCAAGCCTAGTCTGAATGGCTTTGAAGTTTCTATCTTTTACTACTACTGTATACAAATGAAGATCATGATGCAGAGGGAATGACTGAACCACCAGGTAATAGTTGTACAAAATACTTGGGCTGACTAGGCTGAAATGTGAGCCAGGGCCTGGGCTTAGACCTGAATCTGGCTGTATATATGTATGTAGAGGGCCCCAGACTTTGCCACCTTCCTCCTTTTGGTTAAGTGTATAATAATAAGCCTGGAGAATTGAAGACTAAAGTGGGACCAGGTCTGTGTCTTTAGATCTCTGAAGGGCTTTCACAGAGCAGAGCAGTAAACAAGGCCTATGTGGCCTTCAGAAATAGAGCTGAGACCAGTGGGAGAAAGCCACATGGAGAAAAATTTCAGCCCCAACAAAAGAAAGAAGTCCTGAAGAGTCAGTTCTCCTGATAAGGTAGAAGTGGACTCAAGGAGAAGTGATAAGGGAACAAAGGCTAATTGATTACCTGGAGGTGATGTAGTAGAAGGGATTTCAGCCTTGGATGGGGGTAGATACCTTCTTCCAACCTTGGCACCTTGTGAAAGACAAGCACCTCATTTCTCTCTGCATATATGTTCTGGGATTCTCACTTTAGTCCCTTGGCCCAAGTTCCATCTAAACTTTTGTAGTTAAACTGAAACAGAATAGACTTGAGGCCAGGCCCAGGTTGATGTGAGAGTGGAATGTGTCTATGAATGTTGAATGTGGTATGTACATTTAAAGTTTCATAGAAGGAACTTTTAAAATGTCTGTTTCTTAAAAATATCATTGGTACAATATGGCCATTTGAAGCCTTTTTTTTCCTGGAAACTAAAATGATTACATCTTAAGAGTAAAAACTTTCTAGAGAGATGTTCAAAATTCCAAGTATGAAGCAGCACTAAACTGTGATAACATAATTCAGCATCTAGCACCTGCAAAGTTAGAAATGACAAATGCAATAGTAGTTGAAAACCTGGCTTCCTAGCCTGGCTCAGCCTCTTATTTGCTTCTGATCTTCTGTTTCCTCGATAGCAAAATGGGGACAACAGCAATGCCTATTTCACAAAGTTGCAATGAGGGTAAAGAAATACTGACTATAGTGTGCTTGGCACATGATAGGGTGTGGTACATATATAACTTATATGGGAAAACTTGCTAAGTGGGTCCTTCTCAAAATATTTCATTCCAAAAGATTATATTTCTTACTTGTCATCTTGCTATTTCATACTTTCCCTGTTCAGTGTTTGATTCTGTGGGTTTCTGGAAGAGAGGTGTTGATTACTATTCATCTGTATTTATCTCTAAGAATATCGAATAAACAGCTGCATATGTGAATCTAAGAATCAGAGGTACTATCCACAGGTTGTCTCACTTAATGTATGGAACAATCCAGTATGGGAATTTTAATTTCTGAGACTAAGCTTCCTCACCTATGAAATAAGGACATAATTTCCAACTTGCAAGGCTGCCATAAGGCCCAGGTCAGATAATGGATGTAAAGGACCTAGCACAGCTCTAGACACAAAATAGCCATTCAATAAATGCTAGCTCTCAGGATAGTTATTCTCCTTTTATCCATCTAGATTCACTCTCTGCTCTTCTCCTTACTTCCTTGTGCCTTGTGAAACTGACCTATGTGGACTAGGTCAACTGAACTCCCTTGTCTTTTGGCTTCTTTTAGGAGTCATTAATAGGAGACAATAGTAGAAGAGTGGGAGGAGAGAGGGATCAAGTCTTTATTCCTTCAGCTCTCTCCCTTCCAGGCTGCAGGTTGGCGGTGATTACATTCATCTAAGAAGAACACAGCTCTGGTGGGATGGTCCCTTTACACAGCTTCTGTCTCTCTCCCTCCCCCATCTATTTCTGACTCTCTCTTTCTCTCTCTCATTCTCTGTGTGTGTGTGCATATGTGCATTCACGCATGCATCTGTATGTCCATCTTTTTGTTACAGTAACTGTTCTACACTTTCCTCTACAAGTGGTAAAACCAACCAGCTGTCTCCAGCCCCAGAGTGTTTTGCCATTCCTATTTGCTTCTTTTTGCCCACAACTTTGAAAATAGAACTTCCATTAAACTCTCCTCAATTACCCAGGTGTCTTGAACCTCCATATTTTAAATAAGAAAACCTGAGGCTCATAAAGGTGAAGTTATTTGTCCAAATCCACACAGATTCACCCTCGTGGTGCAAAATGGCTCACCTTAACAAATAAGAAGCCAGCGTTTATTTCAGGAGGTCTAGTAGATTCAGGACTTGTAACTGCTCTGCCTCTTTATTCAGCTTACAACAAAACTGGCTGTTGACACAGAGGGAGGCATTTACCTGATAATTCCAATAGGCTTATAAAGGCATCACTTGCCTTTATAAAGGTTGTCATCCCTAAGGAGGTTGAAAGAAATGGAAAATGCGACTTAGAATTGTTTTAAAATTGAGCCTGGGGAAGACAAAGATGAGAGGGACCCAGTAACAGGCTGCTAACATAATGGGATCATTATGATAAAGAAAACAAGTTGTACCTCTCCACTGACCTTCAGTAAAAAATGAAGGCTACATGCTTTGATATATAACAAAGCATATTAAAATTTGTTATAAAGCAGAACCTTTTCTTCAGTGCTAGTTGTTAATAGTAATGTTATAATTATAATAACTTTCATTTACTGAGTGTTTACTAAGTGCCTGATAATGTTCCAAGTGCTTTGCTTATATTATCCTTCTTTTTTTAAGCTCTTTATTGAAGTATAATTGCTTTACACTGTTGTACCAGTTTTTGCTGTACAACAAAGTGAATCAGCTGTATTTATACATATATCCCCATGTTCTATTATTTAATCCTAACAAAGGCTTTTCAAGATAATCATCATGATCCCCATTTGAAGAGGGAGGATGCTGGAGCTCAGAAAGCTTAAGTAACTTGCCTGAGGCCACATTCTTGGTAAGTGGTACTGGAATGAGACACCAAAATCCATTCTCACAATCACTCCATTAGTGTCAAGCAAGAGAAAGAATAATGAAGCCATACTGGTGAGTTTCTTCCCCCAACAGACCTTTTACCCAGCATTCCCCTCACCTGCACCCCAGGAACTGATTATCTCAAGCAGTCAAGCCAGTCTGTGGAGGTGTTAGCCATAAGATGGACTGAGTAAGAGTGTGTGGTCAACTTAGTATGGTCAGTCCCCCTGTTGGAAACACAGAACCCTATGTGCACCATAGTGATGCAACAACAAGAAAACCTTTCCTTGGGCCTCCAAGTCAGCCTCTCTTTCCCCCATACTTAAGCTACTCTGTCATCTATTTAAATAATGCAGAGTGAGGGAAGCTGGAATTGGAGAGGATACTGAACTCTGTTGGAAGCCCTGGATTGGTATTCTAGCTTGGTCACTTATTTGTATGTCTCTTCCTTCTCTAGGCTTCAATGAGAAGATCAGAATCAAGAACCTGTAATATCCTTTGCTGCTCTGACATTCTTTGATTCTCTAATATTGCCATCTGGCCACCCTGTTTACTGACACAAAGACTAGAATTATTTGTCATAGGGACAGAAGTAAGGCCCAGTTATATCCCTACCTTATACATACACTGTTACCTATGCCTATACTTAGTCTCTATTTATCAGGATATCTTTTGAATCTTGACTCTGCAACTTATAAGCTATGTGACTAGTATGAGTTACTTTATTGCTCTGTGTTTCCATTTACTTACCACAATAGGTCAAAGGGAAAGTTGTTATTAAGGCAAAGTAAACTTATGTAAAACCCTCAGTACAAAGCTCAATACTTTGTAATTTCTTTACCTTAGGGCAATGGGAGAAGAATTGAGAAAAGAGGAGTCATTAAGAAGAACTAAGTTGATCCACAGTAAACCAGTGGCAGCACTAGCTCCCTAACAACTTGGGAATTTTCTTGGGAATGCACATGACACATCCTTTATATGTAGTAATGCAAAAGGTAACAGAATGCCATACTTCTTTTGATAAGCAAAAACCAAGAGATAATCAATCATGATAACAACAATAAACAAATGACTCATCACATAAAAGGGATTCTCAATAAGATTATCAGCCAATTTCTCTTCAGAAAGCTTGTGACCAGAAAGTAGAGGCATGATACATTTAAAGACATAAAAAAACAAAAACTGTCAACTTGCAATACTATATATCTGACAAAACAGTCTTTCAATTACATATAACTTTAGGATGTTATACATAATCTCCAAGGTAACTGGAAGGAAAATATCTATAGAATATACACAAAAGAAAATAAGAAGGGAATCAAAACATGTCACCACAAGAAAAATCATATGTTACAACATGGAAGAACCTTGAAGACATTATGATAATTAAATAAGACAGTCACAAAAGAACAATTAGTGTATGATTCCACTTACATCAGGTACCTTGGAGGAGTCAAATTCAGAGACAGAAAGTAGAATGGTGGTTCCCAGGGATTTGGAGGGGGAAGGAAGGAATAGGAGTTACTGTTTAATAGGTACAGAATTTTACTTTGAGAAGATGAAAAGTTTCTAGAGATGGATGGTGATGATGGTTATATAATAATGTGAATGTACTTAATGCCATGGAACTGTACACTTAAAGTGTTTAAAATGGTAAATTTCATGTTATGTATATTTTGTCACTTTTTTTTTAAAAAAGGGAGAAATTAAGACATTCTCAGATAGACAAAAGCTGAGGGATTTTTATTACCAACCTATTTTTTGTAGGTTTGCCTTACAAAAAATGGTAAAAGTGTTCCTCCAGGGTGAAATAAAAGGATGATAGAGAGTAACTTAAGGCCATATGAAGATGTAAAATTATCTTGTACAGTATAATTCTACTGTTTGTAACTTCATTGTAAACATTTTCTATGGGATTTAATGGACTAATGCTTACAAATAATTGTAAGTCTATATTATTGGCAAAAATTTGCATACAGGTGTAATTCATGACATCAATAACTTAAAAGAGGATGGAGTTATATGGGAATAGAAGGTTTGTATGAAAATGAAGTTATGTTGATATCAATTCAAATTAGGTGCTTACAACTTTATTATGTGGTATGCAATCCCCATGGTAATCACAAAGAAGATATCTATAGAATATACACAAAAGGAAATAAGGGAATCAAACACGTTACTATAAAAAAATCAACTAAACCCAACAAAAACAGTAATGGATGAAGTGAGAGACAAAAAGCTATGACATATGAAAAAAAAATAGCAAAATGACAGAATAAAGTCCTTCCTTATCAGTAATTATTTTAAATGTAAATGGATTAAAATTTCTCCATTCAAAAGGCATAGCCTGGCAGAATGGATTTAAAGAAAAACATGATCCACATTACTAATAAGAAAATCAAATTGTACACTTTGGATATATGCAGTTTATTTTATGTCAATTGTATGTCAATAAAAGTTCTTAAAAAAAAGAAAAACATGATCCAATTATATGCTATAAACAGTCACATTTTATATGAAAACCAAATATGGTTGAGTGTGAAATGATGGGAGAAGATATTCCCTGTAAACAGTAACCAAAAGAGAGCCAGTTTGGTTATACTAATATCAGACAAAATGAACTTTAAAGAAAACAACCTGTTACAAGAGACAAAGAGGGACATTATATATCAATACATCGGTCAATTCACTAATAAGAAATAAGAATTTTAAATATATATACACCACTTTAAACCCTACAAAATATATGAAGCAAACACTGACAATATTGAAGGGAGAACTAGAGAGTTCTACAATAATTGTGGGAGATTTCAATACATCACTTTCAGTAATGGATGGAAAATCAGACAGAAGATCATTAAGAGAATAGTGGACTTGGACAACACCATAAACCAATTATACCTAAAAGATATATATAGAACACTCTACCAGCAACAGCAGAATACACATTTTTCTACAGTACACATGGAACATTCATCAGGATAGACAACATGTTGGGCCACAAAGCAAGTCTTAACCAATTTAAAAAGATTGAAATTATGCAAAGTATCTTATCTGACCATAATGGAATGAAGCAAAAATCAACAGCAGAAGGAAAGCTAGAAAATTAACAACTATTTGGAAATTAAACCACAAATTATTAAATGATAAGCCAAAGGAGAAATTAAAATGGAAATTATAAAATACCTTGAAACAAATAAAAATGAAACTACAACCCACCAAAAGTTATGGGTTCAGAAAAGTTGTGCTAAGGGGGAAATTTATAATTGAAAATACATACATTAAAAATGTAAACAGACCTCAAATTGATATCTAACTTTGCACATTAGGGAATGAGATAAAGAAGAATAACGAAACCCAAAGCTAGCAGAAGGGATGAAATAATACAGATTAGAGTGGTGAGAAATAAGCTGAGAATAGAAAATAATAGAGAAAATCAATAAAACCAAATGTGATTTATTTGGGAATATCAACAAAATGGACAAGCATTTAGTTAGATTAACTAAGAAAAAAAAAAGAGAGAGGGCTTAAATTACTCAAATCAGAAATGAAACTGGGGACATTAATACTGATATTACAGAAATAAAAAGGATTTTAATAGAATGTTATAGACAATTGTAAACCAACAAATTGGATAACCTATTGGAAATGGACAAAGTCCTAGAAACATACCATCTACCAAACTGAATCATAAAGAAAAAGAAAATCAGAATTGACCTGTAATAGTAAGGAGGTGGCTTCCCTGTTAAATTCTATCAAGCATTTAATGAATTAAAATCATTCGTCCTCAAATTCTTCCAAAAAATTGAAGAAAACACTTCCAAACTCATCCTATGAGGCCAGCATTACCCTGATATCAAATCCAGTCAAATATATTAGAATGTTTCAACATGTGAATGTCAAAGAATGTGATATACCACATTAATAGAATGAAGAGAGAAAAAAATGATCATTTCAATTGATGTAGAAAATGCATTTGGCAAAACTAAACACCCTTTCAAGATAAAAACCCTCAACAAACTAGGAATAGAAGGAAACTTCCTCAACGTGATTAAGGCCATATATGAAAAGCCCACAGCTAACATTATACTCAGTGGTAAAAGGCTGAAAGTATTTCCTCTAAGATCAGTAACAAAGTAAGGATTACCTCTTTAGCTGCTTCTGTTCAGCATATTACTGGAGGTTCTATCCAGAGCAATTAGAAAAGAAAAAGAAATAAAAGAAATCCAATTTGTTTGCAGATGGCATGATCTTATATATAGGAATCTTAAATATACCCCCCACCCACAAAAAAGAAAGTCTGTTAGCACTAATAAATGATTTCATCAAGCTGCAGGATAAACAAAATCATCACAACATAATTTTAATGGCATATAATCTATGAAAATGCAGAATCATTGTGCTGTATACCTTTGACTAATATAATATTGTGAATCGACAGTATTTCAATTCAAGTTGCACTTCTACTTGCCAACAATGAAAAGTCTTAAAAAAGGAATTTAATTTAAAAATTCCACTTACAATAGCATCAAAATGGATAAAATACTTAAGAATACATTTAACCAAAGAGGCAAAAGACTTGTACACAGAAAAGTAAAAAATGTTTTTGGAAGAGATTAAAGAAGGCATAAGAAAATGGAAAGACATTTTATAGTCATGGATTGGAAGACTTAATATTGTTAAGATGACAAAACTATCCAAAGTGATCTGTAGGTATAATGCAATTCCTATAAAAATCTCAATGACATTTTTGCAGAAGTAGAAAAATGCATCCTAAAATTCAGATGTAATCTCAAGACACCACAAAAAAAACTTGAAAAAGAAATCCAAACTTGGAGAACTCAAAATTCCTGATTTCAAACCTTATGATAAAGTTAGCATAATCAAAACGGTGTGGTTATGGCAGAAGAGTAGACATACAGACAAATGGAATAGAATAGAGAGCCCCAAAATATTTTCTTGCATATATAGTCCATTGATTTTTGACAAGGGAGCTAAGACCTTTCAATGGGGAAAGAACAGTCTTTTCCACAAATGGTGCTTGGAAAGTGGATATCCACAAAAAAAAAAAAAATGAAGTTGGATGCTTACTTTATCCCTTGTACAAATATTAACTCAAAATGGATGAAGTAGAAATAGCTAAACTAAGAACTAAAACTCTAAAATTCTGAGTAGAAAATATAGGATAAAATCTTTATGACATTAAATGTGGCAAAGAATTTCTAGGCTATGACACCAAACACAGAAGTGACAAATGAAAAAATGGGGAAATTGGACTTAATCAAATTTAAAAACTTTTGTCACATCAAATGAAACCATCTATCAACACAGTGAGAAGGCAACCTGCAGACTGAGAGAAAATATTTGCAAGTCATATATCTCATAAGGGTTATATCCAAAAAATATAAATGACTCTTAAATTCAAAATAAAAAAACAGCTTAATTTATAAATGGGCAAATGACTGGAATAGACAATTCTCCTAAGAAGAATATGTGTCCAATAAACTCATGAAAAGTTGCTCAACTTCACTAGTTGTTAGGGGGATGCAATTCAAAACTACAATCAGATACAATTTCACACAGAGTGGTATGGCTTTTATGTTTTTAAAAAGTCCAGAAAATAGGAATTTTGGTGAGGATTTGAAAAAAAATGGAACACTTGGGCCTTGCTGGTGGGAATGTAAAGTGGGGTAACCACTGTGGAAAACAGTATGTCAGTTTCTCAAGAATTCAAGCATAAAATTACCATATAATCCTGCAAATCCATTTTAGGTGTATACTTGAAAGAATTGAAAGCAAGGACTCAGATACTTGTACAACAATGTTCTTAGCAGCAATATTTACAATGGCTAAAAAGTAGAAACAATCCAAATTTCCATCAACAGATGAATTGATAAACAAAATGTGGTATACACATAAAATGGAATATTATTCAGCCTTAAAAAGGAAGGAAGTTCTGATACATAATCAACATGGATGACCCTTAACAACATTGTCCATAGTAAAATAAGCCAGACACAAAAGGACAAATAGTGTACAACTCTGCTTATATGAGGTACCAAGAGTATGCAAATTAATAGGGACTGAAAATAGAAAAGAGGTTACCAGGACTTGGGAAGGGAGGAATGGTGGATTATTATTTGATGGGTATAGAGTTTTTGGATGATGAAAAAGTTCTGGAAATGGATAGTGATAATGCTTGTACATCATTGCAAATGTACTTAATATAAATGGTAAAGTTTGTTACATAAATTTTGCCTTAATTAAGACAGAAAAATATACCTTAAGATTCTGCAAGTTGAATGATTCCCAGTCTTCTCTATGTTATCCTAGGATTGAAAAGAATTGTACTTACATAAGACAGAGGTCCAGATCACATCTTTTTCCAGGTGGCCTTTGAAGCAGCTGGATCAAACACAGAAAGACCTTGAGAGATACTTGGGTTCATTTACAGAGACAGCTACAAGAAATGATTCAGCCAGATGAAAAATGCATTTGGCAGGCAGAGTTTAATCCCAATTTGCCTGCTTTTCCTCTTGGAGTGCTTTACAACCACAAGATCTTCAAATTATGTTTCTTTCCTTCCTGTGTCATGGGAATGTACTACCTATGTGTCCTTTTCCCTTCCATGATATCAGTATTAACTACAGTCAGTAGAACTCAATTATAATTCCTCTCTCAACAGGTGTTGGTCTGAAAAGCACTCTTGGAAGCTTCACTAAGGGCAAAGATCCAGTGTACAGGGGAAAATACATGAGTCAATGAGAAACAAACAACACTGTGATTAAAGTCAAGCTCTGCATATCTGGTCAAGTGATCTTAAACCAGGTAATTTCTCTGTTTTGAACTTCATTTTTTTTCATCTGTAAATTGGGCATTATAAGAACAATTACTACCCAATACTTTCTGTGCGGATTAAATGAGATAATGATTGTAAAGTGCCTGTCATACTGTAAGCACTCAAAAAATGTCATTTTTATGCCACCAGAAAAACACTAGAGATAATCAATGAATTTACTAAAGTAGCAGGATAAAAAATCAATGTGCAGAAATTTCTTGCATTCCTATACACTAAAAACAAAAAAATCAGAAAAAAAAAGAAACATTCCCATTTAACCATGGCAACAAAAAGAATAAAATACATAGGAATAAACCTACCTAAGGAGGCGGAAGACCTGTATACAGAAAAATATAAACACTGATGAAAGAAATCAAAGATGACACAAACAGATGGAGAGATATACCATGTACTTGGATTGGAAGAATCAACATTGTGAAAATGTCTATACTACCGAAAGCAATCTACAGATTCAATGCAATCCCTATCAAATTACCGATGGTATTTTTCACAGAACTAGAACAAGAAATTTTACGATTTATACAGAAAGGCAAAAGACCCCAAATAGCCAAAGCAACCTTGAGAAAGAAAAACAGAGCGGGAGGAAACAGGCTCCCTGATTTCAGGCTATACTACAAAGCTACAGTAATCAAGACAACATGGTACTGGCACAAAAACAGAAATATAGATGAGTAGAACAGGATAGAAAGCTCAGAGATAAACCCATGCACATATGGGTACCTTATCATTGACAAAGGAGGAAACAATATACAATGGAAAAAAAAAAACAGCCTCTTCAATAAGTGGTGCTGGGAAAACTGGACAGCTACATGTAAAAGAATGAAATTAGAACACTTCATAGCTCCATACACAAAAATAAACTCAAAATGGATTAAAGACCTAAATGTAAGGCCAGACACTCTAAAACTCCTAGAGGAAAACATAGGCAGAATACTCTATGACATAAATCGCAGCAAGATCCTTTTTGATCCACCTCCTAGAGTAATGGAAATAAAATAAAAAATAAACAAATGGGACCTAATGAAACAAAAGCTTTTGCACAGAAATGGAAACCATAAACAAGACAAAATGACAACCCTCAGAATGGAAGAAAATATTTGTCAATGAAGCAGCTGACAAAGGATTAATCTCCAAAATATACAAGTAGCTCCTGCAGCTTAACACCAAAAAAGCAAATAACCCAATCCACAAATGTGCAGAAGAACTAAATAGACATTTCTCCAAAGAAGACATGCAGATGGCTAACAAATACATGAAAAGATGCTCAAAATCACTAATCATTAGAGAAATGCAAGTCAAAGCCACAATGAGGTATCACCCACACTGCGGTCAGAATGGCCATCATCAAAAAATCTAGAAACAGTAAATGCTGGAGAGGCTGTGGAGAAAAGGGAATCCTCCTGCACTGTTGTTGGGACTGTAAATTGGTATAGCCACTATGGAAAACAATATGGAGTTTCCTTAAAAAGCAAAAAATAGAACTACCATATGACCCAGCAATCCTACTACTGAGCATATACCCAGAGAAAACCATAATTCAAAAAGATACATGTACCATAATGTTCATTGCAGCACTATTTACAATAGCCAGGACATGGAAGCAACCTAAATGCCCATCAACAGATGAATGGATAAAGAATATGTGGCATATATATGCAATGGAATATTTCTTAGCCATAAAAAGGGATGAAATGGAGCTATATGTCATGAGGTGGATAGACATAGAGTCTGTCATACAGAGTGAAATAAGCCAGAAAGAGAAAAGCAAATGCCATATGCTAATGCATATATATGGAATTTATTAAAATGATACTGATGAATCTAGGGGCAGGACAAGAATAAAGATGCAGATGTAGAGAATGATCTTAAGGACATGGGGTCGAGGGAAGGGAAGCTGGGAGGAAGTGAGAGAGTAGCATTGACATATATACACTACCAAATCTAAAATAGATAGCTGGTGGGAAGCAGCTACATAACATAGGGAGATCAACTTGATTTTTTGTAATGACCTAGAGGCGATGTAAAGGGATGGTGGGAGGGAGTCTCAAGAGGGAAGGGACATGTGGATATATGTATACATATAGGTGATTCACTTTGTTGTACAGAAGAAACTAACACAGCATTGTAAAGCAATTATACTCCAATAAAGATCTGAAGAAAATAAAGTAAAATAAAAAATAAAAGAAAAAATGGCATCCTTTATTAGTATAAATTATAATGTAAATTGACTGCACAATTATGGAACCATAGTAGATGTTTAATACATCTTAGTTTCCCTGCCCTCTTTTTCCTATATCAACACAGATATTCAGGGGTTCAATGGAACTCCCATAGGATAGGCTTTGTTGCCCTACCAAGCCTCTGTTCAAGGTGAATAACCTTAGAGAAAATGCTGAAGACAGAGAAAAGCAGGATTTTATGACTATGCATAAGTCACATTTGCTTGGAAAACAGTGATGACTGATGAATCAAAGTTGGTACAATGTATAACCATCACTGAAATCATCTTCAACTGTCCTTTGAGCCCTAAATGTACTTTATTTCTTCCACTCCCCAGATATTTCTTCTTCTCTTTTATGGAGAGACTATATCCTTGTCACCTTATGCCAGAGAGATCTGGGATGCAAAGACTCTGCTAACAGTGAGCACAAAGAGGCAATGCTCAAAAGTGGTGTTCACACAGGAACCAAATATTAAACCATTATCTGCAAATAAATCAGAAAATGAAGATCATTTTAAGCCAAATTTTCATTATCTCACAACCAAGCACTAATAATGCAAAAAGAGGCAAAGAGCCTCGACTAGGAGATCAAACCAAGTTCAGGCTGATGGCCTAGTCAAAAATCATTCTTACAGAAGATAGAGGCTACAGTAGCAGGAGTCCCGGATACAGAGCCTGAGGACACGTGTTCTAGTTCTCACTCTGAACCGCCAGCTAAGTGACTATGTGTAATTCTTTCCCCTCTTTTTACTTGTTACCTCCTTTTAAATAGTTACCAAGGAAGTTATAGTTAGTGATTTTAAAGGGCCTTGAGAGGTGTGAAAGTATGATTGTATATTTTTGATTTGCCCTCAACTTGTCAGGCTGGATAATACAGAATGGCAGAACTGAACTGGAAGGATCCTTGGAGATGATCTACTGTAGCAACAACACATCATAGATCTAATGTGAAGCTGAGGAGAGGGAGAGATTGGGCCGTGGTCACATAGCCAGTCAAGGGCAACTCCTGGAAAGAACTTCTTGACCTCGTGCCCAGTGGTTGTTCATTAACCTATGCTATCCCTTCTACTGAGCTCTTTTCCTGGACAGATATTTTGTGTCTTCATTTGACTAGTAGCTCCCAGGCTTAGATCTTGTGTTGTCTTCCAGATTTTAGTGTTTGCCTCTTCCATACATTCAACTCTGATATGGACTACTCAGTGCAGCAATGACTTCCTGCAGGGTTTGAGGCTGCCAACTCTGAAGAGCCCTATAACCTTCTTTCAATGATGATACAACCCTGATTGCTGAACAATTTCCATCCTAAGGCCTTTACTGGATGCCTGACATAAGAGGCCTGATATTGAAGATTGACATAGTGCAGTCAACAGGGCAAGGTGATAAAAACTCTTTAAGTCAGAATAAAGTTTCCAAATGTTTGTTATACGCCTACCAGGAATGAAGTACCCTAGCATGTGCTCTCTTCATTGGAGGCCCATAGTCCAAATTTTATAAATTATGGCTACCAGATAGGTAGTAGCAGCAAGATGGTATCATACAAAATACCAACATATGTTTACTCTCCGAAAGTATCCATAAGTGTCTATTTTGTACAAAGCACTCTATTAAGCAGCATGGGCTAATGCAATGAAAAGTGACACAGAGTCCCTAATCACAAAGAAGCCCAGAGTCTAGTTCTTTCTCTCACTTTCTCTTTCTTTTTCTATCCCCAGTCCTCATTCTCTGGTCTTGCAGCTTCTTGAATATGTGGGTTTATATCTTTCTCAAATTTGAGGAGTTGTTAGCCATTATGTTTTCAGATTTTTTTTCATCCCACACTATTTATTGTCTTCTTCTGGGGCTCCAATATATAAATACTATATTATTTGTTACTGTCCGACAGATTCCTGAGGCACTGTCAATTTTATTTTATATTTTTAAGTCTATACTCACCATTGTTCAGTTTGGTTTCTATCTAGCTTCTTCATGTTCACTGAATCATTTATCTGCCATTTATGTTTCTCTATTGAGTCTATTCACTGAGGTTTTCTTTAGTTATTTTTCAGTTTAAATTAAAATTTGTATCTTCCTTTTTTATTGGAATATAATTGCTTTACACGCTTGTACCAGTTTTTGAGGTACACCAAGGTCAATCATCTGTATTTATACACATATCCCCGTATCCCCTCCCTCCCTTGACTCCCCCCCACCCTCCCCATCCCAGTCCTCTAAGGCATCATCCATCCTCGAGCTGAACTCCCTTTGATATACAGCAACTTCCCACTGGCTATCTATTTTACACTTGGTAGGATATATATCTCTATGCTACTCTCTCACTTTGCCTCAGCTTCCCCTTCAACCCTGATTGATTTGCATATATTGAAGAATCCTTGCATCCCAGGGATAAACCCCACTCGATCATGGTGTTGGAGTCTGTTAGCTAGTATTTTGTTGAGGATTTTTGCATCTATATTCATCAGTGATATTGGTCTGTAATTTCTTTTCTTGTGACTTCTTTGCCTGTTTTTGGTATCAGGGTGATGGTGGCCTCGTAGAATGAGATTGGCAGTGTTCCTCCTCCTGCAATATTTTGGAAGAGTTTGAGAAGGATAGGTGTTAGCTCTTCTCTAAATGTTTGATAGAATTTGCCCGTGAATCCATCTGGCCCTAGGCTTTTGTTTGTTGGGAGATTTTTGACCACTGCCTCAATTTCCATACTTGTGATTGCTCTGTTCATAGTTTTTATTTCTTCCTGGTTCAGTGTTGGAAGATTGTATTTTTCTAAGAATGTATCCATTTCTTCCAGGTTATTCAATTTATTGGCATATAGTTGCTTATAGTAGTCTCTCATGATCTTTTGTGTTTCTGTGGTGTCTGCTGTTACTTCTCCTTTATCATTCTAATTCTGTTGATTTGCATCTTCTCCCTTTTTTTTCTGATGAGTCTGGCTAATGGTTTATCAATTTTGTTACTCTTCTCAAAGAACCAGCTTTTACTTTTATTAATTTTTGCTATGGTTTCCTTCCTTTCTTCTTCATGTATTTCTGCTCTGATCTTTATGATTTCTTTCCTTCTGCTCACTTTGGGATTTCTTTGTTCTTCTTTTTCTAACTGTTTTAGGTGTAAGGTAAGGTTGTTTATTCGATATTTTTCTTGTTTCCTAAGATAGGACAGTATTGCTATAAACTTCACTCTTAGAACTACTTTTGCTGTGTCCCATAGGCTTTGGGTTGTTGTGTTTTCATTGTCGTTTGTTTCTAGATATTTTTTGATTTCCTCTTTGATTTCTTTAGTGATTTCTTGGTTGTTTAATACTGAATTGTTTAGCCTCCATGTGTTTGTATTTTTTGCAGTTTTTTTCCTATAATTGATATCTAGTCTCATGGTGTTGTGGTCTGAGAAGATGCTTGATATGATTTCAATTTTCTTGAATTTACTGAGGTTCTGTTTGTGACCCAAGATGTTATCTGTCCTGGAAAATGTTCCGTGTGCACTTGAGAAGAAAGTGTATTCTGTCGTTTTTTGGATGGTATGTTCTGTAAATATCAATTAAGTTAAGATGGTCTAATGTGTCATTTAAAGCTTGTGTGTTGTTATTTATTCTCTGTTTGGATGACATGTCCATTGATGTAAGTGGGGTGTTCAAGTCTCCCACTATTATTGTGTTACTGTCGATGTCCCCTTTTATGGCTGTTAGCATTTGCCTTATGTATTGAGGTGCTCCTATGTTGGGGGAATAGATATTTACTTTTGTGATATGTTCTTCATGGATGGATTCCTTGATCATTATGTAGTGTCCTTCCTTGTCTCTTTTAATAGTCTTTACTAAGTCTAATGTGTCTGATATGAGTATTGCTACTCCAGCTTTCTTTTGACTTCCATTTGCATGGAATATCTTTTTCCGTCCCTTTACTTTCACTCTATATGTATCCCTTGCTGTGAAGTGGGTTTATTGTAGGCAGCATATAGAAGGGTCTTGTTTTTGTATCCATTCAGCCAGTCTGTTTCTTTTGCTTGGAGCATTTAATCCATTTACATTTAAGGTGATTATTGACATGTGTGTTCCTATTCCCATTTTCTTAATTGTTTTGGGTTTGTGTTTGTAGGTGTTTTCCTTTTCTTGTGTTTCCTGCTTAGAAAAGTTCCTTTAGCAATTATTGTACGGCTGGTTTGGTGGTGCTGAATTCTCATAACTTTTGCTTGTCTGGAAAGCTTTTGATTTCTTCATTGAATCTGAATGAGATTCTTGCTGGGTAGAGTATTCTTGGCTGTAGGTTTTTCTCTTTCAGGACTTTCAGTATTTCCTGCCCTTCCCTTCTGGCCTGCAGAGTTTGTGTAGAAATGTCAGCTGTTATCCTTATGGGTTTTCCCTTATATGGTATTTGTTGCTTTTCTCTTGTTGCTTTTAATATTTTTTCTTTGTGTTTAATAGTCATTAATTTGATTAATATGTGCCTTGGTGTATTTCTCCTTGGGTTTAATCTCTATGGGACTCTCTGTGCTTCTTGGACTTGGTTAATTATTTCCTTTCCCATGTTGGGGAAGTTTTCCACTATAACCTTTTCAAATATTTTCTGAGGCCCTTTCTTTTTTTCTTCTTCTTCTTCTGGGATGCCTATGTTTTGAATGTTGGTGCACTTAATGTTCTCACCAAGGTCCCTGAGACGGTCTTCCTTTCTTTTTATTCTTTTTTCCTGCTCCTTTGCCTGCATGGTGTTTCTTTGTTTCCTCATGGTAGTCCAAACTTCTGGGGTTGCTTGTCCCAGTGATAGAGGGATTTATAGAAGAATGTCCAAGCCACAGACTAACAGCCAAGTGTTTCGTCAAACATATACTAAGTCTAGGAAACATACATATATAAGACACACAATTTCTGAATCCAATAGGACATACAGCACTAGAAAGACCTGACAGAAGAACCTCTGTATGCTATCAGATGTTCAAATGGAAAACCAACAGAAATTGAAAACCAGAACAGAACAAAACAGAAACAAAAGCAAAAACAAACAGATAACACCTTAGACATACAAACACAAATCCAGGGAGATATTGAAAGCTAGGATCAAATATAAATAAGAGCTAGAGTACCACCAGACAGAATGGAGATTCTCGGAATGAAATTAGACAATTGTACTAAGAACTAAGATAAAGACAATAACCTAATATTATATACCAAGGTGGTGTGTCACCTGGAGAATAGAGTGAGGAGTCTGAGCCGATCTATAGTGTTGCCTATAAGTATGTTAAGATAAAATAAACTAAAAATGGATGGAAGACAGGGGAACAGAAGAGTGTAGTGTGACTGGAAATATGCAAATAAAAAGAAAGGAATACAAATGTATAAAAGATAGAGATGAAAAGAAGGCAGGAGAGATATATAGTTTGTACTACAAAAAACTTAGCTAGAAATAGAAGTATATAAAAAGGCTAAAAATAAAAGTAGAATAATAAATAGAAGAAAAAAATCTTATAAAACGTGTAGATCCCTTAGGACTAAGATCATAATTAATAAAGAAAAAAAGAAAAAAAAACTAGAACTGATCCCAGAATGGACCAGTTCAATAGAATTGATAGTAATATTTCTGTTTCCTTAGAATCTCAGCTGTAAGTGTCCTTCTACTCGCCTTAGGTTTTTTGTATTATTATGTGACCAGCAGAGCTTCCTTTATTGTTCGTCTGTAAGCATTGGTGTGTGGAGAGGGAGAGGGTACAACAGTGGCTCCTTCCCCTGGGAATGAGTGAGCAGTGACGTACTGTCATTTCAGTCGGGCTTGGAGGTACCTGTTTCAGATGGATTCCTGTGGCTCAGGTGTAAACAGAATGTCTCAGAGTTGGGCCTCTCTCCAGGATTTTTTGTTCTCGGCAGCCTCCTTGCTGCGAGCTCTTCAAGCCTATTCTCGGCTGCCTGCCGGGGCTTTAAGCTAGCCCCACCCGAGGTCCTGAGGTTCCTTGTTATTCCTGAGTGCCTTAGGTGGTCCACAGGGACCCCTCCACTGCCCGTTGCAGGCACTGAAAGAGAGAGAGAGGCTATGCCCATCACTCCTCCCCCCGCCTGTGAGCCAGCAGCATCCATCTGCTATCATGGCTGGGCAGCTCTCAGCGGCAGGCACTCCTTGTTGTGGATCTCTTTCCTTCTGTCCTCTCAGTCTGTCTCCTTACTGGCAACAATTTTTCTCACCCTGAACCAGCTCTCCGGTTCCCACACTCCCACTCCCAGACCCTCTGTTCAGCTGTGAATCGATGTCTCAGTCTGGGAATGCTGAGCTCTCATGTGGACCCTCCATGTGTTTCTCACTCACCCCCATCTGCCACAGCTCAGCCGCTTCACCCTCTTTGAGTCATCGTAGATGCCTCCCTACCAGTTAGGTCAGGATCCTTGCAGTCCTTCCTGGTGTCTGAGGTCACCTGCTGGTGTTCAGTTGGTTCTCTGTGGGAATTATTGCATCTTTCAGTGCATTCCCAATGCATCTGTGGAGAGGGATGCAATCCACATCCCTCTATTTCACCGCCATCTTTTCTCCCCAACATTTGTATCTTCTATTTCTTTAGGACACTTTCTACTTTTTCATTTATTTGAAACATTTTGTAATTTCTTATTGAAGCATTTTTATGATAGCTGTTTTAAAAATACATGTCCGATAATTCTAACATCTGTTTCATTTCAGATGCAATGTCTGCTAATTGTCTTTTCTCATTCAATTTGAGATTTACCTGTTGTTCTTTTTAATTTTTTTTTGCATTATGAGTGATTTTCAATTGTGTCATACACATTCTTTGTATTGTGTTATGTGACTCTGGACCTTATTTAAAATTCTATTTTAGCAGACCTCTACTGTGCCAGGAGAAGAGTGGAATGGAGGAGCCACTTCATTACAACTGAGTGGTGATGGGAGTTCATTCTCCTTCCACTGACACCATTCCATAAGAGAGAGTGGTGAATGCCTGGCTACCATCAAGCAGTGGCGGATGTCAAGGTCACCCATTGAGCCCCACTGATGTGAGATGGGAGAAAGGTATGGGTTTTTCCTATGATGTGTCTCTAGAGTAGAGCAGATATTGTCAAAAAAGGTTTCTGTTTTTCCAGGCAACTTCTTTCCAGATCCTTTGGCTAGAGAGAACAGGCTCTTCCTGGAAATGTTTTTTTTTTTTTTTTTCTGTGCCTGTTGTTATTTTCAGGTTGTAGGCTTCTGTAGCATCCAGCCTTGGATATATAGGAGACTAAGGAAAACCCAGGGAAATTACCACTTTTCATTCCTTGAGTTCCAAGGTATCTAGCCAGTCCAATTTTTCTCTCCACCATTCACAGTTTTCAATTGTTAGTGTTATATATGATGTTCAGGGTTTTAGTTGTACTTTGAAGAAATAGGAAGGTATATTTCTACCCCATATTGTCCAGAACTAGAACTCTAATACTGTGTTTTTGACCTCATGTTCTATTCATAGGCTTGTGCAACAGTCGCTTATTGACAGTTGATAAGTCCCTTCTAAAACTGTGGGCTACATGATAGCAAGAAATACGCATTTCTCATCTTTGAGATAGTAATCGAATAGTGGCAACTCTGAAGCATTGCAAAAACCATAAGAGGCGTGTGTGTGTATGTGTGTGTGTGTACATGTGCATGTAGGGGGTATGTGTATGTTGTCTTTGCATAGAAGAAAAAGCTCAACATCTGTTTATGTAATTTATATGAATGGAAAATACTGCATTACAAATATTTGGGAGACTAACAAATCTAGTCTCTGCTTATCTCTTAGACTATCCTTTATCATAATCTCATTTCCAGTTACACCTGCAGTTTGCCAAATCTTGCTTTTTTTAAAAAAAATTTGATAGTTCTGTTCCATCACCATACCTTCATCTTTCGACCACTAAAATGCCACTTTCTCACATTTTCCCCTTACTAATAAAATCCCAATTTTTAAAGATATCTTGGAAGCCATTAATTTTAGAAAATACTGGATGCTCTCTCAAGCTCCAAAGGATAAGTTTTGATTTGTCTGAGACAATAATAGTAATCCCATTACTCTAGGCAATGATTGGATTAGGAATGGATATGTAGTGCAGTCTGGCCAAAGAAATGTTAGGGAAAGTCTAGTGGTGTGTGCATGGAGATAGAGGGATTCTGGGAAAACTTCTTCACTCAAAAAAAAAGACACAAAGGAGGAATATTTTGCCTTCTTGACTTTGGTTGCTCTTGTGTGAGGATGTGATGCTGGGATTTACTGCAGTCATCTTATGCTTATGGAGGGACAACCTGGGTACAATAGCAAAGAAACTGAAGATGTCATCTTTTTAGCTTATCAGCAGAAAAGTAGAAAATATCTTGGACATGGATTCCAAATTGTTCAATGAAACACTGTTTATGAAATCAAAAAACTGAAACATTTTCTGAAAATCCAGAAAGGGAGAAGAGGAATGACAGAGTAAGGACCCCCAATAGCCTATACTCTACAAATACAATGTGAATAATAGCAAAAATTGTTAAGATAAATTTAAATGAGTTAGCTGTGCAAACCAGCAGCCTAGTAGGTACTGAAGAGGGGAAACTAAGTTTTCAGCTCCTTATAAAAACACATCCAAACAAATTGTTACTAGTTTGCTTGTCTGGAAGCTCCCCAGAGAATTCCCTTTGTTATTTCACCCTACTTAAATCTTGCTCGGTGGGAAAAGACACACCCAGGAAATTTGTTGAAAAGGATCACTGGTAATTTAATATTACAGCTGTCTGAGGTGGTGAGGCCAGTTTGGGCAATAAAGAGGATGGCCAAAGTACTTAGAAGGAAAATATGAGGAATGAGATATACATAAGGTGGTAGAAATTCTCCAGTACATTCCCTGGGATCTAGAAAGCCATGCACATATGCAGAGCTGTGCACATGCCCAGGAGATGTGAAGAGCCTCAGTCTTCTAACTCTGGTTGAACCTGAGACTCTGCATAAGTAGAAAGTGAAGTCTAAGGCAAAATTTTAAGTTGTCATAGCATTGAAAGCATGCCATAGTATACACACACACACAGAGCCATTCATCAAAGAGTTGAATACTTAGTGGTTCAAAGCAAATGAGTAAATCTCTGCTCAGTCATTAGTTGACAGTTGAGCTGGTTGAGCAAAGACTTCAGTGGACATAAATGATTTATATTTTAGTATCTTTACCATAATTTTTCTCCTACTTTTTGAATAAGAGACCCCACATTTTCATTCTATGAAATTATCTAATTATAGAGCCAGTCCTGGGTAGAAGTGACAGTATGTCACTCCAAAGATTAGGTTATAAAGGACACTATAGCTCACTGTCTTCCTCTCTCATGTCATCTATTCTGGTGAAAGCCAGCTACCCTGTCATGAAGACACTCAGATAGCTTGTGGAGAAGCCCATGTGATGAGGAATTGAGGTCTCCTGCCAACAGCCTATATGGAGCTGAAGCCTGACTGAAGCCTGCCAACAACTACATAAGTGAGCTTGGAAGTAGATACTCCAGCTCCAGATACCTGCATCCCCACTGACGTCTTGATTGCAACCTCATGAGAGATCCTGAGTAAAAACTTTAAGTGCTACTGGATTCCTGACCTGTAGAAACTATAGGATAATAAATGTGTGTTGCTTTAAGTTGATTTGTTTAGAGTAATTTTTTTATGCAGCAGTTGGTAACTAACATAAAGAGGGATGTGGTTGGGTTTGAGGACTGGCTAATATAAATCACGTTGATCAAGAATTAAATTTCTATCCTGCCATGGGGTAGAAAGAAAGGACAGATCCTGTGTAAATAACCCACTGTTGAGCAGATTAATGAATCCTTACACATGCAAAGAATATTTAAACATAGGTTGGGAATCTGTGCAAGAAGAGCTGCATTATTGGACAAAACAAGTGCAAAGAAGTGTTTTAAGTTGAATTCTGGGAAGGGTGAGGGGCAAGGAAAAGAGGAAAAGGAAGAGAGAAGTGAATTGGATGGAGGATATACTTGAGTTAGTTGAGATAATCTAGAGACTTTTTAAGAAGAGAAATGACTAATATTCAATTGAAATTGTCTGATTATCATACAAATCTCCATTAATTTCCCAACCCTTCATCAAATTGTATCACATGTTAAAAAACTTTTTTTTCTCTTTTGGAAATCAAGAGGAAGGCCAAGTGCCCTAGAGGAAGATAAGAGAATGCCACAACATGTAGAGCAGCAAAATGGAATTCAACAGAGGCATGAATACAGGGCAGAAGTGACTATAAGAAGTTAAATACCCCACCAAGACAGAAATCTTAAGAAGGACATAGGATTATACATACAACATGGAACAGTGATTCAAGCCATTCTACACAGATCTTAAGGGCAAGAGGTAAAGCCACAAATTTCCTCTAATCTGTAGATGATACTAACTAACACTTTGCTGTCCACTCAGATATTGATTGATGCTTTTGTTTCCTGGCCTCTTGGTGTTTTGTTTGTTTGTTCATTTGTTGGTCAGTATGTGTCTCAGAAGCTGGATAAATAGCTATACAGTTGTTTTGTTTGTTTGTTTTTTGTACAAGGCCCAACAGAGCACTATGTGTGATTAGAATACTAATTAATATTGTTTGATGATATTCTTCTGTTACAGACTATGAAAGCATCCATATACCAATCCTTGCAAGCATTTATTCAACCTCTACTATGTACCACATATTTAGAGCTGGCATATTTACCATATTTTTGGATATAACTTTTTACTATCTTGTTCTGCTGAAATAAGAATTTATTTTTTCAATGATGAATGATTCAATTATATCTCCTATTTTTTTATTTGATATAAAATTCTAGCACAGTATGATGAGTTTTACTAAACTTGCCTTTAAGTTTTCAATTGACCCCTCCTAGAGAAATTAACCAAAGCTAACCCTCAAACTGTAAAATTTTACCTAATTTTGCTCTACTAATTTGAAATGTGTGCCTAAAGAAGAAATAATTATGGATAGTGAGTTATGTGAACACCACAAATCTGGGAGGGCCAGCAGACATATTGAATAACAGAACCATAATATACCACAAAGATATCAGCAGTTTGGAGCAATGGCTTATTCTAACAAAATAAAATTTATTTGAGGCCCATGTAAAGATCTTACATGGGCCCCCCAAATCATCCATACAACCTATGAGAGATGTGAATTATAAGCAGCTCATATGAAAAGAAAAAAGGCTTGATCGGGGGAGAAGGATTTGTTTAATTATAAGATAGTTCAAGTCAAAAGTGATGCAGATGCAAAAAATAAAAACAGTGTGCTATTAAATTACATTAATAGAACATAGTGTTATAGTTCTGGGATCTGTATTTTAAGAGAGGTACACAACCAACTAGAGCATTACATGGGGAATTAGCAATTGGCAAAGTGTTGGAGTTCAGATCTTAGGCATAAGTAATGGTTGATCGAGACAGAACCACTTTAAAAGAATACTCAAGGATACATGCTCTGTATTTTAGATACCTGAAGGACTGTCACACATGCACAGAGGTATAGAAGCTAGAATTTGATGGGTGTATAATAGGAACCGTGGCTAAGCCTAACTTGCCTAAAGTATAGGGTACACAAAAGGGAATACAATATTTGGGAAAGAGTTGCAAAAAGTCTTTTAGTACCAGATTATGGAGGTCTGTAAAAGTCAGATCAAAGTGTTAGGACCTTAATCATATAGATAGTGAGAATCCATTAGAATTTTTTCTTTTCTTTTCTTTTGACAGGATAGCATACATATTGTAGGAAATGTAAACAATAAAAAGAAAATCTATGGAAAATTGTTGACTCCCAAATCTGCTGGTTTCCTTTTCGTACTAATACAATAATATATTGAATGCCAGCTCTTGTTTAAAATAGAAATGTAAATTGTTGCATACTCTATAGTCTTTTATGTAAATTACTACTACTACTACTACTACTATGCTTACCTCATCTTGAAGATTGTTTCATATCATTACATGTAAAATTGCTTCCTTCATTTTCATGGCTGTATGGTATTTTTTGTTACGGGTATACTATAATTTATTTAACCAGTAGTAGGGTGCCCTTGAAGGGTTTCGACTATGGATTTGACATGATTGGGCCTGTGTTCTAAGAAGTTTACTCTGGCAGGCAGGATTGGAGCATTGAGAGGCTGGAATAGAAAAATCATGTAAGGGATTCAATGAGAGAATATATGCGAAAGTGGTTTTCAGCTGTAATTGCATATACAAATCTGAGTTATGGTTGTAACTCATTTCAGAATTAAGGAGGGGCTTGAACTCATGATTTCTGACTCTAAATACTGGCCTTTCTTTCCACATCATATTTGGGCAACTCGACCCATCTTTGCCATTTATACTTGTGGTAATGTTGACAGTTAAGACCCTTAGCGTATTTTACCATTTTGTAAGAGCTTGGTATTCAGGATCTTTGGCTTCTCCCAACACCTTTGTGAGGCAGGCTTCAGCCCTGATTTATAACTGCTGAAATGACAGTTGAATCTGAAAGGCAAAATCAGCTCACTGAGGAAGAAAAAAAACAACCCAGAAACTTGAGAAAGAGACACCATCATGGGGCCTAGGAGGTGGATGTGGAAAGCAATAAAGCTAAATGAGCTTAAAAAGTAATGGTCCAAGTGGTAGCAGGAAAAGAAATTTTTTTATCAGGGAATCATATTCATGTAGTTACTCTTCTGTGTATAGCACCTTATAGTTTACAAAGTGCCTTCCATTTGAACCTAAAATTCACCCTCAAAAATAGATAACTTTTGTTACCCTTCTAAAATGTAATAGAATAAAGGATTAAGGGAATGAGGAGAAGGGGCTATATAATATGGCTCTCTCATGTTATAGCATCTAAATTAGATGCTTTACAAGCATAAGATTTTTGAATTACCTGTGTGAGGTAGATACCAGGCCCTTATTTTACAGAGAATGAGACTGAAACTCAATGTGGTTAAGTGACCTGCCTAAGGTCACACAAGTGATAAGTGGTAAGCTGGGGATCTGACCCCCTGATTTTCTGATTCCAGAGCCCCACACTCTTTCCACTGTATCATATTGTCCTTATCTGAGGACTAACAAATATATCATAGAATGAGAAAACACATCTAGATTGCTTACAGAAGATCAAACTCATTCGGTCTTAGAGAGAAAAATTAACATGACAAAGCTACAGGAAAAATGAGAGGTTCAGAAGGCTGACATATCACAGGTTGCATTTGACTTTGAACTTGCTATTTTGGAGAGTTGTAGTATGTCACATTGCTTGGTATATAGGCGGCATGACTTAAGGAGACAGGCAGGTCCAAAAGGCCCATCTGAGAGGAGGGATGCAGAGAGGATTCTACTAGACCACTTGAGGGCTGGGGCTGAGAATTCTTCAGCTTCATCCTCTTCAAAGTTAATAATGAAGTTCCTGCTGCATAGTAAATATCTGAGTTGTTTAAATATGTCAAATATTTGGGTTTGGCTGGAGGGTAGAAGAGTAAGAATTTGAGTGTCCTTTTTTTCTCTTGCACTTAACCTTTTCACTAACTATGTAGGGAATCAGACTTTCTCAATATTGTCTCCATTCATATAATGTGTGTAATAGTCCCACTTTTTGTGCTCTAGTAAAATCAATTAAACATCTGTGTACCAAGTACTTTGCAACTTGTACTCGTTGGTTGTAGAAAAACTATGTAGGCAGATTTACCACTCTGAATGGAGAGTCCAGAGCCATAGGAAATCCAGCCAGCTAAAGTGAAGCTTTCAAACCAGCCCAAAGTGCCTTGCTCTAGGCACAAGCTTTGTCAAACTCAGACCACATCAATTTCCCTGGTAGAAAGGGAGGCAATTTTATGTAGGAATGAACTTGACTGCTTGAGCCCAGACCATGCAAATATTCTAAGTAAGGCAAGTCATAAAGTGTCTGTTTCTCATCTCAGAGGACCAGAGATGGAGACCTGAGGAGCTCCTTAGATGGAAGGTGGAGAAGATGCTGCCTGTATCAGTTAGATCCTGTCAGGCCATGAGACAGGGGCTCAGTGATCTTCAGAAGGCTCTTTTGAGTTGTTTTGTTTGTTTGTTTGTTTTTTAAATAAATCATTGAATAAGCTACCAGGCAATGTGCTAGTCTCTGTGGTGAGGAAGTAGGGATGGAAAACATACTAGACCTCAAGGAGCTCACACCAGGAAATGTGTAATTGAGGGTCAAATTCTGGCTGAGTCTGGAAAGAGAGTAATCAGGGAGGGCTTAAGGACTTACTGTAGGAAGCGAGTTTTGAGCAGGGTCTTAAAGACTGAGTTAGTGTCTATATTTGGGTAAAAAACTATAAGAAATGGTGGAAGCAGAGTTGCTTAGGTGATAGTGGGCTTAGTTCACTCCAGGTGGTAGTTCAGAAGGTTGGCCAGATTGTAACTGCCCCCTTTAATCAGAGAGCACCCTCGCTCAGAAGGTGAGATCCTAAGAGAGGCCATGAGGAAGAGAACTCTGTTTTCCAAACCAAATGAATATAAACTCTACAATCATACTAAGAAGCCTAGAAAGGCAGAGACTATCTGGTCCAGCCTCTCCATTTGGCTGAGGCCCAGAGAGGGAAAGGGAATTTCCCAATGTGACACAGCAACTCTGAAGCAGAGCTAACACTAGAACCCAAGACTCCTGAATACACTTCTCAGGCTTGGAAATTCTATGAATGAACAATGTGTGGGAAACATAATATTGTAAAGGATTATTTTATGGGAATCATCTAGCAGAGTGCTTGGCATATGCTAGCTACTAAGTAGACAGTTGGTTCAGCATAGTGGTTAAGAGCACAGGTCCTAAAGCCAAACTTCTTGGATTTGAATCCTGGCCCTGCCACTTTCTATCTGTATGACTGTGTACTTGCTGTACCTCAGTTTGAGGGTTGCCATGATAATTATGTTATTTAATATCTGTTAGGGGTTTAGAAAAGTAATTGACACATAAAAATACTATGTAAATATCTGATGAACAAATACATTCTGTAAGTTCATTTTCCCTTTCTACTATTGCTACCACTCAGGGCATGAGTTTAGAGGGAAATCACAGAGTAGTTCCTTCTCATCTCTGTTTCCAATGACTAGAGTACTTTGATTCCCCCTCTGCTCCTAAATATAGAAGAATAGAACTTCAGGCTAGTGGACCTGGAGGGGCCCTTAGGAACCCTTTCAAGCTCTCTAGTCCAGAGAGGCAAGAGGTGGTATTATATAGGCTTAAGACAATGTTCTTTGTGTTAAAAGGCCCAAGGTTCATATTCCAGCTGTTCTATGTGCTATGTGATCTCCTTGTGCCTTAGTTGCCTTATTTATAAAAGAGTGATAAAAGTATTCCTACTCATATGGTGTTAGGAAGATTAAATGATAAAATGTACATAATACAGTGCTTAGCTCATGCCTGCCCTATCAGAATAGCCTGGTAAATGGTAGCTGCTATAAGTTTTTAATTGATGTTATGTCAAGGTTATAATAGTGGCTTGATCACAGAGATGACTCTCAAACACATGCCTTTAAATCCTGGTACTAAGATATTTATCCTGAGGAATACCCCACAACACATATCCACAATTCCTCCCTAGTGACTCATTACCCAGCTGATTGAAAGTGGGAAAGGTTTTTCATAGTTTTGAGTTAGATCGCTATTGTGATTGTTCAGCTCTGAGAGGATCCAGGATGTGGGTTTCCCAATCTACCTATTAGGCCTCAATCCTCAATAATTTCTATTTCCAAAGAGTTACATTGTTTACAAAGTCTCTTCATATCCATTATCTCATCTAGGTTTGAAAAACTGGGCTGTAGGATGGTCAGAGATAATTACCCCTATTTTACAAATCAGAAATTGAAGCTCATAGAAGTAAAGTGATTTGCCAAGGTCACACAGTATTTTAGTAGCAAAGGTAACTCTCAAACTCAGATCTTCTGATTACAGTTCAGTGTTCTTCCCCTATAGGACCCTGCCTAAATCTCCCAGTTTTAAATGAAGATTAATTTTGGCTCTTAGCCTATTAAGTGGGACAGGTAATGTGTATATGTGTGTATAGGGGAGTGGAGTTTGGTAGAAAAAGTGAAAACCTCTTCTAGGCTTGGTAGTGAGGAAGGTTTGAACTATGCTATTTCAACCAGAATCAAACCAGAAAAAAGTTATTTCCTTTTATTTCTATTTTTTGAAGAGGAGAAGGGTTTGGGGTGAAGAGAGCAGTGTGGGGCGTGGGATATGTCTCTGCAGACAATAAGATCCAGGCTATGAAACAGGCCAAAACTTAGAGCAGCAAAAACTGATTGGCCACTATTGGAGGAGCCTATGGATGGGCGTTTGGGATCTTGATGAGGCCTAGTGAAAGCCTCATTCCCTCTCTCAGCCTTTGCTTCTCCAGCTGTGTATTCAGCAACCTCATATTCTATCCAACTCTATATCATTCTCCCAAAGTTTTTTGCACTGGTACTTCAGGCTCAGGTGTCCTTGCCTGGAAAAAATGAGGGAGAGTAGCTGGTGCCTCCATGTACTTGTGTTGCCGTGGCAGATTAAGAGCCAGAGGAAGCCTTGACACAATGTTTAGAGGAGACCCCGAAGCAGGAACAAGTCACATCCTTCTCCTACCTTCTGACACTCTGTCAGCTGGAGTCTGTGTCTAACAGGTCAGGCCAAAAAAGAGTAGAACATTGGAGGATGTTTCTTATGGTACAGTCAGTCTTATACAAACCAGCTTCTGCTTCCTAGAAGGAGGCTTCTTGGTGGGCTAGGGAATCCTGACTTTGCAGTTCACTTTGCTTCTGACCATGAACATGCCTCTAAAGCTCCATGATCAAGAAAGATCGGTGTGCTGGTTTATGCCAGAAGCCAAACCCAGAATTCAGGAAGTTCCAAGTGTCTTGGGATGGTCATGCAGAACAAAGTCAACACTGCAGGATACACTTGGTGGCTCCACAAGACTTAATGTAAAATAAATACACAAGAACAGAGCTCAGCTAGTCTTTTAACTATAGCATTAAAGTTTTCCTCATATCTTGGGCATCCTTCTGCTCTGTCTAGACTCTCACTCATAAGCATACTTAAAGATTTAGTCAAACCAAGGACAATCAATCTTTATGACATCCTCCCTGCAATGATGGATCAAGGGTAGGAGTGATCATCCCACTCAGCTCAATTAGGAAGGCTTCACTTGTTTTAAATTTCCCAGATTTATTATTGTTTTGCCAGCTAGGCATGACACTTGTGGATAAATCACATTGGCCAAAATTTCTCAGAAGGGTATCTACATTTTGGCTTCTATTAAATGATGTGAGATGAGTTCTAATTGGTCATGATTCTGAGCTTAAGCCTAAAGTGGTATCACCTGGAGAAGTCTTGGACTATCTTACCTACCCATCCCAGAACAGAAAACACATGGTCCATTTTGGGGAGAAGAAGTAGGAAAAACCTTAAATGTTCACATATCCCAATGCTCTCAGCCCCCTTTTTCATTAAAAACAAAAAACAAAAAATATTCCCAAGAGTGACCAGAAACTAACTTTGTGAAGGTTGCTGGGAGGGAAGGGATCTTTAGCTGGGAAGGAACAGCAGTTCCAGCATCTGGAACAGTAGCTTCTGGGGAATAAGTTCTTTCATTTTATTTATTCATCATGAGCTCTTCTCCACTTAAACTTGGGAGATGCTCAGGTTTTTATCTTGTAGAAAAATAGTTTTCTTTTTATTAAGGAAATAACGGGGGCTGGTGCGTAAGGAAATTTTACTGAGAGAGTAGAATGGACAAATCAAGAGCTGGGTATATATTCTTTGGGGTTTTAAGACTAAATTAGAATGAATGAGATGGAAGAGGTTCTTCACATGCAACTTGTGTATTGCTGGTGTACAGCTAATGTGTTCTTATTAGTCCCGTTGGGCTCTAAGCTTTACCAGCCAATTGGTGGCATACAAAAAGTAACTAAAATTTTGTTCTCACCACTTTTCTGCCTCCTCTTGGCTAACACCAGCATTTTGGCCATGCCAAGCTTGCGTATTGTAACCCAGGACAAGAGAACAAGCTCACATGATTATTCTGAATCATTATGTGCATCAGTCAACTCTTTATTCCAAGTGCATAGAATAGTCCCTGACATATAGTGGGTGCTCAGGAAATGTTTACTGAGTAAATAAATATTTCTTAGGACTGTCTCTGCCAAGGACAAAAGATCAATTTTTTTGTCAGAGTAACTTCCCACCGCTTAGCCTTTCATGTGCCAGACTATTCTCACTTACCTCAAAGAAGGGATGGAGGAAGATTTTGGTGGGTCATAATGGAGTTTAACTCAGACTATTCCAGATAGTTAATTAGATCATCTGCAGAGTCCAAATTTTCAGCTGGTGAAAAAAAAGTCTGTAATTTGCAGTTACTTTTTTCTTTCCAAAAACATCAAACTGGAGGAAAATACTGTCAGGAAAACAAGTCCTGAAGTTTTGCTTAAATAGCCCACATTCCCTAGATTTCCTGGCCAAAGCTTAATGACACAGCTTTGACGTTTGCTCCACTATCTAGCCAAGTCTTACAGGCATCCAAAGCATTCTGTAAAGAGTTGATTGAATAAAATGATAAAGTATCAAAGCTGAAAAGGACCTTAGAAATGGCACAGCTCAACTTCTTCCTTTTAATATAGGTAGGGACACTGAGACCCAGAAAGTGGAACATAATGTTCTTGGTGTGCTAACCTCAAGGATAGTGTTCTTAGCATGACATGATACAATTTTCTGATTTTCCAATATTGGTCAAATCTGCCTAGGATGTGTACCATCACCCCTGTAGGGCTTTAGAATGCAGTTCCCTGTACTGGAAATACCATGTGGACTTTTGAGAACTGTAAATTGTAGGTTCATTTTGGCCCAGAATGTGCTGCTGGTGTGCTCCAGCAAGGGCCAGAACTGTTATGCCCTCCTTCCTTCCCCTGCTAAGCTGAGCCAGGTGTGCTGGAGCATGTTTGCACAACATCCTCTCCCACACATTTTGTTGGAACAGAGGCCACAAGACAAATACATTTAGCAAAGTTATGCACAGTATCTAAGGCTCATGGATTCTGGACTGAGAAGAAATGAGGCCAGGCTGAAAAGAAACCAGGCTGTGGAGAAAAATAATTGTAATTACAGATGAGGGAAAAATAAAACAAAACATTAGAGCAATTAATAGAGCACATGGCTTCCAGGACCTACATTTCTAATCTTGGTTTTGTCTGTGTCGGCTATCCCTAGTCAAGTCACTTAACCTCTCTGACCTTGGTTTTCTCACCTGTAAATGACAGTAGTTAGATCAGGTTCAATTATTTTAATGAAACTATGAAAGTTGTTTGATAGTAACAGTATTATGCAAAAGGTATTTGCGATCAGACTGAACTGGGCTTTTTTCAATCACTTGCATCAAGTAATTGCAGTAGAAGAGATCACTGCTTTTATTCAGATAAATGTAGGAAAGAAAAGTATTGAATGGTTAAAGAGTGATTGTAGGCTCATTTAAATATATAGTCCAAAACAGTAGTATTCAAACACAGTGGTCTTTAGAGTGACTGATCTGAATCACCAAGTAAGGGTTTTAAAAATCCAGGACCTGAAGTTCAGAAGTTAAAGAGGGGGGAAGTATGAGTTAGGAAGGACATATGTATTTTTTTAGTCTCAACTATCATCTTTTTTTTTTAGTTCCTTTAAGTATAACTGACATACAATAATGTATTGGTTTCAGGTATACAACATATTGTGGTTATTGTGAAATATTCATCACAATAAGTCTAATTACCATTTGGTGACTTACAAAGTTAATAAAATAATATTAACTATATTTCCCATGCTATACATTACATACTTGGTTTTATTTATTAATGTATTTACAAATTTAATTGAAGTATAGTTGATTTACAATGTGTTAATTATGCTGTACAGCAAAGTGGTTCAGTTATACATGTATATATACATTAATCTTCATTTCCATTATGGATGATCACAGGATATTGAATATAGTTCCCTGTACTATACGGTAGGACCTTAATTTGCATCTGCTAATCGCAAACTGCTATTCCTTCCCTGACCCACCCACCCTTCCCTTTGGCAACCAAAAGTCTGTTTTCTATATATGTGAGTCTATTTCTGTTTCATAGATATGGTCATTTCTGTCATATTTTAGATTCCATATATGTGATATTATATGGTATTTGTCTTTCACATTTTAGAAAAATTTTATTACAGTGTAATTGATTTACAATGTTATGTTAGTTTGAGGTGTATAGCAAAGTGATTCATTTATACATATACATATACATATACTTATTCTTTTTCAAATTCTTTTCCCATTTAGGTTATTACAGAATATTGAGCAGAGTTCTCTGTGCTATACAGTAGCCCCTTGTTGGTTATATATTTTAAATATAGTAGTGCGTATATGTCAACCCCAATCTCCCAATTGATCCTCCCCCCACCTTTCCCCTTTGGTAACCATAAGTTTTTTTTCTATGTTTGTGAGTCTGTTTCTGTTTTGTAAATAAGTTCATTTGTATCATTTTTTTAGATTCCACATATAAGCAATATATGGTATTTGTCTTTGATTTACTTCACTTAGTATGATAATTGCTAGGTCCATTCATATTGCTGAAAATGGCATTATTTCATTCTTTTTAATGGCTGAGTAATATTCCATTGTATATATGTACCACATCTTCTTTGTCCATTCCTCTGTCAATGGATATTTAGGTTGCTTCCATGTCTTGGCTATCATAAACAGCACTGTAATGAATATTGGGGTACATGTATACTTTTTAATTATGGTTTTCTCTGGATATATTCCCAAGAGTGGAATTACTGGATCTTATGGCAACTCTAATTTTAGTTTTTTAAGAAACTTCCATATGGTTCTCCAGAGTGGCTGTACCAATTTACATTTCCACCAACACTGTAGGAGGGTTCCTTTTTTCCCACACCCTCTCCAGCATTTATTGTTTGAACAAATTAGATCCGATTTGTTTATTTTTATTTCCATTTCCATTATTCTAGAAGAGGGATCAATACAGATATTGCTGTGATTTATGTCAAAGAGTGTTCTACCTATGATTTCCTAGAGGAGTTTTGTAGTATCTGGTCTTACATTTAGGTCTTTAATCCATTTTGATTTTATTTTTGTGTATGGTGTTAGAAAATGTTCTAATTCTTTTACATGAACATATCTGTTTTTAATCTTTTGCTCCTGCCACTATCTGTCATGCCAATCCTATTCTTAGGCCAACCCTTATCTGCTTTTTGACAGTATAGATTAGTCTTCATTTTCTAGTGTTTTGTTGTATACGTAGAATCACAGTGTGTACTCATTGTCTGGCTTCTTTCACTCTAAATAATTTTCTTGAGATTCATCAATGTCGTAGTTTCCAACAATGCCTGGGACTTTCTGTGCTTCCTGGAGTTAGATGACTGTTTCCTCTCCCATGTTAGGGAAGTTTTCAGCTTTTATATCTTCAAATATTTCCTCATGTCCTTTCTCTCTTTCTTCTCCTTCTGGGACCCCTATAAGGTGAATGTTGGTGTGTTTAATGTTGTCCAAGAGGTCTCTTAGACTATCCTTTATTCTTCTCATTCTGTTTTCTTTATTCATTTCCATAGCAATGATTTCCATTCTGTCTTCCAGCTCACTTACCTGTTCTTCTGCCTCATTTATTCTGTTATTTTTTCCTTTTAGTGTTTTCTTTTCAATTCAGTTGTATAATTCTTCTCTGTTTTTTCATTCTTCTAGGTCTTTCTTAAATGTTTCCTGTATTTTCTCAATCTGTGTTTCCATTCTTTTTCTGAGATCTTGGATCATCTTTACTATCATTCCTCTGAATTCTTTTTCAGGGAGGTTGTCTATCTCCACTTCACTTAGTTGTTCTGGGGTTTTATCTTGTTCCTTCATCTTAGACATATTCCTCTGCCTTCTGATTTTGTCTAATTTTTTTGTAATTTTGTTTTCTGTTCCACAGCCTGAAGGTTTGTAATTCTTCTTGCTTCTTCTGTCTGCCCCCTGGTGGGTGAGGCTGTCTAAGAGGCTTGTGCTGGCTTCCTGGTGGGAGGGACTGGTTCCTGCCCACTGGTAGGTGGAGCTGGCTCTTGTCACTCTGGTGGGCAGGGCAATATCAAGGGATTTATTTAGTGGGCAGCTGTATGCTCAAGAAGACTTTCAGTAGCCTGTCTGCTGATGAGTGGGGCTGTGTTCCCACTCTGTTGGTTTCTTGGTCTGAGGTGTCCCAGCACAGGAGCATACAGGCTGTTGGGTGGGCCGGATCTTGGTAGGAAAATGGCATCTTCCAGGAGGGCTCACACCAATAAGTATTCCCCAGAACTAAAGCCACCAGTATCTATGTCCCCATGGTGAACCACAACCAACCCCTGCCTCAACAAAAGACCCTCCAATACCAGCTGTATGTCTTGCCTAGGCTTTTATGAGGTCATTGATTTTTTTCCCTGGTTCCCAGTGCACATGAGAACTTGTGTGTACCCTGCAAGAGTGGAGTTTCTATTTCCCCCAGTGCTGTGGAATACTTGTGATCAAACCCCATTGGTCTTCAAAGCCAGATTATCTGGGTGCTCCACTTCCCTCAGGCTGAGGAGCCTGATATAGGGCTCAGAACTTTCACTCCTATAGGAGAACCTCTGTGATATAATTATTTTCCAGTTTGTGGGTCTCCCACCTGGTGGTGTGAGATTTGATTTTATCATAATTTCACCCCTCCTACCATCTCCTGTGGCTTCTTCTTTGTCTTTGGATGTAGGATGTGTTTTCTGGTAGGGTCCAACATTTTTTGTTGATGGCTGTTCAGCAATTAATTGTGATTTTGGTGTTTTCATGAGAGGGGGGTGAGCTCATATTCTTCTGTTCCAATAGCTTGTCTCTGCCTCCCATATCATCTTTTTACATCCTGGGACCTAGAATCAAGTCACTCAGAGTTGTGTTGGCTTTCAACCCAGGCTTGAATGGCCAGGGCACAATAAGCCACATGCAGGTCTCTTCCCTCAGCATAATCTTTCCCTTTCTGACTTACTTTGCTTAGTATGATAAACTCTAGGTCCATCCATGTTTCTACAAATGGCATTATTTCATTCCTTTTTATGGCAGAGTAATATACCATTGTGTATGTATGAGTGTGTGTATATATATATCACATCTTCTTTATCCACTCATCTGTCAATGGGCATTTACATTTTTTTCATGTCTTGGCTGTTGTAATTAGTGATGCTATGAACATAGGTGTGTGTGTGTGTGTATCTTTTAGAATTATAGCTTTGTTTGGATATATGTTCAGGAGTGGGATTGCTGGATCATATGGCAACTCTATTTTTACTTTTTTAAGGAACTTCCATACTGTTTTCTATAGAGGCTGCACCAATTCACATTCCCACCAACAGTGAATGAGGGTTTCCTTTTCTCTACACCCCTTCAGCAGTGACTTACTTATTTTAAAACTGTAAGTTTGTATTTCTTTATCCCTTTCACTTATTTCACCTCCCTGGTGAAAATTTCATTTATTTCACTTATGTCCCTCCCCTCTGGCAACCACCAATCTGTTCTCTGTATCTACGAGTCTGGATTTTGGGTTTTTCTGTTTGTTTTTTAGATTCCACATATAAGTGAAAGCATGCAGTATTTTTCTTTCTCTGTCTGACATCTCACTTAACATAATACCTTGCAGATCCATCCGTATTCTTGCAGAAGGCAAGATTTCAATGCCTGCATAGTATTCCATTGTATGTATATGTATATATAAACATCATATAGTTGTTCATAGTAGTCTTTTATGATCCTTTGTATTTCTGTGGTATCAGTTGTAACTTCTCTTTATTTTTTTATTTATTTGAGCCCTCTGTTTTTCTTGGTGAGTCTAGCTAAAGCTTTAGAACTTTTTTATAATCTTTTCTAAGAACTGGTTCTTAGTTTCTTTGATATTTTCTATTGTCTTTTTAGTGTCTATTTCATTTATTTCTGTTCTGATCTTTATTATTTCCTTCCTCCTGCTAATTTTAGGCTTTGTTTGTTCTTCTTATTCTATTTTCTTTAGGTGTAAAGATGAATTACTTATTGATATTTCTCCTGTTTCTAGAGGTAGGCTTGTGTTGCTGTGATCTTCCCTATTAGAACTGCATTTTCTGTATCTCATAGATTTTGATACATCATATTTCTGTTTTCATTTGTCTCTAGTCATAGTTTGATTTCTTCTATGATCCAGTAATTGCTTTTGCTGTGCCCCATAGATTTTTGATTATCATGTATTCATTTTCATTTATCTCCAGATATTTTTTATTTCCTCTTTGACTTTTTCAATAATTCATTGGTTGCTTAGTAGCATATTGTTTAGCCTTCACCTGTTTGTGCTTTTTGCAGTCTTTTTCTTGTAGTTGATTTCTAGTCTTATAGCTTTGTGGTTGGAAAAGATGCTTGATGTGATTTCAAGTTTCTTAAATTTACTGAGGCTTGTTTTGTGGAATACTCTTTGATCTATCCTGGAGGACATTTCATGTGCACTTGAAAAGAATGTGTATACTGCTGCTTTTGGACTGAATGTTCTATATATATCTATGAAGTCTAACTGGTCTAAAGTTTCATTTAAAGCTTGTGGAAGCTGCTGCATAACACAGGGAGATCAACTTGATGATTGGTAATGACTTAGAGGGCTGGGATAGGGAGGGTGGGAGGGAGTCATGGGAGGGAGGGGATATGAGGATATATGTATAAACAGCTGATTGACATTGTTGTACAGCAAAAACTGGCACAACAGTGTAAAACAATTATATTCCAATAAAGAGCTTAAAAAATAAAGCCTCTGTTTCCTTACTGATTTTCTGTCTGGATGATCTATGCTCCTATGTTCCATGTGTACATATTTACAATCGTTCTAACTTCTTGTTGGATTGGTCCCTTTATCATTATTCTTTGTCTCCTATAATAATCTTTATTTTGAAGTTTATTTTTTTCTGATATGAGAATTGCTACCCCAGCTTTCATTTGATTTCCATTTGTGTGGAATACCTTTTTCCATCCCTCACTTTCAATCTGTGTTTGTCTTTAGACCTGACGTGAGTCTCTTGTAAGCAAAATATACACAGGTCTTTTTTTTTTATTGTTCTTATTGTTATTTCATTAATTGTTTTGGGTTTGTTTTGTGGGTATTTTCTCCCTTTCTTCCTTTGTTCTCTTCTCTTGTGATTGATGACTAACTTTAGTATTATATTTGGATTCCTTTTTCATTTTTATTTGTGTATCTATTATAGACTCTTGGGTTGAGGTTTATAAATAACTATATATGTACAAAATATTTATACACACACATGATTATTTTACCTTACTGATCTCTTAATTACAAATGCATTTTAATAACCCTGCATTTGTACTCTTCTCCCCTTATGATTATTGCTTTTGATACCATATTTTGAATCTAAATGTTTTTTGTATCCCTTAACTGTTTATTGTGGATATAGGTGATTTTACTACTTTAATTTTTAATCTTCCTGCTAACTTTGGGCATGGATAATTTACTACATTTATTATAATTTGTCATTTTTGATGAGCTTTTTTCTTTTGTGATTTTCATATTTTTTCTTTTTTCTTAGATAAGTTCCTGTAATATTTCTTGTAAAGCTGGTTTGGTGGTACTGAACACTTTTAGTTTTTGCTTATCTGTGATGTTCTTGACCTCTCTCTCAAATGTGAATGAGAGCCTTGCTAGGTAAATTATTCTTGGTTGTAGGTTTTTCGCTTTTATTATTTTAAGTATCTGGTGCTACTCCTTTCTGGCCTGTAGAATTTCTGCTAAGTCAGCCAATAGCCTTATGGGAGTTTCCTTGTACATAACATTTTGTTTTTCCCTTGCTGCTTTTAATAGTCTCTCTTTATCTTTAATTATTTTCCATTTTAACTACAATGTATCTTGATATGTTCTCTTTGAGTTAATCTTGTATGGGACTCTCTGTGCTTCCTGGATTCTGATATCCTTTTCCTTTTCCAGGTTAGGGAAGTTTATAGCTGTTATGTTTTCAATTATTTTCTCAGCCCCATTCTCTCTCTCTTCTTCTGGAACCCCTATAATGCGAATGTTAGTGTGCTTGATGTTACCCCAGAGGTCTCTTAAAGTGTCCTGATTTCTTTTCAATCTCTTTATTTCTTTGTTCAGCATCAGTGATTTCTGCTAGTCTGTCACCCCACTCACTGATCCATTCCTCTGTATGATTTATTCTACTGTTGATTCTTTCTAGTGTATTTTCTATTTCAGTTACTGTATTTTCATCTCTGTTTGGCTCTTCTTTAAATTTTCTAACTCTTTGCTAAAAACTTCTAACTTCTCACTCTGGGCATACATTCTTCTCCTAAGTTCTTTGATCATCCTTTACAATCACTACTTGAACTCTCCCATGGGAAGAGTGCCTATATCCACTTCACTTATTTCTTCTTCTGGGGTTTTATCTTCTTCCTTTGTTTAGGACATGTTCCTTTGTCACCTCATTTTGTCTAACTAGCCATTTTTATTTTTGTGAATCTGGTAGGTTGGTTATATTTTCTGACATTGGATAAGTGGTCTTTTTTTAGGAGATGTCCTATATGTCCCAGCAGCATACTCCCCTCTCATCACCAGAGTTGTGTGCTCTAGGAGTGCCCCCTTTGTGGGTCCTTCTATTGTGGCAGGGTGATTATATGGGCAGTCTGATAGTCTTGGTTGGCCTCTGGTCTATTTGGTTGCCAGGCGGCCTTGTTTGGAAACTGCCAGCCACTGGTTAGTGGGACTGGGCCATGAGACATCTCACTGTGGAACCCTGGGTACCCCTGGGGTTAGTACCAGGTTACTGGTGGGCAGAGTCAGGGTTCAGGAGACCCCAGGACTGTTGCTTTCCCACTGGTGGATGAAGCCAAGTCCTGAGGCTAGTGTCAACATACTGGCTGGCAGAGCCACTTCCTGGGGACTTGTTGCTGGGCCCAGGGATCCCAGAGCAGGTTTTGGAATGCTGGTGAGTGGAGCTAGTTCCTGACACCATTGGCTTCTGGGCCCGGGTGTCTTGAAGCTTTTATTGGTTTGCTAGTGGGTGAGGCCTGGACTGCACCAGTCCCAGGGAAGAATCTGACCAGCTAGTCAATGAACTGTGGGACTGCAATTTTCTAGTGGCTGGTATCTGCCCACTGGTGGGTAGAGCTGGGCCAGAGGCTACAGCAGGCTTGCTGGTTGGTGCCGGTGTCCTGGGGATTCTGGGGCTAGTGCCTAGCCACTGGTGGGTTAAGTTGTGTCCTGGTGGTCTCTGGTCTAGTACCTGTGCACTGGTCCATGGGGCCAGGTCCTGAGCCTTCTAGTGGCCAGGGCCATGTCCAGAGGCCATTGTGGGCTCAGAGGGTCCTAAGGCAGCCTGTCTGCCAGTGGGTTGTTCTGTTTCTGAGCCCAAATACTTGCTTGACCTGAAGCATCCTAACACTGACACTTGCAGAGGGCTGATCAGGGCATGATGGGGTCCCAGGGGTAATAAGCTAGAAGGAAGATTCCAGAACAGTACTTGCCAGAATCAATGTCCGTGTGGTAGAAGGAGCTTTCAAAAATGGCTGTTGGCAGTGTCTTTGTCCCCAGGGTGAGCTGCAGTTTTCTCTTGTCTTCCTGGGAGATTCTCCAGGATCAGCAGTAAGTTTGATCCAGTCTCCTGTCAAATTAATGCTTCTGCCCTGGGTTCTGGAGTGTGTGAGATTTTGTTTGTGCCTTTTAAGAGTGAAGTCTTTATTACCCCTGGCCCTCTGGCACTCCCAAAAGTAATCCCTACTGGTCTTCAAAGTCAGATGCTCTTAGGGCTTGTCTTCCCAGTGCAGGATCCCCAGGCTCAGAGTTCTAAGTCCTTTGGGAGAATTTATGCAGTTATAATTATTCTCCCATTTATGAATTGCCCACCTGGGGGTATTGGAATTGACTATCATGGCTCTGTCCCTCCTTATTGTCTCATTGTAGCTCCTTCTTTACATCTTTAGTTGTAGATCTTTTCTGGTAGATTCTGATCTTTTTAATCAATGGTTGTTTTGCAAATGGTGGTGATATTGGTGTGCTTGTGAGAGGAAGTGAGGTCAGGGTATTTCTATTTGGTCATCTGGTGCAGTCTTCAAGATTGTTATTGCCTTTTTGTTCATTGTTTGCTGGCTGCTTTATAGTTTTCCTCTGCCCTTTCTTCTTCTCTTTCTCTCTTCCCTTGTAGTTTTATGAGTTTCCTCACTGTTATGCTAAGATTCCTTTCTTTTTCTCTTGTGTATTTTTCTGTACGTTTTTGGTTTGTCATTCTGTGAGGTTAACATGTATCCTTCTCTGTATATAACTGTCTATTTTAAGTTGATAGAAACTTAAATTTGAACACATTCCCCAAAGCTACATTTTACTCCCCCACCTCAAATTTTATTTTTAGATATCACTTTTTACATCTTTTTATTTTATATATCCCTTAAATACTTATTGTAGTTTTAGTTAATTTTACTATTTTTTTTTTATTTTGATGGTCTTAGTAGCCATTTAAGTCCACTACCTTCACTATATACTTACCGTTTCCAGTGAGATTTTAACTTTCATAAGTTTTCTTATTATTAACTAGTCCCTTTTCTTTTCAGCTTAAAGAAATTTGCTCAATATTTATTGTAAGGCTGGGTCAGGAGTGATGAAATCCTTTAACTTATGATTGTCTGGAAAACACTTTATTTCTCTCTCAAATGTGAATGATAACTTTGCTGGGTAGAGTATTCTTGGTTGGAAGATTTTTCCTTTCAGCACTTTGAATATGTCATGCCCTAGCCCACAAAGATTCTGCTGAGAAATCTTCTGATAACCTTATGGGATTTCTATTGTATGTAACAATTTGTTTTTCCCTGGCTGCTTTTAAATATTCTCTTTATCATTAACTTTTTTAAGGCTTTTTATTGGAATATAATTGTTTTACACTGTTATGCCAGTTTTTGCTGAACATCAGAGTGAATCAGCTGCATTTATACATATATCCTCAAATACCCTCCCTTCCATGACTCCTTCCCACCCTCCCTATCCCAGCACTCTAAGTCAAAACTCAACATCGGGTGGATCTCCCTGTTGTCATTAACTTTCTTTTTTTTTATTGATTTTATTGGAATATAATTGCTTTACACTCTTGTAACAGTTTTTCAGGTACAACAAAGTCAACCGGCTGTATTTATACACATATCCCCATATTCCCACCTTCCCTCCAGTCCCCCCCACCCTCCCCACCCCAGCCCTCTAAGACATCATCCATCATCGAGTTGATCTCCCTTTGTTCTACAGTAACTTTCCACTGGCTATCTATTTTACAGTAGGTAGTATGTATAAAGTCTATGTGACTCTCTCACTTTGTCCCAGCTTCCCCTTCACCCCACAGCCCCCCAATCTCGTGTCCTCCAGTTCATTCTCTGCATCCGTATCTTTATTCTTGCCTTGTCACTGGGTTCATCAGTACGATTTTTTTTTTTTTAAGATTCCGTATATATGAGTTAAGATACAATATTTGTTTTTCTCTTTCTGGCTTACTCCACTCTGTATGACAGATTCTAAGTCTATCCACCTCATTACATAAAACTCCATTTCATTTTTCCTTATGGCTGAGTAATGTTGCATTGTATATATATATGCCACATCTTCTATATCCATTCATTTGTTGATGGGCATTTAGCTTGCTTCCATGTTTTGGCTATTGGAAATAGTGCTGCAATAAACATTATTGTACATGTTTCTTTTGGGATTATGGTTCTCTCTGGGTATATGCCCAGTAGTGGGATTACTGAATCATATCGTAGTTCTATTTTTAGTTTTTAAGGAAAGTCCAAACTGTTTTCCATAGTGGCTGTACCAACTTACATCCCCACCAGCAGTGCAGGAGAGTTCCCTTTACTCCACACTCTCTCTAACATTTGTTGTTTCCAGATTTTTTGGTGATGGCCATTCTGACTGGTGTGAGGTGATACCTCATTGTGGCTTTGACTTGCATATCTCTAATGATTAGTGATGTTGAGCACCTTTTCATGTGTTTGTTAGCCATCTGTATGTCTTCTTTGGAGAAATGTCTATTTAGGTCTTCCACCCATTTGTGGATTGGGTTATTTGCTCTTCTGGCAATAAGCTGCATAAGCTGTTTGTATATTTTGGAGATTAATCCTTTGTCCGTTGTTTCATTGGCAACTATTTTTTTCCCATTCTGAGGGTTGCCTTCCTGTCTTCTTTATCATTTCTTTCACTGTGCAAAAGCTTTAAAGTTTCATGAGGTCCCATTTGATTATTCTTAATTTTATTTCCATTCACCTAGGAGGTGGGTAAAAAAGGATCTTGTTTTGATGTATGTCATAGAGTTTCTGCCTATGTTTTCCTCTAGGAGTTTTATAGTGTCTGGCCTTACATGTAGGTCTTTAATCCATTTGGAGTTTATTTTTGTGTATGATGTTAGGAAGTGTTCTAATTTCATTCTTTTACATGGTGCTGTCCAATTTTCCCAGCACCACTTATTGAAGAGGCTGTCTTTTCCCCCATTGCATATTCGTGCCTCCTTTGTCAAAGATAAGGTGCCCATATGTGCTTGCGGTTACCTCTGAGCTCTCTATTCTATTCCATTGACCTTCCTTTCCATTTTTGTGCTGGTACCATACTGTCTTGATCACTATGGCCTTGTAGTATAGTTTGAAGTCAGGAAGTCTAATTCCACCAACTCCATTTTCCTTCTCAAGATTGCTTTGGCTATTCGCGGTCTTCTGTGTTGCCATACAAATCATAAGATTTCTTGCTCTAGTTCTGTGAAAAATGCCATTGGTAATTTGATCGGGATTGCATTGAATCTGTAAATTGTTTTGGGAAGTACAGTCATTTTTCACTATGTTGATTCTTCCAATCCAGGAACATGGTATGTCCCTCCATCTGTTTGTGTCATCTTTGATTTCTTTCATCAGTGTCTTAAAGTTTTCTGCATACAGATATTTTGCCTCCTTAGGCAGCTTTATTCCTAGGTATTTTATTCTTTTTGTTGCAATGGTGAATGTGAGAGTTTCCTTAATGTCTCTTTCTGCTCTTTCGTTCTTAGTGTATAGGATTGCAAGAGATTTTGGCACATTAATTTTGTATACTGCTACTTTACTAAATTCGGCAATGAGTGCTAGCAGTTCTCTGGTAGAGTCTTTCAGGTTTTCTGTATATAATATCATGTCATCTGCAAAGAGTGACAATTTTACTTCTTCTTTTCCAATTTGGATTCCTTTTTTTTTCTTTTTCTTCTCTGATTTGTGTGGCTAAAACTTCCAAAACTATGTTGAATAATAATGGTGAGAGTGGACACCTTTGTCTTGTTCCTGTCCTTAGAGGGAATTCTTCCAGTTTTTCCCCATTTAGAATGATGTTGGCTTTTGCTTTCTCATATATGGCTTTTATTATGTTGAAGTAATTTCCTTCTATGCCCATTTTCTGCAGAGCTTTTATCATAAATGGATGTTGAATTTTGTGAAAAGCTTTTTCTGCATATATTGAGATGATCATATGGTTTTTATCCTTCAATTTGTTGATATGATGTATCACGTTGATTGATTTGTGCATATATTTTTAAATTTTTTTTTATTTTATTATTTTTTGGGGGTACACCAAGTTCAATCATCTGTTTTTGTACACATATCCCCATATTCCCTCCCTTCCTTGACTCCCCCCCCTCGAGTCCCCACCACCCTCCCCGCCCCAGTCCTCTAAGGCATCTTCCATCCTTGAGTGGGACTCCCTTTGTTATACAACAACTTCCCACTGACTATTTTACAGTTGGTAGTATATATATGTCTGTGCTACTGTCTCACTTCCTCTCAGTTTCCCCTTCATCCCGCGCCACCTCCAATACCTCGAGTTCCTCAGTCCATTCCCTGTATCTCCATCCTTGTTCTTGTCACTGAGTTCATCAGTACCATTTTTAGATTCCGTATACGTGAATTAGCATACAATATTTGTCCTTCTCTTTCTGACTTACTTCACTCTGTATGACAGACTCTAGGTCTATCCACCTCATTACATATAGCTCCATCTCATCCCTTTTTATAGCTGAGTAATATTCCATTGTATATATATGCCACACCTTCTTTATCCATTCATTTGTTGATGGGCATTTAGGTTGCTTCCATGTCCTGGCTATTGTAAATAGTGCTGCAATAAACATTATGGAACATGTTTCTTTTGGGATTATGGTTTTCTTCGGGTATATGCCCAGTAGTGGGATTACTGGATCATATGGTAGTTCTATTTGTAGTTTTTGAAGGAACCTCCAAATTGTTTTCCATAGTGGCTGTACCAACTTACATTCCCACCAACAGTGCAGGAGAGTTCCCTTTTCTCCACACCCTCTCCAACATTTGTTGTTTCCAGATTTTGTGATGATGGGCATTGTGATCGGTGTGAGGTGATACCTCATTGTGGCTTTGACTTGCATTTCTCTGATGATGAGTGATGTGGAGCATTTTTTCCTGTGTGTGTTGGCCATCTGTATGTCTTCTTTGGAGAAATGTCTATTTAGGTCTTCTGCCCATTTGTGGATTGGGTTATTTGCTTTTTTGGTATTAAGCTTCATGAGCTGCTTGTATATTTGGGAGGTTAATCCTTTGTCCGTTATTTCATAGGCAATTATTTTTTCCCATTCTGAGGGTTGCCTTTTAGTCTTGTTTATGGTTTCTTTCACTGTGCAAAAGCTTTTAAGTTTCATGAGGTCCCATTTGTTTATTCTTGATTTTATTTCCAAGATTCTAGGAGGTGGGTCATAAAGGATCTTGCTTTGATGGATGTCATAGAGTGTTCTGCCTATGTTTTCCTCTAGGAGTTTAATAGTGTCTGGCCTTACATGTAGGTCATTAATCCATTTGGAGTTTATTTTTGTGTATGGTGTTAGGAAGTGTTCTCATTTCATTCTTTTACATGTTGCTGTCCAATTATCCCAGCACCACTTATTGAAGAGGCTGTCTATTTTCCATTGTATACTCGTGCCTCCTTTGTCAAAGATAAGGTGCCCATATGTGTTTGGGCTTACTTCTGAGTTCTCTATTCTATTCCATTGATCTTCCTTTCTATTTTTGTGCCAGTACCATACTGTCTTGATCACTATGGCCTTGTAGTATAGTTTGAAGTCAGGAAGCCTGATTCCATCCACCAACTCCATTTTTCCTTCTCAAGATTGCTTTGGCTATTCGGGGTCCTTTGCGTTTCCATACAAATTGAAAGATTTCTTGCTCTAGTTCTGTGAAAAATGCCATTGGTAATTTGATCGGGATTGCATTGAATCTGTAAATTGCTTTGGGTAGTAAAGTCATTTTCACTATGTTGATTCTTGCAATCCAGGAACATGGTATGTCCCTCCATCTGTTTGTGTCGTTTTTGATTTCTTTCATCAATGTCTTAAAGTTTTCTGCATACAGATATTTTGCCTCCTTAGGCACGTTTATTCCTAGGTATTTTATTCTTTTTGTTGCAATGGTGAATGTGAGAGTTTCCTTAATTTCTTTTTCTGCTCTTCCGTTGTTAGTGTATAGGAATGCAAGAGGTTTCTGTGCATTAATTTTGTATCCTGCTACTTTACTGAACTCATCAATGATTGCTAGCAGTTTTCTGGTAGAGTCTTTAGTATTTTCTGTATATAATATCATGTCTTCTGCAAAGAGTGACAATTTTACTTCTTCTTTTCCAATTTGGATTCCTTTTATTTCTTTTTCTTCTCTGATTGCTGTGGCTAAAACTTCCAAAACTATGTTGAATAATAGTGGTGAGAGTGGACACCCTTGTCTTGTTCCTGTCCTTAGAGGGAATTCTTCCAGTTTTTTCCCATTGAGAATGATGTTGGCTTTTGGTTTCTCATATATGGCTTTTATTATGCTGAGGTAATTTCCTTCTATGCCCATTTTCTGAAGAGCATTTATCATAAATGGATGTTCAACTTTGTCAAAAGCTTTTTCTGCATCTATTGAAATGCTCATATGGTTTTTATCCTTCAATTTGTTGATATGATGTATCACGTGGATTAATTTGCGTATATTGAAGAATCCTTGCATCCCAGGGATAAACCCCACTTGATCATGGTGTATGATTTTTTTAATGTGCTGTTGGATTCTGTTAGCTAGTATTTTGTTGAGGATTTTTGCATCTATATTCATCAGTGATATTGGTCTGTAGTTTTCTTTTTTTGTGACATCTTTGCCTAGTTTTGGTATCAGGGTGATGGTAGCCTCGTAGAATGAGTTTGGGAGTGTTCCTCCTTCTGCAATATTTTGGAAGAGTTTGAGAAGGATAGGTCTTAACTCTTCTCGAAATGTTTGATAGAATTCGCCTGTGAACCCATCTGGTCCTGGGCTTTTGTGTGTTGGGAGATTTGTAATCACTGCCTCAATTTCCGTACTTGTGATTGGTCTATTCGTGGTTTCTATTTCTTCCTGGTTCACTCTTGGAAGATTGTATTTTTCTAAGAATGTATCCATTTCTTCCAGGTTATCCAATTGATTGGCATATAGTTGCTTGTAGTAGTCTCTCATGATGTTTGTATTTCTGAGGTGTCCGTTGTGACTTCTCCTTTTTCATTTCTAATTCTGTTGATTTGCATCTTCTCCCTTTTTTTCTTGATGAGTCTGGCTAATGGTTTATCAATTTTGTTAATCTTCTCAAAGAACCAGCTTTTAGTTTTATTTATTTTTCTTATGGTTTCTTTCCATTCTTTTTCATTTATTTCTGCACTGATCTGTATGATTTCTTTCCTTCTGCTCACTTTGGGGTTTCTTTGTTCTTCTTTCTCTAGTTGTTTTAGGTGTAAGGTTTGGTTGTTTATTCGATAATTTTCTTGTTTCTTAAGGTAGGACTGTATTGCTATAAACTTCCCTCTTAGAACTGCTTTTGCTGCATCCCATAGGTTTTGGGTTGTTGTGTTTTCGTTGTCATTTGTTTCTAGATATTTTTTGATTTCCTCTTTGATTTCTTTAGTAATTCCTTGGTTGTTTAGGAGTGAATTGTTTAGCCTCCATGTGTTTGTATTTTTTGCAATTTTTTTCCTGTAATTAATATCTAGTCTCATGGTGTTGTGGTCTGAGAAAATTCTTGATGTGACTTCAGTTTTCTTGCATTTGCCGAGGTTTGATTTGTGACCCAAGATGTGATCTATCCTGGAAAATCTTCCATGTGCTCTTGAGAAGAAAGTGTAGTCTGTCGTTTTTGAATGGAATGTCCTATAAATATCAATTTAATCGAGTTGGCCTAATGTGTCATTTAAAGCTTGTGTGTCTTTATTTATTTTCTGTTTGGATGATCTGTCCAATGATGTAAGTGGGGTGTTCACGTCTCCCACTATTATTGTGTTCCTGTCAATGTCCCCTTTTATAGCTGTTAGCATTTGCCTTATGTATTGAGGTGCTCCTATATTGGGGGCATAGATATTAACCATTGTGATATGTTCTTCTTGAATGGATCCCTTGATCATTAGGTAGTGTCCTTCCTTGTCTCTTTTAATAGTCTTTACCTTCAAGTCTAATTTGTCTGATATGAGTATTGCTACTCCAGCTTTCTTTTGGCTTCCATTTGCATGGAATATCTTTTCCCATCCCTTTACTTTCAGTCTATATGTCTCCCTTGGTCTGAAGTGGGTTTCTTGTAGGCAGCATATAGAAGGGTCTTGTTTTTGTATCCATTCAGCCAGTCTGTGTCTTTTGGTTGGAGCATTTAATCCATTTGTATTTAAGGTGATTATTGACATGTGTGTTCCCATTACCATTTTCTTAATTGTTTTGGGTTTGTATTTGTAGGTGTTTTCCTTTTCTTGTGTTTCCTACTTAGAGAAGTTCCTTTAGCACTTGTTGTAAGGCTGGTTTGGTGGTGCTGAATTCTCTTAACTTTTGCTTGTCTGGAAAGCTTTTGATTTCTCCCTCAAATCTGAATGAGATTCTTGCTGGGTAGAGTATTCTTGGCTGTAGGTTTCTCTCTTTCAGGACTTTCAGTATATCCTGCCATTCCCTTCTGGCCTGCAGAGTTTCTGTAGAAAGGTCAGCTGTTATCCTTATGGGTTTTCCCTTATATGTTCTTTGTTGCTTTTCTCTTGCTGCTTTTTATATTTTTTCTTTGTGTTTAATTGTCATTCGTTTGATTACTATGTGTCTTGGTGTATTTCTCTTTGGGTTTATTCTGTATGGGACTCTCTGTGCTTCTTGGACTTGGTTAATTATTTCCTTTCCCATGTTGGGGAAGTTTTCCACTATAACCTCTTCAAATATTTTCTCAGACCCTTTCTTGTTTTCTTCTTCTTCTGGGATGCCTATAATTCGAATGTTGGTACACTTAATGTTATCACTGAGGTCTCTGAGACTGTCTTCTATTCTTTTTATTCTTTTTTCTTTTTCCTGCTCTGTGGCAGTTATTTCCCCCATTCTATCTTCCAACTCACTTATTCGTTCTTCTGTCTCAGTCATTCTGCTGGTTATACCATCTAGAGTATTTTTAATTTCAGTTATTTTGTTATCCATTGCTGTTTGTTTTTCTGAGTTCTTATGAACTGTTTCTTGCAATTTCTCTATTTTGTTATCGAGATTTTGTATCATTTTTACTATCATGACTCTAAATTCTTTTTCAGGCATTTTTCCTATTTCCTCTTCATTTATTTGGTCTTGTGGGTTTTTTTCCTGCTCCTTTGCCTGCATGGTGTTTCTTTCTTTCCTCATGGTTGTGCAAATTTTTGGGGTTGCTTGTCCTGGCGATAGAGGTGTTTATAGAAGACTGTCCAAGCCTCAGACTAATGTCCAAGTATTGGATTAAATGAATATTAAGTCTAGGAAACACATACATGTATAAGACACACAATTACTGAATCCGTTAGGACATAAGGCTCTAGAAAGACCTGAGAGATCCCCAGTGTGCTATCAGATATTCAAAGAGAAACCCAACAGAAATTGACAACTGAAAGAGAACAAATCAGAGACAAAAGCAAAAGCAAACAAACAAACAAATAACACCTTACACATACAAACATTAATCCAGGGAGATTTTGTAAGCTAGGATCAAATATAGAAAAGAGCCAGAGTACCACCAGAGAGAATGGAGATTCTCAGAATGTAATTAGACAACTGTAGTAAGAACTAAGATAAAGACAAAAGCCTAATATTAAATACCAAGGTGGTGCGTCATCTGGAGAATAGAGCAAGGAGGCTGAGCACACCGATAGTTTTGCTTATACATATGTTAAGATAAAATAAACTTAAAGTGGCTGGAAGAAAGAGGAACAGAAGAGCGTAATGTGGTTGGAAATATGCAAATAAAAAGAAAGGAATAGAAATGTATAAAAGATAGGGATGAAAGGAAAGTATGAGAGATATATTGTCCATACTACCAAAAACTTAGCTAGATATAGAAGTATATGAAAAGGCAAAAGAGAAAAAAAAAAGACTAAAAATATCATTAAAAATTATGTTATAAAACTTGTAGATCACTTAGGGCTAAGATCGTATTTAATAAAGAAAAAAAAAGAGAGAGAGACAAAGAAAAAGAAAAAAAAATTCCAGAACTGATCCCAGAATGGACCAGTTCAATAGGTATTGATACTACTATTTCTGTTTCCTTAGCGTCTCAGCTGTAAGAGTCCTTCTCCTTGCCTTGGGTTTTTTTGCATTATTCTGTGACCAGCAGAGGTTCCTTTATTGTTCGTCTGTAAGTTTTGGTGTGTGCGGAGGGAGAGGGTACAATAGTGGCTCCTTCTCCTGGGAGTGAGTGAGCAGTGGCGCACTGTTGTTTCAGTCGGGCTTGGAGGTGCCTGTTGCAGAGGGACACCAGTGGCTCAGGCGTAAATAGAAAGTCTTAGAGTTGGGCCTCTCTTGGGTTTTTTTTTTTGTTGTTGCTGTTTTTTTTTTTTTTTTTTTTTTTTTTCTCTCGGCAGCCTCCCTGCTGCTGGCATTGCAAGGGGTTTTAATCTAGCCCCGTCCGAGCGCCTGAGGGTACTTGTTATCCCTGAGCGCCTTAGGTGGCCCACGGGCGTCTCTCCACTGCCTGTTGCAGAGGCGCTGAAAGAGAGAGAGAGGCTTCGCGCACGGCTCCTCCCCCCTGCCTGTGAGCCTGCAGCCTCCAGCCCCCATCATGGCCGGGCAGCTCTCAGGGATGGGCACTCCTCTCCGCGGACCTCCTCCTTCCTGTCCTCTCGGTCCATCACCCTACCGGCAACAATGTTTCTCACCCTGAACCAGCTCTCTGGTTCCCACGCTCCTGCTCTTGGACCCTCCGTTCAGCCGCGGATCGATATCTCGGTCCGGGAATGCTGAGCTGCAGGGCGGACCCTCCGTATGTTTCTCACTCCCTCCTGTCTGCCACAGCTCCGCCGCTTCACCCTCTTTGAGCCTTCGTAGATGCCTCCCTACCAGCTATGTCGGGCTCCCCGCAGTCCTTTCTGGTGTCCGAGGCCGTCTGCTGGTGTTCAGCTGGTTCTCTGTGGGAATTACTGTGTCCTTCCATGCATTCCCAATGCATCTGTGGAGAGGGATGAACTCCACGTCTCTCTACTTCACCGCCATCTTTTCTCTCCTGATTTGTGTATATTGAAGAATCCTTGCATCCCAAAGATTAACCCCACTTGTTTCTGGTGTATGATTTTTTTTTTTAATGTACTGTTGGATTATTTTAGCTCGTAATCTGTTGAGGATTTTTGCATCTATATTCATCAGTCATATTGGTTGGTAATTTTCTTTTTTTTTTGTGACATCTTTGCCTGGTTTTGGTATCAGGGTGATGGTGGCCTTGTAGAATGAGTTTGGGAGTGTTCCGCCTTTTGCAATATTTTGGAAGAGTTTGAGAAAGATAGATGTTAGTTCTTCTCTAAATGTTTGATAGAATTCACCTGTGAATCCATATGGCCATTGGCTTTTGTGTGTTGGGAGATTTTTAATCACTGCCTCAATTTCCATACTTGTGATTGCTCTGTTCATAGTTTCTCTTTCTTCCTGGTTCAGTCTTGGAAGATTGTATTTTTCTAAGAATGTATCCATTTCTTCTAGGTTATCCAATTTATTGGCTTATAGTTTCTTGTAGTAGTCTCTCATGATCTTTTGTATTTCTGAGGTGTCTGTTGTTACTTCTCCTTTTTCATTTCTAATTCTGTTGATTTGCATCTTCTCCCTTTTTTTTCTTAATGAGTCTGGCTAATGTTTTATCAATTTTGTTTATCTTCTCAAAGAACCAGATTTTAGTTTCATTGATCTTTGCTAATGTTTCCTTCCTTTCTTTTTCATTTATTTCTGCTCTGATTTTTGTGATTTCTTTCCTTCTGCTCACTTCGGGTTTTGTTGTTGTTGTTGTTGTTGTTGTTGTTGTTGTTGTTCTTCTTCTTCTTCTTCTTCTTCTTCTTCTTCTTCTTCTTCTTCTTCTTCTTCTTCTTCTTTCTCTAATTGCTTTAGTTGTAAAGTTATGTTGTTTATTCGATATATTTCTTGTTTCTTGAGGGACGACTGTATTGCTATAAATTTCCCTCTTAGAACTGCTTTTGCTGTGTCCCATAGGTTTTGGGTTGTTGTGTTTTCATTGTCATTTGTTTCTAGATACTTTTTAATTTCCTCTTTGATTTCTCTAATGATTTCTTGGTTGTTTAATAGTGTATTGTGTAGCCTCCATGTGTTTGTATTTTTTGCAGTTTTTTCCCTGTAATTGATATCTTGTTTCAAGGCATTGCAATCAGAGAAGATGCTTGATATCACTTCAATTTTTTTCAATTTACCAAGGCTTGATTTGTGGCCCAAGATATGATCTATCCTGGAAAATATTCCGTGTGCACTTGAGACGAAAATGTATTCTGTCGTTTTTGGTTGAAATGTCCTATATCTATCAATTAAGTTGAGATAGTCTAATGTGTCATTTAAAGCTTGTGTGCCTTTATTTATTTGCTTTTTGGATGATCTGTCAATTGATGTAAGTGGGGTGTTCAAATCTCCCACTATTATTGTGTTACTGTCAGTTTCCCCTTTTATGGCTGTTAGTATTTGCCTTATGTATTGAGGTGCTCCTATGTTGGGGGAATAGATATTTACCTTTGTATTATGTTCTTCTTGGATGGATTCCTTGATCTTTATGTAGTGCCCTTGTTTGCCTCTTGTAATAGTCTTTACTTTAAAGTCTAATTTGTCTGATATGAGTATTGGTAATCCAGCTTTCTTTTGACTTCCATTTGCATGGAATATCTTTTTCTGTCTCTTTACTTTCAGTCTATATGTAACCCTTGGTCTGAAGTGGGTTTCCTGTAGGCAGCATATAGAAGGGTCTTGTTTTTGTATCCATTCAACCAGTCTGTGTCTTTTGGTTGGAGCATTTAATCCATTTACATTTAAGGTGATTATTGATATGTGTGTTCCTATTCCCATTTTCTTAATTGTTTTGGGTTTGTATTTGTAGGTGTTTTCCTTTTCTTGTGTGTCCTACTTAGAGGAGTTCCTTTAGCAATTGTTGTAAGGCTGGTTTGGTGGTGCTCAATTCTCTTAACTTTTGCTTCTCTGTAAAGCTTTGATTTCTCCATTGAATCTGAATGAGATTCTTGCTGGGTAGAGTACTGTTGGCTGTAAGTTTTTCTCTCTCAGGACTTTCAGTATATCCTGCCATTCCCTTCTGGCCTGCAGAGTTTGTGTAGAAAGGTCAGCTGTTATCCTTATGGCTTTTTCCTTATATATTATTTGTTACTTTTCTCTTTCTGCTTGTAGTATTTTTTCTTTGTGTTTAATTGTCATTAGTTTGATTAATACATGCCTTGGAGTATTTCTCCTTGGATTTATTCTGTATGGGATTCTCTTTGCTTCTTGGACTTTTTAAATTATTTCCTCTCCCTTGTTAGGGAAGTTTTCCACTATAACCTTTTCAAATATTTGCTGCGACCTTTTCTTTTTTCTTCCTCTGGGATGCCTATGATTCAAATGTTGGTATGCTTAATGTTATCACTGAGGTCTCTGAGACTGTCTTCTATTCTTTTTATTATTTTTCTTTTTCCTTCTCTGTGGCAGTTATTTCCCCCATTCTATCTTCCAACTCAGTTATTCATTCTTCTGCCTCAGTTATTCTGCCATTTCTACCATCTAGAGTATTTTTAATTTCAGTTATTTTGTTATCCATTGCTGTTTGTTTGTTCTTTAGTTCTTCTAAGTCCTTATGAACTGTTTCTTGTATTTTCTGTATTTTCTTATTGAGATTTTGTATCATTTTCACTCTCATTATTCTGAATTCTTTTTCAGGTATTTTTCCTATTTTCTTTCATTTATTTGGTACTGTGGGTTTTTTTCCTGCTCCTTTGCCTGCCTGGTATTTCTTTGTTTTCTCATGGTTGTCCAAACTTCAGGGCTTGATAGTCCCAGCAATAAAGGGGTTTAAAGAAGACTCTGCAAGCCCCAGATTAATGGCAGAGTGTTAAGTCAAACAAATACTAAGTCTAGGAAACACATACATTTATAAGACACACAAATACTGAATCCAATAGAATATAAGGCATTAGAAAGACCTGACAGAAGAACCCCAGTATGCTATCAGACATTCAAAGAAGAAACCAACAGAAATTGACAACCAAAGCAGAACAAAACAGAAACAAAAGCAAAAACAAACAAACAAACAAAAAACACCACACACACACAAACACAAATCCAGGGAGATATTGAATACTTGGATCAAATATAAAAAAGAGCTAGAGTACCACCAGACAGAATGGAGATTCTCAGAATGAAATTAGACAATTATTCTAAGAGCTAAGATAAAGACAAATACCTAATAATAAAGACCATGGAAGTGTGTCATCTGGAGAATAAAACAAGGAGACTGAGCAGATCAATAATGTTGCTTATAAGTATGTTAAGATAAACTAAAAGAAGATAGAAGACAGGGCAACAGAACAGCATAGTGTGACTGGAAATATGAAAATAAAAAAAAGATATAGAAATGAATAAAAGATAGAGATGAAAAAAAGGTAGGAGAGATATGTAGTCAGCACTACAAAAAGCTTAACTAAAGATAGAAATATATAAAGAGGCTAAAAATACAAAAAGAATAAAAAATAGAATAAAATATATGTTATAAAATTTGTAGATCCCTTAGGACTTAGATCATAATTAATAAAGAAAAAAAAAAAGCTAGAACTGACCCCAGAATGGACCAGTTCAATTGAATTAATACTAATATCTCTGTTTCCTCGGGGTCTCAGCTGTAAGAGTCCTTCTACCTGCCTTAGGATTTTTGTATTATTCTGCGACCAGTGGAGCTTCCTTTATTGTTTGTGTGTAAGTGCTTGTGTGTGGGGAGGGAGAGGGTACAATAATGGCTCCTTCCTCTGGGAGTGAGTGAGCAGGGGCGCACTCTCTGGGTCACAGCATTTCAGTCAGGGGTGGAGGTGCCTGTTGCAGAGGAACACTGGTGGCTCAGGTGTAAACAGAATGTCTCAGAGTTGGGCCTCTCTCAGGGCTTTTTGCTCTCAGCCTCCAGCACTCTAGGCCAGCCCCACCTGAGGGACTTTGTTATGCCTGAGTGCCTTAGCTTGGCCCACAGGGGTCCTTCCTCTGCCCATTGCAGGCACCGAGAGAGAGAGAGAGGCTATGCCCACAGCTCCTCTCCCCCGCCTATGAGCCAAGAGCATCCAGCTGCCACCATGGCCCCACGGCTCTCCAGGGCAGGCACTCCTCACTGTGGACCTCTTCTCTCCTGTCCTCTCAGTCCATCTCCCCACTGCCAACAATGTTTCTCACCCTGAACCAATTTTCCGATTCCCATGCTCCCACTGCCAGACACCCTGTTCAGCTGTGAATCAATGTCTCAGTCCAGAAATGCTGAGCTGTGGTGCACACCCTCTGTGTATTTCTCACTCCCTCCCATCTGCCACAGCTCAGCCGTTTCACCCTCTTTGAGCTATCATACATGCCTCCCTGCTGGTTATGTCAGGATCCTTGCAGTCCTTTCTGGTGTCTGAGGTCGTCTGCTGGTGTTCAGTTGGTTCTCTGTGGGAATTATTGCATCTTTTGGTGCACTCCCAATGCATCTGTGGAGAGGAATGCATTCCATGTCCCTCTACTTTGCCGCCATCTTTCTCCTTGACCTGTCATTAACTTTTGACATTTTAATTACAATGTGTCTTGGTGTTGCTCACTTTGGGTTTATCTTATTTGGGAATCCCTGAGCTTCCTGACCTGAATGTCTGTTTCCTTCCCTGGGCTAGGGAAGTTTACAGCTATTATGTTTCAAATACAGTTTTTTGCCTCTTTCTTTCTCTTTTCTCCTTCTGGAACCCCTATAATTTAAATGTTATTCCACTTGATATTGTCCCAAAGGTCTTTCAAGTTTCCTTCATTTTAACTTAATAACTAGTTTTCTTAGCTATTAACTAAAAATTTTAGAAATAATTAGTTTTTCTTTATGCTGCTTTGTCTGGGTGAGTTCCATTGCTTTATCTTCTTATTTTAATTAATTAATTTATTTATTAATTTATTTATTTATTTTGAGTGTGTTGGGTCTTTATTGCTGCATGTGGGCTTTCTCTAGTTGCAACAAGCAGGGGCTACTCTTGGTTGCAGTGTGTAAGCCTTTCATTGCAGTGGCTTCTCTTTTTGTGGAGCTCGGGCTCTAGGCACCTGGCATTCAGTAGTTATGGTATGTGGGCTTCAGTAGTTGTGGCTTGCAGGCTCTAGAGCACAGGCTGAGTTGTTGTGGCTCACAGGCTTAGTTGCCTTGCAGCATGTGGGATTTTCCCGGACCAGGGATCGAACCCATGTCCTCTGCACTGGCAGGTGGATTATTAACCACCGTGCCACCAGGAAAGTCCTGCATTGCTTTGTCTTCTGGTTAATGATCCATTCTTCTATTTCATCCAGTCTGCTTTTGAACCTGTGTAGTATACATTTCAGTTCAGTTGTTATATTCTTCAGCTCTGTGACTTCTTTCAGGTACTTGCTTATGTTTTCTATTTCTTTGTTGATGTTCTCAATATGTTCATCCACCCTTCTCCTGAGCTCATTGAGTATCTTTATGACCACTACTTTGAATTCCTTCTCAGTTACATTATCTCCATATTATTGAAGTCTTTTTCTGAGGTTCTGTCTTTTTTTTTGGAGGGGGGGGCATATTTCTCTGTTTCCACATTTTGCTTGACTGTTTTTGTTTCTATGTTTTAGGTGAAATGGCTACATTTTAGTCTTGTAGGAATGGCCATGTTTAGGGGTTGATCCTTCTCATTCTACCTTGCCCTAGCTCTTGGTTGTCTCTTGAAACCCTGTGATCATCGAAACTGCCTGATTTTTTCTTGTTTAGGGTGTGCCAAGACCTATCATTATTTCCTAGGGAGGAATCTCATTTATCACATAGTTTCAGGTTGATTAGAAGCCAGAGGCTAATGTAGCAGCTTTTAAATTATACAAATATGTACTGTCCTGTGGGGCTGTAATTGTAATCTTTGCTGGCCTCCAGACAAGGAGATCTGAAGGTCTGCTCTGGGTGATAATTGCAAAAATTGGGGCTCTCGGTGAATGTATAAGCTCCTTTCTGGGAAGTCTTGTTGAGCTGTAATGAGGCCAAGGGAGTGCACAAGGATGGTTTCTCACTGCTTATTTACCCCAGGAGCATCTCCTTAGCCTCTAGATATGGGGGAAACCTAAAGCTTTTCTCTCAAGCTGAAATTCCAGAGTAAGTAAGACGAAGGGTGTGTTTCAGCTTGCTGTCTGTGCAGTGCCTTGGGGGTGGTGGCCTGCCAATAACTGTCCTTCCAATTGTTACAGTCCTTTGGAGCTCAGGAATGCCAACAGCCTTGGCCACCAGGGTCAGGCAATCAACAAATATCTCCTATGTGGATTGGGCACTTCCACTGGGTTTAGCAAGGAGGCTGGAGAGTGTATGAGGAAGGGCATGCTCACTGGCTTCAGAAAAACAGCAGAAAAGTGTCTTGATTGTGCATGTACACCAGCTTTACCCTAAGATTGGTAGAATGCCCCAGCTGCTCACACTCCCAAGCCCAGGAGGTTGGGCAGGTATTATAATCACCCAAGCTCACAGACATTTTTTAGGGAGACAGAGAATGCCACGACCCTTTTTGTTTACATGCTTTATCCAGGGAATTGGGGAGTGCTCTAATCACCCACTACTATCTGGTCAGCAAGGCAGTGGGATAATGCTATGAGTGTTTGCCCTGCCTGTTTTAGCAAAGCATTGGAGGGTGCCACATCCAAGCTTGCCTGCGTGTTATCAGGCAAAGTGGAGAGTGCAAATTTCTCCACCAGTGCCTCTGTGTCCAGGCAGATTTTCAACTGTCTGCCACCCTTCTAGCCAATGCCTTTGGCAAATTAATATCCTTCAAATATAGTCTAGACACTTTTCAAATAGCTGTTATTTTGCTGGGTCATAGGGCCAGTGAGACCACAACTGAGCCCTTTAAGAGGGGCATCTAAATTTTACATAGCATTTTGAGACTCTTGGATATCAGCTTTATTGGTTTTATAAGCCAGGCATTTTGGAGGCTTGTGTCTCTGGTGCTTGGAGAAATGCCTGTCTGGTGAGATCCCTCCCTATTGTGTGTCACTGCATTAGGAGTAGGTTGTTTTGTAATACCATTTCTCTGCCTCTGCTACCCATCTCGATGTGGTCCTTTTGTCCTTATTGTGGAGAGCTGTTCATCTAGTTTACAGATCTTTCTCAAAGAAAGTTATCCATGTGTAGCTTTAGATTTGGTTTGTGCATGGAAGGAAGTGAATTCACAATCTTCCAAAGATTCCATCTTAGACTTCTTCCCAGGAAATCTGATATTTTTTGTAATTTTATTTTTTAATTTATTTAATTCATTTTTATTGAAGTATAGTTGAAATGCAATATTTTATTAGTTTCAGGTGCACAATATAGTGATTTGATATTTTTATAGACTATAGTCCATATAAAGTTTAAAACATATTGGTTGTATTCCCTATGATATATGTTGCATCCTTGTATCTTATTTTATTCCAAGTAGCTTGTACCTCTTAACCCCCTTCCCTATCTTGGCCCCCCCCACCCCTCTCCCCACTGATAATCACTAGTTTTTTCTCTGTATCTGTTTGTTTTTATTTTGTTATATTCATTCATTTGTTTTAATTTTAGATTCTACCTATAAGGGAAAACATACAGTATTTGTCTTTGCCTGACTTACTGCACTTAGCATAATAAACTTCGGGTCCATCCATGTTGTTGCAAATTGCATATCTTCCACATCTTGGCTATTATAAATAATGCTGCTATGAACATTGGGGTGCATGTATCTTTTCTAATTAGTTTTCATTTTCTTCAGATGCATACTCAGAAGTGGAATTGCTGGATCATGTGGATATTCAATTCTTAATTTTTGAGGAAACTCAATGCTGTTTTCCTTAGTGACTGTACCAAATTACATTCCCACTAGGATTTCCTTTTCTCCACATCCTCTCCAACACTTGTTATTTCTTGTCTTTTTGACAAGAACCATTCTGACAGGTGTGAGGTGATATTTTGTTGTGGTTTTGATTTGCATTTCCCTGATGATTAGTGATGTTGAGCATCTTTTCATGTGTCTTGTGGCCATCTGTATGTCTTCTTTGGAAAAATATCTATTCAGGTCCTCTGCAAAATTTAAAATTAGATTATGTGGGATTTTTTGATATTGAGCTGTATGGGTTTTTAGTATATTTTGAGTACTAACCACTTACCAGACATATAATTTGGCAATATCTTCTCCCGTTAAGTAGGTTGCCTTTTTGTTTTGTTAATGATTGCTTTTGCACAGCAAGAGCTTTTAAGTTTGTTTAAGTGGAATTTGTTTCCCTTGCCTGAGGAGACATATCCAAAAAAATATTGCTAAGATCTATGTCAAAGAGTGTGCTGCCTATGTTTTCTTCTAGGAGTTTAATCGTATCAGGTTTTACACATGGGTCTTTAATCCATTTTGAGGTTATTTTTGTATGTGGTATGAAAAAATATTCTAATTTCATTCCTTCACATGTAGCTGTCCAGTTTTCCCAACACAACTTATTGAAGAGACTTTTTCCACATCGTATATTCTTGCTTCCTTTGTCATAGATTCATTGACCATTTGTGTATGGGCTTATTTTCTGGGCTTTCTATTCTGTTCCATTGATCTATCTGTTTTTGTGCCAGTACCATATTGTGCCAGTACCATATTGTTTTGATTACTTTAGCTTTGTAGTATAGTCTGAAGTCAGGGAGTTTGACCTCCAGCTTTGCTCTTTTTTCTCAAGATTGCTTTGGCTATTTGGAGTCTTTTGTGGTTTCCTACAAATTATAGGATTATTTGTTCTAGCTTTGTGAAAAATGTCATGGGTATTTAATAGAGATTGCATTAAATTTGTAGATTGCTTTGAGTAATAGGAACATTTTAACAATATTAGTTCTTGCAATCTATGAACATAAGACATCTTTCCATTTATTTTTTTATTACTTTTGATTTCCTACATCAATATCTTGTGGTTATCAGGACATTTGTATTAAACAAAACAAACAAAACAATCTCATGGTCCTTCTCACAATCGACAACATTTGCAAACTAGTGATTTAGTAGACTGATCAAGTCAGTGAGGTATAGTAGGAAAAGCCCAGACTCTGGCTCCAGACATAACTACTTCAAATATTCCTCTGGAGCAAATCACTTCCTTTCTTAGAACCTTCAATTTCTCAACTATATTATAGGGATATCTACCTCTTTAGCTTACTGTGGGTTTAAAGAGAATGATGTAGGCAATGCAGCAGGTATAGTTCATCACATGTATTAGGTACTCAAAAGTGCTCTTTCCTTCTTTGGCCTGGTCTGCTGTAAGCTTCTAGATGGAATAGATCCTATCCATTTCACTCATTCTTCATGGTGCCCAGGGATATGGATAGAGAACAGGGAAAGTTGTAAAAATGGAGCAGCTTAATAACTGCTTTGTGATGGTTTTAACCAGAAGCAGAGACTTTTAAGTAAAGGAGAGTTTATTGCAAGGCTATAGGAGGTCTGGCACAGAAGAAGTGACCCTGAGAAGCTAAGGAGACCTCAAAAATTGGAGTTTATAAATGACCTTCATCAGTGTGATTTGGCTATCTTCTCCTTTTTTTCAGTTCACTTACCAACTGACTCCCTCATAACTTCAGCTTGAATACTATACTCTATCCTGCTCCAACTCAACCTGGTGACTTTCAGTTCTAGCTCCTACTATTTTTTGGTCTTTTATTTTTTATCTCTTCTAGTTGAAATATGAGAGTCACAGAGAGAATATGTTTGGCTTTTCTTTTTTTGTGTGACAAGCTAAACAGGTCAGAGGTTCCAGGCCAGCCTAGAGATTAATTGGTCTTAGGTCAAATTCAGTCAGGGTGGAGTCATTTGGCATAAAACATGTCACCTTAGGTTTTAGGAACAGGTTATCTTAAAAGGAGACATGGTTTAGGCAGGGACCATAATGTACGACTGGAAAAACATTGTGCTCTGGGGTTGAACAAATGAGCAGATATTGGCAAGTACATGGTAGTGGATGTGTACTGATTTTTAGGTAGTGGCATCACATTTCTGCTTTGGACAGTAGTGTAGGAAACAATCCTCTGGAAAGGAGAAAGGCCACCTATTTCCTGGACATGGTATAACCATTCATTCTCTGGGATTTGGGTCTCAACCAGCAGCAAAAACAGACAAAGAGAATGTGTACATAATGGAATCTTGATTTCCTGACCTCACTGCATGATGACCCACAATATTTAAGACCATTCATTTTCATTATCTTCTTTGAGCTTCAAAACAGCCCTGTGAGTGAGATGAATCCTTCACTTTAAAGATGAATAAACTGAGGTAAGAAAAGAAGCATCTCATAGCTAAGATGTAGGATTTAAATCTGGTCTTTCTACTTCTGTATTCCGTGCTCTCACCATTGTACTCAAGCTTTGATCTTCCTCATTATAAACCCAAGAAGCTGCAATGAAGTTTGTCACTTACCATTTTATAGATGAAGGTACTGGGGAATAATAGGCCACCTGGACTAGGACTGTACTAATGAATTGAGACAGAAAATTGAGCACATTTTCAGGAAAATTCAGGTGAAGCTCCCACTTTGATTAGTTTTATCCTAGGGTGCATCAGAATCCCCTGGAGTGCTTGTCAAACATAGATTGCTGTGTCCTATTCCCAAAGATTCTGATTCAGTAGGTCTGGGGTGGAGGTAGAAAATTTGCATTTTCAACAAGTTCCCAGGTAATGCTCCTGGTTCTGGGCCACACTTGGAGAACCAATGTTATAGACAAAGCATTGGTTTAATGATTGGTTTAATGATGGATCAAGATTTAAGACCACTAAGATAAAGCAGCTAAAAAACCCTGGATAGTCAATGCCTTAGGCAGTCTCTGTGAATGTTAGCTGATGCTATACACCACCTTAATCTCCTCCATAGGACCTCACAAAGACAATGATGAGGGTATAGACTTTAGAGTCAGACTTAATGGATACATCTTCCCAGCTTTGTAGCCTCAAGAAACTAATATAATCTCTCTGAACTTCAGTTTCTTTATTTTTAAAATGGGAGCAATGAAGCAGCTTTGTAGGGCTATTGTGAATATAAGTCAATACATGCAAAAGCCCTTTGAAGGCTAGAAGATTTTGTGCCATTGGAAAACATGTTTTAAAAGAGAGGCAAAATTCTTGTGGATCACCTCTCTTGGCATTTTAAGGTCCCTTGGGTGCCTGGTCTTTTGTTGCAAAATGTGGCATGCAGGTAGATCTTCAAGTGGCTTTGGAGGAGCCAACTAGGATTCTACAAGTGTTTATTCACCCTGGCTAAAAGTCAAGTCCCTCAGGTCTTAGCATCAGATCTTTTTGATCTGATGTCTTCAACAGCCAAGCTGCTCTCATTCTCAGAGCCTGAAAAATGCAGATGGCCCTGCAGTTCTTACCACCCAGTTATAATCTTCAGAAGACTGGGTCTTTGAAAGACTTCCATATGAGGTAGACAACAGATACAGCCTTTTACAACTGTGTCAATTTTTTCTCTGCTGGAGGGTGAAATGGAGAGGCTACTAAACTGGGAGTCAAAAAATTTGGATCATATACCATGTTCTGCAACTGACTCACTGTGTAACCTAATATAAATCCCTCCAGCTTTCTAGGCCTCAATATTTTGTCTGTAACAACAGGTGTTCAGATTCATTGGTCTTGAAGAAGCCTTCAACATCTGAATTCTAGGATTATCAAGAAAACAGACCTTGCTCCTAGGCTTGGTTATATGTCTGGATTCACTATGTGACCTTGGGACATCACTACTCATCTCTGAGCCTTATTTTCCTCATCTATAACCTTGAGAATAATTATACACAATTATCTAACTCACTTCCAGTGTTTGTGTCAAGGAAAAAATATGTAGCATTCAAAATTAATTTGGATATAAGTGATTAATATTCAGAATATATATTTTTTAAATCTTACAACTCAACAACAAACTGATTAAAATGGGCAAAAGATTCAAATAGACATTTCTTCAAATTACACAAATGACCACTAGGCACATGAAAAGATGCTCAATGTCATTAAACATTAGAACAATGCAAATCAAAACCACAGTGAGATACTACCTCACACCCATTATGATGGTTACTATGAAAAAATCAGAAAAGTGTTGCCAACAATGTGGAGAATTTGGAACACATGTGCACTGTTGGAGAAATTGTAAAATGATGCAGTCGCTATGGAAAACAGGATGGTAGTTTCTCACAAAATAAAAAAAAAAAAAAAAAAAAAAACAGAGTTACCATATGATCCAGCAATTCTACTTGTGGATATAAGCCCCCAAAGTATTGAAAGCAAGGTCCTAAAGAGATATTTGTACACCCATGTTCATTATTCACAATAGCCAGAAGTTGGAAGCAATACAAGTGTCCATTGATAGATGAATGAATGAATGGGTAAACCAAATGTGGCATATACATACAATGGAATATTGTTCAGTTTTTAAAAGGAATGACATTTTGACATATGCTACAGCATGGGTGAAACTTGAGGATACTATTCCAAGTGAAATAAGACAGTCACAAAAAGTTACACTTATATGAAATATCTAGAGTAATGAAATTTATAGAGGCAGAAAGTAGAATAGAGGCCACCAGAGACTGGGAGAAGAGGGAATAGGGAGTTATTATTTATGTCTACAGAGTTTCATTTTTACAAGATGAAAAGAGTTCTGGAGATGAATGTTAATGATGGTTGCACAACAATATGAATGTAGTTAATACCACTGAAATATAAACTTAAAATGGCTAAGATGGTAAATTTTGTTGTATGTATATTTTACCACAAGTACAATAATAAACCAAGTTCTTTGAAAACTAAAAAATGCTCTATAAATTTAGGAATCTGATTTGAAATTCAAGTACAGCAATTTTCTTTAGATTTTGGGAAACATAGCTCCACATTCATGCATTCATTTTATGACAAAACTAATTGAGGATTTAAGAAAGGCCCAGTGACTTCTGCTTGAGGCTATTTCTTCACCTCAAGGTTATATGTCCATTCAGAGTATATGAGATGACAGAATGATGCATTGAATAAGAAACTGAGAAACTCAATTCTCAGATTGAAAACTGAGGCTTGAGTTTCCAGATCTGAAAAATGCTATCGTCTTGTTTACAGACAACCTGCATAGAGAATCAACCCTAACAATGTTGTAACAGACTGATTGGCTATGACAGGGAATGGAGATGACAAAAACTATTACTCTGTGTCCTTACACCTCCCTATCCCCAGCTGCATACCTGCCCTCCCCAGAGTTGCAGCCAATGCTCCTTTATCTAAATGTGCCTGGTCACTTTTGCACATTGAGAATTTTTCCCAGAAGAGTCTGGGACATTGTCTTGCCTGGCTTGGTCATAGAAAAACTGCACCTGCAGCAATTACAATGGTTCTCCATCTTCAGTGGGCATCAGAATCACCTGGAAGGCTGTTATACCATAAATGCCTGGGGCCCTAGGCCTAGAGTTTCTGATTGTGTAGGTCTGGGGTGGGGCTAAAAATCTATGTCTCACAATTTCCCAGGTGATGCTGATGCTGTGACTTAGGACCACACTTTGAGAACCACTGTGTCAGAGGACTATAAATTTAGCTGGAGTGTCTCTTCCCACTGCAACTGCAGTTCCTTGATGCCCAACTGCACTCAGTCTTGCTCCAATAACAAGGACCAATCCTGACCTAAGCTTGCAGAAGTACCTTCTTACCTTGTCAATATGAGGTCATTGCTGCCCTAGAATCTGCCTCAGGTCCCTGTTTCCTTTCTTCAAGCTCTCTCTGCTGCTTCTAGGAATGCCTTGCCTTATTTTATGGTATGCTAGACTACCTCACACTGGCTGTGAGACCCAATTGTACATATCTCTTCCCAAATCCATGTTCAGTTGTGAAAGTATTTACACCCACAGAAATTGGCAAACATGACAAATCAGTGTCCCCTGCTCCCCAGAGAGTTTGTTAAACCACATCACATTACCACAGTTGCCAACTCACTTCCTGAATTATAACTTATCTGTCTGCCAAACTGAACCTTCTTTGGCCAACCCTATGGTGGAATTGTTCCAAGGGAGTGTTTTTTCTAGATTCTAGCCCCTCTCAATCTTTGCAATGCATATTTGAGATATGACTATGGGAAGAGAACAGCCAGGCCTCGAGTGCTCTGGGTTCTTGGTGTTACGTGAATTTTTCTGGTTTAGTGTAGAGCTAGACACATCATTAAGATAATGTATGAGAGAGAAATTAGCATGTGTTGTAGAAAGTCATAGGAATTTTCCTATCTACTGGCTCCATTATATCACTGACTCCTTATTTCAGCTCTGTGAGGTAAGAGTTTCTGGTTCTACTATACAGATAAGAAAACTGAAGCCCAGAGAAGTTAAATAAATTGTCCAAGGCCACACAACTAGTAAGTTTCAAAGTATGGATTCTTACCTAAATATGTCTGACTCCAAAGTGGGGACTTTTTCTAGTCAACAGATATTTACTAAGCACTTAAGAAAGGAGTTCCTGCCTAAATACATGGGACTGTGGTACAAAGCTCTTGAATTTATTTTTTTCAATTAATTCATTTATTTATTGGCTGCATTGGGTTTTCATTGCTGCACGCAGACTTTCTCTAGTTGTAGTGAGTGGGAGCTACTCTTTGTTGTGGTTAGTGGGCTTCTCATTGCAGTGGCTTCTCTTGTTGTGAAGCACGGGCTCTAGGCACTTGGGCTTCAGTAGTTGTGGCACGTGGGCTCAATAGCTGTCGCTCATGAGCTCTAGAGTGCAGGCTCAGTAGTTGTGGCACACGGATTATTTGCTTCGTGGCATGTGGGATCTTCCCAGACCAGAGATTGAACCTGTGTCCCCTGCATTGGCAGGTGGATTCTTAACCACTGCACCACCAGGGAAGTCCCCAAAGCTCTTAAATTTCTAGAAGACTTGAACTGCTTCTAAAGTGAAAACTAGAACCTAGGCTAAGGACAGAGTTCCCGCTGATCTGTTCTGAGGGCTCATGCATTAAATGAAGTAGAAGTTCCTGGGAAGTGGGGAGGGGTCTTTATTTCTTGGGGATAGTTAACAATATGTTGGATATATATTTTCCTTCACTGGAGGAAAGATTCTGTAAGATTCTGCCTGGGATAAATCCTGGAACTCTTCTCGTGAAGCACAAGGCTGAGGATTGTGAGATCAGAGGACTGAAACTAAAAAGGAACAATGAAACCATAGCAAGTACAAAGTCTTACCACTGTGACCCAAAACCAAAGACTAGAGAGGCAGGATTCAGCCACTTCTTATCTTTAATTTCCAATTCCAATTTTTCATTCTTGTCATATAAGGTAGTAATGAAGTTTTGTGTATTAACATTTCATCTTGAAGTTTTGCTGTGGTCGTGTATTAATTCCAGGAGATTTTTGGTTGATTCTTTGGGATATTTCTACATATAAAATCACATCATCTGCCAAGAAAGACATTTATTTCTTACTTCCCAATCCATATACCTTTTATTTCCCTTTCTTATCTTACTGCATTAGTTATGTCTTCAGGTATGATGTTGAGTAGAGGTGGTGAGGGGGAGGGACATCCTTGACTTGTTCCTGATCTTAGCAGGAAAGCAACTAGTTTCTTTCCACTTAATATAATTTCAGCTGTACATTTTTTATAATTGTTCTTTATCCAGTTGAGATATTTCCTTCTATTCCTAGTTTGCTGAAAGGTTTTCTCATAAATGGGTGGGTGCTGGATTTTGTCAAAGGCTTTTTCAATATCTATTGATATGATCTTATGATTTTCATTCTTTAGCCAGTTGATGTGATAGATCACAGTAATTGATCATGAAATGTTGAAACTGTCTTGCATAACTGTAATAAATCCTGCTTGGTTATAGTATATAATTCTTTTTGTACATTGTTTGATTCTATCAATGTATGTTAAATTTTTGTTAAGGATTTTTGCATTTATGCTATGAGATCCTCGTCTGTTGTTGTACTGTTTTGGAATGTTTTCTTTTGTTTTGGTGTTAGGGTAATGTTTTCCTTATAGAATGAGTTAGGAAGTATTCTTTCTCCTTTTATTGTAAAAGAAGAAAGAGATGGTATAGAATTGGTAAAATTTATTACTTAAATGTTTGGTGGAATTCCTGAGAATCCATCTGAACTTACTGCTTCCCCTTTTGGATGGTTATTAATTACTGATTTAATTTTTTAAATAGATTTTTGCCTATTAAGGTCATCTATTTCTTGTTGTGTGAGTTTTGGTAGATTGTGTCTTTCGAGAAATCAGTCCATTTCATTTAGCTTATCAAAATTGTTGGTATAGAATTGTTCATATTATTTACTTATTTATTATGCTTTTAATGTCCATGGGCCCCATTTTCATTTCTGATGTTAGTAACTTATGTCTTTTCTTTTCTTTTTTAAGTTACCCTGGCTAGAGGTTTATCAATTTAGTTATTATTTCAAAGAACCAGCTTTTGGTTTCCTTGATTTTCTCTGTTCATTTCCTGTTTTTTAATTTCTTTGATTTATGTTCCAATATTTATTAGAAAACTTCTGATTTCTTTGGATTTAATTTGCTCTTCTTTTTCTAGTTTCTTGAGGTGGAGGCTTTGATTATTCATATTATGTCTTTCTCATTTTCTGATATATTCATTCAATGCAACAGATTTCTATCCAAACACTGCTTTTGCCTCATCCCACAAATTTTGATATGTTGCATTTTCATTTCTATTTAGTTCAACATATTTTTAAATATCTCTTGAGACTTTTTGGACCTATATGTTACTTAGAAGTGTGGTGTTTAATCTCCAAGTATTGTGGGATTTTCCAGCTATCTTTCCGTTATTGATTTCTAGTTTAATTCCATTGTGGTCTTTGAGCATACTTTGTGTGATTTTTATTCTTTTTAATTTGTTAAGTTGTATTTTAAGGCCCAGAATGTGGTATAACTTGGTGAATGTGCCATGTGAGTCTGAGAATAATGTGTTTTCTGCTGTTGTTAGATAAATACTCTATAACTGTCAATTAAATCCAGTTGATTGATAGTGCTACTCAGTTCAACTTTGTCCTTAGTCATTTTTGGTCTGCTGGATCTGCAAATAAACAGAGGGGTGTTGAAGTTCCAGCTATAATAGTGAATTCATCTTTTTCTTCTTGTATCTTTATCAGTTTTTGCCTCATACATTTTCATGCTCTGTGATTAGGCAAATATAAGTGAAGCATTCTTATGTTTTCTTGGAGAATTGACCCCTTTATCATCATGTAATCTTTCTCTTTATTCCTGATAACTTTCCTTGCTCTGAAGTGTCATTTTCCTTAAGTTAATAGAGCTACCCCAGCCTTCTTTTGGTTAGTGTTAGCATGTTATATCTTTCTGCATCCCTTTACTTTTAATATGTCTGTGTCTTTGGGCTTACTAGGTGGCACAGTGGTTAACAATCTACCTGCCATTGCAGGGGACATGGGTTCGATCCCTGCTCCAGGAAGATCCCACATGCCACAGAGCAACTAAGCCTGTGTGCCACAACTATTGAGCCTGTGCTTTAGAGCCCGTGAGCCACAACTCTTGAGCCCATGTGCTGCAACTACTGAAGCCCACGTGCCTAGAGCCTGTGCTCCACAACAAAAGAAGCCACAGTAATGAGGAGCCTGCCAACCACAACAAAAGAGTAGACCCTGCTCACTGAAACTAGAGAAAGCCCGTGTGCAGCAAAAAAGACACAACACCACCAATAAATAAATTTTTTAAAAAAGTCTGTGTCTTTGAATTAAAATGGGTTTCTTGTAGCAACATATAGTTGTCTTATTTTTTTTATGCACTGTGACAGTCCCTGTTTTTAAATTGGTGTATTTGGACCTTTGACATTTAAAGTAATTATTGATATCTCTGGATTAATATCTACCATATTTGTTGATATTTTTCTATTCATTGCCCTGGTTCCTTTTTTCTTTTTTTGTCTTTCACTCTTTTTGTGCCTTCTTTGATTTTGATTATGCGTTTTATATGATTCCATTTTCTCTCTTATCATATCAAATATACTTCTTTTTTCATTTTTTTTAGTGGTTGCCCTCAAGTTTGCAATTGACATTTAAAACTAATCAAGTCTGCTTTCAAATAACACCACACTGCCTCATGGTTATTGAAAGTAGCTTATAGCAAAATATTTCCAACTCCTCCTTCATGTCTCTTATAGCACTGCTGTCATTCATTTCACTCATTCATAAGTTATAATCACTGAATACATTAATGCCATTGTTATTTTGAACAAACTGTTATCCGTTATAGCAAATAAGAATAGGAAGATAAAAGATTTTATCTTTATTTATTCCCCTCAAATGCCCCTCCTTATTATATGTATATTTGAGTATATGACCTACATCATTTTTCTTTTCTCTCAAGAATTTTTTTTAATATTTCTTGCAAGTCAGCAAGTCAGGTCTACTGGAAACAAATTCCCTCTTTTTTTTTTTGTCTTAGAAAATCTTTATTTCTCCTTTACTTTTGAAGGGTAGTTATATTGAATACAAAATTCTAGAGTTTGGTAGTTTTGTCTTTCAAACTTCAAATATTGCATTCCACTCTCTTCTGAGAAGTCTGATGTAATTCTTATTCTTGCATATGTGTAAGGTGATTTTTCCCCTGTCTTTGTAAAGACTTTGTTTTTGATTTTTTTGCAGCTTTAATATGATATGCATGTGTGTAGATCCTTTTTGTTATTATTTATCCTGCTTGGTGTTCTCTGAGCTTCCTGGATATGTAGTTTTGTTCTCGCCATTCATTTTATTAGACCCTCAGCCATTATTACTCTAAACAATTCCTCTGTTCCTGTCTCTCTTTTTTTCTCCTTCTGGTGTCTCCATTACATATATGTTACACCTTTTGCAATTGTCACATAGTTCTTGGATATTTTATTCCATCTTTTTTTTTTCTCTTTGCATTTTAGATTTTGGAATTTTATTGGAATTTATTTAAACATACTGATTCTTTCCTCAGCTATGTCTAGTCTATCAATGAACCCATCAAAAACATTCTTCATTTCTATAACAGAATTTTTCATTTCTAGCATTTTCTTTTAATTCTTTCTTAGAGTTTCCATTTCTCTGCTTAAATTACTCATCTGTTCTTGCATGTTGTTTACTTTTTCAATTAGAGTGTTAGCATTTTAATCATTATTTTAAATTCCGACTTTCATAGTTCCAATATCTCTGTCATATCTGTCTAGTTCTGATGTCTCTTCAAATGTGGGGTTTGTCTTTTAATATGTCTTGTAATATTTTTGTTGAAAGCTTGACATGATATACTGAGTAAAAGTAACTGAGGTAAACAGGCCTTCAGAGTGAGCTTCTATGTTTACCTGGCTAAGAGTTAGGCTGTGTTTACTATTTCCTATAGCTTTAGGTGTCAGAGGCTGAAATTTCCTCTGGTGTCCTTGGTTTTGTCTCTCCTGTTGCCCTTGGATTTCCCTATAGAATTCTTAAGTAAGGTATGAGAAAAGCACTTTTCCTTTTGAGTTACTATTATACATGAGCCCTATCAATGTGGAGAGAAGAAAAACATTCTGTAGTTCTATGACTAGGTTTTGGTGTTTTATTGAACACAAGCTATGACTTTCAAAAGTGTTTTTCATTTTCTGCCCTTGCCTCCCTTTAGGTAAGACAGGAAGGCAGTTGGAGCTGGATTTAGGTATTTCCCTTTACTCACTTGGAAGGCTAGAGGGGGCTGAATTTGGATATTTTCCTTCCCTGAAATGGAAGACTAGGGTGGGTGGCAGTTGGGTATTTCCCTTCCTCCAAGTCAGGTAGACTCTAGTAAAATAGGTTCCCTTGAAGGCAATACCTTTTTAAGAATAGAATGTTCTAGGGTTATTTTTCAAAAGGGCCATTTTCCCCATATCCTGCTGGAAGCACAAGGGGATTTTCCTCTGATCTTCATTATGAGAACCTGGTAGGCTCTTAAAACTTGGTTTCCCTGGAGTTTTTAACTTTCAAGCTTATTCTCATGGAGCTTCCAGTAATCTCAACAGTTACAGATTAGGTTTTCCTACCAATTTGTTCCTATGGATGTTTCTGCTCCTGGGCTTCTGCTCTTGTAAATTGCAATTCCCTTTATCATTCTGCTTATGTCTCCAATTTTTAGGGCTTTCCTTGTTACTCATTTCTCTGATGGATCAGAGAAGGATTTTTCATCTTTTTTCTTCTTATGTGGATGGGAGTGATGACATCGAAGCTCCTTATTGGTCTCGCTGGAAACTAGAAGTCAGCCAAATCCTTGTGAAGGAGACCTAAGGGACTCTTGTTGATCATGCACAGACAGTGAAATTTGGCTACCTCCAAAACCAAGGTGCTACTGAGTTGTATTAAGTAGACATGTAGAACCTAGACAGAGAGAGGAAGTCCTTTCCTTGATCAAACTCCCTTGGAGGAGAGTGCCCAACTCTAGGATCCTCCTCCACTTTAAGGATGACAACATAAATAGAAACATGCCCAAGAGGGGAGGGAGTCAACTAGGGATAAATCTGAAACACAGGTCCCATGAAAATGATTAAAAAGCTAGTACCATTTTTAGATTCCATATATGTGAGTTAGCATACAATATTTGTCTTTCTCTTTCTGACTTACTTCACTCTGTATGACAGATTCTAGGTCTATCCACCTCATTGCATATAGCTCTATCTCATCCCTTTTTATAGTTGAGTAATATTCCATTGTATATATATGCCACATCTTCTTTATCAGTAACAAGACAAGAACAAGGACTCAGATGCAGAGAATGGATTGGAGAACTCGAGGTTTGGGGGGGGCGGGGGTGAAGGGGAAGCTGAGACAAAGTGAGAGAGTAGCATAGACACATATATACTACCAACGCAAAATAGATAGCCAGTGGGAAGTTGATGTACAAAAAAGGGAGTTCAACTCAAGGATGGATGATGCCTTAGAGGACTGGGATGGGGAGGGTGGGGGGGAGTCAAGGGAGGGAGGGAATACGGGAATATGTGTATAAAAACAGATGATTGAACTTGGTGTACCCCCAAAAAATAATAAATAAATAAATAAAATTTAAAAAAAACTGAAAAAACACACAAACACATCGAGTAGTTAAATAGAGAAAATAAAGTCTGGATTTTATGTGAAAAAAAGAAAGCTAGAGGTACTTAGAATGAAGCAGAAAAGACTCAGTGGGTGTGAGTGCTGGGTACTTTGGGTGGAACTCACGGACATTTAAATTAATTATAAGGGCAAATGAGAAGATTTTCTAACATTCACAGATGAACCAGGAAGGAATGTTCTGCCTTGGAATGGAATGAGATCACATCATTGGAAACATTCAAAGAGAGATGGGATCCTCTTTTTATGGTGATTCAAATATCAAATGGGCATGGTGGGGTTGGACTTGATTACCCAGTATCTTCTCGCCCTGAATTCCTGTGATACTAGTAAACAGGATATTTGGGTGGGGTGGTGGGCAAGAGATCATGACTATAATCACAGCCTTGCCTTTTCCTGGCTGAAGGACTTGGTGTAAGCCCTTTTCCCTCTCTGGACCTCAGTACATCCTTCATTAAATGAGGTTATTAGACTAGATGATCTTAGAGGGGCCTTTCCACATCTTTAGACCTGTGAGTGCTTTTTTATTCTAAGGCAGTTTGGAAGTGGTCTAGCCACCACAGGACCCAGCATATTGTCAGAGGAGACTTAGAGGCAAATACCAATTGCAGCTGTCTTGACAACCTTGTCAAATGAGTACATCTACCCAGTATCTATGGGATCCCCTTGGCTACCAACTTGGTTACCTCACCTTTTCCCCAAATCCTTAATCTCTCACCCTCCAACCTCAAGCCCAGTACTTTCTGGAGACCATGCAGTAAATTCCTAGAGCTGTCTTGCCCCTGATCCAGGTGAATGTGTTCTCTCTGGGGGCACTAGACACTTAACTCAGTCTTAAAGAGGGCATTGGAAGTAACCTGGAGTGAATGAAACAAGTTGGGCTTTTAAAAAGACAAAAGATGAAGATTGCTTATTCAGTATGTGGACTTTGTGAAGTTCCTCTCTTGTTGGTCTCATTCTCCCCCTCTGTAATATGAAACCTTGGAATTTGATCAATAGTTTTAAACTATTTTTAGCAAACCTATTCTTTATGTTGAAATGAAATCTTATGTGGAATATTAGTATAGGTAGACACAAGTGGTATTTTATTAATTTTAAATGCATTTTATAAGTTAATTGATTCATTTATTCAACAAAAATATATTCAGCACCTATTGTGTGCCTGACTTTATTCTAGGTATTGAGAAAATAGAGATAAACAAGACAGATAAAAATCCCATGCCCTATGGAAATTACATTAAAGTAGGGGAAAATAGGCAGTAAAATATATAGTATTTCAAATGGTGATAAATGCCATGGAACAATTTAGGAAGGGAAGGAGAATGGAGACTTCTCAGAGAGTGGTGAAATTTGTAATAGAATGGCCAGGGAAGGCCTAATTGAGAAGATGCTCATTAGCAAAACCTTGAAAAACATAAGAGCAAGAGGTTTCCAGGAGGAAGAACAGCCAATGCAGAGGTCCTGAGACAGGATCATGTCTCTTGCCTTCTAAGAACATTGAGAAGGTCACTGGTTGTAAGAGGAGAGTGGTAGAAGAGTGTGGTCAGAGAGGTCACGAAAGGGTGCAATCATAGTAAAGACTGCCATTGCTCTGAGTGAGATAGGAAGTCTTTGGAGGGTTTTGAACAGAGAACTGTTATGATTTGACATATCTGTAAAAGATCACATTTCAATGAGTATAATTTACTTGTTATAAAGTCAATCAAATAAACAATGTAGCCATTTTAACAAGCACAGACATTTTAAAATAGGCTTAGTGATAACAAGTTCAGCATCCAACTTTGGTTGCACAATTTCATGAAAATCTTTACATGTACAAATAAGTAGAGGATAACTTGTTTGTTAGAATCTAATAGGAGCAGATGTGTGCAGACCTGAATTTAAAAAGAGCCAAGTGTTAAACTCCAACTTTCTGAATCAATGCTGTAGTTGCAAAGAGTTTCAGATTTGTAAAGACGGTTGGTTTATGATGAGATCTGTACAAAAAAGAGGTTACCTGGAAGCTTAGAGTCATGTGTTGACATCTCAAATATATTAAAACTTGGTATAGATCACATTTGAGTTTGCATGTTTTTCATAAAGTATTTAAAATGTAACTTTGAAATTTCAATCAAGTTTTGAGGAAGCAGCTCCGGGCTATAGGAGCTGCTTAAAATCTGCAGTACTAGATCATTCTACTCATTACAAGCTATGGAATCATATAATCTAAGTCATATTACCCCTCTGAACCTCAGCTTTCTTACCTGTTAAATGGGGACATTAATTTCAGCTCATTTCATGGGTTTCTTGTAAAGATTGCAGGCACTAGCAAAACACAAGGCATTATTGTTCAGATTGGTTAAAGCAGTTCCAATTATGAATAGATTTCAAGAGTATAAAGCACATCAGTTTTTTTTTTTAATTGAAGTGTAACTGACCTACAACATTAGTTCCAGGTGCATAACATAGTGATTTTATATTTCTATACATTACAAAATGATCACCATGAAGTCTGGTTACCAACTGTCACCATAAAATGTTATTACTATATTCCCCATGTTGTACATTTCATTCCTGTGATTCATTTATTTTGTAACTGTTAAGTGTGTACCACTTCATCTCCCTCACCTATTTCATTCACCTTCAACCCCCGCCCCCCTCATTTCTATCATCCATCCATTTGTACTGTGTCTATGAGTCTGTTTCTGCTGTTTACTTTTGTTTCTTTGTTTAGGTTTTTTTGTTTTGTTTTGTTTCTTTGTTTGTTTGTTTATTTGTTTTAGTTTCCACATGTAAATGATGGTATTGGCCTTTCTATGTCTGCAAATTTCACTTAGAATAATACCCTCTAGGTATTGCAAATGGCAAGATTTCATTCCTTTTTATGGCTGAGTAGAATTCAAATATATATATTACATATATATATAAAATTCTTCACATTTTTAATCCATTTATCTATTGATGGACATGTTGATTTCTTCTATATCTTGGTTATTGTAAATAATACTGCAATGTACATATGGGTGCATATATTTTTCATTCGTTTTTTTGTTTTCCTCAGAGAAATACTAAATGGAATTGCTGGATTGTATGGTAGTTCTATTTTTAAATTTCTGAGGAAACTCCATACTGTTTTCCATAGTGGCTGAACCAATTTACATTTCTACCAACAGTGTATAGGTTTCCCTTTTCTCCACACTCACCAACATTTGCTATTTCTGTCTTTTTGATGACAATCATTCTGACAGGTGTGAGCTGATGTCTCATTGTGGTTTTGATTTGAATTTCCCTGATGATTAGTGATGTAGAGCATTCTTTTCATGTGCTTGTTGGCCATCTGTATATCTTCTTCAGAAAATGTCTATTCAGGTCCTCTGCCAATTTGCTAATAGGTTTGTTTTTTAAATTTGAGTTGTATCAGTTCTTTGTATATTTTGGATATTAACCCCTTATCAGGTATATTATTTGCATATATGTTCTCCCATTCAGTAAGCAGCCTTTTTATTTTGTTGATAGTTTCCTTCACTGTGCAAACACTTTTTAGTTTGATGTAGTCTCATTTGTTTACTTTTGCTTTTGTTTCCCTTGCCTGAGGAGATAGGCTCAAAAAAATATATTGCAAAGACAAATGTCAGAGTCTACTGCCTATGATTTATTCTAAGGAGTTTTGTGATTTCAAGATCTTACATTTAAGCCTTTTTTGTTAACTCCCATTTTATTTTACTTTACATTACTTACTTTTATTTTATTTTATTTATTGGGGCAGAGTTGCTCTACAATGTTGTGTTTCTGCTGTACAATGAAGTGAATCAGCTATGTGCATACATATATCCCCTCCCTCTTGGACCTCCCTCCCCCTCCATCCCATCCATCTAGTTCACCACAGAGCACTGGAGGTGAGCTCACCTGCACTATACAGCAGGTTCCCACTAGCTATCTGTTTTACATATGGTAGTGTATATATGTCAATCCATTTTGAGTTTATTTTTTTATATGGTGTTAGAGAATGTTGTAATTTCACTTTTAACATGAAAGCACCACTTGTTGAAGAGACTGTCTTTTCTCCATTGTATATCCTTACTTCATTTGCAGTAGATTAATTTATCACAGAATTGTGGGTTTATTTCTGGGCTTCTAATTCTGTTCCCTTCATATATGTGTCTGTCTCTATGCCAGCACCATACTGTTTTTCATTATTGAAGATTTGTAGTATAGATTGTAATCAGGGAACATGACACCTTCAGTTTTGTTCTTTTTCTCAAGTTTGTTTTGGCTATTTGGGGTTTTTGTGTTTCCATACATATTTCAGAATTATTTATTCACATTCAGTGAAAAGTGCCACTGGTATTTTGACAAGAATTGCATTGAGATTTTAGATTGCCTTCTAAAATTAGTAGTAGTAGTATCAGTAATGTGGTCATTTTAGCAATATTAATTTACCCAGTCCACAAGCATGTTATATCTTTCCATTCGTTTGTGTCATCTACAATTTCTTTTATCAATGTCTTACAGTTTTCCAAGTACAGGTCTTCTACCTCCTTGGTTAGATTGATTCCTAGGTATTTTATTATTTTCAATGCAATTGGGAATGGAATTATTTTCTTAATTTCTTCTCTTGATAGTTTATTTAGTCTATTAAAGTGTAACATATTTCTGTATATTAATTTTGTATCCCACAACTCTACTTAATTCATTCATTAGTTCTAATTTATTTATAGTTTTTTGCTGGCATCCAAAAGATTTCCTATATATAGTATTATCTGTAAGTAGTGACAGTTTTAATTGTTCCTTTCCAATTTGGATTATTTTTGTATCTTTTCTTGTCTGTTTGCCATGGCCAGGACTTCCAATACTATGTTAAATAAGTGCAGCAAGAGTAGGCATTCTTGTCTTGTTCCTGATCGTAGAGGAAATGCATTCAACTTTTCATTGTTGAGAATGATGTTAGCTGTGGGCTTGCTTCACATAACCTGTATTATGCTGAAGTGTTTTTTCTCTATACCCATTATGTTGAGAATTTTGATCATAAGTGGATGTTAAATTTTTAAAACAACTTTTTCTTCATATAGTGAAGTGATTTATATATTCTTCAATTTGTTAATGTGGTGTATCACATTGATTGATTTACAAATACTAACCTTCCTTATATCCCTTGGATAAAATCCACTTGACCATGGAGTATGATCCTTTTAATGTATTGTTCAATTCGGTTTGCTAATATTTTGCTGAGAATTGTTGCATCTATGTTCTTCAGTGCTACTGGCCTGTATTTTCATATTTTGTGGTATTTTGTCTTGTTTTGCTATCAGCCTGGCCTCATAGAATGACTTCAGAGATCTTCCTTCCTCTGCATTTTTTGGGACTAGTTTGAAAAGGATAGATATTAACTCTTTAAATGTTTAGAATTTACCTCTGAAACCATAATTTCCTAGACTTTTGTTGGGAGAGTTTTACTTGCTGATTCAATTTCATTACTGCTAATGAATCTTTTCATATTTTGTATTTATTTCTCATTCAGTCTTGGGAAATTTTATATTTATAGGAATTTATCCAATTCTTCTAGTTTGTTCATTTTATTGGTATATAATTTTTCACCGCATTCTCTTATGATCCTTTGAATTTCTGTGTTGGTTGTAACTTCTCTTTGATTTTATTAATTTGAGGTCTTTTTATTTTCTTGATGATGAGTCTAGATAGAGGTTTATCACTTTTGTTTGTTTTTACAAAGAACCATCTCTCAGTTTCATTGATCTTTTTTATTTATTTATTTATTTTAGGTTTCTCTTTCATTTATTTCTGCTCTTATCCTTATTATTTATTTTCTTCTACTAACTTTGGGTTTTGTTCATTCTTCTGTTTCTAGCTCCTTTCGGTATAAGCTTAAGTTGTTTATTTGATATTTCTCTTATTTCCAGAGGTAGCCTTATATTGCTATAAACTTCCCTCTTTGAAAGGCTTTTGATCTATCATAAATTTTGGATCACTCTGTTTCCATTTCATTTGTCTTCTGGTATTTTTTTGATTTCCTCTTTGATTTCTTCAGTGACTCATTAGTTGTTCAATAGCATATTGTTTAACCTCCATGTGTTTCTTAAAGTTTTTTTTTTCTCCTGTAGTTAATTTCTAGTCTCATTGCATTGTGGTTAGAAAAAATGCTTGATGATTTCAGTCTTCTTAAATTTACAGAGACTTGTTTAGTGGCCTAGCATATAATCTGTTCTGGATAATGTTCCAGGTGCACTTTGAAAAGAATGTGTATTTTGCTCTTTCTGGATAGAATGTTGCATATATATATATATATATATATGAGAGAGACAGACAGAGAGGGGGTGGGTGTGGGAGAGAGAGTCCATATGATCTAATGTGTCATTTAAAACCAGTGTTTCCTTATTGACTTTTTGTCTGAATGACCTGTATTTTGATGTGAGTAAGATGTTGAAGTCCCTTGCTATTCTTGTGTTACTGTCAATTTCTTTTTGTTTGTTAATATTTGCTTTATGCATATGTGCTCCTATGTTGGGTCCATATACACTTATGATTGTTATATATTTTTGTTGGATCATTCCCTTGATCGTTATGTAATATCCTTCTTTGTCTCTTGCAACAGTATTTCTTTTAAAGTCTATTTTGTCTCATATAAGTATTGCTACTCCAGCCTTCTTTTTATTTCCATTTTGCACATAATACTCTTTTCCATCCCCTCACTTTCAGGCTGTGTGTGTCTTCAGATCTGAAGTGATTATTTTGTAGGCAACATATATATGGGTCATTTTAAAAATCCATTACACCACTGTATGTTTTTTGATTGAAGCATTTAGTTCATTTACATTTAAAGTAATTATTGATAATTATTTCCATTTTTTTCTGCTTTTTTGTAGCTATTTTTTTGCTCCTTTCTTCTTTTGCCTTCTTTGCTTGTGATTTGATGAATATATTTAGTGTTATGTTTATATTCCTTTCTCTTTTTTTTTTCCATGTTTATCTATTTTAAGTTATTGTCTGTGGTTTCCACTAGGTTCATATATAACAACACATATTTATAGGTGACTAATTTAAGTTGATGATTTCATATTCAATCTTATTCTGTCAACCCTACACTTTTACTTACTCCACACATTTTGTGTTTTTAGTATCTTAATTTGCATCTTTTAATTCTGTGCATTCCTTAACTATTTATTGTAGATATAGTTGATTTTACTACTTGTGTCTTTTAACCTTTCTAATAGCTTTACAGAAGTTTGATCTACTACCTTTACTGTATATTTGTCTTTACACATGAGACTGTTTCTTTCCTAAGTTTTATATTTTTACTTGTGGTCTTTTTTTCCTGCTTAAAGAAGCCCCTTTATCATTTCTAATAAAGCTGGTTTGGTGCTTCTGAACTCTTTCAGCTACTGCTTCTCTGCAGAGCCATTTATGTCTCCTTCAATTCTGAATGATAGCCTTGCTGGGTAGAGTAGTCTTAGTTGCAGTTTCTTTTTTCTTTAATTATTTTAAAAATAGCATGTCATTGCTTCTCAACCTTTTGGCTAAGATCAAATGTAAAACTAATGTGCCACTCCCTCTGGCCTGAAAATGTTTCTGCTGAAAATTCACCTGCTGGTCTTATGGGAATTCCTTTGTGCATAACTACTTGCTTTTCCCTTGCTGCTTTTAATATTTCTCTTTATCTTTAATTTTTTGCCATTTTAATTACAATGTGTATTGGTATATACTTCTTTGGGTTGATCTTCTTTGAGTCTCTCTGTGTTTCTTGGACGTGGATGTCTGTTTTTTCCTAAGTTAGAGAAGTTTAGAGCTATTGTTTTTTCAAATAAGATTTCTCCCCTTCCTGTCTCTATTCTCCTTCTGGGACCTCTATAATACAAATATTAGTATGCCTGATGTCACCCCAGAGGCCTATTATACTCTCCACATTTTTTAAAATTCATTTTTATTTTTGGTTCAGCTTGGGTGATTTCCACTACTCTTCCATTATTCTGATTTTTTCCTCTGTGTCATCTAATCTACTGATGATTCCCTCTAGTATATTTTTTGTTTCAGTTATTGTATTCCTCAGCTCTGTTCTTTAAATATATATTTCTAGATCACTGTTAAACCTCTTACTGTGTACGTTTATTCTTCTCCTGAGTTCATTGAACAACTTTATGATCATTATCTTGAACTCTTTACTGGATAGATTGCTTATCTCCACTTAGTTCTTTTTTGTGGGTTTTATCTTGATCCTTGATCCTTCATTTGGAATGTATTATTCTGTTGCCTCATGTTGCCTAATTCTCTGTTTTTATTTTTATGTATTAGGTAGATTTCCCAATTTTTTGAGAAGTGACATTATATAGGGAAAGTCCTATGGGTCCCAGCATCACACTCTCCTATGGTCACCAGAGCTGTGTGCTCTAGGAATGAGCTCTTTGTTGGCTGCATGGACCATTCTTTTGTGGCAGGGTTAACTACTATGGGTGTGCTGGTAGGTACGGCTGGCCCCGGCCCATTTGGCTGCTAGGCCCTACCTCATGTCATGGCTGCTGGCCTGCTGGTGAATGGGGCTGGTGCCTGGGGCAGTTTGCACTGGGGCCTGGGGGAATCCCAGGGCTGGTGTAGGCCCCTGGTGTATAGGGCTGAGTCCCAGGGAGGCTGTCTACACAGCCTAGGTACCCAGGTGTTAGTGCTGGACCACCAATGGGCAAGGCTGGGTCCCAGGGCAGCTAACTGTGCAAACTTGAAGGTCCTATTGATGGTGCTGGCCTGCTGATTGGTGGGGCTTGGTTATGGGTAACCACTTAGGGGGCTGGGGGAAGCCAATGGCCTGGACACAGACAATAAACATATAAATAAATAAAATATATAGTACATATGATCATGAAAAGTGCTATAGAGAAAGATAAAGAGCGAAGAGGGATCCAGAGTGAGGATGGGGTGGCAATTTTAAATAAGGTGAAATTGGGGAAAGCCTCATTTAGGAGGTGACACCTGATTTACACCAAACTGTTAACATTGGTTACCTCTTGGGAGTAGAATAGGATATGGAGGATGGCTTCATTTTCTATTTATTTAATTTTTAATTTGAGAAATTATGGCTGATTTTCAATTTTTGTGTTTCTTACTATTTTTCAAATTAAGTATATGATCATATGTATTATAATGTTTATCACATAATAGTTGTTTAAGAAACATTAGTATCCTCTTTCCTTTTTTTACTTATTTATATCCTACAAGGATTGATTAGTGTTTCTGTCTTTGAATAGTGGGAGGAGTGCAGCATTCATACGGCATAAACTTCTTGTCTTTTGATAAAATTTCCCAGACTTTTCACCTTGATAGTAGAGTCCCAAGTCCTAAACCACCCACAGTAAAGACAAGTCTTCTTTGCCCATAAATAAAGTTTTTGTAAATGAAAATTGAGAGTAGTTTATCCTCCTTGGTTGGCCTGAACTTTCCAATTCTGGCCATCAACCAGGTTAATAGAGAGAGAGGAATTTATGTGTGCAAGCCTGTATAGCTTGAGTAGCAGAACTGGGATCAGAACTTGTGCCTGTTAAGCCTGTCCACAGCTCATGTTTTTCACACTATGCTGTGCTGCCTCCTTCCATAAGGAACTCTTCTCCTATGTCATTCCAATAACTCAACAGGCTAAGAAGATGGCAGGGGAAAATCTAGCTATAAACTCCTGAACCAGGCTTGGTACTCACCACCTGAGGGCATCACAAGAATCAATGAAGAGGTGATCTGGCAGGGTCATTTGAGATAATCTCATGTTATACACAGACAATGAGCAGCAGAGGAAAATAATTTGTTCAACATTGTATGCAAGTTACTAGCAGGACTAAAACCTGGGTTTCCTAATTTTTTAGTCCTTTTCCTAGCATGACATTTACTCATCCATCCATCTTTCCATTCATCCAGCTATCTTTCCATCCATCCATTCAATGAATATTTATTTAGTGATCTATCTATGAAAGACATAGAACAAGACAAATGCGACCATAGCATTCAAGGGACTCCCAGTTTAGTGATTGTTTGAATCACTATGTTTGATGAAAGAATGAGTAGGCTGGCTACTATCCAAACCTCGTTTTCATGTTCTCCTCATTCCATGATGGCTCAGTCTAGGATGAGTGGCAAAAATTAAATTGAGCAATTTGGTTTCATTACATTTCAGATCTGGTGGTGCTGCATAGGGGTTTTCACCTATGTGGGACCTGATGGCTCAGTGGCCTAGTTGAGCTTTCATGTAGTTCCCAGGAGTCTCTTGGTAGTTGCAGATTACTTGACTTGTAGTTTCATGAACCTGTATTTCTGGCTCCTGAAACATATCCTTGTTGGGATACTTTATTCCCTGGACACTAAGGGTCTCCTACTCACAATTCAAAGTTCTTGCCCAGAAACATAGCATCAGCCAGTGGTGGCTTGATGGTTCCTTCTGGTAATTCAGTCTCTGGACATTGGGAACCAGAGTTCCAGTCCCTAAGGTGAAGAGGGGCCAAATATATGATATTCAAGGAGTCACCAACTCTCCTGGATTTCTTTCAGAGTGCATACCCAATGTCTTAGAACATTTCATCTGTTGCTCACTGGTCCTGGGAGGAGAGAGGCATGAGAGAAATCTTGGCTTATGGCCCCATAGGAAAGCCTCTTAATTGGAAATCTCAGTAGTTTTCACATTAGCAATTCTGGTCTTGCTCTTAATATTTTATTACTACCCTGAATGATGGAGGTGTGGATGAGGCTAAATTCAGTGCTTATTTCTTGTGTGATCATCTATTTTCTGCTGTTGATAAGCCTCCTGGGGACAAGTTGATAGGCTTTCAGTGCTCTCCAAGCTATGCCAGCCACTCCACACCCTCCATGAAAGGGGCAAAGATAAACATTTTATTTACCTACTATAGGCTAGGCAATTTACCACCATTACCTTATTAATCTTTTGCCTCCAGAATACAAGGAAGATATGGTTTTATCATCATTTGACAGATGAGGCTCAGAAATGCAAAATAAGCTTCCCAAAATTACACAGCTAAAATATGGCAGAATCGGGATTTGAGCCCAGATATGTCTGACACCAGGGTTCACCAAGTATTCAGACACTCTTTCTGATTTTAAATATGATACTGACCAGGTATCTAGGGATCCTTGTTTCTCAAGAATTCCATCAAGAGAGGAGGTGACAGAATCTAGATCATTTTTCTTATAAGATAGAAACTAGAGGTAGTCATCATGCATGCGTTCATTGATTTCTCTACTCTACTCAGACACTTCATTGTCATCTACACAATGCCCTACTGAGCCCCATTGTGGCTATTGTTATAATTGCTCAGTGAGATCACAAGAGAGCAAGATAATAAAATTATGCTGTCAGAAATAGAACAGATTGAGTTCAACTTTTTATATTACAGAAGTGGAAAATGAGACCCACAGAGAAAGGACTTTTTCAAGGGAAATACAAGTTGGTGGGATTGCTGGAACTTAAGAGCAGGCTTTCTTTCTTTCTTTCTTTCTTTCTTTTTTTTTTTTTTTGATAGCAGGAATTTTTACTATGTGTCATAACACAGAGACAAAGCAAGCTCCCATAAAGTAAAGCAAATGATTATTAATAGAAAATAGGAGAGAATAAGTAAAAACATTTGAGGATCATTTAAAAAGGTTGTATTTTCAATCAATAAAAGAGAGAAAAAATGGAGAATAATATATTGCTGAAATAATTTCTGAAAATTTGTCATATTTTAAGGGGATTAGTTTCTTGATGCTATTGTTGATGTACAAATTTACAATTTTGATGAAGTCAAATATACCTACTTTCTTTTAATGCTTATATTTTTGGTGTCATATCTGAGAATCTATTGCCAAGTTCAAGGCCATGAAAATTTACCCCTATATTTTCTGTTAACAGTTTTATAGTTTTAGCTCTTACATTTAGATCTTTCATCCATTTTGAGTTCATTTTGTATGTGGTGTGAGATGAGTTCAACTTTATTCTTCTATATGTGTATATCAAATTGTTCTAGCACCACTTGTTGAAAAGACTATTCTTTTCCCATTGAATACTCTCAGCATCTTTTTGAAAATCAATTGATCATAGATATATGGGTCCAATTCTGAACTCTGTATTCTATCTCATTGACCTATATGCCTATCCTTATGTCAATACTACATTATCTTGGTTATTGTAGCTTTGTAGAAGATTTTAAAATTGAGAAATGTGAATCTTCTAACTTTATTTTTAAATTCTGTTTTGGCTACTAGGTGCAGTGGTAGCAATTTTGCAATTTTTTAAGAATTTTAGAATCAGCATGTACATTTCTGCAAAAAATGCAGTTGGGATTTTGGTAAGGATTGCACTGAATTTGTAGATTGCTTTGGTTATTATTGCCATCTTAATGGTATTAAGTCTTCCAGTTAATGAACATGGGGTGTCTTTCCATTTATTTAGGGTTTCTTTGATTTCTTTGAACAACATTTTGTAGTTTTCAGTGTATGAGTCCTATATACCCTTGGTTAAATTCATTTCTAAGTATTTTATTCTTTCTGATGCTATTGTAAATGGTAGAATTGTTTTCTTAATTCAAATTTTGAATTGTTTATTGTTAGTGTATAGAAATACAAATGATTTTTGTATGTTGATCTTGTTTAAATCAACATTTCTGAATTCATTTGCTTCAGTAGTTTTTTAGGGAGAGTGGATTCTTTAGGATTTTTTACATATAAAATCATGAAATCTCCTAGTAGAGACAGTTTTACTTCTTCCTTTCCAATTTGGATGCATTTTATTTTATGGTATGGTATGGCATAGTATCATATTGTATCATTTTGTTTTGTTTTGTTCCATTTTGCTTTATTCTCTTCCATTCCATTCTATTTGCCTGAATTCCCTAGCTAGATCTTTCAGTACAGTGTTGAATAGAAGTGGTGAAAGTGGTTGTCCTCTCTTGTTCCTGAATTTAAGGAGAAAGTTTTTAGTGTTTTACCATCAATATTGATATTAGCTGCAGATTTTTCATAGATGTCCCTTATCATATTGAGGAAGTTCCTTAAAAGTAGGCTTCCTAATTCTAGTGCAATACCCTCTATATTATATCAGGGTTAGTTTAGACATTTCACAGTACAACCCACATCTCCTGATTTCCATACCAAATTCATTTTCACTGCATTTTATTAGGCCTCTTGTCCTGTGGATTTTGTAGGTGGACACTCGTGAGCAGGATCAGCTTGACCTCAAGAGTAAATAGCTGTTCATTAGAGTTTTTAGATGGTTCATTTGCACCTAGCTTAATATAGTTCTTTAATTTCTAGCATTAGTGCTTCACTTCTTTAAAAAAAAGCTTTTAATTGTATAATTACACCTATGAAAATGCAGGACTCATAAGCTAATTATATCTTAGCCATTAAAACCTAGGCAGGTCTATAGAAGCTTTCCTGTATGTGTATGTGAAAGGGTGAAGGCAGTGAAAGGTGGAGTAGGGGTGATTTAAAAATATCTCAAAAAGAGCACACCAGGAGTCTTATTTGCATAACGACTTTGAGTCTCCTTGGAAAAACAGAAAAGTCATTGAGAAAGACATAGAAAAAATGGAAATTTTGTTATTAAATGTTTGGAATAAACTTCAAATCAAGAAGCTTTAGGCAAAGAGTATTTTATTATTTTTATACTATTATAAATGAAAATGACTTCTTAAATTTATTTTCAGATTTTTCATTGCTATAAATAGGAAAACAATTGATTATTGTATATTGATCTTTATCCTGAAAATTTGTTGAAATTATTTAATCCTTCTATTAGGTTTTTGTTGTGTGTAGATGTTTGAGGAATTTCAACATACAAAATTATATCATCTGTAAATAGAGGTTGTTTTACATATTTCCTTCCAATCTTAACATCTGAATTTTTTGCTTAATTTCTAGGACCTCCAGTATAACGTTGAATTGAAAGGGCATAGAGTGAACATCCTTGTCTTTTTCAGATAATAAGGGGGAAACAATGTTAGTTGTGTGTTTGCATTGATACTCTTAATCAGGTTGAAGGGGTTCCTATTCCTACTTTGTTGAGTATTATAAACAACATGGTGTGGAACATGACTGTATATACATTTTTTGTACACTTGTCCTATTCTTAGTATGAATTTCTTAAGGTGGAATTATAGGGTGAAAGTGGATACCCATTTTGATGTCACTTGGTACATACCGCTGAACTCTGACCAGGATGAACCCATTTATCCTTTCTCTAGTAGTGGAAGCTTCAGTGGATCTTGGTAATAGGTCCCACAAATGAGTAGACCCAAGTAAAACAGTGGGCCCTGACATGGGAACTACCAAGCACATGTCATTGAAATAGGTGTTTAAACAAGGCATCCTTAGAGATAGACTCCCAGCAATATTCACTCTGAAGAACAACAGATTTGAATACTTACTTGGTGTAAAAAAAGCCTTTGGGAAAGCCTTATTGCCTGTTGGCTTTTGGGGGGAGAATGAGTATGTCCTCATGCAAGGGAGACTTTGTCTTGATGCTGGGAATAATTAGTTCAATATGGAAGTTCATAAAAAGACAAAATCTGAGAATCATTTTTCCTGGAGTGATAAAATAAAAGGTACCATTTTCCTTGCTGCTTTACCTTGCCCAAATCTCTTCACTTTCCTGAGCCTTAATTTCCTGATCTATCAAAAGGTGGTGATGGTGTTGGTGGTAATAATAAAAGGATAATGATCACTCTCAGGTTGTGAGGTTCAAGTGAGTGAATGGATGTGAAAATGCATTGGGAATTATGAGTAAAGATAAACATTGTGGGATACTAAAAAGACACTCATGCAGGGAATAGTTTTCTGTTAGGCCTTGACACTTATTTTCCTTTCCTTCACCCCTGGTTCTACATACAAACTATGTCTTGAACTTATCTATTTGCCTCTGCCTCAACTCTTGGCACCCTAACCCAAACCACAGTTAATTCCTGCCTTGGCTTTCCTGCTTGCAATTCTCCCCCTCACTGCTAACCCAAAGGGAAATTTAAAATTAAGTAACACCAAGTAATTTCCCTACTTAAAACTCTCCCATGGTATCACTTGACAGGATACAGACCAACTTCCTTACCTTTGCCTATAGCCCCATGGCTCCCATCCTTATCTCACACACACTTTCCTTCACGTGCTGCATGCACTAAACTTTAGCCACACAGGCTTTTATAAGTTCCTCTAATGTAGCTTGATCCTCAGCACAGGAACTTAGCATGTGTGTTCTACTTGCCTGAAATGCTCTTCCATACTCTGTTCCCATAGTTAGTTCTTTACAACTTCAGCTCAGTCATCACTTCTTCCAAGTAGCCTTCTCTAACTCTCTCATTAGATAAAACTCACCTATTATATGCTCTCATCTCATCTATCATTTGTACTGCTTGTATCCCAAGAGTTGTGTCTGACTCTGAGTTTTGTAAACTAAAATTATAGAACTGAAAAAGTAATAACCAAAATAAAAAAAACTCAATGGTGGGAGTCAATGTAAGAATGACAGGCCAGAAGAAAGAATCAGTGAACTTGGAGATATATTGATAGAAATTAGCCTTAACTGAACAAAGAAAGAAAGTAGACTGAGGAGATGAGCAGAAATTTAGGGACCTGTGGGACTATACATAAGATCTAACATTTTGTGTAATCAGAGTCGCAAAAGTAGAAGAGAAGTAGGATGGGGCTAAGAAGGTATTCGAAGATACAAAGACTGAAAATTTCTGAAATTTACCAAAAGGTATATAAATCTACAACTTAAGAAGCTGAGTGAAACAGGATAAACTCAAAGAAATCCATGACAAGACACATCATTGCCAAAAGTCTGATAATTAAAGATAAATTTCAAAAACCTTGAAAGTTTTGAGAGAGAAATGACATCTTACCTATAGTGGTAAAACAATTTAAATGAGAGGGGACCTATCATCCAAAACCATGGAGGCCAGAAGTCTCTTTTTCAGGTGTTTTAAAAAAAACTATCAAGCCAGAATTTTGTACGTAGTGAAATATCTTTCAAAATGAAAATAAGATATTCTCAGATGAAGAGAAACTAAGAGAATTTATCACCAGCAAACTTGATCTAAAATACTGGCTAAAGGAAGTTCTCTTAAAAAAAAAAAGGAAGCCATAAAATAAGGGAACTTTCAACAAGTAGGAAGAAAAATACAAAAGATAGTGCAAAAAATATGAGTGAATGCAATAGATTTCTTTCACATCTTGAGTTGTCTAAATTATGTTTGAGAGTTGAAGCAAAGATTTTCATACCGTCTGATATAATTTTCAAGGTATGTAGAGGAAATATTTAGGAAAATTATATTATAAATAGGGGTAGGGTCAAGGGCCATAAAGGAAAGTAAGTTATCTGTATTTCACTCTAGCTGATAAAACTTTGATACCAGTAGACTAAGGTAAGTTATTTATATATAATATAATACCAACAACAACAAAGCCACACAGATAAGCTAAAAAAAAAAAAAAAACACAGAAGCACTATAGATAAATCAAAATGGGATTCTACAGACTGTTCATGTAACCAACAGGGAGGCAGAAAAAAGAAAAACAGAAAAACAAAACCAGAGTAAATAAACAGAAAACCAAAACTAAAATAGCAGGTGTAAACCATAAGATATTAGAAATTGTGTCAACTGTAAATCATCTACATATACCAGCTTAAAAATGGAGATCAGCAGAGGGGATGCAAAAAGCCCAACTGTATGCTATTTGTAACTCTTTCAAACATAATACTATATGTGACTGAATGTAAAATGATGTAAAAAAGATAAACCATGCAAAAAATAATACAAATCAAGAGTGGCTATACTAATATCAGACAAAGGAGATTTCAAAGCAAAAATAGGTGACAGAGTAAAGAAAAAGTTTTACTATTACATTACATAATGGTAAAACTATCAATACAGCAAGAGTATTTAGCAATTTTAAACATGTATGCACTATAAAATAGATTTGAGTAGCATAGACATATATACACTACCAACTGTAAAATAGCTAGTGGGAAGTTGCTGTATAACAAAGGGAGATCAACTCAATGATGGGTGATGTCTTAGAGGGCCAGGACAGGAAGGGTGGGAGGGAGTCACGGGAGGGAGGGGATATGGGGATATATTTATAAATACAGCTGATTCACTTTGGTGTACCTCAAAAGCTGGTACAGAAGTGTAAAGCAATTGTATTCCAATAAAGAGCTTAACAAATAGATTTGAAAAGTACAGAAATAAAAACCTGATAGAACTGAAATGAGAAATGAGCAAATCCACAATTATAGGTGGAAACTTAAACATCTCCCACTTAGCAACCAAAAAACTATTAAACATTAAATAGAAAATTAGTAAGGGTAGAGAAAAACTCAACAACACTATCAATCTACAGGATTTATTCAACATTTATACAACACAACAATAACAACTGCAGAATATGCATACTTTTCAAGTGTCCATGAAACATTCACCAAGGTAGACCAAATTCTGGGCCATAAAATAACCACAACAAATGTTTAAAAAATGAAATCACACAGGGTATATTCTCTGCCTATAATGGAATCAAACTAGAAACAATAAAAGAAAGACAGAAAAGGAAAACAACAAATATCCCTCATAAATACTAACATAAAAATACTCAGCACAGTAATAGTAAATTACATGTATACAGTAAACTATCTATCTATCTATATATATATATATAGAGAGAGAGAGAGAGAGAGAATTCACAACATGACATGAACAAATAGTGTGTATTCTAGAGTTGAAAGGCTGGTTCAATATTTGAAAATTAATAATTGTAATCCACCATATTAAACAGCTAATTAAGGAAAATATCACAAACATATAAATTGATACAGAAAAAGCTTTTGACCAAATCCAACACCCAATCATGATTGAAAAAAAGAAACTCTTAGAAACTAGGAATTGAGGTAAACTTCTTCATTTTGACAAAACTGAAGACACCCACAGCCAACAAAATATTTAATAGTGAAAGATTAAATTCATTCCAAAACTGAAAACAAAGTAAGATTTCTGCTGTCAACACTGCTATTAAACATAGTACTGAAAGTTCTAGCCAGGTTACTAACACAAGAATAAAAAAAGGCATATAGATAAGGAAGAAGAAAGTAAAACTCTATTTGCAGATGATATGATTGCTTGCATAGAAAATCCCAAGGAATCTCTGAAAAAAATCCAAAAATGAAAAAGTGAGCTCCGCAAGGTTGTGAGATATGAGAGCAACATATGAAAAGCAATTTTATTACTATATACTAGAAATGAATATGTGGAAAACAAAATTTAAAATATAATACCATTTATAATCACTCAAAAAATGAATTCTTTAGGTGTAAATCTTGCAAAACAATTACAGGCCTTGTATGTTAAAAAGTACAAAGGGTTTATGAAAAAAATCAATGAAGGACTTCCCTGGTGGCCTGATGATTAAGACTCCACTCTTCCACTGCAGGGAGCATGGGTTCGATCCCTGGATGGGATAAGATACCACATGCTGCGCAGCGTGGCCAAAGGGGAAAAAAAAGAAAAGAAAGAAAAAGAAATCAATGAATATCTAAATAAATTAAGCAACATATCAGGTTTATGGATCAGAGGACTCAACATTGTAAAGATGTCAATCTTACACAATACCCAATTAATATACATATTTAACACAATATATATATAGATACAATAGTTTTGGGTATATAGGGACAAAACTACTTTAAGATTGTATCAAAATGCAAAGGAACTAGCATAGATTAAACAATTTTGAAAAAGAAGAATAAAATGGAAGAATCACTCTATCAGATATTAATGATTATTATATAACCATAGTAATAAACTACATGGTATTGGTGGAAGAATAGACAAATAGATCAACCCAATAGGTAAGAGAACCCAGAAGTAAATCTACACAAATATGCACAACTAATTTTTGACAAAGATGCAAAAGCAATTCAATGGCGGAACATGACACTTAAGTAACTGAACATCTGTAGACAAAAAAGTGAGCCTCAACCTAAACCTTGCGCCTTATATAAAAATTAACTCTAAGTGGATCATGAACTTAAATGTAAAATGTAATTCTATGAAACTTTTAGAAGAAAGCATAGGAGAAAATCTTTGGGATCTAGAGTTAGGCAAATAGTTCTTAGATTGATACTAAAACCATGAGCCATAATTGGAAAAAAATGATAAATTGGACCCCAAAATTTAAAACTTCTGTTCTGTTAACCTGTTATGAGAAATCAAAGTAACACTATAGATTGTAAGAAAATATTTACAAACCACATATTTCACAAAATACTTCTATCTAGAATATACAGAGAACTTTCAAAATTCAACAGTAACAAGAAATAAACTTATTGGAAAATGGGCAAAAGTCATGAAGAGACATTTCACTAAAGAGGATATAAGGATGGCAAATAAGTACATGAAAAATGTTGACTACTAATAAACATTAGGAAAATGAAAATTAAGAAAACAATGGGATATCATGACAAACCTATTAGAATAGTTAAAGAAAAAACATTGATAGTAACAAATGTTGGCAAGGATGCAGACCAACTGGATTACTTATAATACATTGCTAGTTTGAATGTAAATTGGTATGTCCACTCTGGAGAACAGTTTGGTAGTTTCATATAGAACTGAACATATAATTACCATATGACCCAACTAAATGTATGTCCATATAAAAATATGTACACTATTTTTCTTAGTAGCTTTATTTGTAATATTCTAAAAGTGCAAAATAGCTAAAATACCCTATAATAGGTGAATGGTTAAACAAATTGCAGTACATCCATACCATGGAGTACCAAACAATAAAAATGGAATGAAGCATTAAGACATGCAACAACTTGGATGGATCTTATACATTATTATCCTGAAATGACAAAATTTTTGAGATGAAAAGCAAATTAGTAGTGGTGAAGGGGTTAGGGATGGTTGGGCAGGAGATTAGTTTAAAAGGGTAGCATGTGGGAGATCTTTGTGGTAATGGAAAAGTTCTGTATGGTGGTTTCAGAGATGGTTTTAAGAATCTACACATGTGAAAAATTGGTAAAGAAATATACACACATTGTGCCAATATCAATGTCCTGATTTTTATATCATACTATAATTATATAAATTGAAATCATTGGGGGTGGGTTAATAAATGGTATGTGGAAACTTTCTGTATATCTTTGTAGTTTCTTGTGAATCTATAATTATTTCAAAATATTTTTTAAAAAGATTGACAAACTGCTCTGATGGAAAGGGAAAGTACGTGTGATTTTCAGGGATAGAGGAGGGAGCATAAGTGAGATGGAGGAAGATTCTCCCAATTCAAAAGAAAACAGTGGTTGGGATTTTTCTGAATGGTGAATAATTTTGAGTGGTTATAGTATGAGTCCCTGGGGTTCTCAGACTCAGCAAAACTTTCCCCGCCCCAGCATGGAGTTGAAACCCCAGAAGCACTGGACCAGAATAGAACACACACACCAGAACAATGAACACTTCGGCTGTAATTAATGTAGACCAAGGGCAAGAGGGCTTTCCTTATATTTTACCATGGCATGAAAGCCTTTAGAACATTTGCACCACCTAGAACCCCAGTCTTGTTTGAACCTGAATTGCCAGCACAAATTGGTACACAAGGTTAGATTTCATTTGATTTAAAGGAAATAAAGTAATTCCATCCATTCATTCACTCAATCAACAACTATATATTATACATCTAATAGGTTCCTGGCACTGAGACATAGTCCCTACCGCCATACAGTTTAGTGTGGCTGAAAGACATGATTTCAGAGGCTGAATGCCAATATTCTTGTCTGCACATCTACCAATTTTCTATGAGGGGGCCTTCTGGTATACCTTTCCTTATTTATTTATTTATTTATTTATTTATTTATTTATTTATTTTCATCATACAGTACTAGCTTTAACTTTCCTAAGAGCATGTCTGATTGGGTAGCCAAGACAACATGAAAAGTAGGCCTGGCCTTCCCAATCCCATCATAGATTGGAAAAAGGGAAGGAGAAACATAGGTAACTGCCCATGGATTTCAGGCACCCAACTTTGCATGCTCTTTTACAACCTATACATCTGCACACAGCTGTCCAATTTCTCAACATTAGGTGTAATATAAATTTATTCTCCAGGCCAATTGGTTATAGCCCTATTTAAACCCAAGGGTCACTTATCTACTGGGATTTGGTCCTCCAAACCATTGAGAAAGCTGTAAATCAAATGGCTTGCACGCAGTAGTAGTTTTCCTGACAAGTGGGTGGATGGTACATAGTTGAGGCAAGCAGAATTAGGCGATATTTGGAAATCTAGGCTTACAGCTGTCATCAGAAAGTAGACTCTCACCTTTGGGCCAGTGATCTGGGGGTAAGACTCTAGAATGCAAAGCAGAAACTGACAAAAGATGCTAGGGTCCTAATGTAGTCATAAGGGGGACTCACACACTGGGAACCTTGCAGAGCTAGTAAACAGGACAAAGATGAAAAGACAAGGTCAAACCCAAAGTAAATGGATTAGTGATGGCTAATGGTTTGTCCTAGTGTATAGAAAAGTGGCTAAGTTCTTTTTGCTCCAGGTCAGGATTGATGCTACATGCCCAGATAAGGCTGAACCTTCAATGGAAGGGGGGTTAGAGATTCCAGCTATGGGGAAAGGTGGAGTCAGAGAGCTAACTTAAGTCAGGGCCTGACTTTTGTAACTACAGCAAATGTGCTGGCTTTCATACATGACTAAGGCACAGGGTGTTGTCAAACTTTCTCTGCCTCCTTCCCTGGCCAAGTATTCAAGCTAAACCCTGCTGTCAGATGTCTTTTCCTAGATGTTTTATGGCCCTACCTCCTAGAATGAAATTCATTTGAAGTAATTCACAGAAGCATGTGTGAAAACACACTTGAAAGAGGGGGATGGTCAGAGACAGCCTTACATTATCCCAGCCTCAGTATCTCAGCCATTTACATTTATTACCCAATTTGCTGGTCCCTTGTTATGTTTAGCATTTCTGAGCTGGAAGATGAAAAGAACATTAACAGAATAGAATGCATGTTAGAACTTTGCCACTTGCTTTTGAGTGGGCATATTGGTGTCTTAGCAACTGAGACAGTTTATACTGAAGAATCCAAAAAGAAAAGTAAAATCCTCTTAGAAAGCTAGCAAAGCAAGAAGCTCCATTTCTTGACTATTGCTATGTTCACCAAAGGAACAAATGCTCACCTGGAGATGCAAGGGTGATGGTAGCAGTGGTGACAAGAAGCTGTGGTGATGAGTGGGTTGCAGTTGTCAAAGGAGATGATCATTGGCATGGAACAATGAGACTGAGGAAGAAAGCTGGAACTAGATGATTTAAGCAGCTCCTTCCAAAATCTGTTTACCCAGAAAATATTTCCTGAGAATCTCCCGGGTTATGGGTGTGGACAGAGAAGTGAATCAGACACAGTCCCTGCCCTAAGTAGCTCTTAGACCTGTCGGATTGGCAAGAGTTAGAAACAATCACAATGGAGTGTGAATTGTGCCATCACACACTGATGAAAGGCAGTAGAGTGAAGTTGTTAAGACTACAGACCTGGAAGCAGACTCTTTGGGTTCAAATCCTGGCCTTATCCCTAACTGATTCTGTGACCTTAGGCAGGTCATTTAATCTCTAAGTACCTCAGTTTTCTATCTGTAAACTAGAGGTAAAGTGTGGGAGTCATCAACTCTTGAGCTAGGCTTAGGTAAAGTAGAAAAGTAGATCATGTCTCAGTTATCTACTCTCCTCATGGGATTATTTGAGTTCTACTCTTACACGTTAAGGAAGATAGTGACCAACTTGAGCACTTGCAGATGGCTAAGGAGCTGGAAACTATGAAGAATGCATGAAGGCACTATGGCTGTTTAGCCTGGAAAAGACACAGAGGAATGTAGTCTCTGACTTCAGACTTCTGATAGATTGTCACAGAATGAAGGGAGAGGGCATAGTTGTGACCATGGGTGGAAATTTGAGGGAAATAGTACTGTTCAAACCCCCTTCTGCTCCTGCCTGCAAAATATACTCAAAACTGCTTAGTTCAACAGCTAAGTTGGGTAGAATGTGGCCCTGGGCTAACTTTCCAGGGGCCATCCTAACTGCCATTCCCTGTTCAGCCCTCAGTGCTCCCCTCTCCCAATCACCATGTTCCAGGCATTCAATAATATTTATTGTTCCACTAGCATACCTCTGTACTTGCTGTTCCCTTCATCTGAAATTCTCCCTCCCCATTCCAATTCCACCTGGTGAAATCTTACCCATTCTTCATGATCCCACCCAAATGTAGCTCCTTCTTATGGCATTTGCCAAAATTCTTGTCCTCCTCTCACATCTATGAAATGCTTATTGCAATACTTATTGAAATACTTCTTCTGTGCTGTTAATAGAAAACAATCACATTTCATTATAATGAATTACTTTTCTCTTTCTTCCTCTAGTCTATATTGATTATATTTCCAGAGTCTCCAAGAGAACAGGTACTCATAAATATTTGTGGAATCAAAGGAGAAACTTTTTAATCAGTACAAAACTGTTGCAAAAAGAAAAATAAAAGAGCTCCCTTACACTGGAAAGGTTCAAATAAAGGCTGGATGATTATTTACCAATGAAATTCCAAGGTGATTCCTGCACTGACTGGGATATTAAAGGCAATGAAGTATAAGGACCCCACTTACCCTATAATTCTGAGGAAGTTATTACATTGTGATTTGTGCTAATAGGGGCATAAATATTATGTTTGTGAGTTATATAGAATTAGATGTGAATCTGTGCTTTGCCACTCACTTGCTATGTGATGTTGGGCAAAGTGACTTCCTTCCCTGGCCTTCAATTCTTTTATCTGAACAAGAATGAGATTGGTCTAGTGGAAACTGGTTTCCAGACTGTTCGCTGGAATGTCTTGGAGCAGAGTCTTCTGCAAAAGAAAGGCAACTACAAGAGAGATATAAAGGGAAAGTAATGCAGGTAGCTCTGCCCCAGTTCCCCTCCCAAACCTAGCTCAAACACAATAGAGTTCTTTTGATCTTTTCTCCTATTATTTTATTTAGTGTTTTCATTTTTCTTTCCATTTATTAAAATGGTATATGCTTACCATAAAAATCCAGTCAATATACAATAACAACAAAAATAATAATAGCACATATGAATATGGTGTTTCATTTGTGTGTTATACATTGCTCTAGGCATTTTATAAATATTAAATTTAAAGCAGACAACATATAAGGTAAAAAATGAAAAAACCTCTTAACATCTTTTACTAACCTTTCTCTACACAAATTCTATTCTTCTCCCCTGAGGTAACCACTGTTTTCCATTTGGTTTGTATCCTCCCAGGCTTTTTTATGTTCATTAAAAATTATGTGTTATACATTTATAAATATGTATACATATTCATATAAATAGACTCACACACTTTATATTGTCCTGTACTTCTTTATTTATCAAGGGAATTGTTCCCTCTTGGTGTATATTGAGCTGCTTCACGCTCATGTAGGGCTGCATTATATTCCATTATTTGACTGTATCTAATACATTATCAGGTGATTAGTATTTAAGTTGTGTGAAATATTTTGCAATTACAGTATTACAGGTAACATCTTAGAACATATCTATGCACGTGTGGCAATACTTCCATAGAGCAGATTTTCAGAGGAAAAATATCAAGACATATAGTATGATCATTTGAATTTTGTCATTCTTCCAATTTGACATCCATCCAAAACATTTATACTCATATCAGTGGGCTTTCCTATACCCATCAATGCTGGACGTTATTACTTTTTGAAATCTTTGTCCATATGGTACATTAAAACTGATTATCTCAAGTGGGCCACTGCTGTCCCAATAAGACTCACAAGCAGGCCCCAATAACTGTCCTAACTGTCTGGGGAGCGTGCATGGGCCACAAAGATGCCAACCACTGCCCCTGCTGTCCCAGGAGTGTGCAGGCCACTGCTGTTGCTAAGACACATGGAAGCAGGTTCCAGTGACTACTCCCACTATCCTGAGGGTGTGCTGGCCACTGCACCTGCATGCCCCCATATCAAGGGGATACTGGCCAGCACAGGCTGAGGAAAGAGGCAGCAAGTATCCAAACTGAAGGCAGTCCCTCAATTACAGACAAGATGGTGGAGTAGAAAGACTTGAGCTCAGCCCCCTCATGAAAACAACAAAATCACAAGTAACTGCTGAACAACCATTGACAACAAAGACTGGAACCTACCAAAAAAGATATTCTACATCCAAAGATAAAGAAGAAGCCACAATGAGATGGTAGGAGGGGTGCTTTCACAATGTAATCAAATCCCATAACCTGCTAGGTGGGTGATCCACAAACTGGAACACAATTATACTGCAGAGGTTTTCCCACAGGAGTGAGAGTTATGAGCTGATCATCAGGTTCCCCAGCACATTTAGCTTTGAAGGCCAGTGGGACTTGAAAACAGGAACTCCATGAGACTGGGGGAAACAGAAACTCAATTCTTGGAGGGTGTACACAATGTTTCATGTGCCCTGAGATCCATCCCAAAGGAGTGACGCCATAGGAGCCTGGGCTAAACCTGCTGGCAGCTCTTGAAGGGTCTCCAGGGGAAACAGGGGTTGGCTATGGCTCACTGTGGGGGCAAGGACACTGGTGACAGGGGCTCCAGGGAATATTGATTGGTGTGAGGTCTCCTGGAGGTCATCATTTTGGCATTGAGACCTGGCCCCACCCAACAGCCCATAAGCTCCAATGCTGGGATGCCTCAGGCCAAACAACCAGCAGGGTGGAAGCACAGCCCCACCCATTAGCAAAAAGGGTGCCTAAAGTCATACTGAGTTCACGAATACCTCTAAACACACCCATTTACACGGCCCTGTCACCAGAGGGACAAGACCCAGCTCCACCCACCAGTGGGCAGGCACCAGTCCCTCCTACCAGGGAGCTTGCATAAGTCCCTGGACCAAACTCACCCACAAGAAGGCAGGCATCAGAAGCAAGAGGAACTGTGACCCTGCAGCATATGAAAAGGAGACCACAAACACAGAAAGTTAGACAAAATGAGATGGCAGAGAAATATGGTTCAGATGAAGGAAAAAGATAAAAGCCCAGAAGAACAACTAAGTGAAGTGGAGATAGGCAATCGATGTGAACAATAATTCAGAATAATGATAGTAAAGATGATCCAAGATCTCAGGAAAACAGAGTGGAGGCACAGACCATGAAGATACAAGAAATGTTTAAAAAAGAGCTAGAGGATTTAAGAACAAATAAACAGAGATGAAAAATAAATAACTGAAATGAAAACAATACACTAGAAGGAATCAGTAGCAGAATAAATGAGGCAGAAGAACAAATAAGCAAGCTGGAAGACAAAATGGTGGAAATCACTGCCATGGAAGAGAATAAAAAAAAAGAATTAAAAGAAAATAGGCCTGCCTAAGAGACCTCTGAGACAATATTAAATTCAGCAACATTTGCATTATAGAGGTTCCAGAAGGAGAAGAGAGAGAGAAAGGACCTGAGAAAATATTTGAAGAGGTTATAGCCGAAAACCTCCCTAACAGGGGAAAGGAAACACACACTAAACTCCAGGAAGCATGGAGTCCCATACAGGATAAATCTAAGGAGGAACACATCAAGATACATATTAATCAAACTGACAAAAATTAAAAACAAAGATAAAATGTTAAAAGCAACAAGGGAAAATCAACAAATAACATACAAGGGAATCCCCATAAGGATATCAGTGGACTTTTCAGCAGAAACTCTGCAGGCTAGAAGGGAGTGGAACAACATATTTAAAGGCATAAGAGGGAAAAACCTACAACCAAGAATACTTGACTCAGCAAGGCTTTCATTCAGATTCAGTGGAGAAAACAAAAGCATTACAGAGGAGCAAAAATTAAGAGAATTCAGCACTACCGAACCAGCTTTAAAACAAATGCTAAAGGAACTTCTTTAGGTAGAAAAGAAAAGGCCACAAATAGAAAGAAGAAAATTACAAATGAGAAAGCTCAGTGATAAATGAACACTTACAGTAAAGATGGGAAATCTTCTACACACAAATGTGATAACAAAACCAGAAATTGTGAGAAAAGCATAGTACAAATGCAGGATATTGGAAATGCATTTGAAATTAAAAGACTGGCAACTAAAAACAATGCTGTCTATATATAGACTGCTATATCAAAATCTCATGCTAACTGCAAACCTAAAATCTACAATAACACACACACACACACACACACACACACACACACACACACACAAGAAGAAGCAATCCAAACACAACACTAAAGATAGTCATCAAAATGAGAACAGATTAATTAGAAGTACTGGAATTGAAACTGATTTGAAAGCCTCCAAGAAACAAAAGGCAGGACACAATGGCTTCACAGGTGAATTCTGTCAATCATTTAGAGAAGAATTAACATCTGACTTTCTGAAACTCTTCCAAAAAAGTTGCAGAGGAAGAAAAAATCACAAACTCCTTCTGTGATGCCGTCATCACCCTGATACCAAAACCAGAAAAAGATACCACAAAGAAAGGAAATTACAGGCCAATATCACTGACAAACATAAACACTAAAATCCTCAGCAAAACACAAGGAAACCAAATCCCACATTACATTAAAAGGATCATACACCAGGATTAAGTGTGGTTTAACAAAAGAATGCAAGGATTCTTCAATATCTGCAAATAAATCCTTGTGACACACCACATTAGGAAACCAAAGAAGAAAAAAACATACGATCATCAGAATAGATGCAGAAAAAGCTTTTGATAAAATTCATTTATGATAAAAACTCTCCAGAAAGTGGGGATAGAGGGAACCTACCTCAACACAATAAAGGCCACATAGGGCAAGCCTACAGCTAACATCATACTCAATAGTGAAAATCTGAAAGCATTTTCTCTAAGATCAGGAATGAGATAAGGATGTATACTCTCACCACTTTTATACAATATAATTTTGGAAGTCCTAGCCATAGCAATCAAAGAAGAAAAAGAAATAAAATGAATCCAAATTGGAAAAGAAGAGATAAAATTGTCACTGTTTGCAGATGACATGATACTATACATAAAAAATCCTAAAGGTGCAACCAGAAAACTACTATAGCTCAGCAAATGATTTTGGTAAATTTTCAGGATACAAAATTAATGCACAGAAATCTGTTGCATTCCTATACACTAAAAATTAAAGATTGGAAAAAGAGATTAAGAAAACAATTCATTTACTCTCACATCAAAAAGAATAAAACACCTAGGAATAAACCTACCTAAGGAGGCAAAAGACCTCTGCTCAGAAAACTATAAGATACTGATGAAAGAAATCAAAGATGACACAAACAGATGAAGAAATATACCATGTTCTTAGGTTGGAAGAATCAATATTGTCAAAATGACTCTACTACCCAAGGCAATATACAGATTCAATGCAATCCCTATCAAATTATCAAGGGCATTTTCCACAAAATTAGAATGAAAAAACTTACAATTTGTATGGAAACACCAAAAATCCCAAATAGTCAAGGCAATCTTTAGAAAAAATAAATGGAGCTGGAGGAATCATGATGCCTGACTTCAGACTATACTACAAAGCTACTGTATCAAAATAGTATGGTAGTGGCATAAAAAAAAAAACAGAAATATAGATCAATGGAACAGGGTAGAAAGTCCAGAGATTAATACATGCCCTACGGTCACCTAATCTATGACAAAGGAGGCAAGAATATATAATAGAGAAAAGACGGTCTCTTCAATAAGTGGTGCTGGGAAAACTGGACAGCTACATGTAAAAGAATGAAATTAGAACACTCCCTAACACCATACACAAAAATAAACTCAAGATGGATTAGAGACCTAAATATAAAGCCAGATACTATAAAACTCTTAGAGGAAAACAAAAGCAGAACACTCTCTGACATAAATTATGGCATATATTTTTGGATCCACCTTCTACAGTAATGAAAATAAAAACAAAAATAAACAAATGATATCTAATTAAACTTTACGGCTTTTGTGCAGCAAAGGAAACCATTAACAAAATGAAAACACAACATACAGAATGGAAGAAAATATTTGCAAATGAAGAGACTGACAAAGGATTAATCTCCAAAATATAAAGACAGCTCATACAGCTCAATATCAAAAAAAAAAAAAAAAAACACAATCAAAACATGGGCAGAAGATCTAGACATTTCTTTAAAGAGGACATACAGATGGCCAAAAAGCATGAATAGGTGCTTGATATCGCTAATTATCAGAGAAATACAAATCAAAACTACAATGAGGTAACACCTCACAGCAGTCAGAATGGCCATCATCAAAAAGTGTACAAACAATAAATGCTGGAAAGGATGTGGAGAAAAGGGAACCCTCCTACAATATTGTTGGGAATGAAAATTGGTAAATTGCTATGGGAACAGTATGGAGGTTCCTTATATACTAAATATAGAACTACCATATGTTCCAGAAATCCCACTGCTGGGCATATATCCAGGGAAAACCATAATTCAAAAGGATACAAGGACCCCATTGTTCATTGTAGCACTATTTACAATAACCAAGACATGGAAGCAACATAAATGTCCATCAACAGAGGAATGGATAAAGAAGATATGGTACATATATACAATGGAATATTACTCAGCCATAAAAAGAATGAAATGATGCCATTTGATGCAACATGGATGGACCTAGAGATTGTCATACTAAGTGAAGTAAGTCAGACAGAAAAAGAGAAATATATGATATCACTTATATGTGGGATCTAAAAAAAAATCTTTACAAACATTTACAAAATAGAAACAGACTCTCAGACTTTGAAAACATACTTATGGTTAGCAAAGGGGAAATGTGGGGGGAGGGATAAATTAAGAGGTTTGGACTAACATATGCACACTGCTATATATAAAATAGATAATCAACAAAGACCTACTTTATAGTACAAAGAACTCTACTCAATATTCTGTAATAACCTATATGGGTAAAACACCTGAAGAAGAATGGATATATATATATATATATATATATATATATATATATATATAATCTCCTTCAAATATACACTTAGTTACATATATATGTAACTGAATCACTTTGCTGTATACCTGAAAGTAACACAACATTGTAAATCAACTATACTCCAATATAAAATAAAAATTAATTTATAAAATAGTAAAAAATAAAATTATATCTCATTGATTTTATTTACATTTTCTTGATTACTAGTACATTTGAGCTTCTTCTCATATGTTAGTTGGCCATGTGTATTTGTTCCTCTGTGAATTTCATTTTTCTCTATTTGTGCTTTTTCTTTTTTAATTCCTAAGTTCTCTATGCCTATTATAGATATTCATCCTTTCTCTCTGAATAACATTAAAATTAAGTCTCTGGTCTGTTGCTCATTTTCAAAATTCTGGTTTTAATCTTTATGTAGTCAAAATTATTGTCTTGAAGAATTTATGTCTCCTTGGTTTGCATTGTTTATGAAGGTTGTCCAACTCCAAGATTATAATATTCTTCTCCTTTATCTTTCCCCTACTATTTTTTTTTACTGTTTTGTTCTCATCTCATTTGTTTTCTCACCTTTAATACAACAGTATTTATTTTAGTGTTTGTTGTATTATGTAAGTGCCTAACTTTTGCCCCCAGACTAATAGATAAATGTTCAAGCATCATTATAGGATAGCCTATTCATCCTTCTTTACACTCATTTGAAATATTACCTTTATCACTGAATAAATTCTCATATGTTTATGAATTTGTTTCTGGTCTCTATTCTGCTCAATTTTTCTTCATATCTTTCATTGATTAGAGTTCTGTATAAGAAGGTAGTTTATTAAGTCTGAATGATAATCCATTGTGTGTGTAAATATATATATTTATTATATTTATGATACCAAATTTTCTTCATGCATTCATCCATCAACAGAAATGTGGATTGTTTCCATATCTTGGCTACTGTGAAAAACTTCACAACAAATATGGAATACAAATATCTCCTCTAAATACTGATTTCATTTCCTTCAAATATACACCCAGAAGTGGGACTGTTTTATCATATGATAGTTCTAAATTTAATTTTTGAGAACTCTCCATATCACTTTCCATAGTGGCTGTACCAATTTACATTCCCACCAATGGTGCACAAGGGTTCTCTTTTCTCCACATCCTTGCCAACACCTGTTATCGATTGTCTTTTTTTATAACAGCCAACCTAACAGGTGGGAGGTGATATCTCATTGTGGTTTGACTTCCATTTCCCTAATGATTAGTTATGTTGAGCACATTTTCATTTATCTGTTGGCAAATTATATGTCTGGTTTTTGATGTTGTTGTTGTTGTTGTTGTTGTTGTTTTGGGGGGATTGGTTTTTTGTTTGTTGTTTTTTTGCCCACACTGTGTGGCATGTGGAATCTTAGTTCCCTGACCAGTGACTGAACACGTGACCCTTGCATTGGGAGCATGGAATCTTAACCAGAGGACCACCAAGGAAGTCCCTGTATGTCTTATTTTTAAGAAATATCTACTCAAGTCCTCATCTGAATTTTTAAAATCAGGTTATTTATTTACTTAATTTTGCTATTGAGTTGCCATTTGAGACAACAGGATTGAATCTGAAGGACATTATGCTAAATGAAATGACAGACACAGAAAGACAAAAACTGCTGGATCTCACCTATATGATGAATGTAAGAAATTCAAAGTCATAAAAGCAGAGAGTATAATTGTAGATCCCAGGGGCTGAAGGGTTGGAGAAATGGGGAGATGCTTGTTTATTGGCTGATAATAGGCAACAATTACATGAGGCCCCATGCTTTACCATTCATGTCCTTCCAGGAATCCTTTGATAATTTTGGGAGAAAGCTCATTTTGTTTCCTACTGACTGTGTACTACAAGGAATCTTGTATTTTTAGTGTAATCCCCATGTAATCCCCAGAACAACCCAGAGCCAGTTGCGTCCACACCCAGGCCCATGCCTCTCAAACTTCATCATGACCTACATTGTCAGGTGGGATGCTGGCTCTATATCTGTCCAATTTTAGGTTTTCCAGGAATTGCTGCTGGATGATCTGGCCAGTGATAACCTGGGATAATCTTACAATATCCTATCCAGAAAGGAAGTGTGGGGATTAGAAGATTCTGGTAGGCCTCATGTCTGGCATTGTAAAGGGGGGAATGAGACTGTGACCATGGCTATTCAAATAATATAATTTTCATTTAATAATAATCTAATGGTATGGCTAAACTTTTCTGAGTACCTATTGTGCTGAGGCATTTTATTCATATTATTTTCAGTCTTCATAATAACCCTGTGAGGTATAAATTACCACCCGCTGTTTGGAGATTAGGGGATTGATAATCAGAGAGGTGAAATTACTCGGCTAAGGTCACACATTTAGGAGCCCAAAGAAGGGGAGGAGTGCAGTGTGACCTGAGTGACTTTGCAGCTAGGCAGAGTAGAGTTCAAACTCCAGCTCTGCCACTTGCTAGATGAGTAACCTTGGTCACATCACTTTCTTTTTTGATTTTCTTATATGTTGAATGGGAATCTCTGCATTGCCTCCTCATAGAGCTATTGTGAGGATTAAGTGTAATTAGTAATAATGGATTTAAAGAACCTGACACAGAGGAGATTTAAAAAATGTCAACTTATCCAAGGTCATCAGAGCCTGAATTGTAACCCAGTTGTTTGGATCTAGCTCAGTCTCACAGATGAAGAAAACAAACTTATGGTTATGAGGGAGGAAAGGGTTGAGTAGGAATAAATTAGGAGATTGCAATTGACATGCACACTACTATATATAAAATAGTTAACTGAATTGTTATCTCTCTAAATAAACTTATTGTATAGCACAGTGAACTCAGTATTCTGTGATGGTGTATATGGGAAAAGAATCTAAAAAAGAGTGGTTATATGTATACTTATAACAGATGTACTTCGCTGTAGAGCAGAAATTAATGGAACATTGTAAAGCAACTTTAACAAAAATTAAAAAAAAAATTATAGTGTCTTTTCCATCCAGTGCTTTTGGAATAAAAACCATGGTCTTTATGCTCACAAAGTCCTGCATGGCCTAGGCTTCTCTAATTTCATTTCCTAATGCCCTCCCCTTTGCTGATAGCTCTCCAGATACACTGGTATTCTTTCTGATACTTAAATACAAACAGGCTCATTTCAACCTTAGGGTCTATGCATTTCAAGTTTCCCCTTTCTGGAACTCTTAACATGACTGGTTTTGTCTTCTACTTTTTTTATTTTATTTAATTTTATTTATTTATTATATTTTGGGGGGTACACCAAGTTCAATCATCTGTTTTTATACACATATCCCCATATTCCCTACCTCCCTTGACTCCCCCTCACCCTCCCTTGAGTACCCCCCACCTCCCAGTCCCAGTCCTCTAAGGCATCATCCACCCTCGAGTTGAACTCCCTTTGTTATACAACAATTCCCCACTGGCTATCTATTTTACAGTTGGTAGTATATATATGTCTGTGCTACTCTCTCGCTTCGTCTCAGCTTCCCCTTCACCCCCCGCCACCCCCAACCTCAAGTTCTCCAGTCCATTCTCTGTATCTGCATCCTTGTTCTTGTCACTGAGTTCATCAGTACCATTTTTAGATTCGGTATATGTGAGTTAGCATAAAATATTTGTCTTTCTCTTTCTGACTTACTTCACTCTGTATGACAGACTCTAGGTCTATCCACCTCATGACATATAGCTCCATCTCATCCCTTTTTATAGCTGAGTAATATTCCATTGTATATATATGCCACATCTTCTGTATCCATTCATTTGTTGATGGGCATTTAGGTTGCTTCCATGCCCTGGCTATTGTAAAGAGTGCTGCAATAAACATTAGGGTACATGTTTCTTTTGGGATTATGGTTTTCTTTGGGTATATGCCCAGCAGTGGAATTACTGGATCATATGGTAGTTCTATTTGTAGTTTTTGAAGGAACCTCCAAATTGTTTTCCATAGTGGCTGTACCAACTTATATTCCAACCAACAGTGCAGGAGCGTTCCCTTTTCTCCACACGCTCTCCAACATTTGTTGTTTCCAGATTTTGTGATGATGGGCATTGTGATCGGTGTGAGATGATACCTCATTGTGGCTTTGACTTGCATTTCTCTGATGATGAGTGATGTTGAGCATCTTTTCATGTGTGTGTTGGCCATCTGTATGTCTTCTTTGGAGAAATGTCTATTTCGGTCTTCCGCCCATTTGTCGGTTGGTTTATTTGTTTTTTGGTATTAAGCTGCAGGAGCTGCTTGTATATTTTGGAGGTTAATCCTTTGTCCATTGTCTCATAGGCAATTATTTTTTCCCATTCTGAGGGTTGCCTTCTAGTCTTGTTTACGGTTTCTTTCGCTGTGCAAAAGCTTTTAAGTTTCATGAGGTCCCATTTATTTATTCTTGATTTTATTTCCATGATTCTAGGAGGTGGGTCAAAAAGGATCTTGCTTTGATGGATGTCATAGAGTGTTCTGCCTATGTTTTCCTCTATGAGTTTTATAGTGTCTGGCCTTACATGTAGGTCTTTAATCCATTTGGAGTTTATTTTTGTGTATGGTGTTCAGAAGTGTTCTAATTTCATTTGTTTACATGGTGCTGTCCAATGTTCCCAGCACCACTTATTGAAGAGGCTGTCTTTTTTCCATTGTATATTCGTGCCTGTTTTGTCAAAGATAAGGTGCCCATATGTGCTTGGGCTTACTTCTGAGTTCTCTATTCTGTTCCATTGATCTTCCTTTCTATTTTTGTGCCAGTACCATACTGTCTTGATCACTATGGCCTTGTAGTATAGTTTGAAGTCAGGAAGCCTGATTCCACCAACTCCATTTTTCCTTCTCAAGATTGCTTTGGCTATTCGGGGTCTTTTGTGTTTCCATACAAATCGTAAGATTTCTTGCTCTAGTTCTGTGAAAAATGCCATTGGTAATTTGATCGGGATTGCATTGAATCTGTAAATTGCTTTGGGTAGTACAGTCATTTTCACGATGTTGATTCTTCCAATCCAGGAACACGATATGTCCCTCCATCTGTTTGTGTCGTCTTTGATTTCTTTCATCAATGTCTTAAAGTTTTCTGCATACAGATCTTTTGCCTCCTTAGGCAGGTTTATTCCTAGGTATTTTATTCTTTTTGTTGCAATGGTGAATGGGAGAGTTTCCTTCATTTCTCTTTCTGCTCTTCCGTTGTTAGTGTATAGGAATGCAAGAGATTTCTGTGCATTAATTTTGTATCCTGCTACTTTACTGAACTCATCAATGAGTGCTAGCAGTTTTCTGGTAGAGTCTTTAGGGTTTTCTATATATAATATCATGTCATCTGCAAAGAGTGACAATTTTACTTCTTTTCCAATTTGGATTCGTTTGATTTCTTTTTCTTCTCTGATTGCTGTGGCTAAAACTTCCAAAACTATGTTGAATAATAGTGGTGAGAGTGGACACCCTTGTCTTGTTCCTGTCCTTAGAGGGAATTCTTCCAGTTTTTTCCCATTGAGAACGATGTTGACTTTTGGTTTTTCATATATGACTTTTATTATGTTGAGGTAATTTCCTTCTATGCCCATTTTCTGGAGAGCTTTTATCATAAATGGATGTTGAACTTTGTCAAAAGCTTTTTCTGCATCTACTGAGATGATCATATGCTTTTTATCCTTCAATTTGTTGATATGATGTATCACGTTGATTGATTTGCATATATTGAAGAATCCTTGCATCCCAGGGATAAACCCCACTTGATCATGGTGTATGATTTTTTTAATGTGCTGTTGGATTCTGTTAGCTAGTATTTTGTTGAGGATTTTTGCATCTATATTCATCAGTGATATTGGTTTGAAATTTTCTTTTTTTTGTGACACCTTAGCCTGGTTTTGGTATCAGGGTGATGGTGGCCTCGTAGAATGAGTATGGGAGTGTTCTGCTTTTTGCAATATTTTGGAAGAGTTTGAGAAGGATAAGTGTTAGCTCTTCTCTAAATGTTTGATAGAATTCGCCCGAGAAGCCCTCCGGTCCTGGGCTTTTGTGTGTTGGGAGATTTTTAATCACTGACTCAATTTCTGTACTTGTGATTGATCTGTTCATAGTTTCTATTTCTTCCTGGTTCAGTGTTGGAAGTTTGTATTTTTCTAAGAATGTATCCATTTCTTTCAGGTTATCCAATTGATTGACATATAGTTGCTTGTAGTAGTCTCTCATGATGTTTTGTATTTCTGAGGTGTCCATTGTTACTTCTCCTTTTTCGTTTCTAATTCTGTTGATTTGCATCTTCTCCCTTTTTTCTTGATGAGTCTGGCTAATGGTTTATCAATTTTGTTACTCTTCTCAAAGAACCAGCTTTTAGTTTTATTAATTTTTGCTATGGCTTCCTTCCTTTCTTTTTCATTTATTCTGCTCTTATCTTTATGATTTCGTTCCTTCTGCTCACTTTGGGGCTTCTTTGTTCTTTTTCTAATTGTTTTAGGTGTAAGGTAAGGTTGTTTATTTGATAATTTTCTTGTTTCTTAAGGTAGGAATGTATTGCTATAAACTTCCCTCTTAGAACTGTTTTTGCTGCATCCATAGGTTTTGGGTTGTTGTGTTTTCATTGTTCTTTGTTTCTAGATATTTATTGATTTCCTCTTTGATTTCTTTAGTGATTTCTTGGTTGTTTAACAGTGAATTGTTTAGTCTCCACGTGTTTGCATTTTTTGCCTTTTTTTCCTGTAATTGATATCTAGTCTCATGGCGTTGTGATCTGAGAAGATGCTTGATATGATTTCAATTTTCTTGAATTTGCTGAGGTTTGATTTGTGACCCAAGATGTGATCTATCCTGGAAAATCTTCCGTGTGCACTGGAGAAGAGGTGTCTTCTGCAGTTTTTGGATGGAATGTCCTATAAATATCAATTAAGTCAAGATGGTCTAATGTGTCATTTAAAGCTTGTGTGTCTTTATTTTCTGTTTGGATGATCTGTCCATTGATGGAAGTGGGGTGTTCAAGTCTCCCACTATTATTGTGTTACTGTCGATGTCCCCTTTTATAGCTGTTAGCATTTGCCTTCTGTATTGAGGTGCTCCTATGTTGGGGGCATAGATATTTACCATTGTGATATGTTCTTCTTGAATGGATCCCTTGATCATTAGGTAGTGTCCTTCCTTGTCTCTTTTAATAGTCTTTACCTTCAAGTCTAATTTGTCTGATATGAGTATTGCTACTCCAGCTTTCTTTTGGCTTCCATTTGCATGGAATATCTTTTCCCATCCCTTTACTTTCAGTCTATATGTCTCCCTTCGTCTGAAGTGGGTTTCTTGTAGGCAGCATATAGAATGGTCTTGTTTTTGTATCCATTCAGCCAGTCTGTGTCTTTTGGTTGGAGCATTTAATCCATTTGTATTTAAGGTGATTATTGACATGTGTGTTCCCATTACCATTTTCTTAATTGTTTTGGGTTTGTATTTGTAGGTGTTTTCCTTTTCTTGTGTTTCCTACTTAGAGAAGTTCCTTTAGCACTTGTTGTAAGGCTGGTTTGGTGGTGCTGAATTCTCTTAACTTTTGCTTGTCTGGAAAGCTTTTGATTTCTCCCTCAAATCTGAATGAGATTTTTGCTGGGTAGAGTATTCTTGGCTGTAGGTTTCTCTCTTTCAGGACTTTCAGTATATCCTGCCATTCCATTCTGGCCTGCAGAGTTTCTGTAGAAAGGTCAGCTGTTATCCTTATGGGTTTTCCCTTATATGGTATTTGTTGCTTTTCTCTTGCTGCTTTTAATATTTTTTCTTTGTGTTTAATTGTCATTAGTTTGATTAATATGTGCCTTGGTGTATTTCTCTTTTGGTTTATTCTGTATGGGACTCTCTGTGCTCCTTGGACTTGGTTAATTATTTCCTTTCCCATGTTGGGGGAGTTTTCCACTAGAACCTCTTCAAATATTTTCTCAGACACTTTCTTTTTTTCTTCTTCTTCTGGGATGCTTGTAATTCGAATATTGGTACATTGAATGTTATCACTGAGGTCACTGAGACTGTCTTATATTCTTTTTTTTTTCTTTTTTCTTTTTCCTGCTCTGTGGCAGTTATTTCCCCCATTCTATCTTCCAACTCACTTATTCGTTCTTCTGCCTCAGTCATTCTGCTGGTTATAGCATCTAGAGTATTTTTACTTTCAGTTATTTTGTTATCCATTGCTGTTTGTTTTTCTGAGTTCTTATGAACTGTTTCTTGTTCTTTCTCTCTTTTGTTATCGAGATTTTGTATCATTTTTGCTATCATTACTCTGAATTCTTTTTCAGGCATTTTTCCTATTTCTTCCTCATTTATTTGGTCTTGTGGGTTTTTTCCTGCTCCTTTGCCTGCATGGTGTTTCTTTGTTTCCTCATGGTTTTCCAAACTTTTGGGGTTGCTTGTCCTGGTGATAGAGGTGTTTATAGAAGACTGTCCAAGCCTCAGACTAATGTCCAAATGTTGGGTTAAAGCAATACTAATTTTAGTAACACATACATGTATAAGACACACAATTACTGAATCCATTAGGACATAAGGCTCTGGAAAAACCTGACAGAACCCCAGTATGCTATCAGATATTCATGGAGAAACCCAACAGAATTTGACAACTGAAACAGAACAAATCAAGGACAAAAGCAAAAGCAAACAATCAAACAAATAACACCTTACACATACAAACACTAATCCAGGGAGGTTTTGGAAGCTGGGATCAAATATAGAAAAGAGCTAGAGTACCACCAGTCAGAATGGGGATTCTCAGAATGAAATTAGATGATTGTACTTAGAACTAAGATAAAGACAAAAACCTAATATTAAATTCCAAGGCAGTGCGTCATCTGGAGAATAGAGCAAGAAGTCTGTGCAGATCGATAGTGTTGCTTATAAATATGTTAAGATAAGATAAACTAAAAATGTTTGGAAGAAAGGGGGACAGAAAAGCGTAGTGTGATTAGAAATATGGAAATAAAAAGAAAGGAATAGAAATGTATAAAAGATAGGGATGAAAGGAATGTATGAGAGATATTTTGTCCATTCTACCAAAAACTTAGCTAGAAATAAAAGCATATGAAAAGGCAAATAAATAAATTAATAAATAAAAATAAAATAAAAATAGTATTAAAAAATTATGTTTTAAAACTTGTAGATCCCTTAGGACTAAGATCGTAATTATTAAAGGAAAAAGGAAAAAAAAAATCCAGAACTGATCCCAGAATGGACCAGTTCAATAGGATTGATATTAATATTTCTGTTTCCTTAGAGTCTCAGCTGTAAGTGTCCTTTTACGCGCCATGGGTTTTTTTGCATTATTCTGTGACCAGCAGAGCTTCCTTTATTGTTGATCTAGAAGCCTCAGTGTGTGGGGAGGGAGAGGGTACAATAGTGGCTCCTTCCCCTGGGAGTGAGTGAGCAGTGCACACTGTTGTTTCAGTCGGGCTTGGAGGTGCCTGTTGCAGAGGGATGCCAGTGGCTCAGGTGTAAACAGAAAGTCTCAGAGTTGGGCCTCTCTTGGGTTTTTTTTTTTTTTTTCTCGTCAGCCTCTCTGCTGTGGGAGTTCCAAGGGGTTTTAATCCAGCCCCACCTGAGTGCCTGAGGGTCCTTGTTATCCCTGAGCACCTTAGGTGGCCCACAGGGAGTCTCTCCACTGCCTGTTGCAGAGGCACCGAAAGAGAGAGAGAGAGGCTACACCCTCCGCTCCTCCCCCCCACCGCCCGGGAGTCTGCAGCATCCAGCCACCATCATGGCCGGGCAGCTCTCAGGGGCAGGCACTCCTCTCCGCGGACCTCTCCCCTCCTGTCCTCTCGGTCCATCACCTTACTGGCAACAATGTTTCTCACCCTGAGCCAGCTCTCCGCTTCCCACGCTCCCGCTCCCGGACCCTCTGTTCAGCTGTGAATCGACGTCTAGGTCCAAGAACGCTGAGCTGCTGTGCAGACCCTCCGTGTGTTTCTCACCCCCTCACATCTGCCACAGCTCTGCCTCTTCACCCTCTTTGAGCCATCGTAGATGCCTCCCTACCAGTTATGTCAGTCTCCTTGAGGTCCTTTCTGGTGTCCTAGGTCATCTGCTGGTGTTTCGCTGCTTCTCTGTGGGAATTATTGCATCCTTCGGTGCATTCCCAATGCATCTGTGGAGAGGAATGCATTCCACGTCCCTCTACTTCACCGCCATCTTTTTCCTCCCCTTGTCTTCTATTTTTTGGTCTCAGCTTCAGCATCCTCTCCCTAGAGAGACCTATCCAACCAAACTGTCTAATCTACCACTGGCCTCTATCCCATTACTTCATGTTCATTATTTCATTGTCTTTTCCATAGTGTTTATTGCTATTTGACATTTTGTTGTTTGCTTATGTATTTAGCTACTTATTTTCTTTTTCTGTGTATATTTATGACTGCAGGGACTTACCTAAGTCATTCACTATTGTATTTTCAGTACTCAAAACAGTGTCTGCAACATAGCAGATGTTGAATAAATGTGTTGAATAAATGAACAAATGAATCTTTCCAAAGCCTGATGTATGAAAAAGGGTACCCAAACATGAGTTTTTGTGAAGAACATACCATAAAGTGAGGATCAAATACCCATTAGTTTTCATTCCTCTGTGCTCTTGGATTCTTGGTATGCACATGCAGCATTATTGAGCTGACTTGTTATGGATGCCACCGCCCTTTGATGTTTTCTGTTAGGCCCAAGCACCTGAGTTCTGATGAACATGATACTGGAGGATCTGCCCAGAGACAGGCCTCCTATCTTTCTCCCCTCTGGGCTCACTGTAGCAAGCACTCTAGCATAGGGCACATTAACTCATCAGTTTGCAAACAGTTTTGGCTTGCCTGGAGATTCCCAAGCAGGGCCCAGTCCTGGACTGGTGCCCCTCCTAGTCTGTACACATACATATATCTTACCCTTTCATACATGTGGCTATCACTCTTCATTATTCACCATGCCAGAGGAAGCAGAGGTCTTTACCAAATAGAAGTGCTATAAGGAACATAGGACATCATGTGGTAGAAAATAATTCCCATTTATGGTTGGGGAAACTGAGGCCCAAGGAGAGTAAAGAATTCCTGCCAGGAGCACCAGGATTAGAATTATGATTCCTTGTCCTTGGTCCACTGTCAGGAGCTAATTTCTATTTTCTCCAAGCATAGTACTATGCTCTCAGGAATTCTTTACAATAGGGGGGTGAATCTGAGTAGACAGGAGGTAAGCAGTTTGAAGAAACATATTTGGAATACTTACTAAAAGGATATTGGGGCAAAAGTATCTCCAGATGGAGATTACCCAGAAGTTAAAATGAGGACTATATGGGTTTTAAAAAGTTGAGCTGCATTGTGATTCAACTCCTCCACACTTCTGATAGCTACATTTAACAGAATCACTTTTATTTGCATAGTGATGGCTTTTAGAGGATTGCATATCCATTTTTCTTATTTGATCAAACCATTACTGTGCCTCTTGTCACATACTGCCATTTACTCCTGTAACCCTTTTTTTTCCAGACTAATCATCATACTTTATTACTGTAACTTGTTTGTCTTCACCACTACTGGCCTTTATTGTTTATCACTGCCTCTCCAGCACCTATCATAGTGCCTGGCATGTAATAGATGATCAGTATATATTTGTTGAATTAAGGAACAAAATACTGTCCTACAGATGTGCATATTGAGGACCAGAGACAAGAAATGTTTTGTTCAAAGTCAAACATTATCAAAGCAGCAGAGCCAAGACTCCAACATAGGTCTCCTGATTTCCAGTGAGGTCACTGCTCTTTCTGCCACTGGTTATATGGCAATAGTAGGAACAATAGTACTAATTGATACCATTTGTTGTTGATGTTCCAGGTACAGTATATTATCTAATCTGACTAAATAACATTTCTAGAACTTTACAGCTGATTGCTTTGCTTAAAAGAGCTTTCTCTATATGTCTTGCTTCTCTCTTACTCATTCTTTAAGAGAATCTTGGGTATTTTTCTCCAGGAAGCATTCCATAATCCCATCTATGTAGGTTTAGATCACCTTTGTCTTTGTTCACACCTCTGACCTAGCACTCATCCCACTATATTGTCATTATCTCTCTCACGCACTTAGACCATGAGCCCTTTGAGAGTGGGGAAAAATATCTTCTTTATCTCACAGAGTCAAGTTTATGTTATGAGTTAATATTTCATACATTAACAAATGATTGAATTTACATTTCATCTGCTTAGTTACTGCTTGGGAAAGGTAGTGGTAATTATGTTGCTAAGAGAAAGAGTGTCACCCTTTAGTATTCATTAGAGCATTTGGCATGCTTGTTTGACATACAAATTCTTAGACTCCCCTCACCACCATACCCAGTGAAATTCAGATTCAGTAGGTCTGGGGTGTGGACGTGAATTTGCATGTTTTACAATCCTCTCAGGTGATTCTGAAGCAGGTGTCCTTGGAACATACCTTGAGAACCCCTGAACTAAGTGTGAGTCATGCTACCCATGGAAACAATTCTGTCAGTTTGCTGGACATGCATAGATGAGGAAAGGCACAGTAGCACCTCATAACAGTGGTACAGTTCACAGTTATGAATTTCAGAGGTTGTCTAGAAGACTGGCTTTCTGCAGACACTTGTGAAAAGGCTCCTCTGGTCACTGCCCTTGGTATTATTTCCTCTTTGATACATTGTGGTATGGTGAGAGCACATTTCTCTGGAAGGGAGGAGATTTGGGTGATGAATGATCTGAGGCATGTCTCTAACCATCTTTGAGTCTCAATTGTTCATCTGTAAAATGGAGATCAATTGGCCTTTCCATCTAGTACCTACCTCACAGGGCTATCTTGAAAATAAATTAAAATAGATCAAGAAGCTAATACAGTGCCTGAGGCAGCATGGGTACTCAGCAAATGAGAGTGAAATGCATTAAAGTATATCATCCCAGCTCTGCTGCTTAATCATTATGCCTCTTTTCAGTGTGTCTCAGATTCCTTGTTTGGCAATTAACGTGACAAGGCATTAGCAGGATGATTTCCAAGGTGTATTGAATTCTGTATTGTCAGCTGTCAGACAGGGTTCAATGTCAGGCTTGATGTAGAGATTTTTTGAAGTGGGCCATCTATGTGTGTAATGTTTCTGATCAGTCCTGGTTTGACACATTATCATAAACTTTTCCTGTCTCCCTGATCTTTGACCTTGTTATCCATTCTGTGTGAGAATGACAATTTTTGAGAGCAGACAGAAAGAGGATGTTTTGCAAGGTAGGGGAAAGAGCAATGGAATTGGCAAGAGGTGGAATACTAACTTTGATGTGGTCTTGATTTGATTTGAGTGATTTCTTGTACATGATAGACTGGTTGGTGTTTCAAAGCCCCTAAGAGGTTTGTTTTGGTAGTTGCACTTAATACTAAATTTGATATTAATTCAGGGAACAGGAGAAAAAGGAAGGCCAGGAAACAATGGGTGGTTTTGTTGTAAAGTTTTCTTTTTTTTATTTGTTTTATAATTGCAAGCAGGCAGTGGCATAGAAAGCCATTGCAGAGTTGGAGGACTTGAACTTTCTGGAGCAACATTTATTAAAAGGCCTTTCAAGGAGTTAGAAAAGCAGAAGCTAAGAAAATGGTCAGAATTCCCATGACACAATCTTCAAAAGGATGACATTGCTACATAACACTAATATTAGGCAACACTGAATTTCTATAGTGCTTACTCTGTATCAGGCACAAGACATAACATATTTCCATGGCTTAACTCTTTTAAGCCTAATAACAATCTACGGGAGAAATGTCTGTTTAGATTTCCTACCCATTTTTTGATTAGGTTGTTTGTCTTTTTTTTGTTATTGAACTGCATGAGCTGTTTGTATATTTTGTAGATTAATCACTTGTCAGTCACTTCGTCTGCAAATATTTTCTTCCATTCTGTGAGCTGTCTTTTCGCTTTGTTTATGGTTTCTCTTTCTGTGCAAAAGGTTTAAATTCAATTAGGTTCCATTTGTTTATTTTTATTTGCGTTACTCTAGGAGATGGATCCAAAAATATATTGCTACGATTTATGTCAGAGAGTATTATGCCTATGTTTTCCTCTAAGAGTTTGATAGTATCCTGCCTTACATGTAGGTCTTTAATCCATCTTGAGTTTATTGTTGTGTATGGTGTCAGGGAGTGTTCTAATTTCATATGAACTTTTACCTGCATTTGTCCAGTTATCCCAGCACCACTTATTGAAGAGTGTGTCTTTTTTCCATTGTATATTCTTGCCTCCTTTGTCATAGATTAGCTGACCATAGTGCATGTGTTTATCTCTGGACTTTCTATCCTGTTCCATTCATATATATTTCTGTTTTTGTGCCAGTACCATACTGTTTTTTTTAAGCTCTTTATTGGAGTTTAATTGCTTTACACTATTGTGCCAGTTTTGCTGTATAACAAAGTGAATCAGCTGTATTTATACATATATCCCCATACCCCTTCCCTCCCATGAATCCTTCCCACCCTCCCTATCCCAGTCCTCTGTTTTGATGACTGTAGCTTTGTACTATAGTCTGAAGTCAGAAAGCCTGATTCCTCCAGCTATGTTTTTCTTTCTCAAGATGGTTTTGGCTATTCAGGGTCTTTTGTGTTTCCATACAAATTGTAAAATTTTCTGTCCTAATTCTGTGAAAAATGTCATTGGTAATTTGATAGGGATTGCATTGAATCAGTATATTGCTTTAGGCAGTATAGTCATTTTGACAATATTGATTCTTCCAATTCAAGAACATGGCATATCTCTCCATATGTTTGTATCATCTTTGATTTCTCTCATCAATATCTTATTGTTTTCAGAGTACAGGTCTTTTGTCTCCTTAGGTAGGTTTATTCCTAGGTATTTTATTATTTTTGATGCTATGGTAAATGGGATTGTTTCCTTAATTTCACTTTCTGATCTTTTGTTGAATGGAAGTTTTCTACTCATTAATTTTGTATTCTGCAAATTTACTGAATTCATTGACGAGCTCTAGTAGTTTCTGGTAGCATCTTTAGGAAGGTATAAATAGACATTTCTCTAAAGAAGTCATTTAGGTGGCCAAAAACCACATGAAATGATGCTCAACATCACTAATTATTAGAGAAATGCAAATCAAAACTACAATGGGGTATCACCTCACACCAGTCAGAATGGCCATCATTGAAAAATATAAAACAATAAATGCTGGAGAGGGTGTAGAGAGAAGCAAACCCTCCTACATTCTTGCTGGGAATGTAAATTAATACAGCCACTGTGGAGAACAGTACGGAGGTTCCTTAAAAAACTAAAACTAGAGCTATCATATGATCCCGCAATCATACTCCTGAGCATATATCCAGAGAAAAACATGATCTGAAATGATACATGCACCCCAATGTTCATTGCAGCACTATTTACAATAGCCAAGACATGGACACAATCTAAATGTCCATCAACAGAGGAGTGAATAAAGAAGATGTGGTACATATATAAAATGGAATGTTAGTCATTAAAAAGGATGAAAAAATGCTATTTACTGCAACATGGATGGACCTAGAGATTGCCATACTGAGTGTAGTAAGCCAAGCAGAGAGAGACAAATATCATATGGTATCATTTATAGGTGGAATCTTAAAAAAATGGTACAAATGAATTATGTACAAAACAGAAACAGACTCACACACTTAGAGTACGAACTTATGGTTACCAGAAGGGAAGTGTGGTAGGAAGGATAGTTGGGAGTTTGGGATTGATTTATACACACTGCTATATTTCAAATGGTTAACCAACAAGGACCTACTGTATAGCACAGGGAACTCCACTCAATATTATGTAACAACCTAAATGAGAAAAGAATTGGAAAAAAGAATAGATACATGTATGTATATAACTGAATCACTTTACTATACACCTGAAATTAACAAAATATTGTTAATCAACTCTACTTCAATATGAAATAAAAATTTTAAAAATTTACAAATAATAAATGCTGGAGAGGGTGTGGAGAAAAAGGAATCCTCCTACACTGTTGTTAGGGATGAAAATTGGTAAAATCATTATGGAGAACAGAATGGAATTTCCTTAAAAAACTAAGTCTACAACTACTATATGATCCAGCAATCCCACTCCTGAGCATATATCCAGAGAAAAACACGATCTGAAATGATACATGCACCCCAATGTTCATTGCAGCACTATTTACAATAGCCAAGACATGGACACAATCTAAATATCCATCGACAGAGGAATGGATAAAGAAGATGTGGTACATATATACAATGGAATATTACTCAGCCATAAAAAAAGAATGAAATAATGCCATTTGCAGCAACATGGATGGACCTAGAGATTGTCATACTGAGTGAAGTAAGTCAAGCAGAGCGAGACATATATAATATCATTTATATGTGGAATCTAAAAATGGTACAAATGAACTCATTTACAAAATAGAAATTGAGTCACAGATGGTGAAAACAAATTTATGGTTACTGGAAGGAAAATGGGGATAAATTGGGAGATTGAAATTGACATATACACATTACTATATATAAAATAGATAACTAATAAGGACCTATAATATAGCACATGGAATTCTACTCAATACTCTGTGGCCTATATGGGGAAAGAACCTAAAAAAGTGTGAACATATAGATATATATAACTGATTCACTTTGCTGTACACCTGAAACTGATGCAACATTGTAAATCAACTATACTCCAATAAAAATTATAAAAACAAACAAACAAAAACAACTTATGGGAAAGTATATTATCATTCGCACTTTCAGCTAAAGAAACAAAGTCACAGAGAAGACAAGTGACTTGCCCAAGGTAACATATAACATGACAGGGCCTAGATTTCAATTTAGGATGTCTGTTTCCAGAATATGTAATATTACCACTGTGCTTCACCGACTCTCATGTTTCAGAAAAACCCCTCAGGAGGAAGGGGAATGGCATATATCTGTTTTGGGGTACTTTTAATCCTTGATAATGTCCAGGTCTCCTCCACCACCTTTCCAATGAAATTGATAAACCAAGAAATTCAAATTATCATTGATTATCTTTTCCTGGCTGTCCCTTCCTTCTCATCTCCCTCCATATAACCCTAGGTAATCAAATATATCTGAAGCTTACACCATTCTTCAAGGAATGTCTTTGACCAAGATTCCTTAAATGCAACTATAATTACTTCTAACAAGTGCACAGCACTCCCATGTGCATTTTCCCATGTGGTCCTCAACAATTTTGTGGGGTAAGCTTGGTAAAGATTAGTGTCATCATATTACAGATAGGAAAATTGAGGCCCCAGAGGGGGTAAGTTACTTGCTCAAGGTTACATGATAAGTTAACAGCAGAACCTAGGTCGATAAGCCAATCCACATATACTTATTGCACACCTATTAGATACTAGGCATTATTCTAGGCATAATTCTAAGGCTGCCTGATTGCAAGTCTGATGCTCTAGCAAATATACCACTCTGTGCTTTATTGGAAGCTATGCAGAATGTTTACCTAGTTTCATGAGTAGAGGAGAGAATAAGCATTTATTGAGCCCCTGTCATTCACAAGGCTAGGGATTTTATTATATTTGTTGCCTTATTGAATCATTCTACCAATGCTGAAAGATTAGGAATTTTGATTACATATCAAATGAGAAAGCAGAGGAATGAGGCAGACCCCAGTTTGAGTTGGCTCCCTTTTTCCTCTCTGGAGTTCCCATGTTGGGCTTGGGCTGCAGCACTAGAATGTCCCTCTGGAAGACTCTGCTGAAGGCACTCACAGAAAGGTTAAGCCCTGCCTGAACACATATTTCATTTATTCTTTGATGCTGCCCTGGCTCTCTCCACAGAACCATGAGCGAGCAAGCAAGCAGAAAGCAGTCAGTTTAGTGAGGGATAAAAGAAATGAATCCTAGACCTTAGGTCATATTTTGGGTCTCCAGTCCTGCAAATCCCAATGTGTCCTCCTTGTCCCACAGATGGATTGAAAGGGTCTCCTACAACAGGCCTCTGAGATGTGGCCTAGTTCTGATGATCACAGCTCTACTGTCTGCTCCAACTGATGCTTCTCTTTCCTTATGTTTGTCTGGCATCATTCAGAGAAAGAAGGATTAAGAAAGACAAGAGGGTGTGTGAAGGAAAAACTCACTCAGAACTAGATCATGGATCTTAAGGGAATAGAGTTCAGTTATTTTGAGATAGCTTCTCCCTTTTCTTTGTGGGGAGGGCCTAAGGAGCAATCTCCTGCTGACTTTTTCTTTGGTGCTGGCCAGGCCTCAGCGGATGATATAGTATTTAAGAAAGGACATGTCTCAGGTCAGCCTGCTTACTTGCCTTAACTTATAGGCAAAAGGACTTCCCATTTTAGGTTATTTCATTGTAGGTTATCTCAGTCTTGGGGACTGAGATCCTAATCATTGCAGAGAATTGTGAAATTATGGAGTCCCTTGTCCAGAAAAAAACTTTCTAGAGTCATTTTGTCTACTTTTCAGAGCATGATTCCCTTTGACTTTGCAGACCTATATGTCTTTCATCTGTTCATAAAGATCCATTGGGAAGTAGATTCCACAACTCCTTCTGTTTAATCCAATAGTCTCCACACATTGAATGCCTTCCCTGAATGTGTCTTGATTCCTGCTACCCTCATTTAGGGTCATTTCTTTTTAGTGTAATATACAGTTGTATCTAGGAGGAGATGTTAGAATTACATGAGAGGTTTTGCATTAGAGTAAATATAGGCATAACTGATTATTATTGCTATCTTGTCCAAGCCTCCACATTTGAAAACTGAGCTAAGGTCTTTTGGGATAAAGTGATTTGTCAAAACTTATGCAGCTTGTAAGTGATAGCTCCAGGTCTCAAACCTAGGTTTCTGGACAAGTTGATTACTGTGTTCTTTTCACTGTGTGCTCACTGAGTCTTTTCCTTTCCCAGCTGACAGGCATGGTGAAGAGGATGTCACTGCCTCCTAAATTTTTATACTGATGTGCAGTTATTATGTCACTGCTTGACCTTCTCTTCCTCAGTCTAAATCAAGGGATTAAAAGTACTTATAACCCCAGTGACTTATTTCCAACTCTTCAGTCCTTTCAGTCCTCTGAGGAGCTGTGTTCTTCAGTAGCAGAAAGATGCATATTGGGTCAGCCTAGGAATGACTTGGGATTTTTTCCCTTCTTCCTGAGCAAAATACAGTTTGCGAGAGAAGTGGGAGTTGTCATCTTTCCCAAGGCACCAGGATTCCAGTATACTGAAACTCCTGTTTGATTTGAGTGGGCAGAATAAACCACTATCTAGGATAGAATAATAATAGCTACCATACACTGAGTACTTAAAATGTACAAGGAATTATGCTAGGTGCTTTATAAACATCATCTTATTTAACCCTTACAATGACTCTGAGAAGAAGTTATTATTAGTACTATTTTACAAATGAAGAAACCAAAGCTCAGAAAAGTTAAGTAACACATTCACGTTTACATAGCTACTAAGTAGCTGACATAACATTTGAACTTGGATCTCTCTGACCCAATGCTCAGACTAGTTCCACTGCAGTTAGCTGCTTTTTTGAAGATTAGCCTTCTGCCTTTGTGATGTGGTCTGAGAGGTCTCAGAAAGTATCCCCTACCCATAATAAAAGATTTCTCCTACCATGGTGTTATAGTGCATGAGACTTCACAATTAGAGACTCATCATTTCCTAGTGTAAATTACACTGGTATGGGAGTTAGGGATCATGGTTTTTAGCCAGCCCTACCACTGAGTAACTGTGTGAACTTAGGCAAATTATTCCTTCACTTGTCTCAGTTTCCCCATCTGTACAATGGAAAAAAATGATTGCTGGGATTCTTCATTCTCTGAAATCTTGCAATTCTCTAAAGATGATGAGCCAATTCTTCCAGGCTGTCTTCTCTGATAATGGATAACAGATTAGGAGCATAAGTAATGTTACTGAACCAAACTTGGGTCCACTTGCCTGGTGTACAGAAAAGCCAATCTACTGATACTGGGTTGTGGTGAAGAAAAGTATAGTGCTTAGTGCAAGGTGCCAAGCAAGGAGCATGGGCAGTAATGCTCAAAAGACCCAAACTTCCTGATGGCTTTTGGGGAACAGTTTTTAAAGGCATGGTGAAAGTGTGCTGTGGGGTGCACGATCGGCTCATGTACATCCTTCAGACTGGTTAATGGCAAGGTAAAAAAATTGTATTTTGGGAATCCCAATTATTAGTTTTCTGGTTCCAACAGGTCTGGGGTCTAAGTACTGGTGGTCAGCATGAAGTTAACTTCTTCCATCTGGTGGGGGTCTTAGTGTCTGAGAAACAACTCAAGGGTATGGCTCAGGATATTATTCATAGCCCTTGAGGAGGAACTAAAATTTCTTGACTTTGTTTTATGGCTAAACTATTATTATTTTGTCTTGTTTGAATGTTTTCCTTTGTTTCTGCATTTTATCACTTATGTGATTAAATTTGATCTTTGGGGGACTTCCTAGGTGGCACAGTGGTTAAGAATCTGCCTGCCAATGTAGGGGACATGGGTTTGATCCCTGCTTCAGGAAGATCCCACGTGCCATGGAGCAACTAAGCCCATGTGCCACAACTGTTGAGCCTGCGCTCTAGAGCCCATGAGCCACAACTATTGAGCCCACATGCCACAACTACTGAAGCCCATGCTCCTAGAACCTGTGCTCTGCCATAAGAGAAGGCACCACAATGAGGAGCCTGTGCACCACAATGAAGAATAGACTCCACTCGCTGCAACTAGAGAAAGCCCATGTGCCACAACGAAGACCCAATATAGCTACTTAATTAGTTAATTTAAAAAATTGCTCTTTGGAACTCAGAAAAGGCCTGGAAGGCTAAAGCTTTTTTATTGACACAAACAAAATGGTAGGGATATTGGGGGGGGGGGGTCTGTTCCCAGGAAAGCCCCACAGGTTTCTGCTCAGTTTCAGTAGTAGTTAATCCAAGTATCAACTTTCATGATAAGCATAATCCCAAGATGGTCCTCCTCCACTTTTGCCTTAACTTATCTAAATAGCACCAGGATCAATTCTTTAATTGGTTCTTATTGCCTCATATTATATGAATGGAATGAGGACTGGCAATAAGAGCTGGGGATTCACTTGATGCTGGTGATAACATGCCTCAGATTCAAGTCCCCCTGGCCCAGGTCAAAAAGGCCCATGAATCTGCATATTTAATAAGCACCTCAGGAGCTAGGATACCTCATGAAGTTTTAGACTCATTGCCCTAACAAAATACAATTTGCTACTTTTCTAAAGGATTAAATATAAAGATGAAATGAAGCTTTGTTTATTATACTGTCATGTAACAATTATTTCCAGACACATCTGTACTGGACTCTAAAGTAAATATGACATATTCTATATCCATGTGAAACATAAGTTCCAATGTGTGAGATAGACAATTAAACTGATGATAACAAGACATGGGGATTAGTGCTATAACCAGAGATATATAAAAAGACTAGATGGGCCTTATCTAGTATAGGTTGGGTTAAAGAAGACTTCATGGATGAGGTGGTTCTGGAGACAAATCTTATAGGGTCAGTGGGAGCTGGGTAGGACAAGGAGGAGAAGGTGTTTCCAGTAGAAGATACAGCCATTAGCCTCTACAAAAATGTTATTTAGTCTGATCAAATAATATAAAGTATTTTTCCTAGTCCATTGATAACTACTGATAGCTGTTATTACAATTATATTTTTTTTATGCTTTTATGAAATGTACTAGCCAAGTAGGTCATCCAGGAGACCTTAAGACTTGAGGAATTCAGCAAGTTTAGCCATAAAGCTTAGTAGAGAACAGAGGGTAATCCCCATCACACACTATTATCAATAACTTCTGTTTAAATCAACCCAAAGATTGACCATATATTCTAATATCTTAAAGGTCATTTGATCAACTTCTCAGTGGAGTAACCCTTATTCCCAAAGTACATGAGAAGGTTCTATGAATTCCAATTCCATTCATGGTTTATTCTCATGAACTTTAGTCTCCCAGTTTTGTTGCTTTTTGAAGCTGACAACTACATGTATATCAGAGCTGAGTGGCCTTTACAGAACACATATCCAACTTTCAAATTTTGGAGATAAAAAGAGAGAAGAAAGAATTTTAACCTGATGACTGATTTCAAGTTTCTGACCATCTCTGATAACCAAAGAACTTTCCTTTTTTTTTTTTTTAATTTGGAATGATGTTGGCTGCATTGCCTTTTTTAAATTAATTTTTATTGGAGTATAGTTACTTTACAATGTTGTGTTAGTTTCTGCTGTACAGCAAAGTGAATAAGCTATACATATACATATATCCCCTCTTTTTTTGGATTTTCTTCCCATTTAGGTCACCACAGAGCATTGAATAGAATTCCCTGTGCTATATAGTAGGTTCTTTTTAGTTATCTATTTTACACACAGTAGTGTATATATGTCAATCCCAATCTAGCAATTCATCCCACCCCCCTTCACCCTTTGATATCCATATGTTTGTTCTCTATGTCTGTGTCTCTATTTCTGCCTTGCAAATAAGTTCATTTGTATCATTTTTCTAGAATATAAGTGCTATTATATGATGTTTGTTTTTCTCTTTCTGGCTTACTTCACTCTGTATAACAGTCTCTAGGTCCATCAGTGTCTCTACAAATGACACAATTTTGTTCTTTTTTATGCCTGAGTAATATTTTATTGTATACATGTACCACATCTTCTTTATCCATTCCTCTGTTGATGGACATTTAGGTTGTGCCCATGTCCTGGCTACTGTAAATAGTGCTGCAATGAATATTGGGGTGCATGTATCTTTTTGAATTATGATTTTCTCCAGGTATATGCCCAGTAGTGGGATTGCTGGGTCATATGGTAGTTTTAGCTTTAGTTTTTTTAGGAAACTTCATACTGTTCTCCATAGTGGCTGTATCAATTTACATTCCTACCAACAGTGTAAGAGGGTTCCCTTTTCTCCACACCCTCTCCAGCATTTATTGTTTGTAGATTTTTTGATGATGGCCATTCTGATCAGGGTGAGGTGGTACCTATTGTAGTTTTGATTTGCATTTCTCTAATAATTAGTGATGCTGAGAGTCTTTTCATGTGTTTGTTGGCCATATGTATGTTTTCTTTGGAGAAATGTCTATTTAGTTCTGCCCATTTCTTTTGATTGGGTTGTTTGCTTTTTGGATATTGAGCTGTTTGTATATTTTAGAGATTAATCCCTTGTTGATTGCTTCATTAGCAAATATTTTCTCCCACTCTGAGGGTCATCTTCGTCTTGTTTATGGTTTCTTTTGCTGTGCAAAAGCTTTTAGGTTTAATTAGGTCCCGTTTGTTTATTTGTTTTTATATTCATTACTCTAGGAGGTGAGTCAAAAAAGATCTTGCTGCTATTTATGCCAAAGGGTGTTCTGCCTATGTTTTCCTCTAAAAGTTTTAGAGTGTCTGGCCTTTTCAATAGTAGTTTATTAAGGTTAGATTTTACCAGTGGTTTGAGGCCCTGAAGATCTGGGGGTGACGTCAGTGGTTAACTAGTCAGCATATTAAATCAAAACCAGCTAAGCAGATAGTTATCTGCCTATTCTTCAAGATCTTCAGAAATGGTACTTTGTTACTCCTCTTTGTAGGCCATTCTGATATTTCCTCTTTGTGATTTGTAGATTGCACAGTGCATAGCATATTGAAAATGCCAAATATATATTCGCTGAATACATTTCTGGAGTGGATTCTTACCTCTTTTTTTTTCTTAATTTGCAAATTCATCACACATTTATTATTACATTAATATAAGAACAGTTTTAAATTAGATAAGTATAGCAAAGAAGAAAATTCACCCACAGTTCTAGTACCCTAATATTAACATTACTGGGATTTTGACTCAGGCATTTAAAGCACATTTCTATGTGTAGATCAAAAAATTACATAAACCTTTCTCTCCTATTTTCTCACTTACCATTATTTCATAGCCTTTTAATGTTATTATGTACTCTTCATAATCACCATTTTTATGGAGCATCATACTATCAATTTCTTTATTTGGGAACATTGTCACAACATTCCTATATCCTATGTTTTATTGCACCTTCATCCTCCAATCTCACAAACAAGCACCAACCAGGCATCCAGGACTTTTTGACTGAAACAACCTCTCCATTCCAAACTTTTCTCTGACTATACTCATGGTGCAGAATATCAATGGAACCCATACTTTCTTCCTCCTTATCTTTAATGATTCATATGCATGAATAAAGTAAGTTCTTACTGTTGGTCTATAAACACTAGTATACATATCAGATTCTTGTCCCTATAGTTTAAGTGAAACTAACTAGGAGATTCTTGGGCAAATTCCAACATGAAGAAAATTCCTGAACAGGGAATTATTTACATCCTGAACAATTAGAAGAAGCGCATCTTAGGTGTTACAGTGTGTGTGTGTGTGTGTGTGTGTGTGTGTGTGTGTGTGTGTGTTGGGGGTATATACTGAATGGAAGGCCGAGAAGAAAAGCTAGTTGCAATTCATGTCCCGGCAGGGCAAGATAAAGTGAAGTGGTTAGCTCTTTTCTGGTCAGTTTGGGAATACTTCCTGGAAATGTTATCACCGTCCACCATCATGTATTATTTTTGGCCTCGGACATGTGAACATGTGGTTCTCTCTGGGACTGGGTAACAGGGTGTGTGTAAGGATGAACTTTTCTCATATTAGATATGGTTTTGCAATATGATAAGGTAACTGAAATGGGCCAATGTTATTTCCAGGAGTGTTCTGAGACACACTGTGTCATGGAACTATGTGACTTTGATGAGATGGCACCTAGGATGTCCAAGTCAGTGTGGGGCCATGAGATGCTCTGAACGATGAGGGCACAGGGAGGGAAGTCAGAGAGAGGCTGTAGACATGATTGATGAAGTGGGAAGGTCTGATTGGCAGAGAAAGATGAAAGGAGCTATGTTTTTCCAGACATACTTGATGATGAGACACAGTGAATAGACCACATGGTCTTCTAAAAATATCTGAAAGGTATTAACACTAATAGGAGGGAAGATAATTTATGTGGTGTGGTAGGATAGGAGAGCTAGGATTCATAGATGGAAATAAAGATATTAAACAACTGGGTTTCTTTGAAAATGCTTAAAAGTGATATTAAAAATATTGATAACCTCTATAGCAATGACAATGATCAATCAGAATGGACACAGGCCCTTGACACTGGAGCAAGGTCCTAGAGGTCCACACCTGTGTTAGACAATACTCTATGATGAGCAGAGTCAGGGTAGGTACTGAGGAACTCAGGGCAGTAGGGTATAGAATTGAGAGACATGAGGTGGCTATTTACCAACTAGTATTAAAGTGTTTCGGTATTTTAACCATTGATATGGACATACAATTGTAGTTTTCAACTGGGTATGACTTTGTCCGCCAAGGGATATTTGGCAATATCTGGAGACATTTTTGATTGGCAGTGGGGTAGGGCTACTGGCATCTAGTTGGTAGAGGTCAGGGATGCTGTTAAGTAACTTACAATGCATAAGACAGACCCCTCAGCCCTCTCCTCCCATCCACATCCCATGCCCAACACACACAACAAAGAGTTATTTGACTCAAATGTCAGTCTTGCTGAAGTTGAGAAACAATGACCATACAGATACAAATCAGTTGAATATCAGCCTTGAGGATGCCTACATCATTGATGAGGCTAAGTTGGTGTGAGAGTTTCACAATGGAAATAACTGATGCTCATCTGTCTCTCCTGGACTCCCCTGGCACCATTGTCTCTCCAGAATTCTCAACCAGCAGCTTTCCATCTTCTTAACTCTGTCCTCCTCTCCATCCTTATTTCCAGTATCTTAATACAGGCCTTTTCTTCATCTCTTTTCCTACCCAGTATCTCTTTTAGGACTACTTCAATAATCTCTAAATGAGTTTCCCAGACACCACTCTTTTCCACTTCCAATCTATTCTCTATAATGTCTTCCTTGCTTACTATTGTATTCCTGTGCCTTGCGCATACTACCATAGCCAGAGTAGGCACTGAATAAATATTTCTTGAATAATTAATAAACAAATGAATTCTGTTACATCCTTGCTCCAAAAATTTCAATAGTTCCTGTTTGCCTACAGAATACATGCAATAGCCCATCACATGACATACAAGATAATTCAAACTATTATACCAACTTATCTTTCCAGTTTAATTTTCATGTGTTTTAATCTCACCCTGATTCCACCCTGCTACCATGCACCTTATACTATAACACAAAGAACATCTCTCCATTTCCCCCAAATGCCACACCCTTTCCTTTTTATATGTTTCTCAAACATTATTATGAAATCCTGTTTGTCCCTCATCATCTTTGGCACCTTTTCTCAATGGTTCTCAATGTGGGTTGTGGGTGGGGGGTTCATCCAAAGATTTATCAAAATAAAAATTCCCAAACCCCACTCCACAGCTACTAAATCAAATCTAGAAGAGGCTAGCAGGCAGATGTATATTCTACCATAACAATTTTTTGACCAATTAGCCTTATTTAGGTGGGTCTATTTCTAGACTCTCTTCTTTTCTGTTGATCTATATGTCTGTTCCTTCACCAGTATATCACTGTTAAATTTCATTCAAAAAATTCACTTTTAGTTTCATTGGGCTTTCTGTATCTTTAGGTTTACCAACTCTTTCCTCTCTCATCTCTATTTTGCAACTTATTCCATCCAGTTTTTTTTTATTTTGTTGTTCAGTTATAAAATTTCCATGTGTTCTTTACATTTTCTATTTCTTTGCTGAGTCTTCACATTCTTCGTGCCTTTCAAGAGTGTTCATCTTTAATTTTTAGAGTATTCATTGTTGAACTTATTTGCTTTAATGTTTTTGTCTGATCTTTCCAACATCTGTGTTATCTCAGAGTTGGCATTTGTTAATTATCTTTTTCCTTGTGAGTTTAGATTTTCCTGTGTGTGTGTGTGTGTGTGTGTGTGTGTGTGTGTATAACAAGTAATTTTGGATTGTATCCTGGACATTTTGAATATTATATTATGAAACTATGTGGTTTTTTTAAATTCCAAGGAGAATCTTGATTTGTTTTTTTATGATTTTTTTTAAAGTGAGCAATCTACTGTGTTATGTTCATACTGCAAATTTCAACTCACATTTTGCATGCTATGTTTCCAATGTCAATTTGCAAATTTTTTGAAGTTGAATTTCAATCAGTCCAACATGGGTCCTGGGTAGTGGTCTACCCTGTAAGTCAGGTCTCAATGCCTGAGACGTGTTGTTATGGTCAGATATATGCATGCACAGTTGAGTGGTGAGTCCAGAAGTTCACACATAATTATACACAATTGCTTTCTCTATCATCAACCTCCTCTCAGTGATTTCTCTTAATCTTTCCAGTTCACTGCCCCAATACCTTCTTACTTTCTTAATGTTACTGTTTTCTTTCAGGTCCCACTGGTGGGAGGACAGAGAGAGAGAAAGAAGAAGACAATGAGGATTTGCTCAGTGGTCTTAGGATCATAGCTGCTCTGGTCAGAAAGGATGGTTCTTTTCCCTCAGTGTTCTAGGAACCTGCCCAGCCACCACCATTAATATCTTCATGTCTTCAGATAGCTTCCCCATACATTCTCTTAAATATTTATAATTGCATTCAGTGGGGGCGACCATATTCCCTCGCCACAGTCTCATTTAACTCTTTTTTTTTAATGGCCATCTCTCTGCTGAATTAGCCATCTGTTCATGCTTGTAGTCTCCCTTTTCCACTAGATTCTTTAATCCATTAATCAGTTACTTTCAAATTCCTTTCTGAGTGTTCAAGCCTCTTGGTCAGCTCTGTGTCTGGTTCTCTTGATTGCCTTTTATCTTGATAACATTTTTTTTTCTTCCTGGTGTGTGCGTGTGTGTGTATGTGTGTGTGCCTGTCTGTATCTCAAAATTTTTATTGATCGAATGCCAAATATAATGAATAGAAGAACAGAAGACACTGAGAAAAGTAGTATTTATGCCTGAAAATGGGCATGTATCTTCTCTTGTCAGATTGTTACTGTGAAATTTTGAGTCAGTTCACTCAGGAGTTAAGCTGGGTTTGAGTTTTGCTGCTGCTGCCAATATTGTCAATGTAACATAGGCTTCAAATTCTTCTAGAAGTGGAATGTTACTATTATTGTGTACTTAAAGTGGGGTCCATGGCTGAAGGGTCTTTCGCAGTTCCTGCTTTTCCCATATCTTTCAGTCATCCCTGTATGCTTGTGCCACAGAGGTTTTTCTCTCCCTGATCTTTTTCCTTAACCAGTGGTAGACTCCTGTTGCTTGTTACTGGGTGCTAGGCTTATGGTGGAGACAGAGAAGCTATCTGTTTTCTTGGTGCAGTCTTAGGCAGGCCTTGTATGCCCAGGTATAGGAAATGGGTCTCTCTCAACATCTCTGCCCATCCTCCCTGTGACCAACAAACACTGCTTTGTATCCATGATGATCCTAGGTGGGAGATTCATGTCCCTCCCCCAATAGTAGCAGTCACTTCTAGGTATTAGTATAGGATCTTGGGCCCAAGTCAGTTTTCTTCTCCTCCCTTAGGAGTATAAAGTTTTTCCTCCTAACTTTCCACCAACTGAAATGGATTTTTTTACTATGTCTTTTGGGGAAGTACATTTCCTCCTCCTCTGAAGAGACCCAAGTGTTTTGCTTGTCATCCCTTTGAAATAGCAGTGGATCTTTTCAACTCTCCTGAGGACAACAGCTTTTGTTGCTCCTCTTCTCATAGCTTAAGGATTTTGGCTTGTAGGAGAGAAGGATTTGGGGAAGCAAGTGAAGTTTTATACCTGTTCTCTGTAGGTAGCTGATCAACCTCTGCATGTATCACTGAGGGAGGTTCTCTCCTGGTATGCTCCCAGTCTTTCTTATTAGCACTTTTGAGGCCTATGGAAAAAATATGAAAAATCCCCTTATGTCTTGTCATTCTAAACTGTGATAACCCACTTTTGGCTGTTAAGGGTTCGTTAGAATTTTTGCTATTTTTTTTTTTTTTTACCTGCTTCCATAGTGACCACCTCTTTCTCCTGTGCTATGGCATCAATGTTACATTGGTTTGATTTGGTTGCAGATTTTTAAAACAACTGGTTCAATGCCTTTAATGATTAAAAGTTTAATCTGGTTTTATATTTCTTCTTCTAAAATGAAATATATTAATTATTGTCAGTTTTGTAAGCTATATTTCCCTGTTAAATTGCTAACTTGAACTAAATTTTCAATTTCATTGGTGTCAAGTTGTTCATGATGTTCTCTAATTTAAAAAAAAATCTTTGAGAAGGGCTGGCAACGACTCCTGGAAGCTGTTCAGCCAGGTGGTGCTCCATCTGAGAGGTGGGAGGGCAGAGCGGATCACCCCCATAGCAAAGCCAGTACCAGGTTTGGAGAATTCCCATTGTACACATGGACAGGGGTATTAATTTATAACCAAGGCTGAGGGGAGCTCCCAGCCCCTACCAACTGGAGAGACTGTTTGGGAAATTCAGAATAGCCTGGAGTGTTCCCTTCTTCCCCTGCCTAGGCAAAGGAGCTGAAACTTAGCCTCATCTGCTGAGGAGTGTGTCTACCAGTTCCATCTGGCCAGAAGGGCTGGCAGCAACTCCTGGAAGCTGTGCAGCCCAGAAGTGCTTGAGCTTAGAGAAGAGAAATAGAGCTGATAGCAAACCCAAGCCAATGACCTTGTTTGACCAGGAAATGTGGGATGCGGGTCAACTTGAATTAAAACAACAAAGAGCTTTACCAGCTCTAGAGCTGCTTCTCCAGCTATGCCTGGACAGGGAATCTAATTCATAGACCTATTCATCACTGAATACAGCCTTAAGCCAGTCCAATGAGGGAACTTAACCAGAGCACACAGGAAGCTATGTAGTCCCTTCAACAGACCTGTGTAGAGTGGCACTTAAACAGAGACCACAGGTCATGGCTTCACTCTGTAGAGAAAAAAACTGGTGGCCTCACTTGACCAGGGAATTCAGTGCACATTCTTGCCTAATTAAAGTCTCCAAACAATGAGCTGTAAAGGCTCTGGGCCCTACATCAGGGAGGCTAATTCAAAGCCCCATCTACTATTGAATATAGTATCCACCTTGACCATTTAGGAACTCTGACCAAAGAATCCAGACAATCAGGGAGCCCATCTTACAGCCTCACTTGTGTAGGAAACCAAACCAGAAGTCTTATCCAACTGTTCTCAGCCACATGTACACCTCCTCATCCTTGTCCTCAGAGCTCAAATAGTTGCCTCATCCCCAAATAGACCATAATAACAAGTCCCACCTGCCCAAGGACACTATCAAAAGACACATAGAAACCCAAACTGAGTTGACTGGTGAAGAAGCAAACCTGTAGAGTCTGGAAAAGGAGCTCAGTTACTTTTAAAATGCAGATGCTTTTTTAAAGGACTCAAAGGCCACAAAAAATCAGGAAAATTTGACATCACTAAAGGAAACTAATGAAGTTTTAACAACTGACCCTAAAGAAATGGAGATCTATGAACTGTTAAAGAATTCAGAATAATCCTCCTAAGGAAGTTTAGTGAGTAACAAGAAAACACAGACATAAAGTAAATGAAATTAGAAAAGCAATACATGAACAAAACCAGAAGCTCAATCTGGAAATAGTAACCATACACACACACACACACACACACACACACACACACACACACACACAATCCTAGAGCTGAAAAATAAAGAAAACTGAATTCAAGAACTCAATAGAGAGTTTCAAATGTAGACTTAACCATGCAGAGGAAAGAATCAGTGACCTGGAGGATAGAACATTAGTAATTACGCAGTAAGAGAAGTTAAAAAAAAAAAAAAAAAAGAATGGAAAAGAGTAAAGAAAGCCTATGGGAATTGTGGAACACACTGAAAAGAAACAATATTTTCATTATGGCAGTTGCAGAAGGGGAAGAGAAAGAAAGGGGCAGAAAAGACATATAAGACAAAAATGGCTGAAAATTTTGCAAACATGCAGAGAGAGATGGGCATCCAAATCCATGAGGCACAAATGATCTCAAATAGGTTGAAACCAAGTATGAATACAATGAGACATATTGTAATTAAATTGTAAAAAAATCAAAGACAAAAAAATAATTTTAATAGCAGCAAGAGAAAATAGAGTAATTACATACAGGGAATCCCTATAAGACTATCAGCAGATTTCTCAATGAAAACTTTTCAGGCCAGGAGCGACTAGGATAATATCCAAAATATTGAAAGAAAATAACTGTCAAACAAGAATTATATACTCTGTGAAGCCATCCTTCAGAAATGAAGGAGAGATAAAGAATTTCTCAAATAGACAAAAGCTGAGGGAGTTCTTATCACAAGACATGCCTTTCAAGAAATGCTGAAGGGAGTTCTTTGAGTCGAACAAGATAACCCTCAGAATGGGAGAAAATATTTGCAAACAAAGCAACTGAGAAAGGATTAATCTTCAAAATATACAAGCAGCTCATGCAGCTCAATATCAAAAAAACAAATAACCCAATCCAAAAATGTGTGGAAGACCTAAATAGACATTTTTCACAGAAGACATGCAGATGGCTAGCAAACACATGAAAAGATGCTCAACATCGCTAATCATTAGAGAAATGCAAGTCAAAGCCACAATGAGGTATCACCTCACACCAGTCAGAATGGCTACCATCAAAATTCTATAAACAATAAATGCTGGAGAGGGTGTGGAGAAAAGGAAACCCTCCTGCACTGTTGGTGGGAATGTAAATTGGTACAGCCACTATGGAAAACAATATGGAGGTTCATTAAAAAACTAAAACTAGAACTACTATGTGACCCAGGAATCCCACTACTGGGCATGCACACTGAGAAAACCATAATCCAAAAAGAAACAGGTACCAAAGTGTTCATTGCAGCACTATTTACAATAACCAGAACATGGAAGCAACCTAAATGCCCATCAACAGCTGAATGGATAAAGAAGATGTGGCACATATATACAATGGGATATTATGCAACCATAAAAAGGAATGAAATTGACTTATTTCTAGTGAGGTGGATGAATCTAGAGTCTGTCATACACAGTGAAGTAAGCCAGAAAGAAAAACAAATACCATATGCTAACTCATATATATGGAATCTAAAAAAGTGGTACTGATGAACCCAGTGACAGGGTAAAAATAAAGATGTAGACATAGAGAACAGACTTGAGGACATGGGGTGGGGGGTGAAGGGGAAGTTGGGACAAAGTGAAAGAGTAGCATTCACATATATACACTACCAAATGTAAAATAGCCAATGGGAAGCTGCTGCATAACACTGGGAGATCAACTCGATGACTGATGATGACTTAACTGGGTGGGATAGGATGGGTGGGAAGGAGTCACGGGGGGAGGGGATATGGGGATATATGTATAAATACAGCTGATTCACTTTGTTGTACAGCAGAAACTGGCACAACAGTGTAAAGCAATTATATTCCAATAAAGAGCTTTAAAAAAAAGTACACAAATTAACATCCATAAAAACATAAATCTCACTGGTAATGGTAAATATATAAACATAGCTATTTTCTACAATATAGTAATAGTGATGCATAATTTACACACAAGTCTAGTTTAAAAGTTAAAAAAGGAACATAGCAAAAATAACCATAACTACAATATTCTGTTATTAGTTACAGAATACAAAAAACAACTAAATTGTAACAGCATTAACCTTATATGTGAAAGGGAGGGGAAGTAAATGTGTAAAATTTATGAATTCTCTTGAAGTTAAGTTTTGTTCAGTATAAAATAGGGTGCTATAAGTTTAAGGTATTTTGTGTAAGCCTCACGGTAACCACCATCTAAAATCATGTAATAGTTTTGCAAAAGAACAGGGCAAAGAACTCATAGCATATTGATATCAAAAGACATTAAATCACACACACACACACACACACACACACACACACACACACACACATTCACACACACACACACATGCCAGCAGGATAAGAAACAAGGCACAATGGATCTACAAAACTACCAGAAAACAATTAACAAAATGGCAATAGTAAGCCCTTACTTATCAATGATAACTTTAAATGTAGAGAGATTAAATTCTTCAATTAAAAGACATAGAAAGGCTAAATGGACTTTGAAAAGAAAAAACCCTCAATATCCAATGATATGTTGCCTAGAAGAAACTGACTTTAGCATTAAAGAGATACATACACTGAGAGTGAAGGGGAGGAAAAAGACATTTCAAGCAAAAGGTAACAAAAGAAAGCAGGGGTAGGTATACCTATAATTGACTGTAAACTGAAAAATGATAAAATGACAAATAAGGTGATTATATGATGAGAACGTGGTCACTACATCAAGAAGATATAACAATTGTAAATATTTATGTGCCCAACATTAAAGCACCTAAATATACAAAGCAAAAAACTTTTTGGAGCTAAATGGAGAAATATATAGAAATACAATAATAGTTGGGCACTTTAATACCCCCCTAACAGCAACGGATAGGCCATCTCAACAAGAATGAATAAGGAAACAGCACATTTGAACAACACTGTAGAAAAAATAAACCTAACAGACATATGCAGAATATTCTATACAACATCAGAATACACATTGTTTTCCTCAAGCACACATGGAACATTTTCTAGAATAGACCATGTGTTAGACCAGAAAACAAATCTTAGAAAATTCAAGAATATTGAAATCATATTAAGTATCTTCTCTGACAACAAAGCTATAAAACTCAAAATCAAAAAATAGGAAAATTAGAAAATTCATAAAAACATGAAAATTAAACAACTCTCTTGAGCAATCAATGGAACAAAGAAGAAACTAAAGGGGAAATAGAAAGAAGTTTCTTTGCAGGCAAATGAAAATTGAAACACAATATACCAGAATTTATGGCATGCAAAAAAGCAATTCTAAGAGGGAAGTTCATAGCAATAAACACCTACATTAAAAAGCAAAAGAAGATCCCAAATAAACTTCCCTCTCTGCAAACTCACAGACTGCAAAGCAGTGCAACCAGTGGCTGCTGGATCCAAAAGCCTGCCCTCCAACCCGGGCCCTCACCCTGCTGTGAGCCACCAGGCCAACCACCAGCCCAACATCCCGTTGCCGAGCTCCCCTGCCCAATCATGCACTGTCAGGCTCTTCTCTCCTCCGGGCTCTGCTGCCCGCCCACCTGCTGTCGATAAGAGTCCTGTGTGTAACGCAAGTCATTGGCCACACACCCCTGGATGCAGGTGAAGCCCATCACCACCAAGGGTCCTGAGTTCAGGACCAACTTCCTTAGGAGAATGCACAGCACACCTCAGGCTCATGCTGACCTCTGCTGCTACCAGCACTCCCACAGGTTTCAATTAGACTGCCATATCTCTCCATCCCCCCAACCTGAAGTTACAAGTGAGCCCCAATCACCCTCTTTCACCCCCTCATGCTTGGGTGAGGAACTGACTCTTGAGAGCAACCCACATGCGAAGCAGGGACCAAAACCAAAACTGATTCCTGAGGACTGCAGGATCAAAGAGGAGAAAGAGAAACAGCTTCAGGAGGAGCAGATTTAATGCCCACAATAGGGTTGATAGACCCTGCATCTGTGGAGCACCTGAATAGATGAGGGCTTCCACAACAGAGACTGTAGACATAGGGGAAAACTGGGGACTGTGGGGACAAATACAGGACTAATAGCAGATCTCAGACTGACGTCTCCACAGGCCTCTCCACAGCAGGTGCAGAGCCCTACCTAGAAGTATTGGAGGACTTCTTGGTATGTATGTCTTGTTTCTGATTTAGGTATTTGTTAGTTTAATCTTTAATGTATATATTTGTATGTGGATATGCTTGTAATTGGTATGATTACTCTCTTCTTTCTTTTCTTTGCTTCCTCTTTTTCTCTTCTCTTTGGTTTCTTTTCCTCTTTTCTTTTTGCAAGTGCAAGTGTGCACATCTCCTTGTGTGATTTTGACTGACTAGAGTTGATTTTACCACCAGTCTTGGGGATCTGTCTGTCTTTTCCCCTTCTTCCCTTTTATCTTTCTTTTTTTTTTCTTTGCTCTCCTTCTACCTCCTGTTTCTCCCTGCTGTGCAGCTTCCAGGGTCTTGGTGCCCCTGCCAGGGGTCAAACCTGGACCTCTGAGACAGCAGAACAGAGTCCAGGACATTGGAGCACCAGAGAACTCCTGACTCGATGGAATATTAATTAGCAAGTGCTCCCCCAGAGTTCTCATTCTCAACACCATGCTCCACACCCAAACATAGGCCAGCAAGCTCCAGTGCTTGATATGTCAAGCCAAAAAGAACAGAGATAAGAGGAATTATTATTAGGTAGCATAGGGAAAGGAGAGAGCAATTACTATTAATTAGACAAAATGAGAAAGCAAAGAAACACCTTGCAGGCAAAGGAGCAAAATAAAAACCCACAATACCAAATAAATGAATAAAAAATTGGCAAATTGCCTGAGAAAGAATTCAGAGTAATGGTAATAAAGATGATCCAAAATCTGCAAAACAAAATTGAGAAAATACAAGAAACATTTAATAATAACCTAGAAGAACTAAAGAGCAAACAAACGGTAATGAACAACACAATAACTGAAATTTAAAAAAAATCTAGATAGTATAAACAGCACAATAACAGAGGGAGAAGAATGAATAAATGAATTGGAAGATACAATGGTATAAATAACTGCCACATAGCAAGAAAAAGAGAAAAGAATAAAAAGAATGGAAGACAGTCTCAGAGACTTTGGGGATAACGTTAAGTATACCAACATTCAAATCATAGGAGTCCCAGAAGAAGAAGGAAAAAAGAAAGGGTCTGAGAAAATATTGGATGAGATCATGGTGGGAAAATTCCCCCAGGTGGGAAAGGAAATAGTAAATCAAGTCCAAGAAGTGCATGGAATCCCATACAAAATAAACCCAAGGAGAAACAGACTGAGGCACATATTAATAAAACTAATGAAAATTAAACACACAAAAAATATTAAAAGCAGCAAGACAAAATCAACAAATAACATATCCAGGGAAAACCCATAAGAATAACAGTTAATCTTTCTGCAGAAACTCTGCAGGCCAGAAGGGAATGGCAGGATATACCGAAAATCTTGAAAGAGAAAAACCTACAGCCAAAAATACTCTACCCAGCAAGAATCTCATTCAGATATGATGGAGAAATGAAAAGCTTTACAGGCAAGCAAAAGTTAAGAGAATTCAGCACCACCAAACCAGCCTTACAACAACTGTTAAAGGAACTCCTCTAGGCAGTAAACACAAGAGAAGGAAAAGACCTACAAAAACACAGCCAAAACAATTAAGAAAATGGTAATAGGAATATGCATGTCAATAATTACCCTAAATGTAAATGGATTAAATGCTCCAAGCAAAAGACCCAAATTGGCTGAATGGATACAAAAACAAGACCCTTCCATATGCTGCCTACAAGAAACCCACTTCAAACCTAGGGACACATACATATTGAAAGGAACGGATGGAAAGAGATATTGCATGAAAATAGAAGTCAAAAGAAAGCTGGAGTAGCATTACTCCTATCAGACAAATTAGACTTTAAAGTAAAGACTATTACAAGGACAAGGAAGGACACTACATAATGATCAAGGGATCCATTCAAGAAGAACATATCACAATGGTAAATATCTATGGCCCCAGCATAGGAGCACCTCAATACAGAAAGCAAATACTCACAGCTATAAAAGGAGACATCGACAGTAACACAATAATAGTGGGAAACTTGAACACCCCACTTACATCAATTGACAGATCATCCAAACAGAAAATAAAAAAAGACACACAAGCTTTAAATGACACATTAGACCATCTCGACTTAATTGATATTTATAGGACATCCTATCCAAAAACTGCAGAATACAATTCCTTACCAAGTGTACATGGAATATTCTCAAGGATAGATCACATATTGGGGCACAAATCAAGCCTTGGTAAATTCAAGAAAATTTAAATTATATGAAGCATCTTCTCTGACCATAACACCATGAGATTAGATATCAATTACAGGGAAAAAAACTGTAAAAAATACAAACACATGGAGGCCAAAGAATACACTATTAAATTACCAATAATTCACTGCAGAAATCAGAGGAAATCAAAAAATACCTAGAAGCAAATAATAATGAAAACATGATGACCCAAAACCTATGGGATGCAGCAAAAGCAGTTCTAAGGGTGATTTTTATAGTGATACAATCCTACGACAAGAAACAAGAAACATCTCGAATAAACAACATAACCTTACACCTAAAACAATTAGTGAATTAAGAATGAAAAAACCCCAAAATGAGCAGAAGGAAAGAAATCATAGAGATCAGATTAGAAATAAAGGAAAAAGAAATGAAGGAAACAATAGCAAAGATTGATAATACTAAAATCTGGTTCTTTGAGAAGATAAACAAAATTGATAAACCATTAGCCAGACTCATCAGGAAAAAATGGGAGAATATGCAAATCAACAGAATTAGAAATGAAAAAGGAGAAGTAAAAACCGACAATGCAGAAATACAAAAAAATCATGAGAGACTACTACAGGAAACTATATGACAATAAACTGTATAACCTGGAAGATAAATAAATTCTTAGAAAAGTACACTCTTCCAAGATGGAACCAGGAAGAAATAGAAAATATGAACAGACCAATCACAAGCACTGAAATTGAGACTGAGAGTAAAAATCTTCTAACACATAAAAGCCGAGGGCCAGATGGATTCACAGGTGAATTATTTCAAACATTTAGAGAAGAGCTAATACCTATCCTTCTCAAACTCTTTCAAAATATAGCAGAAGGAGGAACACTCCCAAACTCATTCTACAAGGCCACCATCACCCTGATACCAAAACCAGACAAAGATGTCACAAAAAAAGAAAATTTCAGGCCAATATCACTGATGAATATAGATGCAAAAATCCTCAACAAAATACTAGTAAATAGAATCCAACAACATATTAAAAAGATCACACACCATGATCAAGTGGGGTTTATTTCTGGAATGCAAGGATTCTTCAATATATGCAAATAAATCAATGTGATACACCATATCAACAAATTGAAGGAAAAAACCATACAATCATCTCAATAGATGCAGAAAAAGCTTTTGACAAAATCCAACATCCTTTTATCAGAAAAACTCTCCAGAAAGTGGGCATTGAAGGAAACTACCTCAACATAATAAAAGCCATATATGAAAAACTAACAGCCAACATCATTTTAAATGGCAAAAAACTGAAAGCATTCTCTCTAAGAACAGGAAGAAGACAAAGGTGCCCACTCTCACTGCTATTATTCAACATAAATTTGTAAGTGTTAGTCACAGCAATCAGAGAAGAAAAAGAAATAAAAGGAATCCAAATTGGAAAAGAAGATGTAAAATTTTCACTTTTTGCAGATGACATTATATTATGCATAGAAAACCCTAAAGATGCTACCAGAAAACTGCAAGCACCAATTGATGAATTTAGTAAAGTAACAGGATGCAAAATTAATGCACAGAAGTCTCTTGCATTCCTATACACTAACAACGAAAGAGCAGAAAGAGAAATGAAGGAAACACTCCCATTTACCATTGCAACAAAAAGAATAAAATACCTAGGTATAAACCTGCCTAAAGAGGCAAAAGACCTATATGCAGAAAACTATAAGACACTGATGAAAGAAATCAAAGACAATACAGACAGATAGAGGGACATACCACATTCTTGGATTGGAAGAATCAACATTGTGAAAATGACTATAGTATCCAAAGCGTTTACAGATTCAATGCAACCTCTATCAATGGTATTTTGCACAGAATTAGAACAAGAAATTTTATGATTTGTATGGAAATGCAAAAGACTCCGAAAGGCAAAGCAATGTTGAGAAGGAAAGATGGAGTTGGTGGAATCAGGCTTCCTGACATCAGGCTATGCTACAAGGCTACAGTGATCAAGACAATATGGTACTGGCACAAAAACAGAAATATAGATCAATGGAACACAATAAAGAGCCCAGTGATAAAAGCACTCACATATTGGGCACCTTGTCTTTTACAAAGGAGGCAAGAATATGCAATGAGAAAAAGCAGCCTCTTCAATAAGTGGCGCTGGGAAAACTGGACAGCTACATGTAAAAGAATGAAATTACAACACTTCCGAACACAAAAAATAAACTTGAAATGTATTAAAGACCTTAATCTGAGGCCAGCCAATGTAAAACTCTTAGAGGAAAATATAGGCCAAACACTCTATGACATACATCAAAGCAAGATGCTTTTTGACCAACCTCCTAGAATAATGGAAATAAAATAAAAAATAAACAAATGTGACCTAATGAAACAAAAACTTTTGCACAGTGAAAGAAATTATAAACAAGACAGGAAGACAGCCCTAAGAGTGGGAGAAAATATTTGCCAGTGAAACAACTAACAAAGGATTAATCTCCAAAATATACCAGCAGCTCATTCATCTTAATACCAAAAAAGCAAATAACTCAATCCACAAATGGGCAAAAGACCTAAAGAGACATTTCTCCAAAGAAGACAGGCAGATAGCTAACAAATACATGAAAAGATGCTCAACATCACTAATCATTAGAGAAACGAAGGTCAAAACCACGAGTTATCACCTCACACTGGTCAGAATGGCCATCATGAAAAATTCTAGAAACAATAAATGCTGGAGAGGGTGCAAAGAAAAGGGAACCCTCCTGCACTGTTAGTGGGAATGTAAATTGGTACAGCCACTGTGGAAAATGGCATGGAGATTCCTTAAAATACTAAAAATAGAACTACCACATGACCCAGCAATCCTACTACTGGGTATATACCCTGTGAAAACCATAATCCAAAAAGAAACATGTACCACAATATTCTTTGCAGCACTGTTTACAATAGGCAGGACATGGAAGTAACCTAAAACCCATCAACAGAAGAATGGACAAAGAAGATGTGGCACATATATTACAATGGAATATTAGTCAGCCATAAGAAGGAATGAAAATGAGTTATTTGCAGTGAGTTGGATGGACCTAGAGTCTGTCATACAGAGAGAAGTAAGCCAGAAAGAGAAAAACAAATACCGTATGCTAATTCATATATATGTAATCTAAAAAAATGGTGCACATGCACCCAGTGACAGGGCACAAATAAAGATGAACATATAGAGAACAGAGTTGAGGACACGGGCCGGGGTGGGGGGGTGGTAGTGAAGGGGAAGCTGGGGCAAAGTGAGAGAGCAGCATTGACATATATGCACTACAAAATATAAAATAGATAGCTAGTGGGAAGCTGCTGCATAACATAGGGAGACCAGCTTGATGATGAATGATGAATTAGAGGTCTGGGATAGGAAGTTGGGAAGGAGTCGTGGAAGGGAGGGGATATATGTATAAATACAGCTGATTCACTTTGCTGTACAGTAAAAACTGGCCCAACAATGTAAAGCAATTATATTCTAATAAAGAAAAACAAAGACTATGCCATAACAGATTAAATAATGGACAGAAAGACAATTGAAAGGATTAACCCAATTAAGAGTTGATTCTTTGAATAAATAAAATGAAGAAACCCTTAGCTATTCTAACAAAGAATAAAAGAAAAAGGAAGCAAATCAATAAAATTACAAATAAAAAAGGAGACATTAAATCTAATGCCACATAAAACAGGGAGATCAACTTAATGATGGGTGATGACTTAGAGGGGTGGGATAAGGAGGGTGGGAGGGAGTCGCAGGAGAGAGAGGATATGGGGATATATGTTTAAATACAGCTGATTCACTTTGTTGTACAGCGAAAACTGGCACAGCAGTGTAAAACAATTATATTCCAATAAAGAGCTTAAAAAAAATCTAATGCCACAGAAATCCAAAGGATCATAAGAGGCTAGTATGAACAACTATACACCAACAAACTGGACTACCTAGAAGAAATGGAAAATGTCTTAAAGACATACAACTTACCAAGACTGAATCAGAAAGAAATAGAATATCTGAATAGGCCAAATACTAGTAAGGAGATTGAATCAATAATAAAAATATCTCCTAATGAAGAAAAGCTGAGGATCAGATGGCTTCACTGGTGAATTTTACCAAATGTTTAAGGAAAAATGGACAGAAATCCCTCTTAAACTTTTCCAAAACATTAAAGAAAGAGCAGGGAACCCTCCCAAACTCATTTTACGAGGTCAACATTATCCTGATATGAAAACCATAAATGAAGACTACTAGAAAAAAAATCTATAGGCCAATATCCATGATGGATATAAAAACAAAAATTTTCAATAAAATACTAGCAAATAGAATTCAGCAGTATATTAAAAGAATTATTAATCATGATCAAATGGGATTTATCCCTGGGGTGAAACGATGTGAGCAACACAGTGGTGTGTACCCAATGGGAGACTGTGAATCACAAGAAAATGACAATAGTCAGCAGAACTGTAGTGGGTGACAGAATTGCACTGAGACCTGGCAGGAGCAGGCTTGTTTGAAAAGACAGTTGAGCCACACATTGAGGATACACAGAAATATTTGTGGGATGTGTGCAAGAGAAGCATATTTTGGAGAACTTTGAGGTCTTGAATTAGTAGGTAGGGGCAAGAGCAGTGAAATAGATGTTATGTAACCATATTTGACCCTTAGGTTGGCAAGACCTGGGAAAACTGATTCTAAAGACAAAATGATAAGTCCTATAACAAAGTTACAGTCAAGTGCTATAGAATCACAGAGAAGAGAGTGACCAACTTAAGTTGAGAAAGACAATTGTTGGGCTATATTAAAGACACAATTGAGAATTGTGATCATGAATTCTTATTGGCTCAAAACTGTCCTTGATTAAATTGTTTACCAGATATTATTAAGCTTATCTCTGGTAAAGCAGAAAACAAACAATTGGCTTTGTATAATCTTTAGTTTCCCCAAATTAATGGACTGAAAGAGCAGATGAGCAAATGGCTTCAGTGTATTGGTTAGAGAGTTATTGATACAGAGGATCATGAAATCTAAGCTGAAAGATGAACAAATTAAGGAGAGAAAAGTCCTTAAAGTTAGGGAGAAATTTTAAGGGCTAATGCAAAGTCCAGATTAGTTTGAAAATTGGTCATGGTGGAAATGGTTAAACAAGAAATTTGAAAAGAGGAATTGTGGCTCAAGAGTGGTGTGAAATTGGAGGTAGAGAAGTTTTATGTATTAATATCAGGGTGTGACTGTGCTGTGGTAAATAAAGTGGAATAGAGCACCAGGACAATAGAGATCAAGATTTTTGTAACTCAAAGACCAGGACATTGGATAAATATTCATGTGAATTTATTTAGGACTTAAAGGCTAAGTGCTAAAGTATTTAGAGAATAAAAGGAGAGACCATGAGGCTGTTAGAGGACAGGTGTCAAGAGGTGTAGTCTGTTGACCTGTTGACAGAGCCTGATAAGAGCAATGTATTTTTTTTTTGTAAATTGAGATGTAATTGACATATAACATTGTATTACTCTTAGGTATGTGACATAATGATTTGATACATGTATGCATTGTGAAATGATTACCACAATAAGTTTAGTTAACATCCATCACCACACATAGTTACACATTTCTTTCTTGTGATGAGAACTTTTAAGATCTACCCTCTTAACTTCCAAATATACACATTGTTAACCATAGTCACCATGCCTTATATCCCTAGGACTAACTCATCATATAACTGGAGTTTTGTACCCTTTTACCCATTTTCCCACCTCCCACCTCTAGCAACCACCAGTCTGTTCTCTATACTTATGAATTTGGTTTTGTTTGTTTGTTTTTTGATTGTTTCTTAGATTCCACATGTAAGTGATATCATGCAGTATTTATCCTTTTCTGTTTGACTTATTTAACTTAGCATAATGCCTCAGCATCTATTTATCCATGTTGTCATGAATGGCAGATTTTCCTTCTTTTTATGGCTGAATAATATTCCATACCACATGCGCACATGAACACACACACACACTAACACATATACATGCACATTTTCTTTATCTATTCATTGTTGATGGACCAATTGCCATTTTTTAAGCTTGTTTACATATTTCTGACTTTGCATATGCGATTTCTTCTGCCTAATGAAATCCCAAAGTTGAAAAATCAAATATCACCTTTTCCATGAAGTCTTTCTCAACTTAAGCTGGCCACTCTCTTCTCTGTGATTCTATAGCACTTGACTGTAACTTTGTTATAGGACTTATCATTTTGTCTTTAGAATCAGTTTTCCCAGGTCTTGCCAACCTAAGGGTCAAATATGGTTACATAACGTCTATTTCACTGCTCTTGCCCCTACCTACTAATTCAAGACCTCAAAGTTCTCCAAAATATGCTTCTCTTGCACACATCCCACAAATATTTCTGTGTATCCTCAATGTGTGGCTCAACTGTCTTTTCAAACAAGCCTGCTCCTGCCAGGTCTCAGTGCAATTCTGTCACCCACTATAGTTCTGCTGACAATTGTCATTTTCTTGTGATTCACAGTCTCCCATTGGGTACACACCACTGCATTGCTCACACCTAAGTCATCCACTGGGTTACTGCTCTATTGGCCACCAGCCTCAATGTGTATTCCAACTGAGTGGTGATTTACAGAAAAAAATAACCTTCAATTTTTGGAGAATGTTATTCTCTTGTTTTTTAGAGAAAAGACAACTACTTCAATTTTTTAATAATCTTTTTTATTTTGAAGTTATTATACCTTCACAGAAAGTTGCACAGAAATACACAGGGAGGTCCCATGAATGTGTCACTTAGTTCCTCCAATGATTATATTTATATAACTATAGTACAACATCAAAACCAGGAACTTGACATTGGTACAATGCATGTGTGTAGTTCTGTGCCATTTTATTATATGAATAGATTCAAGGAATCATCATTGCAATTATGATACAGAACTATTCCATCACCACAAAAATCTCCCTGTCCCCTCTAATAAACAATCACTAAGCCCTGGAAATCACTACTCTATTTTCCATCTCTATATCTTTTTCATTTTGAAAATGTTATATAAATGGAATCATACAATTTGTGACCTTTTAATGTTTGCTTTTTATTCCAGTCAGATAATTAACTTAAGATCCATTCAAATTATGTATAGCTATAGTTCACTCCTTTTGTTATTGAGTAGTATTCCATGGTATGGATGCACCACAGTTTGTTTAACCATCACCTGCTGTAGGACCTTTTGGTTGTGTTATGGGTTGAATTGTGTCTTCTGAAAAGATACGTTGAAGTTCTAACTCCCATTATCCCAGAATGTAACTTTATTTGGAAATAGGACCTTTACAGGTGTAATCAAGTTAAAATGAGTTCATTAGTATGGGCCATAATACAATATGACTGGTGTTCTTATAAATATGGGAAATTTAGACACAGATACAGACATGCACTGAGGGAAGACTATGCAAAGAGACACAATGAGAATGTCATGTGAAGCTGGAGGACTGGAGTGATGCATCTCTAAACCAAGAAATGCCAAAGATTGCCAAGAAATCACCATAAGCTAGGAAGAGACAGGGAACAGATTCCTGCTCACAGCTCTCAGAAGGAACTAATCCCTCCAACACCTTGATTTTGGACTTACAGCTTCCAGACAATAAAATTTCTGTTATTTTAAGCTACCCAGTTTGTGGTAATTTTTCATATCATCCCTAGAAAACTAATACAGGTTGCTTCTAGTTTGGAACTATTATGAACACTCATGTACAATTTTTTTGTGGACATATGTCTTCATTTCTTTGGAAAAAATGAGGAGTTCACGCAGGGACACTTACTCCAAAATGCTAGATCACTTAATTGATAAGAAAATCTTGAACATACTGTCCCTTTCCAAACACAGGAACTTCCCTAAGCCCCTATTTGCCCTAGAGTGGAAGAACTCTTACAGAGTCCAAGATCACTTTGCTCACTGCACAGCAGGGCAATGAATCAGAGACTAGGTGTTGAGGCATGGAATAAAACTTTATTCAGAAAGCTGGTGGACCAAGAAGATGGCAGACTAGCATCTCAAAAAACCATCTTTCCTCAGTCTGAATTTGGGCTCCTTTTACACATGAGAGGGGAAGGGGGAGGGGCCCACTGTGGCACTGACCAGCGGCTGAGCAGGACCACTAACAGTCGCTGGTTGACAGCTGCTTACTAATGGTCACTTGCTTGGAGGAGGTGAGAGTGGGGCCAGTCTGGTGAGCTAGGCCCAGCCCACTTAGGAGAGGGGTGGTGCCAGCAAAAAAGGGAGGGAGGATGGAAGGGCCCACAATGCTTCAGGTTAGGTCCTATCTGGGGAGGCCACTGTTACAGAACTACTCTCCCTCAGGTCAAATATAATCATCTGTGAGTACATGCAGTTCAGCCCCCCTCCCATGTAAACATGGCAACACAATATTATTATGCCAAACTATTTGACTTCACAGTACTTCAAATTTTCAACTCCAGAACAGGATCTGAACCTTCATCTCTATATGTTAAAAAAGACACATTGTGAACCTCAACCTAAACCTCATATCTGATACAAAAAATAATTCAACATAGGTTATAGTTTTAAATGTAAGCCTATAAATATCTTAGAATAAAATATAGGGTAAAACCTTTGGACTCTGAGAAGTCTAGGTTTGAATTCTGTATCTGTTCCTTGCCAGCTGAGTGGTGTATTCTCAATCATTTCACCTCTCCCAATCACAGGGTTTTTTTTCATTTCTTTTCTCATCTATCAAACAGGACTGTTAATACATTCCTTATAAGGTTGTCTCAAGGATGGTAAACAAGATAACAAATATAAAAACTACTTTGTACAAGGCTTGGTGTATGGTGAACACTTGGTAAATGTTGCATACTTTCTTCTATATTTTGTGCTAATATCTGCCTTCCTATGACTTCCCTTTATTGGACCAATTTCTATCACTGAGTGCTGCTTTTGACCAGGCCAATCTATCCTCTGTGTAATAAAGGCCACTCTGACTCCAGAAAAAGTGCCATCACATGGGAAACTATAAAGTGTGACCATGGAATGAGGTAGGTGGTTTTGTTGGGTCTTTCAAAGTTCAAGCCTCCAACACCCTCTGGTAGTAAAGATGGGGGAAGCAGGGACAAGAGAGTCCACAAGTACCTTGTGGGGCCTAAGACATGAGTTCTGTGGACTACAGGGCCATCTTTGGTAACAGAAACAAACATCTCTGCTTATTGAGTCTTTGATATTCAGGATAAGAACCTTCTCCATTCAGTAAAACCATCTTCCCTTTATCAGGTGTGAGCAATGAAGTCATCCTAATCCTCATGCTGAGCCAAAGCAGAGGTTGCCATGGAGACTAACTGTATTGGCTAGAACACTCCAGACAAGAGCAGAATTTAGAAGCCTGGGGTCTATCCTCACAGAGACAGTCTATGTACCAGACTTGATTTTAAGAATTCTTGACAGGATTTGGAGTAGGGGATTCTATCAGGCAATCCTGAGGTATGTGGTGGTCAGAGGGATGAGACAAATGCAGATCTCTTATCACTTAGAGCTATACCTGGGACACTTTAAATATTTTAATCCAAACCTTGTCTCTGTCCTACCCTGTGACCTTCATTTAAGTCTTTTTCCATAGATTGAAAATGACAGGGGACTTCCCTGGCAGATCAGTGATTAAGACTCCATGTTTCCAATGCAGGGGACGTGAATTCGACTGCTGGTCAAGGAATTAAGATCACACATGCTGCATGGCATGGCCAAAAATTGTTAAAAATTTTTTTAATTAAAAAATTTAGAGGAAAAAGATGGCGGCGAAGTAGAGGGACATGGAATGCATCCCTCTCCACAGATGCATTGGGAATGCACTGAATGACGCAATAATTCCCACAGAGAACCAGCTGAACACCAGCAGATGGCCTCAGACACCAGAAAGGACCACAGGGAGCCCGACATAACTGGTAGGGAGGCATCTACGATGGCTCAAAGAGGGTGAAGTGGTGGAGCTGTGGCAGACGGGAGGGAGTGAGAAACATACGGAGGGTCTGCACCGCAGCTCAGTGTTCCCAGACCGAGACATCGATTCACAGCTGAACAGAGGGTCCAGGAGTGGAAGTGTGGGAACCGGAGAGCTGGTTCAGGGTGAGAAACATTGTTGCCAGTAAGGTGACGGACCGTGAGGACAGGAGGGAAGAGGTCCGCGGCGAGGAGTGCCCGTCCCTGAGAGCTGCCAAGCCATGATGGTGGCTGCAAGCTGCAGGCTCATGGGCGGTGGGGAGGAGCTGTGCGCATAAACTCTCTCTCTCTTTCCTGGCCTCTGCAACAGGCAGCGGAGAGATGTGCTATGGGCCACCTAAGGTGCTCAGGGATAACAAGCACCCTCAGGCACTCGGGCGGGGCTAGATTAAAACCCCTTGGAACTCTGGCAGCAGGGAGGCTGCTGAGAAGAAAAAAAAAATCAAACAAAAAAAACCCAAGAGAGAGGCCAACTCTGAGACTTTCTGTTTACACCTGAGCCAACGGTGTCCCTCTGCAACAGCCACCTCCAAGCCTGACTGAAACAACAGTGTGCCACTGCTCACTCACTCCCAGGGGAAGGAGCCACTATTGTACCCTCTTCCTCCCCACACACCGATGCTTACAGATGAACAATAAAGGAACCTCTGCTGGTCACAGAATAATGCAAAAAAAACGAAGGTGAGTAGAAGGACACTTACAGCTGAGACTCTAAGGAAACAGATATATTAGTATCGATCCTATTGAACTGGTCCATTCTGGGATCACTTCTGGATTTTTTTTTTCTTTCTCTCTCCTTTTTTTTTCTTTATTAATTACCATCTTAGTCCTAAGGGATCTACAATTTTTATAACAATTTTTTAATGATATTTTTATTCTATTTTCATTTTTTTGCCTTTTTATATACTTCTATATCAAGCTAAGTTTTTGGTAGTATGGACAATATATCTCTCATATTTTCCTTTCATCCCTATCTTTTATACATTTCTATTCCTTTCTTTTTATTTCCATATTTCCAACCACACTACGGTCTTCAGTTCCCCTTTCTTCCAGCCACTTTAAGTTTATTTTATATTAACATACTTATAAGCAACACTATCGATCTGCTCAGTCTCCTTGCTCTAGTCTCCAGATGACGCACCACCTTGGTATTTAATATTAGGTTTTTCTCTTTATCTTAGTTCTTAGTACAACTGTCTAATTTCATTCTGAGAATCTCCATTCTGTCTGGTGGTACTCTGGCTCTTTTCTATATTTGATACTAGCTTACAAAATCTCCCTGGATTAGTGTTTGTATGTGTAAGGTGTTATTTGTTTGTTTGTTTGCTTTTGCTTTTGCCTCTGATTTGTTCTGTTTCAGTTGTCAATTTCTGTTGGGTTTTTCTTTGAATATCTGATAGCATACTGGGGTTCCGTCAGGTCTTTCCAGAGCCTTATGTCCTAATGGATTCAGTAATTCTGTGTCTTATACATGTATGTGTTTCCTAGAGTTAGTATTTGCTTAATCCAATACTTGGACATTAGTCTGAGGCTTGGACAGTCTTCTATAAACACCTCTATTGCCAGGACAAGCAACCCCAAAAATTTGGACAACCATGAGGAAACAAAGAAACCATGAAGGCAAAGGAACAGGAAAAAAACCCACAAGACCAAATAAATGAGGAGGAAATAGGAAAAATGCCTGAAAAAGAATTCAGAGTAATGATAGTAAAAATGATACAAAATCTCGATAACAAAATAGAGAAATTACAAGAAACAGTTCATAAGAACTCAGAAAAACAAACAGCAATGGATAACAAAATAACAGAAATTAAAAATACTCTAGATGGTATAAACAGCAGAATGACTGAGGCAGAAGAATGAATAAGTGAGTTGGAAGACAGAATGGGGGAAATAAATGCCACAGAGCAGGAAAAAGAAAAAAAGAATAAAAAGAATAGAAGACAGTCTCAGAGACCTCAGTGATAACATTAAGCACACCAACATTGGAATTATAGGCATCCCAGAAGGAGAAGAATAAAAAGAAAGGGTCTGAGAAAATATTTGAAGAGGTTCTAGTGGAAAACTTCCCCAACATGGGAAAGGAAATAATTCACCAAATCCAAGAAGCACAGAGAGTCCCATACAGAATAAATCCACGGAGAAATACACCAAGGCACATATTAATCAAACTAATGACAATTAAACACAAAGAAAAAATATTAAAAGCAGCAAGAGAAAAGCAACAAATACCATATAAGGGAAAACCCATCAGGATAACAGCTGAACTTTCTACAGAAACCCTGCAGGCCAGAAGGGAATGGCAGGATATACTGAAAGTCCTGAAAGAGAGAAACCTACAGCCAAGAATACTCTACCCAGCAGGAATTTCATTCAGATTCGATGGAGAAATCCACAGCTTTCCAGACAAGCAAAAGTTAAGAGAATTGAGCACCACCAAACCAGCCTTACAACAAGTGCTAAAGGAACTTCTCTAAGTAGGACACACAAGAAAAGGAAAACACCTACAAATACAAACCCAAAACAATTAAGAAAATGGTAATTGGAACACACATGTCAATAATCACCTTAAATACAAATGGATTAAATGCTCCAACCAAAAGACACAGACTGGCTGAATGGATACAAAAACAAGACCCTTCTATATGCTGCCTACAAGAAACCCACTTCAGACCAAGGGAGACATATAGACTGAAAGTAAAGGGATGGGAAAAGATATTCCATGCAAATGGAAGCCAAAAGAAAGCTGGAGTAGCAATACTCATATCAGACAAATTAGACTTGAAAGTAAAGACTATTACAAGAGACAAAGAAGGACACTACATAATGATCAAGGGATCCATTCAAGAAGAACATATCACAATGGTAAATATCTATTCCCCCAACATAGGAGCACCTCAATACATAAGGCAAATGCTAACAGCCATAAAAGGGGACATCAACAGTAACACAATAATAGTGGGAGACTTGAACACCCCACTTCCATCAATGGACAGATCATCCAAACAGAAAATAAATAAAGACACACAAGCTTTAAATGACACATTAGACCATCTCAATTTAATTGATATTTATAGGACATTCCATCCAAAAACTGCAGAAGACACTTTCTTCTCCAGTGCACATGGAAGATTTTCCAGGATAGATCACATCTTGGGTCACAAATCAAACCTCAGCAAATTCAACAAAATTGAAATCATATCAAGCATCTTCTCAGACCACAACAACATGAGACTAGATATCAATTACAGGAAAAAAAACTGCAGAAAATGCAAACACGTGGAGGCTAAACAATTCACTCTTAAACAACCAAGAAATCACTAAAGAAATCAAAGAGGAAATCAAAAAATATCTAGAAACAAACGACAATGAAAACACAACAACGCAAAACCTATGGTACGTAGCAAAAGCAGTTCTAAGGGGGAAGTTTATCGCAATACAGTCCTACCTTAAGAAACAAGAAAATTATCAAACAAACAACCTAACCTTACATCTAAAACAATTAGAAAAAGAACAAAGAAACCCCAAAGTGAGCAGAAGGAAATAAATCTTAAAGATCAGAGCAGAAATAAATGAAAAAGAAAGGAAGGAAGCCATAGCAAAAATTAATAAAACTAAAAGCTGTTTTTTTGACAAGATTAACAAAATTGATAAACCATTAGCCAGACTCATCAAGAAAAAAAGGGAGAAGATGCAAATCAACAGAATTAGAAGTGAAAAAGGAGAAGTAACAATGGACACCGCAAAAATACAAAAGATCATGAGAGACTACTACAAGCGACTATATGCCAATAAATTGGATAACCTGGAAGAAATGGATACATTCTTAGAAAAATACAATCTTCCAAGACTGAACCAGGAAGAAATAGAAACCATGAACAGACCAATCACAAGTACAGAAATTGAGGCAGTGATTAAAAATCTCCCAACACACAAAAGCCCAGGACCAGATGGGTTCACAGATGAATTCTATCGAACATTTAGAGAAGAGCTAACACCTATCCTTCTCAAACTCTTCCAAAATATTGCAGAAGGTGGAACACTCCCAAACTCATTCTACAAGGCCACCATCACCCTGATACCAAAACCAGGCAAAGATGTCACAAGAAAACAAAATTACAGACCAATATCACTGGTGAATATAGATGCAAAAATCCTCAACAAAATACTAGCTAACAGACTCCAAGAGCACATTAAGAAAAATCATACACCATGATCAAGTGGGATGTATCCCAGAGATGCAAGGATTCTTCAATGTATGCAAATCAATCAATGTGATACATCGTATCAACAAATTGAAGGATAAAAAGCATATGATCATCTCAGTAGATGCATAAAAAGCTTTTGACAAAGTTCAACATCCATTTATGATAAAAGCTCTTCAGAAAATGGGCATAGAAGGAAATTACCTCAACATAATAAAAGCCATATATGAGAAAACAAAAGCCAACATCGTTCTCAATGGGGAAAAACTGGAAGAATTCCCTCTAAGAACAGGGAGAAGACAAGGTTGTCCACTCTCAGCATTATTATTCAACATAGTTTTGGAAGTTGTAGCCACAGCAATCAGAGAAGAAAAAGAAATAAAAGGAATCCAAATTGGAAAAGAAGTAAAATTGTCACTCTTTGCAGATGACATGATATTATATATAGAAAACCCTAAAGACTCTACCAGAAAACTGCTAGCGCTAATTGATGAGTTTAGTAAAGTAGCAGGATCCAAAATTAATGCACAGAAATCTCTTGCATTCTTATACACTAACAACGGAAGAGCAGAAAGAGAAATTAAGGAAACTCTCCCATTCACCATTGCAACAACAGGAATAAAATACCTAGGAATAAACCTGCCTAAGGAGGCAAAAATCTGTATGCAGAAAACTTTAAGACATTGATGAAAGAAATCAAAGACGACACAAACAGATGGAGGGACATACCATGTTCCTGGATTGGAAGAATCAACATCGTGAAAATGACTGTACTACCCAAAGCAATTTACAGATTCAATGCAATCCCAATCAAATTACCAATGGCATTTTTCACAGAACTAGAGCAAGAAATCTTACGATTTGTATGGAAACACAAAAGACCCCGAATAGCCAAAGCAGTCTTGAGAAGGAAGAATGGAGTTGGTGGAATCAGGCTTCCTGACTTCAAACTATACTACAAGGCCATAGTGATCAAGACAGTATGGTACTGGCACAAAAATAGAAAGGAAGATCAATGGAACAGAATACGGAACTCAGAGGTAACCCCAAACACATAGGGGCACCTTATCTTTGACAAAACAGGCACGAATATACAATGGAAAAAAGACAGCCTCTTCAATAAGTGGTGCTGGGAACATTGGACAGCACCATGTAAACAAATGAAATTAGAACACTTCTGAACACCATACACAAAAATAAACTCCAAATGGATTAAAGACCTACATGTAAGGCCAGACACTCTAAAACTCGTAGAGGAAAACATAGGCAGAACACTCTATGACATCCATCAAAGCAAGATCCTTTTTGACCCACCTCCTAGAATCATGGAAATAAAATCAAGAATAAACAAATGGGACCTCATGAAACTTAAAAGCTTTTGCACAGCGAAAGAAACCATAAGCAAGACTAGAAGGCAACCCTCAGAATGGGAAAAAATAATTGCCTATGAAACAACGGACAAAGGATTAAGCTCCAAAATATACAAGAAGCTCCTGCAGCTTAATACCAAAAAAGCAAATAAGCCAATCGACAAATGGGTGGAAGACCTAAATAGACATTTCTCCAAAGAAGACATACAGATGGCCGACAAACACATGAAAAGATGCTCAACATCACTCATCATCAGAGAAATGCAAGTCAAAGCCACAATGAGGTATCACCTCACACCGATCAGAATGGCCATCATTACAAAATCTGGAAACAACAAATATTGGAGAGGGTGTGGAGAAAAGGTAAGTCTCCTGCACTTTTGGTGGGAATGTAAGTTGGTACAGCCACTATGGAAAACAATTTGGAGGTTCCTTTAAAAACTACAAATAGAACTACCATATGATCCAGTAATTCCACTGCTGGGCATATACCCGAAGAAAACCATAATCCCAAAAGAAACATGTACCCTAAAGTTTATTGCAGCACTCTTTACAATAGCCAGGACATGGAAGCAACCTAAATGCCCATCAACAAATGAATGGATACAGAAGATGTGGCATATATATATATATATATATATATATATATATATATATATATATATATATATATACAATGGAATATTACTCAGCTATAAAAAGGGATGAGATGGAGCTGTATGTCATGAGGTGGATAGACCTAGAATCTGTCATACAGAATGAAGTAAGTCAGAAAGAGAAAGACAACTATTGTATGTTAACTCACATATACGGAATCTAAAAATGGTACTGATGAACTCAGTGACAAGAACAAGGACGCAGGTGCAGAGAATGGGCTGGAGAACTTGAGGTTTGGGAGGGGGTGGGGGGTGAAGGGGAAGCTGAGATGAAGCGAGAGAGTAGCTCAGACACATATATACTACCAACTGTTAAATAGATAGCCAGTGGAAAGTTGTTGTATAACAAAGGGAGTTCAGCTGGAGAATGGAAGATGCCTTAGAGGACTGGGACATGGAGGTTGGGGGGGACTCGAGGGAGGGTGGGAGGGGGGTGTCAAGGGAGGGAGGGAATATGGGGATATGTGTATAAAAACAGATGATTGAACTTGGTGTACCCCGCCTCAAAAAAAAAAAAAAAGAGACAGGGAAAAAAATTTAAAAAACTAAAAATTCTACTACTTCTAAGTCAGTAGAATGCTGAATACTATTCAAAATGGAAAACCTTATTGGTGAATGGCCCTAGATAATACTATTCCCTGATTTTTCTCACATGTATAGCCCTGCATTTCATTCCTGAATTTTATGGATCTTCTTTCTGTTTTAGTTACTTTCCTCCTCATCAGCTAGGATTTTAGAGCTCTGGCCAGTTTCAGTGCATTGAGTAATATGTGTTAAGTGCTTAGTAAATTGAGTGGCCCAGTTACATGTCAACATTTCTTCAGGAGATATCAATATCTTGATTTTAGATATGGATGGTAATTTAGAGAGCATTTAGCTACATGGCATCCATCAGAATCACCTGGAAAATTTATTTAAAATTTAGCTCCAAGAGCTATACCCCAAGCCTAACAAATTAGAATCAATATTATGGCTGACACTTAGGCATATGTATATTTTTTTTCCCAAAAGTTAAATGTCATTTCTTTCTTTCTTTTTTTTAAAGCCCTTTATTGGAATATAATTGCTTTACACCCTTGTACCAGTTTTTGAGATACACCAAAGTGAATCAGCTATATTTATAAATATATCCACTTATACCCTCCCTCCTGTGACTCCCTCCCACCCTCCCTATCCTGGACCTCTATGTCATTACCCATCATGGAGTTGATCTCCCTTTGTTATACAGCAACTTCCCACCGGCTATCCATTCTGCATTTGGTAGTGTATACATGTCCATGCCACTCTCTCACTTTGTCCCAACCTCCCCTTCACCCCCCACCATCCCCGTGTCCTCAAGTCCATGCTCTACATCTGCATCTTTATTTTTGCCCTTTCACTGGCATGCAAATTTTTAACATGTTCCTCCAGTGATTCTGATGTATCACAAAGTTTGAGAAGCATTGATTTTTTCTACCCTTTTATTCTCCCATATTTTATAAAGAACCTAGACCTAGAAAGGGAGTGTGACTTCCTCAAGTTCATAAAATATAACTGAAGAAATGTTCAGAAGGAGAATTGTGGATATAATTGTAATTTCTAAAAGTTCTTTCTGTCTAGAAATTACTTTTCAACATACATAAGTTAGACTTGACTTAACAATAGCCAATTCGGTTAGGTCAGACTTCTGGGGCTCTGAGCCTGAAATAAATCAAGCCTGGTTTTGAAAAGAAATCAGGCTTTGGTAATACTTGTGCATTGATAAAAAAATGGAAATGAGGACCTTAAGATTTTTGTGTTAAGGTTCAAGCCCTAAACTGTTTCAGTACTGAAGAGAGATAGAGAGCTTGGACTGAGGGGGCAGAAAAGCCTTTGAGCTTTTCTCCCTGAAGTCACAGCCCAGTTAATGGCTCTGGGGGTTAATTGAGCTAAAAATAAAACATATATTGTATTTGAGGTGCTTTTTTTCCCTCTTTCTATTTAAGCAAAATTTGATTAAGAGATGTGTTTCTTGAAGGATGAGATTAGATCTACGTGGGATAACATGAAAATGAACAAGAAATTTGTATTTTCCCTGTAGCGCTCCAGCTGCCTCTACAGAAGACATCTTCCAGGGTTTGGGCCTTGAGCTCATGTTCTTTTGAAATTTTGAGTGGGTTCAGATATTTTTGAGATGGGGCCTTTCATCCGTGTCAGAGGAACAGCTTGGTTCTTTGGTTCCTCTCCAAGGACAGATTCTATGAAGCCATTTTAATTTGCTCATTCTGCACATTCAACCAGTAGTTAGGAAAGATATTTTTCAGTCAATCAGTAGCCAGACACACACAAAGCCCTAGAGTTAAGATAAAATCCTTGATATTGTTGCACCTCAAACTCTAGTGATTTATCAGTGACTTGTTTGCTAACAAAGTGGATATCAGCGAATGAGCTTCTGGGAATTTGGATACTAAGAGAGGGAAAAGGAATGAGGACAGAGGGAGCAGCACCAGGCATCTGAGACTGAAAGCAAGGGAGGCAATGAGCAAAGATTATTCCTGGAACTTCAAGAATGATTCAGCCACAGAGAGGATTCCCTCATTTTTCAAATTGACATTTACTTTAAAAGGCATCAAGGTAGAATGTGGCCTTAAAAAAAGGAGAAAATATTCTGATTTGACATCTTATTAGAGTTGACACCAAATCTGCCCATTTTTCCTAGTCTGGGTCTCATTTTCTTGAAGAACTCTCCAGTCCCTACTGAATCTGGGGAGTGTTGCAGATGGAATGAGACAGTAAGAAATGTAATACCTTGACTGTATAAGCTTCTGAGAAAGAGCTGGGGATGTGATGCTTATTCATGATGTCCCAATCTCTCCATAAGAAGGAAAGGTTAAGATTACTGACCAGATGCTTTGAAGAGCCTCAGTAGTGAAAAAACTACTCTTTCCACTCATCCTAGTGTTTGGTAAAAGTCATTGCTTACTATTGTCCCTAAAGTAGGCAAAACTGTGGACCCCAAATTTTGTTGGAAAGAGCACTGACTGAGGAGGTAGAAAGTTAAGGTTAAATCTTAGCTTTGCCATCAGATATGTAGCCTTTTGCAATTCATATGACTTTTTCATGGTGTACATAGGTCTTCCTCACAGAGTAGTTGCATGCTACAGTCTCATGGCAGGTAAAAAATCCTATAATTCCAGGCCTTCCACCATTTAGACTTACCCAAATATTTGAATGTTCCCCTAGCAAATCATCTAGCCCCAACTGAACCTATTTTCTCATTACTTAAATATGCTTCAGGAGTCCTCTTCCTCTACATCTCACATTATTCTTCCTATTTGGAAGGTTTACCCCATTTCTCTTCTTCCATCCAAACTCTCCTTAAGGCCCAATGAAAATCCCACCTCTTGAAAGGAATACTTCCCTTGTGTCCCTCCAGGGCTCTTTTCCTCTCCTCTGCTCTCATTGTGTACTACATATTTGATATTTTCACCAGTGAGTTTATGTCTGGTTTTCCTAACTAGACTGTAAGTTTCTTGAGTATACTGAGAGGGTTCTACTCCATGAACTTAGTTAGTGGATATAAAATCTCTATAAATCATGACAATTTTATTTATTTATTGCTATTATTTTTAATTTTTATTGGAGTATAGTTGATATGATAATTATTTTATGTCAGATATTTTGAAAGATAATTATGAAATAGTAAAAAAATTAAATTAAGACATACATGATTGCTGGTATGGGCACTTCACTTTAATAAGTGAAATTATAGCAAAGATAATACTGTGTGATTTTGGGCAAATTACCATACTACTTCAAGTGTAGTTTGCTTATCTGTAAAATGAGGATAACAATAGGTACCATCTTACATATATTGATATGAAGATGAAATGAGATTAATGGGTGTAGCTATTATGTAAATTTTCATGGGTTTTATAATTGTAACAATTAAGTAAGGATTATAAGTACCATTACCAAATATGAATTTTTCTCACCATAACTCACCATAACTCACACATAGTAGACCACAGGAAATATTTCTTGGTCACTATGTTGATAAAAATTAATGGCACTATTTACCACTTCCCAGACCAAGGAAGCTGTTGCTATTGTGTAAGCCCCCAAATTGCCCACTGGCTTCTTTGTAGAGAACAACAGGCCTGAGATATCCCATGGTTTTTTTCTTTGTTTTGTGTTGTTTTGTTTGTACTTTTGTTTTCACAGACTATGGAAGTAGAAAGGCCCTTTAGAGAATATCCAGTTAAACTTCTTCATGTCACTGATGTGCACAGTGGTGTCCAGAAAGAGGAAAGGGTTTGCCCAAGGCTACACAGCAGGACAGATGTGATATGAGGAGTGGCATGGATTCTGATACAGATACAGAAGTAAAGTGACAGGCTTTTCTTGGCAGGTCTGTGGATTTTTAAAAGCTTCCACTTTAATATTCCCTCCCAATTACAAAGTCTCAGCAGAGATGAAGCCCAAGGTCACACAGTCAGGAAGTAGAGGAGCCAGGACATGAGTGCAGTTCTGCCTGCCTCTTAAGCCCTAGTACTGATCCACTCCCCAAATCATTACCATTTCTAATATTCCCACCTTCTTCTGGTCCATCACCCACAGGGCAATCAGACTCAAGTCTTCCCTTCCTGGGCTAAGTTTCAAGTGACGGTGTGAGGATTTCTGAGGTAAGGTTGGATTGAAATACAGATAAGTGCGTACCCAGGTAGTGTAGTCCAGACAGAGGGCAGGAGATGATCAAAAGTAATCATCCTTAAGCCTAGCAGTTCTTTTCCTGCATGTATATCTTTTATTGGGAAAATTACTTGACTGCTCTGTGTATCATTGAGAAAAATACTTAAAATCTCAGGCTCTCAACCTAATTCAGGCGGTGGTTGTAAGGATATAATAAATGAAATAATATATAAAATATTTAGAATAGTAAAAAATACATAATAAACACAAAAAATTAGTTGTTCATATTGTTATTATACAAGCTAGCAAGTCACAGGAATCATTAAAAAGTACAAATAAATTACAATGTATGGGTGGAGATTGTCGGATTCGTTTTTAAATAAAGGAAACACAAGTATAACCTATCTATAAGAAACCCTCTTTTTCAAGCTCTTTATTGGAGTATAATTGCTTTACACTGTTGTGCCAGTTTCTGCTGTACAACAAAGTGAATCAGCTGTATTTATACATATATCTCCATATTCCCTCCCTCCCACATCTCCTTCCCACCCTTCTTATCCCACCCCTCTAAGTCATCACCCATCATTGAGTTGATCTCCCTGTGTTATGAAGCAGTTTCGCACTAGCTATTTATTTTACATTTGGTAGTGTATATATATGTCACTGTGACTCACTCACTTTGTCCCACGTTCCCCTTCACCGTCCACCCCCAGGTCCTGAAGTCTGTTCTCTACATATGCATCTTTATTCTTGCCCTGTCACTGCATTCATCAGTATCATTTTTTTAGATTCCATATATATGTATTAGCATACAGTATTTGTTTTTCTCTTTCTGGCTTACTTCACTCTGGATGACAAACACTAGGTCCATCAACCTCACTACAAATAACTCAATTTCATCCTTTTTAAGGCTGAGTAATATTCCATTGAATGTATGTGCCACATCATCTTTATCAATTCATTGGTTGATAGGCATTTAGGTTGTTCCCATGTCCTGGCTATTGTAAATAGTGCTGAAATGAACATTGAGGTACATGTTTCTTTTGGGTTACAGTTGTCTCAGGGTATATACCCAGGAATGGGATTGCTGGGCCATATCATAGTTCTAGTTTTAGTTTTTTAATGAACCTCCATATTGTTTTCTATAGTGGCTGTGCCAATTTACATTTCCACCAACAGCAGGAGGGTTCCCTTTTCTCCCCATTCTCTCCAGCATTTATTGTTTCTAGATTTTTTGATGATGGCCATTCTGACTGGAGTGTGGGTGATACCTCATTGTGGCTTTGACTTGCATTTCTCTAATGATTAGTGCTGTTGAGCATCTTTTCATGTGTTTGTTAGCCATCTGTATGTATTCTTTGGAGAAATGTCTATTTAGGTCTTCTGCACATTTGTGAATTGGGTTATTTGCTTTTTTGGTGTTAAGCTGCATAAGCTGCTTGTATATTTTGGAGATTAATCCTTTGTCAGTTGCTTCATTGGCAAATATTTTCTCCCATTCTGAAGGTTGTCTTGTCTTGTTTATGGTTTCCATTTCTGTGCAAAAGCTTTTAAGTTTCATTAGGTCCCATTTTTTTTATTCTTGATTTTATTTTCATTATTCTAGGAGGTGGGTCACAAAGGGTTTTGCTTTGATTTATGTCATAGACTGTTCTGCCTATGTTTTCCTCTAGGGGTTTTATAGCGCCTGGCCTTACATTTAGCTCTTTAATCCATTTGGAGTTTATTTTTTGTATGGTTTTAGGATGTGTTCTAATTTCATTCTTTTACATGTAGCTGTCCAATTTTCCCAGCACCAATTTTTGAAGAGGCTTTTTTCCATTGTATATTCATGCCTCCTTTGTCAAAGATAAGGTGCCCATATGTGTGTGGGTTTACCTCTGGGCTCTCTATTGTGTTCCATTGATCTATATTTCTGTTTTTGTGTCCAGTACTGTACTGTCTTGATCACTGTAGCCTTGTAGTATAGTTTGAAGACAGGGAGCCTGATTACTCCAGCTCTGTCTTTCCTTCACAATATTGCTTTGGCTGTTCGAGGTCATTTGCATGGCCATACAAATCATAAAATTTCTTGTTCTAGTTCTGCTAAAAATGCCATTGGTGATGGGATACAGATTGCAATGAATCTGTACATTGCTTTGTCTAGTATAGTCATTTTCACAATGTTGATACTTCCAATTTAAAAACATGGTATGTCCCTCCATCTGTCTGTATTGTCTTTGAATTCTTTCATCAGTGTCTTATATTTTTCAGCATTCAGGTGTTTTGCCTTCTTAGGCAGGTTTATTCCTAGGTATTTTATTCTTTTTGTTGCAATGGTAAAAGGGAGTGTTTCCTTCATTTCTCTTTCTGATCTTTTGTTGTAGTGTATAGGAATGCAAGAGATTTCTGTGCATTAATTTTGTATCCTGTTACTTTACTAAATTCATCAATCAGTGCTAGCAGTTTTCTGGTAGCTTTTTAAGGATGTTCTCTATATAGTATCATGTCATCTACAAAAAGTGACAATTTTACTTCTTCTTTTCCAATTTGGTTTCCTTTTATTTCATTTTCTTCTCTGATTGCTGTGGCTAACACAAAAGTATGTTGAATAATAGTGGTGAGAGTGGGCATCCCTGTCTTGTTCCTGTTCTTAGAGGGAATTCTTTCAGTTTTTCACCATTTAGAATGATGTTGGCTTTTGGTTTCTCATATATGGCTTTTATTATATTGAGGTAATTTCTTTCTATGCCCCCTTTCTGGAAAATTTTTATCAAATGGATGTTGAATTTTGTCAAAAGCTTTTTCTGCATCTATTGAGATTTTCATATGGTTTTATCCTTCAATTTGTTGATATGATGTATCACTTTGATTGATTTGCATATATTGAAGAATCCTTGAATTCCAGGGATAAACCCCACTTGATTATGGTGTATGATCTTTTTAACATGCTGTTGGATTTTGTTTGCTAGTATTTTGTTGAGGATTTTTGCATCTATATTCATCAGTGATATTGGCCTGTCATTTTCTTTTTTTGTGACATTTTTGTCTGGTTTTGGTATCAGGGTGGTGGTGGCCTCATAGAATGAGTTTGGGAGTGTTCCTCCTTCTGCTCTATTTTCGAAGATTTTGAGAAGGATAGGTGTTATCTCTTCTCTAGATGTTTGATAGAATTCACCTGTGAATCCATCTGGCCCTGGAGTTTTGTTTGTTGGGAGATTTTTAATCACAGTCTCAATTTCTGCACTTGTGATTGGTCTGTTCCTGTTTTCTCTTTCTTCCTGGTTCAATCCTGGAAGATTGTATTGTTCTAAGAATTTATCCATTTCTTCTAGGTTATCCAATTTATTGGCATACAGTTGCTTGTAGTAGTCTCTCATGATCTTTTGTATTTCTGTGGTGTCTGTTCTTACTTCTCCTTTTTCATTCCTAATTCTGTTGATTTGCATCTTTTCCATTTTTCTTCTGATGAGTCTGGCTAATGGTTTATCAATTTTGTTTATCTTCTCAAAGAACCATCTTTTAATTTCATTGATCTTTGCTATTGTTTCCTTCATTTGTTTTCATTTTTTTTTCTGATCTGTTCTTTATGATTTCTTTCCTTCTGCTAACTTTTTTTTCTTTCACTAATTGCTTTAGGTGTAAGTTTAGATTTTTTATTCGAGATTTTTCTTGTTTCTTGAGGTAGGATTTTATTAGTATAATCTTCCACCTTAGAACTACTTTTACTACATCCTATAAGTTTTGGATTGTCTTGTTTTCATTGTCATGTGAAGAAACCCTCTTTTAGATATAAACATAGGTACATTGAAACAAAATTATTTTAAAATGGTACACCTTACAGAAACTAATAAGAAATATTATCAGAGTTTAGAGGAGAAAAAAAAATTCTCTAGAAAGTGATGCATAAGGGAGCATCCCACCATTATGGTGGGCCTTCTAGAGGAGATGCCATTTTCACTAGATATTGAATGATGACTATAAGATTTAAACAGTAAGAGACACAGGAGGGAGGAAAGTGAAGCATAGGGCTTGTTCTAGAAACATTCAATATTATAGTTTGACTGGGGAAGCATTTTCATGAGGAAAAGTATGGGAAGATGCACCTGGACAGGTTTTGGAGGACTTCTGAATGGCAGAATAAAGTGCTTTTTTTCTGTTGGTAGTGTGGCACCATTGAAAGCTTTGAACAGGTGATTAATATGATTAGAATGATATTTTAGAATTATTGTTCTGTTAACTGTGACCATGAATTAGGAAGAGGCTCACCCAGAGAAGAAGTAAATAATGACTGAATTAAAGCAAGGTCAGTGTGGATGGAGTGAGGGGATTCAAGAGATGATATGATGATGTAAATTTAGACTCTATAGAACTTGGAAACTGAAAGAATGGGGATGAGGTGATAGAGGTATATGTGATTCTGTGTTTTTGAGTGTGGGTGTTGATAAGGGTGATAGAGGAGAAGGTTTAAGGAGGAGTATATTTTCCAGTCCTGTTCCAATCTATCTTACTTCAATGAACACTTTCTAAAGGGACTTTGAATGCCATTCATTCTAGCCCTGCCATATGATGGTTTAAATCTTCTAAGTAATGTTTTCTGCTACTGCTTACACACATCCAGTGACAGTAAACTCAGTACTTCTTAGGGTAGCCTGATTCTACTTTGACAACCTTAATGGCTCTTATTTCTCTTAAACTGACATGTGTCTCTCTATAATTTCTACATATTTATCTGGCTTTTATAGCCACAGAAATTAATCAATCTTGTTCATCCTCTGCAAGGGCTCCCTTCAGATATTTGAAGGCAGCCATGAAATATTTAACCCAGTAATATCTTCAACAGTGTGGATGGGTCTCTCCCTCTCAGGCCTTGGAGCAGAGTGCATAGGGCCTCATAAGCCCCCTCCTCTTCTGGAAAAGTGAACAAACATTCAATTTAACAAATACTTACTGTTCCTTGCTCCACAGACACAGAGATGAATAATCTGATGCTCTTAAGGAGCTCCTATTCTATTAGAAATAGACATCAATTGAATATATTATAACAAAGAATGACAACCACAAAAGTTACAGGTATAAGATTCACAAATACATTCATGGTAGGAAGAGGGAGCATTAGGTCAGGAAAAGCTAGTTCAGAAGAAGTGAAATGTACACTGAAGTTTGAAGGATTGAAGGAAGACTAGGGATTGGCAGGCACCCAATAGGTGTAGAGAGCACTTTATAAAGAGAGTACAGTAATTACTAAACTTCAGGGAAAGGAAAAAGTTAAGAATAACTTCAGTATTTCTAGCTAGGGTGGCAACATAAATGGTGATGTTATTAAACAATAAGAGGAAGAGAGAAACAGCAGATCTGACAGGTGGGTATGGGAATTAAATGGTAAATGGATTCCACTTTAAGTGTTCAAACATTTGAAACTTGAAGGGCACACAAAATCAAGGATTGCTGTACAAGAAAGACACATAGAACTTGTGTGTGTGTGTGTATGTGTGTGCATGTGTGCACCTACATGTATGTGTTTGACTGCTGGCCAAACCAACATAGTTTCCTTCCATCATGTGTGCTCAAATAACTTCAGGATCTAGACCTTGAAGCCATACATCCTAAAATGTGATCAGTGATCCTCTGTATCAGAAGCACTAAATCAGTTGTTAAAAGTAAAGATACAGACACCAACCTTATGAAACATTTTGAGATATATTTCCTTAAGGAACATGGTTTATAATAATCTTTGGAGGACATTGCCATCCTCAGACAGTTTTGAATCATCATGGTTACTTACAAAATAAAATCAGAGAATATCAGAACTGGAATAAACCTTTGGGTTTAGTCTAGCATAATATTTTCTCATTCAGATGGGGAAACCAAAGACCATAAAGGAGATAGTGACTCACCCATGATTATCTGAACAGGCAATGAAAGAGACTAGACTTGCACTTAGGCCTCCTAGCCCCTAGACCAGTGTTCTTACAAGCTGGTTCAAGTACAAAGATCTCTTGTGATTGCTGAATCAATTTGCTACTTTAATCAAAAACAAAAATTTGGCCTAAGTAATATCCAGATAAAGAACCATTTTGAGATGATAATTGCTCTAGCTGTTCAGTTCCCCAGCTTGTCATTTCTTATAGGTGCATGGAATATAACAGATATATAGTATCTCCTGACTATGTCCTCCTGACTATGGATCTTCACTGGTATTTCATTCCAAACCCCTATCTTAAAGATATAAATACCTATACATATATACAAAGCAAAATAAATTATGGTGAAGTACAAATGTCATTCTAAACACAGCTTGAAATCCAGCGTGCCTCATTTTTCCCCTACAAGTTTCCATTTCTCCCTATAGGTTTTACCCCTTATCAGAAATCTGCTTTGAAAACTGTTCATTCTTTTTGTTGTGTGTTGTTTCTTATATTAGGCAATTACCATTGCTACTACTCAGTTTATAAATACATACTGTCTTATACTGACCATGAACTATGAAACCATGCTTCTTTAACCAAATTTATACTCACCACTTTTGCAAATTAGAGATGGAATTTTGTGCATTTGATTGTTCCAAGTGTGGGATACTGCAACAGCTGACTAGAGAATCTCCAAATTATATTTCAAGTATGCTGATATGAATGTTAATAAAGAAACCTGAAAAGTCTTAAATCCAAGCACCCAAACTTGCCCCTCTTCTCACCTGACCCAACCCAACATTGTAGTATGAGTCCATTACCATTTGAATAATTAGCAGCTTCTCTGTGATATCTGGGCAGCAACTGCCTCATAGCTTCTCACTTCCAATCCTTCTCTTCAAGAGGTGTTTGTTTAAGGAAAGGGACCACTAAAATACTGGTATAGACTGAATGTCTGTGGTCTCCCAAAATTCATATGTTGAAACCTAATTCCCAATGTAATGGTATTAGGAGGTGATTAGATCATGAAGGTAGAGCACTCATGAATGGGATTAGTGCCTGTATAAAACAGACCCTACAAAAGACAGATCCCTAACCTCTTCCACGACATGAGGATATGACAAGAAGATGGCCTTCTGTGAACCAGGAAGTGGGCCCTCACCAAATATCAAATCTATTGGTACCTTGATGTTAGACTTCACAGACTCCAGAACTATGAGAAATAAATGTTTGCTATTTAAGCCACATAGATTGTGCTCTTTTCATCATAGAGGCCCAAACTAAGATAAACACCAAGTAATCAAACATAGTGGGGCCAATATTACTGCCATCCCCTGAGAAGTCCAGGCTCCCAGCCATAGTTCTCTCTATACCCATTCATCATGCCTCCTCCTTAGCCATCTTTTAAAACAGGTATGAACTTCTCCTTCCAGAAATATGGACTGGATGTACTTTTATCTATTCCTGCCAGTATATAAAACTACAAACTCATGGTATTATACATGAAACAAACATAAGAAGATTTGGAAAAGTGAATAGAAGTAGGCAGACTGGCTAGGGACTGAAAGACTCAAGGGACAACATCCTGGTGAGTTTCCTGGATTTTCTTTTTGCATCATATGTCACACACTTGTCATTAAAGCCAACAACCCAGAAATGCCAAAAGGTTCAGGCAAAAAGTCCAAACAAAAGTCTTCCTTTTCTAGCCAAAGGACCAGGAAAGGGACAGTCTAGCAAGATGTAATACTTTTAGACAATAACCTCTCTATTCCAGCCAAATACCATATACACACACACACACATACAAAAAAAAAAAAAAAAAAAAAAAAAAACTACAGCCACCACACCAGCAAAGGCCGAGTGGGGAACCTAGAATTCTACCCTCACCAGCCCATGTCAAGGCACCTAAACATCCCCTTCTAAAGAGGCATCAGAAAAGGCTGAGTGGGGAGCCAGGACTTTCATCACCATTGGATGGCATTGAGCACCCCCACTAGGCGTCAGTGTAGACCATGTAGGGATCGTGGACTTCCAGACTCACCTGATTGTAACAGGGTGCCTCTGACCACCCCCCCACCATATCTCTGCTCAGGTGGATATCAGAAGATGCTTAGTAGAGTCAGAACACTCATCACTGTCCAGTAACAAGGCCAATTCCACTGTGGTGTCAATGGAGGCCATATTGGAAGCCATTAACAAGGCACTCCTACCCCTCTTAGACAGTGAGATATCAGTGGAATCCTAGTAAGGAGTCAGCACTCCCACCTTTTCCAAGAAGTAATAAAGAGTTACCCCACTCCTGTTGGGTGTCAGTGGAGGCCTACTGGAGACTTTGAATTTCAACTCCCACCTGATATTAATGAGGTGGTGCATTCTCCTTCCCCTTTTGGAGTAGTGCCAGAGGAATCCAAATAAAACAGAAGGTTTAAATAAAATTTAGAATTTCTTAACATAATTCCAAAATTGTTCAGGTTTCAATAAAAAGTCACTCATCATACCAAGAAACAGTAAGACCTCAAGCTCAGTGGAAAAAAGGCAATCAATAGACTCCAATACTGAGATAACAGAGATATTAAAATTATCTGACACAGCTTTTAAAGCAGCTATCATAAAAATGTTTCAATGAACAATTACAAACACAAAATTGAAAAAAGAAAAAAAGTAGAATGTCTCAGGAAAGAAACAGAAAATTTCAACTCAGAAAAGAAGATATAAAGAAGAATCAAAATAAATCTTAGCACTGAAAAATACAATAGCCCAAATAAGAAACTCAATGAATGGGATCAACAGCAGAATGGAGGAGACAAAGGAAATAATCAATGAAGTGGAAGATAGGACAATATTAATTACCCAATCTGAAGAACAATGAGAAATTTAAAACAAATTAACAGAGCCTCAGGGACCTGTGAGACTATAACAACAAAATCTAACATTCATGTCATCAGAGTACCAAATGAGGGATACAAGAGGATAAGGCTGACAAATAACTTAAAAAAGTAATTATTGAAAACTTCCCAAATATGTCAAAATACAGAAACCTACAGATTAAAGATGAGCAAATCCCAAATAGGATAACAAAAGAAATCCACAAGACTCAGTTACAATTGTTGAAATAAAAGACAAAGAAAAAAATCTTGAAGCAGTAAAAGAGAAATTGTACCTTATCTATAAGGCAAAGCAATTCAAATGATAGTGGATTTTTCATCAGAAGCCATGGATGCCAGAAGGAAGAAGCATGACATTTTTCAAATGCTAAAGGAAAAAACAAATGAACAAAAAACAATTTTTCCAGAATTATGTAGTCAATGAAAATATCCTTCAGGAATAAAGAGGAAATCAAGACATTCTGAGAAAGACAACTAAAATAATTTGTCATCAGACCAACTCTAAAAGAGTGGCTAAAGGAAGTTCTCTAAACAGAAATGAAATAACATAGAGGGCACCTTGGAATATTAAGAGTAAGAAATGGTAATCAGAGAATTCCCTGGTGGTCCACTGGTTAGGATTCTGTGATGTCACTGCTGAGAGCTCAGGTTCAATCCCTTATCAGGGAACTAAGATTGCACAGTCTGTGCAGTGAGGAAACAAACAAACAAACAAACAGTAATCAAATCAAATATATGGATAAATAGATCAGATTATCTTTCTCCCCCTTATATTTTAAAATTATGTATGATGGTTTAAACCAAAATTATTGCATTATCTAATATGGTTTTCAAGGAGTGTAGAGGAAATATTTAAGACAATTACATTTTAAATGGGGTAGAATAAACTGATAACATGATAACACCAGTAGATTGATAATTTTACATACATAACATAATACTTAAAATAACAACTATAAAAGCTGTACAGAGGTATACTCAAAAAAAGGTATGTATAAATCAACATAGATTTCTAAAATATGTTCATGTAATGCAAAAAAGGCAGGAAATGTAAAATAGAGAAACAAGAAAAGCAGAAAGAACAAAGAAAAAATCAAAAGTAAAGTGGTAGGTATAAGCCCTTAAATATCAATAATTAAATTAAATTTTAATGGTCAAAGCACATAGTTTAAAACTAAAAGATAGAGGTTTATAGATTGGATTTAAAAACATGACAAGTATTTTCTGTCTAAAAGATACTGCAAATATAGGAGTGGTATGAATGTAAAATAATGGAGAAAAATATATCATAAGCACATTAATAGAAAAGAAGCAGCAGTGGTTATATTAATATCAGTTAAAGTAGACTAAGAGCAAAGAAAATTGACAGAGACAGAAAAAGACATTAGATAATGATAAAAGGGTCCATCCACAAAGACAAAGCAATCAAAATATGTATCCCATAAGAAACAGAGCTGCAAAATATGTGAAGCACAAATTGATAAATCTAAAAGAAGAAAAAATATAAATCTAAATTATGCTTAGAGGCTTCAATGTTCCTTTTTATTTTACCAATTGACAGAAAATTATTGAAGAGATAGAAGAATTCAACATTATCAACCCATAAGTTGATCTAATCTATATTTATAGGAAATGTCAACAAATAACAAGAGCAAACACATTCCTTACAAGTGCACAAGGAATGTATAACAAGGTAGACCATATCTTGGGCCTCCAGCATTATTTAAATTTAAATAAATTTAAAACAATTTAAATTGTACAGATTGTATTTTCTGACAAAAATGGAATTAAACTAGAAATCAGAAAGAGAAAGATAATAGGAAAATCTGCAAACATTTGGGTACTAAGCAACACACTACTAAGTAATACATGGGAGAAAAGAACATCTAAAGAGAACTTAAGTAATATATCAAACTAAATGAAAATTAAAATGCAATAGAAAAAAGCAAACATGTGGAAGCTAAACAATATGTTACTAAACAACCAATGGATCACTCAAAAAGTCAAAGAGGAAATCAAAAAAATACTTAGAGACAAATGAAAATGAAAGCATGACAACGCAAGCCCTATGGGACACAACAAAAATAGTTTTAAGATGGACGTTTATAGCAATACAATCTTACCTCAGGAAACAAGAAAAATCCAAAACAACCTAACCATACACCAAAAGCAGCTAGAGAAAGAAGAACAAACAATACTCAAAGTTAGTAAAGGGAAAGAAATCATAAAGATCACAGCAGAAATAACTGAAATAGAGACAAAGTAAACAATAGCAAAGATCAATGGAACTAAAAGCTGGCTCTTTGAAAAGATAAAGTGGGCATTGAGGTAACCTATATCAACTTAATAAAGGTCATATATGACAAACCCACAGCTAACATCATTCTCAATTGTGAAAAGCTGAAAGCATTTCTTCTAAGATCAGGAACAAGACAAGGATGTTCACTCCCACCACTTTTATTCAAAATAGTTTTGGAACTCCTAGCCACAGCAATCAGACTAGAAAGAGAAATAAAAGGAATCCAAATTTGAAAAGAAGTAAAACTGTCCCTGTTGCAGATGACATGATGCTATACATAGAAAATCCTAAAGATGTTACCAGAAAACTACTAGAGCTCATCAATGAATCTGGTAACTTTGCAGGATACAAAATTAATACACAGAAATCTCTTGCATTCCTATACACTAGCAATGAAAAATTAGAAAAAGTAAGGAAACAATCCCATTTACTATCACATCAAAAAGAACAAAATACATAGAAGTAATCCTACCTAAGGAAGCAAAAACCTGTACTCTGAAAACTATAAGATGCTGAGGAAAGAAATAGAAGATGACACAAATAGATGGAAAGATATATGATGTTCTTGGGTTGGAAGAATCAAAACTGTCAAAATGACTATACTTACCCAAGGCAATTTACAGATTCAATGCAATCTCTAACAAATTACCAATGGCATTTTCCACAGAACTAGAACAAAAAAATTTACAATTTGTATGGAAACACAAACGACCCCAAATAGCCAAAGCAATCTTGAGAAAGAAAAATGGCACTGGAGGAATATGGCTCCCTGACTTCAGACTGTACTACAAAGCTACAGTCATGAAAACAGTATGGTACTGGCACAAAAACAGAAATATAGATCAATGGAACAGGATAGAAAGCCCATGCACTTATGGTCAATTAACCTAAGAAAAAGGAGGCAAGACTTTACAATGTAGAAGACTCTCTTCAACAAATGATGCTGGGAAAGCTGCACAGCTACATGTAAAAGAATGAAATTAGGACACTTCCTAACACCACACAGAAAAGTAAACTCAAAATGGATTACAGACCTACATGTAAGACTGCATACTATAGCAATCTTAGAAGAAGACATAACCAGAGCACACTTTGACATATATTGCAGCAATATCTTTTTTGATCCACCTCCTAGAGTAATGAAAATTAAAACAAAAATAAGCAACTGGGATTTAATTAAACTTTTGCAGAGCAAAGGAAACCATAAGCAAAACAAAAAGACAATCTACAGAATGGGAAAAAAATATATTTGCAAATGAGGCCACCAACAAGGGATTTATCTCCAAATTACATAAACTGCACATGAAGCTCAATATCAAAAAAAAAAACAAAAAACAAAAAACACAATCAAAAAATGGGCAGAAGATCTAAACAGACATTTCTCCAAGGAAGATGTACAGATGGCCCAAAAGCCCATGAAAATATATTCAAAATTGCTAATTATTAGAGAAATGCAAATCAAAACAACAATGAGGTATCACCTCACACAAGTCAGAATGGCCATCATACAAAAGTCTACAAACAATAAATCCTGAAGAGGTTGTGGAGAAAAGAGAACCCTCCTACAGTGTTAGTGGGAATATAAGTTGTTACAACCACTATGCCTCATAACTACCTAGGACTTGATTTTTGTTGTTGTTGTTTTGCCCTTGGCATGTGAGGTCTCAGTTCTCTGACCAGGGATTGAACCCGTGCCCATTGCAGTGGAAGAGTGGAGTCTCAACCACTGAGTTGCCAGGAAAGTTCCCAGAATTGAATTCTTAATTAAAAAAATGAGGATGAGATTATTTTGATGGGGAATTCTACTAAATGTTTGAAGAAGAATCAACCAGTTATAAATAATCTCTTCCTAACAATAAGAGAGGAGAGAACAATTTCCAACCCTTTTTGTGAAGATGGTATTACTATAATACTAAATCAGAAAAAGCACAAAAGAAGAAAACTATAGACCAAAATCTCTCATGAATATAGACAAAAAAAAAATCCTTAACAAAATATTAGCAAATAAAATCCATCAAAATACAAAAATAAATATACTACATGATAATGCAGAGTTTATTCCAGGAATGCAAAGCAAGGCTGATTTCATGTCAGAAAAATCAGTGTAATCCACCATATTAGCAGAATAAGAAACATATTGACATGATTATATTAAATGACACAGAGAAAACGTTTGACACAATTCAATACTAATTCATGATCAGAACTCTCAGAAATGTAGGAACAGAGGAAATCTTCCTCCAGTTAATATTATAAGTATCTACAAAAAATCTACAGCTAATGTCATAATTAATAGGGAAAGACAATGCTTTCCCATATCATATAAAAGGGAATGAAGCAAGGATGTCTGCTCTTCCCACTCTTATTCAATATAGTGCTGGAAATTCTAACCAGTGAAGTAAGGCAAAAAAGAAAATAAATGGTATACAGATTGGAAAGAAAGATGTAAAACCATCCTTACTGCAGATGTCATAATTGGCTATGTAGAAAATTCCAGAGAATCTACACAAACTCTTAGAACTAATAATGAGTTTTGTGCATAGTCTCAGCATGCAAGCATAACATTTAAAATGGCAATTGTATTCTTATACACTAGCAATGAGCACATAGACACTGAAATTTAAAAATACAATACCATTTACAGTCATTCAAAAATTCAAATACTTAGATGTAAAGCCAACAAAACGTGTATAAAACTACAAAATACTAAAAAGAGAAATCAAAGATGATTTAAATAAATGTAGAGGCATAGCATGTTCATGTATTCGAAGACTCAACAAAGTAGAGAAGTGAATTTTCACCAAATTGGTCTAAGGTTTATCACAATTCCTGTCAAAATTCTAACAATGTTTTTCATAGATATAAACAGGATAATCCTCAACCTTATAGGGAAAGCAAAAGCAACTAGAGTAGCTAAAATGATTTGAAGAAGGAGAAAAAAAAATGAGAGGAATCAGTGTACCCAATTTCAAAAGTTATATATAGCTACAGTAATCAAGACTGTAGTTTGGGTGGAGGAATAGACACAGTGATCAGAACAGAATGTACAGAAGTAGCCCTCTGCGAGTACAGCCAAGTGATTTCACAGAGGTGCAAAAGTAATTCAATGAAGGAAGGATAGCCTTTTCAATTTATGTTGCTAGGAAAAAATTGGACTTCAATAGGCATAAATGTAATCTTGACCAAAACCTCTTACCTTGTACAAAAATTTCAAAATGTAAGATGTAAAACTATAAAATTTTTAGAACATAATGTAAGAGAAAAATCTTTGGGACTTAGGGCTCATTAAAGTCTTAGACATAACACTTAAGTGTACTCCTTTAAAAAATCAATAAGACTTCATCTGAATAAAACTATAAAACTTTTACTATTCTGAAGACATTAAGTATGAAAAGTCAAGCCACACTCTAGGATAAAATATTGGTAAAGTGCATATCTGACAAAAGTCTCTTGTCTAAATATATAAAGAACTCCCAAAACTCAAGAGTAATGAAATAAATAATCCAATCAGAAGATAACAAAAAGATATGAACAGACATTTCATCAAAGACATCAAACCCATGAAAAGATTTTCAATATCTCCTAGTCATTATGGAAATGCAAAATAGGATCACCATTAGGTATTAGTACAGACCTATCAGAATGATTAAGATAAGAAAATAATGACACCACCAAATACTGATGAGGATGCAAAAACTGGATCACTCATACATTGCTGGTGATAATTTAACATGGTAGAACAGCAACTACCATATGATCCAGCAGTTGTACTCTTGGGCATTAATCTCAGAGAAATGGACATTTATGACCACACAAAAACTTGTACACAAATGTTTATAGCAGCATTACTCAAAATAGTAAAAAATGTAAACAATCCAAGTACCCATCAACTTGTGAAAGGATAAACAAACTGTGACATGTCCATACTCTGGAATACTACTTAGCAATAAAAATTAAAAAATGACACATGAAACAACCTGGCTGAATCTTCAAAGAATTATGCTGAGTGAAAAAAGCCAATCTCCAAATATCACATAATGTGTAATTCCATTATATAACATTCTTTAAAATGTAAATTTGGAGAAATGGAGAACATATTAGTGGTGGCCGGAGGAAAGTGGGTGTTTTCATAAAAGGGCAAAATGAGAGATCCTTGGGGAAATGTACTTTACCTTGACGATATCATAGTCAATATCTTATTCATGACGTATTATAGTTTTTGCAAGATGTCATTGTTGGGGAAGCTGGGTAAAGGGTACACAGAATCTTTGTGTATTATTTCTTATAATTCATGTGAATTCATAATTACCTCAAACTAACAAGTTTAATTACAAAGAAAAGATATGAGCATGTCATTTCCATTCTCAAAATCTTTGATGGTTGTCTAGTAGCTTTGTATATTACCAAGCCCTTCAAAAATCCAACTGCTGATAAACCATCTCCCTAGCCCCACTTACCACCATTGCCTCCCCATCTTTCCTTCCCTCCCTCCTCACAGCGTTAAATGTTCCCACCAGCCAGAAAACCTATATATGGCCTCAGTAAGATTTTCTTTAAAAACAAGACTTAGCACCTTTGTTCAAATTAGATAAAAGATGTCTCTGCTTCAGGTAGAGGAAGACATATGTTAGGGATCACAGCTGGGTGGATGGAGAATGGGTTATATTTCCATAAGTACTTAGGTCTTCATTGATTCACACTTCATCTGTGTAAATATCTTCCTTACTGGGCTCAAGTCCTGGAAATTCTATCTCCTGAACAGAGATAGTGCTTATCACCATTCTTGATTGTCACTCCCTCCCTCCAACCAGTATTATAATTGTCTGCTTTTCTGAAACTCTACCCCACTATGTTAGAAACTTCTAGTGACACTGAATATGCCTGATTTATCAGTCTGCCCAGGGCCCAACCCAGGGCCTGGCACAGAGTAGGTTCTCAGGTAGTTTTGGGGGAATTGAATTAAATTTGTTGACCTCCTCAACTGAGTTTTCTTTTCCTCCCGGTTCCTATAACTCTCAGAAGCTAAAGGGCTGAAAAGCTACTTTATGGATCTAGGTGGGTGGAAAACAGAACCTTGTTTAAACCATAAAAGTGCTTGAGTCATTGTACTGTAGCCAAGTCAGCTGCTTTTTAAGGTACCCTGGATTTAAGGCCACAAGATAGGCAGAAAGGGCATTGCTTAGAGCTCCTGAAATGAGGAAGACTAATTGAGATGAAGCCATCTGTGCAGGAGGCCCTCTTTCGTTGTTGGTAACCACAATGAGCTGTACCATTTTCTGCTTTGAGTTTGAATTTCTATTTCTTCATCCGAGGAGCAATTTACTGCTTGGCCCTTTATTTATTATTCAGTTCTTCTTTGATTTTCAGAAACATGTCCTCTGCACTGGGGGCAGAAGTCCAAAAAAATGTATCATTAATTAAAGACTTTTAAAATGATTGACAGAAACCATAATAAAGAAGACAAACAAGAAATGCTAAATTAGCTACATCATCTGTTGCACCTTTTTAAAACAAGTTCAAAACTGGTCTCAGGATTCCTTGGGATCCAGACTTTTATTGAGCTCCTCCTGTGTGCAGAGTCCATGAGGGGCTTTTTATGTAGCTGACAAGAATAAATTCAGGCACACAGAAAGAATAATTAAATAACAAGTGACACATCTCTGGTGGTTTTAACAAGCTTCCTAATCTCCCTACTGGAATGAATGAATTTCTTCCCCCACTGGGAGTGCTGGAAGTGACAATTGGAATATGGCTCTCATCTATCAACTTCCATCAGGAATTTCCTCATTTGTAAAGAGCTGCCTTGTCCAAGGTTGTGTCCCCTTTCCAGAGCTAGGCCAAAGAGGTATGCCTTCAATCAGTGATAAATACAGGGATATAAAGACTTAGCCAACTTACACCAACTTGAGACAACTCTGAAGAATCATTCCAGTTTAAGAATTCCCTGTAGGATTACCTGAGGCTGCTGTTGATACTGTATGACAGCTCAGTTCTCTCTCTTCCCAGTCCTGCATCCTTTCCCCCCTTTCCATAGCTGTTGATCTCAAGTGTACCCATAATATTATATCCCCTGCATGCTAATCTCTGAATCTGAGTTTCAGGGACTCCAACCTGTAACATCTTTCTTCAAGGGTCCCAGAGTGGATCTTGAATACATTGGGCTCCTCTGCTAGGGTGTGAGTTTCTCAATGGCAATGATTTTTTGACCTTACCAAATTTGAGCCCATTGCCCGGTAGGCACATAACATATATTTAGGGAATGTTGGTAGAATTTAATTTAATAGCCCTGTTAAAGGAATAAATGACTGGAGAAAGAGAGTTCTCAGAAATGCATTGATTCACAAAAAATGTAAGCACTATGCTAGGATATCCATCATCGATTTATTAACCATATTTCTATCACTATCACCACTTCAGAAATTCTAAAAGATAGGTATTACTAGCCCTGTTTTGCAAATGTGGAAACTAAAGCTCAGTAGGTTTAGGTACCTTTGCCCAATTTCCTCTAGTTAGTAAGTGGCAGAGCCCAGATTTAAACTGAGGTGCAGCTAACCCCAAAGTTTTTCTTTCACAGAGACTCTAAGATATGGCCTCACAAGAAAAATGTGTTTGAGTTAATGCCCTTTCACTCTCAATTGCTTGTGTGTATGTATTTTTATTCCTTGCAAATTTTAAATGAGAATTTTCTTGTGAGCCCATGTGAAAAGGGGAAATTAGCTATAGGACTTATTAAATATACCAAAGAATGGTATATGAGGAATTCTTTTTTCTTATCTTTGTATTGCTAGGGTCATTTTTCTTTCCAGTCAATTCTTATACATTTTTAAAAGAAATTGATTGATTGATTGATTGGCTGTATTGGGTCTTCGTTGCTGTGTGAGGACTTTCTCTAGTTGCTGCAAGTGGGGGTTACTCTTCTTTGTGGTATGCGGGCTTCTCAGTGTGGTGGCTTCTCCTCTTGTGGAGCAAGGGCTCTAGGTGTGGGCTCAGTAGTTGTGGCTTGCGGGCTCTAGAGTGCACGTTCAGTAGATGTGGTGCTTGGGCTTAGTTTCTCTACGGCATGTGGGATCTTCCAGGCCCAGGGATCGGACCCATGTCCCCTGCATTGGCAGGCGGAGTCTTAACTACTGTGCCACCAGGGAGGTCCCCAATTCTTATGCATTTTTAATTTAAAAAATGTTATTATAAAACATAGTATATATGCATCTATGGTAATACAAGACAAATAATACAATATAATAACAATATACAATATAATACATAACAGTGTATAGTACAATAATAATAATAACCACTGAAGTCAAGAAATAAAACATTACTGTCTCCCTAGACTTTCCCTGTGTATCCTTAGTCAATTGTAATCCCTGCCTCTCCCTCAGTGGTAACCATAACTTGGCTTTTATAGTAATAATTTCTTTACTTTTCTTTATAATGATGCATGTGCGTATGCATCCCTAAACAATTTAGAGCAGGAGTTGGTAAACTGTGGCTTGTAGGCCCAGTGTGGCCTACTGCTCATTTTTGTAAATGGAATTTATTGAAACACAGCCATGCCTATTCATATATGTTTTACCTATGCTGCTTATGCACTAAACAGCTGAGTTGAAGAGCTGCAAAGAGACCAAATATGGCATAAAGTATTTATTACATGGCCCTTTTCAGAAAAAGTTCACCAATTTCTGATCTAGATTAGTTTTTCCTCTTTCTTGAAGAAAATCATACAATAAGCACTCTTTTGTGACTTGCTTTTTTCCCCCTCAACATTATATTTTGTAAGATTCATCCACAGTGAATCTTATTCATTTCTAGGCATCATCTGCTAATATATATAAAGACAAACTATGAATTTCATATTACTATTTTAACTTATTTTATTACATTGAACTGTATTTTGACTATACATTCATATAGTATAGTATAGAAAATATGAAAAAAATTAAGTAGAAATAAGTAATTTGTCTGCAAATAAATTGCCCTCCTTTCCATCAAAGACAGAAACTTATGGCTTATTTTTGCTAAAACTTAATTTTTACAACTTTACAAGGTAATACTAGCTCTTTTCAGGAAATAGAGAAAATAAACAAAACAATAACTATAATCTCTAAAAATGAACATTATTAATATTCTGGCACCTGTATTTTCAGGGTTCTTTTTTTCTCTTTAGCTACTCATTCTATTAGAAATTACAATGAAACTATTGCATGTCAATACCTATATGATGTAGGCAAAGACATAATCTGAAGAAAATGTTTGGCCTTGAATATATTAGAAAAAAGAGAGTGAAAAATAAATTAAGATTTTAACTTAGTAAATTGAAAAAATTGCAAAGTAAATGTTTATTTTCCAGTTATGTGTGTGTGCATGTGTGCAATTCCTTGATATTAATTTCTCACTTCATTAGACAGCAGTCATTTGTATTTCTGGGAGATTTATATCATGATCTCACCTATGTCTTTGAATAAATTCATTGGTCCTTTGATTTCTAACAGCTTTGCTTATAGATTTCAAAACTATATTATTAGGTAAATAAGTAATTATATGTTATAGTTTCTTGGAGGATTATTCCTTTTAAAAATCTTTTTTATCCTATTGAAAAGCCTATCACCTTGAACTGTATTGTGCATCATACTCTTATTGTCTGATATTAGTGCTTGAATACCTGATTTCCTCTTTCTTTTCTTCATTCTTGAATCTGATGTATCAGTTTTCACCTTATTTTAAAACTTTTTTGTATCTATTTTAAAAATTTTATATTGGAGTATAATTGATTAACAATGCTGTGTTAGATTCAGGTTTATAACAAATTGATTCAGTTATACATATACATGTATCTATTATTTTCAAGTTCTTTCCCATTTAGGCTATTACAAAATATTGAGCAGAGTTCCCTGTGACATATAGTTGGTCATCTATTTTAAATATAGCAGTGTGTATATATCAGTCCCAAAGTCCCAATCTATCCCTCCCCCCACCCTTCTCCACTGGTAACTACAAGTTCATTCTCTAAGTCTGTGAATCTGTTTCTCTTTTGTAAATGTTTCTTGTATCATATTTTTAGACTCCACATATAAGCATATCATATATTTGTCTTTCTCTGTCTGACTTACTTCTCTTAGTATAACAATCTCCAAGTCCATCCATGTTGCTGGAAATGGCACTATCTCTTTCTCTTTAATGGCTGAGTAATATTCCATTGTATATATGTACCACATATTCTTTATCCATTCATCTGATGATGGACACTTTGGTTGCTTCCATGTCTCCGCTATTGTAAACAGTGTAGCAATGAACAGTGTTGTGCATATATCCTTTTGAATCATAGTTTTCTCCAGATATATGCCCAGGAGTGTGATTGCTGGACAATATGGTAGCTCTATTTTAGTTTTTTAAAGAACCTCCATACTGTTCTCCATAGTGACTGTACCAAATTACATTCCCAATAACATAGGAGGTTTCCCTTTTCTCCACACCCTCTCCAGCATTTATTATTTGTAGACTTCTTGATGATGGCCATTTTGACTGATATGAGGTGATATATCATTGCAGTTTTAATTTGCATTTCTCTAATAATTAGCAATGTTGAGCATCTTTTCATGTACTTCTTTGCCATCTGTATGTCTTCTTTGAAAAAAAATGTCTATTAAGATCTTCTGCCCATTTTTTGATTGGGTTCTTTGTTTTCTTGATAGTGAACTACATGAGCTGTTTGTAAATTTTGGAGATTAAATCCTTGTCAGTCCCTTCATTTGCAAATATTTTCTTCCCTTCTGTAGGTTTTTTCATTTTGTTTATGGTTTCCTTTGCTGTGCAAAACCTTTTGAGTTTAGTTAGGTCCCATTTGTTTACTTTTGTTTTTATTTTCATTATTCTAGAAGACTGATCCTTGATTTATATCAAAGAGTGTTCTGCATATGGTTTCCTCTAGTACTTTCATAGTATTCAGTCTTACATTTAGGTCTTTAATCCACTTTGAGTTTATTTTTGTGTATGGTGTTAGGAAATGATCTAATTTCATTCAGCTCATAAATATATCTGTTCTTATTTTTATTTTATTTTTATTTTTTTCACAGTTAAATTAGATTTAATGAGAATATATAGAACTCTACACTTAACAGTTGGAGAATAAAATCTTTGCATGCACATTTGGAATATTTATGAAAATTAGATATATATAGACTATACAGCATGTCTCAGAATTTAGTAACAATCAGACTGTGTTCTCTGAAGTTATTATTATTATTAACAAACATTTATATAGTGCTAATTATGTACCAGAATGCTTCTAAGCATTTTAAAATTCTATTATTTAATCCTCATAACAACACAATGAGATAAGTTATTACTATCATCCACTTTATTTACTTTATTTATTTATTTTTCTTTTCTCTTTAACTTTTTATTTTATATTTGAGAAGAATTCATAAAAAATGTTGTATTAGTTTCAGGTATACAGCAAAGTAATTTAATTATATATATACATGTACTTATTCTTTTTCAAATTCTTTTCCAAATTCTTTTCATATTTAGGGTATTACAGAATACTGAGCAGAGTTCCCTGTGCTATACAGTAACTCCTTGTTGGTTATCAATTTAAAATATAGAGCAGTGTGTTCATGTCAATGCCAAACTTCCTAAATATCCCTTCCTGCTCCACACTTCCCCCAGTAATCATAAGTTTGTCCCCTAATTCTGTGAGTCTGTTTTTGTTTTGTAAATAAGTTCAGTTGTATCACTTCCTTTTAGATTCTGCATATAAATGATATTATATGATATTTCACTTTCTCTGTCTGACTTACTTCACTCAGTATGACAATCTCTAGGTCCATCCCTCTTGCTGCAAATAGCATTATTTCATTCTTTTTTATGGCTGAGTAATATTCCATTGTATATATGTACCACATTTTCTTTGTTCATTCCTCTGTCTGTGGACATTTAAGTTGCTTCCACATCTTCACTATTGTAAATAGTGCTGCAATGAACATTGAGGCCCTTGCATCTTTTCAGAGTATGTTTTTCTCCGGATATATGCCCAGCAGTAGGATTGCTGGATCATATATTAGTTCCATATATAGTATTTAAGGAACCTCCATACTGTTCTCTATAGTGGTTGTACCAATTTACATTCCCAAGAATAGCATATGAGGGTTCCCTTTTCCCCGCACCCTCTGCAGCATTTATTGTTTGTAGACTTTTTGCTGATGGCCATTCTGACTGGTGTGAGGTGATGCCTTGTAGTTTTAGTTTTTATTTCTCTAATAATTAACTATGTTGAGCATCTTTTCATGTACTTTTTGGCCATCTGTATGTCTTCTTTAAAGAAATGTCTGTTTAGATCTTCTGTCCATTTTTTGATTGGGTTGTTTCTTTTTTGATATTGAGTTACATGAGCTGTTTGTAAATTTTGGAGACTTAATCACTTTTATGTCCCATCATTTGCAACATTTCCTCCCATTCTGTAGGTAGTCTTTTTGTTCTGTTTATGGTTTCCTTTGCTGTGCAAAAGCTTTTAAGTTTAATCAGGTCCCATTTGCTTATTTTTGTTTTTATTTCCAATATTATAGAAGACAAAACAAAAAAGATATTGCTGTGATTTATGTCAAAGGGTGTTCTGCCTATGATTTCCTCTAGGAATTTTATAGTATCCCATCTTACATTCACTGTGAGTTTATTTTTGTGTATGGTGTTAGAGAATGTGCTATTGTGTTAGCCAAAATATTCATTCAGGTTTTTCCATAATTTCTTTCGGAAAAACCTGAATAAACCTTTTGGCCAACCCAATAATTTCATTCTTTTCATCAACATATATGCTTTTAATCTTTTGCTCCTGCCACTGTCTGTCATCCCAATCTCATTCTTAGGCCAATTCTTTTCTGCTTTCTGACAGTATAGATTAGTTTTCATTTTCTAGAGTTTTGTTATACATATAGAATCACACTCTGTACTCTTTTTGTCTGACTTCTTTCCTGTAAATAGTTGTCTTCAGATTCATCAATGTTGTAGTGTCCAACGATGCCTGAGATGCTCTGCACTTCCTGGAGTTGTGTGGATGTTGTGAAAGAATGTTCTAATTTCTTTCTTTTTTACATGTAGCTGTCTAGTTTTCTCAGAAGCATTTATTGAAGAGACTGTATTTTCTCCATTGTAGAGCATTGCCTCCTTTGTCATAGATTAATTGACCATAGGTGCATTGGTTTATCTCTGGACGTTCTATCCTGTTCCATTGATCTATATTTCTGTTTTTGTGCCTGTACAATATTGTTTTCATGACTGTAGCTTTGCAGTATAGTCTGAAGTCAAGGAGAATGATTCCACCAGCTCCATTTTTCTTTACCAAGACTGCTTAGGCTATTTGGAGTCTTTTGTATTTCCATCCAAATTTTCAATTTTTTGTTCTAATTTTGTGAAAAGTGCCATTGCTAATTTGATTGGAATTGAATTGAATCTGCAGATTGCTTGGGTGGTACAGTCATTTTGAGAGTATTGACTCTTCCATTCCAAGAACATGGTCTATCTTTCCATCTGTTTGTGTCATCTTTGATTTCCTTCACCATCATCTTATGTTTTTCAGAATACTAGTCTTTTCCCTACTTAGGTAGGTTTATTCCTGAGTATTTTATTTTTTTTGGCACAATGGTAAATGGGATTGTTTCATTAATTTCTCTTTCTGATGTTTAGCTGTTAGTGTACAGATAGACAACAGATTTCTGTGTATTAATTTTGTATCCTGCAACTTTACCAAATTAATTGATGATCTCTAGTAGTTTTCTGGTAGCATCTTTATTATTTTCTATATATAGTAACATGTCATCTTCAAACAGTGACAGTTTACTTCTTATTTTCCAATTTGGATTCCTTTTATTTCTTTTTCTTCCCTAATTGCCATGACTAGGACTTCCAAAACTATATTGAATAAAAGTGGTGAGAGTAGACATCCTTGTCTTATTCCTGATTTTAGAGGAAATGATTTCTGCTTTTCCTGATTGAGTATGATGCTAGATGTAGGTTTGTTACATATGGGCTTTATTATGTTGAGGTAGGTTTCCTCAATGCACAATTTCTGCAGATTTTTTATGGTAAATGGGTGTTGAATTTTTGACAAAAGTTTTTGTGCATCTGTTGAGCTGATAATATGGATTTTATTCCTCAATGTGTTAATATGGTGTATCACACTGATTGATTTCAGCATAATGAAAAATCATTGCATGCCTGAGATAGATCCCACTTACTTGATCATGGTTATGATTCTTTTAATGTAATGTTGGATTTGGTTTCCTAGAGTTTTGTTTTTTTTTTTTTTTTTGAAGATTTTTATATCTACTTTAATCAGGATTATTGGCCTGTAATTTTCTTTCTTTTTGTGGTATCCTTGGTTTTGATATCAAGATGATGGTGGCCTCATAGCATCAGTTTAGGAGTGTTCTTTCCTCTGCAAATTTTTAGAAGAGTTTCAAAAGCATAGGTGTTAACTTTTCTTTAAATACTTGATAGAATTCTCCTGTGAAGCCAGCTGGTCCTGGACATTGTTTGTTGGAAGTTAATTAATCACAGTTTCAATTTCAGTACTTGTGATTGGTCTCTTCATATTTTCTATTTCTTAATGGTTCAGTCTTGGGAGATTGTTGTCCATTTTACTGACATATAGCTGTTTGTAGTAGTCTCTCATGATCCTTTGTATTTCTGTGGTGTCCATTGTAACTTCTTTTTCATTTTTGGTTTTTTCTTCATTTCTGATTTTATCAATTTGAGCCCTTTCCTTTTTATTCTTGATGAGTCTGGCTAAAGGTTTACTGGTTTTGTTTATCTTTCCAAAGAACCAGCTTTTGGTTTCATTGATCTTTGCTATTGTTTCTTCAACTCTGCTTCATTTATTTTTTTTTCCCTTTGTTGACTATTTTATTTGCTTCATTTATTTTTTCTGTGAAATTTATGATTCATTTCCTTTTACTAAATTTGAGTTTTGTTTGTTCTTCTTTCTCTAGTTGCTTTAGGTGTAAAGTTAAGTTGTTTATTTGCATTTTTTCTTGTTTCCTGAGCAAAGATTGTATTGCTATAAACTTCCCTCTTGAAACTGCTTTTGCTGTGTCCCATAGGTTTTGTATTGTCATGCTTTTATTTTTATTTGTCTCTAGGTATTTTTTGATTTCCTCTTTGATTCTTTAGTAATCCATTGCTTGTTTAGTTGCATGTTTTTTAGCCTCCATGTGCTTGTGTTTATTACAGATTTTTTCTTGTAGTTTTTTTTTTTTTTTTTTTTTTTAATATCACAGCACTGTGTTTGGAAAGATGCTTGATGTGATTTCAATTCTCTTAAATTTACTGAGGATCACTTTGTGGCCCAGCATGTGATCAGTCCTGGAGAATGTTCCATGTGTACTTGAAAAGAATATGGATTCTGCTGATTGTGGATGGAATGCTTTATAAATATCAATTAAGTACATTTAGTCTAATGTGTCATTTAAGTTTCCTTATTGATTTTCTGTCCAGATGATCTATGCATTAATGAATGTGGGGTGTTAACCACCCCCACTATTATTGTGTTACTGTCAATTTCTCTTTTTCTGGCTGTTAACATTTGCCTTATATATTAAGTTGCTCCTATGTTGGATACATACACATTTACAATTGTTTTATCTTCTTCTTGGATTGATCCCTTGATTATTATGCCATGTCCCACTTTGTCTCTGGGAATAGTCTTTATTTAAAACTCTATTTTGTCTGATATGAGTATTGGTACTTCAGCTTTCTTTTTGTTTCCATTTACATGGAATATCTTTTTATATCCTTTCACTTTCATTCTGTATGTGTCCCTATATCTGAAGTGGTTTCTTGGTCTCTTGTAGATAGCTTATATGTGGGTCTTGTTTTGTATCCATTCAGCCAATCTATGCCTTTTGTTTGGAGAATGTAATCCATTTATATTTAAGTTAATTATCGATATGTATATTTTTATTGCCATTTTGTTAATTGTTTTGGATTTGATTCCCTAGGTGTTTTTCTTCACTTCCTCTTTTGCTCTCTTCTCTTGTGATTTGATGACTAATTTTACTATTATGTTTGAATTCTTTTTTCTTTTTTTGTGTGTAATTACCATGAGGTTTTGATATAGCAGTCTAGATATAAACAAAATTGAAGTTGCTCATCTTTTAATTTCAAATGCATTTCTGACATCCTGCATTTGTAATCTCCTCTTCTTGTGAATACTGGTTTTTAAATTAAATTTTATTGGAGTATAGCTACTTTACAATGTTGTGTAATTTTCTAGCTGTAGAGCAGAGTGAATCAGTCATGTGTATAAAATATCCACTCTTTTTTAGATTTCCTTCCCATTTAGGTCACCACAGAGCACTGAGTAGAATTCCCTGTGCTATACAGTAGGTTCCTTTAGTTATCTATTTTATAATTACATATTTTTGTATATAGGTCAGCCCCAATCTCCCAATTTATCCCACCCTTTCCATCCCCCCTTAGTAACCACAATTTTTTCCCGACTTTTGTGACTCTGTTTCTACTTTGCAAATAAGTTAATCTCTAGCATTTTTCTAAGTTCCGCATATAAGCGATATTATACAACATTTATTTTTCTCGTTCTGACTTCCTTCACTCTGTATGACAATCTCTAGGTCCGTCTATGTCTCTGCAAATGGCACAATTTCATTCCTTTTTATAGCTAAGTAGTATTCCATTGTATATATGTACCACATCTTCTTTACCCATTCCTCTGTTGATGGACATTTAGGTTGCTTCCATGTCTTGACTATTGTAAACAGTGCTGCAATGGGCATTAGGGTGCATGTGCCTTTTGTGTTAAGATTTTCTCTGGGTATATGCCCAGTCGTGTTATTGCTGGGTCATATGGTAGTTCTATTTTTAGGTTTTTAAGGAACTTCCATACACTTCTCCATAGTGGTGGTATTAATTTACATTCCCACCAACAGTGCATGAGGGTACCCTTTTCTCCACACCCTCTCCAGCATTTATTGTTTGTAGGACTGTTAAAATAAGTTTCAATAAGACTGGTAGTCTGCATGGGGAAGTATAATAGATAAGATTGTTTTTGTTGTTTTGAAAGATGATTACAATTTGAGAGGTAGGAGAGGAGAGCTGAAGGGGGCAGGACACAGTGAGTTAAATGAGTATACTTAAGTAGCAATATAAGAATAGTAAAATGTGCATGTATGTGCATGTGTGTACAAGTTCTCATGTGCTGTAGTAAAAGAACAATGCACTATACCAGGTTCTCTCATAGACAGACCTAAGAAGAACATGCATATATTTGTGACAGGGTGTGGAAAGCATGAGACCTGTTGAGAAAAATGCAAATAAAGCATAACCATTGAAGATTCTCCTATTCCTGTCTACCAGGTTCCCTATATCTCACCCTAGTGGCCCACTTTAATTTTTATGTCCCATATGATATATACTAAAGACTTATTAGATGAGAATTTAAGGCCCAGTATCTTGCTTCCTGAATTTTATTAGGTACTTTTGGAAGAGTAAGATCCAAAAGATTGAATATCTATTGGTGAAATTTTTGACCCTCTAGTGTGTGATTGGGAATATTTTTTGGGGGTAGACTTTCCAGTGTACTTCAAGTTGTGCCACATGCCTATTCTGCTTTCAGAACTAACCTACTTTCTTTTTGTTTGTTTTGCTTTGTTTTGTTTTTTGGCCATGCTGTGCAGCATATGGGATCTTAGTTCCCCAACCAAGTATCGAATCCACGCCCCCTGCATTGAAAGCACAGAGTCTTAACCACTGGACCACCAGGGAAATCCTGTAACCTGCTTTCAATACTAAATTTTGTTCCACTATTTCCAATGTGGAAACTTTCAAGAAAATAAGGATATGATTATTATGTAAATTTGACTTTGCCTCTGTCTTGTGGCATGAGAGTTGAGGTGATTCCCACACCCATAAACTTCCCTACCTGCATAGGCACCCAGGCTGAGCTATAACAAAGTCAGGACCATTTAGCTTCTATCTTCATCCTTGGGCATAAGTCATTTGATTAAAAGTCACTTGACTAAGCCAAGTTGAGTCACTTACACATGAACTACTGGAACAGAGAGGAGGCAGGAAGACTATCATTTATTTATTTATTTATTTATTTATTTAAACTATCATTTATTGAACAGCTGCTGTGTGCCAGACACTTTGTTAAGCATTTTTCATATATTATCTTAGGCTCAAGCATATTATTATTTTTTTAATTTTATTTATTTATTATTTTTTGGGGGTACTCAAGCTTATTCTTGACTAGTCTGCTAATGTGTTACTCCTGGCCTGAGGCATATCTGCTTTTAGCAGAGGTCCACCTCTGTTGCCCTCCCTACCCAACTTCTCATGCATTATCAGTTGACATTTAAGGTGTTAGTAAGTTGTGAAATCAATTTACTGAGTCATGGCCAGAAGTTTAAAACAAAGAAATAGGGTAGGATAGATAAGGATAAAATTAGCTAGATTAGAAAATAAAAGAAATAAAAGATTAGAGGGTATTACATATAGTAAAGATAAATATTCTTTCATGGCATTTTCAGCGTGCTGTGTATGTCTATAAAAGAATTTCCAATTGTGAATTGTGGTCCACCAAGTTTGAAAATCACTGATTTAAAGTGGAAATAAAAGGTTGTCAGGAGAAACCAATTAACAAAATTTGTTAAACAAAAATTTGTGTTTTATAAAAAATAATACCACATTTGTACATTTCCTTTCAGCATCTAGCACTTCTTTCCAGGTTAGTGTATATATTTCTTGCTGCTCACAGAATTTGCTATTTAATACAATAGTACTGGCCATGTATGGCTACTGAGAATTTCAAATGTGGCTGGTCTTTTAAATTTTTTTAAGAATCTTTATTTATTATTTATTTATTTATTTATTTATTTATTTATTTAATTTAGGCTCTGTTGGTCTCGTTGCTGTGTGCAGGCTTTCTCTAGTTGTGGTGATCAGGGGCTACTCTTCCTTGTGGTGTGGGCTTCTCAGTGCAGTGGTTCTCTTGTTGGAAAGCATGGGCTCTAGGCACTTGGGCTTCAGTAGTTGTGGCACATGGGCTCAGTAGTTGTGGTTTGCAGGCTGTACAGCGCAGGCTCAGGGGTTGTTGCTCATGGGCTTATTTGCTCAGTGGCATGTGCGATCTTCCCAGACCAGGGATTGAACTTGTGTCCTCTGCATTGGCAGGTGGATTCTTAACCACTGCACCACCAGAGAAGTCCAATATGGCTGGTCTTAACTGATGTTTCTTGTAAGTGTAAAGTACACACCAAATCTTGAAGACGTAGCATGAAAAAAGATCATAAAATATCATATTAATAGTTTTATATTGATTATATGATGAAAATACAACATATTTGATATATTGGGTTAAATGAAATAATAATAAAATTGATTTCTCTTATTTTTTACTCTTTTAAATGTGGCTACTAGAAAATTTGAATTTACATATGTGACTTGCATTATATTTCTTTTGGACAGTGCTGGTCTATACAATGAGTTTTATATATATATATGTATATATGCAAGATTTGTATGCTATCATAATTTGATGATTTTCTCTGTGCTTATGTTTCTCAGGTTTCAAAATGGCTCTGCTGTACAGCAAAGTGATTCAGTTATACATATATATTGTTTTTCATGTTATTTTCCATTATGGTTTATCACAGAATATTGAATATATTTCCCTGTACTATACAGAAGGACCTTGTTTAATCCATCTTATATATCCTAGTTTGCATCTGCTAATCCCCAATTCCCAATCCTTTCTCCCCAACCTTATGATGGTTCTATACCCAGACATGATCATTATATATTCAATTAAAGTGTCAAGGTGTGAGAAGAAAGATGGTGGCAAAGTAGAAGGACATGGAATACATCCCTCTCCACAGATGCATCAGGAATACATCAAAAGATGCAATAATTCCCACAGAGAACAAGCTGAAAACCAACAGATGACCTCAGACACCAGAAAGGACTGCAAAAATCCCGACATAACTGGGTAGAACACAGGGAAAAATAAAAAAGGAGAAAGAGGAGGAGAAGAAAATAAAGGGATGGGTCCCACACCCTGGGGTAGGGGGGAACTGAAACAGAGGGGAGACGGCCAAATTGAGGGAAACGTCCCTTATCTGATGGGGAAACCCCTTCTTCAACAGGGAATTTCCCTGGGTCAGAAGGGAGGCATTTGGGACTGTTCAAAGAGGGTGAAGTGGCTGATCTGTGGCAGATGGGAAAGAGTGAGAAACACACAGAGGGTCTGCACCATGGCTCAGTGTGTCTGGACTGAGACATCAGTTCACAGCTGAATGGGGGTCTGGGAGCTGGAACATGGGAACTGGAGAACTGGTTCAGGTGAGAAACATTGTTGGCAGTGGGGAGATGGACTGAGAGGATAGGAGTAAAGACATCCACAGTGGAGACTGCCTACCGTAGAAACCTGGGTGGCCATGGCAGTGGCTTGACACTGCTGACCCACAGGCAGGGGAGAGGAGCTGAGGGTGTAACCTCTATCTCAGCACCTGTGATGTTGGACAAAGGAAGGACCCCTCTGGGCCTTTCTAATGTAGTCAGGGATAATAAAGGCCCCTGGGTGGGGCTGGCCTAGAGTGCCTGCAGACATGAGCCAAAAGTCTTCAGAGTGGCCCAGCTCTGGAGACATTCTGTTTACACCTGCGCCACTGGCATCCCTCTGCAACGGGCACTGCCACAGCCAACTGAGCCACCAAAACCCAGGCAGGGCATCACAGTGGAGTCTTAGCAGGGGGGAGGAGCCATGGTTGTAGACACTTTCTCAGCCTGAGCCACTGGTGTCCCTCTGCAACAGGCACCACCTGAGCCACCCGAGACACTGTAACCCAGGCAGGGCACCACTGCTCACTCACTCCCAGGGGAAGGAGCCACTATTGTACCCTCTCTCTCCTCACACACCTGGTGCTTACAGACAAAAACTAAAGGAAGCCCTGCTGGTTGCAGAGTAATACAAAAAGCCCAAGGCAGGTAGAAAGACACAGCTGAGACCCCAAGGGAACAAAAATATTATTATTAAGTGTATTGATCTAGTTCATTCTAGGGTCACTTCTAGCTTGTTTTTTTTTTTATTAATTATGATCTTAGTTCTACATGTTTTATAACATTTTTTATTCCATTTTTCTTTCTATTTCTATTTTTAGCGTTTTTATATATTTCTATTTCTAGCTAAGTTTTTTATATTGCTGACTGTATCTCTCCTACCTTTTCATCTCTATCTTTTATACATCTCTATTTTTTTTCTTTTCATATTTCCAGTCACACTATTCTCTTCTGTTGCCCTGTCTTCTATCCTTTTTTAGTTCATTATATCTTAATATACTTATAAGCAATATTTTGGTCTGCTCTGTATTCTTGCTTTATTCTCCAGATGACGCACAGCTTTGGTTTTGATTATTAGGTGTTGTCTTTATCTCAGTCTAAGTATATTTGTCTGATTGCATTCTGAGAATCCTCAGTCTGTCTGGTGGTACTCTTTCTCTTTATTATATTTGATCCTAGCTTTCAAAATCTCCATGGATTTGTGTTTGTGTGTGTGTGGTGTTTTTGTTGTTGTTGTTGTTGTTGTTGTTGTTACTGTTTGGTTTTGAATTTCTGTTGGCTTTCTCTTTGATTGTCTGATTGCATACTGGGGTTCTTCTGTCAGGTCTTTCTAGTGCTTTATGTTCTATTGGATTCAGTATTTTTGTGTCTTATATATGTATGTGTTTCCTTGATTTAGTATTTGTTTGACTCAACACTGTCATTTGTCTGGGGCTTGGACAGTCTTCTTGAAACACATTTATTGCCAGTGAAAGCAACTTCTGAAGTCTGGAATACTCAATCAGAAGTCGAGTAGGAGGCTCTGGGGAAGGAGCACTGAATCCAGGGTGCTAGACTACTAGGGAATCCTCAGACAAAGGGAAGATTAACTGCAGAGAACTCTCACAGAGCCATGTATCAGAGTCTAAGACCTGGCTTGGTCTGACTGTCTGCAACTGCCAAGGCTGGACACCTCACACCAAGCTACAAAAAAGACAGGAACACAAACACACCCATCAGCACACAGACTACCTAAAGCCATATTAACCTCACAGATACCGTAAAACACACCAACTGACATGGCCCTGCCCATCAGAGAGAAAAGACACAGAGCAACACACCAGAAAGCAGACACCAGACTCCCCCACCAGGAAGCCTACTCAAGACACTGGATAAACCCCACGTTAGTGGGCAGAGGGCAGAAACAAGAGGAATTACCACTAGGCAGCATAGGGAAAGGAGACAGCACATTCTATAAATTAGACAAAATGAGAAAACAAAGAAACATCATGCAGGCAAAGGAGCAGGAAAAACACCCACAAGACCAAATAAATGAAGAGGAAAGAGAAAAATTGCCTGAAAAATAATTCAGAGTAATGAGAGTAAAGATGATCCAAAATCTAGACAACAAAATAGAGAGAATAGAAGAAACAGTTAATAAGGACTCAGAAGAACTAAAGAGCAAACACACAGTAATGGACAACAAAATAATCGAAATTAAAAATACTCTAAATGGTATAAACAGCAGAAAAACTGAGTCAGAAGAAAGAATAAGTGAGTTGTAAGATAGAATGGGGGAAATAACTGCCAAAGAACAGGAAAGAGAAAAAATAATAAAAAGAATGGAAGACAGTCTCAGAGACCTTGGTGACAACATTAAATGCACCAATATTCGAATCATAGGCATTCCAGAAAAAGAAAAAATAAAGAAAGGATCTGAGAAAATATTTGAAGAGGTTATAGTGGAAAACTTCCCCAACATGGGAAAGGAAATAATTAATCAAGTCCAAGAAGTGCAGAGAGTCCCATATAGAATAAACCCAAGGACAAATACACTGAGGCACGTATTAATCAAACTAATGAAAATTAAACACAAAGAAAAAATACTAAAAGCAGCAAGAGAAAAGCAACAAAAAACATATAAGAGAAAACCCATAATGATAAAAGCTGATCTATGCAGGTCAGAAGGGAATGGCAGGAGATACTGAAAGTCCTGAAATAGAAGAGCCTATGACCAAGAATACTCTCCTCAGCAAGAATCTCATTCAGATTTGAGGGAGAAATCAAAAGCTTTACAGACAAGCAAAAGTTAAGAGAATTCAGCACCACCAATCCACCCTTAAAACAAGTGCTTAAGGAAATTTTATAAGTAGAAAACACAAGAAAAGGAAAAGATCTACAAAAACAAACCCAAAACAATTAAGAAAATGATAATAGGAACACACATGTCAACAATCACCTTAAATGTAAATGGATTAAATGCTCTAACCAAAAGACACAGGCTGGCTGAATGGATACAAAAACAAGACCCTTCCATACGCTGCCTACAAGAAACACACTTCAGACCTAGGGACACATATAGACTGAAAGTAAGGGATGGAAGAAGATATTCCATGCAAGTGGAAGCCAAAAGAAAGCTGGAGTAGCAATACTCATATCAGACAAATTAGACTTGAAGGTAAAGACTATTACAAGAGACAAGGAAGGACACTACATAATGATCAAGGGATCCATCCAAGAAGAACATATCACAATGGTAAATATCTATGTCCCCAACATAGGAGTACCTCAATACATAAGGCAAATGCAAACAGCCATAAAAGGGGAAATCGACAGTAACACAATAATAGTAGGAGACATTAACACCCCATTTACATCAATGGACATATCATTCAAACAGAAATTAAATAAGGACACACAAGGTTTAAAGGACACATTAGACCATATCAACTTAATTGATATTTATATAACATTCCATCCTAAAAATACAGAATACATTTTCTTCTCAAGTGCACATGGAATATTTTCCAGGATTGATCACATCTTGGGTCACAAATCAAGCCTTGATAAATTCAAGAAAATTGAAATCACATCAAGCATATTCTCTGACCACAACACCATGAAACTAGATATCAATTACAGGATAAAAAGTTGTAAAAAATACAACCACATGGAGGCTAAACTGTACGGTATTAAACAAGCAAGAAATCACTAAAGAAATCAAAGAGGAAATAAAAATTATCTGGAAAGAAATCACAATGAAAACACAACAACCCAAAACTTAAGGGACACAGAAAAAGCTGTTCTAAGAGAGAATTTTGTAGCAATACAGTCCGACGTCAAGAAACAAGAAAAAAATTATTGAATAAACAACCTAGCTTCACACCTAAAACAATTAGAGAAAAAGAACAACAACACAACAACAACAACAGTAACAACAACAACAACAACAAAATGAAAGTGACCAGAAGGAAAGAAATCATAAAGATCAGATCAGAAATAAATGAAAAAGAAATGAAGGAAACAATAGCAAAGATCAGTGGAACTAAAAGCTGGTTCTTTGAGAAGATAAACAAAATTCATGAACCATTAGAGAGACTCATCATGAAAAAGAGGAAGACACACCTCAACAGAATTAGAAATGAAAAAGGAGAAGTAAAAACGGACTCCACAGAAATACAAAAGATCATGAGAGACAACTACAAGCAACTATATGCCAACAAATTGGATAACCTGAAAGAAATGGATACATTCTTAGAAAAGTACAATCCTCCAAGACTGAACCAGGAAGAAAAATAAAATATGAACAGACAAATCACAAGTACTGAAATTGAGACTGAGAGTAAAAGTCTTGCAACACATAAAATCCCAGGCTAGATGGCTACACTGGCAAATTCTATCAAACATTTAGAAAAGAGCTAACACCTATCCTTCTCAAACTCTTCCAAAATATAGCAGAAGGAGAAACACTCCCAAACTCATTCTACGAGGCCACCATCACCCTGATACCAAAACCAGGCAAAGGCATCACAAAAAAAGAAAATTACAAGTCAATATCACTGATGATTTTAGATGCAAAAATTCTCAACAAAATACTACAAAAAGAATCCAACAGCACAATAAAAAGATGCAAAAATCCTCAACAAAATAGTACAAAAAGAATCCAACAGCACATTAAGAAAGTCATACACCATGCTCAAGGGGGGTTTATCCCTGGAATGCAAGGATTCTTCAATATACACAAATCAATCAATGTGATACAACATATCAACAAATCGAAGGATAAAAAGCATATGATCATCTCAATAGATGCAGAAAAGGCATTTGACAAAACTCAACATACATTTATGATAAAAACTCGCCAGAAAGTGGACATAGAAGGAAATTACCTCAACATAATAAAAGCCATATATGAGAAAGCAAAAGCCAACATCGTTCTAAATGGGGAAAAATTGAAAGACTTCCTTTTAAGAACAGGAACAAGACAAGGGTGCCCACTCTCAGCATTATTATTCAAAGTACTTTTGGAAGTTTTAACCACAGCAATCAGAGAAGAAAATGAAATAAATGGAATCCAAATTGGAAAAGTAAAATTGTCACCTTTTGCAGATGACATGACATTATAAATAGAAAACCTTAAAGACTCTACCAGAAAACTGCTGGCACTAATTGATGCATTTAGTAAAGTAGCAGGATACAAAATTAATGCACAGAAATCTCTTGCATTCCTATACACTAACAATGAAAAAGCAGAAAGAGAAATTAAGGAAACTCTCCCATTTACCATTGCAACAAAAAGAATAAAATGCCTAGGAATAAACCTGCCTAAGGAGGCAAAAGACCTGTATGCAGAAAACTATAAGATATTGATGAAAGAAATCAAAGATGATACAAACAGATGAAGAGACATACCATGTTCTTCGATTGGAAGAATCAACATTGTGAACATGACTGTATTACCCAAAGCAATTTACAGATTCAAAGCAATCCCTATCAAATTACCAATGGTATTTTTCACAGAACTAGAACAAGAAATTTCACGATTTGTATGGAAATGAAAAAGATCCCAAATAGCTAAAACAATCTTGAGAAGGAAAGAGGGAGTTGGTCGAATTAAGCTTCCTGACTTCAAAGTATACTACAAGGACACATTGATCAAGACAGTATGGTACTGGCACAAAAATAGAAAGGAAGATCATTGGAAAAGAATGGAGAAGCCAGAGGTAAACCCATGCACATATGGGCATCTTAACTTTGACAAAGGAGGCAAGAATATACAATGGGAAAAAGACAGCCTCTTCAATAAGTAGTGCTGGGAAAACTGGACAGCTGCATGTAAAAGAATGTAATTAGAACACTTCCTAACACCCTACACAAAAATGAACTTAAAATGGATTAAAGAGGTAAATGTAAGGCCAGACACTCTAAAACTCCTAGAGGAAAACATAGGCAGAACACTCTATGACATACATCAAAGGAAGATCCTTTTGGACCCACCTCCTAAAATAATGGAATTAAAATGAAGGATAAACAAATGGGACCTAATGAGACTTAAAAGATTTTTCACAGTGAAAGAAACTGTAAACAAGACAAGAAGACAACCATCAGAATGGGAGAAAATACTTGCTAATGAAGCAACTGACAAAGGGTAAATCTGCAAAATATACAAGTAACTCATGCAGCTTAATACCAAAAAAGCAAACAACCCAATCCACAAATGGGTGGAAGACCTAAATAGACATTTCTCCAAAGAAGACATGCAGATGGCTAACAAACACATGAAAAGATGCTCAACATCACTAATAATGAGAGAAATACAAGTCAAAGCCACAATGAGGTGTCACCTCACACCAATCAGAATGGCATCATCAAAAATTCTGAAAAGAATAAATGCTGTAGAGGATTCTGAGAAAAAGGAAGCCTCCTGCACTGTTGGTGGGAATGCAAATTGGTACAGCCACTATGGAAAACAGTATGGAGGTTCCTCAAAAAGCTAAAAATAGAACTACCATATGACCCAACAATCCCACTCCTGGGCATATACCCAGAGAAAACCATAATCCCAAAAGAAATATGTACTATAATGTTCATTGCAGCACTATTTACAATAGCCAGGACATGGTAGCAACCTAAATGCCCATCAACAGATGAATGGATAAAGAAGATATGGCATATAGATACAATGGAATATTACTCAGCCATAAAAAGGAATGAAATGGAGCTATATGTAATGAGGTGGATGGACCTAGAGTCTGTCATACAGAGTAAAATAAGCTAGAAAGAGAAAAACAAATACTGTGTGCTACCTCATATATATGGAATCTAAAAAAAAAAAGGTACTGATGAACCCAGTGACAGGGCAAGAATAAGGATGCAGATGCAGAGAATGGGCTGGAGAAAACGGGGTGAAGGGCAAGGGGCAAAGGGAAAGCTGGGACGAAGTGAGAGAGTAGCATTCACATATGCACCCTACAAAGTGTAAAATAGATAGCTAGTGTGAAGTTGCTGTATAACAAAGGGAGATCAATTCGATGATAGGTGATGCCTTAGAGGGTCAGGACAGGGAGGGTGTGAAGGAGTTGTGGGAGGGGAGAGATATGAGGATATATGTATAAATACAGCTGATTCACTTTGGTGTACCTCAAAAGCTGGTACAAGATTGCACAGCAATTATATTCCAATAAAGAGCTTAGAAAAAAACAAGAAAAAAAGAGTCAAGGTGTAATGTTTCCCATTCAACCCTCTTACAGAATTTTTGCTTCGTTTCAGGGCTGTAGAAGTCACTTAGAATTTAATCTGATCCTATCTCAGAAGTTGGAGTGATGTTAACTAAACCCGTCCCTTTGAATGTGGGGGATAACTTTTCATCCCTTGGACAATTTGTTATTTAGATTGTTCCTATATCTCTTTCTTATATATTATGAGCTTACTCCTGTCTTCTGAACCTACACACAGTGGGAGTAATTCCTCTTTCATGTGACTGTCCAAGAGGTTATCAAAAATAGCTATTATTTTTTCCTACTAAGTCTTTTGTCTTCTAGCCTAAATAGTTCTACTTGTAATTTTTCCCAATGTTATAATTTCCGGAAACTTCATCATTCTATTTTTCCTCTTCTGAACATCCTTCAAATTATCATTGAGACTATTAAATTATGAGGCCTAAAATTGTATTAAATTAGATTATTACTTTCTTTACTTTGGTCATTATGCTTCTATTTATGCATCCCAGCATCACCAAAATTAGCTTTCTGGACAACCAAATCATTCCTGTTCCAGCATATTGATCTAAAATCACTAAAATGTTTTTGTATTTATGTGTCCCACTGTTGGTCTTTCTCATCCATTTTATAATCCTGTGGTTGTGTTTTTTTTTTCTGTATCAAATTATAGAAGTGTGAGTTTAGAATTGTGAGTTTAGATCTTTCGTTTGAGTCTGTTAAGAACTTTTTTGGATCCTTCCTGTCATCTGATGACTTTATCTTTCCTGTCAACACCATTTACAGATCTGATTAGCTCCTGGTGCTATTTGTCTCTCTGTTTCTAAGGTCCCCCAAAAGACTCTGTTTTCCCTTCCTCCTGGGAGCCCTAGGTAGTGATATCATGCTCTATGTGCTATTGTGAGATTTGCAGGTGCCACACTGCAGAGTCGTATTAATTTAATGTTGGGCATCACATAATCCTTAAAATGTTCTCCCTTCCCATCTCACTCTCATTCTAACTTTCCATCCTGTAATTCTTTTCTTTTTATAAATTTATGCATGTATGTATGTATGTATGTATGTATGTATGTATGTATTTTATTGGCTGTGTTGGGTCTTTTTTGCTGTGCACGGGATTTCTTTAGTTGCAGTGAGTGGGGGCTACTCTTTGCTGTGGTACGTGGGCTCCTCATTGCTGTAGCTTCTCTTGTTGTGGAACATGGGCTTTAGGCATGTGGGCTTCAGTAGTTGCAGCACATGGGCTCAGTAGTTGTGGCTCATGGGCTCTAAAGTGCAGGCTCAGTAGTTGTGGTGCACGGGCTTAGTTGCTCTGCGGCATGTGGGATCTTCCTAGAGCAGGGATCGAACCCTTGTCCCCTGCATTCGCAGGCAGATTCTTAACCACTGCGCCACCTAGGAAGCCCCCATCCTATAATTCTTTAAGAACTCTTATTTTCCTGTCATATCCAGATCAGCAGGTCTTGGGTATCCATGAGCTCTGCTTCTTTTCCCAAAGTTGTCTTTAGGGAGACTTCCCTGTAACTGGCAGAGTCTCTCTTGCAGCTGATGGTCATATCAGGTCTCATAATCATGTAGAATATTGTACAAAGCCCCAGGTTTTTACTTTCCAGCTTTATGAGATGTAATTGACATATAACATTGTGTAAATTTAAGGTGTACAATGTGATAATTTGATACATGTATATATTACAAAAGTATTATCAAAACAAATCTAGTTAACATCCATCACCTCACATAATATTATTGTTATAAATAATATTATTATTTTGGCATGAACATTTAAAGTATATTCTCTTAGCAACTTTTTTTAAGCTCTTTATTGCAGTAAAATTGCTTTACAATGTTGTGCCAGTTTCTGCTGTATAACAAAGTTAATCAGCTGTATTTATACATATATCCCCATATCCCCTCCCTGCTGTGGCTCCTTCCCACCCTCCCTATCCCACCCCTCTAAGTCATCACCTATCATTGAGTTGATCTCCCTGTGTTAGGCAGCAGCTTCCCACTAGGTATCTATTTTACATTTGGTAGTGTGTATATATATCAACGCTAGTCGCTCACTTTGTCCCAGCTTCCCCTTCACCCCCACCCTGTGTCCTCCACTCTGTTCTCTGTTATCTGCATCTTTATTCTTTTATTTTTTCACAGTAAAATGTTTATTTTGTCAGTAACACTTTAGGAATCTAAAGCAAGGTCTTGAGAAAGTGCAGCTTTGTGTATCTCCATTGCTCTCTCTCTCTTTTTTTTTTTTTTTTTGCCCTGTCACTGGGTTCAACAGTACCATGATTTATAGATTACATATATATAACTTAGCATACTGTATTTGGCTTTCTCTTTCTGGCTTACTTCATTGTGTATGACAGACTCTAGGTCCATCCACCTCAGTACAAATAACTCAATTTCATTCCTATTTAAGGCTAAGTAATATTCCATTGTATATATGTGCCACATCTTCTTTATCCATTCATCTGTTGCTGGGCACTTAGGTTGCTTCCATGTCCTGGCTATTGTAAACAGTGCTGAAATGAACATTGTGGTACATGTATCTTTTTTTTTTTTTAATAAATTTGTTTATTTTAATGGCTGTGTTGGGTCTTTTTTGCTGTGCATGGGATTTCTTTTTAGTTGTGGTGAGTGGGGGCTACTCTTTGTTGTGGTGCACAAGCTCCTCATTGCCGTGGCTTCTCTTGTTGTGGAGCATGGGCTCTAGGCATGTGGGCATCAGTAGTTGCAGCACATGGGCTCAATAGTTGTGGCTCATGGGCTCTAAAGCGCAGGCTCAATACTTGTGGTGCACGGGTTTAGTTGCTCCGCGGCATGTTGGATCTTCCTGGAGCAGGGATCGAACCCGTGTCCCCTGAATTGGCAGGCAGATTCTCAGCCACTGCACCACCTAGAAAGCCCCTACAAGTATCTTTCTGAATTATGGTTTTCTCTAGGTATATGCCCAGGAGTGGGATTTCTGGGTCATATGGTAGTTATATTTTTAGTTCTTCATAGACTTCTTTTTTTTTTTTTGGGCACACGAGCTTAGTTGCTCCGTGGCATGTGGGATCTTCCTGGAGCAGGGATCAAACCCGTGTCCTCTACACTGGCAGTCAGATTCTTAACCACTGCGCCACCTAGGAAGCCCATATTTTTAGTTCTTAAAGGAACCTCCATACTGTTTTCCACGGTGGCTGTACCAATTTACATTCCCACCAACAGTACAGGAGGGTTCCCTTTTCTCTACACCCTCTGCAACATTTAATGTTTCTAGACTTTTTGATGATGGCCATTCTGATTGGTGTGAGGTGATACCTCATTTTGGCTTTGGCTTGCATTTCTCTAATGATTAGTGATTTTGGCCATCTTTTCATGTGTTTGTTAGCCATCTGCATATCCTCTTTGAAGAAATGTCTATTTACATCTTCTGCCTACTTTTGGATTGTGTTATTTGCTTTTTTGATATTGAGGTGCATGAGCTGCTTGTATATTTTGGAGATTAATCCATTGTCAATTGCTTCATTGGCAAATATTTTCTCCCATTCAGAGGGTGGTCTTCTTGTCTTGTTTATGTTTTCCTTTGCCTTGCAAAAGCTTTTGTTTCATTAGGTCCCATTTGTTTATTTTTTATTTTATTTTCATTTTTCTAGGAGGTGGGTCAAAAAGGATCCTGCTTGGATGTATGTCATAGAGTGTTCTGCCTATGTTTTCCTCTAAGAGTTTTATAGTGTCTGGCCTTACATTTAGGTCTTTAACCCATTTTGAGTTCATTTTTGTGTAGGGTGTTAGGAAATGTTCTAATTACATTCTTTTACATGTAGCTTTCCAATTTTCCCAGCACCACTTTTGAAGAGGCTATCTTTTGTCCATTGTATATTCATGCCTTCTTTGTCAAAGATAAGATGCCCATATGTGCATGGGTTTACCTCTGGCTTCTCCATTCTTTTCCAATGATCTTCCTTTCTATTTTTGTGCCAGTACCATACTGTCTTGATCACTGTGGCCTTGTAGTATAGTTTGAAGTCAGGGAGCTTTATTCCTCCAGCTCTGTCTTTCCTTCTGGAGATTGCTTTGGCTCTTTGGGGTCTTTTGCATTTCCATACAAATTGTAAAATTTCTTGTTCTAGTTCTGTGAAAAATACCATTGGTGATTTGATAGGGATTGCATTGAATCTGTAGATTGCTTTGGGTAGTATAGTCATTTTCAGAATGTTGCTTCTTCCAGTCAAAGCACATGGTATATCCCTCCATCTGTTTGTATCATCTTTGATTTATTTCATCAGTGTTTTATGGTTTTCTGCATATATGGTTTTTGCCTCCTTAGGTAGGTTTATTCCTAGGTATTTAATCTTTTTGTTGCAATGGTGAATTGGAGAGTTTCCTTCAAGTCTCTTTCTGCTTTTTTTGTTATTGTATAGGAATGCAAGAGATTTCTGTGCATTAATTTTGTATCCCGCTACTTTACTAAATTCATCGATTAGTGCTAGCAGTTTTCTGGTAGAATCTTTAGGGTTTTCTATGTATAATATCGTGTCACCTGCAAAGTGTGACAATTTTACTTCTTTTCCAGGTTGGATCACTTTTGTTTATTTTTCTTCTCTGACTGCTGTGGCTAAAACTCTCAAAACTATTTTGAATAATAGTGGTGGTAGTGGGCACCCTTGTCTTGTTCCTGTTCTTAGGGGGAATTCTCTTAGCAACTTTTAGTATACAACCTTGGAGTTTCACTTGGTACTTCGGTGCCCATCTTCCAAAGCACCTGCTTAATTTCCTGAACCTGACCAGAGGGATGTTCTGATAGCAAAGTATAGGGTAAGTTTCTCCATCTATTTCCTCAGTGGACAGTTCTGGCTTTGGAGAGATATTCTGGGGCATCTAGATAGGAGGGGTGGATCTTTAACCAGCTTTAGTTCCTTCCATTATCCATCTCCTGGTCAACACCCCTTAAGAATAAGGCTATCAACCCACTAAAGCTGCTGAGTGACTCCTTCTGGGAGTTAGGATATTGTTTAGATGGCTCGTTCCCATGAGATATTTTTCTCAAATGGTTAAATTAGACCTTGACTCCAGGCTATATTAAGGAAAACCAGAGTTATTAGGCAACCTATGTTTACACAGGTCCAGAATGGCTTAAAAAAGAACACATTCTTCGTTCAGTAAAATATGGTACTATGATGTATTTTTCAGATGTCATGGAATTTCTCCAGAGTAGGCAATATACAACCATACTAAGATCCAAGTAATTGTAGCATGTTTTTATATAGAGAAATGCTAACAGAATTCACAGGTGAGCCAAGGTACTGGGGTAGAGGAAGCTAGAGGAAGATTTGAAAGTGATTATATTTTTTAAATTGTGTCTTATTTTATTATTTTTAAATATTGAGGTGAAATTCACATAACACAAAACTAACCAATCTGGTGGCACTTAGCATATTCTAACTGTTATATCACCTCTCTAGTTCCAAAACATTCTCATCACCCCAAAAGAAAACCCAGTAACCCCAAATGTGGTGTTACTTCTTACATTAAAATATATATATATATATTGGGGGCTGCATTGGGTCTTTGTTATTGCTCATGGGCTTTCTCTCATTGTGGTGAGAGGCAGCTACTCAGTTGTGGCTTCTCAGTGCAGTGGCTTCTCTTGTTGTGGAGCATGGGCTTCAGTAGTTGCAGCATGCAGGCTCAGTAGTTTTGGTGCACAGGCTTAATTGCTCCATGGCATGTGGGATCTTCACAGACCAGGGATCAAACCCATGTCCCTTGCATTGGCAGACAGATTCTTAACCACTGTGCCACAAGGGGAGTCCCTAAAAAATATTTTTATTGTGGTTAATTACACATAACCACCACGCACTCCTGGTGGCCCCGGGTGTTCCTCAGCATGTGGCAGCATCCCTTCAATCTCTTTCTCCATCTTCACATGGGCACCTTCTCTCTGGGTCTCTGTGCTTTCTTTCTCTTCTTCTCCTTATTCTTCTCTTTCTTTTTAAATTTTTACTTTATATTGGAGTATAGTTGATTACCAATGTTATGTTCTTTGTAGTGAGGTGGATGGATCTAGAGTCTGTCATACAAAGTAAGCCAGAAAGAGAGAAACAAATATATATATAGAATCTTAAAAAGAAAAATGGTATTGATGAACCCAGTGACAGGCCAAGAATAAAGATGCAGGTGTAGAGAAGGGACTTGAGGACACGGGGTGGGGCATGAGAAGGGGAAGCTGAGACGAAGTGAAAGAAAGCCATTATATTTCTTTAAAAAAAGTTATTAAGTGATATCTATTTCTCAAGTTTGTGCTAAGCACTTTATAAACTTTATTTAGTCCTTACAGCAATCTTATCATATAAGTGGTATTACCCTGTTTTACACATGTAATATCTAAGACTCCCAGAAGTGAAGTTATTTACTCAAGGTTGCATGGGCCGTGGGAGGCTGAGCTGGAATTTGTGTCTCATTGTGAATGGATCCAAAGTCCTTGCTCTTTGCATTGCACAACACTGCCTCCCAAGGGAGGGTCAATGCTTGAGGCAGGAAAATAAGGTATTTGAAGAAGAAAGAAGAGCCCATAAGAATGCTTCAAGTTATAGAGGTGAATGTTGAGCAGACTTCCCAGAATTTCAGAGATGGAAGAAGTTTCATTCAAGTTTCCTCTTCTATTTGGAGTGGAATATATGAGCATAGAGGAGTAGAAAACATCAGTTGATGGAAACTCCTAACATCCCTTTTCTTCAAGCATTGAGACTAGGCTATGGAATGGAATGGAAGTTAAAAGGTCATAAGGAGTCCAGAGGAAGGATAATCTAGTAGGTCTGGTTTCAAATGCTGTACTGTCTCTAATAAGAGCTGGGATACATGTGTTCCTAACTCTCAAACCTACTCTAACCTCGCTGTGAAAGTTCTTTCTCTAGCTCTGTAAGCCCTTCATAGGGCACAATAGTAAATAGAGTCTCTCAGACTGTGATTACTACATGTACCCCTTCCTCTTCCAAGAAGGTTTTAACATGGCAGGGTCACTCAAGGTTTCTGCCTGGCCTAATTCTCACTTACTATCCTTCCTCTCACCCCCATAGAGTTTGCTTCATTTCTGCAAGATATATGCTTAAGGAAAGTGAAGAACACCCACTCCCTTTCCCACATGTTATACTTTCGGTGTTTGAAGGTGGTGCTCACACTGCCTATGGGTCCTGTCTTTCCCAGAATAGCCATTTTTGTTTCTTTAATTCTTATAGCTTGAGTGATACTTCAACTTTCTCTGGGCAAACTCCAGTTTGTCAATGTATTCCATAAGCATAGTGTCAATAACTAATTGTAGGACTCCCAGGGAGTACAGCATCCACCTATCCAAAGCAGAGAGAGTACTTCATTCTTGAAAACCTCCTGGAAAAAAATGCAACAACTTTTCACAGTTACCTGTGATACTATTTAAGAACCCACATTATTAGAAAATTTTTCTTTTCATCTGGCCATCTGTCATGTTACATTTTTGAACTCTTCTTATTTCCATGAAGATGCATATAAACTTTTTTACCTTCTTTCTCCAAAGATCTTCTGTCTTCCCCACCTATGGTCCAGTTTTCTCCAGGAGATACAACTCAGTCTTACAAACTGGGATTCCTTGTTTCCAAGAGGGGCCTTGAACCGGATTAGTGGGCATCACCTGCATGAAAATAACCTAGGATAACAGATAGAGGCAAGTCCATGAGCTTGAGCTTTGGTGCTTATGGGAAGACCTAGACAGGAGAAATATTCATAGTTCTGAGAGCTTGGAATTTAGCCTATGTGTTTGAATTCAGCAAGGGCTTTCCTATCTTAATTTTCATGCCACTTCATAAATTTCACAAAGAGAAATAGCAATAAACTAGAGCACTTAAGAGAGTGATTCAGAACTGACCTCAGAGGAGGTGGGAGAGTTTCTGCAAAAGTATCAGCAGAAAAAGTTTGGGCAAGAGAAGAGGCAAATAAACCATGGACTGAGTGGTAGGAGTGGATTGAGCTGTGGTCATGGTGATGGTGGAGAGATAGTGGACCAAAATCATGACAGGGATAAAAGGGAGGAAGATCTAAAAGAAAGGATCATCCTGGTATAAAAAATAGTGTATCAAAGCCTTTCAGACTTCTCAGCTTAACACCCTGGTTCTCAAAAATATAGTCTAGTTTCCCTATTTGAGAGGTTTTATATGCCCTCAGTTCTTTCCAAGTGAGACTCCTTCTACAATGTGGCTCCTCTACATCCTCTTGCCAGTTCTTGCCTCAGTTCAGCATTCTACCAAGACCTTACCAGTAGCTTAAATTTAGTTCTGCTTTAGAGATGAAAAAATACTCTGCTCTCTTCCTTAAATGCTGCCTTCTCAGATAACCAGGCCTAGAGATAACCCACTGGCCAAGAGAAGTTATTTGAAGTCCATTCAAGAAGAAGGGGCCAAGCCTATGAAAGAGAAGCATGGGGAAAAGAGTATAGAGACTGAAAAAATGGGAGGAGGAAAAAGAGAAATGACAGAAAGATATGATTAGAATATCTGAACAAAAAAAGTGGGAATAAGAAAAAGGTGAAAGAGGAAAGGAAGGAAGGAAAGGGAAGTAAAAGGGGCTTGAATTGAGTATTTTTGACAGGGCTAAGATACAGTAGAACAGAGTGTCCCTGGCAAAGCTGAAACATTGAGCTCTGGCCAAATGGTTCCATCCTAGTGACCTTTAGATAGCTAACTGTGTCTGTTCAGAACAGACCAATTGGGTAAATAAATAAATAAATAAATTTAAAGACAAAAACAAAACAAACAAACAAAAAAAAAAAACATGAGGAAAAACAGACCAGTAACGGGGAGCTGATCAAAGGCCCCGCATCCCTCATTATGGCCTGCAAGCATCTTACTGTTTCAACCTTCAGCTTACCCCTTCCCCTACCCCAGCTTCCTAGGAGGAAGGGGTCATGAATGATGATGCAGGATGATAACTCCAGAACCTTCCCTTCTTCCTGCTGCCAGCAAAGCTCAATGAAACAGAAGAAGGAAACCAGCAGGTCTGGTGAGGAGATGGTCTCAGGAAAAAGAGGTAGACACCAGGCTCTAGCCCAAAATTGCTATGCTGTCAACCCATAGAATGGCCCGTATTTCCAAAATGGTAGGGGGCTTTGAGGTGGCAGAATAAGCCCTATGGTTACTGACTCTTCTCCTAACTTCTTTTTAAGACTCCCTGGTGAATGCTTACATTTGTCACAAATCTTTTCTGGTGGTCTCTTGTCATCTATAACCTCATATTTCTCTGCCATTCTTCCCAAACTGCCTGTTAACCACCACTTCACCGGGTGGCTATTGTTGTCCCTGAATGTTTTTACCCCAGAGTAGGGGCAAGCTCTTGTTCTTATTCCCCAAGATACAGGCAGGATAAGACTGTGATGTCTTATAAACTTTCCTAAAAAGGATTACAGTGTAGGAAATAAAAATGTCTAAATTGGACACTAGAGAGGACTGCTCCCAGAGTCCTTCTTCCATGGCTCATTTCCTCAACCCATCTCCATGTTGCCAGATAATGTTTTTCTCTGACCCTGTTAGCCCTCAACAAGATCCAGCACCCAAAATCTATCCTATAAACCTCAGAGATAGGAAGTCAGCTCTCCAAACCCCACAAACAAATAGAAAATGACTCAAATTTAGTTCTACACTTTTCATTTCAGATTAAGATTATGGTTTTTATTTTTTCATAAATGTGAGGTACATTATTTTTCCCTCAAAACAGAGCCTGCCCCCTCAAATATGATTTTAAGCAGCAATTTCCAGTAGTACAAAGAATCAGGGAAGAGTTGAAGTTAGTTTTATTTTTCCCATAAAGGCTCCCATAAACACAGGTTCATATCTAGATCAAGGACTGGAATGTACTTTCACCCTTGATAGTAGTCAGAATATATTAGAAGAGTAGGTAGGCAGCCTACCACAGAGGTCAGTAGGTCTCTTCAACCCAACCACTTCATAGAAAACCACAGAGAATTTTTCCTACTATACATCCACAAGGGGTAATATTCTTTCCAATAATTTATATCATTCCCAAACCCTTGAAATTAATGATTAGGGGACAGAGGATGATATCTTCACAAGAGAGATCTATTGATGCTAGCTATTCCCTGAGAGTTGGTGTGACAGAAAGTAGTCACAAAGATCTGTGCCATTTGCTACCTGTATGCAAACTTTGCTAAGCCTCTATTTCTTCTTCTGTAAAATGGAGATAGCATAACTACAAGTGTGTGGTGAATATTAAATGCCTACTATATGCTTAGCACAGCAACTAGCATATAGGCAGAACTTCAACTTTAGCCATATTTTCTTTTTGGTGAAAACTTTTCTCTGAGCTTGGGAAAAAACAGTGAACTGAGGGCTTTAAGTGCCACCATATAAGAAGCACCACACTTGAGAGTCTCTTACCTCTCCATTGTTTTCCTTAGGAGCATAGTTCTAAGAATGAGGACTTCCAAACATATCAGGATGTCTTTAATTTTTTAACCTCAAAATTATAACTGCTTGCTGACCATTTTTGCTTAGATTTCCCCTTGAAGTACTCTAGCTCAACTCTAAAGCCACCAAGGCTCAATATCTTAGCATAGTCATTTAAATGGTTTGCATCTTCCACTATCATATAAAATTGCCATGTAACTCTGTTAATTCTCTTTTCTTGGCAGCTCCTGATCCATTCTCAATTCTGCATGCTTCTGGTCTTTTTCATCGTCTTGGTCCTAATCTCCTTATTCTCAGAGGTTTCTGATCACCCTGATCTCCTTTAATATATCCTTCATACTGTAGCCAGAACAATCTTTAAAAAAATATCCTTTCAAGGCACAATATGCCCCTGGATAACTTTCTTCAAAGACTTCATAACTAACCACATGAAGTGTAAACAGCCTGACTTAGCATTCAATGACTGCTATGATCTGGGTCCATTTAACCTTTCCACAGAGAAGTAATCTGATTAGTGCTAACATAACAGAAAAAAATAGGGAGTGGGGGAAGCCAGAAGAAGAGTAGCTAACCCAGCTATTTGCTGCAAAAAAGGTGCAATCTGAATATTGAATAGACATTAGCCAGGCAACGGGTGGAAATGTGGGAAAGAAAACTGTTTGAAAGAAAAGAGAGAGAGTTCATGCATTCATTTACCCTATATTTACTGAATGCCTACATTATTATAGGCACTGTACCAGGCACTAGAAATGTCACAGTGAACAAAACAGAAGAAATGAAGTATCCACTTTCATGGAGCAAATATTATGAGGGGCAAATACAATACTATATATATATATATATATATATATATATATATATATATATATATATAGTATATAATCACATATATAGTCAGGTAGTATAAAGAACAGTAAGCAGGGAAATAAGATAAAGAGTAATGGGATGGAATGCTATTATAAAGAGAATTTTGATGATGATTGTACAGAGATGTGAAGGAAATGAAGGGAACCATGTATATAAACACTGGGAAGAACAATTCAGGCAGAGGGAACAGCAAATAAAAAGGCCCTAAGGTAAGAATGTTCATGCTTTGTGTGTTCCAGAAACACTAAAGAAGCCAGAGGCCATAGAAAAGAGATATAGTGTCTGTAGTTCATGGTAAGGACTTTGGAATATTGGAACATGTAAAAGGAACATGTAAGAGACAAGAAGAAGAAGGAGGAGGAGGAGGAGGAAGGGAAGGAGGAGCGGGAGGAGGAGGGGGAGGAGGAAGAGGAAGAGGAGGAGGAGGAGGAGGAGGAGGAGGAGGAGGAGGAGGAGGAGGAGGAGGAGAAGAAGAAGAAGAAGAAGAAGAAGAAGAAGAAGAAGAAGAAGAAGAAGAAGAAGAAGAAGAAGAAGAAGAAGAAGAAGAAGAAGAAGAAGAAGAAGAAGAAGAAGAAGAAAAAAGAAGGGGAAGCAAAGGAAGAAAAGAAGAAAGAGAAGGAGAGAAGAAGAAAGAGAAGGAGAGAAGAGAGGAGAGGAGAGGAGAGGCAAGGTGGGAAGGGGAGGAGAGGAGAGAATGGTGATCAGTAGAACTCCAAGTATTTCAATTGTACTGGCATATAGTGTATGTATAGTAAGTAACCAGAGATTAGACTGAAAAGGAAAGCAAGTATCAGGCATAACTAACAAGGTAAGCACATTAAGAAATGTTTCCTTTATCATACTAAAAGCTTTATGAGGAAACATTGAAGGTTTTAAGCTGAAGAGTGACATTATTAGATTTGCACTTCAGAAAGATCACTCTGGCAACAGTGTGGAGAATTCATGAAAGTGGAAGGAGACCAAAGGGAGACCAATTAGGAGGCTGTTGCAGCCATCTGAGTGAGAGGTGGTAGGGAGTTACAAATGAGGGGATATAGTTGAGAAACTTAGGAAGTAGTAGTAGTCAAGACTTGGTGTTAAATTAGGTGTGAGAAGTTAATGATAGTTAATAGTGATGACTTCCAGATTTCAGGAAAGAAATAATATACCATGTTACTGTTTGACATTCTATGGGAGTCAGTTTTATCTTCTCAAAGCCACTGGCCAGAACCTACGTACCCCAGTACATATTATGATCTTCCCCTATAGTTTTAGCCCCAAGCTGGGAATTTATAATCTCAGTGAAGGGATAGGATGAGGGTGAAAACTAATATGTTTGGGGTCTCTATTCGATGCAAAGCTCTGTGATAGGTGTTTTATATACATTATGATATTTAATCCTTAAAAACACCTTGTGGTGGGCTTCTCATATTACAGATGGGGACAGCAAAGCTCAGACATTCAACTAACTCAGTGTCAAATAATTAGCAAATGGAAGAGACGAAACATACTATACCTAAAGCAGCAAAATTCTAAAGCAGTGGCTGTGTAAACTGCATTGTAGCTTTAGAGCTTTTAACTTGTAAACCCAAAGGACTAGCTCTGCTAGAAGACATCTGTAATTTTTGTAAAGCAATAAACAGTGAACTGTACTCTCACAGCTGATAGAGATTTAGATTATGTGAATCACAGGACAGTTTGCTTTCTTATCTCCAGTAGTTTTTATGGTTTGTCACAGGGTCTGATATAAAAATACATTGTGTACAATTTTAATGTAGCTTCCCTAAACTTTAATACATTTATTTTTAAATGCTTCTAACTTTTTTACCACTGCCATGTAGATAGCATATTTTTTATTGGAGTATAATTGCTTTACAATGCTATGTTACTTTCTGTTGTATAACAAAGTGAATCAGATGTATGTATACTTATATTCTCTTCCTCTTGTACCCCCCTCCCACCCCCTCCATCCCACCAATCTAAGTCATCACAGAGCACCAAGCTGAGCTTCATGTGCTTTAAAGCACGCTCCTGCTAGCTAGCTATTCTACACATGGCAATGTATATATGTCAATCCCAATCTCCCAATTCATCCCCACCTCCCCATTCCCCCATGTCCACATGTCCATTCTCTACTTCTATGTCTCTATTACTGCCTTGTAAAGAGGTTCATCTGTATCATGTTTCTAGATTCCACACATATGCATTAATATACAATATTTGTTTTCCTCTTTCTGGCTTACTTCGCTCTGTATGACAAACTTTAGGCCCATCCACACCTCTACAAATGACCCAATTTCATTCCTTTTAATGGCTAAATAATATTCCATTGTATATATGTATCACATCTTCTTTATCCATTCATCTGTTCATGGACATTTAGGTTGCATCCATGACCTGGCTATTGTGAATGGTGTTGCAATGAACATTGGGGTACTTGTGTCCTTTTGAATTGTTTTCTCAGGGTATATGCCCAGTAGTGGGATTGCTGGGTCATATAGTAGCTCTAATTTTAGTTTTTTAAGGAACCTCTATGCTGTTATCCATAATGACTGTATCACTTTATAGTCCCAAAAACAGTGCAAAGGGGTTCCATTTTCTCCATACCCTCTCCAGAATTTATTGTTTGTAGATTTTTTGATGATGGCCATTCTGACTGGTGTGAGGTGATACCTCGTAGTTTTGACTTGCATTTCTGTAATAATTAGTGATGTTGAGCAGCTTCTCATGTGCTTCTTGGACATTTGTATGTCTTCTTTTGTGAAATGCCTATGTAGGTCTTCCATCCATTGTTTAATTGGGTTGTTTGTTTTTTTGATATTGAGCTGCATGAGCTGTTTGTATATTTTGGAGATAAATCCTTTGTCTGTTGTTTCATTTGCAAATAATTTCTCCCATTCTGAGGGTTGTCTATTCATCTTGTTTATGGTTTCCTTTGCTGTACAAAAGCTTGTAAGTTTCATTAGGTCCCATTTGTTTACTTTTGTTTTTATTTTTATTACTCTAGGAAGTGAATCCAAAAAGATCTTGCTGTGGTTTATGGTAAAGAGTGTTTTTCCTATGTTTTCTTCTAAGAGTTTTATAGTGCCCAGTCTTACACGTAGGTCTTCAATCCATTTTTAGTTTATTTTTGTGCATGGTATTAGGGAGTGTTCTAATTTCATTCTTCTATATTTAGCTATCCAGTTTTCCCAGCACTGCTTATTGAAGAGATTGTCTTTTCTCCATTGTATATTCTTGCCTCCTTTGTCACAAATTAGGTGACCACATGTGTGTGTGTTTATCTCATCTTTCTATCCTATACCATTGATCTGTATTTCTGTTTTTGTGCCAGTACCACACTGTCTTGATTACCATAGCCTTGTAGTATAATTTGAAGTCAGGGAGCCTGATTCTTCCAGCTCCGTTTTTCTTTCTCAAGATTGCTTTGGCTATTCAGGGTCTTTTGTGTTTCCATACAAATTGTAAAATATTTTCTTCTAATTCCGTGAAGAATGCCATTGATAATTTGATAGGGATTGCATTGAATCTGTAGGTTGCTTTGAATAGTATAGTCGTTTTCACAATATTGATTCTTCCCATATAAGAACATGGTATATTTCTCCATCTGTTTATGTCATCTTTGATTACTTTCATTAGTGTTTTATAGTTTTCTGAGTACAAGTCTTTTGTCTCCTTAGTTAGGTTTATTCCTAGGTATTTTATTCTTTTTGTTGCAATGGTAAACAGAAGTGTTTCCTTAACTTCTCTTTGTAATCTTTCATGGTTATGGTATAGGAATGCAAGAAATGTCTGTGCATTAATTGTGTATCCTGCAACCTTACCAAACTGATTAGTTCTAGTAGTTTTCTGGTGGTATCTTTAGGATTTTCTATGTATAGAGTTTTGTCATCTGCAAACAGTTTTAATTCTTCTTTTCCAATTTGGATTTCTTGTAATTCTTTTTCTTCTGTGATTGCTATGCCTAGGATTTCCAAAACTATGTTGAATAATAATGGTGAGAGTGGACATCCCTGTCTTCTTCTTGGTCTTATTGGAAATGTTTTCAGTTTTTCACCATTGAGAATGATGTTTGCTGTGGGTTTGTCATATATGGCCTTTATTATCTTGAGGTCAGTTCCCTCTACACCCATTTTCTGAAGAGCTTTTATTTTTTTAATCATAAGTGGCTGTTGAATTTTGTCAAATGTTTTTTCTGCACCTATTGAGATGATTATATGATTTTTTTCTTTAATGTGTTAAGATGGTGTATTACATTGATTGATTTGTGTATATTGAAGAATCCTTGCTTTCCTGGGATAAATTTCACTTGATCATGGTGTATGATCCTTTTAATGTGTTGTTGGATTATGTTTGCTAGTATTGTGTTGAGGATTTTTACATCTATGTTCATCAGTGAAATTGGTCTATAATTTTCTTTTTCGTGTGATATCTTTATCTGGTTTTGTGATCAGGGTGATGGTGGGCTTATAGAACGAATTTGGGAGTGTTCCTCCCTCTGAAATTTTTTGGAAGTATTTGAGAAGGATAGGTGTTAGCTCTTCTCTAAATGTTCAGTAGAATCTGCCTGTGAAGCCATCTGGTCCTGGACTTTTGTTTGTTGGAAGATTTTTAATATCAGTTTCTATTTCATTACTTGTGATAAGTCTGTTTATATTTTCTAATTCTTCCTGGTTCAGTCTTGGAAAATTACACATTTTCAAGAATTTTCCATTACTTTGAGGTTGTCCATTTTATTGGCACATAGTTGTTTGTAGTAGTCTCGTATAGTCCTTTGTATTTCTGTGGTGTCAGTTGTGATTTCTCCTTTTTTCATTTCTAATTTTATTGATTTGCGTCTTCTTTTCTTGATGAGTCTGGCTAAAATTTGATCAATTTTGTTTATCATCTCAAAGATCCAACTTTTAGTTTAATTGATCTTTGGTATTGTTTTCTTTATTTCTATTTCATTTGTTTCTGCTCTCATCTTCATGATTTATTTTCTTCTAGTGACTTTTTTTGTTTTTCTTTCTCTAGTTACTTTAGGTGCAAGTTTAGATTGATTATTTGAGATTTTTCTTATTTCTTGAGGTGAGATTGTATTGCTATAATCTTCCTTCTTAAAACTCATTTACTTCATACCATAGGTTTTTGGTCATCATGTTTTCATTGTCATTTGTTTCTACGTATTTTTTTATTCCTTCTTTGACTTATTCAGTGATCCCTTGGTTATTTAGTAGCACACTGCTTAGCCTCCGTGTATTTGTGCTTTTTAGTTTTTTTTTTTTGTTGTTGTTCCTGACTTCTAATCTCATAGCATAGTGGTCAGAAAAATGCTTGATACAATATCAATTTTCTTAAATTTTCTGAGACTTGATTTCTGACCCAAGATGTGATCTATCCTGGAGAACATTCCATGTACACTTGAGAAGAAAGTGTATTCTGCTACTTTTGGGGTGGAACGTTCTGTAAATATCAATTAAATCTATATGATCTAGTGTTCCATTTAAAGCTTGTGTCTCATTTATTTTCTGTTTGGATGATTTGTCCATTGGTGTAAGTGGGGTGTTAAAGTCCTATACTATTATTGTCTTACTATTTCCCCTTTTATGGTTGTTAGCATTTGCCTTATGTATTGAGGTGCCCCTGTATTGGGTGCATAAATATTTATAATTATTATACCTTCTTTTTGGATTGATCCCTTGATCATTATGTAGTGTCCTTCCTTATCTCTTGCAATAGTCTTTATTTTAAAGTCTATTTTATCTGACATGAGTATTGCTACTTCAGGTTTCTTTTGATTTCCATTTACATAGAATATCTTTTTCCATCCCTTCACTTTCAGTCTGTATATGTCCTTAGGTCTCTGCTCCTTTTTTTTCTGCCCTGCGTGGCTTGCATGATCTTGGTTCACAAGCTGGGGGTCAGGCCTGAGCTCCTGCAGTGCAAGTCTAAAATCTGAACCACTGGACTAACAGAGAACCTCAGGCCCCAGGGAATATTCATCATAGTAAGGTCTTCTGAAGGTCCTCACCTTGGCACCAAGACCCAGCTCTACCCAACAGCCTACAAACTGCAGTGCTTGAAGCCTCAGGCCAAACAACCAGTAAGATGGGAACAAAATCCCACCTGTCAAAAATAAATAAAAAAAGAGAGATGACAAAAAATATGTCACAGATGAATCAACAACGTAAAAACCTACAAGACCAAATAAATGAAGAGGAAATAGGCAACCTACCTGAAAAATAATTCAGAATTATGATAGTAAAGATGATCCAGAATCTCAGAAATAGAATGGAGGCACCAATGAAGAAACTACAAAAAAATGTCCAACAAAGATCTAGAAGAACTAAAGAACAAACAGAGATGAACAACACAGTAACTGAAATGAAAAATACACTAGAAGGAATCAATAACAAAATAACTGAGACAGAGGAATGAATAAGTGAGATGGAAGACAGAATGGTGGAAGTAACTGCTGAGGAGCAGAATAAAGAAAAAAGAATAAAAAAAAAAAGGAAGACAATCTCAGATACCTTTGGAACAACACTAAAAGCACCAACATTTGGATTATACGGGTCTCAGAAGAAGAAGAGAAAAAGAAGGGTCAGAGAAAATATTCTAATATATCATAGTGGAAAAGTTCCCTAACATGGGAAAAGAAATAGTCATCCAAGTCCAGGAAGTGCAGAGAGTTCCTTACAGGATGAACCCTAGGAGAAACACACCAAGACACATATTAATTAAACTAACAAAAATTAAATTCAAAGAAAAATATTAAAAACAGCAAAGGAAAAGCAAAAAAATAACACACAAAGGAATCCCCATAAGGTTATCAGCTGATTTTTCATCAGAAATTCTGCAGGCCAGAAGGGAGTGGCAGGGTATACTTAAAGTGATGCAAGAGAAAAACCTACAACCAAGGTTATTCTACCCAGCAAGGATCTCATTCAGAGTTGATGGAGAAATCAAAAGCTTTACAGACAAGCAACAGCTAAGACAATTCATTACCACCAAATCAGCTTTACAACAAATGCTAAATGAACTTCTCTAAGTGGGAAACAAGAGAAGAAAAGGACCCAGGAAAATACACCCAAAACAATTAAGAAAATGGTAATAGGACCATACATATCAATAATAACCTTGAATGTAAATGGATCAAATGCTCCAACCAAAAGACACACACTGGCTGAATGGATACAAAAACAAGACCCATATATGTGCTGTCTACTAGAGAGTGTATTGATTTAACAAGCATAGAATGTAGACCTACTATATACAAGTTCCTGTAGAAGACAAATGCACAGGAAAGAGACATTCCACCTTCTCCCCACCTCAGAGAGCAAGGACTATAATGCAAAAACTAAAGAGAGACAGTAGAATGTAGAGTTAAACATGTAGACTCTGGAGCCAGACTCCTTGACTGGGACCGAATTCTGGCTCCATCACTAGTCCTTGATATGAAGAGAAAGCATGGTGGCTTGGTATAAATAAGGAACACTGAAGAGATTCATTTGTTTGGGGCATGGACTATGGGAAATGTACTCACAAAAGATGAGGGTTAGAACACAGCCATTCCTGAATACCAGCCAAAGAGCCTTGGACTTTATTCAGAAGACCAGACCTAGTGTTGCAATCCACTGATATGTCAAGAGCAATTTGTTACCCATAAGAGTTAAAGTACCAAAGTTTGCAAATTATTTCCCTAAAAAGAAAATCAAGTAAAGTAGGCTCAAGGTTATCCTATAATAAGACAATCTTCACTGATTTTCTTTCTGATGTGCTTTCTTGAACAGGAGAGAAGGTTAAGTGGAGTTATAAGCTAGCTGACTAAGAATTACACATAACCTTCATCCTTACACTTACCCAATCTTATCCCTAATTCTTTCCATAGTTGGTGGCCATGATTGTAAGAACTTTTAAGTTGTAACTTTACAGTTACTTCAATTTTTTTCTCACCTTACACTCAGGTACATTCCTTATTAGAAAGAAACAAAGAGAGACAAATAAAGGGTGTCTAGGACCCCTACATTTACTTTGCACATCAGTGAGAATGAGGGTATGGATGCTACTGTTAATAAGAACACAATAGAGAACAGTACCTGGTACCTAGTAAATGCTCAGTGCTGTGTACATCATTATAAACATAAAGATGATTTTATAAATTTCAGGCTTATTTGTAGGGGTAAGAAAAGCAATTACAAACCACGATGCCTTGTTGGGGGAGTGTCCAAGCCATGATTGACTTGGTCAACAGTTTCAAGCAAGTTAAAGAGATATTTCAAATCAAATTCTGAGCAAGTTGCTCAGAAACTAACAAATTACTACCATTAACTGTTTTCCTCATTTAAAAAAATTACTGAGGATGATTTTAAAACACTAGAAATTATCAGGTAAATCTCACTTGCCATCATTTAAAATAGCCAAGTTAATATAATTGGCTGTTTTATTACTCACAATCTTATACAAGAATAACATGCCCAAAAATCTGCAGTAAATGTCCTTTACTACCCTGCAGAATTTATTTGGGGGTTTGCCAAAATCTGAGAACGTCCTTGAGAGATTATCATACATATGAATATTTTCATGTTATAAAAAGAAATGAGGACAACTGCTGTGATCAATAGAAAGCCATTGGTAGACTATGATCAGGGTGAAATATAATCAATACGTTTAGGGGGAAGATTCCATCAGACATATATATGTAAGGCAGATTAGTGTAGGAAGGGAATCAGGAATTAGGTCGATCAATTAGTAGAATGAATGCTGTAACAGTCCAAACTTAATGGCATATTGTAGGAAAAGACTGAATAGATTTGTTAAATCCTAGGGCGGTGTTAGATTGAAATATATTAAATTGTTGCTCTCCAGTCATTTCTGTTCTACACAAATGGGAGTTGCATATTGCTTGACTTAACAGAATTCAAGACTTAGTAATTGACCTAGTGTGAGGTGTGAGGAAAATGAAGGAGTTAAGATGATGGGTATTTCAAGTCTTCACAAATGAGAGGATAGACAATAATTGATCATAAGGCAATAATAATTACAATTGCTATTTATATTTATTAAACTTTTATCATGTGCCTATCACCACTTAAGAGCTTTACATGTACTAAATCATTTAATCTTCAGCACAACCCCATGAAGTAAGTACTTTTTTTATCCCCATTTCACAGAGGGGGAAACTGAAGTATATTGATGTTAAGTAACATGTGCTACTAAGTCAAAGAGCTTGTATTCAAACCCCATGGTTTGGCTGCAGGATCCACAGTCAACTCCATGTTACAGCTCCTTCTGTATAAATATGTTGGGAGAGTTTGTTATCAATGAGAGAGTAGAGGAGACAGATCAATTTTATTTATTTAGTTATGTTTTCTTTTTATAACCTTAATTTATTTTAATTTGCAAAGGTACTCCATGCTCATTGAAACCAAGACATAAGCTTATAAAGGAAAAAAATGGAAGTCACCCAAAACCATTTCTCAAAGGTAATTTAGTGTGCATCTTTCCAGATGTTTCCTATGCCTATAAGATTTTGGTTTACATATCAAGATATCCATATATAATTTTGTTTTCTTTACAAAAATAAATTCATACACTCATAATGATTTTTAACTTTCTTTTTTCACTTAAGGTGCCTTGGGCATATTTCCATATTATTACACAGATCTACTTCAATCATATCAGTGCTAGCATTTTCTTTGGTTATATCAAAATTTAAAAATCAATATTTTTTAATAAATTTATTTATTTATTTTTATTTGTTTATTGGCTGCATTGTATCTTCATTGCTGCACACAGGTTTTCTCTAGTTGTGATGAGTGGGGGCTACTCTTCATTGTGGTGCATGGGCTCCCCATTGCTGTGGCTGCTCTTGTTGCAGAGCAAAGGCTCTAGGTGCATGGGCTTCAGTAGTTGCGGCACATGGGCTCAATAGTTGTGGCTTACAGGCTCTAGAGCACAGGCTCAATAGTTGTGGTGCACAGGCTTCATTGCTCCATGGCATGTGGGATCTTCCCAGAGCAGAACTCGAACCTGTGTCCCCTGCATTGGCAGGCGGATTCTTAACCACTGTGCAACCTAGGAAGACCCCAAAATCAAAGTTCTTTTAATGAGCACTTAAGTTTTTTCCAGTGTTTTCCATATTATAAAATATATACATATACTGATGCTGCTGTTTTCTTGGGGTGGGATCTTAGAAGCAGGATACCTGGGTCATATGGTATGCATATTTCAAATGTTTATAGAGGTTGCTAAGTAAATATTCCAAATCTCTGCAAATTAAAACTCACACCAGCAATATATGAAAGAGCATGTTTTCCCCTCACTCTATCCTTAAGTGCAAGCAAGAATGGGTCCAGATGATCGTAATCAGGGATAAGGCTAGAGTCCAAGTCTAGCCTTGGGACTGTTGAACTAGAGAAGAGAAAACTGAAGGTGAAATAATTGTGGTCTTCAAACCTTGGAAAGACAGAGGAGATCAACCTAATGAGAATATCACTAAAGGGCAGAAACTTCAGGGAAGTATATGTCGGTCTACTTGGCATAAGATAGTGCTTTCTAGCAGATTTGTTCTGAGATGTAAGTCTATCTCTGAGGGAGGATGAGACCCCTGGTTACTGGAGATATACAAACAGGAGTTGAAAGACCACCTGATAAGCATATCAAATCTTGTCAGTAGAACTGGATTAGAGAAATATCTACCTTTGTTCTGTCCTGATAATTTATTAGAAACTACAATTTTTGAAGTAGAGGAGAGAGAAGGGGATCCAAGATGTCCCCTTCCCACCCAAAATTGTACTGCTTTTGGAATGACAAATTTGCAGACCCTAGTACTGCTCTACTAAACAGATTTCTTTCTGAGGCAGATTTCTTTGTGATGGCAGATTTCTTTGTGAGGCCTGTCCATGTGGGGCCTATCATAAGAAAAGAAAGGACACACAGAGACAGATATACTATGCTTTTCCAGGGAGCCAACAGGCATGTCTACATACTGCAGAAAACCTTCACAGTCTTCTCTTAGATATTTTTCCAAGCTAGCATTATGGGACAATTTATAGGCCAAAGAACCCATCTTGGAGGAATCCAAAAATGTATTGTCAATGCAGAATGATGGAAGGCTGACTAAATTTGATTCTCTAAACTAGAATTCCGGTTCTGCCATTGGGTGACTCTGTGACCCTGGACAAATCTCTTCAATATTCTGGGCCTCAATTTTTCCATCTGTAAGAAGATGGGGTTGGACTGCATGTTCTCTGTTTATTTCCAGCTCTGATGTTCTGTGAAAACATGTGTCTTTCAGTCAACCCCTTCTCTATGATTCTGTGGCATACTGTTCTGATCTCTATCACTCCACTTACTGCTTTGCATTGAAATTCTGTTTACTCTTTTTTTCCACTGGGCCATGAACTTCTTGGTTTAACACACAGTCAGACACTTGACACTTAAATCAGTGTTTATTGAAATAAACTTGAATTCCTTAAGGCACTAGGTCTGTAAGTCTTGGTTTGTAAACAAACTTAAAAATTGATATTATAGAGCCCAAGGTGATTTCACTATTGGGTACTAGTCATTTCTCCCTAAGCCTCTCAGAAATGAATAAGTAGAAGCAGGGAGTAATAGTGAGAAGAGGCAGCAGCCCTGACAGAAGAATGACTTCTTGCATCTTCTGACTCTTTTTCCTAGCTTCTCTCAGCTGTTTGAGCTCAAAATTCCATTTCCTTTCTATAATTCCTGTGGAGTCAGCTGGGATCTAAATTCTGAGAGTTCTCATTCAGTGTTTTTCCTTGACCATCCTTGCAAACCACATTCCTGCCAATCAATTCATGTCTTCTTTGGAGGCTCATTTTTCTTGTACCTGCTTCCTTGTTAAAATTAGGAGAAAATTCTCTCTTCATAACCTTCTCTGGTTCAATCTCCACCAATCCCAGCATCAGGATTCTTGTTAGGAAGCATAGGCCAATAAATGCCCTTTTGAAATTCCTCTTTTGAGAATCCAGATGTAAAGCAAGTGGTGACAACAATACAGTTCCCTGTAATTTGGAATCTGACCGGAGATAATGACCAGCTGGGGGAGATTTCATTTATATTTAGACTTGTTCCAACCACAAAATTAAAAGAAGAATAAATAAAGATGGAAGTAGAAAGATCAGAGGGCAGAATTTGGTGAGAGGAACATTTCATTTGTTTGCTTTCTGTTTTTGGAGGCTGGCCCATATTACCTAAATAGTAACCTCCTCCCACGTAGTTCTGAATAGTGCACAGTGGGAGGGGTACAAAAAACACATCATAATAATGTCTAGGCTCCCCCATTTCTGCTATTACAAGGCTAGCAATCAGGAATTAAAGCAGCCTAAGGCAGCACCAGAACCAGGAGGCTGAGATCAGTCAGCTATAGCCTTCCTCTGCCTATATAATGAGCATGTCTGGGAACAAGAAGGATCTCCCAAAGCAGGCCCTTTTAGACAGGACACTTTTCCTTATGCCTGCCCTCATCTATAAACTTTAGACAGTCAGCTCTAGAAGGGGTCTCAAAGATAATTTAGGCTTTATTTTTTATTTTAAGGTGTTAATTTTTTTCAAGCTCTTTATTGGAAAATAATTGCTTTATACTCTTGTACCAGCTTTTGAAGTACACCAAAGTGAATCAGCTGTATTTATACACATATCCTCATATCCCCTCCCTCCCGTGACTCCCTGTCGCCCTCCCTGTCCCGGCCCTTTAAGGCATCACCCATCATCGAATTGATCTACCTTTGTTTTACAGGAACTTACCACTAGCTATCTATTTTACAGTTGGTAGTATATATATGTCTATGCTACTCTCTCACTTCGTCCCAACTTCCCCTTCAGCCCCCGCCCCCCAGTCCCGTGTTCTCCAGCCCATTCTCTGCATCTGCATCCTTATTCTTGCCCTGTCACTGGGTTCATCAGTACCATTTTTTTTAGATTCATATATATGAGTTAGCATACAGTATTTGTTTTTCTCTTTCTAGCTTACTTCACTCTGTATGACAGACTCTAGGTCTATCCACCTCATTACATATAGTTCCATTTCATTCCTTTTTATGGCTGAGTAATATTCCATTGTATATATGTACCACATCTTCTTTATCCATTCATCTGTTGATGGGCATTTAGGTTGCTTCCATGTCCTGGCTATTGTAAATAGTGCTGCAATGAACATTGTGGTACATGTATCTTTTTGAATTATGAAAAGCAATATTTTTAATTGCTTAGCAATTTAGTAAACCTGACCCTATGCAAAGATTAATTTTTGCCACTTCCATGATTGTTTCTTTAGGATTATATCCAACTTAAACATGTTTGGCACGAATACATTTTTGGTGTTGTTTTGTATTTGCCATTTCGTCACAACCAGAGGTTTATAGCATCAGGTTATCCCTCAACTGGTGACGCTATGTTGATTTCTTGATCAAAGTGATGACCATCGAATCTCTTCATCTACAGTTTCCCTTTTTCAATTAGTAAGTAAAAAGTGATACTTTATAGCCATGTGAATATACTATTCCCCAACAAGTTTTTTTAATAGTTTTAATATCTACTGATGATACTATATGATGGAATTAATCACACAATGAAGGTGTCAGGATGATGATTTGTTACCATTTCCTCACTATATATTAGTGGAAATTCTTTTGTAAAGAAGCGTATCCCACCACCACACATAAACATTTTAAAAATTTAACCTTCCTCCTCCTCTCCCCTACAAATTTTTTATAAGTATCATGATGAATTCATGGATTTATTTTTTTAATATTATTTTTATGGTAAAATTGTCTAAAACTTGTCTAGTGACAACTACTTAAATCTAACTCCTATGTCCTTTTGCTGTTATACCATTAGACTTTGAACATATCTTTCCTTTCTGATATTATAAAATTATTTTCATAGCACTTCTGTTTTACAAAATTATAAAATATCAATGTTCACAATACTTGGAAACAAACTAAAGTCCCAAAATGAAGCAAAGGTTACATGTAATTCTGTTATCCTGAGGTAATCATTGCTACCATTTTTGTTAACAGTACTAACAGGCCCCCCTTTATATATATATATATATATATATATATATATATATATATATATGCATATATATAGCATAAATATTAATTTATGTTATTACACATATATAAAATTGAGATGATTTAATTAATTTTTTTCTGCATTATTGTTTTCAGTGATCACAAACTGTTCCAGCATGTGGATTTACCATAATTTATTTAACCAGATCTTTATGGTTAAATATTGCCCTTTTAGTGAAAATTTTAAAGTTTATTAGCAGACAACTGTAAATAATATTCTAATTTTGAAATTCCTCCGTGTCTATGATGATATTTTTTCTCATTCCTTTTGATCTGTATTTGTGTTTATTCTTTTGTCTCTCTTTCTTTTAGGTGGGTATATTGTAAATATTATCTCTTCAGATCTTGGATACTTACATACAGTAAAAATTCACCTTTTTAAAAGGAGTACAGTTGTACGAATTTTGGTAAACATATAGACATATAATCACCACTATAATTAAAATATGGAATATTTTCATTACCCCCAAAAGTTGCCTCTTGTTGCATTATTGTAAGTCCCCTACCCTCATCCTTAAACTCTGGTAACCAGTGATCTGATTTCTCTATAGCTATGCCTTTTCCAGAATGTCACATAAATTGAATCATACAGTATATAACTTTTTTCACTTGGCATAATGCTTTCGAGATTCATTTATGTTATTGCAGTATTAATAGTTCATCCCTTTTTGTTGTTTATTCTTTTTTATTGTTGTATTCCATTGTATGGATGTACCACATTTTGTCCTTTTGCCAGTTGTTGGACATTTGGCTTGATTCCAGTTTAGGACTATTATGAATAAAGCTTCTATGAGCATGCATGTACACATCTTTGTATAGACCTACATCCTCATGCTCTTAGGTAAATACCTAGAATAAAGATTTCTGGGATATATATATATAGCTATGTAAGAAACTGCCAGACTGTTTTCCAAGATGGATATGACATTTTGCATTTTCGTCATCAATTAATGAGAGTTCCAGGTGCTCCACATCTTTGTGAGCATTTGGTTTCATCAGGCTTTTTAATTTTAGCCTTTCTAGTGAGTTTGTATCAGTGTATCATTGTGGTTTTACTTTATTAAATTGTTCTAATGACTAATTATGTATAACACCTTTTCCTGTGCTTATTGACCATCCATACATCTTTTTTGATGAAGCATTTATTCCAACTTGTTGTCCATTTAGTTGTTGTTTTGTTCCCTTGTCATTAGATTGCAAGGCATATTTTCTGTATACAAGTACTGTATCAGTTATACTTAGTACATATATATTCTCCCTGTCTGTGACTTTCTTTTTATTTTCTTAAGTCTTATTTGAAGACTGAAATTTGAAGAACAAATTTCTTAATTTTCATGAAGTACAAATATATCATTTTTACTTTTATATTTTATTCTTCTTGTGCTCTATTTAAAAGATCTTTGCTTAATCCAAGATCTTGGAAATTGTTTTCCTACATTTTCTTCTACAAATTTTACACTTTTAGCCCTTATATTTAGAAGTATGATCCAATTTAATTTAATGTTTTAATAGAGCATAAGGTAAGAGTTAAGTTTCTGTCTTACATATGGACATTCAATTTTCCCAGTAACATTTTCTTAAAGGGTTATCCTCTCCTCCATTGAATTGTCTTGGCATGTTACTCAAAACTAAATGTGTCTATAAACAAATATGTGTAGGTATATCTCTGGACTTTATTGTATTCCATTGATTTATACTTCTATCTTTATGTAAATACCACACTTTCTTGATTACTGTAACTTTGTAGTAGGTCTTGAAATGAAATATTGTAAGTGCTCCAACAACATCTTCTCTTTCTCCTCCCCCCTCCTTTCCCTCTTCTTCCTTTTCTTCCTCCTCCTCCTCTTCTTCTTCATGATTCTAAACTCCTTGCATTTTCATATAAATTTTATAATTAGCTTGCAGTTTCCAAGAAAAAAGTCACATCCTATGATTTTAATTGAGATTGATGTATAAATCAATTTGGGAAGAGTAGATATGCTAACAATATTGAGTGTACTGAGCCATGAATATGAAACATCTCTTCATTTATTATGGTTTTCCTGAAATTCTCTCAACACTGCTTTGTAGGTTTTGTGTACCATCTTTCCACATATTTTGCTGAATTTTCCCTAAGTACATCGTTTTTTGGATATGTAGTAAATGGTATTGCTTTTAATTTTTATTTTCCAATTGTTCATTGCTAGCTTATAGAACTACAATTGATTTTATATAGTGACCTTGTATCTTGTGAACCTAAAGTCAGTTAGTAGTTCTTGTCGATTTTCTGTAGATCCCTTAGGATTTCTTAGGTAATAATATCACCTGTGAGTCAGTGTAACTTTTTTTTACCTACCCACTCAGTATACATTTTATTTATTTTTTCTTGCTTTATTGCACTTGTTATGACCTCTGGAACAATGTTTAATATTAGTGGTGAAAGAGGGTATCCTTGACTTGTTTTCAATTATGGGGGGAAAGCATTCCATATTTCACCATTGTGTTATATTAGCTTCAGGTATTTCTAGATATCTTTTATTAGGTTAAGGAAGTTCTATTATATTCCTAGAGCTTTAATCATGGCAGTTATTTTAATCATGAATGTATGTTCATTCCACTTATCAAACTATTTATTATGAATGAGTTCTGTGCCATGACTTTTAAGCATCTATTGAAATAATCAAGTGGTTTTCCTTTTGTGGACTGTTAATATGGTCAATTACATTGGTTTTTAAAACAGCTTTATTGAGATAAGTTATGTTCCATAAAATTCACCCATTTAAAGTATATAATTCAATGGCTTTTAGTATATTCATGGAATTTGGGAACAACCTCTAGTCTAGTTTTAAATATATCTCCTCACCCCAAAGAGGAATCTTGTACCATTAGCAGTCATTTCCCCATTAACAACCCCTTCTCAGCCTTAGCAACTACTAATATATTTTCTGTCTCTCTGGGTTTGATTTGCCTATCCCAGACATCTAAAATGAATACAATCATACAATATATGGTGTTTTATGGCTGGCCTCGTTTACTTTCACATAACGTTTTCAGGGTTCATGCCTGTTGTAGCATGTATCAGTACTTCGTTACTTTTTACACTTGACGTTAGTGCCAGATAATTTTCCAATGTATGGGTATATTGTATATGTTTATCTATTCACTGATGAACATTTGGGTTGTTTCCACTTTTGTCTATTATAAATACTACTGCTATGAATGTTTACATACAAGTTTTTGCATGTGTATATATATATATATATTTACATTTCTCTTGTACCTGGGAGTAGATTTGTTGAATCATATGATAAGTCTATATTTAAGATTTTAAGAAACTGCCAAACTGTTTGCCAAAATGGCTATACTAATTCATATTCCCACCCAAAATATATCATGGCTGCAATTAACCTACATTCTTGACAACATTTATTTTTGTCTGTATTTTAGATTATAGCCATCCTATTGGGTGTGAAGTGATATCTGCTTTTTTTTTAAACTTAAAAACTTGTACTACTTTTTACTTTATGAGTAGATTGTAAATTGATACAATTTCTAACCCTTGAGGGGGAGTTTCACCAACCCCTTAAAACAATTCCTCCTTGTTTTTTTTTAAAGAACCTTTATTGAGATACAGTTAACAGACAATAAAAAGCATATATTTAGAGCATACAATTTGGTATCCCAATCTCCCAATTCATTCCATTCAAACCCTCCCCACTTTCCCCACTTGGTGTCCATGTGTTAGTTCTCTACACCTGTGTCTCTATATCTGCCTTGAATTTCCTCTTTCATAGTTGTTAGTATTTGCCTTATGTATGGAGGTGCTCCTCTGTTGGGTGCATATATATTTATAATTGTTATCTCCTCTTCTTGGATTGATACCTTAATCTTTATGTAATGTCCTTTCTTGTGTCTTGTAAATTTTTTTTATTTTAAAGTCTATTTTATCTGATATGAGTATCACTACTCCAGCTTTCTTTTGATTTCCATTTACATGGAATATCTTTTTCCATCCCCTCACTTTCAGTCTGTATGTGTTCCTAGGTCTGAAGTGGGTCTCTTGTAGACAGCATATAGAAGGGTCTTGTTTTTGTATCCATTCAGCCAGTCTGTGTCTTTTGGTTGGTGTATTTAGTCCATTTGCATTTAAGGTAATTATTGATATGCATGTTCCTATTACCATGTTCTTAATTGTTCTGTTTTTGTTTCTGTAGATCCTTTTCTTCTCTTATGTTCCCTGCTTAGAGAAGTTCCTTTAGCCTTTGTTGCAGGGCTGGTTTGGTGGTGCTGAATTGTCTTAGCTGTTGCTTGTCTGTAAAGCTTTTGATTTCTCCGTCAAATCTGAATGAGATCCTTGCTGGGTAGAGTATTCTTGGTTGTAGGTTCTTCCCTTTCATCACTTGAAATATATCATGCCACTCCCTTCTGGTTTGCAGCGTTTCTGCTGAGAAATCAGCTGTTAACCTTATGGGAGTTCCCGTGTATGTTATTTGTTGTTTTTCCCTTGTTGCTTTTAATAACATTTCTCTGTCTTTAATTTCTGTCGCTTTGACTACTATATGTCTTGGCATGTTTCTCCTTGGGTTTACCCTGCCTGAGACTCTCTGCACTTCCTGGACTTGGGTGGCTATTTCCTTTCCCCTGTTAGGGAAGTTTTCAACTATAATCTCTTCTAATATTTTCTAGGGTGCTTTCTCTCACTTGTCTCTTTCTGGGACTCCTATAATGCGAATGTTGGTGTATTTAACATTGTCCCAGAGGTCTCTTAGGCTGTCTTCAGTTCTTTTCATTCTTTTTTCTTTATTCTTTTCCTCATCAATGATTATCACCATTCTGTCTTCCAGGTCACTTATTCACCCTTCTGCCTCAGGTAATCTGCTATTGGTTCCTTCTTGTGTATTTTTCATTTCAGTTATTGTGTTTCATATCTCTGTTTGTTTGCTCTTTAGTTCTTCTAGGTCTTTGGTAAACTTTCCAATCTTTGCATCCAGTCTTTTTTCAGAGCCCTGGATCATCTTCACTATCATTATTCTGAATTATTTTCCTGGAAAGGTGCCTATCTCCTCTTCATTTAGTTGTTTTTCTGGGGTTTTATCCTGTCCCTTCATCTGGTACAAAGTCCTCTGCTTTTTCTTTTTCTCTATCTTTCTGTGGCTGTGGTTTTCAGTTCCACAAGACGAAATATTGCTGATACTGCTTGATACTGCTGTCTGTCCTCATCTGGAGGAAACTATCTAGGAGGCTCATGGGTACTTCCTGATGGGAGGAACTGATGGTGGGTAGGGTTGGGTGGGCGGAGCTCAGTAAGACTTTGATTTGGTGGGTGGAGATCAGTAAAACCTTTATCTGTTTGTCTGCTAATGGGTGGGGCGGTGTTCACACCTTGTTGGTTGTTTGGCCTGAGGCTACCTAGCACTGGAGCTTACAGGCTCTTTGGTGGGGCTAATGGCAGACTCTGGGATGGCTCACACCAATGAGCACTTCCCAGAACCCCTGCCACCAGTGCCCCTGTCTCCTCAGCGAGCTACAGCCACCCCCCACCTCTGCAGGCAACCCTCCAACACCAGCAGGTAGGTTTGGTTCAGTCTCCTATGGGGTCACTGCTCCTTCCCCCTGGGTCCTGCCAAGCACATTTTATTTTGTGCCCTCCAAGACTGGAGTCTCTGTTTCCCCCAGTCCTGTGGAGGCCCTACAATCAAATCCCACTGGCTGTCAGAGTCTGATTCTCCGGGGATTTTTCCTCCCATTGCTGGACTCCCAGGTTGGGAAGCCTGACATGGGGCTCAGAACCCTCACTTTAGTGGGTGGACTTCTGCAGTATAACTGTTCTCCAGTTTGTGAGTCACCTGCCCAGCATTTATGGGATTTGATTTTAATGTGTTTGCGCCCCTCCTACCATCTCATTGTGGCTTCTCCTTTGTCTCTGGATGTGGGGTGTCTTTTTTGGTGAGTTCCAGTGTCTTTCTGTTGATGATTATTCAGCAGTTAGTTGTAATTTTCGTGCTTTTGCAAGAGGTAGTGAGCACACGTCCTCCTACTCCACCATCTTCTGAAGTGATATCTTGGTATGGTTTTAATTTCCATTTCCCTAATGGTTAATGACGTTAAGCATATTCTCATGTGCTTATTAGCCATTTGTACATCTACTTGGGATAATGCCTACTAAAATTCCTTGCTTATTTTTTAATTAGGTTATTTGTCTTATTATTGTTGAGGTTATCATTCTCAGCTCAGTTTGCTATAACAAAATACCATAGTCTAGGTGACTTAAACTGCAGACTTTTATTCCTTAAAGATCCAGAGACCGAAAAGTTTGAGATTATGGTGCCAGCAAGGTAAAGATCTGGTGAGAGCCCGATTCTTGGCTTGCATATGGCTGTCCTCTTGCTGTGTACTCATATTGTAAAGAAAGAGAGGGCTCTGGTCTCTTCCTCTTCTTATAAGTGTACTATTCCCATTCTGGGGGCTCCAAACTTATGACTGCATCTAAATTGAGCTACCTCTCCAAAGCTTCACCTTCAAATACCATCACATTCAGGATTAGGAATTCAACATAGAAATTTTGAGGAGACACAAACATTCACTCTATAGCATGGTGCAAGATTCCTTTAATATTCTGGATACAAGTTCCTGAGATATAAGATTGGCAAGTATTTTCTCCCATTCTATGGGCTATCTTTTCATGGAAAGTTCCAGGAGCTGACTTGGCCGGGGGAGGGGTGGAAGAACTAGAGAAACGTGACTTAAGCTCACTCATTCTTTAAGACTGATTCTTATGACTCTAGGGTGGGGGTTACCTGGGACTTCACAAGATCACTGAGTAATGAAATTCTTTGAATATCACAAAAGTTTCTATAGAAACAATCAGTCCAAACAATCAGCCCTAATAATGAATCATAAGGTTGGGATTGCAATTAACTCTGCTTTGAAGATATAAAACCCACTCATGTAAGACCCTTCTTGGGTCTCTCCACCCCCTTCTGGTGTCTGTGCCAGAAGCTGTTGTACTTTCTTCTTAATAAACTGTTATTCTGTAACTTAAATCTGAGTGGCTGACTTGTTGTTGATCCTGAGGAGAAATTCTTTTCCTTCAGAGATCACAAATCCACTCCCTAGAAGGATTCTATGGTATCATAACTTTGTTGATGATATTGCTTGGGGCAAAAAAGTTTTAAATTTTGATTAAGTCTAATTTATCTACTTTTTTTTCTGTCAAGTTTTTGGTCATATCTAAGAAATTATTGCCTATCCAATATCATAAAGATGTTACCCTATGTTTTCTTATAAGAGTTCTAGATCTTACATTTAGATCAACAATCCATTTTGAATTAAATTTTAATGTATGGCATAAGAAGAAGTTTAACTTCATTCTTTTGTATGTGTATATACACTCATCCCAGCACCTTTGTTGAAAAGACTATTCTTGTAATTAGGTCTAATAATTTTTAGTATGTTCCTTAGGGCTATCTATAGACAAGATCATGTCGTTTGTTAATACAGACAGTTTTAATTATTTCTATCCAATCTGGATGTGTTTAATTTATTTCTTTTAATTTCTGTTAATTTCTTTACTGGTTAGCACGTCCAGTAAAATGTTCAATAGTGGTAGTGAAAGTGATCAGTGTTGACTTGTTCTTAATCTTAGAAAGCATTTAGTTTTTCACTATTACGTATGATGTCAGTTTGGGTATTTCATAGATGACTTTTTTCAGGTTGAGGAAGTTTCTAATTCTAGATTGTTGAGTGTTTTTATCATGAAAGAGTATTGGATTTTGTCAAATGCTTTTTCTGTGTCTATTGAGAAGATCATGTAGGTTTTGTCCTTTGTTCTATTAATATGGTATATTACATTAATTGATATTTATCCATTAATCCAATCTTTAATTCCTGGGATAAATTTCACCTGATAATAGTTTGTAATCCTCTTTATATATTGCTGATTATGTTTTCTGTTTTTTTTTTTTTTTTTTTTAGCTTTTTTCATCTATATTCTTAAAGGCTATTAACTCCTTTCAATGTCTTTTGTTTTGGTATCAGAGTAATTTGAGGCTCATAGAATGAGTTGGAATGTGGTCCCTCATATTTTATTTCTTGGATGAAATTGTGAGGTATTGGTATTAATTCTATTTAAATGTTTCATCCAACTCACCAGAGAAGCCATTTGAGCCTGAGGATTTTCCTCATAAGAAGTTTTAAAGTTTCTATTTCATTATCTTTGCTGCTCAGATTTTCATCCTTTTTTTCATGAATTTTGGTTGTTTGTGTCTTTATAGAAATGTGTTTATTTCACTTGAATTATCTGATTTGTTGGTATACAGTTCTTTTTTATTTATTTTTTTTATTTTTTACAATACACTGCATATATTTAGAGTGTACAATTTGGTATCCCAATCTCCCAATTCATTCCGCCCCAAGTCCTCCCCGCTTTCCCCACTTGGTGTCCATATGTTTGCTCTCTACATCTGTGTCTCTATTTCTGCCTTGCAAACTGGTTGATTTGTACCATTTTTCTACAGTCTAAATATATGTGTTAATATATGATATTTGCTTTTCTTTTTCTGACTCACTTCACTCTGTATAACAGTCTCTAGGTCCATCCATGTCTCTAAAAATATCCCAGTTTCATTGCTTTTTACCACTGAGTAATATCCCATTGTGTGTATATACAACATCTTCTTTATCCATTCATCTGTTGATGGACATTTAGGTTGCTTCCATGTCCTGGCTATTGTAAATAGTGCTGCAATGAACATTGGAGTGCATGTGTCTTTTTGAATTATGGTGTTCTCTGGGTATATGCCCAGTAGTGGGATTGCTGGGTCATATGGTAGTTCTATTTTTAGTTTTGCAAGGAACCTGCATACTGTTCTCCATAGTGGCTGTATCAATTTACTTTCCCACCAGCAATGCAAGAGTGTTCCCTTTTCTCCACACCCTCTCCAGCATTTACTGTTTTTAGATTTTCTGATGATGCCCATTCTAACCGCTGTGAGGTGATACCTCTTTGTCGTTTTGATTTGCATTTCTCTAATAATTAGTGATGTTGAGCAGATTTCCATGTGCCTCTTGGCCATACGTATGTCTTCTTTGGAGAAATGCCTATTTAGGTCTTCTGCCCATTTTTTGATTGGGTTGTTTGTTTGTTTTTTATATTGAGCTGGATGAAGTGTTTATATATTTTGGAGATTAATCCTTTGTCTGTTGATTCGTTTGCAAATATTTTCTCCCATTTTGAAGGTTGTCTTTTCGTCTTACTTATAGTTTCCTTTTCTGTGCAGATGCTTTGAAGTTTCATTAGGTCCCACTTATTTATTTTTGTTTTTATTTCCATTATTCTAGGGGGTGGATCAAAAAAGATCTTGCTGTTATTTACATCAAAGAGTGTTCTTCCTATATTTTCCTCTAGGAGTTTTGTAGTGTCTGGCCTTACAGTTAGGTCTTTTATACATTTTGAGTGTATTTTTGTGTATGGTGTTAGGAAATGTTATACTTTCATTCTTTTACATGTAGCTGTTCAGTTTTCCCAGCACCATTTATTGAAGAGGCTGCCTTTTCTCCATTGTATATCCTTGCCTCCTTTGTCATAGATTAGTTGACTGTAGTTTATCTCTGGGCTTTCTATCCTGTTCCATTGATCTATATTTCTGTGTTTGTGCAGTACCATACTGTCTTGATCACTGTAGCCTTGTAGTATAGCCTGAAGTCTGAAAGCCTAATTCCATCAATTCTGTATTTCCTTCTCGAGATTGCTTTGGCTATCCAGGGTCTCTTGTGTTTCCATACAACTTGTAAAATTTCTTGTTCTAGTTCTGTGAAAAATGCCTTTGGTAATTTGATAGGGATTGCATTGAATCTGTAAATTGTGTTCAGTAATATAGTCATTTTCACAATGTGGATTCTTCCAATCCAAGAACATGGTATGTCCCTCTGTTTGTGTCATCTTTGATTTCTTTCATTAGTGTCTTACAGTTTTCTGAGTACAGGACTTTTACCTCCTTGGTTAGGTTTATCCCTAGGTATTTTATTCTTTTTGTTGCAATGGTGAATGGCATTCTTTCCTTAATTTCTCTTTCCGATTTTTCATTGTTGGTGTATAGAAATGCAAGAGATTTCTGTGTGTTAATTTTGTATCCTGCAACTTTACCAAATTCATTTATTAGCTCAAGTAGTTTTCTGGTGGCATCTTTAGGATTTTCTAAGTATAGTATCATGTCATCTGCAAACAGTGACAGTTTGACTTCTTCTTTTGCAATTTGGATTCTTTTTATTTCTTTTTCTTCTCTGATTGCTGTGGGAAGGACTTCCAAAACTATGTTGAATAGGAGTGGCAAGATTGGACATCCTTGTCTTTTTCCTCATCTTGGAATGCTTGCAGTTTTTCATCATTGAGGATGAAGTTTGCTGTGGGCTTGTCATATATGGCCTTTATTATGTTGAGGTAGGTTCCCTCTATGCCCACCTTCTAGAGAGTTTTTATCATAAATGGGTGTTGAATTTTGTCAAAAGCTTTTTCTGCATCAATTGAGATAATCATGTGGTTTTTATCCTTCAATTTGTTTACATGGTGTATCACATTGATTGATTTGGGTATATTTAAAAATCCGTGCATTCCTGGGATAAACCCCACTTGATCATGGTGTATGATCCTTTTAGTGTGTTGTTGCATTCTGTTGGCTAGTATTTTGTTGAGGATTTTTGCATCTAAACTCATCAGTGATATTGGTCTGTAGTTTTCGTTTTTTGTAGTATCTTTGTCTCGTTTTGGAATCAGGGTGATGGTGGCTTCATAAAATGAGTTTGGGAGTGTTCCTTCCTCTGCACTTTTTTGGAAGAGTTTGAGAAGGATGGATGTTAGCTCGTCTCTAAATGTTTGATAAAATTCACCTGTGAAGCCATCTGGTCCTGCACTTTTGTTTGTTCGGAGATTTTTAATCACAGTTTCAATTTCATTACTTGTGATTGGTTTGTTCATATTTTCTATGTCTTCCTGATTCAGTCTTGGAAGGTAATACCTTTTTCATAATCTGTCCATTTCATCCAGGTTGTCCATTTTTTTGGCATATGGTTGCTTGTAGTAATCTCTTATGGTGCTTTTTATTTCTGTGGTGTCCGTTGTAACTTCTCCTGTTCCATTTCTAATTTTATTGATTTGAGTCCTCTCCCTCTTCCTCTTGATGAGTCTTACTAGAGGTTTATCAATTTTATTTATCCTCTCAAAGAACCAGCTTTTAGTTTTACTGATTATTGCTATTGTTTTCTTTGTCTCTATTTCATTTATTTCTGCTCTGATCTTTATGATTTCTCTCCATCTACTACCTTTAGGTTTTGTTTGCTCTTCTTTCTCTAGTTTCTTTTGGTGTAAGGATAGATTGTTTATTTGGGATTTTTCTTGTTTCTTGAGGTAGGATTGTATCACTATAAACTTCCTTCTTAGAACTGCCTTTGCGGCATCCCATAGGTTTTGGATCATTGCGTTTTCATTGTCATTTGTCTCCAGGTATTTTTTGATTTCCCTTTTGTTTAGTTCACTGATCTGTTGCTTATTTATTAGCAGATTGTTTAGCCTCCATGTGTTTGTGTTTTTACATTTTTTTTCCTGCATTTGATTTCTCATCTCATAGTGTTGTGGTCAGAAAAGATGCTTGATACAACTACAATTTTCTTGAATTTACCAAGGCTTGATTTATGACCCAAAATGTGATCTATCCTGGAGAATGTTCCATGTGTATTGAGAAGAATGTATAATCTGCTGTTTTTGGATGTAAAATCCTACAGATATCTATTAAATCAAGCTGATTGATAGTGTTATTTAAAGCTTTTGTTTCCTTATTAATATTCTGTTTGGATGATCTGTCCATTGGTGTTAGTGGGGTATTAAAGTCCCCCACTATGATTGTGTTACTGTTGATTTCATGTTTCATAGTTGATAGCATTTGCCTTATGTATTGAGGTGCTCCTCCGTTGGGTGCATATACATTTATAAGTGCTATCTTTTCTTCTTGGATTGATCCCTCGAGCTTTACGTAGTGTCCTTTCTTGTGTCTTGTAAAATTTTTTATTTTAAAGTCTATTTTATCTGATATGAATATTGCTACTCCAGCTTTCTTTTGATTTCCATTTACATGGAATATCTTTTTCCATCCCCTCACTTTCAGTCTGTATGTGTCCTTAGGTCTGAAGTGGGTCTCTTGTAGACAGCATATAGAAGGGTCTTGTTTTTGTATCCATTCAGCCAGTCTGTGTCTTTTGGTTGGTGTATTTAGTCCATTTGCATTCAAGGTAATTATTGATATGGATGTTCTATTACCATGTTCTTAATTGTTCTGTTTTTGTTTCTGTAGATCCTTTTCTTCTCTTATGTTCCCCGCTTAGAGAAGTTCCTTTAGCCTTTGTTGCAGGGCTGGTTTGGTGGTGCTGAATTGTCTTAGCTGTTGCTTGTCTGTAAAGCTTTTGATTTCTCCGTCAAATCTGAATGAGATCCTTGCTGGGTAGAGTATTCTTGGTTGTAGGTTCTTCCCTTTCATCACTTGAAATATATCATGCCACTCCCTTCTGGTTTGCAGCGTTTCTGCTGAGAAATCAGCTGTTAACCTTATGGGAGTTCCCGTGTATGTTATTTGTCGTTTTTCCCTTGTTGCTTTTAATAACATTTCTCTGTCCTTAATTTCTGTCACTTTGACTACTATATGTCTTGGCATGTTTCTCCTTGGGTTTATCCTGCCTGGGCCTCTCTGTGCTTCCTGGACTTGGGTAGCTATTTCCTTTCCCACGTTAGGGAATTTTTCAACTGTAATCTCTTCCAATATTTTCTCAGGTCCTTTCTCTCTCTCTTCTCCTTCTGGGACCCCTAGAATGTGAATGTTGGTGTATTTAACATTGTCCCAGAGGTCTCTTAGGCTGTCTTCAGTTCTTTGCATTCTTTTTTCTTTATTCTTTTCCTCATCAATGATTATCACCATTCTGTCTTCCAGGTCACTTATTCGCCTTGTGCCTCAGTTAATCTGCTATTGGTTCCTTTCAGTGTATTTTTCATTTCAGTTATTTTGTTGCATATCTGTTTGTTTGCTCTTTAATTCTCCTAGATCTTTCGTAAACTTTTCAATCTTTGCATCTAGTCTGTTCTCAAAATCCTGGATCATCTTCACCATCATTATTCTGAATTATTTTCCTGTAAGGGTGCCTATCTCCTCTTCATTTAGTTGTTTTTCTGGTGTTTTATCTTGTCCCTTCATCTGGTACAAAGTCTGTTGCTTTTTCATTTTCTCTTTCTGTGACTGTGATTTTCAGTTCCACAAGATGAAATATTGCTAATACTGTTTGATTCTGCTGTCTGCCTTCTTGTGGAGGAAGCTGTCTAGGAGGCTTGTGTGTGCCTCCCGATGGGAGGGACTGATGGTGGGTTGGTCTGGGTGGGCGGAGCTTACTAAAACTTTCATTTGGTGGGTGGAGCTCAGCGACACTTCAATCTGCTTGTCTGCCACCGGGTGGGGCTGTGTTCCCACCCTGGTGGTCGTTTGGCCTGAGGTGACACAGCACTGCAGCTTTCAGGCTTTTTGTTGGAGCTAATGGTGGACTCTGGGAGGGCTCACGCTAATGAGCGCTTTTCAGAACCCCTGCCACCAGTGCCTCTGTCTCCTCAGTGAGCCACAGCTGCTCCCCACCTCTGCAGGCAACCCTCCAACACCAGCAGGTAGGTCTGGTTCAGTCTCCTATGGGGTCACTGCTCCTTCCCCCTGGGTCCTGGTGAGCACACTTTTTTGTGTGCCCTCTAAGAGTGGAGTCTCAATTTCCCCCAGTCCTGTGGAGGTCCTGTAATCAAATCCCACTGGTTTTCAATGTCTGATTCTCTGGGGATTTCTCCTCCCATTGCTGGACCCCCAGGTTAGGAAGCCTGACATGGGGCTTAGAACCCTCAGGAGTTCTGCAGTATAACTGTTCTCCAGCTTGTGAGTCACCCACCCAGCATTTATGGGATTTGATTTTAACGTGATTGCACCCCTCCTACTGTCTCATTGCAGCTTCTCCTATATCTCTGGATGTGGGTTTTTTTTTTTTTTTCTTCTTTTGGTGAATTGCAGATTCTTTCTATTGATGGTTGTTCATCAGTTCATTGTAATTCTGGTGCTCTTGCAAGAGGGAGTGAGTGCACTTCCTCCTACTCCACCATCTTGATTCTTCTTCTGGTATACAGTTCTTAATAGTATTCCTTTATATTCCTTTCCATTTCTGTAAAAATTGTTGTGATGTCTCCTCTTTTATTCCTGATCTTAGTATTATGCATTTTTGGCAGACAGTCTAGCTAAAAGTTTGTCAATTTTGTTGATTTGTCAAATAATTGGCTTTTAAGTTTATCGATTATCTCTATTTTTCCTTTGGTTCTCTTTGTCATTTATTTTTACTCATCTTTATTATTTCCTTCTTCATGTTTGTTTTAGCTTTAGTTCTCTTTATACTTTTTTGTTTCTTTAATGATTTTATTATTTTATATTTATATATATATATTTATTTATTTATTTAGCTCTTTATTGGAATATAATTGCTTTACACTATTGTACCAGCTTTTGAGGTACACCAAAGTGAATCAGATGTATTTATAAATGTTTGTAAGTAGACGTTTAGATTATTGAGGAGATATTACTACTTTTTTAATGTAGGCATTGACAAGTATAAAACCTACTATAAAAACCTTTTTAAAGTTTCCTCAAATAAATCTTGGTATATTGTAGATTTGTTTTCATTCATGTCAAGATGTTTTAACATTTCCTTTGTGCTTTCTTCTTTGATCCATTGGTTATTTAGATGTGTATTTTTCAGTTTCCTTACATTTGTGAATTTCTCAGATTTTCTTCTTTTGCTGACGTCTAACTTAAATCCAGTATGATAGGAGAATATAATTTGTATGATTTCAATCCTTTTCTATTTATCAAGCTTGTTTTATGGCTTAGCATGTGGTCTATCCTAGGGAATGTTTCATGTTTCCTCAGGAGGAATGTATATTCTGCTTTTTTTGGTTTTAAGTTCTGTAGATGTTTTTTAGAGCTAGTTTGTTTACAGTGTTGTTGAAACTTCTATATCCTCATTCATCATCTGTCTAGGTTTCTTTCCATTATTCAAAGTGGATTATTAAATTCTCCAGCTAGTGTTGTTATAATTTGAATTTCTTCCTTGAATTTTTCTAGTTTTAGTTTCATGTATTTTGGACCTCTGTTAAATTCAAAATGTTTATAATTGTTTATTTCTTCTGGATAGATTGACCCATTTATCTTTGTAAAATGTCCTTCTATGTCTCTGGGAATATTTTTTGTTGAAAATTTATTTTGGATGATATTACTATAGCCACTCCAGCTCTGTTATGTTTGCTGTTTGCATGAGATATCTTTTTCCATCCTTTTACTTTCAAATTACTTGCATCTTTAATCTAATGTGTGTTTCTTATAGTCAACATATAGTTGTAATTTGTTTGTTTTTTGTCCTGTCTTTTGATTGGATTTTTAATCCATACATATCTAATGTTATTTTAGTATGTTGAATACTATTAGATGGTTGGATTTGCATCTACTATTTCACTTTTTGTTTTCTACATTTTTTTTCCTTTTTGGTCCTCTGTTCTTACTTAATTGCCTTCTTTTGCATTAAGTAGATATTTTCCAGTATAACATGTTAAGCCCTTTAATGATTTTTTAAGACTATATACTCAAGTTTCATTTTAATGGTTGTTCTAGGACTCTCAATAAAACCTATGTCAGATTTATACTAACCTAATTCCAATGACATATAGAAACTTTACTTGTATATAGATTTACTCCCTACTCATCATTTTGTGTTATTATTGTTGTACATAATTTTCTATATTGATTACACTATTATATTGATTACATGGTTATATTTATTACTTTATGTAATTTTCTATCATTTGCAAAATCTGAGAGAAGGAAGGTCAAGTTTTTATTTGGAATTTATTAGGTTATCCTTCATTTTTACCATTTTTGTTTGCCTGTATTTCCTAAAATAAAGCTTACTTAATCATGGTGTATTTTTTAATATATTGCTCTTTTGCTCACCCTTATATCTCCAGCACCTTACACATAACAAAGTACCTTGCACATAGTAAGTACTAAACAATATATTCTAATGAGAGAATTAATTATGACCTTTACCAAAAAGTAATATTCTTGTTTTATACTAATATTCTGCTTTGAATTAGTTCTTGTTCCTAATATTATAAACACTGGTGTAGTTGACTTGCAGTTGTTAGAAATTTGCTTTGTTCTCTAAATTAAGGGTGTGTGTTTGTCTTTTCTTAGCCACTCTGCTTTTCATAGAAAACATATATTGGAATTTTGGTTTTGTTCAAGCCTATTTCAATCCATTTAAATCAAGCATTATTTTTATGCTGGTCTTACTTATGTTATCTCATTTTATGTTTTGTCATTTTCATTTGTTTTCTCTCTTTTATACTATATGAACAGTGATTTTATTTGATATTTGTCAAGTAATTTGACAATAATCACAGTATTTTACATTCTATTAAATATTTTTGAAAGGTGCCTAAATCTATATTTCCCTCATCACCATTGTTGAGAAGACAAATACATGTTCAATGAAAATAATAGATCTAGCACACCTGTTTACCTCTCCTAGCACCTCAAATCCTTTAAAATGGCAGAACAGACATTTTATTAAAAAATAAATCCACACCAGCACTGAGCAGCAAGAAAGAAGGCCATAGATTGGGTCAAAAAATGAGAAGTTCCTAAAAGAGAGGAAGCAGATGTGGTCTGTGTATAGAAAACCAGGAACAAACAAAGCCTAAAACCTGTCTAGTTAAAGTTTTGCCTACAAGCTAGCATCATCAGCACCCTCTGGGAGTCTTCTAGACAATCAAAAATATCAGACTCCCCTCCAGACCACCTGAATCAGAATCTGCATCCTTAAAGTTCTCCATGTGACCCATATGGATATTAAAGCTTGTGACACACTGGTTTATGCAGGATAAAGTGAATTAACAATTAAAAGCAAATCCAGAGAAACTCCAATTTCAGGCTGAATATAATGTAATAGTCTTAGTATTTAAAACTGCATTAACAATTGCCATATTGCTTAAGTTCTCCTCCCATTGATTATACTTAGGTATTAGCAACAGAAGCTTTAAACTCCAGATTACAGTCTGTGAATTACCTTTGAAAAAGTTAATGCCCATCTAAGGATTAATGAATAAAGAAGATATAGTATATATAATTGATGAGATATTATTGGTCATGAAAAATAAGGAAATCCTGCCATTTTGGACATGCGTGGGGCTTGAGGGCATTATGCTAAGTGAAATAAGTCAAAGAAACAAAAATACTGTATGGTATCACTTATATGTGGAATCTAAAAAAGCTGAAGTCACAGAAACAGAGATTATAATGGTGGTTGTCAGGAGCTGTGGGGTAGGAGAAATAGGGACATTTTGGTCAAAAGGTAAACATTTTCTCTATAAGAAAAATAAATTCTAAGGATTTTATGTATAGCATGGTGATTATAGTTAACAATTAAATACTTGAAAGTCCCTAAGAGTAAATCTTAAAAGCCCTTAATACAAAAAAAAAAGAAAAAAAAGAAAAAAATGGCAATTGTGTGAGATGATAGTAGTGTTACTCAACATTACTGTGTTAATCATTTTGCAATATATGTGTATCAAATCAACACAGTGTGTACCTTACATTTCTATGTTACATGTCAATTATATCTCAATAGAGATGGAAGGGAAAAAAAAGGAACATCTTACACATGAGGAGCACTAGGTGTGGATTTGTGAACCCAGGGGAGAAACTGCATAGAGTTTGAAGCCCAAAGAGGAAAAAATATATAACTTCTTTGTACAGAAGGAAAATAATCTAGGTGTTCTTCTGAGTAGACACTTGTATATGCTGTTGTTTGCAGGGATGCATTGTGGATGGTTAGGGATTATCTCTAGCCAAACTGCCTGATTAATGGCCACACACTCTAATATGAAATCTTCTCATTATGTTTCCTATTCACTTACAAAAATTCTACACATCTGCCCTGTTATTCAAATGAAAAACTTGTTGGACATGCAGAACTAAACAATTGAAAAGGAAACACATGCATTTACTTATATTAATCAAACTAATACATCAATCACAAATGTAAAGAGATAGCCAAGAATACCAACGTTTGAGGAAGGCAAATAATGCCAAAGAAAAGGGCCAAAATGAACAAGTAAAAATCTTGCCCTGGAAAACCAAAGATGATGCAAGGGAACAGATAACTTAAAACATAATTCTAGTTGACTTGGTAAGATTTGAAAATCCATTGAATACATAAAACAAAAAGGTGGTCTGAAATGGAAAAAGAATCACAGAATAAGAAAATATTGAAAATTAAAAATATTGTTGAAGAAATTGAATTTTCAGTAGATGGAATGACTAATAATGAGTTAGGTTAATAATAAGTTAGTGTTCTTGAAGATGAATATAGATGCAAAAAATCAAACAAAATATTATTAAATCAAATTGAGTAGTTCATTTAAAAATAATATAAAGGGAGACTTACCCTGGAAACAAGGACGATTCAATGTCAGGATATCTAAAAATTTCATTTACTAAATCCAAAATTTAAAGGAAAAAACATATGACTGTCTTAATAGATTAACCCTCTCAAAACTGATAAAAATCTGTATATTTATATCAAATAAATAAGTAATCAAATAAAATATCCATGAAGAAAAGTCCAGGCTCAGATATCTATGAAGGTAAATTTTACCAAGAAGTGAAAATGAGCAAAAACAATGATGCAGAAATAAGAGGTAGTTACTATTCACTGACTGAATACAAGGCTTGCTTAGAATCAGTAAAGAAACCCATCTTATCAGAATAAAGGACACGTGGGCATCAATGGTGGTCAGGAAACAAATGTTACAGGACCTCCAGAGCAAGCTAAATTGTGTGCACAGGAGAAAGTCTAAAAAGATTGAAAGATTAACAGAAGAAAATTAATCTGGGCTGAATGCAACATGCATGGCTGAAAGGTAAGACTAAAAGCAAGGAATTTGGTTGGAAACCTACTATAGATTGGCCTAAAAGAAAAAGGTGTAATAGCACTTAAAGTTGAGGCAGATAGAATGCCAAAGAAAGGAAAACGAAATAACAGCAAAGATACTTTATGACTACTCAGCTGTGAGAAGCATATAGAGAAAAAATTGAAGGTGGCTTTAGAGTCTCCAGTAACTGGATGAAACCCAATGAAAGTTGTATGAGTCTCATAAGAGAAGTTATTTTATACATGTTAAGTTTTTAAGCACTCATTCTTTTGTAGAGTGCACTGTGATTGGTGAGTCAGGTTGAGAGTTGGGGTTACACTAAGCGAAACTATTATTTTTAAACAAAGTGTCATTTGGAGCTTTTGTAATGATAAAACATTCATGTATTAATTGCATATTGTTTTTCAAAACAATATAATAATAAGTAAAAGTCATCAGTAACTGTTAACTCCATCTTAAGGGCATAAGGAAGATCAAATGCTTTGCTTCTTCTCATATCCCACCTCCAAATCCTTGTGTGAGGTTTTCATTGTGTATTATTAATAAACTTGTTTTATTTTATACTTTCTTTCAATAACAGTTATATGAAATAGTTTTATAACAATATTTATAATAGTAAATAAATTCTACATTCAAATGTTTTACATAACTGCTAGTACTGTATATACATCACTTTATAATACTTGAGTTTATTTTGATTCATCTCTCACTTACCTGGAAGTTTTTTCAAAAAATGTTCATGAGGGACCATGCAACTAAGGAAGAAAACTTGAAAGCTCTCCTCATGCCTGGAGAAACCATAGATTCACATCACTGCTTCTGGCTTTATAAAGTCAGTGCCTGCAGAACGTGTGAATGGATGAGTGCTGCCAAAGCTGCTATGTGTCTAGCTTTAGAAGCTGTAGACTCTGTGGGCATGCAAATGCAGGGATTGGACTAGGTCATAATCTGAGCTACCCTCATAGCTCCCACCGCAGGTCCAGGTACATGATTACTGCAGTCATGGGACCTGACTTCAGTGGACCTGTGCTTGTGGCCTGGCGAAAACAATACCTCAGAGAGACACCAGTGCCATTGCTGGCATACCCACAGTTAAGGTGGGCTGAGAGCAGTTCCAACAAAAGTGGAATTTGTGAGACAGCACAACATAGTATACTCACAGGTGAACAGCTCCAAAGGAGTAAAACTCAGTGGCTTCTCTCCCAGTGGGAGTGCTCCAATCCCACCTACTTCACACTGAGGATCGGAAACACAACTCAGAAATAGATCTGGGGGCAAGAAGATGGTTCAAGATGGCAGAGTAGAAGGATGTGTGCTCAATCCCTACTGCAAGAGAACCAGAATTACAACCAACTGCTAAAAAATCATCAACAGAAGGACACTGGAACTCACCAAAAAAGACACCCACATCCAGAGACAAAGAAGCCACAATGAGATGGTAGGAGGGACACAATCACATTAAAATCAAATCCCATAAATGCTGGGTGGGTGATTCACAAACTGGAAAACAGTTATACCACAGAAGCCCACCCTCTAAAGTGAGGGTTCTGAGCCCCATGTCAGGCTTCCCAACATGGGGATTGTGCAACAGGAGGAAGAATCCCCAGAATCAGACTTTGAAAGCCAGTGGGATTTGATTGCAGGACCCCCACAGGACTGGGGTAAACAAAGACTCCACTCTTGGAGGGCCCACAAAAAGTAATGTGTGCACCAGGACCCAAGGGGAAGGAGCAGTGACCCCATAGGAGACTGGACCTGACCTACTTGCTGCTGTTGGAGGGTTGCCTGCAGAGGTGGGGGGCAGCTGTGGCTCACCATGGGGACAGGGACAATGGCAGCAGGGGTTCTAGGAAGTGCTTATTAGTGTGAGCCCTCCCTGAGGCCACCATTAGCCCCATCAAAGAGCATGTAACCTCCAGCACTGAGTAGCCTCAGGCCAAACAACCAACAGGGTGGGAACATAGCCTTACCCACTGGCAGACAAGGGGATTAAAGTTTTACTGAGCCCTGCCCACCCAGTCCTACCCAACATCATTCCCTCCCATCAGGAAGCACACACAAGCCTCTTAGACAGCTTCTTCCACAAGAGGGCAGACAGCAGTATCAAGCAGTATCAACAATATTTCATTCTGTGGAACTGAAAACCACAGCCACAGAAAGGTAGAGAAAAAGAAGACAGAGGACTTTGTAAATGATGAAGGGACATGATAAAACTCCAGAAAAACAACTAGATGAAATGGAGATAGGCATCCTTCCAGAAAAAGAGTTCAGAATAATGATGGTGCAGATGATCCAGGAGTTTGAAAAAAGACTGGATGTGAAGATCAAAAAGATGAAAGAAAAGTTTAACAAGACCTAGAAGAATTAAAGGACAAACAGAGAAAAGCAACACAATAAACTGAAATGAAAAATACACTAGAAGGAACCAATAGCAGATTAACTGAGGCAGAAGGGCAAATAAGTGACATGGAAAAACAGAATGATGAAACTCACTGATGCAAAAAAGAATAGAGAAAAAATAATGAAAAGAAATGAAGTCAGCTTGAGACCTCTGGGGCAACGTTACATGCACCAACATTCACATTATAGGGGTCCCAGAAGGAAAAGAAAGAGATAAAGGACCTGAGAAAATATTGGAAGAGATTACAGTCAAAAATTTCCCTAACTTGGGAAACGAAATATCCACCCAAGTTCAGGAAGCACTGAGTCCCAGGCAGGATAAACCCAAGGGGAAACACCCCAAGATACATAGCAGTCAAATTGACAAACATTAAAGGCAGAGAAAAATTATTAAAAGCAACAAGGGAAAATTGACAAATAACATACCAGGGAACTCCCATAAGGTTAAAATATGATTTCTCAGCAGAAACTCTGCAAGCCAGAAGGGAGTGGCATGATATATTTCAAGTGATGAAAGGGAAGAACCTACAAACAGGAATACTCTACCCAGCAAGGATCTCATTCAGCTTCGACCGAGAAAGCATAAGCTTTACAGACAAGCAACCGCTAAGAGAATTGAGCACCAGCAAATCAGCCCTACAATAAATGCTAAAGGAACTTTTCAAAGTGGAAAACATAAGAAAAGGAAAGGACCCACAAAAACAAAAACAAAATAGTTAAGAAAATGATAATAAAAACATACATATCAGAATAATTACCTGCAATGTAAATGGAGTAAATGCTCCAACTGAAAGACACAGACTGGCTGAATGGATACAAAAACAAGATCCAAATATCTGCTGTCTACAAGAGGGCCATTTCAGACCTAGGGACACATACAGACTGAAAGTGAGGGGATGGGAAAAGATATTCCATGCAAATGGAAATCAAAAGAAAGCTGGAGTAGCAATACTCATATCAAATAAAATAGACTTTAAAATACAAAATTTTACAAGAGACAAGAAAGGACATTATGTAAAGATTGAGGGATCAACCCAAGAAGAAGAGGCAAAAATTATAAATATATATGCATCCAATATAGGAACACAATACATAAGGCAAATGCTAAGAGGCATAAAATGGGAAATCAGCCATAACACAATAATTTTGGGGGAATTTAACACAGCATTGACACCAATGGACAGATCATCCAGATAGAAAATTAATAAGGAAACACAAGCATTAGATGACATAATAAACCAGCTAGATTTAAGAGATATCTATAAGACATTACATCCAAAATCATCAGATTACAATTTCTTCTCGAGTGCACACTGAATATTCTCCAGGATAGATCACATTTTAGGTCACAAATCAAGCCTTTGTAAATTTAAGAAAATTGAAATCTTATCAAGGATCTTTTCTGACCACAACACTATGAGATTAGAAATCAAATACAGGAAAAAAAAAAAACTGTAGAAAACACAAACACATGAAGGCTAAACAATACACTACTAAATAACCAAGAGATCAATGAAGAAATCAAATAGGAAATAAAAAAAAAATACCTAGAGACAAATGACAAGGAAAACACAATAATCCAAAACGTATGGGATGCAGCAAAAGTAGTTCTAAGAGGGAAGTTTATAGCAATACAATCCTACCTCAAGAAGCAAGAAAAATTCCAAATAAACAATCTAATCTAAACTTATACCTAAAGAGAATAGAGAAAGAAGGGCAAACAAAACCGAAATGTAGTAGAAGGAGAAAAATTATAAAGATTAGAGCAGAAAAAAGTAAAATAGAAACAAAGAAAACAATAGCAAAAATCAATAAAACTAAAAGCTGATTCTTTGAGAAGATAAAAAAAATTGATAAACCACTACCAAGACTCATCAAGAAACATGGTAAGAGGACTCAAATCAATAAAACTAGAAATGGAACAGGAGAAGTTACAACAGACACCACAGAAATAAAAAGCACCATAAGAGATTACTACAAGCAACTATATGCCAATAAAATGGACAACCTGGATGAAATGGACAGATTCTTAGAAAGGAAAAATCTTCCAACACTTAATTAAGAAGAAATAGTAAGTATATACAGACCAATCACAAGAAATAAAATTGAGATTTTGATTAAAAATCTTCCAACAATCAAAAGTCCGGGACTGGATGGATTTACACCTGAATTTTATCAAACATTTAAAGGAGAGCTAACAACTATCTTTCTCAAACTCTTTTGAAAAGTTTCAGAGAAATAAAAACATCCAAACTCATTCTATGAGGCCACCATCACCCTGATACCAAAACCAGCTAAAGATACTACAAAAAAAAAAAAAAAGAAAAGAAAAAGAAAATTACAAACCAATATCATTGATGAATTTAGACGCAAAAATCCTCAACAAAATACTAGCCAACAGAATCCAACTGCACATTAAAAGGATCATGCACCATGATCAAGTGGGGTTTATCTCTGTAGTGCAAGGATTCTTCAATATACTCAAATCAAACAAAGTGATACCCCATATTAACAAATTGAAGGATAAATCCATATGAGCATTTCAATATATGCAGAAAAAGCTTTTGAGAAAATTAAACACCCATTTATGTTAAAAACTCTCCAGAAGGTGGGCATAGGGGGAACCTACCTCAACATAATAAAGACCATATATGACAAACCTACATCAAACATCATTCTTAATGGTGAAAAACTGAAAGCATTCCCTCTAAGATCAGGAACAAGACAAGAATGTCCACTCTCACCACTACTATTCAACATAGTTTTGGAAGTTCTTGCTACAGCAATCAGAGAAAAAAGAGAAATAGAAGGAACCTGAATTGGAAAAGAAGTAAAACTGTAACTCTTCACAGATGGCATGATACTATACATAGAAACTCCTAAAGATGACACCAGAAATCTACTTGAGCTCATCAATGAATTTGGTAAAGTAGCAGGACAAAAAATTCACACAGAAATCTCTTGCATTTCTTTACTAAAAATGAAAGATCAGAAAGAGAAATTAAGGAAACAATCCCATACACCATTGCAACAAAAATAATAAAATACCTAGGAATAAACCTAAGGAGGAAAAAACCTGTACTCAGAAAACTTTAAGACACTAATGAAAGAAATCAAAGAGGACACAGACAGATTGACAGATATACCATTTGCTTGAATTGGAAGAATCAACATTGTGAAAATGACTATATTACCCAAAGAAATCTGCAGATTCAATGCAATCTCTATCAAATTACCAATGACATTTTTTACAGAGCTAGAACAAAAACAATTAAATTTGTATGGAGTAACAAAATACCCCTAATAGCCAAAACAATCTTGAGGGAAAAAATGGAGCTGGAAGAATCATATTCCCTGACTTCAGACTATACTACACAGCTACAGTAATCAAGACAATATGGTTCTGGCACAGAACCAGAAATATAGATCAATGGAACAGGATAGAATATCCAGAGATAAACTGTGGTCAGCTAATCAATGACAAAGGAGAAAAGGATATATAATGGAGAAAAGGTAGCCTCTTCAGTAAGTGGAGAGAGGAAAACTGGAAAGCTATGTGGAAAAGAATGAATTTAGAATGCTCCCTAATAACATACACAAAAGTGAACTCAAAATGGAATAAAGACATAAATGTAAGGCCAGACACAATAAAACTCCTAGAGGGAAACATAAGAAGAACAATCTTTGACAAAAATCACAGCAAGACCTTTTCTGACCTACCTCCTAGAGTAATGGAAATAAAAACAAAAATAAATAAGTGGGACCTAATGAAACTTAAAAGCTTCTGTGCAGCCAAGGAAACTATAGCAAGACGAAAAGACAATCTTCAAATTGGGAGAAAATATTTGCAAACGAATCAACAGACAAAGGATTAATCTCCAAAATGTATAAACAGTACATGCAGCTCAATATCAAATTAGCAAACAACCCAATCAAAAAATGGGCAGGAGACCTAAATAGGCATTTCTCCAAAGAAGACACACGGATGGCCAAGTGGTAGAGGAAAAGGTGCTCAACATCACTTATTGTTAGAGAAATGCAAATCATAACCACAATGAGTTATCACCTCACACCTGTGTGAATGGGAATCATCAGAAAGTCTACAAACAGAAAATTCTGGAGAGAGTGTGGAGAAAAAGGGAACTCTCTTGCACTGTTGGTGGGAATGTCAATTGATACAGCCACTATGGAGAATAGTATGGAGGTTCTTTTAAACCCTTAAAATTGAATTACCATATGACCCAAAAATCCCACTGTTGGGCATATACCCAGAAAACACCATAATTCAAAAAGACACATCCACTCCAATGTTCATTGCACCACTATTTACAATAGGCAGGACATGGAAACAACCTAAATGTCCATCAACAGAGGAAGGGATAAAGAAGAAGTGGTACATATTATACAATGGAATATAACTCAGCAGTAAAAAGGAATGAAATTGGCACATTTGTAGAGACATGGATGGACCTAGAGACTGTCATATAGAGTGAAGTAGACTGTCATATAGAGTGAAGTGAGTCAGTAGGAGAAAAAAAATTGTATATTAACACATATATGCGGACTATAGAAAAATGGTAGAAATCAACCAGTTTGCAAGGCAGAAATTGAGACCCAGATGTAGAGAACAAACATATGGACACGAAGTGGGGAAAGTGGGAGGGGGTGGGTTTCGATGAGATGAATTGGAAGATTGGGATTGCCATATATTCATTACTAATAAGAAAAAAATATCAAACTGTACACTTTACATATATTCAGTGTATTGTGTGTCAATTGTATCTCAATAAAAGTTCTTAAAAAAAGAAATAGATCTGGAGGCCTCTACTCCAAGAACTAGGGAGAAAACTGTGCCCCTGAAATGGCGGTAACAGCCACAGAGCAAAGGGGAAGCACTGTTCAGTATCCAGTGCAAGCTTAGGTTACCACAACATCAGTAACACCTCTAATCAAGGGGATAATGGCCAGCATACACTGAGGGAAGGGGTGGCAGGTGTCCATAATAAAAGCAGCCCTTGCACCAAAAAAATTTTAAAAATAGAGACTAAACATGGTTGTTCCCACATAAAAATAGTCCTCCGAGACAGTCTGGGTGTAAGGCATTGGGAGGAAGAAGCCACAGAGCATTTGGCTTTGAAGGTCAATGGGGCCTCAGTGCAGGAGCTCCACAGGTTTAGGAGAAGCAGAGACTCAACTGTTTGAAGGTGCACACAAGACCTCACATGCACTAAGACCCAGCACAAAGCAATACCTTCATAGGAACTGAGGCTAGACCTAACTTGGGATCTGGGAGGGCCTACTGGGGAGGCAGAAGTTGGCTCTAGCTCACTGTTGGGGCAATGACACTGGTGGCAGAGACCACAGAGGATACTAATTTGTGTGAGCTCTCCCAGAGGTCCCTATTTTGGCACCAAGACCTGGACCCACCCAACAGCCTACAGGTTTCAGAGCTGGAACACATCAGGCCAAACAACCAACAGCACAGGAACACGGCCCCATCCATCAGCAGACAAGCTACCTTAAGTCATACCCAGCTTACATCTTACCTTAGAACATACCCCTTGATATGGCCCTGCCCATCAGAGGGACAAGACTCAGCTTTTACATGCCAGAGGACAGGCACCAGTCCCTCCCACTAGAAAGCCTGCACAAGCCCCTGGACCAACATCATGCACCAGGGGGCAGATACCAGAAACAAGAGGAAACATGATCCTGGAGCCTATGGAAATGAGACCACAAACACAGAAAGTTAGACAAAATTAAATTACAGAGAAATATGTTGCAAATGAAGGAACAAGATAAAAACCCACAAGAACAACAAAATGAAGAGCAGATAGGCAATCTACCTGGAAAACAATTCAGAGTAATAATAGTAAAGATGATCAAAAATCTCAGAAAAAGAGTGGAGGCACACATTGAGAAATACAAAAAATGTTTAACAAGGAGGTAGAATATTAAAAGAACAAACAGAAATGAACAATACAATAACAGAAATGAAAAATATACTGAAAGGAATCAATAGCAGAATAACTGAGGCAGAGGAAAGAATAAGTGAGCTGGAAGACAGAGTGGTGGAAAACACAGCCATTGAAAAGAATAAAGAAAAAAACATTAAAACAAAATGAGAACAGTATCAGGGACATATGAGACATCATTAAAGGCACCAACATTCACATTACAGGGGTTGCAGAAGGAGAAGAGAGAGATAAAAGGCCTGAAAAAATATTTGAAGATCTTATCTCTGAAAAAAAACATAAGAAAGGAAACACTGCCTCAAGTCCAGGAAGTGCAAAAAATTGCATACAGGATGAACCCAAAGAGGAACATGCTGAGACACATATTAATCAAACTGACAAAAATCAAAGACAGAGAAAAAAACATTAAAAACAACAAGGGGAAAGCAACAAAGAACATACAGGGATTCACCATAAGGTTATCAGCTGATTTTTCAGCAGAAACTCTGCTTGTCAGAAGGGAGTGGCATGATATACTTAAAGTGATGAAAGGGAAAAATGTACTACCAAGAATACTCTACCCAGCAAGGATCTCTTTCATATTTGATCGAGAAACCAAACGTTTTACAGGCAAGCAAAAACTAAGAGAATTCAGTACCACCAAACTAGTTTTACAAGAAATGCTAAAGGAACTTCTCTCACTGGGAAAGAGACCAGCAACTTAAAACAACCTTGTACAAATATAGAGCACTGTATTATAACCTCATGGGAACAGCAAAACAAAAAACTATAATAGATACACACAAAAACAAGGAAAAGCAACCCAAACACAACACCAAAGATACCTATCAAATCACAAGAGATGAGAACAAAAGAGGAAGAGAATTAAAAAAGACCTACAGAAACAAACCAAAAACAATTAAGAAAATGTCAACAGGAACATACATATTGATAATTATCTTAAATGTAAATAGATTAAATATTCCAAGCAAAAGACATAGACTAGGCTGAATGGAAAAAAAAGAAGAAGACCTATATATATATATATATATATATATATACTGTCCAAAAGAGACCAACTTCAGATCTAGGGAAACATCCAGACTGAAAGTGAGATGATAAAAAAAGGTATTCAATGCAATGGAAACAAAAAGAAAGCTGAAGTAGCAATACTCGTATTAGACAAAATAGACTTAAAAATAAAGACTGTTACAGGAGACAAGGAAGGGCAATACATAATGATCAACAGATCAATCCAAGAAGAATATGTAACAATTATAAATATATATGCACCCAACATAGGAACACCTCAATATACAAGGCAAATGCTAACAACCATCAAAGGGGAAATTGACAGTAACATAATAATACTGGGAGACTTTAACACCCCACTTACAGCAATGGACAGATTATCCAAACAGAAAATAAATAAAGAAATACAAACCTTAAATGACACATTAGACCAAATAGACTTAACTGGTATTTACAGGACATTCCATCCAAAAGCAGCAGAATATGCTTTCTTCTCAAGTGCACAGAGAACATACTCCAGGCTAGATCACATCTTGGGTGACAAATTAAGCCTCAATAAATTTAAGAAAAACTGAAAGTATATCAACCATCTTTTCTGACCAAACATTATGAGATTATAAATCAATTATAGTGAAAAAAAACTATAAAGAAAACAAACACATAGAGGCCAAACAATACACTACTAAATAACCAATGGACCACTGAATAAGTCAAAGAAAACATACCTAGAGGCAAAAGACAATGAAAACACAACAATCCAAAATCAAAACCTATGGGGTACAGCAAAAGCAGTTCAAAGAAGGAAGTTTATAGCAATACAATCTTACCTCAGGAAACAAGGAAAATCTCAAATAAACAACCCAATCTTATACCTAAAGCAACTACAGAAAGATCAAACAAAACTTAAACTTATCACTGGGTTCATCAGTACCATTTTTTTTTTTTTTTAGATTCTGTATATATGTTAGCATACAATATTTGTTTTTCTCTTTCTGCCTTACTTCACTCTGTATGACAGACTCTAGGTCTATCCACCTCATTACATATACTGATGAACCCAGTGACAAGACAAGAATAAGGATGTAGATGCATAGAATAGACTGGAGGACATGAGGTTGGGGGGGCGGGGGGCAAAGGGGAAGTTGAGACAAAGTGAGAGAGTAGCATAGACATATATATATACTATGAAATGTAAAATAGATAGCCAGTGTGAAGTTGCTGTATAACAAAGGGAGATCAACTCGATGATGGGTGATGCCTTAGAGGGCCAGGATGGAGAGGGTGGGGGGGAGAGTCGTGGGAGGGAGGGAATATGGTGATATGTGTATAAATACAGCTGATTGACTTTGGTATACTTTGAAAAAAAAAACTTAGTAGAAGGAAAGAAATCATAAAGATTAGAGGAGAAATAAATGAAATGGAGAAAACAAAAACAATAACAAAGATCAATGAAACTAAAAGCTGATTCTTTGAGAAGATAACCAAATTGATAAAACTTTAGTCAGACTTAACATAAAAGGGGGGTGACATAAATCAATAACATTAGAAATGGAAATGAAGTTACAACTGAAACCACAAAAATAAAAAGATCAAAAGACACCACTACAATAACTATACACCAACAAAATGGACAACATAGAAGTAAGGGACAAATTCTTAGAAAAGTTCAACCTTCCAAGACTGAACCAGAAAGAAACAGAAACTATGAACAGATCAATCACGAATACTGAAATTGAAACTGTGATAAAAAAACTTCCAACAAGCAAAAGTCCAGGACCAAATGGCTTCACAGTCAAATTCTTTAAAACATTTAGAGAAGAGTTAACATCTATCCTTCTGAAACTTCCAAAAAATTGCAAAGGAAGGTACACTCCCAAGCTCATTGTACAAGGCCACCATCACCCTGATATCAAAACCAAACAAATATATCACAAAAAAGAAAATTATGTGCCAATATCACTGATGAAAATTGATGCAAAAATCCTCAACCAAATACTAGGAAAGAGAATCCAACAACGCATTAAAAGGATCATACACCATGATCAAGTGGGATTTATCCAAGGTATGCAAGAATTCTTCAATATGTGCAAATCAATCACTGTGATACAGCACAATGACGAACTGAAGAATAAGAACCAAATGATAGTTTCAATAGATTCAGAAAAAGCTTTTGAGAAATTCAATGCATATTTATGATAAAAACTCCCCAGAAAGTGGGCTTAGAGGGAACATATCTCAATGTAATAAGGGCCATATATGATAAACCCATAGCATACATCATTCTCAACAGTGAAAAAGCATAAAGCATTTCCTCTAAGTTCAGCAACCAAAAAAAGGATGTCCATTCTTGCCACTTTTATTCAACATGGTTTTGGAAGTCCTTGCCATTGAAATCAGAGAAGAAGAACAAATAAAAGGAATCCAAATTGGAAAAGAAGTAAAACTGTCACTGTTTGCAGATGGCATAGAAAATCCTAAAGATGCTACCTGAAAACTAATAGAGCTCATGAATGAATTTGATAAAGTTCCAGGAGAAAAAATTAATACACAGAAATCTCTTGAATTCCTATAAACTAACAACAAAAATTAGAAAGAGAAATTAAGGAAGCAATCCCATTTACCATTGCATCAAAAGGAATAAAACACCTTGGAATAAACCTACCTAAGGAGGCAAAAGACCTCTACGCAGAAAACTATAAGATACTGGTGAAAGAAATCAAAGATGATGCAAACAGATACAGAGATATAATATTTTCCTGGATTGGAAGAATAAATATTGTCAAAATGACTATACTACCCAAAGCAATCTACTGATTCAAGGAAATCCCTATCAAATTACCACTGACATTTTTTCACAGAATTAGAACAGAAAATTTTGCAATTTGTATAGAAACACACACACACACACAAACACATACACAAACAGAATAGCCAAAACAATCTTGAGAAGGAAAAGTGGAGTTGGAGGAATCAAGCTCCCTGACTTCAGACTCTACTACAAAACTACAGTAATCGAAACAGTATGGTACTGGAACCAAAATAAAAATATAGATCAATGGAACAGGGTATAAATCCCAGAGATAAACCCATACAGGTATGGTCAACTAATCTATGACAGTGGAGGTAAGAATATACAAGGGAGAAAAGGCAGTGTCTTCCACAAGTTGTTCTGGGAAAACTGAACAGCTACATGTAAAAGAATGAAGTTAGAACACTCCCTAATGCCATACAAAAAAATAAAAATAAACTCCAAATGGATTAAAGACCTAAATGTAAGGCTGGATGCTATAAAAGTTTTAGAGGAAAACATAGGTAGAACACTTTCTGACATAAATTGTTGCAAGATCTTTTTTGACCACTTCTTAGAATAATTCATTATTTTCAAATAAAATGAAATATAAACAAATGGGGCCTAATTAAACTTAAAAGTTTTATACAGCAAAGCAAACCATAAACAAAACAAAAAGACAACCCACAGAATGGGAGAAAATATTTGCAAACAAAGCAACTAACAAGGCTTTAATCTCCAAAATATACAAACAGCTCATGCAGCTCAATAACAAAAAACAAACAATCCAACCAAAAAATGGGTGGAAGATGTAAATAGACATTTCTCCAAAGAAGACATACCAATGGCCAAAAAGCACATGGATAGTTGCTCAATATCACTAATTATTAGAGAACTGCAAATCAAACTAAAATCACTTCACACCGGTCAGAATGGCCATCATCAAAAAAAGTCTACAAAAAATAAACGCTTGGAGAGGGTGTGGAGAAAAGGGAACACTTCTACACTGATGGTGGTAATCAAGGTTGTTATAGCCACTGTCAAGAACAGTATAGAGGTTCCTTAAAAAACTAAAAATAGAGCTACCATGTGATCCTGCAATCCCACTTCTGGGCACATATCTGGAGAAAACCCTAATTCAAAAATATACATGCACCTCAATGTTACTTGCAGCGATATTTACAATAGTCAGGCCATGGAAGTAACCTAAAAGCCCATCAACAAGGGAATGGATAAAGAAGATATGTTATAAGGGATGGTCAGAAGATGGCAGAGGACTAAGACGTGGAGATCACCTTCCTTCCTACAAATACATCAAGAATACATGTACATGTGAAAAATTTCCTACAGGACACCATTCAAACGCTGGCTGGGGACCTCAGACTTCCAAAAAAGCAGGACAATCCCCACGTAACTGGGTAGTGCAAAATAAAAAAGGGGGGAAAAAGACAAAGGAATCTCAAGGATACGTGCCCCTCTGGGAGGGAGCTGTGAAGTGGAAAAAGCTTCCACAAACTAGGAAACCCCCTCGCTGGTGGGGATGGACAGGGGGATCTTTGGAGCCCCTGGAGAAGAGAGCAACAACAGGTGCATGTAAAGCAGAGCAGAAAGATTCCCACATGGAGGATCAGTGCCAAACAGCACTTCCCAGCCTGAGACTCTAGTCTGCTCACCCACAGTGGAAGGTGGGGGCTGGGTGCCAAGGCTTGGGCTTCAGAAGAGAGACCTCAGGGAGAGGACTGGGTTTGGCTGTGTGAGGATAGCCTCGGGGGGGGGGGAGGCTAGAGCACCACAGCTAGCCAGGAGGGCATCTGGGGAAAGGCCTGGGCCTGATGGAGAGGCAGGAGACCTTTGTTTTGGAGTGCTAAGAGAAACTTCCTGCTCTGTGAGGACCAACTTCCCTGGGAGAATGCACAGCACATATCAGACTCATGCTGACCTCTGCTGCTGCAAGCATGCCTGCAAATTTCCTTTAGACTGCCACATCCCTCTCTCCCTCAGGCCTGAATTTGCAAGTGAGCCCCAATCACACTCTTTCACCCCCTCTTGCCTGGGTGGGGAACAGAAACCTGAGAACAGCCCACACTCAGAGATGGGACCAAAACTACAACTGATCCCTGGGGACTGTAGGACCAAAGAAGAGAAAGGAAAATAAGCACAGGTAGCACAGATTTAATAACCACAATCAGCTCGATAGACCCTGCATCTGAATAACCTGAATAGACCTGAATAGACGTGTGTTTCTACAATACAGGCAGTAGACTTAGCAGACAACTGTGGACTATGGGGGAAAATGTACACTGGACTAAAACCAAATCACAGTCTGAACTCTCCACAGTGCCCACAGAAAGTGCAGAGGCCTACCTAGAAGTACTGGAGGACTTCCTGGTTTGTTTGATTTGTTCCTGATTTTATATATTTCTTAGTTTAATCTTTACTGTATACATTCATATGTGGGTTTGTTTACTGGTTTGAATACTATTTTATTTGGTTTCTCTCTTTTTCTTTTCTTTGTTTTCTCTTCTTATCTTTTCTTCTCTTTTTGTGAGTGCAAGTGTGTACATGTTTTTGTATGATATTGACTGCTTAGTATTGCTCTTACCACCTGCCTTGGGGTTTTGTCTGTTCTTTTGCTTTCTTCCTTTTTTTTTTCTTTTCTCTTCTTCTTCCTCATTTTTCTCTGTGCTGTGCAGTTTCCAGGGTCTTGGTGCCCCGGCCAGAGATCTAATCTCTAAGGCAAGAGAGCTGAGTCCAGGATGTTGGACCACCAGAGAACTCCCAGCTCCATAGAATATTAATCAGCAAGAGCTCTTCCAGAGATCTCATTCTCAACACTAAGATACAAATCCTCCCAAAGGCCAGCAAACTCCAGTGATGGATAACTCAAGCCAAACAACTAGCAAGACAGGAACATAACCCCACCCATTAGCAGACAGCAGACAGGCTGCCTATAGTCATACTAAGCTCACAGACACACCAAAACACACCAACAGACGTGACCCTACACATCAGAAGGATAAGATCCAGCTCAACACACAAGGACACAGACAATGGTCCCCCCACCCCATTAGGAAGCCTAGACAAGCCACTGAACAAACCTTCCCATGGGGGCAGACAACAGAGTTAGGAAGAACTACGACCCTGCAGTCTGAGGAAAGAAGACTCCAAACATGGTAAGTTAAACATAATTAGAAAACAGAGAAAGATGCAATAGATGAAGAAACAATGTAAAAAAAACCCACAAGAGCAAACAAATGAAGAAGAAATAGGCAGTCTACCTGGAAAAAAAGGATTCAGAATGATAGTAAAGATGATCCAATGATCTCAGAAATATATGGAGGCACAGATGGAGCAAATGAAAGAAATGTTTAACAGGGAGCTAGAAGAATTAAGGGAAAATAGTGATGAACAACACAATAACTTAAATTAAAAATACTCCAGAAGGAATGCAGAACAGAATAACTGAGACAGAACAGATAAATTACCTGGATGATATAATGGTGGAAATATCTGACACAGAGAAAAATAAAGAAAAAAGAATGAAATGAGGACTGCCTCAGAGACTTCTGGGACAACATGAAATGCACCAACATTCAAATTATATGGATCCCAGAAAAAGAAGAGAAAAAGAAAGAGTCTAAGAAAGTATTTGAACATATTATAGTGGAAACTTCCCTAACATGGGAAAAGAAATAGCCAATCAAGTCCAGGAAGCACAGAGAGTCCCATATAAGATAAATGCAAGGAGAAACACACCAAAATACATATTAATCAAACTATCAAAAATTAAATACAAAAATAAATAATGAAAGCACCAAGGGAAAAGCAACAAATAACATACAAGGGAACCCCTGAAAGGCTAAGAACTGAACTTTCAGCAGAAACTCTACAGGCCAGAAGGGAGTGTCAGGATATATTTAAAGTGATGAAAGGGGAAAAAAAACTACAATCAAGGTTACTCTACCCAGCAAAGATCTCATTCAGATTTTAAGGAAAAATTAAAAGCATATCAGACAAGCAAAAACTAGGAGAATTCAGCACCACCAGACCAGCTTTACAACAAATGCTAAAGGACCTTCTCTAGGCAGGAAAAAGAAGAGAAGGAAAAGACTTACAAAAACAAACCCAAAACAATTAAGAAAATATATATATATATATATATATATATATATTGATAATGACCTTAAATGTGAATGGATTGGATGCTCCAACTAAGAGACAAAGGCTGGCTTAATGGATACAAAAACAAGACCCATGTATATGCTGTCTACAAGAGACATAATTAAGAACTATGGACACATACAGACTGAGATTGAGGGGATGGGAAAAGATATTCCATGCAAATGGAAATCAAAAGTAAGCTGGGGTAACAATACTCATATCAGACAAAACAGACTTTAAAATCAAGACTATTACAAGAGACAAGGAAGGACATTATAAATGATAAGGGTGTAATCCAAGAAGAAGATATAACAATTGTAAATATCTATGCCCCCAACATAGGAACACTCCAATACATAAGACAAATGCTAACAGCTCTAAAGGGGAAATAGTAACACAATAATTGTAGAGGACTTTAACACCCCACTTACACCAACAGACAGATCATCCAAACAAAAATTAAACACAAGCTCTAAATGAGAAATTAAACCAGATGGAATTAATTGATATTTATAGGATTTGCCATCCAAAAACAACAAAATACACTTTCTTCTCAAGTATACATGGAACAATCTCCAGGACAGATTACATCTTGGGTCACAAATCAAGCTTCAATAATTTAGGAAAATTGAAATTATATCAAGCATCTTTTCTGACCACAACACTATGAGACTAGATATGTTACAGGAAAATAAAAAAATAAAAAAAAAATACAAACACATAGAGCCTAAACAACACACTACTGAATAACCAAGAGATCACTGAAGAAATCAAAAAGGAAATAAAAATACCTAATAAAAAATGACAATGAAAACACAACGACCCCAAATCTATGGGATGCAGCAAAAGCAGTTCTAAGAGGGAAGTTCATTGCAATAAAATCCTACCTAAAGAAAGAAGAAAAATCTTGAATAAAGAACTTAACCCTACATCCAAAGCAATTAGAGAAAGAAGAACAAAAAAATCTCAAAGTTAGCAGAAGGGAAGAAATTATAAAGATTATATCAGAAATAAATGAGAAAGAAATGAGGGAAACAATAGCAAAGATCAATAAAACTAATAGCTGGTTCTTTGAGAAGATAAAAAAAAATATTGATAAGCATTAGCCAGACTCATCAGGAAAAAAGGGAGAAGTCTCAAATCAACAGAATCAGAAATAAAAAAGAAGTAACCACTGACACTGCAGAAATTAAAATATCATGAAAGACTACTACAAACAACTATATGCCAATAAAATGGACAACCTGTAAGAAATGGACAAATTGTTAGAAAAGTACAAACTTCCAAGACTGAGCCAGGAAGAAATAAAAAATATGAACACAACAATCATAAGCATTGAAATTGAAATTGTGATTAAAGATCTCCCAACAAGCAAAAGCACAGGGCCAGATGGCTTCACAGGTGAATTCTACCAAACATTAAGAGAAGCACTAACACCTATCCTTCTCAAACTCTTCCAAAATATAACAGAAGGATGAACACTCCCAAACTAATTCTACGAGGCCACCATCACCCTGATACCAAAGCCAGACAAAGATGTCACAGAAAAAGAAAATTACAGGCCAATATCATTGATGAATATAGATGCAAAAATCGTCAAAAACATACTAGCAAAGGGAATCCAACAGCACATTCAAAAGATCATGCACCATGATCAAGTGGGGTTTATCTCTGGAATGCAAGAATTCTTCAATATACACAAATCAATCAATGTGCTACATCATATTAACAATTTGAAGGATAAAAAACATATGATCATCTCAATAGATGCAGAAAAAAGCTTTTGTTTTCTCATTTTGTCTAATTTACAGTATTTCTCTTTGCTGCCTAGAAGTAATTCCTCTCGTTTCTGTTCTCTGCCCCCTATGTGGGGGTTGGTCCAGTGTCTTGAGTAGGCTTCCTGATGGGAGAGTTTGGTGCCTGTTTTCTGGTGTGTGAATTTGAGTATTTTTGCTCTGATGAGCAGGGCCATGCGAGGTGGTGTGTTTTAGGGTATCTGTGAGCTTAATATGGCTTTAGTCAGTCTGTGTGCTGATGGGTGGGTTTGTGTTCCTGTCTTGTGTAGTTTGGTGTGAGGCAACCAGCACTGGCAGTTGCAGACAGTCGGATGAAGCTGGGTCTTAGACTCTGATACAGGGCTCCATAAGAGTTCTCTGCAGTTAATCTTCCCTGTTGCTGAGGACTCCCTAGTAGTCTAGCATCCTGGATTCAGTGCTCCCTCCCCAGAGCCTCCTACTTGACTTCTGATTGAGTAGTCCAGACTTCATAGGTTGCTTTTCCCAGCAATAAAGGGGTTTAAGAAAGACTGTCCAAGCCCCAGACTAATGACAGAGTGTTGAGTCAAACAAATGCTAAATGAAGGAAATATATACATGTATAAGACACACAAATACTGAACCCAATAGAACATAAAGCACTAGAAAGACCTGACAGAAGAACCCCAGTCTGCAGTCAGACAATCAAAGAGAAAACCAACAGAATTTCAGAACCACAAAAAAACAAACAAACAAACAAACAAACAAAAAAAAACCACCACCACACACACATGAACACAAATGCAGGGAAAATTTTGAAAGCTAGGATCAAATATAATAAAGAGCAATTCAGAATACCACCAGACAGACTGAAATTTCTCAGAACGAAATCAGACAATTATACTTAGAACTAAGATAAAGACAAAACCTAATGCTAAAGAAAAGAGAAAAAAATAGAAATGTATAAAAGATAGAGAAGGATAGAAGGTAGGAGAGATAAAATTAGCACTGCAAAAACGTAGCTAGATATAGAAATATGTAAAAAGTCTAAATATCAAAATAGAAGAAAAATAGAATAAAATAATAAAAAATATGTTATAATATATGTAGATCCCTTAGGACTAAGATTGTAATTAATTAAAACACACACAAAAACATATCCATGGAAATTTAAAAACTAGGATCAAATATAATAAAGAACGAGAGTACAGACAGATTGAAGATTCCCAAAACAAAATCAGACAATTATAATCATAACTAAGATGAAGACTAAACCTAACAATAAAAACCAAAGCAGTGTGTCATCTGGAGAATAAAGCAAGGAAACAGAGCAGACAGATAATATTGATTATAAGTATACTAAGATAAACTAAAAAAAGGTAGAAGACAGGGCAACAGAAGAGTGTAGTGTGACTGGAAATATGAAAAGAAAAAGAAAAAAGAAATGTATAAAAGATAAAGAAGAAAAGAAGGTAGGAGAGATAAAGTCAGCACTACAAAAAACTTAGCTAGAAATATAAATATATAAAAAGTCTAAAAATAAAAATAGACTAAAAAATATGTTATCAAACATGTAGATCCCTTAGGACTAAGATTGTAATTAAGAAAAAAAAAAGCTAGAACTGACCCCAGAATGGACCAGATCAATAGACAATAATATTTGTGTTTCACTGGGGTCTCAGGTGTAAGTGTCCTTGGGCTTTTTGTATTACTCTGTGACCAGTAGAGCTTCCTTTATTGTCCATCTGTAAGTGTTGGTGTGTGGGGAGAGAGAGGGTACAATAGTGGCTCCTTCCCCTTGGAATGAGTGAGTAGTAGCACCCTGCCTGGGTTGCAGGAGCCTGGGCGGCAGTGGCGGTGCCTACTGCAGAGGGAAGCCAGTGGCTCAGGTGTAAACAGAATGTCTCCAGAGCTGGGCCACTCTGTGGACTTCTGGCTCTCAGCTGCAGGCACTCCAGCCCAGCACTGCCAGGGGGCTTTTTGTTATCTTTTGTTGACTGTGATAGCCAGACACAGGGGGGTCTGACTTTGTTTGTTGCAGGAGCTGAGAGAGAGAGAGAGAGGGAGAGACTACAACTGCAGCTCCTCCCCCCTGCATATGACTCAGCAGTATCACCCTGCCTGGGTTGTGGGAGCCCAGGTGGAGGTGGTGGTGCCTATTGCAGAGGGAAGCTGGTGGCTCAGGTGTAAACAGGATGCCTCCAGAGCTGGGCCACTCTGTGGACTTTTGGCTTTTGGCTACAGGCACTCTAGGTTGGCCCCACCCGGGGGCCTTTGTTATCCCTTGTCGACTGCGATAGCCTGGCCCAGATGGGGTCTCCCTTTGTTTGTCGCAGGCACTGAGAAAGAGACTACACCCATGGCTCCTCCCCCCTGCTTGTGAGTCAGCAGTATTGAGCCACCACCATGGCCACCCAGCTCTCATGGTAGGCATTCTCCACTGCAGATTTCTTCCCTCCTGTCCCTTCAATCCATCTCCCTACTGCCAGCAGTGTTTCTTACCCTGAACCAGTTCTCCAGTTCCCACATTCCAGCTCCCAGACCCCCTGTTCAGCTGTGAACCCAAGTATCAGTCCAGACATGCTGAGCTGCGGTGCGGACCTTCTGTGTTCTTCTCACTCCCATTTGCCGCAGATCAGCCGCTTCACCCTCTTTGAACAGTCACAAATGCCTCCCTTCTGACCCAATGAAATTTTCCATTGGAGAAGGGGTTTCCTCATCAGATAAGGGATGTTTCCCTGAATTCAGCAACCTCCCCTCTGTTTCAGCTCCCCCGGCCGCAGGGTGTGGGACCCGTTCATTTCCTTTCTTCTCCTCTTTCTCCTTTTTTTTTTCCCTCCATCCTACCCATTTATGTTGGGAACTTTGCAGTCCTTTCTGGTGTCTGAGGTCTTCTGCTGGTATTCAGCTGGTTTTCTGTGGGAATTATTGCATCTTTTGATGTATTCCTGATGCATCTGTGGAGAGGGATGCATTCCATGTCCTTCTACTTCACTACCATCTTTCTCCTCCTCCACTGATTTTTCTAGTTTGTATTCCTGAGGCTTTTTGCTTCATAAAGATTTTACACATTTTATTTTGCATGAATATTATTTTTTGATTTGTTATAGATGGACAGTGACTTATGCATTAAGTTATCTAACTCATAATTACTGGCACAGAGTTGTGCAATCATCATCACTATCTAATTTTATCACATTTTATCACCCTAAAAGGAAGCATCATATCCACTTAGATTCATTCCCCATTCCCTACCTAAGGAAAAACTAATCTACTGTCTGTCTCTAAGTACTTGCCTATTCTGGACATTTCATATAAATTGAATCATAATATATGTGGTATTTTGTGACTGACACTTCATTTAGCATAGCATTTTCAAGGTTCATGCATGTTGTTGCATGTATCAGTACTCCATTATTTGATGGATTATATTCCGTTGCATGGTTATAACAGAAATTTTTATGCATTCATCATTTGACAGATATTTGGGTTGCTTCCATTTTTGAATATTATTAGTAATACTGCTATGAAAATGTGTTCACAAGTTCTTGTATGGGTGTATGTTTTCAGTTCTCTTAGGATACATATATAGGAATAAAATTGTTGGGCCATGTGATAACTCTGGATTTAACATTTTGATGATTTGCCAAACTGCTTTCTAATGTTGCTGCAACATTTTACATTTCCATCAGGGAAGTACGAGTGTTCCAATTTTTCCATATCCTTGACAACCTTTGTTGTTACTGAATGTCTTTTTTTATTATAGTCATCCTAGTGGATGTGAAGTGGTGTACTATTTTGGTTTGATTTGCAGTCCCCTAATGACTAATGATGTCCATCTTTTCATGGGCTTATAAGCCATTTATATCTTTGGAGAAATGTCTGCTCAAATTTTGTGCTCATTTTTCATTGGATTATTTGTTTTTTTATTGCTGAGTTGTGAGAGTTCTTTATATATCCTGAATACTACTCTCTTATTAGATGTATGATTTGCAAATATTTTCCCCCATTTTATGGCTTCTATTTTCATTCTCTGATGGTATCCTTTGACATACGTTTTTAGTTTGATAAAGTCCAGTTCATTTATTTTTCCTTCTGTCACTTTTGCTTTTAGTACCATACCTAAGAAAACATTGACTAACCCAAAGTCATGAAGATTTACTCATAAGAACTTTATCATGTTAGCTTTATCTTCAGGTCTATGATACATTCTATGTTAATTTTTGAGTATGATATGAGGAAAGGTTTCAATGTCATTCTTTTGCATGTGGATATTCAATTGTGACAGTACCATTTGTTGAAGAGATTTTCCTTCCCCATTGAATAGTCTCGGCACCCCTGTTAAAAGTCAATTGACCACAAATATAAAGGCTTGTTTCTGAACTCGATTATATTCCATTGATCTTTGTGACTCTCCTTATGACCGTGCAACAATTCCTTGATTACTCTAGCTTTAATGTCAGATTTGAAATTGTAAAAGGTGAGACCTCCAATTTTGTCCTTCTTTGTCAAAATTGTTTTGGCTCTTTTGGGTCCATATGAATTTTAGAATTAGCTTGTCAATTTGGAGGATTTTGATAGAGATTTCACTGAATATGTAGATTAAATTACATATTATTGCCATCTTAGTTATATTGTTTTCTGGTCCATGATATGAAATATCTTTATATTTATTGATATCTTCTGTACTTTTTTCAAATTTTTTAGTGTTTATTTTTCTTTCACTTCTTCACAAATTCATTCCTAAGTATTTATTACTTTTTATGTTATTGTAAGTAAAATTGCTTTCTTAATTTAGTTTTCAGTATTTTCATTGATAATACAAATGATTTTTGTTTATCTTGTATTCTACAAGCTTAATGTAATTCTTACTATTTCTAAACATTTTAATTGATTCCTTAGAATTTTCTATATGCAAGACTATGTTATCTGTGAATAGAGATTTTTTTTACTCTTCCTTTCCAATCTGGTTGCCTTTTATTTCTTCATCTGGACTAATTGTCCTGGCTAAAACCTAAAGAGTTTGATGTTGCATAAAAGTGGAGAGAGCAGACATCTTTGTCTTATTTCTGATTTTAGATTGAAAACATTCAGTTTTTCACTGTCTTTTGGTAGATGCCCTTCAGCAAGTTGAGGAAGTTCTCTTTTATTCCTAGTTATATGAGTATTTTTTTATCATGAAAGGATGTTGGATTTTGTCAAATGCTTTTCTGTGTCTATTGAGGTAATCATATGATTCTTTCCTTTATTCTATTAATATTATTTTTAAATTTATTTTATTGATTTTTCTATATTAAACCAATATTGGTCATAGTATGTTATCTTATAATAAGTTGCTGAATTCAGTTTGCTAGTATTCTGTTGAACACTTTTTGCATCATTTTTGTGAATTTTTTTCCCTTATTATGGTATCATTGTATTACTGGCCTCATAGAATCAGTTGGAGTTTCTCACTGTTCTTCTATCTTTGGAAGTTTGTGAAGAATTAGTGTGATGGTTGAATTATTTGATTATTTATTAATTTGATTATTAATTCAAGCACCACTTATTATAGATCTATCCAATTTAAATCAATTCTGCCAATTTCAGTATTTTTTATAGTTTTTGGTATTTTTAGGTATTTGTCCATCCCATTTAATTTATCTAATTTTTGGCATGCAGTTGTTCATAGTATTCCCTTATTCTTTTTAATTTTGTAAGGGCAATAGTGATGTCCCTTCATTTGTTACTTATTTTTGTAATTTGTATCTTCTCGTTTTTGTTCTTTACTGTGTCAGTTTTGTTGCTCTTGACAAAGAACCAGATTTTAGTTTAACTGATTTTTTTAAGAACTTGTATTGAGATACAGTTAACAGACAATAAACTATATATTTAGAGTGTACAACTTGGTAACCCAATCTTCCAATTCATTCCCCCCCAACCCTCCCCACTTTCTCCACTTGGTGTCCATATGTTTGTTCTCTACATCTGGGTCTCTATTTCTGCCTTGCAAACTGGTTGAGTTGTACCATTTTTCTATAGTCCACATATATGTGTTAATAGACAATATTTGTTTTTCTCTTTCTGACTCACTTCACTCTGTATGACAGTCTCTAGGTCCATCCATGTCTCTACAAATGTCCCAGTTTCATTGCTTTTTACAGCTGAGTAATATTCCATTGTATATATGTACCACATCTTTTGTATCCATTCATCTGTTGATGGACATTTAGTTTGCTTCCTTTTCCTGGCTATTGTAAACAGTGCTGCAATGAACATTGGAGTGATTTCAATTCTCTTGAATTAACCAACACTTGATTTATGACCCAAAATGTGATCTATCCTGGAGAATGTTCCAGGTACACTTGAGAAGAGCATGTAATCTGCTGTTTTTGGATGTAATGTCCTATAGATATCTATTAAATCAAGCTGATTTACTGTGCCATTTAAAGCTTGTGTTTCCTTATTAATTTTCTGTGTGTATGATCTGTCCATTGGTGTAAGTGGGGTGTTAAAGTCCCCCACTATGATTGTGTTACTGTCAATTTCCTTGTTCATAGTTGTTAGCATTTGTCTTATGTATTGAGGTGCTCCTATATTGGGTGTATATATATTTATAACTGTTATCACTTCTTCTAGGATTCATCCCTTGATCTTTATGTAGTGTCTTTTCTTATCTCTTGTAATATTTCTTATTTAAAGTCTAGTTTATCTGATATGAGTATCACCACTCCAGCTTCCTTTTGATTTTCATTTGCATGGAATATCTTTTTCCATCCCCTCACTTTCAGTCTGTATGTGTCCCTAAGTCTGAAGTGGGTCTCTTGTAAACAGCATATATATGGATCTTGTTTTTGTATCCATTCAACCAGTCTGTGTCTTTTGGTTGGTGCATTTAGTCCATTTACATTCAAGGTAATTATCAATATAGATGTTCCTATTACCATTTTCTTAATCGTTTTGTTTTTGTTTCTGTAGGTCCTTTTCTTCTCTTATGTTTCCCACTTAGAGAAGTTCCTTTAGCATTTGTTGTAGGGCTGGTTTGGTGGTGCTGAATTGTCTTAGCTGTTGCTTGTCTGTAAAGCTTTTGATTTCTCCGTCGAATCTGAATGAGATCCTTGCTGGGTAGAGTATTCTTGGTTGTAGGTTCTTCCCTTTCATCACTTTGAATATAATGAGCCACTCTCTTCCTTCTTGCAGAGTTTCTGCTGAGAAATCAGCTGTTAACCTTACAGGAGTTCCCTTGTATGTTATTTGTTGTTTTTCCCTTGTTGCTTTTAATAACATTTCTCTGTCTTTAATTTTTGTCACTTTGACTACTATATGTCTTGCTGTGTTTCTTCTTGGGTTTATCCTGCCTGAGACTCTCTGTGCTTCCTGGACTTCGGTAGCTATTTCCTTTCCCATGTTAGGGAAATTTTCAACTGTAATCTTTTCCAGTATTTTCTCAGATCCTTTCTCTCTTTCTTCTCCTTCTGGGACCCCTAGAATGTGAATGTTGGTGTGTTTAACATTGCCCCAGAGGTCTCTTAGGCTGTCTTCAGTTCTTTGCATTCCTTTTTCTTGATTCTTTTCCACATTAGTGATTATCACCATTCTGTCTTCCAGGTCACTTATTCGCCCTTGTGCCTCAGTTAATCTGTTATTGGTTCCTTCTTGTGTATTTTTCATTTCAGTTATTGTGTTGCATATCTCTGTTTGTTTGCTCTTTAGTTCTTCTAGGTCTTTGGTAAACTTTTAGATCTTTGCAAACAGTCTTTTTCAAAGTCTTGGATTATTATTCTGAATTCTTTTTCTGAAAGACTGCCTATCTCCTCCTCATTTTGTTGCTTTTCTGGGGTTTTAGCTTGTCCGTTTATCTGGTACAAAGTCTTTTGCCTTTTCATTTTCTCTTTCGGTGGCTGTGGTTTTCAGTTCCAGAGGATAAAATACTGCTGATATTGCTTGATCCTGCTGTCTTCCCTCTTGTGGAGGAAGCTATCTAGGAGCCTCATGCATGTTTCCTGATGGGAGGGACTGATGGTGGGTAGGGCTGGGTGGGTGCAGCTCAGTGAGACTTTAATCAGATTTGGTGGGCAGAGCTCAGTAAAACTTTAATCTGCTTGTCTGCCAATGGGTGGGGTTATGTTCCCATCTTGTTGGTTTTTTGGCCTGAGGCTATCTAGCTCTGGAGCTTACAGGCTCTTTGGTGGGGCTAGTGGCAGACTCTTGGAGGGCTCACCCTAATGAACACTTCCCAGAACCCCTGCTGCCAGTGCCCCCATCTCCTCAGTGAGCTACAGCTGGCCACCACTTCTGCAGGCAACCCTCCAACACCAGCAGGTAGGTCTGGTTCAGTCTCTTATGAAGTCACTGCTCCTTCCCCCTGGGTCCTGGTGAGCACCCTTTTTGGTGTGCCCTCCAAGATTGGAGTCTCTGAAAAAAAAAGAAAAAAGAGTGGAGTCTCTGTTTCCTCCAGTCCTGTGAAGGTCCTGCAATCAAATCCCATTGCCTTCAAAGTCTGATTCTCTGGGGATTCCTTCTCCCCTTACTGGACTTCCAGGTTGGGAAGCCTGACTTGGTGCTCAGAACCCTCAGTTTAGTGAGTGGACTTCTGCAGTATAACTGTTCTCCAGCTTGTGAGTCACCCACCCAGCATTTATGGGATTTGATTTTAACGCAATTATGTCCCTCCTACCATCTCATTGTGGCTTCTCCTTTGTCTCTGGATGTGGGGTGTCTTTTTTGATGAGTACCAGTGTCTTTCTGTCAATGATTGTTCAGCAGTTAGTTGTAATTCTGGTGCTCTTGCAAGAGGGAGTGAGCACACATCCTCCTACTCTGCCATCTTGATCCTCAGCTTAATTGATTTTTATATTTTTTTTCTATTTTTTTCATTTATTTCTGCTTTCATATTGATTATTTCCTCCCTTTTGCTTGCTTTGTGTTTAGTTTACCCTTCTTCCAGTTTCTTAAGTTGGGAGGTTAGATCATTGATTTGAAAACATTTTTTTTTTAATATATGAAGTTACAACTATAATTTTCTTTATGAGTGACTTTACCTGTATTCTTTAAGTTTCAGTATGTTGCGTTTTTGTTTTAGTTAATCTCAAAATATTTTCTAACCCTGGTTTTGCTTTCTCCTTCATCCATTGGTAACTTAGGAGTGTGATGCTTACTTTCCACACAGAGCCTGAGTTAATATTTCATCTTTATTTTTCAAAATAAAGTTTATGCTTTCATATTTTATGCACAATTCATCAGTGATTTTTTGAGGAGGTATAAGAAATGAGTAAGCATTCCAGTTTTATTTTTTTCCAAATAGCTAGCCATTTGAACCAATACTATTTGTTGTATAGTACATTTATTTGATTACTTTGAAAAAGTGCTTTTAAAATCCACTACATTCTTTAGTATATTTGGGTCCATTTATGGATTCTATTCTTTTTCATTTTGTTTCTGTGTATCTCTTCTTCAGTTGCAAAGCATTTCAATTATTTTACCTTCCAATATATTTAAATATCTGGCTGGGGTAATATCCATAAATTGTTTTCTTTTCCCAACTTTTCTTGCTATTCTTATATAGTTATTTTACCAGTCAAACTTTAATATAATTATGCCAAGTTTCAAAAGAAATATTGTTGGCATTTTGATTGAGATCACATTGAATTTTCAGCTATATTTCTTTTTTTTCAAATCTTTATTGGAGTATAATAAAGCTTTACAATGTTGTGTTAGTTTCTGCTGTACAACAAAGTGAATCAGCTATATTTATACATAGGTTCCCATATCCCCTCCCTTTTGAGCCTCCCTCCAAGGCTCCTTTTTCCCACTCCTCGAGGTTGTCCCCAAGCATCGAGTTGATCTCCCTGTGATATGCAGCAGTATAGCTATGTCTCTGAAGGTTGACATCTTTACACAATTATGTCTTCCTGTCTGAAAACAATGTATTTATTTCCATTTACTTTTTTCCTTTTATATCCCAGAGTAGTTTTAAAACAGGCTTTATATTTATCCTGCAAATTTCCTGTTAAATAGATTCAAGATATTGTATTTATTTTTGTTTGCTTTTATAGATTTTTCTTCCATTAAATTTTCTGATGTTTTAAAAAATATAAAACCTATATTTTTAATGTATTAATCTTGTAACTGGACAACTTAATGAGTTTTCCTTTTTCTTTACATTTTCAGTAATATTGGATTTTTCTAAGTATATGGTCATTTTATTTACAAATAAGTATAATTTTGACTTATCCTTTTTAATAACAAGCCTTCATTATTTTTCCTTTTTGTCAAATATAATTGTGTAATACTTACAAAACAATGTTAAGACATATTTTGTGGTTGGACTCATTCTATTACTCCTGACTTAAATAAAAATGCCCCTATGTTTCATCCTGAAGCAGATAGTTTATCATTATGGAAATATCTATGTGTTACATCATTCAGTGAAAAGAAAAATAATCAGCCTTAAATCTGGAATGGATATTGGATTTTTCCAAATGTCTTTTGGACATTAATTGAGATGATCACATTTTTTAAAAAATATCTTTATTGAAATATAATTGCTTTAACTGTTGGGCCAATTTTTGAGGTACACCAAAGTGAATCAGCTGTGTTTATACATATATCCCCATATCCCCACCCTCCCATGACTTCCTCCCACCCTCTCTATCCTGGCCTTCTAAGTCATCAACCATCATCGAATTTATCTCCTTATGTTATGCAGGAACTACCCATGAGCTATCTATTTTACATTTGGTAGTGTATATATGTCAATGCTACTCTCTCACTTTGTCCCAGATTCCCCTTTGCCCCCATCCCGTGTCCTCAAGTCCATTCTCTACATCTGCATATTTATTCTTGCCCTGTCACTGGGTTCATCAACACCATTTTTTTTAAGATTCCATATACTTTGACCCTTTCTGATTTATTTTGCTTTAGATGTATTCTTTTAACATAATATAGACTAATATGTATATTAACTTTATCTGAGAGTCATTTAGGTAGGTAGATTTTTTTCCATTTGCATATTTTACTAGAACATATTTTGTATTTTTCCATCATATTTTCTGTTTTCTATTTTTCTCTTTGATCAGTTAATCATAAATTATGCTAATATATTTCAAATATTAAAACATTTTTTTGGATTAATTTAACATGCTGCTTCACTCCATTAGCAATAGTTTATTTACATGTTTGCATCATTCATTGCACTTCACTCTCATTCTCTATCTCTGTTTCTTTCTCTCTTTGCCATTGTTTTGCAGGACAGATTTTGTGTCTGATATGATGATTGAGTTAAGAGAATTTGGAAGCATTTCTTTCTCTATGAAAGTTTAGACAAATCAAAATGATCTGTTCTTTGAAAGTTTGCAAATTTTACTTATAAAACTATTTATCTGGGCTTGGTGCTCTTTGACTGCAAGACATAACTTTAATTTTTCCATATTTGATTTCCTTAAGTTTGCAATATTTTCTGGTGTTGATTATGTTAACTTATATTTTCCTAGAAAAAAATATTACCCATTCCATTATAATTATCAAAGTAATTAGGATAGAATTTTGCAAAGTGTTCTTTTTACAAGTCTTTTAAATCTAATGTGTACTTAATTTTAACCATTTTTAAAAATGTCTAATTTTTCATACTTGTGCTTTTTTCCCTAATATTAAGGTAGAAAGTAATTTATAAATTTCAATATTTTTTCTAGAAACCAATTCTCAGTGCTATCAATTCTACTCATTTTATGTTTTTAAATTCACTAATTTAAAATAATAAATTTGTGTATTTTATTCTGTTTTAAAATGATGTTTTAGCTTTATTGCATTTTGAGCAAAGGATGTGTTCTATACAGTACCTACTCTTAATTTCTTTGTGGCTTCTACTTGTGGTCAATTCTTGTAAATGTTCCATGGAGCTTGAAAACAAGTTCTATTCTCTAAAGTAATGTGCAAAAGCTTTTAATTTCCATTATGTCCCATTTGTTTATTCTTGATTTTATTTCCAATATTTTAGGAGGTTGGTCAAAAAGGATCTTGCTTTGATTTATGACATAGTGTGTTCTGTCTATGTTTTCCTCTAAGAATTTTATAGTGTCTTGCCTTATATTTAGGTCTTTAATCCATTTTGAGTTTATTTTTGTGTATGGCATTAGGAAGTGTTCTAATTTCATTCTTTTACATTTAGCTGTCCAATTTTCCCAGCACCACTTATTAAAGAGGTGGTATTTTTTCCATTGTATATTCGTGCCTCCTTTGTCAAAAATAAGTTGTCCATATGTGCATGGATTTATCTCTGGGCTCTCTAATGTGTTCCATTATATATATTTGTGTGTGTGTGTGTGTGTGTGTGTGTGCCAGTACCATACTGTCTTGATCACTGTAGCCTTGTAGTATAGTTTGAAGTCAGGGACCCTGATTCCTGCAGCTCCATGTTTCCTTCTCAAGGTTGCTTTGGCTATTCAGGGTTTTTTTACATTTCCATACAAATCATAAAATTTCTTGTTCTACTTCTGTGAAATGTACCACTGGTAATTTGATAGGGGTGGCATTGAATCTGTAAATTGCTTTGGGTAGGATAGTCATTTTTAAAATGTTGATTCTTCCAATCCAAGAACATGGTATGTCTCTCCAGCTGTTTATATCTTCTTTGATTTCTTTCATCAGTGTCTTAGTTTTCTGCATACACCTCTCTTCCCTCCTCAGGCAGGTTTATTCTTAGGTATTTTATTCTTTTTGTTGCAATGGTGAGTGGGAGTGTTTCCTTCATTTCTCTTTCTGCTCATTTGTTGTTAGTGTATAGTAATGCAAGAGATTTATGTGCATTAATTTTGCATCCTGCTACTTTACTAAATTCAGCGATTAGTGCTAGCAGGTTTCTGGTAACATCTTTTGGGTTTTCTATGTGTAATATCATGTCATCTGCAAAGAGTGACAATTTAACTTCTTTTCCAATTTGGATTTCTTTTATTTCATTGTCTTCTCTGATTGTTGTGACTAAAACTTCCAAGTATGTTGAATAATTGTGGTAAGAGTGTGCACCCTTGTCTTGCTCCTGTCCTTAGAGGGAATGATTTCAATTTTTCACCATTTAGAATGATGTTGCCTGTTGGATTGTCATATATGGCTTTTATCATATTGAGGAAACTTCCTTCTATGCCCACTTTCCGGAGAGTTTTTATCATAAATGGATGTTGAACTTTGTCAAAAGATTTTTCTTCATCTATTGAGGTTATCATATGGTTTTTATCCTTCATTTAGTTGATATGATGTATCATGTTGATTGATTTGCATATATTGAAGAATCCTTGCATTCCAGGGATAAACTCCACTTGAGCATGGTGTATGATCTTTTTAATGTGCAGTTAGATTCTGTTGGCTAGTATTTTGTTGAGGATTTTTGCATCTATGTTCATCAGTGATAGGCCTGTAATTTTCTTTTTTGGGGACATCTTTGCCTGGTTTTGGTATCAGGGTGATGGTGGCCTCATAGAATGAGTTTGGGAGTGTTCCTCCTTCTGCTATATTTTGGAAGAGTTTGAGAAAGATAGGTGTTAGCTCTTCTCTAAATGTTTGGGAGAATTCGTCTGTGAAGCCATCTGGCCCTGGGCTTTTGTTTGTTGGGAGATCTTTAATCACAGTTTCAATTTCTGTGCTTGTGATTGGTCTGTTCCTATTTTCTATTTCTTCCTGGTTCAATCTTGGAAGATTGTACTTTTCTAAGAGTTTATCCATTTCTTCCAGATTATCCAATTTATTGGTGTATAGTTGCTTGTAGTAGTCTCTCATGATCTTTTGTATTTCTGCAGTGTTGACTGTTACTTCTCCTTCTTAATTTATGATTCTGTTGATTTGTGTCTTCTCCCTTTTTTTCCTGATTAGTCTGGCTAATGGTTTATCAATTTTATTTATCTTCTAAGAGGACCAGCTTTTAGTTTTATTTATCTTTGCTATTGTTTCTTTCATTTATTTTTCATCTATTTATGATTGCTCTTTATGATTTCTTTCCTTCTGGTCACTTTGTGGTTTTTCTGTTCTTCTTTCTCTAATTGTTTTAGGTGTCAAGATAGGTTGTTTATTTGAAATTTTTCTTGTTTCTTGAGGTAGGATTGTATTGCTATAAACTTCCCTCTTAGAACTGCTTTTGCTGCATCCCATAGTTTTTGGGTCATCGTGTTTTCATTGTAATTTGTTTCTAGATATCTTTTGTTTTCCTCTTTGATTTCTGCAGTGACTTCTTGGTTGTTTAATAGTGTATTGTTTAGCCTCCATGTGTTTGTATTTTGTACAGTTTTTGTTCCTGTAATTGATATCTAGTCTCATGATATTGTGGTCAGAGAAAATGCTTAATATGATTTAAATTTTCTTGAACTTACTGAGGGTTGATTTATGCCCCAAGATGTGGTCTATCCTGGAGAATGTTCTGTGTGCACTTGAGAAGAAAATGTATTCTGTATTTTTGGATGGAATGTCCTATAAATATAAATTAAGTCAAGATGGTCTAATGTCTCATTTATTGCTCGTGTGTCCTTATTTATTTTCTGTTTGTATGATCTGTCCATTGGTAAATGTGGGGTGTTAAAGTCTCTTACTGTTATTGTGTTACTATCAATTTCCCTTTGTATGGCTCTTAGCATTTGCCTTATGTATTGAGGTGCTCCTATATTGGGTGCATAGATATTTACAATTCTTATATCTTCTTCTTAGATTGATCCCTTGATCAGTATATAGTGTCCTCCCTTGTCTCGTGTAATAGTTTTTACTTTAAGGTCTAATTTGTCTGATATGAATATTGCTATTCCAGCTTTCTTTTGACTTCCACTTGCATGGAATATCTTTTTCCATTCACTTCCTTTCAGTCTGTATGTGTCCCTGGGTCTGAAGTCTGTTTCTTGTAGACAGCATATATAAGTGTCTTGTTTTTGTATCCATTCAGCCAGTCTGTGTGTTTCAGTTGGAGTATTTAATCCATGTTCATTTAAGGTAATTATTGTCATGTATGTTCCTATTACCATTTTCTTAATTGTTTTGACTGTGTTCTTGTAGGATTTTTTCTTTTTTTGTGTTACTGCCTAGAGGAGTTCCTTTAGCAGTTGTTGTAAGGCTGGTTTGGTGGTGCTGAATTCTCTTAAATTTGCTTGTCTGTTTCGCTTTTGATTTCTCTGTCAAATCTGAATGAGATTCCTGCTGGTTATAGTATTCTTGGCTGTAGGTTTTTCTCTTTCAAGACTTTAATTATCTCCTAGCACTCCCTTCTGGCCTGCCGAGTTTCTGCAGAGAGATCCTCTGTTATGGGTTTTCCCTTATATATTATTATATATTATTTGTTGCTTTTCTCTTGATGCTTTTAATATTTTTTCTTTGTGTTTAACTTTTATTAGTTTGATTAATATGTGCCTCCGTGTGTTTCTCCCTGGATTTATTCTGTATGCAACTCTCTGCACTTCTTGAACTTGATTAATTTTTTCATTTCCCATGTTAGGGAAGTTTTCCACCATAATCTCCTCAAATATTTTCTCAGACCCTTTCTTTTTTTCTTCTTCTTGGACACCTATGCTTGGAATGTTGGTATTCTTAATATTATCCCTGAGGTCTCTGAGACTGTCTTCCATTCTTTTTATTCTTTTTTCTTTTTCCTGCTATCTGGACGTTACTTTCCCATTCAGTCTTCCAACTCACTTACTTGTTCTTCTGCCTCAGTTATTCTGCTGTTTGTACCATTTAGAGTATTTTTAATTTCAGTTATTGTTTTGTTCATTACTATTTGTTTGCTTTTTAGTTCTTCTAGGTCCTTATTAAATGTTTCTTGTCTTTTCTCTATTTTGTTTTACAGATTTTGGATCATCTTTACTCTCATTACTCTGAATTATTTTCAGGCAGTTTTCCAATTTCTTCTTCATTTATTTGGTTTTGTGGATTTTTATTTTGCCCCTTTGCCTGCCAGGTGTTTCTTTGTTTTCTCATTTTGTCTAATTTATAGCATTTGCTGTCTCCTTTCCCTATGCTGCCTAGTAGAAATTCCTCTTATCTCTATTCTGTTTGGCTTGAGGCGTTAAGCACTGGAGCTTGCTGTCCTTTGGTTGGATTTAGAGCTTGGTGTTGAGAATGAGAACTCTGGGGGAGCACTTACTGATTAATATTCTATGGGGTCAGGAATTCTCTGTTGGTCCATTGTCCTGGACTCCACTCTGCTGTCTCAGAGGTCCAGACTTGACCCCTGGCTGCAGCACCAGGACCCTAGAAGCTGCATTGCACAGAGAAAAAGGATCTAGAAGGAGAGCAAAGAACAAAAGGAAGAAAAAAGGGAAGAAGGGAAAAGGACAGACAGATCCCCAAGATTTGTAGTAAGAGCAACTCTAATCAGTCAAAATCACACAAGGAGATGTACACACTTGCACTTGCAGAAAGAGAAGAGGGAAACAAACCAAAGAGAATAAGAAACAAGAGAGCAAAGAAAAGAAAGAAGAGAGTACTCATACCAATTACAAGCAAATACACATACACATATAATCAGTAAAAATTTAACTAACAAATACCTAAAACGAGAAACAAGATAAGAATACAAAAATGTCCTCCAATACTTCTAGGTATGTCTCTGTTCCTGCTATGGAGAGGCCTGTGGAAAGCTCAGACTGTGATGTGGTATTAGTCCTGTGTGTATTTGTCCCCACAGTCCCCAGTTGTCACCTATGTCTGCAGTGTCTATTGTAGAAACACTCACCTAATCAGGTGGTGCACAGATGCAGTTACTTTCAAGCCTATTGTGGGCCTTAAATCTGTTCCTCCTGTGACTTTTTCTCTTTCTCTTGTTTGGTCCTGCAGTTGTCAGGGATCAGTTTTTGTTTTGGTCCTTACTTTGCATGTGGATTGCTCTCAGGAGTCGGTTCCCCACCCAGGCAATAGGGGGTGAAAGAGGGTGATTGGGGCTCACTTGCAACTTCAGGTCAGGGGTAAGGAGGGATAAGGCAGTCTAACATATATCTCTGGGGTTGCTTGCAGCAGCAGAGGTCAGTGTGAGTCTGAGGTGTGCTGTGTGTTCTCCCAGGGAAGTTGGTCCTTATCGCAGGACACTTGATGTTGGTGGGCTTTCCCTGCTGCCTGGAGGGCATGGCCAATAACTTGCCTTACATACAGGACCCTTGATGGCTGTGGATGTGCAGGCCTCGTGCTGGCAGCACAGTGGCAGTGGTGGGGGAGTGGGGTGGCAGGCAGGTGATTGGGTGTTCAGCAGGACCCAGTAGTGTGTGGGTTGGGTGGGGGCATGGGACGGCAGGCTTTAGATCCAGCCGCTGTGAGTCTCACTGCTTTGCAGCCTGTGAGTTCACAGAGAGGGATTTTCCTCCCAAGCACTCTTAAACAAAAGTCCCCTGCCTCTCCATCTGGCCCAGGAGTTTCCTCAATTTCCCTATCTTGCTGGTGCACCTGCCCCCCAGGCTTTTCTCATGCAGCCAGCCCCTGCTCTCTCCCTGGGGTCTGTTCTCCGAAGCCCAAGCCTCAACACTCAGCCCTCACCACTGTCATGGGTGAGCAGATTAGCTTCTCTGGCTGAGGAGTGCTGCCTGACCCCTCTATGCAAATATCTCTGCTCTGCCCTCAACAGACCTGACATTGCTCTGTCTTCTGGAGGCTCTGAGGCACCCCCTGCCCTTCCCAACCAGTGAAGGGGCTCCCCATGTGTGGGAGCCTTCTCTCCACACAGCTCCCTCCCAGAGGGGCCAGTCTCTTCAGAATTCCTTGTTTCTCTTTTTCCCTTCTTTCCTTTGCACTACCCAATTATGTGGAATTTATCTTGCCTTTTTGAAGGTCTGAGGTCTCCTGCTGGCATTTGGAAGGTGTTCTCCAGAAGCCACTCCCCAAGTGGATGTGTTTTTGATGTATTTGTGTGGAGGAAGGTGATCACCACGTCCTACTCCTCCGCCATCTTTTTTCAGCCTCTCGAGATAAAGTTCTAATAGGAATCACTGGCAGGAATGTGAGGAAGGATAACTTTCATGGTCAGGCACTTAAGGCATTTCTAATTTCACTGCCTTCCTCTCTTTCTTTTCCCACTAGAGCTGGCTGAGTTTCCTCCCCACTGGCCAGAACAAGAGGGAAGGTAACATTTTTCATCAGGCACCTAAGACTTTTCTAACTTCACTGCCATCCTCTCTTCCTTTTCCCACCAGACCCAGCTGAATTCCTTTCCCTGACTGGTCTCTGCTGCAAAGCTCTGTGCAGGGAAGTGTCAGTCAGGGTGGGTCAGAGGCTCTCAAGTCTATAGTTACAGGGACACAGTCCACAGACCAGCTCTCCCCACAGAGACACCATCATCCCATCATCTGCTTTGTCAGTCACACCATCTGTGTCTGCATGGAGGGTGTTGTTTTCTATTTTTTATGCTTTCTTTTTTATCATCAGTTTTTTTAAACTGAAGTATAGTTGATTTACAGTATGTGTTAGTTTCAGGTATACAGCAAAGTGATTCATATATATATATATATATATATATATATATATATATATAATATTCTTCTTCAGATTCTAATAGGTTATCTTTTCTTGTGCATTTTTGTGTTCTTCTTCCAGCCATTGGAAACTAAACTTTCTACATAATAGTCTCTTTTTACTTCTTCTGATATATTCATTCATAACTTTAGGTGATACACATAAACTTCTTTTTATTGATTTATCAACTGTAGACAATATTTATTGCTCTCCAGCTATTAAAAATTAGCCTAATAGGATATTTATACTTCTTCTTAATTTTCTTGTTGTCACCTTCAATTTTATTATTTTATTTATTGTGATGATTACCTTTAACAGTTTACAGAAAACCACTTGCTCTTTGTAATTCAGTTTTAATGTCTGAATGCCTGAGGAATATTTTTTTATTCTGAAATTCTAAATTTTTATCATAATGTGAATTTTTGTTTATAAGTCTGCCTTTTCCCCCTGAAATATACTCTGCTTTTTGGTCTATGAAACCAATTTTTTTTCTCAGTTTGGAAAATCTATTGTCTTTGATTTTTTTTTCTTTCTATTTTTCCATTCTCACTTTCTGGGTACTCTACCTCAGGGACAACAGTTTTCCTTATGGTAGCTCATTGTTGATCTTCTTACGTTACTAACTTTTCTCTAATTTTGTTAATGATCCTGTGTTTTACTTTGCATTCACCATGCTTATTTCAAGCCTCTTTTTCTTTACATCTTCAACCATTTATTTTGTGTCTACATTTTCTTTTTCTAATTTATCTTTTTTGTCTGTGATGTTGTTGCTTTGGTCCTCAGTTTGCTTACTTTGCTCTATAATCATAATTTTCTTCATATTCAGTTATTTTTATCATCTAGTCTTTGATGTCTTGCCTCATTGAATTAGTATTTAATGTAATTACTTCAACAAAACACTGATAGAATTTTTCTTTCAGTTTTCACACCATGTTTTCCCCAAGAATGGATTCTTCATATTGTCTTGAAGCATATTTTCTTCCTTCTTTCTTTCCTTCCTTGTATGGCTATAGTATTTTTGCACATCTGCCAAAATACTTCTTTGGATTATTCACATTTTTAAAGTGGGCGGCCTAATCAAAATCTTATATTTGTTCAGATGTAATATGAGTAAATCCTTGACTTCTGCCCCACTTCATCTGAGTCTTTTTTTTCCTCAGAACTTTTATTTAATGACTGGGTATTGCTAATTTCATTTGCTTTTCTGTGGCCTTATAATTTAGGTAGAGTGGAAAAGCTTTGCTGGGATTGTGAACAATCTTAATTTAAGAAATTGGACTCTGTTTTCCCTTATGTAATTTTGATATATTTCCCCTATATCTGAGTTCACTCCACCTAGGTTACAGTGTTTTCTATTCCTATATATGGAGGGTGGCACTTTGCTCTGGACCAGTCCCCAATTCAGGGTGGAGCATTCAAGACTTTATCTCTAACAGACACAATCAATTGTTTATTTCCTCCACCTCACCTTCACTCCCTAACAACCATGTTCACTATTCTCCCCAAAAGTGGATGGAAAAGATAAGTGAAACCCATAGGTTATGCCTAGGCATTATTAGATCAGAAGGGTGAGAGAGCTTTAATTGCCATTCTCCCTGTGAATCCTCTCCCTGGCCTGTCCACTTCTGTGAATAATCTTGTCTTGTTTATTTTCTCTTTTCTCTTCTGATATTCTAAATCCTCAAATATTGCTGGGATTAATTATCTCTTAGTGATTATGATCATTTTGTTTTCCATCCCTAGCTTTACTTCCAATTAGGCAAAATGAAAATCGCAGGGCTCTACTGAGATACTGAGATGGAGATAAACAAAAGATAGTTGTCTCGCAGGAGGGAGGGGATATGGGGATATATGTATAAATACAGCTGATTCACTTTGGTGTACCTCAAAAGCTGGTACAAGAGTGTAAAGCAATTATATTCCAACAAAGAGCTTAAAAAAAGTGTTCTCACACACAACACACACCACACACACACACTAAGGTAACTATATAAGGTGATGGGTATGTTAGCTTGATTGCAGTAGTCATTTCACAATGTATATGTATATTAAGTAAGTTGTAGTCCTTAAATATATCCCATTTTTATTTGTCAATCCTGCTTCAATAAAGTTGAAAAAATAATTATATTTTTTTAGAAAAACAAGAAAGATAGTTGTCCATTCTCAAGAGATTTGCAGCATACCTACACAAGTTCCTCTGTTTTTTCACATCCAGATTGAGGTTTATTATTGAGATTTTTCAGAATATTGTTCACTTACTTTCTCTCTCTCCAGGAAAGCTTTAAGTAGGCTATTATTCTGTCTTTCTCTAGAACCATTTTGCAAAGATTATGCTATTAGACTGTGACTCTTTGTAACAGTTATGAAGTACTTACTACATACCAGGTGCTAAGCAGGAATACCTAAGGGCCTAGAGGTCAGTGAAGTATTTAAGCTTAATTAATTTTTGTTCTAACAGAGAACTGTGGGTATAGTCTGTGGAATGGTCCACTTTGAATAATGAAAATACACATATGCACTTCTGTATATACATTTTGTATTATTAAAAGTATCTGAAATGATGCATACCAGTTTATACTATAACCTTAGGGTGGAGTTGGGGCTTATAGAAGAATTTCTATTTTATAAATATATTGTTATCATTTTTCAATAATGAGTAAATATTATCTTTGTAATAAGAAAAAATAAAGCTATTATTTTAAAAGCAATTAAGCTTTAATTGTTAACACACAAAGAACACTGAAAAGACTGAACTCTAGCTAAGTTCCTTTATTTCTTTAAATAGCACTCCAAGGTATATCACTCTTAAAATACAATTCATGCCAATTTCTGTTTGCACACAGTTGTTTTGGGAAGATTCTGATTTCTTTCCAGAAAAACATAAGTAATAGGAAGAAAAAATCTGTTTTTCTCACTTAAACACTGAAGGAAGGCTCACTGTTTATAAGTTGAAACCTACAAAATCATACTTTAATATCTTTGACATAGCACAAATGGTTATTAATCTCTGATCCCAGACTACCTTTCTAATGTTATCTCTTGATATTTAGTGCCACCATCTTTAGAATGTGGGCTACATGAATCCAGGGATTAGCAATTTTTCCCTGCTATATTCTCAACACCTAGAATAATGTTTGGCATATGATAGTTCCTCAATAAATATTTTAGTGAACAAATTAAGAAAGTATACTTGAGCAAGTTATTTAATAGGAATGACACCTAATTTATAGGGTTTTTTAAAAAAATAAATAATGCTCTCTAGCCCTATGTTTGGCACTCAGTAGGTACTTAATATTTGTCAAATTCTTTATTTTTGTATCTCCAGGAAGCTGTGTACTCTGTACTCCATAAGATTTCACATTGAATTATAATTTAACTTTGTCTTTAATAATTTTTAAATCCCAAAGAAAGAGTAATATATAAATTATTTCAACATTGCTTCTAAAACTGCTACTCAGGACCTATAATGATATTGAATGTGACATACTGAAAAAAAAAAAAAAAAAACCTTCACAGACAGGAAATATTTCCTCTCCTGATGGAGTGTAGTTACCTTTGATTAGTAAAATGCCCCATATCCTTTATTATCTCTTTGCTTTGGTTGTTAGGGTGCTCAGAGTTACCCCAAGGTTTCTGTTATAATTAGTTTCCTCTTTTCTCCCTTCTCACTAGCTCCATCCTCTCTTCCTTTTACTCTCATAATACATATTTGTTTTAGCTGTGTATTTTCTTATAAACTGACTAAAATCCTTTATGTAATTGAGCAGGTTGTAAATAAGCAGAATAATACTTGTAGATTGAATTTCCTGATCAATTCTATCAACCCCCTCAACCCTATAGTTCTGGATCAACACAAAATCATAAGGATAGAAGAAGACCTGCCCCCATCCCCCAAACCAAAATATTTTCTGAGTTTTGTAGCAGTACCCTACCAGAAGAGGTTAGAACATTCAGGGTAGAGCTCAGACTAAGGAGAATGCCCAAACTTTTGAGGACTGGTCCTCATTTCTTATTCCCATGAGCCTAAATGGTTGGTACAGTGGTGTATATGGAGGCAATGGATATTTCAGGGAATGAACTTCTAAGCTCTGGGCCCCAGGGCTACCTCAGTCGATATAATAGAATAATAGAATAATATTGAGTATATTTACTTTGCCATATTTCTTTTAAGTGGATTAACTTAACAAATCTATGAGCTAGATACCAACATTATGTCCATTTTACAGATGGGGAAACTCAGGTAAGAGAAGTTAATTGTCCAAGGTCACACAGCTGGAATATGCAAAAGTCAACATTCTAACCCAGACCACCTGGCTCCATAATTTGTGCAAGGAATTACTATGTATGGAGAAAGGGGACATTCTATTTCACTTTTTCTCTCTCAGGGCTCTCAATGCCATTCTATTGTAGAATGACTGTGTGGAAAGACTGTCAGTGACACATGGGATACAGACTTTTGGCTAACTTTGGTTGATTTTGAAACATCTAGGGCAGAGAGAAGAAATCATGGGTTCATGTTCCACTTGACCCATTCCTAGGAAACAGCCCAGAGGGAAGGTTCATACGTTCACACCTTGACCTTTGCAGAAGGTTCCCCTTTTGCCATTACCTCTCCCACTTTCCCGGTCCTTGTTAAGCATTGCCTTTAGGCAGGCAATGTAAGCTTTGTCTAAGCATAAAGGGCAAAATATACAGCTATGTTCTCAACTAAAGAACCACGTATTAATTAGGGTTAGATAAGTAAGGTGCTATTAAAACAAAAAGAATCCAAAATACAGAAGCTTAACTAAGAAGTTTATCTCCTGTAACTGTCCAAAGGTGAGTGGTTCAGGCTGGTGAAGCATCTTAGATCCTTGGGTTAATCTAGGGGAAATCTCCAGAGGTCAAGGGGGTGGAATGAGCCTGTCCTGTGGCAAATAGGTTAATCTTTAAGAAGATGATCAGGAAGTTGCATACATTGTGTCCATTTGCAACCCATTGGATAAAAGTTATGTTTCCATGCATTAGCTATAAGGAGGTAAGGAAGTGTCACATCTAGCCAGATACCTGTTCACTCAGCTGGAGTTAAGGATAATTCTATTACTAAAAGGAAAGAGGAGAGAAAGGATACTGAGGGAGAGTTAGCAGTCTTGGATCCCAGTTTCAATCTAACTTGGGTTCATCACTGAGATTCACACATTACTGGAGATGGTTAGCCTACCTGGGGCATTTTTGTAAAGGACAAAGGAGTGTTCTGTGAAAAAAACAAAACAAAACAAAAAAACTCACCCTAAAAGAAGAGTGGGCCAACAAGACAAGATTAGTTCAATAACAATGCCTCATCTAGAGAGGAGGAATGATACTAAATACAGCATGGCAAAAGTTATTTGTATTTGTCCCATGCTCCAGATCTTTGTACATTCATTTCTAAGTCTTTGTGGAAGGACACTATGAATAAAGGATAAAATAGCTGTTTTCACCAAAACCTCTGAAGAAGCAAGGATACCAATTGTGACAAAGTATAACACCAAAAGGTGTAGGGATATGTCTGCTTACATATAGCTTGGCTTATAAAAGTCTAATGTATCCCAGAATAGAGAGTAGAAAGCACATTAGCTAGTGAATGTTCAAAGATCTTATTCTTTATTTTTAAAAATATGTCTTATTTATCAAGTACTTCCTATGTGCCAGGCACTGTAATGAAAAATTTTATGTACATAATATCCTTTAATCTTCAGAACAACTTTATAAATTACCTATTTTTTCCTAACTTTAGGAAACTAAGGCCAAAGAAATCAAAAGCAACTTTCCCCAAGGTCAAAAGCTAGCAGATGGTAAAATGTGGATTTAACTAAAGTCCCTCTTAACTTCATAATCCTCACTTATAACCACTATGTTGCACAAAATTATTAAAGAAATAAGTGAAAAAAATCAATGATAAACATGGGGGGAACTTGAAGTCCTTAAATAGTGGGCAAGAAGGAGGACTAGAGAAATACAGCTTATTGTCTAAAATTCTAGTGCAGTGTAGTCTAGAAAAACACAAATTAACCTGGAAATTATTCATTTAGTGGCAACTGCAGTAAACTATGATAGCATCACCATGGAGTTTTGCAAAGATACTATCCAAACACATGGAAAATCATTAACTGCTCTCACCTACTATGAGAAATAATAAGAATTAAAGGATTTTCTAGAGTATAACCCCTCTCAAAAGGGGCAAACAAATGCTTGAGGTATTAATCTAAGATTATATTTACCTAGGGATAGAGAGGGTGCCATAGACAAACATTAAAGTTCCAGTGAACATACATAATCCTTATTTCTTTCTTTTAAGGTTATACTTCATTTACTGTTTTTTCATAATACTTGTTTCTAACATATGACTCTTTCCTCTGGGGAATTCAGTTTCCAGTATGATATGTTGGTGTTTACCCTTTGTGAAATTTTGTGTAGTCATGCTTAATTGGAAATTGTACATTTTCCTTTAAATATGTGATTTGGAAAAGCTTTCTGCTTTGGAAAATATTAATTTATTAAACTGTTTTAAATACAATGTTTATTTTCATTATGGTTTATGTTAATAAATGAATTCTATATTTTACTTATGGTATTGTTATGTTTAGTCTTTAAAATTATATTTTTGTATATCATTCATTACATCCTCACTTGATATTTTTGTTACAAATTTGGCATCTAAAAATTAATTGCTAAGAAAAACATATCTTCAATTATTTGGTAGAATTCAATAGTAGAGTGCAATTTGACTTTTGGAATTTTTTCTTTCTCTCAGGAAAACATTCATTCCATAAAGTGAAGCATAATTTTCATATCTGTTTTTGTCTCTAGTATTTCAGTGTATTATTTTGCAAAGGACATGCAGCTGCTGAAAAAAATATATATCAATTATAAAAGTGTGAAAATTATTGAAATGGGATCTATAAAATGAGATGAAACAATATTTTGGATCTGCCTTTAGTTTGTGTAATATTGAGCAGGAGCAGGCCACTTTCCTCCTATCGGCTTTAGTTTCTCCATAGATAAAATCCTTGACAAAGGGCTCCAATAACTCTGATATTCTTGGAATTAAACAAAATGAAATTTGCTGTGGGGAGGGCTGGATACCTTCTGTTTGCACCTCCAGATCTATGATCCCTCATCCATTCATAAGAAAACTGAACCAAGCAGAGTTTCTGGTTGGCTCTGACCAACGAGGTGCCCTTCTCATTGTGTTTTTTTTTTTTTTCCCAGATCTTTATTGGAATGTAGTTGCTTGACACTGTTGTGCTAGTTTCCACTGTACAACAAAGTGAATCAGTTGTATTTACACATATATCCCCATATCCCTTCCCTCTTGGGCCTCCCTCCCACCCTCCCTATGCCACCTCTCTAGATCATCACCAATCATCAAGTTGATCTCCCTGTGTTATGCAGTTTCTTCCTACTAGCCATCTATTTTACATTTGGTAGTGTATACATGTCAATGCCATGCTAAGGAGAAGCTCATTGTGGTTCTGATTGCATTTCTCTAATGGTGGGTGATGTTGATCATCCTCTCATCTGCCTGTTGGTCATCTGTATGTCTTTGGAAAAATGTATAATTAGGTCCCATGTCATTTTTAATTGGGTTGTATTATTTTGATATTGAGTTGAGTTCTTTATATATTTTGGATATCAACCCCTTATTAGAAATATTATTTACAAATATCTTCTCCCATTCAGTAGGTTGCCTTTTTAGTTTTGTTGAGGGTTTCCTTCAAAAAAGCAAAATTTTTTTGATGTTGTCCCACTTATTTAGGCTTATTGACCATCCATCATCTCATATAGATACATTAAAAAAAAAAAAAAACTTTCCTCTGATGAGAAACCTTGGGGTTTACTCCCTTAGCAACTTCAACTTATAGTGCACATCAGTGTTATGTTTATCATGTTGTATAGCACATCCCTAGTACTCATTTCTCTTATAACTGGAACTGTGCATCCTTTGAGAACCTTCATCTAACTCCCCCAAACTCCCATCTCTGGTAGCCACCAATCTGATCTATTTTTCCATGATACAGTCCTATTTGTTTATTTTTACGTTTCCTTCCTTTGCCTGAGGACACAGATACAAAAAAAAAAAAAGTATAGCTAAGAAAGATGTCAAAGAGCATATTGCCTATGTTTACTTATAGTATTATAGTTTCAAGTCTTACACTTGCCTAACCCATTTTGAGTTTACTTCTGTATGTTGTATGAAAAAGTAGTCCTGTTTGATTATTTTGTATGTAGCTATCCAGTTTTCCCAGCACCTGTTATTGAAGGAACTGTCCTTTCCCAATTGTATATTCTTGCCACCTTTGTTGTAAATGAACTGTCCACAAAAGTGTGGGTTAATTTTTGGGCTTTCTATTCTGTTCCATTGATTCATGTGTCTGTTTTTGTGCCAGGACCATACTTTTTTGATTACTGTAGTTCTGTATTATAGTTTGAAATCGGGTTGTGTGATACCTATTGTTTTGTTCTTTCTTAAGATTTTTTTGGCTATTTGGAAACTTTTATGTTTCCATACAAATTTTAGAATGATTTATTCTAGTTCTGTAAAAAGTGCATTGCTATTTTCTTAGAGATTGCATTGAATCTATTGCCTCAGGTAATACTGTCTTTTTAACAAGATTAATTCTTCCATTTCATGAGCATAGAGTATCTTTTCATCTGATTGCATCATCTTCAATTTCTTACATCCATTTTTTTTAAAGTTTCCAGAATAAAGGTCTTTTACTTCCTTACTTAGATTTACATGCAGGTATTTTATTCTTTTTGGTGTTTGTGAATGAGATTGTTTTCTTAATTTCTCTTTCTGTACAGTCCATTGTTACTGTATAGAAATGCAACAGATTTCTGTATTAATATTGTATCCTGCAACTTTACTGAATTCATTGATAAGATTTAGTAGTGCTTTTGTGGCATCTTTAGGATTTTTTATGTATAGTATTATGTCATCTGAAAAGAGTGGCAATTTTACTTCTGCATTTCCAATTTGAATTCCTTTTATTTCTTTTTCTTTTCTGATTTATATGGCTATAACTTCCTATTCTATGTTGAATAAATTAGCAAAAGTGGACATTCTTGGCTTGTTCTGATCTTAGAGGAAATGCTTTTAGATTTTCACTGTTGAGTATGATGTTAACTAGGGGCGTGTCATATATGGCCTTTTGTTAAGTTGAAGTATGTTCCATCTATACCCACTTTTTTTGAGAGTCTTTTTTCAATCAAAAATGTTGTTGGGTTTAATCAAAAGTTTTTTCTACATCTATTGAGATAATCATATGATTTATATCCTTCATTTTCTTGTATCACATTGATTGATTTATGGATATTGATACAATCTTGCATCCTTGCAATAAATTCCACTTGATCACTGCATATGATTTTCTGTTATATTTTTGAAGTCAATTTGTTAATATTTTGCTGAGAATTTTTGCATCTATGTTTATCATGGATATTGCCTTGTAATTTCTTTTTTTGGTAATATCTTTGTTTTTTGAATCAGAATGATGCTGGCTTTGTTGAATGAGTTCAGAAGCATTCCTTCCTCTGCAATTTTTTGGAATTATTTTGGGAAGGATAGGTGTTAACTTTTCTCTAAATATTTGATAGAATTTACCTGGGAAGCTATCTGGTCCTGGGCTTTTGTTTGCTGAGAGTATTTTTATTATTATTAATTAAATTTTATTACTGAAAACTTGCTCCATGTATTCTGTATCTTCCTAATTAAGTCTCAGGAGATTGTACTATTCTAGGAATTGTCCATTTTTTCTATGTTGTGCATTTTATTAGCATATAATTGTTCACAGCAGTGTCTTATGATCTTTCGTATTTCTCTGGTGTTGGTTGTAACTTCTTTTTCTGATTTTATTGATTTGAGCTGGCTGTCTTTTTTTTTTTTCCTTTATGAGTCTGGCTAAAGGTTTATCAATTTTGCTTATCTTTTAAAAAAATCAACTCAATTTTATTGGTCTTTGCTTTCATATTTTTAGTCTCTATTTCATTTTTTTTTTTTTTTTCTGCTCTGAACTTTGTGAGGTTTTTCTTTTACTAACTTTGGATTTTGTTTGTTCTTTTTCTAGTTCCTTTAAATGTAAGCTTAGATTGTTTATTTGAGATTTTTCTTGTTTCCTGAGATAGGCTTGTGTCACTATAAACGTCTCTCTTAGAACTGTATTTGCTGTGTCTCAGATTTGAGATCATTGTGTTTTCATTTTCATTTGTCTCCAGGTATTTTTAAAAATTTCCTCTTGGATTTATTCAGTGACACATTGGTTGTTTAGTAGCATATTGTTTAGACTCCACGTATTTGTCATTTTTTCCATTTGTTTCTTATAGTTGACTTCTAATTTCATAGTGTCATGATCAGAAAAGATGTTTCATTTGATTTTAATCTTCCTAAATTTACTGTAACATGTTTAGTGGCCTGGCATATGACCTATTCTGGATAATATTCCATGTGCAGTTGAAAAGAATATGTATTCTGCTGCTTTTGGGTGGAATGTTCTATTTATATATATTAAGTCCCTCTGGTTTAATGTGTTGAAACCAGTGTTCCTTATTGATTTTCTATCTGGATGATCTTTCCATTGATGTAAGTGGGGTGTTACAATCCTCTACTAATATTGCATTACTTCCAATGTATCCATTTATATCTGTTAATATTTCTTTCTGTGTTTAAATGCTTCTATGTTGGGTACAACTTCATTTACAACTGTGATATCTTCTGGGGTTTATCCTTTAATCATTATATAATGTCCTTCTTTGTCTCCTGTGACAGTCTGTTTTAAAGTCTATTTTGTCTGACGCAAGTATTGCTATTCCTGTTTTCTTTTCATTTTCATTTGCATGGAATAACATTTTCGATCCTCTCACATTCAGTCTATAGGTGTCTTTAGATCTGAAGTGATTCTTTTCTAAGCAACATATATATAGGTCTTGTTTTTGTATCCATTTAACCACTCTATGTCTTTTGATTGGAGCATTTAGTCTATTTTCATTTAAATCAATTTTTGTTAGGCATGTACTTATTGTCATTTTGTTAATTGTTTCATGGTTGTTTTGTGATTCTTTTTTGTTCTTTTCTTCTTGTTTTGTTCTTTTCCTGTGTTATTTGATGACTATCTTTAGTGACATATTTGGATTCTTTTCTCTTTTTTGAGTGTGTATCTTTTACAGATTTTTGGTTTGTAGTTACCATAAAGTTTATATATAGAAATATATATATATAAATAAATATATATATAAATATATATAAATATATATATAGAGAGAAATATATATATGCACATATCTGTATATATAGTAATACATATACATACATGCATATATATGTGTGTATGTGTGTGTATATATATACACATATATATACATATATATATACACATATATATACATATATATACACATATATATATATACATATATATATATACACATATATATATATACTAGTTAAGTTGCTGATCTCTTACATTTAAATGAATTTGAACAACCCTACATGTTAACCTCCTCTGTGTTTACTATTTGCAACATCATTATTTATATCCATTTGTGGATGTAGACAATTTTACTGCTTTTGTCTTTTATCCTTCCTACTAGCTGTATAAGTGGTTTGTCTACTACCTTTACTGCATATTTGCCTTTACCAATGAGTTTTTTTTTCTTTCATAACTATTTTATTTCTTTATTTCTTTTCCACTTTGAGTGGTCCTTTTAACATTTCTTGTAGAGCTCATTTTATGGTGATCAACTCAGTTTTTGCTTATCTAAAACTTCTGATCTCCTTCAAATCTAAATGAAAGCTTTTCAGGGAAGCGTGCCCTTGGTTGTAGGTTTTTCCCTTTCATCACTTTAAATATATTGTACAGCTCCTTTCTGGCCTGCAGAGTTTATGCTGAAAAGTCAACTGATTTCCTTATGAGAGTTCACTTGTATGTAACTTGTCGCTTTCCCTGTCCTGCTTTTAGTATTCTCTCTATCTTTAATTTTTGCCATTTTAACTACAATGTTCCTCTTTGGGTTGATGCTGTTTGGGACTCTCTGTGTTTCTTGGGCCAGGATTTCTGTTTTCTTTCTCAGGTTAGGGACATTTTCAGCTATTATATGGTCAAATATGTTCTATGCCTCCTTTCTCTCTCTTCTCCTTCTGGGAACACTATAATGCAAATGTTAGTACATTTGATATCCCAGAGGTCTCCTGAGCTGCCCTCATTTTAAAAATTCTCTTTTTTTTCTGTTCAGCTTGAGTGATTTCCAGTACTGTCTTCCAGTTTGCTGAACTGTTCATTTGTATCATCTAATCTACTGTTGATTCCATCTAGTGTAATTTTTATTTCAGTTATTTCATTCTTTATCTTTGTTTCTTCTTTATATTTCTAACTCTTTGTTAAAAACTTTTTAATTTCTCACTCTGTTTATCCATTCTTCTCCCAAGTTCTTTGAGCACCTTTATGATCATTATATTAAATGATTTATCTTGCTGATTGCTTATCTTTACTTCACTTATTTCTTCTTTTGTGGTTTTATCTTATTCCTTTTTTTTTTTTTGGAATATATTTCTCTGTCATCTCTTTTTGCCTAATTTGTTATTTCTATTTCTATGTATTTGGTAGATTGGTTACATTTCCTGATCATGGAAAAGTGGCCTCATGTAGGAAATGTTCTATGGGCCCCAGCAGCAGATTTACTTCTGGTAACTAGAGCTATATGCTCTAGTGATGTCCTCTATGTGTGCTGTGTGGCTTCTTCTGCCATGGTGGTATGACTTTTTATTTTTGGTGATGGTATGACTATTGTGGGCATACTGGTAGGCATGGCTGGCCCCCAGTACAGTTGGTTGCCAGGTTCTGCTTTATGCAGAGGCTGCTGGCCACGGATTGTTTGGGACAAGGACCTTGTGATGCTGGATGACTGTCCAGGGCAGTTCTGATCCTGGCATTGTCCTGCTGGTGGGTGGGGCCAAGGCCCAGGTAATCCCAGGGCTTTTGCCCTTCCCCTAGCACATGAAGCTGGATTCTGGGGCTATTGCCAGAATTCTGGTGGGTGGGGCTACCTGTGGGGGGCCACAGGGATGCTGAATCTAGTTTCAACCTGTGGGTGGTTAGATCTGGGGCATGGTACTTCTGGTGTGCAGGACCATGTCCCAGGAATAGCTGGGGGCTGAGGGTGTCCAATGGTAGCCAATGATGGTGGGTGTGGCTGTGTCTCCACCCAGCTAGCTGCCTGGTCTGAGTCTTCCCAATACTGGTGCTGATTCACTGGTGGGGGAGACTGGATCTTGGCATTGATAAGCTGGAAGGAAGATTCTAAAATGATGCTTACCAGCACCAGTGTCCTCAGGGTGGAATGAGCCCAAAAAATGGCTGCTACCAGTGTCTATATCCCTAGGGTGAGTTTCAATTGCCTCCTACCTCTCCAAGAGGTTCACCAAGATCAGCAAGTGAGTTTGACCCAGGCTCTGATCAAAGTATTGCTTCTGTCCTAAGTCTCAGCATGTGTGAGATTTTTTGTGCACCATTTAAGAGTGGAGTCTCTATTTCCCATAGCCCCCTGGCTCTCCTGAAAGTAAACCTACTGGCCTTCAAAGCCAAGCTCTCTGAGTGCTCATTTTCCTGGTATAGAACCCCTGGGTTGCAGAGCACAAAGTGGGGCTCAGATCCCTTCCTCCTTTGGGAGAACCTCTGCAATTGTAATTATCCTATCATTTATGAGTAGCCTAGCTGGGAGTATGGGTCTTGACTATAATGCATCTTTGCCTCTCCTACCCATCTTGTTGTGGTTCTTTCTTTATATCTTTAGCTGTAGGTCTTTTCTACTAGTCTTCAGGTTGGTCTCATGGATAGTTGTTCTGTAAAAAGTTGCAATTTAGTTCTATTTATGGGACATGGTGAGCTCAGGGTCTTCCTACCCCTACCATCTTGGCGACTCAATCATTTTTTGCTATTTTCTTGTGTATATTGTCAGAAAGTGGTCCAGTTTCATTCTTTTGCATGCAGTTGTCCAGTTTTCCCATTGCCATTTATTGAAGAGACTGCCTTTTCCCATTGTATGTTCTTGCCTTCTTTTTCATAGACTAATTGACCATATGAATGTCAGTATTTCTGGGCACTTTATTCTGTTTTTGTATGAGTACCATACTATCCTAATTACTATAGCTTTGTAGTATAGTTTTAAATCAAGGGGTGTGATACTTTCAATTTTGCTCTTTTTAAAGATTTTTGACTATTTGGGGTCTTTGTGTTGCCAACATATTTTATATTTATTTGCTCCAGTTCTGTGAAAAATGCCATTGATATTTTGTTAGGGATTGTTTTGAATCTGTAGATTACCCTGAGTAGTCTGGACATTTTAAAAATATTGATTCTTCTAACCCATGGACATGCTATATCTTTCCATTTATTTGTGTTTTGCTCAATTTCTTTTATCAATATTTTATAGTTTTCAGAGTACAAGTCTTTTACCTCCTTGCTTAAATTTATCACAAGGTATTTTATTCTTTTTGATGCAATTTTAAATGAAAGTGGTTTTTCATTTATCTTTCTGTAGTTTTTATTAGTTCATAGAAATGCAACAGATTTCTGCATATTAATTCTGCAACTTTACTAAAATTATTTATTAGTTCTAATAATTTTTGGTGTTTTTTATATATTATAACAGTATATACTATACTATTATCATGACATTTGCAAATAGTGACAGTTTTGCTTCTTTCTTTCCAATCTGGATGCCTTTCATTTCTTCTTTTTGCCTAATTGCTGTTTCTGGGACTGATAATACTATGTTGAATAAAAGTGGTTAGAGTGGGTATCATTGTCTTGTTCCTGATCTTAAAGGAAAAACTTTCAGCTTTTCACCATTGAGTATGATGGTATAAGTACCATTGAGTATGGTGTCTATAGATTTGTTATATATGGCCTTTATTATGTTGGGGTATGTCCCCTCTAAACCCACTTTATTTTGAGTTTTTAATCATGAATGAATGTTGAATTTTAGCAAATGCTTTTTTGCATCTATTGAGGTTATCATATGATTTTTATTGTGCAATATTATTTTGTTGAGGATTTTTGCGTTCATTTTCATCAGGTATATTGCCCTATAATTTTCTTTTTTGTAGTGTCTTTGTCTGATTTTAATATCAGGGTATTGCTGGTCTCATAAAATAAATTTGAAAGTTATAAACATTTTTGCACCCAACATAGAAGCACCTAAATATGTAAAGAGAAAGTTAACAGAAATAAAGGGAGAAAAAGACATGATGGTATGGGACTGTAATACCACTTACATCAATGGATAGATCATCCAAAAGAAAATCAATAGTAAAACACTAGTTTTAATGATACCAGACCTAGATAATATTATATATGTATATAATACACACAAACATATATATATACACATACATATACATATATAATTTAATATATATAATATAAATACATACTTATATTTTTATGTAATAACTATATATATGTATGTGTGTGTGTGTGTGTGTGAGAGAATATTCCATCAAAAACCAGAAGAATACATTTTCTTTTCAAGTGAACATGGAACATTCTTTGGGATTGATCACATGTTAAACAACAAAACAATTCTCAACAAATTTGAGAAGATCAAAACATCTTTTCTGATCACAAAAATCCCACCTGCTGAATCATGAAGAAATAGAAAATCTGAATGAATAAATAATGAAATTGAGTCAGTAATCAGAAAACTCCCAACAAACAAAAATCCAGTTTCAGATGAAGCCACAGGTGAATTCTAACAAACATTTATAGAATTAATATTTACCCTTCTCAAATTATTCCAAAAATACACTTGCTTTGTTGGCACTCCTTATGGACTCTGAGGTGGTTTCATCCTTCCATTTCTTCCTTTATCCCTCCCAGCTGTCTGGCCCACACAGAGGGCTTGCTCCTAAACAACAGGTCAATTTTACCTGGCACCCAAGGCTAGCTCAAGAGGTTGATTAGCAAAAGAGGAACCACCAGCATCCATCAGTGTCTATCATCCTACATAAAACCATAGACTGTCATATCTGGAAAGACTCCTGGAAAGCCTTCCATCCTGTCATGGGTTCCTGTGGTATCCTAAGTTATGGTAAGGGCTCTTTTAATCCATAGGTACATCTCTAGGCTAAATAAGTAATGTCTCAAATACAAAGTAGCTACAATTTTTCAAAAGATTTATAGATAAAACATTAACAATTATCTTATGGGAGACTTCAGAATTTTTGAAACTAAAAAAGGAGAAAAACTTTCTTTCTACAAGAGAAGACTTCCATGATTCTTTGTTAGGTGAAATGGGCAGGTGATAGAACGCTATGTATGTTATGATCCCATATTTATATTTTCAAAGATATTATAAACTCACATAGGAAAAAATGTAGTTACCTTTGGGGCAAAGATAAAGGTCATTCTGTATTTTGCTCACATACCATTTTTTGACATTTTTACAATGAGTATGTATTATTTGCATTGGACAAGTTCTCAGTCAAGTAACAGGAATAATGTCACAAACTACTAACAGATGAGGATAATACATTGTGACTAACACTGGGATGATGGTAATAAAAGTAAATATTTTATAACACTTATATTGTGTGAAGCACTGTTCCAAGTGTTTGAAACACATTTACTCTATTATTATCCTGATTGTAGGCACTGAGACCTGAGAATTAAATCATTTGCACAAAGTCACACAGCCAGTAAATGATAGGGCAGGATTTGAACCCAGTCAGTCTGACTCCTAAGTCCATGCTGTTTACTGAGAAGGAAATACTTAGTCCAGCCTGGGAAGTCAGAGGGCTTACATGTGGTTTCTTCAGTAAATATGACCTCATCTGGGCCTAAAGGATCAGAACAAAGGGAAGAAGACCACACATGGCTCAACAATCCCACCTGCTGCTTTTAATACACTTGGACCCCCAGATACATTGCAAATCATGGAGAATTCCTATCCTGTTCTCTACAGATGCTGTGGATGGACTAACAAGTCAAATGCGTCCATACCCATCATTTCATTCTGGACTCACTATAACCTTATGGGGCAAGTAGTATCACAATTTTATAGATAGAGAATCTGAGACTCAGAGAGGTAAATTATCTTGCTCAAGTTCACATGACTGGGAAGTGGTTAGAATGTGAAACCCCAGTATTATGATACTACAGTAATTTCTCCTCACTGCATTATGGTATTTTAGAGAGATATGCTGGCTATGGCAGTAGAATGGACCCCCAGACCTCTCACATGCACTCCACAGGTGGGCCAGTTGCCTCCTGGTATGACTCAACTCTACTTTTCCTCCCAACCCTGTTCCTTCTACATCCATCTTTAACTGATTATGACCAATTTTCTAGTTCCAAAGGTAGAACTAAGTGTAGAATTTTTCCCCTTCTAAATGAGTGGGCCTTTACATAGAAAGCACAGATTCACAGAAGTAAGACAAAGGCAAGTTTTAGAGTCACCTTTTGTCTAAACCAGGGGGGAATTAAAGGATTAGTGATTCTCCCACTTGGGCAGAGTATTAAAAAAAAGGAAAGTGGGTCTGTCTTCTTTGATTATAGAAAACAATTCCAACAGAAGGTTCTAGCAGGGATGACAACAATGTTTGACACCAGGAATGTGCTGTATAATATCAGGCTATGGTTGATAGATGGCCCTGGGTGTGGTCACAGCTTTCATCAAGAACAACCAGATATTCAGGACCTAGGCTGCCTAGATACTAATAATTCATCAGCACTTTTTGATTACATTACTAAAAGCTACTACTACATTTTTTTTAATTAATTTTATTTATTTATTTGCTGCATTGGTCTTTGTTTTTCTGATTGTGGTGGGGGTGGGGGGCTACTCTTTGTTTTGGTGTGTGGGCTTCTCATTGAGGTGGCTTCTCTTGTTGCAGAGCACAGGCTCTAGGTGTGCAGGCTTCAGTAGTTGTGGCACATGGGATCAGTAATTGTGGCTTGTGGGCTCTAGAGCACAGGCTCAATAGTTATGGTGTACGGGCTTAGTTGCTCCACAACATGTGGGGTCTTCCCAGCAGAAGGATGGAACCAGTGTCCGGTGCATTGGCAGGCAGATTCTTAACCACTGTGCCACCAGGGAAGCCCTACTACTACACTTGAAATGTAGTATTTGTGTCCCAAACTGCCCCATTATAATCAAAGTGGTTTTGTCTGCTTTTCATGTAAGGCCTGCAGCCTTCATATGGTTAAAAGGATATTCTGGTGGGCAAAGGGACAGTTTCATTTAAAAATTGCATTTTCAGGGCTTCCTAGGTGGCGCAGTGGTTAAGAATCCGCCTGCCAATGCAGAGGTCACGGGTTCGATCCCAGCTCCAGGAAGATCCCACATGCCGAGGAGCAACTAAGCCCGTGTGCCACAAAAAAAAAAAAAAAAAAAAAAAAAAATTGCATTTTCTTAGAGATCCAGTGCCCCTAAAGAGGACTCCCCCACAACTCTTATAATTACACACCTCACTGCACACAATACTTTAACAAGACCACTGTTGCACCCACACACTCTAGCCATAATGCCGAGAGACTGAGGTAGTAGTTAACCTAATCATTGGTTAATTTTAAGCTGAGCAGCCCTACAGAAAGTAAAGCCTGACAAGGCATGGTCTTGGCAGTTTGGTCTTGGCATACTTTCCAGGCCGAGGAAGAAAATCATCTGTAATATGAACTCCTGCTGGAATAAACTAAGTTTGGAGGGTGGAAAGGGAAGATGGGAGAGACTAAGGATTTAAATCTGGCTTTTTGGAGAAGTTATAAACAAGATTGATAGTAGGGACCTGCTTAGCTAGGGAGAATGTAGAGATGTTGCCTGGCAGTGACTGAAAGGAAACTTGGAAGAATGCGTGATAGTAACTGGATGTTTGAATTTAATATTTTAATAATGGAGCAGTTCTGGGTAATAACAATAGCCAGGGAGGCTGAGGAGAGATGGAGGGCAAAAATGTTGCAGAGGAGAAAATCAAAGGATCCAAGAGCCCAGATGTTAGCTGGGTCATCTTTCAGAACCCTGAAGTCATTCAGGGAGGGGAAGAAGACAGTGAGTTTGATGCCAATATGTGCAACAAATAATGAAGATTGACCAGGATGTTAGGAGGTGATAGCAAAGAAAAGAGGTGAAGATAAATATACTCAGATTACATGAACCTAAAGCTGAGAAGGATTTTGTTTGATTTTTGTTTTTGTTTTGTTTTGTTTTTCCCATAGAGATGGAGGGGGACAAATGAATGTACTGGCTCAATAAATAATAACTTTCCTGCTGAATTTATCCCCAATATTTTGGGGATAAAGCCTTACAAATTATTTTTCGTCAGTCCAAGTTCCCCTTCATTCCCAGTCCTGCCTATCCATACTCACTACTGACTCTCTAGCCCCATCCCAACAGATATCAGAGAACCAGTCACTCTGGGAGACCCCTATTTACATCCTCACAGGAGGCAGAAAACTGAGCATTTCTTGTGCTTACATTTAGGAGTGCTGTCTGGGCCTGGAGGAAATAAAAAAGAACCTGCCAGAAAGCTACCCTGGATACCAGAAATCTGGAGAGTCCCAGCTCTGTGCAAATGTTTAAGAATGTCTGCCAAGGCATCTCCCATGAAGTTGATCTCCTTTTGTTATACAGTAACTTCCCACTAGCTATCTATTTTACAGTTGGTAGTGTAAATATGTCTATGCTACTCTCTCACCTTTTCCCAACCAAATAATTGGTTTGTGGAACAAGTATTTACTTGCAGCCAATATATTTAGTTCCAAATTAAATCCCAAGAATCCTAAAGGAAGACAACAAATATTTCAAGTTCTTTCCTCTGTTTTCTGAGGTATTGGTAATTCCAATTCCTGAGTTGTTTCTGGGTTCTACAGATTGAACTGTCTTGCTTATGACTACTGATAGAAGAAACTTTTACATATTGAGGTATGGGGAAGTCATTCTAGCTTGTACGTTATTTAACTTGAATTTTATGCTAACTAAAACAGCCTTGTGTGGCCTATCAAACATACACTGCACATCTGCTTTAATTATTTAAAAAAGAAAAAAAAGGGGGTGGTGAGCTGCATCGACCAGAAGTAAGGAATGTCCATGTAAAAAATAAAGATTAAATGCCTCCCTTCCTAGAATACCAATGTTGGTACTCCTTCAATAATAAGGGTTCCTTCCAAGGTGCTGAGACCATATTGATTTGCTGTGTACATGCTGATCTGTTTTTGTTTTTGTTTTGAAACCTTGAAGAAATGTATCTCTGACTTGTCTGATGTTTTTTTGTTCTGACAAGATATAAAACTGTGCTGAAAACCATGCTCTTCCAGAGCAGTTCCTCAGAGTTACCTGAGAGACTGTCTCATGGACTATAGTCTTCAGTTCAGCACAAATAAAACTCTTTTTCATTCCCCACCCCCACAAAAAAAAAAAAAAAGGAATGTCTGGTGTCACCAAAATCAATGTCAAGAAATTAGAGATGCCCTTCTAATTTCACTCTCACTCTCATACCCATTAGAAAAGCAGATCCTAAAATGGACAACAAGTACTAACTATAAGGTGGCTTGCCTGGGCCAGGCCTATTTTAGCCACCACCACCTGCAGTGCTTTGATTGAGAAATGCCCACATGGAAAGTATTAACACAAAATAAAAGTTACTGCAAAAAGGAGATGAAAGCCATGACTGGCTTAACTTCAGAGTGAAGCTTCCGTCAGCTTGTTCCAGGCTGCAGCTGGCACTGCTAGGAGTAACAAGAAAAAGATGAATATAATTCAACAGCAATTTACTACACTTCAAGCCCCTGTGCCATGCATGTATCATGCTATACACTGTGAATGATAAATAAAGGAATAAGTTTGTGTCCTTGAATATAAGGAGGCATGGAGGAGACAGGCAACTATACATGTTAATCAAAGGTAGAAATTGATAAGCACTAAAGCGTTGGCTTCTAGATAGAGGAATCCAAAAAGGAAATATAGATGAGGTGGTATTTGACCTAAGAAGGGAAGAATGAATTGGATTTCCATACAAATAGATGAGTTGCAAGGATAAGCATGGATAAATACATGGAGTCAAGGCAATGCAGAATACAGGTTGTGTAGTGATGCAAGTGAGAGAAGATGAGGATAAAAAGTAATACTAATAGTTCACATTTGAGAATCATTTACTATATGCCAGGCACAGTGCTGAGAGTTTAATATGTATTAACTTATTTAATATTCACAAAAACCTTATAAGTTAAAATTATTATCATCATCATCTCCACTTGACATTTCAGAAACAGAGGTCTAGGGAAGTAATTTGTTCAAGAGCCCACAGTCAGTGAGTGGTAGAACAAAGATTCAAACCTGGGAAGTTTTTATCCAGACAGAACCAATGCTCACAAACTCTACATTACATTAACTTTCCACAAAGGCTTTAAGAAGATCATGAAGGACCTTGAATACCAGGATAAGGATTTGGGGCTCTATCTTGTTGTCCTTTGTTTGATTTCCAGCTCTAGAATTCACTAGTTGAGTGACCTTGGCATGTTGCTTAATTTATCTGTACTATCATTTATAAACTTTAAAGTAGATATAATATAAAATATTGTGATGTAAAGAGCAATAGATTGACCTGTAATGGATACTTAGTAAATTTATCTGCTATAATTCATAATAGAATTAGTACAAAATGGGGGGCATTCCAGGTGAAAGGAATAGACTGAAGTTTTCTGGTGTTGCTGGAATACAGGCTATGATGATGTATGGTGATAAAGCTGAGAGGTGAATTTGAGGACCAGCTTATGAAAGACTGAATATGACTCTGAATCCTTTGGCTTTTATTCTACAAGTGACAAGGGATCCATTAAGCACAATGCATTTTAAAAGAGCATGTGTAAAAGGTGGAAGGAAAAACACCAAACAACCACTTGCTTTATATCTGGTCGTGAGCTAGGTGCTGTGAGGCATTATAGAAATGAAGCTCCCGGATTGGTAAGAGTGAAAAGATGGGAATCCAGTACCAGTACACCAAAACCAAGTAATGTGGTAGAATGGTACAACCACTTTGGAAGACAGTTTGGCAGTATAAAAAAAGTTTAAAATACACAGCATATGGCCCACCTCTAGCTATTTAAACTAGAGAATTAAAAACCTAAGTTCACTCCAAAACCCGTACATGAATGTTTATAGAATCCCTATTCAAAATTGCCAAAAACTGGAAACCACCCAAATGTTCACCAACAGTTGAATGGATATACAAACTGTGATATATCCATATCATGGGATACTACCCAGAAATAAAAAGGGACCAACTACTGATACATGTGGAAGCATGGATGAATTTGTAAATACATTGCGCTAGGCAAAAAAAAAAAAAAAAAAAAAAAAAAAAAAAAAAGCCAGAGACAAAAGAATACATATTATGTGATTTCATTTATGTGATATTCTAGTAAAAGCAAAACTAGGAACAGAGAACAGATCAGTGGTTGCCAGGGGTTAGGGGTGGAAAAATGTGTAGCTATGATGGAGTAGTGTAAAGGCATAACTTGGGATCATTGAAACTGTGCTTTTTCCTGATTGTAGTGATGGTTGCATGTATCTATGCATGTGTGAGAGCTCAAAGAACTGTACACCCCCCCAAAGGAAACTTTTCAAAAAGGTAAAATGTAGTATTTTCCTGTGGAAAACATTGCAATTCTGGGAAGATTTTCTATTTTCACAAATCTATGTGAATAATGCAAATAAAATTTCCTATGACAGTTACTTAAAATGATACAATATTAATTTTGTTCTGTCCCTTGCTAAGGTTGCTAGATTGACAGCATGCAGGCAGATGTTGACTAACACCTCACTGAAATCAAGTTATTCAAAGTTGTAACATCATTATGAACTTTTGGGTATGTTTGTGAGTGAACAACTGTTCTTGATGGGGGCTAATTAATGTAGAGGTCTGTATTAGATTACCACAGGATTCTATCTTAAGCTGTATACTACTTCATGTTTGTATCAAAAACTTAGATGAAGACATTGGCTGTTTAAATTCATGGATGATATCAAGCTGAATGGGATAGTTAATCAGGATTTTAAATACCTGTACATAGATTTGTGCAGGTTGGAGCAAAGTGACATTTAGTGCAAAAATATTAAATCCCTGTATAAGTACATGGTTGACCATACAAGAGAGAGATAGACTATATAACCTAGGCTTAGGAGGATTCTGTGATGGTCATCTCAGTGTCAGATAGCATTCAGAGTCTGCCTCTACTAGACAGACACTCACCTGGGGGGTGTGTGTGTGTGTAGCAGAGGAATGCCTTGCTCACTCATCATGCCCCACCCAAAACCCCACAGGCTCCCCTTTGGGTTTTGAAAGTTGTTGCTCTGAGATCTGCCCAGTGTCCAGATTCTGATAACCAAGGGCCTTTGGGTCTTGTGACCCTCATGTCTGAGTCCCTGTACCTGTCTCTGACCTGGTACCTGTGTGCAGCCCTGCCTTCTCCCTCCATCCTGCGCATATAACCAGCGAGCAAGCACTGTGGTTCCATCAGGGTTCTGAGTAAGGCTCTCTCTTCTCCCCCTTGCCAGGCTACCACATCCTTGCTCCTCCCCACCAGTATCCCCACAGCCCCTGCCTGTTTCATTCCCCAACCTCTAGTACCCAGTGTTCCTCTGTCTTAGCCAGCTTGCCTGGGTCTGGGGCAGGATGGGGGCTGGAAACAGCTTCAAACAAGGCTTTGGAAAGCATCATCCAAATCTCCTGATCTAGGTTTAATTTTCCCAAATTGTCTCTCAAGTCTGTCGTATCACTCCACTGCTTCAGATGGCTTCCCATGCAGTACAGATCAAGAGCCTTAGTGATTGACCTCTGCTCATTTCTCCAGCCTTATCTCCAGCTTCCTCTGGGTCATCAGATTTTGTTGCTGTCTGAGGACTGGCTGTACATGGGTTGAATACATTCAACACTCAGAGGATCCAGTAAAGAATCCTTTGTTCCTTATAATTGTCTTACAGAGCCTGGGTGATAAAATAACAGTTGAAGGCCACTAGGAGCCAGAAAGACAATGGAAATAATAACAACAACTATCATTTATGGAGCCTCTCCTATATGACAGCCAATTTCCTGTTCATTACCTTATTTAATTTTCACACCAACCCTGTGAAGTCAGTACCATTAGTACACCTGTTTTGCAGAAGAGGAAACTCAGGCTCAGAGGGGTTAACCTACTGTGCTGTAAGTACAGAGCTGAGATTATGAACCTATGCTTTGGTGATCATGGAAGTGGTATTTTTGAACTTCATGACATATAGTAGTAGATGGAGACTACCATGGCCATTCTAGAGGAACAGGCATGAAGTCCTGGAGGAGTGCAATGGCTAGAATCCTGTGGTCCTTGGAATATGTCATCACTTTCTCAGCCTTGTTTCTGCCTGGTGGCAATGTTTTACTCTGAGTCTCCACAAATCTTCAGAATGGGAACCCCCTACTCCTCAGCTGGTCAATGCCAGAAAAGGGTAAATAAGTACCATACAGTTGCTGTGACCCAGAGCTTTTCCCAGGAAAACAAGGAAAGCAATGTCCATGGGCTGGGTGGTAGGTCAAATTAGATCCACAGTTCTTGAACTTGTTTGGGCATAAGACCCACCCACAGGCTGATGTACATGCAGGTTCCTGGGTCCCAACCATGAAATTTTGGTCCAGGAGGTAGCCTTTTCTCTGGGAATCTGCATGTAGAATACACTTCCCAAGTAATTCGGATTCAGTGTTTTTCTGGACAGCCTTGCCCTCAGTAAACAGCTTAGACCAAATAGACATTCAGATCTTTTTCCAGCTTTGAGACTCCTGCTGTTCTTTAAGTATTAAACTGTATGGCATGGAAGACAAGTATCACAATCAAATCAGAAAGGAAGGAGAGAAATGTGAGTGCCAATAGTTAGAAATGCATGGTCAGAGATGGCTTCATGGGAGTGATCACACTTGTGTTGAGTCTTGAAACTGGGATTAAAGTTAGGCAAAGGAGAGGTAAATTTTACTCTAGGCAAGAAAGTTAGAGGGAGCAAAGCCTCAAAGACAAGAATGACTATGGCTTGTATGTGGTGGGGAGTAGTAAGAGGCTGGGACTAAGCAACCAGGTCAGTCTCCTTGAAACAAACTATAGGAAATAACTTTGTTAGAGAGGGGCCAAATTAAAATGGATATTGGATGCTACCCAGACAATTCAGGTTTGATAAACAAATGGGGGCCTTTGTAAGCTCTGATACATGGATGAAAGGGATGTCTAAAGCAATATTTTAAAATGTTTTGAAAATGTACTGCACTACTCAGTACACACATGTGTCTATGGGTGCATGTGTGTGTGCGTGACAGAAACCAAACTTTCCTGAAAACAAGTATTATTTGAGATCAATGTGATGCATTCTGATGTCATGTGTCTGTGTGTGTATGTTTATGAAATAAAATCAATATATACACATATAAATTGTGTATATACACACAATATATATAAAAGTTGTATATATATATATATATATATATATATATATATATATACATAAAACTACTAGTCCCAATCCACCCACTAAATTAATTTCACAACTTTCTAATGGATTATAAATCACAGTTTGGGAAACACTGGTTTACAGATAATTTCTCTCTTCTTGGATTACTTTTTGTGCTAATAGACAATTATTAACTGATCTAATGGAAATGCCTCAGAAAATTCACAGATATTTGATCTTAGTTTCATTTTTAAAATATATTTTAATTATGGTTTAAACAACTGTAGTAATAAAGAATATTAACACTCAAGTGTATAAATGTGTGATACACCAAATTTAGACTCTTTGGAAAACAGTTATGCATTAACTTGAACTTCATGGTTAATTATTTCTCACACAGACATTGAAGTAAGGCTTCTGACTTGCTTGCACTTTATATTAAACCTTCTTCTAAGGGTATCATTGTTAATGAGGGTGCTAGTTCTCTTCCTAGACTTTCTTTGAATTCAATCTGTGTATCTCCACTGAAGTGGACAGCCAAGGTTCAGGCCCATTGGTTTGGCACATGCACATCTCTAGATATGATAGTCAGCTATGTAATATCAGAAGAATATGTAACATGGGCTGTGATAATAGTCTATTATGGATAGTTTAATTACTTGCACTAAATTTTAGGTATGTCTTTTCCAACTTTTATATTTATTATTAGCTGTCTTAACTGGTGCTTCTCAGAGACATCAAGAACCTTATACACAGTTTAATATAACCAATACAACAATTTTTCTTGGATTGATACTATTAATTTTATTTGTAATAATTAATGTGGAACCATTGATAATTTGAACTTTGAAACAAAATACTTTATAAACTACCTTTCTTGTTCTACTATAAATATCTGAAGCTCCTCACTCTGCAGCATATTATGTAAAGTTGCCCATGTGAGAAGTAGCTGCACCACAAATCAATGCCTGCCTTTGGAGCATTTGCTATTGTAACTTACACTAGTGATTGTGCTATAAAGAAAATTCTCCCATATATTATAGAGTCTGAAAGCAAATGAAGTCATTCAAAGGTAGCTGGAGGACTCATATTTACACCATTTAACACACCATTTTGAAATGGCATAGCCCCTGTTTTTAACTTTTTAATTGTCTTCAGTCAAAATGCACTACACAAATTCAGTTTTCTGGGCTTTGGGATCTCAGAAGCTGGCTCCAACATGATCTAACTATTGAAACAGAATGTATTTTTAGGCTCACCTTTCCATTTCAAGGAACTAAAGTAATGTTAGATTACTTAGCAGAGTGTATTTCAGCTTGCTTGAAATCTGTCTGTTTTCTCTCTCCAGAGCATGTCTCCTTCCAAGTGATTGCCAAAACTTCTTTATGCTGGACTTTTTAACTGCATGGGAAAGACCCTCTTGCATTGGTAATCATGTGAGTCCTGAATTACACCTTGGTTTCATCTGTTGTGGAGGCAAAAGTTTCTCTTTTGGTACTCAGCTATTTCTCATTTTGGGCCTTGGTCACAGTTGATGCTGTCACTGGAACCTAGCACAGGGTAGGCACATGGTAGATTTCCCATAAATATTTGTTGAAGGATGAATTAAATGTCATTTTGTGTATTAAGACATCTCTGGGGCTTCCTAGGTGGTGCAGTGGTTAAGAATCTGCCTGTCAATGCAGGGGTCATGGGTTCGATCCCTGCTCTAGGAAGATCCCACATGCCACAGAGCAATGAAGCCCGTGTGCCACAACTATTGAGCCTGCGCTTTAGAGCCCGTGAGCCACAACTATTGAGCCCATGTGCTGCAACTACTGAAGCCCACGTGCCTAGAGCCTGTGCTCCACAACAAGAGAAGCCATGGCAATGAGGAGCCCGCACACCACAATGAAGAGTAGCCCCCACTCACTGCAACTAAAGAAAGCCCACGCAAAGCAAAAAAGACCCAACACAGCCAATAAAATAAATAAATAAATAAATTTATAAAAAAAAAAAGGACATCTCTTGTCCCTCTGAAATGCATTGCTTCCTTCCCTGAGATCCAATGGCACTTTGTTCGTATGTTTATTAATGTTTTTGTTATACCATATTAGAACTATCTATTTACATATCGATTAACACGTTAGACTGAAAACTCCTTCTGGGAAAGAATTATCTTGCCTTATTTGCCTTGGCCTCTGCAGTGCATAGCACAGTGCCTGTCACGTAGCCAGTGTTTTTTTAAAAGAACATATCAACAAAACTACAAATAAGGCATGAGTTTGATTATAAGCACACCACAACACTTCAGAGATTTATGAGTCACCTACAGAGACTTCTCAACAGCATGTTATCACTGATCTTTGTTTCCTTTGTTCATTCCCTCTTACATCCATTCTTCAAATATTATTTGGACATCTACATTGTGCCAGATACTGTTTTAAGGCTATAAGAATACAGTAGTGTGTAATAAAAAGTTCCTACCTGAAAGAACTTACATTCTCTTAAATAAGATAAATAACTGAAGTTTAAGTAAAGGTACATTGCATAAAGAAAAGTTAAGCAAGATAAGAGGGTAGGGAATGACAAGGAGCTGGTATTTTAGAGAGGGGAGTCAGGAAAGACTTCTCTAAAAGGTGACTTTTGAGTGGAGACCTTTAAAGATTCAGGAATTGAATAAGTGCCTACTGTATGGGATGGTTAGAAGGAGGAATGGGAATTGATAATGGAGATAAAAGAAAAAAATAAATAAATAGATAAACAAAAACAAGACAGGAACCTTGCATGGACCAGTGGTAATAAGCATAACAAACTGAGAAATACAATTAATTCAACCATTGTCATATAAAAATGATGAATACACTAGAAGAAATGGATAAATTACTAGGTATATTTTACATACCAAGCTGACTAATAAAGATATAGAAAATTTGAACAGAATAATAATGAATAAGGATATTGAATTAGTAATAAAACACCTTCCAACATTACAACTACTTACAGAGAAACTATCTGTGAGAACAGCTTGAAGACTAGCAGAAAATATTTTCTGAAACTAAAGATATAAACAAAGAGCCACAAGAAGACAGGTAGGAGGGGCATAAATGCAGTATAGTCAGGATTCATACCTCTGTGTCAAAGACCCCAAAATATGACAGATATCACAACTACAGAGGTCTTACTTGAGGAGTGAGGGATCTAATCCTCACATCAGACTCCCCCACCTGGGATCCTGTTGCTGGAAGTCAAGTCCGAGAACATCTGGCTTTGAAAATCAGTCGAGTTTACAGTCAGGAGAGCCAGAGGGCTATAGGAAACAGAGATTCCACTCTTAAAGGGTGTGCACAAAATCTCACAACTCTAAGTTCCAGCACAAAGGCAATAACTTGAAAGGAGCCTGGGTCAGACCCACTTGATGATCTTGAAGAGCCTCCCACAGAGACAGGAGGCAACTGGGTTACACCCTGCAGATAGAGATGCTGGCAGCAGCTATTTGGGGGACCTCATTCTACTGCAATGACACTGGCAATGGAAAATTCCATTTTAGAATCCTCCTTCAGGCCTGTTAGAAATGAGGGCTTACTCCCCCACAGCAGTTGTCTTGCAGCAGTGACATACAAATATGCTGTATTGTCTGCCACATGGAGACCTGGCCCCACCCACCAATGGGCCAGCAGCTACCACATGAGACAGGGCTTTGTGGCCTACCCAGCCAAGGGTCAGCCCAACCTATAGTGCATCCACAGTAATTGTCCCTGCCAAAACAGAAGGGTCCATGCCACCCATATATGGCACACTCCTAGAGCATAGATTTCTTGTGACTAGAGGGAAACATGCTGCTGGGATACATAGATGTCTCCTGCATAAAGCCATTTCTCCAACATCAGAAGATGTAACCCACCCACTTGACATATAAAAATAAGCATGGAAAATTAGGGAAAATGAAGAGACAGATGAATAAGCTTCAAATAAAGGAACTGACGAAACCTCTGAAAAAGAGCTAAACAAAGTGGCTATGAGCAATCAACATGATAAAGAGTTCAAGATAATGATCACAAAGATGCTCAACTAACTCTAGAGAAGAATGAAAGAACACTTGAGAATTTCAAGATAGAGTTAGAAAATATAAGAAAGAAAGAATCAAAGCTGAAGAATATAATAATTAAAATTAGAAATACACCAGAAAGGATCAGCAGTAAATTAGATGATACACAGGAATGGATCAGTGATCTGAAAGAGTAGTGGGAGTCATACAAGCTGAACAGAAAAAAAGGGGAAAAATAATTTTTAAAAATGACAATAGTTTAAAAGGCCTTGGAAATAATGTCAAGAATACTAAGTTTTGCATGTCAAAAGACATGGAGGAGCTGAACTGACTTTTAAGTGAGAGAGTAGAAAAAAAGTGTTCCTTGTAAATGGAAACAAATGGAAACAATACTTGGTCAGAAAAATAGACTAAAACAAAACTGGAGCAAGAAAAAAAAATAAAGGGCATTAACTGATGATGAAGGAGGATCAATCAAACAAGAAGCCATAACAATTATAAATAAATTTGCACCCAACAGAAGAGCATCTAAATACATAAAGCAAATATTAAAAAACATAAAGTAAGAAATTGATAATAATGCAATAAAAGTAAGAGTTTAATACCACACATATCATTGAGACAGAAAATTAAGAAGGAAACACTGGCCTTAAATGATGCATTAGATTAGATGGATACATGTATGAGAGAGAACATTCCATCCAAAATCATCAGAAAACCCTTCCATTCAAGTGCACATGGCACATTCTCCAGGACAGATTGCATGCTATGCCACAAAACAAGACTCAGTAAATTTAAGCAGATTAAAATCATATCAAGTAAATTTTCCAACCACAAGAGTATGAAAATAAAAACCAACTACAAATAAATTACAAACCCCACAAAGATGTAAAGTTTAAACAATATGCTACTAAACACTGATGAAATCAAAAACAAAATAAAAACAAATACCTGGAGACAAATAAAAATAGAAACACAATTATCCAACATATATACAAAGCAGCAAAATCAGTAATAAGAGGGAAGTTTATAGTGATAAAGGCCTACCTCACTAAACAAAAACAACAAAAAAAGTCAAAATAAACAATCAAAACTCACACTTAAATGAACTAGATAAAAAGAACAACCAAAAATCAAAGTTATTAGAAGGAAAGAAATACTAAATATCAATATGGAAATAAAAAAATAGAGATGAAAAAACAATAGAAAAGATAAGTGAATATGAGAATGGATTATTTGAAGAGATAAAATTGATAAATGTTTAATCAGGGTAACCAAGGAAAGAAAAAAATAAAGAAGGCCAAAATAAATAAAATAAAAAATGAAAGAATAGAAATTACAGCAGACATCACAGAAATACAAATGGTCAAAAAACATTACTATGGACAATTATAAACCAAAAATTGGGCAACCTCAAAGAAATGAATACATTTCTAGAAGTGTAAAATCTTCCAAAACTGAATCAGGAATAAATAAAAAATATGAAGACTGATTACTAGAAATGAAATTGAATCAGTAATTAAAAAAAAAAAAACTTTCAAAAACAAAAGTCCAATATCAGATGATTTCACATGTGAAGTTTACTAAAAATTTAAAGAAGAATTCTTACCTTTCCTTCTGAAATTATGCCAAAAGTTGAAGAGTAATGAATTCTTCTGAATTCTTCTGAATTCCTCATTCTATGAGGCCAGCATCGTGCTGATACCAAAATCAGACTACACAAAAAGCATTACAGGTCAATACACAAAAATCTTCCACAGAACTTTAGGGAAATAAATTCAACAACACATTAATAGCATCATGCACCATGACCAAGTGGTATTTAACCCAGGGATGCAAGGATGGTCAATGTTCACAAATCAATGTGATACACCACCTAAATAAACTGAATAATAAAAAAAACATGATATTCTCAATAGACGGAAAAAATTTTTGGCAAAATTCAACATCCATTTATGATACAAAAAAAAAAGAAAAGCTCTCAACAAACTAGGTATACAGGAAATATAACTCAACATAATAAAGGACATATATGACAAAGCTAAAGCCAACAGCATCATCAACAGTGAAAATCTGAAAGCATTTCCTACAAGATAAAGAACAAGGCAAAAATTTCACTCTTGCCACTGTTTTTCAACAGAGCATTGGAAATCCTAGCCAAAACAATTAGGTAAGAAAAATAAATAAAAGCAATCCAAATTGAAAAGCACAAAGTAAATGTGTCACTATTTGCAGATGACAAGATACTATATACAGAAAACCCTAAATATACCAATGAAATACTATTAGAGGTAATAAGTGAATTCAGTAAAGTTGCAGGATACAAAAATTGATACACAGAAATATATTGCATTTCTACCTACTAATAATGAATTATCAGAAAGATAAACTTTAAAAATCTCATTTACAAATGCCTCAAAAAGAATAAAATACTTAAGAATGAATCTAACCAAGGAGATGAAAGAAACTGCACTTGGAAAACTATAAGACATTGATGAGAGAAATTGAAGACAACACAAACAAATGAAAAGATATACTGTGCTGACAAATAGGAAGAATTAATATTGTTATAATGACCACACTCCCCAAGGCAATCTACAAGTTTAATGCAATCCCTATCAAAACACTAATAGCAGTTTTCACAGAACTAGAATAAACAATCTTAAAATTAGTGTAAAACCACAGAAGCCCTCAAATAGTAAAAGCAATTTTGTGATAAAGAACAAAGCAGGAAGTATCATGGTCCTTGACTTCAGACTATAATACAAAGCTACATTAATCAAAACACTATGGGACTTCCTAGGTGGTGCAGTGGTAAAGAATCCGCCTGCCAATGCAGGGGTCATGGGTTCGAGCCCTGCTCTGGGAAGATTCCACATGCAATGGAGCAACTAAGCCCATGCACCACAACTACTGAGCCTGTGCTCTAGAGCCTGTGAGCCACAACTATTGAGCCCATGTGCCACAACTATTGAACCCCACATGCCTTGGGCCCATGCCCCACAGCAAGAGAAGCCACTACAATGAGGAGCCTGCACATCATAATGAAGAGTAGCCCCCACTTGCAGCAACTAGAGAAAGCCCATGTGCAGCAATGATGACCCAATGCAGCCAATAAATAAATAAATAAATAAATAAATAAATACATAAATTAATTAATTAAAAAATAAATTGTCTTAAAAAAAACACTATGGGCTTTCCAGGTGGTGCAGTGCTTAAGAATCTGCCTGCCAATGCAGGGGACATGGGTTCAATCCCTGGGTCAGCAAGATCCCACATGCCATGGAGCAACTAAGCCCATGTGCCACAACTACTGAGCCTGCACTCTAGAGCCTATGAGCCACAGCTATTGAGCCCACATGCCACAACTACTGAAGCCTGTGGACTTAGAGACTGTGCTCTGCAACAAGAGAACCTGCTGCAATGAGAAGCCCACACACCACAATGAAGAGTATCCCCCACTCACTACAACTAGAGAAAGCCTGCACACACCAACAAAGACCCAATGCAGCCAATAAGTAAATTAATTATTTAATAAATTAAAAAAACAGTATGGTCCTGCAACCACACACACACACACACACACACACTCAAAAAAAAAAAAAAAAAAACACACATATGGAACAGAAGAGAGAGCCCCCATATAAACCCATACACACATGGTCAGTTAATCTATGACAAAGGAAGCAAGAATATACAATGGGAAAAAATTAGGCCCTTCAACAAATTGTGTTTGGAAAATTGGACAGCTGAATACAAAAGAATGAAATTGGAGCAATTTCTGAAACTATATACAAAAGAAACTCAAAGTGGATTAAAAAATTAAATGTGAGACCTGAAATCATAAAATATCTAGAAGAAAGAAGAGGCATAGACACACACTTTGACATCAGTCTTCACAATATTTGGGGGTTCTATCTCCTCAGGGAAGAGCAAGAAAAAAATGAAAACAAACAAATAAGACAACATCAAACTATAAAGCTTTTGCAAAGTTAAGTAAACCATCAACAAAATGAAAAGGCAGTATACTAAATAAAAGAAAATATTTGCAAACAATATTTAATAAGGGGTTAACATACAAAATATACAAAGAATTCTTACAACTCAACACCAGATAAAAACAAACAACTTGATTACAAAATGAGCAGAGGACCTGAACAGACATTGTTTCTAAAGAAGACATAAAAACAGCTATCAGAAATATGAAAAGGTGCCCAACCTCACTAATATCATGGAAATGCAAATCAAAATCACAATGAGATTACCACCTCACACTTGTCAGGCTCCATTCAAAATGACAACAAATAGCAGATGTTGGTAAGGATGTGGAGAAAAAGGAATCCTCATGCAACTGTTGGTTGCAATGTAAATTGAATTGGTGCAGCCACTTTTGAATAGAGTATGGAGATTCTGCAATAAATTAAAAAAAAAAATAGAGCTACCAGAAAGATAAGTATGGTGGAGTAGGAGGATGCTGGGCTTACCTCCCACTAGAAACATGTAAAACTTACAACTACATATAGAATGACTCTTGCTAAAATAGACCTGAGGATAGCAAAGCAACTATTCTATGATGAAAGCTGTAAAGAAAGATCTACACAGAGTCAGGTAGGAAGGGGAAGTGATCACGTAAGGGCACACATCTTTAGCAGGAGACAGAAGAGGAGGGGGAAAGCATAGGCATGGGGATCCTCACTGGGGAACAGGAGATTTAGGCCAAATAATAGGCATCCCAGCCTTAAGTCTGACACTGGGAGTACAGGTTCATTAACTGGTTTGAAAACCAGTGGAGATTATTGGATTGTTGTAATAAACCTCCACACAGCTCTTTATAGTTCATTTACATCATGAAAGTTTCTTTTACAGATTCTTTTCCCTTATAGGTTATTACATAATATTGATCATAGTTCCCTGCACTATGTAGTATGTACTCGTTGGTGATCTATTTTATACATAGTAGTGTGTGTATGTTAATCCCAGTCTCCTAACATATCCTTTCCCCCCCCCCCCAACGCCCTTTCACCTTTGGTAACCATAAAGTTGCTTTCTGTGTTTGTTAAGTCTCATTCTGTTTTGGAAATAAGTTCAGTTGTTTTTCTTTCTTTCTTTCTTTCTTTCTTTCTTTCTTTCTTTCTTTCTTTTTAGATTATAAACAATATCATATGATATTTCTTTCTCATCTGGTTTACTTAACTTAGTATGATGATATCTCAGTCCATCCATGTTTCTGCAAATATCATTATTTCATTCTTTTTCATGGCTGAGTAATAGTCCATTGTGTGTGTGTGTGTCTCTCTCTCTGTGTATGCCACATCTTTATCCATTCACCTGTTGATAAACATTTAAGTTGCTTGAATATCTTGGATATTGTAAAGAGTGCTGCAATTAACATTGGGGTGCATGTATCTTTTTGAATTATAGTTTTCTTAAGATATATGCCCCAGGAGTGAGATTGCAGGATCATATGGTAGCTCTGTTTTTATTTTTTAAGGAACCTCCTTACTGTTCTCCATAGTGGTTGCACCATATATTCCCATTAACAATGTAGAAGGTTTTTTTTTTTCCTCCACATACTCTCTAAGATTTATTATTTGTAGAATTTTTGATGATGGCCACTCTGACCACTATGAGGTAAAGAACTCACTTACAGATTGCTTACTCCTCATCACAGCACAGAGACAGCAGATTGAAGATGGCCTGGGGCTCTAGTCAGCTTACCAAGACCACCCCACCACACCTCCCAGTCCACACTAGGCTCCTGCTCCTGCCCATCTTGCTGTGGTGCTGTTCTCAACTAAGAGAGAGGCTGCTGTTGCAAATGTGAGTGCACACAATTGGAGGCAACAGAGCCAGCTCAGACCCCAGCACTGTTTCTAACAAAGGCAGAAACATCCAGTGCCAATTTGTGCATGCCTGCACACCCTCCAGATGGAGCAAAGCTAACTTCAGATAGAGAATGTCATCACTGAGTGTGTGTCCTTGTCCACATTTAGGAGGAGGTGAGGACAGCTCAGTGGTATGGCACCAACACCTCCAATCCTGAAGCAGATTCTAACCAAGGTGCACACACAGGGGAAAAAGTGAAATCAGCACAGAAGTGAAACACCAAACACTCAGGCCCTCCTCACATCTCCAATCAAGTGTCTGTGAATGACATTATATCAGTTGAACTTAACAGATATAAACAGGACATTCCATCCCAAAACAACAGAATACACATCCTTTTCAAGTGCACATGGAATATTCTCCAGGATAGATCACATGTTAGGCCACAAAACAAGTCTCAACAAATTTAAAAGGGTAGAAATCATATCAAAAATATTTTCTAACCACAAAAATATTAAGTAGAAATCAATCACAGGGAAAAATGAGAAAAACACAAACGTGGAAACTAAATAAAATGTTACTCCAAAAAAACAAAAAACAAAACAAAAACAACAACAACAACAACAATGAGCCAAGGAAAAAAATCAAAGAGTGAATTAGAAAATGCCTTGAGACAAACAAAAATAAAAACACAATTAAAATAAATTAAAATAAAATAAAAACCTAGGGTATGTAACAAAGGCAGTTCTATGAGAGACGTTTACAGGGATATAGGCCTACCTCAAGAAATAAGAAAAAAATAGAAAAACAACCTAATCTACTATCTAAATGAAATATAAAAAGACTAAACAAAGACCAAGTTCAGCAGAAGGAAGGAAATAATTATGATCAGAGGCCCTACAAACCAAGGACCAAAATATAGAATTAGGCTTTTGGTCTCTAAATAAAACAGGGACTAAAAATATAAAAATAAAAATGATCCATGAAAGCTAGAGATAGTTTTTCTTTTCTTTTTCTTTTTTTATATAGTAGAGTTTATTTATTTATTCTTTTATTTGTTGGCTGTGTTGTGCCTTCATTGCTGTGCTCAGGCTTTCTCTAGTTGTGGCAAGTGGGGCTATTCTTCATTGCAGTGCACTGGCTTCTCATTGTGATGGCTTTGCTTGTTGTGGAGCACAGATTTTAGGCATACATACTCAGTAGCTGTGGATCATAGGCTTTAGAGCACAAGCTCAGTAGTTGTGATGCACAGGCTCAGTTGCTCTGCAGCATGTGGGATATTCCTAGATCAGAGATCAAACCCATGTCCCCTGCATTGGAAGGTGGATTCTTAACCACTGTGCCACCAGGGAAGTCTCCTAGAGATGTTTTTTCAAAAAGGCAAACAAATTGATAGGCCTTCAGCCAGGCTCATTAAGAAAAAGGGAGAAAACCCCTGAAACACAAAATAAAAAGAAATAAACATGACAGAATATTGTGAACAGTTATCTGTCAATAAATTTAAAAACCTAGATGATATGGATAAATTACTAGAAATATATAATCTTCCAAGATTGTATCAGGAAGAAATGGACAATCTGAACAGATTGATCACTAGTAGTAAAACTGAATAAATAATCCAAAAACTCTGAACAAATTAAAGGAATGGATGGCTTCACAGGGGAATTTTAACAAATAAATGAAGAAGAGTTAATATTTACCCTTCTCAAACTATTTCCAAAAATGTGAAGATGAGGGAACACTCCCAAATTCGTTCTATAAGGTCACCATTACCCTGATGCCAAAAGCAGATAAAGACACTACAAAAAAGATAAAATTACATCCTATTTATGCCTTATATAGATGCAAAAATCCTCAACAAAATATTAGGAAACATAATTCTACAATATATAAAAAGGATCATACTCCATGATCAAGTGGAATTTATTCCAGGAATACAAGGATGGTTCAATGTCTGCAAATCAAACAACATGATCCACAAACCAAACAAAACAAGGAATAAAAATCTCTTGTAATCTCAATAGGCACAGAAATAAACATTTGACAAAATTCAACACCCATTCATGATAAAAAGAAACTCTCCACAAAGTTGGTACAGAGGGAACATATTTTAAAGTAATAAAGATCATTTTTGACAAACCCATACTTAACAACAAGCTCAACGGTGAAAAACTGAAGGACTTTCCTCTAAAATTAGGAACAAAACACAGGTTGTCACTCTCACCATTTTATTTAACATAGCATTGGAAGTCATAGTTATAGAAATAAGAAAAGAAAAAAAAATGAAAAGCATCCAAATTGGGAGAGAAGTAATAAAAGTATGACTCTTTGTAGATCACATGGTACTACATATAGAAGATCCTAATTTCTCTATGAAAAAACTATTAGAACTCATAAATGGATTCAGTACAGTTTCAGGATAAAATATCAAAATATAGAAATATGTTGTTTTCTATACACTAATAATAAACTTTCAGAAAAAGAAAGCAAGAAATCAATCCCATTTACAATCAAATACAAACTAAAAGTTAGCATTAAATGTAATCAAGGAAGTTAAAGACCTCTACTCTGAAAACTACATGACACTGATGAAGGAAGGTTAAAAGGATACAAATAAATGGAAATATATACTGTGTTCAGGGATTGGAAGAATTAATATTGTTAAAATGTCCATACTACCCAAAGCAATCTATATATTTCACACAAACTCTATCAAAATACCCATGACATTTTTCACAGAAACAACAAAAAAAATCCTAAAATTTGTATGAAATCAAAAAAGACAATAAATAGAAAAAAACAATCTTAAGAAAAAAGAACAAAGGTGGAGTCACAACCATTTCTGACTTCAGACTCTAATATAAAGTTACAGTAACCAAAAAAATATGGTTCCAGCACAAACATACAGATAAATGGAATAGGATATAGAGCCCAGAAATAAACCCACCCTCATATGGTCAATTAATCTGCAACAAAGGAGGCAAGAACACAATGATGAAAAGACAGTCTCTTCAAAAATGATGTTGGGAAACAAGACATATAAAAGAATGAAATTAGAACAGTTTCTCTCACCATATACAAAAATAAAATTGAAATGGATTAAAGTTCTAAATGTAAGACTAGAAATGGTACAAGTCCTGGTAGAAAACATGGCACACTTTGAGATGTCTTACCAACAGTTTTTGGATTTCTCTCTTAAAATAAGAGAAACAAAAGCAAAAATACACAAATGGAAGCTAAGTAAACTTAAAAGATTTTCCACAGCAAACTAAACCATCAACATAATGAAAAGACAACATATGGAATGGGAGAAGATATTTGCAAATGTGTTAATATTCAAAATATAAAAAGAACTCATATAACTCAATATCAATGGATCAAACAACCCAATTAAAAAATTGGCAGGAGTAGGAGGGAGGAGACAAGCTGGTGGAGCAGAAGGACATGCACTCACTCCCTCTTGCAAGAGCACCAGAATTACAACCAAATGCTGAACAATCATCAACAGAAAGACACTGGAACTCACAAAAAAGACACTCCACATCCAGAGACAAAGGAGAAGCTGCAATGAGATGGTAGGAGGGGTGCAATCACAATAAATTCAAATGCCATAACTGCTGGATGGCTGACTCACAAACTGGAGAACCGTTATACCATAGAAGTCCACCCACTAAATGGAGGGTTCTGAGCCCCACATCAGGCTTCCCAACCTGGTGATCTGGCAATGGGAGAAGGAATCCCCAGAGAATCAGCTTTTGAAGGTCAGTGGGAATTGATTTCAGGAACTACACAGGACTGGAGGAAACAGAAACTCCACTCTTGGAGGACACACAAAAAGTAGCATGAGCACCAGGAGCTGGGGGAAGGAGCAGCAACTCCATAGGAGACTGAACCAGACCTACTTGCTGGTATTGGAGGGTTGCCTGCAGAACTGGGGGGGCAGCTATGGCTCACTGCAGAGACACTGACACTGGTGGCAGAGGTTCTGGGAAGTGCTCATTGGTGTGAGCCCTCTCAGAGTCCATCATTAGCTTCTCCAAAGAGCCTGTAAGCTCCAGTTCTGAGTCACCTTAGGTCAAACAACTAACTGGGTGATAATGCAGCTGCACCCACTGGCAGACAAATGGATTAAAGTTTTACTGAACTCCACCCACCAAAGCATCACCCAACCCTACCCTCCAGCAGTCCTTCTGATCAGGAAGCATGCACAAGTCTCTTGGACTGCTTCCTCCACAGAGGGCAGACAGCAGTATCAAGTAGTATCAACAGTATTTCATTCTGTGGAACTGAAAACCACAGCCACAGAAAGACAGATAAAATGAAAAGGCAGAGAACTTTGTACCAGATTAAGGAACAAGATAAAACTCCAGAAAAACAACTAAATGAAGTGGACATAGACAATCTTCTAGAAAAAGAATTCAGAATAATGATAGTGAAGATGATCCAGGAGTTTAAAAAAAGACTGGATACAAAGATTGAAAAGTTGCAAGAAAAGTTTAACAAAGACCTAGAAGAATTAAAGAAAAAACAAAAAGAGATATGCAACACAATAACTGGAATGAAAAATACACCAGGAGGAAGCAATAGCAGATTAATTGAAGCACAAGAGCAAATAAGTGACCAGGAAAACAGACTGGTGAAAATCACTGATGTGGAAAAGAATAAAGAAAAAAGAATGAAAAGAAATGAAAACATTCTAAGAGACCTCTGGGACAATGTTAAATGCACCAACATTCACATTATAAGGGTCTCAGAAGGAGAAGACAGAGAGGAAGGACCTGAGAAAATATTGGATGAGATTATAGACAAAAACTTCCCTAACATGGGAAAGGAAATAGCCACTCAAGTCCAAGCAGTGCAGAGAGTCCCATACAGGATAAACCCAAGGAAAAACATGGCAATGCACATAGTAGTCAAATTGACAAAAATTAAAGACAAAGAAAAATTATTAAAAGCAATGAGCAAAAAATGATAAATAACACACAAGGGAATACCCATAAGGTTAACAACTGATTTCTCAGCAGAAACACTGCAAGCCAGAAGAGAGTGGCATGATATATTTAAAGTGATGAAAGGGAAGAACATACGACTGAGAATAATCTACCCAGAAAGGATCTCATTCAGATTCGATGGAGAAATAAAAAACTTTACAGACAAGCAAAAGCTAAGAGAATTCATTGCCACCAAACCAGCCCTAAAATAAATGCTAAAGGAACTTCTCTAAGTGGGAAAAACAAGAGAAAAAAAATGGACCTGCAAAAACAAAAACAAAACAATTAAGAAAATGGTAATAGGAACATACATATCAATAATTACCTTGAATGTAAATAGATTAAATACTCCAACCAAAAGACACAGACTGGCTGAAAAGATACACAAACAAGACCCCTAGATGTGCTATCTACAAGAGACCCACTTCAGACCTAGGGACACATATAGACTGAAAGAGAGGGGATGGAATAAGATATTACATGCAAATGGAAATCAAAAGGAAGCTGGAGTAGTGATACTCAGATACAATAGACTTTAAAATAAAAAATGTTGCAAGAGACAAGAAAGGACACAACATATTGATCAAGGGATCATCCAAGAAGAAGAGATAACAATTATAAATATATGTGCACCCAGTACAGGAGTACCTCAATACATAAGGCAAATGCTGATAATTATAAAAGAGGAAATTGACAGTAACTGAAAAATAATGGGGGACTTTAACATCACACTTACACCAATGGAGAGATCATCCAGACAGAATATTAATAAGGAAACAAAAGCTTTAAGTGACACAATAAACCAGCTAGATTTAATAGATACCTATAGGACATTACATCCCAAAAGAGCAGGTTACAATTTCTTCTCAAGTGCACACTGGCCATTCTCCAGGATAGATCACATTTTGGGTCACAAATCAAGCCTTAGTAAATTTAAGAAAAATGGAATCATATCAAGCATCTTTTCCAACCACAACACTATGAGATTAGAAATCAATTACAGGGGAAAACAAACTATAAAAAAAAAACACAAACCCATGACAGCTAAACAATATGCTGCTAAATAAGCCAGAGATCACTGAAGAAATCAAATAGGAAATCCAAAAATACTTAGAAACAAATCACAACAAAAACACAGCAATCCAAAACCTATGGGATGCAGCAAAAGCAATTCTAGGAGGGAAGTTCATAGCAATAAAATCCGACATCAAGAAACAAGAAAAATGCCAAATAAACAATCTAACCTTACACCTAAAGACACTAGAGAAAGAATAGAAAAAAAAAAAAAACACCAAAGCTAGTATAAGGAGAGAAATCATAAAGATCAGAGGAGAAATAAATGAAATATAAACAAAGAAAGGAAGAGAAAAAATCGATGAAACTAAAGCTGGTTCTTTGAGAAGATAAAATTGATAAACCATTAGCAAGACTCATCAAGAAAAAGAGAGAGAGGACTCAAAGCAATAAAATTAGAAATGAAACAGGAGAAGTTACAACAGACACTGCAGAGTAAAATGCACCATAAAAAACTATTGCAAGCAACTATATGCCAATAACATTGAAAACTTGGAAGAAATAGACAGATTCTTAGGCATAACTTTCCAAGACTGAATCAAGAAGAATCACAAGCAATGAAATTGAAACTGTGATTAAAAATTTTGCAACAAACAAAATCCAGGACCAGACAGCTTCACAGGTGAATTCTAACAAACATTTAGAGAAGAGCTAACAACCATCCTTCTTGAACTCTTTGAAAAAATATCAGAGGAAGGAACACACCCAAACGCATTTTATGAGGCCACCAAAACCCTGATACCAAAGCCAGATAAATATACTACAGAAAAAGAAAATTACAGACCAATATCACTGATGAATTTAGATGCAAAACTCCTCAACAAAATACTAGCAAAAAGGAGCTGAAAACATATTAAAAGGATCATACAGCATGATCCAGTGGGGTTTATCGCTAGAATACAAAGATTATTCAATATATGCAAATCAAACAATGTGATACACCATATTAACAAATTAGAGGATAAAAACCACATGATGATTTCAATAGAAGCAGAAAAAGCTTTTGACAAAATTCAACACCAATTCATGATAAAAACTCTCCAGAAAGTGGGCATAGAGGGAACCTACCTCAACATAATAAAGGCCATATATGACAAACCCACAGCAAACATCATTCTCAATGGTGAAAAACTGAAAGCATGCCCTCTAAGATCATAAAAAATTGTGGATGTCCATTCTCTCCACTACTATTCAATATAGTTTTGGAAATTCTTGCCACAGCAAACAGAGGATAAAAAGAAATAAAATGAGTCAAATTGGAAAAGAATTAAAACTGTCACTGTTTGCAGATGGCATGATATTATATATAGATAATCCTAAGGATGCCATGAGAAAACTACTTGAACTAATCAATGAATTTAGTGAAGTTGCAGGATACAAAATTAACATACAGAAATCTCTTGTATTTCTATACAATAACAATGCAAAATCAAAAAGAGAAATTAAGGAAACAATCCCATTCACCATTGCAGCAAAAAGAATAAAATACCTAGGAATAAACCTAACAAAGGAGGTAAAAGACCTGTACTCAGAAAACTATAAGACACTAATGAAAGAAATCAAAAGTGACAGAAACAGATGGAGAGATATACCATGTCCTTTGATTGGAATAATCAAAAGTGTGAAAATGACTCTACTACCCAAAGCAATCTACAGATTCAATGCAATCCCTATCAAATTACCAATGGCAATATTTTTTACAGAACTAGAACAAAAAAATCCTAAAATTTGTACGGAGACACAAAAGACCCCGAATAGTCAAAACAATCTCTTTTTTATTATTATTATTATTTTTGGGGGGATACACCAAGTTCAATCACCTGTTTTTATACACATATCCCCATATTCCCTCCCTCCCTCGACTCCCCCTCACCCTCCCTCGAGCCCCCCCCAACCTCCACATCCCAGTCCTCTAAGGCATCTTCCCACTGGCTATCTATTTTACAGTTCGTAGTATATATATGTCTGTGCTACTCTCTCGCTTCATCTCAGCTTCCCCTTCACCCCCAGCCCCCTCCCAAACCTCGAGTTCTCAATTCCATTCTCTGCACCTGCATCCTTGTTCTTGTCACTGAGTTCATCAGTACCATTTTTAGATTCCGTATATGTGAGTTAGCATACAATATTTGTCTTTCTCTTTCTGACTTACTTCACTCTGTATGACAGACTCTAGGTCTATCCACCTCATTACATATAGCTCCATCTCATCCCTTTTTATAACTGAGTAATATTCCATTGTATATATATGCCACATCTTCTTTATCCATTCATTTGTTGATGGGCATTTAGATTGCTTCCATGTCCTGGCTATTGTAAAGAGTGCTGCAATAAACATTGCAGTACATGTTTCTTTTGGGATTATGGTTTACTTTGGGTATATGCCAAGTAATGGGATTACTGAATCATATGGTAGTTCCATTTGTAGATTTTGAAGGAACCTCCAAATTGTTATCCATAGTGGCTGTACCAACTTACATTCTCACCAACAGTGCAAGAGAGATTCCTTTTCTCCACACCTTCTCCAATATTTGTCGTTTCCAGATTTTGTGATGATGGCCATTCTGATCAGTGTGAGGTGATACCTCATTGTGGCTTTGACTTGCATTTCTCTGATGATGAGTGAGGTTGAGCATCTTTTCATGTGTTTGTTGGTTATCTGTATGTATTCTTTGGAGAAATGTCTATTTCGGTCTTCCACCCATTTGTGGATTGGGTTATTTACTTTTTTGGTATTAAGCTGCATGAGCTGCTTGTATATTTTGGAGATTAATCCTTTGTCCGTTGTTTCATAAGCAACTATATTTCCCAATTCTGAGGGTTGCCTTCTAGTCTTGTGAATGGTTTCTTTTGCTGTGCAAAAGCTTTTAAGTTTCATGAGGTCCCATTTGTTTATTCCTGATTTTATTTCCATGATTCTAGGAGGAGGGTCAAAAAGGATCTTGCTTTGATGTATGTCATAGAGTGTTCTGCCTATGTTTTCCTCTAGGAGTTTTAAAGTGTCTGGCCTTACATGTAGGTATTTAATCCATTTGGAGTTTATTTCTGTGTATGGTGTTAGGAAGTGTTCTAATTTCATTCTTTTACATGGTGCTGTCCAATTTTCCCAGCACCACTTATTGAAGAGGCTGTCTTTTTTCCATTGTATATTCAAGCCTCCTTTGTCAAAGATACGGTGCCCATATGTGCTTGGGCTTACTTCTGAGTTCTCTATTCTATTCCATTGATCTTCCTTTCTATTTTTGTGCCAGTACCATACTGTCTTGATCACTATGGGCTTGAAGTATAGTTTGAAGTCAGGAAGCCTGATTCCACCAACTCCATTTCTCCTTCTCAAGATTGCTTTGGCTATTCGGGGTCTTTTGCGTTTCCATACAAATCGTAAGATTTCTTGCTCTAGTTCTGTGAAAAATGCCATTGGTAATTTGATCAGGATTGCATTGAATCTGTAAATTGCTTTGGGTAGTACAGTCATTTTCACGATGTTGATTCTTCCAATCCAGGAACATGGTATGTCCCTCCATCTGTTTGTGTCATCTTTGATTTCTTTCATCAATGTCTTGAAGTTTTTTGCATACAGATCTTTTGCCTCCTTAGGCAGGTTTATTTTTAGGTATTTTATTCTTTTTGTTGCAGTGGTGAATGGGAGAGGTTCCTTAATTTCTCTTTCTGCTCTTCCGTTGTTAGTGTATAGGAATGCGAGATTTCTGTGCATTAATTTTGTATCCTGCTACTTTACTAATCTCATCAATTAGTGCTAGCAGTTTTCTGTTAGAGACTTTAGGGTTTTCTATGTATAATATCATGTCATCTGCAAACAGTGATAGTTCTACTTCTTCTTTGCCAATTTGTATTCTTTTTATTTCTTTTTCTTCTCTGATTGCTGTGGCTAAAACTTCCAAAACTATGTTGAATAATAATGGTGAGAGTGGACACCCTTGTCTTGTTCCTGTTCTTAGAGGGCATTCTTTCAGTTTTTTTCCATTTAGAATGAAGTTGAATTTTGGTTTCTCATATATGGCTTTTATTATGTTGAGGTAGTTTCCTTCTATGCCCATTTTCTGGAGAGCTTTTATCATAAATGGATGTTGAACTTTGTCAAAGCTTTTTCTGCATCTCTTGAGATGATCATATGGTTTTTATCCTTCAATTTGTTGATATGATGTATCACGTTGATTGATTTGTGCATGTTGAAGAATCCTTGCATCCCAGGGATAAACCTCACTTGATCATGGTGTATGATCTTTTTAATGTGCTGTTGCAGTCTGTTAGCTAGTATTTTGTTGAGGATTTTTGCATCTATATTCATCAATGATATTGGTCTGTAATTTTCTTTTTGTGACATCTTTGTCTGTTTTTGGTATCACGGTGATGGTGGCCTCGTAGAATGAGTTTGGGAGTGTCCTGCCTTCTGCAATATTTTGGAAGAGTTTGAGAAGGTTAGGTGTTAGCTTTTCTCTAAATGTTTGATAGCATTCGCCCATGAATCCATCTGGTCTTGGGCTTTTGTGTGTTGGGAGATTGTTAATCACTGCCTCAATTTCTGTACTTGTGATTGATCTGTTCATAGTTTCTATTTCTTCCTGGTTCAGTCTTGTAGGGTTGTATTTTTCTAAGAATCTATCCATTTCTTCCAAGTTTTCCAATTTATTGGCATATAGCTGTTTGTAGTAGTCTCTCATGATCTTTTGTATTTCTGAGGAGACTGTTGTTACTTCTCCTTTTTCATTTCTAATTCTGTTGATTTGCATCTTCTCCCTGTTTTTCTTGATGAGTCTGGCTAATGGTTTAACAATTTTGTTAATCTTCTCAAAGAACCAGCTTTTAGTTTTATTAATTTTTGCTATTGCTTCCTTCCTTTTGTTTTTCATTTATTTCTGCTCTGATCTTTATGATATCTTTCCTTCTGCTCACTTTGGGGTTTCTTTGATCTTCTTTTTCTAATTGTTTTATGTGTAAGGTTAGGTTGTTTATTCGATAATTTTCTTGTTTCCTAGGGTAGGACTGTATTGCTATAAACTTCCCTCCTAGAACTGCTTTTGCTGCGTCCCCTAGGTTTTGGGTTGCTGTGTTTTCATTGTCATTTTTTTCCAGATATTTTTGATTTGCTCTTTGATTTCTTTAGTGATTCCTTGGTTGTTTAAGCGTGAATTGTTTAGCCTCCATGTGTTTGTCTTTTTCGCAGTTTTTTTCCTGTAATTGATATCTAGTCTCATGGCGTTGTGGTCTGAGAAGATGCTTGATATGATTTCAATTTTCTTGAATTTGCTATGGTTTGATTTGTGACCCAAGATGTGATCTATCCTGGAAAATGTTCTGTGTGCACTTGAGAAGAAAGTGTATTCTGTCATTTTTGGATGGAATGTCCTATAAATATCAATTAAGTCGAGATGGTCTAATATGTCATTTAAAGCTTGTGTGTCTTTTTTTATTTTCTGTTTGGATGATCTGTCCACTGATATAAGTGGGGTGTTCAAGTCTCCACTATTATTGTGTTACTGTCGATGTCTCCTTTTATAGCTGTGACTATTTGCCTTCTGTATTGAGGTGGTCCTATGCTGGGGCCATAGATATTTACCATTGTGATATGTTCTTCTTGAATGGATCCTTTGATCATTATGTAGTGTCCTTCCTTGTCTCTTTTAATAGTCTTTACTTTCAAGTCTAATTTGTCTGATATGAGTATTGCTACTCCAGCTTTCTTTTGACTTCCATTTGCGTAGAATATCCTTTTCCATCCCCTCACTTTCAGTCTATATATGTCCCTTGGTCTGAAGTGTGTTTCTTGTAGGCAGCATATAGAAGGGTCTTTTTTTTTTTTATCCATTCAGCCAGTCTGTGTCTTTTAGTTGGAGCATTTAATCCATCTACATTTAAAGTGATTATTGACATGTGTGTTCCAGTTACCATTTTCTTCATTGTTTTGGGTTTATATTTGTAGGTGTTTTTCTTTTCTTGTGTTTCCTACTTAGAGAAGTTCCCTTAGCACTTGTTGTAAGGCTGGTTTGGTGGTGTTGTATTCTCTTAACTGTTGCTTGTCTGGAAAGCTTTGGATTTCTCCCTCAAATCTGAATGAGATTCTTGCTGGGTAGAGTATTCTTGGCTGAAGGTTTCTCTCTTTCAGGACTTTCAGTATATCCTGCCATTCCCTTCTGGCCTGCAGAGTTTCTGTAAAAAGGTCAGCTGTTATCCTTATGGGTTTTCTCATATGTGTTAATTGTTGCTTTTCTCTTGCTGCTTTTAATATTTGTTCCTTGTGTTTAATTGTCATTAGTTTGATTAATATGTGCCTTGGTGTATTTCTCCTTGGGTTTATTCTGCATGGGATTCTCTTTGCTTCTTGAACTTGGTTATTTATTTCCTTTCCCATATTGGGGAAGTTTTCCAGTATAACCTCTTCAAATATTTTCTCAGACCCTTTCATTTTTTCTGCTTCTTCTGGGATAGCTGTAATTCGGATGTTGGTACATTTAATGTTATCACTGAGGTCTCTGAGACTGCCTTCTATTCTTTTTATTCTTTTTTCTTTTCCCTGCTCTGTGGCAGTTATTTCCCCCATTCTATCTTCCAACTCACTTATTCGTTCTTCTGCCTTAGTCATTCTGCTCATTATAGCATCTAGAGCATTTTTAATTTCAGTTATTTCTTATCCATTGCTGTTTGTTTTTCTGAGTTCTTATGAATTGTTTCCTGTACTTTCTCTATTTTGTTATCAAGATTTTGTATCATTTTTACTATCATGACTCTAAATTCTTTTTCAGGCATTTTTCCTATTTCCTCCTCATTTATTTGGTCTTGCATGTTTTTTTTTCCTGCTCCTTTGCCTGCATGGTGTTTCTTTGTTTCCTCATGGTTGTCCAAACTTTTGGGGTTGCTTGTCCTGGCGATAGAGGTGTTTATAGAACACTTTCCAAGCCTCAGACTGATGTCCAAGTGTTGGATTAAACAAATACTAAATCTAGGAAACACATACATGTATAAGACACACAATTACAACCCATTAGGACATAGGCTCTGGAAAGACCTGACAGAAGAACCCCAGTATGCTATCAGATATTCAAAGAGAGTCCCAACAGAAAGTGGCAACTGAAACAGAACAAATCAGAGACAAAAGCAAAAGCAAACAACAAACAAATAACTCCTTACACATACAAACACTAATCCATGGAGATTTTGTAAGCTAGAATCCAATGTAGATAAGAGCTAGAGTACCACCAGACAGAATGGAGCTTCTCAGAATGAAATTAGATAATTGTACTAAGAACTTAGATAAAGACAAAAACCTAATATTAAATACCAAGGTGGTGCATCATCTGTAGAATAGAGTGAGGAGCCTGAGCAGATCAATAGTGTTGCTTATAAGTATGTTAAAATAAAATAAAATAAAAATGGATGGAAGAAAGGGGAACAGAAGAGCATAGTGTGACAGGAAATATGCAAATAAAAAGAAAGGAATAGAAATTTATGAAAGATATGGTTGGAAGGAAAGTATGAGAGATATATTGTCCATACTACCAAAAACTTAGCTAGAAATAGAAGTATATAAAAAGGCAAAAAAATAAAAATAGAATAAAAAATAGCATTAAAAATATTGTTATAAAACTTGTAGATCCCTTAGGACTAAGATCGTACTTAATAAAGGAAAAAGAAAAAAAAAATCCAGAACTGATCCCAGAATGGACCAGTTCAATAGGATTGATACTAATATTTCTGTTTCCTTAGAGTCTCAGCTGTAAGTGTCTTTCTACTCATCTTGGGTTTTTTTGCATTATTCTGTGACCAACAGAGCTTCCTTTATTGTTGGTCTGTAAGCGTTGGTGTGTGGGGAGGGAGAGGGTACAATAGTGGCTCCTTCCCCTGGGAGTGAGTGAGCAGTGGTGCACTGTTGTTTCAGTTGGGCTCATAGGTGCCTGTTGCAGAGGGACGCTGGTGGCTCAGGTGTAAACAGAAAGTCTCAGAGTTGGGCCTCTCTTGGTTTTTCTTTTTTTTCTCTCAGCAGCCTCCCTGCTGCCTGAGTTCCAAGGTGTTTTAATCTAGCCCCGCCTGAGTGCCTGAGGATATTTGTTATCCCTGAGCACCTTAGGTGGCCCACAGGGCGTCTCTCCACTGCCTGCTGCAGAGGTGCCAAAAGAGAGAGAGAGGCTACGGCCATGGCTCCTCCCCACTGCCCGTGAGGCTGTAGCATCCAGCCGCCATCATGGTCGGGCAGCTCTCAGGGGCAGGCATTCCTCACCACAGATCTCTTCCCTCCTGTCCTCTCGGTCCATCACCTTACAGGCAACAATTTTTCTCACCCTGAACCAGCTCTCCAGTTCCCACGCTCCCACTCCTGGACCCTCTGTTCAGATGTGAATCGATGTCTCGGTCCAGGAACACCGAGCTGCAGTGCGGACCCTCCGTATGTTTCTCACCACCTCCCGTCTGGCACAGCTCCGCAGTTTCACCCTCTTTGAGCTGTTGTAGATGCCTTCCTACTGGTTATGTCAGGCTCCTTGTGGTCCTTTCTGTTGTCCAAGATTGTCTGCTGATGTTCAGCTGGTTCTCTGTGGGAATTATTGTGTCCTTCAGTGCATTCCCAATGCATCTCTGGAGAGGATGCATTCCACATCCCTCTACTTTGCCACCATCTTTTTTCTCCCCAAAACAATCTTAAGGGAAAAAAAAATGGACCTGGAGGAATCAGACTGCCTCACTTCAGACTACACTACAAAGCTACCGCCATGAAGACAATATTGTAGTGGCACAAAAACAGAAATATAGTTCAATGGAACAGAATAGCGAGCCCAGAGATAAACTATGTCCAACTAACCTATGATATAGAATGGAGATATACAATGGAGAAAAGGCAGCCTCTTCAATAAGTGTTGCTTGGAAAACTGGACAGCTATATGGAAAAGAATGAAATTAGAACACTTCCTAACACCATACACAAAAATAACTCAAAATGGATTAAAGTCCTTGATGTAAGGCCAGACACTATAAAATTCCTAGAGGAAAACTTAGGAAGAACACTCTTTGACAGAAATCACAGCACATTCTTTTTTGACACACCTCCTAGAATAATGGAAATAAAATAAAAAATAAGTAAGTGGGAACTAACGAAACAAAATATTCTGCACAGCAAAGTAAAGTATAAGTGAGAGGAAAAGATAACTCTCAGAATGGGAGAAAATATTTACAAACAAATCAACAGACAAAGGATTAATCTCCAAAATATATAAACAGTTCATGCAGCTCAATATCAAAAAAAAAAAAAGAAAAAGAAAACAAAAACAGAAGCAAATAAACAACCCAATCAAAAAATGGGCAGAAGACCTAAATAGGCATTTCTCCAAAGAAGACATGCAGATGGCCAAGAAGCAATTGAAAAGCTGCTCAACATCACTAATTATTAGAGAAATTCAAATCAAAACTATAATGAGTTATCACCTCACACCAGTCAGAATGGGCTCATCAGAAAATCTACAAACACTAAATGCTGGAGAGGGTGTGGAGAAAGGGAACCCTCATACACTGTTGGTGGGAATGTAAATTGATGCAGCCACTATGGAGCACAGTATGGAGGTTCCTTGAAAACTTAAAAATAGAACTACCATATGACCTAGCAATCCCACTACTGGGCATATACCCAGAGATCAACATAATTCAAAAAGAGACACGTAGCCCAATTTTCATTGCAGCCCTATTTACAGTAGCCAGGACATGGAAGCAACATAAACGTCCATCAACAGAGGAATGGATAAAAAAGATGTGGGATATATATACAATAGAATATTACTCAGCCATATAAAGGAAGGAAATTGGGACATTTGTAGAGAAATGGATGCACCTAGAGACTGTCATACAGAGTGAAGTGAGTCAGAAGGTGAAAAACAAATATTATATATTAATATGTATATGTGGAATATAGAAAAATGGTACAAATCAACTGGTTTGCAAGGCAGAAATGGAGACACAGATGTAGAGAACAAACATATTGCCACCAAGTGGGGAAAGCCAGTGGGGGAGGTTGGGAGGAGACGAATTGGGAGATTGGGATTGCCATATATACATTACTAGTAAGAAAAAATATGAAATTGTACACTTTAAATATATGCAGTTTATTTTATATCAATTGTATCTCAATAAAAGTTCTTAAAAAAAGTTGGCAGGTAATGTGAACAGACATTTTTCCAAAGAAAATGTAGAGATGAACAACAAGTGCCTGTAAAGATGCTCAACATCAGTTATCATTAGGGAAATGCAAATCAAAACAAAATGAGATATCAGTTTAGATCTGTCAGAATAAATATCATCAAAAAGACAACAAATGGTAAATATTCTTGAGAATGTGGAGAACATAGCAACCCTTGTGTAAATGTAAATTTTTACAGCCTTTATGGAAAACACTATGGACATTTTTCAAAAAATTAAAAATAGCATTGCCATGGAATCCAGTAATTCCACTATTGGGTATATATCCAACGAAAACAAAAAAGACTAATTTGAAAAGATATATGCATCTCAATGTTTTAGGAGCATTATTTACAATAGCTAAGATATGAATAAATCAAAATGAATAAAGAAGATGTAGTGTAGATACATTGGAATATTACTCAGCCATAAAAAATGAATAAACGTTTTATTTTTGAAACAACATGGATAGAGTGAGAGAAGATTATGATTAGTGAAGTAATTCAGAGAAAGAAAAATATTGTTTGTTTTCATTTACATGTGAAATATAAAAAATAAAACAGGAGAAAAAGATGGCGATGAAGTAGAGGGACGTGGAATGCATCCCTCTCCACCAATGCATTGGGAATGCACCAAAAGACACAATATTCCCACAGAGAACCAATTGAACACCAGCAGACGACCTCAGACACCAGAAAGGACTGCAAGGATACCAACATAACCAGTCGGGAGGCATCTATGATGGCTCAAAGAGGGTGAAGCGGTGGAGCTGTGGCAGACCGGAGGGAGCGAGAAACATATGCAGGGTCCGCACCACAGTTCAGCATTTCTGGAGTGAGATGTCGATTCACAGCTGAACAGAGGGTCCAGGGGCAGGAGTGTGAGAACTGGAGAGCTGGTTCAGGATGAGCAAAATTGTTGTCAAAAAGGTGACGGACCAAGAGGACAGGAGGGAAGAGGTCCGTGGTGAGGAGTGCCTGCCCCTGAGAGCTGCCCAGCCATGATGGCAGCTGGATACTGCAGGTTCACGGGTGGGGGGGGCAAGAGCTGCAGGCATAACCTCTCTCTCTCTTTTGGCGCCTCTGCAACAGGCAGTGGAGAGATGCCTTATGGGCCACCTAAGGCACTCAGGGATAACAAATATCCTCAGGCACTCGGGTGGGGCTAGTTTAAAACCACTTGGAACCAGCAAGAAGACTGCTGAGAAAAAAAAAAAAAAAACCCGAGAGAGGCCCAACTCTGAGACCTTCTGTTTACACCTGAGCCACCAGCATCCCTCTGCAACAGGCACCTCCAAGCCCAACTGAAACAACAGTGCACCACTGCTCACTCACTCCCAGGGGAAGGAGCCACTATTGTACCCTCTCCCTCCCCACACACAAACGCTTACAGAACAATAATAAAGGAAGCTCTGCTGGTCACAGAATAATGCAAAAAAAATGCAAGGCAAGTAGAAGGACACTTACAGCTGAGACTCTAAGGAAACAGAAATATTAGTATCAATCTTATTGAACTGGTCCATTCTGGGATCAGTTATGGATTTTTTTTCTTTTTTCCTTTATTAATTATGATCTTAGTCCTGAGGGATCTACAAGCTTTATAACATAATTTTTTAATGCTATTTTTTATTCTATTTTTATTTTTTTGCCTTTTTATATATTTCTATTTCCAGCTAAGTTTTTGGTAGAATGGACAATATATCTCTCATACATTCATTTCATCCCTTTCTTTATACATTTCTATTCCTTTCTTTTTATTTGCATATTTCCAATCACACTATGTTCTTCTGTTCCCCTTTCTTCCATCCATTTTTAGTTTATTTTATCTTAACTCCTTGCTCTAATCTCCAGATGATGCACCACCTTGGTATTTAATATTAGGTTTTTGTCTTTATCTTAGTTCTTAGTACAATTGTCTAATTTCATTCTGAGAATCTTCATTCTGTCTGGTGGTACTCTAGCTCTTTTTTATATTTGATCCTAGCTTACAAAAATCTCCATGGATTAGCATTTGTATGTGTAAGGTGTTATTTGTTTGTTTGTTTTTGCTTTTGTTTCTGACTTGTTCTGTTTCAGTTGTCAATTTTGGTTGGGTTTCTCTTTGAATATCTCATAGCATAATGGGGTTCTTCTGTGAGGTCTTTCCAGAGCCTTATGTCCTAATGGATTCAGTAATTGTGTGTCTTATACATGTATGTGTTTCCTAGACTTAGTATTTTTTTAACCCAACACTCAGACATTAGTCTGAGGCATGGACAGTCTTCTATAAACACCTCTATCGCCAGGACAAGCAACCCCAAAAGTTTGGACAACCATGAGGAAACAAAGAAACACCACGAAGGCAAAGAAGCAGGAAAAAACATGCAAGACCAAATAAATGAGGAGGAAATAGGAAAAATGCCTGAAAAAGAATTCAGAGTAATGATAGTAAAAATGATACAAAATCTCAATAACAAAATAGAGAAAGTACAAGAAACAGTTCATAAGAACTCAGAAAAACAAACAGCAATAGATAACAAAATAACTGAAATTTAAAATACTCTAGATGCTATAACCAGCAGAAGGACTGAGGCAGAAGATCGAATAAGTGAGTTGGAAGATAGAATGGGGGAAATAATTGGCACAGAGCAGGAAAAAGAAAAAAGAATAAAAACAATGGAAGACAGTTCCCGAGACCTCAGTGATAACATTAAGTGTACAAACATTCGAATCATAGACATCCTAGAAGAAGAAGAAAAAAAGAGAGGGTCTCAGAAAATATTTGAATAGGTTATACTGGAAAACCTACAAAACAAACATGATTTCCATAGGGGAGAGGGAGAGAGAGAGGGACAAATAATGGGTATGTGATTAACAGATATAAATTACCATACATAAAACAGATAAGCAACAAGGATTTACTATATATCACAAGGAACTATATTTAATATCTTGTAATAATCTATAATGGAATGTAATCTGAATAAAACAACCAAACCACTTTGCTGTAAACATGAAATGAACACAATATTGTAAATCAGCTATACTGCAATAAAAAGGAAACTCAGAAATAAACCCACACACATATGGCCAACCAATCTTTGACAAGGGTTCTAAGAAGACATGAAGGGTAAAAATTAATCTTTTCAACAAATGGCGTTGGGAAAACTGGATAACAACATGCAAAAAAATTGGACCCCTACCTTCCACCATACACAAAAATCAACTCAAAGTAAATAAAAGACTGAAATAAAAGACCTGAAACTGTGAAATTCCTAGAAGTAAACAAAGGAAGAAAGCTTCTTGGTATTGATTTTGGCAATAATTTCTTGTTTATGATATCAAAAGCACAGGCAACAAATTCAAAAATAGAGAGGTGGGACTGCATCAAACTAAAAAGTTTCCACACAGCAAAAGAAACAATCGACAGTATGAGAGGGCAATCTCCAGAATGTGAGACAATATTTGTAAAGTATATATCTAAAAAGAGGTTAATTTCCAAAATATATAAGAAACTCCTACAATTCAATACCAAAAGATCCAAAATAACCCCAATGAAAATGAGCAAAAGATCTGAACAGACATTTTTCCAAAGAAGACATATAATTAGTTGTTAAACATATGAAAGAAGCTCAACATCATTAATTATCAGGGAAACGAAAATCAAAGTCCTCTGAATGTGCAGTCACATGTTCATTGTACTTGAAGGGGGTGGTGACTTATGTGTAGGTAGAAGTGGCTTCTTTTTCTTGGTATTTTTGCAGACAAGATCATCAAAATCTTAGTATTACATACATCATGTGTTCATAAACATTGATGCAGCATTGACTCAGTGTCAAGATACTGTGTTGTGTGCTGGGGATACAATGTTGAACAAGACTGGGCCCCTCTCTCAAAGAAATCATTAAATAGTACATTAGATAGACCAAGAAACAGGGAATTAGAAAGTGTGATAAAGAACTATGCTGGAGATCAGCATGGATCATTATGCATGGTTCACTCTTACACACTATCTTTGCTCAGTGGTTGTCCAAAAATTTTGAACACCTCCAAAGATTTATATCTTACTACCTTTCTACACACGAGCCTCTATACAGCTGCCTTCTAGCTCCCCAAGTCCTAGCAATGCAGGAAATATTTCATAGCAGCTAAAGACAGTGAAATTCAAAAGAAAGCCAAAAGAGCAGCTAAGTACAATAGAGTTCTGAAAGCTCTGAAAGTTCACCAACAAAGGAAGGATTAAAGAATCAAGAAACGGAGATTCTTGAGATTATTTTAGAACTGTTAAGAATAATGAACCAGTTTTATGTTCATACTGACCTGAAAATAACTTTAAAATATATGGTTAAGTGAACAAATCATGTTATAGAAAAATACACATGCTCCTGGGAGTAGGTTGCAGCTCTCCAAACCAGGTCTTGAGTCTCTGAGCACTTTGCTCTGGGTTCCAGCCTGGATTTGCAGGCTGCATGTTGACCTCAGCTATATACCCCACTGCTTCCTTCTGAGTCAAGACCCTCAGAGGATCCCAGCTATCATCTGAAATCCTATCCTCCATGTCTCCTACCATGTCACACTTCATTTGAATGTACCCAGAGGATAAAGAAGGGAGATAACTAGACAAAGAGTTAGAAGACCTCTTTGTCTTCAGGGAGTTAATACTGCTACTGACAGACCATGTAACTCTGAACAAATCTTTTCTTTCCCTTCTGTGGTCTGTTTCCCATTTTGTATAATGAAATGATTGGGTTAGATCAGTGTTTTGAAACATTTTAGACAAAATGGATGCCTTTATTCAAAGTTTACATGAAAATAAGTGCATAATAGAAATGAGTTATATTTGATTTAATATATATTTTATAAATGAAAATGTGGTGTTTACATACAAATTCAATAATGAAGTCACAGATTACGTGGATGAAAGCAAACATTTAAAATCAGGATTTATGATAGCAATTGTATATTAACCTACATAAACAATGTATTCTTGCAATCTGTTTTGTTTACCTTATCCAGTGGAGCACAACTTATATTCCAGGCACACTACTAGATGCAGGGAATATAGTAGAACACAAAACAGACATGGCGTTTATGCAAATGAAATTTACTGTCTAATAAAGCAGGCAATCTCACAAAAAAGGCTAAGAGGGTAGATTTTATGTTGTGCTCTTATTACAAATTAATAATAATAAATGAAGAGGGAGAGGGAAAAACTTGGAGGTGATGAGTATGTTTGTAGCATAGATTGTGGTGATGATTTAACAGATGTATACTTATCATCAAATTCATCAAGTTGTATACATTAAAAATTAACAACTTTTTGTATACCTAAATAAAATGTTTTTACAGTCTTTAAAAAGCATTCAAATCAAAAGTTTATTAAATATAAAAAAGAACAGATATAGTAATTTATATAGATATGAGCATATTTGGGAAAAAAATTTGGTTTCCTTTTAGTAATTGTAGGTGCTCACCTTATGCAGTAATTAAACACTAAACCTTCACAACATGAAATCATCTATATTAAATTTCTGTGTCCAAATGTTTAAAAAACAAAATAAAATGATGAAACAGGGAAATGACATGAGCCAATATCTACTTTTTCTTTTTGTTTTGTTTTGTTTTTGTTTTTGCCATGCTGCCCAGCTTATGGGATCTTAGTTCCCCAACCAGGGATCGAACCTGTGCACCCTGCAATGAATGCATGGAGTCTTAACCACTGGACTGCCAGGGAATTCCATTTCCATGAGCCAATATCTGAATGAGAAGAGCCAGCAAAGTAAGAACCTAGGGAAGAGTATTACAAGAAAGAGAGGAATAATTAACTGAAGCTCAGAAAATGAGAGGCTAGTGGTCTGAAATGAAGCTGGAGAGGGAGACAGGAGCCAGGGCTGTGGGCAGAATAAGGATTTTGTTTTCTGCCTCAGGACCTTTGCACTTGCTCTTCTTTCTGCCTGGAATAGATACTTGCAGGCTTCACTCTTCTTCTCCTTAAGATCTTTGCTTAAATGTCATATTTTTAAGTGAGAACTTTCTTGATCATCCTATTTATAATTGAAATGACATTTTTGCCAGGCATTCCCAGTCCTTCTCTTCTGCTTTATTTTTTTCTGTACTATTTATCACCATCTGGGTTACTATATATTTTGCTTATTCATTTGCATACTGTCTATCTCCTTGTACTAGAATACAAAATCACTGAAGGTCACGATTTTCTACTGTGTGGTTCAATGCTGTAGCCCCAGTGTCTAAGTGCCTAACAGAATGGATGTTTGTGGAGAAGAGAATTGTCAAATGACCTCCCAAGATTCCTGTCTTTTGATGTGCAGTTATTCAATAAAACACTAACCCAGGTACTGCTGTGAAGGGATTTTATAGATGTAATTCTGTCCCAAATTAGTTCACATTAAGATAAGGAGATTATCCTGGAGGACTTGATATGAGCCTTTAAAAACAGAGTTTTCTCCAACTAGTGGTAGAAGAGAAAGCCAAAGTTTTAAAGCACAAGCAGTGTTTGACGTGCTGCTGCTGGCATAAAATGGAGAAAGATGAGAGTGGTCTGTAGCTGACAGAAGGGAAGAAAACAGTCCTACAATAGTCCTATTATGACAAGAAACTGAATTCTTCTAAAATTGAGAATGAACTTGGAAGGGAATTTTTCCACAGAGCCTCCAGATGAGAACTCAGCTCAGCTGCCACTTCCAGCTTTATGATACTCTAAGCAGAGAACCCAGCTGCAGAGTTCCCATACTTCTAACCTGAAGAATGGTGAGCTAATAAATGGATATGGTTTTAATTCTCTAAGTTTGTGGTAATTTGTTACATAGCAACAGATAATTAATAAAGCATTTATTAAATTTTTATAAATAAATGAATGAATTTATCCTGAGGGTAATGGGAAACCACTGAAGAGCTTAAGCAGGGGAGTGACATGAAAAAATGTTCTAAAAAGTTCATTTTGGCTACTGTATAGAAAATGGATTAGAGCAAAGGCAAGAGAAGGGAAACCTGAATTTCCAGCATGGCTCTTGGAAGAGAGCTGCCACCCCTACATCTCCATCACTGTCTCCTAGGAGTAAAGTAGCTTATGAACATAAGATACGTATATATCCTCTGCACTCTAGCTCTTTGCTTGAAAAATATAGCAAATACTGTGTTATCAGTATTAAAGTAGACAAGCAAGAATATAAAGTTATGAACTTTATGTTCTAGTGGGGGAGCCTGACAATAAACAAATAGATATAAAATAATACTTTAAGTAGTAATATAAGAGCAGTCCAAGTAGAAGGAACAGCTAGTGCAAAGAATGCATAAGCTTGATGGGATCAAAGGATGAAATTTAAAAATCTACTGCCTTTGGCATACAGTGAATGAGAGAGAGAGAGAGAGTGGTATGAAAAGAAGATGTGTTCAGGATCCAGAATATATTGAGTCTTGTTGATCATGATAAAAATATGTTGGAGCAAGAGATGGTATTCTCAGAAAATATATAAATATGCAAAAGATCACTAAGTGTTTGAGATGTGGCAAAAAGTCTGGTGTGTCTGGAATATAGAGGAGAAGGCCAAAGGTGAGATACGCATACTTCTTGTTCTTTATGAAGAACATAAGTGCTCCGATCAGGAGATATATTTTTTGCTTGGCCCTGTGGTTCTTCCAGGGAAGATGCAGTGGCATAGAGACATCCTGGAAAGGCCATCATTTGGAGAAAATATCATGAGAAAGCTGAAAACTAAAGGTCATTCAGAAACAGAGCTCATGTACTGAGAATGTTGTTCAGGACCTCAGGGGTCCTGGGATTGGAAGATCCTTCTGCTTGAGTCACAATAGCAATCTCGGGAAGACATAAAAAGATCTTGGCATAATAGGAGGTCCTCAGACATGAGAAGATCCGTGCAGACCAAGATTCTTTAAGAAGCTGGAGAATTCTCAGCAAGCTTGCCAGTGGAAAGTCTAATCAGGGTTATTTCCCCAGAAGGCAAGTAGAGGGACTTGATACACTTTATTTCTACAATGTAATTCAGGCTTTTTAGTGCAAAGGTAATCTTGTAAACACATCTTCCACTTGCAAATGTGTTTTCCTCCCCTACAAGATTGTGGGTTAGGGAGTATGGATTGCTCATCTCTGGTTCTCTCCCTTCTCCTCACTCTCCATGCCAGCCCTAGTGCCAACAAAGATATGCCAGATGCTTTTTATCTAGAACCAGAACAAAAATAATCCCATTCCTTGAGATTTGCTTTGAAAGACAGAGGAAGCTCTGCTTCCCCCACATCTGCTTTGGGACCACAGGCCTAGGCCATAGGCTTGAGAAAGACTTTTTTGTTATAAAGACTCCTGAGAAAATGGGAATCTCATGTTCTCTGACCTTTATCACTGCCTAAAATGTCTCTGGAAATTTTGAAACCTTGACAAAATCTTCAGTAGGTTTAAATCCACCTTTGGGAGTGAGGTAGGAAGTAGAACTTGAGAGCAATATGGCAGAGACTAGCAGTAGACTGAAGAAAGCAGTAAAAAGACAGCAAGAAAAGACCAGCTTGGAGTAAAGTAGTGGTCTGGAGAGAGAATGCTGGCTGAGGTAATCAGAAGAAAAATGATCAGTACAACATGTATTCATTCCTAAGCAAATACCAGAAATAACCTGAGGAGGAAACTCTGGTAAAGGATGTGACTTCCGGTGGTAATTGAGGTAAAGTCTGATTGAGTTTATTTTTTTAAATAAATTTATTTTATTTATTTATTTATTTATTTATTTATTTATTTATTTATTTATTTTTATTGGCTGCATTGGGTCTTTGTTGCTGCGTGAGGGCTTTCTGTAGTTGTGGAGAGCAGGGGCTACTCTTCATTGTGGTGTACAAGCTCCTCATTGCAGTGGCTTCTCTTGTTGCAGAGCATGGGCTCTAAGTGCATGGACTTCAGTAGTTGTGGAGTGTGGGCTCAGTGGTTGTGGCTTGTGGGCTCTAGAGCACAGGCTCAGTAGTTGTGGCCCATGGGCTTAGTTGCTCCACGGCATGTGGGACTTTTCTGGACCATGGCTCAAACCCATGTCCCCTGCATTGGCAGGTGGATTCTTAACCACTGCACCACCAGGGAAGATCTGATTGAGCTTTAAATGAAAGTGAAATTGCTTAAAAAGACCAAAGAAGTTGAGTCCATTGAAGGCATGTCTCCATTACCTGCTGACAACAACCCATGTAGTAGGCAAGGACAATGGGGTTCAAGATGTTCACTAATTTTCCTAAGGCCACAAGCTGTGTGACACAGAAGATGAGGCTGGGATTTGAACCCAGACCTACCTGGATCCAAAACACAGTTTCCTTGCTCTACTATATCAGATTATAACCTTGCTCCACTATATCAGATTATAATAGCCAAAAGCAAATGTAAAAAATTAAGATTGTGACAGAGGAGTATAGACTAATGTCTATACTGATCTTGGAACATGAGGTGGCAGCAACTTTCTCTCCTGCTGCTGCCACCATCTGGAGCAGGGTAGGCTATTTTTCACACTACTAACTAGGTGATTTCTATCTCCCTGCCATCTTAGTATCATACCCTTGTCCTGAAAGGTTCATATTGAACTTATTCTATATTAAAAAATAAAGTAAGACCACAGTAAAAAACAACTAGACTTCTTGAAAGTTAATAGTTAAAAGAAGAGATCCTGCTTTGCTACAGGATAAAACTTCAGAATACGGTCAATTTTCACACCCCCACTCACCCAACACTGGTATGTGCCCCAGTTGAAGTTAATTATTTCAATGCAGATGAATTGAACAAGACATGGGCTGCAATTTCCCTAAAAATACACAAGCATGTTTCTATATTCCACATATATGTGTTAATATATGATATTTGTTTTTCTCTTTCTGACTCACTTCACTCTGTATGACAGTCTCTAGGTCCAACCTTGTCTCTACAAATGTCCCAGTTTCATTGTTTCAATCAACCAGTTTGCAAGGCAGAAATAGAGACACAGATGTAGAGAACAAACATGGACACCAAGTGGGGAAAGCAGGGAGGGTTGGGGGGGAATGAATTAGGAGATTGGGATACCAAATAGTACACTCTAAATATATGCAGTTTATTGTATGTTAACTGTATCTCAATAAAAGTTCTTAAAAAACAAGCATGTCTCTCCTTCCCCCCAACAACAGAGAAAAGGACTTGGGACAAAATAGAGCATGACTAACACTGAACACCAAACATGTGGAAAAACAGGTCAGGATGTTCTGCAAACACCAGAGCTGGTCCCCCTTATTAATTAATATTGAAATTCTTATTAGTGATAACTATAGCAATATATTACTATAGCAATATATAACTATATATATATATATATATATATATATAGAGAGAGAGAGAGAGAGAGAGAGAGAGAGAGAGTGAGAGAGTAATATATATCTATAGCAATACATTACTGTAGGACTTTCATCCTGGAAGACTTGAAGCCCTTTATGAGAAATTTCTAGGAAGACCTATGCTCCTTTTTTTGTTTATTTTAGCATGGATTCCTCCAGCTCCTAGGATCCAAGAAAGTTTTTGAGGCTGTCACAGGACTCTGGTTACCAGCCCTTAGTTTATAGCCCAGCTGAAATTCCATAGACTCCTTTGGGGGTCAGGAGAAATCTTGGCTCCCTCAAGCATGGGAAGAACTCTGTTAAGTGTGAGTTCTAAGGCAAGAATATTATAAGCCTCTCTTTGAGATTCTGGCCCATCACTATTATTTTGTTTCTTGGCAAGAGGCATGAAAACAGCTTTTTATTATCTGCTTCCTCCCACAAGAATATAAGTACAGCAGAGGAGGAAAGCATCTGCCTTACTTAGGGCTCTATCTCCAGTTCTCAGAGCACTGGCTGGCACATAGTAGTAACACCTATTGTGAAAATATTACAGTAAATATTAGATCTAGTTCTGCATGTAAGGAGGTTGGACGTCTTCACTCTGTCTTAATGAGTAAAAAGTTGTACACACTGAGAAATCAACAGCTCTTCTTGAATCTGTAAGAGGGGAGGACAGTGAAAACTGCTGCCAGCAAGATAATAGAGAAAGACAGGCAAATATGCAGTCATGGTTTACCAAAGCAGAGACTCACAAGCACAACTCACAGGAACCATCACCAACATAGGAAAACTGGAATTGTAATTCACAATTTGCTGAAGGCGCAGTGTGGATCTTCAGCAAAAAAAAAATGGATATATATATTATATTATTAAACCATAAAGTTTAATAAGTTTTAGAGTTAAAGACTTCAAGAGGACCTGTGGACAGGGCGGGGGGCAGGGCACAATTTTGTGAAATTTACTTCCAGGAGCTCAACCAGGTTTCCACAGTAAATAATGGAGAAAAATCCCCCAATAAAAGGAATTGAAATCCTAGAAATAAACCCACACATATATGGTCAACTAATATTTGACAAGACAGCCAAGAATACTCAATGGGGAAAAGATAGTCTCTTCAACAAATGGTGTTGAGAAAACTGAATATCCACTTGCAAAAGAATGAAATTTGACCCTATCTTATGCTATTCACAAAAAATTAACTTGGATTAAGGACTTAAATATAAGACCTAAAACTGTAAAACTTCTAGAAGAAAACAATGGGGGAAAGCTCCTTAACATTCATTTTGTCAATGATTTCTTGGATATGATACCAAAACCAAAAGAAACAAAAGCAAAAATTAAAAAGTGGGACTACATCAAATTAAAAAGCTTCTGCACAAGAAAATAAATGGTCAACAAATGAAAAGTCAACCTATGGAATGAGAAAATAAAAATTTCAAAGCATATGTTTCATAAGTGGTTTCTATCCAAACTATATAAGTAACTCATAGAATTCAATAGCAAAAACAGCAAACAACTTGATTCTTTTTTAATGAGCAGAAGACTTGAACAGACATTTTTCCAAAGAAGTAATACAAATTGCCAACAAGTATATGAAAAGGTGCTCAACATCACTAATCAGGAGAATACAAATCAAAAGCACAATGACATATCATCTCACAATTGTTAAAAAGGCTATGATCAAAAAAAAGAGATAAAAAGTGCTAGTGAGGATATGGAGAAAAGGGAATGCTTGTGCACTCACTGTTGGTTGGAATGTAAATTGATACAGCCACTAAGGAAAATAGTATAGAGATTTCTCGAAAAAATAAAATTAGGACTGTCATATGATCCAATAATCCCACTTCTGGGTATAAATCTGAAGAAGATAAAATCACTACCTTAAAGAGCTATCTGCACTTCTGTGTTTACTGCAGCATTATTCACAATAGCCAAGACATGAAACAACTTGTGTCCATTAACAAATAAATGGAAAAATAAATAGATATGTGTGTGTGTGTGTGTGTGTGTGTGTGTATTCAGTCATGGAATATTATTAAACCATAAAAAGAAGGAAATCCTACCATTTGTAACAACATGGATGGACCTCAACAGCATTATGCTAAATGAAATAAGTCACACAGAGGATGGCAAATAATAATCTGACATATATGTAATATCTAAAAATATCAAACTCAAAGAAACAGAGAGTAAAATGGTGGTTACCAGCAGCTGAGGCACGTGGGAAATAGGGAGATGTTGGTTAAAGGGTAGGAACTTTTAGTTATAAGATTAGTAAGTTCTAGAGATCTAATATACAACAGGCTGCCTATAGTTAACAGTACAGTATTGTATAATCAAAAGTTGATATGAGAGGAGATCTTTAATCTTCTCATCATAACAACAACAATAAAATGGTAATTATCTGGAGTAAAGAACGTGTTAAACCTTTTGCTATATATATATATATGTCTCAAATCATCACAATATACACCTTTTATTTGCAATGTTATATGTCAATTATATTTCAGTAAAACTAGGCAAAATAATTCCCTCCTGTTACCAGCAAAGAAGGGGAAAATAAATTATTTCAAAATATACCAGAGCACTTTGTTCTTCTTAACAAGGCCTGCACTCAGGAAAACCAATTTAAACCACAGCCTAACCTACTGGGGTATTATCAGAGCCTAACTGACCAAGGGAAAGGGAAATCCAACTCCATTCAACTCTATCCATCCTGTCCCACCTAAAAGGGTAAAAATCTAAGATACTTATGGAGTGCACAAACCAAAGACACAGGCTCACAAAAAGACTGAGATCTACTCATAGGACTATAGAATACTTCCCCAGCCCCACAACTTACCATCACATTATTAAAGTGAATGACAGTATAGATGAAAAGCATGAAAGAGAAAAGAATTAGGGTTTTTTTTTTTTTTTTGTTATAAGGTACTTACACTACCCATGAAGTAGCACAGTATTATTTGAAAGTGCACTTGGATTAGTTGTCAATATATATTACAAAGTTTACGGTAACCACTAAAAAAAAAAAAACTCTAAAAATCATATGGTAAAAATGGAGAGAATAATGGAATCATGTAAAATGATTAGATAAAACCACAAAAGGCAGGAAAAAAGTGAGCCAAAAATAAGAACAAGAACAGGGCAATGGAAAGAAAAACAATAACAAATATTTTAGATATTAATCCAGTTATATCAATAGTCTAACTACACCAACTAAAAGACAGAGGTTGTCAGAGTACATTAATAAGACTCAACTATATGTTGTGTATAAGAAACCCACATTAAATATAAGGACATACATAGATAAAAAGAAAATTTAAAGAGAAAAATATACCACGCTAATACTAATCAAAAGGATATAGGATTTGGAGCAACACGGATGGACCTGGAGGGTACTGTACTTAGTGAAATGTCATACAGAGAAAGACAAATACTGTATGCTATAACTATATGTGGAATCTAAAAAATAAAATGAATGTATATAACAAAACAGAAACAGACTCACAGACATAAAGAACAAAATAGTGGTTATCAGTGGGGAAAGGGAAGAGGGGAGGGACAAGACAGGGGTAGGGGATTAAGAGGTACAAACTACTATGTATAAAATAAAGATACAAGGATATATTGTACAGCACAGGGAATATAGCCAATATTTTATAGTAATTTTAAATGATGTATAATCTATGAAAATATTAAATCACTATGTTGTACACCTGAAACTAATATAATATTGTAAATTGACTATACTTCATTTTTTAAAAAGAATATAGAAGTAACTTTATTAATTTCAGTCAGAGTGGACTTCAAAGCAAGGAAAGTTATCAGGGATAAAGACGGGTGCTACATAAAGATAAAGGGATTGATTCTCCAAAAAGATATAATAGTTCTTAATGTGTGTGTGTCTTGTGCCTAACAACAGAACACCAAACTGGTGCTCTGAGAGAAAAAGTGGTAGATCTGTAGGAAAAGATAGATGAAGCCATTATCATTTTTGGAGACTTCCACATCCCTCTGTCAGAAATGGACAGATTCAGCAGCAAGGACATAGTTTAACGAAATGACACCAACAAGCAACAGTATATAACTGACATCTCTAGGCTACTTCATCCAACAATAGCAGAATACAAATTATTCTCAAGCTCTCATGGTATATTCACCAAGGTAGACCATATTCTGGCCATAAGACACAACTTAACATGTACAAAATAATATAAATCATACACTATCTGCCCTCGGACCACAGTGGAATTAAATTAGAAGTCAATAACAGGAAGATAACTGGACAATTTCAAAATATTTTAACATCACATATAAATAATACGTGGATCAAAGAAGAGATCTCAACAGAAATTTATAAATATTTTAAACTATATGAAAATGAATATGCAACTTAAAAAATGTGTGTAATCCAAGAAAAGCATTGCTTAGAAGGAAATTTATAATATTAAATGCATATATTAGAAAAAAGAGCTATAGTAATAATCTAGATTTCCACCTTAATAAACTAGGAAGAAGAACAAATTAAATTCAAAGTAAGCAGAAAAATATAACAAAAAATTAGAGCATAAATCAATGAAATTGAAAACAAGAATTCAACAGAAAAAAATCACGTCAAAACCCAATTCTTTGAAAAGATTAATAAAATCAGAAAGCATCTAGTCAGGCTAATCAAGAGAAAAAGAGAGTGGATACAAGTTCTTAATATCAGAAATGTAAGAGAGGACATTGCTACAGAGCCTATCAACTTTAAATGTGTAATACATACTATGAACAACCCTGTGTTCACAAATTTGATAAACTAAATGAAATGTATTATTTCCTTGAAAGATACAATTTCCTGAAATCCACAAAAGAAGAAATAGAGAATCGGGATAAGCCTATATTTCTTAAAGAAATTGAATCACTAACTAATAAGCTTCCAAAACAGAAAGCACCAAGTTCAGATGTGTTTATGGGTGAACTCTTTAAGGAAGAAATTACTCCAATACTCTTGATCTCTTTCAGAGGACAGAAGCAGAGAGAATACTTCCTAACTCATTCCATGAGGCCAGTATTACCCTAATACCAAAATCAACAAAGACATTACAAGAAAAGAAAACTACAGGCCAATATCTCTCATGAATATGGATGCAAAAATCTTAAAACAATATTAATAAATCAAATCAAATAATGTACAAAAATAATTGTATACCATGACCAAGAGGGATATGCAAGGCTGGTTCATCTGTTGAAAATCAACTAATTCAATCTATCACATCAACAGAATAATAGAAGGAAACTCACATGATCATATCAACAGATTCAGAAAAAGCATTTGACAAAATCCAACATTTATTTAAGATTAAAAAAAAAATCTCTCAGTAAACTTGGAATAGAGAGGAACTTCATCAATTTGATGAAGAATATCTACAAAAAATCTACAATAAACATCATATTTAATGGTGAGATGGTAGACACTTTCCCACTATTATTAGGAAAAAGACAAGGATGACCTCTCTGACTAGTCTTTTTGAACATTATGCCAGAAGCACCAACAAATGCAGTAAGAGAAGAAAAGGAAATAAAAGGTAATACAAGATTTGGAAGAAATAAAACTATCTTTGTTCACAGATTGCACGACTGTCTATGCAGAAAATTCAAAACAGTAGACAAAAAACACTCCTGGAACTAATAATTAATTGTAGCAAGGTGTCAGGATACAAGATTATTATACAAAAGTAAATTGCTTTCTATACCAGCAATGAATAAGTAGAATTTGAAATTTAAAAAAATAGCATTTAAATAAACACCCCTCCCATAATGAAATACTTAGATATAAATCTAGCAAAATATGTACAAGATCTTCATGAGGAAAGTGATAACATTGATGAACATGATCAAAAGTAACTAAATAGGGACTTCCCTGGTGGCACAGTGGTTATGAATCCACCTGCCAATGCAGGAGACATGGTTTCCATCCCTGGGCTGGGAAGATCCCACATGCCATGGAGCAGCTAAGCCCATGTGCCATAACTACGGAGCCTGTTCTCTAGAGCCCATGAGCCACAACTATTGAAGCCTACGTGCCTAGAGCCTGTGCTCCACAACAAGAGAAGCCACTACACTGAGAAGCCCATGCACCACAATGAAAGTAGCCCCCACTCGCCACAGTAACGAAGACCCAATGCAGTCAATAAATAAATAAATTTATACAAAAAACTAAATAAATGAAGAGTTATTTCATGTTCATGGCTAGAAAGACTCAATATTGTCAAGATGTCAGTTTTTCCCAACTTGATTTCTAGATTCAATGCAATCCCAATCAAAATTCAAACAACTTATTTTTTGGATATGGACAAATTGATCCTAAAGTTTATATGGAGAGGAAAAGGGCTCAAAAGAGCCTACACAATGTGAAGGAGAACAAAGATGCATGACTGACACCATTCAACATCAAGACATAGTATAAAGTTACAACAATCAAGACGGTGTAGTATTGGTGAAATAATAGACATATAGGTGAATGGAACAAAGTAGAGAGCCCAGAAATAGACTCACATAATTACAGTCAACTTATTTTTGACAACTGGGCAAAGGCAGTATAATGGAGTACAGATAGTATTTTCAACAAATTGTGCTGGAACAACTGGACATCAAAAAGCATGCAACTGAACATTAAAAAAGTATACCTAGGTCTTATATTCTTCACAAAAATAAACTAAGAATGGATCATAGGCCTAAATGTAAAGTGCAAAATTACGTAACTCCTAGAAGATAAGAAAAGAAAACTGAGATGACTTTAGGTATGTCAATGACTTTTTAAATACAACATTTAAAAGGCATAATCCATGAAAAAAATAATGTTAAGCTGGGCTTTATCAAAACTAACTCTTGTTATCTGCAAAAGACACTGTCAAGAGAATGAGAAGACTAGTCACAGACTTGGAGAAAAGTTTGCAAAAGACACATCTGATAAAGGACTATTATCCCAAATATACCAAAAATATATCAATACTTAAAGCTCATCTATAAGAGAAAAAACCCACAGAAAAAAGGGACAAAGACCTTAAGAGTCACCTCACTAAAGAAGATATACTGACAGCAAATACACATATGAAAATATGCTCCACAGCATATGGCACAAGGGGAATGTAAAGTAAACAAACAATAATACCACTACACACTTACTACAATGACCAAAATCCAGAACACTGACAGCAACAAGTGCTGACAAGGATGCAGAGCAACAGGAAATCTCATTTATTCATGATGAGAGTGCAAAGAGATACAGCCAGTTTGGAAGATAGTTTGATGATTTCTTACAAAGCTAAACATACTCAAGAAAGATGGCACATAGGTCATTCCTGACTTCACTCCCCCCACAAAAAGAACAACTAACAAATATTTATGACCAAGCCAACGCTGAAAAAAATCCTAGAACACAGGGATGAGACAGAAGCACTCCCCTGAACCACAGAGACCAATAAATTGCATTATAAGGGTAAGAAGAGTGGGTATATGCTGACTGCACTGCCCCTCCCCAAGGCCAGTGCAGCACCACATTGAGAGGTCTCCCCTGAGTCTATAGGTTCTCTAGTGGGAAAAGAGAGCCCAAGGTGAGATATCCAGCTCTCCCAGCATTGTGGGTTTTGCAAGGCCTCACTCCAATCTCAGCCCTTGAGAATTGTAGAAGAATCTGTGGGGCTTGACCTCTGGGCATCTGATTGTGACAGCGAGGGAGAAGGGGGCTTGCAACAATCAGCACTCGGTTTTTGGCAGACTAAGTTCTTACCTGCAGTGCCCAAGTGATAGTCACAGACAGCAGCTTTGCTCATCTGAAAAGCCAAGACAGTGGTACAATGTGAACAGGGGATTTGACATGATGCAGGTCTGCTTGATTCAGGTCCTCAAACTAAGAGATTTTCTGACCCTGGAGTCTGGTCTGCCCCTTCTGGGACAAGGAGGCTGAGTTATAGCCATGCCCATTGCTAAGTGTAGTTTCTGGTCCTGCCTGGACAGAACAGATGGAAGATGTGTAGTGCATCAAAACTGAAGCAGAGCTGATCATTTGCATAACAAAGCCAGTGGCACCACTTGGCCAAGGAACTTAGGGAGTGAATTAAAACTCCTAGAGGAAAACATACACGAAACACTCTTTGACATAAATCATAGTAATATTTTTTATCTGTCTCCTAAAGCAAAGGAAATAAAAGCAAAAATAAACAAATGGGATCTAAGTAAACATAAAAGCTTTTGCACAGCAAAAGAAACCATCCGCAAAATGAAGAACAACCTACTGCATGGGAGAAAATATTTGCAAATGATATGACTGGTAAGGGCTTAATTTCCAAAATATATAATCAGCCCACAAAACTCAACATCCAAAAACTCAAACAAGCCAATTAAAAAATGGGCAGGGAACCTGAATAGACCTCTTCCAAAGAGGTCATGTAGATGGTCAAGGCATATGAAAGGATGCTCAACATCACTAATCATCAGGGAAATGCAAATCAAAACTACAATGAGATATCACCTGGCACCTGTCAGAATGGCTATCATCAAAAAAAAAAAAAAAAAACAAAAAAAAAAACCAAAAAAAAACAAATAACAAATGTTGGTGAGGATGTGGAGAAAAGGGAACCCTAGTATGCTGTTGGAGGGAATGTAAATTGATGCAGCCACTGTGGAAAACAGTATGGAAGCTTCTGAAAAATCTAAAAATAGAACTACCATATAACCCAGCATTTTTACTCCTGGGTATATATCCAAAAAATAAATACTAATTTTAAAAGATAGATTCACCCTAACGTTCATAGCAGCATTATTTATAATTGCCAATATATGGAAGCAAACTAAGTATTTATCAAGAGATGAATGGATAAAGAAGATGTGGGGTGTGTGTGTGTGTGTGTGTGTATAAATATGCAATGGAATGCTACTTAAGTATAAAAAAGTATAAAATTTTGCCATTTGCAACAACATGGATGGACTTGGAGGGTTTTATGCTAAATGAAATGTCAGATACAGAAAGACAAATACTGTATGATATGGCTTACATAAGCAATCTAAAAAATACAACAAACTAGTGGACATAGAAATGAAACAGACTCATGGATAGAGAGAAAAAACTAGTGGTTACCAGTAAATGGAGGGGGAAGGGGGAATATAGGGGTAGGGGACTAAGAGTTACAAACTAGTATCTATAAAATAAGCTATAAGGATATGGATATATAGCCAATATTTCATTATAACTATAAATGGCATATAAACTTTAAAATTTGTGAATCACTATATTGTATACCTGTAACATATAATATTGTACATCAACTATACTTCAATTAAAAAAAAAAACACAAGCAAAGACTCTTGTCAGGCTGAAGTCGTTTCCCTTGCCCTATATTGGCAGGGGAGCTAATTCAAATCTCCACATATATTCGAGTGTAGCTCCTGGCTCCAACCAATCAGAAAGATTGGCCAGACCACCTAGAAAGCTGTGTAGCCCAGCAATCTTGAGCAGAGAGTTCAAAAGGCAGAGATGGTTGTCTGCAGAGAAACGCCAGTGGTCCTGTTTGACCCAGGAACTTGGGGTATGGGACGGCTTGAGTCAAGACCACAAACACAGAGACTTTTTATACATGGAGCTGGTTATCCTGCTCTACCCAGGCAGGTAAACTAATTTGTAGTTGCACTCATTGTTGAATACAGGCTTTATTACATCCAAACAGGTAACTTAACCAGTGCACATGTGAAGCTGTCTAGCCCGTCTAACAGTTCTGCTTACAATGGTACTTGAAGAGAGAGTACAGCCTGTGGCTTTCCCCATCTGTAGAGCAAAACTGGAAACTCCATATAGAATTCAATCAAGTCAAGCCTGATTCAGGCCCACAAACAAAGGCTGTGATGGCTCTGGGCTTTGTTATGATATCCCACTAGTGCAGAAAGCTAATTCATAGCCCTGCCTACTACTGAGTGTAGTACCCAATCCCAGTTGTCTAGTAAGCTGCAGCAGAGATCCCAGGCAACTGTGAAGCCCATCCTTCAGCCTCACTTGGACAGGGAACGTAGTTATCCACATTTTCCTAGCCAGCAGGAACCCCCCCAACCCAAAGATCAAGCGATGACCTCTTGCAAAACTACAGCCTGATAGTAAGCCACACCTTCCAAGGATGTGAATAGCTGAAACATCCAGAATTCCAAACAGAACTGGTGAAGAACTGTCTCTGATAAAGTGGACCTATAAATTCTGGAAGAGGAGACTGCTTATTCAAGTGTGCAGATACCAACGTAGAAATTAAAGAATAATGGAAAATCTGGTAAACATGAAACCATCAAAGAATACTAATAAAGCTTCAATAACTGACCCTAAAGAAGTGGAGATCTATGAACTACAAGACAAAGAATACAGAATAAACCTCTTAAAAATTTTTAGTGAACTACAAGAGCATGCAGGCAACTAAATGAAATTAGGAAAACAACACATGACTTGCACATGCAAAAGAAAAAAAAAATCAATGATGTAGAAAACTTGACATTTAAAATGATCCAGTCAGATGAGTAAAAAGAAAAATGAAATAGAAGGGGAAAAAGTCCTAAGGGATTTTTTCAGACAAGATAAAAAAGAACAAATATACATATTATGGAAATTCCAGAAGGAGAAGGAAAGGGACAGAAAGTATATTTAAAGCAATAATGGCTGAAAACTTCCCAATTCTGAGCATATATATAGAGACATTCAGATCTATGAGGATCAAAGGACTCCAGTTAGATTGAACCCAAATAAGGGTAAACAAATACATATTATGATTACATTGTCAAAAGTCAAAGACATAATTTAGAAAGCAGCAAAAGAAAAGAGAGAAGTTATATACAAGGGAACCCCCATAAGACCATGGATTGATTTCTCAACAGAATTTTTTCAGGCCAGGAGAGAATTAGATGATATATTCAAAATGTTGAAAGAAAAAAACTGTCAACCAAAATTCTATATGAAGAAACTGTCTTTGAGAAATGAAGGAGTTTGACTCCCTCTTGCAAGAGCACCAGAATTACAACTAACTGCTGAACAATCATCGACAGAAAGACACTGGAACTCACCAAAAAAGACACCCCACATCCAGAGACAAAGCAGAAGCTGCAATGAGATGGTAGGAGGGGTGCAATCGTGTTAAAATTAAATCCCATAAATGCTGTGTGGGTGACTCACAAACTGGAGAACAGTTATACTGCAGAAGTCCACCCACGAAAGTGAGGGTTCTGAGCCCCACATCAGGCTTCAAAACCTGGAAATCCAGCAATGGGAGGAGAAATCCCCAGAGAATCAGACTCTGAAAGCCAGCAGGATTTGATTGCAAGACCTCCACAGGACTAGGGGAAAGAGAGACTCCACTCTTGGAGGGCATGCAAAAAAATATGCACACCAGGACCCAGGCGGAAGGAGCAGTGACTTCATAAGAGACTGAACCAGACCTACCTGCTGGTGTTGGAGGGTTGGCTGCAGAGGTGGGGGACAGCTGTGGCTCACCAAGGAGACAGGGGCACTGGCAGCAGGGGTTCTGGGAAGTGCTCATTGGGGTGAGCCCTCCCAGAGTCTGTCATTAGCCCCAACAAAGAGCCTGTAAACTCCAGTGCTAGGTAGCCTCAGGTCAAACAACCAACAAGGTGGGAACACAGCCCCACCCATTAGCAGACAAGCAGATTAAAGTTTTACTGAGCTCTGCCCACCAAATTGGATTAAAGCCTTACTGAGCTCCTCTCACCCAGCCCTAACCACCATCAGCCCCTCCCATCAGGAAGCACCCACAAGCCTCCTAGATAGCTTCCTCCACAAGAGGGAAGACAGCAGTATCAAGCAGTATCAGCAGGATGTAATCTTGTGGAACTGAAAACCACAGTCACAGAAAGATAGAGAAATGAAAAAGCAGAGGACTTTGTACCAGATGAAGGGACAGGATAAAACCCCAGAAAAACATCTAAATGAAGAGGAGATAGGCACCCTTACAGAAAAAGAATTCAGAATAATGTTAGTGAAGATGATCCAGGACTTTGAAAAAAGACTGGATGCAAAGATTGAAAAGTTTACCAAAGACCTAGAAGAATTAAAGAGCAAACAAACAGAGATATGCAACACAACAACTGAATTGAAAAATACACTAGAAGGAACCAATAGCAGATTAACTGAGGCAGAAGGGCAAATAAATGACTTGGAAGACAGAATGGTGATAATCACTGATGCAGAAAAGAATAAGGAAAAAGGAATGAAAAGAACTGAAGACAGCCTAAGAGACCTCTGGGACAATGTTAAATGCACCAACATTCACATTATAGGGGTCCCAGAAGGAGATGAGAAAGAGAAAGGACCTAAGAAAATATTGGAAGAGATTATAGTTGAAAAATTCCCTAACGTGGGAAAGGAAATAGCTACCCAAGTCCAGGAAGTACAGAGAGTCCCAGGCAGGATAAACCCAAGCAGAAACACACCAAGATGTATAGTAGTCAAAGTGACAAAAATTAAAGACAGAGAAATGTTATTAAAGCAGCAAGGGAAAAATGACAAATAACATACAAGGGAACTCCCATCAGGTTAACAGCTGATTTCTCAGCAAAAACTCTTCAAAAAAGAAGAGAGTGGCTCATTATATTCAAAGTGATGAAAGGGAAGAACCTACCATCAAGAATAATCTACCAAGCAAGATCTCATTCAGATTTGATGGAGAAATCAAAAGCTTTACAGACAAGCAAGAGCTAAGAGAATTCAGCACCACCAAACCAGCCCTACAACAAATGCTAAAGGAACTTCTCTAAGAGGGAAACATAAGAGAAGAAAAGGACCTACAAAAACAAAAACAAAACAATTAAGAAAATGGTAATAGGAACATCCATATCAATAATTACCTTGAATGTAAATGGACTAAGTGCACCAACCAAAAGACACAGACTGGCTGAATGGATACAAAAACAAGACCCATATATATGCTGTCCACAAGAGACCCACTTCAGACCTAGGGACACATACCGACTGAAATTGAGGGGATGGAAGAAGATATTCCATGTAAATGGAATTCAAAAGAAAGCTGGAGTAGCAATACTCATATCAGATAAAATAGGCTTTGAAATAAAAAATGTTACAAGAGACAAGGAAGGACACTACATAAAGATCAAGGGATCAATCAAAGAAGAGGAGATAACAATTATAAATATATATGCACCCTATATAGGAGCACCTCAATACATAAAGCAAATGCTAACAGCTATGAAAGAGGAAATGCAAGGCAGAAATAGAGACACAGGTGTAGAGCACAAACACATGGACATCAAGTGGGGAAAGCAGGGAAGGTTGGGGGGGGGGATGAATTTGGAGATTGTGATACCAAATTGTACACACTAAGTATATGCTGTTTGTTGTATTTTAACTGTATCTCCATAAAAGTTTTTTAAAAAAAATAAATGAAGGAGATTCTCATTACTAGACTGCTCTTGCGAGAAATGCTAAAGGGAGTTCTTTGAGTGCAAGTAAAAGAATGCTAATTAACTTCATAAAAAGTAAGGAAGTATAAAACTCACTTATAATAGTAATGGTGGTGCATAGTTCACTTACAAATCTACTTTAAAAGTTAAAAATCAAACACAGTAAAAGTAACCCTAAGTACAATAATCTGTTATTGGATACAGTATAAAAATTAGGTAAGCTGTAGCATCAATAACCTAAAATGTGAGGCAGAAGAGAAGTAAAAGTGCAAAGTTTAAGAAGTCAATTGAAATTAAGTTCCTGTCAGTTTAAAATAGTGTGTTATAATTTTAAGATACTTTATGTAAACCTCAGGGTAAGCACAAGGGGAAAACCGATTGCAATTACACAAAAGAACACAATAAAGAATTCAAATCATACTGATACCAAAAGACATCAAAATGCAAAGTAAGAATGTAGAAGAAACAAGGAACAATGGATCTACAAAATAGCCAGAAAACAATTAAGAAAATGGCAATAGTAAGTTTTTACCTATAAACAATTTATAAGTATAAATGGATTAATTTCTGCAGTCAAAAGATATAGAATGACTGAATGGATTAAAAAAAATCTAACAATATGCTGCCTACAGGAGCCTCATGTTAGCCTTAAAGACACACATGGCTTGAGAGTAAAAGTATGCAAAACATATTTCAAGTAAATGTTAACTACACATACCTACACACACACACACAAAACAAAACAAAACAAAACAGGGGTAGTTATTCTTATGTCAAGAAAAGTGGACCTTAAACTAGAAATGAAAGAGACAAAGAAGGTCATTATTGCAAATATCTGTGTGTACAACATTGGAACACCTAAATATGTAAAGCAAAAATGAACAGAGCTAAAAGGAGAAATCAATGACAATATAAGAATAGTTGCATAATTTAATAACTTACACTCAATAATGAATATATCATTCAGAGAAAGAATCAGTAAGGAACAGAAAAATTGAATAATGCTATAGATCAAATGGACCTAACAGACCTATATGGAAGATTCTATCCAACAACAGCAGAATACACATTCTTCTCAAGGACATATAGAACATTTTGTAAGATAGATGATGTGTTAGGCCACAAAACAAGGATTAGCAAATTCAAGAAGATTGAAGTCATATCAAATATCTTCTCTGACTACAGTGGTATGAAACTAGAAATTAATAACAGGATAAAAATTGGAACATTTCCAATATATAGAAATTAAACAACTCTCCTGAACAACCAATGGAACAAAGAAGAAATTAAAAGGGTGATGAAATAGAAAACAAGAAAATAATAGAAAATGCTGATGAAACTAACAAGTTTCTCTGCAAAGATAAATAAAATTGACAAAATTTTAGCTATATTAACTTCAGAAAAAAGAGAGAGTGTTCAAATAAACAAATTATAAATGTTAAATGAGACATGACATCTCACACCACTGAAATACAAAGGATCATAAATAACTGTGTGCCAAAAATGTGGACAACACAGGTGAAATGGAAAAATTTTATAAGCATACCAGTATTGAACCAGTAAGATATAAAAATCTGAATAGACTAATTACCAGTAAACAAGATTGAATTAATAATCAAATATCTCCTGATGAAGAAAAGCCCAGGACCAGGTGGCTTCACTTGTAAATTTTACCAAATATTTAAAGTAATAACATCAATCCTTCTAAAATTCTTCCAAAAATCAATAAGGAGGGAAGACTCCCAAACCAAAACCAGAAAGGAACATTAAAAGAAAATAAAAATACAGGCCAATAACCCTGATGAATATGATGCATAATTCTCATTTAAATTCTATCAAACCAAATTCAGCAGCACATTAAAATGATCATTCACCATGATGAAGTGGGATTTATTTGTGAGATGCAAGAATGGTTCAAAATATGAATATAATAAATGTGATACATCACATGAATAGAATGAAAGAAAAATCAAATGATCACCTCAATAAATGGAGATAAAGCATCTGAAAAAATTCAGTTATAGAAAAAATTTACTCCAACATAATAATGACCATATATGACAAGTTCACAGCTGACATCATAGTCAATGGTGAAAATTTGAAAGCTTTTCCTCTAAGATAAGGAACAAGGCAAAAATGCTCACTCTCACCACTCCTACTCAACATAGTACCAGAAGCCCTAGCCAGAGGAATCAGGCAAGAAGTAGAAAGAAACATCATCAGAACTGGAAAGAAAAAAATTTAAATTGGCTCTGTTTCCAGATGATATAATTATATATATAAAATATCCTAAAGACTCCCCCCAAAAACCTGTCAAATTTAATCAACACATTCAGTGAAGTTGCAGGATAGGTAATTAATATACAAAAATTTCTGGCCTTTCTATAACTTGACAATGAATTATCTGAACTTGAAAAATATCCCATTTACAATAGCATCAAAAAACAATAAAATACATAGGAATATATTTAACCAAGGTGGTGAAATATCTGTATACTGAAAAGTTATAAGACATGGATGAAAGAAATTGAAGAAGACACAAATAAATGGAAAGATATTTCATGTTCAGGTATTGGTAAAATTAATATTGTTAAAATTTCCATACAACACAAAGCCATGTATAGATTTAATACAATCCCTATCAAGAGTCCAATGGCATTTTTAATATAAGTGGAAAAAAATCCTAAAATTTATATGGGATCACAAAAGATCCCAAATAGTCAAAGCAATCCTGAAAAAAAAAAAAAAAAAAGGACAAAATGAGAGGAGGCATCACAGTTACTGATTTCAAGACACATTAAAGCAACAGTAACCAAAACTGTATGCTACTGGCATAAACACAGACAGAAAAAGCAATGCAATAGTATTGAGAGGCCAGAAACAATCCCATTCATTATACAGCCAACTAATATTTGACAAGGGAGCCAAGAACACTCAATGGAGAAATGACAGTCTCTTCAATAAATGGAGCTGAGAAAATTGGATATTGTCATTAAAAAAAATGACACTAGACTCCTATTTTACACCACTCAAAACATTTAACTCAAATGGATTACATATGTAAATGTTAACAGGAAAACATAAATCTCCTAGAAGAAAACATAGGGAAAACAAATTCCCTGACAAGGGTCTTGCCCTGGATTTTTGGATAATGCCTAAAGTACAAACAAAATAATAAAGAAATAAATAAAAATTTGAATTTAAAAAGTTTCTGCCCAACAAATAAAATGATCAACAAAATGAAAAGACAACTTACAGAATGGGAAATTATTTGCAAACCATATCTAATAAGGGATTAATACTGAAAATATATAAAGAACTCATACTCAATAGCAAAAACAAATAATCCAATTTTAAAAATGATGAAAGGATCTTAATAGCCATTTTCCCAAAGAAGATATACAACTGGCCAACAAGCACATAAAATGTTGCTCAACATTATAAGATAAATGCAAGTCAAAACCACAATGATATATCACCTCACATCTGTTAGAATGGCTATCATCACAAATACAAGTGGTAACAAATGTTGGGGAAGGTGTGAATAGAAGGGAATTGTTATAGATTGTTGCTGGGACTGGAAATTGGTACATTCACTATGTAAAACAGTATGGAAGTCCCTCAATAATTAAAACTAGAATTGTCACATGATTCAGTAATTCCACTTCTGTGAATATATCCAAAGGAAACTAAAACCTTATGACAAAAAGATATCTCCACCCATGTTCATAGCAGCATTATTTACAATTGCAGAGACATAGAAATAACCTATGTGTTCACTGGTGGAAGAATGGATAAGTTGTGATATATACAATGGAATATTATTCAATCATAAAAAGAATAAAATCCTACCATTGGCAACAATATAGATGAATCTTGGGGGCACAATGGTAAGTGAAATACATTTGACAGAGAAAGGCAAATACTACATAATCTCATATGTGGAATCTAAAAAAATTATATAAAAAAGATCAGATTTATGTTTCCCAGTGGCAGGAGTAGGGGGAGAGGAAATTTGACGAAAGTTGTCAAAGTGTACAAACTTCTAGTCATAATATAAATAAGTACTAGGTATGTAATCTACAACACAGTGACTATGGTTAACACTGCTGTTTTTGAAAGTTGTTAAGAGAGTAGAACTAAAGAGTTATCATTACTAGTGAAAAAACATTTTTTTTCTTTTTTTGTATCCATATGAGATGATGTACGTTCAGTAAACTTATTGTTTATAATATATGTAAGTCAAATTATTATGCTGTACACCTTAAGGTTTTTATAATATTGTATGTCAATTACATCTCAAAAAACAGCTGGAAAAATAAACTAAACATACTTTTACCACATGATCTAGCAATTGTGTTCCTTGATGTTCACTTAAAGGAGTTGAAAATTTATGTCTACAAAACCCATATACAACATCTACATTACCTTTATTCATAATTGCCAAAACTTGGAAGCAAGCAAGATATCGTTCATTAAGCTAATGGATACATAAACTGAGGTACATCCAGACAATGGAATATTATTCAGCACTAAAAAGAAATTAGATATTAAGCCATGAAAAGACATGGAGGGACTTTAAATTCATAATACTTGGTGAAAGAAGCCAATTTGAAAAAGCTACATACTGTATGATTCCAATATATGACATTTTGGAAAAGGCAAACTCTGGAGTCAATAGAAAGATCAACAGTTACCAGGGGTTAGAGTGGAGGAAGGGATGAATAGGTGAAGCACAAAGGGTTTCTAGGGTAGTTGAAATAATCTGAAATACTATAATGTTAGAAATATGCCATTATAGATTCATCCAAACCCATAGAATGTTAAAAACCAATGGTGAGAACTAATGTGAACTATGAACATTGGGTGATTATGATGTGTCAACATAAGTGCATTAGTTGTAACAAATGTACCACTCTGGTACATCTGGTGATAATGAGGGAGGCTACATGTGATAGGGAAGCAGAGTGCTTATATCTATGTACCTACATACCATTGTTGCTGTGAGTTTAAAATTGTTTTTTTTTTTTTTTAATTTATTGGAGTAAGGTTGTTTTAAAGTGTTGTGTTAGCTTCCACTGCACAACAAAATGAATCAGTAAAATTGTTCTTAAACAATAAACTTGAGTTTTCTGCCCAGGCTGTCCAGATCTGGCCATGGTGGTTCCACACTAGCACATCTTCTGTGTAGGATTCAGTTTGCTAGTATCTGACCGTGCACCTGGGAGAGGCCCCACCTCACTATTACTTGGAGTTTTGTGGGGGTCAGGCATCGAAGAGGATTGAGCTTTGCTTGATACATGACATGTGTGAGACTCCTGAGGATGACTCAGGAACCATGGGCCTTGGGCATCCAGGTCACTGAGAGGATGAAACTGAAGGATACAGTAGTTAAATATCTTGCTTGAGAACACACAGCAATGGGAAAGGGGTTTGCTATCAGACAATCTGACTCATCAGTCTCTGCTTTTAACTACCATACTATACTGTCTTAAAGAAAATTATAATGCTACATAATAGTAATATTCTCCATAAATATGGTTTTAGTACTTCTGGAGACTCTAAGCCACAGTGAAATATACAGAACATGAATGTAACTGATTTTATACAATTAATAATGATGCTATCTGAGTCCAGGACACTGAACTACTAGAGAATTCCTGGACCCAGGAAAGATTAATTGCCAAGAACTCTCAGGGAGGCCTTTATCAGAATCCAAGACCCAGCTCCTCCCAACTGATTTAAGCTCCCAGCAGTGGACACTTCACATCAAACAACAAACAAGACATGAACACAAACTCACCCATCAGTACACAGGCTACTTAAAGTCATACTAAGCTCACAGATACCCCCCAAACACACCACCTGACATAGTCCTGCTCATCAGAGGGAAAAGACAGTTCCACCCAATAGGATGCAGGCACCATTCTCTCCCATCAGAAAACCTACACAAGACACTGGACAAAACCCACCACCAGGGGCAGAGAACAGAAGCAAGGGGAACTACAACACTGCAGCCTAGATAAAGGAGACTTAAAATACTGTAAATTAGACAAAATGAGAAAACAGAAATATCTTGCAGGCAAAGGAGCAAGAGAAAAACCAACAAGACCAAATAGATGAAGAAGAAATAGGCAAACTGCCTAAAAAAGAATTCACAGTAATGATAGTAAAGATGACCCAAAATCTCAGAAACAGAATAGAGAAAATGCAAGAAACCTTTAACAAGAATGTCGAAAAACTAAAGAGCAAACAAACAGTAATGAACAACACAATAACTGAAATGAAAAATACTCTAGAAAGAATTAATAGCAAAATAACTGAGGCAGAAAAACGGGCAAGTGAGCTAGAAGATAGAATGATGGAAATAACTGCCATGGAGCACAATAAAGAAAAAAGAATAAAAAGAATGGAGGACAGTCTCAGAGACCTCAGGGACAACATTAAGAGTACCAACATTTGAATCATAGGCATCCCAGAAGAAGAATAAAAGAAAAGGTCTGAGAAAATATTTGAATAGATTACTGTCAAAAACTTCCCCAATATGGGAAAGAAATTAGTCAATTAAGTCCAGGAAGCACAGAGAGTCCCATACAGGATAAACCCAAGGAGAAAAACAAGACACTTATAAATAAAACTAACAAAAATTAAATTCAAATAAGAAAGATTACAAGCAGCAAAGGAAAAGCAAAAAAAAAAAAAAAAAGCAAGGGAACCCCCATAAAGTTAACAGCTGATCTTTCAGCAAAAATTTTGCAGACCAAAAAGGAGTGGCAGGATATATTTAAAGTGATGAAAGGGAAAAACATACAACCAACATTATTCTACCCAGCAAGGACCTCATTCAGATTCAACAAAGAAATCAAAAGCTTTACAGACAAGCAAAGGTTAAAAGAATTCAGCACCACCAAACCAGCTTTACAACAAATGCTAAAGGAAATTCTCTGGGTAGGAAACACAGAGAAAGAAAATGCCTACAAAAACAAACCCAAAGCAATTTTAAAAAATGGTAATAGGAACATACATATTGACAACTACCTTAAATGTAAATGGATTAAATGCTCCAACCAAAAGACACAGACTGGCTGAAGGGATACAAAAACAAGACTCATATATATGCTGTCTGAAAGAGACCCACTTCAGAACTAGGGACACATACAGACTGAAAGTGAGGGGATGCAAAAAGATATTGCAGGCAAATGGATATCAAAACAAAGCTGGAGAAGCAATACTCATATCAGAAAAAACAGATTTTTAAAATAAAGATTATTACAAGACACAAGAAAGGGCACTACATAATGATCAAGGAATCAGTCCAAGAAGAAGATATAACAATTGTAAATATCTATGCACCCCACATAGGAGCACCTCAATATATAAGGCAAATACTAAGAACCATAAAAGAGGAATTGACAGTAACACAATAATACTGGAGGACTTTAACACCCAGCTTACACCAATGGACAGATTATCCAAACAGAAAATAAATAAGGAAACATAAGCTTTAAATGGCACATTAGACCAGATGGACTTATTGATATTTATAGGACATTCCCTTGAAAAACAAGATAATACACTTTCCTCTCATGAGCTTAGGAATACTCTCCAGGATAGGTCACATCTTGAGTCACAAATGAAACCTTGGTAAAGAAACAAGCAAAATCTCAAATAAAAAAACTAATCTTACACCTAAAGCAATTAGAAAAAGAAGAACAAAAATCTGCAAAGTTAGCAGAAGGAAAGAAATCATAAAGATGAGATCAGAAACAAATGAAAAGGAAATGAAAGAAACAATGGCAAAGATTGATAAAACTAATAGCTGGTTCTTTGAAAAGATAAATAAAATTGATAAACCATTAGCCACATTCATCAGAAACAAAAGATAGAAGACTCAAATCAACCAAATTAGAAATGCAAAAGGGGAAGGGACAACTGACACTATAAAAATACAAAAGATCATGAGAAATTACTACAAGCAACTATATGGCAAAAAAAAAAAAAAAAATGGACAACCTTGGGGCTTCCCTGGAGATGCAGTGGTTGGGAATCCACCTGCCAATGCAGGAGACATGGCTTCAAGACCTGGTCCAGGAAGATCCCACATGCTATGGAGCAATTAAGCCTGTGCACCACAACTACAGAACCTGTCCTCTAGAGGTGGCAAATCACAACTATTGAGCCCATGTAACACAACTACTGAAGCCCATGTTCCTAGAGCCTATGCTCTTCAACAAGAGCAGCCATTGCATTGAGAAGCCTGTGCACTGCAACAAAGAGTAGCCCCTGCTCACCACAAATAGAGAAAGCCTGCATACTGCAATGAAGACCCAACACAGCCAATAAAAATAAATAAATAAATAAATAAATTTTATAAATGGACAACCTGTAAGAAATGGACAAATTATTAGAAAAGTATAACCTTACAAGACTGAACCAGGAAGAAATAGAAAATATGAACAGACCAATCACGAGCACTGAAATTGAAATTGTGATTAAAAATCTTCCAACAAACACAAGCCCAGGGACAGATGGCTTCACAGGTGAATTCTATCGAATTCTATTCTTCTCTTTAGAGAAGAGCTAACACCTATATTTCTCAAACTCTTCCAAAATATAGCAGAAGGAGGAACACTCCCAAACTAATTCTATGAGGCCACCATCATCCTAATACCAAAACCAGACAAAAATGTCACAAAAAAAGAATGTTACAGGCCAATATCACTGATAAACATAGTTGCAAAAATCCTCTACAAAACACTAGCAAAGAGAATCCAACAGCACATTAAAAGGATCATACACCATGATCAAGTGGAGTTTTTCCCAGGAATGCAAGAATTCTTTAATAAATGCAAATCAATATGATGTACCATATTAACAAATTGAAGGATTAAAAACCATATGATAATCTCAGTAGATGCAAAAAAAAAAGATTTTGAAAAAAATTAAAGACCCATTTATGATAAAAAATGCTCCAGAACGTGGTCATAGAAGGAAGCTACCTCAAAATAATAAAAGCCATATATGACAAACCCACATCCAACATCAATCACAGCGGTATAAAACTGAAAGCATTTCCTCTAAGAACAGGAACAAGAGAAGGATGCCTACTCTCACCACTATTACTCAACCTAGTTTTGGAAGTTTTCACCAAGGCAATCAGAGAAGAAAAATAAATAAAAAGAATCCAAATTGGAAAAGAAGATGTAAAACTGTCACTATTTGCAGATGATGTGATACTATACCTAGAAAATCCTAAAATCCACCAAAAATCTATTAGAGATAATCAATGAATTTAGTAAAGTAGCAGGATAGAAAACTAATGCACAGAAGTTTCTTGCATTCCTATACACTAACAATGAAAAATCAGAAAGAGAAATTAAGGAAAAAATCCCATTTCCTATTGCAACAAAAATAATAAAATACCTAGGAATAAACCTACCTAAGGAGGCAAAAAACCTGTATACAGAAAACTATAAGACACTAATGAAAGAAATCAAAGAAAATACAACAGATGGAGAGATATACCAAGTTCTTAAAATGGAAGAATTAACATTGTGAAAATGACTATACTACCCAAAATAATCTATAGATTTAATGCAATCCCTATCAAATTACCAATGGTATTTTTCACAGAATTAGAACAAGAAATTTTGCAATACATTTGGAAACATAAAAGACCCCAAATAGCCAAAACAATCTTGAGAAAGAAAAACGTAAGTGGAAGAATCAGTCTCCCTCAGTTCACACTATACTACAAAGCTACAGTAATCAAGACAGTATGGTACTTGCACAAAAACAGAAATATATATCAATAGAATAGAATAGAAAGCCCAGAGATAAACCCACAAATATATGGCAATCTTTTTTTTGGCAAAGATGGCAAGAATACATCATACAGAAAAGACAGCCTCTGCAATAAGTGGTGCTGGGAAAAGTGGACAGCTACATCTAAAAGAATGAAATTAGAACACTTCCCAACACCATACACAAAAATAAAGTCAAAATGGATTAAAGACCTGAGTGTAAGGCTATATGCTATAAATCTCTTTGAGGAAAACATAGGCAGAACACGTTATGACATAAATTGCAGCAAGATCCTTTTTGAAACACTTCCTAGAGTAATGGAAAAAAAATAAACAAATGGGACCTAATGAAACTTAAAATCTTTTTGTACAGAAAAAGAAGCCATAAACAAGACAAAAAGACCATCCTCAGAATGGGAGAAAATATTTGCCAATGAAACAATTGACAAAGGATTAATCTCCAAAATATACAAGCAGCTCATGCAGCTCAATATCAAACAAACAAACAACCCAATCCAAAAATGGTTTAAAGATCTAAATAGACATTTCTCAAAGAAGACATACAGATTGCCAACAAACACATGAATAAATGCTCAACATCACTAATAATTAGAGAAATGCAGATCAAAATCACAATAAGCCATCACTTCACACCTGTCAGAATGGACATCATCAATAAATCTAGAAACAATAAATGCTGGAAGGGGTCTGGAGAAATAGGAAGCCTCCTGCACTGCTGGTGGGAGTGTAATTGATACAACCACTATGACAAAAAGTATGGTGGTTCCTTAAAAAACTAAAAATAAAACTACCATATGCCCCAGCAATCCCACTACTGCAAATATACCCTGAGAAAACCATAATCCAAAAACATACATGTACCACAATGTTCATTGCACTTACAATAATTTTACAATATTTACAATAGCCAGGACAAGGAAGCAACCTAAATGTCCATCAACAGATGAATGGATAAAGAGATGCGGTACATATATACAATGGAATATTACTCAGCCATAGAAAGGAACAAAATTGAGTTATGTGTAGTGAGGTGGATGGACCTAGTGTCTGTCATACAGAGTGAAGGAAGTAAGAAAGAGAAAAACAAATACTGTATGCTAACACATGTGTATGGAATCTAAAAAAAATGACACTGATGAACCCAGTGGCAGGGCAAGAATAAAGAACCAGATGTAGAGAATGGACTAGAGGACACAAGGGGAAAGCAGAGGCTGGGATGTAGAGAGAGAGTAGCATTGACATATACACATTACCGAATGTAAAATAGATGGCTAGTGAGAAGCTTCTGCATAGCACAGGGAGATCACCTCAATGCTTGGTGATGACCTAAATGGGTGGGATAGGGAGAGTGGGAGGGAGGAGATTTGGGGATATATGTATAAATATAGCTGATTCGTTTTGTTGTACAGCAGAAGCCAACACAACATTGTAAAGCAATTATTCTCCAATAAAGGTCTGAAAAATATATACTCTTAAAAATATACAATATAGTAAATATTTATTAAATGAATTGATACAGTAGGAGTAGAGCAGAGCATGAGAAAGGTTAGCTGTCTTAAGAATCCTTGCCCTGGGATCAGGCTGGGTTTACTCTGAGAAGCATACAGGGAAGACAAACTGGATTGGGTAAGGAAAACTGACTGTGAATCAAGTAAAAAAATCCCAAAGGCAGTAAATTACCAACATTGTTAATGTGGGTCTGTTTTCTACTGCTCAGGCCCACATCAGGGTTACAGCTCTGGATGTCACACAGGCAAACTGAGTCCTGTCCAATGGTAAGTGAGAAGTCTGGTGAGATGTGTTAGACTGCTCAGTCTTCCATAAGAAAATACCACAGAGTGAATGGAAAAAAAAAAACATAAATTTATATTCTCACAGTTCTGGGAGCTAGAAGTCCATGATCAAGGTCCACAATCAATTTGATGGGCATATATGGCCATTCCTTAATGTGCGCACACAGGGAGAGAAAGGGAAATATTGGAAATGGAGGGAATGAGAGGGAGAGAGAGAGGGACAGGGACAGGGAGAGGGAGAGGGAAACGGAGATGGAGAAGAAGAGGGATGGAGTGTGGGGAAAGAGAGAGAAGAATCTTAAAAGGACATTAATCCTGGGGACATTTGGAGATGGTAGAGTAGGAGGACGTGCACTAACTCCCTCTTGCAAGAGCACCGGAATTACAACTAACTGCTGAAAAATCATTGACAGAAAGACACTGGAACTCACCAAAAAAGACACCCCACATCCAGGGAAAAAGGAGAAGGTGCAATGAGATGGGGGGGGGCACAATCGTGTTAAAATCACATCCCATAAATCCTGGGTGGGTCACGCACAAAATGGAGAACAGTTATACCACAAAAGTCCACCCACTAAAGTGAGGGTTCTGAGCCCCATATCAGGCTTCCCAACCCGGGGGTCTGGCATTGGAAGGAGGAATCCTGAGAGAATCAGACTTTGAAAGCCAGCAGGATTTGATTGCATGACCACCACAGGACTGGAGGAAATAGAGACACCGCTCTTGGAGGGCACAAAAAATAGTGTGCTCACCAAGATGCAGGGGGAAGGAACAGTGACACCATAGGAGACTGAACCAGACCTAAGTGCTGGTGTTGGAGGGTTGCCTGCAGAGGTGGGGGGCAGCTGTGGCTCACTGAGGGTGCAGGGACACTGGCAGCAAGGATTCTGGAAAGTGCTCATTAGTGTGAGCACTCCCAGAGTCTGACATTAGCACCACCAAAGAGCCTGTAAGTTCCCATGCTGGATAGCCTCAGGCCAAACAACCAACAAGGTGGGAACACAGCCCCACATATTGGAAGCCAATCAGATTAAAGTTTTACTGAGCTCCATCCACCCAACCCAACCCACCATCAGTCCCTCCCATCAGGAAGCACTCGCAAGCCTCATAGACAGCTTCCTCCACAAGAGGGCAGACAGCAGAATCAAGCAGTATCAGCAGGATTTCATCTTGTGGAACTGAAAAGCACAGCCACAGAAAGATAGAGAAAATGAAAAGGCAGAGAACTTTGTACTAGATGAAGGGACAAGATAAAACTCCAGAAAAACAATTAAATGAAGAGGAGATAGGCACCCTTACAGAAAAAGAATTCAGAATAATGATGGTGAAGATGGTCCAGGACTTTGAAAAAAGACTGGATGCAAAGATTGAAAAGTTGCAAGAAAAGTTGAACAAAGACCTAGAAGAATTTTAACAGAGATATGCAAAACAATAACTGAAATGAAAAATACACTAGAAGGAAACAATAGCAGATTACCTGAGACAGAGGGGTGAATAAGTGAGCTGGAAGACAGAATGGTGAAAATCACGGATGCAGGAAAGCATAAAGGAAAAATAATGAAAAGAACTGAAGACAGCATAAGAGACCTCTGGGACAACGTGAAACACACCAATATTCGCATTATAGGGATCCCAGAAGAAGAGAGAGAGAAAGTACCTGAGAAAATATTGGAAGAGATTATAGTTGAAAACTTTCCTAACATGGGAAGGGAAATAGCCATCTAATTCCAGGAAGCACAGAAGTCCTAGGCAGGATAAACCCAAGGAGAAACAAACCAAGACACACAGTAGTCAAACTGAAAAAACATAAAGACAGAGAATAGTTATTAAAAGCAATGAGGGAAAAAAGACAAATAACATACAAGGGAACTTCCATAAGGTTAACAGCTGATTTCTCAGCAGAAACTTTGCAAGCCAGAAGGGAGGGGCTCATTAAATTCAAAGTGATGAAAGGGAAGAATCTACAACCACGAATACTTTACCCATCAAGGATCTCATTCAGATTTGACAGAGAAATCAAAAGCTTTACAGACAAGTAATAGCTAAGAGAATGCAGCACCACCAAACCAGCCCTACAACAAATGCTAAAGGAACTTTTCTAAGCAGGAAACATAAGAGAAGAAAAGGACCTAAAAAAACAAAAACAAAACAATTTAAAAAAATGGTAATAGCAACATCAATATTGATCATTACCTTAAATGTAAATGGACTAAATGCCCCAACCAAAAGACACAGACTGGCTGAATGGATACAAAAACAAGATCCATATATCTGCTGTCTACAAGAGACCCACTTCAGACCTAGGGACACATACAGACTGAAAGTGAGGGGATGGAAAAAGATATTCCATGCAAATGGAAATCAAAAGGAAGCTGGAGTAGCAATACTCCTATCAGATAAAATAGACTTTAAAATAAAAATTGTTACAAGAGACAAGAAAGGACACCACATAAAGTTCAAGGGATTAATCAAAGAGAAACAGATAACAATTAAAAACATATATGCACCCTATATAGGAGCACCCCAATACATAAGGCAAAAGCTAACAACTATGAAAGAGGAAATTGACAGTAACACAATAATAGTGGAGGATTTTAACACCCCACTTACACCAACTGACAGATCATTGAGACAGATAATTAATAAGGAGACACAAGCTTTAAATGACACAATAAGACAGCTTGATTTAACAGATATCTATATGACATTACACCCAAAAACAGCAGATTACATGTTCTTCTCAAGTGCACATGGAACATTCTCCAGCAGAGATTACATCTTGGGTCACAAATCAAGCCTTGGTAAATTTAATAAAATTGAAATCATATCAAGCATCTTTTCTGACCACAATGCTATGAGATTAGAAATTAACTACAGGAAAAATAACTGTAAAAAACACAAACAAGTGGACAGTAAACAATACAATACTAAATAACCAAGAGATCACTGAAGAAATCAAAGAGGAAATAAAAAAAAATCTATAGACAAATGACAATGAAAATACAATGATCCAAAATCTATGAGATGCAGCAAAAGTAGTTCTAAGAGGGAAGTTTATAGCAGTAAAATACTACCTCAAGAAGCAAGAAAAATTCCAAATAAACAATCTAACATTACTCCTAAAGAAACTAGAGAAAGAAGAGCAAACAAAACTCAAAGTTCATACACGGAGAGAAATCATAAAAATCAGAGCAGAAATAAATTAAATAGAAACAAAGAAAACAGTAGCAAAAATTGATAAAACTAAAAGCTCATTCTTTGAGAAGATAAGTAAAATTGATAAACCTCTAGCAAGACTCTTCAAGAAAAAGAGGGAGAGGACTCAAATCAATAAAATTAGAAATGAAACAGGAGACGTTTCAACGGACACTACAGAAATAAAAAGCACCATAAGAGACTACTACAAGCAAATATATGCCAATAAAATGAACAGCCTGGATGAAACAGAAAGATGCTTAGAAAGATATAATCTTCCAAGACTGAGTCAAGAAGAAATAGTAAATATGAACAGACCAATCACAAGTAATGAAACTGAAACTGTGATTAAAAATCTTCCAACAAAGAAAATTTCGGGACCAGATGGATTCATAGGTAAATTTTATGAAACATTTAGAGAAGAGCTAACAAGCTCTTCCAAAAAATTGCAGATGAAGGAACGCTCCCAAACTCATTTTATGAGGTCACAATCACCCTGATACCAAAACCAGACAAAGATGTTACAAAAATAGAATATCACAGACCAGTATCACTGATGAATATAGATGCAAAAATCCTCAACAGGATACTAGCCAACAGAATCAAACAACACATTATAAGGGTCAGACACCATGATCAAGAGGGCTTTATTCCTGGAATGCAAGGACTCTTCAATATACGCAAATCAATCAATGTGATACACCATATTAACAAACTGAAGGATGAAAAAAAAACATGATCATCTCAATAGAGGCAAAACAATCCTTTGACAAAATTCAACACCCATTTATGATAAAAACTCTCCAGAAGGTGGGCATAGAGGGAACCTACCTCAACATAATAAAGGCCATATATGACAAACCCACAACAAGTATCATTCTCAATGGTGAAAAACTGAAAGCATTCCCTCTAAGATCAGGAACTAGACAAGGATGACCACTCTCTCCACTACTATTCAACATAGTTTTGGAAGTCCTTGCCACAGCAATCAGAGAAGAAAAAGAAACAAAAGGAATCCAAATTGGAAAAGAAGAAGTAAAACTGTCACTGTTCGCAGATGACATGATATTATACATAGAAAATCCTAAAGATGCCACCAGAAAACTACTCGAACTAACAATGAATTTGGTCAAGTTGCAGGATACAAAATTAACACACAGAAATCTCTTGCATTTCTATACACTAACAATGAAAGATCAGAAAGAGAAATTAAGGAAACAAATTCATTCACCATTGCAACAAAAAGAATAAAATACCTAGGAATAAACCTAACCAAGGAGGTAAAAGACCTGTACTCAGGAAACTATAAGACACTAATCAAAGAAATCAAAAACGACACAAACAGATGGAGAGATATACCATATTCTTGGACTGGAAGAATCAACAGTGTGAAAATCACTATACTACCCAAAGCAGTTTACAGATTAAATGCAATCCCTATCAAATTACCAGTGGCATTTTTCACAGAATGAGAACAAGACATTTTATGATTTCCATGGAAATGCAAAACACCCCAAAGAGCCAAAGCAATCTTGAGAAGGAATGAGGGAGTTGGTGGAATCAGGCTTCCTGACTTCAGGCTATACTACAAGGCTACAGTGATCAAGACAGTATGGTCCTGGCACAAAAACAGAAATATAGATCAATGGAACAGGATAGAAAGCCCAGAGATAAACTATGGTCAACTAATATATGGCAAAGGAGGCAAAGATATACAATGGAGAAAAGGCAGCCTCTTCAATAAGTGGTGCTGGGAAAACTGCACAGCTACATGGAAAAGAATGAAATTAGAACACTTCCTAACACCATACACAAAAAATAAACTCAAAATGGATTAAAGACCTAAACATAAGGCCAGACACTATAAAACTCTTGGAGGAAAACATAGGAAGAACACTCTTCATCATGAATCACAGCAAGATCTTTTTTGACCCACCCCCTAGAGTAATGGAAATAAAAACAAAAATAAATAAGTGGGACCTAATGAAAATTTAAAGCTTCTGCACAGCAAAGGAAACTATAAGCAAGATGAAAAGACAACCCTCAGAATGGGAGGAAATATTTTCAAATGAATCAGCAGACAAAGGATTAATCTCCAAAATATATAAACAGTTCATGGAGCTTAAGATCAAAAAAACAAAAAAAACCCAATCAAAAAATGGGCAGAAGACCTAAACAGGCATTTCTCCAAAGAAGACATATGGATGGCCAAGAGGCACATGAAAAGCTGCTCCACATCATTCATTATTAGAGAAATGTGAATCAAAACTACAATGAGGTATCACCTCACAAGGGTTAGAATGGGCATCATCAGAAAATCTACAAACAGTAAATGCTGGAGAGGTTGTGGAGAAAAGGGAATGCTCTTGCATTGTTTGTGAGATTGTAAATTGATACAGCCACTATGAAGAATAGTATGGAGGTCTTGAAAACTAAAAATAGAGTTACCATATGACCCAGCAATCCCACTCCTGGGCATATATCCAAAGAACACCATGATTCAAAAAGACACATGCATTCCAATGTTCATTGCAGCACTATTTACAATAGCCAGGACATGGAAGCAACCTAAATGTCCATCAACAAATGAATGGATAAAAACGAGGTGGTACATATATACAATGGAATATTACTCAGCTGTAAACAGGAACAAACTTGGAACATTTGTAGAGACATGGATGGACCTAGAGTCTGTCATACAGAATGAAATGTCAGAAAGAGGAAAACAAATATCATATATGAACACATATATGTGGAATATAGAAAAATGGTACAAATCAACCAGTTTGCAAGGCCGAAATGGAGACACAGATGTAGAGAACAAACATATGGACCCCAAGTGGGGAAAGTGGGGAGGGTTGGAGGGGAATGAATTGTGAGATTGGGATTGCCATATATGCATTACTAATAAGAAAAAAAAATCCAAATTGTACGCTCTACAATTTGGAACATAAATCCTATTTTATCCGGGCCCAACCCTTATAACCTCATTTAATTTTAATGGCTTTCTTACTATTAATATAGCCACAGTGGGAGTTATGGCTTCAATATATGAAGTTTGAGGGGATAAATTCAGTTCGTAACAAGTGGAATTTGGAAAATAAATCTAATGAGGAACATTTGAAGTTTCTGGGCCTCATTGAAAATAATTAAGGGGACTTAACCTCAGATAGCATACTTATGAAAGGCTATCAAAAGGCAGAGGGAGCAAATGTTTTCAGTGCATTCTCAGGGGAAGACTTTAGAAAGCCATTGGAAAGATAGATTTTATCAGTTCAATACAAGGAATAACTTTCCTATCAATCAGAGCTATCATTGGGTGGTATCAGCTGCTTCAGAAAGAGTGAGCACACAATCACTGAAGGTGAGAAGGCTGGTACTGACACACAATTTGGGAGGGAAATAGTATAAGCTGGGCTTGCATAAGTAAGCTAAAATATCACTTCTTGCCCACAAATTTGGAAGTATCATTATGAGAATAATTCCAAACTGTGACTCATCTTTTCTTAACATCCAGTTTCTCTGTGCACAGAAAGGTCAGTGCATCCCTTTTATATCTCCCTCTTCACTAGTTTTTCCCACCAGAACCTCCACCAAGCCAGGCCTAGCTTAGGTTAGGCAGGGTGTGAAGGAGCTAGTACCTGAGTAGCCTGAGTCAAAAAAATTATTATCAGCAAACCTCAAAGAAATAGCTTTTTGTTCTTTCTTACTTTCTGTTCCCATTATGCTAATCTTTTGTGAGAAGCTGTGGGTGCCAGAGCAATGTGGAGGCTGTGACTAGTGTAGTGAGGCATATCAAGTGAGTGAAATAGGTAGGGAGGAGGCAGCCTGAAACCTGGGGTATTATAGGTTTTCTTTCCAGGGTTGCATTTAAAGTGGCTCTGGTTTGCCCCCTTCAGAAAACTGGCAGGAAGTGCTGCAGCCCAAATGCTAAGTAGAAGTGGGCATGGAGCAAGAAGACTGGTTTAGTAACACTGACTGGACTCAGCAATGTATTGGATCAGTTCTGAAATTACCAATGGTGCTCTGTGGCCAAGATAAAAAAACCTCAACTGTGTGGAAAATCTTGTTTCTTTATATTGTGGATTTCTTTCTTAAGAGCTATGGTTTTGAAATGTGAATAGACATAAGAATTCCCTAGAATGCTTGTTAAAATGCAAAGTCCCAGCTCCTCCAGATCTACTGAATCTGAATCTTTGGGACAGCCATTTGCATTTTAACAAGTTTTTTAAGTGATTCAAATGTACACTTAATTTGGAGACTTACTGATTGAAGTATTAAAAGTAAAAGCAGTGTTTGAAAAATAAGAGATAAATACAGCCTATATTGAGTTTAGAGGAAAACCTTATATGAAACAGTCAATAGAAGACATTCCCATTCATGGCTTACAACTACCTTGATGGTATTTTCTGCTGTTGCTTTAACTGAGGGCTATGATGCACATTTAAAAGTTAATATATTGTGGGGAACATATTCAAAATTAATTTATTTCAACATATTAGCTTCTTAAAATTAATATGTCCACTTATGTTTTTATAAACAAATATTAAAATTAGAAATTGACATATCAAATAAAAAGCAGTGTTGGGGAGCTGGAGAGAGGACTGCAGAAATGCTAGGATGTACTGGTGAAACACAGTCTAAAATGGTGTTTGGCCAGTTTTCAGAGTTCTAGATCCTATTGGAGGTAGTCAGGAAGCAGGGAGGAAGCACTATTATAACACTTCTCAGAAGAATGCAAGAAGTCTGAAATGTCAGTGCCTCGTGGGGATGGTTCTTTGAAGTAGTGGTGGTAGAATGCAGACATTTTAGAAATAGAGAGAAGACCGTGACATGGAAACTAGCTCATGTGGCATTGAAAATTAGAAATTATGCAATAAGTTCCTTACTCTTTTATTTATTTATTTTTTTTTTGGGGGGGGGTACACCAGGTTCAATCATCCGTTTTTATACACATATCCCCATCTTCCCTCCCTTCCTTGACTCCCCCCCCAAGCCCCCCCACCCTCCCCGCCCCAGTCCTCAAAGGCATCTTCCATCCTCAAGTTGGACTCCCTTTGTTATACAACAACTTCCCACTGACTATTTTACAGTTGGTAGTATATATATGTCTGTGTTACTCTCTCGCTTCGTCTCAGTTTCCCCTTCACCCCCCGCCCCCTCCCATACCTCGAGTTCTCCAGTCCATTCTCTGTATCTGCATCCTTGTTCTGGTCACTGAGTCCAACAGTACCATTTTTAGATTCCGTATATGTGAGTTAGCATACAATATTTGTCCTTCTCTTTCTGACTTACTTCACTCTGTATGACAGACTGTAGTTCTATCCACCTGATTACATATAGCTCCATCTCATCCCTTTTTATAGCTGAGTAATATTCCATTGTATATATATGCCACATCTTCTGTATCCATTCATTTGTTGATGGCCATTTAGGTTGCTTCCATGTCCTGGCTATTGTAAATAGTGCTGCAATAAACATTATGGTACAAGTTTCTTTTGGGATTATGGTTTTCTTTGGGTATATGCCCAGGAGTGGGATTACTGGATCATATGGTACTTCTATTTGTAGTTTTTTAAGGAACCTCCAAATTGTTTTCCATAGTGGCTGTACCAATTTACAGTCCCACCAACAGTGCAGGAGAGTTCCTTTTTCTCCACACCCTCTCCAACATTTGTTGCTTCCAGACTTTGTGATGATGGCCATTCTGACTGGTGTGAGGTGATACCTCATTGTGGCTTTGACTTGCATTTCTCTGATGATTAGTGATGTGGAGCATCTTTTCATGTGTTTGTTGGCCATCTGTATGTCTTCTTTGGAGAAATGTCTACTTAGGTCTTCTGCCCATTTGTGGATTGGGTTATTTGCTTTTTTGGTATTAAGCTTCATGAGCTACTTGTATATTTTGGAGGTTAATCCTTTGTCCGTTGTTTCATAGGCAATTATTTTTTCCCATTCTGAGGGCTGCCTTTTAGTCTTGTTTATGGTTTCTTTTGCTGTGCAAAAGCTTTTAAGTTTCATGAGGTCCCATTCATTTATTCTTGATTTTATTTCCATGATTCTAGGAGGTGGGTCAAAAAGGATGGCGCTTTGATGGATGTCATATAGTGTTCTGCCTATGTTTTCCTCTAGGAGTTTGATAGTGTCTGGCCTTACATGTAGGTCTTTAATCCATTTGGAGTTTACTTTTGTGTATGGTGTTAGGAAGTGTTCTAATTTCATTCTTTTGCATGTTGCTGCCCAGTTCTCCCAGCACCACTTATGGAAGAGGCTGTCTTTTTTCCATTGTATATTCTTGCCTCCTTTGTCAAAGATAAGGTGCCCATATGTGTTTGGGCTTACTTCTGAGTTCTCTATTCTATTCCATTGATCTTCCTTTCTATTTTTGTGCCAGTACCATACTGTCTTGATCACTATGGCCTTGTAGTATAGTTTGAAGTCAGGAAGCCTGATTCCACCAACTCCATTTCTCCTTCTCAAGATTGCTTTGGCTATTCGGGGTCTTTTGCATTTCCATACAAATCGTAAGATTTCTTGCTCTAGTTCTGTGAAAAGTGCCATTGGTAATTTGATCGGGATTGCATTGAATCTGTAAATTGCTTTGGGTAGTACAGACATTTTCACGATGTTGATTCTTCCAATCCAGGAACATGGTATGTCCCTCCATCTGTTTGTGTTGTCTTTGATTTCTTTCATCAATGTCTTAAAGTTTTCTGCATACAGATCTTTTGCCTCCTTAGGCAGGTTTATTCCTAGGTATTTTATTCTTTTGGTTGCAATGGTGAATGGGAGAGTTTCCTTAATTTCTCTTTCTGCTCTTCCGTTGTTAGTGTATAGGAATGCAAGAGATTTCTGTGCATTAATTTTGTATCCTGCTACTTTACTAAACTCATCAATGAGTGCTAGCAGTTTTCTGGTAGAGTCTTTAGGGTTTTCTATATATAATATCATGTCATCTGCAGAGAGTGACAATTTTACTTCTTCTTTTCCAATTTGGATTCCTTTGATTTCTTTTTCTTCTCTGATTGCTGTGGCTACAACTTCCAAAACTATGTTGAATAATAGTGGTGAGAGTGGACACCCTTGTCTTGTTCCTGTTTTTAGGGGGAATTCTTCCAGTTTTTCTCCACTGAGAACAATGTTGGCTTTTGGTTTTTCATATATGGCTTTTATTATGTTGAGGTAATTTCCTTCTATGCCCATTTTCTGGAGAGCTTTTATCATAAATGGATGTTGAACTTTGTCAAAAGCTTTTTCTGCATCTATTGAAATGATCATATGGTTTTTATCCTTCAAGTTGTTGATATGATGTATCACATTGATTGATTTGCGTATATTGAAGAATCCTTGCATCCCAGGGATAAACCCCACTTGATCATGGTGTATGATTTTTTTAATGTGCTGTTGCAGTCTGTTAGCTAGTATTTTGTTGAGGATTTTTGCATCTATATTCATCAGTGATATTGGTCTATAGTTTTCTTTTTTTGTGACATATTTGCCTGGTTTTGGTATCAGGGTGATGGTAGCCTCGTAGAATGAGTTTGGGAGTGCTCCGCCTTCTGCAATATTTTGGAAGAGTTTGAGAAGGATAGGTGTTAACTCTTCTCGAAATGTTTGATAGAATTCGCCCGTGAACCCATCTGGTCCTGGGGTTTTGTGTGTTGGGAGATTTTTAATCACTGCCTCAATTTCTGTACTTGTGATTGGTCTGTTCATGGTTTCTATTTCTTCCTGGTTCACTGTTGGAAGATTGTATTTTTCTAAGAATGTATCCATTTCTTCCAGGTTATCCAATTGATTGGCATATAGTTGCTTGTAGTAGTCTCTCATGATGTTTTGTATTTCTGAGGTGTCCGTTGTTACTTCTCCTTTTTCATTTCTAATTCTGTTGATTTGCATCTTCTCCCTTTTTTTCTTGATGAGTCTGGCTAATGGTTTATCAATTTTGTTAATCTTCTCAAAGAACCAGCTTTTAGTTTTATTTATTTTTCTTATGGTTTCTTTCCTTTCTTTTTCATTTATTTCTGCTCTGATCTTTATGATTTCTTTCCTTCTGCTCACTTTAGGGTTTCTTTGTTCTTCTTTCTCTAGTTGTTTGAGGTGTAAGGTTAGGTTGTTTATTCGATCATTTTCTTGTTTCTTAAGGTAGGACTGTATTGCTATAAACTTCCCTCTTAGAACTGCTTTTGCTGCGTCCCATAGGTTTTGGGTTGTTGTGTTTTCGTTGTCATTTGTTTCTAGATATTTTTTGATTTCCTCTTTGATTTCTTTAGTGATTCCTTGGTTGTTTAAGAGTGAATTGTTTAGCCTCCATGTGTTTGTCTTTTTTGCAGTTTTTTTCCTGTAATTGATATCTAGTCTCATGGCGTTGTGGTCTGAGAAGATGCTTGATATGATTTCACTTTTCTTGAATTTGCTGAGGTTTGATTTGTGACCCAAGATGTGATCTATCCTGGAAAATGTTCCGTGTGCACTTGAGAAGAAGGTGTATTCTGTTGTTTTTGCATGGAATGTCCTATAAATATCAATTAAGTCGAGATGGTCTAATGTGTCATTTAAAGCTTGTGTGTCTTTATTTATTTTCTGTTTGGATGATCTGTCCATTGATGTAAGTGGGGTGTTCAAGTCTCCCACTATTATTGTGTTCCTGTCAATGTCCCCTTTTATAGCTGTTAGCATTTGCCTTATGTATTGAGGTGCTCCTATATTGGGGGCATAGATATTTACCATTGTGATATGTTCTTCTTGGATGGATCCCTTGATCATTATGTAGTGTCCTTCCTTGTCTCTTGTAATAGTCTTTACTTTCAAGTCTAATTTGTCTGATATGAGTATTGCTACTCCAGCTTTCTTTTGACTTCCATTTGCATGGAATATCTTTTTCCATCCCTTTACTTTCAGTCTATATGTCTCCCTTGGTCTGAAGTGGGTTTCTTGTAGGCAGCATATAGAAGGGTCTTGTTTTTGTATCCATTCAGCCAGTCTATGTCTTTTGGTTGGAGCATTTAATCCATTTACATTTAAGGTGATTATTGACATGTGTGTTCCAATTACCATTTTCTTAATTGTTTTGAGTTTGTATTTGTAGGTGTTTTCCTTTTCTTGTGTTTCCTACTTAGAGAAGTTCCTTTAGCACTTGTTGTAAGGCTGGTTTGGTGGTGTTGAATTCTCTTAACTTTTGCTTGTCTGGAAAGCTTTGGATTTCTCCCTCAAATCTGAATGAGATTCTTGCTGGGTAAAGTATTCTTGGCTGTAGGTTTCTCTCTTTCAGGACTTTCAGGATATCCTGCCATTCCCTTCTGGCCTGCAGAGTTTCTGTGGAAAGGTCAGCTGTTATCCTGATGGGTTTTCCCTTATATGTTGTTTGTTGCTTTTCTCTTGCTGCTTTTATTATTTTTTCTTTGTGTTTAGTTGTCGTTAGTTTGATTAATATGTGTCTCGGTGTATTTCTCCTTGGGTTTATTCTGTATAGGACTCTCTGTGCTTCTTGGACTTGGTTAATTATTTCCTTTCCCATGTTGGGGAAGTTTTCCACTAGAACCTCTTCAAATATTTTCTCAGACCCTTTCTTGTTTTCTTCTTCTTCTGGGATGCCTATAATTCGAATGTTGGTACGCTTAATGTTATCAGTGAGGTCTCTGAGACTGTTTTCTAATCTTTTTATTATTTTTTCTTTTTCCTGCTCTGTGGCAGTTATTTCCCCCATTCTATCTTCCAACTCACTTATTCGTTCTTCTGCCTCAGTCATTCTGCTGGTTATAGCATCTAGAGTATTTTTAATTTCAGTTATTTTGTTATCCATTGCTGTTTGTTTTTCTGAGTTCTTATGAACTGTTTCTTGTACTTTCTCTATTTTGTTATTGAGATTTTGTATCATTTTTACTATCATTACTCTAAATTCCTTTTCAGGCATTTTTCCTATTTCCTCCTCATTTATTTGGTCTTGTGGGTTTTTTTCCTGCTCCTTTGCCTGCATGGTGTTTCTTTGTTTCCTCATGGTTGTCCAAACTTTTGGGGTTGCTTGTCCTTGGGTTTTTTTGCATTATTCTGTGACCAGCAGAGGTTCTTTTATTGTTCGTCTGTAAGTGTTGGTGTGTGGGGAGGGAGAGGGTACAATTGTGGCTCCTTCTCCTGGGAGGGAGTGAGCAGGGGCGCACTGATGTCTCAGTCAGGCTTGGAGGTGCCTGTTGCAGAGGGCGCCGGTGGCTCAGGCGTAAACGGAAAGTCTTAGAGTTGGGCCTCTCTTGGAGGTTTTTTTCTTTTCTTTTTTTTTTTTTTTTCTCTCGGCAGCCTCCCTGCTGCTGGCGTTGCAAGGGGTTTTAATCTAGCCCCACCCAAGTGCCTGAGGGTACTTGTTATCCCTGAGCGCCTTAGGTGGCCTGCAGGGCGTCTCTCCACTGCCTGTTGCAGAGGCGCGGAAAGAGAGAGAGAGGCTATGCGCGTGGCTCCTCCCAGCCATCAGTGAGCCTGCAGCCTCCAGCTGCCATCATGGCCGGGCAGCTCTCAGGAACGGGCACTCCTCTCCACGGGCCTCCTCCCTCCTGTTCTCTCGGTCCGTCACCCTACCGGCAACAATGTTTCCCACACTGAACCAGCTCTCCTGCTCCCACACTCCCGCTCTTGGACCCTCCGTTCAGCCGCAGATCGGTGTCTTGGTCCGGGAACGCTGAGCTGCGCTGCGGACCCTCCGAATGTTTCTCACTCCCTCCCGTCTGCCACAGCTCCGCCGCTTCACCCTCTTTGAGCCCTCATAGATGCCTCCCTACCGGCTATGTCGGGCTCCCCGCAGTCCCATCCGGTGTCCGAGGCCGTCTGCTGGTGTTCAGCTGGTTCTCTGTGAGAATGACTGCGTCCTTCCGTGCATTCCCAATGCATCTGTGGGGAGGGATGCACTCCATGTCTCTCTACTTCGCCGCCATCTTTTCCTCTCCAAGTATCAGGAGCAGAGGTCCAGGAGCAGAATCCCACCAAGTTCCTTACTCTTTTTCTCAAATTCCCCAGAATTTATTTCATCCATGTGGCATAAAGACCTGTCCATTAAATCTGAAGTACAAAGGAATCCCATCTTGTACACATTCACCTGGCAAAACTTTAAAAGTATGACAATATGATTAGATAAATTGTTTTATGTTCACACAACCAGCTGTGAAAATGAAATGTACTAGTTTTGTGCAACATGAATAAATTACAGTGACAAAAAATGTTGAGTTAAAACAAAGCATGTCCATTAAACCAACTTTGTATAATTTTTACATATAATAGTATATGGTTTAAGAGGACTTCCAGAATGACAGAGTAAAAAGCTTGGTGGGCCTTTTCAGCAAAACAACAATTTAACTGGTGAAAATGATTTTAAAAATCTGATTAATAAAAGTGTCTGCAAATAGTCCTAAGAATATATAATAAAACAGACAAAATGTTCATTCAAGGAAATCAATTAAATTTTGGTAAGAATGAGAGTCTGGTATTTGAACCATAACTGTCTCTTACCCCCTAACTTAATCCTCTAGCTCCATTTTACAGAAGCCCTACCATGCATACTTTATGCTAGACATGTACTGGCAAGAAGGTGGGGATTTCCTCTCCTTTCAGTTCCTAGACTGAGGCTATAGTTTCACCATGGCAGGGGCAGGTTATCAGTGGTATTTCTCAGACCACTCACTAAAGTCACTGAAACCCTATTTCAGGCAGGTATGACAGGATTAGGTCTCTCTTTCCCCACACATTCTTTACTCATAAGATGGGAGCTGTACCCCAGGTAGAGAATATTGGGGACCTGATCATCCCTCCCTCCCCACTTTGCTCACAGAATGAAGGTTCCACACTGGGAGAGACAAGCTGAGAAAATCAGGGGGTACCATCTTCTCTCACACCAGTGCCTATTTAAAAAGCAAAGTTTTCACTGTGAGAAAAATGGGTGTCCACCCCCAGCCCTAGAGCAGTAGCACAGATTTTTTGCCCAGGGATAAAGGCAAGCCACAAGAACAAAGAGTTTACCAGCTTTGCCTGAGGGGACTGACTGTATTTAAAACAGAGGGGAGAACTCCATGCCTATGAGCATATTCAAAAACAATGGAGATCTTGGTGAAGAGCAATTAAGAGGAGGCTGGTAGCTCCCTGATAAAAAGAACAAGAGCAGAACAGTCATAAGTTTAATATTGAGAAACAGAGAGAGAGAGACCAAAAAAAAAAAAAAAAAAAAAACCCTCCTGGGAACACAATTAACTCTGGCTGTTGAATAGCTGTTTGTATACTCTAAGCTGAGCCCACACAGGAGAAATCAGAGAGAGACATGGGGCCCACTTGAAAGCATTCCCCAGCCACACACAGACCCACTAAGACAGTGCAAAAACTTCACTGGGGCTTAAACAAAACCTGTAGTTAAACACTGAATGAACAATAAGACACTCTGACCCAAGGGGCACTCCTAGAAAGTCAGGTCTAAATATACTATCACACTCATCCCTGACAGTCTGGAAGGGATGTGTGCAAGCCCAACACTGTACCTGTGTCCTCTCTGGAGCAATAAGAGAGAGAAACTCCAAGCTACAATTCCCTTGCTGAATTTGGGGCAAAAAAGTAAATTCTCTGAACTGTGATAGAAGCCTCCCTACAACATACACACATATCCAATAGTACAGGATAGAAATTTAACTAGCCAGATAGCTTAAGCAAAACCTGTGACCAATAAGTAATTTAGGCTAGTACAGGAAAAAAAAAAAAAAAAAACCTAGGTAGCCAGCTTAAAAAAAAAAAAAAAACAAAAAGGGGGAGAATTCTGAGCAGAGATATCAGAGACAGTAGGCTGTAGGAGAAATGGAATATGCAAAATTAATTCAGCTTAGTCAATAAATATATAAACAAGCAAGTAAACAAAACCAACAAAAACTCTGGGCTGGGCTATGGCAGAGTGGCATCAGTATAGAGTTGGTTACATATATTATTTAAAACACCCAAGTTTAAACAATAGCAAAAATAATATGAGAAGGAACAGGATTAGAGTGTCCTATACACAAAGGAAAAAAAGCAGGCAATAGAAAATATTTTTATGGCAAACAATGCAAAGACTTCAAAGCAGCTCTAATAAATATTTTCAAAGAACTAAAGAAAACCATGTGTAAAGAATTAAAACAAGGTATAATGTTAATGTCTTACCACATAGAGAATAGATATAAAGATGAGGAATTAAAAACTCCAAATAAAAATTCTGGAGTTGAAAAGTATAATAACCAAAATGAAAAACTCACTAACAAATTTACTATCAAATGGGATCCAACAACACATAAAAATAATTATATATATAGTGATCAAGTAGGATTTATACCAGGAATGAAAGGTTGGTTTAACATGTGAACAGCAATTACTGTAATAGATTGTACCCATAAGATAAAAACCAAAAATTGCATAATCATTTTAGTAGATGCAGGAAAAGCATATCATAAAACCCAACACACTTTTATGAAAACACTTGACAAAGTTACAGAATGGAAGGGTACAACTTCAACTAGATAAAGGTTATCTATGAAAAACACAATTAACATTATGTTTTATAATGAAAGACTGGATAGTTTGATCTAAACTCAGTAACAAGACAATGATGTCCACACTAATTACCTCCATTTAACACAGTATTGGAAGCTCCAGTCAGGGCAATTAGTCAAGAGAAAGAAAGGCATTAGAAATGAAAAAGAAGAAATAAAGCAATTTCTACTCATAGGTGACATGCTCTTGTATTTAGAAAATACTGAAAAATTCACTAAAAAGCTAATATGACTAATAAATAACGTCAGCAAGGTTACAGGATGTAAGATCAACATAAAAAATGAATTGTATTTCTACAGATTTGCAATGAGCCATCTGAAATAAAGTGATGTGAACAATTGCATAAAAAAAGCATCAAAGCGTACACTAACAAGGAAATATCAGAAAGAGGAATTAAGGAGATGATCCCATTCACCATCCTATCAAAAAGAATAAAATACCTAGGAATAAACCTACCTAATGAGCCAAAAGAACTGTATTGTGAAAACTATAAGAGGCCAATGAAAGAAATCAAAGATGACACACACAGATGGAAAGATTTACTGAGTTCTTGGATTGATAGAATCAATATTGTTAAAATAACCAAACTACCAAAGGTATCTAAAAATTCAATGCAATCCCTATCAAATTACCAATGGTATTTTCCACAGAACTAGAACAAAAATCTTAAAAGTTGTTAGGAGACACAAAAGACCTCTAAAAGCCAAAGCAATTTTTAGAAAGAAGAACAGAGCTGGAGGAATCAGGCTTCCTGACTTCAGACTATACTACAAAGCTACAGTCATCAAAACAGTATGGTATTGACACAAAAAACAGACTTAGATATAATTGGAACAGAATAGAAAGTCCTATTTATAGGACTATAGTTTATAGTTCTAGTTATATAATTTATAGAAATAAATTAATGCACTTATGGTCAATTAATATAGAATAAAGGAAGCAAAGATATACAATGGAGAAAAAACAGTCTCTTCAGTAAGTTGAGCTGGGAAAGCTGGAAAGATATATGTAAAACAATGAAAATAGAATGTTCTCTAACACCATATAGAAAAATAAACTCAAAATGGGTTAAATACCTAAATTTAAGACTGGATACTATAAAACTCCTAGAGGAAAACATAGGTAGAACACTCTTTGACATAAATTGCAGTAATTTTTTTTTGGATCCATCTCTGAGAGTAATGGAAATATACACAAAAATAAATGAATGAGACCTAATTAAACTCAAAAGCTTTTGTACAGCAAAGGAAACCACAAACAAAATGAAAAGACAACCTACTGAGAGAAAATATTTGCAAATTCAGCAACCAACAAGGGATTAATCTCCAAAATACACAAACAGCTCATGCAGCTCAATATCAAGAAAACAAACAACCTAATTAAAACTCAATGAATGGAAGAGCTAAATAGACATTTCTCCAAAAAAAGAAAACAAAAATACAGATGGCCAGCAGGCACATAAAATCATGTTCAATATTTCTAATTATTAGAGAAATGCAAGTCAAAACTACCTCATAGCAGTCTGAGTGGCCACCATTAAAAAGTCTACAAATAATAAATGAAGAAACTGTAGAGAAATAGGAACCATCCTACAGTGTTGTGAGAATGTAAATTTGTGAAGCTACTATGGAGAACAGTATGTAAGTTCCTTACAAAACAAAAATAGAGTTTCCATATGATCCTGCAATCCCACTGCTGGCCATATATCCAGAAAAAATATAATTTGAAAAGATACTTGCTGCTCAATATTCATAGCAGCACTATTTACAGTCGCCAAGATTTGGATGCAATCTAAACGTCTATCAACAGATGAATGGGTAAAGAAGATGTGGTATCTGTATATATATGTACACACACAATGGAATATTACTCAGCCATAAATATGAATGAAATAATGCCATTTGAAGCAACATGGGTGGACCTAGAGATTATCCTACTAAGTGAAGTAAGACAGAAAGAGAAAGACAAATATCATATGATATCATTTATTTGTGTAATCTAAAAAAAATGATACAACTGAACTTATTTACAAAACAGAAATATACTCACATACATAGAAAACAAATTATGGTTACCAAAGAGGGTGGGGGCAGAGATAAATTAGGAGGACGGGATTAACATATATAAGCTATTATATATAAAATAAGTAAACAACAAGGACCTACTGTCAAGCATAGGGAATGATATTCAATATATTCTAATAACCTATAATGTAAAATAATCTGAAAAAGAATATACATACATATATACTGAATTGCTTTCCTGTACACTTGAAACTAACACAACATTGAAAATTAAGTACACTTCAACTTCTAAAACTTATCAAGCATTCATACTTAGGAATGATTGTAACAAAATAAGTGCAAAACATACTCTGAAAGATATAATACTGTTGAAAGAAATTTTAAAAGATCTAAATAATTGAAAATATCCCACATTCATGGATTGGAAGTATTAACACTGTTAAGATGACATTATTCCCCCAAATGATCTACAGAATCAGCACAACTAGGATCAGAATCCCAGCTGACTTTTTCAAACAAAATTTATGAGACTAAAATTCATATGAAGTTGTAAGGGATCCAGAATAGCTGAAAGAATCTGGAAAATACAGACTAAAGTTGGAGGACTCACACTTTGCAATTTCAAAACTTACTATAAAGCGGTGGTAATCATGACAGTGTGGCACAGGCAAAAGGTTAGACACATAGCCAATGAAATTTAATTGAGGGTTCAGAAATAAACCCATACATATATAGTCAACTGACTTTCAACAAGGGTGTCAAGACTGTTCAATGAGGAAGGAATATTACTTTCAACAAATGGTTCTGGGACATCTATATAGCCATATGCCAAAAATAAAAAATATAATTTAAAAAAGTGTAGTTGCACTCTTATCTCACATCCTTATATAAAAATTAACTTAATGGATTAGTCTGGAGAATGATTCTTAGCTATGACATCAAATATACAAACAATAGAAAAAAATAGATAAATTGGACTTTATTAAAATAAACAATTTGTGTCTCAAAAGATACCACCTGTAAAAGAGAAACCACAGAATAGGAAAAATATTTGCAAACCATAAATATGATAAAGGACTTGTATCCAGAACATACAAGGGATTCTTATCATTCATTAAAAGACAATCCACTTAAAAATGGGCAAAGAATCTGAATAGACATTTCTCCAAACAAGGTATACAAATAGCCAACAAGTACATGAAAAGATACTTGACATCATCAGTCATCAGGGAAATGCAACTCAAAACCACAATGAAATACCACATCATACCCACTAGAATTGTTATAATCAATAAGGGGAACAATAACAAGTGTTGGTAAGGAAGTGGAGAATTAGAAATCTCATGTATTGTTTGTGGGAATAATGTCATTTTGTAATATAGTCTGATAGTTCCTCAAACAAATAAACATAAAGTTACCATATGTTCCAGTAATTCTACTCCTCAGTATATACCTCCAAGATATAAAAATTCATGTCCACATAAATAATTATATATGAATGATCATAGGAGTATTATTAATAATAGTCAAAATGTAGGGAAAAAACAAATATTCATCAATGAATAAATGGATAAAATGTAGTGTATTCATACAATGCAATATTATTCATCCATAAGAAAGGAATGAAGTACTGATACATGCTACAACACAGATGAAACTTCAAAAAAAAAATGCTAAGTGAAAGAAGCCAGTCACAAAAGAGAACATATTGTGTTTTCATTTATGTTAAATATCCAGAATAAGGAGTCTGTAGATACATAAATTAACGTAGTGGGGGCTTAGGAATCTGTGTGTGTTGGAGGGGGGGTGCAGTGTGCTAAGTGGGTAATAGCTAAATATTCCAGGTTTCTTTTTGTGATGATGAAAATGTTTTAAAATTGACTGTGGTGATAATTACACATCTCTGTGAATATATTTAAACCCACTCACTTCAAATGGGTGAATTGTATGGTGTGTGAATCAAATGTCAAAAAAAAAAAAAGGTGATTAAGGAGAGGGAGACAGTGTGGTGGACTAGAAGGACCTTGAGCTCACCTCCTCGTGGCCATACCTAAATCACAATTAATCGCTGAACAACTATCTATTCAAAATACTGGAATCTACCAAAAAAGATACTCTACATTCAAAGACTTTATTTTTTTGAAGAAACCACAATGAGATGATAGGAGAGATACTTGCAATATAATAAAAACCCATAATACCTGGATGGGCAATGTACAAACTAGAGAATAATTATGCTGCAGAAGTTTTCCCACAAGAGTGAGAGTTCTGAGCCCAACATAAGGGCCTATGGGTCTGGCATTAGGAGGAAAAGCCGCCAGAGCATTAGGCTCTGAAGGGCAGTGGGGATTGATTGCAGGATTTCCACAGGACTGGGATAAACAGAGACTCCACTCTTGGAGGTCACACAAAAGGTCTTATGCACACCAGGACCCAAAGCAAAAGCAGTGACTTCATAGGTGCTTGGGCCAGACTTGCTTGATGGTCTTAGAGGCACTTCTTGGGAGGCAGGGGGAAGCAGAAGCTCTCTATGGGGTCATAAAAGCTTGTGGCAGATACATCAGGGAGTATTCATCTATGTAAAACTCTTCCTGTAGGCAGACATATTGCTTGGTCATTGGCACCATGACCTGGCCCTACCCCACAGCCTTTAGGTTCCAGTACTGGGATGCCTCAGGCCAAACACACAAAAAGCCAGGAACACAGCCCCACCCACCAGCAGAAGGCTGCCTAAAGACTTTCTGAACCTACAGCAACTTCTACACATGCTCCTTGACATGGTCCTGCCCACCAGAGGGCCAAGATGTAGGTCCAAACACCAGTGGGCAGCTTCCTCCCACTATGAAGCTGGCACAGGTCTCTAGATCAACCTCATCCATGAGAGGGCAGACACCAGAAACAAGAAACCTATGATCCTGCAGCATGTAGAACTGAATTAAAAAAGAAAAGTCAGAACCTAACCTAGGACAAACTTGTCCCTGGCCCTTGGGTGACAAGAGGGGAGTGTACTGCTGTGATACATAGGATATCCCTTACAAAGGGCTACTTCTCCAAGGTTGAGAACATAACTAAGCTACAATACAAATAGATATTTGAACAAAATGAGACAGACTGGAAAAAGATGGTGGAGCAGTAGGATGTGGCGATCACTCTCCTCCACACAAATACTTGAAAAACACAGCCACTTGGGGAGTGGCTCCTGGAGAACACCACCCGAATGCCGGCAGAAGACCTCAGACCACCAAAAAGGCAAGAGAAATTCCACATGTTTGGTAGCACAAAGGAAGGGAAAAAAAGAGAAAAAGAATTCTGAGGAGACTGGCCCCTCTGGGAGGGAGCTGTGAGGGGGGAAGTCTCCCACACACAGGGGAGCACCCTCGCTGGTGGGGAAGGAAAGGGACAGTGGCAGAGCACGCAGAAGAGAGAGCAAAGGCAAGTCTGCTGAGGGCAGAGTGGAGTGATCCCCACACAGAAGAGTCAGGCAGCACTCCCCAGCCAGAGAAGCTAAGCTGCTCACCTGCAGAGGAGGTGGAGCCTGGGCACAGAGGCAAGGGCTTGGGAGAACAGTCCCCAGGGAGAAAATGTGGGCTGGCTGCATGAGAAAAGCCCGGTGGGCTTGTGCACCAGCAAGATAGGGAGTTTGGGGAAAAACCTGGGGCAGATGGGGAGTCAGGGGACTTTTGTCTCAGAGTGCTTGGGAGGAAAATCCCTCTCTGTGAACCCACAGGCTGCTGCGAAATGGTGTGACTTGTGGCTGCTGGCTCCAAAATTTCACAGTTCTGAGCCAGCAGCTTGTGCTGCTGGGTCCTGCTGAATGCCCGCCCACCTGCCTGCTGGCCCCCTTCCCCCATCCCTGCCACTGCACCACCAGCCTGGGGACTGCTGGATCCAAAAACTAGCTGACCCATGCCCTGCCCACTTTGGGCACAGCTGGGTCCCTCCGAATGCCCACTCACCTGCCTTCCACCCTGCTCCTCCATTCCCCCACCCTGCCTCAGTGCCATCAGCCCGTGGCCCATACAGCCACAGCTGCCAAGGGCCTTGTGTGTAAGTAAAATTATTGGCCACACACTCTGGGCAGCAGGGGAAGTCCACCAACATCTCAGGCTCACTGAACTCTGCTGCTGCAAACAATCCCGGAGATTTTGCCCACAATAGGCTTGAAAGAACCTGCACCTGTGGATCACCTGATTAGACAAGCATTTCTACAAGATACTGCAGACACAGGGGACAACTGGGGACTGTGGGGATAAATAGACACAAGGCTAATACCAGATCACAGTCTGAGCTCTCCACAGTCCTCTCCACAGCAGGGGCAGAGCCATATCTAGAAATATTGGAGGACTTTTTGGTATGTTTATCTTGTTTCTGCTTTTAGGTATGTGTCAGTTAAACTTTTAACATATAGATATGCGTATGTAAATATTCTTGTAACTGGTATGAGTACTTTCTTCTTTTTTTCCGTTGCTCTCTTGTTTTCTCTTCTCATTGGTTCCTTTTCCTCTTCTCTTTCTTCAAGTGCAAGTGTGCACATCTCCTTGTGTGATTTTGACTAATTAGAGTTGCTTTTTACCACCAATCTTGGGGACCTCTGCCCTCTTCCTTTCTCCCCTTTTTTTCTTCCTTTTTTCCTTTGAACTCCTTCTACTTCCTTTTTCTCTGTGCAACCTGCAGATCTCAGTAAGACTACCATATCCTTCCCTACCTCCGACTTGAAGTTTCAAGTGAGACCCAAGCACCCTCTTTCACCCCCTTTTGCTTGGGTGGGGGACAGACTTTTGAGAGCAACCCACATGCAAAATAGGGACCAAAACCAAAACTGATCCCCGAGGTGTGCAGCACCAAAGAAGAGAAAAAGAAACAGCAGCAAGAGGAGCAGATTTAATGCCCACAATAGGTTTGAAAGAACCTGCATCTGTGGATTACCTGATTAGACTAGTGTTTCTACAATACAGACAGCAGACATAGGTGACAATTGGGGACTGTGGGGACAAATAAACACAGGAATAATACTACATCACAGTCTGAACTCACCACAGTCCTCTCCACAGTAGGGGAAGAACCATACCTAGAAATATTAGAGGATACTTTGGCATAATTATTTTACTTCTGGTTTTAGGTATTTGTTAGCTAAATTTTTACTGTACATATGTGCATGCAGATTTGCTTGTAATTGGTATGAGTACTCTCTCCTTTTTTTTCTTTGTTCTCCTATTTTCTCTTCTTATTGGTTTCTTTTCCTCATCTCTTTCTGCAAGTGCAAGTGTGCACATCTCCTTGTGTGATTTTGACTGATTGGAGTTGCTTTCACCACCAATTTTAGGGATCTGTCTGCCCTTTCACTTTCTTCCCTTTTTTCTTCCTTTTTTTTTTTCTTTGCTCTACTTCTACCTCCTTTTTATCCATGCTTTGCAGCTTCCTGGGTCTTGGTGCCCCTGCCAGAGCCAAACCTGGACCTCTGAGACAGGAGCAAAGTCTACGACAGGGGACCACCAGAGAACTCCTGACCCCAAGGAATATTAACCAGCAAGTGCTCCCCAAGAGTTCTCATTCTCAACAAGTTTCAAACCAAATCAAAGGCCAGCAAGCTCCAATGCTTGACACCTCAAGCCAAACAGAACAGAGATAAGAGGAATTTCTACCAAGCAGAATGGGGAAAGGAGACAGGAAACACAAAAATATTAGACAAAATGAAAACACAAAGAAACATTTTGCTGGCAAAGAAGCAAGGTAAAAATCCACAGGACCAAATAAATGAAGAAGAAATTGGAAAATTGCCTGAAAAAGAATTCAGAGTAATGATAGAAAAGATGATCCAAATCTCAATAACAAAATAGAGAAAATACAAGAATCAGTTAAGGACCTAAAAGAAATAAAGAGCAAACAAACAGTAATGTACAAAACAATAAGTGAAATTAAAAATAATCTAGATGGTATGAACAGCAGATTGAGGTAGAAGAATGAGTAAGTGAGTTGGAAGATAGAACAGGGGAAATAACTGCCACAGAGCAGGAAAAAGAAAAAAGAATAAAAAGAATGGAAGACTGTCTGAGAGACCTCATGGATAATATTAAGCACACCAACATTCGAATTATAGGCATCCCAGAAAAGGAAGAAAAAAAGAAAGGGCCTGAGAAAATATTTGAGGAGATTAAGGTGGAAAACTTCCCCAACATGGGAAAGGAAATAGTAAACCAAGTGCAAGAAGTGCAATGTCCCATACAGAATAAACCCAAGGAAAAACACACCAAGAAACATATTAATCAAACTAATGAAAGTTAAATACAAAGAAAAAATATTAAAAGCAGCAAGAGAAAAGCAACAAATAACATATTAGGGAAAACCCATGAGGATAACAGCTGATCTTTCTGCAGAAACTCGGCAGGCCAGAAGGGAATGGCAGGGGATAATTAAAGCGCTGAAAGAGAGAAACCTACAGCCAAGAATACTCTACCCAGCAAGAATCTCACTCATATCTGACAGAGAAATCAAAAGCAAAACAGACAAGCAAAAGTTAAGAGAATTCAGCAATACTAAAACAGCCCTACAACAACTGCTAAAGGAACTCCTCTAGGCAGTAACACAAGACAAGAAAAAGACCTACAAAAAATAACTACAAGAGACAAGGAAGGACACTACATAATGATCAAGGGATCAAGCAAAGAAGAACATATCACAATGGTAAATATCTATGCCCCCAACATAGGAGCACCTCAATACATAAGGCAAATGCTAACAGCCATAAAAGGGGAAATTGACAGTAACACAATAATAGTGGGAGACTTGAACACCCCACTTACATCAATGGAAAGATCATCCAAACAGAAAATAAATAAACACAAGCTCTAAATGAGACATTAGGCCATCTTAACTTAATTGATATTTATAGGACTTTCCAGCCAAAAACGACAGAATACACTTTTTTCTCAAGTACACATGGAATATTCTCCAAGATAGATTACAACTTGGGGCATATATCAAGACTCAGTAAATTCAAGAAAATTGAAATTGTATCAAGCATCTTCTCTGATAACAATGCCATGAGACTAAATATCAATTGCAAGAAAAAAACTGTACAAAATACAAACAAATGGAGGCTAACCAATACACTATTAAACAACCAGGAAATCATTAAAGAAATCAAAGAGGAAATCAAAAAATACCTAGAAATAAATGACAATGAAAACACGATGACCCAAAACCTTTGGGATGCAGCAAAAGCAGTTCTAAGAGGGAAGTTTAGAGCATTACAATCCTAACTCAAGAAACAAAAAACATTTCAAATAAACAACTTAACATTACACCTAAAACGATTAGAGAAAGAAGAATGAAAAAAAAGTGAGCAGAAGGAAAGAAAACATAAAGATCAGATCAGAAATAAATGAAAAAGAAAGGAAGGAAACAATAGCAAAAATCAATGAAACTAAAAGCTGGTTCCTTGAGAAGATAAACAAAATTGATAAACCATTAACCAGACTCATCAGGAAACAAAGGGGGAAGAGGCAAATCAACAGAATTAGAAATGAAAAAGGAGAAGTAACAACAGACACTCCAGAAATACAAAAGATCATGAGAGACTACTACAAGCAACTATATGCCAATAAGTTGGATAACCTGGAAGAAATGGTAAATCCTTATAAAAGTACAATCTTCCAAGACTGAGCCAGGAAGAAAGAGAAAATAGGAACAGACATATCAGAAACACTGAAATTGAGACTGTGATTAAAAATTTCCCAACAAACAAAAGACCAGAGACAGATGGATTCACAGGCGAATTCTACCAAACATTTAGAGAAGAGCTAACATCTATTCTTCTAAAACTCTTCCACAATAGAGAAGAATGAAGAACACACCCAAACTCATTCTATGAGGCCACCATCACCTTGATACCAAAGTCAGAAAAAGATGTCATAAAGAAAGAAAATTACAGGCCAATATCACTGATGAATATAGATTGGAAAATCCTCAACAAAATACTAGCCAACAGAATCCAACAGCACATTAAAAAGATCATACACCATGATCAAGTGGGGTTTATCCCTGGGATGCAAGGATTCTTCAATACATGCAAATCAATCAATGTGATACATCATATCAACAAATTGAAGGATAAAAACCATATGATCATCTCAATAGATGCAGTAAAAGCTTTTGACAAAATTCAACATCCATTTATGATAAAAACTCTTCAGACACTGGGCATAGAAGGAAGTGACCTCAACATGATAAACACCATATATGAGAAACTAAAAGCCAACATCATTCTAAATGGTGAAAAACAGAATTCATTCCCTCTAAGGACATGAACAAGACAAAGGTGCCCACTCTCACCATTAATTTTCAACATCCTTTTGGAAGTTTTATCCACAGCAATCAGAGAAGGAAATGAAATAAATGGAATCCAAATTGGAAAAGAAGAAATAAAATTGTCTCTCTTTGCAAGTGATATGATATTTTACAAAGAAAATCCTACAGATTTGACCAAAAACTGCTAGCACTAAACATTGAATTTAGTAAAGTAGCCAGATACAAGATTAATGCACAGAAATCTCTTGCATTCCAATACCCTAACAATGAAAGAGCAGAAAGAGAAATTAAGGCATCACTCCCATTCACCATTGCAACAAAAATAATAAAATACCTAGGTGTAAACCTGACTAAGGAGGCAAAAAAAATTGTACAGAGACAATTATAAGACACTGATGAAAGAAATCAAAGATGATACAAACAGATGGAGGATATACCATGTTCCTGGATTGAAAGAATCAATATTGTGAAAATGACTATCCTACCCAAAGCAATTTACAGACTCAGTGCAATACCTATCAAATTAGCAATGGTATTTTTCACAGAACTAGAACAAGAAATTTTATGATTTGTAAGGAAACACAAAAGACCCCAAATAACCAAGGCAATCTTGAGAAGGAAAGATGGAGCTGGAAGAATCATGTTCCCTGGCTTCAAACTTTACTACAAGGCCACAGTGATCAACATCATCATACTGGCACAAAAACAGAAATATGCAACAATGGAACATAACAGAGACCCCAGAGATAAATCCATGCACATATGGGCAGCTTATCTTTGACAAAGTGTGCAAGAATATACAATAGAAAAAACAGAGCCTCTTCAATAAGTGATGCTGCGAAAATTGGACAGCTGTGTGTAAAAGAATGAAGTTAGAACACTTCCTAACACTGTACACACACACACAAAAAAAAAAAACTCAAAATGGATTAAAGACCTACATGTAAGGCCGGACACTATAAAACTCCTAGAGGAAAACACAGGTAGAACACTCTATGATATACATCAAAGCAGGATCCTTTTTGACCCACCTCCTAGAAAAATGGAAATAAAATCACGAATAAACAAATGGGACCTCATGAAACTTTAAAGCTTTTGTACAGCAAAAGAAATCATAAATAAGACAAGAAGACAGCCCACACAATGGGAGAAAATATTTGCCAATGAAGCAACAGACAAAGGATTAATCTCCAAAACATACAAGCAGCTCATGAAGCTTAATACCAAAAATGCAAATAACCCAATCCACAAACGTGTGGAAGACCTAAATAGACATTTCTCCAAAGAAGACATACAGATGGCCAACAAACACATGAAAAGATGCTCAACATCACTAATCATTAGAGAAATGCACATCGCCACAATGAGGTATCACCTCACAGTGGTCAGAATGGACATCATCAAAAAAACTAAAAACAATATATGTTGGAGAGGTTGTGGAGAAAAGGGAACCCTCCTGCACTGTTGGTGGGTATGTAAATTGGTACAGCCACTATGGAAAACATTTTGGAGGTTCCTTAAAAAGCTAAAAATAGAACCACCATATGATCCTGTAATCCCACTCCTGGGCATATCCCCAGAGAAAACCATAATCAAAAAAGTAACACATACCGTAATGTTTATTGCAGCACTATTTGCAATAGCCAGGACATGGAAGCAACCTAAATGCCCATCAACAGATGAATGGATAAAGAAGATGTGGCACATATATGCAACTGAATATTACTCAGCCATGGAAAAGAATGAAATTAAGTTATTTGTGCTGAGGTGGACAGAACTAGAGTCTGTCATACAGAGCGAAGTAAGTCAGAGTGAGAAAAACACATACCATATGCTCACTCATATATATGGCATCAAAAAAAAAAAAAAAGAGGTGGTATATATATACAATGGAATATTTCTCAGCTGTAAAAAGCAAGGAAACTGGGACATTTCTAGAGACATGGATGGACATAGAGACTGTCATACAGAGTGAAGTGAGTCAGAAAGAGAAAAACAAATACCATATATTAACACATATATGTGGACTATAGACAAATGGTACAAATCAACTGGTTTGCAAGGTGGAAATAGAGACACAGATGTAGAGAACAAACACATGGACACCAAGTGGGGAAAGCAGGGAGGGTTGGGGGGAATGAATTGGGAGATTGGGATACCAAATTGTATGCTCTAAATATATGCAGCTTATTGTATGTTAACTGTATCTCAATAAAAGTTCTAAAAAAGATGGTAGTGATGAACCCAGTGACAGGGCAAGAATAAAGATGCAAATGTAGAGAATGGACTTTAGGTCACAGGATTAGGGGAGGGGCAATGCAGAAGCTGGGGCAAAGTTTGAGAGTAGCTTTGACATATACACACCACCAAATGTACATAGATAGCTCGTGGGAAGTTCTTGCATAACATAAGGAGGCAAACTTGATGATGAGTGATGACTTAGAGGGCCAGGATAGGGAGGGTGGGAGGGAGCCATGGGAGGGTGTGGATATGTGTATAAATACAGTGGATTCATTTTGGTGCACCTCAAAAATTGGCACAGCAGTGTAAAGCAATTATATTCTAATAAGGAGTTTAAATAAAACAAGACAGCAAAAGAACATGAACCAGAAGAAGGAACAAGATAAAATCCCATAAGAATAACTATGTGATATGGAGAAAGACAATCTACCTCAGAAAGAGTTCAGAGTAATGATCATAAATATGATCCAAGAACTCTGGAAAGGAATGGATGCACAGAGCGAGAGGTTATGAGAAATTTTTAACAGCATTAGAAAATATAAAGAACAACCAACCAGGGTTGAAGAATAAAATTACAGAAATGAAAAATGAACTGTAAGGAATCAATATGAGAATAAAAGAGGCAGAATAAAAGATCAGTGAGCTGGAAGAAAGAGTGGTGGAAATCACTGCTTCAAAACAGAATAAAGAAAAAAGAATGAAAAGAAATGAAGATAGTTTAAGAGACCTCTGGGACAATATCAAATCCACCAACATTTACAATTTTGTGACCCCAGAAAGAGAAGAGGTAAAGAAAGGACCTGAGAAATATTTGAAGACATAATAGCTGAAAACTCCCCTAACATGGGAAAGGAAATGGACACCCAAGCCTGGGAAGCACAAAGAGTCCCATACAGGATTAACCCAAGGAGGAACATGCTAAGACACATAGTAATCAACTTGAAGAAAATTAAAGACAAATAGAAAATATTAAAAGCAACAAGAGAGAGGTAGAAAGATGGCAGCAAAGTAGGGGGATGTGGAATGCATCCCTCTCCACAGATGCATTGGGAATGCACCAAAAGATGCAATAATTCCCATAGAGAACCAACTGAACACCAGCAGATGACCTTGGACACCAGAAAGGACTGCAAGGATGCCAACATAACTGGTAGGGAGGCATCTACAATGGCTCAAAGAGGTTGAAGCGGCTGAGCTGTGGCAGAAGGGAGGGAGTGAGAAACACATGGAGCATCCGCACCACAGCTCAGCGTTCCTGGACTGAGACATTGATTCACAGCTGAACAGGGGGTCTGGGAGTGGGAGGGTGGGAACCAGAGAACTGGTTCAGGGTGAAAAACATTGTTGCCAGTAGGGAGATGGACCGAGAGGACAGGAGGGAAGAGGTCCGTGGCGAGGAGTGCCTGCCCTGAGAGCTGCGGGGCCATGATGGAAGCTGGATGCTCCTGGATCATGGGTGGGGGGGAGGAGCTGCAGGCATAGCCTCTCTCTTTCTCTTTAGGTACCTGCAATGGGCAGAGGAAGGACCCCTGTGGGCCAAGCTAAAGCACTCAGGGATGACAAAGGTCCTCAGACCCTCGGGCAGTGCTGGCTTAGAGAAGCGGCAGCAGAGAGAAAAAAAGCCCAGAGAGGCCCAAATCTGAGACATTCTGTTTACACCTGAGTCACCGGCGTCCATCTGCAACAGGCACCTCCATGCCTGAATGAACCTCTGCGACCCAGACTGTGTGCCACTGCTCACTCACTCCCATTGGAAGGAGCCATTATTGTACCCTCTCTATCCCCACACACCAGCACTTAAAGACAAACAATAAAGGAAGCTCCACTGCTTGCAGAATAACACAAAAAAACCAAAGCAGGTAGAAGGACAATTACAGCTGAGACTCCAAGGAAACAGAAATATTAGTATTAATTCTATTGAGCTGGTCCATTCTGGGGTCAGTTAAATTTTTTTTCTGTTGTTGTTGTTGTTGTTTTTCTTTTTCTTTATTAATTATGATCTTAGTCCTATGGGATCTACAAGTTTTATAACATTTTTATTCTACTTTTTATTCTATTTTTATTTTTAGCCTTTTTATATCCTTGTATTTCTAGCTAAGTTTTTTTGTAGTGCAGACTATATATCACTCCTACCTTCTCTTCATCGCTATCTTTTATACATTTTTATTTCTTTCTTTTTATTTTCATATTTCCAGTCACACTATGCTCTTCTGTGGCCCTGTCTTCTATCCTTTTTTAGTTTATTTTATCTTAACATACTTATAAGCAACATTATCGATCTGCTCAGGCTCCTTGCTTCATTCTTGAAATGACACACTGCCTTGGTATTTTTACTAGGTTTTTGTCTTTATCTTAGTTCTTAGTATAATTGTCTAATTTCATTCTGAGTCTCTCCAGTCTGTCAGGTGGTAATCTAGCTCTTTTTAATTTTTGATCCTAGCTTTCCATATCTCCCTGGATTTGTGTTTGTGTGTTTATGGTGTTATGTTTTTCTTTGTTTGTTTGTTTTTGGTTTTGTTTCTGTTTTGTTCTGTTCTGGTTTTGAATTTCTGTTGGTTTCCTCTTCGAAAGTCTGAAAGCATACTGGGGTTCTTCTGTCAGGTTTTTCTAGTACCACATGTTCTATGGGATTCAGTAATTGTGTCTTATACAAGTAAGTGTTTCCTAGACTTAGTATTTGTTTGACTCAACACTCGGCCATTACTCTGGGGCTTGGACAGTATTCTTTAAACCCCTCTATTGTCAGGACAAGGAACCCCTGAAGTTTGGATTACCATGAGAAAACAAAGGAACACCATGCAGGCAAAGCAGCAGGAAAAAACCACAAAAGACCAAATAAATGAAGAGGAAATAGGAAAAATGCCTGAAAAAGAATTCAGAGTAATGATAGTAAAAATGATACAAAATCTCAATAACAAAATAGAGAAAGTACAAGAAACAGTTCATAAGAACTCAGAAAAACAAACAGCAATGGATAACAAAATAACTGAAATTAAAAATACTATGGATGCTATAACCAGCAGAATGACTGAGGCAGAAGAATGAATAAGTGAGTTGGAAGACAGAACGGGGGAAATAACTGCCACAGAGCAGGAAAAAGAAAAAAGAATAAAAAGAATAGAAGACAGTCTCAGAGACCTCACTGATAACATTAAGCATACCAACATTCGAATTATAGGCATCCCAGAAGAAAAAGAAAAATAGAAAGGGTCTGAGAAAATATTTGAAGAGGTTATAGTGGAAAACTTCCCCAACATGGGAAAGGAAATAATTAACCAAGTCCAAGGAGCACAGAGAGTCCCATACAGAATAAACTCAAGGAGAAATACACCAAGGCACATATTAATCAAACTAATGATAACTAAACACAAAAGAAAACATATTAAAAGCAGCAAGAGAAAAGCAACAAACAACATACAAGGGAAAACCCATAAGGAAAACAGCTGACCTTTCTACAGAAACTCTGCAGGCCAGAAGGGAATGGCAGGATATACTGAAAGTCCTGAAAGAGAGACACCTACGGCCAAGAATACTCTACCCAGCAAGAATCTCATTCAGATTTGACAGAGAAATGAAAAACTTTCCAGACAAGCAAAAGTTAAGAGAATTGAGCACCACCAAACCAGCCTCACAACAATTGCTAAAGGAACTTCTCTAAGTAGGACACACAAGAAAAGGAAAAGAACTACAAAAACAAACACAAAACAATTAAGAAAATGGTAATAAGAACACACATGTCAATAATCACCTTAAATGTAAATGGATTAAATCCTCCAACCAAAACACACAGACTGGCTGAATGGATATGAAAACAAGACCCTTCTATATGCTGCCTACAAGAAACACACTTCAACCAAGGGATACATATAGACTGAAAGTAAAGGGATGGAAAATATATTCCATACAAATGGAAGTCAAAAGAAATCTGGAGTAGCAATATTCATATCAGACAAATCAGACTTTAAAGTACAGACTATTACAAGAGACAAGGAAGGACACTACATAATGATGAAGGGATCCATCTGAGAAGAACATATCACAATGGTAACTATCTATGCCCCCAACATAGGAGCACCTCAATACATAAAGCAATTGCTAACAGCCATAAAAGGGGAAATTGACAATAACACAATAATAGTGGGAGACTTGAACACCCCATTTACATCAATGGACAGATCATCCAAACAGAAAATAAATAAGGACACACAAGCTTTAAATGACACATTAGACCATCTAGACTTAATTGATATTTATAGGACATTCCATCCAAAAACCACAGAATACACTTTCTTCTCAAGTGCACACGAAATATTCCCCAGGATAGATCACATCTTGGGTCACAAATCAAGCCTCGATAAATTCAAGAAAGTTGAAATCATATCAAGCATCTTCTCTGATCCCCACTCCATGAGACTAGATATCAATTACAGGAAAAAACAACTGCAAAAAATGCAACCACATGGAGGCTAAACAATTCACTATTAAACAACCAAGAAATCATTAAAGAATCCAAAGAGGAAATCAAAAAAATATCTGGAAATAAACGACAATGAAAACACAACGCAAAACCTATGGGACGCAGCAAAAGCAGTTCTAAGAGGGAACTTTAGAGCAACACAGTTCTACCTTAAGAAACAAGAAAAATATTGAATAAACAACCTAACCTTACACCTAAAACAATTAGAAAAAGAAGAACAAAGAAACCCCAAAGTGAGCAGAAGCAAAGAAATCATAAAGATCAGATCAGAAATAAATTAAAAAGAAAGGAAGGAAGCAATAGCAAAAATTAATGAAACTAAAAGCTGGTTCTTTGAGAAGATTAACAAAATTGATAAACCATTAGCCAGACTCATCAGGAAAAATAGGAGAAGATGAAAATCCACAGAATTAGAAATAAAAAAGGAGAAGTAACAACAGGCACCACAGAAATACAAAAGATCATGAGAGACTACTACAAGCAACTATATGCCAATAAATTGAATAATGTAGAAGAAATGGAAAAATTCTTATTAAAGTAGAAATCTTCCAAGACTGAACCAGGAAGAAATAGATACTATGAACAGACCAATCACAAGCTCAGAAATTGAGGCTGTGATTTAAAATCTCCCAACAAACAAAAGCTCAGGGCCAGATGGATTCACACGTGAATTCTATCAAATATTTCTAGAAGAGCTAACGTATTCTTTTCAATCTCTTCCAAAATATAGCAGAAGGAGGAAAACTCCCAAACACATTCTACAAGGCTACCATCACCCTGATACTGAAACCATGCAAAGATATCACAAAAAAAGAAAATTACAGGCCAATATCACCGATGAATACAGATGCAAAAATCCTCAACAAAATACTAGCTAACAGAATCCAACAGCACATTTAAAAGATCATACACAATGATCAAGTGGGGTTTATCTCTGGGATGCAAGGATTCTTCAATATATGCAAACCAATCAATGTGATACATCATATCAACAAATTGAAGGATAAAAACCATATGATCATCTCAAGAGAATGCAGAAAAACCTTTTCACAGAATTCAACATCCATTTATGAAAAAATCTCTCCAGCAAATGGGCATTAAAGGAAATTACCTCAACATAATAAAAGCCATATATGAGAAACCAAAAGCCAAAAAAAAAAAGAAAGAAACCAAAAGCCAACATCGTTCTAAATGGGGAAAAACTGAAAGAATTCCTTTTAAGAACAGGAACAAGACAAGGGTGCCCATTCTCACCATTATTTTTCAGCATATTTTGGAAAATTTATCCACAGCAATCAGAGAAGAAAATGAAATAAAAGGAATCCAAAGTGGAAAAGAAGAAATAAATTTTTCACTCTCACAGATAACATGATATTATACATAGAAAACCCTAAAGACTCTACCAGAAAACTACTAGCACTAATTGATACATTTAGTAAAGTAGCAGGATACAAAATTAATGCACAGAAATCTCTTGCATTCCTATACACTAATAACAGAAGAGCAGAAAGTGAAATGAAGGAAACTCTCCCATTTACCATTGCAAAAAAAAAGAATAAAACATTTAGGAATCAATCTGCCTAAGGAGGCAAAAGATCTGTATGCAGAAAACTTTAAGACATTGATGAAACAAATCAAAGACAACACAAACAGTTGGAGGGACATACCATGTTCCTGGATTGGAAGAATCAACATCGTGAAAATGACTGTACTACCCAAAGCAATTTACAGATTCAATGCAATCCTGATCAAATTACCAATGGCATTTTTCACAGAACTAGAACAAGATATCTTACAATTTGTATGGAAATGCAAAAGACCCTGAATAGCCAAAAAAATCTTGAGAAGGAAAGATGAAGTTGGTGGAATCAGGCTTCCTGACTTCAAACTATACTACAAGGCCATAGTGATCAAGACTGTATGGTACTGGCACAAAAATAGAAAGGAAGAACAATGGAACAGAATAGAGTGCCCAGAGGTAAGGACACACACATATGGGCACCTTATCTTTGACAAAGGAGGCACGAATATACAATGTGAAAAAAAAGCCTCTTCAATGAATGGTGCTGGGATAATTGGACAGCTACCTGTCAAAGGATGAAATTAGAACACTTCCTAACAAAATACAGAAAAATAAACTCCATATGGATTAAAGACCTACATGTAAGGCCAGACACTTTAAAACTCCTAGAGGAAAACATAGGCAGAACACTCTATGACATACATCAAAGCAAAATCCTTTTTGATCCACCTCCTAGAATCACGGAAATAAAATCAAGAATAAACAAATGGGACCTCATGAAACTTAAAAGCTTTTGCATAAACAAGACAAGACGGCACCCCTCAGAATTGGAAAAAATAGTTGCCAATGAAACAATGGACAAAAGATTAATCTCCAAAATATACAAGCAGCTCATGCAACTTAATACCAAAAAAAGCAAATAACCCCATCCACAAACGTGTGGAAGACCTAAATAGACATTTCTCCAAAGAAGATATACAGATGGCCAACAAACACATGAAAAGGTGCTCAACATCACTCATCATCAGAGAAATGCAAGTCAAAACCACAGTGAGGTTATCACCTCACACCGATCAGAATGGCCATCATCAAGAAATCTAGAAACAACAAATGTTGGAGAGGGTGTGGACAAAAGTGTACTCTCTTGCACTGTTGGTGGGAATGTAGGTTGGTACAGCCACTATGGAAAACCATTTGGATGTTCCTTAAAAAACTAAAAATAGAACTTCCATGTGATCTAGTAAACCCACTGTGGGGCATATACACAGAGAAAACCATAATCCCAAAAGAAACATGTACCATATAGTTTATTGCAGTGCTATTTACAATAACCGGGACATGGAAGCAACCTAAATGCCCATCAACAAATCAATGGATAAAGAAGATGTGGCATATATATATACAATGGGATATTCCTCAGCTATAAAAAGGAATAAGATGGAGCTATATGTAGTGAGGTGGATAGACCTAGAGGCTGTCACATAGAGTGAAGTAAGAAAGAGAAAGACAAATATTGTATGCTAACTCATATATATGGAATCTAAAAAAAAATGGTACTGATAAACCCAGTGACAAGACAAGAATAAGAATGCAGATGCACAGAATGGACTGAAGGACACGAGGTTGAGGGGGAGGGGACTGAAGTTGAAGGGGACAAAGTGAGAGAGTAGCATAGACTTATATATAGTACCAACTGTAAAATAGATAGCCAGTGGTAAGTTGCTGTATAACAAAGGGAGATCAACTCGATGATGGGTGATGCCTTAGAGGGTGGGGATGGGGAGTGTGTAGGGGAGTTGCAGGAGGGAGGGAGTATGTGGATATGTGTATAAATAGAGCTGACTGACTTTGGTGTACCTCAAAAACTGGTAGAAGAGTGTAAAGCAATTGTATTCCAATTAAAAAAATTAGAAAAAAAAATAAAGGCAACAAGAGAGAAGCAGCAAACAATATATAAGAGAATCACCATATGGCTATCAGCTGATTTTTCAGCAGAAATTCTGCAAGCCTGAATGGAGTGGCACAATATATTTAAAGTCATGAAAGGGAAAAGCCTACAACTAAGAATACTCTACCCAGCAAGGCTCTCATTCAACTTTTATAGAGAAATCAAAAGCTTTACAGAATAGCAAAAACTAAACAAATTCAGTACCAGAAAAATAGCTTTACAGCAAATGCTAAAGGCACTTCTCTAGGCAAAAAAAAAAAAAAAAAAGCCACAACTAGAATCTAGAAGTTTACAAAACTGGAAAACTCATTGGTAAAGGCAAACATACAGTATAGGTAGGCAACAATTCACACACAGGTATGATATCAAAACCAGTAATCATGAGAGGTGAGAGTACAAATACAACATATTTAAATTCATTTGAAATTAAGAGGTCAGCAACTTAAAACAATTATATATGTTTATACAGACTGCTATGCCAAATGCTCATGGCAAATGCAAACCAAAAATCTATAACAGATATACACACAAAAAAAGAAAAAGGAATCCTTTTCATGTGTTTCCTAACACAACATTATAGATAGTCACCAAATCACAACAGAAAATAACAAAATAGAAGAGGGGAAAAAATATTTAAAAAACAAATCCAAAGCAATTAGCAAAATGGCAATAAGAACATACATATCGATAATTGTCTTAAATGTAAATGGATTAAATGCACTAACCAAAACACATAGACTAGCTGAAAGGATACAAAAACAAGACCTGTACATAAGCTGTCTGCAAGAGATCCAATTCAGATCTAGAGACACATACAAACTGAAAGTGAGGGGACAAAAAACAGTATTCCATGCAAATAGAAATCAGCAGAAAACTGCAGTAGCTATTTTATTATTTTTGTTTCAATGGTAAATGGGATTTTCTTAATTTCTCTTTCTGATCTTTCGTGAGATGTAATGAAACTTAAAAGCTTTTGCACAGCAAAAGAAACCTTAAACAAGACAAGAAGACAACCCTTAGAGTGGGAAAAAATATTTGCCAACAAAGCAATTGACAAAGGATTAATCTACAAAATATACAAGCAGCTCATGCAGATCAAAATCAAAAAAGCAAATAACCCAATCCAACAATGGGCAGAAGATCTAAATAGACATTTCTCCAAAGAAGATATGCAGAGGAAGGAAGGAAGGAAGGAAGGAAGGAAGGAAGGAAGGAAGGAAGGAAGGAAGGAAGGAAGGAAGGAAGGAAGGGAAAGAAAGACACAAATACTACTCAGCCATAAAAAATAATAAAATTTTGCCATTTGCGACAACATGGATGGACTTGGAGGGTATTATGTTAAGTGAAATAAGTCAGAAAGAGAAAGACAAATACTGTATGATTTCACTTATATGTGGAATCTAAAAAACAAAACAGAGGAGAAAAAGATGGCGGCGAAGTAGAGGGAGGTGGAATACATCCCTCTCCACAGATGCATTGGGAATGCACCGAAGGACGCAATAATTCCCACAGAGAACCAGCTGAACACCAGCAGATGACCTCGGACACTAGAAAGGACCACAAGGAGCCTGACATAACCGGTAAGGAGGCATCTATGATGGCTCAAAGAGGGTGAAGTGGCGGAGCTGTGGCAGACGGGAGGGAGTGAGAAACATATGGAGGGTCTGCAACACAGCTCAGCGTTCCCGGACTGAGACGTCAATCCACAGCTGAACAGAGGGTCCAGGAACAGGAGCGTGGCAACCGGAGAGCTGGTTCAGGGTGAGAAACATTGTTGCCAGTAAGGTGATGGACCGAGAGGACAGGAGGGAAGAGGTCTGCGGTGAGGAGTGCCCGTCCCTGAGAGCTGCCGGCCATGATGGCGGCTGGATGCTGCAGGCTCATGGGCGGGGAGGGGAGGAGCTGCATGAATAGCCTCTCTCTCTCTTTCTGGGCCTCTGCAGTGGAGAGATGCCCTGTGGGCCACCTAAGCTGCTCAGGGATAACAAGTACCCTCAGGCACTTGGGCAGGGCTAGATTAAAACACCTTGGAAGGCAGGCAGCAGGGAGGCTGCTGAGAAAAAAAAAAAACAAAACAAAACCTGAGAGAGACCCAACTCTGAGACTTTCTGTTTACACCTGAGCCACCGGCATCCCTCTGCAACAGGCACCTCCAAGCCCAACTGAAACAACAGTGTGCCACTGCTCACTCACTCCCAGGGAAAGGAGACACTATTGTACCCTCTCCCTCCCCACACACCGAGGCTTAAAGACAAACAATAAAGGAAGCTCTGCTGGTCACAGAATAATTCAAAAAAACCCAAGGCGAGTAGAAGGACACTTACAGCTGAGACTCTAAGGAAACAGAAATATTAGTATCAATCCTATTGAACTGGTCCATTCGGGGATCAGTTCTGGATTTTTTTTTTCTCTTTTTTTTTTCCTTTATTAATTACGATCTTAGTCCTAAGAGATCTACAAGTTTTATAACATAATTTTTTAAATGATATTTTCTATTCTATTTTTATTTTTTTGCCTTTTTATATACTTCTATTTCTAGCTAAGTTTTTGGTAGAATGGACAATATATCTCTCATACTTTCCTTTCATCCCTATCTTGTATACATTTCTATTCATTTCTTTTTTATTTGTGTATTTCCAACCACACTATGCTCTTCTGTTCCCCTTTCTTCCAGCCACTTTGTTTATTTTACTTTAACATACTTATAAGCAACACTATTGATTGGCTCAGACTCCTTGCTCTATTCTCCAGATGACGCACCACCTTGGTATTTAATATTAGGTTTTTGTCTTTATCTTAGTTCTTAGTACAGTTGTCTAATTTCATTCTGAGAATCTCCAGTCTGTCAGGTGGTACTCTAGCTCTTTTCTATATTTGATCCTAGCTTACAAAATCTCCCTGGATTAGTGATTGTATGTGTAAGGTGTTATTTGTTTGTTTGTTTGCATTTGCTTTTGCTTTTGTCTCTGATTTGTTCTGTTTCAGTTGTCAATTTCTGTTGGGTTTCTCTTTGAATACCTGATAGCACACTGGGGTTCTCTCAGGTCTTTCCACAGCCTTATGTCCTAATGGATTCAGTAAGTGTGTGTCTTATACATGTATGTGTTTCCTAGACTTAATATTTGTTTGAACCCAACACTTCAACATTAGTCTGAGGCTTGGACAGTCTTCTATAAACACCTCTATGGCCAGGACAAGCAACACTGAAAGTTTGGACAACCATGAGGAAACAAAGAAACACCATGAAGGCAAAGGAGCAGGAAAAAAACCCACAAGACCAAATAAATGAGGAGGAAACAGGAAAAATGCCTGAAAAAGAATTCAGAGGAATGATAGTAAAAATGATACAAAATCTCAATAACAAAATAGAGAAAGTACAAGAAACAGTTCATAAGAACTCAGAAAAACAAACAGCAATGGATAACAAAATAACTGAAATTAAAAATACTATGGATGCTATAACTAGCAGAATGACTGAGGCAGAAGAATGAATAAGTGAGTTGGAAAACAGAATGGGGGAAATAACTGCCACAGAGCAGGAAAAAGAAAAGAGAATAAAAAGAATAGAAGACAGTCTCAGAGACCTCACTGATAACATTAAATGTACCAACATTCGAATTACAGGCATCCCAAAGGAAGAAGAAAAAATGAAAGGGTCTGAGAAAATATTTGAAGAGGTTATAGTGGAAAACTTCCCCAACATGGGAAAGGAAATAATTAACCAAGTCCAAGAAGCACAGAGAGTCCCATACAGAATACACCCAAGGAGAAATACACCAAGGCACATATTAATCAAACTAACGACAATTAAACACAAAGAAAAAATATTAAAAGCAGCAAGAGAAAAGCAACAAACAACATATAAGGGAAAACCCACAAGGATAACAGCTGACCTTTCTACAGAAACTCTGCAGGCCAGAAGGGAATGGCAGGATATACTGAAAGTCCTGAAAGAGAAAAACCTATGGCCAAGAATCCTCTACCCAGCAAGAATCTCATTCAGATTTGAGGGAGAAATCCAAAGCTTTACAGACAAGCAAAAGTTAAGAGAATTCAACACCACCAAACCAGCCTCACAATAAATGCTGAAGGAACTTCTCTAAGTAGGAAACACAAGAAAAGGAAAACACCTACAAATACAAACCCAAAACAATTAAGAAAATGGTAATAGAAACACACATGTCAATAATCACCTTAAATGTAAATGGATAAAATGCTCCAACCAAAACACACAGATTGGCTGAATGGATATGAAAACAAGACCCTTCTATATGCTGCCTACAAGAAACACACTTCAGACCAAGGGACACATATAGACTGAAAGTGAGAGGATGGAAAAGATATTCCATGCAAATGGAAGTCAGAAGAAAGCTGGAGTAGCAATACTCATATCAGACAAATTAGACTTTAAAGTACAGACTATTACAAGAGATAAGGAAGGACACTACCTAATGATCAAGGGATCCATTCAAGAAGAATATATCACAATGGTAAATATCTATGTCCCCAACATAGGAGCACCTCAATACAGAAGGCAAATGCTAACAGCCATAAAAGGGGACATAGACAATAACACAATAATAGTGGGAGACTTGAACACCCCACTTACATCAATGGACAGATCATCCAAACAGAAAATAAATAAGGACACACAAGCTTTAAATGACACATTAGACCATCTAGACTTAATTGATATTTATAGGACATTCCATGCAAAAACAACAGAATACACCTTCTTCTCAAGTGCACACGGAACATTTTCCAGGATAGATCACATCTTGGATCACAAATCAAACCTCAGCAAATTGAAGATAATTGAAATCATATCAAGCATCTTCTCAGACCACAACGCCATGAGACTAGATATCAATTACAGGAAAAAAACTGGAAAACATACAAACACATGGAGGCTAAACAATTCACTCTTAAACAACCAAGGAATCACTAAAGAAATCAAAGAGGAAATCAAAAAAAATATCTAGAAACAAATGACAATGAAAAAACAACAACCCAAAACCTATGGGACGAAGCAAAAGCAGTTCTAAGAGGGAAGTTTATAGCAATACAGTCCTACCTGAAGAAACAAGAAAATTATTGAATAAACAACCTATTCTTACACATAAAACAATTAGAAAAAGAAGAACAAAGAAACCCCAAAGTGAGCAGAAGGAAAGAAATCATAAAGATCAGATCAGAAATAAAGGAAAAAGAAAGGAAGGAAGCAATAGCAAAAATTAATAAAACTAAAAGCTGGTTCTTTGAGAAGATGAACAAAATTGATAAACCATTAGCCAGACTCATCAAGAAAAAAAGGGAGAAGACGCAAATCAACAGAATTAGAAATAAAAAAGGAGAAGTAACAATGGACACCGCAAAAATACAAAAGATCATGAGAGACTACTACAAGCAACTATATGCCAATAAATTGGATAACCTGGAAGAAATGGATACATTCTTAGAAAAATACAATCCTCCAAGACTGAACCAGGAAGAAATAGAAACTAAGAACAGACCAATCACAAGTACGGAAATTGAGGCAGTGATTAAAAATCTCCCAACACACAAAACCCCAGGACCATATGGATTCACAGGCGAATGCTATCAAACATTTAGAGAAGAGCTAACACCTATCCTTCTCAAACTCTTCCAAAATATTGCAGAAGGCGGAACACTCTCAAACTCATTCTACGAGGCCACAATCACCCTGATACCAAAACCAGGCAAAGATGTCACAAAAAAAGAAAACTACAGACCAATATTACTGATGAATATTGATGCAAAAATCCTCAACAAAATACTAGCTAACAGAATCCAACAGCACATTAAAAAAATCATACACCATGATCAAGTGGGGCTTATCCCTGGGACGAAAGGATTCTTCAATATGCGCAAATCAATCAACGTGATACATCATATCAACAAATTGAAGGATAAAAACAATGTGATCATCTCAATAGATGCAGAAAAAGCTTTTGACAAAGTTCAACATCCATTTAGGATAAAAGCTCTCCAGAAAATGGGCATAGAAGGAAATTACCTCAACATAATAAAAGCCATATATGAGAAACCAAAAGCCAACATCGTTCTAAATGGGGAAAAACTGAAAGAATTCCCTCTAAGAACAGGAACAAGACAAGGGTGTCCACTCTCACCATTATTATTCAACATAGTTTTGGAACTTTTAGCCACAGCAATCAGAGAAGAAAAAGAAATAAAAGGAATCCAAATTGGAAAAGAAGAAGTAAAATTGTCACTCTTTGCAGATGACATGATATTATATATAGAAAACCCTAAAGACTACCAGAAAACTGCTAGCACTTATTGATGAGTTTAGTAAAGTAGCAGGATACAAAATTAATGCACAGAAATCTCGCATTCCTATATACTAACAATGGAAGAGCAGAAAGAGAAATTAAGGAAGCTCTCCCATTCACCACTGCAACAAAAAGAATAAAATACCTAGGAATAAGCCTGCATAAGGAGGCAAAAGATCTGTATGCAAAAAACTTCAAGACATTGATGAAAGAAATCAAAGATGACACAAACAGATGGAGGGACATACCATGTTCCTGGATTGGAAGAATCAACATCGTGAAAATGTCTGTACTACCCAAAGCAATTTACAGATTCAACGCAATCCCAATCGAATTACCAATGGCATTTTTCACAGAACTAGAACAAGAAATCCTACAATTTGTATGGAAATGCAAAAGACCCCGAATAACCAAAGCAATCTTGAGAAGGAAAAATGGAGTTGGTGGAATCAGGCTTCCTGACTTCAAACTATACTACAAGGCCATAGTGATCAAGACAGTATGGTACCGGCACAAAAATAGAAAGGAAGATCAATGGAATAGAATAGAGAACTCAGAGGTAAGCCCAAACACATATGGCCACCTTATCTTTGACAAAGGAGGCACAAATATACAATGGAAGAAAGACAGCCTCTTCAATAAGTGGTGCTGCGAAAATTGGACAGCAACATGTAAAAAAATGAAATTAGAACACTTCCTAACACCATACACAAAAATAAACTCCAAATGGATTAAAGACCTACATGTAAGGCCAGACACTATAAAACCCTTAGAGGAAAACATAAGCAGAACACTCTATGACATACATCAAAACAAGATCCTTTTTGATCCACCTCCTAGAATCATGGAAATAAAATCAAGAATAAACAAATGGGACCTCATGAAACTTAAAAGCTTTTGCACAGCAAAAGAAACCATAAGCAAGACAAGAAGGCAACCCTCAGAATGGGAAAAAATAGTTGCCAATGAAACAACGGACAAAGGATTAATCTCCAAAATATACAAGCAGCTCATGATGCTTAATACCAAAAAAGCAAATAACCCAATCCACAAATGGGCAGAAGACCTAAATAGACACTTCTCCAAAGAAGACGTGCAGATGGCCAACAAACACATGAAAAGATGCTCAGCATCACTCATCATCAGAGAATTGCAAATCAAAGCCACAATGAGGTATCACCTCACACCCATCATAATGGCCATCATCACAAAATCTGGAAACAACAAATGTTGGAGAGGGTGTGGAGAAAAGCAAACTGTCCTGTACTGTTGGTGGGAACGTAAGTTGGTACAGCCACTATGGAAAACAATTTGGAGGTTCCTTAAAAAACTACAAATAGAACTACCATATGATCCAGTCATCCCACTACTGGGCCTATTCCCAGAGAAAACCATACCCCCAAAAGAAACGTGTACGATAATATTTATTGCAGCACTCTTTACAATAGCCAGGACATGGAAGCAACCTAAATGCCCGTCAACAAATGAATGGATGAAGAAGATGTGGCATATATATACAATGGAATATTACTCAGGTATAAAAAGGGATGAGATGGAGCTATATGTAATGAGGTGGATAGACCTAGAGTCTGTCATACAGAGTGAAGTAAGTCAGAAAGAGAAAGACAAATATTGTATGCTAACTCACATATATGGAATCTAAAAATGGTACTGATGAACTTAGTGACAAGAACAAGGATGCAGGTGCAGAGAATGGAATTGAGAACTCGAGGTTTGGGAGGGGGCGGGGGGTGAAGGGGCAGCTGAGATGAAGCGAGAGAGTAGCACAGACATATATATAGTACCAACTGTTAGATAGCCAGTGGGAAGTTGTTGTATAACAAAGGGAGTCCAAGTTGAGGATGGAAGATGCCTTAGAGGCCTGGGACATGGAGGGTGGGGGGTACTCGAGGCAGGGTGGAGGGGGGAGTCGAGAAAAGGAGGGAATATGGGTATATGTGTATAAAAACAAATGATTGAACTTGTTGTACCCCCCAAAAAAATAAAAAAATAATAAAAATAAAAAAAAGACATGCAAATCGCTAACAGACACATGAAAATATGCTCAACATCACCAATCATTAGAGAAATGCATGTCAAAGTCACAATGAGGTATCGCCTCACACTGGTCAGAATGGCCATCATCAAAAAATCTAGAAACAATAAATGCTGGAGAAGGTGTGCAGAAAAGGGAACTCTTTTGCACTGTTGGTGGGAATGTAAATTAGTACAGCCACTATGGAGAAGAATATGGAGGTTCCTTAAAAAACTAAAGATAGAACTACAATATGACCCAGCAATTCTACTCCTGGGCATATACTCTGAGAAAACTGTAATCCAAAAAGAAACATGTACCAAAATATTCATTGCAGCACTGTTTACAACAGCCAGGATTTTGAAGCAACCTAAATGCCCATCAACAGATGAATGGATAAAGATGTGGCACATATATGCAATGGAATATTATTCAGCGATAAAATGGAATGAAATTGAGTTATCTTCAGTGAGGTGGATGGACCTAGAATCTGTCATACAGAGCAAAGTAAGCCAGAAAGAGAAACACAGACACCATATGGTAACTCAGAAATATTGAATTTAAAAAAATGGTACTGATGAACCCAGTTATAGGGCAGGAATAAAGATGCAGACGTAGAGAATGAACTTGAGGACATGGGTGGGGGGGTGAAGGGGAAGCTGGGATGAAGTGAGAGAGTAGCATTGACATATATACACTACCAAATGTAAAATAAATAGCTAGTTGGAAGCTGCTGCATAACACAGGGAGATCAACTCGATGATGGGTGATGTCTTAGAGGGGTGGGATAGGGAGGGTGGTAAGGAGTTGTGGGGAGGAGGGGATATGAGTATATATGTATAAATGCTCCTGATTCACTTTGTTGTACAGCAAAGCTAGCATAACAGTGTATAGCGATTATATTCCAATAAATAGCTAAAAAAAGAAAAAGAGAAAACTCTGGTAGCAATTCTTATATCAGAAAAAAAATAGATTTTAAAAGAAAGACTGTTATAAGTGACAAAGAAGGACACTACATAATGATCAAGGAGTCAATCCAAGAAAAAGATATAACAATTGTAAATATATATGCACCCAAAATAGGAGCACCTCACTATAGGACAAATGTTGACAAAAGGAGGAATTGACAGTGATACAATAATAGTAAGGGACTGTAACACCCCACTTACATGAATAGATCATACAGACAGAAAATTATTAAGGAAACATAAACCTTAAATGACACATTAGACCAGATGAACATAAATGATATTTATAAAGCATTCCAAATAAAAGCAGCAGAATACACAATCTTTTTAACTGCCCATGGAACATTCTCCAGGATATACCATATGCTGGGCTACAAAGTGAGCCTTGGTAAATTTAAGAAAATTGAAATCATATCAAGCATCTTCTTGACTACAATGCTATGAGATGAGAATTTAACTACATAAAAAAAAACCCTGCAAATAACACAAACACGTGGAGACTAAGACATGTGCTACTCAACAATCAATGAATCACTGAAGAAATCAAAGAGAAAATAAATAATACCTAGTGATAAATGAAAATAAAATCTTGAGTATCCAAAACCCATGAGACTCAGCAAAAACAGTTCTAAGATAAACGTTTATAGTGATACAAGCTTACTCAGGAATCAAGAAAAATATCAAATACACAACCTAACCTTACACCTAAATCAACTAAAGAAAAAACAAACATAACTCAATTTTATGAAGGAAATAAATCATAAAAATCAGAGCAGGAGTAAATGAAACAGAGACTAAGAAAATAGAAAAGGTCAATGAAACTAAAAGCTGATTCTTTGAAATGAGAAACAAAATAGATAAATCTTTAGCCAGACTCATCAAGAAAAATGAGTATAGGGCCCAAGTCAATAATATTAGAAATAAAAAAGAAGTTACAAATGACACTGCAGAAATACAAAGGATATAACAAGAAACTATAGGACAATAAAAGGACAACCTAGAAGAAATGAACAAATTCTTAGAAAGGTACACTCTCCCAAGACTGAAAAAGAAATAAATAGAAAATATGAACAGACCAATTACAAATACTGAAATTAAATCTGTCATTTAAAACCCCAACAAACAAAAGTCCATGACCAGATGGCTTCGCAGGTGAACTATAACAAACATTTAGAGAATGAACACCTATCCTTCTGAAATTATTCCAAAAAGCCACAGAGGAAGGAACACTTCCAAACTTATTATATGAGGCCACCATCACCCTAATACCAAAACTAAACAAAGGTACCACAAAAAAAGGAAATTACAGGCCAATATCACTGATGAACATAGACGCAAAAATCATCAACAAAATACTAGCAAATCAAATCCATCAATGCATTAAAAGGATCATGCACCAGGATCAAGTGTGATTTATCCCAGAGATTCAAGGATTTTTCAATATCCACATTAACAAATGGAATCATAAAAGTCATATGATCATCTCAATAGATGCAGAAAAAAACTTTTGATAAAATTTAACATCCATTTATGATAAAAAACTCTCCAGAAAGTAGGCATAGAAAGAAGCTATCTCAACACAGTAAAGATCATATATGACAAACCCAGAGCTAGCATAATACTCAATGGTGAAAACCTGAAAACATTTCCTATGAGATCAGGAACAAGAAAAGGATGCCCATTCTTGTCACTTTTATTAAACATGGTTTTGGAAGTCACACACACAGCAATCGGAAAAGAAGAAGAAATAAAAGCAATCCAAAATGAAAAGAGAAGTAAAACTGTCATGGTTTGCAGATGACATGATACTATATGTAGAAATCCCAAAGACACTACCAAAAACTACTGGAGCTCATCAATAAATTTGATAAATTTTCAGGATACAAAATTAATACACAGAAATTTGTTGCATTGCTATACACTAACAATGAAAGATCAGAAAAGGAAATTAAGGAAAAATCCCTTTTACCACCACGTCAAAAAGATTAAAATATCTAGGAATAAACCTACCTAAGGAGGTAAAAACTTGTGCTCTCAAAACTATAAGATGTGATAAAAGAAATGGAAAGATGACACAAACAGATGAAAATATATACTGTGTTCTTGGTTTGGAGAATCAATACTATTAAAATAACTATATTACCCAAGGCGTTTTACAGATTCAATACAATCCCTATCAAATTACCATTTTTTTTGGCATTTTTCACAGAACTAGAAGAAAAATAAATTTGTATGGAACCACAATAAACCACAAAAAGTTAAAGCAACCTTGAGAAAGAAGAACTAAGCTGGAGGAATCAGGCTCCCTGAATTCAGATTATACTACAAAGCTACAGTCTGGCACAAAAATAGACATATATATATCAATGGAACAGGATAGAAATCCCAGAAATAAATCCATGCACCTATGGTCAATTAATCTATGCCAAAGGAGATAAGACTATACAATGGAGAAAAGACAGTCTCTTCAATAAGTGGTGCTGGGAAAACTGGACAGCTACATGTTAAAGAATGAAATTAGTACATTCTCTAACACTATATACAAAAATTGACTCAAAATGGGTTAAATACCTAAATGTAATACTGAATATATAAAACTATAAACTCCTCTGTAAAACTCCTAGAGGAAAGCATATGCAGAACACTCTTTGACATAAACTGTGGCAATATATTTTTGGATCTGCTTCTGAGAGTAATGGGAAAAAAAAACCCAAAAATAAACAAATAGGACTTAAAACTTTTGCACAGCAAAGCAATCCATAAGCAAAACTAATAGAGAACCTATGAACTGGGAGAAAATATTTGCAAACGATGTTACCAACAAGGGATTATTTCCAAGATATATAAACAGCTCATACAACTTAATATAAAGCAAAACAAAACAAAACAAATCAGAAAGTGGAAGACCCAAATAGACATTTCTGCAATGAAAACATACAGATGCCCAACAGGCATATGAAAATATGCTTAATATCACTAATTATTAGAGAAATGCAAATCAAAAGTATGATGTGGTAACAGCTCACACCAAAGTGTCCATCATTAAGAAGTCTACAAATAATAAATGGAAATGGTGTGGAGGAAAAGAAATCCTCCTACACTGCTGGTGGAAATTAAATTGTTGCAACCCCTTTGGAGAAAACTATGGATGTTCCTAAACAACCTAAAAATAGAATTACCATTTGATCCTGCAATGCCATTTCTGGGCATATATCCACAGAAAATTACAATTCCGGAAGTTACATGCTGCTTAATGTTCATAGAAGCACTATTTACAATAGCCAAGACTTGGAAGCAACCTAAATGTCTATCGACAGATGAATGGATAAATAAGATGTGGCATACACACACACACACACACACACACACACACACACACACACACATATATATATGTATATATATATATGTATGTATATATATATATATATATATATATATATATATATATGAAGGTGAGTCAAAAATTATCCACACTCTGTTTACATTAAAACTTCTGTTGGCAGCACTGTCTTATCAGCGCTTTCCTTTCAAGGCTACTGTCTCCCCAGTCACTGCTGTGCAGGTGTGAATGTTTCACATCAGTTCATTTGTAACTGCGGTGTGAACAAAAATGGATGCTCCACTTGTGATTTGCATGAAAGAAGAGCAGCATGCCGTGATTCATGTTTGTGGTCTGAGGGTGTTGCTGGTGCCATTATTTATCGAAGACTGTGTGCAGTATGGAGAAAGTGTTTTGTCATGAAGAAGTGTGTATGAATGGATCAAGTTCAAGGAAGGTCGCACAAGTGTTAGTAATCAAGAAAGAGCCGAATGAACTTCTGATAAAGAAATGAAGACATTAGTGCATTTGTGGCTCACAGCTCAGCCTAGAACATTTTTTAATGAGGGAATATGAAAGCTTGTTGAGAGATGGACAAAGTGTATTGAAAAGTAAGGAGATTATGTCAAAAAATGATGTATTTGTGTTTTCTAAAAGGTAATTAAAATAAATTCTACAGCTAGAGTGAGGATAAATTTTGACATATATATATATAACATCAGCCATAAAAAATGACATAAGGCCATTTGCAGCAACATGGATGGACCTAGAGATTAAGCCAGACAGAGAAAGACAAATATCATATTATTTTGCTTATATGTGAAATCTGCAAACAAATATTCAAACAAATTTATAAAAGAGAAATAGACTCACACACATAGAAAACAAATTTATGGTTACCATAGGAGAAGGTCAGGGACAGAGGGACAAGTTAATAGTTTGAGATTTATGTGTACACATTACTATATATAAAATAGATAACCAAGAATGACCTACTATATAGCACAGGGAACTATACTATAGGTTTTTGCAATAACCTATAAGGGAAAAGAGTCTGAAAAACTATATATAAAACTATATATACAACTATATATGTGTGTGTGTGTATACATATATATGTATAACTGAATATATATACATATATATACATATACATATAACTGAATATATATACATATATATATACAACTGAATCACTGTGCTGTACATCTGAAACTAAGACGACATTATAAATCAACTATACTTTAATAAAAAATACATTTAAAAGGATCTAATAAAAATCTTTTTTAAATGAACTAAATAGAAATATAGAAATTCTGATTTTAATAAATACAATAACCAAAATGAGAAATTCACTAGGTGTGTTCCACAGTATATTAGAGTAGGCTAAATAGAAAATCAGCAAACTTCAAAAAAGAGATTATGTAATCTGAAGAACAGAGAGAAAAAAAGTCCTCAGAATGAAATTTATAGCTGCATCTAAATTTCTAGGGAAGAAAGATCTGAAGTCAATAATTTAAACTTTCACATTAAAAAAAAAACTAGAAAAGGAAGGTCAAACTAAACCAAACAAAACAGAAGACTACAGTGGGAATAAACAAGATAGAGAATCAAAAACAAAAGAGAAGATCAAGAAAAATATTTTTCTTTGAAAAGATTAACAAAATTACAATCCATTAATGAGGCCAACACAGGAAAGAAAACAAGAAATGAAATAGGTGACATAACTTGATAATGATAAATAAAAAGAGCTATAAGGGAATATTATGAATTACTTTGTACCAAAAAAATTAGATAAATTAACTGGAATTGACCTATTTCTAGAAAGACACAAACTACCCAAAGAGAAACACAAAAAATGTAAGTATGAGGTGATGGTAAGTTAATTGGTTTGATTGTGGTAATAATTTCACAGTGTATATGTATTTGTATATTAAGAAATCACCTTATATATTACATATAATATATGATATATATCTAAGTACACCTTAAATATATACAATTTTATTTGTTAAAAATCAATAAATAAGACACTTTTAAAAAGAAAAACTAGAGAATCTGAATACACCCATAACAAGTAAAGAGAATTAAATTAGTAATTTTAAAGACTTCTCACAAAAAAATAGCCAAACTAAATACCATTACTGGTGAATTCTACAAAACATTCTAAGACAAATTCATACCAATCTTTCACAAACTCTTTCAAAAAATAGAACACTTCCCAGCTTAGTTTATGAGGCCAGTTTTGCCCTAAACAAAGACCAGAAAAAAGCACAGGAAAAGAAAATTACAGATCAATATCCCTTATGATTATAGACACAAAATGCTCAACATAATACTAGCTAAATGAATCCAGCAATGTGTAAAATGATCACACACCTAGACAAAGTAGGATTTATCCTACAAATACAAAGTTGGTATAAAATTTTATATCAAATAGCACAATATACCATATTAATAGAATAAAGGACAAAAACATGTGTCTCAATAGATACAGAAAAAGAATTTGATAAAATCCAGTACTCTTTCATGATAAAAATGCTAAAATATTAGGACTACAAATGAACTTCCTCAACATGTAATGGATTTACAGAAACACATAGCTTAAGATCATAATTAATAATGAAAAAATATTTTCCTTCGAATCAGGAACAAGACAGGATATTTATTTTCACCAAATCTATTTAACATTGTACTGTTGGCTATAGCCAAGATAATTAGGCAAGAAAGGAAAACTTAAAAAAAAATTCAGTGTGGAAGAAGTAAAACTATCTCTGTTTGCAGGTGGTATGATCTTGTATAAAGAAATTCTGAATTGGGAGATTGGGATTGCCATGTATACATTACTAAGAAGAAAAACAATCAAATTGTACACTTTAAATATTTGCAGATTATTGTATGTCAATTGTATCTCAATTTAAAAAAAAGAAAATCCAAAAAAGACACTAATAATCTGTCAGCACTAATAAGTGAATTTAGCAAGTTTGGAAGATACATTATCAATACATATTGCAATATAAAGCTCACTTGTATTTTTGTGAATTCTAACAATGAGCATTCCAAAAATAAAATTAATAAAACAAATGTATTTAGAATAGGATCAAAATAGCCAACAGGTACATGCAAATATGCTCAATGTTACCAATCATCAGAGAAATACAAATCAAAATCACAATGACATATCATTCCACACATGTCAGAATGGCTATCATCAAAAAGAGATACAAAGTGTTGGTAAAAATATGGAGAAAAGAAAACACTTGTGCAGTGTTGGTAGGAATGTAAATTGTTGTGGCCACTACAGAAAACAATATAGAGATTTCTCCAGAAATTAAAAATAGAGCTACCATGTGATCCAGGATTTAAACTTCTGGGTTTATATATGAAGGAAATTAAAAAAGGATATTATAGAGAGATCTGCACTCCCATATTCATTGCATCATTATTCACAATAGCCAAGATATACAAACAACCTAAGTGTCTGTCAACAGATGAATGAATAAAGAAGATGTGGTATATATGTACAATGGAATATTATTCAACCATGATAAAGAAGGAAATTCTGCCATTTGCAACATGTATGGACCTCAAGGGCATTATGCTAAATGAAATGTCAGGCAGAGAAAGACTAATACTATATGGTATCACTTACACATATATCAAATCACCACAATATACCCCTTAAATATATTACAATTTATTTGCCAATTATACCTCAAAAAAGCTGAAAATGTTTGCATATCTGACAAGGTTTTAGGTGATCATTATTATACCAGTGTGGAGGACCCTGTTTTGAGTAACTCTGTCAACAAATTCTGCCTAGTGATGGCAGTAGTGATATTGCCCAGTGTCTCAGCTGACCAGTGTCTAGTAGAGATATCCAAATTTATTCCTGTGGCATGAATTTGCCTATAGTTTTGTCAGCAAAAACTCTCTTGACTCTTATTCATTTTATTTTTAATGCAGTTTTTTTGTTCTCAGTAATTAGACAGGGTACAAAGTCAAAGAATCTATAAAACTGAAGCCATATTTCTTGCTTTTCATAGACAATCACTTCCAACTCTCTTAGTTTTTCCTTTTGGTATTTGCCTCCACAAACCTCTAACAAAATGCTTATTTTACCAGTTCTTCATTTAATAGTTTTAGGCATATCGACTCCCACTAAGGTAGATGAATATGTAGCTCTTTTTCACTTCTATGATCCACACCACAAATGGATATGCTTCCTGTTTTCCCATCTTCTAACTATAGTTATACATATACTTGCTTAAATCAATAATTACTCTTCACATTTCTATGACTTTGTAAATACTTTCAACTGAATTATGCTGTTTGCAAAGACTACTTTTCCTTTCTTGCCCAAATGTCCTCCCCTTGGTAGTAACAATTTCATACTTTTATTCTTTGCTTAGTTTTGTAAGTATTTAGTCCAAGATTATTTACAATTTGGGTAAAATTTATCTCAATATTTCAGGTATGCTTATAATTTCATTGTTTAGAGTATTTTTACCTGGAATGTCCTGATCATCTTTAACCCAGAATAGTCTCTTTCTGTACTGATGCACAATATCAACTTGGGGTCCCTTCATCATCTTCCTGAAGATAGTCTTTATTTCTCTTTATTGTTAGACATCACATTTTCTAGATATGTCTTTCTTTTTTGTTGGGTTATTTTTACTTTGCTGAAATATCTCAGGATATTTCCTAAGAAAGCATGAATGGGATGGAAATTTCTTGAGAAGTTTTGATTGTCTGAAAATGTCTTCAGGCTACCTGCACATTTGTTATCGTTCAGTTCAATTAGAAGTAATGTTAATTAAGAATTCTGAAGTAGCCGGCTCGCAGAGGCGCTTCCCTGAGCGTGACGCGCGGACTGCCCTCCCCACGGCCTGCCCGCCCACCGGCCGGCCTCGCTGCCGCCTCCTTCGCTCCCTCAGCGTAGGGCCAACGGCTGGGGCAGAGGCCTGGGGGCGTAGCGGTGCCGGGAGGGCGGCTGGCGCAGGTCTATATGGCGGCGGCTCTGTCGGGCCTGGCTGTCCGGCTGTCGCGCTCGGCCGCCGCCCGCTCCTATGGGGTCTTCTGCAAGGGGCTGACCCGCACGCTGCTCATCTTCTTCGACCTGGCCTGGCGGTTGCGCATCAACTTCCCCTACCTCTACATCGTGGCTTCCATGATGCTCAACGTCCGCCTGCAGGTTCACATTGAGATCCATTGAAGGCCTTCCGCGAACTGACAGGCATGTCCTGGGGCTCAGGGTGTGAGAGCACACAGCATGAGGGACGGCGGGGGGCATCTCAGCACCCGCCTCGCAGAAGAGAAGGGAGCGGGCAATGACTGGGATGGACTGTTGTGCAGAGAACTGTTGTGTAGGAGAAGGCAGGAGGAGAGCCCTTCCCCACCAGCTGTCACCTCCAGGGTGAATAAGCCTGCAGGTGATGCACATGGAAATTCACAAAATGAGGAGTTATCAGTGGAAATGAAAAATGATCTGAGTGAGGTCAGCCTCTTGCTTCATGATGGCAACAAAGTGCTTCCATATTTGCAAGAATCAATATGGAGAAATTCCGCTTCAGCGGCTGCTCAGAGTGGGAATGTGGGTCTGCTCTTTGCTCCCACAGGAGAGCGTTTTGCTGGGGTGTCCTGCGGCATCGGGGAAACTCAGAGGAGGGACTGGCGGGGAGGAGGGCCCAGGGCCACTGACAGCCACGGAGGATGGAGCCAGAGAGGAGAGCCTTGGGGGTCAGGACTACCATGCCATCAGAAATGGTCAGAAATGGGGATTTCTGAGGATGAACCACCAAGTGCTCTTCCAGAGAAGCTGGACTCTGAGTTGGATCCCTCTTGCCTGCGTTCCATCCTGTCTACACTGCTGCACGCACATCCCCAAATATTCTTGAATGATGAGACAAAATGTGTTCTCCCTGGCCATTCAAAGCCCATGTTTTCAGAGCAAAGAGTAGAATACAAGAAAATGCTTTCATGTGTAAAAAGTATGTCAGATGACCTGCAGATAACACTGGCGTTACTAGCTCTACATGTTTCTGAATTAGCAGATCTGTTATGCCATAGTTAAAGTACAGGCAGAACAATAAAAATAGTGAGATTAATTTTAAAAGTTGTCCTAAAATGATTTCTTTTGAATTAAGTCTGGATGCACACGGTGCAGCCTTGAAGCTCCTGCTTTGGTTTGTACGACCAGACAGACTTAAAGTCAGTGGAATTGAAAGCTGGTCGATACAGAAGGAAATTTTTGAGTTTTAAATTGTGCTCGAAAGACATTCAGGGTTGGGAAGCCATGTCAAGGAGAATATTGATACATCCCACATAAACAGCAGATTAGAATTGAAAGATTTAACAGGAAGGTTTTAATTTACCTTCAACATCATCCTAAAGGGTTACTGTCCCAGATACGGTCTCTGCAGATGGTCTCTGACCATCTAATGGAAGTAGATATTTGTAAAAATCAACCCTGCTGTGCTTGCTCTGAGTCAGGCTGAGTTGTTGATAAGCTGTTACCACTTCTGCATTTTGTAGAATAATATGAGCAAAATCTAATTTCTATTCTCACATCCCTCTCCTTCCACTTGACATGCAATTTAAATGGAAGCCCTATGGTGAAAGTTGCAATATTAACCTTACCTTTAGATAACCCTTTCTCAAACTAGGAACCCTAGCAGAATAAAAAATGAGCTTGAGCCTATCTGCTCCAGGGGCTCAGTTATAGAAAGAAATCAAGTGTTTCCCTTAGAGCAAGTTTCCAGTTTCTAGGAGTCGAGGTATCTCTTACAGTACGGTTTCTTTTTTTCTGAGATAAATAATTTTATTGTGTGTCCATAACTTTGATAAAAGACACATGAAGTTGTACATTTTTAAGGAGTCCCAAAGTAAGGCTTAACCGTTTTCAGAATTATCGATTGCATCTATCGGTTTCTCTTGTGTGCTAAGTTACTATGCCATATGCTCTTTTAGTGTTTTGGGGAAATGAAACATAAAACCTGTTGTTTAGTAAAAAAAAAAAAAAAAAAGAACTCTGAAATTAATTATCCATTATTTTTCAGAATTTAGTGTTATTAAACCAATTCTGATTTTCATCTTGCGTATATAACCAGTTTTTCCTTCTATAGAAGCCACTATTGTACTGAGCAATAACTGAGCACTTTTAATAAGGAATACCATGCCCTTCAAGTTATTAAGATTTTTGAAATGTTTATTTGATGCTCACCCCCCACATCATGTTTTGTCTCATCTCTTTTCTTAGAAGTGCTGTTAATTGAATGTTGCACATCCTGGTATATTTCTCTGATTTTATCTTTTCAATAATATTTTTTTCATTGCTGACTTTTTTCCTATATTCTTGATTTCCTCAAATACATTTTCCAACTTTTCATTTAAATGTGTAATTTCTGCTGAATTTTAAGTTTCCAAGATCTTGCCTCACATTTGTATTTAAAGTTTTTTCTTCCCTGTATAGTTCATATTTTACAAGGAACAACCAAGTTGCTCATTTTTCTTTTTTCTTTTTTTGTTTATTTTAATATTTGCCTTTTATGTTAGAGGTTTTCTCAAATGTGTAGTGAACTTGGTTGTCTGTTCATATTTAAGAGTGGTTAACTGAAGCTGGTAGAATTTCTATGCGTGTATGGAACTTTTCAACTCTGAGATTCACAGGCTGATAGAGGTTTCATTGGGAAAGATTTAATGCTGATATCTTCAGATGTATTTTCTTAAACCAGTCATATTCCCAGGGTAAATATCTTCCCTGCCTAAGAGTTCTAAGTTTGGTTAGTCTTCTTGGACATCAGTTGGAGGTCTCAACATTCAGTTTGTAATTTTTTAGTTAATGTTTTTCTTTCTCATTCCCAACTATAACTAATATATTATTTGATTTTATTGAAGTATAGTTGATTTACAATATTATATTAGTTTCAGGTGTACAATATATCGATTCAATTTTTATAGACTTTATTAATTTTAAATTATAACAAGATAATGGCCATATTTTTCTGTGCTATGCAATGTATCCTTATTATTTATCTACTTTATACATAGTAGTTTGTGCTTCTTAATCCAATATCTGTATATCCCCCCCCCACTTCCATCTCCCTACTGATTACTACCAGTTTGTTTTCTATACCTGTGAGTCTGTTTTGTTTTCTTATATACATACATTTGTTTTATTTTTTAGATTCCACATATAAATAACAGAGTATTTATCTGACTTATTTCACTAAGCATAATATTCTCTAAGTTTTTCCAAGTTGTAGCAAATGGCAGAATTTCAATCTTTTTTTGAATGTCTGAGTAATATTCCATTGTATAAATATACCACATCTTCTTTATCCATTTATCTGTTCAGGGAAAGTGCTGAAAAGAAAAAAAAACTGCAACCTAGGATACTCTATGCAGCATGATTATCATTTAGAACTGAAGGAGAGATAAAGAAATTAGACAAGCAAAAACTGACTCAAATGTTTCTTAAATGCAGAAACATTATATGTTGCCCTTGAGAGAAAACAAACCTTTTGATTTCTGCTGCTATGAAAGGAATCACTTGGCTCCATGAAATGAGAGGAGATCACAGGTTAGAACTCTCTCAACTCCATTTTTATCTTTACCCTCACTTCTTGAGGTAGTGGTTTCTTCAATTCCTTAACCATTTGGAAGTTCTGTAGTGTGAACTGTTCTGTTTTGAGGACCCCTCTTTGGTTGGCTTAGTATGCAGTTTGTTCAAGTACGAAAAGTCTCTTAACATCTTATACACCCTCAATTCATCTCCCTAAAATTTGTTGCTATCATTTTCCCTTATCATTTCCTTTGATATTGTGAAAAATGCACATGTATGTTTACATTTCTATTTTAAACATTTCAAATGGGATCGCAGTTAAATTAATTTATGCATGTAGATATGTTTTATTGATATAGTTGATGTACAATATTATATGTTTGAGGTGTACTACATAATGATTCACAATTTTTAAAGGTTACATTCATTTTCTAGTTATTGTAAAATATTGACTATATTCCATGTTGTACAATATATCCTTATAGCTTATTTACTCTATACACAGTAGTTTGTACCTTAATCCCCCACCATTATCTTGCTCCTCCCCCTCCCCACTGGTAACCATTAGTTTGCTCTCTATATCTGTGTCTGTTTCCTTTTTGTTATATTCATTCATGTTTTATTTTTTAAATTCCATAAATAACTGACATTGTACAGTATGTGTCTTTCCCTGTCTAACTTATTTGACTTAGAATAATACTCTCCAAGTCCATCCATGTGGTTGCAAGTAGCAAAATTTCATTTTTTATAGATGAGTAATATTTCACCATATATATATATCACATCTTTATCCATTCATATCTCGATGGACACTCAGGTTGCTTCCATATCTTGGCAGTTGTAAATAATGTTGCTATGAACATTGGGGTGCATGTATCTTTTCAAATTAGTGTGTTCATTTTTGTCAAATAAATACCCATGATTGGAATTGCTGTGTCTTATTGTAATTCTATTTTTATTTGTTATTTGTGGTCTCATTTTTAAATTGAAATATCATTGATTTACAATGTGTTAATTTGTGCTGTACAGCAAAGTGATTTAGTTATACATATATAAACACACACATATGTACATTTTTTTAAAAAAATTCTTTTTGATAATGGTTTATCACAGGATATTAAATATATTTGCTGTGCTATACAGTAGGACCTTGTCATTTACCCATTCTATATATAATGGTTTGCACCTGCTAATACCAAACTCCCAATTCAACCCTCCCCCATCTCCCTCCCCCTTGGCAAACAAGGGGGAGGGAATCTCTTTCTGTTTGAGTTTCTTTCTGTTTCACAGATAGGGTCATTTGTGTCATATTTTAGATTCCACATATAAGTGATATCATATGGTATTTGTCTTTATCCTTCTGACTTAATTCACTTACTATGATAATCTCTAAGTTCATCCACATTGCTGCAAATGACATTATTTCATTCTTTTTTATGGCTGAGTAGTATTCTATTGTGTGTGTGTGTCTGTGTGTGTGTGTATACACTACATCTATAGATCTATTCCTCTGTTGATGGACATTTAGATTGCTTCCATGCCTTGGCTATTGTAATTAGTGTTGCTATGAACATAGGGGTGCATGTATATTTTTGAATTGTAGTTTTGTCTAGATATATGCTATGGAGTGAGATTGCTGGATCATGTGGCAACTCTATTTTTAGTTTTATGAGGAACCTCCAGAATTAAAACAAAATTCTCTAGAAATAAGTGATATTAAGCATCTTTTCATATGCCTATTGGCCATCTGTATGTCTTCTTTGGAGAAATGTCTATTTAGGCCTTCTGCCCATCTTTGGTTGGGTTGTTTTTATTTTTGTTGTTGTTGGTGGTGGTGGTGAGTTATATGAGCTCTTTGTATATTTTGGAAATTAGCCCTTGTCAGTCACATCACTTACATATATTTTCTCCCATTCTGTAGGTTGTCTTTTCATTTTGTTTATGGTTTCCTTTGCTGTACAAAAGCTTGTAAGTTTGATTAGATCCCATTTATTTATTTTTGCTTGTATTTCTACTGCCTTGAGAGACTGACCTAAAAAAACATTGATACAGTGTATATCAGAGAATGTTTTGCCTATGTTCTCTTCTAGGGGTTTTATGGTGTCATGTCTTATATTTAAGTATTTAAGCCACTTTGAGTTTACTTTTGTATGTGGTATGAAGGTGTGTTCTAACTTCACTGATTCATAAACAACTAGTTCCAACTTTCTCAAAACCACTTGGTGAAGAGAATTTCTTTTTTTGCATTGTATATTCTTGCCTCCTTTATCAAAGATTAATTGACTGTAGGTGTATGGGATTATTGCAGAGCTCTCTGTTCTGTTCTGTTCCATTGATCCATATGTCTGTTTCTGTGCCAATATCACACTGTTTTGATTACTGTAGCTTTATAATATTTTGTGAAGTCTTGGAGAGTTATGCCTCCTGTTTTATTCTTTTTTTCAGGATTAGTTTGGCAATTCTGGATATTTTATGTTTCCATGTAAATTTTAGGATTATTGGTTCTAGTTCTGTGAACAAATGTCATGGGTAATTTGATAGGGATAGCATTGAATTTATAGATCGTTTTGGATAGCATGGCCATTTTAACAATGTTAATTCTTCCAATCCAAAACGATGGGCTATGTTTCCATTTCTTTGAATTATCTTCAATTTCCTATATGAATGTTTTATATTTCTCAGCATATACGTCTTTCATCTCCTTGGTCAGGTTTATTCCTAAGTACTTTATTTTGGATGCAATTTTTAAAAGGATATTTTTTTCCCATTCCCTTTCTGATATTTCATTGTTAGTGTAAAGAACTGCAACCTATTTCTGTATGTTAATATTGTATCCTGCTACTTTGCTGAATTTGTTTATCAGTTCTAGTAGTTTTTGTGTAGAGTATTAGGGTTTTCTATACATAGTATCATGTTATCTGCATATAATGACAATTTTACCTCTTCCCTTCCATTTTGGTTACTTCTTATATATGTTTCTTATCTGATTGCTATGGCTAGGACTTCTCATACTATGCTGAATAGAAGTGGTGAGAGTGGGCATCCTTGTCTTGTTCCAGACTTTATTGGCAAGGCTTTCAGCTTTTCATAGTTGAGTATTTTATTGGCTGTGGGTTTGTCATAAATAGCTTTTATTATGTTGAGGTATGTTCCCTTTATACCCACTTTGGTAAGAGTTTTTATCATAAATTCATGTTGAACTTTGTCAAATGCCTTTTCTGCACCTATTGAGATGATCATGTGGTTTTTCTTTTCTTTTGTTGATGCAGTGTATCACATTGATTGATTTGCATATGTTGAACCATCCTTGTGATCCTGGGGTAAATCCAACTGGGTCGTGGTATATAATCTTTTTCATGTGTTGTTGGATTCGGTTTGCTAATATTTTGTTAAGAAATTTTTCATCTATATTCACCAAAGTTATTGGCATGTAATTTTCTTCTTTATAATGTCTTTGGTTTTGGTATCAGGGAGATGGTGGCTTCATAGATTGTCTTTGGGAGTGTTCACTTCTCATCAATCTTTTGGAAGAGTTTGAATAAGTTCTTCTTTGTGTGTTTGGTAGAATTCACCTGTGAAGCCATCTGGTCCTGAACTTTTGTTTGTAGGGATTTTTGTTTTTATTACATATTCTATTCCACTTCTAGTGATTGGTCTCTTTAAATGATCTATTTCTTCTTTTTTTTTTTATTTATTTCTTTTTGATTCAGTTTTGGTGGGCTGTATATTTCTAGAAATGTATCCATTTCCTCCAGGTTGCTGAATATGTTGGCATATAATTGTTCATAATGTTCTCATAGTTTTTTTTTTTATTTTTGTATTTCTTTGGTATTAGGTGTTATTTCTCCTTTTTTCATTTCTTATTTTGTTTGTGTCCTCTCTCTTCTTCTTTGTGAGCCTGACCAGATGTTTGTCAATTTTGATGTCCTCTTTTACATCTTCATATTTATCCCTTTTCTGTTCATTGTGGTTATTATTGCTTTCACAAAAAAAAAAAATGTTTTTAATCTGTATACTGGCTTAAGTGATTTCCTTTCCAAATGTGACTTTCTCTTTCCGATAGTTTAATACTTATTTTCTGATTAGAAAAGACCTTTCAATATTTCTTTTAGGATAGGTTTAGTATTGCTGTATTCTCTTAGTTTTTGCTTGTCTGAGAAATTCTTTATCTCTCCTTCTATTCTAAATGATAATCTTACCAGGTAGAGTATCTTAGGTGGCAGATTTTTCCCTTTCATGACTTTGAATATATCTTGCCACTCCCCTCTGGCCTGCAACATTTCTGTAGAGAAATCTGCTGATAGCCCTATGGGGGTTCCCTTTTAATTAACTCCTTTCTTTTTTCTCTTGCTGCCTTTAGGATGCTATCTTTAATATTTTCCATTTTAATTATAATATGTCTTGGTGTATATCTCTTTGGGTTCATCTTGTTTGGGACCCTCTATGCTTACTGTACCTGGTTATCTATTTCCTTCTTTTGGTTTGGAAAGTTTTCAGACGTAATTTCTTCTAATACATTTTGACCCCCTTTTCTCTTTCTTCTCCTTCTGGAATCCCTATTATCTGTAGATGGACATGCTTTATATTATACCATAGGTCTCTTATATTGCTTTCATTTTTTTTTCCTTCAGCTTTCTGTCTGATGTTCTTCTTGGGTGATTTCCATTATTCTATCTTCCAGATCATTTATTCATTCTCCTGCATTATTCAACCTGGTATTCATTGCCATTAGCTCAGCTTTCATCTTTGCAAATTAGTTTTCTAAGTTTTCCTGGCTCCTCTTTATGGTTTCTAGTTCTTTTTTACAGTATTCTGCATTTCTATCAATACTCTTTCTTAATTTCTTCAGTATTTTCATTATCTCCTTTTTCAATTCAGTGTCTATTGGACTGAACAGTTTTGTTTCATTGTTTGCTCTTTCAGGGGAGTTCTTTTGACCTTTTAACTAAGAGTGGTTCCTCTGCTTCCTCATTTTACTTATATTTTTCTTCTTCTGTGAGTTTAGGAAAAACAATGATCTACTGTGGTCTTGGAAGGGTATTTTTCTGTGGGAGCATCCCTGTAGAGCCTGAGTGTGTTTCATATGTTTGATGTGAGAGCTGTTTTTACTATGGAAGCCTGACTCTTTCCTTAGTGTATCCCACCCATTATTCCCTTGATAAGGGATGTGACTGGTGTTGTGGTGACTGGAGCCTACACTGCACTGGATGTTGAGCAAGACCTCTTTGCTCTGTAGTTGTCACAGCCCTGTTGGGGCCAGGGACTGCTCCCTAGTTGTTGGAGTAGAACCTCCAGATCAGTTTCAGAGCTGCATCTCTGAACTGCAATGTGAGGTAGGCCAGATTGGAGCACTCCCACTGGGAGAGAAGCCCCTGAGTATTTCTCTGCCAGAGGTGTCCATTGGGTAGTGCACTCTGTTGTGTCACCTGTCACCTGTTGTGCAGGCTCACAAAGTACATTGTTGTTGGCTCTGCCCTTGGTGCCACCTCAACTCTGGGAATGTCAGCAAATGGCCTCGGTGTTCCTAAGGTATTTTCTTCACAAAGCCACCAGCACAGATCCACTGAATTCAGGTCCCAGGACCATAGTCATCACTCACCAGAACCCACTGTGGGAGCTATGGAGGCAGCCCAGACACTGGTCCAGCCCAGCCTCCCCCCCCACATGCACACACCCACAAAGCTGACAGCTGCTAAAGCCAGACCTGATCTAGCCTCAAGAACATCCATTGTCTGCTCAGATGTCCTGCAGGCACTGGGTTTACAAAGCCATGATAAATTGTGATAAATCCATGGCTTGTGAAGCCATAGGGAGAGATTTCAGCCCTGCTTCCTAAGTTGTACAGCTCCTGGGGCTCACTATGATTTCAGCCACATCTCTGCATGTGGATGATCTGTTGGTGCCTGCTTCCAGAGACCACCAAAATGGTGGCTGGTGAAGGCACTCCTGGAGCCGGCTGAGGCAGTATCCTAATGAGCATACAGTATAAGAGGCTGCTATGGCAGACCCGCCCCTCCCTCCATGTGCCAGTTAACAATGTCATTTCCCTTCTATAGTAGGCCTGGGCTTCTTCTGTGTACCCCCCTGATTGCAGCAGTACCAAAATCTAGTACCTTCAGGCTCTATACCCCAGGTTTCAGCACCCAGCCCCTACCCATAACAGCAGACATGTGTCTCAGGCTAGGGTGAACAGGAAAGTGGCACAGAAATTCTGTGCAGGTACACTCTGTTCTGCCTGCCACAAACTTGTTATAGCACTCTCCTCTGAGCCCCTGAAGCTCCCTTTCTGTCCTGGCTGATCTCCTCACCAGTAAGGGGACTTCCCATGTGTGGGAATCTTTCCTCTTTAACAGCTCCATCCCAGGAGTACAGATCTGGTCCTGCTTCCTTTCCTTTTTCCTTTCACCCTACCTGGTTATGTGGAGATCTTTCTCATCCTTTCAGGTGTTTGAGGTCTTCTGCCAACATTTAACAAGTACTCTGTAAGAACTGTTTCATATGTAGATGGATTTTTGATGTATTTGTGGGAGGAATTCCACATCCTTCTACTCCATATTTGTGTATTTGTGGTGGAGTCCCCCATCCTTCTATTCCGCCATCTTGATTATTGCCCTCTGTGGTCTTTTTGATAATAGCCTTTGTGATGATAGCCATTCAGACAGGCATGAGGTGATATTCCATTGTAGCTTTGATATGCATTTCCCTGGTGGTTAGTGTCATTGAGTATCTTTCCATGTGCCTGTTGGCCAATTGCATGACTTCTTTGGAAAAATGTCTATTCAGTTTTTCTGCCTATATCTTAATTGGGTTGTCTTCACTTAATTGATATTTATAGGACACCCCATCCAAATACTACAGAATACACTTCCCTCTAAAATGCAGCCAGAACATTCTCCAGGATAGATCACATCTTGGGGCACAAATCAAGTCTTGGTAAATTCAAGAAAATTGAATTTGTATCAAACATCTTCTCCAAGCATAATGCCATGAGACTAGATATCAATTACATGAAAAAATTGTAAAAAATACAAACACATGAAGGCTAAACAATACATTATTAAACAACAAAGAAGTCACTGCAGAAATCAAAGAAGAAATCAAAATATACATAGAAACAAATGACAATGAAAACACAACTCAAAACCTATGAGACACAGCAAAACAGCTCTAAGAGGGAAGTTTTTTTTTTCTTTTTTTAAGAGGGAAGTTTATAGCAATACAGTCCTACCTCAAGAAATAAGAAAAATTAAACATCTTAACCTTACACCTAAAACAATTAGAGAAAGAACAAAAAAAATACAAAGTGAGCAGAAGGAAAGAAATCATAAAGATCAGATCAGAAATAAATGAAAAAGAAATGAAGGAAACAATAGCAAAGATCAATAAAACCAAAATCTGCTTCTATGAGAAGATAAACAAAAGTGATAAACCATTAGTCAGACTCAACAGGAAAAAAAGGGAGAAGATGCACATAAACAAAATTAGAAATGAAAAAGGATAAGTAACAGCCGACCCCAGAGCAAGGCAAAAGACCATGAGAGACTACTACAAGCAACTACATGCAAATAAATTGGATAACCTGGAAGAAATGGATACATTCTTAGAAAAATACAATCTTCCAAGACTGAACCTGGAAGAAATAGAAAATATGAACAGACCAATCACACATACTAAAATTGAGACTGTGATTAAAAATCTCCCAACACACAAAAGCCCAGGGCCAGATGGCTTCACGGGTGAATTCTATCAAAGATTTAGAGAAGAGCTAATACCTATCCTTCTCAAACTCTTCCAAAATATTGCAGAAGGAGGAACACTCCCAAACTCTATCTACAAGGGCACCATCACCCTGATATATAAACCAGACAAAGATGTCACGAAAAAAGAAAATTATAGGCTAATATCACTGATGAATATTGATGCAAAAATCCTCAACAAAATACTAGCTAACAGAATCCAACAGCATACTAAAAACATCACACATCATAATCAACTGGGGTTTATCCCTGCAATGCAAGGAATCTTCAATATATGCAAATCAATCAATGAAATACATCATATTAACAAATTGAAGCATAAAAACCACATGATAATCTCAATAGATGCAGAAAATCTTTTGAAAAATATTCAACACCCATTTATGATAAAAGAAATCTCCAGAAAGTCAGCATAGAAAGAAAGTACCTCAACAAAATAAAAGCCATATATGACAAAACAACAGTCAACATTATTCTCAATGGTGAAAAACTGAAAGCATTCCCTCTAAGAACAGGAACAAGACAGGATGCCTACTCTTACCATTATTATTCAACATACATTTGGAAGTTTTAGCAACAGCAATCAGAGAATAAAATGAAATAAAAGGAATCCAAATTGGAAAAGAAGTTAAAATCTCACCCTTTGCAGAGCACATGATATTATACATACAAAAGCCTGAAGATGCTACCAGAAAAATTGCTAGCCCTAATCAATGCATTTAGTAATGTAACAGGATACAAAATTAATGCACAAAAATCCCTTGCTTTCCTATACAATAACAATGGAAGGGCAGAAAGAGAAATGAAGGAAACACTCCCATTTACCATTACAACATAAAGAAAAAAATACCTAAGAATAAACCTGCCTAAGGACACAAAAGAGCTTTATGCAGAAAACTCTACAAACCTGATGAAACAAATCAAAGATGATACAAACAGATGGAGGGACATACCATGTTCTTGGATTGGAATAATCAACATTGTGAAAATGACTATCCTACCCAAAGCAATTTACATATTTAATGCAACCCCAATTAAATTACCAATGGCGTTTTCCACAGATCTAAAACAAGATTTTTACAATTTGTATGGAAGCACAAAACACCCTGAAGAGAAAAAGAAATCTTGAGAAGGAAAGAGGGAGCTGGAGGAATCAGCCTTCCTGAAGTCAAATTATACTACAAGGCTACAGTGATGAAGATAGTATGGTACTGGCACAAAAACAGAAACATAGATCAGTGAAACACAATAGAGAGCCCAGAGATAAACCACACACATATGGGCACCTTATCTTTGACAAAGGAGGCAACAATATACAATGGAAGAAACACAGCCTCTTCAATAAGTGGTGCTGGGAAAATTGGATAGCTATATGTCAAAGAATGAAATTAGAACACTTCCTAACCCCATACACAAAAATAAACTCAAAATGGATTAGGGCCAGACACTATAAAACTCCGAGAGGAAAACATAGGCAGACCATTCTATGACACACATCAATGCAAGATCCTTTTTGACCCACCTCCAAGAACAATGGAAATAAAATCAAGAATAAACACATGGGACCTAATGAAACTTAAAAGCTTTTGCACAGGGAAAGAAACCATAAACAAGACAAGAAGACAACCCTCAGAATGGGAGAAACTATTTGCCAATGAAGCAATGACAAAGGATAAATCTCCAAAATACACAAACAGCTCATGCAGCTTAATACCATAAAAGGAAATAAATCAATTCACAAATGTGCAGAAGACTTAAATAGATATTTCCCCAAAGAAGACATGCAGATGGCTAACAAACACATGAAAAGTAGCTCCACATCACTAATCATTAGGGAAACGCAAGTCAAAGCCAAAATGAGGTATCACCTCACACTGGTCAGAATGGCCATCATCAAAAAATCTAGGAACAATAAATGCTGGAGAGGGTGTGGAGAAAAGGGAATCCTCCTGCACTGTTAGTGGGGATGTAAGTTGGTTCAGCCACTTTGGGAAACAGTCTGGATGTTCCTTAAAAAAGTAAAAATCGAACTACCATATGACTGTGCAATCCCACTACTGGGCATATACCCAGAGAAAATTGTAATCAAAAAGGAAATATGTGCCATAATATTCATTGCAGCACTATTTACAATAGCCAGGACATGGAAGCAACCTAAATGCCCATCAACAGATGAATGGATAAAGAAGATGTAGCACATATGTACAATGGAATATTACTCCGCCATAAAAAGGAATGAAATTGAGTTATTTGTAGTGAGGTGGAGGAACCTGAAGTCTGTCATACAGAGTGAAGTAAGCCAGAAAGTGAAACACAACTACTGTATGCTAACTCATATATATGGAATCTAAAGAAATGGTAGTGATGAACCCAGTGACAGTGCAAGAATAAAGATGCAGATGCAGAGAACAGACTTGAGGACATGAGGTGGGGGGGGTGTTGAAGGGGAAGCTGGGAGGATGTGAGAGAGTAGCACTGACATATATACACTATCAAATGTAAATCTAGTGGGAAGTTGCTGCATAACATAGGGAGATCAAATTGATGATGGGTGATTAACTAGAGGGCTGGGATAGGGCATAGGGAGGGTAGGAGGGAATCGCAGGAGGGAGGGGATATGGGGATATATGTATAAATACAGCTGATTCACTTTGGTGTACCTCAATAACTGGCATAACAGTTTATAACAATTATATTCCAATAAAGAGCTTAAAAATAAATAAATAAATACAATAAGGAAGACTTACAACTCAGAAAGATAAATAACCAAATTTAAAAATGGGTGAATGATCTGAGTATACATTTCTCCAAAGATATATCAGTGGCCAAAAAATGCACGAATATATGTTCAACATCATTAACCTCCTGGTAAATACAAATTAAACCATAATAAGATACCACTTCACTCCTACTGGAATGCATAGAATCATCAAAAACTCAGAAATAAGAAGTGCTGGTTAGGATTTGGAAAAATTTGAACTCTCATACACTGTTGTTGGAAATGTAAATAGTACAGCCACTTGGAAAATAGTCTGGCAGCTCCTCAAAGGGTTAAACATAGAGATAATATATGACTCATTAATTCCACTCCTAGGTCTATAACCAAAAGAAATAAAAACATATGTCCAATCTCCCAATTCATGCCAACCTCCCTTTCTGGCTTTTTGTGTCCATACATTTGTTCTCTATGTCTGTGTCTGTATTTCTGGCCTAAAACGTGTTCATCCATTTTTCTAGACTCCACATATATGTGTTAATATATAATATATACGCTAATATGCATAAAATAGATAACTAATGAGAACTTGCTGTATAGCACAGGTAACCCTACATAGTATTCTGTTGTGACATAAATAGGAAGGAAATCCAAAAAGGAGGGGATATATATATATATATATACACACACATATGGCTGATTCACTTCACTGCAGCACACAAACTAGCAAAACATTGTAAAACAACTGTATCCCAATTTAAAAGACAATAATAAAAATAAAAAATAATATATGGACATATAGAATGAATAGAGCTTGTTTTCATTCTCCACTGATGTCTGGCAAACTGATTCCTTTTCTTGTTCTGGAGCACTGAGTTCTGGAATGTTATCAGATGAGTTTTTTTTTTTTAAGCTCTTTATTGGAATATAATTCCTTTACATTCTTGTACCAAATTTGGGGTACAACAAAGAGAATCAGTTGTATTTATACATATACCCCCATATCTCCTCCCTCCTGTGACTCCCTCCCACACTCCCTGTCCTGGCCCTCTAAGGCATCACCCATCATCCAGTTGATCTCCCTTTGTTATGCAGCAACTTCCCACTAGCTATCTATTTTACAGTTGGTAGTGTATGTATGTCTATGCTACTCTCTCCCTTCATCTCAGCTTCTCCTTCGACACCCCCACAACCCCGTGTCCTCCAGTCCATTCTCTGCATCTGCATCCTTATTCTTGCCCTGTCACTGGGTTCATCAGTACCATTATTTTAGATTCTGTATATATGACTTAGCATATGGTATTTGTTTTTTTCTCTTTCTGGCTTATTTCGCTCTGTATGACAGTCTCTAGGTCTATCCACCTAATTACATATAGCCCCATCTCATTCCTTTTTATGGCTGAGTAATATTCCATTGTATATATGTGCCACATCTTCTTTATCCATTCATATGTTGATGGGCATTTAGGTTGCTTCCACATCCTGGCTATTGTAAATAGTGCTGCAATAAACATTATGGTACATGCTTCTTTTTGGATTATGGTTTTCTCTGGGGATATGCCCAGTAGTTGGAATACTGGATCATATGGTAGTTCTATTTTTAGTTTCTTAAGGAACCTCCAAACTGTTTTCCATAGAGGCTGTACTAATATACATTCCCACCAACAATGCAGGAGAGTTCCCTTTTCTCCATACCCTCTCCAACATTTGTTGTTTCCAGCTTTTGTGATGATGGCCATTCTGACCAGTGTGAGGTGATACCTCATTTTGGCTTTGACTTGCGTTTCTCTAATGATTAGTGATGTGGAGCTACTTTTCATGTGTTTTTTGGCCATCTGTATGTCTTCTATGGAGAAATGCTTACTTAGGTCTTCTGCCCATTTGTGGATTGGGTTATTTGCTTCTTCGGTATGAAGCTGCATGAGCTGCTTGTGTATTTTGGAGATTAATCCTTTGTCAGTTGCTTCATTGGGAAGTAGTTTCTCCCATTCTGAGGGTTGTCTTCTTGTCTTGTTTATGGTTTCTTTCCCTGTGCAAAAGCTTTTAAGTTTCATTAGGTCCCATGTGTTTATTCTTGATTTTATTTCCATTGTTCTTGGAGGTGGGTCAAAAAGGATCTTGCATTGATGTGTGTCATAGAATGGTCTGCCTATGTTTTCCTCTCGGAGTTTTATAGTGTCTGGCCCTAATCCATTTTGAGTTTATTTTTGTGTATGGGGTTAGGAAGTGTTCTAATTTCATTCTTTGACATATAGCTATCCAATTTTCCCAGCACCACTTATTGAAGAGGCTGTGTTTCTTCCGTTGTATATTGTTGCCTCCTTTGTCAAAGATAAGGTGCCCATATGTGTGTGGGTTTACCTCTGGATTCTCTATTCTGTTCCATTGATCTTCCCTTCTTTTGGGGGCCAGTACCATACTGTCTTGATCACTGTGGCCTTGTAGTATAGTTTGAATTCAGAAAGCCTAATTCCACCAACTCCTTCTTTCCTTCTCAAGATTTCTTTGGCTATTCAGGGTCTTTTGCATTTCCATACATATCGTTAAGGTTTCTTGTTCTAGTTCTGTGAAAAATGCCGTTGGTAATTTGATTGGGGTTGTGTTGAATCTGTAAATGCTTTGGGTAGTTTAATCATTTTCACAATGTTGATTCTTCCAATCCAAGAACATGGTATGTCCCTCCATCTGTGTGTATCGTCTTTGATTTCTTTCATCAGTGTCTTATAGTTTTCTGCCTACAGATCTTTTGCCTCCTTAGGCAGGTTTATTCCTAGGTGTTTTATTGTTTTTGTTGCAATGGTAAATGGGAGAGTTTCCTTAATTTTCTTTCTGCTTTTTTGTTGTTAGTCTATAGGAATGCAAGAGATTTCTGTGCATTAATTTTGTATTCTGCTACCTTACTAAATTCATTGAATAGTGCTAGCTCTTTTTTGGTGGAGTCTTTCAGGTTTTCTATGTATAATATCTTGTCATCTGCAAAGAGTGACAATTTTACTTCTTCTTTTCCAATTTGGATTCCTTTTATTTCATTTTCTTCTCTGATTACTGTGGCTAAAACTTCCAAAACTATGTTGAATAATAATGGTGAGAGTGAGACCCCTTGTCTTGTTCCTGTTCTTAGAGGGCATTCTTTCAGTTTTTCACCATTTAGAATGATGTTGCCTTTTGATTTCTCATATATGGCTTTTATTATGTTGATGTAATTTGCTTTTATGACCATTTTCTGGAGAGTTTTTATCATAAATGGATGTTCAATTTTGTCAAATACTTTTTCTCCTTCTATTGAGATTATCATATAGTTTTTATCCTTCATTTTGTTGATATGATGTATCACATTGATTGTTTTGCATGTATTGAAGAATCCTTGCATTCCAGGGATAAATCCCACTTGATCATGGTGTATTATCTTTTTAATGTGCTATTGGATTCTGTTAGCTAGTATTTTGTTGAGGATTTTTGCATCTATATTCATCAGTGATATTGACCTGTAATTTTCTTTTCTTGTGACATCTTTGCCTGGTTTTTGTATCAGGGTGATGGTGGCCTTGTAGAATGAGTTTGGGAGTGTTCCTATCAGATGAGTCTTGATTTTGCCTGGAGAGTATGAGCTTGGTGTTTGTGAGCTTGGCTCTATATCCTATAGCCCATGTTTTATTATGAATGGTTAAGCTTTGAGATTGATGGGTGCTCCAGACCAAGAGGAGGTTGTCCTGGGTACCCATACATATTATGTTATGTGCCAAAGTTGACTACTATACTTCTATGAGTTCTGATATGATTCTTGCTCATATGGATGTTGTCATCTGCAACTGTGAGGCTTTAGGAACCTACATATGTCTCTGTGTGTTGGAGACTCTGCCTAATTTTTCTGATGGATACCCTAATATGCTGATTTTATTTTCTATAGTTCAAATAAATATATCATGTTTGGTTTACAAAAAAAAGATAAGTCCAGACATAAAGTTGTTAATAACAACATTATTCATAATAGACAACAGGTGGAAACAACCCAAATGTCCATCAACTAATGAATAAAGAGAATGTGGCATATCTGTTCAGTCATGAAAAGGAAGTACTAATACATGCATTAACAGAGATAAATCTTGAAAACATTAAGTGAAAGAAGTCACCACAGAAAATCTCATACTATATAATTTCATTCACGTGAAACTCTAGAAAAAGGAAATTTATAGAGACAAAAAATAGATTAATGTTTGCTTAGGGATATAGATTGGTGGTGCAGGTGTTAAGTGGGCAACAGTTAAAGGGTACAGGATTTCTTCTTGAGATGATGAAAATGTTCTAAAATTGACTGTGGGGATAGATGTATATATCTGGGAATATATTCAAAACCTTTGAATTGTATACTTTAAATGGGTGAATTGTGTGGTATGTAAATTGCTTCTATAAAGATGTTTAAAAGAAATAATTAATAATTGAATAGATTTAGATAATTAGGGATGAATATAAGTTCAGCCCTCAACAAATAGTGTAAATTCTGAATTAATATATTATGCATGAATGAGGTATTTTATTATCATGACAAAGCTATGTTTTAACAAGTACTGATTACTTTAACATTAACCACCTAAGTGCCTAGAGATAAGTCCTAAAAATGGATCTGATCCTGGTTGGAGTGATTAGGAGACTTAGTTTCAAGAACTAATCACTGTTAAAATAATAAGCCCATGGCTAAAAAAATGCATTAGAAGTGTATGGTGTGTGAATGATCAAAGGGCCACAGAGCAAATGTGAAGACAATAACAAATGAGGCAAGAAACCAAGATTGAGAAAGTTAGGGCTATTTACATCAAGTCCACCAGAGAGTTTGTCTAAGCCAGTGGATCTTTACCCTGCCTGCACATGGGAATCATCAGGGGAGCTTTTAAGTCAGAATCTCTGGAATGGGGCCTGAGCCTTGGCCTTTTTAAAGTTTCCTGTGTGAGTCTAATGGACTGCCAGAGTGGAAAACCACTGGGTTAGGCCAAGAGAAATTGAATATGACCAAGACAGAAGGGACCAAAGGGAGGAATGCACACCTGGAGGATTGATCCAGTTAGGTCATTTGGTGAGTTCTGGAGCTTGTAGGGAGTCAAACACCTGGGCGTAGAAAGTAGGGTTATTCTAAAACCTAAGATGTCAGATCTAATAGGGCCCTTAATGATTCTCAAATCTAACTTTCACTCCCTCTTCTCCACCCTGTATGTATGTAATGACATATACAAAGAGAAAGGAAAGGACTTGCCTGAGGTGACAGTGAGTCATCGACTGAACCCAGGTTTTCTGATTCCAAATTAGTGTCCTTTTCCATGCCCCACTGCTTTCCCACTTTATAGTCTGAAACTAGGTTTAAAAGGCAGGCAGTTCTTAAATGGCCTATTAATGCATTCAGTCTTTTCCCCAACTCTTTCCAAACCTGCCTAAGGGCTTCAAATCTTTATCTTAAATACTGCTCTTTCGAAGCTACATTACATAATCAGTTCAGCAATAAACCTTTCAAGTTATACGACTTTTAGTCAAAGCAAATCTCTTGGCCTTGTTTTCCTGCCAAGATTCATGACTCCTGCCTGTCTCATCCTATGAGCATAATAATAAACATCCTTTGCTGAATGCCAACAACAAGCTGTGCACTCTAAGGCACTTGGGATTTGGGAGCTGGTGAAGGAGTTGTAGCTTGAGCCCAGTGCTATCCTTTTCTTATCCTGATTTTCACCCCTCTGAAGACGATAAACACCCTCCACTCACACCTAATCATCTCCCAAAATTCTACTATTGCCATGTTTGATGTAGGAATTTGTTCTGTTTTATCAGCCAGCTGAAATTCTCTTTGCTTGCCTAGTGTTATTCTTTCCTGTTTTCCTAGTGTGCTGTTATATGTATGTATTGGTGTTGGTCTCTATTATAAGTTTAATAACTTCTTGGTGAGCTGGCCAAAGTCTTCCTGTTTGAATGACAACTTCCTCATTATCCATGTCTCTGTCTTCCCTTTCTTAAGCTAGACTACTATTTCCCAGTTCACAATTGCCTCTACCAGCTCAGTTCACAATTTCCTCTTCCAGCCCATGAGCTGACACTGACATACAAAGAAAGAGTAATGCATCTACTTATCTTCATCCTATTTCTTCACTACGGGAAGCAGAATACATATTTCAGATTACAGGCAAAGGTATATAGCCAGCCCTGGGATTTCTCATGCCCAGAAGTAATGCTTCAGGGTAGACTGGTCAAGAGATAGAGGGAACCATGGACTTTACTCTGCCACAACTTTAGCTCTGGTGGTTTTATATCATATTCTCCAACATTTTTTCTGACTTTATTCCAATTCCCTTTTTCTGGGTTTGTGTGGTAGTCAATTGCCCAATGACGTTTTAGAGGAATCTGTTCTAACACTCGAGAATGTCCTGAGCCCACTGCACACAAGTGTTCTTCAGGGATGTCATAAATGATAGACTGTTCCAATGTCTTCAATCCTGAGTATGCAGAAAACAGAGAAGGAACTGGGCATGGTCATCAGATTCCATTGGGAGAAGGCCAGAATAGTCAAGATGCTCAAACAAGATGCAAGGGATTCCCCTAACCTTCCTTTTGCTTTGAGGATTTCCCAATTTGTTTCAGGCACAGCCAAAATGGCACCACCTCTAATTCATTGCTTTCATATTTCCAATGGTAATTCTGTCATCTGAGTTGCTCATCAGCTCCACCTGGCCATAAGTAAAAATAACACACATGGGACAATGAATAGACATGGGTTTGATTCCTGATTCTAGGCAAACTTTTGCAAATTATTAAACTTTTCTCAGCCACAGTTTCCTCATAGGAAAAAAAGGCAATATAATACAGATTACAAAGCTGTTTTGAGAATTCAATGATATACTTTGATGTGAGAATAAAATATCTGCCACAGAGCAGGGATAAAAGATAAATAATAATTTTCTTATTTTTGTTTTCTATGCCCTCTCAGGAAATGTTTCTATGGCATCTGCTTCCTGAATAGGCTGTAACCTGGCTGGATCCTTGCCCCAAAAACTCTGAGTTGGGTCCAAGAGCTTGGGAAATAGTAACAATAGCTAAATTTTACATAGAGGTAGCTTACTATAGCCCTGGACACTGACCTAAGTGTTTTACATGTATCATTTCATTTAATCCTCACAACTACCCTATGATATAGGTCATTACCCCCATTTTACATATAGAACAACTGAAGCATAGAAAGGTTCAATAGCTTTCCAAAGGCATACCGATAATAAGTTAAAGAGCCAGGAATTGAACCAAAGCAGTCCAACTTTACAGAGTCTTTGCCCCTAACTGCTACATCAGATGTCTGGTAACACTAGACTTGGCTTGAGTGGAGCAAGCAGCAACTTGAAACTCCCATTCTTTCACATCAGGGCCTGTCCAGAGAACCAGAGCCCAGAGCCATCCTGTCTAGGGGCTGAAAATACCCACTGCTGCAACGTTTCCCCTTTACCTTTGTGTCCAATGACTTAGGCCTGTGAAGAGAGCAACATTGTGTAATTCTCTGGCAATGGAGCATGATCTGTAAGAATTCCTCAATGTACTTTGCCTCAAACACAGCTGCAGCTACCATTTTCCTACTGTAGCAGCCAAAATCCCTCTCTGGCCTGGAAGATAGCACCCGCTCTCTAGCTGTCACTCTGTAGGTTGAAGCTTGTGTTCCAAGTTGAAAATGTATTTGATTGGGTAGAAGCCTCTTTAGTGTACTAAGGACCTTGAGCGCAGAAAGTGTGGCTGCCAGGCCAGAGACAGTGACCTTGCACAATTCAATCCTAGGTACAGCAAGCAACTACACATGGGGGAGGGGTGGTGAGCCAGGGGACTCCTCTCTGCAGGCATCATGAGCACCCCTTTCACTACCATATCTTCTAGGGCTAATATGTTGTTTACTGCCCCATCCACCCCAAGGCTGCTGGCAGGGAAGGCTGTGAGGTTGATGCCAAATGATAACTGGGTTGAGGTCTTGCAGCAAAAATCTTCATTAGCCCTGGCCTGACTGAATGTGCTACTGACTGATTTACTGTGTGATCTTGAACAAATTCCTTTTCCTCTCTGAGCCTCTGTTTTCTCATCTGTACAGTAAAGGAGTTGGAATAAATCAGTGGTTTTCTATAATTTTAAGCAGCAATTATCTTTTTTTCCCCCAAACATAACCACAAATCAAAAGCTGATATATAAAGCAGAAAAACAGCAAAGTTGCTCTGTGGACTAAGGATAGTAGGAATGACAGTGATGGTAGGGACAGCAGTGGTTAAGGGAAGGGGATTCTGCCCTGGAGACCTGCCTGTTTATACTTACCTTTACACCCCCGTGGTAGCCCCTAAATCACCTTGGGGGAACACGATTTGAAAACCCCTGCTTCCATGGATAAGAATGAGAGAGGGGAACTGAGAGTCACAAATCCTAACTGGGAACAGTGTAGCCAGCTTTAGAAATCAAGAGTTCCTGAGTCCTCATCAGATTCCAGACTTGATTTGCTGAGCAACTTTTGTCAAGTAAATCTCCCTCCTTCTCTGGATCTCTTTCTGTCTTTCTGACACTAGAAGGGCAACACCAATCAACATGGGCAGGCTCAGGCAACTCTAACAGAAATATTGGCTGCTTGGAGCAGAAAGCCTTTCCTTTATCTTTACTCCATGTCCCATTTTTGAACCCCTCAGCAACCTGCCTCCCTCAAGTAGTCCTTTGAAATGTCACCAATGATTTTTTTCTAGGCTATTCCCAGGGCTGGTAGGAAAAAAAATATATGTCTCCTTCCAATTTGGGATCCAGACCTTAGCCCTTGAAGTAGGGAGCAAGCTGAAATGATAGAAAATGACACACTTTTAACAATGGGTAGGGCTCTGCCTTCTTGATTTGGGCTTGTGGCTTAGAAGGGTCCTCAGACAAATATCATGAGTACTGCTTAAGGGCCTGTGTGAGAGTGTCCCCAAGGTAAGAAGGATAGGACATTTTAGGACACCCTGGGCAGTACAGGAAAATCAAACCCGGTTCCTCTTCTCTCTAACTGGAGCTCAGAGGGACTATAACAGACCTGTTTCCCACAGATTTCCCTTGTATTGGGTTGGCCAAGAAGTTCATTCAGGTTTTGCCATACATAACATCTTAGAAAAAACCCAAAATAACTTTTTGGCCAACCCAATACTTTGGTCCCAGAAGGAAACAGTACATGCATACAAGTTAGGAGAAAACAGGGAAGGTTTAATAGAGAGACTATTTACAAAGGTATGAGTGGGGTGTAGGGAAATCCCAAGGCCTAGTGCAGTACTCACAGTAGGACATTGTCATCACTCTTAAGCCTGAAAAGTGAGAGGAGGGAGTTGCTGAAGTTTGGAAGGCAATTGTCTTGTGGAAAGGGTTGTCAGGAGAGGAGCTGTTATCTTCAGTTGAGAAGTAGAGCCAGCTCGAGGTGACACTGCAGGGAAGGAGCTGGGAAGATAAAGACCCTGACACCATTTTTCTCCCTCCCTCCAATCTTCTGCCAGGTTTCCCTTTAACCAAACACAAGAGGCACTTAAGCTTGTTAATGTATAAGTCAGCCTCCTGGGCCAGAGAGCAAGTTGGAGAAGCATGAAGAGTGGATGTGGGGGAGGCAAAAGAAAACTAGCTGGAAGTTTGATGAGCGCAGCTCCCCACACAAATTTTCCCCTGCTACAAAATCTATTCTAATTTTCTCATCATCTCTATTCTTATATCCTTTCAGATCCCAATACTCTGATTTCAGAGACTTCCTGCTCCAACATCCAATCTAGGACTTTCTCGTATCAGAAGTGTTTGGAATCAGGAACATCCTGGCTGAAAAATTTGACTCCAGAACTACACTGCTTCAGAACCCTTTTAGAAATCTTTGCACTAAAAATCAAACTGACCCTGAAATACTGTTTTCCTATTAATTTATCTGGAGTATAAACATCATGGCTGAATTATTTCACCTTAAGGGCTGGTACTGGGTCTCTTGCTCCTCTGTGCACCATGCAGGCAAGTGTTGTCACTCTATAGATACTAAAGAAAGATGAGTACATAAAACACAGGTTGGCATTGCTCACTGGCCAGACCAGCAAGGCAGGGTAGGAGATGACTTGAAGATTCGGGAGGCAGAAGTGGTACCAAGTGAGAGGGAAATGGCTAAATGGAATTACCTCTATCTACCTCATTGCTAGGTAAGATAAGAAAGGGGCCAGAGACATCACCTAAAGCCTATCCTCAACCTCCCAGATGGCTCTCAGAAGCAGAGGTTTATAGTTTCAATCCCTCATGCAAAGTGTTCTCACCCAAAATGTCTCCATCCTACTCTGGTGGCAGACAGTCACAGGAGCAATAGCGTTGAATTTGACATCAAAATGTCTTAGTTCAAGTCTCTGCATATTAATTGCCAAATGAACCTGGGCCACTTTTCTCTCTCTGTTCTTTAATTCATGTGTCTAATAGGGATAAAAGTCCCTTTCCTGCCTCCTTTCCCATGGTTGCTCCTGAGGATCCAGTGACATCATGGTTGGAAAACCAGCAGTTTATGCACTGTAAAATTCTGGGTCCAGGGTGCCTCTATAGTGAGTATGTATCAGTGAGTGAGTGATATAATTTCTTTAAGTGAGAGACTTTTAGCATGTCAGTGTGTGTAATTGTGTATGCATGATTGGGTGTGAGTAAGTAGAGGAATAAATAATGAGAATGTGTGAAGGGATATCTGTGAGAGAATAGGTGAATGTGTATGTACTTGTGTGAGAACTAACTTGTTTGGAAATACATGAAAGAGAATGTAAGAGAGAAAATATGAATATTTGTGGGTCTGTGAGATTCCGAGAGAGTGAATGTGGATGATAGTGTACCTGTACATATGGATGTGAACGTATATGTTGGGCTATATGATATTGCCATTTTTATAGGTTTATAATGTTTTAACATTGGCAGTCTCATTTGGTTCAGTCTAGTATGTAAGATTGCATGTGTATTTGGGGATATAAGAGTGAATTGTACGTAAACAAGCCAAGGTTCATATTTGTGAGTGAATGAATGGGTATGTTCAAGCAAATGTGTATTTGTGTGTAAGTGAATTGTGTGTGTGATCTAATGTGTATGTTTTTAGTAAAGTATTGTGAATATGAAAATACATGCATACATGTGAATTTAAGTGTTTGGAAGGATGGATGAGATTTAGCATTATCCTGCATATGAGTTCAAGTGTGTGTGTGTGTGTGTGTGTGTGTGTGTGTGTGTGAGAGAGAGAGAGAGAGAGAGAGAGAGAGAAAGAGAGAGAGAGAGAGAGAAGGGGGCGGGAGATATTGAACACAGAGAACATACCTAGCCTTTGGACCCTGTACTTGTGAATAGATGCCCTCCTCTCAACTCATAACTTTCTAAAAAACAAGCTTTCCAAGCTGAAATTTTCCACACAGACTTTCCACTCCAAAAGGGGACATTTTACTTTTTTTTTTCTCTTTGCTTCAAGCTTCACTCCTAGCCATTTTGGGCCGAAAAGAGGAGGAAGTGCCCAGCTCTACTCAGAGAATAATTGGGAACATTTTGCTACACACAAAAAAAACTGGAAAATGACTGGCATGTGGGACTGAAACTTGGTGCGGGTTGTAGACTGCAAGACAAAGGGCCCCCTCAGCTACTTTATTTGTTCTCTTTAAAAGTAGCCCTAAGTGACTGAAATATTGTTCGCCACCACAAGCAGTATGAAATTTCACCACCAGCTGGAGTTACGTAACCATCTCCATGGCAACCAAAGCCCATAAACTTGCAGTATCACTGTTGGCTGGTTACATAGCAGTGGTTTTAGTGCCCCCAACACCCCTCCACTTCAGCCTTTTCTTGGTTGTTTTCTCTTTTAATCCCCCTCCTCCTATTTTTCTTTCCTGTCAAAAACAAGAAATTTAAATGTTGAATAAAATGAGGGAAAGCTGAAGTTTCTTAAGCTATGGGTGCACATGAGGCAAGTCTTCTTCTCTGAGGAACATATAGGTGCTCAGCTCACCTGCAGGCCAGTTTACATCAGGGAAATTATCGCCTCCCACTACTATACCACAACCCACTGACACATATACTCTGTAGTGGCTACTGTTGAAAGGAAATCAGGCAGGCTAAAGAGAAAGCAGTCAGTGGGTCTAAAAGAAACCCTGAAAACTCAGCCTCCCAGGACCTCTTCTTTTGAGTATTCCTAGGAGCCCAGGGGCAATGAGAGCATGGTGGAGATAGTGGTAGTAGATGTTTCTGAGATGAGAGAATGAGGTTTGAGAGAATGGGGACACAATCTTCCTTAGTCAATATCACTGCCTTTCCCAGAGTTTGGGGCTGGACTGTGTTCTCACCCTGATCAAGAGACAGGCTCTGAGGTCAAAAGTGCAACACTAGACATCAGGATTTATGCATTCCAAGCCTTGGCTCCATCTCTTAGTAGTTGTATTATCACAGAAACCTAAAAGAATTTCAGGATTGCTGGATATTTGAAAAAGTGTGCTATTATCCTCTACTTGAATACTTACAGTGATGGGAAGATTTTTACCTATAAACATGGCTCATTTCTTCCATGGACTGCTCTGAGAAATAATTATTCTTTTCATTGAACTGAAATTTGGCTTCCTATGGATTCCAGTCATAAGTCTATTCTCAGTCACCTGGGATCACCACACCCCATCTGTTCTCTTTACCCCATGAGAAGCCCTTCAGAAACCCTCCAAATACCATATCCCCATGACTCTTCTCTTCTTCCAGCCAAACAATCCCATTTCTTTCAATTGCTCCTCCTGAGTCTTGGGATCTCATTCTTTAGTCTGCTTCTGTGTAGAAGTCCCTCATTTGCTGTTTCCCTATTAAGCTGTGGTGCATGCCCAGAGATTAATACAACCCTCCAGGTGAGGTCTGACCAATTAGCTAGGTGATAAATTCCAGGAATGATACTGCAGTTGAGGGTAAGAAGGTACATGAAGTGTCAAAAAAAGAGGGGGGCGGGTTAAGAATATGTTTCTTCCCTAGGATGAGTCTCTTTATCTTGGAAAACTGGGCATTAAATGTTTTGTACCATCATTCCAAGTCTAATCTGCAGGCTCAAATCCAGATGAGCTAGTTTCTCACAATTACATGCCTAGAAGTACCTCACCCCTGGCATAACTGGCACCTGGGTATGGAACATACATAGATTGCCTCCATGGCATTCCCTTTGTTCCCATCTTGATCCCTAGAAATATTGGTCCCGATGAGAGCAGGGCCTTAGTCCTCCTGGCACCCTTGTATACTCTGTTCTATATATACTCCTATATACAGAGCATTCTCCCTTGCCGTGGATGTTATAGATCTGGCCCAAAGCTTCTTGTCTGAGTTCCCCTGCAGGTAGTGCTGAGTTTTCTTAGAAACTGCCTATCAGGAACAATGTCATAGCAGATAATATCAGGGTTCTAGGTGTAGTGAAGGAGGGAAAAATGGGTGGTAAGCTTTAAGCCCTACTCACTCTTTCCTGACAGTGGTAGCTGCAGAATCTTCATATAAAGGGGAATTAGGGGAGGCATTTGTCTACACAAGCATATTGATTTTATACACAGTCTTTGTGTATTTGGGGTGTCTTTTAAAGGCTAATGGAGATTATAGCAGGGGGGAGGGCCAAAGGCCTCTCAAACCTTATCCCTTGACAAGCAACTACTTTGGTTCAGATTTATTTCTGTTCAGAGCTCTGTGTATATGTGTTCACACATGTGTGCCCAACTGTCAAAAGTCCCTGTTGTGGGAAGGTAATATTAAGCCTTGAGGAATCCTGGAGTTGGGCTGGTGTCTCCAAGACTAGACTGCTCTTATGGGCAAGCTGGAAAGACTGATCTAAAAGTAGAGAATGATCATAAAATATCAAGGGCATCAGCCCCAGCAGGAATGGAGTTGGACCAATCAAAGGCTGATGAGTAAGAAAGCTGTCATTCCTTGAGTATATAAACTGTGTGCCAGACACGGTGTTAAATTATTTCATAAATGTTTATCTCATTTAATCCTCACAACACACTGTCTACCCCTTCCATGTCCCCTACCCAAGGTAGGTGCTATAATCCTATTTCACTCAGAATAAAATGGAGAGTAGGAGCAATTTGCTCAAATTCACATGACTATAAGTGATAGAGCTGAGATTCAGTCCCAAGAATGTCTGCCTCTAAAGTGGACTGCCTTCTCTTTTTTGAGGCAGTAACCTTTACTTGAGTCTAAGCAATGACCCCAGGCTCCACCCCTCACATCTGTGACCCATCTTGCTGAAGTGTGCTCTTGGGCATAGGAGTTGATTCTGGGCTAGCAGGTGAGTGAAGTCCACTTCCACTACTGTGGGCCCATAGCATCAAAAACACACATTGCCTTGCCGTTGACTCACTGTGTGATGTTAGGCAAATCCCTTCCTACTCACTAGGCTTCAGTTTTCCATCTGTAGAACTAATTGTGGTGAAAGTTAAATGAGACAATTTAGTGCCATGCCTGGCACCTAATAAGAACTCAACAAGTAGTAGATTAGGAAAGAGTTGGTCTGGATGATCTTCCTGTTAGAATAATTTCTGAATTTGTGACTCTTCTCCTCTTGCCAAGAAAGGAGGGTAACCTGCACTGACTAGCAAAACAAATCATTATAGAGAGAGCACTTTCAGCTTTGCTGTAGCAAAATAGTTTCCTTCAACAAACTTTAGCTAAATGCTTCCACTCAGCCATAGATTTTGTTAACAATAGGCTAGATGTTGGGGTTTCAATGATGCATAATGTATGGGCCTTTCTTTGTATGGCTTTCCTGAGAGAATCAAGATGGAGAGAAGGTTCAAGAATAGATCAGGAGAGCAGGGCAGCCACAGCAGCTCTAATTGACCCAAGAGGGTAATGACTGAATCAGGGCACTGGGGGAAATAACAGAGGCAGCTTCCTTGTTCTCACTCCCAAAGCCTTTCTTTCACCCAACTCATTGGTAGCAATAAACTATTTGGAGCTATAAGGGGCTAGATCTTGAAGAGTGACACCAGGATTATGAAGACTGTGGTAGTTGGAAGAGTTTGGTATTCTTTTAGCTGAAAGAAAAAATGTCTTATTCACAGCTTGATTTCTTTCAGGCTTTGGGCCTCTATGACCATACTAATTTACAGGACTGCTTAAAATTGTGGTTTACTGATAAGACTTCTCACCTGGAGGTCAGGATACCTGGCTTATGCCAATCAGGCAGTTCACAATGTTTTTCAACTGCAATCTTTGGGCCTGGCATTATGCTTGGTATTGAGGAGACTGCGACAAACAAATTAGACCCAGTTCCTGTCTTTGCAAGATTTCCAGTGTAATAGTTGTATTCCTGGATTGGCCACTCACAGTGGACCCATAGGCAATTCCCTTCTCTCTGCCCTGTTTCCTCATTGGTGAAATGGGTGGCAACTGGTATATGTAAGAGGTCTGTTTCAGCTCTACAATACTGCATTTTAAAAAAAAAAAAAGACAAGGGTAGTGCTTAAGTGATCAAGGGAGCTGCTTCCTGGCTGGTTGGTTACCCAGGATCGTCAAGGTTAAATGATGTGTCCAAGGTCATGTGGGCAAATGGTGGCCGGGTTCTGAGCTGCCTCTCAAAGTTACATTAACATTTATAGCACAAAGAAAAAAATCTGTTCCATAATGCTTGCTTAATGATACCCTGTTCCCAAATAGACAGTAAACAAACAGGATGAAAGGCAAGAAACTGTTAATGTTTTTAATAACCCAATAATATTTAAATACAGACAGTAATTATCTTATTAAATCTAAATGAAGAACAGCAAAGTGAACTTTCCTGGAGCTCTACTCTTTCTGAGGCATCCAGAGGCTCTAAGAAGTTAAAGATTATCTGCTCCAGTGGAATCAATTGTCTTTATGTTGAAAAAGCATTATTCCCTAGAGGTGATAAATCAGGTTGGACTGGGAGTAGGACTGAGAGAAGAAAACCAAAGCTGTTACTTCAGAAAATGTCTCTGGAATGGAGAAAGGAATTCTGGGCTTTTAGAGGACCAGAAGTGGGCAAAAGAAAGGGAAATCTCTTTGTACAGATAGGAAGGTGAATAAAGGAGAATGACTTACCCAAGATCATTAACCTCCTTTTAGTGACAAAGCTTAGACTGTAATCTGTGCCTTTCTATGACACCACCCTGTACATAATCAATTTCATCTGAATAGATGTTTTCCAACAGTTAGGAGCACAGGCTATCAAGGCAAATGGCCTTGGTTCAAATTTATTCTCTGCCATTTACTAGCTGTGTGACCATGAGTAAGTTACTTTACCTCTTTGCACCTCCATTTACTCATCTGTAAAATAAGGATGATAATATAACCCACCTCATAAGGTTGTCAGGAGGATTAACTGAGTTAATATTTGTAAAGCACTTAGAGCAGTGCTTGCCATAAAATGAACACCATAAAAGTATTTGTTAAATAAAACAAACAAGGTTTCACATTTAATTTTAAATAAATCCAATAGCCCAAGCAAACCAGTAGCAAGAAGAAAGCTTTCTTAGAGATCCCCATCTCTCTTTTCTGAGGCTTTCCATGTATGGAAGCTCCCAATCTCCATCAGGCACCACACTCCTCAGATTCCCAGTACTCTGGTACTCTATCCTCAACTTCTCTGATGGCAAGAAGTGATCAGTCCAAAGAACTCTCACATTCATTGCCTCATCAGATCAGCATAACCACTCAGAGATATAGCAATGATTTTATTTCCATTTTAGAGATGAGGACAAAGAGGACCTGGAACTTGATGTGACTGGTATGACTGCCTAGGTTTAACAGGTGCTATGTATGGTTCTAATCCAAACCTCACTACTTAGTTTTGTGTGACCTCAAGTAAACACCTTCCCATCTTTGTGCCTCAATTTCCTCATCAATTCAGTGAGGTGGTTAGATGAAATGATCTCACAAACAATCTGATACAAAGGCCACACAACTTGTTTGTAGAAGAGCAGGAACTGACTTCTTGCTAAGCCACTCCTTGACTTTTCCTTGATGCCAATTTTTTTCAAATGAGTAAGAATCTGAGAGAGTTCATAGAATACAGTCAACACATTTGCCCTTCTACCTCCCTTTCCTTTACCTAGCACTACGAGGTTAAGCATATTCTAAGATTGTAAAATGTCAGAGCAAAGAGAGCCTTTAGAGACATCTTTTAGATCACTAGTTCTGAAACCAGAATGCACATACCTCAAAGGTCATCCCCAGTGCACTGGAGGTACATGGACTATAGGGCTACTCCCTCTTGGAGAATTGACTTTACTAGAATATTTGGAAGAATTACATTAAAATAAAGACATATTTGTTATGGAATGGAATGCATAAAATACAGATGAGCTTTTTAACATATAATAAATCTACAAAGAATTTGTACTTTGACTTGGACTGGAAAAAGTCTGAGATGAATTCTTCTAAATCATCATATTGCAGTTGGTGAAACTAATATCCAAAGAGAGGAATAATCTTCCTCCCCAGGATCACAAAGAGACTTAATAACAAAGAAATGACTTGAATCCACATTACCAGCATCCTGGGCAATTACGTTTTCTTCCATCTGGCCACTCCTGTTGGTTAAGACCCAAGAAGACAGGAGAGAGCAAAGGAATAGCTGAAGACTCTTCCTTGGCGGGTGAAGAAACACCTCACTAATATGAACAAGCCGCTTGATTCTCAAGACTACAGTTTCTTCATCTGCAAGAAGCTGACATGAGAATACAATGTATAGATAATAACTTGGCTTCTAAATTCAGAATTCCTAGGTTTAAATCCTAGCCCTGTGGCTATCTAGCTGTCTGACCCTGGACAAGTTACTAAATCTCTCTGTGCCTCAATCTCAAGGGAAAATGAGAAACATAGCACCTATCTCATAAATTTCTTATGAGATTTGGTGAGTTAATACAGGAAAAGCACTTAGAACAGTATTAATTATTTAATTTTTATTGTTAAAACTGAAAAACTATGGGGCTAGACTTACAGCATCACTGCATCCCGAGACACCTCTGTGAAACCTCAAATGTAGAAAGCATAGTTTAAAACCTACAGGTCATTGCAAAGGTGTTCCAGATTTGGTTGGTTGGATATGGGATGTGCATTCACATTGTCCTAATACCTAAATAGATTGTAGGTCTTGTATGAGTTCCTGAAAGGGCTAAAGTGGTGTCTTATATGGGCATTGAAGTATGTGCTCATATTTTCTTTAAAAAGACTGAATTCCCTCAGGGGAAACGTCTAACTCTTTGGGACTCTTTTGATGCCAGACACAGAGAAAAACACAGTAAGATGACTATTGGAAATTGTTCCAAATGTGGGAAATGGACCTTGAGAGGGGAAGGTTCTCAGACAAGGGATTTGTTACCCTTGGCAGTGGAGAGGCTTAGACCAAGTAGTAGGGGAATTGCTGAAAGTAGGGCTTGGAGTACTGGCCTTTTCTAGGGGAGAGAAGCTACTCACCAGTCAACTAGGGTTTGGCTATCTGGTTGTCCCATTTCTATGACCTCACCAAGGCCTTTTGGAGCTTTCCCTATTTCTCTCTGTAGGTGCTTATTATAATTCTTACCCCCTTTTACAAGGCAAACTTTGAATAGGTTGCATTAGCCATGGCCGCACAGTCCACCTCAGGTCCCCTGGTTCTCTGAATTATGGCATTCACCAGTTAAGTCATCAGTCACAAAGTGTGTATCTTAATTTTAACTTATCCTTGCCCATTGGCCTTTTGAGACAGTTATTTTAAAGTTATACCTCATGAACCCTAAATTATTCTATGGAGGCATCCTAGAAATTACATAGAAGAGATGGTTTCCTCCCTTCACCCAGAACAACTCCACTTTGATCTGTTTTCTATACTGTGGGTCCCTGTTGAATTTTATTTGTGGTAAGTTCTATTGTTAAAAGCAAGTTGAAAACCCCTATCATAAACTGCTGAAATTATTTCAATAGTCCAGAAATGTCAATATGTTGGCAAACAAAAGACATTTCTTTGAATTGTACTTCAACTAGTATCAGACTGCAGATCTTGATTTTTGAGGCAAGAAAAAAAAAAAAAAAAACTACAGCCATCATACATGAAGGAGAGTTGATTCCTGCCTTCAAGGAGCTGAGGTTTAAGTTGAGAAGGCAGAGCAAACAGCTTGAAATCACCTGAGCCTTTAATAGTTCATATTGGTTCTGATTTTAGGAACTCAGAGGAGATAGATACTAAGGAAGAAGAAATGAAATTGTACTGGTGTCTGAAAGATGAGAAAGTAAGTTGGCTATAGGCAGAAACATGAGAAACAATTAGAGAGGCAGAGATTGGAGTGAGGATAGTATTGGGAATGTGAGAGATCATGGAGGAAGTGGGCTCTGTAAGGAACCAGGCCTGAGGATCAAGAGTGGTCCATACTGGGGACCAATGAGACAGAAGGTCACTGAAGACAGGATGGGGAGACCAAGCAATGCAGAGCAGAAGAATTTGGTAGAAATAGTCAAGCTCACTAGACATGTTTCATTCTCCTCATTTTGTGAATGGAAAAACTAAGTTTCAGAAAATAAAGGGACTTGCCTGAGATAACCGAGGTAATGGCATAGGTGTGAGTGAAGCCTAGGGCTTCTGATCGCATATCCATTTTTCTTCCTGAACCTCTGATCTATTTGTAAACACAGGTATCACCTCCAATTCTCTATCTGGTCAAATATCTAGATACTCTCTTCCCTTAGCTAGGAGATGATGAATAAATAGAATTATCTAAGGTGAAGTAATAGAAACACTGGAATTGGGGTCAAAGATCCTGATTTCCAGTATGAGTTCTGCCATAGCCCCAGGTTCCTGGTCTGTAAATTGGGCACCCTGGAGAGCTTTCCTGCATGGTTCATGCTCTCAGGCCAAGAAGCATGTATCTATCCCTCTAGCCTGCTAAGGTAAGCCAAAATTGCAATGCCCTTGAGCTTGATTATTTCCACCTATTCCCCTATCTCCCAATGAGCTAGATCGACTTCTCTGAAGGTCTGGAGATCTAGGATTGTGGCAATTTTTTTAATGATTCAGTGATGCCTTGAATCACTGGGCTTGGCTGGCTCTGGAAAATTCACTCTATCACACACTTTCATCAAAGGGGTCCCTTTGCCTAGTTAGCAAATTCTCTCCTAACCAGGAAGCTCCTAAATTTTGCTCTTTGTCTTGCTCCCTTACTGTGTTTATGCATTATTCTTAGATACCTTGAGGCAATTCTGATTGGCTCATCTTGCTTATAAATCTGAGAGGTCAGATGATATATTTTATTTATAACTGCTGATCCAAAGATGGGCTACTTCCAATGACTGCAGCAAATAAATAAAATCAAAATGATGAGCTCCCTTGTCCCTTCCTGTTAAATAAATACTTGCCTAGGGATATCATCCCTGGGTAAGCAAGAGATGAAAACATCACCTTGCTGAAAGCTCACTCAACTGAGGCCTCATTTCAGTAATTGATTTTCCCCCCAACCCCATTTCCTATTGTGTCTGCTTCCCCTTTATCATCAGGGTAGGTAACATGTGCTCATCACAAATCTGTGAGGACAGAAGACAGGCCATGAACTTCAGTCTACTTCTCCTCTCGTATATCCCATCAAAAATCTACACCATGAGGAGTCATGTTCCTCACATCTCAAGCTGAGTAACTGAACTTCCAACTCCCCAGAAGTATCCCACCAGACAGTGTTTTTCCCTTTTGGACCACTAATGCAGCCATATGTTGTGAAAGAGAAGGTATTCAGGGGTACTAGGATCTGGGTTCAGAAATCCATTTGCTAGTAGTAGAGTCTTCAGGAAATAACTTTTTTTGTAAGTCTCAGCTGAGAATTAGTAGAGGATTACAGCTAAAAGCTCTTGCTTTAATTTATACTGGGTTCAAATTCTCTATGAGTTTGGGCAAACAGCTTCATTTCTCTATGCCTCAATTTCCTCATTTTTAAATGAGTATCATAATGAAATAAGCCATATAGCATTGTTGAGAGGATTAAATGAGATAATCTGTGATATGGGCTCAATTTAGTGCTTTGAATAAAGAAGGTAATCTATAAATGTTAGCCATTATTACTAATAATAAAATCAGGCAGACAATAAAAGCACTGCTGTGGAAAGAGCTCTGTGTTTAAAAGGGCCTGGCACTAAGACCCAGTTCTGTTACTCATTAGCTAGTTGAGACCTTGATGTACCCTTAACCTCTCTCAACCTCAAGTTCCTCGTCCATAAAATATGGCTAATAATAGTGTCTATTATACCAGGTTATTGCAAGAATGGCACAAGAGCAGTAGTTATTAAAAATGCTTTGCATTTAAGTCTTGTCAGCCAACATTCTTGGAGCTCCTACTGTGTAACAAACTATAGGCTCAGGGCCAGGAGAAAAACAGTAAGATTATGGTCCCTGCATTTAAAATCTCATGGTTTAACTATGAAACAGTCCCATAAACAAATAATGAGCCATCATTATAGAAATGTGTACAAGTTCCAGAAATTGTGAAAATAAGTGAATGCCTAGATCAAGGAGATGAGAAAGTAAGGTGGCAGTAGTTAGGAAAGGCATCTTGGAGGAGGTAATGCTTGAGATGGCTTTTGAAAAGAGAATAGGAATTTTCTTAATGAATATGACAGGAAGAGCATTCCAGACCAAGGCTAAGGCAAAGAGATATACAATCACCTAGTATGACTGGACAATGCTGCACCTATTTCATTCTTGGAGAATGCAATTTTAAGAGGAAGCAGTAAGAAATGAGGCTGGAGAGATAAATAGGGGCCTGATTAAGAAAAACAAACAAACAAAAAAAACACCTTAAATAATGCCCTAATAAGGAAAGTGTGTGTTTTTAAATTAGTATTTTAAAATAGCATTTCTGTAACAGTTACTATGCACTAGCTACTATTCTAAGCACTTTACAAATATTAATTCATGTAATCCTCAAAAAAATACTGTGAGATACATGCTATTACTGTTGCACACAGAAATTGATTAACTTGTTTAACATCTCATAAATAGTAAGCAACAGAGCCAGGATTTCTAAACAGGAATTTCTAGTTCCAGGGTCCATACAGAGGTGAGGGCTAAAAAAATAATCTCTTTGTTGTACCCCCATCCAGACCACTTATTCCCATACTCTCAACCAGATCTGAGATTGTATATTTATGTGCTCTTGTTCCATACGGGCTTGTCCATTTGTCTCTCAGAGCCCAGACCTTCTCAAGGGTATCTCTTTGGACCTCCTGGAACTCCAGGAATTTGTCTTTTCTTCAGCACTTGTGATGACAACATGACATACTTTCTGCTTGGTTTTATGACCTGGATTAATAATTGTCTGATGATACTAGACATCACCTCACTGATGTCTCAGCAAACTGTGGCATTCACCCCATGAGTTGCATGGATGAAGGGCAATGGTGATGCTAGCAGGAGGTAGACTCTGAAAGCTTCGGTATCTTCTCTGAACCCATGCAGCCACATATACACAGCCACTCCTCTCCCACCCAAGACGGTCTGCAGATGCCAAGGGTAGGGGAAAGCTACTACTCAGTATGCCTTTTTTTACTTCAGGTTATTTATCTGCCTAAGATGGCATCATAGTAATCACCTATATTTTTACTAGCCTTTACATTCCCTGAAGCCCTTTCACATACATCAGTCATCTGATTTCTTCTTCTTTGAAAAACCTTTAAAGTCAGTATTAACCTTCTTTTTTTTTTTTCTAATGAGGAAACTCAAATTCAGAGAGGGAAATGACTTGCCCAAGGTCACATAGCTAGTGAGTACCAGGTACTCACTGCACAACTTCTGCTCATTCTACTGCCAAAGTGATCATTAAAATAACCTGGATCAAGGACATCTGGTCCAGGAACCTGAAATGGGAAGTGAGGGTGGAAAGCTTTGATGGATTCCATGAGGTACTTAGAATTGTAAAACTTCTGACCACAATCAGAGGAAACCCTCGGATACCCTTAGAGGCTATCTTGCTGGAAGGGTCATAACCTCAAGAACATCTGATTGTCTGAATTACCCCCACCACTGACCCATCACTGTCAGTATTTCAGTTTATTAGATAAAGAATTTGGTTTGTCTGAGGAAAGTGGTTCTTCCAGCCCTTTAATCTCATTTACACAATGAGTCACTCTTTATCACTACTATTTCCAGACAGGTGTTCTTGCATTACTTGCTAGTTCTGGATGCAACCCCCAGCTACTGGTCAAACTGCCTTCCCTCTAGCTACTTAAATGCTAATCTGATACTTCTTTTTCTTCACCTGGATTCTGCCTTTCTTCAACATGTTCCCACACCTAAGCCTTTCCTATTCCTGGAGAGAGAAACTTTAAAAGCCTTAATATTTTTTCTTCAATAGAGTCAAACACACTTTTCCTTCATAGCATCTGAGTTTTCTGTCTTGTTTAAACACCTTCTTCTTAAGAAGGTATCCTCTACTTCAAGATTATACAAATATTTTCTCTGACAAAAGACAGAAAAATCAAAGTGAAAAAAGAAAGAATAAACTGGGAAAATATTTGCAGCCCATATGACAGATGGGAGATTAGTGTCTTTATTAGACTTAACTCTTCAATCCAGATGATTTTTATTTTCATGTCACTGAGTCTACTGGTTTTTGACCAGTGGTTATTGACCTAGAGTAAAGTCCATGATCTTTCAACCATTCAATGAACAAAGCAAGTTGCTTTTATCCATCTGAGGGTGAAATTAGGTGATGTTTGTATCATATGCATGTATGACATGAATCCTTTTGTCTAGGGAAAAACAGCTGCACATATGGGTATATTTGCTTAAACATGTTAGTAAGAGTATGGGAAAAGCTGTGGAAGGAATTATGCCAAGCTGATAATATCAGTTATCTCCTGAAAATGGGATAGAAAGGGACTTTAAGGAAATAATTAACTTTTTTGTTATATGTCTCCGTGTTTGCTACTTGTTACCATGATATGGAATTGCTCGTTATTAAAAAAAGTAACCTACACTCTACCCCTTCATACTTTCTTTGATGTCATTTAGCCCTAAATTTTGTGTGTGTGGTGGGGTTTTAGGAGTAAAGAACTGAAAAGGTACAACAAACTAGCTTCCAGAAACTCAGAGAAGTTAAATAACTTGCACATCTAATAAGCAGAGCTAGGGTAAGACCTAAAAAACTTAAATAAAGCAGGGAAATAAAGTAAGAACCCTGGAAGTTTCTAAAGGCCAAGTTATTTAGCAGTCAGCCTCCAGACAACTGCAATAAGATCATCTGGGATTTTTCCACAAATTCAAAACCCTGTGTCCTCTTCCCATATCAACACCTCGCCAAGACTGGTTACCATGACCTCAGGAAAGGTAATTGGCCCCAAGAAAGCCCAATTTGCTTCCTGTTTTCTTGGTTGAAGCACACAAACCAAGGTAGTAAACACAGAGATAACTGGTCCGAGAGTGCTGCCTCTTCTATCTAGAAATCCATCTCCCCAAAGCACCACTTTCTACACGGTCCCCCACTCAGAAAATGTCAGTGGCTCCCAATGCTTTCCATATTAATTCTAAACACCACATTCTGATTTTTTTAAAAGCTTTTTATTGGGATATAATTGCTTTGCACTCTTGTGCCAGTGTTTGAGGTACACCAAAGTGAATCAGCTGCACTTATATGTATATATCCCCATATCCACTCCCTCCCACAACTCCATCCCACCCTCCCTATCCTGGCCCTCTAAGTCATCACCCATCATAAATTTTATCTCCCTACATTATGCAGCAAGTTCCCACCAGCTATCTATTTTACAGTTGGTAGTGTATATATGTCAATGCTACTCTCTCACTTCGTCCAAGCTTCCCCTTCACCCCCTCAACCCCGTATCCTCAAGTCTGTTCTTTACATCTGCATCTTTATTCTTGCCCTGTCACTGGGTTCGTCAGTACCATTTTTATATATTCCATATATATGAGTTAGCATATGGTATTTGTTTTTCTCTTTCTGGCTTACTTTGCTCTGTATGACAGTCTCTATGTCTATCCACCTATTACAAATAACTCAATTTCATTCCTTTTTATGGTTGAGTAGTATTCCATTGTATATATGTGCCATATCTTCTTTATCCATTCATCTACTGATGGGCATTTAGGTTGCATTTTTCACAGAACTAGAACAAGAAATCTTACGATTTGTATGGAAACGCAAGAGACCCAGAATAGCCAAAGCAATCTTCAGAAGGAAAGACAGAGTTGGTGGAATTAGGCTTCCTGACTTCAAACTATACTACAAGGCTATAGTGATCAAGACAATATGGCACTGGCACAAAAACAGAAATGTAGAACAACGGAACAGAATAGCGAGCCCAGAGGTAAACCCACACACATATGGGCACCTTATCTTTGACAAAGGAGGCAAGACTATACAATGGAAAAAAAAACAGCCTCTACAATAAGTGGTGCTGGGAAAATTGGATAGCTATATGTAAAATAATGAAATTTGAACACTTCCTAACACCACATACAAAAATAAACTCAAAACTGATTAAAAACCTAAATGTAAGGCCAGACACTATAAAACTCTTAGAGGAAAACATAGGCAGAACACTCTGACATACATCAAAGCAAAATCCTATTTGACCCACCTCCTAGAATAATGGAAATAAAATCAAAAATAAACACATGGGACCTAATGAAACTTAAAAGCTTTTGCACAGCAAAAGAAACCATAAACAAGAAGACAACCCTCAGAATGGCAGAAACTATTTACCAATGAAGCAACTGACAAAGGATAAATCTCCAAAATATACATGCAGCTAAATATCAAAAAACAAGCAACCCAATCAAAAAATGGGTGGAAGACCAAAATAGACATTTCTCCAAAGTAGACATACAGATGGCTAACAAACACACGAAAAGATGCTCAACATCGTTAATAATTAGAGAATTGCAAAGCAAAGCCACAATAAGGTATCACCTCACACTGGTGAGAATGGCCGTCATCAAAAATCTAGAAACAATAAATGTTGGAGAGGGTGTGGAGAAAAGGAACCCTCCTTCACTGTTGGTGGGTAGGTAAGTTGGTACAGCCACTGTGGAAAACAGTTTGGATGCTCCTTATAAAACCAATAATGGAACTACCATATGACCCAACAATCCCACTCCTGGGCACATACCCAGAGAAAACCATAATCCAAAAAGAAACATTTACCATAATGTTCATTGCAGCACTGTTTACAATAGCCAGGACATGGAAGCAACCACATTCTGATCTTTGGCACCTTCGGTAAGGTGCTCTAGCTGCACTCAACATTGAATGGTGGGTCGTCTTTAATCTAGAAGAGTGTAGTAGTTCTGACAGGGATCCCAGTCATAAGAAATATGCATTGGAATCCTGTTTCTGCCACTTATGATCTGTACACGCTTGAACAAATGATTTAATCTGTTTGACTCTCTGTTTCCTCATCTGTAAAATGGTGGTGAAATAATGCCTTCTTTACAGGATTTTTCTGAGAATGAAATGAGCTAACCTATGTAAAGAGTTTGTCACAGCAGTAGGTTCAATTATTATATTAGGGGTAGTTATTATTATTATTATAATATTTTGTCAGAAAATAATTTTCATGAAGACAATCATCTCAGCTAGCAACATTTACTCATGACTTCTTTCTCCATGAAGTTAAAGGAAAGACAATTTTATGGATCTCAGCTCTTTAGGAAATTTGCAAGAAGTCTTCCAGACATCTAAACTAGCCCAAGTTCACACACACACACACACACACACACACACACACACACAGAGAGAGAGAGAGAAATGCTTATAAACACAGTTTCCTGTATATAGTTATACACAAAAGCCCCCCTTCCCCACATAACCATGTGTATATACTTAGACACACATTCTTGCTAAGGATTAGAGTACTTGATAAAAAAGAATTATCCTGAATATTTAAAAAAATCTCATTGCTGTGCTAAGCAGACAGACTCTCAGACGCTGCTTATGCCCTTGTAATAAATATGAATATAATGAAAGGAAAGAAAAATGTTGCAGACAAAACTTCCGGGCGAGAGCTGTCTGAAGGTACTCCCCATGGAGACAATGAGCCAGGCACTGCAGTAAGATGCCAGTCTTTCCTTTTTATTTAGGCATCTTGCAGGATGTTTTTAAGGCAAACTGGATAGACAGATTGTACCTATTGCCAGAGTGGGGGGAGTTGAGACGGAGGCTTCTGGGGCTGAGTGCTCTGACCTGCCTGTGGTCAAAATGCCCCTCAAACTTGACTTACCCTAAGAAAAATTAACTGTGAACTTCCTGAGACTAGAGAGATGGAGGACGAGGGACCTGGCTCTTCTGTTTGGAAAGAGGAGCCTAGGTTGGTCTCTTTTAAGTATCTGAGAGGCAGCAATTGGCCAAAGAATCACATTTTCCAGGAATTATTATGTGACTTCCCCTGCTACTCCTCAGGCTGAGATCCCATGGCCCCCATGCTTACCTACGCCATGGAACTTGCTACTCTGTGCTGTAACACTCTATCTGCTTTCTTTATCATCTAAACTCAGGGGTTAGCATAGTTCCTGACATATAACAGGCACTGCATATATAACTATATATATAAAATTGGTGACTGCCTGCCTGACTGTTTACTTTTCTACTCTCCCACATGCCTGAGATTATGTATTGCCATGGTGGTCTGTATTCCCAGGACAAGCACAGAGTTTAGCACATAGTAGCTGCTCGATGTTTATAAAATCAAGATGACTTAGTTCTCTTATAATCTCCTGAAGACTACCTTCCTTATGTCTTAGTTTCCTTATTAGAAAAAATTGGGATAATAATATACCTTTTACATAGAATTGCTGGGAAGAGTGAAGTTAATATGTGAAGAATGCTTATTCCAGTAACAGGCACAAATGTTGTTGTTGTTGTTGTTGTTGTTGTTGTTGTTGTTGTTGTTGTTATCACTTCCAGACCTGATAATGGGAACAGGTCTGTCACATTATATGAGTCTTTTTCAGGATAGGCCCTGGGAATTGGGTGGGGGTGGGGGAGGCAGCTGTACCTGTAGGTTTCTCTCTCCCTGTCCCATCACACTGCCTCCACTTAGACACTCTGTGAAGTATTAAAGCTGCAGCTGAACTCAGAGGGCATGCCTGCAAGACTGCAAGCTCTCTGATAACAGGGTCAACTCACACATTCAACTCTGAAATGTGACTTAGGGCCTGACCAGAGGAAACTCTTAGGGAGTGTTTGCCCGGTTGACCGAAATGGTAACCACAGAATACTATGGTCTGGAAGCTTCCTTTTCTTGCTAGAATGGCTTATTTTCCTCCTCTTCCACCTCCTCAGCTCTCCTGTTCCCCAAGTCATGATGGAAGGCAGATGTAAGAATTTCATAGCAGGGTAATGAGAAAGACACAGGAATCTGCTTGCTGGGCTAATGGTCTTCCCTTGGAAAGGGGGTGAGGTGCTAATGCAACCTGCTTAGGCTACTTCCACCTTCTTTCTTCTATCACCTAACACTCTAAGGACATCAGTTGTGGAGATTGCTGTGGAGATACTGGTAGAAGTGCTAAGCTCAGCGGCAGGGAGATGGGGGAATCAAACCTGTTCTAGCACAGATCCATCATGTAACCTAAAGCCAGGCCCTTCCCCCAGATATGGGGATAAGATTCTAACATTAATATAGTCCTTCACAGTTTAAAACTCCCTTCTACATCCATTATCTAATTTTAAGGTTCAACACAGCTTTTTTGAAGAGTGCAAAGCAGAGATTATTATTTATTATTGAAACCATATGGGAGGAGCTTATATTCATTATTTACATGATTCTCAGAATCCATAAGTCCTCCTCATCAGCCCCCTCTGTAGGAGAAAAAAAAACATACCTATATATGTTTCCAGAAGGCTACTCTTTCTTTGGCCTGATATCCTCAAATTCCTCAGTTCAAATAAACCTTGGGAATGAAAGTCATAGGACTTTGGGTCTACTGTTTCTCTTCCCTCAACCTCAGTTCTCCAAAATGCCTTTCCTAACTACTTACTGAGAGACAATATAAAGAAGAAATGGGGCATAGACAAAATTGGGCTTCAATAAGTTACTGTGATATAACATCTCAGAGATTCAGTGTCCTCATCTGAATGGAGGACAACATTTCTTGTGCTGCAGAGTTGTTTGAGGATTAGAGAGAAAGTAAGGATAGCATCTAACAAGACAGAAATGATGATAGCTTTCATGATATTCAAGCCAATCTATAGTCTCATGAATGTAACCCAGGGAAAGAGGTGACAAGGCAGGAAGAGAACTTTTCTCTGGAGATATTTCTGGCATTTCTTCATTTCAAGACAAAGTGATAAGGAAGTATATATTGAGTTCTCACTAGGGGTCTAACGGGCTGCTCCACTGGTAGAAGATATTATAATACAAGATAGCCCAATTGAAGAGAAAGGATTGAAAAAAGGAGAATAAAATTTGGTATTCCCTGAATTATGAACCCCAGATTTATAAACATTTATCAATTTACATAACAAATAAGGGGAAAAGGAAAGCTACACCTACATTGAGTGCCAGATACATTATCCTATTTCACCCTCCTACTCTGGGCTGTAGGGTAGGGGTAACTTCTGTAGGATAAGAATCCAAGACTTTAAACTCCAGAGCTTCATTCTAGTACTACACCATGATTTTATCTGTCTTTGGCAAGGGTGGCCATGGCTCTTCTTCTTTAGATCAGTGGTCAGCAACATTATTTTTCCATAAAGGACCAGATAGGAAATATTTTAGTCTTTGCAGGCAACAGGTGATCTATTCTCCTCCTCCTCCCCCTCCCTTCCCCCTCCTCTTCCTCTCTCTTCCTCCTCTTCCCTCCTCCTCCTCCTCCCTCCTCCTCCTCCTTCTTCTTCCCCTTCCCCTTCTCCCTCTCCTCCTCCTCCTCCTTCTTCTCCTTCTTCTAACAATTAACAGTCATTCTTTGCTTACAATCTTTGGCCCATGGGCTTTAGTTTGCCTACCACTACTTTAATGTCCTGAGAGAGACATTCTCTGACTTGCTGTTTGCTTCTTATGGTGTTGGATGGCCACTGGCCTTATGTCTGGTGCCAAAAGTGGGAAGCAGCAAAACAGAATGTAATTATGGATATGTGCATTCACTTTTACCTACTTCTTGGAGGAAAGAAAAGCAGAAAAGCCATATGTGTGCATATTTCATATATTAACTGATTACCGACTGCTTATGGTATGTCAAGCACTGTGCATTACCTTATTAAATTTTACATCATTCTGAGGTACAAATTATCACCCTCTTTTATGGTTGGAGAAAATGAGGCTCAAATGAATGAAGAAATTTGTCTAAAGTCACCCAGCCAGGAAATAGTAGAGCCAGGATTTGAATCCAGGTGTGTCTGACCCTGGAGTCCATGTGCATAATCATTGTGCAATTCCACCAAATACTTGCTGCACCTTACATTATCTTATATTAAAAACAAAAACAAAAACTCTTAGAGTCTATGGTGTGTCAAAATAGAAAAAAATGAGGACCAATAAGAGGATGAGCCAGACTTTTGAGACAAGTATAATTAATCACTGTATCTTGAGCTTCCTGGCAGTGAAGACATAATTAGCAACATTAACAGCTTGTGCAGAAACAAAGTTTTTTATAGGGCTGAATTATAAAATGAAAATACTATAATTACTTCTGGGGTTCAGTTCTATATGGGTTAAATGTATTGTTATAGGCTGACTTTGTGTCTGCTCTGTATCAGGCACTACCCTCAAGGCTGAAGATAACAAAGACACAGTCTGGAATCTTCAGGAGGTCAAAATCTGGGGAGGAAGGATCAGTCAATTTCTGACTCTAAAACATGACAGACAAGTACTTGCTCCCTAGTGGTATAAGCAAAGTAGAATGAAAGTTCATTTGCTAATTTCTTCTATGTGTACTGTTCTTCACAGATTACTAAATGCTGACATACTTATTCTCTCCTTTACTTGTTACAGCAGCCCTGGAAAATGGGTTCTACCACCCTTGTTTTAAAATTGAGAAGACTTAAGCAATTTACCTAAAGCCCTGGTTTATTTAACTTTAGTTCTGTGTACCTGCCATGCCCCATTGTCTTCCTTAGAAAAAGAGCCTGTCAAGAAAAATATAGAAGCTATCAATTTTCTCTAGTAAATCAAGAACCTTCTGAGTCTTAAGAAGATTAGGGAGGAGAGTCTGCTCATAGAAGCAGAAGCCAGAGCTGGTAAGGCCCACTCTGTGCTCTGAAAGTAGGGCTGGGCCCTAAGAGTCAAGGGAAATGCTAGTCTTAAATGCTATAAATTAGGTGGCTTATAAGACCAGAGGAATTTTAGAGATTTTATAGTGTAGTGACTACCTTCTACCACCACCACATACTCCTATCTCATTTTATGGATGATAATAATGAGGCTCAGAGTGGGATCTTTAACTCAGGTCTCTGGACCCTTAATCTCAGGTCACTCACTTGACTAAATCCTTGGCTTCCCTTTGTTGTGAGGCCTTTTTTGGTTCAGGCCTGCCTGGGCTCTTGCTTTTCTGGCTGGATTTCCACTTCTAACCATCTACCCCGCCTCCACCTGTCATCATATGCACTTTTGTTCCTTGAGAAGTGTGTAATCTTCAAGGCCATTGTTGTAGCCACCAGTACCCCCTGCCCTGGATTACTGGTGGCCTTGATAATAGAAGAGGAAAAAAAAAAAAAACAAAATTCATAGTGCCTGAGCACAGTCCCATACCAGGCCCTGTGCTATACATTCTCATGTGGTTATGTCTCAAAATCCTGTGAGGATAGGAACTACTCTCCACATTTTACAGATGAGGAACCTAAATTTTCAAGTTAAAAAGGGACTTGCTTAAGGGAAGATAGCTAGTGAGTAATATAGTGAAGGTTTGAACTCAAGTTTGTCTGATCCTAAAGCTTTTTCTACCATTTTAGACTGGAGGAACTCTGTTCCCTCCATCCTCATCAGTCATAGAAGGAAGGCAAGGCAGGGATCCTCGTCTCCATTTTATAGCTGTGTTGCCCAATATGGTAAGCAGTATCCAGATATGGCTATTTATATTTAAATGAATTAAAATTAAATACAATTTAAAATTTAGTTCTTTAGTTGTACTGGCCATAGTTCAAGTGTTCAAAGCCACATGAAGCTAATGACTGCCATATTGGATAGTACAGATATAAAACTTATTGAAAATTCTATAAGACATTTAATGTGACCACGAAAGCCACAAGTGGCTAGTGACCATGATATCGGAGAGTGCAGAATATGACTAATAGAAATGAGGAAGAATTCTATTTTTATTAGATATTGTCAAGATAGCAGTTGCATATGCCAAATTTACAAACCTGGTTAGCAAATCAAGTTCTCTGTGTTTCTGCCTTAATACAAGGGTGTGAATTAGATATTCCACACATTAGTGGTTTACATACTAATGGGCAATAGGATAGAAAAAAAACTACACTGGAAGACATAGGTTCAAGTCCCAGCTTAGTCTCTGACTCTGTGACCTTGAACAATTACTCTCTTTTTTTTTTGGCCCTTGTGTCCTTGCTTAGCACAATGAAGGGTTTGAAGTCAGAGGCCCTTAAAGGTCTTATGTTCTGTGGGCCTGTGAATCAATGGCTATATTTTAACTAAATTAATTTTCATATCTCTGTGAAAGCAGACTCATGGAAAATGCTGCCAGGAATTTGGATTATGAAATGCCAGCCTCCCTGTACTAAGTGCGCAAAGAGAGAGAGTGAAGACTAAGAAATAGGCATTTATTCCTTGGCTTACAGAGAGCCTTTAATATGTGTGTTTGCTCATTGCTTGTCCATGTGTCTGTCTGTGCTTTGGCAATCTGCCTTCTGTCACTGGCTCCTAGATGGGAAGGTTTGAGGCTGTAGGTATGTAATACCAGCCAAAACAGTTGGAAAAATGAAAATCTTTGCTTTGGCAAATTACCCTTCATGAAAAAAAAATTAATACTTTGATTTATTCAACAAATAATTATTGAGCACTTATTACGTGCCAGACATTGTACTGATGAGCAAAATTTGATCCAGCACCAAACTGTCCCTCCCCGAAGGGAAGACCTTTGGCTTCTTTTGAATCTTACCAGCTGGAAACTTATGGAGTCTCTGGCTTTATATCATGCCAACACAGATATTTCAGGAAAAAGAGGGAGAAGATTGTGGCTTTTGTGTCACTTGGCTACTTGAGTAGTCCATGAAACAAAAAAGTTTTGAGAAGAACTGATAGAATTCATGAGATTTTTGACACGTTGACGACCATACTCTGAGTCAGAGAAACTCCGTGGGTACAATATTGGGAAGCGATGCTTCCTGTTCATTTCTCCATCCTCCCAGGAGCACATCCATATTTCCTGAGCTTTCTTGTTTCACCCTAACTCTTTATCCTCTTCCCATTTGTGCAAGCTGCCTCTCACTTTCTCAGGGCTTTGCTTTTCTAATCCTCAGAGAAGGAAAATAAAACTCACAGTTCTGGATTAGGATCCAGATCTGTCAAGCACAGTGCTAGAGGCTTTCATGTTTGCCTTTTCACTGTGTGCACCTCAACTCTGTGAGTTTTTAGTGATTCACTCTACTTGATAGACAAAGAAATAGAAGCTCAGAGAGGGTACATTCTTACCCAAGACACACAAAGCTAGCACACTTCAGACCCTGGAATCAATTGCTTCTATCCTTATGGCTCCTGCTTTTGTTGAGGTGATGTAAAACCACTGCCTTACCAGTGAGGTTCTTAACATAGCCAGGGCACAAAATGGCTTTACCTACTTAATGCAAATCTGTTTATTCTGCAAATATTTGTGGTGTACTTTCTGAATAGCAGCTCTTTGTGAACTACTGCATGAGTGTAGCCATTTAAGAGTATGGATTCTGGAAACTGCCATCCTGGATTTGAGTCTTGGCTCCATCAATTAATTACTTGCTGTGTGACCACGATGACAACCTCAAGAGTGAACAGATCAATCAGACAGGACCTTGTTCTCCAGGTCCCTGAGATGAGAAATGTAGCTCTGGCCTGGTATATAATAACTGCTCAATAAGGGTTAGCTGCTATTTTTTTTAATTTATTCATTCAACATTTATTGATACCCACTGTGTAGCATGCTCTGTAGCAAGAAATGGATGTAGCAAGTCAGGGCAAAGGAAAACACAGACACCTAAGCAAAAGAACTGAGTTGTGTTCAGAATTGTTCTACAGTTTTCAATAGCTATTTTGATCCCTCTGGGCTTCCATTTTTGAAGTACGTGAGTCAATCCCAACTCTGCTACTTGTTGGCCATATAGCCTCGGACAAGGCTCTACCTCTGTCTGGGCCTCAGTATCCTTTTCTGTACATTTAGAGAATTTGGGACTAGTTAATCACCACGAACATCTTCAGCTTTGACTGTGTCACATTTTAACACTTTTTGAATGAGTGGATTTCTTCCTTCTCACTTTGAGATTCAGGAAAAGCAGTGGCCCTCATGAGCTACAGAAACAGAACCTGCTACACAGGCTCTGTTTTGTATTAAACTATTAATGATAAATATAATAAATTATCATAATTTTATATATCACTATAAATAAATAAATGATAAAAGATGACTCTAGTCTTCTCCTCAACAGGTCTTTGAATAAGGGTCCTCCATATATAATGCCTTAACATCATCATCATAATTATCATTAATCTTCATGTTGTTATCGAAATGGATAAGAGTTAAGACACTGGAGTTGAAGTCCTGGCCCTTCTATCTCCTAACTATGGGCAAGTTATTTAACTTTTCTGGGTCCAAGTTTCTTTATAGTACTTACTACCTCACATTGTTGATTTAAGGATTAAATAAGGTAAAATATATATGTGTATGTAAAATTCTTGGAATATAGTAGACATTCATCTAATACATAGCCTCTTGACTTCTGATTTCAAGTTTGTATTCCCACTCTATGATCAAAGTTTTAATTTTTTTTATTGTATAAAAATATACATAAAATTTAACATTTCAACCATTTTAAGGTATAAAATTCAGTGGTATCAAGTATCTGGGGTCAACTTTAAAAGACAGAGGAAAATAACAGTCAAAAAGCTCAGCAATTTTTTACAAAATATATTTCCAGAGTATGGCCTATGTCATTCTTAGCACACATTCAGCACCGTCTTTGGCACCCTCTCTAGTGTCCTGCCCAGTCCTGGATCATAACAGCAGGGATTCAGAACAGATTCTGCAAATCCCAGTCATCACAGAGGGAAAAGAAAGTCTGGAAATCTGAGCTTGAATTTGAGCAACGTCCTGTGACTTACCCCTCCCTCTCTCTTCCCACCCTCCATATTCCCATATCTATTACTGTAGAATTAGACTAGATGGTCAGTAAAATTCCTTCCAGATTAGACATTTTTGTGGTATAAAGGAAAGACAATAGGCTCTAGAATCACAGGATTTAAGTCCCAGCAACACTACTTACTTAACTATATGAACTTGAGCACTGTGATATTTTATGTGTCAACTTAGCTAGGCTGTAGTAACCAGTTATTTAAGTAAACACTAATGTAGGTGATGCTGGTGAAGGTATTTTGTAGATATGGTTAACCTCTACAATCAGTTGACTTTATGTAAAGATTACCCTCAATAGTGGGTGGGTCTCATCCAATCAGGTAAAGGCCTTAAGAGCAAAAACTGAGGTTCCTTGAAGAAGAAGCAATTCTGTGTCAAGATTACAGCATCAACTCCTGCCTGAGTTTCCAGCCTGCCAGCCTGTCCTATAAATTTTGGACCGACCATCCCCCAAAAACACATGAGCCAATTCCTTAAAATAAATCATAAATATCCTAGTGGTTCTGTTTCTCTGGAGAATCCTGATTGATACTGGCACTCACATAAAAAGCTTTTTTATTAGAATACTTACTGTATGCTGAGAATTGTTCTAGGCACTGGGGATCCTTGTCCTCATGGAGTTTATAACCTACTAATCTACTGCAGGGAAGAGTACAATAAACAATGGACATAACAAATAAATAAATTATACAGTATGTTAACCTTTCTGAACCACCAGTTCCTCCTCTATAAAACTGGGCATATTCAAAATAACAAATGCAAAATGCCCAGAACATAGAAAGTTAGTAAATGGTAGCCATTATTATGAGTCCATGATTACACTATGATTTTGAAAAATTAATTTTAAGAGTATTTTCTGATATTCCAATTCTTCTATTACTTATATAGTGAACATTTCTTAGATGAACAGTGACATAACTTGATTTATAAATAACAATAACAACTAGATTTGGAGTCAAAAGACTGGCTTTGAAATCTCAGCTCAATTAATAATTATGTGACCTTCATCAAGTCAGCTAAAGCCTCTCTGAGCCTCGTTTTTCCTGTCTACCGAAAAGAGATAATGTTTCCCTCATTAGGGTTTCAGGAAGAGTAAATAAGATCATAAGTGTCACTGTTTATGACTCAAGAGCAAGAATGGTGGGAGAATATGCTCAGAAACCTATTAACCAAAACATTTAGTTAACCAGGGGAGATCATTCCCTGACCCTCCCCATACCCACCTCCACTTTTTTCCTTATTAAAGGGTTATTTCTATATTAGTCAATTATCAACTTGGCCTTAGTTTCTGTTCTGAAGTCAATCAAAAGCAACCACAGTGAAGGACTGGTTCTAACTCATAATTAACAATTGGTCATTAATCTCAAGTAAAGCTTAGGCATCTATGGACATGACCTTCTGTGGACCTGGGATGGAAAAACTGAAAAGCTTTTTTCCAAACCTCTTCTAAAAACCATCCTCTACCCTGATTTCCTGGTTGCCCATGTCCCTTATACCCATACATTTGCTTCCTATACATCCACAGAGCAGTTCTTTCAAGGAGTCTTCTGAGTCACAGGAATAGGACTACTCATGGAGCAGAGGCTACTGGATAAAAGAGAATAGTGAGAGAGATCTTTTGGAAGCAGACATTACATGGAATTAATGGGAATCTCCTTGTCTATGTTCACTGAGAGAAATAGAACAATCATAATCATGGTACCGCTGAAGATGGAGAGGGAAGATTTCAATGCAAATAGATCTACAACAGCTGCAAAAAGCTCAGTGGTTGAAGGTGGCTATTATTAGTCTCTACCTGGGGAGGGTGGATGTATATCTTAATTTCTTGTCCTGTTATTCTTCAGGCTAAGTGAAACTAAGCCAATGCATCTCACGTGGTACATAGGGGCTCAAAGACTATGTCTTTTCAGCTATGTGTGTGATGGAGGTAAGGTTGGGCCTTTGGCCAAAAGATAAACACATAAAGAGCACCAGAGTTATTTTAGCAATTTTTTTTTTTGCTTTGGAATAGTAGTCCTACAATTATGCTATATGGATATTTCTAGGAATTTGGAAAATCCTAAGAACAGTGTTGAGCCTATTTGCCTTCCAATCTCTGGTAGGTTTTCTCCCATTACTTATGCTTAAGAAAGACAGCAAAATTCTCCTCCACATGCTCTAAACCATCATCTACTACCCCAACCCCAATTTCACCCCTATATTACTAAAGATATCCATGAAGTCCCAACCTTCTTCCCATTTTTTGACCTTCTGGATAATTAGGTGGTCTGGTTTCATCCCAGTCATTCTTATCTCACCTTATTTTCTCCATGTCATTGCTTCAGATTTGTGCATCTTTCCACCAATGCTGACTTCCCACAAGAGAAGGGAATAGGTTTGGATCCTACCATTAGTTTTCTCTTTATTCCCAGGAGTGAAAGATGTGGGTATCCTTTTTCCTCTACTGGTTTACCATAAAGTAAGCACATCTCCGAAAGACAGACATACATTTTTTGTGTGTGCTCTAATGTGGACTAAACATAGACTGAAGGATGAAGAGTATGGCGCCAGCCTTTCCCTTGAAATTAATAGGTCTCTAGTATTGTATAGAGGAGATTTGTGTTTATTTCATAATTTACCCTTAGGGTTGGCAGAATTAATAAAACAATTCTGACAGAGCCTGGAAGAGAGGGCGCTGCAGGAGGTGGGCACCTACTGCTAAGCCAGAGCCTGGAGGAGAACAGAGGAGGTGAGAATGGCCGACAGAACAGGGAGAGCCCGAGAGGAAATTAAACCCCTGGGGTCACAGGAGGGGAAGCGAATGTAATGAGTACATTATTAAGCTCTACGGTGAATAATATTTACAGTCACAATTCTGTAAAGAGTATTTTTTTTGGCCATGCTGCGCAGCTTGCAGGATCTTTGTTCCCTTACCAGGGATTGAACCTGGGCTTGGCAGTGAAAGCGCTAAGTCCTAACCACTGGACCACCAGGGAATTCCGTGTAAACTCTATGAATTATCTGGAAACAGTGACATAACTAAACCTCAAGAATGGACTGGGGGTAGCGGTGTAAGAGAACTAACTCCTGACTGGTGTTACTAGGAATTCAATAGCCAGGGTCTAAAATGGATAAATCAAGAACTAGATGTGCAAAGAGATGTGGAGAAAAGTGCCAGAAGATTCAGCTACAACCTGCTCCGTAGAAGTAACCAGGCCCAGTGAGCTGGCTCAGGAAGGTGGGCAAGGAAGTGGCCTGGGGCAGGGAACTGCTGTGGGTCACTGTGTTTTATCACCATTTCATTTCACTTAGTACCATCTGAACTGTAAACTATGCATATGATACAATTTTATTGTTGTTTTTTAGTTCATTATTTTGTGATTTTTTTTTCCCAATAAGAGGTATAATTGACAAATAATTTAAAAATTTAAATCCATTTTTGTCGGGAGCCGTGTGGACAAGCCAATGCTGTGACAAGGTCACCAGGCTCCAAGGAGGACCGCAAAGCGAGAACTCCTTGGAAGGGCATTTCGTGGCAGGAGGATCTCAAGGCGACCTCTCCGCAAGGACAGGCCCCAGACCATCTCCACCCATTTTACATTCTGCTCTTTGTTTCTTTGTAACACTATGCTTACCACCCACTTCCCCTCCCTGTTTCTATGTCCCCAGGAAAGAACCAGGGTTTGACACATTCTTTCTCTGTGTCTGCCCCACCAAGTCCCCTCCCACCACTCCCTGGTGGAAAAGGGAGGCACCTCAGGCTACTAAATGCTGGAGAAAAGGGAGGGGTGGCTCTTTTTGTAATGCTTATGATTGCAGCAGGCATAAGTATAGACATAGACATCAGGCCTAGGTATGGGTGCTAAGGGCTATAGTTTGCTTACATATAAGATTAAGAAGCTATTTACATATGCTTACCTCAGAGTCACAAGGTTTGCAAGCCGAAACTGACAAAAGAAAGAAACTGGTAGGTGCTGAGGGAAGATATGCTTTGCCACAAAAGATTTTTTCTGAGATATGTTTACTATATAAACACGCAAAGCTCTGACAATAAAGAGAGATCCTGCATAGCTGACACAGGGCTCCCCGTCTCCTCCTTGCACCCACGCCACTCATCCCTTGGGTACTCCTGGACCCGCCGGAGCTGGACTTAAGCAGGTGGTGCCCAAACAGGGACCCAAAGGATGAGGAACTGAGGCTGAGCGAGTCTGTGGAACTTCCCTGAAGTCAAACACTCTGGAGCCCTCTGCCTGAGGCCAAGAGGCCTCAGGATGTTGTGACTTCTCTTTTCTGAACATCAATAAAATTCAATTTAGAAGTGAAGTTTCTATCTTCAATGCTGTCTTAAGGGACCAATGAAAAATAATGACACTGTGGCAGCTGTCCTCACTCCACACTTGCTGGGTTGTCCTGGACCCTGCACTGTTTTAGGGAAAGCCCAGTGAAGAGGATGGGATTCAGATCTAAGCATTCCTGGCTCCAAAGCTCACTTGCTCTGCCATTGAACTACGCTTCCTCTCCAACTGGAATGAGAAAGAGCTGGCTGTTAGGGAACCCACTGACCGACACTGCCCACCGTGGCCAGGCCTGATAGAAACCACGTGCATGAGTTCTCTTAGGACAGGAGGTGCTGGTAAGGAACATGGAACTAACAAGCTACCACCACTGGGAAGAATTCGGGAAAGGTCAAAAGGAGAGAGGAGTCTCCGGTCCATGTGTCCTACCAACCTCCCAGAATCCTCGCTGGAATCCATCTTGGCTGAGTGATGTGTGCGCCACCAGGAAGGACCCTGAGTCAGAATGATTGGCCAGAGGCAACCTGGAAACCAATCCCATTATCATAAAACCCAAGACTGCGAGCCACGTGGCAGCGCAGTCCTCCTGGGTTCCTTTCCCCTGCTGCTCTCTGCCCGGGCGCCCCTTCCCAGTAAAGTCTCTTGCTTTGTCAGCAAAAAAAAACAAAAAACAAAAAACAAAAAACAAAAAAAAAAAAAACAATTCTATTGCACCTTTTCCCTTTAATAGCTACTTGTTTGGGGGAGGTGTCCCTCTAATGAGGGAATCCATTTACTCCTGCCAGTTTACTTAATTTCACCTTATCTGCCTGCTGAAGAAAGGAAGGGAATTCTTTCGGTTGGTTTTAGACAAGAAGGCCATGGTAATCTTCATATCCAGACCATTTTAACTATTTACAACCCTACATTCAAGCCATATGTGACTAGAACCAAAAATGTCATGAGGACTTCATGGCCTGTCAGGTAAAGGCCATGTGTTCTGTGGTATTCAAAACTCAGAGTAAGTGTCAGGGAATGACAATACATTAGCAGGGAAAAGAGGCTCTAGAGAAGGCCTAGACAGAGAAACTAGATCTTATTCAACTACAGATATTTACTGAGCACCTACTATGTGCCAAGCACAATTCTAGGTGTTTATGACACAGAAGGGAACAAAATAGACAACAATATCTGCCTTCCTGGGGCTCACATATCATTAAGGAAGAAATACAATAAACCATAAAGCTAATAAATAAGTAAATTGTATCATATACTTGAAGATATAAATCATATGGAAAAGAGAAAAGTTAAAACCGGGTGAAATATATCAGGAATGCTGGATGTGGAGGCAGTTTGCAGTATTAAATACAGTGGTCAGGTCTTACCAGGCTTCTTTTGAACAAATATTTGAAGGAGGGAATGGAGTAAGACATAAAGCTATTTGGAGAAAGAGTGTTTCAGGTAGAAACAGCTTTTAAGGGTAAGTTAGGAGCTTGCCTGCTGTGTACAAGAAATAGCAAGCAGGCAAATGTGCCTGAAGTGGCAAGACTGAGGGAGAGAACAATAGAAGAATGGGGCAGAGAAGTAATGACAAGAAAAGGGAAGTGGATTTTGACTTTTATTCTGAGTGGGATAGGAGCCTTTGCAGAATTTTGAGCAGAGAGCCACTCTTACCTGGATTCTGTCACTGAAGCACTGTGTGGGTGAGAGACCTGTCCCATAAACAAGACTCAGTTTCTTCATCTGTTTAATGAGTGTGTGGGGAAAAATCAGCTATTTTCAAGCTCTTTCAAGCCCAGGAAACTTGTCTTATAATAAAGTCTCCTCCCACTGTCCCCCCACCTCATGTAATGGAATACTATTGTGCCATTAACAGTAATGGAGTGTGTCTATCAAATAAAACCTTTAGTGGAAGTCTAACATATAAAATATGCAAAAGTAGAGCTGCTCTGGCTAAAGCAAGCTGAGGTGGAGGGGAGAGGGAAGATGAAACACCACTTGCCCTGCATCCCAGAGACATATTGAGGGTATTTCTCCAAAACAATAAGTACAGTTTTAAGTGTTGAACCATATCTATGGTTTTCAAATTGTGTTTCTTAAAGATTTATATGCAAAAGAGGTATTTCAAAAGCTTTGCAAATACTTGGTCTGGAATTTCTTTTTAAAATATATATTTGGTTATAATAAGAACATAAGTAAATGAATTAAATTGATAATAAATTTTAAAAATGAACATAGTAAAATAATTATATGCTCATTCTTTTGCTCATCAAAACAACTTCATTCTCATTGATTTTATAAGTAAACACAAATTTTAACTTACAAAATACTTTTGTGCTAATAAAATACTACTTTTATATTTTCACATATATATTGAGATTCTTTGTAATAATTATTTGGAAAAAAGAGTTTCATTACTAAACCCCCCACCCAAACAACAACAACAAAAAATGCAAACTTGAAAATCTATAGGCTTACATGGTTTCTCACTGGTTACTTCCAGCACTAAAAACAAAAGCAATAGCAGCAATGATAAAACCTAACGTTTACTGTGCCAGGAAATGGGCTCAGTTCTTTATTTCTCTCAGACCAAGCAATCACCACAAATCCTCAGATTTACTAAGTGGATTGGTGTAAATGAGATGCAAATAATACACCAACAGCTCTCAAATGATACTTGTGCCCACAGATTCTAAGGGTTTCTTTGTTCTTATCCTACTAGACTCCCTGTAAAGCAGAATGCCTACAGAAAGACCCCAGCTTCTGCAAGAACATCTTTGTTTCATCTTTCCTCTATACTGGCAGCTTTCCTGTCCAAGTAATATCTTCATCCACATTCAGTGAACACCAGCTGGAATGGAGATTAGCACCTTTTCCCTCATAAAGTCCCCTACTTTATGAGTGTGACAGTCATGCCTTCTTTTCACCAGCTCATTTCTCTGGAATTCACTGCTTGCTATCAGATTGCTGCCATCTGCTCATGCCTCCCTGCCTGCCAATCTGACTGTTTTTAATCTTACCAGGTGGGGAGCTCTGGGTCATGTGAGTGAAAGAGCCAGACTGACTGCTCCAGGGAGGCAGGGACCAGCTAGTTGTGAAAGAGAAGCAATGAAGAAAGCTGAGAAGTGGGAAGGTAGGCTGTGGTTGGTTTCAGTGACTGCATAGACCCTCAAGGGCCACCAACATAGTGATCCTTCCTGCCTGCATATTCTTTTAGGAGGCATGCCAACCAACGACTTCCCATCTCAGAGCAAAATCCAAAGGTCCTATACACTATCCTCCTTCCCTATCTGACCTTATCTTCTGCTACTCTCCCTCTTACTCACTCTTCTCCAGCTACCTGGTTTTCTTGCTGTTCTTCAAACACACCAGACATGTTCCCACATCAGTGCTAAGTTCCTTCCCCAGATACCCACATGGTTCATTACCTCACTTCCTTCAGATATTTGCTCTCACACTTCTTTCTAGCTGATGTTTTTTGTTTTCTGTTTACTTGAAATTGAAACACACTGCTCCCACTAGCACTTCTTATTTTATTTTTTCTTTTTTATTTAAGCTCTTTATTGGAATATAATTGCTTTACACTGCTGTGCCGATTTTTGAGGTACACCAAAATGAATCAGTGGTATTTATACACATATCCCCACCCTCCCGTGACTCCCTCCCAAAGCAACAGCAGTTATCATTATTTTTATTGCAATATAGCTGATTTACAATGTTGTGTTAATTTCTGCTGTACGACAAAGTGATTCAGTTATACATATATGTACATTCTTTGTTTTTTTTTAACTTTATTGGAATATATTTGCTTTACACTCTTGTACCCATCTCTGAGGTACACCAAAGTGAATCAGCTGCATCTACACACATATCCCCATATCCCCTCCCTCACGTGACTGCCCCCCACCCTCCCTGTCCTGGCCCTCCAAGGCATCTCCCATGAAGTTGATCTCCTTTTGTTATACAGCAACTTCCCATGAGTTATCTATTTTACAGCTGGTAGTGTAAATATGTCTCTGCTACTCTCTCACCTCATCCCAACTTCCCCTTTGCCCCTCACCCCAGCCCTGTGTCCTTAAGTCCATTCTCTACTTCTGTATCTACACTCTTGCCTGTCACTGGTTTCATCAGTGCCATTTCTTCAGATTCCATATACATGTGTTAGCATACAGTATTTGTTTTTCTCTTTATGGCTTACTTCACTCTGTATGACAGACTAGGTCTATCCACCTCATGACATACAGTTCAATTTCATTCCTTTTTATGGCTGAGTAATATTCCATTGTATATATGTGCCACATCTTCTTTATCCATTCATCTGTTGATGGGCATCTAGGTTGTTTCCATGTCCTGAATCACATTTATCACCAACTTATATACTTTATATTCACTTATTTATTCTCTCTCTTCCTTCCACTAGAATATAGGCTCCATGAGGCCAGAGACTTTGTTTTGGTCACTGTTGTATCCCCAGTAACTAGAATAGTGAATGACACACAGTAGATGTTCAGTAAATACTTGTTGGTTGAATGGGATGGGATTTAGATTTGAAAAACACTCAGATGCCCACCCAATTCAACCTCCACTCCAGGTCAGTGAGAAACGCTTTGGACTATGTCAGAAGATCAGAGTTCAAATAATGGCTCCATTACTCCCTAATTAAATTAATTTGAATAAGTCATAATTACTTTTGTGGATCTTGGTTTTCTAATGGTGATATGTGATCATTATAAAGATTAAATGAAAACAAACTTGGAAATCATACACCTCTAGATAAATGTGGGATTCCTTAGTTATATAAAACTCCTATGCCTTTCCTTAACAAGACATTACCCATGTCTAATGAGCTCCAGGGACAGGATAGTATCTGTTTCTTTATATCCTTGCCAGCACTGAATATAATTAACCTTTTTTGTTTTTGCCAATCTGAGAGGCAAAAATGTTATCTTCTTGTTTCAATTTGCCTGTTTCTTTATTTTTTATTTTATCTTGTTTTCAATTTGCTTGTTTTTAATTCTAAAAATTGACATCATTTCCAATGTTTATTGACCATTTAGATTCCTTTGTCATAAACCTCATGTTAATACTGTTTTTCCATTTGTTGGTTGCTGGTGGAATGATGATTGCCATTTTCTTATTGATATGTGAGTTTTTGAAGAATATGAAAATTAACCCTTTACCAAATACTCTCTCTAGTTCATTATTTCTATTGTCCTAGTTCATCATTTGTGTTTTTAACTTTGTTTCAATTTTTTTGGCCATACAGAGGAGATATCTAAATTATTTTTTTAGTATGATCAAATGTATTGATAATTTCATCTGTGAGTTCTGGATTTTGTTTCTTACTAGGAAGGTCTTTACCACTTCAAAATTATAAATATATTTGCTAATGTTGTTTTAGAGAATTTTTAAATTATGTTTAATGTTCTATCTTCAATAAATTTGGGATTTACTTTTGGTGTAGGTAATGAAGTTTTTTTTTTCAAATAATCAGTCAGTTTTTCCAAGACCATTTATTAAGCAAACACTATTTCCACCAATGATCAGAAATATAAATTTAATACTATGCTAAATTTCCAAAACTATTTGGATCTATTTCAGGACTCTCTACTTTGTACCTGATTTCTCCATTTCTTTTCCAGTGCCAAACTGTCTTCATCTTTATAGCTTCTTAATGTGTTTTTCTTAAATATCAGGTAGGGCTGAAATCCTGTTCTCCCTCCTTCACTGTTCATGTCTCATCATATTACTATTCTAGTTCAGGATTTTTCTGGACATTTTGCATACAAAATTTAGTAGCATTTTTTTCAAATTCCCTCCAACATCCTTGCCAAAATTTCTATTGTAACTTACATTTAATATTATAGTAAAATTTCAGAAAGAGTACAGTAGTATCTTTTCATTCACTTCTTTTGTGACCCCTTTTTCTTTGTATAGGTTATGCACATTTTGTGTTTATTCCTTAGAATTGTATCCTTTGAGTTAATATTATAAGTGAAATATTATGATATTATATTTTCCGTCTGATTGTGTATAGAAAATTGACTGAATTTATGTAATAAATTTGTAACCAGCCATCTTACTGAATTTTCTTATGCTTTGAATAATTTCTATTAATTTATCATTTTGTGGTATACAATCCCATATATTTGCAAATGAAATGAAAATAATTTTCTAATATTAATAATTTTAATTTCTTTATCTTGCCATTGCATTGGCTAACACTTCCAGAACACCATTAAATAATAATGGGGATAAGTTGCATTCATGTCCTGTTCCAATTGATGGAAATAGTTTTAAGTTTTACACTATTAAGGGTGATCCATGCATATATATTTTATGGACACACATATTCCTTTTTTTAAGGAAATCAGTAATGCACATTAGATTTTGTCAAAGGCCTTTTGAAAACTATGGAGGCATAACATAATTTTTCTCATTTGAGCTATTAATATAGTGCACTATATTAATATATTCTTTTTATTGGAATATAATTACAACGTTCTGTTAGTATCTGCTGTACAATGAAGTGAATCAGCTATATGTATACATATATCCCTTTCATCTTGGATCTCCCTCCCACCCTCCTCCCATCCCACCCATCTAGGTCATCACAGAGCACCAAGCTGAACTCCCTGTACTATAAAGCAGGTTTCCACTAGTTAGCTATTTAACATATGGTAGTGTATATATATCAATCCTAAGCTCCCAATTCATCCCACCCTCTCCTTTCCCACCCCCAAGTCCACATGTCCATTCTCTATGTCTGCATCTCTATTCCTGCCCTGCAACTGGGTTCATCACTATCATTTTTCTAGATTCCACATATATGCATTAATATATGATATTTGTTTTTCTCCTTCTGATCTACCTCACTCTGCATGACAGACTCGTGGTCCATCCACATCTCTACAAATGACTGAACTTCATTCCTTTTTATGGATGAGTAATATTTCATTCTATATATGTACCACATCCTCTTTATCAATTCATCTGTCAATGAACATTTAGATTGTGTCCATGACCTGGCTAAAGTAAATAGTGTTGCAATGAACATTAGGGTACCATGTGTCTTTTTGAATTACGGTTTTCTTAGGGTATATTCCCAGTAGTGGGATTGCTTGGTCATATTGTAGTTCTATTTTCAGTTTTTGAAGGAACCTCTATGCTGTTCTCCATAGTGGCTGTATCAATATACATTGCTACCAACAGTGCAAAAGAGTTCCCTTTTCTCCACACCGTCTTCAGCATTTATTGTTTGTAGACTTTTTGATGATGGCCGTTCTGACCAGTATGAGGTGATACCTCATTGTAGTTTTGATTTGCATTTTTCTAATGATTAATGATGTTGAGCATCTTTTAATGGGCTTTACGGCCACCTGTATATCTTTGGAGAAATGTCTATTTAGGTCTTCTGCCCACTTTTTGAATGGGTTGTTTGATTTTCTGATATTGAGCTGCAGAAGTTGCTTATATATTTTGTACATTAAACCATTGTCAGTTGCTTTGTTTGCAAATATTTTCTCTCATTCTGAGGGCAGTATTTTGTTTATGGCTTCCTTTGCTGTACAAAAGCTTGTAAGTTTCACTAGGTCACATTTGTTTATTTTTCTTTTTATTTTCATTATTCTAGTAAGTGGGTCAAAAGAAGATCTTGCTGTGATTAATGTCAAAGAGTATTTTTTCCTATGTTTTCCCAGCACCTCTTATTAAAGAGACTGTCTTTTCTCCATTGTATATTTGTGCCTCCTTTTTCATAGATTGGGTGACCATAGGTGCATGGGTTTATCTCTGGGCTTTCTATCTTGTACTATATATATATATATATATATATATATATATATATATATATATATATATTTCTGTTTTTGTGCCAGTACCATACCATCTTCATTACTGTAGCTTTGTAATAGTCTGAAGATGGGGAGACTGATTCCTCCAGCTCCATTTTTCTTTCTCAGTACTGATTTGGCTATTTAGGGTGTTTTCTGTTTCCAAACAAATTGTAAAATTTCTGTTCTGGTTCTGTGAAAAATGCCATTGGTAATTTTATAGGGACTCCATTGCATGTGTAGATTGCTTTGGATAGTATAGTCATTTTCACAATATTGATTCTTCCAATCCAAGAACATGGTATATCTCTGCATCTGTCATCTTTGATTTATTTCATCAGTGCTTTACAGCTGTCTGAGTAGAGGTCTTTTGCCTCCTTGGGTAAGTTTATTCCTAAGTATTTTATTCTTTTTGTTGCAATGGTAATTGGGACTATTTCTTTAATTTCTCTTTCTGACCTTTCATTGTTTGTTTTAAGCTCTTTATTGGAATATAATTGCTTTACAATGTTGTGCCAGGTTTTGCTGTACAACAAAGTGAATCAGCAGTATTTACACATATATCCACATCCCCTCCCTCTTGAGCCTTCCTCCCACCCTCCCTAACCCACCCCTCCAGGCTGTCAAAAAGCACCAAGCTGATCTCCCTCTGCTATGCAGCAGCTTCCCACTAGCTATCTATTTTATATTTGGTAGTATATATATGTCAATTCTACTCTCTCATTACGTCCCAGCCTCCACTTCCACCCCTGTGTCATCAAATCTGCTCTATACATCTGCATTTTTATTCCTGCCCTGCAACTTGGTTCATCAGTATCATTTTTCTAGATTCCATATATATATATATGTGTTAGCATACAGTATTCATTTTTCTGTTTCTGATTTACTTCACTCTGAATGACAGACTCTAGTTCTATCCGCCTCACTACAAATAACTCAATTGCATTCATTTTCATAACTAACATTCCATTGTATATATGTGCCACTGATGAGGAAATTGAAACTTCCATGCTTGTAATTGCTTACTCTCCTCTATCTTGCAAAGGCCTGCTCACCACTCTCAGTTAAACAGTAAAATGAATTACTAAGAGTGATCAGATAAGGGAAGAATGTCTCGCTCTCAGGCACCCACCCCAAGCCTTTGTTTGAGACCCTTTGCACATAGACTTGTTAAGTGACCATTAACTTCAACCTGCAACCAACATGAGAATGCAAATTGTGACCTTAGTCCTGATAGGAATGGAATGTACCGCTCCTACAAGTTCCTGTTAGGACCCCCTACCATGTGTGTAACCCGTGGCAACTCCCAAGCTCTGTAACTGCCTGTGACCTATAGTAATTTGTAGCCAATCAGTTTGTACCAATTATAGCTGTATGTTTTAACTTATATAAGGAGAAGACTCCCCTGAAATGGAGCCCCAGAATTTTGGAGCGTTAGCTCTTCTGGGTCCGCTGGCTCAATAAACCTGAGTTCTCCAACTCTCCGAGTGTTGTGCTTGGTTTCTTGTAAGACTGTTTTTTTTCTGCAACACCACATCTTCTTTATCCATTCATCTGTTGATGGACATTTAGGTTGCTTCCATGTCCTGGCTATTGTAAATAGTGCTGCAATGAACATTGTGGTACATGTGTCTTTTTGAATTATGGTTTTCTCAGGGCATATGCCCAGTAGTGGGATTGTTCGTTCATATGGTAGTTCTGATTTTAGGTTTTTAAGGAATCTCCATACTGTTCTCCATAGTGGCTGTATCAATTTACATTCCCACCAACAGTGCAGGAGGGTTCCCTTTTCTCCACACACTCTCTAGCATTTATTGTTTCTAGGTTTTGTGATGATGCCCATTCTGACTGGTGTGAGGTGATACCTCACTGTGGCTTTGATTTGCATTTGTCTAATGATTAGTGATGTTGAGCATCTTTTCATGTACTTCTTGGCTATCTGTACGTCTTCTATGGAGAAATGTCTGTTTAGGTCTTCTGCCCATTTTTGGATTGGGTTGTTTGATTTTTTTGATGTTGAGCTGCATGAGATGCTTGTAGATTTAGGTGATTAATCCTTTGTCAGTTGTTTCATTGGCAAATATTTTCTCCCATTCTGAGAGATGTATTTTTATCTTGTTTATGGTTTCCTTTGCTGTGCAAAACTTTTGTTTCATTAGGTCTCATTTGTTTATTTTTTGTTTTTATTTCTAGTACTCTAGGAGGTGGGTCAAAAAATATCTTGCTGTGATTTATGTCATAGAGTGTTATGCCTATGTTTTCCTTAAAGAGTCTGGCCTTACATTTAGGTCTTTAATCCATTTTGAGTTTATTTGTGTGTGTGGTGTTATGTAGTGTTCTAATTTCATTCTTTTACATGTAGCTGTCCAGTTTTCCCAGCATCACTTATTGAAGAGGCTGCCTTTTCTCCATGGTATATTTTTGCCTCCTTTGTCAAAGATAAGGTGACCATATGTGCATAGGTTTATCTCTGGGCTTCCTGTCTTATCCCATTGATCTCTCTTCCTGTTTTTGTGTCAGTACCATACTGTCTGGATTACTGTATCTTTGTATTATAGTCTGAAATCTGGGAGTCTGATTCTTTCAGCTCCATTTCTCTTTCTCAAGATTGCTTTGGTTATTTTTGGTCTTTTATGTTTCCATACAAATTGTAAAAATTTTTTGCTCTAGTTCTGTGAAAAATGCCATTGGTAATTTGGTTGGGATTGCTTTAAATCTGTAGATTGCTTTGGGGACTATAGTCATTTTCACAATGCTGATTCTTCCAACCCGAGTACATGGTATATCTCTCCATCTGTTTATATCATCTTTGACTTCTTTCATCAGTGTCTTATAGTTTTCTGCATACAGGTCTTTTGCATCCTTAGATAGATTAATGTGAGTCTTCTAAGGCCTGTCTGTACCAGGCCTGGATGGCAGGGCCTGGTCAGCATAAAGTTCAAACAAAGGAGAAATGGAAAAAGCAGTTTCTGCCTCTAGTCTCTTTAAATCATGGGTTCTTTAAAACAATCTTAATTGTAAGCCCCAGGTAATGATTGCCTGGAGTGACACAGATCACTGAACTTTTCAAATTCCTAAGCTATCTCACTCCTTTTTTGAGATTAATCAATGCCTGCTCCTTAGAGTTAATCTATTGTTCCAGACCCCTGCTGATTGTTTCGATGACCAGACCCCTTCTATTTGATTCATACCTCTCTAAAGGAGTATACAAGATGTATGTACGACTCCCTTGTGGGTCTCTCCACACACTTCTGGTGTGCTTGCCAGAAGCTGTTGTACTTTCACTTTCCTCTAATATACTGCTACTCTGTTACACCAACTGGAGTGGTGCCTTGTTATTGATCCCAGGAGAAATTCTTTTCTTCCAGAGATCACAAACCCGCACTCCTAGACAGATTTCATGGAATCATTTATTCCTAGGTATTTTATTCTTTTTGTTGCAATGGCAAATGGGAGTGTTTCCTTAATTTATCTCTCTGATTTTTCTTTGTTAGTGTATAGGAATGCAAGAGATTTCTGTGCATTAATTTTTTTATCCTGCAACTTTACTGAATCCATTGATTAGCTCTAGTAGTTTTGTGGTGGCATGTTTAGAATTTTCTATGTATAATATCATGTCATCTGCAAACAGTGACAGTTTTACTTCTTCTTTTCCAATTAGTATTCCTCTTATTTCCTTTTCTTCTCTAATTGCTGTGGCTAAAAATTCCAAAACTGTGTTGAATTATAGTGGTGATAGTGGACACCCTTGTCTAGTTCCTGATCTTAGAGAAAATGCTTTAATTTTTTTTCACTATTGAAAATGATTTTTGCTACAGGTTTGTCATATATAGTCTTTATTATGTTGAGGTAGTTTCTCTCTATGCCTACCATCTGGAGAGTATTCATCATAAATTAATGTTGAATTTTGTCAAAAGCTTTTTCTGTATCTATTGAGATTATAATCTGTTTTTAAAACCTTGAATTTTTTATATGGTATATCACATTGATTGATTTGTGTATATTGAAGAATCCTTGATTCCTGGGATAAACCACACTTGATCTTGTGTATGATCCGTTTAATGTGCTGTTGGATTCTGTTTGCCAGTATTTTGTTGAGGCTCTTTGCATCTATGTTCATCATTCATATTGGCATGTAATTTGCTTTTCTTTTTGCAACAAATTCAATCAGCTGTATTTATACATATATCCCCATATCCCCTCCCTCGCACAACTTCTTCCCACCCTCCCTCTCCCACCTTTCTAAATCATCACCAATCATTGAGTTGATCTCCCTGTGTTATGCAGCAGCATCCCACTATGTATCTATTTTACATTTGGTAGTATGTATATGTCAATGCTACTCTCTCACTTCATCACAGCTTCCTCTTCACCCCCCCACCCTGTGTCCTCAAGTCCATTCTCTACATCTGCATCTTTATTCTTCTTTGTCATTGGGTTTATCAGTACCATTTTTAAGATTCTATAATATGAGTTAGCATATGGTATTTGTCATCCCTGCTTACTTCACTCTGTATGACAGACTCTAGGTCCATCCACCTCACTACAAATAACTCAATTTCATTCCTTTTTATAGTTAATATCCCATTGTATATATATGTGCCACATCTTCTTTATCCATTCATCTGTTGATGGACGTTTAGTTTGCTTCCATGTCTTGGCCATTGTAAATAGTGTTGCAATGAATATTGTGGTACACATTTCTTTTTGGATTATGGTTTTCACTAGGTATACACCCAGAGGTGGGATTGCGGGGTAATATGGTAGTTCTATTTTTGTTTTATAAGGAAACTCCATACTGTTTTCCATAGTGGCTGTACCAATTTACATTCCCATTACAGTGCAGGAGGGTTCCCTTTTCTCCGCACCCTCTCCAGCATTTTTTGCATCATTTTTAGTTTTGGTACCAGGGTGATGGTGGCTTCATAGAATGAGTTTGGGAGAGTTTCTCCTTCTGCTATATTTTAGAAGAGTTTGAGTGTTAGCTGTTCCCTAAATGTTTTGTAGAATTCTCCTGTGAAAAACCTGGCCCTGGGCTTTTGTTTGTTGGAAGATTATTGATAATAATTTCAAGTTCAGTGCTTGCGATTGGTCTGTTCATATTTTTTATTTCTTCCTGGTTCGGGCTTGGAAGGTTGTACTTTTCTAAGTAATTGTCCATTTCTTCCTAGTTGTCAGTTTTATTGGCATATAGTTGCTTGTAGTAGTCTCTCATGATCCTTTGTATTTCTGCAGTGTCAGTTGTTACTTCTTTTTCATATTTAAGTCTGTTAAATTGAGTCCTCTCCCTGTTTTTCTTGATGAGTCTGGCTATCAGTTTATCAATTTTGTTTACTCAAAGAACCAGCTTTTAGTTTTATTGGTCTTTGCTATTTTTTCCTTCATTTCTTTTTCATTTTTTTAAATTTAATTTTTGGACATACAGTAAACTGCATATATTTAAAGTGTACAATTTCATATTTTTTTCTTATTAGTAATGTATATATGGCAATCCCAATCTCCCAGTTCATCCCACCCCCCCCACCCCCCACATTCCGAATTTGGTGTTCATGTGTTTGTTCTGCACGTATGTGTCTCTATATCTGCCTTGCAAACTGGTTGATCTGTACCATTTTTCTAGATTCCACATATACACATTAATATATGATATGTTTTTCACTTTCTGACCCATTTCACTCTGTATGACAGTCTCTAGGTCCATCTATGACTACAAATATCCCAATTTCGTTCCATTTTATATTCCATTGTATACATGTACCACATTTTCTTTATCCATTCATCCATTGATGGACATATATAGGTTGCTTCCATAACCTGGCTATTGTAAATAGTGCTGCAATGAACATTGTGGTACATGTGTCTTTTTGAAATATGGTTCTCTCTGGGTATATGCCCAGTAGTGGGATTGCTGGCTCATATGGTAATTCTACTTTTAGTTTTTCAAGGAACCTCCATTCTGTTGTCCATAGTGGCTGTATCAATTTACATTCCCACCAACAGTGCAAGAGAGTTCCTTTTCCTCCACACCCTATTCAGCAATTATTATTTGTAGATTTTCTGATGAAACCCATTCTAAGTGGTGTGAAGTGATACCTCATTGTAGTTTTGATTCGCATTCTACAATAATTAGTGATGTTGAGCAGCTTTTCATGTGCCTCTTGGCCATCTGTATGTCTTCTTTGGAGAAATGCCTATTTAGGTCTTCTGCACATTTTTTTTGATTGCATTGTTTGTTTTTAATATTGAGATGCATAAAGTTTTTATATATTTTGGAGATTAATTGCTTCTCAGATGCTTATTTTGCAAATAGTTTCTCCCATTCTGTGGGTTGTCTTTTCGTCTTGCTTATAGTTTCCTTTGCTGTGCAAACACTTTTAATCTTTATTAGGTCCCATTTATTTATTTTTATTTTTATTCCCATTACTCTAGGAGGTGGGTCAAAAAAGACCTTGCTGTGCTTTATGTCCAAAATTCTTCTTCCTATGTTTTTCTCTAAGAGTTTTGTAGTGGTAGGCCTTGCATTTAGGTCTTTAATCCATTTTGAGTTTATTTTTGTGTGTGGTGTTAGGTAGTGTTCTAATTACATTCTTTTACATGTAGCTGTCCAGTTTTCCCAGCATCACTTATTGAAGAGGCTGTCTTTTCTCCATTGTATATTTTTGCCTCCTTTGTCATAGATTAGTTGACCATAGTTTATCTCTGAGCTTTCTATCCTGTTCCATTCATCTCTATTTCTGTTTTTGTGCCAGAACAATATTTTCTTGATTACTGTAGCTTTGTAGTATAGTCTGAAGTCAGGGAGTCTGATTCCTCCAGCTCCATTTTTTTCACCTCAAGATTGCCTTGGCTATTCGGTGTCTTTTTTGTCTCCATGCAAATTTTAGGATTTTTCATTCTAGTTCTCTAAAAAATGCCATTGGTAATTTGATAGGGATTGCATTGAATCTGTAGATTGCTTTGGCTAGTATCATCATTTTCACAATGTTGATTCTTCCAATCCAAGAACATGGTATGTCCCTCCATCTGTTTGTGACATCTTTGATTTCTTTCATTAGTGTCTTATAGTTTCCTTTTTTCTTTCTTTTAAGAAATTTTATTGAGATACAGTTGACATACAATAAACTGCATATATTTAAAGTGTACAATTTGATATTTTTTTCTTATTAGTAATGTCTATATGGCAATCCCAATATCCCAATTCACCCCACCCCAACCCCCCTGCTTTCCCCACTTGGTGTCCATATGTTTGTTCTCCACATCTGGGTCTCTATTTCTGCATTGCAAACCAGTTGAGTTCTACCATTTCTCTATATTCGGCATATATGTGTTAATATATGGTATTTGTTTTTCTCTTTCTGACTCACTTCATTCTGTATGACAGTCTCTATGTCCATTCATGTCTCTACAAATGTCCTAATTTCATTCCTTTTTACAGCTGAGTAATATTCCATTGTATATATGTGCCACATCTTCTTTATCCATTCATCTTTTGACAGACATTTAGGTTGCTTCCATGTCCTGGCTACTGTAAATAGTGCTGCAATGAACATTGGAGTGCATGTGTCTTTTTGAATTATGGTGTTCTCTGGGTATATGCCCAGTAGTGGGACTGCTGCGTCATATAGTAACTCTAGTTTTGCAAGGAACCTTCATACTATTCTCCATAGTGGCTATATCAATTTACATTCCCACCAGCAGTGCAAGAGTGTTCCTTTTTCTCCACACCCTCACCAGCATTTACTGTTTGTAGATATAGTGTCTTATAGATTTGTGAGTACAGGTTTTTTACCCCTTCATTAGATTTATTCCTCGGTATTTTATTATTTTTGTTGCAATGGTGAATGGGATTATTTCCTTAGTTTTTCTTCCTGATCTTTCATTGTTAGTGTATAGAAATGCAAGAGATTTCTGTGTGTTAATTTTTTATCCTGCTACTTTACAAAATTCATTGATTAGCTCAAGTAGTTTTCTGATGGCATCTTTAAAATTTTCTATATACAGTGTCATGTCATCTGTAAACAGTGACAGTTTTACTTCTTTTCCAAATTGGATTCCATTTATTTCTTTTTCTTCTCTGATTGCTGTGGTAAGGACTTCCAAAACTATGTTGACTAGTCATAGTGAAAGGGGACATCCTTGTCTTGATCCTGATCTTAGAGGGAATGCTTTCAGTTTTTCACCATTGAGAATGTTGTTTGCTTTGGGTTTGTCCTATATGGCCTGTATTATGTTGAGGTAGGTTCTCTCTATGCCCACCTTCTGGAGAGTTTTTATCATAAATGGGTGTTGAATTTTGTCAAAAGCTTTTTCTACATCTCTTGAAGTGCTCATGTGGTTTTTATCCTTGAATTTGTTAATATGGGGTATCACATTGATTGATTTGAATATATTGAAGAATCCTTGCATTCCAGAGGTAAACCTCACTTGATCATGGTTTATGATCCTTTTAATGTGTTGTTTGATTCTGCTGACTAGTATTTTGTTGAGGATTTTTGCAACTACATTCATCAGTGATATTGGTTTCTGTGATTTTCTTTTTTTATAGTATCTTTGTCTGGTTTTGGTATCAGGGTGATGGTGGCCTTGTAGAATGAGTTTGGGAGTGTTCCTTCCTCTGAAAATTTTTGGAAGAGTCTGAGAAGGCTGGGTGTTGGATATTCTCTAAATGTTTGATAGAATTCACCTGTGAAGCCATCTGGTCCTGGACTTTTGTTTGTTGGGAAGTTTTTAATCACAGTTTCAATTTCATTACTTGTGATTGGTCTGTTCATATTTTCTATATTTCTTGATTTAGTCTTGGAAGGTTTTACCTTTCTAGTAATTTGTCCATTTCTCCAGGCTGTCTATTTTATTGACATATAGTTGCTTCAAGTAGTTTCTTATGATGGTTTTTATTTCTGTAGTGTCCATTGTAAGTTTTCTGGTTTCATTTCTAAAATTATTGATTTGAGTCCTCTTCCTCTTTTCCTTAAGGAGTCTTGCTAAAGGTTTATCAATTTTGTTTATCTTCTCCAAGAACCAGCTTTTAGTTTTATTCATTCTTGCTCTTGTGTTCTTTGTTTCTATTTCATTTATTTCTGTTCTGATGATTATGATTTGTCTCCTTGTACTAACTTTGGGTTTTGTTTCTTCTTCTTTCTGTAGTTTCTTTAGGGTGTAAGGTTAAATAGTTTATTTGAGATTTTTCTTGTTCCTTGAGGTAGGATTGTTTTACTATAAACTTCCCTCTTAGAACTACTTTTGTTGCATCCTTTAGGTTTTGGCCCATTGTCTTTTCCTTATCATCTGTCTCTAGGAATTTTTTTTTCCTCTTTGATTTCCTCACTGATCTCTTGGTTATTTAGTAGCATATTGTTTAGCCTCCTTGTGTTTGTGTTTTTTACAATCTTTTTTTTCCCTGTAATTGGTTTCTAATCTCATAGAATTGTGGTTGGAAAAGATGCTTGATATGATTTCAATTTTCTTAAATTTACCAAGGCTAGATTTCTGACCCAAAATATGATCTATCTTGGAGAATGTTCCATGTGCACTTGAGAAGAAAGTGTACTATGATGTATTTTAATGGAATGTCCTATAAATATCAATTAAGTCTAGCTGGTATATTGTCATTTAAAGCATGTGTTTCCTTATTATTTTTCTGTCTGTATGACCTGTCCATAAATATAAGTGTATAAGTAGGGTGTTAAAGTTCCCCACTATTATTGTGTTCCTGTCAACTTCCTCTTTTATAGTTTTTAACATTTGCCTTATGTATTGAGGTGCTTCTATATTGGGTGCATATATATTTATAATTGTTATATTCTTTTCCTGGTTTGATCCACTGATCATTATGTAGTGTCCTTTCTTGTCTCTTGCAACATTTTTTTACTGTAAAGTATTTTATCTGATATGAGTACTGCTACTCCTGCTTTCTTTTGATTTCCATTTGCATGGAATGTCATTTTCCATCCCCTCACTTTCAGTCTGTATGTGTCCCTAGGTCTGAAGTGGGTCTCTTGTAGACAGTATGTATATGGGTAAGTTTTTTTTTATCCATTCATCCAGTCTGTGTATTTTGATTGGAGGATTTAGTCCTTTTGCATTCAAGGTAATTATCTTGATATGTATGCTCCTATTACAATTTTCTGAATTATTTTGGTTTTGTTTTTGTAGGTCCTTTTCTTCTCTTGTGTTTCCCACCTAGAGAAACTCCTTTAGCATTTGTTGTACAGCAGGCTTGATGATGCTGAATTCTCTTAGCTTTTGCTTGTATGTGAAGCTTTTCTCCATCAAATCTGAATGAGATCCTTGCTGAGTAGAGTATTCTTGGTTGTAGGTTCTTCCCTTTCATCATTTTAAATATATTGTGCCACTCCCTTCTGGCTTGAAGAGTCTCTGCTGAGAAATCTGCCATTAACCTTATGGGAGTTCCCTTGTATGTTATTTATTGTTTTTCCCTTGTTGCATTTAGTAATTTTTCATTGTCTTTAATTTTTGTCAATTTGACTACTATGTGTCCTGGTGTGTTTCTTCTTGGGTTTATCCTGCCTGGGACTCTCTGTGCTTCCTGGACTTGGGTGTCTATTTCCTTTCCCCTATTAGGGAATTTTTCAACTCTAATCTCTTCCAATATTTTCTTGGGTCCTTTCTCTCTCTCTTCTCCTTCTGGGACCCCTATAATGTGAATGTTGGTTCATTTAATGTTGTCCCAGATATCTCTTAGGCTGTCTTCATTTCTTTTCATTCTTTTTTCTTTCTTCTCTTCCATGGCAGGGATTTCCTCCATTCTGTCTTCCAGGTCACTTATCCATTCTTCTTCCTCAGTTATTCTGCTATTGGTTCCTTCTAGTACATTTTTCATTTCAGTTATTGCATTGCTTATATCAGTTTCTTTGTTATTTAATTCTTCTAAGTCTTTGTTAAACTTCTCTTGCATCTTTTTGGTCTTTTCATCCAGTCTTTTTTCAAAGCCCTGGATCATCTTCACCATCATTTTTCTGAATTCTTTTTCTGGAAGTTTGCCTATCTCCACTTCACTTAGTTGTTTTTCTGGGATTTTATTTTGTTACTTCATCTGGTACAAACTCATCTGCCTTTTCATTTTCTCTATCTTTCTGTGGCTGTAGTTTTCAGTTCGACAGAATGAAATACTACTCATACTGCTTGATAATGCTGTCTGCCCTTTTGTGGAGGAGGCTATCTAAGAGGCTTGTGCATACTTTCTGATGGGAGGGATTGGTGGTGGGTAGGGCTTAGTGATGCTTTTGTGGGCAGAGGTCAGTAAAACTTTAATCTACTTGTCCACCAATGGGTGGGACTGCGTTCCCACTCCTTTGGTTGTTTGGCCTGTGGTGACCCAGTACTGGAGCTTACAGTTTCTTTAGCATGGCTATGGATGGGCTCTGGGATGCCTCACACCAATGAGCACTTCCTCAAACCCCCGGTGCTAGTGTCCCCAGGCCCATGGTGAGCCACAGCTATCCCCTACCTCTGCATGGGACTCTCCAACACCATCAGGTAGGTCTGCTTGGGTCTCCTGTGGGTCCACTGCTCCTTCCCCCTGGGTTCTGGTGCACACACTACTTTTTGTATGCCCTCCAAGAGTGGAGTCTCTCTTTCCCCCAGTCCTGTGGAAGTCTGCAATCAAATCCCACTGGCTTTCAAAGTCTGATTCTCTGGGGATTCCTCCTCCCTTTACCAGACCCCCAGGTTGTGAAGCCTGACGTGGGGTTCAGAACCCTCACTCCAGTGGGTGGACTTCCATGTTATAACTGTTCTCCAGTTTGTGAGTCACCCACCCAGCAGTATGGGATTTCATTTTGTTGTGATTGTGCCCCTCTTACCATCTCATTATGGCTCCTCATTTGTTTGTGGATGTTGGGATCTTTTGTGGTGAGTTACAGTGTCTTTCTGTCAATGAATGTTTAGCAGTTAGTTGTGATTCTGTTGCTCTTGCAAGAGGGAGTGAGTGCACATTCTTCTACTCTGCAATTTTGAACCATCTCCAATTTAGTTTTTTTTTTCTCTTTTTCATTTATTTCTGATCTGATCTTTATGATTTGCTTCCTTCTGCTAACTTTGTGTTTGTTTTTCTATATTATTTTTATTCTTCTTTCTCTAATTGCTTTAGATGTAAGTTTAGGTTGTTTATTTGAGATTTTTTTTCTTCTTTCTTCAGGTAGGATTGTATTCCTATAAACTTCCCTCTTATAACTGCTTTTGCTGCATCCCATAGGTTTTGTCTCATAGTCTTTTCATTGTCATTTGTTTCTAGGTATTATTTTTTGTTTCCTCTTTTATTTCTTCAGTGATCTCTTGGTTATTTAGTAGCATGTTTTTAGCCTCCATGTGTTTCAATTTTCTAGTTTTTGTCCTGTAATTGATATCTAGTTTCATTGCATTATGATTGGAAAAGATGTTTGATGCAATTTCAATTTTCTTAAATTTACCAAAGCTCGATTTGTGACCCAAGGTGTGGTCTATCCTAGAGAATGTTCTATGTGCACTTGTGAAGAAAGTGTGTTCTGTTGTTTTTGGATGGAATGCCTCATAAATATCAATTATATCCATCTGTCCTAATGTGTAATTTAAAGCTTGTTCTTCCTTATTTATTTTAAGTTTTGACAATCTTTTCATTGCTGTAAGCCGGGTGTTAAGGTCCCCTACTATTACTGTGATACTGTTGATTTCCTTCTTTTATGGCCATTAGCATTTTCCTCATGTATTGTGGTGTTCCTATGTTGGGTGCATAAATATTTACAATTGTTTTATCTTCTTCTTGGATTTATCCCTTGATCTTTATGTAGGGCCCTTCCTTGTCTCCTGTAATAGTCTTTATTTTAATGTCTGTTTTGTCTGATATGAGTATTGCTACTTCAGCTTTCTTTTGATTTCCATTTTCATAGAATATCTTTTTCCATCCCCTCACTTTCAGTCTGTATGTGTCCCTAGGTCTGAAGTTGGTCTATTGTAGACAGTATATATATGGATCTTGTTTTGTATCCATTCAGCCAGTCTGTGTCTTTTCGTTTGAACACTTAATCCATTCACATTTAAGGTATTTATTGATATGTATGTTCCTATTACCATTTTCTTAATTGTTTTGGGTTTGTTTTTTAAGTCCTTTTCTTCTCTTGTGTTTCCCATTTAGAGAAGTTCCTTTAGCATTTGTTGTAGAGCTGGTTTGGTGGTTCTGAAATCTCTAAGATTTTGCTTGTCTATAAAACTTTTGATTTCTCTTGAATCTGAATAAGATCCTTGCTTTCTGGAGTAATCTTAGTTGTAGATTTTTCCATTTCATCATTTTAAACATATCCTGCCTCTCCCTTCTGTCCTGAAGAGTTTCTGCTGAAAAATCAGCTGATAACCTTATTGGGATTCCCTTGTATGTTATTTGAAGCTTGTCCTTGCTGATTTTAATATGTTTCTTTGTATTTAATTTTTGATAGTTTGATTAATATGTGTCTTAGCATGTTTCTCCTTGGGTTTATCCTGTATGTGACTCTTTGCATTTCCTGGACTTGATTGACTATTTTCTTTCCCATGTTAGGGAAGTTTTTGTCTATAATCTCTTCCAATATGTTCTCAGACCACTTCCTTTTCTCTTCTTATTCTGGCACCCCTGTAATTCAAATGTTGGTGCATCTATTTTTTTCCCAGAGGTCTCTGAAAATGTCCTCAATTCTTTTCATTCTTTTTTCTTCATTCTGCTCCAGAACAGTTATTCCTACCATTCTATCTTTCAGCTCCTTATCCGCTCTTCTGCCTCAGTTAGTATGCTATTGATTCCTTCTAGAGTAATTTCAGTTATTGTGTTGTGCATCACTGTTTGTTTGTTCTTTTGTTCTTCTAGGTCCTTCTTGAATGTTTCGTGTATTTTCTCCATTCTGTTTTCAAGATTTTGGATCATCTTTACTATCATTGCTCTGAATTGTTTTTCATTTAGACTGCCTTTCTCCTCTTCAGTTATTTGGTGTTGTGGGTTTTTACCTTGCTCTTTCATCTGCTGTATATTTCTTTGTCTTCTCATTTTGTTAACTTACTGTGTTTGGGGTCTCCTTGCTGCAGGCTGCAGGGTCATAGTTCCTCTTACTTCTTCTGTCTGTCCCGAGTGGGTTAAATTGGTCCAGAGGATTGTGTAAGCTTCCTGATGGGAGGAACTGGGGCCTGGGCTCTGGTGGGTGGAGCAGAATCTTATTCCTCTGATGGGCAGGGCCACATCCAATGAGTGTTTTGGGGTATCTGTGAGCTTAGTATGACTTTAGGCAGCCTCTCTGCTAATGGGTCAGTTTGTGTTCATGTCTTGTTAGTTGTTTGGTGTGAGGCTTCCATCACTGGAGCTTGCTGGCCATTGGGTGCAGCCAGGTCTTAGTGTTGAGATGGAGAGCTCTGGGAGAGCTCTTACTGATTAATATTCCTTGGGGTTGGGAGTTATTTGGTGTTCCAAGGTCCTGGACTAAGGTCTCCCACCTTGGAGGCTCAGGTCCAAACCTTGGCCAGAGCACCAAGACCCTGCCAGCCCCACAGCACAGAAGAAAAGGAAGAAGAAAAACAAACAAAAACAAGCAAGAATTTTTTTTTTTTAAAGCAAAAAACCAACAAATGAAAGAACAGACAAAATCCCAAGGCAAATGGTAAAAGCAGAACTAAACAAATGAGATCACATAAAGAAGCATACCTACGTGCACTCACAGCAAGAAAAGGGAAAAAAAAGAAAAGAGAAAACAAAGAAGAAAGCAAATGCACCAATAAACAAACCCCAAAACAAATACAAACACTAAAAATTAAACTAACAAAATCATAAAACAAGAAAGAAATCAAATGCAGACAGCAAACTAAAAAAAGGTAAAGAAAGCATAAAACAAGCACACAAAAATGATCAAAAAAAGATAAAGATGGGTCCATTTTTCCATCTGTCTGAAAGGACGTTGTTGTTGAGCTGTCAAGGAGAAAAACTACCATGGCTTCCACTTCTTTGACAAAACCTCAGATGCGTGGCCTTCTGGCCAAGCATCTGCGATTTCATATTGTTGGAGCATTCATTGTCTCCCTGGGAGTTGCAACTTTGTATAAGTTTGCTGTGGCTGAACCAAGAAAGAAGGCATATGCAGATTTCTACAGAAATTATGATTCCATGAAAGATTTTGAGGAGATGAGGAAGGCTGGTATCTTTCAGAGTGCAAAGTGATTTTGGAATATAAAGAACTTCTTTGGGTTGAGTTCCATGGAAGTTTGTCACTTACCTGTGTTCCTGAACTATGAAACTATGAACTATGAATATCTGGGCTAAGGAATAGTTTCTCTTGATAAATAAATGATTAAAAAATACAAAAAAAAGATAAAGATGAACAAAAGATGAAAACAAAAGGAAAAAACAGAAAAGTAGCAAAGTAAAAATTAAAAAAATATAAAATATAGTTAAAATGAAAACAAAGCAAAACAAAAGAAAATAAAACAAACAAGAGGAAAAAACACAAGGTAACAAAGAAGTGCAGTAGAAATAGGAAAAAATAAATAAAAATATATTAAAAAGAAAAGAATAAATACAAATTAAAATTAAAAGAATAAAAAAGAACAGAACAAAACAAACAAAAATAAAAGTAGTAATATTTTCCTGTGGCTTTATTTGTCAGTGTCCTTGCCCCTACAATTAGCCACAACTAATCCCTGCCTACACAGGAAGTCCTGCAATACTCCTAGCTAGGTCTCTGTACCTGCTGTGGGCACTATGAGGCCAGCTCAGACTCTGACCTGGCCTTACTCCAGCGTGTACTTGCCCCAATGTCCAAAGTTGTCCCCCAAATTCACAACATCAATTGTGGGAACACTCATTGTCTATCCAGGTATTCCACAGATGCAAGATTCTCCAAGCCAATTGTGGGGATTTAATCTGCTTCTCTTGTGGCTGCATAGCATTATTTCCCTTTCTCTCTTTTGGTCACACAGGCCCTGGGGTTCAGCTTTGGTTTTCACACTGCCTCTGCCTGTGGGCCACCCTCAAGCATCTGTTCCCCACCCAGGCAAGAGGGGGTGAAAGCAGCAGCTGATTAGGGGTCACTTTCTCACTCAGGCTGGGGGAGGGAGGGATATGGCAGTCACAGTTGGGCTGTGTGTGAGTACCTGCAGTAGCAGAGGCCTGCATGTAGTTGCAAGACCCTGAGGTACGCTGTGCATTCTCCCAGGGGAATTGGCCCCAGAATGTGGGACCCTTGGCAGTGGCAGTCTGCTCAGACTGTGAGGAAGTTGTGAGCACTGACCTGCCTTGCACACAGGACCCTTGACAGCAACAGCAGCAGCCTCTGTGGTCCAAGATAACAGCTGTAGCTCATGCTCACATAGGTGTTGCCCTGCTGTCTGTGACTGCACAGAGTGGGGAACTCCTATGGTGGGCTGCCCCTTGAGCACCCCACAACAAAGGTCTCTTGCCTCTCTGGCAGGCACAGGCTTTTTCCTGGACTCCCTCCTAGAAAGCTGTGTTGCACAAGGCTCCCTCAGGCAGTCCTCATGCAGGCAACCCCAGTCCTCTCCATAGGGTCTGACTTCTGAAGCCCAAGCCTCAGCACCCAACCCCTATCTGCCCTAGTGGCAAGCAGACAAGCATCTCAGGCTGGTGAGTGCTGGTCAGCACTGATCTTCCATGCAGGAATGTCTCTGCTTTTCCCTCTGCACCTCTGTTGCTGCCCTCTCCTCCAAGGCTCCAAAGCTCCCCTCTCTACCACATCCCCATCTGTGAGGGAACTTCCTAGTGTGTGGAAACGTTTCCTCCTTCACAGCTCCCTCCCAGAGGGGCAGGTCCCATTTGATTCCTTTTTTTTTTTCTTTTGCCCTACCCAGTTTCACGGGGATTTTCTTGCCTTTTTGGAAGTCTAAGGTCCCCTGCCAGCATTCAGTAGTTGTTCTGTAGGAGCTGTTCCACATGTACATGTATTCTTGATGTATTACTGGAGATGAAGGTGATTTCCACATCTTACTCCTCTGCCAATTTGTAGGTTTCTCTAGTAGTTTTCTGGTGGCATCTTTAAGATTTCCTATGTACAGTATCATGTCATCTGCAAACAGTGACAGCTTTAATTCTTCATTTCCAATTTGAATTCCTTTTATTTCTTTTTCTTCTTTGATTGCTGGGGCTAAAACTTCCAAAACTATGTTGAATAATAGTGGCAAGAGTGGGAACCCTTGTCTTGTTCCTGATCTTAGAGGAAGGACTTTCAGTTTTTCACCATTGAGAATGATGTTGGCTGTGGATTTGTCATATATGGCCCTTATTATGTTAAGGTAGGTTCCCTCTATGCCAACTTTCTGGTGAGTTTTTATCATAAATTGGTGTTGAATTTTGTCAAAAGCTTTTTCTGCATCTATTGAGATGATCATATGGTTTTTATTTTTTTTAATTTGTTAATATGGCACCACATTGATTGATTTTCATATTTTGAAGAACCCTTGCATCCCTGGGATGGATCCCACTTGATTATGGTGTATGATCCTTTTAGTGAGTTTTTGAATTCTGTATGCTAGTATTTGGTTGAGGATTTTTGCATCTGTGTTCATCAATGATATTGGTCAGTAATTTTCTTTTTTTGTGATGTCTTTGTCTGGTTTTGGTATCAGGGTGTTGGTGGTCTTGTAGAACAAGTTTGGGAGTGTTCTTCTCTGTGCAATTTTTTTAAGAGTTTGAGAAGGATAGATGTTATCTCTTCTCTAAATGTTTGATACAATTAGCCTATGAAGCCCTCTGGTCCTGGACTTTTGTTTGTGGAAAGATTTTTAATTACAGTTTGAATTTCATTACTTGTGATTGGTCTGTTTATATTTTCTATTTCTTCATGGTTCAGTCTTGAAATGTTGTACCTAAGAATTTGTCCATTTCTTCCAGGTTGTCCATTTTATTGGCATAGAGTTGCTTGTAATCTCTTATGATCATTTGTTTTTCTGCACTGTCAGTTGTAATTTCTCCTTTTTCTTTTCCTGTTTTATTGATTTGAATCCTCTCCCTTTTTTCTTAATGAGTCTGGCTAAAGGGTTATCAATTTTGTTTACCTTCTCAAAGAATCAACCTTTAGTTTTATTGATCTTTGCTATTGTTTTCCTCATTTCTACATTTATTTCTGCTCTGATCTTTAAGATTACTTTCCTTCTACTAACTTTGGGTTTTGTTGGTTCTTCTTTCTCTACTTGCTTTAGGTACAAGGTTAGGTTGTTTATTTGAGATTTTTCTTGTTTCTTGTTAGGATTGTATTGCTATATACTTCCCTCTTGGAAGCTTTTGCTGTATACCATAGACTTTGGGGCATCGTGCTTTAGTTGTCATTTGTTTCCATGTATTTTTTTTATTTCTTCTTTGATTTATTCAGTGATATCTTGGGTATTTAGTAGCATATTGTTTAGTCTCCGTGTGTTTATGTTTTTTACACTTTTTTCCCCAGTAATTAATTTCTAATCTCATAGCATTGTGATTGGAAAAGATACTTGATACGATTTCAGTTTTCTTAAATATACTGAGGCTTGATTTGAGATGCAAGATGTGATCAATCCTGGAGAGTGTACTGTGAGCACATGAGAAGAAAGTGTATTCTGCTGCTTTCATGTGGAATGTCCTTTGAATGTCAATTAAGTCTATCTGGTCTATTGTGTCATTTAAAGATTGTGTTTCCTTATTTGTTTTCTCTCTGGATGGTTTGTTCATTGATGTAAGTGGGGTGTTAAAGTCCTCCACTATTATTGTGTTACTGTCAATTTCCCCTTTTATAGCTATTAGCATTTGCCTTATATATTGAAGTTCTCCTATGCTGGGTGCATAAATATTTAAAATTGTTACATATTCTTCTTGGATGGATCCCTTGACCATTATGTAGTGTCCTTCCTTGACTCTTGTAATAATCTTTATTTTAAAGTCTATTTTGGGACTTCCTTGGTGGCGCAGTGGTTAAGAATCCACCTGCCAATGCAGGAGACATGGGTTCGATCCCTGTTCCAGGATGATCCCACATGTCACAGAGCAACTAAGCCCATGCACCACAACTACTGAGCCTGCACTTTAAAGTCAGTGATCCACAACTATTGGACCTGTGTGCCACAACTACCGAAGCCCACACATCTAGAGCCTGTGCTCCACAACAAGAGAAGCTACTTCATTGAGAAGCCTGTGCACCACAATGAAGAGTAGACCCTACTCACTGTGAATAGAGAAAAGCCCATGCAGAGCACAAAGACCCAATGCAGCCAATAAATAAATCAATAATAAAGTTAAAAAAAATAAAGTCTATTTTATCTGATATTAGTATTGCTATTCCAGCTTTCCTGTGATTTCCATTTGCAGGGAATGTCATTTTCTATCCCTTCACTTTCAGTCTGTATGTGTCCTTAGGTCTGAAGTGGGTCTCTTGTAGACAGCATATACAGGTCTTGATTTTTTATCCATTCAGCCAGGCTCTGTCTTTTGTTTGAAGCTTTTAATTCATTTTCATTCAACATAATTATCACTATGTACGTTCCTATTACCATTTTCTTAATTGCTTTGGGTTTATTTCTGTGGGTCTTTTTCTTCTCTTGTGTTTCCTGCCTAGAGAAGTTCCTTTAGCATTTGTTTTTAAAGATGGTTTTGTGATGCTAAATTCTCTTAGCTTCTGCTTGTCTGTAAAACTTTTGATTTCTCAGTCAAATCTGAGTGAGATCCTTGCTGGGTAGAATAAGTTTGGATTTAAGGTTTTCCTTTGCATCACTTTAAATATATCCTCCACTCCATTCTGGCCTGCAGAGTTTCTGCTGAAAGATCAGCTTTTAATCTTATGGGGGTTCCCTTGTATGTTATTTGCTGCTTTTCTCTTGCTGCTTTTAATATTTCTGTTTGTATGTAATTTTTGTTAGTTTAATTAACATGTGTCTCAACTTGTTTCTCCTTGGATTTAACCTGTATGTGACTCTCTGTGCTTCTTGGACTTGGGTGGCTATTTCCTCTCCCATGTTAGGGAAGTTTTTACTGTAAAACCTTCAAATATTTTCTCAGAAATTTTCTATCTCTTTTTCTTCTGGGACTCCTATAATTTGAAAGGTGTTGCATTTAGTGTTGTCTCAGAGGCCTCTGAGATTGTCATCATTTATATTCATTTTTTGTCTTTAGTCTGTTTTGCGACAGCAATTTCCACCATTCTATCTTTCAGCTCACTTATCGGTTCTTCTGCTTCAGTTATTCTGTGATTTTCTTCTAGTGTATTTTTCATTTCATTTAGTATGTGTTTTATCACTGTTTGCTTGTTCCATAGTTCCTCTAGGTTCTTGTTAAACATTTCTTGTACTTCCCTCAACCATGCCGCCATTCTATTTCTGAGATTTTGGATCATGTTTTTTTTTTATTTTTTATTTTATATTTTTTATTTTTTGGGGGGTACAGCAAGTTCAATCATCTGCTTTTATACACATATGGCCGTATTCCCTCCCTTCCTTGACTCCCTCCCTCTCAAGTCCCCCCCACCCTCCCTGCCCCAGTCCTCTAAGGCTTCTTCCATCCTCAAGTTGGACTCCCTTTGTTATACAACAACTTCCCACTGACTATCTATTTTACAGTTGGTAGTATATATATGTCTGTGCTACTCTCTCACTTTGTCTCAGCTTCCCCTTTACCCCCTGCCCCCTCTCAAACCTCGAGTTCTCCATTCCAATCTCTGCATCTGCATCCTTCTTCTTGTCACTGAGTTCATCAGTACCATTTTTAGATTCCATATATGTGAGTTAGCATACAATATTTGTCCTTCTCTTTTTGACTTACCTCACTCTGTATGACAGATTGTAGTTCTATCCACCTCATTACATATAGCTCCATCTCATCCCTTTTTATACCTGAGTAATATTCCATTGTGTATATATGCCACATCTTCTTTATCCATTCATTTGTTGATGGGCATTTAGGTTGCTTCCATGTCCTGGCTATTGTAAATAGTGCTGCAATAAATATTATGGTACAAGTTTCTTTTGGGATTATGGTTTTCTTTGGGTATATGCCCAGTAGTGGGATTACTGAATCATATGGCAGTTCTATTTGTAGTTTTTTAAGGAACCTCCAAACTGTTTTCCATAGTGGCTGTACCAACTTACAGTCCCACCAACAGTGCAGGAGAGTTCCCTTTTCTCCACACCCTCTCCAACATTTGTTGTTTCCAGATTTTGTGATGATGGACATTCTGATCGGTGTGAGGTGATACCTCATTGTGGCTTTGACTTGCATTTCTCTGATGATTAGTGACGTTGAGCATCTTTTCATGTGTTTGTTGGCCATCTGTATGTCTTCTTTGGAGAAATGTCTATTTAGGTCTTCTGCCCATTTGTGGATTGGGCTATTTGCTTTTTTGGTATTAAGCTTAATGAGCTGCTTGTATATTTTGGAGGTTAATCCTTTGTTGTTTCATAGGCAATTATTTTTTCCCATTCTGAGGGTTGCCTTTGAGTCTTGTTTATGGTTTCTTTCGCTGTGCAAAAGCTTTTAAGTTTCATGAGGTCCCATTTGTTTATTCTTGATTTTATTTCCATGATTCTAGGAGGTGGGTCCAAAAGGATCTTGCTTTGATGGATGTCATAGAGTGTTCTGCCTATGCTTTCCTCTAGGAGTTTTAAAGTGTCTGGCCTTACATGTAGGTCTTTAATCCATTTGGAGTTTATTTTTGTGTATGGTATTCAGAAGTGTTCTAATTTCATTCTTTTCCATGTTGCTGTCCAATGTTCCCAGCACCACTTATTGAAGAGGCTGTCTTTTTTCCATTGTATATTCGTGCCTCCTTTGTCAAAGATAAGGTGCCCCTATGTGTTTGGGTTTCCTTCTGAGTTCTCTATTCTATTCCATTGATCTTCCTTTCTATTTTTGTGCCAGTACCATACTTTCTTGATCACTATGGCCTTGTAGTATAGTTTGAAGTCAGGAAGCCTGATTCCACCAACTCCATTTTTCCTTCTCAAGATTGCTTTGGCTATTCAGGGTCTTTTGCGTTTCCATACAAATCGTAAGATTTCTTGCTCTAGTTCTGTGAAAAATGCCATTGGTAATTTGATCGGGATTCCATTGAATCTGTAAATTGCTTTGGGTAGTACAGTCATTTTCACAATGCTGATTCTTCCAATCCAGGAACATGGTATGTCCCTCCATCTGTTTGTGTCGTCTTTGATTTCTTTCATCAATGTCTTAAAGTTTTCTGCATACAGATCTTTTGCCTCCTTAGGCAGATTTATTCCTAGGTATTTTATTCTTTTGGTTGCAATGGTGAATGGGAGAGTTTCCTTCATTTCTCTTTCTGCTCTTCCATTGTTAGTGTATAGGAATGCAAGAGATTTCTGTGCATTAATTTTGTATCCTGCTACTTTACTGAACTCATCAATGAGTGCTAGCAGTTTTCTGGTAGAGTCTTTAGGGTTTTCTATATATAATATCATGTCATCTGCAAAGAGTGACAATTTTACTTCTTCTTTTCCAATTTGGATTCCTTTGATTTCTTTTTCTTCTCTAATTGCTGTGGCTACAACTTCCAAAACTATGTTGAATAATAGTGGTGAGAGTGGACACCCTTGTCTTGTTCCTGTTCTTAGAGGGAATTCTTCCAGTTTTTCCCCATTGAGAACGATGTTGGCTTTTGGTTTTTCATATATGGCTTTTATTATGTTGAGGTAAATTCCTTCTATGCCCATTTGCTGGAGAGATTTTATCATAAACGGATGTTGAACTTTGTCAAAAGCTTTTTCTGCATGTATTGAAATGATCATATGGTTTTTATCCTTCAAGTTGTTGATATGATGTATCACGTTGATTGATTTGTGTATGTTGAAGAATCCTTGCATCCCAGGGATAAACCCCACTTGATCATGGTGTATGAACTTTTAAATGTGCTGTTGGAGTCTGTTAGCTAGTATTTTGTTGAGGATTTTTGCATCTATATTCATCAGTGATATTCGTGTGTAGTTTTCTTTTTTTGTGAAATCTTTGCCTGGTTTTGGTATCAGGGTGATGGTGGCCTCGTAGAATGAGTTTGGGAGTGTTCTGCCTTCTGCAATATTTTGGAAGAGTTTGAGAAGGAGAGGTGTTAGCTATTCTCAAAATGTTTGATAGAATTCGCCCATGAACCCATCTGGTCCTGGGCTTTTGTGTGTTGGGAGATTTTTAATCACTGCCTCAATTTCCGTACTTGTGATTGGTCTGTTCATGGTTTCTATTTCTTCCTGGGTCAGTCTTAGAAGATTGTATTTTTCTAAGAATGTATCCATTTCTTCCAGGTTATCCAATTGATTGGCATATAGTTGCTTGTAGTAGTCTCTCATGATGTTTTGTATTTCTGAGGTGGCCGTTGTTACTTCTCCTTTTACATTTCAAATTCTTTTGATTTGCATCTTCTCCCTTTTTTTCTTGATGAATCTGGCTAATGGTTTATCAATTTTGTTCATCTTCAAAGAGAACCAGCTGTTAGTTTTATTTATTTTTGCTATGGTTTCCTTCCTTTCTTTTTCACTTATTTCTGCTCTGATCTTTATGATTTCTTTCCTTCTGCTCACTTTGGGGTTTCTTTGTTCTTCTTTCTCTAGTTGTTTTAGGTGTAAGGTTAGGTTGTTTATTTGATAATTTTCTTGTTTCTTAAGGTAGGACTGTATTGCTATAAACTTCCCTCTTAGAACTGCTTTTGCTGTGTCCCATAGATTTTGGGTTGTTGTGTTTTCGTTGTCATTTGTTTCTAGATATTTTTTGATTTCCTCTTTGATTTCTTGAGTGATTCCTTGGTTGTTTAATAGTGAATTGTTTAGCCTCCATGTGTTTGTATTTTTTGCAGTTTTTTTCCTGTAATTGATATCTAGTCTCATAGTGTTGTGATCTGAGAAGATGCTTGATATGATTTCAATTTTCTTGAATTTGCTGAGGTTTGATTTGTGACCCAAGATGTGATCTATCCTGGAAAATGTTCCATGTGCACTTGAGAAGAATGTGTAGTCTGTTGTTTTCGGATGGAATATCCTATAAATATTAATTAAGTCAAGATGGTCTAATGTGTCATTTAAAGCTTGTGTGTCTTTTTTTATTTTCTGTTTGGATGATCTGTCCATTGATGTAAGTGGGGTGTTCAAGTCTCCCACTATTATTGTGTTACTATGTCCCCTTTTATGGCTGTTAGCATTTGCCTTATGTATTGAGGTGCTCCTACGTTAGGAGCATAGATATTTACCATTGTGATATGTTCTTCTTGAATGGATCCCTTGATCATTAGGTAGTGTCCTTCCTTGTCTCTTTTCATAGTCTTTACCTTCAAGTCTAATTTGTCTGATATGAGTATTGCTACTCCAGCTTTCTTTTGACTTCCATTTGCATGGAATATCTTTTCCCATCCCTTTCCTTTCAGTCTATATGTATCCCTTGGTCTGAAGTGGGTTTTCTTGTAGGCAGCATATAGAAGGGTCTTGTTTTTGTATCCATTCAGCCAGTCTGTGTCTTTTGGTTGGAACATTTTATCCATTTACATTTAAGGTGATTATTTACATGTGTGTTCCAATTACCATTTTCTTAATTTTTTGGGGTTTGTATTTGTATTTGTTTTCCTTTTCTTGTGTTTCCTACTTAGAGAAATTCCTTTAGCACTTGTTGTAAGGCTGGTTTGGTGGTGCTGAATTCTCTTAACTTTTGCTTGTCTGGAAAGCTTTGGATTTCTCCCTCAAATCTGAATGAGATTCTTGCTGGGTAGAGTATTCTTGGCTGTAGGTTTTTCTCTTTCAGGACTTTCAGTATATCCTGCCCTTCCTTTCTGGCCTGCAGAGTTTCTGTAGAAAGGTCAGCTGTTATCCTTATGGGTTTTCCCTTATATGTTGTTTGTTGCTTTTCTCTTGCTGCTTTTAATATTTTTTCTTTGTGTTTAATTGTTGTTAGTTTGATTAACATGTGTCTTGGTGTATTTCTCCTTGGGTTTATTCTGTATGGGACTCTCTGTGCTTTTTGGACTTGGTTAATTATTTCCTTTCCCATGTTGGGGAAGTTTTCCACTATAACCTCTTCAAACATTTTCTCAGACCCTTTCTTGTTTTCTTCTTCTTCTGGGATGCCTGTAATTCGAATGTTGGTATGCTTAATGTTATCAGTGAGGTCTCTGAGACTGTCTTCTATTCTTTTTATTCTTTTTTCTTTTTCCTGCTCTGTGGCAGTTATTTCCCCCATTCTATCTTCCAACTCACTTATTCGTTCTTCTGCCTCAGTCATTCTGCTGGTTATAGCATCTAGAGTTTTTTTTTTTAATTTCAATTATTTTGTTATCCATTGCTGTTTGTTTTTCTGAGTTCTTATGAACTGTTTCTTGTACTTTCTCTATTTTGTTATCAAGATTTTGTATCATTTTTACTATCATTACTCTAAATTCTTTTTCAGGCATTTTTCCTATTTCCTCCTCATTTATTTGGTCTTGTGGGTTTTTTTCCTGCTCCTTTGCCTGCATGGTGTTTCTTTGTTTCCTCATGGTTGTCCAAACTTTTGGGGTTCCTTTCCTGGCGATAGAGGTGTTTATAGAAGACTGTCCAAGCCTCAGACTAATGTCCAAGTATTGGATTAAACAAATATTAAGTCTAGGAAACACATACATGAATAAGACATGCAATTACTGAATCCATTAGGACATATGGCTCTAGAACGACCTGACTGAACCCCAGTGTGCTATCAGATATTCAAAGAGAAACCCAACATAAATTGACAACTGAAACAGAACAAATCAGAGGCAAAAGTGAAAGCAAATGCAAAGAAACAAATAACACCTTACACGTACAAACATTAATCCAGGGAGATTTTGTAAGCTAGGATCAAATATAGAAAAGAGCCAGAGTACCATCAGAGAGAATGAAGATTCTCAGAATGTAATTAGACAACTGTACTAAGAACTAAGATAAAGGCAAAAGCCTAATATTAAATACCAAGGCAATGCATCATCTGGAGAATAGAGCAAGGAGTCTGAGCAGACCGATAGTGTTGCTTCTAAGTATGTTAAGATAAAATAAACTTAAAACGGCTGGAAGAAAGGGGAACAGAAGAACATAATGTGGTTGGAAATATGCAAATATAAAGAAAGGAATAGAAATGTATAAAAGATAGGGATGAAAGGAAAGTATGAGAGATATATTGTCCGTACTACCAAAAACTTAGCTAGATATAGAAGTATATAGAAAGGCAAAAAAAAAAAAAAGAATAAAAAATATCATTAAAAAATTATGTTATAAAACTTGTAGATCCCTTAGGACTAAGATCGTATTTAATAAAGAAAAAAAAAAAGAGAGAGAGAGAGAGAGAAAAAGAAAAAAAAAATCCAGAACTGATCCCAGAATGGACCAGTTCAATAGGTATTGATACTACTATTTCTGTTTCCTTAGCGTCTCAGCTGTAAGTGTCCTTCTCCTTGCCTTGGGTTTTTTTGCATTATTCTGTGATCAGCAGAGGTTCCTTTATTGTTCATCTGTAAATGTCAGTGTTTGGGGAGGGAGAGGGTACAATAGTGGCTCCTTCTCCTGGGAGTGAGTGAGCAGTGGCACACTGTTGTTTCAGTCGGGCTTGGAGGTGCCTGTTGCAGAGGGACGCTGGTGTCTCATGCGTAAACAGAAAGTCTTAGAGTTGGGCCTCTCTCAGGGTTTTTTGTTGTTGTTGTTGCTGTTGTTGTTGTTGTTGTTTTTTTCTCTCGGCAGCCTCCCTGCTGCTGGCATTGCAAGGGGTTTTAATCTAGCCCCACCTGAGTGCCTGAGGGTGCTTGTTATCCCTGAGCACCTTAGGTGGCCCGCAGGGTGTCTCTCCACTGCCTGTTGCAGAGGCGCCGAAAGAGAGAGAGAGGCTACATGTGCAGCTCCTCCCCCCTGCCCGTGAGCATGCAGCCTCCAGCCGCCATCATGGCTGGGCAGCTCTCTGGGACGGGCACTCCTCTCTGCGGACCTCCTCCCTCCTGTCCTCTCGGTCCGTCACCCTACCAGCAACAATGTTTCTCACCCTGAACCAGCTCTCCGGTTCCCACGCTCCCACTCCCAGACCCTCTGTTCAGCCGCGGATCGACGTCTCGGTCCGGGAATGCTGAGCTGTGCTGCGGACCCTCTGTATGTTTCTCACTCCCTCCCATCTGCCACAGCTCCGCCACTTCACCCTCTTTGAGCCGTCGTAGATGCCTCCCTACCGGCTATGTCGGGCTCCCCGCAGTCCTTTCTGGTGTCCAAGGCCGTCTGCTGGTGTTCAGCTGGTTCTCTGTGGGAATTACTGTGTCCTTCTGTGCATTCCGAATGCATCTGTGGAGAGGGATGCACTCCACCTCCCTCTACTTCGCCGCCATCTTTTCTCTCCTTGGATCATGTTTACTGTCATTACCTTGAAATCTTTCTCAGGTAGGTTGCCTATTTCCTCTTCATTTATTAGGTCTTGTAGGTTTTTACCTTGCTCCTTCATGATGGCGGAGTAGAAGGATGCAGATTTTGCATCTCTTCACAGCTACGGCACCTACCAGGCATTAGTGGAGGACTTTGGACACCTAAGGGGATGAGAGGAATCCCTGTGCTATTGAGCAGGTCAAGGCAGGTAAGGAAGTGAGAGCAAAAGTGGAGGCAGAATGGCACTGGCACCCCTGAGGGGTGCAGGGAGAGTGAAGGGTTTTCCAGGATCATAGGGGCCCAATCACTGTGAGGGGATCAACGAGGAAGGAGAGAGACCTTTGTGGGATTGAGGAATCAGAGAGGAATGAGGCCAATGTCTCCCCTGCCTGCTCCAGTCCCAGTGAGCCTGCTGGGGTCCCGGGCCTGGATCTCTGCCCTCCAGGGTCCCTTAGAGTTGCATGGGTCCTAAGCCTATGCCCCCTTGCCAAGGCCTTTTCCAGCCTCTTGGGTCCTGACCATAAACAACCCATCCAATGCCAAGGCCTTTTCCAGCTGTGCAGGTCCTGAGCCTAAGTGCCCCCAACCCCCACAAAACCCCCCATCACCAAGGCCTTTTCTGGCCATATGAGTCTTGAGCCTAAGCCCCACCACCCCAGGGCCTTTTCCACTGCAGGTCTTCAGCCTAAGCCTTGCCCCTCCCCACCCAGCACCTATTCTGTCTGTGAGGGTCCCAGGACTGAGCCCTGCACCCCTCATACACCCCATCAAGGCCTTTTCTGGCCTTTCATTTATTTATTTATTTCTGTATTTGTTTTGTTTTGCTTTTTTGTTATTTACTTTTTATTTCTATTTTTATACTATATATTTTGATGAATGTTAGATTGAAATTTATTTATTTATTTATTTATTTAATCTATTTATGGGGGTGTAGTTGTTTTGCAATGTTGTGTTAGTTTCTACTGTGCAGTGAAGTTGAGTTTCCTGTGCTATTCAGCAGGTTCTCGTTTGTTGTCTATTTTATATATATTAGTGTACATATTTCATTCCCAATCTCCCAGTTCATCCCATCACCTCTGTTTTCTGCCTTGGTGTCCATATGTTTGTTCTCTATGTCTGTGTGTCTATTTCTGCCTGCAAATTGATTCACCTGTACCATTTTTCTAGATTCCACATATATGCATTAATATATAATATTTTTTTTCTCTTTCTGACTTACTTCACTCTGTATGACAGTCTCTAGGTCCATCCATGTCTCTACAAATGACTCAATTTTGTTCCTTTCTATGGCCGAGTAATAGTCCATTGTATATATGTACCACATCTTCTTTATCCATTCATCTGTTGATGGATATTTAAGTTGCTTCCATGACCTGACTATTGTAAATAGTGCTGGAATGAACATTAGGGTGCATGTGTCTTTTTGAATTATGGTTTTCTCTGGGTATATGCCCACTAGGGGATTGCTGGGTCATATGGTAATCCTATTTTTAGTTTATTAAGATCCTCCATACTATTATCCATAGTAGCTGTATCAGTTTACATTCCCACTAACTTTTTTTTCTGATTTTATTTTTTATTCATTGTTATTGTTCTGCTCCTTTTTATTTGTTGCCTTTTTTTTCTTTTTTTCTGTGCCACATGGCTTGTGGGGTCTTTGATCCCAGGCCAGGGGTCAGACCCAAGCTCCTGTGGTGGGAGTGCTGAGTCCAAACCATTAGACTAACAACAGAGAACTTCAGAACCCGGGAAATTTATTTTCCAGGGTTTAGTTGTTTTACAATGTTGTGTTAGTTTCTACTGTATACCGAAGTGAAATACAGTTCCCTGTGCTATACAGCAGGTTCTCATTAGTTATCTATTTTATACATACTAGTTTATATATGTCAATCCCAATCTCCCAATTCATCCCAACCTAGCCTCCCCCCCCCCCCGCAGTGTCCATACATTTGTTCTCTTCATCTGTGTCTCTATTTCTGCCTTGCAAAATTTCATTCTTTTTATGGCTGTGTAATATTCCATTGTATATATGTACCACATTTTCTTCATCCATTCATCTGTAGATGGCCATTTAGGTTGCTTCCATGACCTGGCTTTTGTAAATAATGCTGCAATGAACTTTGGGGTGCATCTGTCTTTTTGAATTATGGTTTTCTCTCGTTATATGTCCAGTAGTGGACCCCAGGAAATATTAATTGGTGTGAGCTCTTCTGGGGGTCCTCATCTCAGCACCAAGACCTAGCTCCACCCAACTGTCTGCAAGCTTCAGTGCTGGACGCCTCAGGCCAAACAGCCAGCAAGACAGGAACACAGCCCCCCCATCAAAAAAAATGATATGACACAATATATGTTATCGATGAAGGAGCAAGGTAAAAACCTCCAGAGCAAATAAATGAAGAAGAAAAGGGCAACCTATCTGAAATATATTCTTTAATATTAAACAATTGTTGCATCTGTAGAATGAACTCTACTTTGTCCTGATATAATTAATCCAGCAATAAAAATCTCTAATCCTTCAGTCAATTATACAGTTCAAAACTCTTTGAAGGTCAAAATAACTCATCTGACAGCAAAAGCTAATCTGACCTGAAGCAAGCTTATTTATAGGTTATGTTTATCCTAATCAGTGTTATTCTTTGTGTGTTTTGCTACTTAAATATGAAAGCATTTGAATATGTGATGCTTCCCCAGTCCTTAATGGGAAGATTGCATAATAAAGCACCATGTCACATTGTTTTTTCTTTTCTAATTTTATGGTGGATAGTTGATTTACAATGTTGTTAGTTTCAGGTGTACAGCAAAGTGATTCAATTATACATATATTCATTCTTTTTTAGATTATTTTCTCTTATAGGTTATCACAGAATATTGAGTAGAGTTCCCTGTGCTATATAGTGTGTCCTTGTTGGTTATCTATCTTATATACAGTATGTGTGTATGTCCTTCCCAAGCTCCTGATTTATTCCTTCCCCCATGTTTCTCCTTTGGTAACCATAAGTTTGTTTTTGATATCTGTAAGACTGTTTCACTTTTGTAAGTTCACTTGTATCATTTTTTTATATTAGGTTACACATATGAGTGATATCATATATCTGCCTTTGTATGACTTATTTCACTTAGTATGATGGACTCTAGGTCCATCCATGTTGCTGCAGATGGCATTATTTCATTCTTCCTTATGGCTAACTTTCCATTGTATATATATGTACCACATCTTTATCCAGTCCTCTGTCCATGGACATTTAGGTTGCTTCCATGTCTTTGTTGTTGTAAATAGTGCTGCAATGAACATTGGGGTGCATGTATCTTTTCAGAATATGGTTTTCTCTGGGTATATGCCTGAGAGTGGGATTGCTGGATCATATGGTAGTTCTATTTTTAATTTTTTAAGAAAAGTCCACACTGTTCTCCGTGGTAGTTGTACCAATTTACATTCTCACCAACAGTGTATGAGCATTCCCTTTTCTCCACACCCTCTCCAGGATTTATTGTCTGTGGACTTTTTGATTAAGGCCATTCTGACATGTGTGAGGTGATAACTCCTTGTAGTTTGGGTTTGCATTTTTCTGATAATTAGCAATGTTGAGCTTTTTCTCATGTGCGTTCTGCCCAGGTAATTTGTAGCATTTTAGAACTATGCACAATTCCTCCCAGAAATTTACTATCTGTTATGCATTTTTGTCTTTATTGTTTCCTCTTCCTGCAAGGCCCTCAACCTACCATTTTATCCTTCCTTTATTTTTTAAGCTCTTTATTGGAATATAATTGCTTTACACTTTTCTACCAGCTTGTGAGGTACACCAAAATGAATCAGCTCTATTTATACATATATCGCCACATCCCTTCCCTCCTGCAGCTTCCTCCCACTCTCCCTATACTGGCCCTCTAAGGCATCACCCATCATCGAGTTGATCTCCTTTGGTTAAACAGCAACTTCCCACTATCTACCTATTTAACAGTTGGTAGCATATATATGTCTATGCTACACTCTCACTTTGGCCCGGTTCCCCCTCGCCCCCAGCCCCCAAATTCATGTCCTACAGCCCATTCTCTGCATCTCCATTCTTATTCTTGCCCTGTCACTGGGTTCATCAGTACCATTGTTTTTTTTTTGTTTGTTTGTTTTTTTCTTTTGTTAGATTTCGTAGATATGAGTTAGCATACAGTATTTGTTTTTCTCTTTCTGGCTTACTTCACTCTGTATGACAGACTTTAGGTCTATCCACCTCATTTCATATAGCTCCATTTCATTCCTTTTTATAGCTGAGTAATATTACATTGTATATATGTGCCACATCTTTTTTATCCATTCATCTCTTGATGGGCATTTAGGTTGCTTCCATGTCCTGGCTGTTGTAAGTAGTGCTACAATGAACATTAAGGTACGTGTTTCTTTTTGGATTATGGTTTTCTCTGGGTATATGCCCCGCAGTGGGATTACTGGATCATATGGCAATTATATTTTTAGTTTTTTAAGGAAACTCCAAACTGCTTTCCACAGGCTGTGCCAAATTACATTCCCAACCAACAGTGGAAGACAGTTCCCTTTTCTCCATACCCTCTCCAACATTTATTGTTTCTAGATTTTTTTGATGGTGGCCATTCTGACTGATGTGAGGTGATATCTCATTGCAGCTTTGACTTACATTTCTCTAATGATTAGTGATGTTGAGCATCTTTTCATGTGTTTGTTGGCCATCTGTATGTCCTCTTTGGAGAAATATCTATTTAGGTCTTCTGCCCATTTGTGGATTGGGCTATTTGCTTTTTTCATATGAAGCTGCATGAGCTGCTTGTACATTTTGGAGATTAATTCTTTGTCCGTTGCTTCATTGGTTAGTATTTTCTCCCATTCTGAGGGTTGTCTCCTTGTCTTGTTTATGGTTTCTTTCGCTCTGCAAAACCCTTTAAGTTTCATTAGGTCCCATGTGTTTGTTTATGATTTTATTTCCATTATTCTAGGAGGTGGGTCAAAAAGAATATTGCTTTGATGTATGTCATAGAGTGCTCTGCCTATGTTTTCCTCTTGGAGTTTTATAGTGTCTGGCCTTACATGTAGGTCTTTAATCCATTTGGAGTTTATTTTTGTGTATGGTGTTAGGAAGTGTTCTAATTTCATTCTTTTACATGTTGCTGTCCAATTTTCCCAGCACCACTTATTGAAGAGGCTGTCTTTTTTCCATTGTATACTCGTGTCTCCTTTGTCAAAGATAAGGTGCCCGTATGTGTTTGGGCTTACTTCTGAGTTCTCTATTCTATTCCATTGATCTTCCTTTCTATTTTTGTGCCAGTACCATACTTTCTTGATCACTGTGGCCTTGTAGTATAGTTTGAATTCAGGAAGCCTGATTCCACCAACTCCATCTTTACTTCTCAAGATTGCTTTGGCTATTTGGGTTATTTTGCATTTCCATACAAATCATAAGATTTCTTATTCTGCTTCTGTGAAAAACACCATTGGAAATTTAATAGGGCTTGCATTGAATCTGTAAATTGCTTTGGGTAGTATAGTCATTTTCACAATGTTATTCTTCCAATCCAAGAACATGGCTTTTGGTTTCTCATTTATGGCTTTTAATATGTTGAGGTAATTTCCTTCTATGACCATTTTCTGGAGAGTTTTCATCAAAAATGTATGTTGAATTTTGTCAGAAGCTTTTTCTGCATCTATTGAGATGATCATATGGTTTTTATCCTACAATTTGTTAATATGATATATCACATTGATTGATTTGCATATTTTGAAGAATCCTTGCATTCCAGGGATAAACCCCATTTGATTATGGTGTATGATGTTTTTAATGTGCTGTTGGATTCTGTTAGCTAGTATTTTGTTGAGGATTTTTGCATCTATATTCATCAGTGAGAGTGGCCTATAATTTTCTTTTTATGTAACATCTTTGCCTGGTTTTGGTATCAGGGTGATGGTGGCCTCATAGAATGAGTTTGAGAGTGTTCCTCCTTCTGCTATATTTTGGAAGAGCTTGAGAAGGATAGGTGTTAGCTCTTTTTGAAATGTTTGATGGCATTCACCTGTGAAGCCATCTGGTCCTTGTTTGTTGGCTTTTGTTTGTTTGGAGATTTTTAATCGCTGCCTCAATTTTCATACTTGTGATTGGTCTGTTTATATTTGCTATTTCTTCCTGGTTCAGTCTTTGAAGATTGTACTTTTTGAATAATTTATCCATTTTTTCCAGGTCATCCAATTTATTGGCATACATTTACTTGTAGTAGTCTCTCATGATCTTTTGTATTTCTGTGGTGTCACTTGTTATTCTCCTTTTTCATTTCAAATTCTGTTGATGTGTGTCTTCTCCCTTTTTTTTCCTAACAGTTTATCAATTTTGCTTATCTTCTCAAAGAATCAGCTTTTAGTTTCGTTGATGTTTGCTATTCTTTCCTACATTTCTTTTTCATTTATTTCTCATCTGATCTTTATGATTTCTTTCCTTCTGCTCACTTTGGGGTATCTTTGTTCTTCTTTCTCTAATGGCTTTAGGTGTAAGGGTAGGTTGTTTATTCGATATTTTTCTTGTTTCTTAAGGTAGGACTCTATTGCTATACACTTCCCTCTTAGACCTGCTTTTGCTGCATCCCAAAGGTTTTGGGTTGTGGTGTTTTCATTATCATTTGTTTCTAGATATTTTTAGATTTCCTGTCTGATTTCATTAGTGATTTCTTGCTTGTTTAATAGTGTATTGTTTCATCTCCATGTGGTTTTACTTTTTACAGTTTTTCTCCTGCAGTTGATATCTAAGTCTCATGGCATTGTGATCAGAAAAGATGCTTGACATAATTTCAATTTTCTTGAATTTACTGAGGCTTGATTTGTGACCTAAGATGTGACCTATTCTAGAAAATGTTCCATGTGCACTTGAGAAGAAAGCGTATTCTGAAGTTTTTGGATAGAATGTCATATAAATATCAAATAAGTCAATATGGTCTAATATGTCATTTAAAGCTTGTGTGTCCTTAGTTATTTTCTGTTTGGATGATCTGTCCATCAATGCAAGTTCGGTGTCCAAGTCTCCCACTATTATTGTGTTACTGTCGATGTCCCCTTTTATAGCTGTTAGCATTTGCCTTATGTATTGAGGTGCTCCTATGTTGGGTGCATAGATATTTATGATTGTTATATCATCACCTTTGCTTGATCCCTTGATCATTATGTAGTGTTCTTCCTTGTCTCTTGTAATAGTCTTTACATTACAGTCTTATTTGTTTGATATAAGTATTGTCACTCCAGCCTTCTTTTGACTTCCATTTGCATGGAATATCTTTTGCCAACCACTTACTTTCAGTCTATATGTGTCCCTTGCTCTGAAGTGGGTTTCTTAAAAGAAAGGAATTTATATATGTAGCCAGTATATCTAAGGTTCTTGTTTTTGTATCTGTTCAGCCAATCTGTATCTTTTGGTTGGAGCATTTAATCCATTTACATTTTAGGTGATTATTGACATGTGTGTTCCTATTACCATTTTTTTTAATTGTTTTGGTTTTTTTTTTTTTTTGTAGGTCTTTTCCTTCTCTTGTGTTTCCTACTTAGAAAAATTCTTTAAGCAATTGTTGTAAGGCTGGTTTGGTGGTGCTGAATTCTCTTAACTTTTGTTTGTTTGTAAAGCTTTTGATTTCTCCATTGAATCTGAATGTGACTCTCATTGGGTAGAGTATTCTTGGCTGTAGGTTTTTCTTTTTCAGGACTTTCAGTATATCCTGCCTTTCCCTTCTGGCCTGCAGAGTTTCTTCAGAAAGGTCAGTTGTTATCCTTATATGCTTTCCCTTATATGTCTTTTGTTGCTTTTCTCTTGCTGCTTTTAATATGTTTTCTTTGTGTTTAATTGTCATTAGCTTGATTAATATGTGCCTTGGTGTATTTCTCCTTGGGCTTATTCTGTATGGGACTCACCTAGCTTCTTGGACTTGATTAATTATTTCCTTTCCCATGTTGGGGAAGTTTTCCACTATAACCACTTCAAATATTTTCTCAGAACCTTTCTTTTTTTCCTCTTTTTCTGGGATGCTTATGATTCAAATGTTGATGTGCTTATTGTTGTCACCAAGGTCTCTGAGACTGTCTTCTGTTCTTTTTATTCTTTTTTCTCTTTCCTGCTCTGTGACAGTTCATTCCCCCATTCTATCTTCCAACTCACTTATTCATTCTTCTGCCTCAGCTATTCTGCTGTTAATACCATGTAGAGTATTTTTACTTTTGATTGTTTTGTTATTTAGATTTGTTTGCTCTTTAGTTCTTCTGAGTCCTTATTAACTGTTTTTGGTATTTTCTGTATTTTTTGTTGAGGTTTTTGATCTTTACTATCATTACTCTGAATTCTTTTTCCAGCAATTTTCCATTTCCTCTTCATTTATTTGGTTTTGTGGTTTTTTTACCTGCTCCTTTGCCTGTGTGTTGTTTCTTTGTTTTCTCATTTTGTCTAATTTATAGGATTTGCTGTGTCCTCTCCCTATGCTGCCTAGTAGTAATTCCTCTTGTTTCTGCCTTTTGACCATGTTACATTTTTAACATAAAAAAAACAGTTTAAACTCTGAAACACATTTGGCCTCAGCAGTTACATTCAAGGTATTACAGATCTATAATATAGGATGGAGTGCAGAAGGAGAGACAGAAGGCAGAAGGATCAATCTTTGAGCTAATCCTCAAATTATGAGTGTAGTTTGCATGAAAAGGAAAGAAATGACATCCCTGGCAGAGGCAGGAAAACATGCGGTATGTATTGAGAAAGGTGAGTTTAGAGTGGTTAGAGGGTATAGTGTGTACAGGGAAAGAGTGGTCTGAAATGAGGCTAGATTGATAAGCTTGGAGCAAATTATGAAAGCCTCTGCATGTTAAGAAGTGTGAACTAAATACTCATGTCTGAAATATTTCTACAATAATTTGAGTGTGGGGATGCATATGCAGGTAAGAGTTAGGGTTGGGCAGAGATGAGAGTTAGTGCATGGGAAGAAAGAAAATAAAAGAACGTTCTCTGAATATTCAGATGAATAAAAGTGGCAAACTCCACATCAGGAAGGGGAATCTCTTCTTGGGATCCAACAATCACAGCCATCTAAAAAAGTCTAGAACAGTCAAAGTCACAAAAGTAAATGCCAACCTAGTGTTTACATGAAGTGAACCATATCTAAAACAATAGGGAAATGAAAGACACAACAGAAAAGCATTAAGGCTAAGAGTTTCAAGCAGCTGTGAGTTTCAAGATGAAAGTGTAAAAGGATGCTAAGTTCACACCAGCCCACGAATTTATGAAAAATGCATCTACTTGTGGAGCAATTCTGACTGAAAACAAACTGGAGACTTGCAGAAAGAGTTTTCTACACCCAAGGCTATAAAGAAAGATACACGTGGGGTTGGGCAGAAAGGGAAGAGAATGGATCAGGTTGGGATTGCTGTACAAGGGGACACAGAAGAGGCAAGGGATATCAAGGGTTCAGAATTCCTCACTGAACAGTGAGCAGTTTGAATCATATATTGTGCACCCCAACTCTGGGGTCCAACACTAGGAAGATGAGTACTCTTAGCTGGATTGAAAAGCAAATAAAAATTAATAATAACAGGAGAACTGTACAAAACTTACATTCCACTTCTGAAGAGCACACTTGCTTGCTTACTCCTGGAAACAAAGTAGGAGAAGCAGATTGAAACCGCCCAGGTTTTTTGCTGATTTCCTGTGACTGCACTAGCATGAATCCAGAGCCTCTAATTGTGGTGCAGCTTCCCTACGAAGACAAAGGGTGCTGTAGCCAAGGAAAGTGTTCACTCGGGATGAAGAGAAAAGGTGTGTACCCAGCTCAGAATCTGAACAAGGTGGCAGAGTCTGTGGATTGGGAGCTGTCTAGAGCACTGACTGGCAAGTAGGGACAGTTCCAGTACATGTCCTGGCCTGTACTGGGTATATGCTCCAGACCTTCTTGCTCCAGTTCTGCTCACCTGTGGAGAAAAGGTGTCATATCTAGGAGTGTGGAGAGAGCACACATAGAGGGAATGGAACCATCTTGGACCTGAACCTCAGGGCCTCTGCTCTAGCAATGTGGGACCTGAACCTGCCCTCAATAGGGCAGTGATAACCACTGAGTAGAGAAGCTCAAGCTCACACCTCGATCTGGCTTTAGCCCCTCCATCTCCAACCCCAATTTACCATCAAGGTGATAGCTATGAGCACACACTTAGGAAAAACCTGAGCCACACTCACTTCATGACCAGCTCTCCCACCAAAGCCACTGAGCACACACACACTGCATAGGAACAGTCACACACAAGGATATCCTTTCCAGGCCAGGATAGGTAACTGTTTAAAATAATTTCATATAAACAGAGACGGTTAAAAAAATAAGAAAGAATAATTTGGTTCAAATGAAAGGACTAAAAAAGGGGAATAATCCAAAAATCAGCTAATTAAACAGAGATACATAATTTACCAAAGAGTTCAAAGCATTGCTAATAAGAAGGATAACTGACCTTGGAAAAGAATATATGAACACAGTGAGAATTTTAACAAGGAACTAGAAAATATAAAAAAGAACCAGTCAGAGCTGAAGAATACAAAAACAGAAGTGAAAAAACACAAAAGAAGGAATTAACAGAAAACAGGAGATATATCTTAATAAAAATGTCAAAAGTTAAAGATAAAAGAAAGATTTCTAAAGACAGCAAGAGAAAAAAAGTGGGGGGTCACAAAATAGGGAAGCCCCATAAGGCTATTGGATGATTTTTCAATGAAAACTTCACAACCAAGAAGGGAGTGTCATGATATATTTAAAGTGCAGAAAGGGAAAAACCCACAATCTTGGATACTCTGCCCAGCAAGATTATCATTCAGAATTGAGGAGAGATAAAAACAAACAAACAAAACAAACAAACAAACAAAACTTCTCAGACAAGCAAAAACTAAAAGAGTTCATCAACACTAAACCTTCCTTAAAAGAAGTGTTAAAAGGTTTTCTTTAAGTGGAAAAGAAAAAGTTACAAAATGTATGAATTTATAAAAAAAGGAATAATCCCACTAATAGATCACACTAATAGACGCAAATATACAGTAGAGGGTATGGTTCGACCACTGAACTTAAGCAACTATCAATTTAAAACAAGTAGTTATGTTGGGCTTCCTAGATGGACAGTGGTTGAGAATCCACCTACCAATGCAGGGGACATGGGTTCTATCCCTGCTCCAGGAAGATCCCACATGCCATGGAGCAACTAAGCCAGTGCACCACAACTATTGAGCCTGCGCTTTAGAGCCCATGAGCCACAACTATTGAGCCCATGTGCTGCAACTACTGAAGCCCACATGCCTAGAGCCTGTGCTCCGCAATGAGAAGCCATGGCAATGAGTAGCCCCCACTCACTGCAATTAAAAAAAAAGCCTTCACACAGCAAAAAAGACCCAACACAGCCAACAAAAATAAATAAATAAATAAATAAATAAATAAATAAATATTTTTAAAAATGCAAGTAGTTATAGTTACAGGTCAACATATATGGACCCGATGGTAACCACATACAAAAAAAACCCTACAGGAGATACCCCAAAAATACAGAGAAAGGAACAAAAGCAAACCATTAAAGATAATCATCAAACTACAAAGGAAGAAACTAAGGAAACAACAGAGAAGTACTATAGAAACTACCATGAAACAAGTCACAAAATGGCAATAAGTTCGTGCATATCAAGAATAATTTTAAATGTCAATGGACTAAATGCTCCAATCAAAAGACATAGGGTGGCTGATAGGATTAAAAACAGGACTCATGTATATTCTGCTTACAGGAGTCTCACTTCAGATCTAAACACACACTCAGACTAAAAGTGAGGGGATGGAAAAAGGTGTTTCATGCAAATGGAAAAGAAAAGAAAGGTGGGTTAGCAATAATCATATCAGACAAAGTAGATTTTAAAACAAAGTCTAGGGAATTTCTGGGCAGTCCAATTGTTATGATTCTGTGCTTCTACTGCAGGAGCATGGGTTTGATCCCTGGTTGTGAAACTAAGATCCCACAAACCATGAAGCATGACCAAAATAAATGAATAAAGTAAAATAAAATAAAATAAGCTTACTTTAAAAATCTCTACAACAAAAGACAAAAAAGTCACTATATAATAATAAAGTTATGCATACAAGAGGATATTACACTTGTTAACATATACACACTCAATACAGGCACACCTAAATATATAATGCAAATATTTACAGAGATACAGGGAGACATTAACAGTAATACAATACTCTAATGGACTTATGTCAATGGCTCTACCTTCCAAACAGAAAAACAATACTGAAAAATTGGTCTTAAATAACACATTAGACCAGATTGACTGGATTAAATATCTACAGGACATTTTACCCCCAAAGAGCAGAATACACATTCTTTTTAAGTGCACATCATACATTTCCCAGGATAGATTACATGCTAGGCTACAAAACAAGTCTCAAAAAATTTAAGAAGATAGAAATTATATCAAGCATTTTTTTTTTCCTGACCACAATGGTGTAAAATTAGAAATCAATTACAGGAAGACAAATGGAAAAAACAAACAAATATGAACAATAAAAAAAATGCTATTAAAATCAAATGGATCAATGAAAAAATCAGAAAGTACCTCAAGACAAATGAAAATGAGAATACATTTCCACTATTTATGGGACATAGCTAAAAGAGTTCTAAGAGGGAAGTCTATAGTGATACAGGGCTACCACAAGAAACACACAAAAAAATATCAGGTAAACAAGCTAATGTGCCATCTAAAGGAATCAGAGAAAGAAGAACATAAAAAGCCCAAAGTCAGTAGGGGAAAGGAATTAATAAATATTGGAGTAAAATAAATAAAATAGAGACCAAAATAACAAAAAAAAAATCAATAAAACCAAGAGCTGTTTTTTGAAAGGGTAAACAAAATTAATAAGCTATTAGCCACACTCAGTCATAAAAGAGAAATGACCAAATAAACAAAATAAGAAATGAAAGAGGAGAAATTAGAAGCAATATCACAGAAATACAAAAAAAATCATAAAAGTATACTGCAGTCATATGCCAACAAATTCAATAACCTAGAAGTAATAGATGAATTTCTAGAAATGTGAAATCTTCCTAGACTGAATCAGGAAGAAATAGATAATATGAACAGACTGATCACTAGTAGTGAAGTGAATTGTTAATCAAAAACTCCCAGCAAATAAAACTTCACAGGGTAATTCTACCAAACATAAAAAAGAGCTACTTATCTTTCTCAAATTATTTCAAAAACCCGAACAAGAAGTATTCCCCAATTTCATTCCATGAGGTCACCATTACCTTGATACCAATACCAGATGTAGACATTACAAAAAAAAAAAAATGATGCCAAAATATCTGATGTATATAAATGCAAAAATCCTAAACAAAATATTAGTAAATCTAATGCAAAAGTATAAAAAAAAAGATCATACATTATGATCAAGTGGGATTTATTCCAGGTGCAGGGTTAGAAGGATGGTTCAATATCTGCGAATCAAGCAATATGATACACAATAGTAACAAAAGTAAGAATGAAAATCACATGATTGTATCAATAGCAAAAAGTATTTGATGAAATTCAACATCAATTGATGATAAAAAATTTTCACCAAAGTTTGTATAAATGGAATCTATCTCAACATAATAAAGGCCATTGATGACAAATTCACAGCTAACATCATACTCCATGATAAAAAGCTGAGCTGGACTTCCTAGGTGGCGCAGTGGTAAAGAATCCGCCTGCCAAGGCAGGAGACATGGATTCGAGCCCTGCTCTGGGAAGATTCCACATGCCATGGAGCAACTAAGCCCGTGTGCCATAAAAACAAACAAACAAACAAACAAACAAACAAAGCTGAGCTTTTCCTCTAAAATCAGGAACAAGACAGATATGTCCACTCTCAACACTTCTTGTGAACATAGAATTAGAAATCCTAGCCAAAACAATCAAATAAGAAAAATAAGTTAAAGGCATCCAAACTGGAAGCGAAGACATAAAACTGTCACTATTTGCAGGTAACATGATATTGGGTTGTCCAAAACATTGATTTGGGTTTTTCCATAAAATGGTACAGAAAAACCTGAATGCACTTTTTTGGTGAACCCAATAATTTGTTTTAAAAAACCTAAAATCTACACCCCAAAACTATTAGAACTAACAAATTCAGCAAAGTTGCAAGATACAGCATTAATATACAGAAATTTGTTGCATTTCTGTACACTAATAATGATGTATCTGAAAGAGAAAGTTTAAAAAATCTCATTTAAAGTTGCTTCAAAAAGGATAAAATACCTAGGAATAAAATTAACCAAGGAGGTAAATGACCTATACTCTGAAAACTATAAAACATTCATGAAGGAAATTAAATATGACACAAAGAAATGTAAAAATATCCCTTGCTCTTGGATTGGAAGAATTAATATTGTTAAAATGGCCATACCAGCCAAAACACACTACAGGTTTAATAATTTTTTTTTATCTAAATTCCCTTGACATTTTAACAGAACTAGAACAAATAATTCTAAAATTCAAATGGGACCACTAAAGACCCCAAATTGCCAAAGAAGTATTGAGAAAAAAGAGCAAACAAACCTGGAGGTATAAACCTTTCAGACTTCAGATTACACTAATAAAGTTACAATAATTGAAACAGCATGGTCCTAGCACAAAAACAGACATATAGACCAATGCAACAGAATACAGACCCTAGAAATAAACCCATGCACCTATTGTCAATTAATCTGCAACAAAGGGGTCAAGAATATACAATGGAGAAAAGACAGTCTCTTCAACAAGTGGTGCTGCACAAGGTCTCACATGCAATGGGACACAGCACAAAGCAGTACCTCCATAGGAACTGGGGCTAGACCTACTTAGGAGTCTTGGAGGGTCTCCTGGGGAAGTGGGATTTGGCTCTAGCTCACTGTGGGGGCAAGGGGACTGGTAGTAGAGGCCCCAGGGAATAGAATCCAGCATGAGATCTTCTGGAGGTCACCATTTCAGCACCAAGACCTGGCCCCACCCAACAGCTTGCAGGCTACAATTCTGGAACACCTTAGGCCAAACAACAGCAAGACAGGAGCACAGCTGCACTCATCAGCAGACAGTCTGGCTAAACTCATACTAAATCCACGGACACCCCAAAACACACCCCTTCACATGCCCCAGCCCATTAGAGGGACAATACACAGCTCCACCCACCAGAGCACAAGCACCAGTCTCTCCCACCAAGAAGCCTGCACAAGCCCCTGGACTAACCACATTCATGAAGGGGCAGACACCAGAAGCAAGAACTATAGTCCTGCAGCCTGCAAAAAGATGTCTGCAAACACAGTAAGTCAGACAAAATGAGATGACAGAGAAATATATCCCAGATGAAGGAACAAGATTAAAACCTGTAAGAACAACTAAATGAAGACGAGATAAGATATCTAGAAGAGATAAGCAAACTATCTGAAAAAGAATTCAGAGTAATGATAATAAAGATGATCCAAAATCTCAGAAAAAGAATGAAAGCATAGATCAATAAGAAACAAGAAAAGTTTAACAAAGATATAGAAGAACTAAAGAACAAACAGATGAAAAACACAGTAATTAAAATGAAAAATACACTAGAAGGAATCAATAGCAGAATAACTGAGGCAGAAGAATGGACAAGTGAGCTGGAAGATAGAATGGTGGAAACAACTGCCAGGTAGCAGAATAAAGAAAAAAAGAATAAAATGAAATTAGGACAACCTCCAGGACAACATTAAACACACCAGTGTTTGAATTATAGGGGTCCTAGAAGAAGAAGAGAAGACAAGGGGTGAAGTGGGGAGGGTTGGGGGGGAGTGAATTGGGAGACTGGAATACTAAATTGTACACTCTAAATATATGCAGTTTATTGTAAAAAATAAACAACTAAAAAGTTAAAAAATGAATACAAGGGGTGTGGGAAAATATTTGCAGAGATTATAGTCAAAAATTTATTTAACATGGAAAAGGAACTAGGCACCCAATCCAGGAAGTGCAGAGAGTCTCATACAGGATAAATCCAAGCAGGAACACATTGAGACACATATTAATCAAAATAACAAAAATCAAAGACAAATAAAAAATATTAAAAGCAACAGGGGGAAAGCAACAAATAACATAAAGGGATCCACATAAGTTTACCAGCTGATCATTTAGCAGAAAATCTGCAAACCAGAAGAGAGTAGAACAATATATTTAAAGTGATGAACGGGAAAAGCCTAAAACCAAGAATACTCAACCCAGCAAGTCTCCCTCATTCAGATTTAATGGAGAAGTCAAAAAAGTTTTACTGACAAGCAAAACTAAGAGAATTGAGCACCACCAAACCAGCTTTGCAAAAAATGCTAAAGGAACTTCTCTAGTCAGGAAAGAGATCAACAACTTAAAATAACATTGTACATGTATAGGCTGCTATATTATAACCTCATGGGAAGGGCAAACCAAAAAGCTACAATACATACATACACAAAAAATAAAAAGCAACTCAGACACAACACCAAAGACAGTTATCAACTCACAAGAGAAGAGAGCAAAAGAGGAAGGGAAGAAAAAAGATCCACAAAAACAAACCCAAAATAATTAAGAAATTGTCAATAGGAACATATATATCAATGACTTTAAATGTAAATGGATTAAGTACTCCTACCAAAAGACATAGGTTGGCTAAATGAATACAAAAACAAGACCTGGAAATAAGCTATCTACAAGAAACCCACTTCAGATCCAGGGACACGTACAGACTGAAACTTAGGGAATGGAAAAAAATATTCCATGCAAATGGAGAGCAAAAGAAAGCTGGAGTAGAAATACTTGTATTGGACAAAAATAGACTTTAAAATAAAAAATGTTGCAAGAGACAAGAAAGGAAAGTACACAATGATCAAGGGATTAAACCAAGGAAAAGATATAACATTGTAAATATATATGCACCAAACATAGGAGCACCTCAATATTTAAGGCAAGAGCTAACAGCCGTAAAAGTGGAAATCAACTGTAATGCAATCATAGTGGGGGACTTTAACACTCAATCTTTATCAGTGAATAGATTACCAGATAGAAAATTAATAAGGAAACACAAGCCTTAAATGACACATTAAACCTAGTAGAGTTAATTTGCTATTTATAGGACATTCCACCTGAAAGCAACAGAAAATATTTTCTTCTCAAGTGCACACAGAACATTCTCCAGGATAGATCACAACTTGGGTCACAAATCAAGCCTTGATAAATTTAAGAAAATTGAAATCATATCAACCATTTTGCCCAACCAAAAGGCTAGGAGATTAGAAAATAAATTACAGGGAAAAAAACTGTAAAAGACACAAACACATGGAGGTTAAACAATATGTTACTAAACAAAAAATGGATCACTGAAAAATGAAAGAAGAAATCAAAAAAGACCTAGAGACAAATGACCTTGAAACAATGATCCAAAACCTATTGGACACAGCAAAAGCAGTCATAAGAGGGAAATTTATAGCAATACAATCTTGCCTCAGGAAACAAGAAAAAACTCAAATAAACAACCTAACCTTACACCTAAAGCAACTAGAGAAAGAAGAACAAACAAAATCAAAAGTTAGTAGATGAAAAGAAATCATAAAGATCAGAGCAGAAATACATGAAATAGAGATGAAGAAAACAATAAAGATCAATTAAACAAAATCTGATTCTTTGAGAAGATAAACAAAGTTGATAAACCTTTAGTCAGACTCATTAAGAAAAACAGAGATAAGACAAATCAATAAAATTAGAAATGATAAAAGTTACAACTAACATCACAGAAATACAAAAGATTATGAGACTACTGCAACCAACTATAAGCCGATAAATTGGACAACCTCACAGCAGTGGACAAATTCATAGAAAATTACAACCTTATGAGACTGAACCAAAAAGAAATAGAAAATATGAACAGACCAATAACAAGTGCTGAAATTGAAATAGTGATTCAAAAAGTCCAAACAACAAACGTCCAGGACCAGATGGCTTCACATACAAATTCTATCAAACATTTAGGGAAAAGTTAACACCTGCCCTTCTGAAACTGTTCCAAAAAAATGCAGAGGAAGGAAAACTCCCAAGCTCATGCTATGAGGCCACCATCACCCAGAAACCAAAACCAGAAAAAGACATCATGAAAAAAATTACAAACCAATCTCACTGATGAACACAGACACAGAAATCCTTAACAATATACTAGCAACTGAATCCAACAATACATTGAAAGAATCATACACTGTAATGAAGTCAGATTTATCCTAGTGATGCAAGGATGCTTCAATATCCACAAATTCATCATTGTGATACACCACATCAACAAACTGAAGAACAAAAACCAAATGGTCATCTCAATAGATGCAGAAAATGCTTTTTGTCAAAAGTCCACACCCATTTATAATAAAAACTCTGCAGAAACTGGGCATAGAGGGAAACTGCCTCAACATAATAAAGGCCATATACCACAAACATATATCACAAACCCATAGCAAACATCACTCTCAATGGTGAAAAACTGATAGCATTTCCTCTAAGATCAGGGACAAGACAAGGGTGCCCACTCTCAATGGTATTATTCAACATAGTTACGGAAGTTATGGCCATGGAAATCAGAGAAGAAAAAGAAATAAAAGGAATTCAAATTGGAAAAGAAGAAGTAAAACTGTCACTGTTTGCAGATGATATGATACTATACATAGAAAATCATAAAGATGCTACCAGAAAACTAGAGCTCATCAATGAATTTGGTAAAGTTGCAGGATACAAAATTAATGCACAGAAATCTCTTGCATTCTGATACACTAAAAATGAAAGAGGAGAAATGAAGGAAACAATCCCATTTACCATTGCATCAAAAAGAATAAAATATCTAGGAATGAACCTACCTAAGGAGGCAAAAGAACTCTACTCAGAAAACTAGAAGATAACTGATGAAAGAAATCAAAGATGACACAAACAGATGCAGAGTTATACTGTTTTCTTGGATTGGAAGAATAAATATTGCCAAAATGACTATACTACCCAAAGCAATCTACAGATTCAGTGCAATACCTATCAAATTACCAATGTCATTTTTCACAAAATTAGAACAAAAAATTTTACATTTTGTATGGAAACACAAAAGACTCTGAATAGCCAAAGCAATCTTCAGAAAGAAAAATGGAGTTGGAGGAATCAAGCCCCCTGAGTTCAGACTATACTATAAAATGACACTCATCAAAAAAGTATGGTACTGGCTGATGGAACAGGATAGAAAGGCAAGAGATAAACCCATGCACTATGGTCACCTAATCTATGACAAAGGAGACAGCAATATACAATGGAGAAAAGACACTTTCTTCAATATGTGCTGCTGGAAAAAACTGGACAGATGCATATAAAAGAATGAAATTAGAACACTCCCTAGCACTATACACAAAAATAAACTCAAAATGGATTAAAGACCTAAATGTCAAGCAAGATACTGTCAAACTCTTAGAGGAAAACATAGAAAGAACACTCTCTGACATAAATCACAGCAGTGTTTTTTTGATCCACCCCCTAAAATAACAAAAATAGAAAGAAAAATAAACAAATGGGACCTAATGAAACTTAAAAACTTTTGCACAGCAAAGGAAGCCACAAACAAAATGAAAAGACAACCCTCAGAATGGGAGAAAATATTTGCAAATGAACAACTGACAAGAGATTAGTCTCCAAAATATACAAACATCTCATACATTTCAAGATGAAAAAAAAAAAAAAAAACCTCAGTCAGTAATGGGCAGAAAATCTAAATAGACATTTCTTCAAAGAAGACATACAGATGACCATAAAGCACATGAAAACTATCTCAACATCACTAATTATTAGAGAAATGCAAATCCAAACTTCAATGAGATATCACCTCACAGTGGTCAGAATGGCCATCATCAAAAAAATTACAAAAAATAAATGCTGGAGAAGGTGTAGAGAAAAAGGTACCCTCCTACACTGTTGGTGGGAATGTAAATTGGTACAGTCACTATGGAGAACAGCATGGAATTTCCGTAAGAAAAACTAGAGAGTACAGAGGATTAAAATGGTGGAGTAGGAGGACGTACATTCACTCCCTCTTTCAAGAGTACCAGAATTACAACTAAATGCTGAACAATCATCGACAGAAAGACACTGGAACTCACCAAAAAAGACACCCCACATCCAGAGACAAAGGAGAAGCCACAATGCAATGGTAGAAGGGGCACAATCATGTTAAAATCAAATCCCATAAATGTTGGGTGGGTGACTTGCAAACTGGAGAACAGTTATACTGCAGAAGCCTACCCAGTAAAGTGAGGGTACTGAGCCCCACGTTAGGCTTCCCAACCTGGGAGTCCAGCAACGGGAGGAGGAATCCCCAGAGAATAAGACTTTGAAAGCCAGCAGGATTTGATTACAGGACCTCCACAGGACTGGGGGAAACAGAGATTCCACTCTTGGAGGGCACACAAAAAAGTGTGCTCACCAGGACCCAGGGGGAAGGAGTAGTGACCCCATAGGAGACTGAACCAGACCTACCTGCTGGTGTTGGAGGGTTGCCTGCAGAGCTGGGGGGCAGCTGTGGCTCACCGAGGAGACAGGGGCACTGGCAGCAGGGGTTCTGGGAAGTGCTCATTGGCATGAACTCTCCCAGAGTCCATCATTAGCCCCACCAAAGAGCTTGTAAACTCCAGTGCTAAGTAGCCTCAAGCCAAACAGCCAACAAGGTGTGAACACAGCCCCACCCATTAGCAGACAAGCAGATTAAAGTTTTACTGAGCTCTGCCCACCAAATCGGATTAAAGTCTTACTTAGCATTGCCCACCCAGCCCTACCCACCATCAGTCCCTCCCATCAGGAAGCACGCACCAGCCTCCTAGATAGCTTCCTCCACAAGAGGGCAGACAGCAGTATCAAGCAGTATCAGCAGTATTTCATCTTGTGGAACTGAAAACCACAGCAACAGAAAGATAGAGAAAATGAAAAAGCAGAGGACTTTGTACAGGATAAAAACCCAGAAAAACAACTAAATGAAGAGGAGATAGGCATCCTTCCAGAAAAAGAATTCAGAATAATGATGGTGAAGATGATCCAGGACTTTGAAAAAAGACTGGATGCAAAGATCAAAAAGTTTACCAAAAACCTAGAAGAATTAAAGAGCAAACTAACAGAGATATGCAACACAATAACTAAAATGAAAAATACACTAGAAGGAACCAATAGTAGATTACCTGAGGCAGAAGGGCGAATAAGTGACCTGGAAGACAGAATGGTGATAATCACTGATGCAGAAAAGAATAAAGAAAAAAGAATGAAAAGAACTGAAGACAGCCTAAGATACCTCGGGGACAATATTAAATGCACCAACATTCGCATTATAGGGGTCCCAGAAGGAGAAGGGAGAGAAAGGACCCAAGAAAATATTGGAAGAGATTATAGTTGGAAACTTCCCTAACAGGGGAAAGGAAATAGCCACCAAGTCCAGGAAGTGCAGAGAGTCCCAGGCAGCATAAACCCAAGGAGAAACATGCCAAGACATACAGTTGTCAAATTGACAAAAATTAAAGACAGAGAAATGTTATTAAAAGCAACAAGGGAAAAATGATAAATAACATACAAGGGAACTCCCATAAGGGTAACAGCTGATTTCTCAGCAGAAACTCTGCAAGCCAGAAGGGAGTGGCATGCTATATTTAAAGTGATGAAAGGGAAGAATCTACAACCAAGAATACTCTAGCCAGCAAGGATCTCATTCACATTCCACAGAGAAATCAAAAGCTTTACAGACAAGCAACAGCTAAGACAATTCAGCACCACCAAACCAGCCCTACAACAAATGCTAAAGAAACTTCTCTAAGTGGGAAACATAAGAGAAGAAAGGGACCTACAAAAACAAAAACAAAAACAAAACAATTAAGAAAATGGTAATACGAACATACATATCAATAATTACCTTGAATGTAAATGGACTAAATGCACCAACCAAAAGACACAGACTGGCTGAATGGTTACAAAAATAAGACCCATATACATGCTGTCTACAAGAGACCTACTTCAGACCTAAGGACACATACAGACTGAAAGTGAGGGGATGGAAAAAGATATTCCATGCAAATGAAAATCAAAAGAAAGCTGGAGTAGCAATACTCATATCAGATAAAATAGACTTTAAAATAAAAATTGTTACAAGAGACAAGAAAGGACATTACATAAAGATAAGGCATCCATCCAAGAAGAGGAGATAACAATTATAAATATATATGCACCCAATATAGAAGTACCTCAGTACATAAGTCAAATGCTAACAACTGTGAAAGAGGAAATGCAAGGCAGAAATAGAGACACAGATGGAGAGAACAAACACATGGACACCAAGTAGGGAAAGTGGGGAGGGTTGGGGGGATGAATTGGGAGCTTGGGATACCAAACTGTACACTCTAAATATTTGCTGTTTATTGTCTGTTAACTGTACCTCAATAAAATTTCTTAAAAAAAAAAGAAAAAGAAAAACTAAAAATACAGCTACTATACAATCCAGCAATCTCATTCATGGGCATATATCTGGATAAAACCATCACTCGAAAAGATACACGCACTCCAATGTTCATTGCAGCACTATTTACAGTAGTCATGACACGGAGGCAACATAAATGTCCATCAATAGAGGAATGGATAAAGAAGATGTGGTATATATATACAATGGAATATTAGCCATAAAAAGGAACAAAATTGGGACATTTGTAGAGACATAGATGGACCTAGAGACTGTCATATAGAGTGAAGTGAGTCAGAAAGAGGAAAACAAATATTGTACATTAACACATATATGCGGAATCTAGAAAAATGGTACAAATCAACTGGTTTGCAAGGTAGAAGCAGAGACACAGATGTAGAGAGCAAACATATGGACACCAAGTGGGGAAAGCAGGGGGGTTGGGGTGGGGTGAATTGGGAGATTGGGATTGCCATATATACATTAGTAATAAGAAAAAAAATCAAATTGTACACTTTAAATATATGCAGTTTATTGTATGTCTATTGTATCTCAATAAAAGTTCTAAAAGAAAAGAAAGTGCACAAACCATGACAGTATTGTAGCTTTAAAATGTTCATAAAGTGAACACAGTCATATAATCAGAACCTATATTAAGAAACAGAACACTGCTAACATCCCGGAAGCCCTTCTTGGCCACCTTTCTAGTAATAACTTCTACACGTTCTCAGAGGTGACCAGTATCGCAACTTCTACCACTACAGATTAATTTTTTTTTCTGTTTTTAAACTTTTCACAAATGGAATTACATAATTTGTGCTCTTTTGTCTCTGGCTTCATTAAAACAATGTTCTGTATGTTATTCATCCATATTATTGAGTATACCAGTACTTGTTCATCTTCATTGCCATGTAGTAGTCCATTGTATAGAAAACATTGCAATTTATTTGTGCAAGATAACTATTTTTTAATTGACAAAGAAGTTTTCAAATATTAACTCATATAATCCTATCAGCAACTAAACAAAGTAAATACTTTCATTATGCCCTTTTTAGAACTGAAGAAACAAAACACAGAGAGATTAAGCAACTTGCCTATGGCAACATAGCAGAATCAGAAAGACAACATATTTAAACATATTTAATTTTGTCTAGATGCTTGTTTAACCCAGAATTTCAAAAACTTATCTGAATGAAGAACTTTTTTTGTTGTGTGACACCTATCAAGTCTATATAACAGTTTGGGGAATGCTGGACTCAATGGTTTGAAGGTCTTTCCAGCTCTAACAACTCCAAGAGTGGCAACTGAACTGGAGGATAAAGAGCACCAGGCTGGGAATCAGACCTTACTGTAGTCTTTAGTCTACCAAAACTGCCTTGTGACATTAGGCAAGTCATTTGTCCTCTCTAGGCCTCAGAGTTCCCATCTATATAGGAACAGTTAAATGCGTTTTGAAAGCCTTTACATTCTGAGATTCATGGCATGTAACTGATCATTGCCATCTGGAAAGAAAGCAGATCTGGTCTTGGAAGAAATATTATGGTTATCACAAATGATAAATCTCCTTCATTTTTAGATTAATACCACATACTCCATTCCCTCAATCCCCCAAACTAACCTATGATTGTGAATAAAAGTTGACGAGGATAAAGGCAGCAATAAGACAACTCTTTACTTGGATCCCAACTCAGCCACTTCACAGCTTAAAGCAGTTTACTTTTGTTAAACTGCCTAACCTCTCAGAGCCTCTGTTTCTTTTTTGAAAAAGAGAGATAATAATTTCCCAGGAACACTATGAAATACAGTCTCTCAGTGTATGGCTATATGCCCATCTAAAATTTAGGGGGGTTTCCTTAGAGGAAAAAGGGGAAAATGGAGATTGCTAGGCAATCAGCAGACTGCCACAGTCTGCCCACTCACATACATTGCTCAACTGACATAGAATATATTCAGCTCCTCCCCAAGAGAGACAACTCAAAGTTCCATCCAGTTACTGGAGCTATTGCAAAGTCCAGACTCTTTGGGTAACTTGCAGTCATCCCCTTCAACTCCAGACATGGTTCCCCATGATCCAGTAACCTATAAGCTAAACTATATGTTATCTGTCCCTTGTCCATACCCCAAAACTAAAAACTAAAAATATTTTTGTTTCCTAAAAACCCTTTAGGAAAAGAAAGTGTGAAAAATGCACAACAGACACTGGTCTATAACAATAAATTAATCTTGCTGGGCAGATGTTGGAAAGACTCCCTGCCCTGATAGTGGAGTTACTTTCTTGGTGAGACAAATGTTCTCTTCTGTGAGAGAAACTGTCTTGTCCATTATTCTCTATTACCCTTGATTTTGCCTCTGCCAAGTTTTTCTTTCTCCATGGTCACATCCAAAAATAACTGACAAAGCATCAGAATCTGAGTTTTTTTCTTCCCAGTTCACATTTCACATACCATGTTGCTCTGCCCCAGACCTTTGAATCTGATTAAGAGGAAGAAACAATCAGGTGGAAGTGAAAGAGGAGAGACCTTTCTGGGTGGCCTAAAGACAGGAATGTCTTGAAAGGCATAGTGAGAGTCTTAAACTCAGTGCCTACTACGCTCCCTATGGACAAAACACTAGGGCAAAGTAAACAAAAAAAGAGTCAAGGGTAGCTTATGATAGATGCCTCTACTCTTACATAATGATCAGTTTATACCACAAAACTTACTACATGTCACCTGTTTCAAAACTTTTTCCTATTGACCTTCAGACTAAGTGCTATGCTCATTAGCCTGTCATTCAAGGCTATTATAATCTGTATTTCTAATTTTTTCCCCTTAAAAACTTCCTCCATCCTTACCCAAGGTATCCTATGTGCCAGTCTTGCTTTACTATTCAGTATTCTCCAAATACATCATGCTTTTGTACCCACTATTATTTCTACCTGAAATGTCCTTTACCACTTTGTATTCTTGGTAAGCTCCTAATATCCCACCAGAGCCAGTTCAAATGTCTGTCTATCTGAGAAATTGTCCATGGTTCTTCCTTTCTGATTTAAGCACTCCTATCTACAGATCTCAACAGGAGTGCATTTTGTAAATACCTGTTTGCTCATCTGTATCTTCTAGAGTATGTGAGCCCTTGCTTGCAGGAACTGGATCTTATGACTACTGTATTCCTCCATGCATGACAGGCGGTCAGGAGATGTTTGAGGAAGGAAAGAAGAAAGAGATGAAGAAAGGAAGGCATAAATGTGAAGATTCTACAAGGGAAAAAATGGACTCATTTTGCAATGTCATATATTAACCTGGGCACATTGCTTAACCTTAGGATAATTGAGTTCTTATCTCAGCTCTATTTCTTTCTGGATGTAGGGCAAACCATTTCCTTCTTTGGACCTTGATGTATTCACCTATAAAATGAGAAGTGGGCAAACAATGCAGCATCAAAGATTCTTTCTTAAGATTTGATGCCTCTTTATGGAAGATGCCTTGGAGGACTGGGGCAGGGAGGGTGGGGGGGACTCGAGGGGGGGGAGTCAAGGAAGGGAGGGAATACAGGGATATGTGTATAAAAACAGATGATTGAACCTGGTGTACCCCCCAAAAAAAATTAATAAATAAATAAATAAAAATAATAAAAAAAAAGATTTGATGCCTCTTTATTTCTAGAAACACTTTTTGAGTGTTTGCTCTATGCAAGGCATTTTGTTAGATGTGGGAATAAATAAATGAATCAGACATAATTTCTGTCCTGGAGATTGTGCCTCAGTTTTCCCATCTTTAAAATGAAGGAATTTGACAAGTGACATCTAGAGGCTCTTTCAACTTAAAGAGTCCAGTGATTCTGTGCATGTGAATTGATCTCTGTGTGACCTTAGGTGGATCATTTCACTTCTCCAGCATGAATTTTCCAATTTGTAAAATTATGTGGTTGGACAATAATGCTCTCTAGTCTCCTTGACTTCTGGTATTTTTTGGTACTAAAGTTCATATGGTACATGTGTACTTATAATACCTTGCTCCTAGTATCCCTGTGCATCCCTGGTTTTCATTGCTGAGGACTTTTGTGGATGAATGTGGGGTTGGGGAGAGGGTCTCAGGGATGAGGCAAGGTTTCATAGCAGCCTACGCTGTTTGCTTTCACTGCCCTCCCCTACCCCACTAGCCTGTGTGTCCTGGAGTAGGACTGCCCACATAGGACTAGCCATAGCTGGGCCCCTTTCCTAAGGTCCAGCCAGGCCATATCAGAGTATGGGAAGGAATGTCTAGTCAGCCATGCCCAGCTCTGCTAGAAGCCAGAAAAGTTTCTAAAAGAGTGCTCAGCTACAAAAAGTAGGATTAGTTAATAAGGAAATAAAGAAATCAAAGGAATTTGTTCTTGATGATCTGGTATATATTCATTTTCATACTCTCTCTCTCTCTCTCTCTGCTCATGTTTTATTTTTCCTTAGGAAGATTTCTAGAGTCAAAGACATGAGTGATGGTCACTGAGAGACGACCCCGTCATTCAGTCCTTAGTCCTTCTCCTGGACTGTTGCACAGACTGGGTGGGGCTCTCTCCTTGCTGAGTCATGCCTTGAGGTTCAGCCAGCTTTGTTTCCTTGCCCCTGTAGCAACGACTCCTGAATGGCTTATTTTCTAGAAAGCCTATCCTGATCACTGGCCAAGGAGACTGTGACCCCAGAAGCAAGGTGACCAGGATTGGAACAAGGGAATGACTAACCAAAACTGACCTGAACCTTGCAGCATTAGTCTAGGCAAGCATTGGCAGATAGTGAGAACTCAACTAGGGCAACTAGAAACTATGAAGTCATAGCACCACAGCATGTCCCAGCTTGAAATAGCTGGTGGTGCACACTGAAGGGATCATGATGTGAAGGAACATGGACTGTGAACCAACAGACCTGGGTTAAAAATCCATCTCTAGTCACATGCAAGCTATGTGAATTGGGCTCTCTGAGTCTCATTTTGAATTTTCATTTTTGTTTCTAACAATGAGTTTGGTATGAGGACCCCAGTATAAATCAAGCATAGGCATTGACAAAAATTTTAAAGGGCCATATAGTAAATATTTTAGGTGTTGTGAGGCATATTGTCTTTGTAGCAACTACTCATTTCTGCGCTTATGGCATGAAAGCAGCTATAAGCAATATGTAAATGAATGGGCATGGCTGTGTACCAGTATAACCTTATTTACAAAAATAGGCAGGGGGCTATATATGGCCAATACGTTATAATTTGTAGATCTCTGGTCAAGAAGGTAAAATGGCTTCCTAAAAAACAAATTGCATTTTAGGCTTTATCAATAAAGTTGTTATTTTTCAGAACAGAGGGGGTGACATTCTTCTTTATTCTATATTGCCCAGCAAGTATTCTGTTTCCAGCTCTGGCCCCCATTCTTCAAAAATGATACAGGAAAAGTAGAGTGGGTACAGGGTAGAGGTCAGTAGGATGAAGAAGTGGCAAGGTTCCAGGTTCTGTGTAGAGTCATTGAGTGAACTGGAGCTCAGGCCTTGTGACAAGGCAGACAGAAAAGACACAGTCTGTGTGGTACCAAGGAGCTACAACCCATAGGTGGAAGCCACAGAGTGACAGAGTTCATTCTGCACTTGGAAAACCTTTGTAAGTGCGCTGCCTACTCATGAGTTCCTGTAACTGTAGGTGTACAAGCAAGGCTTGAAAGACTGGTTGGGTGGGGATGCTTAGAAGGAATCAGCTTGGGGATTAGATAAGCTGAATATGGAGGTTTGGTCAAATCCTGAGCTTCTGTTTTGCTTGCCCTGCCTACTAGACAAAAGACATGGAAGTGCTTTGTGAAGCTGATTTTATTCATTTATCTAACATCTGAACACTATCTGGGGCCAGGCACTGTGCTAAACTACTGGGGCACCAAAGTGCAAATCCAGGCCACCAAGCTAATAAAGAGATCATAAATTCATCACCTATAATTTTAGAGAGGATTATACTGAAACCCAGAAGCTCCTGTAAAAATTAAAAGGGGCGGATTTACCATAAAGATGGAAACTTATGGACAAACAGCAAGGCCTTCGCTCTCCCTTCTGTAGGTTATCTAAGACCGGTAGAGCACAGGTGGCATCTATCTGATTTGGAGTGCTCCTACACAAGCTGGGGTGATAGATAGTGCTTTACAGACTAAAAAGAATCAGGTGAATAGAAGTAGCAGAAAATCAGCAACAAGCGTCTTTATTTATAACAATTCACTCCAGGGCAGCAGCTGCTAGAAGCACAAGCCCCTGGACGCAGCAGCCCCTCAAGCACACCTCATCTAAGGGTAGAGTTGATCTTTAGATTCTTAAGAGGTCTCAGCTCTGTTTGATTCCCATGGGAGTTTTTTCAGTTTCCCAATCCATTCAGTTGTCCAATTTCATTGTATCCAAGTGTTTCTAGAATGTATAGTAGGGCTGGAGGACTTATCAGTTCTCTGGAATACAGAAATCACAGCCACTCAATCTTATTCCTTGAGTTTGTTCTTGACTCCTAAAATTATAATATAATAGATTGAGAATGTAAGATATTTAAGCCATCCCCAAAGTCACCAAGAGGAGCCTCTCCTTTGAAAGCCTCATTCATCCTTTCTATACCATGCTCCCAAATCTCTGAAAGAGGCAGCATGGCAGAGGATATGGGCTTTAAAGTCACATAAATCTGGCTTAAAATCCTGACCAACTATTGGGTCGTCCAAAAAGCTCATTCAGATTTTTCCATAACATCTTGAAGAAAAACGCAAATGAACTTTTTGGAGAACCCAATATTTACTAGCTATGTGGATCTTAGGCAAGTCACATTTACCCTCTGAACCTCCATTTCTTTCCCTGTAAAATGGAATAACAATATATAACTCACAGGTTTATTGTAAATATTTTAATACTATATCCAAGAGCCTAGTTCAGTGCCAGTCACATAGTATAAGATTAAATATTTTTGAGAAACTGCATGCTTATTGCAGTCAGCCCTCTGGGTTTTAGTTCCAACAATGGCATTTGCTGGATGTGTAACCTTGAGCAAGTGAGATCATTAATTGGGAGTTCAGTTTTCTCACTGAGATATTAACAGTACATACTTTCCAGACTATAGAGAAAAATAGATGAGCTAAGTATATTTAATACACTTTTCACATGGTCTAGCATATAGTAGGTGTTTTCGCTAATTGTTATGAAATGTTATTCAGTCCCCTGCTCACCATATTGGCATCCAGGGGTTTTCATGGGCAGTTTGGTGGAGTGACTGTACTCTCCCACTCCCACAAGAGGATGATCTGATGCCCTAATAAGCTAAGCTTGGTTACAGTGAGGTCAGACTGTACTAGGGATTCCTAGAAGACAGAAAAAGGCCTAGCAGCTCAAGAAAACCTACAGGCTAGAGCATGACTCCTTCCTTAGCGCATTCTTGGGTATTTATTACTTCTCCCTTGCCCTTCTCATACATCTCCCCTCATCAGCAACTGGCATAAGTTAAAGGTTGGTGGTGAGTAAATAGGTGGGAAGTGGGGCAGAGGAGAAAGGGAAAGTTTGCAAGAAGCTGTGCCACTCATCTGTTGATGAGCATTTGACTGGAAGTCAAAAATTTTGGCTTCTGATCTACCTTCTTCTAACTCACTCAATGACTCTGGATAAGTCTCTTCCCATCTGTACCTATAAAATGGTCTCTTCTGGCTCAGGACCCCTCAGGATCTGATTTTCTAAGAATCTGAGAAAGTACTGGATTCATAGGAAAACAGCTTAAAATAGGGACATTTGATGTTGATTATTTTCAATGAAAATTTTGGAAGGTATCTGACACGTCAATAAGTACATGAACCTTTTATATGATCTTGCGTGCAGGGGGCATAGACAATGATGTCCTTGAAAATGCTGAGATCTATAACTTATGCTGTGGAAGACATTTCAATCTGAAAAAGATAGAAGTCTGATAAACACTCCAGGAAACCTGGGGCTGCCCAGGCCTCGCCCTAGATTAAGAGGGGCAAGGATGAGCCAGCAGCTGGCAAGATACCACCACATCATTCCAGAACTGTGCTTTGTGAAAGTGACCCGGATTTTTGCCCAAGAATGGTTTCTGACCTTCATTTAACCCCATTAAATTTAGATTCAAACCTCGGGAGCTTCATTTCCTAGCTGTGTGACCTTAGTCATTGGTTAAGTGACCTCTGAGAACTCTGAATGGAAGCAAGTAAAATTGTCATCTTAAAACTTTAAGTAATCTTAAAACTGGTAGTTCTTAAACCTTCTAGATCACAGACCCCTTTGAAAGTTGGTCAAAAGCTATGGTCCTCTTGCTCCTTAGAAAAATGTTGACTTACAAAAAATTGTGTTTTACCACATACTCTAGTTTAAATCTCCTGCCTTAAAGAACAAGAGGGAAACAACTGAATGTATATGCTTATTATTTAAAATGTGTCTATTAGAAGGGGGCATAGAGGTTGAGGTGGAGAGTGTATGGATAAGAACCTGTCTGTTATAAAAGCAAAGCAGAAACACAGAGGCTGGTATGGGCACTGAATGGGGAAATAATGCACTGGCCCCAAATTTTACATATTTTGTCTTAATTTACAAAACCATCCTAATTGTGGCCATAGCTACTTCAAGAACATTTCATAAATTCATTGAACATTCACAGCTCTGATTCTTTATTCAATGGGCAAATTTATGACTATACAGTAACCATTTGACATTCTGAGGGGATACACACAGAGACATTTAGGAATCCCCAAATCTGAGGACATTAGTAATTGATATGTAGATGCATAATACAAAACTGGGCCTACTTACTATTGTGTGATATGTGCCCACACCATAGTCATGCCATCTACATGATTCCAATTCCCAGCAAGAACTTTTGTATGATACAGCTTCATTATCATAACCATTCTGAAATGTAGAATTTAATATTCTTGTTTTACAATTTGCACTTTTTGAGCTGTGAGCATTCATAAAGCACTTTCACATCACTCGATCTCAATTAAACCTCAAGACAGCTTTCAAAGCAGTCTAAATGTTATGTCCTGTTGTTTGTGTAGGCTCCTACTCAGAATCCTGTGATCTGCAGAACAGATCACAAACTGACAGCTTCGGTGACATGTGAGTCTGTATGCTCCTGTCTGCTCCTAAACACAGTGAAAACAGGGGATTCCATTCAAATTCAGTCTTCTAACTAACCAGAGCCTCCTATTGAGGGCCAGGATTCTCCTTACAAACATTCACAGAATCACAGATGAGAGACCTTCAAAGATCATAGTCCAGGGGTTATTAACTAAGACTACCTGTCAAAACCTTCTGAGGATTAGATGAGGGGTGGGGGTTGACAACATCCCCCAACTCTGACCCCCACCACCACACCCTAATCATAAGCAAAGCCTTGCCCAGAGAGTCTTTTTCCCCATGGGCCTTACCAGAGGAGCCAGGTGGAACTAACAAGAGGGACCCTGACACAATAAGCCTCTAGCCTGGAAACCACAATGCATCTCCCACAGGTGAGGATTTCCTACCAAACAAGGCCCCAAGGGCCAGGAAGACTCTTTGTTCCTATAAATTCCTGATCCTGAAACTTCCCTCTCAAAGAGAGGCACCAAATGACCGTGCCTGGGAAAACCCATTCCATCATTTGGGCAGCACCAGCAGAAACCAAATGGAGGCCCCACCAACACCAAAATAACACCACAAAGGCTCTGCTCAAAACCAGAGTGACAAAAGTAGGAGAGGACCTATATGCTAAACCTTAAAAGGGTGACTGCCTACTAAAACAAAATGTTTAAATAGGATCAAGAGTCCCCTAAAATAATAGCCAAAATGTCCAGAATACAGATTGAAAAATCACCCATTATAACAACAACCAAGATAAATCACAACTTAAATGAGAAAACACAACCAACTGATGCCAACATAAAAGTGAATCACATGTTGAAACAATTTTACAAAGATTTTAAAGCAATCATCATTAAATAATTTTTAAATTCTCTTGAAAAAATTAAAAATAGAAAATTTCAATAAAAATTAGGAATCAAGAAATAAATAATAAAATGGTAGATGTATACTCATGAATCAAATAAAAATTCTGGAAATGAAAAAAATGGAAACAAAAAGCTTGCTGGATGAGCTCAATAGTAGAGTGAAAATGACAGAGGATAGAATTAATGAACTTGAGGAAAGATCAATTAAAAGCACTCAATCTTAATAACAGAGATAAAATAGAAAAACAAATGAACAGAGCCTTGGGGACCTGTAGGATAATAACAAAAGGTACACCATTTGTATCATTGGAGTCCTAGAAAGGGAAGAAAAACAGAGACTAAAAGAGTATTAGAAGAAATAATGGTGGAAAACTTCTCAAATTTGACTAAAGATACAAACATACAGATGCAAGATGAGGGAACCCAAACAGAAGTAACCCAAAGAAACCTATAACAACAAACATAATTAAACTTATGAAAACTAAAGAAAAAGAACATTTTTAAAGCAGCCAATAGAGAAAAGAGGCATTACTTATATGAAAATGCTAAGATTAAAAACAATGGATTTCTCATCTGAAATCATGGATGTCAGAGAGAAATAGCATAAAATTTTTAAGTGATGAAAAGAAAAAACACCCTGTCAATTGTTAATTTTATATTTGGTAAAACCATCCTTCAGGAATAAAAAGACATAGTCAGACAAAGGAAAACTGAAAGTATTTGTCACTAGCAGATGTACCCTTAAAGATTGGCTACAGGAAGTTCTTCAAACATAAGGAAATATTAAAAAAAAAAATCCTAGAACCCCAAGAAAGGAGAAACAACACAGAAAGAGCAGAAAGTTGAATACAGACAATAGATTATCTTTTGCCTCATGATTTTTTAAATCATTTTTGATGATTAGAAAAAAACTATAACACCATCTGATACTCAACACAATGGTAATTTACAGTGAGGAAGGTTTCTACTCTTTGTCCATAGTGATAAAATGTTAATATTAGTTAATACCAATAGACTGATAAGATTTAAGGTAATACACAGAGCAACCACTACAAAAACTATACAAAGTGTTAACACACACACACACAAAGCACTATCAGTCAATTAGTATTGACTGATTCAAGTAATTCAATGTTCAACTAATCCACAGGTAAGAAAGGAGATCTAGAGGAGAATGAGAAATAGAGGAAACAAACAGTAAACAGTAAAAAGGCAGACATTCTGAACTACATCAATAATTCCCTTAAATGTAAACATAAACCATAATGTAAACCAAATACACTAACTAAAAGACAGAACCTAGCAGAGAAGATAAAAATATGACCCAATTATACTCTATTCAGAAAACACACTTGAAAGCAGACATAGGGAAGTTGAACATAAAAGTAAGAAACAAAATACAGTAAAACCTTGGATTGCAAGTACCTTGTTCTGCGAGTGTTCCGCAAGATGAGCAAACATTTCTAATAAATTTTAACTTGATGAATGAGCAATTTCCTGCAATAGGAGTAGTGCGTGATGCTGAATGTCACATGATCACAACTGAGCCAATGGAGCTGGCCACCGACGAACTGATGGGTCTGCATCGCGAGAAACAGCAAGAGGTTATGGAGGAGATCTTGTCTGCAGAGGAGGAGGAAAAAAAGGGGGAGGAATCCCTCACTTCAACTGAGATTAGGGAAATGTGTAAAATGTGGGAAACAGTGCAAAATTTTGTAGAAAAGCACCACCTGAATAAAGCTATCGCAGTGCGAGCTTTGAATCTGTTTAATGACAAAGCAATGTCACATTTCCACAAAATTCTCAAAAGGAGCCAAAAGCAAGTGTCATTGGATAGGTTCCTTGTTAAAGTTGCACAAAAAGAAAAAGATTCCATTGAGCCAATAGACAGGAGTGATTCCGTTAGTGATAGTGAAAGTGATCCTACACAATAACCCTCCTCTCTCTTGTCTCCCTCACACCAGCCATGAAGGTTTTAAAAGGTAAGTGCAGGTTAACTTGTTTATTTTTCTTTATCATTTTGTATTTTCTTTATTATTTTGTATTATATTACTGTATTGTAACCATTTTTATACGAATATTTTTGGGTTGTAGAATGAATCATCTGGGTTTCCATTATTTCTTATGGGGAAATCCACTTTGATATACAAGTGCTTTGGGTTACAAGCATGTTTCTGGAATGAATTATGCTCACAAACCAAGGTTTTACTGTATATCAAATATTAATTATAAAAAAGCAGGAGTGGCTAAATTGATATCTGATAAAATTATTTCAGAGGTGTGATGAACCTAAAGTAGTGCTGGATGAAATATATAAATCTAAATGCTTACATTTATAAACAAGGTAAATTCTCAAAGCAATAATTTCAGTTCCTAACTTAAGAAATTAGGAGGAAGCAAGATTAAACTAAACCCAAAATAAGCAGAAGAAAGGAAATATTCAAGATGAGAGCAGAAATCAATGTCACTGAAATCAGCAAAACAACAGAAAAAATCAATAATACAAAAAGTTGTTCCTTTGAAAAAAAATCAGTAAAATCTCTAAACCTCTAACAAAACTGACAAAAATGAGAATACCAAAACATCAACATTAGTAATGAAATAGCCAATATTGCTGCAGATCTTCCAGCCATTAAAAGAATAATAATGCATTACTCAAATTTGACATCTTATGAGAAATGGATCAACTCCTTGAAAATTACAAGCTACCAAATCTCAACCGAGATGGAATAGGTTTTCTCAATAGTCTTATAACCAAAATAAATTGAACTCAGAATTTAAAGACTCCAAAAAAGAAATATCCTGACCTATATAGCTTCACTGTATTAACAAAAATTGAAAGTAAACAAGCACCAGTTCTCCATATTCTCTCCCAGAAAATGGAGAAAAATACTTCCCAACTTATTTTATGAGAATAGTATTACCCTGAAACCAAAACCAGACAAAGAATGTCAATTTTTTAAGTAAGCTACATATCAATATCTCTCATGAACATAGACACAAAAGTGCAGAACAAAATATTAGCAAACCACATCCAACAATGTGACCAAATATGATTTATTCCTTGTATGCAATGTTGGTTCAACTTTTGAAAATCAGTGAATGCAATCTACCATGTCAACAGGCTAAAGAAGAAAAAATCATTTGGTGATATCAATTAATGCAGAAAAAGAACTTGAAAAATCCAACATCTATTCATGATAAAACACTCTCAAGAAATTAAGAATAGGAATAATTAGAACTTGATAAAGATCATCTCCAAAATCCTACAGCTAACATTATATTTGATGGTGAAAGACAGAGCTTTCTCCTATGCTCAGAACAAGGCAAGGATGCCCACTCTTATCATGCATCCAACATAGCAATTGGAATTCTTGTCACTTAAATACAGCAAGAAAAAGAAATAAAAGGCATAAAGATTGGATATGTAGAAATAAAACCATTCTTATTTATAGATGGCATGACTTTTTATGTAGATAATCTCAAAGAATCTATAAAAGTAATAAGTGATTTCAACAAGGTTTCAGGATACAAGATCAACACACAGAAATCAAGACGTTTCTACATTCTAAGAATGACAATGGGTAATAAACCAGAATCAAAAATGTTTACGGTCACTTTAAATAAAATGAAATATTTTGATATACACTTAATGAAATGTGTATAGGCTACATTATAATGAAAATGGAAAGATGGTGAAAAAATCAAGAAAATCTAAATAAATGTGGAGACACTGTGTTTATGGACTTGGTAATATATGGACTTGATGACTTAGCACAGTAAATATGTCATTTCTCCTCCAAATCAATCTATAGGTTTAATTCAATTCCTTTTGCAATACCAGAGTTTTTTGTAGACATTAAAAAAGCGTATTCTTCAGAATTTCAATGGACTTGAATCCCAAGTTCCCCATTCACTAGTTGACTGATCATGAGCATATGATTCTGTGCCTTCTCAGTTTGAACACCTGCAAAATAGTGAAAATAATAGTAATCACCTTTAAAGTGTTATTGGAGGATGCCAAGAGATGGCATGTGTAAAAAGGTTAAAAATAGTGCTATGGCAAAGACTGGCTGGCTGTTTATAAAACATTCCTTTTTCCTCCTGGTCATACAGATATTCTATATTTCCCAGCCTCCTTTGCAGTTAGGGGTAGTCATGTGACTGAGATGTGTGGAAGTGATACGTACCACTTACAGCCTTGGCCTATTAAAACCTCCCATAAACTAGCTTCCCTCTAATTCTCCATCTCATATCAAACAGATAAGGAGTCCAAGGATGAAATGAATTTGTAACCCAGTTGTGCTAGTTATTCTTTATTAGCTCTCCTAGAATCACTCTCTACCCTCCTCTACCATGTCGTGCTCCCTTAGAGGTTACCTCTATTGACTGCATCATTTGGATTCCTAAGCTCATGTCCTTTTCACTACACTCTCCACCCACTCACATACACATCAAATGCTGAAATACTTCCATACCAATTAATAAGTAGCTGCTTCCCCCATCCCTCAGTTTTGTGAGGCCTACCATTTTTCTCCTTTACTACTTTAACATCCTTTAGTGAGTTCACCTAACCACCCAAGATGCTATCTGAGAGTACCTCATGATTGTCACTGTTGCTACTGTGGTCATCTAGATAGTGTTTACAGCCCGCCATTATGATTAGGAATTTCTTCTGTCTCTAGGCACTGTGGCATTCTGCTGAAGTCCCCAAGGAAGGGCTTGTCTAGGGGGATAGGGCCAAATTACCACAGTGTATTTACAGCCTTTGCTCTCTTTGACACCTAAGGTTTTGTGAATGGGCCAAATGTATCTTTTCAATAACTTTTCCCTTAGAATGGGTCTTTTTCTCAGAAAGCTCCTGTGTGTCTTGTATACAAAGTAACTACCAGTGGGTAAACCTTACAGATTGGCTAAACGTGTTTGAATGATATAGTTGGGCTTAAGCTGCACCCAGAGTAATATTTAAGAGCTAACCTATTTCTAGTCCATCTGGGTTTAAACCCTGGCTCTAGGACTTCCTAGTTGTGTGATTTTGGCCAAGTTACTTAACTCCTCTATATGTGTTTCCTCATTGGTAAAATGGCACTATTCCTCATCTATAAAACTGATGTGTAGATTTAATGGGAAAACGCATGAAAGACACTCAGAATAGTATATGGAACTTAAATGTGCAATGAAACATAGCTCTTAATATTCACACATAGTTGAGGAAATAGGATCAGAGAGGGAGAGCAAGTTATCCAGAGTCTAACTTCAAAGCCTATGCTGTTCCAATTTCCCTAGAGTCTGGATCTCCAAGTTCTCAAACCTGGAGTCATCCAGATTACTGCACTGCCTCTCCCATCCAGAGGATACAGATGCCTATCTCCATCTACAGATCTCACTGTGTCCAAGCCTCTCTACGTGACAGGGCACCATTTGATTAAGGATACTGAAGTTAAGCAGCCACCCCATCACTGTGGTCAAAGTCCTTCACCTTGTGCATGAAATTATTCTATTCTTCCCAGCCTTTGGCACCTTCTGGAAGCCTCTCTCCTGGCATAAATGACAAGAATTTAGGCCTCCATTCTAGTACTTGTGGCTGTACACTTTGTATTCTAGTTGTCTGTATACTACTCTTAATTCATGTATTAAAATATGGTTTACAAATGAGTTCAAAAGGGTCCCCAAGGAAAGTGATCTTCAAATTTTTATACTCTGTAAATGTAAAATACATTTTGTATTTTACCTACCACATATACATATAGCGGAAACAAACTTTCATGCCTATCCACCCCATGTGTGCTGCATTTAGATACGTTTTCTGTTTCATTCTACTGTTTCATTTTTACATTTTTTGTTGGTTTCAGTTTTCTCATATTTTGTATTGAATTGTATATAATATACTATATTATGTTCATTTCAGGTGTACAAAATGGTGATTAAATGTTTATATATTATTAAATTATCACAATTAGTCCAGTTAACTTCTAGCACCATACAAAGTTATTACAATGTTACTGAGTATTCCCTTATACGTACATTACCTCCCATTACTTACATATTTTATAGCCAAAAATTTGTACCCTTTAATGCTTTCACCTATTTAGTACATCCCCCCCAAACCCTTCCTCTGTCAACCACCAGTTGGTTTTCTGTATCTATGAGGTTGTTTGGATTTTTTTATATTTGTTAATTTATTTTGTTTTTTTTTTAGATCCCACCTATAAGTGAAATTATATGACATTTACTTTTCTCTGTCTGACTTATTTTACTCAGCATAATATTCTCCAGGTACAACCATGTCACAAAAGCAAAGATTTCATTCTTGTATATGGCTGAATAATATTCCATATAATATCTTCTTTATCCATTCACCCATTGAAGGACACAGTAAAAAATTTGTTTATTTTTGCTTTTATTTATTTTGCCTTAGGAAAACAAATCCCAAAAATTTTTCTATGATTTATGTAAAAGAATGTTTTGCCTATGTTCTCTTCTAGGAGTTTTAAGGTTTCAGGTGTCACATTTAGGTTTGTAATCCAATGTGAGTTTACTTTTATATATGGTGTGAAGAAATGTTCTAATCTCATTCTTTTACATGTAGTTGTCCATTTTTCAAAGCACCAATTATTGAAAAGAGTCTTTTCCCCATCGTGTATTCTCATTGTTTTTGTCATAGATTAATTGACCAGAGATGTGTGGGTTTATTTCTGAGCTCTCTATTCTGTTCCATTGATCTATGTGCCTGTTCTTGTACCATACCATATTGTTTTGATTACTGTAGCTTTGTAGTATACTCTGAAATCTAGGCAGGTGATACATCCAGCTTTGTTCTTTTTCCTCAAGCTTGCTTTGGCAATTCTGGCCTTTTTATGGTTCCATATAAATTTTAGGATAATTTGTTCTAGTTCTGTGAAAAATGTCATGGGTATTTTGATAGGGATTGTATTAAATTTATAGGTTGCATTGGGTAGTATGGCCACTTTAACAATACTAATTTATCCAATCGAAGAGCACAAGATATATTTCCATTTCTTTGGATCATCTTCAATTTCCTTTATCAATGTTTTATACTTTTCTGCATATAGGCATTTCACCTCTTTGCTTAAGTTTATTACCAGGTATTTTTGAAGTGATTTTAAACAGGATTTTTTTGTTTGTTTTCTCTTTATGATAGATCATTATTTTAAGTGTATGAAATACAACAGATTTCTGCATATTGATCTTGTAACCTGAAACTTTACTGAATTCAGTTATTAGTTCTAATAGTTTATTTTTTGAGACGTTAGGGTTTTCTATATGTAACATCATGTAATCTGCAAATAGTGAAAGTTTAACTTCCTCCCTTTCAGTTTGGATGTCTTTTATTGCTTTTTCTTGTCTGATTTCTATGTCTAGGACTTCCAATGTTATGTTAAAAAGAAGTGGCCTGAGTAGGCGTCCCTTATTCTTGAATAAGAGGAAAGCCTTTCAGGTTTTCATTGTTGAACATGATGTTACCTGTGGGTTTGTCATAAATGGCCTTTATTATGTTAAGATTTTTTCACATATCCTAACTTTGATGAGAATTTTTATCATCAATGGATGTTGAGGTTTTCCTTTTTTTTTTTTTCTGTACTACTGACATGATCATGTCACTTTCATCTTTCCTTTTGTTAATGTGTTGTATCACACTGAGTGATTTGTGAATATTGAACCATCCTTGCATCCCTGGAATAAATCTAACTTGATCATGATATATGGTCATTTTTATATATTGATGGACTTGGTTTGTTTACATTTTATTATGGATTTTTTATATCTAAATTCCTAAAAGATATTGATCTGCAATTTTTTTTTTTGTAGTGTCTTTGGTTTTGGTATCAGGTAATGGTGGCATCATATAACAAATTTGAGATTTTTCCATTGTGTTCAATTTTTTTGAATAGTTTGAGAAGGATAGGTATTAACTCCTTTCTATATGCTTGGTAGAATTCCCCTGTGAAGCTATCCAGTCCTGGATTTCCATTTGCTAGCATTTTTAAATCACAAATTTAATTTCACTACCTGTGACCAATCTATTCAAGTGCTGTTTTTTCTTCATTGAGTCTTGGCAGGTCATATGTTTTTAGAAATGTGTCTGTATTTACTAGGCTGTCCAATTTGTTGGCATATAACTGTTCATAGTATTCTCTTATGATTTATGGTATCTCTGTGGTGTCAGTTTTTATTTCTCCTCTTTCACTTCTTATTTTGTTTATTTGGGTCCACCCTCTTTTGTTCATGGTCTGCATAGCTAAAGATTTATCAATTTTTTTATCTTTGCAAAAAGTAGTTCTTGATTTCATTAATCTTTCTATACTTTTTCCATCTCAATTTTACTTCCTATCAGATCTTTGTTATTTCCCTTCTTATGCTGACTTTGGGCTTTGTTCCTCTCGTTTTTTTGTGTGTTTTTTTTTTTTTTCTCATTTCTTTACACAGTTCTTTAAAGTGCTAACTTGAGATTTTTCTTGTTCCTTGAGGTATTCTTGTATTGCTATAAACTTTGTTGTTAGAATTGTTTTTGCTGCATCCCGTAGATTTTGGAAGTTGATTTTCATTTTCATTTTTCTCAAGGTATTATCCAATTTCCTTTTTTATTTCCTCATTGAAATTTGTTTTTTAGTAGCATTTAGTAGCATGCACTCACCATGTTTGATCTTTCCTGTTTTTCTTTTTGTAATTGCTTTCTAATTTTATACTATTGTGCTTGGAAAAAAATGTTTGATATAATTTCTGTCCTCTTAAATACGTTGAAAGTTGTTTTGTGGCCTAGCATGTGATGTATCCTAGAGAACATTCCATGTGCACCTGAAAAAAAAAATGTGTATCCTACTGTTTTGGAATGGAATGTCTTTTAGATATTCATTAACTCCAACTGGTCCATTGAGGCATTTAAGATCACTTTTGCCATATTGATTTTCTGTCTGAAAGACCTGTCTATTGATGTAACTGCAGTGTTAAAGTCCCCTACTATTATTGCATTACTGTCAATTTTTCCTTTAAGTCTGTTAATATTTGCTGTATATATTTTGATGCTCCTGTACTGGTTGCATATATGTTAATGAATGTAATATTCTCTTCTTATATTGATCCCATTTTTTAAATTAATTTTTAATTGGAGTCCAGTTGCATTTCAATGTCGTGATAGTTTCTACTGTACAGCAAAATTAATTAGCCAAACTTATACATATATTCCTTCTTTTTTGGATTTCCTTCCCATTTAGGTCACCATAGAGCATTAAGTAGATTTCCCTGTGCTATACAGTATGTTCTCATTAGTTGTCTATTTTACACATAGCATAAATAGTGTTTATGTGCCAATCCCAATCTCCCAATTCCTCACACACCCCCATCCCCCATGGTATCCATACATTTGTTCTCTATGTCTGTGTCCCTATTTCTGCATTGCAAATATGATCATTCATAACATTTTTATGGATTCCACATATATGTGTAAATATACAATATTTATTTTACTCTTTCTGAATTATTTTACTCTGTATGACACTCTCTAGATTCATTCACATCTACAAATGACACAATTTCATTCCTCTTTATGGCTAAGTAATATTCCATTGTATATATGTGTTACATGTTCTTTTTCCATTCCTGTCAATGGACATTTAGGATGTTTCCTTGTCCTGGCTATTGTAAATAGTGCCACAGTGAACATTGGGGCACATGTATTTTTTGAATTCTGGTTTTCTCAGGGTATATGCCCAGTAGTGGGATTGATGGGTCATATGGTAGTTCTGTATTTTAGGATTTTTAAGGAACCTCCATACTATTCTCATAGTGGTTTTATCAATTTACATTCCCACCAACAGTGTAAAAGGGTTCCCTTTTCTCCACACCCTCTCCAGCATTTATTGTTTGTAGATTTTCTGATGATGTCCATTCTGACCACTGTGAGGTGATACCTCATTGTGGCTTTGATTTGCATTTGTCTAATGATTAGTGATGTTGAGCATCTATTCATGTGTTTGTTGGCCATGTGTATGTCTTCTGAGAAATATCTATTTAGTCTTCTGCCCATTTTTGGATTGGGTTGTTTGATGTTTTGATACTGAGCTAGCTGCATGAGCTGCTTGTATATTTTGGAGAATAATCCTTTGTAAGTTGCTCCACATGCAAGCATTTTCTCCCATTCTGAGGGTTATCTTTTTGTCTTGCTTATAGTTTCCTTTGCTGTGCAAAAGCTTATAAGTTTAAAGTCCCATTTGTTTATTTTTGTTTTTATTTTCATTACTCTAAGAGATGAGTCAAGAAAGATCTTGCTATGATTTATGTCAGATTGTTCTGCCTGCTTCCCTCTAAGAGTTTATAGTGTCTGGTATTACATTTAGGTCTTTAATCCATTTCAAGTTTACTTTTGTGTATAGTGTTAGAGAGGGTTCTAATTCTTTTCAATGTAGCTGTCCAGTTTTCCCAGCACCACTTATAGAAGAAACCATCTTTTCCCCATGGTATATTCTTGCCTCCTTTGTGAAAGATAAGGTGACCATATGTGCATGGGTTTATCTCCGGGCTTTATATCCTGTTCCATTGATCTATGTTTCTGTTTTTGTGCCAGTACCATACTGTCTTGATTACTGTAGCTTTGTAGCATAGTCTGAAGTCAGGGCGACTGATTCTTACAGCTCCATTTTTCTTTTTCAATATTTCTTTAGCTATTTGGGGTCTTTTGTGTTTTCATATAAATTGTAAAATTTTTTGTTCTAGTTCTGTGAAAAATGCCATTGGTAATTTTATAGAGATTGCAGTGCATCTGTAGATTGCTTTGGGTAGTATAGTCATTTTCACAATGTTGATTCTTCCACTCCAAGGACATATTATATCTCTTCATCTGTTTCTATATTCTTTGATTTCTTTCATCAGTGTCTTATACTTTTCTGCATACAGGTCTTTTGTCTCCTTAGGCAGGTTTATTCTTAGGTATTTTATTCTTTTTGTTGCAATGGTAAATGGGAAAGTTTCCTTAATTTCTCTTTCTGATCCTTCTTTGTTAGTATACAGGAATTCAAGAGATTTCTGTGCACTATATTTTTCTCCCTTTATTTTTATACATATTTGAATATAGTTGCTTTACAATGATGTGCCAGGTTTTGCTGCACAACAAAGTGAATCATCTGTATTTATACATATATCCCCATATTCCCTCCCTCCCACAATTTCCTCCCACACTCCCTATCTAATCCCTCCAAGTCATCACACAGCATCAAGTTGTTCTCCCTGTTTTATGCAGCAGTTTCCCACAAGCTATCTGTTTTACATTTGGTAGTGTATATATGTCAATGCTACACTCTCACTTCATCCTAGTTTCCCCTTCACCCCCTACTACATGTCCTCAAGTCCCTTCTCTACAACTGCATCTCTATTCTTGCCCTGTCACTTGGTTCATTGGTACCATTTCTTTTAGATTCCATATATATAAGTTGGCATAAGTATTTTTCTTTCTTTTTCTGGCTCATTTTGCTCTGCATGACAGACTTTAGGACAGTAACAAGACAAGGGTGCCCACTATCACCATTATTATTCAACATAGTTTTAGAAGTGTTAGCCACAGCAATCAGAGAAGAAAAACAAATAAAAGGAATCCAAATTGGAAAAGAAGAAGTAAAACTGTCACTCTTTGCAGAGGACATGATATTATACATAGAAAACCATAAAGAAGCTTCCAGAAAATGGCTAGCACTAATCAATGAATTTAGTAAAGTACCAGGATGTAAAATTAATGTACAGAAATCTCTTGCATTCCTATATACTAACAACAAGAGATCACAAAGAGAAATTAAGAAAACTCTCACATTTACTGTTGCAACAAAAAGAATAAAATACCTAGGAATAAACCTGCCTAAGGAGGCAAAAGCCATGTATGCAGAAAAGTATAAGACACTGATGAAAGAAATCAAAGATGATACAAACAGTTGGAGGGATATACCACGTTCTTGGATTGGAAGAATCAACATTGTGAAAATGACTATACTACCCAAAGTAATTTACAGATTCAATGCAATCCCAATCAAATTACCAATGGCATTTTTCACAGAACTAGAACAAGAAATCTTATGATTTGTATGGAAACACAAAACACCCCGAAGAGCCAAAGCAATCTTGAGAAGGAAAGATGGAGCTGGAGGAATCAGCCTCCCCAACTTCAAACTATACTACAAAGCTACAGTGATCAATATATACAGTATAGTATGGTACTGGCACAAAAACAGAAATATAGGTCAATGGAACAGAATATAGAGTTCATAGATAAACCCATGCACATATGGGCACCTTATCTTTGACAAAGGAGGTGAGAATATACAGTGGAGAAAAGACAGCCTCTTCAATAAGTGGTGCTGGGAAAATTGGATGGCTACATGTAAAAGAATGAAATTATAACACTTCCTAACACCATACACAAAAATAAACTCCAAATCGATTAAAGACCTACATGTAAGGCCAGACACTATAAAACTCTTAGAGGAAAACATAGGCAGAACACTCTATGACATAAATCAAAGCAATATCATTTTTGATCCATCTCCTAGAATAATGGAAATCAAATCAAAAATAAACAAATGGGACCTAATGAAACTTAAAAGGTTTTTCACAGTAAAACATACCATAAACAAGACAAGAAGACAGCCCTCAGAATGGGAGAAAATATTTGCCAATGAAGCAACTGACAAAGGATTAATCTCCAAAATATACAAGCAGCTCATGTAGCTCACCATCGAAAAAACAAAATGGGAAGAAGATCTAAATAGACATTTCTCCAAAGAAGACCTGCAGATGTCTAACAAACACATGAAAAGACGCTCAACATCACTAATCATTAGAGAAATGCATGTCAAAGCCACAATGAGGTATCACCTCACACCAGTCAGAATGGCCATCATCAAACAATCTAGAAACTATAAATGCTGGAGAGGTTGCAGAGAAAAGGGAACCCTCCTGCACTGTTGGTGGGAATGTAATTTGGTACAGCCACTATGGAAAACAGTATGGAGGTGCCTTAAAAAACTAAAAATAGAACTACCATATCACCCAATAATCCCACACCTAGATTCTTACTTCTTTTCCACTTGGAGAAGACCCTTTAACTTTTCTTTTAGGGTATGTTTAGTATTTATGAACTGTTGCAGTTTTTGCTTGTCTGAGAATTTCTTTATCTCTCCTTCAATTCTGAAATGATAATCTTGCTTGGTAGAGTATCCTAGGTTGCAGCTTTTTCCCTTTCAGCACTTTAAATATATCATGTCACTCCTCTCTGGCCTAGTTTCTGCAGAAATATCAGCTGATAGACTTATATTAGTTACCTTGTATATGACTCTTTTTTTATTTTTTTGTACTCTTGTTGCCTTCACAATTCTCTTTTTATCTTTAAGTTTTGCCATTTTAATTATGATATGTCTTGGTGTGGATCTGCTTGAGTCCATTTTATTTGCAACCTTCTGTGCTTCCTATACCCGGGTGTACATTTCCTCCTTCAGGTTTGGGTAGTTTACAACCATAATTTTAACAAATACATTTTTCAACCCCTTCTGTCTCTCTTCTCCTTCTGGGACCCCCACAATGCAAATGGTGGTACACAATATTATCCCAGAGAGATTATTCTATCTTCCGGATCACTTATACAATCTTCTGTATCAGTCCACTATTCATTCCTTTCTAGTGTGTTTTTTATTTCAGTTATTGAATTCTTTACTTCTCATGGAGTGTTTTTAAATATTTTCTGGTTCCTTGGTAAAATCCTTTCTTTGTTTATCTATTATTTTCTCTAATCCAGCTTATAGTCTTATTACCAATAATATCTTCTTCATGTGGTAAATTGTTTATTTCTGTTTCATGATTTATTTTTTTAGTTTTTTTTTTTTATTGCTCTTTCAGTTGGGACCAGTTTTTCTGCCTTTCACTTTGCTTAACTTTCTCTACCTCTGTGAATTTATATTAAGCAGTTGCCTATTTCAGTCTTGAAGTGGTGTCCTTATGTGGGAATGTCCCTATACAGACTTTGTGTGCCCAGTGCCTTTGTTGGGAGTGCTTGATTTGATGTCATCACATCTTTCCTAAAGTTGTGCTGGTAGCTATCTCCTTGGTAGGGAATGGGGCTGTAGATGAAGGTGCTAGAACTGGAGCCAGGTGTGAGGCAGGACTTCCCCTCTGCTCAGTGGCTATCTCTTCAGTATCAGGAGTGGTGTTTGATCCCAAGTTGTTGGAGAAGAATCCCTGAGTATTGGGCCTGAGCTGGTGCTGTTCCTTTTAAATGTGTGCTTTCCCCTTTTCCAGACCTGAAAGGGGAAACAGGGTCTGGTCTGTGCATCCTCCTGGCTCTTGTTGGCTGCAGACAGAGGTCTGAGCTATCTCTGATGTGCAGGTGCCAGCAATTGTTTCCCTTGCTCTGCTCAGATGCAGCTTTGGATTCAAGTTCTCTTTGTCCCTTTCAGTCAATCACTCCCCCGAGCTTCCTCCACCCTTCCCTATTGTGGAATCACAACACAAGGCAGGTACAGCCTGCATATATCAGGGCATGAACTGTGGTGAATCAACCACCATCAGAGTTCTGGGCTACTTCTGAGGCACTTTTTTTTAAGAACTTTTATTGAGATACAGTTAACAGACAATACTGAGGCACTTCTTGAGTATGTGCCAACAATGACCACCACTGTCCCACCGAGATTGCACCCCAGGACTGAGTCAGATCTGCATCCCATGACTGAACTTTTTCCTGGCCATTGTAGCCCTTGATCTAGTTTTGTGCTATGAAGTGGAGTAAGTGGGTCTGGAGCATTCACTCGGCTCAAGTTGGGGCATGTGCCAAGGCAGTAATGGAACACCCAACAGCCATTAGAGCAGTCTTCAGTCTGCCTTACACACCCTGCCTTATGGGCAAGCCAGCACATACACTCCTCATGAGTAGAGTCCACGCTTCCCATAGCCTCCCTTTTAGTCTCAGTGGTTCTCCAACAGTCAAGGGGGTTTGTCTACACTGTTTAGGACCCCAGGACTGGGCCGCCCAAACTGTGGCTTGAATCACTCACTCCTAAGGGCAGTTCTTCATCCACATAATCTCCCTTTTCCTCTGAGTCCCCTCCCAGGGGCATGGGTCCCATACTGATCACTTTTCTTCTCTTCCTAATCAATTATGTGTGGATCTTTCTTAAATATTTGGCTGTATGAGAGTCTTTCTGCCAGTTTCTAGTTAGTTTTCAGTGAAAATTTGTCCACATGTAGAGTATTTTTAATGTGTTCATGGAGTGAGGTGAGTTCCATGTCCTCCTACTCTGCCATCTTAACCAATCACTACTCTGTGTCTTTTCATTGGTGCATTTAGCCCATTTACATTTAAAGTAGTTATTGATAGGTATGTTCTTATTACCATTTTTAAATTGTTTTGTTTGTTTTTATAGTTCTCTATTCCTCTCTTCTCTTGGTTTCTTCCATTGTGGTTTTATGAATTCCTTTAGTGTTATGTTTGGATTCTTTGTCTTTATTTATTGTGTATCCTTTGCAAGTTTTTGATTTGTGGCTACTATGTGTTTCATATATATCAACCTGTATATATAGCCATCAATTTTAAGGTGATAATCTCTTAAGTTCAAAGGCATTCTAAAAGCACTATATTTTTACTCCCCCCCATTTTAGGTTTTTGATGTCATATTTTACATCTTTTTATTTTGTGTATCCTTTACCTCCCTGCTATAGTTACAGTTGTTTGTACTACTTTTTTCTTTTAACTTTCATACTAGCTTTCTAAGTAGATGATCCACTGTCTTTCCTCTATATTTGTCTTCACCAGTGAGAATTTTCTTTCATGTGTTTCTTTATTTCTAGTTGTGGCCTTTTCTTCTCTGTTTAAAGTAGACCTTTTAATATTTAATGTAAGGCTGCTTTAATGATGATAAACTCTTTTGGTTTTGTTTATCTGGGAAACTCTTTATCTCTCTTTCAATTCTGAAATTCTATACAATAACCTTGCCAGATAGAGTATTCTAGGTTGTAAGGGTTTTTTTGTTTTTGTTTTTTTTTTTTGTTTGTTTGTTTGTTTGTTTTTCCTTTCAGCACTTTAAATATATCTTGCCACTCCCTTCTGGCCTATAAAGTTTCTCCTTAAAAGTAAGCTGATAGTCTTATGGGAGCTCCTTTGTATGTGATTAGTTGTTTTTCTCCTGTGACCTTTAAGTTTATCTCTGTATCATTAACTTTTGCCATTTTAATTATATGTCTTGGTGTGGATCTCTTTGAGATTATCTTGTTTGGGACTCTGTGCTTCCTGTAACTGGATGTATGTTTTCTTCCCAGATTAGGGGAGTTTTCAGCCATAATTTCCTCAAATGAGTTTTCTGTCCCTTTCTCTCTTCTTCTGGGACCTCTATAACATAACAGTTAGTCCACTTGATGTGTACTAGAGGTCCCTTAATCTGCCCTCATTTTTTAAAAATCCTTTCTTGTTTTTGCTATTCTGAGTGGGTGATTTCCACTACTATATCTTCTAGATAACTTGTTCATTCTTCTTTGTCATATAAGATGCTGTTGATTCCCTCTAGTGTATTTTTGAATTTCAGTTATTGTATTCTTCAACTCTGATTGCTTTTTTCTTATATTTTTAACTGTTTGTTGAAGTTCTCACTGAGTTTCCTCATTCTTTTCCCAAGTTTGGTGAGCATTCTTATGACCATTTCTTTGAAGTCTTTATCAGGGGAATTACTTAGTACCATTTATTTAGGGTATTTTTTCCAGGGATTCTATTCTATTCTTTCATTTAAAACATATGTCTGGGGCTTCCTAGGTGGCACAGTGGTTAAGAATCCACTTGCCAATGCAGGGGACACGGGTTCGATCCCTGCTCCAGGAAGATCCCACATGCCGCGGAGCAACTAAGCCTGTGTGCCAAAAAAAATAAAAAATAAAATAAAATAAAACATATGTCTGTACCTTCTCATTTTATTTGGCTTTCTGGGTTTCTTTTTATGAGTTAGGTGAAAAATCTACCTCTCTTTGTCTCTAAAGAGTGGCTTATTGTAGACTGTTTTTGCCAGGTTGCTTTAGCAGGCCAGCTGGAGCTGGTGCAGGTGCAGGTCAAGGAGAGTCACAGGGGAATGTCATAATTGAGGTCATCTTGACTGGCCACTGGAGCTGGAGAGGACCTGGTCTGAGGGTAGTCCCTGGAGAGCACTACACCCGAGGCCACTTTGACAAGGCAGCTGCATCTAGAGTGGATGCAGGCCAAAGGGTGCCCCAGGGTTACACAATAGTGCTCTCCAGCACCTCTGACTCTGGAGAGGACACCAGAAGTTCCCTGCCCATTTGGCAGAAGCTGTAGTGCTAGTATAATCTAGGTGCCCTTTAAATTGCTGTTCTTTTTGCTGAGTCTTAGGATGGGTGGGTGTGTTTGGGGCCCTCAGCAATATCCCTTCCTACTACAGGTAGCTGTATCATCAGTAGGCTCCCCATGGATACCATGTCTCTATGTTTCCTACCCATTTCCTTGAGGTCCTTCTTTATGCAGTAGCTGTTCAATCAGCCTTCAGGTCTTCAGGAGGAACTGCTCCACAAATAGGTGTAGAATTGATGTGCCCATGGTAGAAGGTGAGCTCAAGGTTTTTCTATATCCAGAACTTTGGCCCCTTTCTCTTATTTAATTTCTGAAGTATTGGTCTTATTCCAGAAAATTTATTTTAAGCCCACTATTGTGTTGCAAACCCCAAAGCACCACCTTTGAGGTTTGTTAGTAGCATCTGGAAAGAGTAAACCAGACTCTATTCCACTCTGACCAGATCTGTTCTCCTTGTTTTAAAAATTAGGCTTTCAAGTAAGATTTTGTATAAAATAAAAATAAAAATCATTAGACTCCAAGCCCCTAGAGGGTTACTGAAGCCCAGAGAATCAGGAGTAAGACTCAGAGCCAGTCTTTTCCACTTCTTAGTTATCTTAATGCTGTCTGATGTGCTGTGTACCTTGCACTTTGATTAAGGCAGGTTTTGTCTCCCTTGATCATTAGCTAACAATGACATGTGTAAATAGATATTATAATTTTCACTTTTTAGATGAGGAAACTGAAGCTCAGAGTGGTGAAAGGACTTGTCCAAGGTCACAGTACAAAGCCAAGACTAGAGTCTAGAACTCCTGATTCATATTTGTGTTATAGTCTATATATACATAACTGTGGTTTGCTGTGCAATGTAGTAGAAAGTGTGTGGGATTTAAGAGTAATTTAAATTAGGTTTAAATTATGGCTTTCTAGCCGGAGAAATTTGGGAATATCACCTTACCTGTCTCAGACTCAATCCATACATCTATAGACAGGGCAAGACACAGACTTTAAAATTGGATTTGATTTCAGGGACAAAGACTCTGAACAATTCTACTTTCCTGGTCTTGTTGTATTAATCTTCAACCTATTACTTAAAACTGAGTCTTTGTTCAGTCCTTATTGAACCCACAATTTTGTCTCTCAAACTCAGCTACTTTTTCTCCATCCTCCCTGCCAATTACATGGTCCAAGTCACCAATATTACCACAGTCCTCTATCACCAACCTGCTTCCAATCTCCCTCAAACCCAATCTCCACCTCGGTATTAGGGAGACCTAACAAAATTCTAACTTGGTGTAATTCAATTCACTATTTAACACTTGTAGTGGCTCTTCTTATTAATAGCAAAATCCAAACCCTTTTCATCAGTTAAGGACATGAGCTCTAGAATCATCATCCTTGTTTCAGATCCTAGCTTCCTCACTTTTTAGCTGTGGGACAACTAGTAAATTAAGTAATCTCTCTGAACCTCATTTACCTCATCTGTAAAATGAAGACAATAATAGTACCTATTTTAAAGAGTTGCCACGAGGATTAAATGAGTCCATTTGGAGATGTTATCTTTTATTTATTGCATTCTTATCCCTTGCTTTAGCCAAACTAAACCACCTTGCTTTTCAAGTTACATATTCCATTTTCTCCCCCCCCCCTTTTTTTTTTGCTTACCTCAAGGAACTAGACAAAGAACAGACTAAATCTAAAATTAGCAAAAGGGAGGAAATAAGATTAAGAACATTAAATAAGTGAACCAATGACTAGAAAAACAATAGAAAAGATCAACAAAACTAAGACTTAAAAAAAAAAGGTTAACAAAAATGACAAACACTAGCTAGACTAAGAAAAAAACTCAAATAAATAAAACTATTGAAAGAAAAGACATTACAACTGACACCACAGAAATAAGTAGTTTATGTGACTGCTATAAACATTTATATGCCAACAAATTTGATAACCTAGAAGAAATGGATAAGTTCCTAGAAACATACAACTCACCAAAACTGAATCATGAAGAAACAAAAAAATCTAAACAGATGAACAAGTAAGAAGATTGAATCCATAATCAAAAGTTTCCCAACAAACAATAGCCCAGGACCTGATGGCTTCACTAGTAAATTCTACCCAGTATTCAAAGAAAAATTAACGCCAAACTTTCCAAATTTTTTCCAAAAAAATAGAAGAGTGAACACTTCCAAATTAATTTGCAAAGCCATTATTACCCTCAAACCAAAGCTAAGCAGGGACACTATAAGGATAAAAGTACAGGACAATATCTCTAATAAATATGGATACAACAATTCTGAACAAAATATTAGCAAACCAAATTCAACAGCACATTAAAAGGATTATGCATGATGATCAAGTGGAATATATTTGTTTGGTGCAAGGAAGGTTTAACATGTACAAATCAGTAAAAGTAATACACCATATTATCAGAATGATGAATGAAAACCATTTGATCATATCAATAGATGCATCAAAAGCATTTCACAATATTCAACACTCTTTCATGATAAAAACTCTCAACAATTTAGGTATGGAAGGAATAAACACAATAAAGACTACATATGGCAAGCCCACCACCAACATCATAGTCAATGATGGGAATCTGAAAGCTTTTCCTCTAAGATCATAAACAAGCAAAGATGCCCATTTTTACCTCTTCTATTAAATATATTACTAAAAGTCCTAGCAGAACAATTAGGCAGGAAGAAGAAATAAAAGGCATCAAAACTGAAAAGGAAGAAGTAAAATTATCTCTTTTTGCAGGTGACATGATGTTGTATATAGAAAACTCTAAAGATTCTACCAAAAATCTGTCAGAATTAATAAATGAATTCAGTAAAGTTGCTGGATATAAATATGTATTTAAAAACTAGTTGCATTTCTATACACAAATGACAATTTATTTGATACATGTGGCTCTTTCACTTTGTTGTATAGCAGAAACTGACACAGTACTGTAAAGCAATTATACTCCAATAAAGATTTAAAAAAAGTTTTTTAAAAAGAAAGGAATCCCATTTACAACAGTGTCTAAAAATACTTAGGAACCAATTTATCCAAGGAGATGAAAGATCTGTACATTGAAAACTATAAAATACTGATGAAATAAGTTGAAGAGGATACAAATAAAAATATATCAAGTATTCATGAATTGGAAGAATTATTATTGTGAAAATGTTTGTATTGCTCAAAGCAATGTACAGATTAAATGCAATTCTTATCAAAACTTCAGTAGAATTTTTTACAGAAATAGAGAAAACTATCTTAAAATTCTTATGAAACCACCAAACACCTCAAACAGTCAAAGTAGTCTTAGCAAAAATAAAGAGGTTGGAGGTATCATATTATTTGATTTCAAAATATACTGCAAAGCTAATAATGATTAAAACAACATGGTACTTGTATATGCATTTATGGTCAATTGATCATCAACAAAGATGCCAAGAACACACAGTGGGGATAGGACAGTCTCTTCTCTTCAAAAAATTGTGCTGGGAAAACTGGTTTTCCATATGCAGAAGAATGAAATTGGATCCTTATCTCACATTATACACAAAAATCAACTCAAAATGGATAAAAGACTTAAATGTAACACATACAATTATAAAACTATTAGATGAAAAGATAAAGAAAACACTTCTTGACATTGGTCTGGGCAATTTTTTTTTTTAATATGACTGCAAAAGCACAGGCAACAAAAATGCAAATAGACAAATGGGATTGCATCAAACTAAAAACTTCTGCAAAGTAAAGGACCCAATCAATATTGTGAAGAGACAACCTATGAAATGGGAAAAAAATACATGTAAATCATACATCTGACAAAAGATTAATATCCAAGGTATATAAAGAACTCAAACAACTCATTAGCAAGAAAAAAAAAAAAAAAAAACCTGATTGAGAAATGGTCAAAAGACCTGTATAGGCATTTCTCAAAACAAGACATACAAATAGCCAACAGATATATGAAAAGTTGCTCAACATCACTATTTATTAGGAAAATGCAAATCAAAACCACAATGAGATATCACTTCACAGCCGTAAGAATGGCTATTATAAAAAAGAGAAGAAACAATATGTTGGTGAGGATGTAAAGAAAAGGAAACCTTTGTACAATGTTGATGGGAATGTAAATTGGTATAGCCACTATGGAAAAGTTCATAAAGATTCCTCAAAAAATTAAAAATATAACTGCCATATGATCAGCAACACCATTTCTTAGTGTATATCCAAAGGAATTTAAATCAGTAACTCAGAGAGATATCTGCATTCCCATGTTTATTGCAGCATTATTTACAATAGACAAGATATGGTTATAGCCCAAAATTCCATTGATAGATCAATGGAAAAGGAGGTGTAGTGTATATAAATAAAGGACTATATCATTTAACCATGAGAAAGAGGAACACCTCTCATTTGTGACAACATGGATGAACTTGAAGAATATTATGCTAAGTAAAATAAACCACACAGAAAAAGGCTAATACTGTATGATCTCACTTATATGTGGAATATAAAAAAAATAAAATGTTGAACTCATAGAAGTAGAGTGTAGAATGGTGGTTACCAAGGGCTGGGGAGGTTGGGGTGGGGGAATGAAGAGTTGCACCAAAGGTTACATAGTTGCAATTATGTAGGTGAATAAGTCTAGGGATCTAAAGTACTGCTATGATATTATAGTTAATAATACTATATTTAATACTAGAAATATGCTAAAAGTAGATTTCAGGTGCACTCATCACACAAAAAATGTTAATTATATGAGATGTGATGTTAATTAGGTTGGCTGTAGTAATCATTTCACTATATGTACCAAATCATCATGTTGCATGCCTTAAATATATAAAATTCTTATTTTAAAATCTGTATTTTTTTATTTTCTGAAAAAGAACTTAAATTTAAAGGTGAAATGGCATGATGCTTGGGATTTTCTTTAAAATATTAAAGCAGAAAATGCAGGTTCATTATATGAAACAAGACATAAAATATTAATAACTGTCAGTGAAACTAACTTTGAACCTCTGGACCCCATAAGTATGTGTGTGTTGGGAAGGTAATTATGCCCATCTCTCTATTAAGTGTTTGTTTTTGAAAATGTACATAATTGAAGGTTTTTAAAAAGACATGGAAGAGAAAAAAAGGATTTAGAAATTTCTTTAAACATCTGTCTACTCTATCACACAGCCATTTTACTCCTAGGTATTTAACCAAAAGAAATAAAAGCATATGCCCATACAGTGACTTGTACATGTATATTCATTTTAGCTTTGTTAGTGACAGCCCAAAATTGGAAACAAATGTCTGTGTACAGGTGAATGGATAAAGAAATTGTTCTACATCCATGTGATGGAACACTACTCAGCATTTAAAAGGAATGAACTATTGATACACATTATGACATAGATGAATCTCAAAATAATTATGCTGACTGAAAGAAGCCAGATCAAAATATGTACAAACTATAATTATTCTATTGATAAAAAAATTTAGAACATACAAACTAATTTATAATGACACAAAGCACATTAGTAGTTGCCTGGGGACAGGAGTGAAGTGAGGAATGTGGATGGGGGCAAGATGAGAGAGAGGCAATACAAAGGAGGAAGTCTTTTGGAGTAAAGAATGTTATATTGCATTTAAGCTCTAAAAGCAAACAAACAGAAACTCTGTGTGGTAACGGGTTGCTTGATTCTGAGTCTCAGATTCATTTTTCAATTAAATTCAAGTATAAGGGGAATATTGTCTATGACATAGTCAGTTTGGGGTGTAGTTGAAGTCAATCTCCTTTACCGGTAAGGACACATCTGTCAACCTGACTCATCCTACTCTATCCTCACTCAGACATTCTTGGAGTCCTTTTCCTTTTAACAACCCTCAACATGTTCTGGATGCCAATTCTGCCCAAAGAGGCAGATTGCAAGGTGTGGAGGGAAGAATATTAGGAGAAAATTTGGCTCTATCAATAACTAACTGAATATCCTGAAACAAATAAAGTCACATCTCCAAGATTTGCTTGCTTATCTTTAAAATGAAGCTGATGATGAATATTTCCCTAATTGCTTAGCATATGGTCCTACACTGACCAGCCATTTATTGGGGTGCTTCTACCCTAGTTTCATTTGACTAGTCGGGATATGAGAGTGAAGAATTTGAGCACTTCAGGCATATCCTACCATAATAGAACAACCATCCTTTCCAACATACTTCCAGGGTGTATGGGAGAAATCAGTGAGCTAATGGATGGGAGAGCCTTTGGGTGAAGGTCTGTGTACATTAGAAATGTTGAAATATGTACATTTCTTATGAACGCAGTCTCTCTCCTTCCATGTTCTACCAAAGTTACCCTGCCACCTAATAATTCCCCACTTCCTGGATTCAAACTGCAAAATTTTCCAATCCACTGTTAAGTTGCTCTGACTATTTGGTTGGCAAAGTACAGCCTGATTGGTGTATTCTTGGAGGAAACTTACTTGGCCAGTCTCTTCCCTTGGGTTTCATGACCATTGCCTGCTCTGCTTTTCTCCCATTCTAATCTTTTTATTCATCTCCTGCTTCTGCCCTGTAAGAGAAAGCTACCCCTCATCAGCCTGTGAAATATGTGTTTCCCACTGAATACCTCATCCCATCATCTACCACTCCCTTGCTGATGCATCAGTGAGATCAATCTCAGAAATGCCCCCCTCTGGATAATGTGACAAGAGAAGAGTCAGAGAGAGGTCAGAAAGAAACAAAGAAAAAAGTGTAACATCCATTATAGTTTGGAGTTGGGTAATCATTGTAACTTCACAGAAAGCAAGGTTAGTATAGAGGGATGAGTTGTTGGGCTTATATACTTAAGATGTGAGACCATAAAGGATCTAGGAATCATTAATGTGGTGTTATCTTTACAAGAAATAGAGAATCTTCTTCAAGGCAGTTTCTGTGAGTGAGGGAAGAGGATATGAGCTGGTGTGATGCAATGAAAGTTCTAAACATAACGAAATGAAGATAATTTCCTTCACCAGAATTTCTCTACATACATTTGAAATAAATACTTTATTTACTTAAGGTATTTGGGATAATAAGAAATGGTCAATAACCTAGCTTCTATGGAGAAGAAATTTCTATTGTGTGATGGATTCTTTTGCTAAGAATTCAGATACTTTTGAAGATAGAACCTTGAATATTATTCAAAAATTAATTATTGAGCATTTCCTATGTTCTAGACACTATTAAATGTTAGGGATACAGCATTGACTGGGGAAAAGTTCCTGCTCATATATGGTTTATAGTCTAATAGGAATAATTGGATATTAAGCACATAGATAAATAAACAAGATAATAAAAGCACAGATGGCAATAAGCACTATAAAAAAAAAAAACAATGTGGAAGGTAGTAATGATAGGGATTTGGGACTGATACTTTAGGTAGATTGCTCAGGGAAGACTTACTCTGAGGAAGTAGATATAAACCAAGACTTGTAGGATAAAAAGGAGCTAACGATGGTAAATATGGAGGAAGAGGATTCCAAGGATAGGAAACATAAGGGCAAAAGCTTGATGGAGAAAATAGTCTGAAATGTCAGGAGACCAGTGTGGCTGGGCCATAGTAAATGAGGGAGAGAAAAGTTTGAAAAGTAGGCCAGGGGCAAGGTCATAGAAGTCTCTATAGGCCTTTGTAAGGGGTTTGTAATTTATTTTGAATGCAATGAGATGCTTTTGAAGTGTGTTAAGCAAGAAGTGACATCTGTATTACAGCTGCTCTGTTGAGAATGGATTTGGTTGGGGAAGTGGGAAAGTAAAATAAAAAAGTACTCCAGATGAGAGATAATGATAACAATGGATATAAAGAGAAGTGAGATGATTAGAACTCTATATTTGGAGGCAGAATTGACAAGACTTACTAATGGGCTGGATGTGGGAGATAAGGAAGAGAAAATAATTAAGGATGGCTTTTACATTGTTGGCTTGAGCAAATGGGTGGATATTGGTACCATTTACTGGGATGAGGAAGACTATGAGGAATAGGTTTAAAGGTAAGGATCAAGAGTTCTATTTTGACTATGTTTTTGTTTGAGTTGTCAATGAGACATCTATAATGAGATAACAGCTAGGCAGACAGATATTTAAATTTGGATCTCAGGGAAAAATATCAAACCTTGAGACATGTGTGTATATATATATATGTGTGTATATCTATCTATCTATCTATCTATCTATATATATATATAGAGAGAGAGAGAGAATATATCAATAGACAGAGTTTAAAACCATGGGGCTAGAAAGCATCAACTATGCAAGGAGGGTGAAGAGAGAAGAGAAGCCAACCCATATGAGTGCCCTAAGGAAACTCAATGTTTAAGGAAGCTAGCCAGCAGAGGAATCCCGGGAAAAAAAAGAGTGAAACAGAAAGAAAGCCAAGACAGTGTAGCATCATGGAAGCTGAAAGAATTAATAGTTAAGAATGGTGTGATCAACATGTAAAAGTTGTTGAGAGGCTCAGTAATTTGAAGATGGAAAAATATCCATTGAATTTCTCAACATGGCTATCACTGGTGATCTACTCTTTTGAGAATTTTGCTGTGAAGTGGAACAAAGAAATAGCTAGAGAGTACAGCAAAAAGGGAATGTGGGATAAAGGGAAAATGTTTTTGTAACTGAAAGACACTAGAGCATGCTTGAAGCATGAAGATAATGATCCAATAGGGAAGAGGGGCATGGATGGAAAATAAGTAAAATCTTTGGTAACATGAGAAGGGCTAGGATCCAAAATATAGCTAGAAAAATTGGCCTTAGATAGTATGAGATATCCTTCCTTCATTGTAATAAGAAGGGCAGCAGAAAATAGGTTCAGTTGTAAATAGATTTACAGATTTATTGATGCAAAAATAAGGAAGTTCCTGTCAGGTGGTTTCTATCTTCTTAACCTAATTTCTCTATGTCTCAGAAGTCAGAGGTTTTAGAAAATCTCTGGTTGCTCCTGGAGCATGTGAGTGGTAGCCAGAGGAAGTTAACAGCAGTCAAGAAGAATCTGAGAGTTTTCAGTTTTGAAGTAAAGGTCTTGGGTCTCTATCTGCCCAACCCTACTTATCAGATACCTTTTTCCAAGAGACTTGCCTCAACTTGAGGGCCCTAGGGGCTCTGTGTGGAGAGGGAGGGCACAAAAAAGGCCACATAAAGGGGAAGTAAGGGCTTCAAGTGTAAAATTACTGACTTTATTTTTTTTCTGATTCCTGGCTTTGTGACCCATTTGCCTGTGGGAGAGCACCAGCAGAGATTTTGGAAATGCCTTTAAGGCTAGCCTTTGGCACTTTCAGCCTTGAGCAGCAGCCATAAAACCCTTTGGTTTTGTTAAAGAATTGTTTCAGCAGACACAAAGTCTCTTTCCTAGCCAGTCAAAGGGCAAAAATTGTCCAGGACTCATCTCAAAGCACACTCACAGAATTGCATCTTCCCAATATACACACAGACACACATGCATACACATAGCTCCAGTTTTCTGACACACACAGATACCCACTCACCCCTGACATCTATAAAATGCGTTCATTCTCACACCCTCATAAACACATACCAACCTACACACACATTTATGTCTGTACATGCTCACAGATTCACTCTCTAAACATATATCTATTCAACATTTATTGGAAGATAACCCCATCCTGTTCCTGACACTGAACTAAAAACTGGACAGAAAGATGAATAAGGTACATTTTGATGTTTGATATGCTTGTAGACTGGTGAAGTGTGGAGAATAATGAATGTGAAATTTACAAGATAAATATACAAATAATGGTAAAACAAAGGTAACATATCTTATCCTAGCCCTTTTCGGATAAATTTGGGCTGAATGATATGCCTAAGAAACCAAACACATGGCAGGTAAGCTGTTGTTTAATGCCAGCTTTATTATTTAATAGCTAAATGCCTTTGGTAAGCAAATACCTCCTCCCTGAGGCTCAGTTTTACTGTCTACAAGTTAGTGATGGTATCTTTACATCACAAAAATGAGATTTTGGATGTTCAGTCTATATGATGAATGTTGTATTAGTCCAGGTAGGTTAATTGTTTTAATAAGAATCTACAACAAGTTTTAAAAAGTGTGTTACTTAAAACAATAATACTTTTTTTTTTTTTTACACAGTTCACAATCCAACAGAGGTTAGTGAGGGACTGACTCTGCTCTACACAGTCATTCAGGGCTCCAGATTTATTCCATCTTGTAATTCTACACTCCTCTTAGTACTTGGAGTACTCTCCATTCTGGTGATGAATAACTAAAGTGAGGGATGATTGCACACTAGAGTTGCTTAGGGTTAAGATTCAAAATGATGCACATTACTTTTCATATTCTATTGACCAAACTCAGTCATATGAATGTGCCCAAGGGCAAAGAAGGCTTGAAAATATAGTCTAGATTTATGCCCAGTAAAAAGATAAAAAACATGAATATTGATGAGTACTTATAGTACCAAAAACCTCTGAAATCAATGTAGAAAGAAGTCCTTGTTCAATTGTGAGGAATTGTACATATTAGGGGACATCATATTGTTGTTTTAAAATGTGTACCCTTAGAGCAGAAATAAATGAAAAAGAAATGAAGGAAACAATACCAAATATCAATAAAACTAAAAGCTGCTTATTTAAGAAGATAAACAAAATTGATAAACCATTACCCAGACTCATCAAGGGAGAGGACTCAAATCAACAGAATTAGAAATGAAAAAAGAAAAGTTACAACTGACACAGCAGAAGGACAAAGGATCATGAGAGACTACTACAAGCAACTATATGCCAATAAAATGGACAAATTCTTAGAAAAGTACATCCTTCCAAGACTGAACCAGGAAGAAATAGAAAATACGAACAGAACAATCACAAGCACTGAAATTTAAACTGTGATTAAACATTTTCCAACAAACAAAAGCCCAGGGCCAGATGGCTTCATAGCCAAATTCTATCAAACATAAAGGGAAGAGTTAACAGCTATCCTTCTCTAACTCTTCCAAAAAAGCTGCAGAGGGAGGAACACTCACAAACTCATTCTACGAGGCCACCATCACCCTGATACCAAAACTAGATGAATATGTCACAAAAAAGTACCATACAATATCACTGATGAACATACATGCAAATATCCTCAACAAACAGAATCCAACAGCACATTAAAAGGATCATACACCGTTATCAAGTGGGATTTATCCCAGGGATGCAAGGATTCTTCAATGTACACAAATCAATCAATGTGATACACCATATTAAAAAATTGAAAAATAAAAACCATACGATCATCTCAGTAGATGCAGAAAAAGCTTTTGACAAACTTCAACACCCACATGATAAAAACTCTCCAGAAAGTGTGCATAGAGGGAACCTACCGCAACATAATAAAGGCCATATATGAAAAACCCACAGCAAAAATCATTCTCAATAGTAAAAAACTGAAAGCATTTTCTCTATGATCAGAAACAAGACAAAGGTGTTCACTCTCGCCACTATCTTTCAACATTGTTTTGGAAGTCTCCGCTATGGTAATCAGAGAAGAAGAGGAAATAAAAGGAATCCAAATTGGAAATGAAGAAGTAAAAGTGACACTGTTTCCAGATGACATGGATTTGTGATCTCTGAAGGAAAAGAATTTCTCCTCTGGATCACTAACAAGCCGCCACTCAGGTTTAAGTTACAGAATAACAGTTTATTAAGAAGAAAGTACAACAGCTTCTGGCACAAACACCAGAGGCGGGTGGAGAGACCCAAGAAGGGGTCCTACATGAGTGAGTTATGTACCTTCAGAGCAGAGTTAATTACAGTCCCCACCTTAGGATTGATTATTTCTCTAGAAACATTCATGATATTCAAAGAATTTTGTTACTCAGTGATCTTGTGATGTTGCAGGTAACCCCCACCCTAGAGTTATAAGAATCAGTCTTAAAGAATGAGTGAGGTTAACTCATGTTTTCCAGTTCTTCCACCCCTCCCCCAACCAAGTCAGCCCCAGGAACTCTCATAATCCCCCCTCTTTGAGATGGAAATTAATGCTGCAGGGAAAAGAGGTACAGTGTTCCTCCAACTACTTCTTGCTGGGAAGGGGGTCGTCATTCAATGGAAAGCAGCATTATTTCCATCATCCCTTCTGGGAACCCTGCATCCAAAGGGCCTAAATAAAATCCAGCATAGCCCGGGGGAAAAATGGAAGAATGTTCCACAACCATCTGTAAGTTGGAGGCTTGCAGCCATCTGGAAATCAATCTGCTTATACAATTAAAAAGACAAGGAGCAAACAATAAGAATAAAATGATACATATAGTAACAGTTAATAACATCCTTCCCCATGATGATCCAGTAATCCAGGACCTAGAGTTATCCCAAAGAGAGACTTCGTGTGAGCTTAAAGACTTTATCTTCTGACTCATGTGGTTGGTATAGTGGGTTATATTAGACATCCCAAGATTAATTTTAGAGTTAAGAAGCCCAGATACACCATGAGAAGTAAGAACTGTTAGGTTTCAACCACTGGCAAATTTGAGAGCTTCAGGTACTAGCAAAGAAATAACAGCCACTATCCTCAGAGAGTGAGGCCATTCCTGAGCCACCACATCTAAAGTTTTACTTAAATAAGCCACCGGTTGCTGTTGGGGTCCCTTAGGTTGGGTCATGACCCCTAAGGTTAGTCCCTTTCTTTCAGTAATATACAGATTGAATTCCTGTCTGGTTGGGAGGCTAAGAACTGGAGCCTGCATTAAGGCCTGTTGAAGAGCCGTGAAGGCGTTTTGGGCTTCAGGTGTCCATAGTATCCAATCTGTGTTAGCCTCCTGGGTGTCAGTCAAGAGCTGATATAAAGGTTTAGCTAACTCCCCGTACCCAGGAATCCAGATCCCACAATAGCCTGTAAGACCAAAATATTTAACAGAAGATTTGGTTTTTGAAACCCGATAACCACATTCTGCCAGGAAATTTAATAAATTTTCAGTAATACTCTAGCAGTGTTCCTCAGTATCTGTACAGATCAGAATGTCATCCACATATTGTAAAACAACTGTTCTGGGGTCTAAGAATCTTTGTAAATCTTGGGACAGAGACTGTCCATATAAAGGAGGGCTATCTCGAAAGACTTGGGGCAGCACTGTCCAAGTGAGTTGAATAGCCGGTTGGGTAGGGTCCTCAAAGGCAAACAGAAATTGGCTTTTGGCCTCCAGCAGAATACAAAAGAAAGCATCTTTTAAATCTAAAACAGTAAACGTGGCTGCACTTTCTGGTATGTCTGAGAGCAAGATATAAGGGTTAGGGACTACAGGATGCAAAGGAATTACAGCCTCATTAATAATTCTCAAGTCCTGCACTAACTGCCACTGCCCATTCGGTTTTTTAATTCCCCAAATTGGAGTATTACAAGGACTGTTACAGGGTATTAGTATTCCCTGTTGTTTTAGATTTTCAATGATTGGCTTTAATCCCTCTTTAACTTATGATCTCAAAGGATATTGTTTTTGATGGCAAAAAGGACTACAGTCTTTAAATTTGATTCCCACAGGTTTTGTATATCTAGTTTTCCAATCTTTCCTCCTTCAGCCCATGCTTCAGGATCTACTTGTGTTTCTACCAGAGGAAGACATCGAGAAGAGTCCTCGATATTCATATGTAATGATGCTTGAAGTTTCATTAATGTGTCTCATTCTAATAGGGTAGATGCAGTCTCAGGCACTATCAGAAAAGGATGAGGAAAAAGAACAGAGTCCCAATTACGGCTTGAAGGCTGACTAAAGCAATATCATTTTGTTTGACCAGACAGCCCCTTTACGGTCCTAGAATGAGAGGAAAGTGGACCAGGGGTCTCAGCAAGAATGGAGAAAGTTGCCCCGGTATCTAATAAGAAGTTGATAGATTGGCTGCCCACTATTATTTGCACCCAGGGTTCCTCAGATGTTTTGATGACAGGGGCCTGTGTGGGGACCCCCGGGGCCCCATCAGTCTTGGGTTTCTGGGAGGTCTGATCCCAGAGACCTTTGCCCCTGGGGGCAGTTCCTTTTCCAGTGCAGTCTCTTGCAGATAGGACAATGAGCTGGGGGCAGCTTTACAGCCCAGGAATACTCTCATCTGAAGTGCCCCTCCTTTCCACACAGAAAGCAGGTCAGTCCCTTGCCAGGGAAGTCCCAATTTGAGGAACCTCCTTGGGCTCCGGGTTGTTTCATTACAGCCTGGACTGCCATCAACAAGGCTTCAGTTTTCTCTTTAGTTCTCCTTTGTCTATGTTTTTGCTCCTCAGCATCTCGACCATAATAAGCTGTGCCAATTGTGACAGTCTGTCTAAAGACTGGTGTGGTCCAAAAGCATGTTTCTGTCATTTCTTTTGAATATCTGGCACCAATTGAGGAACTTATCCTTCAGAATAACTTTGCCCTCAGGGCTTTCAGGGTCTAAATCAGTAAATTTTTGTAGATCTTCTCTCAGCCTTTCTAAAAATCTGCCAGGAGACTCCCTCTCGCCTTGTTCAATATCTGCCAATTTAGAGTAATTAAAGGGTTTAGCTCTTGCCTTCTGTAGCCTCACAAGAACACGTGACAAAATGATTTCTATACCATTCACCCCCTTTCAGTATCAAAATCCCAATCAGGCTCAGTTGAGGGAACAACTTGCATTCCAATGGGAAGTGCCTTACTTTCTTCCTCAGATTTCTTCCTAGTATTTGATTTCATGCCATTCATCCCTGCACTTTTGAGCTTCGGATAAAACTCAGTCTAGAGAATCCTGGGTCAGAGTCTGACTTAGTAACATCATCACATCTTTCCAAGTCAAATCATACAAGTGACTAAGAGTCACAAAAGCCTTTAAATATTTATCAGGGTCTTCTAAATAGTCTCCCAAGTATCCTTTCACCCTTTGTACCTCCTGATAAGAAAAGGGTTTTGAATTTTTGTCGGTCCAAACTCTCCATTAGCTACTTCTTGAAGAGGCATCATTTTAGGAGGTTTGGACTTGAGAGATGTCTTAACAGGTAACTTATTATTTTCTCCCTGATTGGACTTTACCTTCAGGTCTGACTCCAGGGGAGGCATCTGCCTAGTTCCCTCAGGGGAGTCAGAATATGGGGGTAACTGAAAGAGAAGGGGAGTCATCACCATGATATTATTCTTGGCACACATCTCAGGTCTATCCCTTAGGGTAAAAAACAGCACTACATAAGGAACTTCTACCCACTTCCCTTGTCTCCTACAAAACAAATCAAGTTAAAGGATTGTATTATAATTAAGCTTCCCTCCCTGGGGCCAACATTCACTGTCTCTCAAAGGGTACTGTGGCCAGGCAGTATTACAAAAGAAAATCAGACGCTTCTTTTTTAGACGCTGCAGGTCAAATTTCTCCCAGTTCTTCAAGATGAAATCTAAAGGGGTGGGACTGGAACTTTGTGAGGCTCCCATCTGTAAAAATATGGCATCAAATGACAATTTTCCCCCAGGAGGTATCCCTCCTAATCCCAGATGAGGATGGAGGCAAACTTCCACCAAAAGCTTCCTCCTGCCCTCTGGTCAGATTTAGTTTACCCACTTTTTAACAAAGTAGGTGTCCCTCCTCTTGTCTCTACTTCTTCCACCAACAAGTAGGGGTGAAGATGAGCTAGTGGTGGATCTGGTGTCATCCCAGATATGTTGCCAGTTCCTCACCATTAAAACCTTTATAGGATTGCCTCATCACCTACCATACCATCGATAGTCTTCCCATACCAACTGTCGAAGTGAAACACCTGAGTTTTCCTTCTAGGACACAACAATGGAGGAGGGTAATTTCGGTGGAAGAGATATACTTTTACTGGCCTGTTTTGAATTCCATAATGCCATACCCTGGGATTTCCACACCATGTTAGATAATAATAAAAGAAATGATGTAGAGGTGGCCACAGGGAGGGGATGGACAAATCAAAGGAAAGTCCTCAGGGTCTTCAAAAGCATTCATCCTTACACAACAGATGGAACAATAAGAATACTGTAGCAGATTTTTAACAATAATTTAAGAGCATAAGGTGGTCCACTGCCAGCCAGAGATGAAGGGAAGAAGTCCACTGCATTTCCAATCTGCCCATATGAAGGGGCTCCCATTCAGGGTTCTGAGAAAGTCCATACAAGACATAAGGGTCTCTATCCATAGAATCTCAAGACATAGCCATTGAAGCTAACAATTTCTCCTAGGCACAGCTCAGCTACTAGCTGCTGATAGCATGATCTCTAGCCCCAGAGTGGTGCTTGGGGCTAGGGTGTCTCCCAACTCTTTAACATGTCTCTCCTGACAGTGTATCAACAGACGATGTAAATGGAATCTTATGTCTCTAAGGGGATGAGGCCAAGTACCCCAAGAGTGTTGTCTTCATATGGGAATCAGCAGAAAACAGCAATAACAGCAGGGAGAGCAGATGCCCTGAGCCTTGCATAGCCTGAGTGTTAGGTTAGTCCCATAACTTCTCCAGGTCACAAAAGAGTGTTCAAAGAGGCCAGAAAAGAAACGGGGAGACAGGGAGAAAGAAGGAAAATCCAAACGCTTTGTCCTCTTCTGGCCACTCCCCTCTCGGGGTTGTGGGGTGCTTCTTAGCTTTGGCAGGTCAGTACAAACCCCAGACAGGCTCCCTTATGGGCTGCCCTTAGCCATATGAAAGCACCCACGGAACTGCGGAGCAGGAATCCACAGTCGCTCCATCCTCAGTTGGACGTCTCACTCTCTCAATCACTCATACTGTAGGGAGCAGGTTAGTAGAAACAGGAAAGGGCAGAAATCAGAAAAAGCCTGAGTGATCTTACCTTGTCATCCATCCCAGATGAGCCCCCACAATGATGCCATAGAAGCCGTCTAGGGAGTGGATTCGTGATCTCTGAAGGAAAAGAATTTCTCCTCTGGATCACTAACAAACCGCCACTCAGGTTTAAGTTACAGAATAACAGTTTATTAAGAAGAAAGTACAACAGCTTCTGGCACAAACACCAGAGAGGGGTGGAGAGACCCAAGAAAGGGTCGTACATGAGTGAGTTATATACCGTCAGAGCAGAGTTAATTACAGTCCCCATCTTAGGATTGATTATTTCTCTAGAAACATTCATGATATTCAAAGAATTTTGTTACTCAGTGATCTTGTGATGTCGCAGGTAACCCCCACCCTAGAGTCATAAGAATCAGTCTTAAAGAATGAGTGAGGTTAAGTCACGTTTTCCAGTTCTTCCACCCCTCCCCCAGCCAAGTCAGCCCCTGGAACTCTCAATACTATAGGTAGAAAATCCTAAAGATGTCACCAGGAAACTATTAGAGTTGATCCACGAATTTAGTGAAGTTGCAGGATACAAAATTAATGCTCAGAAATTTCTTGCATTCTTATACATTAACAATGAAAAATCAGAAAGAGAAATCAAGGAAACACTCCCATTTACCACTGCAACAAAAAGAATAACATACCTAGGAATAAACCTGCCTAAGGAGGCAAAAGACCTGTATGCAGAAAACAATAAGACACTGAGGAAAGAAATCAAAGACAATACCAACAGATGGAGAGATATACCATGCTCTTGGATTGGAAGAATCAATATTGTGAAAATGCAATCTACAGATTCAATGTAATCCCTATCAAATTACCAATGGCATTTTTCACAGAACTAGAACAAAATAATTTACAATTTGTATGGAAAAACAAAACTGCAAATAACCAAGTCAATCTTGAGAAAGAAAAACCGAGCTGTAAGAATCAGGCTCCCTGACTTCAGACTATACTACAACGCTACAATAATCAGGACAGTACATTACTGGCACAAAAACAGAAATATAGATCAATGGAGCAGGAAAGAAAGCCCAGAGATAAACCCACACACATATGATCACCTTATCTTTAACAAAAGAGGCAAGAATATGCCACAGAGAAAAGATGGCCTCTTCAATAAGTGGTGCTGGGAAAACTGGACAGCTACATGTGAAAGAATGAAATTAGAACACGTCCTAACACCATACACAAAAGTAAACTTGAAATGGATTAAAGACCTAAATGTAAGAATGGACACTATAAAACTCTTAGAGGAAACAGAGGAAAAATACTCTTCGACATAAACCACAGCAAGATCTTTTTGACCCACCTCCTAGAGTAATGAAAATAAAAACAAAATAAACAAATGGGACCTAATTAAACTTAAAAGCTTTTGCACAGCAAAGGAAACCATAAAAAAGATGAAAAGACAATCCTCAATGGGAGAAAATATTTGAAAATGAAGCAACTGACAAAGGATTAATCTCCAAACTATACAAGCAGCTCATGCAGCTCAATAATAAAAATCCAAAAATGGGTGGAAGATCTAAATAAACATTTCTCCAAAGAAGACATACACATGGCCAACATCACTAATCATTAGACAAATGCAAATCAAAACCACAATGAAGTATCACCTCACACTGGTCAGAATGACCATCATCAAAAATTTAGAAACAATAAATGCTGGAGAGGTTTGGATAAAAGGGAACCCTCCTGCACTATTGGTGGGAATGTAAATTGATACAGCCACTATGGAGAATAGTGTGGAGGTTCCTTAAAAATCCAAAAATAGAACTACCATATGATCCAGCAATCCCACCCCTGGGCATATACCCTGAGGAAACCATAATTTAAAAAGACACATGTACCCCAATATTCATTGCAGCACTATTTACAATAGCCAGGTCATGGAAGCAACCTAAATGTCCATTGATAGATGAATGGATAAAGAAGATGGGATACATATATGCAACAGAATATTACTCAGCCATAAAAAGGAAAAAAAATTGAGTCATTTGTGGTGAGGTGGATGGACCTAGAGTGTGTCATACAGAGTGAAGTAAGTCAGAAAAAGAAAAACAAATACCATATATTAACACATATATATGGAATCTAGAAAAATGGTACTGATGAATATAGTGGCAGGGCAGGAATAGAGACACAGACATAGAGAATGGACTTGTGGACACAGAGGGTGAAGGGGAGGCTGGGATGAGTTGAAAGAGTAGCACTGACATATATACACTACCATGTGTAAAACAGATAGCTAGTGGGAAGTTGCTGTATAGCACAGGTAGATCAGTGCAGTGCTTTGTGACAACTTAGAGGGGTGGGATGGGGAGGGTGGTGGGGGGACTCAAGAGGGAAATGATATATGCATACATATAGCTGATTCACCTTGTTGTACAGCAGAAACTAACACAACATTTTAAAGCAATTGTAATTCAATAAAGATGTAAAAATAAAAATAAAAAATAAATGTATACCCTACTCTGAGTCTCTATCTCAATCTTCAATTTGTCGGAGACAGGAAAAACTGAACTGACCTAAGTACAATTTAAGTTGGGGCTTTTCTAGACCTGCGTCCCAAGCTTATTTATTGTTGGGAATCACCTGATGAACTTGCTAAAGTACAGAGTCCCGAATCCAAACCCAAAATTTCTAAATCAGAATTTCCAGGGAAGAGGTATAGTAATCTGTATATTTAGTTCTCAAAGTAATTTTTATCACAAGGGAAGTTTAAGAAACACAATTCTAGACTAAACCAGTCACTGTGACCTATCACCCATTCTTCTGTACATTCAGTAACTCATTTATCCATTACTACCAAATACCTACTGTGAAATAGCCACTATGCTAGGCTAAGGGAGTCAATAGAAAAGTAAGGAAACATAGGAGCAAAGGAGTAGAGACAAATTTCTAAGTACATGTAAATGTAAGAAAACATGCACATTCTACATATGCACATCATTGGAATTGGTACTCCGCATATCCAATTTTGTTTAGGAACAATTTTATTGTGATAGCCATTCAATCATAGTTGCCTTCTTGTCTGTCAGCTCCTCAGGGTAAGTAACTGCCTCTTATCTCTCCCCAGCCTATTGCAGTCTGAAATTAATTAAAGAGAATTGTTGACTTGGCTTAGATCATTTCTGTGACCTTGAATATGTCACTTCACTTCCTCTGAACCTTATTCTTTTCCTCTGGAAAATAGGGGTAATTATCCCTAGTCCACAAGGATATTGAAGTATTAAATGAGAGGAAAAACTGTGAAAATAACTCTCTAAACTGTCAGGCACTTGTTCAAGATAAGAGTTGTTTCTCTGCCTAATTTTGCTGGTGCCTTGTAAGAGCGTGCTATCTCATGGCCCTGTTTCCCCAGTTAAGGGACAAGTTTTGAGGCTTTTGGGCACTGAGCCAAAAGGGTAAAATGCATGCCCCCATCACCCTTTTATCCACAGTCTCCTAGATTTATCATGTATCCCATCATTTATCCCATCCCCCTGGGGTTCATTATTATCAGTTCCTGAAGAATGCATTTGAGTCTTTGAGCTTCATGATTTTTGACTCTTGAACCAAGCACGACCTCTTTGAGGTTGGAAATCCATTTACTCTTGGCAAAGTCACAACATCTTGTTTCAAAGAAAAGGGGAGTAAATAAATTCTAGCCCACAAAATCTTAGGGAGTTTTATAACCAAACTTATAAGACATTTTTGGAGCTGAATCTACTCTTGCAACAGAGCCCTTGGATGATTTAAGTGTAAATGAATCAGAAGGGTCCATATCAGATTTCCCTTGAAATATACAAAGTTTAGAAATGGAAGGAGCAGCGGCTTAGCCAAGAGTACTCTCTGTTTGGGCAAAGCCTCCAGGGCGGCTGGGATCACACAGTATTTGCAAAGATTTCCCATGAAGACACAGAAGTAGATCCCAAAAAACTGTGCCATTAGGCAGCAGAGGGTCTAGGCACTTTCCTCGATCCTCATGGCTGTGCTCAGGCCACCCAAAGGCCATGAAGGCTCCTGGGTAATGGTTGGCCAACCTCCAGGATTGCTTCTGTTAATGAGAATCTCTGAACATAGAGGAAAGAGGTAAGACACTCCCAGCTTAGAGCACTTTAGTGTAATAATAGAGACAAGCAGAATACACAGGATATTCAGCAGGCCCATGTGCCATGGAAGAGGTCCAGCACAAGCTAATAGCAGCAGCAGGGAAAAGCAAACAGCTTAGAGAATTGGTAAGAGCATTGGAAGAGAATCAAGAGACTTCCAGATCTGAGTTCTTCCACTCTTCTTTCATACTTCTCCAACCCCACTTAGGCCCAAGCAATCAAAAATGAAGTCTTATGGATTGTGATTCATTTATAAATCCATCCCCATTTTGACACTGTACCATTGCCTGAGGTTAGGTATTATCATTTCTATCTTGGACTTATTCAACAGCTTCCAATTTGGTCTCTCTGCTTTCAGTCTCTCCCTTCCAGTCCATCTTTCACACTGGAGTCAGAGTAATCTAAGAACACAAATCTGATTATGCCACTGTTCTTCTTAAGATCGATCCATGGCTCCCCATTTCCTATAGGATAAAATTTAAACACACGTTATATGTGATAAATATAGTGACATATGTGATCTGAACTTGACTCTACCCTTCCATTCTCATGCACTCTAACTCAAACTTGGGTTAAACCAAACATCTTAAAGTTTCCTCAATTCCAGTATCTCCAGATCTCTATTTCTTTACATCTATCTATCTATCTCTCTACCTATCTATCTATCTATCATCTATCTATCTAATCTATCATCTATCTATCCATCCATCCATCAATCATCTATATTAAATCCTTGGTGGAACAGAGTATAAACAATAAGGCAAACAAATCTGTTTTTAAAATAGTAAATAGCTAACATTAATCAAAAGATTATTATATACTAGCTATCATTCTAAATATTTCACATATATTAAATATTTTACTCTCCCACCAATCCCATGAGATATATTCTAGTATCATTATCCATATTTTACATAGAAGGGAAAGAAAACACAGGAAGGTTCAATAGTTTGCTTTCAGATTCACAGCTAGGAAGTAGCAAAGGCCAAATATGAATGCAGCTATGCCCTAGAGCTGCAGTTTCAGCCCATACATCAAATAATTGCATTTCTTGACATATACTTTAATGCTTGTGCCTTCACGTATGTTATCCTCTCTTCTTGGAAACATCCACCTCCCTTTTTCTAAATCAAAAGAACATACTTATTCTTCAAGACTCAACTCAAAGACCTCCCCCTCACTGAAGCCTTTCCTGACATATCCTTCTTATTACCTCTCTGAGTATCTCAGAGTAAGATTATGAAAGACTGTCTCTGTAAGCTGATGTTACTTTGTTCATGATTTTGTATAATTACATATTGTGCTGTATGAGAGAAGATTATTTGTTTCCTTGAGTCTCCCACTAGCCAATGAGCTTCCTGAGAATAAGAATGAGGTTTTATTCATCTTTGTATTTCCAGCACTTAACCCATCACTGGTACAGATTGGGCTATCAGTAAATGTTGTTGATTATTCTGCCATGTGATTTGGTGAGGGGGGCAATTATTTGTTGAGTAAAACTTTCCCATTCCTTGTATGACTATTTAAACTTGCTGGTCCCCATCTGCTAAATACCAGAGGCATTCTTAAATTATTAAGGCAAAAAACTCCCATCTCTAAAAGTCCTTTAAGAACGCTGGTTGAGAACCACTGGGAAAACCTCTTAGGAAACCAGGAACTGTAGTGGATACAGCATAGGCTTTGGGATCAGGTAGCCCTGTATTTGAACTCTTCAATTTATTTGGTTTTGTGAATCAAATCAAGTTACTTATCATTGCTGAACCTCAGCTTATTCATCTGTGAAAGGGAGTTAATAACACATTGCTTCAAATGTTAGAATATTTTAAAGATTCTGAAATTGGAAAGTATCCTAAAATCTATGTACATGTTTACTGTAGGAATTTGTCCTTCCTTCTTGCCTTCCTACCTTTTATATTCTCTTTCTTTTCTTAAAAAACTGTTATGAAACTAATTTTTCAATCTGTAGCATCTAATATTTTTTTAATTATGACAATGCTTACTTCATAAAATTGTTGCAAATATTAAATAAGATTCTTATATAAAGGCCAACAAAGAGTAGGTACTCAATAAATATGAGATGGTGAAATCAGGATGAAAAATAAGATGTTCATGAATTTATAAATATTTTTATAAATTTAAATGTCTCCATTTTCTTGGGCCTTCTAGATTATAATGATTTCTCTCTCGGCTTAGGAAAAGGGGAGGTATGCAATCTGTTCCAAATGTGGCATTAAGTCATTCCCAGAGTTTCCAGAGAGAAGAGTCTTGGATTTGTTAATGAATTCATTCATTCATTCAAACATATGAGTCCCAGGTGTATGCTACATACTGTTTTAGGCATTGGAGATACAAACATGAAGAAAAAACCAATAATCTCTGCATTCATGGAGCTCAAATTCTTGTAAACAATAAAATAAGAAATGTGGATAGAATGTGCTGGGGGTGCAAGGGATCAATTTTAAAGAAAATAGTCAGGCCTCACTGAGTAGGTGACTTTTGAGCAAAGACCATATGGAAGTTTAAAAGACCAAGCAGAAGGAACTGTGAGTGCCAAAGCCCAAAAGCACGAGCATGCTTGATATATTTGAGGAACAGCAAGGAGGCCAGTGTGGCTGGAGCAAAGACAGTGACAGAAACAGTGGTAAAAATAATTAGGTTAGAGAGATAATGAGGCAGGGGATAAGGTTGTATGGGGCTTTGCAAATAAAATGATGTTATAATTTTTGTTTCAATTATCAAATATATTTTATAAAATTAATTGAAAGATAGTCTATTGCCTGTACTCATTTATGCTCTTTTTTTGTTATTTCTTCCTTCCTGATTATCTGAGATTTCTTCTTTTATCATTTATCGCTACTTTTCTCTTTGAAGAACTTCCTTTAAGCATTGTTTAAGGATAGGTCTACTAGCAACACACTCTTTTTGGTTTTCCCTTGTCTGAAAATGTCTTTATTTCTAAAGGAGAGTTTTACAACATATAGAATTTGCTGTTGACCATTCTTTTCCTTTACAGCTTGTGTCACAACCTTCTGATTTCCATGGTTTCTAATGAGATATCTCATCATTCTAATAGATGTTCCCTTATATGTCAGCTGTTGCTTCTCTTACAGACTTCAAGATCTTCTCTTTGCCTTTACTTTTCAAAAGTTTAATTATATGTGCCTTATGATACATTTCTTTGGGTTTATCCTCTTTGGTAGTAGTTGAATCTCTTGCATCTCAAAGTATTTTCATCAATTTTCAGCCATTATTTCTTTGAATACTCTTTCAATCCTATTCTTTTCTCCTCTCTTTCTAGGGCTCTGATGATAAAAATGTTGGATCTTTTGTTATTATCCCACGGGTTCCTTGGGCTCTGTTCAGTTTTTTTTCAGTCTATTTTTCTCTTTGTTGATCAAACTGGGTAAATTCTATTGACATGCCCTCGATTTCACTGATTCTATTCACTGTTATCTCCATTCTACCTTAAGCCCATCCAATGAGTTTTTGATTTCCGCTTTTGTATCTTTCAGTTCTACAATTTTCATTTGATTTTTTATAACTTCAATTTCTTTGCTGAGAATTTCTATTTTTATTACCTTTCAGGAATTTTCATAATTGATTGTTCAAGCATTTTAATTGCAGCTGCTTTAAAATCCTTGCTACATAGTTCCAATATCTGATTCAACTTGGTACTGGTGTCAGTTGATTCTTTTCTCATTCAAATTGATTTTCCTGATTCATGTTATGACAAGTGATTTTTATTGTATCCTTTAGATTTGGGATATTACATTAGGAGACTTTTCATCCTTTTTTTTTTTTTTTTTTGACAACTGTCATTCTGCTTAGGTTTAGCTTGTAGGTCCTGGCCTAATTTTGTAGCTCATGTTCCAGTGACAATTTAATTTTTAGTACCTTTGTGGTGTTATTTTGGTCTACTTGATTTATCTGGTGCTGCTGGCATTCTCACTAATTTTTGTTGGTGATGGCTGAAGGACAGATGTTTCCCTGGGCCAAGTCACCTGTTACATCTAGGTTGAGAGAAGTGAATCTCTTGCCTACAGGAAAGATTTCCCAGGTTAAAATACTTGTGGTGAGACACCTCTTGTCAGTGCCATCCAGTTGCTTAGTGTTTCTTGGTGGCAGAAGGGGAATTTAAGGCCCAGCACATAAGGAATTTTTTTCCACTGTCCATTTATCACTAGTGGGGCTCCTAATCAATTCCCTTCTGCTGTTCCCAGACTCTCTAAGTGTTATCAGTGGACTTCTGTTTGACCTGAGGGAAAAATAAGCCTATCTGAGCTGCCATCTTGCTATATTTGGGCTGGGAGAAAGTTGTCCTGGGTTTCCTTCTTCTTTTGGATAAGGGGAGAATCATAAGACACCATGCTACTATGTTGTTTCTCTAGTTTTAAGTCCCCTAACCAGTTTTCCTTCCTCTTTCCACCTTTTATAGTTCTCTTTTGGTTGCCTCTTTCATTATTTTCAGGATTTAAAATTATACTTACCTAGGAAAGACAAGGAAAACTGGCTCAAGATGTTTTGTCTTCTGGATGCTGTTTGAGGAATAAAATCATAAAAGGGCAAGTATAGAAGAATGGAGATTAATGAGGAAGCTATTGCATGAATTCAGGTGGAAAATGATGGCAGCTTAGACCAAGGTGATACCACTTATCGTGGTGTGAAGTGGTCAGATTCTAGATATATTTTGGAAGAGAAGTAAATGAAACTTGCTGGTAGATTATGGTGTGGTGGTGTGAGAGGAATCATGACTTAAGGATTTTGTCCTGAGAAACTAGCAGGTTGTAGTTACTGAGACAAAGAGATTTGGGGTAGGAACAACTTTGGGTGGAGAAGATTTGGAGTTCAACTTAGAAAATAGCAAGTGAAAGATATTTATTGTACATCTAAGTCAAGTTGTAAAGTAGGTGGTTATATATACAAATCCAAAGTTCAGTGAAGAGGTGCTGCAGAGATAAATTTGGGGAGTTGTTAGTATATGGCATATGGCACACAAAAAACACATAATTTTTCTCATTGACATCCATTATATTTTCAGGGAAAATTCCATGGAAGTCATTATATTTCTACCACACTAGAGTTCAAGTTAAAACTCCCAGCTTTCCCTCTAAACATCATGTTGTCTTTCTTTTTTTAATACTCTAATGGATGTTTTAGGGTTTGTTTTTTTTTTTTTTTTAGTTAGCAAGGCATAGAGACAAGCTTGGTTTATTTCATGTAATGGAAAGTTATTTTAAGGATATATGGAAAAATAAATTAGAATAGTAACCACTGGGTTATTCAGGATAGACGGTGACTCAGTGATGTATAATGTTGCCCTTCCAAAGCAGGTAGCTCTTGTTCCTGACCTTGTGTTTTACCACACAGTGACTCTCTGTTTCTACCTCTGCTGGTCTTGATGCTATTGCCTAACTGACCTTTCATATGTCTTGGATTTAGACATTCCAAAGAATAGGATCTTAGGAGATATGAACAAGGTTTAGAATACTTGGATTAGACAGAGTTCTTCTGTCAGACTATGTCATTGGCTATGAATAGCACATGGATAATTGCCTTTGCCTCAGGTGGCTCCAATTCTGGATCTAATTAGCTATGGCCATAATGCCAGGATTTTGTGAGAGCAAACTATGGTGGAATATTTCAGACCACCGTTCCCAAAAGGAGACATCTGCCAAGGAAGATATTCTTAGAGAAGGACTGTTATAGGCAAAGTAGAACCAAATGTGAAATGGTCATTAGAATAGACACTTAATCCATTACTTATCTATATCTCTCCCAATTTCTTTTACTTCTCTCTCACATCTCCCCCACTTCCTCTACTTCATCCTTCCTTTCTTTTTTATTCTGCTTTAATTGACCTTGAGACAGAATTTAAATATATTTGAAGTGTTTGCTCCAGGTATTGAAAAGGTGGATTTTTTTTTTCCATTCAAAATCCTCTTAACATGGATATGGCTAAGATGGCAGCCTAGGAAGACTCTGAGCACAACTCCTCCCATGGGCAAAAGAAAATTTCAACTATTTACAGAACAATAATTTCTAAGAATGACCTGCAGACTAACAGATATTTTCCATAATTGAAGATATAAATAAGAAACCATGCTATGGGAAGGAGAGTCAGAGATGCAGATTCAAGGCCCACCCCCCAGATTTGGACACACACAAGTGGGAGAATGTTCACCAAGACAGAAGTTCTTCCCAAGAATGAAGGGATCTGAGGCCCTCATTGGGCTCCCCAGCCCAGGGGTACTGAATAAGTAAGACAAACAATTACAACATCTGTCTTTGAAGGCCAGGTGGGCTTGTGTACAGGAGAGCTAGGGGGCTGTCAGAAACAGAGACTCTGATCTTACATGACATGGAAAAAGTACCACATGTTCCAAATCCCAGACTAGAGGCTTACCTGCTCAAAAGCAAGCCAATACAGTTGCAGGGCACAGTGGGTCATGCAGCCAGCTGCCCCAGGACCTGGAACTGTCCACCAGTGGGCTGGAAACAACTCTGAGCCCCCTGGGCCATGAAGCCAGCTACACTGGGACCTGACCCCACATGCCAGGGGACCAAAGACACAGTATGAGGCAGAGTATGGCAGAAAACTGGATGGGGCCAGTTCTACCTACCAGCACATTCACAGTAGTTGGCCCCACCACAATAGAAAGGCCCATACAGCCCACATAGGGGCACCTCTAAAGCATATAGCTCTGGTAGCCAGAAAGGAATCTTCTTCTGAGACCCATAGGATATCTCTTACCTAATGCCACTTCTCCAATATGGGGAGTCATATGTAACCTACCTAATACATAGAAGTAAACTCAGAGTATTAGGCAAAATGAGAAGATGGAGGAATATATTTCAACAAAGGAAAAATATAAAACCTGAGAAGAACTAAGTGAAGTGGAGAAAAGCAATCTACCCAATGAAGAGTTCAAAGTAATTATCATAAAGATATTCAATGAATCTGAGAGAAAAATAGATGAAAAAAGAGATAACTTTAACCAAGAGTTAGAAAACATAAAGAAGAACCAAGCAGGGCTGAAGAATACAATAACTGAATTTTTTTTGTAAATAATGAATCCACAGTAGATTAGACAAATAGAACAATGGATCAGTGAACTGGAAGACAGAGTAGTGGAAATCACCCAAGCTGAAAAGAAAAATAAAAAAATAAAAAAGAAAGAAAAAGAAAAAACAATTAGTAAAAATGAGTCTAGTTTAAGAGAGATCTGAGACAATATCAAGCATACTAACATTCACGTTATATAGGGGAAGAAAGGGGAAGAGAACACATTTGAAGAAATAATAGCTGAAAACTTCCCTAACATGGGAATGGAAACAAACTTCCTGGTCCAGGAAGCATAGAGAGTCCTAACAAGATCAATCCATATATGTCCATAACAAGACACATCTTAAAAGCAGCAAGGGAGAGGACTTGAAACAAGATGGCAGAGTAGGAAGACACAGAACTCACCTCACTCTGTGAACACACCAAAAATACGTCTACATGTGGAATAATTCTCACTAAAAATTAACTGGATACTGGCAGCAAGAATCCTCTACAACCAAGCCTGTAAGAAAGATCCTCACAAAATTGGGTATGAAGGGAAGAGAAGCAATCAAGTTGGGACCTGTGTTTCTGGGAGGGAACTCTAAGGAAAAAGATTACACAGGTGTAGACCTTCCTTGAGGAGTGAGCAGTTTGAGCCATATATTGAGTGCCTCAGCCCTAGAACCCAATAAGGGCACATGAAGCCCCTTGACTAGTTGCAGGACTGGTGGGACTACAGAGGGCTGTGGGAAGCCTGAACTCCACTTTTGAAGATTTTATAAATGCTTGCTTGCTCCTGAGGCAGGGCAGAAAGAGCAGATTAAAATCATGCAGCTAGCTTACTGGTTTTCTGTGACCACTCAGGCACACATCACACCCTGAGCCAAGCGAACACTCCAGCATCACTTGCCTAGCATTGGAATTCCACCCAGGAGCAAGGACTGCCATGACCAAGGAAAAAGCTTGACAATGAGATGTGTGGTAGCTCAAACCCTAAGCAGTGTCTAATCAAGGAGGGGACAGCCATTACTGGCAAGTGCACAGGCAGCTCATCAGAGGCAGACCAGATTTCAGATGGCAACCAGAATGTCATGACCCTCAATGAAAACACACACCAGCCTCTCTTTCTCCAGAGTTTCTAATCTCTAGATATAGGGTGCCAATGCTGAGAGGGGGAAAGGTACACCCTTAAAGGGAAATTAGCCAGCTTAAACTCAAATTTCAGGGCTCTGCTCCAGCAACTTGAGGCCTGACTCAGTTCCCAACAGGGTGGTGATAATCACTGAGCAGAGAGGGAGCTCCATTCACACTGGGCTCCAGCCCTTGCCCCTCCATCTCCAGCCCCAATTCCTACCAAGGTGAAGCTGCCAGCACTAACCTGAGGAAAAATGTGGCTTGTGTTTACATAAAATCCAGCTATACCACCAAATGAACTGGGCAAAGGCAGACTGTATAAGGATGGTCCTACAAAAGGACACCCCTTCAAGACTGCCATAGGTAACTGTTTCACCTAATTTCATAGACATGGAGAAAGATAAGCAAAGTGAGAAGACATAGGAATTTGTCTCAATTGAAAGAGCAAGATAAAACCCCTGAAAAAATTAATGAAGTCAATAAGAAAATAAGAAAATATCTTGAGAACAATGAAAATGGAAACACAACTTTCCAAATCTACAGGATGCAGCAAAAGTAGTTATAAAAAGAAAACTTATAATGGTACAAGAATACCTCAAGAAACAAGAAAAATCTCAAGCAACCATCTATCTAGAGGACTTAGAAAAAGAAGAACAAACAAGGCCCAAAGTCAGCAGAATGAAGGAATTCAATAAAGATCAGAGAGGAAATGAATAAAATAGAGATAAAGAAACAACAGGAAAAAAATCAATGAAGCCAAGAGCTGTTTTTGTTTTTTAAGATAAGCTGAATTGATAAATCTTTAGCCAGGTTCATCAAGAAGAAAATAGAGAGGACCCATAAAAAGAAATTGAGAAATTTAAAAGGATAAATAACAACTGATATCAAAGAGAAAAATCAAATCATAACCAAATGAAGAGGAGAGGGAACAAAATGCTGTACACACCAACCCAGACCCAGATGGTTTATCGGACTGACTGGACTTGAGAAGGTACAATCAGGAACCAGCTTCATTATTTTTCAAGCACTGACTTCAACTAGACTCTTTGGATCCCCTTACTCAATTCAGATTTCTCCAGCAAATCTCAAGCACTTTCAGATTAGTTCTTTGAAGAGGAGACAAGATGGTATAGTAAGATATTAATTTCAACTCCTCTCACGTGAACACAAAAATCACAACTAACCACTGAACAACCAATGAGAAAAAACACTATAACCTACCAAAAAGATACTCTACATCCAAAGAATAAAGAAGAAACTCAAAGAGACAGTATAAGTGGCACACTGTGATATAATCAAATCCCATCCCCCACCCCATGAGGGTGGGTGACCTCCAAACTAGAGAATACTTATACTGCAGAAGTTCTCCCATGGGAGTGAGAGTTCTGAGCCCCATGTCAGGCTGCCCAGCCTGGGGGTCTTGCATAGGGAGGAGGAGCCCCCAGAGCATTTGACTTTGACGGCTAGCAGGGATTGAGTGTGGAAGCTCCACAGAACTGGGGAAAACATAGACTTCACACTTGGAGGGCACACACAAGTTTCCATGCACAGTAGGACCCAGGGCAAAAGCTGTGATTTCATAGGAGACTGAGCCATACCTACCTGCTGATCTTAGAGGGTCTCCTGGAAAGGCAGGGGTAGCTGTGGCTCTCTCTGTGGTCATAAAATATGGTGGTGGAAATATCAGGGAATGTTCATCTACTTGACCTCATGTTGGGCGGAGACATCTTGCTTGAGTAATTAGCACCAAGACTTGGCACCAACCAAGAGCCTGTAGGATCCAGTGCTGGGATACTTCAGGCCAAACAACCAATAGGACTGGAAAACAAACTCACCAATCAGCAGATAGCAGACAATAGACAAGTTGCCTAAAGACTTCCTGAGCCCACAGCCATCTCAAGACATACCCATTGGCACACCCTTTGACACACCCCTGCCCACCAGGGGGCCAAGACCCAGCTAAACAACCAATGGGAAGGCACCAGATTCTCCCACCAGGGAGCCTGCACAAGCCTCTAGATCAGCCTTACTGACCAGGGGGTAGATACCAAAAGCAAGAAAACTACAATCTGGCAGCCTGTGGAACCAACCCCGGAAATAACACCTACCCTGGTACCAGCTGGTGCCTGGCCCTTGGATGAAGAGAGAGGAGTGTACTCTTGGACACATAGAACATCCCCTAGAGAAGGCCAGATCTTAAGGTCAAAAAACAAAACTAACTTTCCACATGCATAAAAACAGAAATAAAAATTTAGAAAAAATGAGAGGGCAGAAGAATATGTAACAGAGAAAGGAACAAGATAAAACATGAGAAAAACAACAAAATGATGTGGAGATAGGCAATCTACCCAAGAAAGAATTCAGAGTAATGATTATAAAGATAATCCAAGAACACAGGAAAAGAATGGATGCACAGAACGAGAACTTAAAAGAAGTTTTTAACAAAAGAGTTAGAAAATATAAATAAAAAGCAAGTAAAGTGGAAGAATAAAATAACTGAAATAAAAAGAAAATTCACTAGAAGGAATCAATAGCAGAATAAATGAGGCAGAAGAATGGATAAGTGAGCTGGAAAGCAGAGTGGTGGAAATTACTGCCATGGAACAGAATAAAGAGAAAAGAATGAAAAGAAATGAAGACAGTTTAGAAGACCTCTGGGACAATGTCAAATACACCAATATTTGTGGTATAGGAGTCCCAGAAGGACAAGAAAGAGAGAAAAGACCTGAGAAAATATTTGAAGACATAATAGCTGAAAACTTCCCTAACATGGGAAAGGAAACAGTCACCTAAGTTCAGGAAGTGCAGAGAGTCTCATACAGGACTAACCCAAGGACGAACATGCCGAGACGCATAGTAATCAAAGTGAAAAAAAAAAAAAGGTTAAAAGCAGGGAAAATATTAAAAGCAACAGGGGAAAACAATAAATAACAAAAAGAGGGAACTCCCATAAGGCTGTCAGTTGATTCAGTTGATTTTTCAGCAGAAATTCCACAGGTCAGAAAAGAGTGGCACAATATATTTAAGGTGATGAAAGGGAAAAACCTAAAACCAAGAATACACTACCCATCAAGGTTCTCATTCAGATTTGACAGGAAAATCAAAAGGTTTACAGAAAAGCAAAAGCTAAAGGAATTCAGAACCGTAAAACCAGCTTTACAACAAATGCTAAAGTAGCTTCTCTAGGCAGAAAAGAAAAGGATACAACTACTAAGAGCCAAATAATGAAATGAGAAAGCTCACAGGTAAAGGCAAACATACAGTAAAGGTAGGAAATCATCCACAAATAAATATGATACCTGAAAAATTAAGTGAGTGAAGGAGAGTAAAATGCAGCCTATTTAAAATGCATATAAAATTGAGATAAGCAGATTTAAACAGAAACCTCATGGCAACTGCAAATCAAAAATCTATAATAAACACATACAAATAAAAGAAAAAAATCCAAACACAACACCAAAGACAGTCATAAAACCACAAGAAAAAAACAACAAAAGAGGAAAGTAAGAAAAAATATCTACAAAAATAAATCCAAAACAATTAACAAAATTGCAATGAGAAGATACATATTGATAATTACCTTAAGTGTAAATGGATTAAGTGCTCCAAACAAAAGACATAGACTGACTGAATGGATCCAAAAACAAGATCTGTATATATGCTGTCTACAAGAGATCCACTTCAGATCTACAGACACATACAGACTGAAAGTGAAGGGATGGAAAAAACTTATACCATGCATATGGTTATCAACAGAAAGCTGGAATAGCGATACTCATGTCAGACAATATAGACTTTAAAATAAAGACTGTTGCAAGAGACAAAGAAGGATATTACATAATGAACAAGGGATCAATCCAAGAAGCTATAACAATGTTAAATATATATGCACCCAACATAGGAGCACCTCAACATATAAAACAAATGCTATCAGACATGAAAGGAGAAATTGACAGTAACAGAATAATAGTGGCAGACTTAAACACCTCACTTACATCAATGAATAGATCATCCAGACAAACAATCAGTAATAAAACACAAACCTTAAGTGACACATTAGACTACATGGATTTAATTGATATTTATAAAGTGTTCCATTTAAAAGCAGCAGAATACACATTTTTATTTTCTAGTGTGCATGGATCACATGCTGGGCCACACAGCAAGCCCCAGTAAACCTAAGAAAATTGAAATCATTTCAAGCATCTTTTCTGATAGCAATGCTATGAGATTAGAAATCAACTACAAAAAAAAAAAAAACACAAAAAAAAACACATAAAAATGTGGATACTAAACAACATGCTACTAAATAACCAATGGATCACTGAAGAAATAAGAAAGGAAATAAAAAATACTTAAAGGCAAATGAAAATGAAAACAACTATCCAATACCTATGGGACACAGCAAAAGCAGTTCTAAGAGGGATGTTTATAAAAATACAAGCTTATCTCAGGAAACAAGAAACATCTCAAATAAACAACCTAGCCTTACACCTAAAACAACTAGAGAAAGAAGAGCAAACAAAACACGTAGTAGAAAAAAAGGAGCCATAAAGATCAGAGCAGAAATAAATGAAATAGAGACCAAGAAAACAACAGAAAATATTGTTAAAACAAAGAGATGGTTCTTTGATAAGATAAAATTGATAATTCTTTAGTCATATTCATACAGGAAAAAATAAGACAGCCCAAATCAATAAAAATAGAAATGGAAAGAGGAGACATTACAAAAGACAATACAGAAATACAAAGGACAGTAAGAGATTACTATAAGAAACTATACGTCAATAAAATGGACAACCTGGAAGAAATGGACACATATTTACAAAGGTACAGTCTCCCACGACTGAACAAGGAAGAAATAGAAAACATGAATGAACAAATTACAAGTTCTGAAATTGAATCTGTGACTTAAAAACTCCCAAACAACAAAAGTCCAGGACCAGGTACCTTCACAGACATATTCTACCAAACATTTAGGGAAAAATTAACACCTATCTTTCTGAAACTATTCCAAAAAATTACAGAGGAAAGAATATTTCCAAACTCATTCTATTAGGCCATTGTCACTCTGATATCAAAACCAGGCAAAGATACCACCAAAAATAAAAAATTACAGGCCAATATCTCTGATCAAAATAGATGCAAAAATCCTCAACAAAATGCTAACAAATTGAATCCAACAATACATTAAAAGGGTCATACACCATGATAAAATGGATTTACACCAGAGATACAAGAAATTTTCAATATATACAATCAATCAGTGTGATACACCACATTAACAAATTGAAGAATAAAAGTCATATGATCATCTCAAAAGATGCAGGAAAAGGTTTTGATAAAATTAAACTTTGATTTATGATAAAAACTCTCCAGAAAGTGGGCATAGAGGGAACCTAAGTCAACATCATAAAAGTGATAGATGTTAAGCCCACAGGTAACATCATACTCAACAGTGAAAAGTTTAAAACATTTCCTCTAAGATCAGGAACAATAAAACGATGTCAACTCTCACCACTTTTATTCAACCCAGTTTTGGGAGCCTTAGCCACAGCAATCAGAGAAGAAAAAAATATATATTCCTTTAGAAAATGAGAAATAAAACTATCAGTATTTGCATATGACATGATACCATATGTAGAAAACTCTAAAGACGCTACCAGAAAACTACTAGAGCTCATCAATGAATTCAGTAAATTTTCAAGATACAAAATTAATACACAGAATTCTCTTGTATTTCTGTACACTAAGAACAAAAGATCAGAAAGAAAATTTAAGGAAACAATCACATTTACCACTTCATCAAAAAAGAATAAAATACCTAGCAATAAACCTACATAAGGAGACAATAGACCTGTACTCCAAGAACTACAAGATGTTGGTGACAGAAATTGAAGATGACAAAAACAGACATAAAAACATACTGCTTTCTTGGATTGGAAGAATCAATATTGTCAAAATGACTATACTACCCAAGGCAATTTATAGATTCAGTATAATCCCTATCAAATTACCAATGACATTTTTCACAAACTAAGACAAAAATTTTGTCATTGTATGGAAATGTGAAATACCCCAAATAGCAATCTTGAGAGAGAAAAATGGAGCTAGAGGAATCAGGCTCCCTGACTTCAGAATATACTACAAATCTACAATAATCCAAACCATATGTAACTGGCACAAAAACAGACACATAAATCAATGGAACAAGATAGAAAGCCCAGAAATAAACCCATGCACATATGGTCAATCTATAAAAAAGAGGCAAGACTATACAATGGAGAAAAGACAGTCTCTTCAATAAGTGGTTCAGGGAAAACTGGGCAGCTACATGTAAAGAATAAAATTAGAACATTCTCTAACACTATAAGCAAAAATAAACTCAAAATGGATTATATATCTAAATGTAAAACTGGATATTATAAAAACTCTGAGAGGAAAACATATCCAGAACACACTTTGACATAAATCACAGTAATATCTTTTCTGCTCCATCTCCTAATGTTAGTAAAAACAAATATAAACAAATGATACCTAATTAGACTTAAAAGCTTTTGCATAGGAAAGGAAACCATAAACAAAACAAAATTACGATGTATAGAATAGGAGAAAATATCAGCCAATGATGCAATTGACAAGGGATTTATCTCCAAAATATACAAACAGCTCACACAGCTCAATACTGAGAAAAACAAAGAACCCAATCAAAGAATGAGCAGAAGGTCTAAATAGACATTTCTCCAAAGAAGACATACAGATGGCCAAAAGGCACATGAAAAGATGTTCAAAAATGCTAATCATTAGAGAAATGTAAATCAAAACTATAATGAGGTGTCATCTCACACTGGTGAGAATGGCCATCATGAAAAAGTCTATAAATAATAAATGCTGCAGAGGGTGTGGAGAAAAAAGTTACCCTCCTACACTGTTTGTGGGAATGTAAATTTATACAGCCACTATGGAGTACAGTATGGAGGTTACTTTAAAAAAAAAAAACTAAAAATAGAACTACCATACAATCCTGCAATCGCACTGCTGGGCATATATTGGAAGAAAACCATAATTCAAAAATATACATGCACCCCAGTGTTCATTGTTGCACTGTTTAAAATAGCCAAGACACGGAAACCCCCTAAATACCCAATGACAGATGAGTGGATAAAGAAGTGGCATGCATATACACATACATACACACAATGGACTATTACCCATAAAAAAGAATGAAACAATATCATTTGCAGCAACATAGATAGACCTAGGGATTATTATACTAAATGAAGTAAGCCAAATAGAAAAAGACAAATAATGTATGTTATCATTTATATATGGACTCTAAAAATAATGATACAAATAAACATAAATAAAACAAAAATAGACCCACAGATGTGGGAAATAAATTTATAGTAACCAAAAGGGAAATGGGGGGGGATCATAAATTAGGAGTTTGGGATTAACATAAACACACTGCTATATATAAAACAGACACCTTACTCTACAGCACAGGGAACAATACTCAATATTTTGTAGTAAACAATAAGGGAAAAATCTGAAAAAAGAATAGATACATATATATATATATATGTATAACTTAATCATTTTGGTTTTCATCTGAAACTAACACAAAATTGTAAATAAACCATACTTCAATTTAAAAAATCATAATATAATATTTTGAACTGTTATATACCAAAAAATTTGGATAACCTAGAACAAATGACAAATGTCTAGAAACATATAACTGTCAAGACTTCTTCAAGAAGAAAGAGATGATCTGAACAGAATGATCACTGATAGTGAAATTGAATTTGTATTAAAATTCACAGAAAACATAATCCAGTATGAAATTGCTTCACAGGGGAATTCTAACCAACATTAAAGAAGATCTAATACTTATCCTCTTCAAACTTTTCCTCAAAATTAATGAGGATGGATGATTTCCAAACTCATTCTACTAAACCACAATTACCCTGATACAAAAACCAGATAAAGATCCTACAAAAAAAGAATTACAGACCAATATCTTTCATGAATATAAATGCAAAAATCCTCAACAAAATTTTAGCAAATCAAATTAAACAACATACATAAAGGATGATACATTATGGTCAAGTTGGATTTATTCCAGGGTTACAAGGATGATGCAACATTTGGAAATTAATCATTCTGATACACCACATTAACAAAAGGATGGGTAAAAATCACATAATCATCTTAATTGATGCAGAAACAGCACTTGACAAGATCCTATGTGCATTCATAATAAAATCTCCCATCAAAGTGGGTATGAGGGAACACAACTCAACAAAATAAAGGCCATTTATGACAAACCCACAGCTAAAGTCACAATCAACAGTGAAAAGCTGAAAGGTTTCCCAATAAATTTAGGAACAAGACAGGATGCCCACTCTCACCACTTCTATTTAACATATATTTAAAGTCCTAGCCAGAGAAATCAGACAATAAAAATAAAAGGCATCCACATTGGAAGGCAAGAGGACTTCTTCGTGGTCAAGTGGTTGAGACTCAGTGCTTCCAATGTTGGGGTGCAGGTTCAATCCCTGGTTGGGGAACTAAGATTCTGCATGCTGCACAGTGTGGCAATAAATAAATAAAAATAATAAATAAATAAATCATACGTACAAAAAACGCTTTATAAAAAGAAAAAAGGTGTGTACTAGTGTGAAGATTTAATAAAATTAATACTTTAGAAAAGTAAAACAGTCACTACTCACACATGACATGACACATTATATAGAAAATACTAAAATCCCCCACCTGAAAACCATTAGAAGTAATAAATCCACAAATGGGTGGAAGACCTAAATAGACATTTCTCCAAAGAAGACATACAGATGGCCAACAAACACATGAAAAGATGCTCAACATCACTCATCATCAGAGAAATGCAAGTCAAAGCCACAATGAGGTATCACCTCACACCGATCAGAATGGCCATCATCACAAAATCTGGAAATGACAAATGTTGGAGAGGGTGTGGAGAAAAGGGAACTCTCCTGCACTGTTGGTGGGATTGTAAGTTGGTACAGTCACTATGGAAAACAATTTGGCGGTTCCTTAAAAAACTACAAATAGAACTACCATATGATCCAGTAATCCCACTACTGGGCATATACCCAAAGAAAACCATAATCCCCAAAGGAACATGTACCATAATGTTCATTGCAGCACTATTTATAATAGCCAGGACATGGAAGCAACCTAAATGCCCATCAACAAATGAATGGATAAAGAGGATGTGGCATATATATACAATGGAATATTACTCAGCTATAAAAAGGGATGAGGTGGAGCTATATGTCATGAGGTGGATAGACCTAGAGTCTGTCATACAGAGTGAAGTAAGTCAGAAAGAGAAAGACAAATATTGTATGCTAACTCACATATACTGAATCTAAAAATGGTACTGATGATCTCAGTGACAAGAATAAGGATGCAGATGCAGAGAATGGACTGCAGAACTCGAGGTTTGGGAGGGGGCAGGGGATGAAGGGGAAGCTGAGACGAAGTGAGAGAGTAGCACAGACATATATACTACCAACTGTAAAATAGATAGCCAGTGGGAAGTTGTTGTATAACAAAGGGAATCCAACTCGAGGATGGAAGAAGCCTTAGAGGACTGGGACAAGGAGGGTGGGGGGACTCGAGGGAGGGTGGGGGGGAGTCGAGGGAGGGAGGGAATATGGGGATATGTGTATATAAACAGATGATTGAACTTGGTATACTCCCCCCAAAAAAATAATAAATAAAAAAATTGAAACAAACAAACAAACAAAAAAAACCAGATGATTGAACTTGGTGTACCCCCCCCAAATAAATAAATAAATAAATAAAATTTAAAAAAATAAAGAAAAAAAGAAAAAAAGGTGTGTACTAGTATGAAGATTTAATAAAATTAATAATTTAGAAACGTAAAAGTCACTACTCACACATGACATGACACATTATATAGAAAATCCTAAAATCCCTCACCTGAAAACCATTAGAAGTAATAAATGAATTCAGTAAAATTGTAGGATACAAGATTATTACACAGAAACCTGATGCTTTTCTATACAATAATAATGATCTGTCAGAAAGATAAATTACGGAATCAATCACATTTACAGTCACATCAAATGAATAAAATAGCTAGGAATATACTTAACAAAAGAGGTGAAATACCTACATTCTGAAGACTATAAAACACTGAAGTAATTTGATGAAGTAATTTGAAAATGATACAAAGAAATGGAAGGAAATTCCATATGCTTGGATTGTAAGAATTAATATTGTTAAAAAGATCATACAAATGCAATCACAAAAAATCCTCAATTGCCAGAGAAATCTTCAGAAGAAAACAAAGTTTGAGGTACCATGCTCCCTGACTTCAAAATATACTACAAAGTTACAGTAATCAAAACAGCAGGGGACAGGCATAAAAACAGACATATAGATCACCAGAACAGAACAGAAAACCAACAAATAAACCCACATGCAGATGAACAATTAATCCATGTCAAAGGAGGTAAAAAATATACATTAGAGAAAAAGTCTCTTCAATGAATGATCCTAAGAAAACTGGACAGCTACATTTCAAAGAATGAAATTAGAACATAAACTCACATCATATACAAAAATAAACTCAAAATGGATTAAAGACCTAAATGCAAGAGCTAAAACTATAAAACTTCTAGAAGAGAGTACAGGCACAACCCACTTTGACATTAATGATAGAAAATTTCTTTTTTGGGGGGGAGATCTCTCTCCTAAGGCAAAGGAAATAAAAGCAAAAGTAACAAAAAGAACAAAATTGTACTTAAAAGCTTTTGCACAGCAAAGAAACCATCAACAAAATGAGAAGACAACCTACAGGATGGGAAAAAATATTGGAAAATAATATGGTTGATAAGGGATTAATATCCAAAATATATAAACACCTCATCCAACTAAATATCAAAAAATAAAAATAAAAAAATGGGCAGAAGACATGAATACACATTTTTACAAAGAAGACATACAGATGGCTAATAGGCACATAAAAATATACTCAATATCACTAAACATAATGCAAATGAAAACCACTACAAGATATCACCTCACAACTGTCTGAATGCCTATCATCAAAAAGTCCACAAATAACAAATATTGACAAGGATGTAAAGAAAAGGGAACACTTGTACACTGTTGCGGGGTAGGTAAATTGGTACAGGCACTATGGAAAAAAGCATGGACATTTTTTTAAAAACTAAAAATGAAACTACCATATGATCCAGCAATTGCACTTCTGTGTACCTATCCAGAAATTACAAAACCACTAATTCAAAAATATACATGTACCCAATGTTCACAGTAGCACTATTTACAATAGCCAAGACACAGAAACAATCCAAGTACCCATTAACAGATGATAAGATTAAGAAGATGTGATATATTATGTGTGTGTATGTATATGAATATTACTTAGCCATTAAAAATACTCAAATATTGTCATTTGCAGAAACATGGATGGACTTAGAGAATATTGTGCTACTAAAATAAGTCAGACAGAGAAAGACAAACACTCTATTTTATCATTTATATGTGGAATTTAAAAACCAAAGCCAATGGACCTTGAAAAAGATGGTGGAGGAGTAGGATGTGGAGATCACCTTCCTCCCCACAAATACATCAAACATAGATCTACTTGTGGAGTGGCTCCTGCAGAAAACCTTCTGAATGCTGGCAGGAGACCTCAGACCTCCAAAAAGGCAGGAGAATTTCCATGTAATTGGGTTGTGCAAAGGAAAGAAGGGAAAAAAAGACACAAAGGAATCCTGAGGAGATCGGCCCCTCTGGGAGGGAGCTGTGAGGGAGGGAAATGCTCTCACACACTGTGGAACACCCTCACTGGCAGGGAAGGACAGGGGGAGGCTTGGAGCCCCCAGAAGAGAGAGCAGTGGCAGGTGGAGGGCAGAGCAGAGAAATCCTCACACAGAAGATTCAGGCAGCACTCTCTAGACAGAGAAGCTAACCTGCTCACCCACAGCAGCAGTGGGGGCTGGGGGCCAAGGTTTGGGCTTTGGAGAACAGACACCAGGGAGAGAGCTGGAGCTAGCTGCATGAGAACAGCCTGGGGGACAGGTGTGCCAGCAAGCTAGGAGGGAGTTTGGGGAAAACCCTGGACCAGAGGGAGAGGCAGGGAACCTTTGTTTCAGAGTGCTTGGGAGGAGCTTCCCTCTCTGAGAATTCACAGGATGCAAAGCTGTGACCCGCGACTGCTGGATTGAAAAGCCAGCACACTGCCCCATGCCCCCGCTCACTCCACGGGCTGCTGGGTACCGCCAAATGCCCATCCATCTGCCCACTGCACTGCTCCCCATCCCCACTGTCATGCTACTGGGCCCCATGGCCAACACACCCGCAGCTGCCAAGGGTCTTGTGTGTAAGGCAAGACATTGGCCACACCCTTCAGGCAGTAGGTGAAGCCTACCAACACCAAGTATCCCACAATCGGGACCAACTTCCCTGGGAGAATGCACAGCACACCTCAGGCTCACACTCACCTTTGCTGCTACAAGCACTCCCATAGATGTCAGTTAGACTGATATATCCCTCCCTAAACCCTGACCTGAAGTTGCAAGTGAGGCCCAATCACAATTTTTTGCCCCCTCTTGCCCAGGCAGGGAACTGACTCCTGGGAGCAACTCACATGCAAAGTAGGGACCAAAAGCAAAACTGATTCCTGAGGACTGCAGGACCAAAGAAGAGAAAGAGAAGCAGCCATAGAAGGAGCAGATTTAATGCCCTCAATAGGCTTGATAGGCCCTGCATCTGTGGATCACCTGAATAGTGGAATATTTCTGCAATAGAGACTGTAGACATAGGGGGCAACTGGGGACTGTGGGGACAAATACACACAGGACTAATACCAGATCACAGTCTGAGCTCTCCACAGTCCTCTCAATAGCTGGTGGAGAGTCCTACCTAGAAGTATTGGAGGACTTCATGGTATGTTTGTCTTGTTTCTGGTTTTAGGTATTTGTTAGTTAAATGTTTACTGTATATATTTGTATGTGCATTTGCTTGTCATTGGTATGAGTACTCTCTTCTTTCTTATCTCTGCTCTCTCTTTTTCTCTTCTCTTTGGTTTCTTTTCATCTTCTCTATCTGCAAGTGCAAGTGGGCACATCTCCTTGTGTGATTTTGACAGATTAGAGTTGCTTTTACCACCAGTCTTGGGGATCTGTCTGTCCTTTCCCCTTCTTCCCTTTTTTTCTTCCATTTTTTTTCTTTGCTCTCCTTCTACATCCTTTTTCTGCATGCCGTACAGTTTCCAGGGTCTTGGTTCCCTGACCATGGGTGAAACCTGGAATTGTGAGACAGTAGAGTGGAGTCCAGGACATTGGACCACCAGAGAAATCCTGATCCCATGGAATATTAAATGGAAAGTACTCCCCCAGAGTTCTCATTCTCAACACCAAGCTCCACATCCAACCAAAGGCCAGCAAGCTCCAGTGCTTGACACCTCAAGCCAAACAGAACAGAGGTAGGAGGAATTACTACTAGGCAGCATAGGGAAAGGAGACAGCAAATAACATAAATTAGACAAAATGAGAAAACAAAGAAACACCTTGCAAGCAAAGGGGCAAGATAAAAACCCACAAGACCAAATAAATGAAGAGATAATAGGAAAACTGCCTGAAAAAGAATTCAGAGTAATGATGGTAAAGATGATCCAAAATCTTGAAAACAAAATAAAGAAAATTAAAAAAAAAAAACATTTAATAAGGACCTAGAAGAACTAAAGAGCAAACAAACAGTAATGAACAACACAATAACTGAAATAAAAAATACTCTAGATGGTATAAACAACAGAAAAACTGAGGCAGAAGAACTAATAAGTGAGTCAGAAAATAGAATGGGGGAAATAAATGCCACAGAGCAGGATAAAGAAAAAACAGTAAAAATAGTGGGAGACAGTCTCAGAGACCATGGGGATAACACTAAACGTAGCAACATTTGAATCATACACATCCCAGAAGAAGAAAAAAAGAAAGGATCTGAGAAAATATTTGTGGAGATTATGGTGGAAAACTTCCCCTACTTGGGAAAGGAACTAGTAAACCAAGTCCAAGAAGTGCAGAGAGTCCTGTGCAGAATAAATCCAAGGAGAAAAACACCGAGGTACATATTAATCAAACTAATGAAAATGAAACAAAAAAAATATTAAAAGCAACAAATAACATATAAGGGAAAATCCATAAGGATAACAGCTGATTTTTCTGCAGAAACTCTGCAGGCCAGAAGAAAGTGGCAGGAGATAATTAAAGTCTTGAAAGAGAAAAACCTACAGCCAAGAATACTCTACCCAGCAAAAATCTCATTCAGATTTGACAGAGAAATCAAAAGCTTTACAGATAAGCAAAAGTTAAGAGAATTCAGCACCACCAAACCAGCCTTACAACAACTGCTAAAGGAACTCCTCTAGGCAGGAAACACAAGAAAAGGAAAAGACATACAAATACAGAGCCAAAACAATTAAGGAAATGGAAACAGGAACATACATGTAAATAATTACCTTACTTAGGGGGCTAGGAGAGGGAGGGTGGGAGGCAGTCATGGGAGGGAGGGGATATGGGGATATATGTATAAATACAGCCAATTCACTTTGGTGTACCTCAAAAGCTGGTACAAAAGAGTAAAGTAATTATATTCCAATAAATAGCTTAAAAATAATAATTACCTTAAATGTAAATGGGTTAAATGCTCCAACCAAAAGACATAGACTGCCTGAATGGATAAAAAAAAAAGACCCTTATATACTGTCAATAAGAAACCCAATTCAGACCTAAGGACACATACAGACTGAAAGGAAGGGGCTGGAAAAAGGTATTCCATGCAAATAGAAGACAAAAGAAAGCTGGAGTAGCAAAACTCATATCAGACTAATTAGACATTAAAGTAAAAACTATTACAGAGACTAGGAATGACACTACATATTGATCAAGGGAGCAATCCAAGAAGAAGATATAACAGTTGTAAATATCTATGTACTCAACATAGGAGCACATTAATACATAAGGCAAATGCTAACAGCCATAAAAGGGGAAATTGACAGTAACACAACAATAGGAGATTATAACAGCCTACTTACACCAATGGACAGATCATCCAAATATAAAATAAATAAGGAAAAACAAGCTTTAAATGAGACTACACCATCATGACTTAATTGATATTTATAGGACATTCTATCCAAAAACTACAGAATACATCTTCTTGTCAAGTGCACACAGAGTATTCTTTAGGATAGATCACATCTTGGGGCATAAATCAAGCCTTACTAAATTCAAGAAAATTCAAATCATATCAAGCATCTTCTCCAATCACAACACCATGAGACTAAATATCAATTACAGAAAAAACAACTGCAAAAAAATACAAACACAAGGAGGATAAATAATACAATTGTGAACAACCAAGAAGTCACTGCAGAAATCAAAGAGGAAAAAAAAAAAAAAAAACTAGAAAAAATGACAGTTAAAACATGATGACCCAAAACATATGAGATAGAGGAAAAGCAGTCCTAAGAGGGAAGTTTATAGCAATACAGTCCTACCTCAAGAAACAAGACAAATTTCGAAAAAACAACCTAATCTTTCAACTAAAACAATTAGAGAAAGAAGAAAAAAAAGTGAATAAAATGCAATAAATCATAAAAATAAGATCAGAAACAAATAAAAAAATGAAAGAAACAAAGGCAAAGGTTGATAAAACTAAAAGCTGGTTCTTTGAGAAGATAAATAAAATTGATAAACCATTAGCTAGACACATCAGAAAAAAAAGGGGAAGAAACGAATCAACAGAATTAAAAGTGAAAAGGGAGAAGAAACAACTGACATTGTAGAAATACAAAAGATCATGAAAGACTACTACAATAAAATATATGCCAATAAGTTGGATAACCTGGAAGAAATGGATAACTTATTATAAAACTACAACCTTTCAATGCTGAACCAGGAAGAAATAGAAAATATGAAGAGACCAATCACAAGTGTGGAAATTGAGACTGTGATTAGAAATCTCCCAACAAAAAAAAGCCTAGGGCCAGATGGATTCACAGGCAAATTTTATCAAACATTTAGAGAAGAGCTCACACCTATCCTTCTAAAACTCTTCCAAAATATAGCAGAAGGAGGAACACAAAGAAACTCATTCTACAAGGCCACCATCAACTTGATACCAAAACCAGAAAAAGATGTCAAGAAAGAAAAAAAAAAAAATAAGGCCAATATCACTGATGAATATAGATGCAAAAATCCTCAGCAAAAGAGTAGCTAACAGAATCCAACAGCATATTGAAAAGATCATACACCATGATCAAATGAGATTCATCCCTGAAATGCAAGGATTCCTCAATATAAACAAATCAATGTGATACATCATATCAATGAATTGAAGGATAAAAAAATATATGATGATCTCAATAGATGGAGAAAAAGCTTTTGACCAGATTCAACAGGCATTTATGATAAAAACTCTCCAGAAAATGGGCATAGAAGCAAATTACCTCAACATTATAAAGCCATATATGAGAAAACAAAAGCAGACATCATTCTAAATGGGGAAAAACTGGAAGAATTCCCTCTAAGAACAGGAACAAGATAAGAGTGCCCACTCTCACCATTATTATTCAACATAGTTTTGGAAGTTTCAGGCTCAGCAATTACAGAAAAAAATGAAATAAAAGGAATCCAAACTGGAAAAGAAGTAAAATTGTCACTCTTTGCAGATGACATATTATACATAGAAAACCTGAAAGACTCTACCAGAAAACTGCTAGCACTGATTGATGAATTTAGTAAAGTAGTAGGATACAAAATTAATGCACAGCAATCTCTTGCATTCCTATATACTAACAACGAAAAAGCAGAAAGAGAAATTAAGGAAACTCTCCCATTTACCATTGCAACAAAAAGAATAAAATACCTAGGAATAAACCTGCCTAAGGAGGCAAAAGACCTGTATGCAGAAAACTATAAGACACTGATGAAAGAAATCAAAGATGATACAAACAGATGGAGAGACATACCACGGTCTTGGATTGGGAGAATCACCATTTTGAAAATGACTATATTACCCAAAGCAATTTAAAGATTCAGTGCAAACTGTATCAAATTACCAATGACATTTTTCACAGAAGTAGAGCAAGAAATCTTATGATTTGTATGGAAACGCAAAAGTCCCAGAATAGCCAAAGCAATCTTGAAAAGGAAAGATGGAGTTGGTGGAATTAGACTTCCTGACTTCAAACCATACTACAAGGCCATAGTGATCAAGACAGTATGGTACTGGCACAAAAATAGAAAGGAAGATCAATGAAACAGAATAGAGAACTCAGATATAAACCCAAGCACATATGGGCACCTTATCTCTGACAAAGGAGGCAAGAATATACAATGGAAAAAAGATAGCCTCTTCAATAAGTGATGCTGGGAAAGTTGGACAGCTACATGCAAAAGAATGAAATTAGAACACTTCCTAACACCATACACAAAAATAAACTCCAAATGGATTAAAGACCAAAATGGAAGGGCAGAGACTATAAAACTCCCAGAGGAAAACATAGGCAGAACACTCTATGACATACATCAAAGCAAGATCCTTTTTGACCCACCTCCTAGAATCAGGGAAATAAAATCAAGAATAAACAAATGGGACCTCATGAAACTTAAAAGCTTTTGCACAGCAAAAGAAACTATAAACAAGACAGGAAGAGAACCCTCAGAATGGGAGAAAATCCTTGCCAATGAAGCAACTGACAAAGGATTAATCTCCAAAATATACAAGCAGCCCATGCAGCTTAATACCCAGAAAGCAAATAACCCAACCCACAAATGGGTGGAAGGCCTAAATAGACATTTCTCCAAAGAAGACATACAGATGGCCAACAAACACATGAAAAGATGCTCAACATCACTAATCATTAGCAAAATGCAATTTAGAGCCACGATGAGGTATCACATCACACCCGTCAGAATGGCCATCATCAAAACATCTAGAAACAACAAATGTTGGAGAGGGTGTGGAGAAAAGAGAACTCTTCTGCCCTGTTGGTGGGAATGTAAGTTGGTACAGCCACTATGGAAAGCAGTTTGGAGTTTCCTTAAAAAACTCCAAATAGAACTGCCATATGATTCAATAATCCCACTGCAGGGCATATACCCAGAGAAAACCATAATCAAAAAAGAAACATGTACCAAAATGTTCATTGCAGCACTATTTACAATAGCCAGGATATGGAAGCAACCTTAATGCCCATCAACAGATGAATGGATAAAGAAGATGTGGTACATATATACAATGGAATGTTACTCAGCCATAAAAAGGAATGAAATGGAGCTATATGTAATGAGATGGATAGACCTATAGTCTGTCATACAAAGCAAAGTAAGCCAGAAAGGGAAAAACAAATGTTCTATGCTAACTCATATATATGGAAGCTAAAAAAAAAAAATGGTACTGATAAACCCAGTGACAAGACAAGAATAAGGATGCAGATGCAGAGAATGGATTGGAATACATGAGGTTGGGTTTCCATGGGCTAAGAGGAATCTGGGACAAAGTGAGAGAGTAGCATAGACATATTTACACTACCAACTGTAAAATAGATAGCTAGTGGGAAGTTGCTGTAGAACAAAGGGAGATCAACTCAATGGTGGATGTTGCCTTAGAGGGCCGGGACAGGAAGGGTGGAGGGGAGTCAAGGGAGGGAGGGAGGGAATATTGGGATATGTGTATAAATACAGCTGATTGACTTTGTTGTACCCCAAATTTGGTACAAGAGTGTAAAGCAATTACATTCCCATAAAAAAACAAAACAAACAAACAAAAACAAAAAACAAAAAACAAAAAAAAATAAAACCCTCAGAATGGGAGAAAATATTTTCAAATGAAGCAACCAAAAAGGCATTAACCTCCAAAATATGCAAACCATTCATGCAGTTCAATATCAAAAAATAAAAATAAAATAACCCAAACAACCCAATCAAGAAATAGGTAGAGGGACTTCCCTGGTGGCTCAGTGGTTAAGAATTGCCTACCAATGCAGGGGACACTGGTTCACTCCCTGGTCTGGGAAGATCCCACATGCTGGGGAGCAACAAAGCCCGTGTGCCACAACTACTGAGCCTGCACTCTAGAGCCCATGAGCCACAACTACTGAGCCCATGTGTTTCAACTACTGAAGCCCACATGCCTAGAGCCTGTGTTCCACAAGAGAAGCCACTGCAATGGGAAGCCCATGCACCACAATGAAGAGTAGACCCTGTTCACTGCAACTGGAGAAAACCCATGCACAGCAATGAAAACCCAATGCAGCCAAAAGTAAAAAATTAAATAAAATATATTTTTTTAAATATTGTGTGCCTTAATGTTAAAAAAGAAATGATATGTTGCCTTTAAAAAATAAGCAAAAGGTCTAGACATTTATCTAAAGAAAACATATAGATGGCAGAAAAGCACATAAAGAGATGCTCAAAATTCCTAATTTTATAGAAATGAAAATCAAAACTGCAATGAGGTATCACATCCAGCAGTCAGAATGGCCATTATCAAAAAATCTATAAAAAATAAATGCTGGAGAGGGTATAGAGAAAAGGGAACCCTCCTGCACTGTTTTTGGGCATGCAAACTTGTGCAGCCACCATGGAGAACATCACGGAGGTTCCTTAAAAAACTAAAATCAGAGGTACCATATGATCCAGCAATCCCATTCCTGGTCATACATCCAGAGAAAACCATTATTCAAAAAGATACATGCACTCCAATGTTCACTGCAGCTCAATTCACAAAATCCAGGACATGGAAGCAACCTAAATGTCCATCGACAGGGGAATGGATAAAGAAGATATGGTACATATACACCGTGGAATATTACTCTGCTGTAATAAAGAACAAGATAATGCCATTCGCAGCAACATGAATGGACCTAGAGATTTTCATACTGATTAAAGTAAGTTAGACAGAGAAAGACAAATATCTTATATCACTTACATGTGGAATCTAATAAAAGCTACAAATGAACTTATCTACAAAACTGAAATAGAATTACAGATATAGAAAATAAACTTATGGTTACCCATGGTAAGAGGAGGAAGGATAAATTGCAAGACTGGGATTGACATATACACACTACTTTATATAAAATAGATAACTAATAAGGACCTACTGTATAACACAGGGAACTCTACTCAGTACTCTGTAATGGCCTATAAGCAAAAAGAATCTAATAAGGAGTGAATATATGTATTTATATAACAGATTCACTTTGCTGTACTCCTGAAACTAAAACAACATTGTAAATCAATTATACCCAATATAAATTTTAGAAAAATAAAAAGAGACTCAAACTATTATTTATAAAATAAATAAGCAAAAGGGATATATTGTACAGCACAAAGAAATGTAGCCAGTATTTTTATAAAAAATTAAATGAAGTGTAGTCTGTAAAAATATTAAATCACTATGTGATACACATGAAACTAATATGATATTGTAAGTCAACTCTATTTCAAATTACAAAAATGAAAAAAAATAATAAATAAAAGAAGCAAGGGCAAAGAAATTATTTACATGTAAGAGAAATTCCATAAGACTAGCAACTGACTTTTCAATAGAAACTTTGCAGGCCAGAAGGGAGTGGCATGCTATATTCAATTTATGAATGAAAAAATCTACAATCAATAATATTCTACCCAGTAAGGCTATCACTCATTTTTGAAGGAAAGATAAAGAATTTTACAGAGAAGCAAGATCTAAAGGAGTTCAGCATCCTTAAACCAGCTTTACACAAAATCTTAAAGTAACTTTTCCAAGCAGAAAAAAAAAAAAAAAACAACAACTAGAAATACAAAAATGATGAAATAAAAAATCTCAAGTGTAAAGGCAAACATACAGTAAGGTACTAGATCAACCACTTACACAGCTAGTCAGAAGGTTTAAAGTCATTATAGTAAAATTGTCTATATCTGCAATAAGTATCTAAGGGATACACATTATAAAAAGATGTAAAATAAATGTCAGAAACATTAAAAATGGGTGAGGAGTAAAAATATGTAAATTTTAGAACATGTTCACACTTGAGTTCAGCAACTTAGTATATAACAGATATAGAGAGATTACTATATATGAACCACATGATAACTACAAACTAATAATAATATATAAAAGATAGATACACACACACACACACACACACACACACATGGAACGGATTCCAAACATAATGCTAAAGATAGTCATCAAATCTCTAGGAAAGAAAGCAAAAGAAGAAAAGAACAAAAAAAGCTACAAAAACTATGTCTCAAAATTCACAAAATGTCAATAAGTACATACCTGTCAACAATTTCTATAAATATAAATGAACTAAATAATCCAATCAAAAATATTGATTAGAAGAATGGATACAAAAACAAGACCAATATAAGCTGCAGATAGGAGACTCACTTTGTATCAAAGGACACACACAGACTAAAAGCAAGAGGATGGAAAAACATGTTACATTCAAATGGAAATAAGGAGAAAGCTGGGTAGCAATACTTAATATTAGAAAACAATAGGCTTTCAAACAGACAGTCACAAGAGACAAAGAAGGATATACATAATGATAAAGGGATTGATCAAAAAATAAGATATAAAATAGTAAATTTATATGCACCCAACATAGTAACATCTAAATACATAAATCAAATGTTAAGAAACATGAAGGGAGAAATTCACAATAACACAATAATAGTAGGGGACTTTAACACTCCACTTACTTCAATAGATAAATGATCCGGACAGGAAGTCAATAAGGAAACTTTGGCCTTAAGTGACACAGTAGACCAAATGAACTAAGTGTGTGTGTGTGTTTATATATATATAAAGAAAGAACACTCCATCCAAAAGCATCAAAATATACATTGTTTACAATTGCACATGGAAAATTCTTTATGACAGACACACGCTATCCCAGAAAAGAAGTCTCAAAAAATTTAAGAATATGAAATAATATCAAAGATCTTTTCCAACTAAAATGGTATGAGACTGGGAAAAAAATCAAGAAAATCAGCAAAAATCAAGAAAAAATGCAAAACACACACACACACATGCACAACAAGGTGGAGGCTAAACAACATGTCACTAAATGACCAATGGATTAATAAAGAAATCAAAGAGCAAATTAAAAAAACACCTTCAGACAAATGGAAACGCAACTATACAAAATATATGGGATGTAGCAAAAGTAGTTCCAAGAGGCAAGTTTATAGTGATCAAAGCCTACCATAGGATATAGGAAAAATCCCAAATAAACTCCCTAAGCTACCACATAAAAGAATTAGGAAAAAGAACAAATAAAGCCCCAAGTCAGCAAAAGGAAGGAAATAATAAAGATCACAAAGGAACTAAACTAGAGATAAAAAACAATAGAAAAAATCAATAAAAACAAGAGCTGATTTTCTGCAAAAGTAAATAAAATTGAAAAAATATTTAAAAAAAAATTTAGCCAGGCTCACCAAAAATAAGAGAGGGGACTGAAATGAACAAAATAAGGAATGAAAGAGGAGAGAAAACAACTCACACCACAGAGATACAAAAATATCTTGAGAATACTACAAACAGTTATATGTCAACAAAGTGGACAAGAAAGAAATAGACAGATTTCTACAAGCACATACCCAAGAATAAATCAAGTAGAAACAGACAATTTGAACAGACCAATCACTAGTAGTGAAGTTGATTTTGTAATTTAAAAAACTTCAGCAAACAAAAGTTCAGAACCAGATGGTTTCACAGGGGAATTCTACCAAACATATAAAGAGGAGCTAATACCTAACCTTTTAATTTTTTTCCAAAACATAGAAGAGGATGAAAGACTTTCACATTCATTCTTTGAGGCCACCATTACCCTGATACCAAAACCAGACAAAGACACTACCAAAAAAAAAAAAAATTACAAGCCATTATTTTACTTGAATACACATGCAAAAACCCTCAATAAATGTTAGCTAATTGATTGCAACAATATAAATATAAGGATCATACACTATGATCAAGTTGGATTTATTCCCGGGTCACAAGTATGGTTCAACATTTGCTATTCAATCATTGTGATATACCATATTAACAAAAAGAAGGATAAAAATCACATGATAATCCAAATAAATACAGAAAAAAAATTTGACAAAATTTAACATCAAGTTATGATAAAATTTCTCATCAAAGTAAGTATAGAGGGAGCACTACTCATCATAAGAAAGGCCATTTATGACAAAGCCATAGCTAATATCATACTCAATGGTGAAAAGCTGAAAGGCTTTCTTCTCATTTCAGGAAGAAGAAAAAGATGCCCACTCAGCATTTCTATTTAAAATAGTATTGGTACTCTTAGTCAAAGCAATGAGAAAATAAAATGAAATAAAAGACACTGAAATTGGAAGGTAAGGAGTAAAACTGTCACTGTTTGTACATGCCTGTTTTGCCAAAAGCCTTACTTTCAGTTTCAAGGTTCATAGCATTCTCTGGCAAAATAACCACTCTACACTCAGCTAAACAAGAACTTAGAGAGAGTTTATTGAAATAACAAAGATTACAGTATAATAATTAATAAAAAAAATAGTATAACTAAGAAAGACTAGTAAAGACAGAGGTTTATACACCACCAAATTGGGGAGGCACCTACATCCAGATCCAAGCAGCACTGGGAAGTCCCTTGAACAGAAATCTGGAGTCCCGATTAGGAGAGCTCTGGGCAGGGCATCCACCCCACAGGTGAGACTTCAGTTTACCACTCAAAGGAACTCAGCTTTTAGCACCAAGCCGCAGACTTATAACAATCAGCCTCCATGCAAGTTTGCAACTCTGGTTACTGTCATAAATACCTTGGTCTTAACTCATAAGTCTTGGAATGCTCTTGATCCCTATGGGCTGCCTGACCCTCAAGGTTCAAGAAGTCCCATGACTTACTCCCTATCTTATCTAGTGGTTTACTGCTGGCCTGGGTATAGCTCAGTAGTTTGGCATGCAGCCTACTTTAGCATAATTGTCCCATCAGAGAGAGGCCTAGTGCCACCTCTGAAGCCTGAACAGCACTACTTTACTAGCTTCCCTAATAATGCCATGATAATTTATATAGAAAATCCAAAAACGTCCACACAGAAACCTGAGAAAGAAGAATAAAACTAGAGGTATCATACTACCAGACTTTTGACTATATCACAATCCTACAGTAATCAAAACAGCATGGAGCTGGCACAAAACAAACACACAGATCAAAGGAAAAGAATAGAGAGCACGGAAATAAACCCACACACCTATGGTCAATTAATCTATGACAAAGAAGGCAAGAATGTACAATGGAGAAAAAGATTGTCTCTTCAACAAGTGGTGCTGGGAAAACTAGACAGCTACATGTAAAAGAATGACATTGGAACATTTCCTCATTATATATATATATATATGGAATCCAAGTGGTTTAAAGAATCTAAATTTAAGACCCAAAACCATAAAACTCCTAGAAGAAATCAAATGCAGAACAGTTTTTGATAAAAAACATAGTAATTTATTTTGAATTTGTTTTCTAAGGTAAAAGAAAAAAATAAACATATAGGGCCTAAATAAATTTTAAAACTTTTGCACAGCAAGGGAAATTATTAACATAAAGAGAACCTACAGAATGAGAGAAAATATTTGCAAATGATATGACTGATGATGTTAATATCCATTGTAAAGCAATTATATTCCAATAAAGAGCTTAAATAAAAAATAAGTTAATATCCAAACTATATGAAGAGTTCATACAACTCAATATAAAAAGAATGCAACCAAAAAATGGTCAGAAGTCCTGAATTGACATTTTTCTAATGAAGACATACAGATGGCAAACGAACATTAAATGTTGCTCAACATCGCCAATTACTAGAGAATTACAAATCAAAACAAGGACCTAGAGACTGTCATACAGAGAGAAGTAAGTCAGAGAGAGAAAAACAAGTATTGTATATTAATGCACACATGTGGAATCTAGAAAAATGGTACAAATTAGCCTGTTTGCAAGGCAGAAATAGAGACACAGATGTAGAGAACAAATGTGTGGACACCAAAGTGGAGAAGGCGGGGTGGGATGAATTGGGAGATTGGCATTGACATATATACACTAATATGCATAAAATACAAAACTAATGAGAACCTGCTGTATAGCGCAGGGAACTCATCAGGGAGTTCCCTGTGGAACTCAGGGATCATACATCTTGATCAAGTGGGATTTACACCAAGTAAGCAAGAATGTTTCAGTATCCACAAATCTATCAACGTGATACACCACATTGAGAAATTGAAGAATAAAGATCAGATGATCATCTATATAGATGTAAAAAAATATTTTGAGAAAATTCAAGATCCACTTATGATAAAAACTCTCAACAACTGGGATATAGAGGGAAAGTATATCAACTTAATAAAGACCTTATATGGCAAACCTACAGCCAACATTGTACTCAATGGTTGAAAGCTAAAATGATTTTCTCTAAGATCAGGAAAAAGGCAAAGCATGCACACTCTTGCCACTTTTATTCAACATAGTATTGCAAGTTCTAGCCACAGCACTCAGACAAGAAAATAAATAAAAGGAATCCAAATCAGAAAGAAAGAAGTAAAACTGTCATATTTGCAGATGACAAGATACCATATATAGAAAATTCTAAAGTCACTGCCAAAAAAAAAGAAAAACCTATCAGAACTAATTAATTCAGTAAATTTATTGCACATAAAATTAATATACAGAAATCTGTTGCATTTCTTAACACTACCAACATGAAAATGAAATGAAAAACAAAACAACAACTCCATTTAAAATTATATCAAAAAATAATAAAATACCTAGGAACAGAGCTAAGGTGGTAAAGGTCCTGAACTGGGAAAACTATTAGGCTATTGATTAAAGAAATTGAAGACAACCCTAACAAATGGAAAGATATACCATGTTTATGGTTGAGAGAATTAATATTGTTAAAAATAACCATACTACCCAAGGCAATGTAGAGACTCAATGGAACCTCTATCAAATTACAAATGGCATTTTTCACAGAATTAGGACCAAAAATTCTAAAATTTGTATAGAAATGCAAAAGACCCTGTATCTAAAACAATGTTAAGAAAGAAGAGCAAAACTAGATGTATCATTCTTTCTGATTTCAAACCATACTACAAAACAGTAATCAGAATTGTATGGTACTGGCACAAATACACACATGTAGATCAAAGGACCAGAATGGAGAGCCCAGAAATAAGCCCACACATACATGGTCAATTAATCTATGACAAAGGAGGCAATAATATACAATGGGGAAAAGAAAGCCTCTTCAATAAATGGTATTGAAAAAACTGGACACCTACATGCAAAGGAATGAACCTGGATCGCTTTCTCACACCATATACAAACATTAACTCAAAATGGATTAAAGCCTTAAATGAAAGACCTGAAAACCATAAAACTCCTAGAAAATAAAAACAAAAAAAAGACATTGGCAGTACACACTTTGGCACTGGTCTTAGAAATATTTTTTTTTTTTGCATATGTCTCAGGCAAGGGAAACAAAAGAAAAATAGGACTACATCAAACTAAAAAGCTTTTGCACAGTGAAGGAAGCTATCAACAAAATTAAAAGGCTGCCTACTGAATGGGAGAAGATAGGTGTAAATGATACATCTTTTAGAGGGTTAATATCCAAAATATACAGAGAACTCACACAACTCAACATCAAAAAAACAAGCAAACCTATTAGCAAATGGGCAAAAGATCTGAATAGACTTGCTTCCAAAGAAAACTTAAAGATGGCCAACAGGCACATGAAAAATATGCTCAACATCAGTAATCATCAGGGAAATGCAAATCAAAAACACAATGTAATATCACCTCCTTAACTCTCAGAATATCTATTATCAAAAGGGCAGCAAATAATAAATATTGGCAAAGTTGTGGAGAAAAGCAAACCCTCTTGCACTATCGGGGGAATAAAAATGTTACAGCCTCCATAGAAAACACTGTACAATTTTCTCAAAAAATTAAAAATATATCTACCATACAACCCAATAATTCCACTACTAGGTATTTTTCCTGAAGAAAAAAACATTAATTTGAAAATATATATACACACCTACGTTCATTACAGAACTATTTACAACAGCCAAGATATGGAAGCAACTGTGATGTCCATTGATATATTAATGGATAAAGAAGAAATACATGTGTGTATACACAATGAAATGTTATTCAGCCATAAAAATTATGAAATCTTGCCTGTTGCAACAATATGGATGGACATAGAAGCTATTATGCTAAGTGAAATAAGTCAGATAAAGACAAATACCATAGAACTCACTTATATGTGGAATCTGAAAACAAAACAAATGACCCAACAAAATAAAACAGAAACAGACTCATAGATACAGAAAACAAAGTTTGTTGTCAGAGGAAAGAAGAATGGACAGATGAGTGAAATAATTGAGGGAGATTAAGAGATACAAAATTCCAGTTTTAAAATAAATAAGTCATGGGGATGGAATGTAGAGCATAAGGAATATAGTCTATATTGTAATATTATACAATACATACAAAGTTTGCATGGTGACACATGGTAACTAAACTTACTGTGGTCATCATTTTGTAATTTATAAAAATATCAAATCACTATGTTGTATACCTGAAACTAATATAATATTGTAAGTCAATTATACTTTAATTAAAGAAAATCCTCTTAACCAATTCCTTTTTTTCCCTCTCATAACTCTTCTCCTATTTCCTAAACACCTTTGGTCCTGGTACCAGGCAAATTTAGTCCCTGGTGGCACAGTGGTTAAGAATCTGCCTGCCAATGCAGGGGACACAGGTTCGATCCCTGGTCAGGGAAGACCCAAATGCTGTGGAGCAACTAAGCTCATGTGCCACAACTACTGAGCCCGCACTCTAGAGACCATGAGCCACAATTACTGAGCCCACATGCCACAACTACTGAAACCCATGTGGCTAGAGTCCATGCTCCTCAACAAGAGAAGCCACCACAATGCCACTGCAATGAGAAGCCCATGCACCACAATGAAGTGTAGCCCCCACTTGCCGCAAGTAGAGAAAGCTCGTGCGTAACAACAAAAGACCCAATGCAGCCTATAAATAAATAAATAAATTTTAAAAATAAAATAAAATTCTATTGTTATCTTAATTTTAATAATGGTTTAATCGCATAAGGTGGATTAGTCATTTTTGGTAACTTCTTTTGGCATTTTATGGATTTTTAATACATTTTATTGATGAGCATGTATAAGTTAAAGCAATACTATCTACTATAACAAACCACCAAATATTTAGTATTGCAAACATGATAGATGTTTATTTCTTACTCCAAAGAGGGCAAAATGAGTATTGTTATCAATCCATATATCTTCTCCAAATGGTGATTTAGGGACCTATGCTTTTTCCATATGCAACTCTTCTATCTTTAACACATAGCTTCCAAAATGTGATCATATGTATCAAGCCAGTGGAAAGAGAGAGAATGTGGAAGGTCTTGTGTGGATGGTATTTGGGGTCAGGCCTAGAAGTGTCAAGTGAATGAATCACTTTCATTCACATTCCATTAGTTAGAGTTCAGTCAAATGGCCACAGTTAGATGCAAAAGAAGCTTGGAAACATAATCTATATGTTTGCTAAGAATAGAGATTTTAGTAAGTAGTTATTTCAGCTTTACCACAGTCACTTTCAGCTTAATTTTGTATTTCTCACAGTTTTTTTTTTTTATCATGTTTGTGTCATTTTATGAATAATGGGATTCTTTGGATCCTTGTGGATAATTTTTCTTCATTTCTTTTCTTTTTTTTGGGGGGGGGATATATTTTAAAGTTTTTGGCAGATTTCCTAAGGACATTTTCTTTGATTTTTTATGTTTTAGCAAAAAGTACTTATTAATTGCAATTAAGATATTAATTACAACATAGTAACGGCATTTTGCAGTGAAGACCCTCTTACTATATAGTCAGCTCAATCACAGAACTATGAGTATTGTTGCTCTCAATATTTTTGTGTGTTTTGATATATAAAATTACATGATAAATTATTAGAAAATAACTATGTATGAAATTCTATAAATATGATAAGTATATGGGCAAAAGATATCTGCTTCAGTGTTATTTAAGATACTGAAAAGTAGGAAACAATATAGTCAGACAATAACATACACTTAATAGAATATTATGCTGCAATTTAAAATAAAACTTAGGGCATATGGACATGCTTATAAGATTAGCAGGATACTGGTTATAAATATATTAAGTGCATATTTAAAAAAAATAGTCAATGTGCCCAAATACTAATAGAGGTTGTATTTAAATGGAGGGATTTGGGACTTTTTTTTTTTTTTGGCTGCATTGGGTCTTCGTTGCTCTACGGGCTTTCTCTAGTTACACTGAGCAGAGGCTACTCTTCATTGTGATGCAGTGGCTTCTCTTGTTGCAGAGCATGGGCTCTAGGCACATAGGTTTCAGTGTGGGCTCAATAGTTGTGGCTCATTGGCTTAGTTGCTCCATGGCATGTGGGATATTCCAGGACCAGGGATTGAACCCATGTCCCCTGTATTGGCAGGCAGATTCTTAACCACTGTGCCACCAGGGAAGTCCCTGGGACTTCTTTAATTTTATTTCCATATTTTCTGAAATTTCTTATTTACTTTTATAACGGATCACCCATTAGATTAATCTCACTCATCTCCTTACATAGTTCATTCACTCTGCCCCCTTTTCTCCCCTTCTAGACTATTCTCCACATTTCCCAGAGTGATCTATCAAGAAAATATAAATCTGACCATTTCACTAACCCATCAAAATGCTTCTTATTGTTGGTACATTCTCAACTAGGGTGTGATTTTCAGTTGTAAGATAGGCTAGAATCAATCATAAGTGAATGAATGAATAACTTTATTAACCCTCCTCCCATTTTACAGATAAGGCTATTAAAGCCTAGAGAAGGCAGTAATTTAGTCATGATCATTTAGCAAGTCAGTGACCAATATGAGACTAGAACCAAGGATTCCTGATTCCCAGGCCACAGTTTTACCTATCTAGTGAACCCTCTGACCCTAGGTTAACCCTTGAAACAAATATCTAGTGATCCAAGATGACTACCAAGGCCATAACACTGAGCACTTGATGGATCTAGGGAAAGAATTAGGTGGTTTTTCTTTTCTCATCAGCTTGTTTGAACCTCCCAGACTTTGTCATTCCTGCAATGTGAAAACAATACCAAAATTAGAGCAGCTACCATTTCTTGAGTGCTTCTTCTGTGGCAAGTAAGTTGCTAAGTGTTTTATGTGTACTATCTTATTTAATCTTCTCAACAACTCTAAAAGATAAATACCATTGCTATCCCCATCTTACAAATGAGGAAACTCATCAGGAAGTGAAGTAACCTGCTAAAATTGACACACCAACAAGTCATGGAATTGGGATTTGAACCTAGATCTGTCTCACTCTAGGGCCTGTGATAGAATCCTCCAAAAAAAGCCTGTCAGTCCTGCCTCTCCCCACTTCTATGTATTATTTGAACATGCTCATCAACCCCTCTTAATTTTCTACCACCTCTAAAGGAGCCAGTAGCTTGGAAAAGAAGCAAACATCAAAATTATTTGCATTTATTCACTGCAAGCAAAATGTGCTAAGAAAACTTGGGAGTTTAAAATTAAATTTTGTTTTCCTATTAAGCAAAACCAAGACAAAATATACTCTTACAAAGTTCATTAGCAAGGTGAAATGTTTCCAAGTCTCAAGTGCTCAGTAACTGGAAAAAACTGTGTTGGCTCAGAAGCCTGACTAGTGATTTTTACCTACTCTTCCTCAACTCCTACCATTAATCAGAGCTACACAGAGTTGCAAGGAGCTAGAGGAGTAAAATGGCTGTAAATGGTTAAAGGAAATGCCACATGTATGTCCAAAGACAGGCAATGTGGCACAGTAGTGAGACCTAAGAATCTAGAGACTGGGGTCACAGACTTGGCTCTGGCACTGACTCATTGGGACACTTCAGATTAGTTCCCTTCTCTCTCTGGATCACATTTAATGCTCTTAAAGTGTTAGATTCTCAATCCCATAATTCCCTTTAAGGGCCTTTCAAGTTTCTCTTGTTCCATGGAAGGTAGCTAAATGGGGCAGTGGTGGGGGCGGGCGGGGTGGTAAGGATAGCCCTAGCCCAAAAGGCAGGAGACCTGAATTCTAATCCCAAACCTACTAATTACTTTCTGTGTGACTTTGAATAAGTAAATTTCCCTTTCTGAGCCTCTTTATTCCCATTATTTGGACTAGATGATCTATTGGTACTCTTCCAACTCTGTCATTCTAAAGTTCCTACAAAAACTGATGCACTTGTATTAGTTTCCTGTTGCTGCTTTAACAAGTTGCCACAAACTTAGTGGGTTAAAACAATAAAATTTATTATTTTATAGTTATTGATGTCATAAGTCAAACACAGATTTCATTGGACTAAAATCAAGGAGTCAGCAAGGCAGAGTTACTTTATGGGTGTTCTAGGGGAAAACCATTTCCTTGCTTTTCCAACTTCTATAGATCATCTGCATTTCTTGACTTGTGGCCTCTTTCTCCATCTTCAAAGCGAGCAGTATAGAATCATCAAATTTCTCTCTTATTCTGACTTCCTGTCTTCCCCTTGTGATTACATAGATGTTACCCTGATAATTCAGGATAATCTTCCTATCTTAAGATATTTAACTTAATCACATTTATAAAGTCTCTCTTGCCATGTAATGTAACATATTCACAGATTCTGGGGATTAGGATACGAACATCTTTAGGAGGCCATTATTCAGCCTACCACAGCTTTTTCACATAAGAAGATGATACTCATGTCCTAATATGAAAAAGACTTAAAGGAGGTAGATAGATGTCTGCAAGCCCTTGTGAGTGCAGAGAGTGATAGGCTGCTCCAAAAACTAACACCATCTTTGGCTGTATTAATAGGTATAGAAAGTTCAGAATGTGGGAAGAAACAGTTGTCAGCAATGGTCAGACCACACCTAAATTACTTTGTCCAGATCAAGATGCCATATTCTAAGTGGGACAAAACTATAAAGTGGAACATGCCCAGAGGGGAGTGAGAAGAACACAGGGACTCAAAACTGTTATAAGAAAAGCAATAAATTAACTGAGGACATTTACCCCCAATAAGGGAAAACTTAGAGGAAATTTGATAGCTCTCCTCAAAGTTGTGCTAGACATTAACTCTGGCTTCTAATGGCATAACCAGTACCAACAATGAAGATACAAAGAGGGAGATTTCAGGTCAACTTAAGCGGGGAGAACCTGCTGGTGGAACTGACTTGAGATAAATCACATCTGTGGTATGTTTGTGAGTAAGAATGTATGAATATTGGTGGGGGTTGGGAGTGGCAAAGAAAAGAAGGTACAAACAGGTGCTGAAAAAATATGTAGTAGGAATATTTTAGAGGGATTAAAGTGAAGAGTGTTGAAGTAGAACAATTCCTAAACCTAACTGATCATCACAATAGCCTGTAAAAATGCAGGTTCCAATTCCCAACTGCAAAGGTACTGATTCAGTAGGCTTAGGGCAGTGTCTAGGAATCAGTGTTTTTACCTGTTTCACTGGTTATTCTAATAATCATCCTAGCTTGGGACTACTGGATTCAATGACTCTAGCACTAAAGGTCTATGGTTCTCTGATTCTTTATAGTGGATCTGTAAAGTAAGATTGCCTAAGTAATTTATCCAGGCACTCCTGGGAGTCTCCAAGTTCTGGAGGTTCTGCCTGGAAATGGAAGCTGGTAGAGTAAGTCTTACAGAAATCAGTGGAGCTTGATTAACTCCTTATGGAGATTTGCCTGCAGGAGAAGTGGGTCTCTGAAACCAGAAAAGGCTTAATATAATAATTAAAAACATAGGCTCAGGAGCCTGGTTGCCTGGACTCAAATCATAATTTTGTCATTACTAGTTTCATAGCTATGGAAAACTACTTCATTTCCCTGTCTCTCAGTTTCCTAAAGTGAAAAATGGGAATAAGAGTACATATCTCATAGTGTTGTTTTAAGTGTTAAGTGAATTCTAAAGCATTTAAAAGACTGCCCACCATATAGTAAATGCATATCAAGTGTTAGCAATTATGACAATTATTATTAGTATTATTTTATGCAATCATTCAAATAGCAAGGCTCAGCCAAAAAAAAAAAGTTAGCTGGCATTCAAGATAGAAGACTAATTACATGGACTGGGTTAATAGTAGAAAACCATATTTCTCTTTGGATGGAGACCACATATTTATCCTTCTCTGAAGACTAAAATGTAGTCTTGTATGTAATAATGACTTCTTTCATTTCACAGTAAAGAGCTCAGGGAGCTTAGCTTGGGTCCTAGGTCTGTAATACAAACCAGAGAACTAAGCTGTTAGCCTAAATATCCATCTGAAATGTTGGCCTTACAGAGTAAAGTCACTAGCTCAGTCACTGGGACTGAGCTAGTGGTGACAGCTGTGAGAGTATTTTCAGATGAAATTTACAATTAAATTGTTTGACTCTGAGTAAAGCATATTACCCTCTATAATGTGGGTAGGCCTCATCCAATCAGCTGAATGTCTGAATATAATAAAAGAATTCCTGAACAAGAGGGAATTCTCTACCAGACTGCCTTCAGAGTCAAACTACAATTCTTACCTGAATTTCCATCCTGCTGGTTTCTCACATCAGATTTTTGATTCACCAAGCCTCCACAATCATGTGAGCCAATTCCTCAAAATAAATCTCTTTATATATACATATCCTATGGTTCTGTTTCTCTGAGAACCTTGACTAATACACTGGAGGGACAAGAATCTGTGTTCTAAACAAGAATTCCAGGAGATTCTGAGGGGTATCCATGTTTACAAACTAATAATCTAGTTCAAATTATTTTCTTTCTGTTACTGAAATCCTTTCTAAAGCATGTTCTCCAGTTGTTATCCAAATCATTCTTGTACATTTCTAGTGACAGGAAGCTAATCACCTCCAGGGACCAGAGGCAGCCCAATTCATCTTTACATAGCTCTAATTGTTATAGTTGTCTATTGCTGTGAACCAAACTACTCCTTAAAACGTAGTGGCTTAAAACACAACCATTATATTATACTATTTTTGTTAATTAGGAATTTAGGCAGGGTCTGGCTGGGTGATTCTTCTGCTCCACTTGGTGTTGACTGAAGTCACTTGATGGTATTCAGCTGGGAAATGGACTGGTCTGCAGGGTCCAAGATAGCTTCACTCATATATTTGATTCCTTGGCTGGGAATGCTGGAAGGCTGGGTTCAGAAGGGACTGTAGGCTAGACTGCCTATATGTGGACTTTTCAGCATGATGTTGTCATTCTACTCAGATTACTTACATGATAGCTCAGAGTTCCTAGAGAGTGTTCAAGAGATGGGAATTAGAAAAGGTCCCTAGAAAGAGTTTAAAGTATAGGAGTTAGAAGCTACTAGTCTATTAGGGCCTGGTTCTGAAATAGGATAGGATAATTTTCATCAGACTGTTTTGGTCAAAGCAGTCACAAAGTTACAATTAGGCAACATGAGAACAAAGGATAGGAGAAAAGGAGAAGACTGTTACTACAGAGACATGCCCAGAGTTCCAATGACATTTTGGGGGTAAATATGTGGGACAAATTTTATGCAGATTTTATAGCACCAGCTAATAGGGCCACAGAGCATAGAGGTTAAAAGTATTGCTATAAGTCATGAAGATCTGAGTTTGAATCTCACCTCAAATACTTACCAACTGTGTGATTTAGGGAAAATTATTTTACCTCTGAATCTAGACTTCTTCAACTTTGAAATGGTAATAATACCTCATAGAATCATTGTGTGTATTAAATTAGATATGGCAATTTATTGAAAAGGATAGTTGTTTCCTCTTCATGGAGTGGGTAAAGGCAGAGAAAAGGCATCCATGGTCCCATGGCTAGTCCAGCTCCCCCTGATTCAGTCTCCAACATTTTATAGATGTGGAAACAGTAGTTTAAAAGGGTAAACATACCCACTCAGAGATATACTGAGAGTTAGTCTAGAATGAACACTAAAGATGAATGTCTAATAATGCATCAGAGGAAGGGGGAGGGCTCAGACCACAAATGGATGCAGTCAGTCTCAGAAGTTGTATTAAGTAGTCACTATGTGGTTAAAAAAGTTGCTTAATTGACACACATCTGATGTTAGCAACTGCTACGTTATACCCATATGTAATATGGTTAAGTGGGTCCTACACACAGGTAGGGGTTTGATCCAAATAACCCACAGTGGACTCCTATAATCTGAGTCTATAATTCAAGAAGAAGTAGGGGTACCCAGTGTTCAGTCCAATCATTACCTACCTTTCCTATTGCACTGGTTGTTCTGAGGATCAAGTTAGATAATCAATGTGGAAAATGATTTGAAAACTGTAAAGTGCTGTGCAAATGTAAGGACTTGAAATATTATTGCTATTACCATTATTCTAAGTTATGATTTCAATCTTACAGAACTTTTAGCTTTATATAACTCTTAAGAATTTCAAAAATTACACCCCTTAGGCTCTAGAGAGTCTTTCCATACAGATATATACCTGATTGTCATTATCACCATTCTCAGTCAAAGATTCACTATGTAACCAACAAATGGGCTTGCTGAACTCAGTTATGACTGGCATGAAACTCTCCCTATCTTTCCTGAGTTAAATCAATTGTCACATTTATTAAGCACTCCCTTTGCAGAACTCATTGTGGAACAGGGCTTTGGTTAGAATTAAGTAGCTAAAAGAGGTCTGGAAAGGCTGGGATTATGAGCCAAAACCAAGAAGAAGTTTAACTGTAATATGCGTGTAAGGATATGCACTTGTGTCTAACAACAAAAACAAACAAAAAGCAATCACCAAAAACAATGGTCCCAAAAGGAAAGAGATGAGACTTAGCGCTGGCATCTGTAAACAAACTTAGGGAAGGTACCCACCTGCAAGCTCATTATTAGTTAATAGAAAAGTATGGCTAACAGAATAAATGGTAATACAGGCTGTATAAATAGAAACGTTAACTAAATAATGTTTGAACATTCATAGTACTCAGTCTAGCAAATACTAGGCAATACATATTTATTTGAAAGACTGAATAAAGTAATTTTTAAAACACTTATTTATGTTATACTTATTTATATTATATTATCTAAAAGGAAGTTCATTCTGTGAGTTGTAAGAGTTAATGTTTTTAAGAAAATTCTCTACATAAACACATTTGGGAAATTCCAAGCTAAAGAAAATTCAAAAACATTCTTTGATTATATACTTCTCAATTCTCTAATATGCAAATTGCATTGTGACTATCCATGAAGGAATTAGAAATACGTTTCCTCAACTTATTTTACCATTGAAATTTTTTGAAGTAGAACATCTTATGTGACCAGTGTTCAGTAAAATGCACTTCAGTAAATACTGATCCAGAACCACAAAGGTGATACTCTGTTTAGACTATCTAGGTTCTATATTTTAAGAGGGAAAACAATATATGGGAATATATCCACATGGAGGCTACTGGGCTGTGAGGAGATGAGAAACCAATTCCCTTAATCTGGGGGCTGGTTGACTTGCAGGAGGCTCAGGGACATTTGGTTTCTGTCTTCTGAGCTCTGAAAGCATGACACCTCATAGAGAGTCCAAACTGGGATGTATGGATATAAGCCACATAGAGATAATTTTCAGCTTGGAACAAAGGAGAACTTTCTAAAATAGATGGCCTCTCAACAGCAAGGGAGCTCCCCATCACAGGATATATCTAAACTGAGTACTTAGGACCAGTTGTTTAGGTTCCAAGAATCAGATGTTTGGGGTATGGAAGGGAGGTCTTGACAGTTTCACCCAACACTGAGAGTCATGTTTCCAAGTGAAACTGAAATTTGCATCATGTGGGGAGGGAGAGGTTGAGAGACTATGCAAAGCAATGGTTCTCAAATTTGGTCATACCTTAAAATCACCTGGAGGGCTTGTTAAAACAGATTTATGACTTCCAGTTCCAGTCAAGACAAAGTAATCACCCAATTCCTTGCTGGTCTTCCCTCCTACAACAAAAAAATTCTGGACATAACATAACAAACAAACATAGAAAGACTGAAAAATAGAAAGAATAAGGCAAACTACCTAGGGACTTCAGGACTTGAGAAACAATGTAGTGGGAAGCTCCCTGGGTTTCCTTTTAGGCTCCCATATATCCCTATGGGACACTGTGAGAAGTGTGCAACCTGGAACATACAATAGTCACACACACACACACACACAAAGCTACAAGAAAATCCTGCTCACTGTAGCCGAAGGATTGGAATAAATGTGGCACAGTAGAACAGAAAACTTTTTTAAAAAACATAATATCTGCTCTACTCCAGCCGAACACCAAAAGAAAAATTTCCTCCACACACTGCTCTCCATCCATTGTCAGAAAGATTGGTCGGGGATCTGAACTCCTAAACCCACCTAGTGGCAAAGAATCAGAAAAAGGTGAGGCAAAGCAGTGCTAGTCAGCACTCCACTTTTTCTGCCAATGTAGTATGAGCAGAGCCGAGCTGGAAGCTGAACTTCCACCTCTATTCATTGCAAAATAGTGTAAGTCAGTGCTCTACTTTTGCAGAGGTGGTTTCAGTAGGATGTGTGTGTGGTGGTGTTGCTGAATTTAAGTCCACACTCAGCAGCAATGAAATGGAGTAAAGTGATATAGGGAAGTTCTGGTCAGCACTTACTCCCCACTCCTGCCCCAGTATCAGCAGGACCCAGGGAGATACTAAGATTCCAAGTCTACCAGGCAGAAACGGGACACAACGAGGCAATAAATAGAGAGAAGTGATACTCATTGACACTCTTCTTTCTCCCAGCCCCATATCAGCAGGGTCCAGAATGTAGCTGAACTGTCACCTCCACCTGGCAACAAGGCAGAGTAATGTGGTGCTAGGAAGTGATTTTCAGTACTCCACTTCCTGCCCGCTCCTCCCAGTGTCAGTGAAGCAAAACAGGAAGCTGATATTCCCCTCCAAACCACTAGTAATGGTGCAGAAAGAAGCAGTGGAAGGTGGTGATTGTTGCATTTTGCTCTATTGCCATCCTCTTCCCTCCCTGCATATCAGTGGTGTCTAACTGGGAGCTGAACTTCCAGCTCTCACACAGAAACAATGAGTGCTATGCGTTAGTGCTCTGCTGAGAGGTATAAGTAAGGCCAAGAAGGAGACTGAACTTCAACCACCACCTGCTGACAATGAGGTAGGGCAGGGTGGTTGGAATCCAAGTTCTGTATTTGCCAGGGTGATAGCAGTGAGTCCACCAGAAAGCTATCCATCCACTTGCACCTGGATCTGTGCATTACACATAAAAAGGTTACTTTCTGGGGAGAAAAAAGAATGATTAAATAGAATTCAGAGTCTCATAACAAAATAGCCAAAAAGTTCAGGATACAGTGAAAAATCATTTGTTATACCAAGAACTTGGAAAATCTCAACTGGAGAAAACTTCACAACTAATTTGATGAAACCAGTGTTATCCAGATACACAAGAAAAGAAATTATAGACCAATAATACCTATAAATATAGAAGCAAAAATATTGAACAAAAATATAGTACATCAAATAAAGAAATGCATAAAAAGTATTACACAGCATGATCAAAGTGGGATTTATGCCAGGAAGGCAAGGTGGGTTTAACATCTGAAAATCAATGTACTATACCACAAAAATAAAGGACAAAAATAATATGATCCTCAGAGTAAATGCAGAAAGATCATTTCACAAAATCCAACTCTGTAACATGATAAAAGCACTCAACAAAATAGAAACAAGGAAACTTTCTCAACTCAATAAAGGGCATAAAAAAAAAAACCCACAACCAACATTATACTTAATTGTAAAAGAATAAATGTTTTACCCCTAAGCTCAGGAAAAAAAAAATAATCATGTTCACTCTTGCTGTTTCTTTTAAACATTGTGCTAGTGCTTCTCTCCAGGACAATTAGTCAAGAAAAGAAATAAACGGTATCAAAATGGGAAAGGAAGAAATAAAACAATCTCTATTCACAGACATGAAGTTATATATAGAAAATGGTAATGAATCCACTAAGAAAAACTATTAGAACTAATAAACAAGTTCAAGAAGATTGTAGTATACAAGATCAATATACAAAAACCCATTGTATTTTGGGATCTTTTGTAATTCCATACAAATTTTAGGATTGTTTGTTCTATTTCTGTTAAAAATGCCATTGGAATTTTGATTGGGATTGCACTGAATCTGTAGATTGTTTTGGGTAGTATGGATATTTTGACAATAATAATTCTCCCAATCCATGAGCATAGAATATCTTTCCATTATTTATGTCTTCAATTTTTTCATCATTGTCTTATAGTGTTCAGTGAATAGGTCTTTTACCTCCTTCCTTATATTTATTCCTAGATATTTTATTATTTTTAATATATTTGTAAAGGAGATAGTTTTCTTCATTTCTCTCTCTGATAATTTGCTATTAGCATATAGAAAAAAATATATTGATTCTGTATCTTGCTTTTACTGAATTTGTTTATCAGTTTCAACATGTTTTTTGGTGGAGTCTTCTGTGGGTTTTCTGTGTGTAACACCATCTCATCTGAAAATAGTGACAATTTTACTTCTTTCCATCTAAATAGAATAACATAAATTTCTTCTTCTTACTGATTGCTCTGCCTAGGACTTCCAATAGCATGTTGAATAAAAGTGGCAAGAGCTGGCATCCTTGCTGTTCCTGATCTTAGTTAAAAGCTTTCAGCTTTTCAACATTGAGTATGATGTTAGCTGTGGGCTTGTCACATATGGTCTTTATTATGTTGAGGTAGGTTCCCTCTATGCCAACTTTCTGGAGAGTTTTTGTCATAAATGGATGTTGAATATTGTCAAATACTCTTTCAGCATCTATTGAGATGATCATATGGTTTTTATCCTTAAATTTGTTAATGTGTTTTATCACATTGATTGATTTGTGGATGCTGATCCATAATTGCATCCCTGGAATAAATCCCACTTAATCATAGAGTATGATCCTTTGAAGTATCGTTAAATTTGGTTGGCTAATATTTTGTTGAGGATTTTTGCATCTATGTTCATCCAGGGATATTGACCTGAAATATTTAGTTATTTGTGGTGTCTTGTATGGTTTTGCATCAGGGTGATATGAGTTTAGAAGTGTTCCATTCTCTTCTATATTTGGAAGAGTTTCATAAGTATTAGTATTAACTATGCTTTAAATGTTAGGTAGAATTAACCAGTGAATTCATCTTGTCCTGCACTTTTGCTTATTGGGAGGTTTGTGATTACTGACTCAATATCCTTACTAGTAATCAGTTTGTTCAAATGTTCTTCCAGGTTGTCAAATTTGTTGGCATGTATTAATTCACAATACTCTCTTATTTCTTCTATGATTTGTGTTATCTCCTTCCACTACTATGTTTTAACTGAAGAAAGGTTGATGGACAATATTGTGTTCGATTCAGGTGTACATCACAATGATTTGATATTGGGGCTTTTTTTTTGTAAATCATATTATATAATTTGTAATTATAAAATATTGGATATGATTCCCTGTGCTGTACAGTAAGTCTGTCTTGCATATTTATTTTATGTATAGTAGTTTGTATCAGATAATTTCATACTTCTAATTTGTCCCTCCCCCCTTCCTGTCCCATTTGGTAACCATAAGTTTATTTTCTATGCCTGTGAGTCTGTTTATTTTACATATAGATTCATTTGTATTAATTTTTATAAATTTATTTATTTATTTTATTGGCTGTGTTGGGTCCTTTTTTGCTGTGCACGGGCTTTCTTTAGTTGCAGTTAAAGCGGGCTACTCTTCATTGTGGTGCGTGGGCTCCTAATTGCCGTGGCTTCTCTTGTTGCAGAGCACAGGCTCTAGGCCCGTGGGCTTCAGTAGTTGCAGCACATGGGCTCAATAGTTGTGGCTCACAGGCTCTATAGCGCAGGCTCAATAGTTGTGGTGGATGGGCTTAGTTGCTCCACAACATGTGGGAACTTCCTGGAGCAGGGATTGAACCCGTGTCCCCTGCATTGGCAGGCAGATTCTTAACCACTGTGTCATCTAGGAAGCCTTGTATTACTTTTTAGATTCCACAGATAAGTGGTATCATATAGTCTTTGTCTTTCTCTGTCTGACCTGTTTTACTAAGCACAATCTTCTCTAGGCCCATCCATGTTGCTACAAATTTCAATATTTTATTCCTTTTTATGGCTGAGTAATATTTCATTTTATTTATCTGCATGTATCTTTTAAAATGAGTTTTCTTTTTTTTTCTGGATATATACCCTGGAGTGGGACTGCTGGATCATATGGCAATTCTATTTTTAGATTTTTAAGGAGTTCCATACTGTTCTCCATAGCGGCTGCACCCATTTACATTCCCACCAACAGTGTATGAGTCTTCCATTTTCTCTACATCCTCTCCAGCATTTATCATTTACATACTTTTTGATGATGATGATTCTGACTGGTGTGAGGTGATGCCTCAGTGTGGTTTTGATTTGCATTTCTCTGATAATTATCGATGTTGAGTACCTTTTCATGTGTCTTAAGCATCTGTGTGTCTTCTTTGGAAAAATGCCTATTTAGATCTTCTGCCCATTTTTTAAATTGTGTTGTTTGCTTTTTTTATATTGAGTTGCATAAGCTATTTACCTGTTTTGGATATTAGCCCTCTGTCAGTCTAATTGAATATTTTCTCCCATTCTGTATGTTGTCTTTTCATTTTGTAAATGGTTTCCTTCACAGAAAAAGCTTTTAAGACCCAGTTGTTTATTTTTGCTTTTGTTTCTTTTGCCTTAGGAGACTGGTACAAGAAAATATTACTATGATATACATCAAATGGTGTTTTATGTTCTAGGAATTTTAAGGTTTTAGGCCTTACATTTATGTCTTTAAACCATTTTGAATTTACTTTTGCATATGGTGCAAGTTTATGTTCTAATCTCATTCTTTGACATGAAGTTGTCTAGTATTCCCAGCACCACTGTTTTTTGTTGTAGATAACAATTTACTTCTGTATTTTATTTCGATTGCACAATATGAAAAAAATCCTTATTTTCCCACATACATAGTTGCAGATATAAGAGCTTTGTTTTTTAAGTTCTTTATTGGAATATAATTACTTTACACTTTTGTACCAGCTTTTCAAATACACCAAAGTGAATAAGCTGTATTTATACATATATCACCATATCACCTCCCTCCCGCACCTCCCTCCCACCCTCCATGTCCTGGCCCTCTAAGGCATCACTCATCATCGAGTTGATCTCCCTTTGTTACATAGCAACTTCCCGCTAGCTATCTATTTTACAGTTGGTAGTGTATCACTCCATCCTAGCCCACCACCCACCCAACCCCGTGTCTTCCAGTCCATTCTCTGCATCTGCAGCCTTATACTTGCTCTGTCACTGGGTTCAGCAGTACCATTTTTTTTTTCTTTTAGATTCCGTATACATGAATTAGCATACAGTATTTGTTTTTCTCTTTCTGGTTTACTTCACTCTGTATGACAGACTCTAGGTCTAATCATCTCATTACATATAGCTCCATTTCATTCCATTTTATGGCTGAGTAATATTCCATTGTATATATGTGCCAAATCTTCTTTATCCATTCATCTCTTGATGGGCATTTAGGTTGCTTCCATGTCCTGGCTATTGTAAATAGTGCTGCAATGAACATTTTGGTACGTGTTTCTTTTTGGATTATGGTTTTCTCTGGCTATATGCCCTGCAGTGGGATTACTGGATCATATGGCAGTTCTATTTTTAATATTGTAAGGAACTTCCAAACTGCTTTCCATAGAGGCTGTACCAACTTACATTCCCACCAACAGTGCAGGAGAGTTCCCTTTTCTCCACACCCTCTCCAACATTTGTTGTTTCTAGATGTTTTGATGATGGCCATTCTGACCGGTGTGAGATGATACCTCATTGTGGTTCTAAATTGCATTTTGCTAATGATTAGTGATGTTGAGCATCTTTTCATGTGTTTGTTAGCCATCTGTATGTCTTCTTTGGAGTAATGTCTATTTAGGTCTTCTGCCCATTTGTGAATTGGGTTATTTGCTTTCTGGGTATTAAGCTGCATGGGCTGCTTGTATATTTTGGAGATTAATCCTTTGTCAGTTGCTTCATTGGCAAGGATTTTCTCCCATTCTGAGGGCTGTCTTCTTTTCTTGTTTATAGTTTCTTTTGCTGTGCAAAAGCTTTAAAGTTTCATGAGGTCCCATTTGTTTATTCTTGATTTTATTTCCATGATTCTGGGAGGTGCGTCAAAAAGGATCTTGCTTTGATGGATGTCATAGAGTGTTCTGCTGATGTTTTCCTCTAAGAGTGTTATAGTGCCTGGCGTTGCATTTAGGTCTTTATTCCATTTTGAATTTATTTTTGTGTATGGTGTTAGGAAGTGTTCTAATTTCATTCTTTTCCATGTTGCTGTCCAATTTTCCCAGCACCACTTATTGAAGAGGCTGTCTTTTTTCCATTGTATATACTTGCCTCCTTTGTCAAAGATAAGGTGCCTATATATGCTTGGGTTTACCTCTGAGTTCTCTATTCTGTTTCATAGATCTTCCTTTCTATTTTTGTGACAGTACCATACTGTCTTGATCACTGTACCCTTACAGAATAGTTTGAAGTCAGAAAGCCTGATTCCATCAAATCTGTCTTTCCTTCTCTAGATTGCTTTGGCTATTTGGGGTCTTTCATGTTTCCACACAAAATATAAGATTTCTTGTTCTACTTCAGACAAAAATGTCATTGGTAATTTGATAGGGATTGTCTTGAATCTGAAAATGCTTTGGGTGGTATAGTCATTTTCACAATGTTGATTCTTCCAATCCAAGAACCTTGTATGTCTCTCAATCTGTTTGTGTCATCTTTGATTTCTTTCATCAGTGTCATAGTTTTCTGCATACAGGTCTTTTGCCTCCTTAGGCAGATTTATTCCTAGGTATTTTATTGTTTTTATTGCAATGGTAAGTGGGAGAGTTTCCTTAATTTCTCTTTGGGCTTTTTCATTGTTAGTGTATAGGATTGCAAGAAATTTCTGAGCATTAATTTTGTATCCTGCTACTTTTCTAAATTAATCAATTAGTGCTAGCAGTTTTCTAGTAGAATGTATAGAGTTTTCTATGTATGATATCATGTCATCTGCAAAGAGCGACAATTTTATTACTCTTTTCCGCTTTGGATTCCTATTATTTCATTTTCTTCTTTGATTGCTGTGGCTAACACTTTCAAAACTATGTTGAATAATAATGGTGAGAGTAGGCCCCCTTGTCTTGCCCCTGTTCTTAGGGGGAATTCTATCAGTTTTTCACTATTTAGAATGATTTTGGCTTTTGTTTTCTCATATGTGGATTTTATTATGTTGAGGTAATTTCTTTCTATGCCCATTTTCTGGAGAGATTTTATCATAAATGGATGTTGAACTTTGTCAAAAGCTTTTTCTGCATCTATTGAGATTATCATATGGTTTTTATCCTTCCATTTGTTGATATGATGTATCACATTGATTGATTTGCATATATTGAAGAATCCTTGCATTCCAGGGATAAACCCCACTTGATCATGGTGCATGATCTTTTTAATGTGCTATTGGATTCTGTTAGCTAGTATTTTGTTGAGGATTTTTGCATCTGTATTCAACAGTGATATTGGCTTGTAATTCTTTTATTCTGACATCTTTGCCTGGTTTTGGTATCAGGATGATGGTGGCCTCGTAGAATGAGTTTGGGAGTGTTCCTCTTTCTGCTACATTTTGGAAGAGTTTGAAGATAGGTTTTAGCTCTTCACTAAATGTTTCATAGAATTTGTCTGTGAGGCCATCTGCTCCTGGGCCTTTGTTTGCTGGGAGATTTTTAATCACAGTCTTAATCTCCATACTTGTGATTGGTCTCTTCATATTTTCTATTTCTTCCTGGTTCAGTCTTGAACTTGTACTTTTCTAAGAATGTTTCCATTTCTTACAGGTTATCCAATTTATTGGCATATGGTTTCTTGTAGTAGTCTCTCATGATCTTTTGTATTTCTTCGCTGTCTGTTGTTACTTCTTTTTCATTTCTAATTCTGTTGATTTGCATCTCTTTCCTTTTTCCCTGATGAATCTAGCTAATGGTTTATCAATTTTGTTTATCTTCTCAAAGAAGGAGCTTTTGTTGCTTCTTTTAGCTTCTTTTAGTTTCATTGATCTTTGCTATTGTTTCCTTCATTTCTTTTTCATTTATTTCTAATCTGATATTTATGTTTTCTTTCCTTCTGCCCACTTTGTGGATTTTTTGTTCTTCTTTCTCTAATTGTTTTAGGTGTAAGGTTAGGTTGTTTATTTGATATTTTTCTTATTTCTTGAGGTAGGACTGTATTACTATAAACTTCCCTCTTAGAACTGCTTTTGCTGTATCCCCAAGGTTTTGGGTTGTTGTGATTTCATTGTCATTTGTTTCTGGACATTTTTGATTTCCTCTTTGATTTCTTTAGTGATTTCTTGCTTGTTTAATAGCCTATTGTGTAGCTTCCATATGGTTGTATTTTTTACAGTTTTTTTCCTGTGATTCATATCTAGTCTCATGGCATTTTGATCAGAGAAGATGCTTGATATGATTTCAATTTTCTTGAATTTACCACGGCTTAATTTGTGATCCAAGATGTGATCTATCCTGGAAAATGTTCTGGGTGCACTTGAGAAGAATGTGTATTCTGCAGTTTTTGGGTGGAATGTCCTATAAATATCAATTAACTCGAGACAGTCTAATGTGTCATTACAAGCTTGTGTGTCCTTATTTTTTTTCAGTTTGGATGATCTGTCCATTGATGTAAGTTGGGTGTTAAAATCTCCTACAATTATTGTGTTAGTGTCGATTTCCCTTTTATGGCTGTTAGCTTTTGCCTTATATATTGAGGTGCTCCTATGTTGGGTGCATAGATATTTAAAATCATTATATCTTATTCTTGGATACAGCCCTTGATCATTATGTAGTGTCCTTCCTTGTCTCTTGTAATAGTCTTTACTTTAATGTCTAATTTGTCTGATATGAGTATTGCTACTCCAGCTTTCTTTTGACTTCCATTTGCATGGAATAACTTTTTCCATCCCTTTACTTTCAGTCTATATGTGTCCCTTGGTCTGAAGAGGGTTTCTTGTAGGCAGCATATATAAGGGTCATGTTTTTGTATCCATTCAGGCCATCTGTGTCTTTTGTTTGGAACATTTAATCCATTTACATTTAAGGTGATTATTAACATGTATTTTCCTATTAAAATTTTCTTAATTGCTTTGCATTTGTTTTTTTTTTTTTGGGGGGGGTGTACACCAGGTTCAATCATCTGTTTTTATACAAATATCCCCGTATTCCCTCCCCTCCTTGACTCCCCGCCCCTCGAGTCCCCCCCACCCTCCCCGCCCCAGTGCTCCAAGGCATCTTCCATCCTCGAGTTGGACTCCCTTTGTTATACAACAACTTCCCACTGACTATTTTACAGTTGGTAGTATATATATGTCTGTGCTACTCTCTCGCTTCGTCTCAGTTTCCCCTTCACCCCCCGCCCCCTCCCATACCTCGAGTTCTCCAGTCCATTCTCTGTATCTGCATCCTTGTTCTTGTCACTGAGTTCATCAGTACCATTTTTAGATTCCGTATATGTGAGTTAGCATACAATATTTGTCCTTCTCTTTCTGACTTACTTCACTCTGTATGACAGACTCTAGGTCTATCCACCTCATGACATATAGCTCCATCTCATCCCTTTTTATAGCTGAGTAATATTCCATTGTATATATATGCCACATCTTCTTTATCCATTCATTTGTTGATGGGCATTTAGGTTGCTTCCATGTCCTGGCTATTGTAAATAGTGCTGCAATAAACATTATGGACAAAGGATTAACTTCCAAAATATACAAGCAGCTCATGAAGCTTAATACCAAAAAAGCAAATAACCCAATCCACAAATGGGCAGAAGACCTAAATAGACATTTCTCCAAAGAAGACATACAGATGGCCAACAAACACATGAAAAGATGCTCAACATTACTAATCATCAGAGAAATGCAAGTCAAAGCCACAATGAGGTATCACCTCACACCAATCAGAATGGCCATCATCACAAAATCTGGAAACAACAAATGTTGGAGAGGGTGTGGAGAAAAGGGAACTCTCCTGCACTGTTGGTGGGACTGTAAGTTGGTACAGCCACTATGGAAAACAATTTGGAGGTTCCTTAAAAAACTACAAATAGAACTTCCATATGATTCAGTAATCCCACTACTGGGCATATACCCAAAGAAGACCATAATCCCAAAAGAAATTTGTACCATAATGTTTATTGCATTTGTTTTTGTAGGTCTTTTCCTTTGCTTGCATTTCCTACTTAGAAAAGTTCCTTTAGCAATTGTAAGTCTGGTTTGGTGGTGCTGAATTCTCTTAGGTGTTGCTTGTCTGTAAAGCTTTTGATTTCTCCATCGAATCTGAATGAGATTCTTGCTGGGTAGAGAATTCTTGGCTGTAGGTTTTTCTCTTTCAGGGCTTTCAGTACATCCTGCAACTCCCTTCTGGCCTGCAGCATTTCTGCAGACAGATCAGCTGTCACCCTTATGTGTTTTCCCTTATATGTTATTTGTTGCTTTTCTCTTGCTGCTTTTATTTTTTTCTTTGTGTTTAATTTTTGTTAGTTTGATTAATATGTGCCTGAGTGTATTTCTCCTTGGGTTTATTCTGTATGGGACTCTCTGTGCTTCTTGGCCTTGATTAATTATTTCCTTTCCCATGTTGGAGAAGTTTTCCACTATAACCTCTTCAAATATGTTCTCTGACCCTATCTTTTTTCTTCTTCTTCTGGGATGCCTATGATGCAAATTTTGGTGTGCTTAATGTTGTCACCATGGTCTCTGAGACTGTCTTCCATTCTTTATTATTATTTTTTCTCTTTCCTGCTCTGTGGAAGTTATTTCTCCCATTCTGTCTTGCAACTCACTTATTTGTTCTTCTGCCTCAGTTATTCTGCTGTTTATACCATCTAGGTTATTTTTAATTTTGGTTATTTTGTTGTCCATTACTGTTTGTTTGCTATTTAGTTCTTTTGAGTCGTTAATAACTGTTTCTTTTATTTTCTCTATTTTGTTATTGAGACTTTGGATCATCTTTGCTATCATTAATCTGAATTGTTTTTCAGGCAATTTTCCTATTTCCTCTTCATTTATTTGGTCCTGTGCATTTTTTTCCTGTTCCTTTGCCTACATGGTGTTTCTTTATTTTCTCATTTTTTCTATAGGATTTGCTGTCTGCTTTCCCTATGCTGCCTGGTAGTAATTCCTCTTGTTTCTTTCCCTCTGCCCCCTGTGGTGGGGTTTGTCCAGTGCCTTGAGTAGGCTTCCTGGTGGCGAGGATCTGGTTCTTGCTTACTGGTGTATGGCTCTGTGTCTTTTCTCTCTGATGATCAGGGCCTGTCAGGTGGTGTGATTTAGGGTATCTGTGAGGTTAATATGGCTTTAGGTAGTCTGTGTGCTAATGGATGGGTTTGTGTTCCTGTGTTGTTTGTAGTTTGGTGTGAGGTGTCCAGCACTTGCAGTTGCAGACAGTCAGACAAAGCTGAGTCTTAGACTCTGATACAGGGCTCTGTGAGAGTACTCTTCAGTTAAACTTCCCTGTGTCTGAGGACTCCCTAGTAGTCTAGCATCCTGGATTCAGTGCTCCCTCCCTAGGTCCTCCTATTTGACTTCTGATGGAGTAGTCCAGACTTCAGAGGTTGCTTGTCCTGACAATAAAGAGGTTTCAAGAAGACTGTCCAATCTCCAGACTAATGGAAGAGTATTGAGTCAAACAAATACTAAATCAAGGAAACACACGTATGTATAAGACACACAAATACTGAATCCAGTAGAACATAAGGCGTTAGAAAAACCTGAAAGAACCCCAGTATGCCATCAGATAATCAAAGAGAAAACAAACAGAAATTCAAAACAAAACAAAACAAACAAAAAACAATAAAAAACACCACAAACACACACACAGAAACAAAAATATAGGGAGAGTTTGAAAGCTAGGATCAAATGTAATAAAGAGCAAGAATACCACCAGACAAACTGAAGATTCTCAGAATGAAATCAGACAATTATACTTAGAACTAAGCTAAAGACAAAACCTAATAAAAAAACAAAACCAAACAAAGCAATGTGTCATCTGGAGAATAAAGCAAGGAAACAGAATCGACCATTAATATTGCTTATAAGTACATTAAGATAAAATAAACTAAAAAACGATAGAAGACAGGGCAACAGAATAGCATAGTGTGAATGGAAATATATGAAAAGAAAAAGAAAATAGAGAAAAAATGGAAATGTATAAAAGACGGAGAAGGAAAGAAAGTAGGAGAGATAAATTTAGCACTACAAAAAACTTAGCTAGAAATAGAAATATGTAAGAAGTCCAAATATAAAAATAGAAGAAAAAAATAGAATAAAAGAATAAAAAAATGTTATATTGTAGCTCCCTTAGGACTAAGATTGTAATTAATTAAAGAAAATGCTAGAACTGACCCCAGAGTGGACAAGATCAATAAAATTAATAATACTATTTCTGCTTCCTTGAGGTCTCAGCTGTAAGTGTCCTACCTGCCTTGGGCTTTTTGTGTTACTCTGCAATGAGCAGAGCTTCCTTTATTGTTCATCTGCAAGCACCAGTGTGTGGGGAGAGAGAGGGTACAATATTGGCTGCATCCCCTGGGAGTGAGTGAGCAGTGGTGCCCTGCCTCAGTTGCAGTGGGTTGGGCAGCTTGGGCGGTGCGTGTTTCAGAGGGATGCCGGTGGCTCAGGTGTAAACAGAATGTCTCCAGAGCTGGACCACTCTGTTGGCTTTTGACTCTTGGCTGCAGGCACTCTAGGCCAGGCCCAACCAGGGGCCTTTGTTATACCAGAGTGCATTAGCCAGGCCCAGAGGGGTCTTTCCTTTGTCTGTCGCAGGCACCAAGAGAGAGGCTACACCCGTGGCTCCTCCCCACTGCTTGTGGGTCAGTAGTATTGAGCCACCACCATGGCCACCCAGTTTTCCATGGTAGGCATTCTCTGCTGTGGATTTCTTCCCTCCTGTCCTCTCAGTCCAGCTCTCCACTGCCAACAATGTTTCTCACCCTGAACCAGTTCTGTGGTTCACATGTTCCAACTCCCAGACCCCCTGTTCAGCTGTGAACAGACGTCTCAGTCCGGACACACTGAACCATGGTGCAGACCCTCCGTGTGTTTCTCACACTTTCCCTTCTGCCACAGATCAGCTGCTTCACCCTCTTGGTACAGTCCCAAATGCCTCCCTTTTGACCCAGGGAAATTCCCCATTGGAGAAAGGCTATCCCCATCAGATAAGGGATGTTTCCCCAAATTTGACAATCTCCCCTCTGTTTCAGATCCCCCCCTGCCCCAGGGTGTGGGACCCATCCCTTTCCTTTCTTCTCCTCCTCTTTCTCCTCTTTCTTTCTTTTTTCCCTCTGTCCTACCCAGTTATGTTGGGATCTTTGCAGTCCCTTCTGGTGTCCAAGGTCATCTGCTGGTGTTCAGCTGGTTCTCTGTGGGAATTATTGTGTCTTTTGATGTATTCCTGATGCATCTGTGGAGAGGGATGCATTCCACATCATTCTACTTTGCTGCTGTCTTTCTTCTCCCCAGCACCACTTTTTGAAGAGACTGCATTTTCTCCATTGTAAATTCTTCCCTGATTTGTCATTGATTGATTGATCAGAGGTGTTTGCATTTACTTCTGGGCTCTCTATTTTGTTCCATTGATCAATATGTCTGTTTTTGTGCCAACAGTTCAATGTTTTTATTACTGTAGCTTTGTAGTAGAATCTGACGTCTGGAAGGGTTATACTTCCAGCTTTATTCTTTTTCTCAGGATTGCTTTGGCAATTCTGTGTATTATGCAGTACCTTATAAATTTTAGGATTATTTGTTCTAATTTTGTAGAAAATATCATGAATATTTTGACAGGGATTGCTTTAAATCTTTAGATTGCTTTGGGTAGTATGGTCATTTTATTTGTGAATTCTTTCAAACCAGGAGCATGGGCTATCTTTCCATTTCTTTGAATCATTTTCAATGTTGTTTGCCAATGTTTTATATAGTTTTCAGCATATAGGGCTTTTGCCTTCTTGGTTAAGTTTATTCCTACATAGCATATATGCATGTAATACATAAATATACATACATATGATTTTAAATATGATTTCTTTTAGATTCACTTTCAGATATTTCGCTATCAGTATATAGAAACACAACAGATTTCCGTATAATAATCTTGTACCCTGCTACTTGCTGAAGTGATTTATTAGTTCTAATAGTTTTTGTGTGGAGACTTTAAGGTTCTCTATGTGGAGTATTATGTGATCTACAAATATTTACAGTTTTACCACTTCCCTTCCAATTTGGATACATTTTATTTCTTTTCCTTGTCTAATTTTTGTATCTAGGTATTCCAATAGTATGATAAATAGAAACAGTAAGAGTTAACATTCGTGTCTTTTTCCTGAATTTAGCAGGAAGACAATCAGTTTTCACCATTGGGTATTATGTTTGCTCTGGGTTTTTCATAAACAGCCTTTATTATTTTGAGAGACGGTCCCTCTATACCCACTTCAATGAGAGTTTTTATTATGAATGGATGTTGAATATTATCAAATGTTATTTCTGTCTATTGAGATGATCATGTGGATTTTTTCTTTCCATTAGTTAATGTGGTATATCACACTGATTTATTTCCATGTGTTGAAGCATCCTTGTAACCCTGAAATGAATTCCACTCGATCATGGTACATGATCCCTCTTATGTATTGTTGGATTTGGTTTGCTAAAATTTTGTTCAGGATTTTTGTATCTATATTCATCAAAGATATCGGCCTCTAATTTTCTTTTTTTGTAGTGTTTCATCTGGTTTGGTATCAGGGCCTCATAAAATAAATTTTGGAGTGTTCTATCTTCTTCAACTTTCTGGAACAGTTGGAGAAGGATGGGTATTAATTCTTCTTCATATGTTTGGTAGAATCCTCCATTGAAGTCATGCACTTTTGTTGGCAGGGAGGGTTTGGGTTTTTGTTTGTCTGTTTTTGAAATATACATTTGTATTTATTTTTAATTTTTTTCTTTTGATCTTTATTACAGTATAATAGCTTTACACTGTTGTGCCAGTTTCCACTGTACAACAAAGTGAATCAGCTGTATTTATACATAGATCCCTATATCCCCTCCCTCTTAAGCATCTCTCCCACCCTCCCTATCCCACCCCTCTAAGTCATCACCAATTATGTAGTTGATCTCCCTGTGGTATGCAGTTGCTTCCCACTAGCTATCTATTTTACATTTGGTAGTATATGAATATCAATATTAATCTTCACTTTGTTCCAGCTTCTCCTTCCCCCACTCCCCGTGTCCTCAAGTCTGTTCTCTACATTTGCATATTTATTCTTCCTCTGCCACTGAGTTCATCAGTACCATTTTTGTAGATTCCATATATATGCGTTATCATATGGTATTTGTTTTTTTCTTTCTGTCTTACTTCACTCTGTATGACACACTATATGTCCATCCACCTCACTACGAATAATTCAATATCATTTCTTTCTATGGCTGAGTAATATTCCATTGTATGTATATGTGCCACATCTTCTTTATTCATTCATCTGTCGATTGTAAATAATGTTGCAATGAACATTGAGGCACATGTATCTTTTTGAATTATGATTTTCGCTGGGTATATGTTCAGTAGTGGGATTGCTGGGTCATATGGTAGTTCTATTTTTAGTTTTTTAAGGAACATCCATTCTATTTTCCATAGTGGATGTATCACTTTACAGTACCACCAAGAGTGCAGGAAGGTTCCCTTTACTCCACAGCCTCTACAGCATTTATTTTTCCTGGATATTTTGATGATGGCCAATGTGACTGGTGAGAGGTGATACCTCATTGAAGGGTTTGATTTAGATTTCTCTAATGATAAGTGATGAATATTTTTTCATGTGTTTTCTGGCCATCTGCATGTCTTCTTTGGAGAAATGTCTGTTTAGGTCTTCTGCCCATTTGTGGATGGGGTTGTTTGTTTGTTTGTTTGTTGATATTGAGCCGCATGAGCTGCTTATATATTTTGGAGATTAATCCTTTGTCTGTTGCTTCATTGGCAAATATTTTATCCCACTCCGAGGGTTGTCTTTTTGTAATATTTATGGTTTCCTTTGCTGTGCAAAAACTTTTGTTTCCTTAGATTCCATTTGTTTATTTTCGTTTTTATTTCCTTTACTCTAGGAGGTGTGTCAGAAAGGATCTTGCTGTCATTTATGTCACAGAGTGTTTTGCCTATGTTCTCCTCTAAGAGTTTTATACTGTCAGGCCTTACGTTTAGTCTTTGATCCACTTTGAGTTTATTTTTGTGTATGGTGTTAGGAAATGTTTAAACTTATTTCTTTCACAAGTAGCTGCCCAGTTTCCCAGCATCACTTATTGAAGAGGCTATCTTTTCTTCATTGTATATTCTAGCCTCCTTTGTCAAAGATAAGGTCACCATATGTATGTGGGTTTATTTCTGGGCTTTCTATCTTTTTCCATTAATCTATATTTTTCTTTCTGTGCCAGTACCATACTATCTTGATTACTGTATCTTTGTAGTATAATCTGAAGACAGGGAGCTTGATTCCTCCAGCTCCTTTTTCTTTTTTTTCCCTCAAGATTGCTTTTGTAATTTGAGGTCTTTTATGTTTCTATATAAATTGTATAATTGTTTGTTCTAATTCTATGAAAAATGTCATTGGTATTTTGATAGGGATTGCATTGAATCTGTAGATTGTTTTGGGTACTATAGTCATTTTCACAATGTTGAATCTTCCAATCCAAGAACATGGTATATCTCTCCATTTGTTTGTGTCATCTGTAATTACTTTCATCAGTGTCTTATAATTTTCTTCATGCAGGTCTTTTGCCTCCTTAGGTCAGTTTATTCCTATGTATTTTACTCTTTTTTGTTGCAGTGGTAAATGGCAGTGTTCCATTAATTTATCTTTCTGATTTTTCATTGTTGGTACAAAGGAATGCAACAGATTTCTATGCATTAATTTTGTATCCTGCTACTTTACCAAATTCTGTGATTAACTCTAGTAGTTTTCTGGTAGCATCTTTAGGTATTTCTATATACAGTATCATGTTATCTGCAAACAGTGACAGTTTTAATTCTTCATATCCAATTTGAATTCTTTTTATTTCTTTTTCTTCTTTGATTGCTGTGGCTAAAACTTCCAAAACTATGTTGAATGATAGGAGTGATAGTGGGCACCCTTGTCTTGTTCCTGATCTTAGAGGAAAGGCTTTCAGGTTTTCACCATTGAGTATGATGTTGGCTTCAGATTTGTCAAAAATGGCCTATATTATGTTGAGGTAGGTTCCCTCTATACCCACTTTCTGGAGATTTTTTATCATAAATGTGTGTTGAATTTTGTTGAAAGCTTTTTCTGCATCTATTGAGATGATCATATGGTGTTTATCCTTCAGTTGGTTATATGGTGTATCACATTGATTTGTGTATATTGAAGAAACCTTGCATTCCTGGGATAAAACTCACTTGATCATGGTTTATGATCCTTTTAGTGTGTTGCTGGATTCTGTTTTCTAGTATTTTATTGAGAATTTTTACATCTATGTTCAATAGTGATATTAGCCTGTAATTTTCTTTTTGTGTGACATCTTTATCTGGTTTTGGTATCAAGGCAATGCTGGCATCATAGAATGAGTTTGTCAGTGTTCCTCCCTCTGCTATATTTTGGAAGAGTTTGATAAGGATAGGTGTTGTTTGTTGGAAGATTTATAATCACAGTTTCATTTTTAGTGCTTGTGATTGGTATGTTCATATTTTCTATTTCTTCCTGGTTCAGTCTTGGAAGTTTGCACTTTTCTAAGAATTTGTCCATTTCTTCTGGGTTGTCCATTTTATTGGCATATAGTTGTTTGTAGTAGTCTCTCATTATCCTTTGTATTTCTGCAGTGTCAGTTGCTACTTCTCTTTTTTCATTTCTGATTCTGTTGATTTGAGTCTTCTCCCTTTTCTTCCTGATGAGTCTAGCCAAGAGCTTATCAATTATTTTTCTCTTCTCAAAGAACCAGCTTTTAGTTTTATTCATCTATGCTATTGTTTCCTTCATTTCTTTTTCTTTTACTTCTGATTTGATCATTATAATTTCTTTCCTTCTGCTAACTTTGGGATTTTTTTTTGTTCTCCTTTCTCTAATTGCTCTAGAAGTAGGGTTACAGTGTTTATTCAAGGTTTTTCTTATTTCATGAGGTAGGAATGTATTGCAGTGAACTTCCCTCTTAGAACTTCTTTTGCTGCAACCCATAGGTTTTGGGTCATCGTGTATTCATTGTCAATTATTTCTAGTTTTTTTTTTTTATTTCCTCTTTGATTTATTCAGTGACGTTTTGGTTATTTAGTAGCATTTTGTTTAACCTCCATGTAATTTTATTTTTTACAATTTTTTTCCTTTAGTTGATATCTAGTCTCACAGCATCATCAGAAAATACTCTTGATATGATTTCAATATTCTTAAATTTATTGAGGCTTGATTTGTAAAACTAGATGTGATCTATCCTGGAGAATGTTCCAGGTGCACTTGAGAAGAAAGTGTATTCTGTTGTTTTAGGATGGAAAGTCCTATAAATATCAATTAAGGCTATCTGGTCTAATGTGTCCTTTAGAGCTTGTGTTTCTTTAATTTCTATTTGGATGATCTGTCCATTGGTGTATGTGGAGTGTTAAAGTCCCCTACTATTATTGTGTTACTATTGATTTCCCCTTTTATGGCCCTTGGCATTTGCCTTGTATATTGAGGTACTCCTATGTTGAGTGCATAGATATTTACAATTATTATATATTCTTATTGGATTAAGCCCTTTATCATTATGTGGTGTCCTTCCTTGTCTCTTGTAATCAACTTTATTTTAAAGTCTCTTTTTTCTAATATGAGTATTTCTACCTCAGCTTTCTTTTGATTTCCATTTGCATGGAATATCTTTTTCCAATCCCTCACTCTCAGTTTGTATGTGTCCCTACTTCTGAAGTGTGTCTCTTGTAGACAGCATATATATGGTTCTTGCTTTTGTACCCATTCAGCCAGCTTGTGTCTCATGGTTGGAGCATTTAATCCATTCACATTTAAGGTAATTATCAATGTGCATGTTCCTATTACCATTTTCTTAATTATTTGGGGTTTGTTTTTGCAAGTCTTTTCCTTCTCTTGTGTTGTCTACCTAGATAATTTTCTTTACCATTTGTTATAAAGCTGATCTGGTGGTGCTGAATTCTCTTAGTTTTTGCTTGTCTGTAAAACTTTTAATTTCTCCTTCAAATCTGAATGAGATCCTTGCAGGGTAGAGTAACCTTGGTGGTAGTTTGTTCCCTTTCATCGCTTTAAATATATCCTACCACTCCCTCCTGGCCTGTAGAGTTGCTACTGATAGATCAGCTGTTGACTTATGGGGGTTCTTTTGTATGTTATTTGTTGCCTTTCCCTTGCTGCTTTTAATATTTTTCTTTGATTTCAATTTTTAATAGTTTGATTAACATGTGTCTTGGTGTGTTTGTCCTTGAGTTTATCCTAATGAGTATCTCGGTTCTTCCTGGATTGATTGTTTCTTTTCCCATGTTAGGAAAGTTTTCCACTATAATCTCTTCAAATATTTTCTCAGAACTTTTCTTTTTCTCTTCTTCTTCTGGGACTCCTACAGTTCGAATGTTGGTGGTGAGTTTAATGTTGTCTCTGAGACTCCTCAATTCTTTTCATTCTTTTTTTTCTTTATTCTTCTCCATGTCAGTTATTTCTATCATTCTATCTTCCGGGTCACTTATGCATTCTTCTGTCTCAGTTATTCTGCTCTTTGTTCCTTCTAGAGTATTTTTAATTTCAGTTATTTTGTTGCTCTTCACTGTTTGTTTGCTTTTAAGTTCTTCTAGCTCCTTGTGAATCATTTTTTATATTTTCTCCATCTGTGCCTCCATACTATCTCTGAGATCTAGGATCAACTTTATTATCATTATTCTGGATTCTTTTTCAGGTGGACTGTCTATCTCTTCTTCGTTTGTTTAGTCTTGTTGGTTTTTGGCTTGTGCCTGCATCTGCTGCATCTGTCTCTGTTTTCTCATTTTGTTTAACTTACCATGTTTGAGTTCCCCTTTCCTCAGGCTGCAAGGTTGTAATTCTTCTTAATTCTGTTGTCTGTTCCCAGTTGGGAGGTTGATCCAGTGGCTTGTGTAGGCTTCCTGGTGTGGGGAACTGGTGTCTGTGTTCTTGTGTGTGGAGCTGTATCTTGTCCTTCTGATGTGCAGGGCCATGTCTGTTGATGTGTTTTGATGTTTCTGTGAGCTTAGTATGACTATAGGAGCCTGTCTGTTAATGGTTGTAGTTACGTTCCTGTCTTACTAGTTGTTTGGCTTGAGGCATCTAGCACTGGATCTTGCTGGCCTTTGGGTGGATTTGGATCTTAGTATTGAGAATGAGACCTCTTGGAGAGCTCTTATTGATTAATATCCCATGGAGTCAGGAGTTCTCTGGTGGTCCAACAACCTGAACTCACCTCTCTGGCCTCGGAGGTCCAGGTGCAACCGCTGGCTGGGACACCTAGACCCTAGAACTTGCACCACATGGAGAAAAAGGATGAAGAAGAAGAGGGAAAAAAAGGAAAAAGGGAAAAGAACAGACAAAACCCCAAGACAGGTGGTAAAAGCAATACTAAGCAGTAAAAATCACACAAAGAGGTATACACACTTGCACTCGCAAAAAGAACAGTACAGAAAAGAAGAGAAAAACAATGGAAAAGAGAGAAGACAAAGAAGAGAGCAATAAAACCAGTAAGCAAGGGTATATGTGAATATATACATTAAAGATTAAGGTAACAATTACATAATACCAAGAACAAGTCAAACAAATCAGGAAGTCCACTAATACATGTAGGTAGGACACTGCACCTTCTGTGGGCACTGTGGAATAAGCTCAGACTGTGATCTGGTCTTTGTCCTGCATGTACTCATTCCCACAGTCCACAGTTGCCCACTAAGTCTACCACCTCTATTGTAGAAACACTTGTCTATTCAGGTAATCCACAAATGCAGGGTGTATCATGCCGATTGTGGGTATTAAATCTGCTCCTCCTTTAGTTGTTTCCATTTCTCTTCTTTGGTCCTACAGACCCCGGGGTTCAGTTTTGGTTTTGGTCCTAACTCTGCATGTGGGCTGCTCTCCGGCATTGGTTCTCCACCCAAGCAAGAGTGGGCAAAAGAGGGTGATTGGAGCTAACTTGCAAATTCAGGCTGGGGGGAGGGAGGGATATGGTAATCTAAGTAAAAATTGCAGGCGTGTTTGCAACAGCAGAGGTCGACATGAGCCTGAGGTGTGTTGTGCCTTCTCCCTGGGAAGTTGGTCAATGCAGCACCCTTGGGGATGGCGGGCTGCACTTGCTACCAGGAGAGTGTGGACAACGACCTGCCTTGCACACAGGACACTTGGTGGCCATGGCAGCATGCTCTGTGTTTTGATTTAACAGCTGTGGTTTGCAGTGCCACTCAAACAGGCACTGCCCTAACACCTGTGAGTGTGAGCAGCAGGAAGCTTCTCTTTGGCACCCCAAAACAAAGGTTTCCTGCCTCTCCATCAGGCCCAGGCTTTTCTCCAGACTTCTTCCCAGCTAGCTGTGGTGCACTAGGCCCCAAGACTGTTTTCAAGCAGCCAACCCCAGTTCTCTCCCTGGGGTCTGTTCTCTGAAGTTCAAGCCTTGGCACCCAGCCCCCACCTGCCGCTGCAGGTAGGCAGACAATCTTCTCTGGCTGGGATGTGCTACTTGGCACTGATCCTCCATGCGGGAATCTTTCTACTCTGCCCTCTGTGCACCTGCTGTTGCTCTCTCCTCTGGGGGCTCTGAAGCTTCTCCTGTCCATTCCTGCCAGTGAGGGTCTTCCTAGTGTGTAGAAGCTTTCCCCCCTTCATAGCTCCCTCACAGACGGGTATGTCTCCTCAAGATTCCTTTGTCTTTTCTTTTTCCTTTTATTCTTTTGTGCTACCCAGTTATGTGGGCATTTTCTTGCCTTTTTGGAAGACTGAGGTCCCTTGCCAGCGTTCAGATGATGTTTTGTAGGAGCTTTTCCACATGTAGATGTATTCTTGATGTATTTGTGGGAAGGAAGGTGATCTCCACGTCTTACTCCTCTGCCATCTTCCAACCATCCCCCTTGATTTTAAGTAGATTCTATTTCATGTCTAGTGATCAGTCTGCTCAAATTGTCTGTTCTTGACTCAGTCTTAGTAGGCTGTATGCTTCCAGAAATTTCTCCATTTCTTTTAAGTTGTCCAGTTTATTGGCCTATGACTTTTTGTACTATTCTCTTATGTTTTTTTGTTTTTTTGTTTGTTTGTTTTGTTTTGTTTTTTGTATTTCTGTGGTATTGGTTGTTATTTCTCCTCTTTCATTTCTTTCTTTGTTTGACACTTTTCTTCATGGTCAACTTGGCTAGAGGTTTTTCAATTTTGTTCATCTTTCCAAAAACACAGCTCTTGATTTTATTATTTTTTATATCTTTTTAAATCTCTATTTAATTTATTTCCTCTCTGATCTTTATTATTTCCTTCCTTCTATTGACTTTGTGTTTTGTTGTTCTTCTTTTTCAAATTATTTTTGTGTTGTAAGTTAGATTGTTCATTTTTTAATTTTTCTTGTTTATTGAAGAAGGCCTGTTTTGCTATGAACTTCTCTCTTAGGACTGCTTTTGCTGCAGCCCATAGATTTTGTAAAGTTGTTTTTTTTTTTTTTTTTCATTTTCATTTGCTTCAACATATTTTCTGATTTCTTCTTTGTTTTCTTCATTGGCCAATTGTTATTTTAGTAGCATGTGGTTTAGTCTCCATGTTTTTGTTCTTTTCTTATTTTTCTTTTAGCTGTTGACTTCTATTTTTGTTTTTCACTTGGTCTTATTTTTCCAATTCTTTGTGGGGTAAATTTAAGTTGTTTATTTGAGATTTTTCTGTTTCTTTATGTAGGCATTTATCCCTATGACCATCAATCTTAAAATTGATTTTGCTGCATCCTCTACGTTTTTGTATATTGTATTTCCACTATCATTTGTATCAATGTATTTATTTTATATCTTTTTTACTGCTTTTTGAACTATTGGTTGTTCACTAACATGTTCCTTAATCTCCACTTCATTTGTGGATTTTCCAGTTTTCTTTCCGTAATTGATTTCAATGGCATTTTTCACAGAAATAAAACTAACAATCCTAAAATTTGTATGGAAGTACAAAAAAAAACTCAAATAGTAAAAGCAATCTTTACAGTGAAGATGAAGATGGAAACATCACTCTTCTCTAGCAATCAACATGGTATGTATTGGCATAAAAAGAGACACATAAATCAATGGAACAGAATACAGAGCCCAGAAACAAACCCACATATATATGGTCAGTTACTTCACAACTATGGAGGCAAGAATACACAATGGAGAAAGGATAGTTTCTTCAAAAAGTGGTTTTGGGAAAACTGAACAGCCACTTGCAAAAGAATTAAACAAAAATGCTATCTTCTATCATACACAAAAATTAACTCAAAATGGGTTAAAGACTTGAATATAATACCCAAAACAATTAACTTTCTAGAATAAAACATAGGCAGTACACACATTAACATCAGTCTTAACAATATTTTTTGGATATGTTTCCTCAGGCAAGGAAAACCAAAGCAGAAATAAACACATGGTACTACATCAAGATAAAGGGCTTTTGAACAGCAAAGGAAACTATCAACAAAATAAAAAGACCATCTACTGAATGGGAGACAATATCTGCAAAACTATATCAAATAAGTGGTTACTATCCAAACTATACAAAGAACTCATACAACTGAACATTCAAAAAGAGAAAAACAAATACCATATGATGTCACTTACATGTGAAATTTAAAGAAACAAAAACAGTCAAACAAAACATGAACTCATGGAGAAAGAACAAATTCCTGGTTGCTAGAATTTGGGGGGGTGGTAGGTAAAAGTACAAACTTCTAGTTATAAAATAAATAAGTTATGGGGATGTGATGTACAAAATGGTGATTACAATTAGTAATACAGCATTGCATATTTGGAAGTTGCTAAGCTAGTAGATCTTAAACATTCTTATCACAAGAAAAATTATAACTCTGTATGATGATAAATATTAAGTAGACTTATTGTGGTAGTCTTTTTGCAATATTTACAAATATCAAATTATTTTGTTGTACACCTGAAAATCATATAATGTTATGTCAAGTATACCTCAGTTAAAAAAAAAAAAGCCTAAAAAGAAACATCATATGATCATATTATTTGATGTAGAAAAAAGGCCTGAAAAACTCAATGCCTATTCCTTATTAAAACTCTTTGAAGTTACAAAGAAAGGAAAATCACCTTAAATTGACCACAGGCATCTAAGAACTTACAAGTAAGACTATACTTATAATGAAATGCTGAAAGCTTTCCCTCTTAAATTGGGGATAAGGTAAGGATAACCACTTTCATCACTCTTATACAACATAGTACTGGAAGATTTGGCCACCACAATAAGGCAAGAAAATAAAATAAAAGTCTTACAGATTGAAAAGGAAGAAATAATGCTGTTCTTATATGATTGTCTCTTTAAGATCCACTTTTCCTTGTTTCTCATCCACATTTTTTTATTTGATGTCTCTTGGTATCAGTATTCTTTGACATCTTTATTATGTCATTTAATGTAATTACTACAGGTTTTTCCCTTGTGGTTACCATGAGGCTTACATAAATTATCTAAAATTATAACACTTTACTTTAAACTGATAACAACTTAACTTTAGTAGCATTTCTAAACATTATTCCGTACTGGTCCACACCTCACATTTTAGATTACTGTTGTTACAGGTTACATATTTTTATATTGTGTAACTAATAACAGAATATTTTAACTTTAATTTTAATAAATGTGTTTTTAACTTTTAAACTAGAGCTGTAAGTAAATTTTACACCACCATTACCATATTGCATAATCTAACTTTGACTATGTATTTACCATAACCAATGAGTTTTACTACCTTCTTATGTTTTTATGATGTTAATTAGCATTATTTTCCTTGCACTCAAAGAATTCCCTTTAGCATTTCTTGTAAGACATTTCTAGTGGTAATGAATTTTCTCAGCATTTGTTTGTTCAAGAAAAATTTTATCCCTTTTTCTATTGTAAGGGACATCTTTGCTCAGTATATAATTCTTGGTTGACAAGTTTTTTTTTCCTTTCAATATTTTGAATATTCTTTCTCATTCTTTTTTGGTGTAAAAAGTTTCTATTGAGAAATTCACTGCTGGCATTATGGAGATTCTATTGTATGTAACTTCTCTCTTTTTTCCAGCTACTTTCAAAATTCTTCCTATGTCTTTGACATTTGATAATTTGATGATATTGTGTCTCAGTGCACCTCTGTTTGCATACAACTTATTTGAGGTCCCTTGGGCCTCGTGGATCTGGATGTCTATTTACCTCCCCAGGTTTTGGAAGTATTCTGCCATTATTGTTTTAAAAATACTTTCTTTTTCTTCTCTTTCTGGCATTCTCATAGTGTGAGTATTATTTCTTTGCTGAGTGTCTCATAAATCCAATAGGCTTTCTTTATTTTTTTTCATTCTTGATTATTTTTCCACCTAGGGCTGAATCATTTCAAATGTCCTGTTTTCTGAATCATTGATTCTATCTTCTGCATGTTAGAGTTTGCTGCTTAAGCTCCACATTAAATTATTCTGTTGTCATTGTGTTCTTTAGCTCTAGCATCTGTCTGTTGTTGGGTTTTTTATGGTTTCTATTTCTTTTTTGAACCTCTTATTTCGTTCATGCATTATTTTCCTAATTTCATTTTGCTTTCTGTGTGTTCTTATAGTTTACTAAACTTCTTTAAGAGGACTATTCTGAATTATTTGACAATTTAAAGATCACAATTTCTTAATGGTCAGTTATTGGAACTTTATTAGTTTCCTTTAGTGGTTTCATGTTTACCTGATATTTTGTGATCCTTCATTCCTTACATTGATATGTGTAACTTTGAGTAAGGAATCTCCTATACCAGACTTCACAGGTTCACTTTGGCAGATACATTTCTTCACCAGTCTGCTCAGATTGGGTTTCAGCAAGGCTGTTTAAGCTAGTAATATCTTTGAGCATGTGACTTCTTAACAGAGTTTATTCTGGGGCGAGACCCCTCCTTACACTCCTTGAGATTGGGGGTGGGGGTGCTTCTGACTCAGAACATTTGTATATGACTGCTGTTTTGGTTCCATGTACATTTGAGTCTTTTCTACTATTGCCTGGATTCTCATGTCTGACTTCCTAAATTCTCAAAGCTAGGTTCTACACTCAGCAGTAGTCAGGTTATGAATTAATTTTCCTGCTTTGGCAGGGTAGAAGAACACACCCCAAGGCCTGCACTGCTCATGGGGGAACCAAATCAATAAGACTGTGCAAGATAGCCTGCACAGATTCCCAGGCGCTCTGACTGGGATTCCTAGTCAAGTGAGGCTAAAGGCCGTATTCACCTTTGATCAGGACTGTACGTCATATTCCCTGCCCAGTTGGGGCTGCAACACAGGCTTTAGGGCTGACAAGTCTCTTTGCTTGGGAGTCAGGTGAGGTAGACTTGCATAATAAGCTCCCTGGACAGATGAGGTCACTGTCTTAGTTCTGAAGATGCAGAAGCACTGGTCAAGTTATCTGCTCTAGTGTCATTACAATTGAGGTTGCAGTGTGGGCTACCAAGATTTCTGGGAGCTCTGATTAGGTTACCCTTCTAATGTGATTTATAACTGTCTCTGTGGTGCAGGGGATGATTCATCCCCACCCTGTGTTGTAGGTTATTCTCAGAAGTCCATGAATAGTTGTTTGTTGTTCTTGTGGAGGGGAGTGAAATCAGGAATAACCAACATCACCGCCTTGGTGAGATTGCTCTCCTCTTGTTCAGTGGTTTCCAAAGTGTGGTCCTCACACCAGCTCCACCAGCATTACTTGGAAATTTGTTACAAGCTACTGTTGAATTCTTCATATATACTAATCCTTTTTTAATTTGCTGTTTGCAAATGTTTTCTCTTAGTCTGTATATTTTCTTTACATCCTCTTCACATGGTCTTACATAAACATTTTTATTTTGATGAGGTTCAATTAATCATTCGTTTCTTTTATGAAATGTGTTTTTTGTTGTCAAAACTAAAAGCTCTGCCTAGCGCTAGATCTCCCAAAATTTCTCCTAAGATTTTTCTAAAAGTTTTCTACTTTTACATATATATATATATATATATATATATATATATATATATATATATATTTCTTTACCATGACACAACATTTATTGACACTCGCTGATGTTGACACAGTAAGCATAGTACTTTTGGGATATAATCATATCTAACAGAGCAACCTATGAGGTAGATACTTTTATTATCTGAATTCATTCTGAAGGACTCTAAAATCCCCAATTTTATACAGTTACCACTTTGTCCATTGACATATTTGCTTATAAGTATGAATGCATAGTAGAGAAAAGTTCAGGCCAGGCTTACTTGTGATTGCTATTTTTTTCAAGCCTTTGTTTTTTCTTATTTTCCCATCTTAATTTAATATTTCTATGAAGCTTTATCAGAGTCATTCAGAATAGGAAATGCTATTATTTATTTATTTATTATTTCTAAGTTCTTTCTTGGAATATAATTGCTTTACACTGTTGTGTCAGTTTTTGCTGTATGACAAAGTGAATCAGCTGTATTTATACATATATCCCCATATCCCCTCCCTCCCTTGACTCCCTCCCAACCACCCTATCTCATCCCTCTAAGTCATCAGCCATCATCAAGTTGATCTCCCTGTGTTATGCAGCAGATTCCCACTAGCTATCTATTTTACATTGTATACATAGTGTGCATATGTCAGTGCTACTCTCCCACTTCATCCTGGCTTCCCCTTCCCCTCCCCCCCACCCCATGTCCTCAAGTCCATTCTCTACATCTGCATCTTTTTTCTTGCCCTGTCACTGGGTTCATCTGGACCAGCTTTTTAGATTCCACATATATGAGTTAGCATACTGTATTTGTTTTTCTCTTTTTGGCTTACTTAGCTCTGTATGACAGATACTAGGTGCATCCACCTCACTACAAAAAATTCAATTTCATTCCTTTTTATGGCTGTGTAATATCCCATTGTATATATGTGCCACATCTTCTTTATCCATTCTTCTGTTGATGGTCATTTAGGTTGCTTCCATGTCCTGGCTATTGTAAATAGTGCTGCAATGAACATTGTGGTACATGTTTCTTTTTGGATTATGGTTTTCTCAGGGTATGTGGCCAGGAGTGGGATTGCTGGGTCATATGGTAGTTCTAATTTTAGGTTTTTAAGGAACCTCCATACTGTTTCCCATAGTGGTTGTACCAAATTACATTTCCACCAACAGTGCAGGAGGGTTCCCTTTTCTCTGCACCCTTTCCAGCATTTGTTGTTTCTAGATTTTTTGATGATGGCCATTCTGATTGGTGTGAGGTGATACATCATTGTGACTTTGACATGGATTTTTCTAATGATTAATGATGTTGAGCATCTTTTAATGTGTTTGTTACCTTTCTGCATGTCTTCTTTGGAGAAATGTCTACTTAGGTCTTCAGCGCATTTGCGGACTGGGTTATTTGCTTTTATGGTATTAAACTGCATGAGCTGCTTGTATATTTTGGAGATTAATCCTTTGTCATTTGCTTCACTGGCAAATATTTTCTCTCATTCTGAAGGTTGTCTTGTTGTCTTGTTTATGGTTTGTTTTGCTGTGCCAAAGCTTTTAAGTTTCATGAGGTCCCATTTGTATATTTTTTAATTTATTTCCATTATTCTAGAATCCATTATTTATTTTGAGTTAATTTTTTTATAAGGTGTGAGGTATAGGTAACATTTTTTGATTTCTGTATATTCCATTATCCCAGTACTATTTGTTGAAATGCTGTCTTTTCTCCATGGAATTGATGTCATACCTTTGTCAAAAATCAGTTGAGCATATTGTATGTGTCTATTTTTGGGGTACTCTACTTTTTTTTTTTATGATTGGGGTAAGTGGCTTTATTGGAGAAAGTCAAGATTACAAAGGACTTAATAGTTGGCATTGGGGCCCTTCTTTTGCCAAATGTGGGCACAACATTGACAAAGCACTGGTTGCACTGCATATGCCTCTTGGCCTGACCTGTCTTCTTATTCTCTTCTTTGGCCACCTTGGGAGTCTGACCTCTTACTTTCCTGGCATGGGTCACAGAACCTTGGACTTTACCTCCAAGCGTGAAGCCAGCTACTTCCTGAGTGCTCAGAGCCCCCACCCCACACTGGCTTAGGGTAGCCTCATCCTCTAGGCCATGCCTACCAAGATCAGGACTTTATCTTCTGGAGCAGTGTCCTCAAATGAGGCTACATGAAACTTGATCTGGGTGACCATCTCCTGGCCAGTCACCTTGAGAGTGTGGAGGTCCTGGGAGTGGAAAAAGAGCTACATGCTAGTGAGTGAACCATAGATACCACTGCCACTAGGGTACTCTATTCTGTTCTATTGATCTATATGTCTATCCACAAATACCATACTGTTTTGAATACTCAGGCTATGTATGAAGCCTTAATATCCAGTAGAGTGATTCACCATATACTTTATTCTTTTTTTGGTCAACATTTATGTATTCTAGGACCATATATATTCAGGGTAATCTTGCATATGTCTACCAAGAAACCTTCCTAGAATTATGACAAGAATTTCAATAAACTTATGCATCAATTTGGGGAGAATTTGCATCTTTAGTATTTTGGCTTGTTCAATCCATGAATCCATTATGTTTTTCCAAGTATTTAGGTCTTAGATTTCCTGTCATCAGGAAAATTTTTCAATTTTCAACATATAGGCCATGCACTTATTTTGTTACATATATACTTTTATATTTTCTCTTGTGAAATTTAAATTAATTAAAATTTACTTTAATTCTGGTTTACACATATTTATTGTTAGTATATAGAAGTGTGATTTGATTTATTTTAGTTCTCCTTGCTGTACTTACTTATTATTTCTAGTTTTTTCTATATTCTTTTTTCAACAAAACATAAAAGATGTAACAAAATTGTAAGAGTAAGTCCTTACCTATCAAAATTTACTTTAAATATAAATAAATTAAATTATTCAATCAAAAGTTTTAGAATAGCTAAATGGATAAAGAAAGCAAGGCACAAAAATATACTGCCAACAAGTGGCTAGCTTTAAAGACACACATAGGTTGAGAGTTAAAGATGAAATAAGATATTTAAAGTGATGATAAACCCCCAAAATATCACTGATAGCTAAACCTGCATCAGAAGCAAGTAGGCTTTAAATTTAAAAATTGTAAAAAGAGACAAATAAGGTCATTGTACAATGATAAAGCAGTCAGTCTGTCAGAAAGATATAGCAATTGTGAATAGTTATGCATCTAACATTGGAGCATGTAATATATAAAGCAAATACTAACAGAACTAAATGGAAAAATAAGCAGCACTACAATAATAGTTGGGGACTTTAATAATCCACTCTCACAATGAATAGGTAGATCATCCAGACAATCAAAGAGGAAACAGCACATTTGATCAATGCTATGTCCATATGGACCTAACAGACATATACAGAACATTTTACCTGCCAGAAGCAGAATATGCATTCTCCTCAAGTGCACATAGAAATGTTTCTAGAATAGTCTATATATTAGGCCGCAAAATAAGTTTTAGCAAATTCAAGTTTAAAATCATACAAAGTATCTTCTTTGACAATGGTATGAAACTAGAAATCAATAATGGAAAGGACACTGAAAAACACATTAATATATGTAAATTTAACCACATTCTCCTGAGCAATCAATGGACCAAAAAATAAATGAAAGAGGAAATATTAAAAGTATCTTTAGGGGAGAGAGACAGGAAGATGTCAGAGGAGTAAGATGTGGATATCACCTTCCTCTCCACAAATACATCAAGAATACATCCACATGTGGAACAGCTCCTACAGAATACCTTCCAAATGCTGGCAGGGGAACTCAGCATTCCAAAAAGACATGAAAATTCCCACATAACTTGGTAGAGCAAAAGAACAAAGGGGGAAAAATGACACAGGAATCCGAAGGATACATGCCCCTCTGGGAGGGAGCTGTGAAGGGAGTAAACTTCCACATACTAGGAAGCCCCCTCACTGGCAGGAACAGATGGGGAGAGCTTCAGAGCCTCCTGAGGAGAGAGCAACAACAGGTGCATAGAGGGAAGAGTGGAAAGATTCCCACATGGAGGATCAGTGCCATCCTAGCTGGAGAAGCTTGTCTGCTTACTTGTAGCAGCAGGTGGGGATTTTTGCCGAGGCTTATGCTTTGGAGAACAGACCCCAAGGATAGAACTGTGGTTTGCTGTGTGAAAGGAGCCTAGGGAGGCTAGTGCACCACAGCTAGCTGGGAGGCAGTCTAGGGAAAGGCCTGGGCCTGATGGAGAGGCAGGAGACCTTTGTTTCAGGGTGCTTGAAAGGAGCCATCGGAGCTTCCTGTTCCACGTGCTCCCAGGCTGCAGGGAAGCACCTGCACAAGCACCACCATGAGCTGCAGCTGCTATGTTGGAACACAGAGCCTGCTGCCACAGACACCAATGGTCCTGTGTGCAAGGTATGTCATTGTCCACACTCTCCTGGCAGCCAGTGCAGCCTGCCACCACCAAGGGTCCCATGTTCAGGACCAACTTCCCAGGGAGAACACAGGACACACCACAGGTTCATGCGAACCCCCGCTGCTGCAAACACTCCCACACACTTCAGTTTGACTGCCACATCCTTCCCTCCCCCCAACCTGAATGAGCAAGTGAGCCCCAATCACTCTCTATTGCTCCCTCTTGCCTTGGCAGGGAACCAACACCTGAGAGCATCCCACATGCAGAGACAAGACCAAAATCAAAACTGATCCCCTTGGACTGTGGGGCCAAAGAAGAGAAAGGGAAACAACCACAAGAGGAGCAGATTAAATACCCACAATTGGATTGATAGAATACCCTGTATCTGAGGATTACCTGAATAGATTAGTGTTTCTACAATTGAGGCTGTAGACTTAGGGGGCAAATGTGGACTTTGGGGGAAAATACACACAGGAGTAGGGCCAGATCAGAGTCTGAGCTGACTCCATACTGCCTACAGCAGGTGCAGAGACCTACCTAGAAGTATTGGAAGACTTGCTGGTTTGTTTGAATTCTTCCTGGTTTTATGTATTTGTTAGTTTAATCTTTAGTGTATATTTTTGTATATGGGTTTGTTTAATGGTTTGGTTGCTCTCTTCTTTGTTTTCTCTATTTTTCTTCACTTCTCTTTTTGCAAGTGCTAGTGTATATCTCTCTTTGTGTGATTTTGTCTATTTAGTTTTGCTTTTACCACTTCTCTTGGGGTTTTATCTATTCTTTTCCTTTCTTCCTTTTTTTCTTCTTCTTCCTTTTCATCCATGTTGTGCAGCTTCCTGGGTCTTGGTGCCTTGGCCAGGGGTCATATCTGGGCTTCCGAGGCAGGAGAGCTGAGTCCAGGACGTTGGACCACCAGAGAACTCCTGACACCATAGAATATTACTCAGTAAGAATTCCACCAGACGTCTCATTCTTAACACTAAGATCCAAATCCACCCAAGGCCAACAAGCTCCAGTGCTGGATGCCTCAAGCCAAACAACTAGCAAGATAGGGACACAAACACACTCATTAACAGACAGGCTGCCTATAGTCATACTAAGCTCACAGACACATCAAAACACACCAACAGATGTGGTGCTGCACATCAGAAGGACAAGATCCAGCTTCACACACAAGAACACAGGCACCAGTCCCCCACATCAGGAAGTCTACACAAGCCACTGGACCAACCTCTCTAGTGTGGACAGACAACAGAATTAAGGATAATTCCAAAGTTGCAACCTGATAAAAGGGGACCTCAAACGAAGTTAAACAAATTGAGAAAACAGAGAAAGATGCAGCAGATGAAGTCACAAGGTGAAAACCCACAAGACTAAACAAATGAAGAAGAGATAGGCAGTCCACCTGAAAAAAAATTCAGAATAGTGATAGTAAAGATGATTCTAGATGTCAGAAGTAGTATGGAGGCACAAATGGAAAAAATATAAAAAAACGTTTCACAACGAACTAGAAGTAAAGAGTAAACAAACACTGATGAGCAACACAATAACTGAAATTAAAAATGAAATAATGGGCTTCTGCACATGGCCCCCCAGCTGAGATGTTGGGCACAGTGGTTTCCCATGAGAAACTCTGGTCTGAAGTGCCAGTTCAAGGCCTCTGTATGCAATACCCTTTGAGCAAGTGGAACTAGATGAATCACAAAAGAAAAGGAAAAAATATTATGCCAAGAGAAGTAAAAATGGTGGTGAAGTAGAACGATGTGGAGTGCATCTCTCTCCACAGATGCATCAGCAATACCTCAAAAGATGCAATAATTCCCACAGAAAACCAGGTGAACACTAGCAGAAGATCTTGGACACCAGAAAGGACTATAAAGATCCCGGAATAACTGTAGGATATATATTTTAAAAAATGAGTAAGAGGGGGAGTAAAAAAAAGGGATGGGTCCTAGACCTTGGGGCAGGGAGAGCTGAAACAGAGGAGAGATTAGCAAATTTGGGGAAAACACCCTTATCTGACTGGGAAACCCCCTCTCCAAAGGGGAATTTGATTGGGTCAGAAGGGAGGCATTTGGGACTATCCAAAGAGCATGAAGTGGTCGATCTGTGGCAGACAGGAAGGAATGAGAAAAACACAAAGTGTCCATACCAGAGCCTTGCGTGTCCTGGACTGAGACGTGGGTTCACAGCAGTACAGGGGGTCTGGTAGCTGGAATGTGGGGACTGGAGAACTTGTCCAGGCTGAGAACCATTGTTGGCTGTGGGGAAATAAACTGAGGGGACAGGAGGGAAGAAATCTGCAGTAGGGAATGCCTACCACAGAAAACTGAGCAGCTGTGATAGCAGGGCACTATTGCTGAGTCACAAGAAGTGGGAGATTAGCCACTGTTGTAGTCTCTCTCTTGGCACCTGCAACAAACAAAGTGAGGCCTCCTCTGGGCCTGGCTGTTGAGCACCATTCAACAAGGGAAAGAAAAAGCCCCCTCGGGGGCTGGCCTTGGTGTGCCAGCTGCGGAGAGCCAGAAGTCAGCAGAGCAGGCCAGCTATGGAGTCACTCCTCTTCCAACTGAGCCCACCAGCTTCACTATGCAATAGGCACTGCTGCCACTACCAGGGCTCTCACAATGCAGGCAGGGCACTACTGCTGACTCATATGCAGGGGAAGGAGCTACTATTATACACTCTCTGGCACCTACAGATGAACAATAAAGGAAGCTCCTCCAGTCCAGAGTAATATAAAAAGCCCCCAGGGGTTGGCCTTCAGGTGCCTTACACAGAATACCAGTAAAGAACAACACTAAGACCAGATGTCCTATATCCAAGGCCACCCACATCCCTGTGCATTTGGTGTCACCCCCGGGGCTCCTGTGAAACAAGCAGGGCGCTACTCCTGAGACACATGCAGGGAGAGGAGTCACTATCAAAGCCTCTCTCTCCCTACACACTGGCATCTGCAAATGAACAATAGAGGTAACCATCACTGAGGCAGAACCCAAGAGCTCCAAGGCAGCCTCAGGACCAGACTCCGGCAGTTGGACAACACACAGAAGTGGGGACAAAACCAAAGCTGAATGCCAAGCACAGGAGAACTAAGGAAGAAGTTCTAAAATCTTTCCATCACATATGCAAGCTGCAGACTAAATCACCATGATCAGCTAGGTAGACCCTATATCTTTGGAATATCTGAGTAGACAATGAATGTTCTTAAAAATGAAAAGGTCTACCTCTGGCAGCTGTGGACTTTGGGAGCAAGCACACACAGGAATTGAGCCAGATCAGAGCCTAAGTGGACCCCATGGGACCCACAGCAGGTCCAGAGTCCAACCCAGAGTCAGATGAGGGGCTTTTGGGGAGGGGAAGGTGGCCTGAGGCTCAAGGCATGTACAAGGACACTTACAGCTGAGACCCCCAAGGAAACAGAACTATTATTATTAATTTTATTGATTTGATCCATTCTGTTTTCAGCTTTGTTTTTTTTTTTTTTTTAAATTACCATCTTAGTCCTAGGGGATCTTCAAGTTTTATAACATATTTTTATTTTATTTTTATATTTATCTGTTTTAAATATTTCTATTTCTAGCTAGCTTTTCTGTAGTGCTGAGTTTATCTTTCCTATCTTATTTTCTTCTTTATTGTTAATACATTTCTATGTTTTTCTTTCTTTTTCTTTTTATATTTCCAATTATACTAAGTTCTTCTGTTGCTGTATTTTATCCCTTTTTATTTTATTTTACCTTATTATACTTTTAATCAATATTATTTGTCTGCTCTGTTTCCTTGCTTTATTCTGCAGATGAAAACTACTTTGGTTATTGTTATTAACTTTTGTCTTTATCTTAGTTCTTTTTTTATATATAAATTTATTTATTTACATACTTATTTATTTATTTATTTTATTGGCTGTGTTGGGTCTTCATTGCTGCACACAGGCTTTCTCTAATTGCAGCGAGCAGGGGCTACTCTTTGTTGTGGTGCATGGGCTCCTCATTGCTGTGGCCTCTCTTGTTGCAGAGCACAGGCTCTAGGCACATGGGCTTCTGTAGTTGCAGCACCTGGGCTCAATAGTTGTGGCTCACAGGCTCTAGAGTTCTGGCTCAATAGTTGTGGCACATGGGCTTAGTTGCTCTGAGGCATGTGGTATCTTTCTGGGGCAAGGATCGATCCCATGTCCCCTGCATTGGCAGGTGGATTCTTAATGACTGTGCCACCTAGGGAGTCCTATCTTAGCTTTAATTATAAATTCTTGATTTCATTTCAGAGATCTTGAACCTGGATTGTTGTTTTTCTCTTGCTCTTTGTTATATTTGGTCCTTGTTTCCATTTGGTCCTTGTTTTCACAATCCCTCTGGATTTTTTTTTTTTTTGGTTTTTTGTTTTATCATGTTTGTCAGTTTTGTTTCTATGCATAAGTCTTTAGCTGACACTCCATTTAGGTTATGTTTTTTGGGGGGTATTTTGAATTTTTCTTCCCTTACTCTTTAATTCCTTGATTGCATTCTGGGATTCTTCTGTCTAGTTGTTCTAGTCCTTTATGTTCTTTTTGGGTTCTGTTTTTGTTTTTCTTGTGTGTTTACATGTTTCCTTGATTCAGTATTTGTTTGCCTGACTTAACCATTTACCATTAGTCTTGGGCCTGGATAGTCTTTCTTAATACCCTTTATTGCCAGGATGAGCAAACTGAGGAGTCTGGATTCCTCAATCAGAAGTCAAGTCTGAGGCTCTGAGGAGGGAGAACAGAGTCCAGGATGCTGGACCACTAGAGAGTACTCAGCCACAGGGAGTATTGATCACAGAGGACTCACACGGAGTCCTTTAACAGAGTCTAAGACCCAGCTTCACCCAACTGCCTATAACTGCCAGTGATTGATAACTCACACAAAACTACAAATAAGACAGGAACACAACCTCCTCCCCCATCAGCATAGAGACTACCTAAAGCCATACTAAGCTCACAGATACCCTAAAACACACCACCTGCCATGGCCCTGCTCATCAGAGGGAAAAGACTTAGATCCATACACCAGAAAGCAATCACCAGACCCTCCCACCAGGAAGCCTACTCAACACAGTGGACCAACACCACCACAGGGGGCAGAGAATAGAAACAAGAGGAATTACTACAAGGCAGCATAGGGTAAGGAGACATCAAACTATAAATTAGACAAAATGAGAAAACAAAGAAACACCATGCAGACAAAGTAACAAGACAAAAACCCATAAAACCAAATAAATGAAGAAAAATAGGCAAATTGCCTGAAAAAGAATTGAGATTAATCATAGTAAAGATGATTCAAATTCTCAAAAACAAAATTGAGAAAATACAAGAAACAATTAATATAGACCTAGAAGAACTAAACAGCAAACAAATAGTAATGAACAACACAATAATTGAAATTAAAAATACTCTAGATGGAATCAACAGCAGAATAACTGAGGCAGAATAATGAGTAAGTGAGCAGGAAGATAGAATAGTGGAAATAACTGCTACAGAGAAAAAAAAGAAAAAAGAATAAAAAGGAAGACACTCTCAAAGATGAAGGGGACAACATTGAGTGCACCAACATTCGAATCATAGGTGTCCCAGAAGAAGAAGAAAAAGAGAAAAGATCTGAGAAAATATTAGAAGAGATTATAGTGGAAAGCTTCCCTAATGTGGGAAAGGAAATAGTCAATGAAGTGCAAGAATCACAGAGAGTCCCATTCTGAATAAACCCAAGGAGAACCACACTGAAGCATATATTAATCAAACTAATGAATATTAAACACAAAGAAAAATATTAAAAGCAGCAAGAAGAAATCAACAAATAACATATAAGGAAAACCCCATAAGGATAACAGATCCTTTTTTGCAAAAACTCTGCAGGCCAGAAGGGAGTGGCAGGATATACTCAAACTCTTGAAAGAGAAAAACCTACAGCCAAGAATATTCTACCCAGCAAGAATCTCATTCACATTCGACAGAAAAGTCAAAAGCAATCTTGAGAAAGAATGACAGAACTGGATGAATCAGGCTCCCTGACTTCAAACTACACTACAAGTCTACAGTGATCAAAACAGTATGATACTAGCACAAAAACCAACATATAAATCAATGAAACAAAATAGAGAGCCCAGAGATAAACCCACACACATATGGGCAACTTATCTTTGACAAAGGAGGCAAGAATATAAAATGGAAAAAAAAAAAAAAAAAGATAGCCTCTTCAATGGGTGGTGATGGGAAAACGGTACAGCTACATGTAAAAGAATGGAATTAGAACACTTCCTAACATGATACACAAAAATAAACTCAAAATGGACTAGAGAGCTAAATGTAAGGCCAGGCACTATAAAACTCCTAGAGGAAAACATAGGCAGAACACTCTATGACATAAATCAAAGCAAGATCCTTTGTGATTCATCTCCTAGAATTATGGAAATAAAATAAAAAATAAACAAATAGAACCTAATGAAACTTAAAAGCTTTTGCACAGCAAAAGAAACGATAAATAAGACAAGAACACTACCTTCAGAATGGGGGAAAATATTTGCCAATAAAGCAACAGATAAAGGATTAATTTCCAAAATATACAAGCAGCTCATGCAACTCAATATCAAAAAAGCAAATAACCCAATCCAAAAATAAGTGGAAGACCTAAATAGACATCTCACAAAGAAGACATACAGATGGCTAAGAAACAAATGAAAAGATGCTCAACATCATTAATCATTACAAAAATATAAGCCAAAGCCACAGTGTGGTATCACGTCACACTGGTCAGAATGCCCATCATCAAAAAATCTAAAAACAATAAATGCTGGAGAGGATGTGGAGAAAATGGAACCCTCTTGCACTACTGGTGTGAATGTAAATTCCACTATGGATAACAGCATGGAGGTTCCTTAAAAAACTAAAAATAGAACTACCATATGACCCTGCAATCCCACTTCTGGGCATATACTCTGAGAAAACCATAATCCAAAAAGAAACATATACTACAATATTCACGTCAACATTATTTACAATAACCAGGATATGGAAGCAACCTAAATGCCCATCAACATTGTATGGATAAAGATGATGTGGCACATATATACAATGCAATATTACTCAGCCATAAAACGGAATCAAATGGAGCTATATGTAATGAGGTGGATGGACCTAGAGTCTGTCATACAGAGTGAAGTAAGCCAGAAAGAGAAAAACTAATACTGTATGCTAACTCATATATATGAAATCTAAGAAAATAGTACTAATGTGCCCAGTGACAGGGCAGGAATAAAGATGCAGTAGTAGAGAACAGACTTAAGGACATGGGTTGGGGGGTGGTAAAGGGGGAGCTGGGATGAAGTGAGAGAGTAGCATTGACATATATACACTACCAAATAGATGGCTAATGGGAAGAAACTGCATAATACAGGGAGTTTAACAAGATGATTGATGATGATTTAGAGGAGTGAAATAGGGAGGGTGGGAAGGAGTCATGGGAGGGAGGGGATATGGGGATATATTTATAAATACATCTGAAAGGACCGAGAAAGGATGGCTCAGGAGTAAGTCATGGAGATCACCTTCCTCCGCACAAATACATCAAGAATACATCTACTTGTGTAAGCTCCTAAGGGGCACATTCCGAATGCTGACAGGGGACCTCAGATTACCAGAAAAGCAAGAAAATTCCCACATAGCTGGGTAGTACAAAAGAAAAAAGGGAAGAAAAGAGATAAAGGATTCTGGAGGAGATGTGCCCCTCTGGGAGGAAGCTGTGAAGGGGGAAAAGCTTCCACACACTGGGAAGCCCCATTTCTGGCAGGGATGGACAGGGTGAGCTTCAAAGCCCCCAGAGGAGAGAACAACAGGTGTGCAGAAGGCAGAGCAGAAAGGTTCCTGCACCAAGGATTCAGGTAGCACTCCATAGCCAGAGACGCTGGTCTGCTCACCCACACCAGCAGGTGGGTGCTGGGCACAGAGGCTTGGGTTTCAGAAAACAGACACCAGGGAGAGAGCTGGGGCTAGCTGCAAGAAAACAGCCAGGGGGAAAGTGCACCACAGATAGATGGGAGGGAGTTTGGGGGAAAGCCTGGGCCTGATGGAGAGGCAGGAGACCTTTGCTTCAGAGTGCTCCAGTGGAGCTTACAGTTCTGTGAACTCACAGGTGGCAGAGTGGTGTTTGTCCCAGCACCACCCACAACCTGTGGCTGCTAAATTGAAACACAGAGCCTGTAGCCTGCTGCCATCACTGCCAAGGGTCCTGTGTACAAGTCAGGTCATTGGCCACACCTTCCCAGCAGCAGGTGTAGCCTGCCAAAGCCAGGAACCCTGCATTCAAGACCACCTAAACTGGGAGAGCACATGGCACAAGTCAGGCTCATGCTGACCTCTGCTGCTGCAAGCACTCCCACAAATTTCAATTAGACTGCCATACACCTCTCTCCCCCTGACATGAATCTTCAAGTGAGCCTCAATCACCCCCCTTTGCCCCCTCTTGCCTGGGTGGAGAACCAACTCCTGAGAATAGAGAACACACAAATAAGGGAACAAAACAAAAACTGATCCCCAAGGACTGTAACACCAAAGAAGAGAAAGGAAAACAGCCACAGGTGGAGCAGATTTAATACCCACAATAGGCTTGCTAGACTCTGCATCTGTAGTTCACCTGAATAGATGAGTGTTTCTACAACAGAGGCTGTAGACTCAAAGGGCAACTGTGGACTGTGGGGGAAAATACATGCAGGACTAGTACTATAGTCTGAGATCTCCATAGCCCCCACCACAGCAGGTGCAGAGACCTACCTAGAAGTATTGGAGTACTTCCTTGTATGTCTGACCTTTTCCTGGATTTATGTTAGTTTAATCTTTACTATATACATTTGTATGTGGGTTTGTAAATGGGTTTGATTACTCCCTTCTTTGTTTTATCTCTTTCTCTTCTTTTTGTTTTCTTTTCTCCTTCTCTTTTCTTCTCTCTTTGCAAGTGCAAGTGTCCAAATCTCCTTGTGTAATTTTGACTGTTTAGAGTTGCTTGCAAGTATTGGTGAGATGGCAGCGAAGTAGAATGATGTGGAATGCATCCCTCTCCACAGATGCATCAGGAATGTACCAAAAGACACAATAATTCCCAGAGAGAACCACCTGAACACCAGGAAATGACTTCAGTCACCAGAAAGGACTGTAAAAATCCCGACATAACTGGGTAGGACAGTGGAAAATAAAAAAAGGAGAAAGAGGAGGAGAAGAAATGAAAGTGACAGGACCCACACCCTGGGGTGGAGGCATGTGAAACAGAGGGGAGATTGCTGAATTCAGGGAAATGTCCCTTATCTGACAGGGAAACCCCTTCTCCAATGGGGAATTTCCCTGTTTCAGAAGGGAGGCATTTGGGACTGTTCCAAGAGGGTGAAGCAGATGAGCTGTGGCAGATAAGAAAGTATGAGAAACACATGGAGGGTCTGCACCACAGCTTAACGTGTCTGGACTGAGATGTGGGTTCACAGCAGTACAGGGGGTCTGGGAGCTGAAATGTGGGAACTGGAGAACTGGTTCAGGGTGAGAAATATTGTTGGCAGTGGGGAGATGGGCTGAGAGGACATGAGGGAAGAAATCCACAGCGGAGAATGCCTACCATGGAAAGCTGCATGGCCATGGTGGTGGCTCAATACTGCTGACTCACAAGCAGTGGGGAGGATCCGCGGGTGTAGCCTCTCTCTAAGTGCCTGTGATGGACAAAGGAAAGTGTCTAGGTCTGGCTAACACACACAGGGATAACAAAGGCCCCCAGGCAGGGCTGGCTTATAGTGCTTGCAGCCGAGAGTCAAAAGCCAACAGAGTGGTCCAGCTCTGGAGATATTCTGTTTACACCTGAGCCACTGGCATCCCTCTGCAACAGGCACTGCCATGGCCAACTGATCCACCATGACTCAGGCAGGGTGCCACTGCTCACTCACTCCCAGGGGAAGGAGCCAATATTGTACCCTCTCTCTCCCCACACTAGCACTTACAGACGAACAATAAAGGAACATCTGCTGGTCACAGAGTAATACAAAAAGCTCAAGGCGTGTAGAAGGACAGTTACAGCTAAAACCCCAAGGAAACAGAAATATTATTATTAATTCTATTGATCTGGTACATTCTGGGGTCAGTTCTACTTTTTTTTTTTTTTTATTAAGATCCTAGTCCTAACCGATCTACATGTTTTATAACATTTTTATTCTATTTTTGTTTTTAGCCTTTTTATATATTTCTATTTCTAGCTAAGTTTTTTATAGTACAGACTGTATTTCTCCTACCTTCTTTTCTTCTCTATCTTTCATACATTTCTATTTCTTTCTTTTTCTTTTTATATTTCCAGTCACTCTAAACTCTTCTGTTGCCCTGTCTTCTATCCTTTTTTAGTTTCTTTTATCTTAATATACTTATAACCAATATTATTGCTTGGCTCTGTTTCCTTGCTTTATTCTCCAGGTTACACACTGCTTTGGTTTTTATTATTAGGTTTGGTCTTTATCTTAGTTCTGATTATAATTGTTTGATTTTATTTTAGGAATCTTCAGTCTGTCTGATCATACTATTGCTCTTTATTATATTTGATCCTGGCTTTCAAAATTACCTTGGATATGTGTTTGTGTGGTTTTTACTTTTTTTTTGGGGGGGGTACACCAAGTTCAATCATTTGTTTTTTTTTTTTATCTGTTATTTTTTTTAATTTTTTTTTTATGTTTTGGGGGGTACACCAGGTTCAATCATCTGTTTTTATACACATATTCCCTTATTCCTTCCCTCCTTTGACTCCCCCCCCACCCTCTCTAGAGTCCCCCCACCCTCCCTGTCCCAGTCCTCTAAGGCATCTTCCATCCTCGTGTTGAACTCCCTTTGTTATACAACAACTTCCCACTGGCTATCTATTTTACAGTTGGTAGTATATATATGTCTGTGCTACTCTCTTGCTTCGTATCAGCTTCCCCTTCACCCCCCGCCCCCCCAAACCTCGAGTTCTCCAGTCCATTCTCTGCATCTGTGTCCTTGTTCTTGTCTTGTCACTGAGTTCATCAGTACCATTTTTAGATTCCGTATATGTGTTTACTTTTTTTTAATTAATTATGATCTTAGTCCTAAGGGAACTATATGTGTTATAACATAAATTTTATTCTTATATTCTATTTTTTCTTCTATTTTTATTTTTAGACTTTTTACATATTTTTATTTCTAGCTAAGTTTTTTGTAGTGCTAACTTTATCTCTTCTATTGTTTCCTTCTCTATCTTTTATACATTTCTAATTTTTTTCTCCTTTCTTTTTCTTTTCATATTCCCTTTCACAATATGCTCCTATGTTGCCCTGTCTTCTATCCTTTTTCAGTTTATTTCATCTTAATATACTTATAAACAATATTATCAGTCTGCTCTGTTTCCTTGCTTTATTCTCCAGATGACACACTCCTTTTATTTTTTTAATTAGGTTTTGTCTTTATCTTAGTTCTAATTACAATTGTCTGATTTCATTCTGAGACTCTTCAGTCTGAATTGTGATACCCTTGCTCTTTATTATATTTGATCCTGGCTTTCAAAATCTTAATGAATGTGTGTGTGTGTGTGCTTGGTTTTGAATTTCTGCTGTTTTTTTTTTTTTTTTGATTGTCTGATGGCATATTGCTGTTCTTCTGTCAGATCTTTCTAGTGCCTTATGTTCCACTGGATTCAGTATATGTGTGTTTTATACATGCATGTGTTTCCTTGACTTAGTATTTGTTTGACTCACAACTCTGCCATTAGTCTGGGGCTTGGACAGTCTTCTTGAAACCTCTTTATTGTCAGGACAAGCAACCTTTGAAGTCTGGACCACTCCATCAAGCTCAAGTAGGAGGCGCTGGGGAGGGAGCATTGAATCCAGGAAGCTAGACTCCTAGGGTATCCTCAGTCCCAGGGGAGATTAACTGCAGAGAACTCTCACCGAGCCCTGTATTGGAGTCTAAGCCTCAGCTTCATTTGACTGTCTGCAACTGCCAGTGCTGGACACCTCACACCAAACTACAAACAACACAGGAACACAAACTCACCCATCAGCAAACAGACTACCTAGAGCCATATTAACCTCACAGATTCCCTAAAACACACCACCTGACGTGGCCCTGCTTATCAGAGAGAAAAGACACACAGCCACACACCAGAAAGCAAACGTGAGACCCCCCCCCCAACCAGAAAGCCTACACAAGGCACTGGAAGAACCCCACCACAGGGGGCAGAGGGTGGAAACAAGAGGAATTACTACTAGGCAGCATAGGGAAAGCAGACAGCAAATCCTATAAATTAGACAAAATGAGAAAACACAGAAACACCATGCAGGCAAAGGAGCAGGAAAAAAACGCACAAGACCAAATAAATGTAGAGGAAATAGGAAATTTGCCTGAAAAACAATTCAGATTAATGATAGCAAAGGTGATCCAAAGTCTCGATAACAAAATAGAGAAAATACAAGAAACAGTTAATAAGGACTCAAAAGAACTAAAGAGCAAACAAACAGTAATGGACAACAAAATAACCGAAATTAAAAATACTCTAGATGGTATAAACAGCAGAAAAACTGAGGCAGAAGAACAAATAAGTGAGTTGCAATATACAATGGGAGAAATAACTGCCACAGAGCAGGAAAGAGAAAAATGAATAAAAAGAATGGAAGACAGTCTCAGAGACCATGGTGACAACATTAGGTGCACCAATATTCGAATCATAGGCATCCCAGAAGAAGAAGAAAAAGAAAAAGAAAAAGAAAGGGTCTGAGAAAACATTTGAAGAGGTTATAGTGGAAAACTTCCCAACATGGGAAAGGAAATAATTAATCAAGTCCAAGAAGTGCAGAGGGTCCCAGCAGAATAAACCCAAGGAGAAATATACTGAGGCACATATTAATTAAACTAACAAAGAGTAAACACAAAGAAAAAAAATTAAAAGCAGCAAGAGAAAAGCAAGAAATAACGTATAAGGTAAAACCTATAAGTATAACAGCTGATCTTTCTGCAGAAACTCTGCAGGGCAGAAGGGAATGGCAGGATATACTGAACGTCCTGAAACAGGAAAACCTACAGCCAAGAATTCTCTACCCAGCAAAAATCTCATTCAGATTTGATGGAGAAATCAAAAGCTTTTCAGACAAGCAAAAGTTAAGAGAATTCAGCACCACCAAACCAGCCTTATAACAATTGCTAAAGGAACTTTTCTAAGCAGAAACCACGAGAGAAGGAGAAGGCCTACAAAATCAAATCCAAAACAATTAAGAAAATGGTAATCAGAACACACATGTCAACAATCACCTTAAATGTAAATGGAATAAATGCTCCAACCAAAAGACACAGACTGGCTGAATGGATAAAAAAAAAAATAAGACCCTTCTATATGCTCCCTACAGGAAGCACACTTCAGACCAAGGGACACATATAATGGAATGTAATGGGATGGAAAATTTTCTTCCAGGCAAATGGAAGTCAAAACAAAACAAAACAAAACAAAAACAAAACAAAACAAAAAACTGAATTAGCAGTACTCATATCAGAAAAATTAGACTTTAAAGAAAAGATTATTACAAGGGACAAGGAAGGACACTACATAATGATCAAGGGATCAATCCAGGAAGAACATATAACAATTTTAAGTATCTATGCATGCAACATATGAGCACCTCAGTACATAAGGCAAATGCTAACAGCCATAAAAGTGAAAATTGACAGTAACACAATAATAGTAGGAGACTTGAACACCTCACTTACATCAATGGACAGATCATCCAAACAGAAAATCAATAAGGATACACTAGTTTTAAATGACCCATTAGACCATCTTGACTTAATTGATATTTATTGGACCTTCCATCCAAAAACGACAGAATACACTTTCTTCTCAAGTGCACATGGAACATTTTCCAGGATAGATCACAACTTGGGTCATAAATCAAGCCTTGGTAAATTCAAGAAAATTGAAATCACATCAACCATCTTCTCTGATCACAACACCAAGAGACTAGATGTCATTTAGGGAAAAAAAAAAACTGTAAAAAGCATAACCACATGGAGGCTAAACAATAAGCTATAAAACAAGCAAGAAATCACTGAAGAAATCAAAGAGGAAATCAAAAAATACCTAGAAACAAATGACAATGAAAACACAACCACCCCAAACCTATGGGGGCACAGCAAAAGCAATTCTAAGAGGGAAGTTTATAGCAATACAGTCCTACCTCAAGACACAAGAAAAATATCAAATAAACAACCTAACCTTACACGTAAAACAATCAGAGAAAGAACAAAGAAACCCCAAAGTGAGCAAAAGGAAAGAAACCATAAAGATCAGAGCAGAAATAAATGAAAAAGAAATGAAGGAAACAAGAGAAAAAATTAATGTACCTAAAAGCTGGTTCTTTGAGAAGCTAAACAAAATTGATAAACCATTAACCAACTCAAGAGGAAAAAAAGGGAGAAGAGGCAAATCAACAGAATTAAAAATGAAAAAGGAGAAGTAACAACTGACACCACAGAAATATAAAAGATCATGAGAGACTCCTACAAGCAACTATATGCCAATAAATTTGATAACCTGGAAGAAATGGATAAGTTCTTTCAAAAATACAATCTTCCAAGACTGAACCAGGAAGAAAGAGAAAATATCAAGAGACCAATTACACATACAGAAATTGGGACTGTGATTAAATATCTCCCAACGAAAAAAAGCCCAAGACAAGACGGATTCGCAGGTGAATTCTATCAAACATTTAGAGAAGAGCTCACACCTATCCTTCTCAAACTCTTCCAAAATATAGCAGAAGGAGGAAGACTCCCATACTCATTCTATGAGGCCAAGCATCACCCCGATAGCAAAAACAGGCAAAGATGTCCCACACACAAAAAAAACTACAGGCTGATATCACTGATGAATATAGATGCAAAAATCGTCAACAAAATACTAGCTAACAGAATCCAACAGCACATTAAGAAAATCATACACCATGATAAGGTGAGGTTTATCCCTGGGAGGCAAGGATTCTTCAATATAGGCAAATCAATAAATATGATACATCATATCAACAAATTGAAGCATGGCAAACATATGATCATCTCAATAGATGCAGAAAAAGCTTTTTACAAAGTTCAACATCCATTTATGAGAAAAACTCTCCAGAAAATGGGCATAGAGGGAAATTACCTCCACAAAATAAAAGCCATTTTGAGAAACCAAAAGCCAACATCATTCTAAATGGGGAAAAACTGAAAGAATTTCCTCTAAGAACAGGAATACGACAAGAGTTCCCATTCTCACTATTATTATTCAAGGTAGTTTTGGAAGTTTTAGACACAGCAATCAGAGAAGAAAATGAAATAAAAGGAATCCAAATGGGGAAAGAATAAGTAAAATAGTAACTCTGCAGATTATATGATATTATATAAAGAGAACCCTAAAGACTCTACCAGAAAACTGCTAGCACTAATCGATGAATTTAGTAAAGTAGCAGGATACAAAATTAATGCACAGAAATCTCTTGCATTCCTATACACTAACAACGAAAAAGAAGAAAGAGAAATTAAAGAAACTCTCCCATTTACCATTGCAACAAAAACAATAAAATACCTAGGAATAATTCTGCCTAAGGAGGCAAAAGACCTGTATGCAGAAAACTATAAGACACTGATGAAAGAAATCAAAGACGATACAAACAGATGGAGACACATACCATGTTCTTGGATTGGAAGAATCAACATCGTGAAAATGACTGTACTACCCAAAGTAATTTACAGATTCAGGTCACTCCCTATCAATTTACCAACGGCATTATTTACAGAACTAGAACAAGAAATCTTATGATTTGTATGGAAACGAAAAAGACCCCGAATAGCCAAAGCAATCTTGAGAAGGAAAGAGGAGTTGGTGGAATCAGGTCTCCTGGTTTCAAACTATACTACAAGGCCATAGTGATCAAGACAGTATGGTACTGGCACAAAAATAGAAAGGAAGATCAATGGAACAGAATAGAGAACTAAGAGGTAAACCCAAGCACATATGGGCACCTTATCTTTGACAAAGGAAGCAACAATATACAATGGAAAAAAGACAGCCTCTTCAATTAGTGGTGCTGGGAAAATTGGACAGCAACATGTAAAAGAATAAAATTAGAACACTACCTAACACCATAGACAAAAATAAACTCCAAATGGATTAAAGACCTAAATGTAAGGCCAGACACTATAAAACTCCTAGAGGAAAACATCAGCAGAACACTCTATGACATACAAGAAAGCAAGATCCTTTTTGACCCACCTCCTAGAATCATGGAAATAAAATCAAGAATAAACAAATGGGACCTAATGAATCTTAAAAGACTTTGCACAGTGAAAGAAACCATAAACAAGACTAGAAGAGAACCCTCAGAATGGGAGAAAATACTTGCCAGTGAAAAAACGGACAAGGGATTAATCTCCAAAATACACAAGCAGCTCATGCAGCTTAATACCAAAAAGCAAATAAGCCAATTGACAAATGGGCAGAAGACCTAAATAGACATTTCTCCAAAGAAGACATACAGATGGCCAATGAACACATGAAAAGATGCTCAACATCACTAATCATCAAAGAAATGCAAGTCAAAGCCACAATGAGGTATCACCTCACACCAGTCAGAATGGCCATCATCAAAAATTCTAGAAGCATTAAATGTTGGAGAGGGTGTGGAGAAAAGGGAACTCTCCTGCACTGTTGGTGGGAATGCAATTTGGTACAGCCACTATGGAAAGCTGTTTGGAGGTTCCTTAAAAAGTTAAAAATGGAACTGCCATATGATCCAGTAATCCCACTGTGGGGCATATACTCAGAGAAAACCATAATTGAAAAAGAAACATGTACCAAAATATTTATTGCAGCACTATTTACAATAGCCAGGACATGGAAGCAACCTTAATGCCCATCAACAAATGAATGAATAAACAAGATGTGGCATATATATACAATGGAATATTACTCAGTCATAAAAAGGAATGAAATGAAGCTATATGTAATGAGGTGGATAGACATAGAGTCTGTCATACAGAGTGAAGTAACCTATAAAGAGAAAAAAAATCCTGTGTGTTAACTCATATACACGGAATCTAAAAAAATAAAATAAAATGATACTGATGAACCCAGTGACAGGGCAAGAATAAGGATGCAGATGCAGAAAATCGACATGAGGACACAGGGTTGGGGATCAGGGGTCATATGGGAAGCTGGGACGAATTGAGAGAGTAGCATAGACATATATACACTACCAACTGTAAAAAGACAGCTAGTGAGAGTTTGCTGTATGACAAAGGAAATCAACTCGATCATGGGTGATTCCTTAGAGGGCCAGGAAAGGGAGTCATGGGAGGGAGTTGCAGGAGGGAGAGGATATGGGGTTATATGTACAAATACACCTGATTCACTTTGGTATACCTCAAGAGCTGGTAGAGGAGTGTAAAGCATTTATTTTCCAATAAAGAGCTTGGGGAAAAAAAAGGTAACACAATCCATTTTCTCAGAAAAAAAAATCAGGTAACAAATAAATGGAAAAGATATGCAGGAAACAATAGCAAAGATCTAGAAATCTAGGAGATGGTTCACTGAGAAGACAAACAAAATTCCTAAGCCAGACTCATTAGGAAAAAAAGGGAGAAGCCTCAATATATCAGAAACAGAAATGAAGAAGTATCAACTGACACTGCAGAAATACAAAGGATCATGAGAGACTACTACAAACAACTATATGCCAATAAAATGGACAACCTAGTAGAAACTGACAAATTCTTAGAAAAATACAAACTTCCAAGACTGAACCAGGAAGAAACAGAACATATGAACAGACCAAGCACAAGAACTGAAATTGAAAATGTGATTAAAAATCTTCCAAGAGAAAAAAGCCCAGAGTCAGAATACTTCACAGGCAAATTCTACCACACTTTCAGAGAAGAGCTAACGTCTATTCTTTTCAAACTCTTCCAAAATATAGCAGAGGGAGGAACACTCCCAAACTCATGCTATGAGGCCACCAACACCCTGATACCAAAACCAGACAAAGATGTCACAGAAAAAGAAAATTACACGCCAATATCACTGATGAACATTGATGCAAAAATTCTCAACACAATACTAGCAAACAGAATCCAGCAGCACATTTTTTTAATAAATTTATTTTTTTTATTTTATTTTATTATTTATTGGCTCTGTTGGGTCTTTGGTGCTGCATGCGGGCTTTCTCTCTTTGCAGCAAGTGGAGACTACTCTTCATTGTGATGTGCAGCCTTCTCATTGAGGTGGCTTCTCTTGTTGCAGAGCACAGGCTCTAGGCACACGAGCTTCAGTAGTTGTGGCACACAGGCTCAGTACCAACAGCACATTTAAAGTATCATACATAATGGGGTTTATGCCAGGAATGCAAGGATTATTCAACATACACAAATCAATCAATGTGATACACCATATTAACAAACTGAAGGATGAAAACCATACGATCATCTCAATAGATGCAGAAAAAGCTTTCAACAAAATTGAACACACATTTCTGATAAAAACTCTCCAGAAAGTGCACATAGAAGGAACCTACTGCAACATAATAAAAGGCATATATGACAAACACACAACCAACATCATTGTCAATGGTGAAAACCTGAAATCCTTTCCACTAAGATCAGGAACATGACAAGGGTGCCCACTATCACCACTATTATTCAACATAGTTTTGGAAGTTTTAGCCGCAGCAATCAAAGAAGAAAAAGAAATAAAAGGAATTCAAGTTGGATAAGAAGAAATAAAACTCTCACTGACATGACACTATATATAGAAAACTCTAAAGATGCTACCAGAAAACTAGTAAAGATCACAGAATTTGGTAAAGTAGCAGGATACAAAATTAATGCACAGAAATCTTTTGCATACCTATACACCAACAATGAAAAATCAGAAAAAGAAATTAGGGAACCACTCCCATTTACCATTGGAACAAAAAGAATGAAATACATAGCAATAAAACTACCTTAGGAGGCAAAAGGCCTGTATGCAGAAAATTATGACACTGATGAAAGAAATCAAAGATGGCACAAACAGATGTAGAGATATACCATGTTCTTGGATTGGAAGTATCAACACTGTGAATATGACTATGCTACTGAAAACAATCTACAGATTCAATGCAATCCCTATCAAATTACCAATGCCATTTTCACAGAAGTATAGCAAAAAATTATACAATTTATGTAGAAACACAAAAGGCATCGAATAGCCAAAGCAATTTTTAGAGTTAAAAACGGAGCTAGAGAGGGTTGGGTGGGAATGAATTGAGGGATTGGGATTGCCATATGTACATTACTAATAAGAAAAGAATACCAAATTGTACACTCTAAATATGTGCAGTTTATTGTATGTTAACTGTATCTCAATAAAAGTTCTTTTTAAAAAAAAGAAAAACTTCGTCTTACATGGTAACCAAACTTTGTCAAATAAAATACATTTATATCAAAAAAAAAAATAGGAGCTAGAAAAATCAGGCTCCCTGACTGTAGACTATACTACAAAGTTACTGTAATCAAGACAGAATGGTACTAAGCACAAAAAGAGAAATATAGATCAATGGAACAGGAGAGAAAGCCCAGAGATAAACCCACGTATATATGGCCACCTTATCTCTGACAAAGGAGGCAAGAATATACAATGGAAAAAAGACAGCCTCTGCAATAAGTGATGCTGGGAAAACTGGACTGCTACCTGATAAAGAATGAATTTAGAACATACTCTAACACCATACAGAAAAATAAACTCAAAATGGATCAAAGACTAAATGTAAGGCCTGACACTGTAAAACTCTTAGAGGGAAACACAGGCAGAGCACTCTATGACACAAATGACAGCAATATCCTTTTTGACACACCTTCTAGAGTAAAGGAAATAAAAACAAAAATAAATGCAATCTAAGGAAACTTAAAAGTTTTTGCACAGCAAAGGAAACCGTAAATATGATGAAAAGACAACCCTTGGATTGAGAGAAAATATTTTCCAATGAAACAGCAGACAAAGGATTAATCTCCAAAATATATAAGCAGCTCATGCAGCTTAAAATAAAAAAAAACAAACAACCTCATCCACAAATGGGTGGAAGACCTAAATAGACATTTTTCCAATGAAGACACATAGATGAACAACAAACACATGAAAAGATACTCAACATCGCTAATCTTTAGAGAAATGTAAATCAAAACCACAATGAGGTGTCACTTCATGCCAGTCAGAATGGCCATCATCTAAAAATGTACAAACAATAAATGCTGGAAAGTGTGTGAAGAAAAGGGAACCCTCTTACAGTGTTGGTGGGATTGTAAATTGATACAGCCACTATGGAAAACAGTATGGAATTTCTTTCAAAAACTAAATATAGAACTACCATATGACCCGGCAATCACACTACTGAGCATACATCCAAAAGAAAAACATTATTCAGTAAGATACATGCACCCCAATGCTCATTGCACCACTATTTTCAATAACCAGGACATAGAATCAACCTAAATGTCTATCAACAGAGGAATGAATAAATAAGGTATGGTACATATATACAATAGAATGTTACTCAACCATAGAAAGGAGCAAATTTGTGTCATTTGTAGACACGTGGATGGACCTAGAGACTGTCATACAGAGTGAAGTAAGTCAGAAAGAGAAAAATAAATTTCGTATATTAATGCATATTTGGAATCTAGGAAAATGGTATAGATGATCTTATTTACAAAGCAGAAATAGAGATACAGATGTATAGAAAAAACATATGTATACAAATTTGTAAAGGGTGTGGGATGAATTGGGAGATTAGGATTGAGATATATACATTATTGATACTATGTATAAAATAGATAATTAGAACCTAGTATATAGCACAAGGAACTCTGCTCAGTGCTCTATGGTGACCTAAGTGGGAAGGAAATCCAAAAAACAAGAGATATATGTATACATATAGCTGATTCACTTTGCTGTGCAGTAGAAACTAACACAATATTGTAAAGCTACTATACTCCAATACAAATTAAAAAATAAGAATAAAACAGAGCAACCATATGTCCCAGCAGTCCCACTATTAGGCATATACACAGAGAAAACTGATATTCAAAAAGACGCATTCACCTGAATGTTCATTACAGCATTATTTACAAGAGCCAGGACACAGAAGCAACCTCAGTCTCCAACAACAGAGAAATGGATAAAGAAGTTGTTGTACATATATACAATGGAATATTACTCAGTCCTAAAAAGGAATGAAATTGGGTCATTTGCAGAGATGTAGATGGACCTAAAGACTCATACAGAGTGAAGTGAGTCAAAAAGAGAATAAAATATCATATAGCAATGCATGTATGTGAAACCTAGAAAAACGGTAAAGGTGATCTCATTTGCAAAGCATAAATAATGACCCAAATGTAGAGAACAAACACGTGGATATTGGGGGGGGGGAAGAAGGAGTGGGATTAACTGGGAGATTGGGATTGACATATATACACTACTGTGTATGAAATAAATAAGTAATGAGAACCTACTCTATAGCACAGGGAACTCTACTCAGTGCTCTGTGGTGACCTAAATGGGAAGGAAATCCAAAATAAAAAAAAGGGGATATACGTATATGTATAGCTAATTCAATTTGCTGTACAGCAGAAACTGACAGCAGTGTAAACCAACTACACTACAATGAAAAAAAGAAAAAATTCTTGAAACTAACAAAATATTGTAAATTAACTGTACTTCAAAAAAAAAGTCAAAATAAGTATCTTGAGATAAGCTAAAATGGGCATACAACCTACCAAAATTTATGAAATACAGCAAAAATCATTCTAAGGGAAAGTTCATAGCAATAACTGACTACATTATGAAACAAGGAAGACATCAAATAAACAACCTAATTCTATTCCTCAAGAATCAAGAAAAAGAACAACTATGCTCAAAGCTTGCAGAGGTAAGGAAATAAAAAAAAAAATTAAGTGCATAAGTGAATGAAAGAGAACAGGAAATTAATAGAAAATATTTTAAAAACTAGATGTTTGTTCCTTCAAAAGAGAAACAAAAGTTGCAAATATTTAGCTAGACTAACATGGAAAAAATAGAGAGGACAGAATTCAACAAAACTACATATGAAAGAAGAGGCATTACAAATGACAAACATACATACAAAAGATCATAAAAGGCTACCCAGAAGAAATGGAAAAATTCTTGAGAGCATAAAACCTTCCAAAACTGATTCAGGACGAAATATAAACTCTGAACAGGAAACAAACAAACAAACAAACAAAAAACTGGTGACGAGATTGAATCAGTAATAAAAAAAATATATTTAAAAAAAATTAAAAAAAAAAAAAATCCCGGGAAAGAAAAGCACAGAACCAGAGAAGCAGATGGCATCACTCGTGAATTATACCATTCATTTGAAGTAGAGCTATTACCAATTCTTCTCAAATTATTCAAAAATTTGAAGAGGAGAGAAAACTCCAAAACTCATTTCATGAAGCCAATATTATTGTAATACTAAAGCCAGGTAAGGAAACTACAGGAAAAGAAAACTATAGGTCAATATCCCTAATGAATATAATGTAAAATTTTAAATAAAATATTGGCAAACAGAATTCAACAGCATATTAAAAGGATCATTCACCAGGATCAACTGGGATTTATCTCAGGGAAGCAAGTGCAACATACTCAGATCAATAAGGGTATTATATCACATTAACTGAATGAAAGAAAAAAATCATATGATTATCTCAATAGATGGAGAAAAAATCATTGGACAAAATTCCACATCTGTTTAGTATTAAAAAATTCTTAAGAAATTAGGTATAGGGCTTCCTAGGTGGTGCAGTGTTTGTGAATCTGCCTGCCTATGCAGGGAACATGGGTTTGATCCCTGCTGCAGGAAAATCCCACATGCCGTGAAGCGACTAAGCCCATGCACCACAACTACTGAGCCTGTGCTTTAGAGCCTGTGAGCCACAACTATTGAGCCCATGTGCTTCAACTACTGAAGCCCACACGTCTAGAACCCATGCTCTGCAACAAGAGAAGCCATGGCAAAGAGCAGCCCGTGTACCACAATGAAGAGTAGCCCCCACTCACCACAGCTAAAGAAAGCCTGTGCACAGCAAAAAAGACCCAACACAGTCAATTAAATAAATAAATAAATAAATTTATAAAAAAAATAAATTAGGTATAGAAGGAACATACCTCAAAACAATAAAAGACATACATGACAAGCCCACTGCTAACATCATACTCAATGGTGGAAGTTTGAAACCTTTTTTTCATAAGATCATGAACAAGACAAGGATGCCCACTCTTACCACTTCTATTCAACACAGAATTAGAAGTCCTATCAAGGGCAATCAGGCAAGAAAAATAAAAAGGATCTGAATTGGAAATGAAGAAATAAAATTGTCTGTATTTGAAAATGATGTGATTTTATATACAAAAATCCTAAATACCCTACCAAAACAGATCTAATCAACGAATTCAGTATTTTCCAGATACAAAATTATATACAAAAATCAGCCACATTTCTACACTAACAGTGAATTATCTGAAAAAGAATTGAAACAATTCCATTTACAATAGCAACAACAGCAACAGCAAAAAATAAAACAGGAAAAAATTTAACCAAGGAAGTGATTGGCCTGTACACTGAAAAACTACAAGACACTGATGAAAGAAATTGGAGAAGGCAAAAAAAAAAAAAAAAAAAAAAAGAAAGAAAGAAAGAAAGAAGAAAAGAAAGAAAAAGAAAAGGTATCCCATACTCATGGATTGGAAGTCTTAATATTATTAAAATATCCATACTACTCAAACCCATCTGTAGATTCAATGCAATCCCTATGAATTATCCAATGGAATTTTTTTGCAGAAGTAAATAAAACAGTATTAATATTTATACAGAACCTCAAAAGACTCTGAAAGCCAAAAAAATTCTGAGAAAGTACACAGTGGGAGGCAACACACTTCCCAATATCCAGCTACAATATTAATCTATAGTATGAAAACTGTATGATAATGACATAAAAAGACACATAGACCAGAGAAACAATAGACAGAAGTAAAACCATGCATATGAAGTCAACTATTTCATAAATACTCACTGGAAAAAAGACCATCTCTTTAATGAATAGTGTTGAAAAATAAGATATTTTCACACACACACAAAAATGAAAAAGCCCTATCTTACACCACCCACAAAAATTAACTTGGATTAAATATTAAAATGTAGGACCAGAAGCCATAAAACTCATAGAAGAAAATGTAGAAAAGAAAGCTTCTTGACATGGGACTTGGCAAAGATTTTTTGGATATGATACCTAAAGCACAAGCAATAAAATAAAAAAAATAAAAAATAAAAAAATGAGATAACTTTAAAATTTTCCTGCACAGCAAAATAAATGATTAACATAATGAAAAGGCAATCTATGGAATGGCAGAAAATATTATCAAATCATGTATCTGGTAACAGGTTAATATCCAAAATTTATAAAGAACACATGCAACTTAATAGCAAAAAATGAAATAACACAATTAAAAATATGCAAAGACCTGAAAAGACATTTTCCAGTGAGGATATACAAATGCACAACAGGTACATGAAAGGTGTTCAACTTCACGATTCATCAGAGAAATGCAAATCAAAACCACAATCAAAGCCTCACATTTGTTAGAATGGCTATCATCAAAAGATAAGAGATAACAAATGCCAGTGAGGAAGTGGAGAAAAGGGATACCTTGTGCACTGTTGGTGGTATTGTAAATTGGTATAGCCACTATGGAAAACGATTTAGAGGTTACTCAAAAAATTAAGAATAGAATTACCAATGATCCAACAATTCCACTTCTGGTTATATATCCAAAGGAAACAAAATCACTCTGCCAAAGATATATCTGTACCCCCATGTTCACTGCAGCATTATTTATAATAGCCAAGACATGGAAACAAACAGCATTATTCAATAGATGAATGAATAGGGAAAATGTTATATATATATAACATTATATACATATTTAGCTATGAAAAAGGAAATCCTATAATTTGTAACAACAGATGAATCTTGAGGACATGATGCTTATTGAAATAAGTCAGACAAAGAAAGAAAGAAAAATACTGTATGAACTCACTTATATACAGAATTAGAAAAAACTCATTCATAAAGAGGTCAGATTTATGGTTATCAGAGACAGGGTACATGTTGTGGGGCAATTGGATGAAGATGGTGAAAATGTACAAACTTTCATAAGATAAATAAGTACTGGGGACCTGGGGATGTAATGTACATCATGAGTATCATTAACTCTGCTGTATTGTATACTTGAAAGCTGCTGAGAGAGTACATTCCAAATGTTCTCAAAGTGAAAAAGATCATTTTTTCTTTGTATCTATAAGATATGATGGATGTTAATTAAACTTGTGCTAATCATTTCGCAATATGTGTTATTCAAGTCATTATACTATACTCCTAAAACTTATAGTGCTGTATGTCAGTTATATCTTCAGAAAACCAAAAGAGAAAAAATAGATTAAATTAAAAGCCCTCAGCATAAACAATCCAATTAGAAAATGGGCAAGCATCATAAAGAGACATTTCACTAAAGAGGGGATATAGATGAAAAAGGAACACATAAAAAGATGTTTAGTATAATTAGCTAGCAGGTAAATTCATAATTAAGCCACAATGTTATGTCATTATACACCTAAGAGGAAGGCTAAAATTTTTAAAATAACAATAATATAAATGTTAGCAATAATATCAATGTTGGCAGGATAAAGACAATATGAATCACTCATACATTGCTTGTGGAAATGCAAAATGATAAACTTCATGAAAAATAGTTTGTCACTTACAAAAAGCCTAAATATATATTTACCATATGACAAAGAAATCACACTCCTGGGTATTTATTCTAGATAAACAAATATTGTCCACACAAAAACCCCTACATGAATGTTCATAGCAGCCTCATTTGTAATAGCATCAAAATGGAAATAACCAAAATTTACCACAACAGATTGATGGTATAAAAAACTGTGGTGCACACATTTCATGAAATGCTACTCAGCAATGAAAAGGAAGGAACTAATTTTTAGTTGTTTTTCAAATTTAATTTTTATTTTATTTAGGGATATAGTTTGTTTCCAATGTTGTGTTAGTTTCAGGTGTACAGCAAGATGGTTCAGTTTTACACACATGCATACACACACACACACACGCACACAAACATATATCCATTCTTTTTCAGATTCCTTTCCCATATATGGTATTACAGAATATTGAGTAGACTTCCCTGTGCTGTACAGTAGGTCCCTATCATCTATTTCATTTTTAGTAGTATGTATATGTTAATCTCAACCTCCTAATTTATCCCTCTCCTGAACCTTTCCTCTTTGGTAACCATAAATTTGTTTTCAAAATGTATGTCTGCTTCTGTTTTGTAAAGTTCACTTGAATCATCTTTTTAGATTCCACATGTAAGTGATATTTCCCTTTGTCTGACACTTCACTTGGTATGATAATCTCTAGGTTTATCCATCTTGCTGCAAATGGCATTATTTCATTCTTCTTTATGGCTGAGTAATATTCCATTTTATATATGTACAACATCTTCATATCCATGCCTCTGTCGATGGACATTTAGGTTGCTTCCATGCCTTGGATATTATAAATCGTGCTGCAATGAACATTGTATTGCAGGTATATTTTTGAATTATGTTTTTCTCCGGCTATATGCTCAGGAATGGGATTGCTGGATCATGTGATATTTCCACTTTTAGTTTTTAAGGAACCTCCTTATTGTTCTCCAAAGAGGCTGTACCAATTTGCATTCACATCAACAGTGAAGGAGGGTCCCCTTTTCTCCACACCCTCTTCAGCATTTATTGTTTGTAGACTTCTTTAATTTGTTTTTATTTCATATTGAAGTATAGTTGATTTCCAATGTTGTGTTAGTTTCAGGTGTACAGCAAAGTGATTTAGTTATACATATTCATATGTCTATTCTTTTTCAGATTCTTTTCCTATATGGGAAATTACAGAGTATTGAGAAGAGTTCCCTATGCTTTACAGTAGGTTCTTGTTGTTTACCTATTTTATATATATGTGTTTATATGTTAATCCCAGCCTCCTAATTTATCCTTCTCTCCTTTTCCCCTTGATAACCATATGACTGTTTTCAAACTCTGTGAATCTGTTTCTGTGTTGTAAATAAGTTCATTTGTATCATCTGTTTATATCCTACATATAAGTGATATGATATTTCTCTTTCTCTGGCTTCCTTCACTAGGTTTATCCATGTCTCTGTAAATGGAATTATTTCATTCTTCTTATGGATAATATTCCATTGTATATAATTACCACATCTTCTTTACCCATTCCTCTTTTGATGGACATTTAGGTTGCTTCCATATCTTAGTTATTATAAATAGTGCTGCTGTGAACATTGAGGTGCGTGTATCTTTTCAAATTATGGTTTTCTCTGGATATATGCCCAGGAATGGAATAACTAGATAATATGATAGTTCTATTTTTCATTTTTTAAGAACTTCCATATTTTTCTCCATAATTTACATTCCCACCAACACTGTAGGCGGTCTTCTCTTTTCTCCACACTCTCTCCACATTTATTGTTTATAGACTTTTTGATGATTGAAATTCTGACTGGTGTGACGTTTTGATTTGCATTTTGCTAGTAATTAGCAATGCTGAGTATTGTTGTATGTGCTTTTTGGCCATCTGTATGTCTTATTTGGACAAATGTCTATTTAGATATTCAGCCCATTTTATGATTATGTTTGTTGTCTTTTTTTATATTGAGCTTCGTGAGCTGTTTGTATATTTTGGAGATGGAGCCCTTGTCAACTGCATCATTTGCAAATATATTCTCCAATTCTGTGGGTTGTCTTTTTGTTGTATTTATGGTTTCCTTTGCTGTGCAAAGGCTTTTAGGTTTAATAAGGTCCCATTTGTTTATTTTGGTTTTTATTTTCATTGCTCCAGAGGGTGTATCAAAAAAGGTACTGCTGTGATTTATGTCAGTGTGTTCTGCCTATGATTCCGTCTAGTATTTTATAGTATCCACTCTTACATGTAGATCTTTAATCCATTTTGAGTTTATTTTTGTGTATGTTGTTACATAATGTTTTAATTTCATTCCTATCTGTGTAGCTGGCTAGCTTTCCCAGCATCACTTATTGAAGAAACTCTCTTAGCTTCATTGTGTATCCTTGCCCCCCCTTTTCACAAATTAATTGACCACATATGCATCAGTTTATTTCTGAACTTTCTATCCTGTTCCATTGATCTATAAGTGTCTTTGTGCCAGTACCATATATATTTGATTACTGTAGCTTTGCAGTATAGTCTAAAGTCAAGGAACCCCATTCCTCCAGGTCCGTTTTTCTTCCCAACAATGCTTTGGCTATTTGGGGTCTTCTGTGTTTCCATACAAATTTTAAGATTTTTAGTTCTAGATCTGCAAAAAATGAAATTGGTAATTTGATAGGGATTGCATTCTGTCTGTAGATTACCTTGGGTATTATATTCATTTTGACAATATTTATTCTTCCAATCCAAAAATATGGTACATATCTCCATCTATTTATGTTATCTTTGATTTATTTCATCACCATCTTATAGGTTTCAGAGTACAGGTTGTTGCCTCCTTAGGTAGGTTTATTCCTAGATATTTTATTCTTTTGATGTAGTGGTAAATATGATTGTTTCCTTAATTTTTTTCTGATATTTTGTTTTTAGTGTATTGGAATGCAAGAGATTTCTGTGTATTACTTTCATATCCTTCAACTTTACCAAATTCATTGATGAGCTCTAGGAGTTTTCTGGTAGCATCTTTAGGATTTTCTATGCACAGTATTATGTGTTCTGCAAACACTGACAATTTTTGCTGCTTATTTTCCAATTTGGATTCTTTTTTATTTCTTTTTATTCTCTGATTGCCATGGCTAAGACTTCCAAAACTATGTTGAATAAAAGTGGTGAGTGTGGACATCCTTCTCTTGTTCCTGATTATAGAGGAAATGTTTTCAGTTTTTCATTGTTGAGAATGATGTTAGCTGTGCGTATGTCATATGTGTCCTTTATTATGTTGAGGTAGGTTCTCTCTATGTGCACATTCTGGAGAGTTTTTATCATAAATGGATGATGAATTTTATCAAAGCCTTTACTGCATCTATTGAGATGATCATTTGGTTTTATTCTTCAGTTTGTTGGTGTGGTGTATCACACTAATTGTTACACAGATATTGAAGAATCTTTATATTCCTGGAATAAATCTCACTTGATTATGGTGTTTGATTATTTTACTGTATTGTTGGATTTGGTTGCTAGTATTTTGTTGAGGATTTCTGTGTCTATGTTCATCAGCACTATTGGCCTGTAATTTTCTTTTTTATGGTATCTTTGTCTGGTTTTGATATCAGGATGATGGTGGCCTCATAGAATGTGTTTTGGAATTCTCCTTCCTCTCCAAATTTTGGAAGAATTTCAAAAGGATAGGTTAACTCTTCTCTAAATGTTTGATGGAATCCACCTATGAAGACATCTGGTCCTGCACATTAATTTGTTGGGAGTTTTTTTTCCTCTACATTTTATTTTATATTAGAGTATAATTGATTAACAATGTTGTGGTAGTTTCAGGTGTACAGCAAAGTGATTGAGTTATACATATACATGTATCTGATCTTTTTCTGATTCTTGTCCCATTTCAATTCTTACATAATATTGAGCAGAGTTACCTGTGCTATACAGTAGGCTGTTGTTGGTTATCCATTTTAAATATAGCAGTGTGTACATGTTAATCCCCAAATCCCTAACTATCCCTTCCCCCTACCCATTCCCACCTGGTAACCAAAAGTTCATTCTCTAAGTCTGTGAGTTTCTTTTTGTTTTGTAATAAGTTCATTTGTATCATTTCTTTTTAGATTCTTCATATAAGTGATATCATACAATATTTCTCTTTCCCTGTCTGACTTATGTCTGACTTATTTCACTCAGTATGACAATCTCTAAGTCCATCCATGTGTCTTCAAATGGCATTATTTCATTCTTTTTAATGGCTGGGTAATATTCCATTGCATATATGTACCACATCTTCTTCACCCATTCTGCTATTAATGGACATTTAGATTCATTTTATGTCCTGGCTATTGTAAATAGAGTTGCAATGAACATTGGCAAGTGTGTGTCTTTTTGAATTATGTTTTTCTCTGGGTATATGCCCAGGAGTGGGATTACAGGATCATATGGTAACTCTATTTTTTGTTTTTAAGGAACCACCATACTCTTCTCCATAGTGGCTGTACCAATTTACATTCCCACCAACAGTGTCCCGTTCTCTCCACACCCTCTCCAGCATTAAGCGTTTATAGATTTTTTGATGATAGCTGTTTTGACAATTGTGAAGTATCTCATTGACGTCTTGATTGGAATTTCTATAATAATTAGCAATGTTGAACATTTTTTCATATGTCTATTGGACAAATGTCCAATAAATATATCTTCATTAGAGAATGTCTGTTTAGGTCTTCTGGCCATTACTTTTTTCTTTTTTCTTTTTTTTTTTTTTTTTTTTTTTTGGTGAGATACTTGTAAATTTTGAAGACTAATCCCTTGTTGTCACATCATTTGCAAATATTTTCTCCCAATCTGTGGGTTGTCTTTCCATTTTGTTTATGGTTTCCATTGCTGTGCAAAAGCTTTTGAGTTTAATTAGGTCTCATTTGTTTATTTTATTTATTCTCATTACTCTCACAGACTGATCAAATAAGATATTCCTGCAATTTATGTCAGAGAGTGTTCTGCCTGTTTTCCTCTAAGAGTTCTAAAGTGTCCAGTCTCACATTTAGGTCTTTAACCGATTGTGAGCTTATTTTTTTGAATGGTGTAAAAAGAGTGTTTTAATTTTCTTTTTTACATGTAGATGTCCAGTTTTTCCAGCACAATTTATTAAAGAGACACTCTTTCCCCCATTGCATAGACTTGTCTCCTTTGTTGTGGATTAATTGACCATAGATGTGTGGGTTTATTTCTGGGCTTTCTACCCCCTTCCATTTATTTATATTTCTGTTTCTGTGATATTGCCATACTGTTTTGATGACTATAGCTTTGTAGTATAGTCTGAAGACAGGGTGCCTGATTCCTCCAGCTCTGTTTTTCTTTCTCATCATTGCTTTGGCTATTCAGGGTCTTTTGTGTCTTCATACAAATTAAGATTTTTTGTTCTGTTTTGTGAAAAATGCAATTGGTAGTTTAATAAGGATTGCATTGAATCTGTAGTTTGTCTTGGGTAGTGTAGTCATTTTGACAATATTTATTCTTTCAATCCAAGAACATAGTATCTCTTTCCTTCTGTTTGTGTTGTCTACAATGTCTTTTATCAACATCTTATACTTTTCAGAGTACAGGTCTTTTGTCTCCTTAAGTAGGTTTATTCCTAGGTATTGTATTTTTTTTTTTTGATGTGATGGTAAATGGGATTGTTTCTTGAATTCACTTTCTGATGTTTCATTGTCAGTGTATAGAAATGCAACAGATTTCTGTGTATTAATTTTGTAACTTGCAATTCTACCAAATTCGTTGATGAGCTCTAGTAGTTTTCTAATAGCATCTTTAGGATTTACTATGTATAGTCTCATGTCATCTGCAAACAGTGACAGTTCATTTTCCTCTTTTCCAGTTTGTATACCTTTATTTCTTTTTCTTCTCTGATTGCTATAGATAGACTTCCAAAAATATGTTGAATAAAAGTGGTGAGAGTGGCTATCCTTGTCTATTTACTGATCTTACAGGAAATTCTTTCAACTTCTCACTGTTGAATATGAAGTTAACTGTAGGTTTGTCATATGTGGCCTTTATTATGGTAAAATATGTGCCCACTTTCTGGAGATATTTTTAACATAAATGGGTGTTGAACTTTGTCAAAAGCTTTTTCTTCATCTATTGAGGTGATCAAATGATTTTCAGTCTTCAATTTGTTAATATGGTGTATCACACTGATTGACTTGCAGATATTGAATAATCCTCACATCCGTGGGATACATCACACTTGATCATGGTGTATGAGCCTTTTAATGTATTGTTGGATTCAGGTTGTTGGTATTTTATTGAGGATTTTCGCATCTATGTTCATCAGTGATATTGGACTGTAATTTTCTTTTTTTGTGGTATCTTTCCCTGGTTTTGGTATCAGAGTGATGGTGACCCCAAAGAATGAGTTTAGGAGTTTTCCTTCCTCTGCAAATTTATGCAATGGTTTCTGAAGGATAGTTGTTAGAACTTCTCTAATTGATATAATTAGCCTGTAAAGCCATCAGGTCCTGGACTTTTGTATGTTGGGAATTTTTAAATCACAGTTTCAATTTCATTGCTTGTGATTAGTCTGTTCATATTTTCTATTTCTTCCTGGTTTAGTCTTGGGTGATTGTACCTTTCTAAGAATTTGTCCATTTCTTCCAGTTTGTCAATTTTACAGGCTTATGATCCTTTGTATTCCTGTGGAGTTAGTTGTAACTTCTCCTTTTTCATTTCTAGTTTTATTGATTTGAGTACTCTCTATTTTTTTCTTGATAAGTCTGGTCAAAATTCTACGAATTTTGTTTATCTTTTCAAAGAACAATCTTTTGGTTTCTGTGATCTTTGCTATTGTTTTCTTTGTTTCTATTTCATTTATTTCTGCTCTGATCTTTATTATTTCTTTCCTTCTACTAACTTTAGGTTTTGTTTTTTCTTCTTTATCTGGTTGCTTTAACTGTTAGATTGTTTCAGATTTTTTCTTGTTTCCTGTGTTGTTATAAAATTCCCTCTTAGAACTGCTTTTGCTGCATCCCATGGATTTTGGATAGACATTTATTTGTTATCATTTGTCTTTAGGTGTTTTTTTTTTATTTTCTCTTTGATTTCTTTAGTTATCCATTTGTTGTTTACTATATTGTTTAACTTTCATGTTTGTATTTTTTACAGTTTTTTTCCTTGTAGTTTATTTCTAATCTCATAGCATTGTGGTCAGAAAAGATGTTTGATATGATTTCAATTTTCTTAAATTTACCAAGGCTCACATTGTTGCCCAGCATGTTGGCAATTCTGGAGGATGTTCTGTGTGTACTTGAGAAGAATAGGTATTCTGCTACTTTTGGGTGGAATGCTCTATAAATATTAATTAAGTCCATCTGGTCTAACATGTCACTTAAGGCCTGTGTTTCCTTATTGATTTTCTGTCTGGAGGATCTGTCCATTGATGAACCTGAGATCTTAAAGTCCCCCACTAATTTTGTGTTACTGTCAATTTGTCCCTTTATGGCCATTACTATTTGTTTCATTTATTGAGGTGCTCATGTGATGGGTGCATATATATTTACAATTGTGGCATCTTCATCTTGGATTGATCTCTTGATCATTATTTAGTGTCTTTCTTTGTCTCTTATAACAGGCTTTAATTTTTCTGATATGAGTATTGCTCTTTAAGCTTCTTTTTAATTGCCATTTTCATAGAATACCTTCTTCCATCCCCTCACTTTCACTGTGTGTATGTCCCTAGGTCTGAAGTGAGTCTCTTCCAGACAGTATATATATGGGCCTTTTTTGTATCCATTCAGCCAGTCTATGTCTTTTGGTTGAAGCATTTAATCCATTTTCATTTAAGGCAATTATCAACATATGTTTTCCTATTGCCATTTTCTTAATTGTTTTGGGTTTGTTTTTATGGGTCTTTTCTCCTCCCTTCCAATTTTGTTCTCTTCTCTTGTGGTTTGAGGAACATTTTTAATGTTTCTGTTGCTTTTGTTTGTATGTGTATCTATTGCAGTTTTGGGGTTTGCTGTTTATATGAGGTTTTGATATAACAGTATATATATATATATATATATATATATATATATATATATATATATATATACATACATACACACAAGGTTTTTTCAAGTTGTTGGTCTCTTTCTTGTATAGAGAAGTTCCTTTAGCATTTGTTGCAAAGCTGGTCTGGTGGTGCTGAATTTTCTTAGCTTTTCCTTGTCTGTAAAGCTTTTGATTTCTCCACCAAATCTTAATGAGTGCTTTTCTGGGTAGACTATTCTTGGTTGTAGCTTTTTCCCTTTCATCACTTTAAATATATTGTGCCACTCCCTTCTGGCATACAGAGTTTTCATGGAGAAATCAGCTGATAAACTTTATGGGAGTTCCTTAGTATGTTATTTGCTGTTTTTCTCTTGTTGCTTTTAATACTTTCTCTCTGTCTTTAATTTTTGTCAGTTTGATTAATATGTGTCTCAGTGTGTTCCTCCTTGGGTTTATCCTGCCTGGGACTCTCTGTGCTTCCTGGACTTGGGTGACTATTTCCTTTCCCATGTTATGGAAGTTTTCAGCTATTATCTCAAGCCCTTTCTCTCCCTTGCTTCTCCTTCTGGGACCCCTATAATGTGAATCTTTGTGTGTTTAACATTGCCCCAGAGGTGTCTTAGACCATCCTCATTTCTTTTAATTATTTTGCTTAATTCTATTCTGCAAGAGTGATTTCCACCACTCTGTCTTCCAGGTCACTTATCCTTTTTCTGCCTCATTTATTCTGCTATTGATTTCTTCTAGTGTATTTTTCATTTCACTTGTTGTATGATTCATCTCTGTTTGTTCTTTAGTTCTTCTAGGTCTTTGTTAAACATTTCTTGCATCTTCTTGATCCTTGCCTCTATTTATTTTTCCCCAAGATCCTGGATCATCTTCACTATCATTTTTCTGAGTTCTTTTTCTGGAAGGTTGCTTATCTCCACTTCACTTAGTTGTTATACTTGGGTTTTGTCTTCTCCCTTTATCTGCACAAATCCTCTGCAGTTTCATTTCATCTAACTTTCTGTGATTGTGGTTTTCTTTCTGCAGGCTGCAGGATTTTAGTTCCTCTTGTTTCATCTGTCTGGCCCCTGGTGGATGAGGCTATCTAAGAGGTTTACTTAAGCTTCCTGATGTGAGGAGCCGGTGGTGGGTAGAGCTGTGTCATGTCTCTCTGGTGGGCAGGTCCATGATCAGTAAAGTTTTAATCTCCTTGGGTCAGCCTGTGTTCCCCCCCCCGTTGGTTGTTTCACCTGAAGCAATCCAGCACAGGAGGCTGCAGGCTGTTTGGTGGGGCTAATAGCTGCCTTTGGGAGTGCTCACACCAACAGGTACTTCCAAAAACTCTTGCTGCCAGTCTTTGTCTCCCCAGTGAGCTACAGCTGCTCCCCCATCTCTGCAGGAGACCCTCCTATAATAGCAGGTAGCTCTGGCCCAGTGTGTTATGGGGTCACTGCTTTTTTCTCCTGGGTCCTGGTGCACACAGGACTTGTGTATGTCCTTCAAGAGTGGAGTTTTCTCTCCTGCAGTCCTGTGGATGTACTGCAATCAAATCCCTCTGGCCTTTAAAGCCAGATTCTCTGGGGGCTCTTCTTCCCATTGCTGGACCCCCATACTGGAATGCCTAACATAGGGCTCAGAACTTTCACTCCAGTGGGAGAGTTTCTGTGGGTAGTTGTTTTCCAGTTTGTGGGTCACACAACAGGCGGGTATGGAATTTGATTTTATCATGATTGCATGCCTCCTACTATCTTGTTATGCCTTCTCCTTTGTCTTTGGATGTAGGGTATCTTTTCTGTAGGTTCCAGCTTTTTTTGTTGATAGTTATTCAGCTATTAGTAGTGATCCCACTGTTCTTGTGAGAAGGGGTGAAAGCACATCCTTCATCTCTGCCAACTTCAGCTAATTTGTTGACAGTAATTTAACCAGAGTTTCAGTTCCAGTATTTGTGATTGGTCTGCTCATATTTTCTACTTCTTTCTGGTTCAGTCTTGAAAGGTTGTACATTTCTGAGAATTTGTCCATTTCTTCTCTGCTGTCCATTTTGTTGGTATATAGTTGTTCTTAGTAGTCTTTTGTGATCCTTTGTATTTCTGTGGTGTACACTGACATTTCTTGTTTTTCAATTCTAATTGTATTGATTTGAGCCCTCTCCATTTTTTTTGATAAGTCTTGCTAGAATTTTATAAATTTTGTTTATCATTTCAAATAAGCAACTTTTAGCTTCATTGATCTTTTCTATTGTTTTCTTTGCCCCTATTTCATTTATTTCTGCTCTGATTTTTATGCTATGTTTCCTTCTACGAACTTTGGGTTATGTTTGTTTTTTCTCTAGTTGCTTTTATTTTTTATGTTTTTATGTTTCATTTATTTTTTTATTTTTTTCATTTTATTGGAATATAATTGCTTTATACTCTTGTACAAGCTATTGAGGTACACCAAAGTCAATCAGCTGTATTTATACACATATCCCCATTTTCCCTCCCTCACTCGACTCCCCTTCACCCTCCCCATCCCAGCCCTCTAAGGCATCATCCATCATCGAGTTGATCTCCCTTTGTTATGCAGCAACTTCCCACTGGCTATCTATTTTACACTTGGTAGTATACATATATATATGTCTATGCTACTCTCTCACTTCGTCTCAGCTTCCCCTTCACCCCCCTGCCCCATCCAACCTTATGTCCTCCAGTCCATTCTCTTCATCTGCATATCTGCGTCCTTATTCTTGACTTGTCACTGAGTTTATCAGTACCTTTTTTATTTATTTTTTAGATTCCCTATATAGGAGTTAGCGCACAATATTTGTTTTTCTCTTTCTGGCTTACTTCACTCTGTTTGACAGAGTCTAGGTCTATCCACCTCATTAGATATAGCTCCATCTCATTCCTTTTTATACTTGAGTAATACTCCATTGTATATATATGCCACATCATCTTTATCCATTCATTTGCTGATGAGCATTTACGTTGCTTTCATGTTCTGGCTATTGTAAATAGTGCTGCAATAAACATTACAGTACATAATTCTTTTTCGATTGTGGTTTTCTCTGGGTATATGCCCCACAGTGGGATTACTGGATCATATGGTAGTTTTATTTTTAGTTTCTTAAGGAACCTCCAAACTCTTTTCCATAGTGGCTGTACCAACTTACATTCCCACCAACAGTGCAGGAGAGTTCCCTTTTCTCCACACAATCTCCAACATTTATTGTTTCTAGATTTTGTTATGATGGCCATTCTGACTGCTGTGAGGTGATGCCTCATTGTGACTTTGACTTGCATTTCTTTGATGATTAGTGATGTTGAGCATCTTTTCATGTGTTTGTTGGCCATCTGTACATCTTCTTTGGAGAAAAGTCTATTTAGGTCTTCTGCTCATTTGTGGATTGGGTTATTTGCTTTTTTGGTATTAAGCTGCATGAGCTGCTTGTATACTTTGGAGATTAATCCTTTGTCCATGGTTTCATTAGCATGTATTTCCTCCCATTCTGAGGGTTGGCTTCTTGTCTTGTTTATGATTTCTTTCACTGTGCAAAGTCTTTTAAGATTCATTAGGTCCCATTTGTTTATTCTTGATTTTATTCCAATTATTTTAGGAGGTAGGTCAAAAAGGATCTTGCTTTGATGGATGTCATAGAGTGTTCTGCCTATGTTTTCCTATAGGAGTGTTAGAGTCTCTGGCCTTACATTTAGGTATTTAATCCATTTTGAGTTTATTTCTGTGTATGGTGTTAGGAAGTGTTCTAATTTCATTCTGTTACATGTTGCTTTCCAATTTTCCCCACACCACTAATTGAAGAGGCTGTCTTTTTTCCACTGTATATTCTTGCCTACTTTGTCAAAGATAAGGTACCCATATGTGCTTGGGTATACCTCTGAGTTCTCTATTTTGTTCCGTTGATCTTCCTTTCTATTTTTGTGTCAGTACCGTACTGTCTTGATCACTATGGGCTTGTAGTGTAGTTTGAAGTCAGGAAGCCCAATTCCACCAGCTCCAATTTTCCTTCTCAAGATTGCTTTGGCTATTTGGGGTCTTTTGTGTTTCTGTACAAATTATATGATTTCTTGTTCTACTTCTGTGAAAAATGTCCTTGGTAATTTGATAAGGATTGCTTTGTATCTGTAAATTACTTTGGGTAGTACAGTCATTTCCACAATGTTGATTCTTCCAATTCAAGAACATGGTATGTCCCTCCATCTGTTGTGTCATCTTTGATTTCTTTCATCAGTGTCTTAAAGTATTCTTCATACAGATATTTTGCCTCCCTAGGCAGGCTTATTCCTAGGTAGTCTATTCTTTTTGTTGCAGTGGTAAATGGGAGAGTTTCCTTAATTTCTCTTTCTGCTCTTTCATTGTTAGTGTATAGGAAAGCAAGAGATTTCTGTGCCCTAATTTTGTATCCTGCTACTTTGCTAAATTCATCAATTAGTGCTAGCAGTCTTTAGAGTTTTCGATGTACAATATCATGTCATCTGCAAAGAGTGACAATTTTACTTCTTTTTCAATTTGGATACCTTTTATTTCTTTTTCTTCTCTGATTGCTGTGACTAAAACTTCCAAATCAATGATGAATAATAATGGCGAAAGTGAACACTCTTGTCTTGTTCCTGTTCTTAGAGGAAATGCTCTCAGCTTTTCACCATTTAGAACGATGGTGGCTTTTGTTTTCTCGTATATGACTTTTATTATGTTGAGGTAACTTCCTTCTATGCCCATTTCCTGGAGAGTTTTTATCATAAATGGATGTTGAATTTTGTCAAAAGCTTTTTCTGCATCTATTGAGATGATCATATGGTTTTTATGCTTCAATTTGTTGATGTGATGTATCACATTGATTCATTTGCATATGTTGAAGAATTCTTACATTCCAGGGATAAACCCCACTTGATCATGGTGTATGATTCTTTTAATGTGCCGTTGGATTCTGTTAGCTAGTATTTTGTTGAGAATTTTTGCATCTATATTCATCAGTGATATTGGCCTTAATTTTCTTTTTTTTGACATCTTTGCCTGGTTTTGGTATCAGGGTGATGGTGGCCTCGTAGAATGAGTTTGGGAGTGTTCCTCCTTCTGCTATAATTTGGAAGAGTTTGAGAAGGATAGGTGTTAGCTCTTCTCGAAATGTTTGATAGAATTCGCCTGTGAATCCTTCTGGCCCTGGGCTTTTGTTTGCTGTGAGATTTTTAATCACAGCCTCAATTTCCATACTTGTGATTGGTCTGTTCATAGTTTCTATTTCTTCCTGGTTCAGTCTTTGAAGATTGCATTTTTCTAAGAATGGATCCATTTCTTCTAGGTTATCCAATTTATTGGCATATAGTTGTTTGTAGTAGTCTCTCATAATCTTTTGTTTTTCTGTGGTGTCAATTGTTACTTCTCCTTTTTCATTTCTAATTCTGTTGATTTGCACCTTCTCACTTATTTTCCTGATAAGTCTGGCTAATGGTTTATCAATTTTGTTTATCTTTTCAAAGAACCAACTTAGTTTCATTACCCTTTGCCCTTTTTGCCTTCCTTTCTTTTTCATTTATTTCTGATCTGATCTTTATGATATGTTTCTTTCTGTTCACTTTGCTGTTTCAATGTTCTTCTTTCTCTAATTGTTTTAGGTGTAAGGTTAGCTTGTTTGTACAATATTTTTCTTCTTTCTTAAGGTAGAACTGTATTGCCATAAACTTCCCTCTTAGAACTCCTTTTTCTGTGCCCCATAGGTTTTGGGTTGTTGTGTTTTCATTGTCATTTGTCTGTAGATACTTTTTGATTTCCTCTTTGATTTCTTTACTGATTTCTGGGTTGTTTAATAACGTGTTGTTTAGCCTCCATTTGTTTGTATTTTTTTATTTTTTTTCCTGTAATTGATATCTATTCTCATGGTGTTGTGGTCAGAGAAGATGTTTGATATGATTTCAATTTTCTTGAATTTATCAAGGTTGGATTTGTGACACAAGATGTGATCTATCCTGGAAAATGTACCGTGTGCACTTGAGAGGAAAGCGTATCCTGTAATTTTTGAATGGAATGTCCTATAAGTATCAGTTAAGTTGAGATGGTCCAATGTCTCATTTAAATATTGTGTGTCCTTATTGATTTTCTGTTTGGATGATCTGTCCATTGATGTAAGTGGGGTGTTCAAGTCTCCCCATATTATTGTGCTACTGTTGATGTCCCCTTTTATGGCCGTTAGCATTTGCCATATGTATTGAGGTGCTCCTATGTTGGATGCATAGATATTTACCATTGGGATACGTTCTTCTTGGATGGATCCATTGATCATTATGTAGTGTCCTTCCTTGTCTCTTGTGATAGTCTTTATTTTAAGTCTAATTATTCTGTTATGAGTATTTCTACTCCAGCTTTCTTTGACTTCCATTTGCATGGAATATCTTTTTCCATCCCTTTCCTTTCAGTCTATATGCATCCCTTGGTCTGAAGTGGGTTTCTTGTAGGCAGCATACAGAAGGGTCTTGATTTTGTAACCATTCAGCCAGTCTGTGTCTTTTGCTTGGAGCATTTAATTGATTTACATTTAAGGTGATTATTGACATGTGTGTTCCTATTCCCATTTTCTTAATTGTTTTGAGTTTGTTTTTGTAGGTGTTTTCCTTCTCTTGTGTTTCCTACTCAGAGAAGTTCCTTTAGCAATTCGTGTAAGGCTGGTTTGGTGGTGCTGAATTCTCTTAACTTTTGCTTGTCTGGAAAGCTTTTGATTTCTCCATTGAGTTTGAATGAGATTCTTGCTGGGTAGAGTATTCTTGGCTGTAGGTTTCTCTCTTTCAGGACTTTCAGTATATCCTGCCATTCCCTTCTGGCCTGCAGAGTTTCTGTAGAAAGGTCAGCTGTTATCCTTATGGGTTTTCCATTGTATGTTATTTGTTGCTTTTCTCTTGCTGCTTTTAACAATTTTTCTTTGTGTTTAATTGTCATTAGTTTGACTAATATGTGCCTTGGTGTATTTCTCCTTGGGTTTATTCTGTATGGGACTCTCTGTGCTTCTTGGACTTGGTTAATTATTTCTTGTCCTCTGTTGAGTAAGTTTTCCACTATAAGCTCTTCAAATATTTTCTCAGACACTTTCTTTTTTTCTTCTTCTTCTGGGATACCTATGATTTGAATGTTGGTATGCTTAGTGTTATCACCAAGGTGTCTGAGAATGCCTTCTATTCTTTTCACTTTTTTTCCTACTCTGTGGCAGTTTTTCCCCCATTCTATCTTCCAACTCTCTTATTCAATCTTCTGCATCAGTTATTCTGCTGTTTATACAATCTAGAGTATTTTTAATTTCAATTATTTTTATCCATTGCTGTTTGTTTGTTCTTTAGTTCTTCTGAGTCCTTACTAACTGTTTCTTGTATTTTCTGTATTTTGTTATCAAGCTTCTTTATCATTTTTACTATCATTACTCTGAATTCTTTTTCAGGCATTTTTCCTATTTCCTCCTCTTTTATTTCGTCTTGTTTTTTTTTTTTTTTTCCTGCTCCTTTGCCTGCATGGTGTTTCTTTGTTTTCTCATGGTAGTCCAAACTTCAGAGGTTGCCTGTCCCAGCAATAAAAGGGTTTCAAGAAGACTGTCCAAGCCCCACACAAATGGCAGAGTGTTGAGTCAAACAAATACTAAATCAAGGAAGCACATACATGTATAAGACACACAAATTCTGATTCCAATTGAACATAAGGCACTAGAAAGACCAGACAAAGAACCCCAGTATGCTATCAGACAATCAAAGAGAAAACCAACAGAAATTCAAAACCAAAACAGAACAAATCAAAAACAAACAAAACACACACACACACACAAAGACACACACACACACACACAAAGACACACACACACACACAAACACAAATCCAGGGAAATTTTGAAACCTAGGATCAAATATAGTAAAGAACTAGAGTACCACCAGACAGACTGGAGAGTCTCAGAATGAAATTAGGCAATTATACTAAGAACTAAGATAAAAACAAAAACCTAATAATAAATACAAAGGTGGTGTGTCATCCGGAGAATAAAGCAAGGAGACAGAGCAGATTGATAATATTGCTTATAAGTATATTAAGATAAAATAAACTAAAATGGATAGAAGCGTTCCCTTTTCTCCACATTCTCTCCAGCATTTGTTGTTTGTAGATTTTCTGACGATGCCCATTCTGACCAGTGTGAGGTAATACCTCATTGTAGTTTTGATTTGCATTTCTCTAATAATTAGTGATGTTGAGCAGCTTTTCACGTGCCTCTTGACCATTCGTATGTCTTCTTTGGAGAAATGCCTATTTAGGTCTTCTGCCCATTTTTTGATTGGGTTGTTTGTTGTTTTGATATTGAGCTGCATGAACTCTTTGTATATTTTGGAGATTAGTAATTTGTCTGTTGATTTGTTTGCAAATAAATTCTCCCATTCTGAGGGTTGTCTTTTTGTCTTGCTTATAGTTTCCTTTGCTGTGCAGATGCTTTGAAGTTTCATTCAGTCCCACTTATTTATTTTTGTTTTTATTTCCATTACCCTAGGGGGTGGGCCAAAAAAGATCTTGCTGTTATTTACATCAAAGAGTGTTCTTCCTATGTTTTCCTCTAGCAGTTTTATATTGTTTGGCCTTACATTTAGGTCTTTAATCCATTTTGAGTTTATTTTTGTGTATGGTGTTAGGGAGTGTTCTAATCTCATTATTTTACATGTAGCTGTCCAGTTTTCCCAGCACCACTTATTGAAGAGGCTGCCTTTTCTCCACTGTATATCCTTGCCTTCTTTGTCATAGATTAGTTGACCATAGTTTATCTCTGGGCTTTCTATCCTGTTCCATTGATCTATATATCTGTTTTTGTGCCAGTACCATACTGTCTTGGCCACTGTAGCCTTGTAGTATAGCCTGAAGTCAGGAAGCCTGATTCCACCAACTCCGTCTTTCCTTCTCAAGATTGCTTTGGCTATTCGAGGTCTTTTGCATTTCCATACAAATCGTAAAATTTCTTGTTCTAATTATGTGAAAAATGCCATTGGTAATTTGATGGGGATTGTGTTGAATCTGTAAATTGCTTTAGGTAGTATAATCATTTTCACAATGTTGATTCTTCCAATCCAAGAACATGGTATGTCCCTCCATCTGTTTGTATCATCTTTGATTTCTTTCTTTAGTGTCTTATAGTGGAAAGTTGGTGGGAATGTAAATTGATACAGCCACTATGGAGAACAGTATGGAGGTTCCTTGCAAAACTAAAAATAGAGTTACCATATGACCCAGCAATCCCACTACTGGGCATATATCCAGATAATGCCATAATTCAAAAAGACACATGCACTCCAATATTCATTGCAGCACTATTTACAATAGCCAGAACATGGAAGCAACCTAAATGTCCATCAACAGATGAATGGATAAAGAAGATGTGGTACATATATACAATGGAATATTACTCAGCTGTAAAAAGCAAGGAAACTGGGACATTTTTAGAGACATGGATGGACTTGGAGACTGTCATACAGAGTGAAGTGAATCAGAAAGAGAAAAACAAATACCGTATATTAACACATATATGTGGACTATAGAAAAATGGTACAAATCAACCAGTTTGCAAGGCTGAAATAGAGATGCAGATGTAGAGAACAAACACATGGACACCAAGTGGGGAAAGTGGGGATGGTTGGGGGGGAATGAAGTGGGAGATTGTGATACCAAATTGTACGCTCTAAATATATGCAGTTTATTGTATGTTAACTGTATCTCAATAAAAAAATAACTGGAAAAAAATAAAATGGATAGAATATAGGGCAACAGAAGAGTGTAGTGTGACTGGAAATATGAAAATAAAAAGAAAGAAATAGAAATGTATAAAGGATAGAGATGAAAAGAAGGTAGGAGAGATATATAGTCAGCACTACAAAAAACTTAGCTGGAAATAGGAATATATAAAAAGGCTAAAATAATAATAGAATAAAAACAGAATTAAAAAATATGTTATAAAACTTGTAGATCCCTTAGGACTAAGATCATAATTAATAATAAAAAAAAAAAAAAGGAAACCTAGTACTGTCCCCAGAATGGACCAGTTCAATAGAATGAATACTAATATTTCTGTTTCCTTGGGATCTCAGCTGTAAGTGTCTTTCTACCCGCCTTGGGTTTTTTGCATTATTCTGTGACCAGCAGAACTTCCTTTATTGTTCTTCTTTAAGTGCTGGTGTGTGGGAAGGGAGAGGATACAACTGTGGCTCCTTCCTCTGGGAGTGAGTGAGCAGTGTCACACTGCCTGGATCACAGTGCTTCAGTTGGGCCTGGAGGTGCCTTTTGCAGAGGGACACCAGTGGCTCAGGTGTAAACAGAATGTCTCAGAGTTGGGCCTCTCTCCAGGCTTTTTGCTCTCGGCTGTTGGCACTCTAAGCCAGCCCCACCCAGGGGCCTTTGTTATCCCTGAGTGCCTTAGCTTGGCCCACAGGGGTCCTCCCTCTGCCTGTCACAGGTGTTGAGGGAGGGAGGCTAGGCCCGTGGCTCCTGCCCCCCGCCCGTTAGCCAGGAGCATCCAGCTGCCACCATGGCCCCGCAGCTCTCCTGGGCAGGCACTCTTCCTTGCAGACCTCTCCCTCCTGTCCTCTTGATCTGTCTCCCCACTGCTAACAATATTTCTCACCCTGAACCAGTTCTCTGGTTCCCATGCTCCCACTCCCAGACTCACTGTTCAGCTGTGAATTGATGTCTCATTCTGGGAACACTGAGCTGTGGTGCTGACCCTCCATGTGTTTCTCACTCCCTCCCATCTGCCACAGTTCAGCCACTTCACCCTCTTTGAGCTGTTGTAAATGCCTCCCTACCAGTTTTGTTAGGATCTTTGCAGTCCTTTTTGGTGTCCAAGGTTGTCTGCTGGTGTTCAGTTGTTTCTCTTTGGGAACTATTGTGTCTTTTAGAGCATTCCCAATGCATCTGTGGAGAGGGATGTATTCCATGTCCCTCTACATTGCCACCATCTTTCTCCTCCTATGTGTATGTTTTAAATTTCTCCTTTCTGCTCATGTCATATTGTTGTTTGAAAATCTTTCAAAGATTTCCAGTTGCCTGTCTGAAGCAATGTCCTGGAGCAATACCCTGTATTTGCTTTTAGTTTAAGGTTAGGTTGTTTGAGATTTTTCTTCGTTTCCTGAGGTAACATTTTATCACTATCAACATCCCTCTTAAAACTGTTTTTGCTACATCCCATAGGTTTTGGATACTCATTTATTTTTTCATTTTCATTTGTCTGTAGGTATTTTTTGATTTCCTCTTTGGTTTCTTAAGTGATGCATTGCTTGTTAAGTAGCATATTGTTTGATCTCCACATGTTTGTGTTTTTTTCCAATTTTTTCTTATAGTTGATTTCTCATCTTATATTATTGTGTTCAAAGCACATGCTTGGCATGATTTCAATTTTCTTAAATTTACCAAAGTTTGCTTTGTGGTCCAGCATGTGATCTATCCTGGAGAATGTTCCAGGGGTATTTGAAAAGAATGTGTATTCTGCTGCTTTTTGGTGGAATGCTCTATAAATATCAATTATGTTCATCTGCTCTAATGTGTCATTTAAGGCCTGTTACCCTATCAACTTTCTGCCTGGATGATCTCTCTTTTGATGTAAGTGGGGTGTTACAGTCCCTTACTATTATGGTATTAACATCAATTCCTCCTTTTAACTCTAACATTTGCTTTATATATTGAGGTGCTCCTATGTTGGGTGCATATATATTTTCAATAGTTATGTATCTTCTTGGATTGATCCCTTGATCATTATGTAGTGTTCTTCTTTGTCTCTTGAAATAGTTTTTATTTTAAAATCTATTTTGTCTGATATGAATGTTGCTGCTGCAGCTTTGTATTTATTTTCATTTGCATGAAATATCTTTTTCCATCCCCTCACTTTCAATCTGTATGTGTCTCTAGATCTGAATTGGGTCTCTTGTAGACAGTATACATACAGGTCTTGTTTTTCTATCCTTCAACCAGTTTGTGTGTTTTGGTTGGAGCATTTCATCCATTTACATTTAAGATAATTATCAGTATATATGTTTTAATTGCCATTTTGTTAATTGCTTTGGATTTGTTTTTGTAAGTCTTTTTCACCCTCTCCTCTTTTGTTCTGTTCTCTTGTGATTTGATGACTATCTTTAGTGTTGTGTTTGGATTCATTTTTCTTTTTTGTGTGTGTATTTATTGTAGGTTTTTGGTTTTGAGTTCCCTTGAGGTTTTGATACAGCAGTCTCTATATATACAAGATTACTTTAAGCAGCTGGTTTCTTGATTTCAGATGCATTTCCAATATCCTGAATTTGTACTTTCCCCTTCTCACAATTGCTGGTTTTGATATCATATTTGTGTGTGGATGACTTCCTACCTTTATTGTATGTTTGCCTTTGCAGGTGAGCTTTCCCATTCATAATTTTCTTGTTTCTAGTTGTGGGCTTTTTTTTTTTTCTTTTCTGCCTAGAGAAGTTCTTTTAGGTTTGCTGTAAATCGGGTTTGGTTGTGCTAAGTTCTCTTAATTTTGCTTGTCTGTAAAGCTTTTGATTTCTTCATCAAAATTTAAGGAGAGCCTTGCTGGGTACAGTATTCTATGCTGTAGGGTTTTTCCTTCCATCACCCTTCTAGACTCCAGATGTTCTGCTGAAAACCCAGCTGATAACCTACTGAGGATTCCCCTGTATGTTATTTGTTTCTTTTCCCTTGTTGCTCTTAATATTTTCTCTGTCTTTCTTTTTTCTTTTTCAGTTTGATTAATATGTGTCTCAGTGTGTTTCTCCTTGGGTTTATCCTGTATAGGACTCTCTGTGCTTTCTGGACTTGGGTGAGTGTTTTCTTTCCCATGTTAGGAAAGTTTTTTCTATAATCTCTTTAAATATTTGCTCATGCCCTTTCTCTTTCTCTTCTCCTTCTGGTACCCTTATACTGTTAATGTTGGGTTGTTTAATGTTTTCCCAGAGTTCTCTAATCATGTCCTCATTTCTTTTCATTTTCTGTATTCATTCTGTGGCAGTGATTTCCAATACTTTGTCTTGCAGCTCATTTACTTGTTCTCCTACCTCATTAACTTAGCTATTCATTCCTTCTAGTGTATTTATCATTTCAGTTATTTTATTATTCATCTCTGTTTGTTTGTTCTTTAAGGAATGAACTACTGATACACAAAGAACTTTGATGAAAATATGCTGAGTGGAAGAAAATCTTGATGTGTGTTTAATGGAGAAACCACCTGAAATATTTGTGATTAATGTACCATCTGCTGATTCAAGTTGCTCATTCCATTATCTTTTTTTTTTCCATTATCTTGTTGAAGTTATATGAAACACAGTTAGAGATGGTGTGCATAAAATTGGTGGACACTTGCTAAATGACATAATACTGAAGTCATAGACTTGGGAGTTTCCCCCACTTGTGAACTGTTGGCAAGTCTGGTCAGTATTACCATCTCTATGGCCACTTTATTAATATAGGCCATTGTCATCTCTTGCCTGAGCTACTGCACCAGTCTTCTACCTTTTTTTCCTGCCTTTGTTGTGCTAAGCTAATCTCTACACATCATCCAGAGTGATCTCTTTAGCATATTATCACTCAAAAGACTTCAGTGACTCCTCATTTCTTTGAAAATAAAACACAAAATCCTTAGTGTAATATATGAGGCCCTCAAGTCCTTGTACTTCCTACTTCTTCAACTTCATATCCCACTACTCTCCTCTAGGAAAGTTAGAGTTCAGAATACCCTCCCCTGAAAATGTTCCTTTGCATAAACTATCAGAGCCTGAAGGGTCTCTCCTCCTAACTTTATTTCTTTACTTTATCTTTAAAATCCTAGCTCTTATGTTTCCTTCATTGATCATTGCCATCTAGCAAGGACTCTTGTTCAACTACACCCATTTTGAGGGAGAAACCCATATAAGGCAAACCAGAGCTACAAACTTACCAAAGTTTTCATACTTTTCTAGACAATGACAGTGTTAAAATGGAATCAACTGGTTTTTTTATAGTTACTTGTATAACAGAGACAGCTTTACAAAATCTCTTATTCTTGCTGATTAAAAGATTAGTGTTAATTAGTAAAGAAATGTTACTGTGGACAACAGGTGGTACAGTGGTTACATCTTAGTGTTATCTCTCCTTGTGGACACTTGTTAGTTTTGTGTTCTGCTTTGAATTTCTGTAGTCCTATGTCAAACTTATATAAGGTGGAGTTAGGCTAGAGGATATTTCTGAACTGATAAAAGGCTCTATATTTAAGTGAGGTAAACTGGCAAAGGTCCCTAGACTGTCATTAAAACAGGGGGCTTGTGGAACATTTCAACTCTATTTGCAGACTTCTTTTTTTTTTTTTTTTTGACAAAGATGAATTTGGAGGCCAGAAGCAATTATGCCCCAATATACACCAGTACAATTTCTTGAGGTGGTGTGGGATACTGCTCCTTCAAGTCTCATCGGTCAACTTAATGCTGGTGTGAGTGAACTGTAGCTTTAATGATGACAGTGAGACAGATATGTAGCCTTGTGTTACTGATACTAAAATAGTGGGTAGCATCAGGAATACTTCCTGAAAGGGCACTAATGATACCTTACTATAACACTATTTCTAATTTGTAAAGCACTTTGCATTTATCAAAGCACTTTCATTATATCCCCTACTTTTATGGGGTAGGCATTGTAAACTTCATTTTACAGATGAGGAAACTGAAGTTCAGAGAGGAACACAGGACTAATCAAGAATCATATAGCCAAGCAGTTGAACTGGGATAAAAATGGAACACTTCTGACTTCCAATTTAGTGGTCTTTTCATTATACTACTTTGCATCTCATACTGGTGTGGATTTTTAAAAGATAAAATTATCACTTTGTAGGCAACCACTTTGGCTTTTGATTTACTCATTAAGTTTCAAAAAAATCAAGTTTCCTTGTCCTGAAGTGTACTTAACTGCAAGTTTCTCATTCCACTTTTAGAGAAGAAAACAAAATATGAAAAAGGAAACAAGTTATATATTTCAGACTCGTTGTCTGATAGGTGCTGTGACACATACACAATTATATATACATCTTTGCCCCTGTCTTGGGCAATTCACAGTAATGAGTATTCATATAGATGGCCCCCAGTTTATTAAGAAAAATCAAATTACATCACATGTCTCAATATATTAAAGCGAGGAAGTTTGCGATGATTCTCATTAGACATTTTAAAATGCAGTTTAGCATTTAATGCATAAATCTTTTGTATAACTTATTAGAACATTTCTCTGTCTGGCCATACAGGAGTTTATTACTACTTGATTAAGAGTCTCTTGTCTATCTACAAATTCTAACTAGTAATTCAACAAATATTTGCAGAGTCCTTATCACAAGTCAGGCACTGAGCTAGGTTGTGAGGTATGCCATATTTTTATAAGAAATAGATACTGCTCTGAATATGCTCACTTTCTAAACACCAATTATTTTGAAGAACTTATTTTACCACGTTGTTGGGTGGGGCTGGGTCTTAATGTCAAAATGTGTATCTCTGGGAGAGCTCACTCAGATCAATATTCCCTGACATTTCTGCTACCAGTGTCCTTGCTTCCACAGTGAGCTATAATAGACCTTTGCTTCCCCCAGGAAACACCAGGAAACCCTCTAAGACTCCTTGGTAGGTGTAGCACAATTTCCTATGGAGGTACTGCTTTGTGCTGGGTCCCAGTGCAAGTGAGACTCTTGTGAATGCAAGAGTGGAGTTTCTGTTTCCTGTAGCCCTGTAAAGCTCCTATACTCAAGCACCACTGTCCTTCTAGGCTAAATGATTTGGGGGTCCTTCCTCCACATGCCAGACCCTCAGACAGTCTTGGAGAGCTATTTTTAATTAATTAATTAATTTTTATTGGAATACAATTGATTTACAATGCCGTGTTAGTTTCTGCTGTACAGAAAAGTGAGTCATTTTTACATATACATATATACACTCTTATTTAGATTCTATTCCCATATAGGTCATTACGGAGTATTGAATAAAATCCCTTTGATTGAAAAAGTGAAAAAGATTGATTTTATTTATAAACTAGTAAGCAAAATGGCAGCATAGAAATTTTTAGTGCTTGTTCCTCCCTCAGAAATATCCATTTGAACAACTATGTGAGTGAAAATACTTTCAAAGAGCTAAGGATTCCAGGTTAGGGATTACAGCAGTTGAATGAAGCACAGAAATAAGAAAAGAGTCATTGTGGAGGGAAGGAAAGGTAGAGTCACACTATTCCCATCACCCCTCCACCAATCATAGGCAACCCAGAGGGAGGAGAGACAACCTCCTTATGGGAGGAGAGTTAAGTGAGTGCCTGACTTCACTGCAGCCACATAACTGAAATTCCAAAGCACCAGGCTGACACCTATAGCTCTAGGTGGATCTTTATGGTCTCCCACAAACCTAAACCCTTGGCTTACCCTAGCCGAGGCACATTCGGTTATCTCAGGCAGCATCCTTGGCACCAGACCCCTGGTAGTCTTCTGAAAACCCAGACTAGCAGCTCATCTCAATGCCTGCTGGCTCCAACAGTCTTAGGCAGCATATTTAACACCAGATTCCCATGAATGCAGACCCTTGGCTCATCATAGTACCTTCCAGTTTTAATAGGCCCTGCAGGCTCCAGAGTACTCAGGTTGCTCTCATGGCACCAGGCCCCATGCAGGTGCCTATGAATCCAGGCCTCTTAGCTATCCTATATACCTATCAGCTTCAACTGCCCCAGATGTCTCCAAAAACTATAAGTGGTTTCCCTAGCTTCAGGCTCCCAGATTCACTCTTTATTTGTCAGCCCAGATGACCTCAAGGAGCTACTGTGACTCCAGGTTCCTAATGGGCTCCTACAAACCTAAGCCCCAGGTGAACCTGTGAACTCAGACTCCTGGCCTACCACAGTGTCAGGCTGGAACCCATGGAAATAGCATCCAGGCTGCCTCCCACAAACCCTGGCTCCCAGCATTCCCCAATGCCAGGCTGGCCCTCACAGACCAAGCCATGGGGACTAACCCAGTGATCCAGGCTTATCCATGTGAAAAAGGTCTCAGATCCATTACAGGATAAGCATCAGGCCTGCTCTGTACCCAGGGTCCAGGCCCATCTCCATGGGCCTAAGTACAAGGCTGGTCTCTGTGTAACCAAACATCAGGTTTTCCCACCTACTGGTCAGGCATCAGACTAACCTAAAGTGGATTCAAGCAAAAAGCATTCTCATTATCACCATCAGATGGCCCACCCTGAATCTATGGACAGGCTGATTTGTTGAAGGGCTTTGCCTGCTGAAGCCAGTCTCTAAAGACTGAAAGAGGCTCCTACTTTCTCAAAGTTCAGGAATCAACATAAAACTACAAGAATCGTGATCAAGAAAATGTGACTCAACCAAAAGAAACTAATGAAACTTCAATTACAAGCCTCAAAGAAATGGGAATGCATGCACTGCTTGAAAAAGAATTCAGAATCATCCTCTTAAAGAAATTCAATGAACTGCAAAAAAATTCAAATTAACAACTAAATGAAATTAGTAAAAACAATGCAAGAAAAAATGAGAAGTTCAGCAAAGAAATAGAAACCATTTTTAAAGAATAAGCAGAGATAAAGAAAATGTGGCACATATAAACAATGGAATATTACTCACCCATAAAAAGGAATGAAATTGAGTTATTTGTAGTAAGGTGGATGTGGATGGACCTAGAGTCTGTTATATAGGGTGAAGTAAGGCAGAAAGAGAAAAACAAATACCGTGTGCTAACTCATACATATGGAATCTAAAAAAAAAAAAAAAAAAAATGGTACTGATGAACCCAGTGAAAGGCAAGAATAAAGATGCAGATGTAGAGAAAAGACTTGAGTACACAGGGTGGGGGGCAAAGAGGAAGCTGGGATGAAGTGAGAGAGTAGAATTGACATATATACACTACCAAGTATAAAATAGATGGCTAGTGGGAAGCTGCTGCATAACACAGGGAGTTCAGCTAGATGATGCATGGTGACTTAGAGGGTGGGGATAGGGAGGGTGGGAAGGAGTCACAGGAGGGAGAGGTTATGGGAACATATGTATAAGTACAGCTGATTCACTGTGGTGTATAGAAAAAAAAAAACTGGCACAATAGTGTAAAGCAAATATGGTCCAATAAAGAGCTTAAAAAAATAAGTAGAAATCATTGAGTTAAAGAATACAATGAATGAACTTAAGAATTCAAAAGAAAGCTTCAGCAACAGACTTGATCAATCAGGTGAATGAATCCATGAACTAGAAGACAGGTGATCTGAAATCTTCAAGTCAGAAGAGCAAAAAAAAAAAAAAAAAGAATGAAAAAAATGGTAAAGCAAGCCTATGTGCATGATGTGATAGCATTAAAAAGAACAATCTTCACATAACTGGAGTCCCAGAAGGAGAGAAAAAGAGAAAGGAGCAGAAAGCTTATTTAAAGACATGATTGTTGGAAATGCAACCCCCAACTCTGACCAAGGCCACACAGACTGCTAGCTCAGGAGGGACCCACCAGCTGAAGCTCTGTTAGACCTCCAGGATGCCCACCAGATGCATCAGGAATACATCAAAAGATGCAATAATTCCCACAGAAAACCAGCTTAACACCAGCAGAAGACATTAGACACCAGAAAAGACTGCAAAGATCCCAACATAACTGGTGACCTCTGAAGTCTGGATTACTCAACCAGAAGTCAAGTTGGAGGCCCTGGGGAGGGAGCACCAAATCCAGGATGCTACACCAGTAGACAGTCCTCAGCCACAAGGAAGGTTAACTGCAGAGAATTCTCATGTAGGGCTCTATCAGAATCTAAGACCTAGCTTTGCTGAACTGTCTGCAACTGCCACTGCTGGATTCCTCACATCAAATTACAAACAAGACAGAAACATAAACCCACTCATCAGCACACAGACTACCTAAAGCCATATTAACCTCACAGATATGCTAAAACACACTGCCTGCCATGGCACTGCTCATCAGAGAGAAAAGACTCAGAGCCACACACCAGAAAGCAGGTACCAGACGCTCCCACTAGGAAGCCTACTCAAGACACTGGACCAACCCCAACACAGGGGGCAGAGAGCAGAGACAAGATGTATTTTTACTAGGCAGCATAGGGAAAGGAGACAGAAAATACTATAAAATAGACAAAATGAGAAAACAAAGAAACACCCTGCAGGCAAAGGAGCAAGATAAAAACCCACAAGAACAAATCAATGAAGAGGAAATAGGAAAACTGCCTGAAAAACAATTCAGAGTAATGGTAGTAAAGGTGATCCAAAATCTCGAAAACAAAGTAGAAAAAATAGAAGAAACATTTAATAACTACCTAGAAGAACTAAAGAGCAAACAAAAAGTAGTGAACAACACAATAACTGAAATCAAAAATACTCTAGATGATATAAATAGCAAAATAACTGAGGCAGTAGAATGAGTAAGTGAGTTGGAAGATAGAATGGTGGAAATAACTGCCACAGAGCAGGAAAAAGAAGAAAAGAATGCAAGACAGTCTCAGAGACTTTGGTGAAAACATTAAGCACAACAACATTCGAATCATAGGCATCCCACAAGAAGAAGAAAAAAAGAAAGGGTCTGAGAAAATATTTGAAGAGGTTATAGTGGAAAACCTCCCCAACATGGGAAAGGAAATAATTAATCAATCCAAGAAGTGCAAGAGTTCTTACAGAATAAAACCAAGGAGAAATACACTGTGACACATATTAATCAAACTAACAAAAATTAAAAACAAATATTAAAAGCAGCAAGAGAAAAGCAACAAATAACATATAAGGGAAAACCTATAAGGATAACAGCTGATCTTTCTACAGAAACTCTGCAGGCCACAAGGGAGTGGCAGGAGATAATGAAAGTCCTGAAAGATAAAAACCTACAGCCAAGAATACTCTACCCAGCAAGAATCTCATTCAGATTCAATGGAGAAATCAAAAGCTTTACAGACAAGAAAAATTAAGAGAAATCAGCACCCCCATATCAGCCTTACAACAATTGATAAAGGAAATTTCCTAAGCAGGAAGTACAAGAGAAGGAAAAGGGGTAGAAAAACAAATTCAAAACAATTAAGAAAATGGGAATAGGAACATACATGTCAATAATTACCTTAAATGTAAATGGATTAAATGTCCCAACCAAAAGACACAGACTGGCTGAATGGATACCAAAACAAGACCCTCATATATGCTGTCTACAAGAAACCGACTTCAGACCTAGGGACACATATAGACTGAAAGTAAAGGGATGGAAAAAGATATTCCATGCAAATGGAAATCAAAACAAAGCTGGAGTAGCATTACTCATATCAGACAAATTAGACTTTAAAGTAAAGACTATTACAAGAGACAAGGAAGGACACTACATAATGATCAAGGGATCAATCCAAGAAAAAGATATAACAACTGTAAATATCTATGCACGCAAGATAGGCATGTGCACCTCTATACACGTGGCAAATGCTAAAAGCCATAAAAGGGGAAAACAACAGTAACACAATAATAGTAGGAGACTTTAACACCCCACTTACACCAATGGACAGATAATCCAAACATAAAATAAATAAGGAAAAAACAAGCTTTAAATTATACATTAGACCATCTCAACTTAATTGATATGTATAGGACATTCCATTCAAGAAATACAGAATACACTTTCTTCTCAAGTGCACCCGGAACATTCCCCAGGAGAGAATAAAACTTGGGTCACAAATCCAACCTTGGTAAATTCAAGAAAATTTAAATAGTATCAAGCATCTTCTCTGATTGCAACACCATGAGACTAGATATAAATTACAGGAAAAAGTGTAAAAACTACAAACACATGGAAGCGAAACAATACGTTATTAAACAACCAAGAAATCACTAAAGAAATCAAAGAGGAAATCAAAAAATATCTAGAAACAAATGACAATGAATACACAACAACCCAAAACCCATGGGACACAGCAAAAGCAGTTCTAAGGGGGAAGTTTATAGCAATACAGTCCTACCCCAAGAAACAAGAAAAATATTGAGAAAACAACCTAACCTTACACCTAAAACAATCAGAGAAAGAAGAACAAAAAATCGCCAAAGTGAGCAGAAGGAAAGAAATCATAAAGATCAGATCAGAAATAAAAGAAAAAGAAACGAAGGAAACAGTAGCAAAGATGAATGAAACTAAAAGCTGATTCTTTGAGAAGATAAACAAAATTGATAAACCATCAGCCAGACTCATCAGGAAAAAAAAGGGAGAAGACGCACATGTACAGAATTAGAAATGAAAGAGGAGAAGTAACAACTGACACTGAAGAAATACAAAAAATCATGAGAGACTATGACAAGCAACTATTTGCAGATAAATTGGATAACCTGGAAGAAATGGATAAATTCTTAGAAAAATACAATCTTCCAAGACTTAACCAGGAAGAAAGAACAATAAGAACAGACAAATCACAAGTATGGAAATTGAGATTGTGACTAAAAATCTCCCAACAAACAGATCAGGCCCAGATGGCTTCACAGGCTAATTATATCAAACATTTAAAGAAGAGCTAACACCTATCCTTCTCACACTCTTCCAAAATATAGCAGAAGGAGGAACACTCCCAAACTCATTCTACGAGGCCACCATCACCCTGATATCAAACCTACACAAAGATGTCACAAAAAAAGAAAATTACAGGCCAACATCACTGATGAATATAGATGCAAAAATCCACAACATATTACTAGGAAAAAGAATCCAACAGCACATTAGAAAAATCATATACCATGATCATGTGAGCTTTATCCATGGAATGTAAGGATTCTTTAATATATGCAAATCAATCTATATGATACATCATATTAACAAATTGAAGGTTAAAACCATATGATTATCTCAATAGATGCAGAAAAGGCTTTTGACAAAATTTAACATCCATTTATGGAAAAAATTTCTCCAGATAGTGGTCATAGAAAAAGTTACCTCAGCATAATAAAAGCCATATATGACACACCATCAGCCAACATCATTCTCAATGGTGAAAAACTGAAAACATTTCATCTAAGGACAAGAATAAGAAAAGAGTGCCCACTCTCAACACTATTTTTCAACACAGTTTTGGAAGTTTTAGCCACAACGGTCATAGAAGAAAATGGAATAAAAGGAATCCAAATTAGAAAAGAAGTAAAATTGTTGCTCTTTGCAGATGACATGATACTATACATAGAAAACACTAAAGAAGCTACCAGAAAACTGCTAGCATTAATGCATGAATTTAGTAAAGTAGCAGGATACAAAATTAATGCACATAAATATCTTGTATTCCTATACACTAACAACAAAAGATGAGAAAGAGAAACTAAGGAAACACTCCCATTTACCATTGCAACCAAAAGAATAAAATACCTAGGAACAAACCTGCCTAAAGAGGCAAAATACCTGTATGCAAAAAACTATAAGACACTGATGAAAGAAATCAAAGACACTACAAACAGATGGAGGGATATACCATGTGCTTGGATTGGAAGAATCAACGTTGTGAAAATGACTATCCTAATCAAAGAAATTTACAGATTCAATGCAATCCCTATCAAATTACCCATGGCAATTTTCACAGAACTAGAACAAGAAATCTTAGGATTTGTATGGAAATGCAAAAGACCCTGAATAGCCAAAGCAATTTTGAGAAGGAAAGACAGAGCTAGAGGAATCAGGGTCCCTGACTTCAAACTATACTAAAAGGCCACAGTGATCAAGAGAGTATGGTACTGGCTCCACAACAGAAATATAGATCAATGGAAGAAAATAGAGAGGCCAGATGTAAATCCATGCACATTGGACACCTTATTTTTGACAAAAGGGGAAAGAATATGCAATGGAAAAAAGATAGCATCTTCAATAATTGGTGCTGGGAATGTTGGACAGCTACATGTAAAAGAATGGAATTAGAACACTTCCTAACATCATACACAAAAATAAACTCGAAATGGATTAAAGACCTAAATGTAAGGCTACACTCTATAAAACTCCTAGAGGAAAACATAGGCAGAACACTCTATGACATACATCAAAGCAAGATCCTTTTTGACCCACCTCCTAGAATCATGGAAATAAAATGAAGAATAAACAAATGGGACCTACTGAAACTTAAAAGCTTTTGCACAGCGAAAGAAACCATAAACAAGACTAAAGGGCAACCCTCAGAATGGGAAAATATAATTGCCTATGAAACAATGGACAAAGGATTAACCTCCAAAATATACAAGCAGCTCATGAAGCTTAATACCCAGAAAGCAAATAACCCAATCCACAAATGGGCAGAAGACCTAAATAGACATTTCTCCAAAGAAGACATAGAGATGGCCAACAAACACATGAAAAAATGCTCAACATCACTAATTTTTAGAGAAATGCAAATCAAAACCTCAATGAGATATCACCTCACACTGGTCAAAATGGCCATCATCCAGAAAATCTACAAATGATATACAGTAGAGAGGGTGTGGAGAAAAGGGAACCCTCCTACACTGTTGGTGAGAATGTAAATTGATACAGCCACTAGGGAGAACAGTATGAAGGTTCCTTAAAAAACTAAAAATAGAACTACCACATGACCCAGCAACCCCATTAATGAGCATTTAGACCCAGTAAAAACCATAATTTAAAAAGACACATACACCCCAATGTTCATTGCAGCACTATTTACCATAGTCAGGACATGGAAGCAACCTAAATGTCTATCAACAGAGAAATGCATAAAGAAGATGTGGTACATATATACAGTGGAATATTTCTCAGCCATAAAAAAAGAATGAGATTGGGTCATTTTTAGAGATGTGGATGGACCTAGAGACTGTCATATAGAGTGAACTAAGTCAGAAAAAGAAAAAGCTAATATCGTATATTAAATGCATATATGTGGAATCTAGAAAAAGGGTACACATGATCTTATTTACAAAGCAGAAGTAGAGACACAGATGTAAATGTACGGATACCAAGAGGGAAAGGGTAGGTGGGAAGAATTGGGAGATTGGGATTGACATATATACACTATTGATACTATGTAAAAATTAGATAACTAATGAGAACCTACTGTATAGCACAGAGAACTCTACTTGATGCTCTGTGGCAACCCAAATGGGAAGGAAATCCAAGAAAGAAGAAATATATATGTATATGCACAGCTGATTCACTTTGCTGTATGGTAGAAATTTACACAACATTGTAAAGCAAACTATACTCCAATAAAAATTAACTTAAATTGTTTTTTTTCATTTATGACCAGTTGAAAGCATTTGATGCTTGGGCATGGAGATAGGAGAGAGAAGAACCACAATAAGCTGGGAAGAGTACTATTGTTTATTAAACTTCAACTAAATGCCAGGCATTCCATATATATTGCTTAATTCTTAGACACCTAAAGTTAGTTGTCATTATCACAAATTAGGAAACTGAAGCTCAAATATGGCATGGATTTTTTCCCAAGTCAAACAGCTGGTAAATTAAAGAGCAATTTGAATTTATGACTGTTTGATTCCAAGACCTATGCTCTTTGCTCTCTAATCTATGCTGTCTCTAGCTACCTTATATAGATGTAATTAATCAATTTGGCCTTTAGTGGGACAAAAAGTATTGGAGATAATCAGCATTAAAACGAGGTGCTATTCTTCATCCTAATAGAGAAGAGAGAAATAAATAACTAAAGCAAAAATGACTGATTAGAAAGATTAAAGGAAACAGTCATTGAAGCCTGTTCATATATTTGCTAAATACCAATTCTTTTAACCTCATAATGTCTATCAAGCAAACACTTAGCAAATGATTGTTATATACAGGAGACATGCTCAGCTTGGCAGAAAACACAAGAAAAAGCAAGATAGTTCCTGTCCTCATGAATCTACAGTCTAATGTAGGTGGGAAGCAGGGAAGAGGGGAGAGGGTTAGGAAAAGTAGGTAAGACCTCTATTACTATGGTCTACAACGTAGAATATAACCCCAAACAGCCTGAGTATTTCATCCCATGCAGAGTACTCTTTCCTTTTTGCTTAAAGGACAACTGTCCAGACATAGAAATGAGGTTTTGTCCAAATGAAGACTATTCCAGGGCATGATGTCTGTAGCCCTTTCAACAGATGTCACTTTGCAAAGCCCTTGGCTTGAATTCTTATCTTTCTAAAAATAAATGTTAATTCTTATTACAAAATAATTCATGCTTGTTGCAAAAAGACAATGTAGAAGTACAGAAAATGAAAAGAAAATATTACCTTCCACTATTCAGTGACACACACACACACATACACACACACACACGTACACATGTAGTACACATAGTGATCATTTTATATATACATATATATATATATTAGATCTATTTTTCCAAAATCAGCTTTAAAAAGAAAATAAAAAGCTTAACAACATACTTAAATTCTAAGGGCAGGTCTTAAAACAACACATTACCTTTCTTCCTAAAAAATAAAAGAAACAGTGTTGTATATAAAAATTAAAAGAAAAATCAATGAAACTAAGAGCTGGTTCTTTGAAAAGATAAACAAAATTGATAAACCTTTAGCCAGACTCATCAAGAAAAAAAGAGAGAGGACTCAAATCAATAAAATTAGAAATGAAAACAGGTTACAACTGACACCACAGAAATACACAGGATTATAAGAGACTGTTACAAGCAACAGTATGGCAATAAATTGGACAACTTGGAAGGAATGGACAAATTCTTAGAAAGGTACAATCTCCCAAGACTGAACCAGAAAGAAATAGAAAATATGAACTAACCAATCACATGTACTGAAATTGAAACTGTGATTTTAAAATTCTCAACAAACAAAAGTCCAGGTCCAGGGACTTCCCTGGTGGTGCAGCGGTTAAGAAACTGTCTGCCAATGCAGGGGACATGCGTTCGAACCCTGGTCTGGGAAGAATCCACATGCAGTGGAACAACTAAGCCCGTGTGCCACAACTACTGAGCCTGCACTCCAGGGCCTATGAGCCACAACTACTGAGCCTGAGCACCACAACTACTGAAGCCTGTGTGCCTAGAGCCCGTGCTCCACAAGAGAAACCACTGCACTGAGAAGCCCATGCACCACAATGAAGAGTAGCCCCCACTCACCACAACTAGAGAAAAGCCCACGCGCAGAAACAAAGACCTAACACAGCCAAAAATAAGTAAATAAATACCTTTATTAAAAAAAAAAAATAGTCCAGGTCCAGATGGCTTCACTGGTGAACTCTATCAAACATTTAGAGAGGAGTCAACTACTATCCTTCTGAAACTGTTCCTAAAATATTGCAGAGGAAGGGAAATTCCCAAATACATTCTATGAGGCCACCATCACCCTGATGCCAAAACCAGACAAAGATATCACAAAAAAGAGAAAATTACAGGCCAATATCACTGATGAACATAGATGTAAAAATCCTCAACAAAATATGAGCAATTTGAAGCTAACAATACATTAAAAGGAACATACACCATGATCAAGTGGGATTTATCCCAGGGTTGCAATGTTTTCAATATCTGCAAATCAATCAGTTTGATACATCACATCAACAAATTGAAGAATATACCATATGATCATCTCAATAGATGCAGAAACAGCTTTCGACAAAATTCTACTTCTACTGTGAATATTAAATGCATTAATGAATGTAGAGCACTTAGAACAATGTTTGGCACACAAGAAGCTCCTGAACAATGTTGGCTTGTAGTATTTCCAGAATGAGGGGAAGATTTCCCTGAAGAAGTTTGGTAGTGCTTGTGAAATGAAGACAGAATGAACTATGAGAAACTTAACTTTTAAGTGTGTATCTCTTCAAATTCATCCCCTATTCCTCATCTCCACTTCCTGGGACCACATTTGGGTCTTTATTATTTCTCATCTGGTCTTATTGTATATGAATTGGGACAAGTAAAGCATAAATTGAGGAATAGGAAGTAATCTTGTTTGCCTGGAACACCAGGCTAATGAAGAGTCAGGTTGGATAAGGGTCTTGATTGCCTGATGAAAGAGTTCAGACTTGATCATGTAGGCAATAAGGAGTCCTGGGAGATTTGGGAACAAATAATAGTATTACAGAGTTGTATTTCAAGGAAAATTCTCTTAATGGGAGAACAAGTAGTGTGGGAAACTAGTTAAAAGGCTTCCCCATAATCCAGGTAGAGATAGTGTCTGACAAGGTATGGAAGAAGGAAGAACAGGATGAAAGAGTTATTGGGGAGGCTGATGATATTTTGCAAATGAGTTTATTCATTCAGTAGTCATTGAACACCTACTATATGCCTGGCATGGTGACAGGCATTGGGGATGAAGCAACATATGATCATTCATTTGTTCAACAAATATTTATTGAACAAAGTTTCATGCATTGTTCTGGGAGCTGGAGATACAGCAGTGGTTCCTGCTTTCAAGGAGCTCACAGCCTAGACTGGGGGAAAGATAACTAAATAGATAATTATGGTACATTTTGGCAACGTTGGGATGAAGATTAAATCAGCATCTAACCCAGTTTGTTTTGGCAATAGGAGCCATGTCACCTAAACTGTGGTGATTGTAAGTAAAACAGCAAGGGTGAAAGTCAGAGAAGAGACCAGATTGTGAAGGTCTTTAATGTCACAGTATGGTATTTGAGCTTTCTCGTGGGCAAAAGGTAAGGTTTAGGGGATTTAAACAAGGGTATGCAATCCTATTTTAGAGATGTTGCTCTAGGAATTCCTGTAGGGGTGTCCTAGTTTGGAAGTGTAAAGAATGGATTAGACTCTTAGAATCCTAGCAGGTCACAAAAGGCTCATAGATATCCTCCAATATTAATCAACCTCTTTCAGTTTTATGGACTGAGACCCTAGAGAGGTCAAGTGAACAGGTCACACAGCTAATAAAGTGGCAAAGCTTAAATCTGAAGGCCTGGCCTGATTCTCAGTTCCATTGCTCTGATTACTACTCCCTGGTTTGGAACGGGAGTGTGGTGGACAGTAAAGGACTACAGGGTTGGGCATAACAAGTATGAAGAGCAAGAAAATGACAGATCAAAAGAGGCGGTCTTAAGCTGGGGTCTTGGGGGAACCACTATGTTTTTTTCCACATTTGTAAGTCCAGAGTTTTGCAAACTTTACTACTAAAAACAGACAAAAGAACATTCCTTGGTCAGAAGGCCAAGAATAATTAATGGTAACAGGGTTTGAAGGGGGGCGTGCTAAGGAAGTTTGTTCAGTCTGAGAAGAAAACATGTGGTCCAATACCTAAAGAACGGTCAGAAAGTTGAGATTTCCGCCTATTTGGCTAACCACAGCCTCCACCACAAAAGATGTACTCCAGCGCCCTCTGCTGAATTATAAAAGCTGGTCTCCCTAGCTCTTGCTGACGCAGACAGTCTGAGAAGTCAAAATGGCGGCGATGCCCTTTCGAGTCGTACTGCGGAGGATGACAGGAAGGATTCGGGAGCAATGATGGGAGGATGGACTCCGGACGCTGGCCGCTGAGTTTGGGGTTTTGGAAGCCCGAGCTGTGACATCACCTTCTTGTGAAAGCGCTTTGGAAAATTTAAGGAGGTCTCTAAGCTACAGGCATGGTGATATTGTTGTCATTACAGCAGACAGTCCAGTAGGCAGCGGTAGAGTGTAGCATGAGAGCCTCAGCTCTTGAATTTGTTTCTAGAACTGGAATGTTATGACAAGAGTTGAGGCTAAGTTAAAGATTGGTGGAATTTAGACTTTAAAGGAAGGCGTTTTAATTTGAGATACCTACGTGAGCAGGGATTTATGACAGTGGTAAAGATCAGTGAGTGAACTCCTTGAAATAGTATGTAAAAACACGTATGTGTGAATTTCTGTGTATTTTGGGGAGATAGGGTCCAAAGCTTTCATCAGACTTTTCCCAAAAGAGTTGGTGAATCCTTCCTTTAAAGGCTTAGGTTCTAGGCCAAGGATACCATACCATAATGATTATACAAAACTTTATAGCCAGACTCTCTGGTTTCACATCTTTACCAAGATCCCTAGCTGGGTGACCTTAAGCAAGCATTTTAACCTGTCTAGTTCAGTTCCTTATCTGAAAAATGGGGAACATACCAGTGCCCACCTCTGAGTGTTGTTATAAAATGGGTTTAACTAAAATTTGTTAAAATAAGCATATATTAACTAAAAATAATTTGATGGCTTCCCCAAGAGTTTAGTAACCCTTGGTAGCATTATAGTACATATATATGATATATATAATATATATATGTATCATGTTGTTACACTCTCAACATTCTTTCCTTTGATCCTCATATGATTTTGTGAGGTTGGTTTACACATAAAGAAAATTGAGACAGAGACAGGCTAAGTTACATATATAAGGTTTTCCTGGTCATTGACTGACTTGGGATTCTAGAACAAGGTCTGCCACATTCTTGGCCTAGTGCCCTTTTCATTATGCCATGATGGACTTGTGCAAAGGACCTTGTGGAAATGTGGGTTAAACCTTCTAACCCTGACTCTCATTTTAGAGTTGAGAAAAGAAATCCTCAGGTAGTTCTGTATCCAGCCTGGGCTTGAATACATGTGCCATGGAACAAATTGCATATTTGGCAACCCAATCGCATTTATAGAAAGGTAACTTCATTGTAATGTGGCCTATTAACATTCAGACTTGTGCAGGTTTCTCACCTGTTAAAGGAAAAATAAAAGCTTTCCTTGACATTGGTCTCTCTCCAGATATCACCTTTTTTCCTTCTCTTCATCAGGCTTCAAGAAGAGGGCTATTTATTCAGGGTTTCAAAGCCTTCACTTTCTGCTTCACCTATCAACTTGCTTCCCTAAGCATTCTATCAGTGTCCTCATTGGCAAAGCTAGTAGGCACTCTTTTGAGCCTTGTGCTACTTTTAACCCTGTTGAACTATAAGGTACCATGCTGTTCTCATTTTTCTTTAGCTTCTTTGTCCTTTCATATGCATTTTCTTCTGCAGTTTATTTTGCTCTAATACTTATCTACAAAGATATGTCCTTGGCCTTCTCTCCTTATGTTACACTCATTCCCTGGATCCTCTCATCCCCTCACTCAGTTTCACACACCTGGAGCTAATGGCTATTAAATTTATGTCCACAGCCCAGGCTCCTTTTCCAAACTCCACACTCATATATCAGACTGCCTGCCATATATTTCACAAGCAACTCCAACTCTTTTTTCCAAAAGCTAATAAATCATTTTACCCTTGCCTCATATCTGAAGTGCTACCATCCAACTTAGTCACCAAAGCCAGAAACCTGGCTATAATTTTTGATTCCTCTTTCTACCTTAACAGTTATATATCACCAATTTATCCATTCATTTAACACGTACTAACTGAACATGTCCTCTGTTCCCAGCATTATGCTATGTGATGAGGATGCAGCACTTATCTCAATCCCTAGGAAAGCCCCTGCCTTCATGTAAATTCAAGTACTAAGCTCAGTCTTAAGCTGTGATTCACATACTCAATTAATCAAAATTTTAAATCCTGAAAATGGGAAAAATAATGTGCTATAAGAGCACATAATCTGCAATCATGTAAGACTTCTCTAAGGAGGTGATGTTTGAGTTGAGGGCTGAGGAATGGGTAGGAATTAATCAGATAGAGGAATGAATAGGAATTAATTAGATAAAGAGAAGGAAGAGAGTGTGGGCAGAGGAAAGAACATGTATACAAAGTCCTGAGGCAGTAAGGAGAGTGATGTATTTGAGAATCAAAAAGAAAACCAGTGTGTAGTTGGTAGAGAGACACAAGACAGGGTGACATGAGACAAGGGTGGAGAGGTAGGCAGAAGCTTTATAGGCCACAGAAAGAATTTGAGCTTTTTCTTGAGATTAATGAGAAGCTATTGAAGAGTTTTCATCAGGGAAGTGACATGGTCAAATTTGGGGTTTGAAAAGATCACTCTGCTTGCTGAATATCATAGCAGAAGATTGGGGAGACAACTTAGGATGCTTTTGGGGTTAATCAGGCAAAATAGGTGGTGGCTTCTATTGGGTTTGTGAGAATGAAGGTCAGAGAGAGTACCATATTAAGGGATTAATTAGGAAGTAAAAATAATTGGACATAGAGACTGATTAGATATGAGGGTAGGTGGTGGTGAGGAAGTGAGAATAGAAGTCTAAGATTCCTATTTTCTATCTTGAACAACTAAGTGAATGGTGGTATTATTTTCTGAGTTTGGAATACTACAATGATAAATAAATTTTGGGTGCAAATAGATGATTTTAGATATAATTTAGTTGGAAACTTTTTGCTTTCTCAGTGATACATAAAATAATAATGCTTCTTGCAATGGATGACATTTATTTTAGTTAAATTTTCTTGATGAAACCAGTAACATGGTTAAGATCACTCAGTCAGAGAATATAGACTCAGAAGAAGAGGGAGCAGAGGCCTGAGACTTGATGAATTCTAATATTTAAATATCCAGGAGAGGGATATGAACTGGCAAAAAGACAGAGAAAGAACAGGCAAAGAGATAGGAGGAAATCTAGAAATGTCTAGTGTCCCAGAAGCCAAGAAAATAGAGTATATTGAAAAGAAAGAGGGGTAAGAAAAATGAGAACTGGGCTTCCTAGGTGGCACAGTGGTTAAGAATCTTCCTGCCAGTGCAGGGGACACGGGTTTGATCCCTGCCCCAGGAAGATCCCACATGCTGCAGAGCAACTAAGCCCGTGTGCCACAACTATTGAACCTGTGCTTTAGAGCCCGTGAGACACAACTATTGAGCCTATGTGCTGCAACTACTGAAGCCCATGCCCCTAGAGCCTGTGCTCCACAACAAGAGAAGCCATGGCAATGAGGAGCCTGCGCACCACAACGAAGAGTAGCCCCCACTCACCACAACTAGAAGAAAGCCCGCTCACAGCAAAAAAGACCCAACATAGCCAAAAAACTTAATTAATTAATTAATTAATTAATTAAAAAAAAGATGAGAACTGAAACAGGTCTATTGGCTTTATTGACATGGAGATCATTGGCACCTTGTAAGAACTGAAGTTGGGTGGTGCTGTGGAGGCAGAAGCCAGGTTACAAAAGATTGGGAAGTACATGAAAGGTGCAGAGTGTTACCATCTACTGCTGACAGCTCTTTTAAGAATTTAGCTATGAATAAAAGAAAAATGGGTCAGCATCTGGAGGGGGGTGTGAAATCTCAGTTTTACTTTCTATTTTAAAAATTAATTAATTAACTAATTACATTAGAGCATAGTTGATTTACAATGTTATATTAATCTTAGGTGTGCAACATAGTGATTCAGTATTTTTATAGATTACACTCATTTAAAGTTATTATAAAATATTGGCTATATTCCTCATGCTGTACAACATATCCTTGTATCTTATTTTATACATAGTAATTTGTACCTCTTAATTTTGTACCCCGATCTTGCCCCTCTCTGCTTCTCTCTCCCCGTAGGTAACCACTAGTTTGTTCTCTATATCTGAGCCTGTTTCTGCTTTGTTTATTTATTCACTTTATTTTTTAGACCCCACATATAAGTGATAACATATAGTTTTTGTCTTTGCCTACCCTATTTCATTAAGCATAATACCCTCCATATCCATCCATGTTGTTACAAATGGCAAGACTTCATTCTCTTTTATAGCTGAGTAATATTCCACTGTGTGTGTGTATGTATATATCATCCATGGCAAGAAGCATTATTGTTTTATGTATGTATGTATTATGTGTGTGTGTATATGTATACATATACACATTATATATATACACACACACACACCCCCCACACATCTTCTTTATCCATTTATCTGTTGATGGACACTTTGATTGCTTCCATATATTGGCTAATGTAAATAATGCTGCTAATGAACTTTGGTGTGCATGTATCTTTTCAAATTAGTGTTTTTGTTTTCTTTGGCTATGTACCCAAACGTGGAATTAATGGATCATATGGTAGTTCTATTTTTAGTTTTTTGAGGAACCTCCATATTGTTTTCCACAGTGGCTGCACCAGTTTACATTCCCACTAACAGTGTACTAGGGTTCCCTTTTCTCCACATCCCCATCCAAATTTGTTATTTGTGGCCTTTTTGATGACAGATGTGAGATGATATCCCATTGTGGTTTTAATTTTCAGTTCCCTGATTATTAGTGACTTTGAGAATCTTTCCATGTGTGTATTGACCATCCATATGTCTTCTTTGGAAATATGTCTATTTAGGTCTTATTCCCATTTTCAAATCAGATTGTTTTTTGTTATTAAGTTATATGAGTTATTTATATATTTTATATATTAACCCCTTATTGGACATGTCATTTGCAAATGTTTTTCCCATTCAGTAGGTTTTCATTTTGTTGATGGTTTCCTTTGCTGAGCAAAGGCTTTTAATTATGTCCCATTTGTTTAGTTTTGCTCATCTTTATCTTTGCCTGAGGAGACAGATCCAAAAAAATATTGCTGTGTCTTATGTCAAAGAGTGTTCTTACCTATATTTCCTTCTAGTTTTATGTTTTCAGTCATACATTTATGTCTTTAGTCCATTTTGAGTTTGCATTTGTATGTAGTGTGAGAAAATGTTCTAATTTCATTCTTTTTTATGTAACTGTCCAGTTTTCCCAGCATCACTTATTGAAAAGACTGTCTTTTCCCCATTTTATGTTTTTGCCTCCTTTGTTGTAGACTAACTGTCCATAAGTGCATGGCTTTATTTCTGCACTCTCTATTCTTTTCCATTGATCTATGTGTCTGTTTTTGTGCCAGTACCATACTGTTTTGATTACTGTAGCTTTGTAGTGTGATCTGAAATCAGGAAGCATGATACCTCCAACTTTACTCTTTTTTCTCAAGATTGATTTGGTTCTTTGGGGTCTTTTGTGGTTCCATATAAATTTTAGGATTATTTGTGGTAGTTCTGTGAAAAATGTCATGGATATTTTAATAGAGATTTTATTAATTTGAGTAGTATGGCTATTTTAACATTATTAGTCCCTGCAATCCGTGAACATGGGATATCTTCATAGTTTTACAGTTTTAAGAATGTGGGTCTTCTTGTATTCCTAGAATATTATTTTCAATACAATTTAAATGAGATGTTTTTTCTTGTTTTCTCTTTCTGATAGTTCATGTTAGTGTATAGACAAGCAATGTATTTCTAAGTGTTAATCTTATATCCTACATCTTTACTGAATTCATATATTACTTTCAATAGTATTTTGATAGAGACTTCAAGGTTTTCCATATGTAGTATCATGTCATCTACAAACAATGACAGTTTTACTTCTTTACTTTTTCACTTCTTCTACTTTGGATCCCATTTATTTCTTATTCTTCTCTGATTGCTGTGGCTAGAGTGCCCAGTATTTTGTTAAATAGAAGTGTTGAGAGTGTGCATCTTTGTCTTGTTCTTGATTTTAGAGGAAAAGCTTTCAGATTTTCAATACTTGGTATGATGTTAGCTGTGTGTTTGTTATAAATGCCCTTTATTATGCTGGGTTGTGTTCCCTTCAAAACACATTCATTCAAAAATATTTAGGAATAAATCTAAGCTAAAAGACCTGTACTAAGAAAACTCTAAGACATTAATGAAAGAAATCAAAGATGACACAAACAGATGTAGAGATATACCATATTCTTGGATTGGAAGAATCAACACTGTGAAAATGACTATACTACCCAAAGCAATTAACAGATTCAGTGCAATCCCGATCAAATTACCAATGGCATTTTTCACAGAACTAGAATAATTTTACAATTTGTATGGAAAAACAAAAGACCCCGAATAATAAAAGCAATCTTGAGAAGGAAAGACAGAGTTGGTGGAATCAGGCTTCCTGACTTCAAACTATACTACAAGGCTACAGTGATCAAGACACTATGGTACTGTCTCAAAAACAGAAATATAGATCAATGTAACAGGATAGAAAGCACAGAGATAAACTATGGTCAACTAATATATGGCAAAGGAGGCAAGGATATACAGTGGAGAAAAGGCAGCCTCTTCAATAAGTGGTGCTGGGAAAACTGGACAACTACATGAAAAAGAATAAAACTAGAACACTCCCTAACACCATACACAAAAATAAACTCAAAATGGATTAAAGACCTAAATGTAAGGCCAGACACTATAAAACTCCTAGAGGAAAACATAGGAAGAACACTCTTTGACATAAATCACAGCAAGATATTTTTTGATCCACCCCCTAGAGTAATGGAAATAAAAACAAAAATAAATAAATGGGACTGAATGAAACCTCAAAGCTTCTGCACAGCAAAGGAAACTATAAGCAAGAATAAAAGACAACCCTCAGAATGGGAGAAAATATTTGCAAATGAAACAACAGACAAAGGATTAATCTCCAAAATATATAAACAGTTCACTCAGCTCAATATCAAAACAACAAACAACCCAATCAAAAAATGGGCAGAAGACCTAAATAGGCATTTCTCCAAGGAAGATATACAGATGGCCAAGAGGCACATGAAAATCTGCTCAACATCACTAATTATTAGAGAAATGCAAGTCAAAACTACAATGAGGCATCACCTCACACCTGTTTGAATGGGCATCATCAGAAAATCTACAAATAGTAAATGCTGGAGAGGGTGTGGAGAAAAGGGAACACTCTTGCACTGTTGGTGGGAATGTAAATTGATACAGCCACTATGGAGAACAGAATGGAGGTTCCTTGCAAAACTAATAATAGAACTACCATATGACCCAGCAATCCCACTACTGGGCATATACCCAGAAGATACCATAATTCAAAAAGACACATGCACTCCAATGTTCATTGCAGCACTATTTACAATAGCCAGGACATGGAAGCAACCTAAATGTCCATCAACAGAAGAATGGATAAAAAAGATATGATACATATATACAATGGAATATTACTCAGTTGTAAAAAGGAATGAAACTGGGACATTTGTAGAGACATGGATGGACTTAGAGACTGTCATACAGAGTGAAGTGAGTCAGAAAGTGAAAAACAAATATCATATATTAACACATATATGTGGACTATAGAAAAATGGTACAAATCAACCAGTTTGCAAGACAGAAATAGAGACCCAGATGTAGAAAACAAGCATATGGACACCAAGTGGGGCAAGCAGGGAGGGTTGGGGAGGAATGAATTGGGAGAATGGAATTGCCATATATACATTACTGATAAGAAAAAAATACCAAATTGTACACTCTAAAGATATGCAGTTTATTGTGTTAACTGTATCTCAATAAAAGCTCTTAAGAAAAAAAAAAACACATTCATTCAAAGTTTTTATCATGAATGGATGTTGAATTTTGTCAAATGCTTTTACTCCATCTATTGGGGTGATCATGTCATTTGTATCCTTTTTGTTAATGTGATACGACAAATTGATTTGTGGATAATGAACCATACTTGCATCTCTGGAATAAAACCCACTTAATCATGGTATATGACCCTTTGTATATATTGCTGAATTCAGTTTGCTAATATTTTCTTGAGGGTTTATGCATGCATATTCACCAGGGATCTTGGCACATATTTTTTTTTTTTATTTTTATAGTGTCTTTGTTTTTGGATCAGGGTAACAGTGACCTCATAGAATGAGTCTGTGAGTTTTTCCTCCTCTTTCACTTTTCGGAATAGTTTGAAAAGGATAAGTAGCATTTCTCTGTTAAGCTGTCTGGTCCTAGACTTCTATTTGTTCTGAGTTTTTTTGATTACTGATTCAATTTCACTGCCAGTGATCAGTTTGTTCAGTTATGTATCTCCTCCTGATTCAGTTTTGAAAGTATGTTTCTAGGAATTTATCCATTTCTTCTAGGTTGCCCAAATGGTTGGAATATACTTCTTCATAATATTATCTTATGAATATATTTCTCTGATAATTGTTATTATTTCTCCTCTTTGATTTCTTATTTTGTTTTTTGGGTCCTCTCTTTTCTTAATGAGCCTGGATGAAGGTTTATCTATTTTGTTTATCTTTAAAAAACACAGCTCTTGGTTTCATTGACGTTTTGTATTGCCTTTTCTTTTTCGTCTCTTATTTCCTCTCTGATATTTATTATTATTTTTCTTTCTGCTGACATTCGGCTTTGTTTGTCCTTCTTTTTCTAATTCCTTTAGATGGTAGGCCAGGTTGTTTCCTTGAGATTTTTCTCATTTCTTGAGGTTTGCCTGTATTGCTACAAATTTTTCTCTTAGAAATGTTTTTACTGTGTCCCATAGATCTTGGAAAGTTGCATTTTTACTTTCATTTGTCTTGAGGTGTTTTGTTATTTCCTCTTTGATTTCTTCATTGACCTGTTGGTTTTTTAGTTGACTGTTTAGTTTCCACATTTTTGTGTTTTTCCCATTTTTCTTCTCATAATTGAGTACTTTCATAATGTTTTGTTCGGAAAAGTTGTTTGGTATTATTTCTAGTCTCTTAAATTTGTTGAGACTTGTTTTATGGCCTAGCATGTGATTTCTCCTGGAGAATGTTCCATGTGCATTTGAAGAGAATGTGTATTCTTCTGGTTTTGGGTGGAATGTCCTGTAGATATATAATAAGTCCAATTGCTAAAACGTGTCATTTAAGGCCTCTGTTTCCTTCATGATTTTCTGTCTGGATGATCTATTGATTGATATCAGTGTGGTGTCATAGACCCCACTATTATTGTATTATCATCAGTTTCTCCCTTTATATCTACTAATATTTGCTTTATATATTTAGGTTCTCCTATATTAGATACATATATGTTAATAAATGCTGTAGCCTCTTTTTATAGTGATCCCTTCATCATTATCAAATGTCCTTCTGTGTCTTTTGTTATAGACAATTTTTTGGCAATTTATTGCAATATAATTGCTTTAAACTCTTGTACCAGTTTTTGAACTACACCAAAGTTAATCAGCTGTATCTATACACATATCCCAATATTCCCTCCCTCCGCAAAATCCCCCACCCTCCCCATCCCGGCCCTCTAAGGCATCACCCATCATCGAGTTGATCTCCCTTTGTTATACAGCAAATTCTGACTGGCTATTGGTTTTACAGTTGGCAGTATACATATGTCTATGCTACTCTCCCACTTTGTCCCAGATTCCCCTTTGCTGTCTGCCTGCCCCAAAATCATGTGCTCCAGTCCATTCTCTGCATCTGCATCTTTATTCTTATCTTGTCACTGGGTTCATCAGTTCCTTTTTTTTTTTTTTTTTTTAGATTCCATATATATGAGTTACCATACAATATTTGCTTTTCTCTTTCTGACTTACTTCACTCTGTATGACAAACTCTAGGTCTATCCACATCATTAAATATAGCTGCATCTCACTTCTTTTTATAGCTGAGTAATATTCCATTGCATATATGTGCCACATCTTCTTTATCCATTCATCTGTTGATGGGCATGTAGGTTGCTTCCATGTACTGGCTATTAAAAATAGTGCTGCAATAAACATCATGGTACATGTTTCTTTTTGGATTATGGTTTTCTCTGGGTATACACCCAGGAGTGGGATTACTGGATCATATGGTAGTTCTATTTGTAGTTTCTTAAGGAACCTCCAAACTGTTTTCAATAGTGGCTGTACCAGCTTACTTTCCCACAAACAGTGCAAGAGAGTTCCCTTTTCTCCACACCCTCTTCAACATTTGTTGTTTCTAGATTTCTTGATGTTGGCCATTCTGACTGGTGTGAGGTGATACCTCATTGTGGCCTTGACTTGCATTTCTCTTATGATGAGTGATGTTGAGCATCTTTTCATGTGTTTGTTGGCCATCTGTATGTCTTCTTTGGAGAAATTTCTATTTAGGTCTTCTGCCCATTTGTGGATTGGGTTATTTGCTTTTTTGGTATTAAGCTGCATGAGCTGCTTGTACATTTTGGAGATTAATCCTTTGTCCGTTGCTTCATTGGCTAGTATTTTCTCCCATTCTGAGGGTTGTCTTCTTGTCTTGTTTATGGTTTCCTTTGCTGTGCAAAAGCTTATAAGGTTCATTAGGTCCCATTTGTTTATTTTTTATTTTTTTTCATTATTCTAGGAGGTGAGTCAAAAAGGATCTTGCTTTGAAGTATGTCATAGAGTGTTCTGCCTATGTTTTCTTCTAGGAGTTTTATAGTGTCTGGCGTTACATTTAGCTCTTTAATCCATTTTGAGTTTATTTTTGTGTATGGTGTTAGGAAGTGTTCTAATTTCATTCTTTTACATGTAGCTGTCCAATTTTCCCAGCACCACTTATTGAAGAGGCTCTCTTTTTCCATTGTATATACTTGCCTCCTTTGTCAAAGATAAGGTGCCCATATCTGCTTGGGCTTACCTCTGAGTTCTCTATTCTGTTCCATCTATCTATATTTCTCTTTTCGTGCCAGTACCAGACTGTCTTGATCACTGTAGCCTTGTAGTATAGTTTGAAGTTAGGAAGCCTAATTCCACCAGCTCCACTTTTCCTTCTCAAGATTGCTTTGGCTATTTAGCATCTTTTGTGTTTCCATACAAATTATAAGATTTCTTGTTCCACTTCTGTGAAAAATGCCATTGGTAATTTGATAGGGATTGCTTTGTATCTGTAAATTGCTTTGGATAGTATAGTCATTTTCACAATATCAATTCTTCCAATCCAAGAACATGGTATGTCCCTCAATATGTTTGTGTCATCTTTGATTTCTTTCATCAGTGTCTTAAAGTTTTCTGCCTAAAGGTCTTCTGCCTCCTTAGGCAGGTTTATTCCTAGGTATTCTATTATTTTTGCTGCAATTGTAAATGGGAGAGTTTCCTTAATTTCTCTTTCTGCTCTTTCATTGTCAGTGTATAGGAATGCAAGAGGTCTCTGCACATTAATTTTTTACCTTGCTACTTTACTAAATTCATCAATTAGTGCTGGCAGTTTTCTGGTAGAATCTTTTGGGTTATCTATATATAATATCATGTCATCTGCAAAGAGCGACAATTTTACTTCTTTTCTAATTTGGAATCCTTTTATTTCTTTTTTTCTTCTAATTGCTGTGGCTAAAATTTTCAAAACTATGTTGAATAATAATGGTGAGAGTGGACACACTTCTTTTTTTCCTGTTCTTAGAGGAATTCTTTCAGCTTTTCACCGTTTAGAATGATGGTGGCTTTTGGTTTCTCATATATGGCTCTTAGTATGTTGAGGTTATTTCCTTCTATGCCCATTTTCTGGAGAGTTTTTATCATAAATGGATGTTGGATTTTGTCAAAAGCTTTTTCTGCATCTATTGAGATGATCATATGGTTTTTATCCTTCAATTTGTTGATATGATGTAACACATCAATTGATTTGCATATATTGGAGAATCTGTGCATCCCAGGGATAAACTCCACTTGATGATGGTTTATAATTTTTTAATGTAATAGTGCATTCTGTTAGCTAGTATTTTGTTGAGGAATTTTGCATCTATATTCATCAGTGATATTGGTCTGTAATTTTCTTTTCTTGTGACATCTTTGCCTGGTTTTGGTATCAGGGAGATGGTGGCCTTGTAGAATGAGTTTGGGAGTGTGCCACCTTCTGTGATATTTTGGAAGAGTTTGAGAAGGGTAGGTGTTAGTTCTTCTCTAAATGTGTGATAGAATTCGCCTGTGAACCCATCTGGTACTGGGATTTTGTGTATTGGGAGATTTTTAATCGCTGCCTCAATTTCCATACTTGTGATTGGTCGGTTCATGGTTTCTATTTCTTCCTGGTTCAGTCTTGGAAGACTGTATTTTTCTAAGAATTTATCCATTTCTTCCAGGTTATCCATTTTATTGGCATATAGTTGCTTGTAGTAGTCTCTCATGATCTTTTGTATTTCTGAGGTGTCCGTTGTTCCTTCTCCTTTTGCAATTCAAATTCTGTTGATTTGCATCTTCTCCCTTTTTTTCTTGATGAGTCTGGCTAATGCTTTATCAATTTTGTTAATCTTCTCAAAGAACCAGCTTTTAGTTTTATTAATTTTTGCTATTGCTTCCTTCCTTTCTTTTTCATTTATTTCTGCTCTGATCTTTATGATTTCTTTCCTTCTGCTCACTTTGGGGTTTCTTTGTTTTTCTTTTTCTAATTGTTTTAGGTGTAAGGTTAGGTTGTTTATTCTACAATTTTCTTGTTTCTTAAGGTAGGACTGTATTGCTATAAACTTCCCTCTTAGAACTGCTTTTGCTGTGTCCCATAGGTTTTGGGTTGTTGTGTTTTCATTGTCATTTGTTTCTAGATACTTTTTGATTTCCTCTTTGATTTCTTTACTGATTTTTGGTTGTTTAATAGTGTATTGTTTAGCCTCCATGTGATTGTATTTTTGCAGTTTTTTTTCCTGTAATTAATATCTAGTCTCATGGCATTGTGGTCAGTGAAGATGCTTGATATGATTTCAAGTTTCTTGAATTTGCCAAGGCTTTATTTCTGACCCAAGATATGATCTATCCTGGAAAATGTTCCATGTGCACTTGAGAAGAAATTGTATTCTGTCTTTTTTGGATGGAATGCCCTATAAATATCAATTAAGTGGAGATGGTCTAATGTGTCATTTAAAGCTTGTGTGTCCTTATTTATTTTCTGTTTGGATGATCTGTCCACTGATGTAAGTGGGGCATTCAAGTCTCCTACTATTATTGTGTTACTGTTGATGTCTCCTTTTATGACTGTTAGCATTTGCCTTATGTATTGAGGTGCTCCTATATTGGGGGCATAGATATTTATAATTTTTATATGTTCTTCTTGGATTGATCCCTTGATCATTATGTAGTGTCCTTCCTTGTCTCTTGAAATAGTCTTTACTTTCAAGTCTAATTTGTCTGATATGAGTATTGCTACTCCAGCTTTCTTTTGACTTCCATTTGCATGGAATATCTTTTTCCATCTCTTCACTTTCAGTCTATATGTATCCCTTGGTCTGAAGTGGGTTTCTTGTAGGCAGCATATAGAAGGGTCTTGTTTTTTTTATCCATATAGCCAGTCTGTGTCTTTTGCTTGGAGCATTTAATCCATTTGCATTTAAGGTGATTATTGACATGTGTGTTCCTATTACCATTTTCTTAATTGTTTTGGGATTGTTTTTTTAGGTGTTTTGCTTCTCTTGTGTTTCCTACTTAGAAAAATTCTTTAAGCAATTGTTGTAAGAGTGGTTTGGTGCTGCTGAATTCTCTTATCTTTTGCTTGTCTGGAAAGCTTTTGATTTTGCCGTCGAATCTGAATGAGATTCTTGCTGGGTAGAGTATTCTTGACTGTAGGTTTTTCTCTTTCAGGACTTTCAGTATATCCTGCCATTCCCTTCTGGCCTGCAGAGTTTCTGTAGAAAGGTCATCTGTTATCCTTATGGGTTTTTCCTTATGTGTTATTTGTTACTTTTCTCTTGCTGCTTTAATATTTTTTCTTTGTGTTTAATTGTTGTTAGTTTGATTAATATGTGCCTTGGTGTATTTCTCCTTTGGTTTATTCTGTATGGGACTCTCTGTGCTTCTTGGACTTGGCTAATTATTTCCTTTCCCATGTTGGGGAAGTTTTCCACTATAACCTCTTTAAATATTTTCTCAGACCCTTTCTTTTTTTCTTCTTCTTCTGGACTGCCTATGATTCAAATATTGATGTGCTTAATATTATCACCAATGTCTCTGAGACTGTCTTCCATTCTTTTTATTCTTTTTTCTTTTCCTGCTCTGTGGCAGTTATTTCACCCATTCTATCTTCCAACTCACTTCTTCATTCTTCTGCCTCAGTTTTTGTGCTGTTTATACCCTCTAGGGTATTTTTTAATTTCAGTTATTTTGTTATCCATTGCTGTTTGTTTGTTCTTTAGTTCTTCTGAGTCCTTATTAACTGTCTTGTATTTTCTTATTTTGTTGTTGAGATTTTGTATCTTTTTTACTATCATTACTCTGAATTCTTTTTCAAGCATATTTCCTATTTCCTCCTCATTTATTTGGTCTTGTGGGGGTTTTTTCCTGCTCCTTTGCCTGCATGGTGTTTCTTTGTTTTCTCATGGTAGTCCAAACTTCAGAGGTTGCTTGTCCCAGCTATAAAGGGGTTTAAAGAAGACTTTCCAAGCCCCAGACTAATGGCAGAGTGTTGATTCAAACAAATACTATATCATGGAAACACATACATGTATAAGGCACAGAAATACTGAATCCAATAGAACATAAGGTTCTAGAAAGACCTGACAGAAAAACCCCAGTATGCTATCAGACATTCAAAGAGAAAACCAACAGAAATTCAAAACCAAAAAGAACAAAACAGAAACAAAAGCAAAAACAAACTAACAAACAAATAACACCACACATACACAAACACAAATCCAAGGAGATATTGAAAGCTAAGATCAAATATAATAAAGAGCTAGAGTACCACCATACAGACTGAAGATTCTCAGAGTGGAATCAGACAATTATACTTGAACTAAGATAAAGACAAAAGCCTAGTAATAAATACCAAAGCAGTGTGTCATCTGGAGAATAAAGGAAGGATACAGAGCAGACTGATGATATTGCTTATAAGTATATTAAGATAAAATAAACTAAAGAAGAATAGGAGACAGGGCAACAGAAGAGCATAGTGTGACTGGAAATATGAAAATAAGAAGAAAGAAATAGAAATGTATAAAAGATAGAGATGAAAAGAAGGTAGGAGAGATACAGTCAGCACTACAAAAAACTTAGCTGGAAATAGAAATATATAAAAAGGCTAAAAATAAAAATAGAATAAAAAATGAAATAAAAAATATGTTATAAAAACTTGTAGATCCCTTTGGACTAAGCTCATAATTAAAAAAAAAAAAAAAAAAAAAAAAACTAGAACTGACCCCAGAATGGACCAGTTCAATAGAATTAATACTAATATTTTTGTTTCCTTGGGATCTCAGCTGTAAGTGTCCTTCTACCCACCTTAGGTTTTTTGTATTATTCTGTGACCAGCAGAACTTCCTTTATTGTTCATCTGTAAGCACTGGTGTGTGGGGAGAGAGAAGGTACAGTAGTGGTTCCTTCCCCTGGAAGTGAGTGAGCAGTGGTGCCCTGTCTGGGACTCGGCTGTTCCATCGGGTGTGGTGGTGCCTGTTGTAGAGGAACACCAGCAGCTCAGGTGTAAACAGAATGTCTTAGATTTGGGCCTCTCTGTGGGGCTTTTGGCTCTTGGCTGCAGGCACTCTAAGCCAGCCCCGCCCAGGGGCCTTTGTTATCCCTGAGTGCCTTTGCTTGGCCCACAGGGTCCCTTCCTCTGCCTGTTGCAGGTGCCAAGAGAGAGGCTGTGCCCATGTCTCCTACCCCCTGCTTGTGAATCAGCAGTATCCAGCCACCACTATGGTCTCCCAGCTCTCTGCGGTAGGCACTCCTCACTGCAAACCTCTTCCCTCCTGTCCCCTCGGTCCATCTCCCCACCGCCAACAATATTTCTCACCCTGAACCAGCTCTCCAGTTCCCATGCTCCTGCTCCCAGACCCCCTGTTCAGCTGTGAGCCGACATGTCAGTCCGGGCACTCTGAGCTGTGGTGCGGACCCTCCGTGTGTTTCTCATTCCTCCCGTCTGCCACAGCTCAGCCGCTTCACCCTTTTTGATAGTCATAAATGCCTCCCTACTGGTTATGTCGGGATCTTTGCAGTCCTTTCTGGTGTCCAAGGTCATTTGCTGGTGTTCAGCTGGTTCTCTGTCAGAATTATTGCATCTTTTGGTGTATTCCTAATGCATCTGTGGGGAGAGATGCACTCCATGTCCTTCTACTTCACCACCATCTTTTGAATCTCTGCAACCTGAGGGAATAGTCCTGCCTTAGACCACAGTGGACAAGGATGCTCTCCTCTTGGCCTGTAGGTCTATAAAAACCAATCCTCACCAAACTTCAAAATGGAGCCTCCTTTCTCTTCTAACACTTGAAAATAGGCCTTGGAAAAGCTGTCTCCATTATCCTTCACAGCAGTTTGCAGTACACAGCATTAAATTCTGTTCATGGGATGCCATGTAGTTGGTCAATTCATTAAAAATGCAGTCATTCATGCAGAACTTTGGTCTTCACCCAATGCTAGTCACCCATCTGACAAACTTGACCAAATGGATTCAGCATTTTTTGGTCATGAAGCCCTGATCTGGGGACAGGGCTCCAGGCAGAGGTCGAATTCTGTGAGGATCTTGAGACCTTCAGTAGAGTGACAAGCCCACAAACCCCAGTCACAGGATTGGGAGTCCGAAGGGGCATTAAAGTTTTCTGTTATAGACTTTTTATGAAAAATCTACTTTGTCTGATATGAGTATTGCTACCCCAGGTTTCTTGTCATTTCCATTTGCATGGAATATCATTCTCCTTCCTCTCACTTTCAGTCTGTGTGTGTCTTCATCTCTGAAATGAGTCTCCCATAAGACATATATGGGTCTTGTATTTTTATCCATTCAGCCATTCTGTGTCTGTTGATTGGGGCATTTAATCCTTCTACATTTAAAATAATTATTGATAGGTATGTACTTATCATCATTTAGTTACTTCTTTTCTGGTTGTTTTAGTAGTTCTTCTCTGTTCTTTTCTTCTTTTTTTTAGTTTCATCCCTTGTGGTTTGATTATTTTCTCTAGTGGTATGCTTGTGTTAATTTCTCTCCAGCTTTTGTATGTATATTGTAGAATTTTGATTTTTGGTTACCATGGTATTTGTATATATTGAACTATAACTGTATCTACTTGTCTTAAACTAATAATCATTTAAGCTCAAACACATTCTAAAAGTTCTACATTTTTTACTCCCTTCCCCCATGTTTTGTGTTTTTGATGCTTTCTTTTACATCTTCATGTCTCTCTCTTAACTGTTTATTATAATAATAGCTGCTTTTACAGTTTTTGTCCTTTAGTCCAATTTGTTTAAGTGGTTAATCTACAGCCTTTACTATATATTTGCTTTTACTAATGGGATTTTTCATTTCCTACAAATTCTTTTTGTTGTAGACTTTTCTTTTCAACTTAAAGAAGGCCCTTATTGTAAGGTCAGTTCAGTATTGATGAATTCTTTTAGTTTTTGCTTGTTGAGAAGTTCTTCAATCTCTCCAATTCTGAATGGTAACCTTGCAGGGTAGAGTATCCTAGACTATAGGTTTTTCTCTTTCAGCATTTTAAATATATAATGCCACTCCTTTCTGGCCTGCAAAGTTTCTGCAGAAAAATAAGCTGATAGCCTTATGGAGTTCCCTTGTGTGTGACTCTGTTTTTCTCTTGTTGGCTTTGGAATTCTCTCTTTATCTTTAACTTTCTACTTTAATTATGATTTGTATCAGTGTGAGTCTTGTTGGGTTCATTCTTGTTTGGGACACTCTATGCTTCCTATTCCTGGATATCTATTTGCTTCTTCAGGTTCATGAAGATTTTAGGCATAATTTTATTGAATACATTTTCCATCTTTTTCTCTCTTTTCTCCTCTGTGACCCCTATAATGTGAATGTTAGTATGCATGGTGTTGTCTCAGAGGCTCCTTCAACTGTCCTCATTTTTAAAAAGTTTTCTTCTTTCTGTTCTAATTGGGTGATTTCTATTATTTTATGTTCCAGATTGCTTAAATGATCTTCTGTATCCCTTAGTCTACTGTTAATTCCTTCTAGTGTATTCTTCATTTCAGTTTTTGTGTTCTTCAGCTCTGATTGGTTCTTTTTTATATTTTCTATTTCCTTGTTAAAATTCTCATTGTGGGGTAAAGAAGATGTGGCACATATATGCAATGGAATATTACTCAGCCATAAAAAGGAATGAAATAGAGCTATATGTAATGAGGTGGGTAGACCTAGAGTCTGTCCTACAGAGTGAAGTAAGCCAGAAAGAGAAAAACAAATACTGCATTCTAACTCACATATATGGAATCTAAAAAAAAAAAAAATGATACTGATGAACCCAGTGACAGGGCAAGAATAAGGACGCAGATGCAGAGAATGGACTGGAGGACACAGGGTTGGGGGTTTGGGGTCAAAGGGGAAGCTGGAACAAAGTGAGAGAGTAGCATAGACATACATACACTACCAACTGTAAAATAGATAGCTAGTGGGAAGTTGCTGTATAACAAAGGGAGATCAACTCAATGATGGGTGATGCCTTTGAGATCCAGGACAGGGAGGGTGGGAGGGAGTCACAGGAGGGAGGGGATATGGGAATATATGCATAAATACAGCTGATTCACTTTGGTGTACCTCAAAACCTGGTACAAATGTGTAAAGCAATTATATTCCAATAAAGAGTTAAAAAAATCTCATTGTGTTTATTCTTTTCCCAAGTTCAGTTAGCATTTTTATAACTGATGCTTTAATCTTTATCTGGTAAATTCTCTTGTTTTAGTATGATTTTCACAATTTTTTTCTTTTTTTCTTTTTTGTTTGTTTGTTTGTCTGAAATGCACTTCTCTGTCTTCTCATTTTGTTTAACTTTAGCTCTATGAAAGTAGATGAAACAGTTACCTATTGTGAGTTTGAAGGGCTGTCCTTGTGTGAGAGTGTTCCTGTGCAGTCTGCATTGCCCAGTAGCTTTAGTGGGAGAGCTGGATCTGAGTGAGCACAAGTCAGGTTGTTCCCCAGCATGTGCTGACAGCTGCCACCTTGGTGGGAGGGAGGGATGGAGATGGAGGGACTAGATCCAGAGCCAGGTATGTGCTAGGGCTTTTCCTGTGTTCAGTGACAGCCACTGCCCTATATGGGGTGGACTTGTAGCCCTAGGTGCTGGAGCAGAAACCCTAAAGATCAGGTCCAAGCTGCTTCCATTCCCTCTAAGTGTAGGTTGCCTCCCCTCCCTCCTGCAAAGGCACCTCTGTCCTATTGTAGAGCAGCACCAGAGTAAGAGGGACTGGGGTGGGTGCCCAGTGTGGACTAGGTTATGTGCTGGGACAGTTAAGAGAAACCATTCAAAGCCCCAGGCAGTTTCCAGCCTACTGTTGCCACATGCCAGCAAGGGCCACCTTCTCCCCATTTATAGGCAGGGTCAGGTCTAAGCTGGCTCCACTTCCTCCAAGGGCATGCACTCCTCCCATCCCACAATGGCATTTCCACATCAGTGGGGAGCAGTGCTGGAGCAAGAAGGGCCAGAGTGGGTACCTGATGCAAGTGGAGCATGCTCTGGGACAGTCTTAGCAAGCTACTTGACGCACCAGGCAACTCTCAGTCTGTTGCCTCTACATGCACTCTGGAAATGGCCACTCTGGCCCTGTTCAGAGGCAAGGCCAGATCAGAGCACACTCTCCCCAGCAATGGCAACTTCACCTCTGTGGAGAGTGGCACCAGAGCCAGGAGCTGGAAGCAGCAGCTGGCATGGGCCAGTGCCTGTGTGGGTTGATCCTGGCTAGTCAGTCAGAGCCCCAGCCAGTTTTCAATCTGCCGCCTCTGCATGTGTACTGATAATGGCTGCCTTCACCCTGTTTAGAGGCAGGGTGAGGTCCAAGCTGGCTATGTTTTCTCTGAGTGTACACACTCTCCTTAACAACGGTAGCCTTCACATTTATGGAGAGCTGTGAGGTAGCAGGAGGGGCTGAGCTGAGCTGTTTTCTGGGGCAGTCATGGGAAAGTGGCTAGAGCCCCAGATATTTTCAGTCTGCTTCCTCTGCCTTGTTCCTGGAAGTAAGACAGTGTGTACATGTGCTCTCCACAAGTGGAGTCTTGGTTTCTTATGGCCCTTCTGTAAGTCTCCGTGGTTTTCAAACCAGCTATGGGGACTCATCTTCCCATTTTTGGACTCCAGGGCTGAGATGCCCAATGTGGCTCTAACTCCTCTTTCCCCAAGGAAGATCCCTGAGCCCACGATATCCCCCTCCTCTTCTGTGTCCACTGCTAGGGGTGTAGATCCCTACCTGATTGCATCTCCTCCCTTACTTCCTGACTGTGTGGATTTTTCTCTATAGCCATGACTGTAGAAGAGCCTTTCTGCCAGACTTAAGTTTGTTTTCAGAGACACCTGCTCCATCTATAGATATACTTTTACGTGTTTGTGGGGGAATGTGAGCTCAATGTCCTGTGCTCCACCATCTTGATCTCCCTCCCTATTTTTACTTTCTAGTTAGCTTTTAAATTTGTTTCTTCTGATTTCTAATCCTATTATCTCTTCTGTATTTGTTAGTGGTATCTTTTTTTTTTTAAGAGCTTTCTCTTCTCTTCTCATTCTGTGTGATTTCAAAATGAACATCTTCATATGTTTGCACATTCAGATCTTAAGGGAATAGGATCTTTTATTAATAGATCCAGCTGTCAGGTGATGCTCATCTAATCATTATTATTATTTGTTGTTACTGTATCCATTTTATAACAGGTGGCAAGATACTCCCAGATGATCAGGTTCTGGTCAATAAAGTTCTCTTACAGCCAAGAATCTACAGAGGCTTACATAGTCAGTGGTAATCTTTCACCTTGATTTTTGAGCATTAACCACAAGGTTCAAGACCAGAAAACAATGGGCTACAGGGTCACTAAGTTGAGCAGGCTAAGATTTTCCCCACATGGTTTCACCCAACCATGGGCTGATTGGCAAGAAGGATCTAGGGACATAGTCAACCTAATTATAACACAGGGACAATTGACACTTTCACCAACTGTAATACTTGACCAGGATAAAGCATTTTTCTAGTTCACTCAGATAGTGGACCATAGAATTTGGTCTCTTTAGGCTACAGATACTAGGTTCTGGTCTTGGACATGTGAGGAAACTCAGTATCATACTGCTCAAGACCCCCAAGTCATTTAATCCTAGACGAGACACCTGAGTTTTGTTTGAATGACACAGGAATCCTCTAATACATATTCATGATTAGCTATATTAGATGACCAACAAGTTAAATGATGTCTTCCTATTTCACAAGGAACTTGGAAGAAGCTGAAGTGGTATATATACAACCTGTGCCAATGTTTTCAGGTCACTGTATCTTCTGGTAGAAGATTCAGTTATCTGTTCCTAGGGCGAGACTGCAGAACCGCTAACTAGTTCTACTTCAGACTCTTGCCTTTCCTAGGAATTCCTTTTTCCATGCCAATGCACTCCAATTTAAAAAAGAAAACTTTCAAGGAACCATTGTTTTCCTTAAAACTGATATATATATATATATATATATATATATATATATACAGCCTTTTTTCCCTGATTGTAAGATCAATATATGCTTACCACAGACAATTTGAAAAATACAAAAATTAAAGAAAGAAATAAAAATCATTCATTGTCCTACTAAACAGTGATAATCATTGTTAATATTTAGATGTGTTTCCTTCTAATCTATTTTCTATACAACTTTATATGAGAAATATAGTATAATCTTGCTTTTGAAGCTCCATGTAAACATAATTTTAATAGCTGCATAATACCCCATCATGCTAGGATTCACTTAAACTTGAATAGGTTTTTTTGGACATTGAGATTGTTTGCAGCATGTTACTGTTATAAACCTCACCACTGTAATGGACATCTTTATGTATAAATGTATGTCTGTTCGTTTGTTATGGTTCCTTAGAATGTATTCTCAGAAGGGGGATTATTAGATCAAAGCCCATGAATGTTTCTAACATTTTTTACTACATATTGCAAAATTGCCTTCCCAAAAATGGATACCAGCACTATTGACTTGTAACAACAGTGAGATACCTGAAATGCAGTCTCTTCTCAGATCTGAGAAAGTGACTATCTTCTCTTCAAAGGGCCCTGGATCTGTTCTGGCAAGAAGCATGCAAGGACAAGGGGACATTTTACACTGCCCTGAGCATCAGCTAACAGGGTTATACCAGAAAGGTTGTTCTTTGAAGTTGACAGACAACTTAGGTTATATGTAATCCCCCAAAACCTGTTGGTTAATTTCCAATATATCCTGATCTTCAGCCAGTTCTAACTTCTTACTGGAATTTAAAATTGGTGATTTACATCCCATTTTACCTCTTTTCTAAGACCTAGTGCATTTCATCTTTTCCTGAACTTCTGTTCCTACATCTTTTCACAAGATGATATATAGCAGATCCTTTGTCATCGTACTGATATGAGCTCCATATCAAAGTGAACATTGCTTATAAACACCTTCAACAATCTTAGCAAGCACACATCAACACTGTACATAAAAAGCCTAAGGGGATACAGGAAAACAAATGCATTTATAGAAAATCTTTTCCTTATTCAGATTCAAAATGCTATAATTTCCTCAATATTGTTTGATGGACTGGGGATCTGTTTGTTGGAGCCCAGAGTCTACTGGTTACTATTTGCATAAAGCTATCAAACCACAAGCTGCAGTCAACCCAGAATAACGTGGTTAATGTGTTTTTCCTTTAATATTCTGGTTTGTGTCAACATACATTCCCAGGCACCAGTGATCTGGCTGGTTAATTTCTTTTTTCCATAGATTTCAACCCAGGGTCAATTACCTGTGGTCTGGAGGGTAGGGAAAAGGTTCAGCCAGTTGTTAGACACAAACTAAATGCCTTGATTCAAAGTACTTTTTAATTACTTATTGTTTATACCTTACATAGTTGCAGAAAGTAGCTAAAATGATGTATATCTCCTTTCACCATTCTTCCTGGCTCTGCTCTCTTGACTTTGGTGGAAACTGACCCTACTAATCTTTCCACATTAAAGCTCATCTCTTCACTGTACTGCAGACTAATTTTGGCTTCTGGCAAGAAGTACCAAAGAAGTCTTTTCCCGTACACCTCCCTACCTACCTAAGTATAGGTAAGTAAGTGAGTAAGTAAATAAAAAAATCTATTTGTGTGTTTGGGGGCTGTGAGGTGGGAAGGCTTAGTATTGAGTTACCTTCCTTGTTAGATGGATTCAGGGACAATGAACATTCAGGCAATGACAGTGTGGCCCTGTTCTGATGGTGGGGACTGTGTACAGACAGATGCACAAATTCCATTCTCTTTGTTTCTTGCCCCAGTATGGAGGGAAGAGTGAAGGTGGATTCTTTGGGCCAGGAAATTATCATCCTCCCCCTAAACAATCAGGGGGTACTGAGGACCAGAGAGGCATGGAAAATCAAAGTGTGTGTAAGTCAGGGGCCCAAATGCAGAAAAGAGTGGAAGAATAAATTCTGGTAGAGTCAGAGTCATGGGCTGGAGTCAGAGTTGAGAGCCATAAATTTAATAACAGAAATGAGGATGAGAACAGAGGAAGTATGAAGCAGTTGCGCTAAATGTCATCTAGCAATTATGATTTGCATCTGTGGGGCATATATGGTATAAACAGAGTTCTCTTGCCCCAAGATGCTCCTTCATGCACAGCAGTTCTTGACAGTAGAAAATTGGCCTTTGTTTTCTATCCTGAGGATGGGAAGAAGCAGGAAGAAAACTATATATATATATATATATATATATATATATATATATATATATATGTTTTCTGCCCCTCTTACATGTCAGGTGTGCACAAGGTGCTTTCATTAATCTTAGCAATTCAGTGCAGTAGTTATTATTCCTATTTTACAGATGAGAAGATAAAGCCTCCTTAACTCTCAGGCAAGTGTACTTCCTCCTAAGAACCATCATGATGTATTGGTCTTCAACCCTGTTGCCAATGTTCCAGTCTTTCTTCCCCATCCCAAATATGGGTCATTCTATATGATATCACTCCAGTCTGTTTGTGCCAGTGAAGGATGCAGATCTTACTTCCTACTTCTGGCTGCCTCATCTCTGCTAATGCTCTGGTCTTGGCCTGCTTCACAAGAGAGCCTCCTACCCTGAGTCATGTCTCTAATTCAAACCTTGCCACTTGTGTGGCAAAACTAGGCATGGTCAGCCTGATAATAATAACAATGATGGCATGTATCATTTTTTGAGCACTTGCCACTTGCCAGATTTGGATCAAACTTTTAACATGCATTATCTTATTTATTGCTTACTCTAACCCTTGTAAGTACTATTATTATCCCCACTTTACAAAAGAGGAAAAATAGATTCTTGCTTGCATTATGAATATCTCTGTACAACTCCTCCCCTCACTTCATCCTGCCCCAGTCCACTGTCTTTCTTGCTGAGCCAGTACACTAGAGTCAGAGAAGAGAGCCATGAATTTAACAAACACATGATGATGAGAACAGGGTTTAATTAACTTGCTCAATATAATATTTCTTACTGTTCCTCAGATAGTTCAAATATGTTCCCACCTCACAGTCTTTACACTTGCTATTCCCTCTGTAAGAAACTCTATTTTCCCAGATTTATTCTCATGGCTGACTCCTTCACATATTTGAATCTCAATTCAGATGTAACTTTGAAGCTTTCTTTGCCTCTAAAATGGCATACATATACACATACCCAATCACTCTTTTTTTTCCCTGACCCTGCTTTCTTTCTCCTTTCTTTTTCTTCTTTCCTTCTTCCTTTCTTCCTGCCTTCCTTGCCTTCCTTACCTACCTTCCTTCCTCCTGCTCCTCCTCCTCCTTCTTCTTCTTCTCTCACTCCCTCTCTCTCCCACCTCCCTCCTTTCTTTCATTCTTTCATTCCTGTACTTGATATCATTCTGAAGATATCTTAATTTGTTGGCTTATTTATTGCTTCCATCCCCTACCAGACTATAAGTTCTATAAAACCAGGGGTTTCATATGTTTGTTTATTTCTATGTATTGTCCACAATGCATAGTAAGCACTTAACTTATAACTAATAGATGAATTCAGTGCTGTCTGACTCCATTATCAGTGTTTTAATTACTACACTTGACTCTTAGTTTGGCAAAAATGGGTGGTCACTTCCTTTAGGGCAGAGACAATTTATCCCTTAAAACTTTCAAATGAAGTAATTAGAGAACAATTATTTTTACCGTTAGGCTGTGAGCTGCCCAAATGCAGATATTTTACCTTCCCTCCTGTGCTGTAATGGAAAAAAGGTGTACATTAGGGCCAGAAAAACTAGTTTCAAGTCCCTGTGCTGCCTTAGGTTTCTTTGTGACTTTAAAATGTTATTCCCTTGTGAGCCTTAGTTTCCATATACATCACATATAGTTACCGTGACAATTAAATGAGCTGTAATAAGTAATTTGCCTAATTTACTGGCTAGCACATCGTAGGCACTTAGAAAATGTCAGTGCCTCATCTCTTGACATTTCTCCCAGAGTGAAGCTTATCATGACATTTGTTAATTAATGGATTGAGTATTTATTTTGTACCCTTCAGTAGCATCTAATATAGTGGTTTGCACATAGAGGGTACTGACAGATTTTTCTTTAATCAACTTGCTCAATTAATATTCATTTAATTCCTACTTGGAGGCATGTCTGGAAGGTATGTATGTCCAATATGGGCACGTAACAAAGCTGGAAGGGAGAGCAAATAAGCTTGATGACAAAGGAGGGTCAAAAAATATGTCCACAAACTGATCTAATTAAGACAAATATAGTAATGATTGTAAAGTAAAATTCTTCATCTGAATCCAAAAGCACAATTATCTAAGTTCAGGTTGAAAGAGGTATGGTATAGCCCAGTATGTGTGTAAAATGTTTACCTTAGAAGTCTTTGTTATCAGAAAATTCTGTAAGGATAAGCAGTGTGATATGGCTATTAAAAAAGAAAAACAAATATCATCTTGATTTCAGGGTACCCCTTGGATCTTGTCATCATCTGGATTGATCCACTTACAGAATATTAAATAACATTTTCTTACTTGGACCACAATCTTATATCCTTCTAGCTTTTTTCTTGGCTCCTACTCAATGTATTTTCTTCCTCCAACAGCAGTCTGATTGCCCTGGTACTTCTTCCTAGTCAATTAATCCTGTATGGCTCTACCTCTTTCCCTGTGGAGCCTAGACCCCACAACATATCATATTAACCATTACTTTAATGATGTAATCCCTTTGTATTTACATACACTCATGCTTATAAATGATTCTCAGCCAGGGGTTATCTCAGAATATCCAGGATGGTGGATCTGGAGGGGAAGGGTGAAGTGAGGAAAGAATATTTAAAATCCATATAACTCCTTCCCAGAGATTCTGTTCCATACCCACTCCAGCCTGGGTTGATATTCACTGCCCTGTAATAAGCCACCATTATAGTGTTGTAGTTACAAGTGTGGACTCAGATTCAGACCACCTGTGTTTGAATCCTGATTCCTCAGTTTGTTAGCAGTGTAGATAACCTCTGCATTTTAGTTTCTTTATCTGTAAAATGAGAATAGAACAGACTCTTAAACCCTAGAGTTGTTGTAAGGATTAAATGAATGAGCATATGTAAACCATTTATAACAGTGCCTGGAGGATAGTAAGTGTTCGGAAATTGTTAATTATTGTTCCTGTCACACTCTTTAGGAGTGTTTGAGTGGGAAAAGCTTTAGAACCCTTGCTGTGTGCTCCCTTCTCACAGTGTATCTGTGAAGCTATAGATACCATGCAGCAAGGCATATAAGGGCCCCACAAAAATCTATGCACTTCATCATTAGCTAGGCTTTCATTGCTACACTTGACAATCATTTTAATGTGTCCCAGCTCAGCCCCCTTTCCCATTCCCCACATCAGGTATTCAATAATTTTCACCCACTCCTCAAACTATTTATCCCACTCCAGTTGGAAGAAAAAAAATCTCTGTAGCCTGAATCTCTTTCATTCTGTTACACTGTCTCTCCCCTTCCCTTTATAGCTAAGTACCCCAACAAAGGAGTCTCATCTCAATCTCTGCATTTCCTCACTCTATAGCTCACTGCATGCCAGCTCGTACTCTCACCACTCCTCTAGGAGTGCTCTGGAAGTGATCATCAACAACCTCCTTATAGCTGAATAAGTTGAATACAAAGGTCTATTTGCAATAATCTTGCTTTTGACTCTGTTGTCCACTTTCTTCTTCATGAAATTCTATACTCTTTTGGCTTCTGCCATACTTCTTGTGCCTGCTTCTCCTCCTAACTTTCTGATCACTCCATCTCAGTCCCCTCTGTAGGCTTTTCTTTTCCATACACCGAAAAAGTCCTTGTGCATAGAGATTTCACTCATTGGCCTTTCTCTTGTCTCAGTCTACATGTATACCTTGGATGAGCCCATACACTGAGAATAATTAATTTATAGCAGTGATTAAAATGCAGGCACTCCCTCTAAGAACAGGAACAAGACAAGGGTGCCCACTCTCACCATTATTATTCAACATAGTTTTGGAAATTTTAGCCACAGCAATCAGAGAAGAAAAAGAAATAAAAGGTGTCCAAATTGGAAAAGAAGAAGTAAAATTGTCACTCTTTGCAGATGACATGATATTATACATAGAAAACCCTAAAGATGCTACCAGAAAACTGCTAGCACTAATCGATGAACTTAGTAAAGTAGCAGGATACAAAATTAATGCACGGAAATCTCTTGCATTCCTATACGCTAAGAATGAATGATCAGAAAGAGAAATGAAGGAAACACTCCCATTTACCACTGCAACAAAAATAATAAAATACCTAGGAATAAACCTGCCAAAGGATGCAAAAGACCTGTATGCAGAAAACTATAAGACCCTGATGAAAGAAATCAAAGATGATACAAACAGATGGAGGGACACACCATGTTCTTGGATTGGAAGAATCAACATTGTGAAAATAACTATACTACCTAAAGCAATTTACAGATTCAATGCAATCCTGATCAAAATACCAATGGCATTTTTCACAAAACTAGTACAAGAAATCTTACAATTTGTATGGAAATGCAAAAGACCCTGAATAGCCAAAGCAATCTTGAGAATGAAAGACAGAGTTGGTAGAATCAGGCTTCCTGACTGCAAACTATACTAGAAGGCTACAGTGATTAAGACTATGGTACTGGCATAAAAACAGAAGTATAGATCAATGGAACAGAATAGAGAACCCAGAGGTAAACCCACACACATATGGGCACCTTATCTTTGACAAAGGAGGCAACAATATACAATGGAAAAAAAGCCTCTTCAATAAGTGGTGCTGGGAAAATTGGATAGCTACATGTAAAAGAGTGAAAAGGAAACACTTCCTAATACCATACTCAAAAATAAACTCAAAATGGATTGAATAGCTCCATGTAAGGCCAAACACTTTAAAACTCTTAGAGGAAAACATCAGCAGAACACTCTGTGACATACAACAAAGGAAGATCCTTTTTGACCCACCTCCTGGAATAATGGAAATAAAATCAAGAATAAACATGTGGAACCTAATGAAATTTAAAAGCTTTTGCAAAGCAAAGGAAACCATAAACAAGACAAGAAGGCAACCCTCAGAATTGGAGAAACTATTTGCCAATGAAGCAACAGACAAAGGATTAATCTCCAAAAAATGCAAGCAGCTCATGCAGCTCAATACCAAAAAAGCAAATAACCCAATCCACAAATGGGCAGAAGACCTAAATAGACATTTCTCCAAAGAAGACATGCAGATGGCTAACAAACACATCAACAGATACTCAACATCACTAATCACTAGAGAAATGCAAAGCAAGGCCACAATGAAGTATCTTCCACCAGTCAGAATGGGCATCATCAAAAAATCTAGAAACAATAAATGCTGGAGAGGGTGAGGAGAAAAGGGAACCCTCCTGCACTGTTGGTAGGAATGTAAGTTGGTACATACACCATGGAAAACAGTTTGGAAGTTCCTTAAAAACCTGAAAATAGAACTACCATATGACCCAGCAATCCCACTACTGGGCATGTACCCCAAGAAAACCATAATCCAAAAAGAAACATGTACCACAATGTTTATTGCAGCACTATTTACAATAGCCAGGATATGGAAGCAACCTAAATGCTCATCAACAGATGAGTGGATAAACAAGATGTGGCACATATATACCATGGAATATTACTCAGCCATAAAAAGGAATGAAATTGAGTTATTTGTAGTGAGGTGGATGGTCCTAGAGTCTGTCATACAGAACGAAATAAGCCTGAAACATAAAAACAAATACCGTATGCTAACTCATATATATGGAATCTAAAATAATGGTACTGATGAACCCAGTGACATGGCAAAAATAAAGGTGCAGATGTAGAGAATGGACTTGAGGACACAGAGTGGGGGGAGAGAAGGGGAAGCTGGGATAAAGTGAGAGAGTAGCATTGACATATATACACTACCAAATGTAAAATAGGTAGTGGGAAGTTGCTGCATAACATAGGGAGATAAACTCCATGATGGGTGATGGCTTGGCTAGGGTAGGGAGGGTGGGAGGGAGTCACAGGAGGGAGGGGATATGGGGATATATGTATAAATACAGCTGATTCACTTTGGTGTACCTCAAAAACTGGCATAACAGTGTAAAGCAATTATAATCCAATAAAGAGCTTAAAAAAATAAACAAGTGGGACCTAATGAAATTTAAAAGCTTTTGCACAGCAAAGAAAAGCATAAGCAAGATGAAATGACAACCCTCAGAATGGGAGAAAATATTTGCAAACAAATCAACAGACAAAAGATTAATCTCCAAAATATATAGACAGTTCACACAGCTCAATATCAAAAAAAATAAAGAACCCAATCAGAAAATGTGCAGAAGACCTAAATAGGCATTTCTCCAAAGAAGACATACAGATGGCCAAGAGGCACATGAAAAGTTGCTCAACATCACTAATTATTAGAGAAATGCAAATCAAAACTACAATAAGGTACCACATCACACTGGTCAGAATGGGCATCATTAGAAAATGTACAATCAATGCTGGAGAGGATGTGCAGAAAAGGGAACTCTCTTGCACTCTTGGTGAGAATGTAAATTGATAGAGCCCCTATGGAGAATAGTATGGAGTTTCCTTGGAAAACTAAAAATAGAATTACCATATGACCCAGCAATCCCACTACTGGGCATATACCCAGAGATAACCATAATTCAAAAAGGCACATGCACCCCAATGTTCATTGCAGCACTATTTACAGTAGCCAGGTCATGGAAGCAGCCTAAATGTCCATCAACTGATGAATGAATAAAGAAGATGTGGTACATATATACAATGGAATATTACTCAGCCATAAAAAGAAATGAAATTGGGACATTTATAGAGACATGGATGGATCTAGAGACTGTCATGCAGAGTGAAATAAGTCAGAAAGAGCCAAACAAATATCATATGTTAACACATATATGCAGAATCTAGAAAAATGTTACAGATCAACCGGTTTGCAAGGCAGAAATAGAGACACAGATGTATAGAACAAACATATAGACACCAAGGGGGGAAAGCGGGGAGGGTTTGGGGTGAGATGAATTGGGAGATTGGAATTGCCATATATACATTACTAATAAGAAAAACATATCAAATTGTACCCTTTAAATATATGCAGTTTATTGTGTGTCAATCATATCTCACTAACAGTCCTTAACAAAAAGATTCCCTTGAGGCTTAAATAATTCAGGTAAAGTTCTTAACATATTTCTAGGCACTTGATGCTCAGAATTATAGCTATTACTGTTATTATCAGAATATTGGATTCAAAGTTTATGCCATATGCAGTGGGAAACTGTCATGCAGTTTCTTGGGAAGAGAAGCGATAAAGGAAGTGAGTGAATGCTTCTTCTCCATTCCTAAGTGTAGAGGCTCCCCAGCAAGGGTGACATGACAACAAATGGTGTTCTGGTGTTGAAGATTGGTTTTTAGGTGGATCCAGTGGGAAGACCTCTGAGCTTAGTGAGGCTAGTTTTCCATAGGTGGAGGGCTGGGATGTGGGTGATGAGGTTTTTAGAGGGAAGTGGTTGGGTCGAGGTATGCGTGGAGTTATTGCTGGAGAATCTTGAAATCTCTTGAAATAAACCCAGAGGCATAGTAATTCTTGAAGTAGTCAAGAGAGAAGGGTCTCCCCTCCATCACCGGGAGGAATTCAAATATGTTTGTGGGTAGAGTGGCTGGAAACAGAGGAAAGGTGAATAATAAAAGTACCTGTGAGAGAGGGTTTAAAAATAAAAGCATGGTCCATAGGGGACAGAAGAGCGGGAAGAGGCTCATGCTCTCCTTTTCTCCACCAATAGGAAAGGCCAGGATGGATGGAAAGAGAGACTTACTGGCATAAGGGAAAGTGGTAGAAGGACTTAATACCGAATAGCATCTGTTTTCTTCATGATAAGGATAGGTGTCCTTTTTTTGGATTGATAAGTAGGTGCCAAAGTAGGGACTTCAGGGGAAATGTAGAAGTTTAGAATAGCTGTGCAGGGAAGATGGGAAGAACCTCTAATTGGGAAGGAGAGAAATTATTTCACTTAGTGCTTTAGAACAGTTGTATTCAAACTTGAGTGGGCATCAGAATCACCCTACAGGGCTTGTTAAAACACAGATTTCTGGGCCTAACCCTGGAAATTTCTGATTCATTAGATTTGGGTTGGGACTAGAGAATTTACATTGAAAAAATCAAGTTTCCAGGTAGTAATGATTCTGCTGCCAGGGACCTGAGTGAGAGTTCTTGAATCCATTGCTTCTTTCTGGCTGTATTACCATGACAAGCTCCTTGGCCTCTCTGTATCTTGGTTTCTCATCTGAAAGATAAGGATGATAATCATAGTACCTATCTCATAAGGCTCTTATGAAAATTAAATTAGTTAAGATGCATAAAACACTTAGAGCAGGGCCTGATAGTAGCTTGGGAGCAATATAGAGGACTCAAGAATAGTTGGAAATCCAAGAAGACTGGGCAGTTATTTTTTCTGGCAACTTCTTCTCTTTGCCATACCCCTATCTCTAAGTCCAGGCCCTAAAATTGACTTCACCATTTCTAGGTGCTGACTGGTTTCTAAGGATACCTCTGGAGAGACCTACTCTCTGAGGCTCAGTAGTAACACTGACTGTAGATTATACACCTAAGCCTGCATCCAATTCCTCCTCCAGCCTGCCTGGTTAGCTTTGAGCTTTCCCATAAGAGGCCAGCTTGCACCTCACTGAGTGGAAGCACAGCCAAAGCTCACAAAGCCCTGCTAGGGAGACATCTTGAGAGATGGCTGGATTCACTCTGAATCCTGACAAGCTGGAGGCAGACACTGAAGAAAATGACCCTAGCTGCCTGACTCTAGGCTGGTAATATTATATTAGTGAAGATAAATGGGAGAGACTGTTATCTGGAGCCCTAGAGACTGACCTGACCCTTTACTATGATTATTAGAAAACCATTCCTGGGGCAGGTGGGGGGGAGTCAAGGAAGGGAGGGAATATGGGGATATGTGTATAAAAACAGATGATTGAACTTGGTGTACCCCCAAAAAATAATAAATAAATAACTAAAATTAAAAAAAAAAGAAAAAGAAAACCATTCCTTACACTGAGTATAAATCTGCCTGTGTATTCTACCCATATGTCTTCACCTTGCCCCCTTAAGATACAAATCTCATCTGTTCCTTCTACCCTGTGGCAGCCCTTCAGATATTGGCAGAAAGTGACCAAATCCTCTTGAGTCTTCTACAACCAAATATAGTGGTTGAGGGTGGCAATACAATGAGTGTCTGGATGTCTCACTGATGCTAAGGAGAATAAGAATTTTAGAACCTGCCCTCTGGACACTAGATAAATCTCTTATGTGATTATGAATATTTTATGTGATTGTGTATCCTTTAATGTTGCCATTCACCACAATAACTTATTCTTTTCCCATTTATGTACTTATTAATTAATTTATTATTTGTTTATTTTGTGCCAGGCATATCATGCTGTGGATTCCTTTTGAAATTGAACTGAGCTAAACAATCCTAATATTTTGCAGAAATGCTGCTTCAAAGCCCTATGGCCCTCATTCTGTAAGTAGAGTTTTAGAATGAGGTACCTAAATCTGTTTTTGCATTTCCAGTGGATAGTTTTCTGTCCCCACAAGGCTGTCTATAGGTGAGAAGTAGCATGGTATAATTAAAAGAGCTTCAGGGACGGCCTTAGAAAATTTGAGTTCAAATCTCAACACCTCTGCTTAGCAATCCTGTGCTCATTTGGATGTCACTTAATATTTTATATACCCAATTTAATTTTTTTTTCATTTTTAAAATGGACCTAATAATCACCAGATCATGGAAGTGCTCTTGAAGGGTTAGTGAGATAACATGTAAAATGCCTCTCTCAGTGCCTGCATATAGTACACATCCAAGGGATGACATTTCTGCCCTTTCCAATTAGTAAATTGGTATAATAATAGTAATGGCACCTTCCCGTGGTTATAAGGATTGAATGAGATACATGTGTAAGGAAATCTATAGGACTATGCTACCTATTGTTTTAAAGTAATATTATTAGCAAATACATGTGTAGAAGAGTCAGAGTTACACAGCCTTCTGGTCAGTGTGTGCTGAGCTTCCAATCCAGGCCTGAGAAGGTAGTGTGCAGAGAAAACACAGGGGTTCGGCTAATTGCCTCAGCCAAAATTACATTCTCTCAGAGAAGGATTGAGTCAGGCAAAAACAAATAAAATTAGGAACTAGTGATAAGAAAGTAGACTAATAAAGTTAGACTAATAATAAAGAGTAGGAAAATTAGGGGGGAAAAGATTAATAATTATAGTCATCATTATCACTATCATTCTAACAGATCTCAGTTATTGAGTTCCTGTGTCTGGAACTGGGTTAGAAAGTCTACAAATATTCCTCTCAGATCTTCCCAGCAATCTTGTTTCTTTCCACATTTTATACATAGGGAAACTGAATCTCTGAAAGGTTAAAGTACTTGTCTAAGATCACACAGCATGCAAATTTTAAGTGACAGATCTGGGATCCCAATTCAGACTACAAAGCCACTCTGTTGTTGTGCCATGTCTTTACTCACTGGAGCAAGACAGCATGATGCAGCATGCTTAGAGTCAGGTTCTGGTTATAGTTCTGTTAAGCTTGTACTTGCTGTGTGCCCTCAGGCAATTCAGTTAATTTGTCTGGTCCAGAGTTGCCACATGTATAAAATAAGGAAAATAATAATTCAAAGAGTTGTTCTGTGGGATAAATGAGATTGTATGTATAAAGTGTTGTGAGGGCCCCAGCATCACCAACATTGTGGAGTGAGATACTGGGGAATATCCAGTGATACAATCTGAGAAAGAGGGGTTAGAGAAATAGAGAGAAACCAGGAGAGATGAGTGGTGTTTTCCAACACAAGAATGTTTTCCAAAGAAAAGAGTGGCTAGCACTGGAAAAAGCTGCAAATAAATAAGAAAATGAGTGAAAATGTTCCCTAAACGTGTCAGTAAAAAGGTCACTTGTGACCTCAAGGAAAGAGCATTGAGCTAGAAGCCAAAGCTAATGGAAAGTAAAGACATGGAAACAGTGAGTGGAAACTACTCTGGCCAGAAAATTGGCTGAGAAAGGAAGAGAGATGAGGCTGTTATTTGAGGAGGAGGCAGTGTGGGAGAAGATTTTATTTTATTTTGCAGTGGGGAGAATTCAAATATGTTTGTGGGTAGAAGGGTTGGACACAAGGCAAATAATAAAGATACCAGTGACAGAGGAGTTTTAAAATGAGGCATGGTTCTACTGAATGAAGTAATTCAGAAAGAGAAAGACAAACATCATATGATACTGCTTATATGTGGAATCTAAGAAAAGCATACAAATGAACTTATCTACAAAATGGAAACAGAGTTACAGATGTAGAAAACAAATTTATGGTTACCAGGGGGTAAGGGGGGAAGGGATAAATTGGGAGATTGAGATTGACATATACACACTACTATGTATAACATAGATAACTAATAAGGACCTACTGTATAGCACAGGGAACTCTACTCAATACTCTATAATGACCTATTTCAGAAAATAATCCAAAAAAGAGTATAACTGATTCTTTTTGCTATACTCCTGAAACTAACACAGCATTCTAAATCAACTATAATCCAATAAAAATTTTAAAAATATAAAATTAAATTAAAAAAGAAGCATGGTTCATAGGGAGCAGGAGAGAGGGATATCTTGAGCTCTTGTGGCTAAGGTTGTTAAAAAGCCCCTAATCCTGACCTTGAAGAATGTTCCCACCTTAGCTGGAAAGGACTTGTGTTTAAAAAAATAAAAGGCAGCAGGGTTGTGTCAGTTGGGAGTGTACCCCCAGACTAAAGGGCCCTCTTGCTCCCAGCTCACATTTCTTCATCTGTGGGGCTCTTTGGCTAAGCTCAACATATTCAAAGTCTTTCTGACCTCTCCCATTTTGTTTACACCTGGTTCTCTAGTTAATTTATTTATTCTTTCTGCTGTGTACCAGACTCCTTCCTGGCCCTCTCACTTACTAGCTGTTTGACACTGGGCAATCAATCTATGCCTCAGTTTTCTTATCTCTAAATTGTGAATAAAACTAAGGTAGTTAGAAGGATTAAACAAGTTAATACGTGTAAAATATTGAGAAGAGTGCCTGGCAGACAGAAAGTGTTCCATAAGAGTTATTAAGTATTAGCTCATGATGCTTACCAATTAGTGGAAGGGAAAGGATAGACAGTAAACAATCAAGCAAATTAATCAATTATTTTTTTACAGATTACCATTCAGTGCCAGTAAGGAAATAAACAGAGTGGAGTGGACAGGGGAAGACTTGGATGAGTGAGGCTTATATGGTGAAGTGACACTTTGCCACGAAGACCCAAATCCTTCCCTGACACCACATATCTTAACTTCAGCTCCACAATCTCTCCTGCTTCCATTCCCTCTCTCCCTGCTTTAGTCTCTGGAACTTTTCAGTTCCTGCCAAAGGCGTGGCTTAGTCACTATTCACCCACCCTTCCCCAACTCCTCCCCCACTTTCCCTGTCGGGGTGGAACTTCTTTGTGTAGCCACGCCTAGACACTCGAGTGGTCCAATAGCTGCTTCACGGGGGAGGAGAAGTAGGCGCAGCATGAAAGGAACAGAGAATAGGTTCTGGCTGTTGTTGCTACACGTGGATGTGAAATGAGTCAGAGGAGAGCTTTGATTGTAACGGATTTCATCCACTGTGAGTGTGGTATGGAGGCTGGGGGCTGAGAACTGGAGGGATGTCTGGCCTGCGCTGAGGTACGTTTGTCCGGGAATTCCGTTACTGGAGCAAGATCCATCCATCCATTCATTTACAGGGTGAGTGTGGGAACACCCTCTAGCATGGCAAGGTGGCTGGGACCTGTGGGGCATAGGGATGGGAGTTCAGGATCAGGTTAGGATGACCCTGCTAAGGTGCTACAAAGTCAGAATGGCTGGAAAGGTCCTGTGGCTGTCTGTCTGCCTATCCATCTGTATCTAGAGAGTACTGTGCAAGGTGCCAGGAACCTGAGATAATACCTTGATGGCCTTGGTGAGCCAGTTCCCCTGGGGTAGGCATTTACTGGATCCCTATGGCCTCTGGGAACATGTCTGGATCCATCCAACCACCCTGAGTATCTGTGGTTGGGAGATAAGGAAAAGAAGGAGGCTAGGAGCTTAGGGAAGGGAGGGAGGAGTTGGATCAGATTTGTGAGGCATCCTTTGGGAAGTTGAGCTGCTGGCCTACCCACGTGGCCCCTGGGCAAGTCAGGGCTTGTGTAAAGAGCTTGCAGGCTCTATTTGGGGGCTTTCAGTTTGCACTCTCACCCAGCCGGCTGGGTTTCATATGATCCCTCACTCCTGGAAACTGAGCCCGGGGCAGTGATATTTTGATCCTGCCTTACTTCAAACATTGGCCAAAGCCAAGGCAGCTGTGAGAACTGGGCGACAAGAAGATACCCACCAGAAACTAGGCTGGGGAAGCAGAGACTACAAGGTCTGGTTTGGACAGGTATTGGCAGTGTTAACTAGTATCACACCATGCAGGGAGGCTAAGGCAGGAGAATATAGTGCATTTTCCCCTACACAACTCTCCTGTCCCCTCTTTCACCCCAGCATACCTTCAACTCAACATAACAGACTCACTGAGCACCTACCACTGTGTGAGACAGATATGCCTAAGACATAGTAAGTGCCCACTGGGACCTCATCATGGGTATAAGAACAAATAAATATAATACAAGATAGCTTTAAAGGTCCAGTCAAAATGCTTTGATGTTGTCAGGTAAGGATCACATCTAGTTGAGCCAGAGAAAATCAGAAAGTGTTTTTTGATTGTTTGTTTTTTGACATTGTAATACCTTTCAAGACTCCAGAGCCAGACTACTTGAGTTCAAATCCCAACCCTACCATTTATTAACTTGTGTGACACTGGACAAGCATAATTACTTCCCCGTCTCTGAATTCTGTTTTAATCTAGTCTAAAATGGAGATAATAATAGAGCTCACTTTATTAAGTTTTTGTGAGGATTAAGTTAGATAATCCATGTGAAATACTTGCACACACTTAGCACAGTGGCTGGACCAAAATAAGCACTCGATAAATGTTAACTATTATTATTATGTAAGATGGGCCATAAAACACAGATAGGATTTCAACAGGTGGAGACGGGAGAGAAGGCAGTCCAAACAGAGAAAAAACAGAAACAACTGTTTGGAGGCAGGGAAGCTCAGTGTGTGTGAAAAGAACTCCAGCTGAACTGGATTTTAGAGTACAATTAGGTGGAAACTGAAAGTTAAAATTACCATGGTAGATTGATGACAAACTGTGGAAGACTTTTGGATGCTAGATTTTCTGTTTGATTCATCACACTGGAAAATCATTGCGAGTTTCTGAGCTAAAGAAAAAAAGACAAATCTGTGTTTCAGAAAGAATAATCTGGTAAACATGAGTTAACTGAATTGGCATAGGAAAACATGAGAGGTGGATAAACCAGATGCAGAGAGAATGAAACCCTGAACTGAGGTGGTGACTATGGGAATAGAAAGGAGGCAATGAATTTAACAAGATATCACAGAAGTTGGATCTGCAGACAGAACTTAGAAGTTGATAAATTGTATGAGACTGAAAAAAAAGGAATAAGAGAATCAGTATCTCTTGGGATTCATTTATACTTTAGAAGGTTGTGTATTCCAATCCCAATTCCATCTATTTCTGTGGATGGTACAAATAGAAAGGATATCCACTTTCTGAATTAGACACAGTTTACTCAAGTCCTGGGTCTGTTACTCACATGCTGTTTTTGATCCTAAGCATATTATTTACCCATCATTCCCAGCCAGAATCAATATGATATCATAGGGTATCATAGGACATTTAGAAATATGTGTTGGGAGTGTGATTTTTTACACAAAGAACGAAGTTCCAACCAGTTTGATACAACAAAGCATTGTTCTTCCTACCCACTTATAATACCAGTAGTAAGACCAGTGAGAAATATTGAACTTATCCAAAACTCAGTCTGGGGAGAGAATAGTATCCATGTCATAGTTTTGTTGGAAGGATTAAAATAAATAATCCCTGTGAAGTATCTAGCACAATATCTGATGCATAGTAGGTTTTCATGAATCATAATTTTCTTTCAACCGAATTAACTTCACCATATAACATCTTTGCTAGTCTCTGCCTAAATACTTTCTGAGGGAATATACTTACTGATCTCTGAGAGAGTCTATTACCTTCATAGAATGCCTTGACTCTGCAAAAGTTCTTCCTTTTGTTAAGCTGAACTCAGTCTCCCTGTGGCTTCCAGAGGTTCTCGTCATTCTCCCTGGGGCCACTCAGAGGAGTCTGCTCATTCTCTTCCTTGATAGTTCCTCAGAGACCTGAAAACCAAAGACCACATCCCCATTCATCTTTCATTCCCAGGTCAAACATCCCAGCTCTTACATCATTTCTCTTATAGCATGCTGTCAAGTCAAATAAGACTCTGAGGTTTTGAGCTATATAAGTTGAGGGGATGGTGGTAACTTCAAAGTGATGGAAAACACTATAAAAGGTACAGGATAGGTGAATGTGACAAGTTCCTTTGTAATTTATTATTTCTTAAGTTCCCACTATGTGCCAGGTACTTTCAAATCCATAATCCCAGTGACCCCTCACCCCAACTAAGGAAGATCCAGGTCTTCTTGTCTTAATTGTACATGTGGCCAAATAGGCCCAAAGAAAATGAAACTTGCTAGAGATCATTTAGTTAGTAAGTGTCTGAGCCAAAACTGGAAACCAGGTTTTTCTTACTCCAAGGTCAGTGGGGTTTTGTTGTTGTTGTTGGTTTGTTTTTAATTTTGGCACTGGGCCCTGAATTTGGAGACTTTGGATTCTAGTCTTGGCTCTGCCACTGACCAACTGGGAATTGAGGGAAGTTCTATCCCTCCTAGAGGGGTCTCAGTCTTCACATATGGATCATCAAGGGAATGAGGTTAGGTTGTCTTGAAGAATCATTTTAGGATTCCATGACAATATGTTTTCAATTATCTGATGGTTTGAAGTTTTAGGCAGTTACCAAAGAGGAGAAAAAAAAAAAACATAATGAAATGTGCTGTCTTATGAGTACTGAGGTACCTGTTACTAAAGGAGTTCAAGTAGATAAGGGTGGTATTTCTTTACTGGGTAATAGGCAGCTGGGACTAAGATGAGTTTTAAACTCCCATCTAACTTTAAGATTATACAATTCTGAAAATTGTTTTATAGAATGTGCATTTACATATGTGATCATAGCCTTCTTGTTGTATCAGTTTCACCGTTTCCCCACTACCTTGCCAACTTTCTTTTTCTTAGGCGGCCTAAAAAATAAAAGGCAAGAAATATTTTGGCATCAATATTTCATCCTGTACAGACAGGCTTCATTCTATGGACTGAATCTCCCATTCATATTGGAAGGATAAGTAGCCCCTAGCTATGCTTAAAAATGCTTGTCAGTTTGTATGTCTGCCTCTTTAGAATATTTCTGGCTTAGAGGAAGGAATAATGTACGTGATAGAATTTACATTGCTATAGGAAAAAAGGCACTGTTCTTATTGACATCTTCAGAGAGATACAGCTATTCCAGATAGTTTGGTAAATTGGACAGGGTAGAGAGAATGCAGGGCACCACCAAAGAACATTTAAAAAATCAGAAATTAGAGCACTTGACTGTTTTATCCAGTTTCTAGACCTGTAAAGAAATCATACCATGAATCCAATTTTCAGCTGGGAGAACTCAGTCACCTAGAGAACTTGAGAAGTCACCTAGTACTGCTGGTGAGATAACTAATTTTTGCTGATACCATAATTTCATTGTATCTTGTGGTGGTCGGTACATGAATGTGACTCACTTTGGCTAGGGACACTGCAAAACAAAAGCAGGGGTTTGGGGTATTGGTTGTTTGGCCTGTGGCCTCTCTCCAATGCCCTTTGCTCCCAAACTCTGGGTGGAATAGGAACAACAGTCATAGCAACCCCTCACATGTGTAGCACAATTTGGAGTTTCCAGAGCACTCTCACATACATTATCTCATTTTTCCCTTGAATATCATCCAGGGTAGTTTCTGTACCTTTGCTCCCACTTGGGAAGACTTTCAGCAATCATTAAAGTGATATTTTCCTCTCATAATCAGCCTGAAGATTGCTGGTCTTAATTATATCACAATATTCTTGGCTGTACAGTTCTTTTCTCTCCTCCATTTAACATGTTTTTTTCAACAGTTACCAGACACTAACCAAATATTTATATATTTTTTAGCATTTACTTGCCCCTCAGTTTACAGTTTTTTGTTATATTTATCTTTTTTAGATTTGTGTTTTTTTGTTATGGATATGTGTGCTTCCACATGTTTTGAAGGAGAAAGATTTTAATTCACATGGTTAACATTTACTTCTGGCTGAATTAAAATGGTCCAACTGGATATTAATTCTGTATGTACAGTGACAATAATTTTTTTCAGTTCTTTACTGGAACATAATTGCTTTACACTGTTGTGCCCGTTTTTGCTGTACAAGAAAGTGAATCAGCTGTATTTATACATATATCTCCATATCCCCTCCCTCCCACGACTCCTTCCTACCCTCCCCATCCCAGCCCTCTAAGCCATCACCCATCACAATTATTTTTAATAAAATTTTCTTTTATTTTTCTACCCCAGCATCTTAATTGCTCTGTGCACCGGAATAAAGAACAAGGTAAATAGGTGTGACTTCTTTAATTTTGTAAAGCTCCCTTCATTCTTCTCTGTTAATATACTAATCCTGACTCATATGTTGCTATCACTAATAGTTGAAATTCTTCAGCCACTTTGGAAATGGAAAGAGAAGCTTGTTAAAAACTGTAACAACCATTTGTGGTCTCTGAATTATTTCGATTCCATGCACATATTGTGATATACTTGAATGTTAAAAGACAATTTACTTTTGTCACATACCAACAAAATAATGCATTTCCAGTTCTGATGCTCCTTCACCTCCCTGTACCAATAGCTGACGCTATTGCTCATCTTTTACTTCTTAAAACTTTGTCCTGTACTATCGCATCCAGGTTCTATTCTTTCTTCCCTAGATTCCCCTTCCTGATTGCTGTTGGCTCTTCTTCCTCTTCCAGCTTCAAATATGTATGTCCCTTAGTGTTTTGTTCTTGGTGGTTTTCTTTGCTCATCTAAGCCTCTATGATTTACTTAGGCCAATGGTGCTCAACTATCCAGAAGTTTTTATTTAATTAGTCTAGGGTAAAGGTATGTTTTAAAGTACCCCAGATGATTCTGATGTGCATCCACGAGCTGGTATTTTAATGCATTTGAATTATCTCTAGCTCCATCCTATGTTCTACATATTTTAATTGCCTGCTGGGCACCACCACTGACATGTTCCTTTGTTCCCTCCAACATTCCATACTTAAAACAATTTGAAAAACTGAGTGCATTGTCTTTTTTTTTCTGACAAGCAACTCCCCTTTCACACTTTTTGTGGCCCTGAGGTTCTCCTGGTTTGCCAGGCAGAAACCCTCAGAATCTTCTCTGACTTATGTCTTGCTCTTAGCTCTTATATCTATGTAATTGTAAGGTCCTATGGATTTACTTTGTAAGATCTGTATCTCCCACCATCACTTCCTTTCTCTTCCTATTGCTACCATCTTTGTCCTAGCCCTTATCTCCTAGGGTTTGAGCAGAAACCCTGTCTAGCCATTCTTTAAAGCACAGATTAATGTTCAGAAAATACCTTTGTCCCAACCTAAAAGATTTTTGATGAAATAGTAAATTTAAGTAACAGCCTAGGAGGACCTACATTCCCTATTTTAGAATGCAATACTGCCTTGGAAAGCATGCCAAACTCATAAGCCTTAAATTATCTGTGAGTTCTGGCTTTATTTAATACTAGTTAAATAAATTTAGAGGCATTTTTTTTTTCTCTTTAAGCCTCGGTTTTTAAAATCTATTAACTGGTGATAATAATCCATGTCTTATTCTCAGGGTTATTGGAAGGAACTTGAGCTAATTCATATGAAACCCTTTCAAACTGTGAAAACTTTCACTCAGACAGAAGATTGTTACCATTATTTTGTAAATTTTTACCATTCACTCATCCAACAAATGTTTATTTAGTGTCTCTTGTATGTCAGGCACTGTTCTAAGCATGGGGGATGAAGTAGTGAACACAGCAGGTAATCTCATGCTTACATTCTAGTTGGGGTAGAAACAGGCAATAAAGAAGTAAATAAGATATTAAGTGTGTCAGATGGTCGTAAGTGCTATTGAGAAGAATGAAGCAGGAGAAGGAGATAGGGAATATGGAGGGAAGTTGCAGTTTTAAAAGAGTGGTCAAGAAGCCTCACTTAAGAAGATAGTTTAAGATCAAAGAACTGAAGAAGATGAGGAAGGTAGCCATGTGGATATCTTGGGGAAAACATGCCTGACTAAGGAAACAGCGAGTATGAAGGCCTCAATGTGGGAGCATTTCCTGGTTAGTTTGAGGAAGCGCAAGGAGGTTGGCATGGCTGGAGTTAAGAGAATAATAGGAAGAATTGTAGATCATGGGGTCAAAGAGGTGATGGGGAGGTAGTCAGATCATCTAAAGCATCATTGGCCATTATAAGGACTTTAGTTTTATTGAGTGAGGTGAATAGCCATCATTAGATTTTGAGGTTGGAAATGATGTGATCTAACATGTTTTAAAAGAACCATTCTACCCTCAGCCCCTTAAACTCTATCAACCATTCTTTCCAGAAAAAAATGAGTAGGCTCAGGTAACTCCCTCACCAACTTCCCTCTGAATGTGGGGGAAGAGAAAGACCTTTTTCTGAATGCACCTTATATTCAGGTGAAACATACAAAAGCCAAAAAAAAGCCCTTAAAACAGTTATTTTCAAAGTTGGTTGCACATGAGAATCACCTGGTGAATTTTAAAAATTCCAAACATATCAGAATCTCAGGAATGTGACCCAAGTATAAGTGTTTTTTTTGAAGTTCCCAAGGTGCAGCGTATACTGAGAACCACTAGTCAAAGAGATTGGCCAAACCCTCATGGTATGATTGGGGACGTTCAGTCTGGCAGTGGGGAGGAACATGATTCTGATGGCAGAGCTGGACCTGGGACCACTCACCATTCAGAGGAATGCAGAATTCACAAATACTTTGGCAGAAGGAAGATAAGATATTTGATAGTTTGGAAGCAGATTATGGGCAAGAGAAAGTTGGAATAGAAGTGGCCCTGGACCAGGCCAGGAAAGAGAAGGCTGAGTGCCAGCACCAAATGATAAAGCAACATCTGAATTATAGACCAAACATCTGGAAATGATGAGGGCACTGCACAGATTAGAAGCTTGATTTTCTAAGAAAGTACTGTTCTCAAGGTCAGACTGAGTAATTACTTTTATTTTTGCCAGTCCTCTGCATGTGGGCTATTGGGTAGTCTCACAAAAAGAGAAATTGGCAAGGCATGGACCAGCTGCTGTCTTCCTCATCCTCTTTAATCCCACACCTCCTGCACTGCCTAGGCAGAGCATATATCTTCCATGAAGTCTTGAGTTCTTAATTTAGACCTGTCATCCTGTTCTGCCCACCTGTCCCAGATGGAGAGAGCATGTTTCATCCCACAGGCATGTGCAAGTTGAGAATAGCAGCAGTTGCAAGCAGTAGCCAGAGGCAGCTGCACTGGCAATAGCCTGAATATCTAACATCCAGCAGAAACTTGGACAACATCAATTCTTCAGGGCACAATGAGCTCATGTGGGAATTATTATTAATGTCAGCTTCATTACTTCTCCTTTTCCCTGTCAACTTGCATTTTTATTTTTCTAGGTTATTTTTTCTGGGGGAAGGAGGTCAGGATGGGGGGTGGACAGGGTGAGCTGTCACATTACCAAGGCAGACAAAATAAGGAAATATTCTAGTCATCTTGTCACTTGTCTGCCCATCTGGTTAAACTCAATCAATATACCCAAACAGCACTTACTAGATAAATCTGGATTAAAAAAAAATTCATAGTAGCTTTTTAAAATTTTAATTTTGGGAAAAACTTAAGCAATGTCTATTAGAATGATGCAAGGTAGTTCACAGTATAAAGAAAAAGCTGAAGTACCAGGTTTTTTTAGAAAATGAGATATAATTCACATACCATAAAATTCACATTTTTAAAGTACACAATTCACTGTTTTTTAACATATTTACCAAGTTGTACAATCATCACTACTATCTAGTTCCAGACCATTTCGTCACCCCAAAATGAAACTCATACCCATTAAGCAGTTATTCCCCATTCTCTCCTTTCCCCAGCCCCTGGCAACTACTAGCCTACTTTCTGTCTCTGTGGATTGCTTATTCTGGACATTTCATATAAATGGAATCATATATTTTTCCTTTTGTGTGGCTTCTTTCACTTTAGCATAATATTTTTAAGGTTCATCAATGTTGTAGTCCTCATTGAGTACTTCATTCCTTTTTCTGGCTGAATAATATTTAATTGTATTGATAGACCACATTTTGTTTAACCACTTATCAGTTGATTTACATTTGAGTTGTTTCTCCTTTCTTGGGCTATTATATATAATGCTGCTAGGAACATCCATGTACAAATTTTTTTGTGGATATATATTTTCAATTCTTTTGGGTATATACCAAAGATTGGAATTGCTGGGTCACATGATAACATTATATTTAATATTTTGAGGAACTGCAAAATCATTTTCCAAAGTGACTGCACCACTTTAGATTCTCACAAGCAATATATAAGTGTTGCAATTTATCCATGTCCTTGCCAACACTTATTCATCCCCTTTTTTTACTATAGCCACCTTAGTGGGTGTGAAGTGGGATTTCATGGTGATTTTGATTTGCATTCCCCTAATTGCTAAAGATGTTGAGCATCTTTTTATGTCCTTGTTGGCCATGTTTATATCATCTTGGAGCAATGTATATTCAAATAATTTGCACATATTTAGTTAGGTTGTTTGTCTTTTTATTGTTGAGTTGTAAGATCTATTATTCTCTATGTATATATCATATCAGTTCTCTATAATTTACAAGATTTTTTCTTCCATTATGTGGGCTGTCTTTTTATTTTCTTATTTTTTTATTACATTGCTCCAAGAAGATGATCAATGATAACCTAGCAGGGTGGGATAGGGAGGGTGAGTAGGAGGCTCAAGAGAGAGGGTAAATAGGGATATATGTATAGGTACAGATGATTCACTTTGTTGTACAGCAGAAACAGGCACAACAGTGTAAAGCAATTGTACTCCAAGAAAGAGCTGCTCCCAAACTCATTCTATGAGGACACCATCACCCTGATACCAAAAGCAGACAAAGATGTCACAAAAAAAGAAATTACAGGCCAATATCACTGATGAATATAGATGCAAAAATCCTCAACAAAATACTAGCAAACAGAATCCAACAGCACATTAAAAAGAACATACACCATGATCAAATGGGGTTTATCCCTGGAATGCAAGGATTCTTCAATATATGCAAATCAATCAATGTGATACATCATATTAACAAACTGAAGGATAAAAACCATAGGATAATATACGGAATCTAAAAATGGTACTGATGAACTCAGTGACAAGAACAGGGAAGCAGATACAGGGAATGGACTGGAGAACTCGAGGTATGGGAGGGGGCGGGGGATGAAGGGGAAACTGAGAAGAAGCAGGAGAGTAGTACAGACATATATATACTACCAACTGTAAAATAGTCAGTGGGAAGTTGTTGTATAACAAAGGGAGTCCAACTCGAGGATGGAAGATGCCTTAGAGGACTGGGGCAGGGAGGGTGGGGGGGAATCGGGGGGGGGGGCGTCAAGGAAGGGAGGGAATATGGGGATATGTGTATAAAAACAGTTGATTGAACCTGGTGTACCCCCCAAAAAAATAAAATAAAAAAAAAAAAAAAAAAAAAAAAAAGATATCACTATTAAAAAAAAAAAAAAAAAAAACCATAGGATAATCTCAGTAGATGCAGAAAAAGCTTTTGACAAAATTCAACATCCATTTATGATAAAAACTCTCCAGAAAGTGGGCATAGAAGGAAATTACCTCAACATAATAAAAGCCATATATGACAACACAACAGCCAACATCATTCTCAATGGTGAAAAGCTCAAAGCAGTCTCTCTAAGAACAGGAACAAGAAACAAGACAAGGATGCCCACTCTCACCACTATTTTTCAACACAGCTTTTGAAGTTTTAGCCACAGCAATCAGAGAAGAAAATGAAATAAAAGGAATCCAATTTGGAAAAGAAGTAAAATTGTCATTCTTTGTAGATGACATGATATTATATATAGAAAACCCTAAAAATGCTACCAGAAAACTATTAGCACTAATCAATGAATTTAGTAGAGCAGCAGGCTACAAAATTAATGCACAGAAATTTATGCATTCCTATACACTAACAACAAAAGAGCAGAAAGAGGAGTTAAGGAAACAATCCCATTTACCATTGCAACAAAAAGAATAAAATACCTAAGAATAAACCTGCCTAAGGAGGCAAAAGACCTGTATGCAGGAAACTATAAGACACTTATGGAAGAAATCAAAAGCTATACAACCAGAAGGAGGGACATCCCGTGTTCTCGGATTCAAAGAATCAACATTGTGAAAATATCTTTACTACCCAAAGCAATTTACAGATTCAACACAATCCTTATCAAATTACCACTGGCATTTTTTACAGAAGTAGAACAAGAAATATTACAATTTGTTTGGAAATGCAAAAGACCCTGAATAGCCAAAGCAATCTTGAGAAGGAAAGACATAGGTGGAGGAATCAGGCTCCATGACTTCAAACTATACTACAAGGCTACAGTGATCAAGACAGTATGGTACTGGCACAAACACAGAAATATAGGTCAATGGAACAGAATAGAGAACCCAGAGATAAACCCACACATATATAGGCACCTTATCTTTGACAAAGGATGCAAGAATATACAATGGAAAAAAGCCTCTTCAGTAAGCGGTGCTGGGAAAATTGGACAGCTACATGTAAAAGAAAGAAATTAGAACACTTCCTAACACAATACACAAAAATAAACTCCAAATGGATTAAAGACCTACATGTAAGGCCAGACACTATAAACCTCCTAGAGGAAAACATGGGCAGAACACTCTATGACATAAATCAAAGCAAGATCTTTTTGACCCACCTCCTAGAATAATGGAAATAAAATCAAAAATAAACAAATGCCAAAGAATCTAGGAAAATGTATTATACTGGTATGTCAGGTTGTTAGTCAATTAAAATATCATTTTTCTGGATTTGGGATATTTTTGGTAATCATCAAATTTTTCAAATTGTGTGAATTGTGGTTTATTTTCATATTTAAAAAATTAAAATATAAGAAAAATAAATGGGAACTAAAGAACCTTACAAGCTTTTGCACAGCAAAAGAAACCATAAACAAGACAAAAAGACACCCCTCAGAATGGGAGAAAATATTTGCCAATGAAGCAATGGACAAAGGATTAATCTCCAAAATATACAAGCAGCTCATGCAGCTCAATACCCAAAAACCAAATAACCCAATCCACAAATGGGCTGAAGACCTAAATAAACATTTCTCCAAAGAAGACATGCAGATGGCTAACAAACACATGAAAAGATGCTTAACATCACTAGTCATTAGAGAAATGCAAGTCAAAACTAGAGTGAGGTATCACCTCACACTGGTCAGAATGGCTATCATCAAAAAATCTAGAAACAATAAATGCTGGAGAGGGTGGGGAGAAAAGGGAACCCTCCTGCACTGTTGGTGGGAACGTAAGTTGGTACAGCCACTATGGAGAACAGTATGGAAGTTCCTTAAAAAACTCAAAATAGAACTACCATATGACCCAGCAATCCTACTACTGGGCACATTCCCAGAGAAAACCATAATCCAAAAAGAAACATGTACCATAATATTCACTGCATCACTATTTACAATAGCCAAGACATGGAAGCAACCTACATGCCCATCAACAAATGAATGGATAAAGAAGATGTGGCACATATATACCATGGAATATTACTCAGCCATAAAAAGGAACAAAATAAAGTAATTTGTACTGAGGTGGATGGACCTAGATTCTGTCATATGGAGCAAAGTAAGCCAGAAAGAGAAAAACAAATACCATATACTAACTCATATATATGGAATCAAAAAAAAAAAAATGGTACTGATGAACCCAGTGAAAAGGCAAGAATAAAGATGTAGATGTAGAGAACACAGTTGAGGATACAGGGTGGGGGGCAAATCGGAAGCTGGGATGAAGTGAGAGAGTAGCATTGACATACATACACTACCAAATGTAAAATAGATAGCTAGTGGGAAGCTGCTACATAACACGGGTCAGCTCTATGATTAGTGATGATTTAGAGGCATAGGATAGAGTGGGTGGGAAGGAGCCATGAGAGGGAGGGGCTATGGGGATATATGTATAAATATAGCTGATTCATTTTGTTGTACAGCAGAAACTGGCACAACAGTGTAAAGCAATTATACTCCAATAAAGAGCTTAAAAAAAAAAAAAAAGAGCTGGAAAAAAAAAAGAAATGCAAAAAGAAAAAAATAAATATAATAAAATAAAATAAAAAGGCAATACATGTACCACAAGACACTGCTGACCACAGGGAAAAATTTGACATGAAGTCTTGAGTTTGTCCCTGGGTAATAATTTAACCATTATTAGACAATTTTACTCATATGCTGTGACTTCTTCAGAACAGATCAGAGTCTATCTGTGGCTTTCTTCTCTTTAAAACATGCAGTTTGTTAAACTTATAGTGAAACAGTTTAATTTGTATGTGTTGGATAAACAGTCTGACAACAGAGAAGGAGGAAAGTCCTACATTCACCCCCTGGGGCCTGATATGGGGATTTGGCAATATGCCTAATTCACCTAGACACAGGTCTCAAAGCCAAGGTTAGAGGGACATGTTAAAATTCATGTCACATGATGTGTATTAGATGGAAGGGGCTCTGGATACCAAACAAAATAGGATGTCTCAGACACCCAAAGGCCGGAAACAGCTGTTATGGAGATTTCAGATGCCTATATCAGGAGCTTATCTCAAGGGCAGGACTGCTCTTTGGCTCCTGCCAATTTCTTTTTCTGTTTTTGTGGCAAGAGAAGGATACAGGGGAGTTGTCCAGACCAGTATGCTCACCCCGTGCCCATGACAATTAATCCCCTTGCCAGGAGGGCTGTGAGACCACTGATGGTTTTTGTTCTTAATGAGAAGACAGGGTAGGGAGGGGAGCGTGCTTACTGAGGCTGACACTAATGGGCCAGTAATCAAAACAACATAGGCGGGGGCATCTTCAGCTTGTGCAAAAATGGATTTTGTAGCCAACTTTCTTCTGAATGAAGGAATGGGAATGAATGACCCAGTTGATGGTGAGAAATGGTGCATTCAAGCAACAATGCCGGACACTCTTGGAAACTTTTGAAGGGAGAAGTGCTGGTCTCTCAAGGTACACATATACACTCTCTTCTCTTCTGACTGGAAGTAAGCACTGAGGACTTTCAGTACTTTGAGAAGCCACCTGAAGTTCACCTTGGTATGAGATTAAGGAGTGAACAAAAGAATCTCACCCCACCTTCCTCTTTGAACAATGCAAGCCCCGTGTATTAGTTACTTACCTTAAATTTCATCTTTGTAGAAAACTATCTCTCTACATACTTAATTCTGTCTTATTTTGTATAGCTTTTCAAACCCTTCAGAATGCTTTAATGGACCTTAGCTCATTTAATCATTCCAAGAGCTATATAAGGTAGGTGAGGAAAATATTTCACTCTTTCTTCAGATTAAGTAACTGAGGCCAGAAAAAATAAAGTATTTCATCCAGAATCATAGGTTGAAAGAAGAGTCAAGTAAGTTGACTGACCATCCCAATTTACCTGAGATTGTCCCAATTTTGACACTGAAAGTCCCATGTCCTGAAAGTCTTAGTCCTAAGCAAATCTGGATGATTGGTCACCCTGTATCCAGGATAGAACCCATATCTTTCAACTCTCTGGCCAATGCTGGTGCCACCGCTCTATGCCATTTGTATTATGAGAACTGTTATCCGACTGGTGTTTCCTTTTCTCTTCACCTTAGTGTACCAGGACATTTCTTCATGCTTGGTCATTCTCCCCTCCCACCCTGTCAAGGACAGAAGAAATGACAGCTGGTTGTCCTCAAAGTTACTTAAGATAGTTCTGGCAACAGGGAACCATGTTTCAGCTTTCTCAACCACAAAAGAAGGATGATAATCTCTATATTGCTATCTCAAATATAATAGGTATGAAAGTGCTTTCTAAACTATTAATAGCTGGTAACGTGCGAGAGATTGTGGTTATTCTTTGTTCCCTAGGCAGAAGCCAGCTCCTTGTTTTATTCTCTTTCCAGTTCAGCAAGTGTTATAGCTACTAACTGTGTGAACTTTGGCGAATCCCTTGGCCTCTGTGCTTCATTTTTCTCATATGCAAAATTAGGCTAATAATTCTTTGTATTGTTGTTTTAAAGATTGAATTATTATATGTAAACCACTTAAGAGTTCTTGGCACTCAGTCAGTGCTATATATGCATTAGCTGTTTTGGGTTGGCTTCCTCAATGCTTATAACCCAGGACCAGAGACTAGATTAAGAGGCCATAAACCAACTGACATGGAAGCCACCACTTACCTTGAAATCCCTTTCCATTAATTCCCTAATTGTTGTGTTCTGTACCCATAGCCTTCCCACCATGGATTGCCAAGAAAATGAGTACTGGGACCAATGGGGACAGTGTGTCACTTGCCAACTATGTGGGCCTGGACAAGAGCTCTCCAAGGTAAGTCCCCCTGGTCAGGACACTTATTTGTGTCACATCTTAGGAATGAGACTGGCAAACAAGCAAGTCCAAGATTAGGTGAGTCAGCCCCATCTGTGGCTAATCAGTTTAGCAGATAAAACATGGAATCCAAAGATTATGACAGTAGCAGTCACAGCTCCATTAAGAAGTCAAGCTGACAGCATCAAGGGCAGAGGAGGATTCCATGAGATAGTGGGGTATCTCAAGAGGAGGTGTGTAATGCAAAGACCTAGGAAGGCTGTTTAGCATTAGGGACATGTATCAATTAAAGCAGGGCCCACAGGACTTCCCTGGTGGCACAGTTATGAATCCGCCTACCAATGCAGGGGACACGGGTTCAATCCCTGGTCCGAGAAGATCCCACATGCCGCAGAGCAACTAAGCCCATGAGCCACAACTACTGAAGCCCACACACCTAGAGTCCATGCTTCACAACAAGAGAAGCCACAGCAATGAGAAGCCCAAGCACTGCAACGAGGAGTAGACCTCACCTGCAGCAACTAGAGGAAGCCCACATGTAGCAAGTGCAGCAAGAAAGACCCAATGCAGCCAAAATTAAATTAATTAATTAATTATTTAAAAAAAACAGGGCCCACTCATTTGGGGTTCAGGAGAAAGATAACAGGTCTTGGGAATGGGAAAGAGAGAAGAAAAGAGTAGGCTGAAATGTGGCCTCTATCTAGAGGGACTGGGCCATTGAGGAAACTGCAAGAGAGGATTCATTGATGGGGAACTAGCGAGTGTCTAGCATCCCAATTAGTAGTAAGGGTCAGCAGAAAACAACTCACAAGGCAGGGATTTTATACTTAGCCCTGGTTTGCAGAGCTGGGGCTGCTTAACTGTTCCTGCTTCAGGTCCCTGTTGGTCCCAGAACCTGGGGGTGGTGTTAAATTTAGGCTTCAGTTGGGGACACAAAGGCTGGAAGCAGACAGCCAGCAGATTTTTTTTTTTTCACACTCACACATTTTATGCAGTTGTTCATTAATCCAGCAATCACTTATTGAACACCAACAAACTGGCAGGCATGGTTGTAGACTCTATGGATATGGCAAAACAGACAAAATTCTTTGCCTTCATAGACCTTACCTTTTAGTGAAACAAACAATGAACAAGATACATACATACATAGATATGGAAGTATGACAAGAATTAAATTGCAGTGATCTGATACAGAGTGACTGGGTGGCTACTTAGATCAGGTAGCAGGGGAAGGCCTCTCTAAGGAAGCGCCTTCTGGGGAGAGGATACAGCTAGTGCAGAGCTCCAAGGTGGGAATGAACTAGGTATGTTCAAGGAAGGGGAAGAAGGTAAGTGAAGCTGATGACTGGTGAGTGAGAGGTAGAGTAGTACATAATGAGGTCACAGAGGGGAGGTATCGGCCAAACCAGGGGTAATCTTTAAGTTTATGATGAGGAATTTTATTTTTTTTAAAAGTGCACCAGGAACCCTTTGGATGGCTTTAGCTAGGAAAGTGACAGGGTCCTCTAACTGAAACAAAATGTAGCAATTATTTAGCCCACCTCCTTCCTACCTCCCTATTTCACAAGTGAAAAGACCAAGGCCCAGGTATATTAACAGACAAGCACTAATTCTAATTTTAACTCTTTACATATAGCATTCTGTACCACAGCGAGGTGCCCACATGGTTAATAAGGAATCCCAAGACCAAGGAAAGGTCATCAGAAGTTAGGTCATGCTGGACATTAGGATGGACCCAATGGAATAAGCTACTTGGCTTGACAAAATCTGTTTTAAATATCACATTGATCATCATGATCAAAAGTCTTGGAACTCTTATAAGAATAAGCTTTTAGAAATGTTCCTATCATGTACGTGGCCATTACCCTTAAAACCATCCATATTTACACACCTGAACTTCTGTCAATCTTCTGTTACAAAACTCTCAAAAAGTGGCCTGTGATGAAATATGCATTTGTCTAAGCACCTCTTTGATTGTCATTTATTTCAGCACCAACAGAAAGCGCAGAAAAAATGAGTGAACTGCAATATTGTGTTCCTGCAATAGCTTTATATATAAACAGCTTGTGCTTGTATAGCAGTCCGTACTTTGTAAAGAGCTTTCATGTACATTGTCTCATTTGGCTCTCAGTCCCACCAAGAAGGTATTATGAGCACCATTTTAGATGATGAAACTAAGACTCAAAGAGGATATGTGACTTGTTCAAAGTCACAATGGTTCAGTAAAAATAAACATGAGCCGGATACACATGATTTTGCGTCCCAGCTTTGCTGTGGGCAAATTAGTTAATCATTGATTCAATTAGGATGTACTAAGTTCCACTTCTGGGTATATATCCAAAGAAAGTAAAAACAAGATATTGAAAAGATATCAGCACCCATGTATTTACTTCAGTATCATTTACAATAGTCAAGATATGGAAACAACCTAAGTGACTGCCAGCAGGTGAGTTAGTGAAGATGTGGTTTATATACACAACAGAATGTTGAAGCCATGAGAAAGAAGGAAATTCTGTCATTTTCAACAGTATGGAGGGACCTTGAGATATTATGCCAAGCGAAATGTCAGACAGAGAGAGACAAATACCGTGTGGTTTCACTTACATGTCGAAACTTAAAAAAAAAAAAAAAAAAAAAAAAAAAAAAAGGTCAAACTCATAGAAACAGACTAGAGAAAAGTGGTTGACAGGGGCTGGGCAGTGGAGAAACTAAGGGGAAGTTGGTAAGTGTGTACAAACTTTCAGTTGTAATATGAATAAGGTAGGAATAACAAATATTAAACATGGTGACTATAGTTTAAAAAAGGTTACATAAAACTTACCAGTGACTTGAACCATAAACACATTTATGTCATGAAATTTGGAAGCAGGGATCCTTGTGGTTGGTTGGGCAGATCAACAATATTGCCAAGGACCCAGGCTCTTTTTATTCTACATCCTAGGTACCCTGCTATTTTTTCCTCATGCTTGTGGCCTCTTAGATACCATAACAAAGCATTACACATCTTCACATCATATTTAAAGTCAGGTAGAAGGGGTAGAGACAAAGTAGCCTAATGCTGTTTTGTTTTGATTTTGTTTTTGTTTTTGCACTTTAATTTATTTATTTATTATTTTCTTGGGGTACACCAAGTTCAATCATTTGTTTTTATACACATATCCCCATATCCACTCTCTCCCTCAACTCCGCCCCACCCTCCCCATCCCAGTCCTCTAAGGCATCATCCATCCTCGAGCTGAACTCCCTTTGTTATACAGCAACTTCCCACTGGCTATCTATTTTACACTTGGTAGGATATATATGTCTATGCTACTCTCTCACTTCGTCTCAGCTTCCCCTTCACCCCCCACCACCCCAAACCTCAAGTTCTCCAGTCCATTCTCTGCATCTGTGTACTTGTTCTTGTCTTGTCACTGAGTTCATCAGTACCATTTTTAGATTCCGTATATGTGAGTTAGCATACAATATTTGTCTTTCTCTTTCTGACTTACTTCACTCTGTATGACAGACTCTAGGTCTATCCACCTCATTACATATAGCTCCATCTCATCCATTTTTATAGCTGAGTAATATTCCATTGTATATATATGCCACATCTTCTTTATCCATTCATTTGTTGATGGGCATTTAGCTTGCTTCCATGTCCTGGCTATTGTAAATAGTGCTGCAATAAATATTATGGTACATGTTTCTTATCGGATTATGGTTTTCTTTGGGTATATGCCCAGGAGTGGGATTACTGGATCATATGGTAGTTCTATTTGTACTTTTTTAAGGAACCTCCAAACTGTTTTCCATAGTGGCTGTACCAACTTACATTCCCACCAACAGTGCAAGAGAGTTCCATTTTCTCCACACCCTCTAATACATTTGTTGTTTCCAGATTTTGTGATGATGGCCATTCTGATCGGTGTGAGGTGATACCTCATTGTGGCTTTGACTTGCATTTCTCTGATGATTAGTGATGTTGAGCATCTTTTCATGTGTTTGTTGGCCACCTGTATGTCTTCTTTGGAAAAATGTCTGTTTAGGTCTTCCGCCCATTTGTGGATGGGGTTATTTGCTTTTTTGGTATTAAGCTGCATGAGCTCCTTGTATATTTTGGAGGTTAACCCTTTGTCCGTTGTTTCATTGGCAACTATTTTTTCCCATTCTGAGGGTTGCCTTCTAGTCTTGTTTATGGTTTCTTTTGCTGTGCAAAAGCTTTTAAGTTTCATGAGGTCCCATTTGTTTATTCTTGATTTTATTTCCATGATTCTAGGAGGTGGGTCCAAAAGGATCTTGCTTTGATGGATGTCATAGAGTGTTCTGCCTATGTTTTTCTCTAGAAGTTTTATAGTGTATGGCCTTACATGTAGGTCTTTAACCCATTTGGAGTTTCTTTTTGTGTATGGTGTTAGGAAGTGTTCTAATTTCATTCTTTTACATGTAGCTGTCCAGTTTTCCCAGTACCACTTATTGAAGAGGCTGTCTTTCTTCCATTGTATATTTGTGCCTCCTTTGTCAAAGATAAGGTGCCCATATGTGTTTGGGCTTACATTTGAGTTCTCTATTCTATTCCATTGGTCTTCCTTTCTATTTTTGTGCCAGTATGATACTGTCTTGATCACTATGGCCTTGTAGTGTAGTTTGAAGTCAGGAAGCCTGATTCCACCAACTCCATTTTTCCTTCTCAAGATTGGTTTGGCAATTCAGGGACTTTGGCATTTCCATACAAATCATAAGATTTCTTGCTCTACTTCTGTGAAAAATGCCATTGGTAATTTGATCGGGATTGCATTGTATCTGTAAATTGCTTTGGGTAGTACAGTCATTTTCACGATGTTGATTCTTCCAATCCAGGAACATGGTATGTCCCTCCATCTGTTTGTGTTGTCTTTGATTTCTTTCATCAGTGTCTTAAAGTTTTCTGCATACAGATCTTTTGCCTCCTTAGGCAGGTTTATTCCTAGGACTTTTATTCTTTTTGTTGCAATGGTGAATGGGAGAGTTTCCTTAATTTCTCTTTCTGCTCTTCCGTTGTTAGTGTATAGGAATGCAAGAGATTTCTGTGCATTAATTTTGTAACCTGCTACTTTACTACACTCATCAATTAGTGCTAGCAATTTTCTGATAGAGTCTTTAGGGTTTTCTATATATAATATCGTCTCATCTGCAAAGAGTGACAATTTTACTTCTTTTCCAATTAGTATTCCTTTTATTTCTTTTTCTTCTGTGACTGCTGTGGCTAAAACTTCCAAAATTATGTTGAATAATAATGGTGAGAGTGGGCCCCCTTGTCTTGTTCCTGTTCTTAGAGGGCATTCTTTTAGTTTTTCTCCATTTAGAACAGTGTTGGCTTTTGGTTTAGCATATGTGGCTTTTGTTATGTTGAGGTAATTTCCTTCTATGCCCATTTTCTGAAGAGCTTTTATCATAAATGGATGTTGAACTTTGTCAAAAGCTTTTTCTGCATCTATTGAGATGATCATATGGTTTTTATCCTTCAATTTCTTGATATGATATATCACATTGATTGATTTGTTTATATTGAAGAAACCTTGCATCCCAGGGATAAACCCCACTTGATCATGGTGTATGATTCTTTTAATGTGCTGTTGGTTTCTGTTAGCTAGTATTTTGTTGAGGAATTTTGCATCTATATTCATCAGTGATATTGGTCTGCAATTTTCTTTTTCTTGTGACATCTTTTCCTGGTTTTGGTAGCAGGGTGATGGTGGCCTCATAGAGTGAGTGTGGCTGTGTTCCTTCCTCTGCTATATTTTGGAAGAGTTTGAGAAGGATAGGTGTTAGCTCCTCTCTAAATGTTTGCTATAATTCGCCAGTGAATCCATCTGGCCCTGGGCTTTTGTTTGTTGGGAGATTTTGAATCACTGCCTCAATTTCTGTACTTGTGATTGGTCTGTTCATAGTTTCTATTTCTTCCTCGTTCAGTCTTGGAAGATTGTATTTTTCTAAGAATTTATCCATTTCTTCCAGGTTATCCAATTGATTGGCATATAGTTGCTTGTAGTAGTCTCTCATAATCTTTTGTATTTCTGAGGTGTCCGTTGTTACTTCTCCTTTTTCATTTCTAATTCTGTTGATTTGCATCTTCTCCTTTTTTCTTGATGAGTCTGGCTAATGGTTTATCAATTTTGTTAATCATCTCAAAGAACCAGCTTTCAGTTTTATTAATGTTTGCTATGGCTTCCTTCATTTCTTTTTCATTTATTTCTGCTCTGATCTTTATGATTTCTTTCCTTCTGCTCACTTTGGGGTTTCTTTGTTCTTCTTTTTCCAATTGTTTTAGGTGTAAGGTTAGGTTGTCAATTCAATAATTTTCTTGTTTTTTAAGGTAGGACTGTATTGCTATAAACTTCCCTCTTAGAACTGCTTTTGCTGCATCCCATAGGTTTTAGGTTGTGGTGTTTTCATTGTCAATTGTTTCTAGATATTTTTTGATTTCCTCTTTGATTTCTTTAATGATTTCTTGGTTGTTTAATAGTGAATTGTTTAGCCTCCATGTGTTTGTATTTTTTGCAGTTTTTTTCCTGTAATTGATATCTAGTCTCATGGTGTTGCATTCAAAGAAGATGCTTGATATGATTTCAATTTTCTTGAATTTATCGAGGCTTGATTTGTGACCCAAGCTGTGATCTATCCTGGAAATTGTTCCATGTGTACTTGAGAACAAAGTGTATTCTGTCGTTTTTGGATGGAATGTCCTATAAATATCAAGTTGAGATGGCCTAGCATGTCATTTAAAGCTTGTGTGTCTTTATTTATTTTCAGTTTGGATGATCTGTCCATTGATGTAAGTGGGGTGTTCAGGTCTCCCCATATTATTGTGTTACTTTCGATTTCCCCTTTTATGGCTGTTAGCATTTCCCTTCTGTATTGTGGAGCTCCAATGTTGGGGACATAGATATTTACCATTTTGATATGTTCTACTTGGATGGATCCGTTGGTCATTAGGTAGTGTCCTTCCTTTTCTCTTTTAATAATCTTTACTTTAACGTCTAATTTGTCTGATATGAGTTTTGTTACTCCAGCTTTCTTTTGACTTCCATTTGCATGGAATATCTTTTTCCATCCCTTTCCTTTCAGTCTATATGTATCCCTTGGTCTGAAGTGGGTTTCTTGTAGGCAGCATATAGAAGTGTCTTGTTTTTGTATCCATTCAGCTAGTCTGTGTCTTTTGCTTGGAGCATTTAATCCATTTACATTCAAGGTGATTATTGACATGTGTGTTCCTATTACCATTTTCTTAATTGTTTTGGGTTTGTATTTGTAGGTGTTTTCCTTTTCTTGTGTTTCCTACTTAGAGAAGTTCCTTTAGCACTTGTTGTAAGGCTGGTTTGGTGGTGCTGAATTCTCTTAACTTTTGCTTGTCTGTAAAGCTTTTGAATTCCCCATCAAATCTGCATGAGATTCTTGCTGGGTAGAGTATTCTTGGCTGTAGGTTTCTCTCTTTCAGGACTTTCAGTATATCCTTTCAGTATATTCCCTCTGGCCTGCAGAGTTTCTGTAGAAAGGTCAGCTGTTATCCTTATGGGTTTTCCCTTATGTGTTATTTGTTGCTTTTCTCTTGCTGTTTTTAATATTTTTTCTTTGTGTTTAATTGTCATTAGTTTGATTAATATGTGTCTTGGTGTATTTCTCCTTGGGTTTATTCTGTATGGGACTCTCTGTGCTTCTTGGACTTGGTGAATTATTTCCTTTCCCATGTTGGGGAAGTTTTCCACTAGAACCTCTTCAAATATTTTCTCAGATCCTTTCTTTTTTTCTTCTTCTTCTGGGTTGCCTATAATTCGAATGTTGGTACACTTAATGTTATCACTGAGGTCTCTGAGACTGTCTTCTATTCTTTTTATTCTTTTTTCTTTTTCCTTCTCTGTGGCAGTTATTTCCCCCATTTGATCTTCCAACTCACTTATTCGTTCTTCTGCCTCAGTCATTCTGCTGGTTATAGCATCTAGAGTATTTTTAATTTCAGTTATTTTGTTATCCATTGCTGTTTGTTTTTCTGAGTTCTTATGAACTGTTTCTTGTACTTTATTTTGGTATTGAGATTTTGTATCATTTTTCCTATCATTACTCTGAATTCTTTTTCAGGCATTTTTCCTATTTCCTCTTCATTTATTTGGTCTTGTTTTTTTTTTTTTTCCTGTTCCTTTGCCTGCATGGTGTTTCTTTGTTTCCTCATGGTTGTCCAAACTTCTGGGTTTGCTTGTCCTGGTGATAGAGGTGTGCAAGCCTCAGACTAATGTCCGAATGTTGCGTTAAACAAATATTAAATCTAGGAAACACATACATGTATAAGACACACAATTACTGAATCCATTAGGACATAAGGCTGTGGAAAGACCTGACAGAAGAACCCCAGTATGCTATCAGATGTTCAAAGAGAAACCCAACAGAAATTGACAACTGAAGCAGAACAAATCAGAAACAAAAGCAAAAACAAACAAACAAACAAATAACACCTTACACATACAAACACTAATCCAGTGAGATTTTGTAAGCTAGGATCAAATATAGAAAAGAGCTAGAGTACCACCATACAGAATGGAGATTCTCAGAATGAAATTAGACAGTTATACTAAGAACTAAGATAAAGACAAAAGCCTAGTATTAAATACCAAGGTGGTGCCTCATCTGGCGAATAGAGCAAGGAGTCTGAGCAGATCGATAGTGTTGCTTATAAGTATGTTAAGATAACATAAACTAAAAATGGATGGAAGAAAGGGGAACAGAAGAATGTAGTGTGATTGGAAATATGCAAATAAAAAAAAGGAATAGAAATGTATAAAAGATAGGGATGAAAGGAAGGTATGAGAGATGTATTGTCCATACTACCAAAAACTTAGCTAGAAATAGAAGTATATAAAAAGGCAAAAAAATAAAAATAGAATAGGAAATAGAATTAAAATATTAGGTTATAAAACTTGTAGATCCCTTAGGACTAAGATTGTAATTAATAAAGGAAAAAAAAATCCATAACTGATCCCAGAATGGACCAGTTCAGTAGGATTGATATTAATATTTCTGTTTCCTTAGAGTCTCAGCTCTAAGTGTCCTTCTACTCGCCTTGGGTTTTTTTGTACTATTCTGTGACCAGCAGAGCTTCCTTTATTGTTGGTCTGTAAGTATTGGTGTGTGTTTGGGGGGAAGGTACAATAGTGGCTCCTTCTCCTGGGAGTGAGTGAGCAGTGGCACACTGCTGTTTCAGTCAGGCTTGGAGGTGCCTGTTGCAGAGGGACGCTGGTGGCTCAGGTGTAAACAGAAAGTCTCAGAGTTGGGCCTCTCTTGGTTTTTTTTTTCTCGGCAGCCTCCCTGCTGCCAGAGTTACAAGGGGTTTTAATCTAGCCCACCCAAGGGCCTGAGGGTACTTGTTATCCCTGAGTGCCTTAGGTGGCCCACAGGGCATCTCTCCACTGCCTGTTTCAGGTGCTGAAAGAGAGAGAGAGGCTATGCCCATGGCTCCTCCCCCCCACCCATGAGCCTGCAGCATCCAGCTGCCATCACAGCCGGGCAGCTCTCAGGGGCAGGCACTCCTCACCGCAGACCTCTTCCCTCCTGTCCTCTCAGTCTGTCACCTTACTGGCAACAATTTTTCTCACCCTGAACCAGCTCTCTGGTTCCCATGGTCCTGCTCCCGGACCCTCTGTTCAGCTGTGAATTGATGTCTCAGTCCGGGAACGCTGAACTGCGTTGTGGACCCTCCGTGTGTTTCTCACTCCCTCCCATCTGCCACAGCTCAGCTGCTTCACCCTCTTTGAGCCATTGTAGATGTCTCCCTACAGGTTATGTCAGGATCCTTGTGGTCCTTTCTAGTGTCCGAGGTCATCTGCTGGTGTTCAGTTGGTTCTCTGTGGGAATTATTGTGTCTTTTGGTGCATTCCTAATGCATCTGTGGAGAGGGATGCATTCCACGTCCCTCTACTTCGCCACCATCTTTTTCTCCTGGGATATATAAGGCTTGGAAAATGTGGTATCCAAGATCCACACTGGCTCTTCAGTTCCACAATTCTATGAGATTCTAGAAGATTAGAAGGGTTGGCAGAACCTCATCATAATGAGGAACTCTTTTTCAGATGAGAGCTTTGTAGAAAGATGTCCCATCTAGCCTAATGTTGTTAAGGGAAGAAGTATTCTCCTAGAAGCTCCCCAACAGATGTCCCTTTGTATCTTATGGGCCAGAATTGAGCATTATAAGTATCTCAGAACTGTAAGGGATGCTAGGACATGAGTACCTGGCAAACCAAAAGGGGATTGTCATAATGAACTAAGACCAATCAAGAATCAGTTTTTAAGGCTAGTCATTTTGCTACCCAAAATGAAATGTGTTCTGTTAATAAGGAAGAAAATGACTTCTTTGTCATCAATGACTCACAGTCTTGTTTTTATAATTTCTTTCATTTAGTTTTAAAGTTCACTCATATGAACTGTAAACATCACTGTAAATAAATCTTTAGAGAAAATCAACACTTTTCCTCAGGACATATATTTTTAGAAGTATAATTATCAAGCTAAATAATGCACACAGTTTTAAGATTCCTGTAATATATTAGCAGATGACACTTTTTTTTTTACTAATTTCCTAGAAACCTAACCACACATAAATAATGTATGTTTCTATCTATTAATTTTATGTCTTCCTTTGTAACATTAAATTTCTAACATATCAGGACTTTATGGTAATTTAGTTTTACTTTTTTCTATTTGATAGAGGAAAATATCACCTCTTGGTGTTTGCTTATTTGTTTTAATTTTTGTTTTATGGTTTATCCTTCTATTGTTTCTTTTCATAATATAAGCAGAAATGTGTGGATGTGTACTTGGACCAAGCTTACACTTTCTAATTTAGATAAATGATAGCATTGCTTTTCTCTACCTTGTTTTTTTTTTTCACTCGACAGTATGTCTAGGAGATCATTCCATTGCACTGTATATAGTTTATATCTGCAAAATACTCCATTGTATATCTTCCATAGTTTATTCAACCAGTCTCCTCTTGATGAACAATTTTGCTATTACAAACGATCCTATAATGAGTAGCCTCATGCATGAATCTTTTTGTATTTTTTTACAAATGCCATTGTATCTGGAAAATAGATTACTACATGTGTGATTGCTAGGGTAAAGAGTAAATGCTTATGCATTTTTTTTAGATATTGCCAAATTCCCCTCCATAGAGGCTGTGCCATTTTATATCATGACCAATAATAAGCCTGTTTCCCCAAGCTTTACCAACAGGCCATGTTGCCAAACTTTTGGATTTTTTTCAATCCAATAGGTTAAAAAATGGTACTTCAATAAAAATTTATATTTAATTTCCTTTATTATTATGAGTTAGGTGGAACATCTTTAATCTGGATAAGAACCATTTATATTTCTTTTTTTTTTTCTGTGAAATGTATGTTTACTTTTCTATAGGGCTGTTGCTGTTTTGTTATTTTTACCAGTTCTATATATTAAGAGTATTGATCTTTGCTCTGTTATATAAGATGTATATATTTTTCCTAGTTTTTCATTTGTCTTTTGATTTTGCTTATGAATCTTTTACACTGAAAAAAATATGTAAGTAAATTAAATTCATCTATTTTTCCATTATTGCTTCTGGACTTTGAGTTACAGTTAAGAAATATTACTCTATTCCTAAACCTGCCTAAGGAGGTAAAAGATCTGTATGCAGCAAACTTTAAGATATTGATGAAAGAAATCAAAGACGACACAAACAGATGGAGGGACATACCATGTTCCTGGATTGGAAGAATCAACATCGTGAAAATGACTGTACTACCCAAAGCAATTTACAGACTCAATGCAATCCTGATCAAATTACCAATGGCATTTTTCACAGAAGTAGAGCAAGAAATCTTATGATTTGTATGGAAACACAAAAGACCCCGAATAGCCAAAGCAATCTTGAGAAGGAAAAATGGAGTTGGTGGAATCAGGCTTCCTGACTTCAAACTATACTACAAGGCCATAGTGATCAAGACAGTATGGTACTGACACAAAAACAGAAAGGAAGACCAATGGAATAGAATAGAGAACTCAGAAGTAAGCCCAAACACATATGGGCACCTTATCTTTGACAAAGGAGGCACGAATATAAAATGGAAAAAAGACAGCCACTTCAATAAGTGGTGCTGGGAAAATTGGACAGCAACATGTAAAAGAATGAAATTAGAACACTTCCTAACACCATACACAAAAAGAAACTCCAAATGGATTAAAGACCTACATGTAAGGCCAGACACTATAAAACTCCTCGAGGAAAACATAGGCAGAACACTCTATGACATCCATCAAAGCAAGATCCTTTTGGACCCACCTCCTAGAATCATGGAAATAAAATCAAGAATAAACAAATGGGACTTCATGAAACTTAAAAGCTTTTGCACAGCGAAAGAAACCATAAACAAGACTAAAAGGCAACCCTCAGAATGGGAAAAAATAATTGCCTATGAAACAATGGACAAAGGATTAATCTCCAAAATATACAAGGAGCTCATGCAGCTTAATACCAAAAAAGCAAATAACCCCATCCACAAATGTGCGGAAGACCTAAATAGACATTTCTCCAAAGAAGACATACAGATGGCCAACAAACACATGAAAAGATGCTCAACATCACTCATCATCAGAGAAATGCAAATCAAAGCCACAATGAGGTATCACCTCACACCGATCAGAATGGCCATCATCACAAAATCTGGAAACAACAAATGTTGGAGAGGGTGTCAAGAAAAGGGAACTCTCTTGCACTGCTGGTGGGAATGTAAGTTGGTACAGCCACTATGGAAAACAATTTGGAGGTTCCTTAGAAAACTACAAATAGAACTACCATATGATCCAGTAATCCCACTCCTGGGCATATACCCAAAGAAAACCATAATCCCAAAAGAAACTTGTACTATAATGTTTATTGCAGCACTATTTGCAATAGCCAGGACATGGAAGCAACCTGAATGCCCATCAACAAATGAATGGATAAAGAAGATGTGGCATATATATACAATGGAATATTACTCAGCTATAAAAAGGGATGAGATGGAGCTATATGTAACGAGGTGGATAGAACTACAGTCTGTCATATAGAGTGAAGTAAGTCAGAAAGAGAAAGACAAATATTGTATGCTAACTCACATATACGGAATCTAAAAATGGTACTGATGAACTCAGTGACAAGAACAAGGATGCAGATGCAGAGAATGGACTGGAGAACTCGAGGTTTGGGAGGGGGCGGGGGGTGAAGGGGAAGCTGAGACGCAGCGAGAGAGTAGCAGAGACATATATATACTACCAAGTGTAAAATAGATAGTCAGTGGGAAGTTGTTGTATAACAAAAGGAGTCCAACTCGAGGATGGAAGATGCCTTAGAGGACTGGGGCAGGGAGGGTGGGGGGGACTCGAGGGGGGGGAGTCAAGGAAGGGAGGGAGTACGGAGATATGTGTATAAAAACAGTTGATTGAACTTGGTGTACCCCCCAAAAAATAATAAATAAATAAATAAAATTTAAAAAAAAGAAATATTACTCTATTCTTACATTAAAGAGGAATTCATCTATATTTTCTTTTAGCACTTGCAGGTTTTCATTTTTATATTTAAAATATTTGATCCATTTGGAATTTATTCTGGTATATAGTGTGAAATATGGATCAAATTTTACTGTTTATCACATGGCTATCCAGTTATTTGACATAACATATTAAAAAGGCCAAATTTTCCCCAATAATTTGAGCTGCTTTCTTTGTTCATTTGCTCAACTCATTTAATCTTAATAAACCATGAGTTAGGTAGTATTATCTCTGATTTAATTGATGAGAACATTCAGGCCCAGTGAATTGCTTGAGGTTATATGGTTTGGTCACTGTTAGAGATGGGGGTTAAAGCTAGGTCTCCTCCTGGAAACAGGGCATTATATCATTACACAGTATTTTGTATTACTTTGATCCTCAGTTCACCCTGTAAAACAGATATGGCATCCATCACTATTCCAGTGCTTAATGTAAGGTAGCAGAAGCTCTAAGAAGCCATTGCCTTCATCATAACCCAGATTGTAAATAAAATGGCCAGCATTAAGGTCAGATACTCCCTCCATGGGGCCTGTCAGATCCCTAGTATTCAACAGAGAGCTGGATTTGGGTGGAAGGGATTTTTGCAAGTTAGGCTGTAAGGTATTAGCTAAGGTCTGCCAACCTAAAACAATAAAACAGCCAATTATTTTACAAGCAAAGTTGGTTTATTCAGGAACAGAAAAAGAAAATCCAATTGAGACATGCAAGCTATGGTGGGTTAGCCACCAGCAACTCTGGAGAACAAAAGAAAGTAATGTTCTTTCATAGAGGAGAAGAGGCAGTTGGGAGGGGCTATTATAAACAAAATGTCCACTGGAGGAAACTGGAAGTTCAAAATGTAGTGACTTTCCATTGGCTGAGTTGTGACAGTCTCTCATTGGCTGGGCTGTTGCCAACAAAGAGAAATTCTTCCTTCCTCCTTCTGGGTAGTAAAGTATTACCCTGCTTCCTGTTTGAGATGTAAATATACATCTCTTCCTTTTGGGTCTGCAATTGACATTGAATGGTATGGTGTAAGAGCTATCCTTTCTGGCCTCACAACTCTATTTTAAATGGTTTCTGCTTATTAATTTTCATTTTCTTCTTTTAATTAAGAAATTTCAAAAGATGCTCAACATCACTAATTATCAGAAAAATGCAAATCAAAACTACAATGAGGTAACACTTCACATCAATCAGAATAGCCATCATCAAAAAGTCTAAAAACAATAAATGCTGGAGAGGGTGTGGAGGAAAGGGAACCCTCCTACACTGTTGGTGGCAATGTAAATTGATACAACCACTATGGAGAACAGAGAGAGGTTCCTTAAAAAACTAAAAATAGAACTACCACATGATCCAGCAATCCCACTCCTGGGCATATATCCAGAGAAAAAACATAATTGAAAAAGATACATGCACCCCCAATGTTCATTGCAGCACTATTTACAATAGTCAAGACATAAGCAACCTCTGTCCATCAATAGAGGAATGGATAAAGAAGATGTGGTACATATATATATAATGGAATATTACTCACCCATAAAAAAGAATGAAATAATGCTGTTTGCAGCAACATGGATGAACCTGGAGATTTTCATACTAAGTGAAGTAAGTCAGACAAAAAGACAAATATATGATATCACTCACATGTGGAATCTAATTTAAAAAAATGATACAAATGAACTTATTTACAAAACATAAACAGACTCACAGATTTCAAAAAGAAACTTTATGGTTACCAAATGGGAAAGGTGGGGGTGGAGATAAATTAGGAGCTTGGGATTAACATACATACACTACTATATATAAAATAGATAACCAACAAAGAGCTACTGTATAGCACAGGGAACTCTACTCAGTAATCTGTAGTAACCTATATGGGTGAAGAATCTGAAAACAAATATATGTATATGTATAACTGATCACTTTGCTGTACACCTGAAACTAACAAAACATTGTAAATCAAGTATACTCCAATAAATTTTTTTAAAAAAGAGTGCCCCCCTGGTGGCACAGTGGTTAAGAATCCACCTGCCAATGCAGGAGATACGGGTTTGAGCCCTGGTATGGGAAGATTCCACATGCCATGGGACAACTAAGCCTGTGCACCACAACAACTGAGCCTGCGCTCTAGAGCCCATGAGCCATAACTACTGAGATGACATGCCACAACTACTGAAGCCAGTGCACCTAGAGCCTGTGCTCCACAACAAGAGAAGACACTGCACTGAGAAGCCCATGCACTGGAATGAAGAGTAGCCCCTGCTCACCACAACTACAGAAAGCCCACACACAGCAACGAAGACCCAATACTGACAATAAATTAAAAATAAATTTAAAATAAAAAATAAATAAATAAAATTTAAAAAAAGAAATTTCTCTGAAAGCATCACTGATCAGGAGTCAGGTTTTTTGGTGAATTCAGTGACCTTTTGTCCCTTGATGCCAGGAAGGACCTTTCCTGGGTGTCATGTTCCATATCAGAGGGAAAGTGCACAGATTGGAAACTTATTGAGGTCACATTCAAGTAACAAAGAGGGGTAGAAGGGAGATTTTGCAGGCATTTTTAATCTAAAGTCTGTATCTTAGAATAGTGAATACAGCAAGAGCACATTCAATGCTGAAAGAATTGAACAACACTGTGGGAAGACATAGTCCAGGAATAAACATGAAGCAATAACTGATGAACCTTGGGCAAAAATGGCAAAACTTCACAGAACTTTTTTAGACAATATTGCTATCTCAAAATATCTATTTGTAACCAGATGTTTTATCAATAATACAGCCTGTAGGTTACAAATTTAGAGGTCATGAATTTGGATAAGAATCCAGAATCAGTTAATAGTCCAGATGAAAGAGAGACTTGAGTGAATTCTAAATCTTCTAATAGGCCTAGTCCAGGCATCTTGGGAAAGCTATCTCATCAAATGATGTCTGCTTCAATTCCAGGAAATTTTTACTTTCAGGGCACCAGATGGTGTGCAGGTCCAATCAGGGTTTGGTGCTTTCTTTAGTTGTGGCATGTGAATTCCCTGGAGTTTGCAGTACCTGATAGGGGACTTCCAATGAGGTTGAAGAAAGTTCTTTTGAAGGGTGTCTTTTCCAATAGATAAAATCCCCAGGTTGCAAGGTGATGCTTAAGGAGAACATTGTGAAAAGATTGCTGTACCAGAGGATGGTTATTTTTAATAGAAGCAATTAGGCCTTTACATTATTGAAGTATATCTCCTTTTATCAGCTGCCAATCAAAAGACATGGGGTTCAGGTGCTTTGAGTGTCCTGTGACTATCTCAAAGGCTGAGAGTTTATGAGTTCTAAAGGGGGTAGATCTGAGATTTAGAGGGAGAAATGGCAATGCTTTATGCTTTTGGCCAAGATATTTGGAGGGCCTCTACATATTTTGCCTATTGAATCTTTGTATTTAATTTTTATTAAAATATAGTTGATTTTCAAAGTTGTGTTAGATTCAGATGCACAGCAAAGTTTTATATATATATATATATATTCTTTTTTAACATTCTCTTCCATTATATGTTATTACAAGATATTGAATATAGTTCCCTGTGCTATACAGTAGGTCCTTGTTGGTTATATATATTATATATATATAGCAGTGTGTATATTTTAATCACAAACTCCTAACTTATCCCTTCCACTCTCCTTCCCCTTTGATAACCATGTTTGTTTTAATAGCACCATTAGTGCATTTGACTAACCCTGAGAATTGAACATGGTAATCAGAGTGAAAGTTTTGTAAAACTGGCCAAATAACACAGACTTGTTGAAGCATCTGACCAGTAAGATGGGTTCCTTAATCACTATGAAGTTTGAGAGGTGTTCCCCAGGTAGGGATAATCTTGACTAACATAATTTTAGCCACAGAAGAAGCAGTGGCCTGCCTACAAGGAAAAGCTTCAGTCACTGAGAAAAGATACAGACCATGACTAAAACATACTTATGTACATGAGATGGGGGTGGCCGTGTTAAATCCATATACCAAACCTCAAATGGCCCATTAAGCAATTCAAAATGTCCAGGAACAGTGTGAACAGGTTTTCCTGGATTGTGTTTTGAACAGGTCAGTCAAGCAAGGTAGGTACTTTTTGTGGCCTGATTAATATTTCCCCACCAGTATTGGTTCATGAATGCTATTATTTTGTCAGTGTATCAATGGTTTAATGCATATACAGTGGTAAGGAGTGGGAATCTTAGAAATTCTGCTAGGTCTGATTTGTTGTTTGACTGAAACCAGAGTTCTCCCTGTATTGAAACAAAAGTTACTAGATACCCAATATTGTTTTTCCTTTTGGGGGGGCCAATGGTTGGGAAATTCTAGTCATTTTTTCAAGATTGTTATTTTGGGGACCATGCCTTTGGATCATGACAAAGTTTTGGCCATTAGTTCCTTTGATAGCAGTGTTTGTGGTGGAAATATCAGTTAGGTCGTTTCTTTTAACCTCTAAGGAGTCAAGCTTGGAATGCCCAGGGATCTTTATAATAGCCAAGGCAGCTGGCAAGAGTATGGCATCTAATAGATTTTGTGTATAAGAACCACTTTTAATATTTTATGCATTAGAAATAAAAAAAAAATCTCAGTGTTTCTACACCATCCCAAAGTCATGGGCTACCCCAATGACATATCAGCTAGTGGTATAAATAAGTGAAGTTTTGCCCTTGAGTAAAGTTACAAGCCCAAGTGAGAATATATAATTCAGCCTGATGGACTGAAGTAGCTCCCAAAGGTAAAGGTACTGCCTCATTGACTTAAAGAGGAGTTGTAATAGCATACCCAACATGATCTTTACCTTTTTCATCTTCTAAATAGGAACCATCAGTAGACCATGAAAAATTTACATTGGATAGAAGAGTCTCCTGTAAATTATTACAAGGAGTCAAAAGGTGATATGTCAGTGTTAAATGGTCCTAAAGGGTTTTGTCAGTGAAGAAAGAGAGACAAATAGCAGATTTGGAGTTATGACAATGTGAAAGAGTTGTGTGAAGACCTAACTTTCAGTATTTTGCAAATCCTTTTGCAGTTAACAATTTCATAAGAGGTGAGGTTAAGTATTGAATGTGATAGGAATTCAGGAGGGCATCTACTGCATGGAGTACCATGATTATTTACTCAGTAGCTTTAACCAGAAGGGCAATGACAGGAATGGCTCTGAGGCAAGGGGGACCCATGCCACTGGGTCCAGCTATTGACTAGAAAACTGTATGGGTTAATGACAGTCCCCATGTTTTAGGATGAGTACTCCAAGGGCATCTCCTTCTTTCTTACATACAAAGAAGAAAAACAGAAGCTGACAATTAGGGTGTCCAAGTGCAGGTAGTGTTATAAAGCTTTTCTTTAAGGCTCCAAAAGCTATATCATCTTCATCTCCCCAAATAATGTGGTCAGGTTTGCTGTTTTTTAATAAAGCATATAAGGGCTGGGCAATAAGAAATAAATTTGAAATCCAATTTTGACAGTAGCCAGCTAACCCAGTAAAATCTCATAATTGACACTTAGTTTTAGGTTTGGTGAAGCTCAGGATTCCATGAAACCAACATAGATCCAAATGGAGTCCTTGTTCAGAGATCAGGTGTCCTAAATATGCAACCTGAGTTTGAGTAAACTGCAATTTTTCTTTGGAGACTTTATGGTCCCTTTAAGGCCAAAAGTTTTAACACATGGATGCTATCTTCATGTGAAGAGGTTTGAGCAGGAGAGTATAGAAACAAATCATCTATATATTGTAATAACTTTGAGTGTGCAGAAAACTTTGTATTGTTCAAATCAGCTTTCAAGATTTGTGAAAATTAAGAGGGACTTTCTGGGAATTCCCTGGCGGTCCACTGGTTAGGACTCCATACTTTCACTGTTGAGGGCATGGGTTCAATTCCTGGTTGGGGCAATAAGATCCCACAGAGCACGTGGCGAGGCCAAAAAAAAAAAAAAAAAGAGAGAGAGAGAGAGACTTTCTGGGAAACCATGGGGCATTACTATCCAGATGCATTGTTGTCTTTCCCAGGAGAAGGCAAAAAGATTGGCTAGCCTTATCAACTGGAATACTGAAAAATGTACTGCATAGATCAATTATGGTGAAAAATTTGCTTTCTGTAGGAATCGATGCTAGTAATGTATGGGGGTAGGAACAGCAGGGTGTTGAGTGATAACAATGTTGTTTATTGCTCAGAGGTCCTGGACATACCTCCTTGGGTTTTCTCAAAGGTAAAATAGGAGTATTACAGAAATTACTGCAAGGGATAATGGGTCCCTGAGCCTTGCAATCTTCTATTATGGGCTTTATACCTTGAAGAGCTTCTTTACTTATAGGGTATTAATTAATTTGGGGGGGGGTTTGAGGGATCTATTAGAGTCTTGGTGGGAGGTGCACTGTGTATTTTGGCAACATTGGTTGGAGATTTTGCCCATAAGAAAGGTGGGAGTTGGCTCAATAGGGACAAATGATCAGTGTCTTCAGAATCAGCTCAAGTACTATCAGAGAGAGAAAATGAGAGATGTTAAAAGGTCATTTAATTCATCTGGTTGACTATTTTCATTGATATTGTCAAATTCTAAAATTATTTTCCCCTTCTGGTAGAAGTAAATTCCAGCATGATACTTTTCTAAGTCTCAGCCTAATAAATGGATAGGGGTGGAGGGACTAAGGAGAAAAGTGTGGGTATCTCTCAAAGGGCCTAATCAAGACAGAATAGTTTCAGAGACAGGAACCATCTGTGATTCACTAGAAATCTCCATTATTTGAACTATTTTAGTATTCTGAGGCAGGAGTAGCAGTGGGGTTGAACACTGACAGTGTGACTCCAAGTGTCAATAAGGACAGTAAGAGATTTATTCCCAGTATGGAGAGTTGTTTATATGAGCCAATTAAGAGGAAGGATTGGAAGGAGCCCCTGTAGATCCTTAATGCCCCATTTTTTGAGAAATGGGAGGGCATTGGAAAGTCTGGTTAGAGGGCTGAAGGCACCTAAAGTGCTTAAGTTTGTGACAATCTTTTTACCAGTGTCCTGGCTCTTTGCAGTAATAGCTGAAACTAAGAGGTTTTTTGTTTTGTTTAGGGACTTTCATTTGCCAGAGTTGAAAATTAAGAATTTTAGCAGTTTTTCTTTGTGGTGACTCATCTAAGGTGCAAGCAAGCTGATTTTCCAGATTACCTAAATCTAGGGTGGACATAGTTTCCCATTCCTTGGTCCTTATAACTAAAAGAGAAAGATCCTGTTTCAGCCCATTAATAAACACAGAGTTAAAGGCTACCCAATTGTATTTAACATCCAAAGGAAGCCCAGAATTTCCTTTGAAAATAGTGTTAAGTACATTATAATAATCGTGAGCAGGTTCACTAGATATTTGTCTGCAAGCCTGAATTTTGTTTCAATCAATAGGCCTAGGAAAAGCTACTGTTATTGCTCACTGGAGTTCTCCAGCAATTGTTTTAACTTCTTGACAAAAGTTAGGGGGTTGCTTTTGTAAATCCCTTTCAAGATTTTCCCACTGGGTAAGTTTATCCAGTGTCTGGCTTGACCCTCACCAACAAGCATGTGGACTGATACATATTTGAAAAACCAGACTAGTAAGTTTGAATAACTATGTTAAATTCATCAGCAAACCTGGTGGGGGGGGGGTCCCTCAGTTACTTTATAAAATTCTTCAACTACAGCTCACAACTTGGCTTTGGTCCAGGGAAAGAAAGCAATGAGGTTTGTTTGGATCCTCAGAAGACTTAACTTTAAAGGGGCAGGTTCTAGTAGGTTCAGAGGAAGAAGGAGCAGGGAGAGATTTAAGAAAAATGGGAAGTTCAGTGAGAGAATTAGAAAGAGGAATCTGAGGGTATAGAAGAAGTGGAGGCAGTTCATAAGGGAAGGAGGAAGATGGCACCAGAGGAGGGGCTTGAGCATAAGATAGCTGCTGCATATCCAGGGATGAAAGATGGAGAAGGGGAAAGAGAGGCCTCAAAAGCCATTTTGTCTTTCTTCAATAGTTTGTTTACCTCAGTTACTTTAAAAATCGTATTTTGCAGCAAGGCAATTTTAGACTCCTGTGATCACATTTGGAAGATTCAAAATACCAATTAAAATAGGTGTGCTATTCAGTTTTGACAATTTTAGAGCCATGGCTTTCAATTCTGTTTTAATAAAATATGTTTGGGTAGTTCAAAATTTCCCCATAATGGCCATTGGTGTTCTGAATTAAGTTGACCCATTTAGTTAGAAATGCACAAGAGCCAAAGAAGAGACAAATGAAAAGCTGCTCAAAATCACTAATTATTAGGAAAATGCAAGTCAAAACTACAATGAGGTATCACTTCACACCAGTTAGAAGGGGCATCATCAGAAAATCTATAAGCAATAAATGCTAGAGAGGGTGTGGAGAAAAGGGAATTGTCTTGCACTGTTGGTGAGAATGTAAATTGGTAGAGCCACAATGGAAAACAGTATGGATGTTCCTTAAGAAACTAAAAATAGAGCTACCATGTGACCCAGCAATCCCACTACTGGGCATATTCCCAGAGAAAACCATAATTCAAAAAGATACATGTTCCACAATGTTCATTGCAGCATTATTTACAATAGCCAGAGCATGGAAGCAACCTAAATGTCCATCAACAGATGAATGGATAAAGAAGATGTGGTATGTATATACAATGGAATAATACTCAGCCATAAAAAGGAACAAAATTGGAACATTTGTAGAGACATGGATCAACATAGAGACTATCATACAGAGTGAAGTAACTCAGAAGGAGAAAAACAAATATCATATATTAATGCATATATGTGAATCTAGAAAAATGGTGCAGATCAACTGATTTGCAAGGGAGAAATAGAGACAGAGATGTAGAGAACAAACATATGGACACTAAGGGGGGAAAGCAGGAGAGGTTTGGATGGGATCAATTGGGAGATTGGGATTGGCATATATACATTACTAATAAGAAAAATATATCATATTGTACACTTTAAATATATGCAATTTATTATGTATCAATTGTATCTCAATAAAAGTTCTTGGGGAAAAAAAAAGAAATGCACATGAGGAGGGACTGCAGTTTTTAAATATTAAGCTGGCCAGAATCCCTGAAGTAGGGATATACTCAAAGCATTTATATGACTGGGATCCCATTTCTTAGAGTTTTGTTTGTTTGTTTGTTTGTTTTTTCTCTAGAGCAAAGGGGAAAAAGTCCTAAACAGCACAGTTCTAATAGGAACAGACCAGTTTCAAAGGAATTGGACCAAAGGCTTAGCAGCACAGTTCCAATGGGAACAGACTGGTTCCAAAAGGAATTAGAGCAAAGGCTAACACAATTTCAGTAGGGATAGCATGATTTAAAAGAGTCAGGCCAACATGCCAAACGACTACTAGCAGAAAGGCCAAAGCCTATAAAAGAAAAATCAAAGCTTTCAACAAATATATCTGTATATTAATTTTGTACCCTGCAACTTTACTGAATCTACTGATGAGCTCTAGTAGTTTCTTGGTGGCATTTGTAAGATTTTTGATGTATGTGTATATACATGTGTGTGAGTGTGTGTGTATATATATATATATAATCACATCATTTGTATACAGTCACAGTTTTACTTCCTTCTTTCCAGTTTTATTTCTTTTTCTTTTTTGATTGCTGTGTACAGGACTTCCGATACTATGTTGAATAAAAGTAGTGAGAGTGAGCATCCTCAACTATTCCTGATCTTAAAGGAAAAGTTTTCAGTTTTCACCATTGTGTATGATGTTAGCTGTGGGCTTATCATATATCATCTTAATTGTTCTGAGGTATGTTCCCTCTCTACCCATCTTATTGATTTTTTTTCATAAAGGGATGTTTAATTTGTTAAAAGATTCTTCTGCATCTTTTGAGATGATCATATGATTTTTACTCTTCAATTTGTTACAGTGCATATCACAGTGATTGATTTGTAGATATGGAAAAATCCTCACATCCTGGAATAAATCCCACTTTATCATGGTGTATGATCCTTTGAATGTATTATTGGATTCAGCTTGCTAATATTTTGTTGATGATTTTTGCATCTATGTTCATCATCAATGATATTGGCCTGTAATTTTCTTTTTTTGTGTGATATCTTTGTCAAATTTTTGTATCAGGGTGAGTTTGGCAGCATTCCTTCCTCTGCAGTTTTTTCAAATAGTTTAAGAACGATATGTGTTAATTCTAAATGTTTGCTAGAATTCACCTGTGAAGACTTCTGGTTCTATACTTTTGTTTGTTGAGATTTTATTACTGATTAAATTTCATTACTTGTAATTGGTCTGCTCATATTTTCTATTTATTCCTGGTTTCATCTTGGGAGATTGTAAATTTCTAAGAAGTTGTCCATTTCTACCAGGTTGTCCATTTTATTGGGATATAGTTTTTCATAGCAGTCTCTTATGATTCTTTATATTTCTATAGTGTTGGTTATAACTTCTGCTTTTTTAGTTTTGATTTTATTGATTTAGTCACTCTCTCTTTTATTCCTGATGGATCTGGTTAAATATTTATCAATTTTATCTTTTCAAACAACCATCTCTTAGTTTCATTGACCTTGTCTAATTTTTTAGTCTCTATTTTGTTTATTTTTGCTCTGATACTTATGATTTCTTTCCTTCTAATAACATTGGGTTTTGTTTGTTCTTCTTTTTCTAGTCCCTTTAGGTGTAAGGTTAGATTGTTTACGTGAGACTTTTCTTGTTTCCTGAGCTAAGCTTTTATCACTATAAATTTCCTTCTGAGAACTAATTTTGCTACATCCTGTAGATTTTGGATCATCATGTTTTTATATGTCTCCAGGTATTTTTTGATTCCCTCTGATTTCTACAGTGACCCATTGGTTGTATAGTAGCATTATTGTTTAGCCTCCACGTGTTTGTGATTTTTGCAGCTTTTTTTTTTTGTAGTTGTTTTCTAGTCTCATAGTGTTGTGGTTGGAAAAGATGCTTGATATGATTTTAATTTTCTTAAATTTACCAAGGCTTGTTTAGTAGCCTAGCATGTATTCAGCCCTGGAGAATGTTCCATGGGCATTTGAAAAGAATGTGTATTCTGCTGCTTTTGGATGGAATGTTCTGTGTAGATCTATTACAGTCATTTGGTGCAATGTGATGTTTAGGGCCAGTGTTTCCTTATTGATTTTCTTTCTGGATGACATGTCTATATATGTATGTTGGGTGTTAAAGTGCCCTACTCTTACTGTGTTACTGTCAATTTATATCTGTACTGCTGTTAATATTTCCATTATGTATTTAGGGGCTCCTATGTTAGGTACATGTGTATTTACAATCATTATATCTTCTTGGATTGATCCCTTAATCATTTTGTAATGTCCTTCTTCAACTTTTGGTACAGTCTTTGTTTTAAAGGCTATTTTGTGTGATATAAGTATTGCTACCCTGGCTTTATTTTCATTTCCCTTTTAATGGGATAATTTTTTCCATCCTCTCACTTTCAGTCTCTGTATGTTTTTAGCTCTGAAGTGAATCTTTTGAAAGCAGCATATGTATGGGTCTTTTTGTATTCATTCAGCCACTCTGTGTCTTTTGATTAGAGCATTTAGTCCATTTAAATTCGAAGTAACTATTGAGAACTGTGTAATTATTTTCATTTTGTTAATTGATTTGATGTTGCCTTTGTATTTCTTTTCCCCCCCTTTTATTCTTTTGCTCTCTTCCCTTGTGATTTGATGACAATATTTAGTGTTATGTTTGGATTCCTTCCCCTCTTTTCTTTTTTGTCTGTGTTCTATTATAGATTGTTGATTTGTGGTTACCATGAGGTTAACAGATAGAAATTTCTGTATATACATGATTACATTAAGCTACTGGTCTCTTAATTTCAAATGTTTTTAAACAAAATAATTTTTACTACCCTCCTCCCACATCTACTGTTTTTCACATCATAGTTCACATCTTATTTTTGTTTGTCTCAATTACTTATTGTTAATATAGTTACTTCTACTACTTTTCTCATTTAATCTTTAGACTAGCTGTATGTGTTGTTGATTTACTATTACCTTCACAGTATATTTTCCTTAAACAATGAGATTTTTCTGTTCATGATTTTCATATTTCTAGTTGTGGCGTTTTTTTTTTTTTTTTTTTTTTTTTTACTTAGAGAATGTCCTTTAACATTTCTTGTAAAGCTAATTTGCTGTGGATGAAATTTTAGCTTTTGCTTGTCTGTAAAACTTTTGGTAATCCTATCAAATTTGAATCAAATTCTTACCAGGTATAATATTGTTAGTTGTAGTTTTTTTTCCCCCTTTCATCATTTTAAAAATATTGTGCCACTCCCTTCTGGCTTGCAGTTTCTGCTTAAAAGGCAGCTGATAGCCTTATGGGAGTCCCCTGGTACACAACTTGATTTCCCTCTGCTTTTAATATTTTCTCTGTATCTTAAATTTTTGCCACTTTAATTGCAATGTGTCTTGCTGTGTTCCTCTTTGGATTGAACCTCTTTAGAACTCTCTGTGCTTCCTGGACCTAGATGTCAATTTCCTTTCTCAGGTTATGGAAATTCTCTGCTGTTATATCTTCAGATATGTTTTTTGATTCTTTCTCTCTCTCTTCTGCTGGGAACCTGATCATGCAAATGTTAGTGCACTTTATGTTATCCCAGAGGTCTTTTAAACTAATCCTGATTTTATTTTTATAATTAATTATTTTTTTTACAATAGGTCCTTGTTGGTTATCTATTTTTAATATAGCAGTCTGTACATTTCAATCCCAACCTCCCACTCTATCTTCTCCACCCTTACCCACTAGTAACCACAAGTTCATTCACTGAGAGTCTGTTTCTGTTTTGTCAATAAGTTCATTTGTATCATTTTTTAAGATTCTTCATATAAGCTGTATCATATGATATTTGTCTTTCTCTGTCTAACTTACTTCAATTAGTATGAAAATCTCCAGGTCCATCCATGTTGCTACAAATGGCATTATTTTGTTCTTTTTTATGGCTAGTATTCCATTGTATATATGTATCATATCTTCTTTATCCATTTTTCTGTGGGTAGACATTTAGATTGCTTCCCTGTCTTGGCTTTGTAAACAGTGCTGCAATGAACATTAGGATGAATATATCCTTTCAAACAATGTTTTTTCTCTGGATATATGCCAAGGAGTGAGATTGCTGGATCATCTGGTGGCTCTATTCTTAGCTTTTTAAGGAACCTCCATACTGTTATCCATAGTGGCTGTATCAATTTACATTTCCACCAATAGTGCAGGAGGGTTCCCTTTTCTCCACACCCTCTCCAGAATTTACTGTTCCTAGATTTTTGATGATGGCCATTCTGACTGGTGTGAGGTGATAACCACATTGTGGTCTTTATTTGCATTTCTCTAATGATTAATGATATTGAGCATCTTTTCTTGTGCCTCTGGGGCATTTGCTTGTCTTTGGAGAGATGTCTATTTAAGACTTCTGCCCATTTTTTGATTGGGTTATTTGTTTTTTAGGATATTGAGTATCATGAGCTCTTTGTAAATTTTGGAGATTAATCCCTTGTCAGTCACATCATTTGCAAATATTTTCTCCCATTCTTTGGGTTCTCTTTTCATTTTGTTTGTGCTTTCCTTTGCTGTGCAAAAGCTTTTGAGTTTAATTGGGTCCTACTTGTTTATTTATTTATTTTTTTATTTTCATTACTCTTGTAGATGGATCAAAGAAGACACTGCTGCAATTTATGTCAAAGTGTAATGCCTATGTTTTCCTTTAAGGGTTTTATAGTATGCATTCTTACATTTAGGTCTTTAATCCATTTTGAATTTATTTTTGTGTATGGTGTTAAAGAATGTTTCAGTTTCATTTTTGACATGTGGTTGTCCAGTTCTCCCAACACCATTCATTGAAAAGACTATCTTTCCTCCATTGTGTAGTCTTGCCACCTTTGTTATAGATTAATTGACTATAGCCGTGTGAGTTTATCTCTGGAAATTCTATCCTGTTCTATTGATCTATATTTCTGTTTTTGTGCCAGTACCATAATGTTTTGATGACTATAGCTTTGCTGTATAGTCTGAAGTCAGAGTGCCTGATTCCTCCTTCTCTGTTTATTATTTTTTTCCTCAAGATTGCTTGAGCTGTTCAGGATGACTTGTGTCTTCCTACAAATCTAAAGATCTTTTGAACTAGTTCTGTGAAAAATGCCCTTGGTAATTTGATAGGGATTTTATTGAATCTGTAGATTATCTTGGGCAGCATAATCATCTTAGCAATATTGATCCTTCCAATACAAGAACATGGTTTATCTTTCTATCTGTTTGTATTATCATCAATTTCTTTCATCAGTGTCTTATAGTTGCCATACCACAGGCCTTTTGTCTCCTTAGATAGATTTATTCCTAGGTATTTTATTCTTTTTTATGTGATGGTAAATGGGATTGTTTCTTTAATTTCTCTTTCTGATCTTTTGTTGTTAGTGTACAGAAATGCAACAGATTTCCATGTATTAATTTTGTATCCTGCAACTACCAAATTCATTGATGAACTCTAGTAGCTTTCTGGTAGCATCTTAGGATTTTCTACGTATAGTATCCTGTCATCTGCAAATGATGACAGACTTACTTCTTTTCCATTTGGATTACTTTTATTTCTTTTTTTTGTTTTTTCTCTCATTGCTATGGCTAGGACTTCCAGCACTATGTAGAATAAATAAAAGTGGTGAGAGTGGACATCCTTGTCTTGTCCCTGATGTTAGAGAAAATGCTTTCAGTTTTTCACCATTGAGTAAGATGTTAGCTGTATGTTTGTCATATACAGCCTTTATTATGCTGAGGTATTTTCCCTCCATGTCCACCTTCAGAAAAGTTTTATCAATGGGTGTTGAATTCTGTCAAAAGCTGTTTCTGCATCTATTAAGGTGATCATATATTTTTTATTATTCAATTTTTTGATGTGGAGTATCATACAGATTGATTGGCAGATATTCAAAACTCCTTGCATCTCTGGATAAATTCCACTTGATCATGGTTCATGATAGTTTTAATATATTGTTGGATTTGGATTGCTAATATTTTTTTGAAGATTTCTGTGTCTGTGTCCATCAGTGATATTTGCCTGTAATTTTCTCTTTTTATAGTATCTTTGTCTGGGTTTGTTATCAAGGTAATGGTGGCCCCATAGAATGAATTCTGAGGTGATCCTGTCTCTGCCAATTTTTGGAAGAGTTTCAGAAGGATAGGTGTTAACTCTTCTCAAAATGTTTGATAGAATTCACATAAGAAGCCAACTGGTCCTGGACTTTTGTTTGTTGGGAGTATTTTAATCACAGTTTCAATTTCAGTACTTGTGATTGGTCTGTTCATAATTTATTTTTCTTCCTGATTCAGTCTTGGTAGATTTTACCTTTCTGAGAATTTGACCATTTCTTCTAGGTTGTCTATTTTATTGGCATATAGTATCATGTAGTAGGCTTTTATGTTCCTTTGTATTTTGTGGTGTCAGTTGTAACTTCTTTTTCATTTCTAATTTTATTGATATGGACCCTCTCCCTCTTTTACTTGATGAGTCTGGCTAAAGGTTTATCAATTTTATTTATCTTGTCAAAGAACCACCTTTTTGTTTCATTGATCTTTTCTATGGTTTTCTTGGTCTCAATGACATTTAATTCTACTCTGATATTTATGATATCTTCCCTTCTGCTAACTTGGGTTTTGTTTGTTCTTTTTCTGTAGTTGCTTTAGGTGTAAGGTTAGGTTGTTTATTTGTGATTTTTTTTTGCTTCCTTGGGTAAGATTGTATTGCTATTAACTTCCCTCTTAGGACTGCTTTTGCTGTGTCTCATAGGTTTTGGATTGTTGTGCTTACATTTTCACTTGTCTTTAGGTATTTTTTTAAAATTTCCTCTTTGATTTCCTCAGTTGCCCATTGGATGCTTAGTAGCATATTGCTTAGCTTCCATGTGCTTGTGTTTTTTCCAATTTTTTTTCTTCTTGTAATTGATTTCTAATCTCATAGGATTGTGGTCAGAAAAGATGCTTGAGATGATTTCAGTTATCTTAAATTTACTAAGGCTCACTTTGTGGCCCAGCATGTGATCAATCCTGGTGAATGTTCCATGTGCACATGAGAAGAATGTGTATTCTGCTGCTTTTACATGGAATGCTCTATAAATATCAATTAAGTCCATCTGACCTAATGTGTCATTTAAGGCCTCTGTTTCCTTGTTGATTTTCTATCTGGATGATCTGTCCATTGATGAAAGTGGGAGTGGGGTATTAAAGTCCTTCACTATTATTGTGTTACTTTTCATCTGCCTTTTATATTGAGGACCTCATATGTTGGGTGCATGTATATTTACAATTGTTATATTTTCTTCTTGGATTGTTCCCTTGATCTTTATGTACTGCCCTTCTTTGTCTCTAACAGTCTTTATTTTAAAGTCTCTTTTGTCTGATGTAATTGTTGCTGCTCCAGCTTTCTTTTGATTTCCATTTGCATGGAATATATATTTCCATCACCTCATTTTCACTCTAGTTGTGTCCCTAGATCTGAAGTGGGTCTCTTGTAAGCAGCATATATACAGGTATTGTTTTGGTACCCATTCAACCACTCCATGTCTTTTGGTTGGAACATTCAATCCATTTAAGTGTAAGGTAATTGTTGATATGTATGTTCTTATTGCCATTTTGTTAATTGTTGTGAATTTATTTTTCTAGGTATTTTTCCTTCCCTTCCTCTTTTATTCTTCCTCTTTTGATTTGATGAATAGCTTTAGTGTTGCATTTGGATTACTTTCTGTGTGTGTGTGTGTGTGTGTGTGTGTGTGTGCATCTATTACACATTTCTGGATTACAGTTACCATGAGGTTTTGATGTAGCAGACTATAGATAGAAAAGATTGTTTTAAATTGCTGGTCATTTAATTTCTTTTTTTTTTCCTTTTTTTAAAAGAACTTTTATTGAGATGTAATTCACATACAATAATCTGTATATACTCAAAGTGTACAGTTTGATTTTTTTCTTATTAGTAATGTATATATGTTGATCCCAATCTCCCAATTCATCCCAACCCAACCTGCCCCGCTTTCCCCCCTTGGTATCCATGTTTGTTCTCTACATCTCTGAATCTATTTTGGCCTTGCAAGCTGGTTGAGCTGTACCATTTTTCTACATTCCACATATATGTATTAATGTATGATTTTTTTTCTCTTTCTGACTTACTTCAATCTGTAAGATAGAATCTAGGTTCACCCATGTCTCTGCAAATGTCCCAATTTCATTCCTTTTCATGGCTGAGTAATATTCCACTGTATATATATACCACATCTTCTTTATCCATTCATCTGTTGATGGGCATTTAGGTGGTTTCCATGACCTGGCTATTGTAAATAGTGCTGCAATGAACATTGGGGTGCATGTGTCTTTTTGAATTATGGTTTTCTCTGGCTATATTTCCAGTAGTGGGATTGCTGGGTCATATGGTAATTCCATTTTTAGGAACCTTCATACTGTTCTCCATAGTGGCTGTATCAGTTTACATTCCCAAAACAGTGCAAGAGCTTTCCCTTTCCTCCACACCCTCTCTAGCATTGATTGTTTGTAGATTATCTGATGATGCACACTCTAACTGGTGTGAAGTGATACCTCATTGTAGTTTTCATTTGCATTTCTCTAATAGTGATGTTAAGCATCTATTCATGTGCCTCTTGGCCATCTGTATGTCTTCTTTGGAAAAATGCCTATTTAGCTCTTCTGCCTGTTTTTTGATTGGGTTGTTTGGTTTTTGATATTGAGCTGCATGAACTATTTATATATTTTGGCAATTAATCCTTTGTCTGCTGATTCATTGGCAAATATTTTCTCCCATTCTAAGGGTTCTCTTTTCACTTGATTATAGTTTCCTTTGCTGTGCAAAAGCTTTTAAGTTTCATTAGGTCCCACTTATTTATTTTTGTTTTTATTTCCATTACTCTAGGAGCAGAGTCAAAAAAAGATCTTGCTGTGATTTATGTCAAAGAATGTTCTTCCTGTGTTTTCCTTTAAGGGTTTTATAGTGTCTGGCCTTACATTTAGGTCTGTAATCCATCTTGCATTTATTTTTGTGTATGGTATTAGGGAGTGTTCTAATTTCATTCTTTTACATGTAGCTGTCCAGTTTTCCCAGCACCACTTATTGAAAAGGCTGTCTTTTCTCCATTGTGTATCCCTGCCTCCTTTGTCATAGATTCACTGATCATAGTTTATCTCTGGGCTCTCTACTGTGTTCCATTGATCTTTTTTTTTTTTTTTTTCTGTTTTTGCACCAGTACCATATTGTCTTGATTACTGTAGTTTTGTAGTATAGTCTGACATCAAGGAGTCTGATTGCTCCAGCACTGTTTTTTTGTTTTTTTTTTTTCCCCTCAAGTTTGCTTTGGATATTCGGGGTCTTTTCTGTCTCCATACAAATTTTAGGACTTTTTGTTCTAGTTATGTAAAAAATGGCATTAGTAATCTAATAGGAATTGAATTGAATCTATAGATTGCTTTGGGTACTATAGTCACTTTCACAATGTTGGTTCTTCCAATCTAAGAACATGGTATATCTCTCCATCTGTTTGTGTCATCTTTGATTTCTTTCATCAGTGTCTCATTGCTTTCCGAGTACAGGTCTTTTACCTCCTTAGTCTGGTTTATTTCCAGGTATTTTATTCTTTTTGTTACAATGGTGAGTGGGATTGTTTCCTTAATTTCTCTTTCTGATCTTTCATTGTCGGTGTATAGGAATGCAGAAGATTTCTATGTGTTAATTTTGTATCCTGCAACTTTACTAAATTCATTGATTAGCTCAAGTCATTTTCTTGTGGCATTTTGGGGATTTTCTATACATAGTATTGTCATCTGCAAAGAGTGACATTTTTACTTCTTCTTTTCTGATTTGGATTCCTTTTATTTCTTTTTCTTCTCTGATTGCTGTGGCAAGGACTTCCAAAACTATGTTGAATAGTAGTGGTGAGGGTGGACATCCTTGTCTTGTTCCTGATCTTAGAGGGAATGCTTGCAGTTTTTAACCATTGAGAATGATATTTCCTGTGGGTTTGTCATATATGGCTGTTATTATGTTGAGTTAGGTTCTCTCTATGCCCACTTTCTGGGGAGTTTTTATCATAAATGGATGTTGAATTTTGTCAAAAGCTTTCTCTGCATCTATCAAGGTGAGCATATGGTTTTATTCATCAATTTGTTAATATTGTGGATTACATTGATTGATTTGCATATATTGAAGAATCCTTGCATCCCTGGGTTAATTCCCACTTGATCATGGGGTTTGATGCTTTTAATGTGTTGTTTGATTCTGTTTGCTAGTATTTTGTTGAGGGTTTTTGCATCTAAATTCTTCAGTGATATTGGTCTGTAATTTTCTTTTTTTGTAGTATCTTTGTCTGGTTTTGTTATCAGGGTGATGGTGGCCTCTTAGAATGAGTGTGGAACTGTTCCTTCCTCTGCAATTTTTTGGAGGCATTTGAGAAGCATGGATGTTAGCTCTTCTCTAAATGTTTGATAAAATTCACCTCTGAAGCCATCTCATCCTGAACTTTTTTTGTTGGAATATTGTTAATCACAGCTTCAATCCATTACTTGTAATTGGTCTGTTCATATTTTCTATTTCTTCTTGATTCAGTCTTTGAAATTTAATCCTTTCTAAGAATTTGTCCATTTCTTCCAGGTTGTCCAATTTATTGGCATATAGTTGCTTGTAGTAGTCTCTTATGATGCTGTATATTTCTGCAGTGTCCATTGTAAGTTCTCCTGTTTCATTTCTAATTTTATTGATTTGAGTCCACTCTCTCTTTTTCTTGATGAGTCTGGCTAAAGTTTTACCCTTTTAATTTATGTTCTCAAAGAACCAGCTTTTAGTTTTATTGAACTTTGCTATTGTTTTCTTTGTTTCTATTTTATTTATTTCTGCTCTGATCTTTATGATTTGTTTTCCTTCTACTACTTTTGGGGTATGCCTGTTTTTCTTTCTGTAGTTTCTTTAGGTGTAACTTTAAATTGTTTATTCAGTAAGCCGTTTAATTGCGAATGCATTTCTGATATCTTGCCTTTGTGTTCTCCTCTTCTCAAAATTTCTGGTTTTGTTATTATATTTTTGTGCAGATGATTTCCTACCTTTAGTGTATAATTGCCTTTACTGGTAAGCTTTTCCATTCGTAAAATTTCTTGTTTCTAGCATAAGTTTCTTTTCCACCCATAGAAATTCCTTTAGCTTTTGTTGCAAACTAGACTGGTAGTGCTGAATTCTCTTAGCTTTTGCTTGTCTGCAAAGCTTTTGATTTCTCCATCAAATCTGAATGAGAGCTGGGTAGAGTATTCTTGGTTGTAGTTTCTTCCTTTTCATCACATTAAGTGTATCATGCCACTCCCTTCTGGCCTACATTGTTTTTGCTGAGAAATCAGTTGATAATTTTATGGGAGTTCCCTCATGTGTTGTTTATTTTTTATCTCTTGATTTTAATATTTTTCCTTAGCCTTTAATTTTTGTCAATTTGATTACTATGTGTCTTGGCATGTTCCTCCTTGCGTTTATCCTGCCTGAGACTCTCTGTACTTCCTGGACTTGGGTGATTGTTTCCCTTGCCATGTTAGGGAGGTTTTCAGCTACTATCTCTTCAAATATTTTCTCAGGTCCCTTCACTCTTTCTCTTCCCCTTCTGGGACTCATATAATAATAATGTTGGTGTGTTTAATGTTGTCCCAGAGGTCTCTTAGAGTGTCTTCATTATTTTATTTTTTGTAATTTTCCTTCTTTTTAAATTTTATTTATTTATTTAATATTTTTTGGCGGTACACCAAGTTCAATCATATGTTTTTATACACATATCCCCGTATTCCCTCCCTCCCTTGAGTCCCCCCACCTTTCCTGTCCCAGTCCTCTAAGGCTTATTCCATCCTCGAGTTGGACTCCTTTTGTTATACAACAACTTCCCACTGGCTATCTATTTTACAGTTGGTAGTATATATATGTTTGTGCTACGCTCTCACTTAGTCTCAGTTTCCCATTCACCCACCACCCCATCCCAAACCTCGAGTTTTCCTGTCCATTCTCTGCACCTGCAACCTTGTTCTTGTCATGGAGTTCATCAGTACCATTTTTAGATTCTGTATATGTGAGTTAGCATACAATATTTGTCTTTCTCTTCCTCACTTACTTCACCCTGTATGACAGACTGTAGGTCTATCCACCTCATGACATATAGCTCCATCTCATCCCTTTTTATAGCTGAGTAATATTCCATTGTGTATATATGCCACATCTTCTTTATCCATTTGTTTGTTGATGGGCATTTCACTTGCTTCCATGTCCTGGCTATTGTAAATAGTGCTGCAATAAACATTATGGTACATGTTTTTTTGGGATTATGGTTTTCTTTGGGTATATGCCCAGGAGTGGGATTACTGGATCATATGGTAGTTCTATTTGTAGTTGTTTAAGGAAACTCCAAATTGTTTTCCATAGTGGCTGTACCAACTTACAGTCCAACCAACAGTGCAGGAGACTTCCCTTTTCTGCACACCCTCTCCAACATTTGTTGTTTCCAGATTTTGTGATGATGGCCATTCTGATTGGTGTGAGGTGATACCTCATTGTGGCTTTGACTTGCATTTCTCTGATGATTAGTGATGTTGAGCATCTTTTCATGTGTGTGTTGGCCATCTATATGTCTTCTTTGGAGAAGTGTCTATTTAGGTCTTCCACCCATTTGTGGATGGGGTTATTTACTTTTTTGATATTAAGCTTCATGAGCTGCTTGTATATTTTGGAGGTTGATCTTTGGCCATTGTTTCATAGGCAACTATTTTTTCCCATTCTGAGGCTTGCCTTTTAGTCTTGTTTATGGTTTCTTTCACTGTGCAAAAGCTTTTAAATTTCATGAGGTCCCATTTGTTTATTCTTGATTTTATTTCCATGATTCTAGGAGGTGGGTCAAAAAGGATCTTGCTTTGATGGCTGTCATAGAGTGTTCTGCCTATGTTTTCCTCTAGGAGTTTGATAGTGTCTGGCCTTACATGTAGGTCTTTAATCCATTTGGAGTTTGTTTTTGTGTATGGTGTTAGGAATTGTTCTCATTTCATTCTTTTCCATGTTGCTGTCCAATTTTCCCAGCACCACTTATTGAAGAGGCTGTCTTTTTTCCATTGTATATTCATGTCTGTTTTGTCAAAGATAAGGTGCCCATATGTGCTTGGGCTTACTTCTGAGTTCTCTATTGTGTTCCATTGATCTTCCTTTCTATTTTTGTGCCAGTACCATACTGTCTTGATCACTATGGCCTTGTAGTATAGTTTGAAGTCAGGAAGCCTGATTCCACCAACTCCATTTTTCCATCTCAAGATTGCTTTGGCTATTCGGGGTCTTTTGTGTTTCCATACAAATCGTAAGATTTCTTGCTCTAGTTCTGTGAAGAATGCCATTGGTAATTTGATCGGGATTGCATTGAGTCTGTAAATTGCTTTGGGTAGTACAGTCATTTTCACGATGTTGATTCTTCCAATCCAGGATCATGGTATGTCCCTCCATCTGTTTGTGTCGTCTTTGATTTCTTTCATCAATGTCTTAAAGTTTTCTGTGTGCAGATCTTTTACCCCCTTAGGCAGGTTTATTCCTAGGTATTTTATTCTTTTTGTTGCAATGGTGAATGGGAGAGTTTCCTTAATTTCTCTTTCTGCTCTTCCATTGTTGGTGTATGGGAATGCAAGAGATTTCTGTGCATTAATTTTGTATCCTGCTACTTTACTAAACTCATCAATGAGTGCTAGCAGCTTTCTGGTAGAGTCTTTAGGGTTTTCTATATATAATATCATCTCATCTGCAAAGAGTGACAATTTTACTTCTTTTTCAATTTGGATTCCTATTATTTCTTTTTCTTCTCTGATTGCTGTGGCTAAAACTTCCAAAACTATGTTGAATAATAATGGTGAGAGTGGACACCCTTGTCTTGTTCCTGTTCCCTAGAGGGAATTCTTCCAGTTTTTCCCCATTGAGAACGATATTGGCTTTTGATTTAGCATATGTGGCTTTTATTATGTTGAGGTAATTTCCTTCTCTGCCCACTTTCTGGGGAGTTTTTATCATAAATGGATGTTGAACTTTGTAAAAAGATTTTTCTGCATCTATTGAGATGATCATATGGTTTTTTCCTTCAATTTTTTGATATGATGTATCACGTTGATTTATTCACATATATTGAAGAATCTTTGCATCCCAGGGATAAACCCCACTTGATCATGGTGTATGATTTTTTTAATGTGCTGTTGGAGTCTGTTAGCTAGTATTTTGTTGAGGATTTTTGCATCTATATTCATCAGTGATATTGGTCTGTAATTTTCTTTCCTTGTGACATCCTTTCCTGGTTTTGGTATCAGGGTGATGGTGGCCTCGTAGAATGAGTTTGGGAGTGTTCTGCCTTCTGCAATATTTTGGAAGAGTTTGAGAAGGATAGGTGTTAGTTCTTCTCTAAATGTTTGATAGCATTCGCCCATGAACCCATCTTGTCCTGGGCTTTTGTGTGTTGGGAGATTTTTAATCACTGCCTCAATTTCCATACTTGTGATTGGTCTGCTCATGGTTTCTATTTCTTCCTGGTTCAGTCTTGGAAGATTGTATTTTTCTAAGAATGTATCCATTTCTTCCAGGTTATCCAATTGATTGGCATATAGTTGCTTGTAGTAGTCTCTCATGATCTTTTGTATCTCTGAGGTGCCTGTTGTTACTTCTCCTTTTTCATTTCTAATTCTGTTGATTTGCATCATCTCCCTTTTTTTCTTGATGAGTCTGGCTAATGGTTTATCAATTTTGTTAATCTTCTCAGAGAACCAGCTGTTAGTTTTATTTATTTTTGTTATTGCTTCCTTCCTTTCTTTTTCATTTATTTCTGCTCTGATCTTTATGATTTCTTTCCTTCTGCTCACTTTGGGGTTTCTTTGTCCTCCTTTATCTAACTGTTTTAGGTGTAAGGTTAGGCTGTTTATTCGATAATTTTCTTGTTTCTTAAGGTAGGACTGTATTGCTGTAAACTTCCCTCTTAGAACTGCTTTTGCTGCATCCCATAGGTTTTGGGTTGTTGTGCTTTCATTGTCTTATGTTTCTAGATATTTTTTGATTTCCTCTTTGATTTCTTTAGTGATTCCTTGGTTGTTTAGGAGTGAATTGTTTAGCCTCCATGTGTTTGTATTTTTTGCAGTTTTTTTCCTGTAATTGATATCTAGTCTCATGGCGTTGTGGTCTGAGAAGATGTTTGATATGATTTCAATCTTCTTGAATTTATCAAGGCTTGATTTTTTACCCAAGATGTGATCTATCCTGGAAAATGTTCCATGTGCATTTGAGAACAAAGTGTAGTCTGTCGTTTTTGGATGGAATGTCCTATAAATATCAATTAAGTCATGATAGTCTAATGTGCCATTTAAAGCTTGTGTGTCTTTATTTATTTTCAGTTTGGATGATCTGTCCATTGATGTAAGTGGGGTGTTCCAGTCTCCCCATATTATTGTGTTACTTTCGATTTCCCCTTTTATGGCTGTTAGCATTTCCCTTCTGTATTGAGGTGCTCATATGTTGGGAACATAGATATTTAACATTGTGATATGTTCTTCTTGAATGGATCCCTTGATCATTATGTAGTGTCCTTTCTTGTCTCTTTTCATAGTCTTTACTTTTAAGTCTAATTTGTCTGGTATGAGTATATTGCTACTCCAGCTTTCTTTTGACTTCCATTTGCATGGAATATCTTTTTCTATCCCTTTCCTTTCAGTCTACATGTATCCTTTGGTTTGAAGTGGGTTTCTTGTAGGCAGCATATAGAAGGGTCTTGTTTTTGTATCCATTCAGCCAGTCTGTGTCTTTTGGTTGGAGCATTTTATCCATTTACATTTAAAGTGATTATTGACATGTGTGTTCCAATTTCCATTTTCTTAATTGTTTTGGGATTGTTTTTGTAGGTGTTTTCCTTTTCTTGTGTTTCCTACTTAGAGAAGTTCCTTTAGCACTTGTTGTAAGGCTGGTTTGGTGGTGCTGAATTCTCTTAACTTTTGCTTGTCTGGAAAGCTTTGGATTTCTCCCTCAAATCTGAATGAGATTCTTGCTGGGTAGAGTATTCTTGGCTGTAGGTTTCTCTCTTTCAGGACTTTCAGTATATCCTGCCATTCCCTTTGGGCCTGCAGAGTTTCTTTAGAAAGGTCAGCTGTTATCCTTATGAGTTTTCCCCTATATGTTTTCATTTCTTTTCTCTTGCTGCTTTTAATAATTTTTCTTTGTGTTTAATTGTCATTAGTTTGATTAATATGTGCCTTGGTGTATTTCTCCTTGGGTTTATTCTGTATGGGACTCTCTGTGCTTCTTGGACTTGGTGAATTATTTCCTTTCCCATGTTGGGGAACTTTTCCACTATAACTGCTTCAAATATTTTCTCAGACCCTTTCTTTGTTTCTTGTTCTTCTGGAATGCCTATAATTCGAATGTTGTTATGCTTAATGTTATCACTGAGGTCTCTGAGACTGTCTTCTATTCTTTTTATTCTTTTTTCTTTTTCCTGCTCTGTGGCATTTATTTCCCCCATTCTATCTTCCAACTCACTTATTCGTCCTTCTGCCTCAGTCATTCTGCTGGTTATAGCATCTAGAGTATTTTTAATTTCAGTTATTTTGTTATCCATTGCTGTTTGTTTTTCTGAGTTCTTATGAACTGTTTCTTGTACTTTCTCTTTTTTTGTTATTGAGTTTTTGTATCATTTTTACTATCATTCCTCTGAATTCTTTTTCAGGCATTTTTCCTATTTCCTCCTCATTTAATTGGTCTTGTGGTTTTTTTCCTGCTCCTTTGCCTGCATGGTGTTGCTTTGTTTCCTCATGGTTGTTCAGACTTTTGGGGTTGCTTGTCCTGGCGATAGAGGTGTTTATAGAAGACTGTCCAAGCCTCAGACTAATGACCATGTATTGGATTAAACAAATACTAAGTCTAGGAAATACATACATGTATAAGACACACAATTACTGAATCCATTAGGACATAAGGCTCTGGAAATACCTGACAGAACCCCAGTATGCTATCAGATATTCAAAGAGAAACCCAATAGAAATTGACAACTGAAACAGAACAAAGCAGAGACAAAAGCAAAAGCAAACAAACAAACAAATAACAACTCACATACAAACACTAATCCAGGGAGATTTTGTAAGCTAGGATCAAATATACAAAAGAGCTACAGTACCACCAGACAGAATGGGGATTCTCAGAATGAAATTAGACAGTTGTACGAAGAACTAAGATAAAGACAAAAACCTAATATTAAATACCAAGGTGGTGCATCATCTGGAGATTAGAGCAAGGAGTCTGAGCAGATTGATTATGTTGCTTATAAGTATGTTAAGATAAAATAAAATGGCTGTAAGAAAGGTGAACAGAAGAGCATAGTGTGGTTGGAAATATGCAAATAAAAAGAAAGGAATAGAAATGTATAAAAGATAGGGATGAAAGGAAAGTATGAGAGATATATTGTCCATACTACCAAAAACTTAGCTAGAAATATAAGTATATAAAAAGGCAAAAAAATGAAAATAGAATAAAAAATATCATTAAAAAATTATGTTATAAAACTTGTAGATCCCTTAGGACTAAGATCGTAATTAATAAAGAAAAAAAAAGAGGGAAAAAAAATCCAGGACTGACCCCAGAATGGACCAGTTTAATAGAATCAATACTAGTATTTCTGTTTCCTTAGAGTCTCAGCTGTAAGTGTCCTTCTACTCGCCTTGGGTTTTTTTGCATTATTCTGTGACTAGCAGAGGTTCCTTTATTGTTCGTCTGTAAGCGTTGATGTGTGGGGAGGGAGAGGGTACAATAATGGCTCCTTCCCCTGGGAGTGAGTGAGCAGTGGCGCACTGTTGTTTCAGTAATGCTTGGAGGTGCCTGTTGTAGAGGGATGCTGGTGGCTCAGTTGTAAACAGAAAGTCTTAGAGTTGGGCCTCTCTTGGGGTTTTTCTTTTTTTCTTCTCAGCAGCCTCCCTTCTGCTGGTGTTCGAAGGGGTTTTAATCTAGCCCCGCCTGAGTGCCTGAGGGTCCTTGGTATCCCTGAGCACCTTAGGTGGCCCACAGGGCGTCTCTCCACTGCCCACTGCAGAGGCGCCCAAAAGAGAGAGAGAGGCTAAGCACAGGGCTCCTCCCCTCCGCCCCTGAGCCTGCAGCTTCCAGATGCCATCATGGCTGGGCAGCTCTCAGGGACAGGCACTTCTCACCGCGGACCTCTTCCCTCCTGTCCTCTCGGTCCGTCACCTTACTGGCAACAATGTTTCTCACCCTGAACCAGCTCTCCTGTTCCCACGCTCCCACTCCCGTACCCTCTGTTCAGCTATGGATTGACATCTCAGTCTGGGAACGCTGAGCTGTGGTGTGGACCCTCCATATGTTTCTCACTCCCTCCCGTCTGCCACAGCTCCACTGCTTCACCCTCTTTGAGCCATCGTAGATGCCTCCCTAGTGGTTATGTCGGGCTCCTTGCAGTCCTTTCTGGTGTCCAAGGCTGTCTGTTGGTGTTCAGCTGGTTCTCTGTGGGAACTATTGCGTCCTTCAGTGCATTCCCAATGCATCTGTGGAGAGGGATGCATTCCACTTCCCTCTACTTCACCGCCATCTTTTTCCTTCATTACTTTTCATTCTTTTTTTATTTATTATTTTCCATGGCACTGATTTCCACCATTCTGTCTTCCAGGTCCCTTATCCGTTCTTATGCCTCATTTACTATTGATTTCTTCTAATGTATTTTTTTTATTTCAGTTATTGTGTTGTTCATCACTGTTTGTTTGTTCTTTAGATCTTCTAGGTCTGTCAAACATATCTTGCATCTTCTCGATCCTTGCCACCATTCTTTTTATGAGGTCTTAGATCATCTTCACTACCAATATTCTGAATTATTTTTCTGGCAGGTTGCCTATCTCCACTTCATTTAGTTGTTTTTCTGGAGTTATATCTAGTTCCTTCACCTGGAATGTAATCCCCTGCCATCTCATTTTGTCTAAGTTTCTGTGATTGTTGTTTCCTTTCCACTCCTGCAGGACTGTAGTTTCTTTCTTCTGCTGTTTGCCCTCTAGTGGATGAAGCTGTCTAAGAGGCTTATGCATTCTTTGTGATGGGAGGGACTCCACTGGTGGGTGGAGCTGTGTTTTGTCCTTCTGGGGGAACATGCTCAGGAAAACCTTAGGCAGCTTATGTTCATGGGTGCAGCTATCTTCCTGCCTTGTTGCTTGTTTGGCCTGAGGTGTCCCAGCAGTGGAGCCAACAGGATGTTGGTTGGGGCTGATGGCAGCTTCCAGGAGGGCTTACACCAATGAGTACTCCCCAAAACTGCCACTACCATTGTCTTTGTCCCTGAAGTGAACCACAGCCATCCCCTGCCTCTGCAGGAGACCCTCCAGTACTGGCAGGTAGGTCTGGCCCAGTCTTTTATAAGGTCACTGTTGTTGTTGTTGTTGTTGTTTTTTCCCCGAGTTCTGGTGCTCATGAGACTTTGTGTGCACCCTCCAAGAGTGGATTCTCTGTTTCCCCCAGTCCCATGGAATTACTGCAATCAAATACTGCTGGCTTTAAAGCCAGATTCTCTGCAGGCTCCACCTCCTATTGCTGGACCCCTGGCTAGGAAGCCTGATGTGGAGTTTAGAACTTTCACTCCTGTGGGAGGGCCTCTGTTGTACAATTGCTCTCCAGTCTGTAGGTTGCCCTCCCTGCAGGTATGAGGTTTCATCTTACCACAGTTGTGCCCCTCCTACTGTCTCACTGTGGCTTCTTCATTGTCTTTGGCTGTAGGGTATATTTTTGGGTAGGTTCCAGTGTTTTTTTCTCTATGGTTGTTCAACAGTTAGTTGTGATTTTGGTGTTTCTGTAAAAAGGGGTGAGCTCATGTCTTTGTACTTCACCATCTTGAGCTCAATCTTCTTTCTCCATTTTTCTTAATTCTTTTTTTTTCTGTTTTTTTTTTTTTCTATTCAGCTTCAGTGATTTCCACTACTTTGACTTCCAGGTCAATGACCTGGTCCTCTGTGCCATGTAATCTACTGTTGATTCCTTTTATTGTATTTTTCATTTCAATTATTGCATTTTTCATCTTGCTTGTTGTTCTTTATATTTTCTAACTCTTTGTTAAAAACTTTTTAACTTTTCACTCTCTTTATACAATCTTCTGAGTTCTTTGAGCATCTTTATGAACATTACCATAAACTCTTTATTGGATAGATTGTCTCTCTCCATTTCACTTAGTTCTCCTGTAGTTTTGTCTTGTTCCTTCATTTGGAACATATTCATTTTGCATAATTTTCTCTTTTAACTTCTATGTATTTGATAGGTTGGTTAAGTTGGAGAAGTAAACTTTTTTGTGGGAAATGTCCTATGTACCCCAGCATTGCACACCTTTCTGATCATCAGACATCTGGTTGTCCCCCATATGGGCTGTGTAGGTCCTTCTGTAGTGGCAGGATGACTACTGTGGGTGGCCTAGTGGGTGTTTCTCACCCACAGTCCAGTTGGTTGCTACGCCCTTCCTTGTGAAGAGGCTGCCTGCCACTGATGGGTAGGGCCACGTCACCAGGTAGCTGGCTGCAGAGCCCCCTGTTTTCCCAGGGCTAGTGCTGGCCCCCTGGTGGGTGGAGACATTTTCTGCGTTGGGTTACTGCAGGACTGATTTTCAAGATCTATTGTTCTGCTGCTGGGCTGAGGCTGATCCTGACATAACTGGGTGTTGGGTCTGGGGTGTCCCAAAGCTGGTGCTGGCCCATTGGTGAGTGGGTCTACATCATGGGCCACCTGGCTAGGAGTCCAAGGTATCTCTGGGCAGTTGCCCACCCACTGGTGTGTGAACTCTTGTCCTGGGCTAGTGCTGGCCCACTGGTGGAGAGAATCATGCCCTGAGGCATCTGGCTACAAGGCCCAGCCATCCCAGAGCTGGTGTTGGCCCATTGTTGGGCAGGGCTGAGGCCCAGGTGTTCCCAGGGCTAGTTCTATCTCATTGGTGGCAGAGCTGGGCACCAAGTTCTCTGGCTGCAGGACCCTGGGGATCCTAGTGTTGGTGTTTTGGATCCCCAGTGGGCAGGCCTGGGACTCAGTGTGACCTGGGGCTGGTTTCTGTCAACTGGTGGGTGAAGCTGATCTCAGAGCTAATACCAGTCCAGTGGTGAACATAGTCAGATTCAGGCATCTCTGGCTACAAGGCCCTTGGGTTGCCAGGTCTAGTGCTGATACACTGGTATGCAGGCCCTCTTGTAGACTGAATTGGGCTCCAGGTTGGATGTTGGATCAAGGGATCTTAAGGCAGCCATCCTGCTCATCATTGGGTCTGTGTCTCTGTCTAGTAGCTATTTGCTTGGCTGTAGGTGTCCCAATACTGGTGCTGGCAACCTGGCAGGCAGGGCTGTGTCCCTGCACTAATAAGCTAGAAGAAGGATTCCAAAATGGCACTTACCAGCAAGCACCAGCATGTTTGTTGTAGAATCAGCTCATAAAAATTGCTGCAACTGGTGTCTATGTTCCTGGATGAGCTCCAGTTGCCTCTGGCCTCTCCAGGAGGCTATCCAAGATCAGCAAGTGGGTCTGACCCAGGCTTCTATCAAATTACTGCTTCTGCCCTGGATCCTGGAATGTGTGAGATTTTGTGTGCACCCTTTAAGAGTGGAGTCTCTATTTCCCACAACCCTCTGACTCTCCTGAAAGTAAGCCCCACTGGCCTTCAAAGCAAAATGCTCAGGGAGCTCCTCCTTCTGATATCAGACCAGCAGACTAGGGAAACTAATGTAGGGCTCAGAACTCTTACTCTTGTGGGAGAATATCTGCAATATAATTATTTTCCAGTTTGTTGGTTGACCACCCTGGTGGGTACAGAATCACATCATCTCACTGTGGCTTCTGCTGTGTCTTTGGATGTAAAATATCTTTTTTCCTAGGTTCCAGTCCTTTATTGTTGATGGTTATTCAACAGGTAGTTGTGATTTTGGTGTTTTTGTGAGAGGAGCTCAGGTCCTCCTACTCTGCCATCTTGTCAGGAAACCCTCACTTTCATTCCTGATTCTAGTCTCCTCTCTTTTTTCTTTGTCAGTATAGCAGAAGGATTGCCAATTTTGTTCATCTTTTCAAAGAATCTGCTTTTCATTTCATTGATAATATTGTTATCCTACTTTAACTTATTTATCTCCACTATAATCTTTATTATTTCCTTCCTTCTGCTAACTTTGGCCTTACTTTGCTCTATTTTTTCTAGTTCTTCATGGTGTAAATTTAGATTATTGATTTCAAATATCTTTTTAATTCTTCTATTATTATTGCAGTATATTTGCTTTACAATGTTGTGTTAGCCTCCACTGCGCAACAAAATTAATCTGCCATACACATACAGATATCCCCTCCCTTTTGGACTTCCTTCCCATTTATGTTACCACAGTGTATTAGGTAGAATTTGCTGTGATATACAGTATGCTCACATCAATTGTCTATTTTATACATAATATTAATAGTGTATATGTATCAATCCCAGTCTCCCAATTCCTCCCACCCCACCCCTTTTCCGTTTGGTTCCATACATTTTTTCTCTACGTCTGTGTCTCTATTTCTACTTTGCAAATAAGAGTATCTATATCATTTTTCTAGAGTCTACATACAGGCATTTTTATACAATATGCGTTTTTCTCTTTTTGACTTACTTCACTCTGTATGACACTCTCTAGGTCCAGTCACATCTCTATTTATGACGCAATTTCTTTCCTTTATTTTATGGTTAATATTCCATTGTATATGTGTACCACAATGTCCTGGCTATTATAAATAGTGTTGCTATGAACATTGGAGTGCATGTGTCTTTTTTGAATTATGGTTTTCGCTAGGTACATGCCCAGTAGTGGAATTGCTGGATTATATGGTAGCTCTATTTTTAGATTTTTAAGGAACATCCATACTGTTCTCCATAGTGGCTGTATCAATTTACTTTCCCACCAACAGTGTATGAGGACTTACTTTTCTCCACACCCACTCCAGCATTTATTACTTGTAGATTTTTTGATGATGGTCATTCTGATCAGTGTGAGGTGATACCTAATTGTAGTTTAGCTTTGCATTTCTCTAATAATTAGTGATGTTGAGCATCTTTTCATGTATTTGTTGACCATCAGTATGTCTTCTTTGGATAATTATCTATTTAGGTCTTCTGCCCATTTTTTGATGGGATTGTTTTTTGTTTTTTGTTTTTTTATTGAGCTTCATGGGCTGCTTGTATATTTTTCAGATTAATCCTTTGTCAGTTGCTTCATTTTCAAATATTTCTCCCATTAAAGATTGTCTTTTCATCTTATTTATGGTTTCCTTTGCTGTGCAAAAGCATTTAAGTTTAATTAGGTCCCATTTGTTTATTTTTTTTGTTTTCATTTTCATTACTCTAGGAGTTGGGTCAGAAAAGATGTTGCTGTGATTTATGTCAGAGTGTTCTTCCTATGTTTTCCTCTAAGAGTTTTATAGTCTCTGGTCTTACATTTAGGTCTTTAACCCATTTTGAGTTTATTTTTATGTATGATGTTCAGGAGTGTTATTTCATTTTTTTTTACATGTAGTTGTCCAGTTTTCTCAGCACTACTTATTGAAGAGGCTGTATTTTCCCTTTGTATGTTTTTGCCTCCTTGTCATAGATTAGGTGACCATGGGTGCTTGGGTTTATCTCTGGGCTTTCTATTCTGTTCCATTGATCTATATTTCTGATTTTGTGCCAGTACCATACTGTCTTGACTACTACAGCTTTGTAGTATAGGCTGAAGTCAGGGACCCTGACTCCTACAGCTTCGTTTTCTTTCTCAAGATTGCATGGGCTATTCAAACAAATTGTAGAATTTTTTGTTCTACTTTTCTGAAAAATGCCATTGGTAATTTGATAGGGACTGCATTGAATCTGTAGGTTGCTTTGGGTAGTATAATCATTTTCATAATGTTGATTCTTCCAATCCAGGAACATGGTATGTCCCTCCATCTGTTTGTGTCGTCTTTGATTTCTTTCATAAGTGTTTTATCATTTTCTGAGCACAAGTCTTTTGCCACCTTAGGTTGGTTTATTCCTAGGTATTTTATTTTTTTCGATGAGATGGTAAATGGGATTGTTTCCTAAATTTCTCTTTCAGTCCTTTCATTGTTAGTATATAGGAATGAAAGAGATTTCTGTGTATTAATTTTGTATCCTGCAACTTACCAAACTTATTGATGAGCTCTAGCAGTTTTTTGGTGGCATTTTAAGATTTTCTATGTATAGTATCATGTCATCTGCAAACATTAACAGTTTTATCACTTTTCCATTTGGGATTCCTTTTATTTCTTTTCCTTCTCTGATTGCCATGGCTAAGACTTCCAAAACTATGTTGAATTATAGTGATGAGGACTTCCCTGGTGGCAAAGTCATTAGAATCTGCCTGTCAATTCATGGGACATGGGTTCAATTCCTGATCCAGGAAGATCCCACATGCTGTGGAGCAACTAAGCCCACAAACTACAACTAATGAGCCTGCACACCACAATTACTGAAGCACATGTGCTACAACAATCGAAGCCCATGCACCTAGAGTCTGTGTTCTGCAACAAGATAAGACACTGCAATGAAAACCCCATGCACTGCAATGAAGAGTAGCCCCTGCTTGCCACAACTAGAGAAAGCCCATGTGCAGCAACAAAGACCCAATGCAGTAAAAAAAAGACAATAAAATGATAGTGGCGAGAGTGGGCACACTTGTCTTGTTCCTGATCCTAGAGGAAATGCTTGCAGTTTTTCCCATTGAGAATAATATTTGCTATGGATTTGTCATACATGGCCTTTAGTATGTTGAGGTGGATTCCCTCTATGTCCATTTTCTGGAGAGTTTTTACCATAAATTGATGTTGAACATTGTCAAAAGCTTTTTCTGCATCTACTGAGATGATTGTATGGTTTTTATTCTTTAATTTATTAATATGGTGTATCACATTGATTGATTTGCATATATTGAAGAATCTTTGCATCCCTGGAATAAATCCCACTTGATCGTGGTGTATGATCCTTTTAATGTGTGGTTGGATTCTATTTGCTAGTATTTTGTTGAGGATTTTTGCATTTATGTTCATCAGTGATATTGGCCTGTGATTTTATTTTTGTGTGATATCTTTGTCTGGTTTTCATATCAGGATAATGGTAGCCTCATAGAATAAGTTTAGGAGTGTTCCACCCTCTGCAATTTTTGGAAGAGTTTGAGAAGGATAGATGTTAGCTTTTCCCCAAATGTTTGATAGAATTCACCTGTGAAGCCATCTGGTCCTGGTCTTTTGTTTGTTGGAAGATTTTTAGTAACAGTTTCAATTTCATTACTTATGATCGGAGTATTCATATTTTCTCTTTCTTCTTGGTTCAGTCTTGGAAGGTTGTATTTTTCTCTGAATTTGTTCATTTCTTCCAGGTCGTCCATTTTATTGGCATATAGTTGCTTGTAGTACTCTCTTATGATCCTTTGTATTTCTATGTTTTCAGTTGTAACTTCTCCTTTTTCACTTCTACTTTTGCTGATTTGAGTCCTCTCCCTTTTTTTCTTGCTGAGTCTGCCTAAAGATTCATCATTTTTTTAATATTCTCAAAGTATCAGCTTTTGGTTTTATTGATCTTTGCTATTGTTTTCTTTGTTTCCATTTCATTTATTTCTGCTCTGATCCTTATGATTTCTTTCCTTCTACTAACTTTGGAGTTTGTTTGTGCTTCCTTCTCTTGTTGCTTTAGTCATAAACTTAGGTTGTTTATCTGAGATTTATCTTGTTCCTTGAGGTAGGGCTGTATTTCTATAAACTTCCCTCTTTGAACTCTTTTTTCTGCATCCCATAGGTTTTAGGTCATTGTATTTTGTTGTCATTTGTTTCTGGGTGTTTTTTGATTTCCTCTTTAATTTCTTCAGTGATCTCTTGGTTATTTAGTAGCATTTTGTTAGCCTCCATGTGTTTGTGTTTGTATTTGTAACAGTTTTTTTTTTCCTGTAATTGATTTCTAATCTCATACCGCTGTGGTCCAAAAAGATGGTTAACATGATTTCAATTTGCTTAAATTTACCAATGCTTGATTTATAACCCAAGATATGATCTATCCTGGAGAATGTTTCATGAACACTTGAGAAGTGTGTTCAGCCACTTTCAAGTGGAATGTCCTATAAATATCAATCAAGTCTATTTGGTCTATTGTGTCATTTAAAGCTTGTGTTTCCTTACTTATTTTCTATTTGGATGATCTGTCCATTGGTGTAGGTGGGGTGTTAATAATTCCCCTACTATTATTGTGTTACTGTCAATTTCTCATTTTATGGCTGTTTGCATTTGCTTCTGTATTGAGGTGCTCCTATGTTGGGTGTATAGATATTTACAATTTTAATATCTTCTTCTTGCATTCATCCTTTGATTATTTTAGTGTCCATCCTTGTCTCTTGTAAATAGCCCTTATTTTAACGTCTATCTTGTCTGATATGAGTGTTGCTACTCCAGCTTCCTTTTGATTCCCATTTATATGAATTATCTTTTTCCATCCCCCCACTTTCAGTCTGTATGTGTCCCTAGGTCTGAAGTGGGTCTCTTGTAGACAGCATATATATGAGTCTTGTTTTTGTACCCATTTAGCTAGTGTGTGTTTTTAATCCATTTACATTTAAAGTAATTATAGATATGTATGTTCCTATTACCATTTTCTTAATTGTTTTGGGTTTGTTCTTATAGGTCTTTTTCATTTCTTATGTTTCCCACCTAGAGAAGTTCCTTTAGCATTTGTTGTAGGGCTGGTTTTGTGGTGCTGATTTCCCTTAGCTTTTGCTTGTCTGTAAAGCTTTTGATTTCTCTGTCAAGTCTGAATGAGATCCTTGCTTGGTAGAATAATCTTGGTTGTAGGTTTTTCCCTTTCATCACTTTAAATACGTCCTGTCACTCCCTTCTTGCCTGCAATGTTTCTGCTGAAAAATCAGCTGTTAACCTTATGAAGATTCCCTTGTAAGTTAGTTTTTGCTTTTCCCTTGCTGCTTTTATATTTTTTGTGTGTGTTTAATTTTTGTTAGTTTGATTAATATGTGTCTCAGTGTGTTTCTCCTTGTTTCTCCTTATGGAACTCTCTTTACTTCCTGGACTTGATTGACTATTTCTTTTCCCATGTTAGGGATGTTTTCAATTATAATCTCTTCAAATATTTTATCTTGCTCTTTTTCTTCCTCTTCTTCTTGGGACCTGTAATTTCAAGTCATGGTGTGTTTGATATTGCCCCAGTGGTTTCTGAAAGTGTCCTCAATTCTTTTCATTCTTTATTCTGTTCCTTGGCAGTTATTTCCACCATTCTATCTTCCAGCTCACTTATTCATTCTTATGCCTGAGTTATTTTGTTGTTGATTCCTTCTTGTGTATTTTTCATTTCAGTTATTTTGTTGTTCATCATTAATTGTTTGCTCTTTAGATCTTCTATGTACTTGTTAAATGTTTCTTGTATTTTCTCCATTCTATTTCTTAGATCTTGGATCATTTTATTATCATCACTCTGAATTTTTTTTTTCAGATAGCTTGCCTATTTCCACTTCATTTATTTGTTCTTGCAGGATTTTACCTTGCTACTTTGTCTGCAGCATATTTCTCTGTCATTTCATTTTGTCTAACCTACTGTGTTTATGGTCTTCTTTCCACAGGCTGCAGGGTCATAGTTCTCTTGTTTTGGTTGACTGTCACCTGCTGAGTGAGGTTGGTCCAGGGGCTTGTGCAGGCTTCCTGGTGGGAGGGCCTGGTGCCTGCACTCTGTTGGGTGGTGTTGAGTCTTTTCCTTCTGATGGGCAGGGCTGCATCAGGTGGTGTGTTTTGGTGTGTCTGTGAGGTTATTATGACTTTAGGCAGCCTGTCTACTGATGGGTGGGCCTGGGACCTACAGGCAGTTGTGTGGGGCCTGGTCTTGTTGATATGGATACCTTCAGGAATGCACATGCTGATTAATATTCCCTGGGTCCAGGAATTCTCTGGTGTTCCAGTGTCCTAGACTCTATGTTCCCACCCCAGAGGGCCAGCCCTTACCCCTGGTCAGAGAACCAAGAGCCTGCAAGCCCACAGTGTGACCTGATAAAAAATAGAGAAAACAAAAAAGAAAAACAAAACAAAACAAAAAACAAAGTTTACTGCAAATAACAAGAACAGCAGCAAACAAACAGCAGCAACAGCAACACAGCACACACACACACACCCACACACACACACGGAGAGAAAAGAAAAAGAAAAAACAAGAGTAAAAACAACCAAGCAAGAGAATTCTAATATGAGAATAGTTGATAAGAATTATACTAAAGAAAACAAGAAATGAAAAATAAAACAGAAACAGGCATGCAAACAACATCAACAACGACAATAACAGCAGCAAAAAAAAGCAAACAAAATATAGACTATACACCTAAAAACAATTGAAAAAAGAGAAAAAAGTTATATATGTATGTATTTATATATAATATGTATGTATGTATTTGTGTGTGTATATATATATATATAAAATGAAGAACAAAAACAAGACAAAAGCCACAGAGCAACAAAAAAGTAAAGGAAAAATATAAAATAAAAACTTTATATATATTAAGGAAATAACATAAGATAAAAAATTAAAAAAATTAAAAAGTAGAAAATAAAAATAAAAGATAAAAAATAATAAAAGCAACAACACCCACAACTGAACAAAAGAAAACAAACCAACAAATAATAGTAATAAATATATTTTCCTGGGTCTGCCTCTCCAGGAGGCCTTCCAATACCTCTAGATAGGTGTCTGGACCTGCTGTGGACTCTGTGGGGCCAGCCTAGAGTCTGTTTTGTCTTGGTTCCCTTGTGCATTTGTCCACAGAGTCCAGTGCTACAAAGACTAGAGTGGTCTCAGACTCTGACACACTCATTGTCTATTCAGATATTCCAGAAATGCAGGATTTGCCCAGCTGACCTTAGGGATTTAATTCACAGCTCCTGCTCCTGAATGAAAAGATTTGTGTTTCTCTTCCTTAGTTATACCACCCCTCAGGCTGTTTTGATTTTAACCCTACCTCTGCACTTGTCCCAGTGATGTCTGATCCTTGTCCAGGTGAGAAGGAGCAAAAGCAGCAGCTGCTTGGTGCACACTTGGGCACTCTCAGTACCTGCAGTGGCAGGAGCTGATGTATGGCAGTGTTGTTAGCCCTGCCCCCCATGCACCTCTCAACAATGGTGCCTTGCTTTCTAGGCAGACCATGCTTCCTCTAGGAGCATTCCTGGCTGCGTGTCCCCTCACTTCATTCCCTTCTATTGTCTCTGTGAAGCCACCTGTGATTTTCTCCCTGGGCCTATTCTTCCAACCCCATGCTTCACAGGTCTATTCTTCCAACTCCATGCTTTAGCCCTCTGAACCTCTCAGCTTTGGCAGGCTCTCATTCCAGGCAAGGGTGCCCAGAACTGATTCCCAAGGAAGTTTGGGGGTGGAAGCAACCCTGGCCCAAGGGGTTGGTGGTCCTGCTCAGGTGGGAGCCCCTCCCAATGCCCATAGAGGCCGAAGAAGTCAGTGGGTGGGGAATAGGGTTATAATGGCATCTCTACACCTGCACTTCCCTTGCTCAATGATGATGCCTTGCTATGGTGTCTCAGGCTTTTTCACAGACTTTCATGGTTCTGGTGCTCCTTGCTCCTGTCCCTTCAGGCTGTCGTTTCACAGCCAAGCACTGTTCTCCCCCTGGGTCTGCACTCCAAGCCCCTCTTTCCAGCACCAACTCCCCTTCACAACAGAAAACTCATGATTCAGGCTAGAATGTACAGAGCTGTGGTGTAGATCATATGTGCAGTGTTTACTTTGTCTGGCCTTCCACAGACAGTCTGCTGCATTCTCCATTGATCCCCTGAAATTCCTTCCCTGTCTCAGCTGATTTCCATTCTGTGAGGGAGTCTTTTTTTTTTTTTTTCTTTGCCTCAGATTTTTATTGGAGTATGATTGCTTTACAATGTGGTGCCAGTCTCCACTGTACAACAAAGTGAATCATCTATATTTATGCATATATCCCCATATCCCCTTCCACTTGAGCCTTCCTCGCACCCTCCTTATCCAGCCCCTCTAGGTCATCACTAAGCATTGAGTTAATCTCCCTGTGCTATGTAGCAGCTTCCCACTAGCTATCTATTTTACATTTGGTAGTGCATATATGTCAATGCTCTCTCTCACTTTGTCCCAGCTTCTCCCCCCACCCAGTGTCCTCAAGTCTATTCTCTACATCTGCATCTTTTATTTATTTATTTATTTATTTATTTATTTATTTATTTACTTTATTTATTTATTTACTTTATTTATTGGCTGCATTGGGTCTTTGTTGCTGCACACGGGCTTTCTCTAATTAATGTGAGGGGGGCTACTCTTTATTGTGATGCACAGGCTCCTCATTGTAGTGGTCTCTCTTGTTGTGGAGCACAGGCTCTAGGCACATGGGCTTCAATAATTGTGGCACATGGGCTTAGTTGCTCTGTGGAATGTGGAATCTTCCCAAAGCAGGGCTCAAACCCATATCCCCTGCATTGACAGGCAGATTCTTAACCACTGCACCACCCAGGAAGTCCTCTACATCTGCATTTTTATTCTTGCCCTGCCACTATTTTCATCAGTACTATTTTTTTTTTAGATACCATATATATGCATTAGCATATGGTATTTGTTTTTCTGACTTACTTCACTCTGTATGACAGACTCTAGGTCCATCCACCTCACTACAAATAACTCAATTTCCTCCTGTTTTATGGCTAAGTAATATTCCATTGTATATATGTGCCACATATGCTTTATCCATTCATCTGTTGATAGACATTTAGGTTACTTCCATGACCTGGCTATTGTAAATAGTGCTGCAAAGAACATTGTGGTACATGCATCTTTTTGAATTATGGTTTTCTGAGGGTATATACCCAGTAGTGAGATTGCTGTGTCATATGGTAGTTCTATTTTTAGTTTTTCTTAAGGTGAGGATCTCTCCTCATCTTCAGTTTTCCACCAGGTTTGCTGGTCTCTTTTTTGGTTCCTCTTTTTTTTCCCCTTCTTCTTTCTTTCATTCTTTTAGGTGTCTAAAATCTACTGCTACAATTCAGCAGGAGTTCTTTGAGAACCGTTCAATTTGTAGATGCGTTTTTGGTGAACTTGTGAGGAGCAACAAATTCCACATCCTCCTATTCTGCCATCTTGACATCTCCTCTCTTTTTTCTTTTTTAATATAGGTATTTACAGGTATAAATTTCCTTCAGACTACTACTGCCTTACTGTGTCCCATAAATTTTGGTATGTGGTGTTTTTATTTTCATCCAGCTTTAAGTAATTTAGAGTTTCACTTAAGATTTTTTTCTTTTACCCATTAGTTTTTTAAGAATGTGATATTTAATTTCTACATGTTTGTGTGTTTTCTAATTTTTTCTACTGTTAATTTATATTATCATTGTCTATTGGTCAGAAAAGACACTTTGTATGATTTCAGTCTTTTAAAATTCATTGAAACTTGTTTCATAACCTAACATATAGGTGTAACTCACAGAATGTTCCATGTGCAATTGAGAAGAATGTTTATTCTTCTTTTGTTAGGTGTAGTGTTCTATATATGCCAGTTATGTCTAATTGTTTTATACTGTTGTTAAAGCCCTCTACATTGTTATTGAACTTCTCTCTAGATATTCAATCCATTACTGAAGTGTGGTATTCAAGTCTCCAACTATTTTTGTAGAACCACTATTACTCACTTAAATTTTCTCAATGCTGCATAGATTTGGGAGGGGGGAATTGTTGTTTGGTGTATGTTCAGAGTTGTTATATCTTCTTGATGTGTTGACCATTTATTAATATATAATGTCTTCTTGATGTATTGACCATTTATTAATATATAATGGCCTTCCTTTTATCTTGTAAAAGTTTTAACTTAAAGTCTATTTTGTCTGATATCAGTATAGACATCCCAGTTCTCTTCTCAGTATTATTTGCATTGAATATGTGTTCCATTCTTTTACTTTCAACCTACTTGTGTCCTTGGATCTAAAATGAATCTCTTCATATAGTATACAGGTGGATTATGTTCTTTTTAACCAATCTGTCAATCTGTACTTTTGGAGAGTTTAGTTCATATACATAAAGATGAATACTGATAAGAGAGTACTTCCAGCATTTTATTATTTGTTTTATATATTTCTTATACCATTTTTTGTTCATCATTTTCTTCCTTATTGCTTTTTTTGTGCTAGTTGATTTTTTGCAGTAAAAGTTTGAATTCTCTTATCATTTCTTTTGTTTGTTTTTTTTTTGCATATTTTCTTTGTGGTTACCATGTGGATTCCCTTTAATATACTAAATTTTATTTATTTTTTAAAAAATTATTGAAGTATATTTGATTTACAAAGTTCCATTAGTTTCAGGTGTACAGCAAAATGAATTAGTTATACATATACATATATCCACACATTTTTAGATTATTTTCCCATATAGGCCATTAAAGAGTATTGAGTAGAGTTCCCTGTGCTATACAGTAGATCCTTATTAGTTATCTATTTTATATATTATATACTAAATTTTAACAACGTAGTTTGATTTGATACCAACTTAACTTCAATCTTATGCAATTTGATATCACCTTCCTTTATGTTATTTTTGTCACTTTTTTATCTTAATCATTCTATGCCCAATAACATAGATTATTGTTGTTGTTGTTATTATTATTAATTTTTCTTTTAAAGTATATAGGAAATAAAAGACAGAGTTCCAAAGCAAAAATTCAATAATGCTGCCTTCTGTATTTGCCCATGCATTTACCTTTACCAGAGATATTGATTTCTTTTATGACTTTGAGTTACTACCCAGCATCCTTTCATTTTAACCTGAAGAACTCACTTTGGCATTTATTGAGTACAAGTCTAGTAGTATTAAACTCCTTTAGCTTCTTTTCTTTAGGAATATTTTAATCTCTTCCTCATTTTTGAAGGATTTTTTGCTGGATATAAAATTCTTGGTTAATAGCTTTATTGTTTTTTGTTTTTTGTTAACATATATCATCTTATTGCCTTCCAGCTTCCACAGGTTCTGAAGAGAAATCAACTTTGAATCTTATTGAGAATCCCTTGTACTTGACAAATTGTTTCTCTCCTTCTGCTTCAAGATTTTATTTTATCTTTGGCTATCCACATCTTGTTTATATATCGATACTGGTCTTTTTGAGTTTTTCCAACTTGAAATTTATTGAGCATCATGGATGTGTTATTCATGTCTTTTGTCAATTTTGAGAAATTTCAGCCATTATTTATTCAAATATTCTTCCTGCTTCTTTATCTCTCTCTCTTACTTCTGGGACTCCCATAATGTGTATATTGGTTCACTTGATGGCATCTCTTAGATGTTGTTTACTTTCTTCATTCTTTTAAAATTTCTGCTCCCCAGACTTGATAATTTCAACTGTCATGTTTCAAGTTTCCTCTTTTGTCCTTCTACCTACTCAGATATGCTGTTGAACTCTTCTAGTCAATTTTTTAACTTCAGTTATTTTACTTTTCAATTCTAGTATTTCTGTTTGTTTCTTTTTTACAAATTTTCTTTATTGATATTCCCATTTTTTTCATACATTTATTTCCTTATCTTCTTTAGTTCTTTGCCCATGTTTTTCTTTGAACATATTTAAGACAGTACTTTTTAGTCATTTAGTAAGTCTGATGTCTGGACTTCCTCAAGAACAGTGCCTGTCACTTTTATCTGTTACTTTAAATGAGCCATACATTCCTGTTTCTTTTTATGACTTTTAATTATAAAGTGACTTTTAATTATAAAGTGATTACTCTGGAAATCAGATTCTCCCCTTCGTCATATTTAGCTGTTTTCTGTTGCTGTTACTTTATTTGATGATGGCTAGAATAGTCCATTTGTTCAGGTGTTTTAACAAAACTATTTGTGCAAAGACTGTATTCCTTGTCATATGTGATCACTGAAGTCTGTGTTCATTTAGATCTTGTTCCGTTAATATTTTGACAGGTATTTCCTTGAATGCCAGTAGTTAAAAAACAAACAACAACAATAACAACAAAAACCCCCACATATCTGTCTCAGTTTTTGCAGATTGGCTCTGTGCTGAAGCACTCCCTCAACACTTAGCCAAACTGGCACTTGGACTGTGGGTCAGTCTGGTGTGTAAGCTTTGGGTGTTCTGCATTTTTTTTTCTAATCATGTGTCTTACCCCAGACATGCATGTGCTTTCCTATATCCCCCCATATAGATTGTTGCTTTTGAATGTCCGAATTTCCCAAAGACTCTTCTCCAGCTTTTGTTCCCAGACTTAAGCAGTCTATTATAGGTCTCCACCCATAATTTCTTGCCCCAGGCATCTCTGCTTGATTAGTTTGCTTTGCAAATTTTTTTTTTAACAAATGCCCACCCACTTTCCAGCCTACATTCTGAATTCAGTGATACAGAGATGAGCACCTTGTATCTGTCCTTCAGATAACAGGTTGAAATGGACATATACAATAATTTTTGGATAAGTTTTTCTTGGCTCACTCTGGAACTAAGGGTGAGAGTTTCACACTAGGAGAACAGGCTGTTGCTACTTTAAGACTGCCTTCACTTTAGGACTGTTGCTAGAGAGAGAGGTGCAGTAAGGGCAAGTGAAAATAGCACAAAGCTTTTCTATCATTTTCAAGATGCCTTTTACTTGATTCAGCATTTGCTTCATTTCTGTAAACATTTGACTGTTTCCCAGAGTTCTGAAAACATTGATTCTGACAGTTTCTGTTTGTGTTTCTACACTTCTGTGAGGGAATGAAAGCTCAAAGCTACTGTCTCCTCCATTTCCCTCATGTCCTCTGTTGTTTTTAATACATTGATTCCAGCATCTCTCTGGGTGTCCCTATGCACCAGAAAATCATAGTACAAAGGAAATTAAGGAGATTTTAATTATAAAATAAGTATAAAGAAAAAAGGCAGTTTTTTTTTGTTGTTGTTGTTGGGCCAGGCCTGTGAGATGCAAACATCATTTTATCCATTTTCCATTGGCTAGAAATTAGGCACATGGCCCTACAGAAATACAGTGGGGTTAGGAAATGTTGACTAGTGGTATTCCCAGGAGGAAAGGAGAATGAGTTTAGTGAACAACCAGCCAGCTTCTTCCACATCTAACAAATAACTACTACCCCTTGTTAAGGAGCCTTGTTCATATGTTAGAATGTCAGAGCTGGAAGAATATTTAGAGACCATCTATTTCAATATCCTCAGGTGTTGGGACTCTGATGCCTGGAAATGGAGAGAGGCTGGCCAGAGTCACACTTAGTCAATAGCAGACCTGAGACAAGATCCAGCTGGATCACTCATCTCTCCTCTATATCATCTTCATTCAAACATTCTTGGACATTTCCAAGAGTAAGATTCAGTCTTAGAAGATTTTATGTTTATAGAAATTTGTCCATTTTCTCTAGGTTGTCCAATTTGTTGACATATAATTGTTCATAGTATTCTCTTATGATTGTATTTCTGTAACATTGTCTGTAACACTGTCTGTAACTTGAATAGCAAAGTACATCAACAAAACTAAAAGGCAGCCTACTGAATAGGAGAATATATTTTCAAATGAAATATTCAATAAGAGGTTAATATCCAAAATATACAAAGAACTCATAGCACTCAACATCCAAAATAAAAAAAACAACCAAGTTAAAAATGAGCAGAGGACCAGAATAGACATTTTTCCAAAGGAGACATATAGATACCCAACAGACACATGAAAAGCTGTTCATCATCACTAACCATCAGGGTAATGCAAACCAAAATGACAATGAGATATCACCTCATACCTTTCAGAATGGCTATCATCAAAAAGACAAGAAATAACAAATGATGGGAGAAAATATTTGCAAATGAAGCAATGGATAAAGGATTAATCTCCAAAATATACAAGCAGCTCATGCAGCTTAATACCAAAAAAGCAAATAAACCAATCCACAAATGGGCAGAAGACCTAAATAGTCATGTCTCCAAAGAAGACATGCAGATGGCCAACAAACACATGAAAAGATGCTCAACATCACTAATCATTAGAGAAATGCAAGGCAAAGTCACAATGAGGTATCACCTCACACCGATCAGAATGGCCATCAGTAAAAAATCTACAAACAATAAATGCTGGAGAGGGTGCAAAGAAAAGGGAACCCTCCTGCACTTTTGGTTGGAATGTAAATTGGTACAGCCACTATGGAAAACAGTATGGAGTTTCCTTAAAAACTAAAAATAGAACTACCATATGACTCAGCAATCCCACTACTGGCTATATACCCAGAGAAAACCCTAATCCAAAAGGAAATATGTACCACAATGTTTATTGTAGCACTATTTACAATAGCCAGGACATGGAATCAACCTAAATGCCCATCAACAGATGAATGGATAAAGAAGATGTGGCACATACATACAATGGAATATTACTCAGCCATAAAAAGGAATGAAATTGAGTTTTTTGTAGTGAGGTGGATGGACCTAAAGACCATCATACAGAGCGAAGCAAGCCAGAAAAAGAAAAACAAATACTGTATGCTAACTCATATATATGTAATCTAAAAAAAAAAAAAAAAAAGTTCTGATGAACCCAGTGACAGGGCAAGAATATAGATGGAGATGTAGAGAACGAACTTGAGGACATGGAGTGGGGGGTGGGGGAAGGGGAAACTGGGATGAAGTGAGGAAGTAGAATTGACATATATACACTACCAAATGTAAAATAGATAGATAGTGGGAAGCTGCTGCATAACACAGGGAGATCAACTCATGATAGGTGATGACTTAGAGGGCTGGGATGGGGAGGGTGGGATGGAGTCACAGTAGAGAGGGCACATGGGGATATATGTATAAATACAGCTGATTCACTCTGGTGTACCTCAATAACTGGCACAACAGTGTAAAGCAATTATACTCCAATAAAGAGCTTAAAAAATAAAGATAAATAAATAATTATTTTAAAAAGTAAAAAAAAAGAAATAACAAATGTTGGAGTGGATATGGGGAAAAGGGAAGCTTCATGCACTGTTGGTGAGAATATAAATTGGTACAACCATTATGGAAAACAGTATAAAGTTTCCTCAGAAAATTAAAAATAGAACTACCACTTGATCCAGCAATTCCACTCCTGGATATTTATCTAAAGAAAATGAAAACACTAATTCAAAAAGATATATGCACCCCAGTGTTCATTGCAGCATTATTTATAATAGCCAAGATATGGAAGCAACCTAAATGTCCATCAACAGATAAATGGATAAAGAAGATGTATATATATGCCATATATATGCCATAAAAATAATGAAATATTTTCATTTACAATAACAATGATCAATCGAGATGGTATTATGCTAAGTGAAATGAGTCAGAGAGAGAAAGATAAACACCATATGTCTTCACTTATATGTGGAATCTTAAAATACAAAACAAACAAATAAATGTAACAAAGCAGATACAGAATCACAGATGTAGAGAACAAACTAGTAGTTGTTGGGGGGGGTGGGAGTAATAGGTGAAATCAGACAGAGAAAAACAAATACTGTATTTTTTCACCTATATGTGGAATCTAAAAAACCAATAAACAAATATAACCAAACCGAAAGAGACTCACAGATACAGAGAATAAACAAGTGGTTACCAGAGGTGAGGAGGGTAAGGGTAGGGGCAAAATATTAATATGTGAGGGGAATTAAGAGGTACAAACTATCAGTCATAAAATGAATACATCACAGGGATGTAATGTACATCCCAGAAATTATAGTCAATAATATAACTGTGTATGATGTGTAATCTATAAAGATATTGAATTGCTCTCTTCTACCCCTTGAAACTAATATAAGGCTGTGAGTCAACTATACTTCAGTAAAATGTAAGAAATAAGTTTTTCATCACAATCCAACACATATTTCATCTGTAAAAGTTCTACAAAACGATACTGAGGTAGGTAGTGATTAGAGTTCATTGTCAACTATTTCCAGTTCCCCACCTCTGGCACATTATAGAATTATACTTTCTTTTACTTTTGTAGTTACTAATGATCAGGCAATATGTGTGGTGAAGGACATGTGAGCAGAATGAAATGGGTCATTTCTGGGGGAAGACTTTAAGAGCCACTGCACAGATCACAAATGTTCTCTTTTCTCTGATGCTTCAATCGTGGTAGCACAAAGAGGAAGCCTCTGTCTTACTCTGTGTAACCCAGTAAGGATAATGTAAAGCAGAGCTCCCAGGAAATCTCTGGTAGGCAAAACAGTCTGAGTGAGAAATAATTTTTTGTTCTTTTAAGACAGTGAGATTTGGAGTTTGCTTTTTTACCATAGCATAACCTAGCCTATGCTGACTGATATAAATACCTAGCTTTAGTACATGTTCTGCACTCTACTTGGTATCATTATTTTATTTTGTCCTATTTCAATTTTCAATGCTTGTTGCAACCTTGTAAATTGATGTCATAACTCAGTAATGGGTTGCAACTTGCACTTTGTAAAATGCTACTCAATACAAGGCTCACTTGTCCCATAGTTAATCCTCTTTCCAAGTTTATGTAGAGTGATGTTAGTGACTCCCATTTCTCTGCAGGATTGTGGTTATGGAGAGGGTGGAGATGCATATTGTACAGCCTGCCCTCCCCGCAGATACAAAAGCAGCTGGGGCCACCATAGATGTCAGACCTGCATCACCTGTGCTGTCATCAATCGTATCCAGAAGGCCAACTGTACAGCTACCTCTAATGCCATCTGTGGGGACTGTCTGCCCAGGTGAGCCTGCTATATGAGGCCAAGCTCTTCTGGGCATTCTCTAGCCCTTGGAGGCCTCTCTCATCCTTACCTCTCAGAGCCTAATTGAAGTTTTCTAACTGTTGATATCATGAAGAGTTTAAGCTTCCATGAAGGAGAAGGAGTATCTTCTTGAGATCCCCCTATAAAGTGCCTAGCATACAGTCAGTTACAGATGAATACTAAACAGCTTTTTTTATCTTGCAGGCATGCTTAGCTCAGGCCCAAGTTTAAAGGTAAATCTCACTGTAGACCTAAAAGAAATTAGGAAGCAGTTGGTATCAAAGCGGTGTTTCCTTCTCTTGTGAAACTAGTTCACCTTTTGGCTATAGGTTTTGGTGAATTGGGGAAGAGGTGGAATGTCTGGGACTCTGAATCAGAATCAGACATAGAGGCAGGGAACTCACGAGGAGTCAGAGTGAGTGATGGCTTCCTGTAAGGCAAGACTCCTAGAAGCTGCCTATGGCTCAAGAAGGACCAATCCAAGTACATTGCTTGTTTGATCACCTTGCCATTTCTTATTGTTCTGACCACAGGTTCTACCAAAAGACACGTATTGGAGGCCTGCAGGATCAAGAGTGTATCCCATGCACAAAGCAGACCCCCACCTCTGAGGTTCAGTGTGTGTATCTAGTTTTCTTCTCCCTTTTCTTCCCCAATCCATTGGGTGACAGCAAGATAGGGTAGTAAAGACTTCCCCTACCCCCTCATACTCCTTCCTATAGGGTAGATGGGCAAGGGAATTTGATTACATTTGAATAATAATTTCCCAATATATCATCTGTGTAACCTTCTACAAATCATGAAAACTCATTGAACCTAATTTCCTTCCTCTGAAAAAAAATGTAAGTCATGAAAATCATTGTTCTTAAATACCATGTGGGATGCTGCCTAGTTCTAATGAGATAATAGATTAGAAAGCACTTTGTAAATTATAACATTTGTACACATGGGTTATTTATTTGAAGTTTATAGGAGTCCCTAATGGTTTGGACTAGTAAAAGGCTGAATGAAGTACTAGGATCTAGTCTATGCCCATATCACTATCCATTTATCTGTGTATCATTTTTGTCTATCTACTAGCTATATGTCTACTCACTTATTTTTTAATTGAATGATATCTTTTTAAAACATGAAGTATTTCAAATATGTAGAAATATTTTAAATACATAAAAATATAAAAATAAAAATGCTCAGTTACACAGCCTCAATAATTAATGAATCTTCAGATTTTGTATATTTGCTTCAGATTTTTTTTAAAAAATTGAAGATTCCACAGGTTTACTGGAATTCATTTTTTGATCCTTTCTGAGTTACATTCTATCATTACCTCCCCAGAGGCAACCACTATCATGAAGTTGTGTATATCTTGTCGGTAGGCTATGCTACAGTAACAAACCCCCAAATCTCAGTGATTTAATGCAATAAAAGTTTATTTTTTACTATGCAAAGGTCTTTCTCCATCTTGTAATTATACCATCAAACCATGTGGCTTCCAGGTTGATGGGACAGGGTAAGAGATAGAGGAGACATACTGGCTCTTAACTACTTCAGTCTGCAAGTGACACACATTACTTCCACTCACAGTCCATTGGCCAGAAGTACTCTAATGGCCTTACTACAAAGATGTATGGGAAATGCAGAGAAGCATGTGGATAATTAGTGAGCACTATGACTCTGCCATACTCTCCACCCACGTTTTGATACTTATATTCTTTTTTGATATAATTTTTATATATTCATAGGCAATATATGCTATTTTTTATATTTTATAATTTTTTATATAAATGCTATCAAGCTACATACTGTCTTTCTCTAACTTGCTTTTCCCCTCTAGATTATTTATATTGATCCATACAGGTCTTTTATTTTAAATGCTATATAATAATACTGCATCATAGAATTATATCATGATGTATGTATCCTGTGCCCTACTGATGAACATTTTAGTTTGTTTCTATTTGTCTAGATTACATAACTGAATGTGACATGGAAAGACCATAGGATATGTGCATCTTAAAATAACTACTAATTTATACCATACCAGCAGCATATGCAAGTTCCCCTACTTTGTTCTTTATACTTTTCCCTGCACTACACAGAAGTAGAACCAATTTAGCAGCCCTAATTGAGGAAGACCCTGGGGAGAGGGTGCTGACCTGAGGAAGTCCAGGCCCAGTGTCAGGGCAACTATTGACTACCTACAGTGACTGACCTCCCCCACTTTCTTGTCTCACAGGTGCCTTCCAGTTGAGCTTAGTGAAGGCAGATGTACCCACAGTATCCCCTCAGGAGGCCACACTTGTTGCACTGGTGAGCAGTCTGCTCATGGTGTTTACCCTGGCCTTCCTGGGGCTCTTCTTCCTCTACTGCAAGCAGTTCTTCAACAGAAATTGCCAGCGTGGTAAGGGTAGCTGCTTCACGTATTACATGAATCAGCAGCAAGGTTCTGAATAGCAGAAGAGAGGAATTTTCTGGGGTTGAGAGTTAATGGACCCTCCCTAGGTGCCAAAAATCTCCAAGGGGAGATTATCTGAAGGTGGCAATAGAATGCACGGGACTTAAGAGATGATTGAGGCTGACACTGTGAGTTTATGGAACCTGGTTCATTAAGGTGTGGGGGTTCATGAAGGATGAAAATATCATGGGAAAACCCTTGGGAAAGGCATCTGGAGACCTAGGTTCTATATCTATCTCTAAATCAGTGTGTAACTTTAGACAAATTATTTAGCTTCTTAGGCCTTTTTCTCCTTAATCCTTAAAATGAGAGATGGAGTTGATTTCTAAGTTCTTTTCCAATTAGCCATTTCTACTAATAGGTAGAGATTCTGGAGCACGTCAGAAAAGGAGGAAGGCTGGCTGGAATGAGACATGACTGTAATAAAAATGGTGAGGTCTCGGGCAACAGTTATCGGTATACTAATATATCAAATGTGGGTAACTGAGAACCCAGTGTTCAGAGGAACTGGCAAACTTAGACATTTTTCCTCAGAAGATAATGATAACCAAAGAGGTCTGGCCCAGCCCATAGGAGATGGTCATGTGAAATTTTAGATGGAAGGTCATATTTAAAGTCAGGAGTAACATCATGATCTTTTTTTAGCACAAGTCCAGCCATTAGCCGAGAATGTGGAACAGAAAGCCCAGGTCACTGAGGGCAAATATGGGGGAGGTAGGTTGGTGGCTGGCCAAGACCACATAAGGGTCTAGATCTTTAGTTAAGAGTACTAAGGCTCGGTGCAGCTTCGGCACAGCTTCAGTGCCATCAAGGGAGCTGAGAGCTAGGCAGAAACACCAAAATAGGAACCCAGGCTAGTAAGCAGAGTTGATTTAGTAAGGAAGGAAGAGGATACATTCTACTAGATACACAGGTGCTCAGGACTCCTCCTCAGCCCACTGGATACTGGGCCCAAAGCAACACAACTTTTTTCAACCTCTCTGTTTATTTGGAAAGATCCTGCTTATATAGGCCTGCCTTGGTCAGTTTGGATCTAGGGCCTGCCAGATAAACTTCAAAGAGCCTAGCAGATATGTTTGACTCTACCACTCACTTAAGTAGAAGTGAATCTAGAATTTCAGGGGATGCAGGGCACAAGGGAAACACTGATATCCCTTTATGACCCTTCTCAAATTCTAATTCTCTCTCCTCTACTCTGTGATGTCTCCTGGAACATTATGGCTCAGGGTGGGCCATCCTGACTCTGACTTTGGAGGCCAGTTTCTCAGATAAGAGCTGTTGCCCAGTCCCTGGGAATGGGCATGAAACATGGGAAATGAAGCATTTGGGCACCAGGGCCCAGAAAGAAGATGAGGCAACATCTGAGGGCTGCCTGTCTCCTTGCTTCTGCCTCAGGAGAGGAGAAATGGGTAACCCTTCTCTGCTCCTCCTCTGTCCTCAAGACCATAATGCAGTACCCTTCTCTGGGGATACGAGGGCAGGCAGCTCCCTCAGGGTCTTCACAGGGGAAATAGGGTTATACATTTTCTCATTTGGGGAAGGTGTTTATCAGGAGTCACTGACTTACATGAATACTGGGGTTGTATAGGTGAGATTAATATGTGAATTGGATCCAGCATAATGTGCAATAAGGAGGAGTAGGGACTGTGACAAACTGAATAGTTCATCCCCCATCTGAAGGTGAATCTACTACTGAGCTTCAGCTATTTGTTACCATGTAGGAATATTCAGTGTTTCAAGTTCTAAATTTTCAAGGGAAGCTAAAACTCTGGATTTTTGTATGAAATAGTTTTAAGTTCTGGCAATGAGTTCTAATTAAAAACTACCACAACCACAATGCAGGGGTCAAACAAATACACATCGCATAGGCTCTCAGTTTGTAACCTGATGTTGAATCACACTTCTGCATGAAAGGTGTATGAATTTCCTATCACTACCATAACAAATTACCACAAGTTTAATGGCTTAAAACAACACCTATTTATTATCTCACCATTTCCTTAGATCAGAAGCTTTGTAAGCTTGGCTGGATCTCAACTTAGAGTCTCACTAGGCTGAAATCAAGGTGTTACCATGGCCGCATTCCTTTTTGGAAGCTCCAGAGGAGAATCAATTTCCATGATCATTCAGAAAGGCAGAAGAATTCAGTTCCTTGCAGTTACAGGGTTGAGGTTCCATTTCCTTGCTGACTGTCAGCTGAGGACCGTTCCCTGTTTCTAGACACCACCCACTCTTTGGCTTATGACCCATTTCCATTTTCAAAACTAGCAATGGTGTCAAGTCCTTTTCATTTCACAATTCTGATACTCTCTCTGACTCTTCTGCCTCCCTCTTCCCCTTTTAAGGACACATGTGATTACATTAGGCCCACCTGGGTAATCCAGGATAATCTACCTATTTTAAGGTCCATAATCTTAATTCCACCTGCAAAGTGCCTTTTGCCATATAACACAACATATACACAGGCATAACACCAGGGAATAAAGAGCATGGCTGAATCTGAGGTGGGGGTTGTTAAAATCCTGCTTCCCACAAAGGATTTCTGTTTCTATGGAGAAACTGACTTTTTTCCCTGATCCACCACCAGATAGCCTCAATCTGATACCCCAATATAAATGTGTTTCTCAACTGTGTCACCTCAGCCTGGTGCTAGGTGCTCTGGTCCCCAGGGATGGGAAGGGGAGCACTAGTTCCCAGATCTTTCCTGATTTATGCTCAGGACCATGTGCCCCGCTGAGAGGAGCCCCTACCTTTGGGTGACCCAGTGGCTTTCTGCTTCAAGTTGCAGGAGGTTCGCTGCAGTATGAGGCTGACGAGGCAGTAGAGGAGGAATCTCTCTTCCCCATGCCACCTGGCCAGGAGACCAGTCCTGAGTCCCCACTGAGTGAAAGCATCTTTGAGACACAGCCACTTAACCCCATCCTGGATGACGACTGCAGCTCGACTCGTGGCTTCCCCACACAGGAGTCTTTTACCTTAGCTTCCTGCGCTTCAGAGAGCCACTCCCACTGGGTCCACACTCCCATCGAATGCACAGAGCTGGACCTGCAAAAGTTTTCTGGCTCTGCTTCCTATACTATAGCTGAGACCTTGGTGAGGAATGCAGCTGAAAGCTCTGGAGACAGACCAGAGCTCACTGTGACCTTTGAAGTCCCCAGCACTTAACTCTACTGAGGTGAGCTGGAAAGCTAGGGCAGAAAGATCAAAAACTGGGGACCACCCCCAAAGGAATGATCCCCTGGAGTACTGTTGTTCAGTACAGGGCTAGGGGTAGAGGAACAGAAAGCAAGGAACCCTGGTGCATGGAGGGACAACAGTGGTAATGCTAATCTTTTGAGCCAGTCAGTCATATATCACATATCTGAGCCCACAGTTGTCAAGGAACTGGCCAGGTTGACATGACACCAGTTTCTCTATCCTGGCCTTTTGCAAGCTCTCTCAAGGCCCCACTTCTAATAGTTATATTCAGTTATCTCCCTTCATGTATTCAAGCTCAAAAGTACAGTGGGAAAATGTACAAACCTTGGCGTCTGGCAGCCCTATGTTTCAAATCTACCTCCATTTCTTACTAGCTATGTGAACTTTGTAAATTCCTTCACCTCTTTGAGTCTCAGGTCCTTAATCTGTGAAAAGTAGGAAATACTATTCACTTTGTATTCTGAGTGTTGAATGAGAAATGCACGTGCAAGTGCCTTTTACAGTGTCTAATGCATTAGGAGTGTTTAAACCATGTTAGTTTTTCTTTCCCTCCCATGTTCCCAGTCACAATTTACATTGGGTTGGCCAAAAAGTTCATTTGGGTTTTTCCAGTTGGCCAAACGAAAACATCCGTACATATACACTACACTTGTCTGGTCTTCATAACATCCCTTTTTTAAAAAGCTCTTTATTGGAATATAATTGCTTTACACTGTTGTGCAAGTTTTTTCTGTACAACAAATTGAATCAGCTGTATTTATACATATATCCCTATCCCCTCCCTCCTGCGACTCCTTCCCACCCTCCCTATCCCAGCCCTCTAAAGTCATCACCCATCATCGAGTTGATCTCCCTGTGTTATGCAACAGCTTCTCACTAGCTATCTATTTTACATTTGGTAGTGTATATATATCAGTGCTACTCTCTCACTTCATCCCAGCTTCCCCTTTGCCCCCCCCCCACCCCATGTCCTCAAGTCCATTCTCTGCATAACATCCCTTTTTGGTAAGCAGGTCAGGGTTTGCTAAGCTCATTTTATAGAGGCAGGAACTGAGACACAGAGAGGGAAAGTGATTTGCTCAAAGTCACAGAGCATTTCAGTGGCAGAACTGGGCTTCAGCCCAGGCTTTAGAGCTCCAATACAAAGCTTGTCCAACTCTATCAATGTGACTATTCCATAGCCAATGTTACTTTCTCAAAAGCTTAAATAAGTAACAAGGGGCAGTATGAAGCATGAGGGTAGATTCCTATTTTTCAACTAACCAACTACTTGCACCACCCATTCTGTATTTCTCCAGCTATAATACTGTTCAGGTGCCCCAATGACTCCTCCTCCCTATATCTTACCTAAGAAAATATAAACAATATGTAGGTGAAAGCCAAGACTCCTATTAAACCAGTCAGCCTAGATACCTTCAAGGTTATCTAGTCCAACCTCCCTTGCAACTCCTCCAATCCATGCTTGAGTCCCTTTTATAATAGCCGCACAAAGTGTCTGTGTCATCCTTGCTCACATACCTACAGTGTCAGAGAGCTCACTACTGCCCAACGTGTATTGCAGCTATGACTGGTAGATTTGAGCTCAATGTAAAGAAAATTTTTCTGTCTCCCTATAGTAATGATCCCTGGATCCTGCTCTGCTCCTTGGGCCACACAGACCTCACCTGTTTCCTGTGTCTTGTGATAGCCCTGAAGAAGTCTAAAGATAGCATCTCCTCTCTGGAAAGTACCACTTTGGATTCCTTTAAAATGTGGGAGGGAGGCTTAAAACTGAACCTAGTTTCATGAGGAATTGTCTCACCAATGTAGAGTAGGGTAGAACTGTCATCACCCCAGACAGTGATGTTTTTCTGCTATTGTACCCTAACCACTGGCCTAAACCATTTTTTGAGGGATGGAGAGAGGAAGGAGCTAGTGAGATTGCCCCATAGGTTTCTAACTTGCTCTGCTCCTTCCCTAGGTCTCTTGGGCTCCTGGCAGCCAAATGGTTCTCCCTGGACTCTCCTTCTTTGTTCCTACACCATAACAGCAGCAGGGGCATGGGATGTGATATACACAATAGCCTGTACTCTACAGATGGGGCACATCCTATCCCATCCCCCCAGAGAATTGATTCTTCATCAATTTCCCAAGACTGATCAGCATCATTTCTTGCTTTCCTATCCTAGCTAGCCTGGAGAGCCAGATTCCCCAGTCATGAGACTACCAGACATGTTCCTAGCTCAGCTTGATTATAGAGAGGAGAGGATGAGATGACAATGAATAGGGTAGTTTTACTGCCTGCATCTTTGGTCAGGTGAACCTGAAGGAGGAGCCTCTCAGTACCCTATTGATACATCTACCTAGCACTTTAGGGACAAAATCAAACTCTTCCCCTTTAGCTCCTCCTCACTGCCCCCCTCCTCAGTACACACACATACTCACATGCACATGTACACACACACACACACACCCCTACCACAAATCTTAGGAGAGTCCTGAAACCTTGATTCCCCACACATCTCTTAGACTTATGTGGCTGTGACAATCATGGAGCTAACCCCTTTGCCCCCTAGGGTCTTCGTCTCCACTTATAGGTTTCTTACCTTCTTTAGTGAGGATCCAACTCAGTGTCTTTTTGACCTTTAAAATGGTACTTCCTAAAGTTCCTTTGATCTTATTTCTCTTCTTTTCTTGCCTTTTTTGTCCCTTCCTGGTGTCTGGTCTTCTTAAGCCCAAGGCTGAGCCTCTAGATCCCTAGGGCCAAACTCAGAACTCAGAGCTTTCATCTTTGGGGTGACCATGAAATCCCTGAGATCTAGGGGCGACATTTAGGATCTAAAGTTTTCATTGATGTCTGCCCTAGGGCTGCTCAGGGACCATTGGTGTTTTCTTGGTTTAGAGAAAAACCAATTAATTGCTGAGCCCTCACCACCAGTTTCACATGCTTCTCTAAATAAAGTAGAACTTCTCTCCCCGTGGCTGATGCCACAGGGCAGATGAGAACATCAAGGCTCAGATGTGGGCACCATGGATTGTTTTTAAGTCTCCCTTACATCCATAATGGGCTACTTGGACTGATACCCACTCCCTCACTGTGGGTCAGATTTTGAAAGAAAAATTGCCCAGATGAGTATAGCAACTATCTCCTTTGTTTAGGAGCAACCTATATAGCCCAGAATGTTGGATGTGACTTAACTTATAAAAACCAAGACTGGAGATAGTTATCTTAGGGTGGAAATGCTGGAATTGACTACATATATGTGCTGCACTTTACAGTTTGCAGTGTGCATTCACAGCAATCATCTCATTGGGTCTTTATACAGACCCTGAGTGGGGTAAGGCAAGGATTACCGTCCCCAGTTTGCAGATGATGAAACTGAGGACCAGAAATGGGAAGTGACTGACCTTAAGTTACTCAATGATGCATAGGGTCATTATCAAGGCTAGGGGCCTCTCCAATATCTTGAAATCTTCATTTTCTGGAAGACAATGTTTTGAAGTTGCAGGTTTTCTGGCATATCTGTTCCAGAAAACAACTCTTTTTGGAAGGAAAAGGGGTGGAGGGACAAATAAGGCCCTTATGCCTGAATGTGAATGAGGTAACATCCTTGCCCACCATGCCAAACCTATTCTCTCCCCTTCCCATCAGCTCCCCTTCTCCTACCCTGTAGCCAAGCTGGATGTATATTCTCTGCCAGATCTGACCCCAGTGGAAAGGTAAGAGACTTGCCATTCAGCCAGCACTGTCTCTCAGGAGATCAAAAAGTGAGAAGAGTTGCAAGGTCAGACAAGACTCTTCCTATCTATCTGTCTTACCTCCTTTTGTCCCTGGCGGGGTAAGAGAGAAGGGATAAAGGGTGGAGCCAGTAGGAGCATCCATACTACTTGTCCTCCCTCCTACATTCTTCTGTTCAGTTTAAGAGTCTCTGATCTTAGTTTGGGCAATGACTTGAGACTTCAACTTTATTTAAAGGTGGGAGGGGGGCAAATATCCCATCTTTAAAACCCTCTCCCAAGTAGATTGCAGATATTTGAGCAAATCTGTCAATTATAATACTTTATTGTTTTACAGTCTAAAAAAGTTTCATTCACACATGTTTAATTTAAAAATGAGGAACCTGAATCCTAGACAGGAGTAGTAACTTACCCAAAGCAATTCATATTTGGGAAAGGCAGCCTGCTCCGCACTCCCACCCTAGACTGAAGTGTGGATTCCATGGCTGAAAATAGAGCCCAGGGAAGGGAAGATAGAGCAGAAACTTCTCTTGCCTATGGCAGAAGGACAGGCAGAAGTGTTGGAGGTCACTGGTTGATTCTATTCACTAGACTGCCTAAATAACCCTTAAAAGATTATTAAGGAACATAGGGAAGAGACAGGAGATTGACTAAGGCAGTTCATCTCCACCACCAGAAAAAGCAGCTGGCCCCATAGTCTAAGTGCTGCAGAGGTAACAGTGTAGTCTTCCATTGAAAAATTGTACATGACTTCATCCACATCCAGGATGGAGAGGATTTTTTTTTTTTTTGGCTTTACTCTCCCTATAGCTCTTACCTCCTATAGCCTAAAGGGTTTCCCCTCCCTTCTTCCAGGTCCCTCTAGACTCACCACACTCCCTGGGTCAGCTGGAAAGTCTTATTCATGTTTGAAGAGTGATGGTTCTGTGTTGCAGCACAGGGCAGGGCAAATAATTTCCCTGTGGATCTCCTGGGCCTCACCCTTTACTTGAAGTGCTATAACTCTCCACCTCCAGCAGGGAGCAGGGCTGGAATTTGCCTTCTTGGAACCTTAGAGAAAATTTCTGAGCCAAGGTGACTTTCTCTCCGGGGCCTGATTTCCCCAAACTACCTGCCAGCAGTCCTCCAAAGATACTCTCCAATATATTTAGGGGTAGCTGAGTGGGGAGAGGAAAGGAGCCCCACAGCCTCATCCTATTGACATGTCAGTTGTCTTCCAGATTTCCCACCACCCTTTCCCATTTGATTCTTTCAGAAGTGTGTTTTTGCTTTACAAAAAGACATCTATAGATTTCATGACCAGGAAGGAACAAACAACTTGGAGGCTGTATTCTTCTTTATTATCTGGTTATCTTTCTGAGGCCTGTACAGCTAGTTCCTGTCCCACAAGTAATTGGTGGTTAGGTACATTAAACAGCTTGTGCACTTCATTAGGTCCTAGCCCTGGCAAATGAATGCTTTCTATGACAAGACCTCTGCTTTCAGGATTTTATTAAATGAATCTTTGGGGACAGTTCATCTACAAACACTGATTAAGGACCCCCGAGGCAACCCATTGGTCAGGATGCTAAAAGCACCCGGGAAAAAGTGAAAAGGCCCCATTGTACTGGACTGGGGATTAGAAGCAGTTGAATTATAAGCCTGTACCAAGCAGCCTGGCCTAATACAGGTATTGACAAATATGTGTGAGCCAAGGATTTAGGCCTTGACCTTTAGGTTCTCTGTTCTTTTCTTTCTGGGACAATTTATTCTTATTTCACTGGATCTAATTAGTTATGTCTGCAGCTTCTGGTAAGGCAAGAACTAGTATCCAAACAGAAGATGGTTCAGCTTGAGCAGGCCTTAGGTGTTCAAAGGTCACCATATGCCTGGCAGTAGTTCAAGCCCAAGTCTAACACTGCTGCATCTATGGAAAAGGTAGTGATTTTGTCACAGTTATAATGACAATAATATTATAATAAAATGTTACAGCCCTCTTCACTGTGCCTACTGTAGACTTTATAATTTACAAAGCTCTTTTATATTTATGGTCTCATTTCATCCTCACAAACCTCTGAATACGGTGTTCTTATATCCCTTTTGAAGAAGAGAAAAACAGCTCATATTACACATGTAGCTTGTGAGGCCAGAGATCAGTATGACCCAGTTCTGATCCCCAGACCAAGGCTTTCTCCACTGCTTTCCCATAACAACTTTCCCTTAACAACTGCTTTAAGATGGTACAGTTACCATAGTGGCACTGTGGGCAACACTGCAGAAAAAACCAGCAGCCATATAGCAAAATTCCTCAATAGTATATCCATAAACACAATTACTGCAAAGCTCATTGTGAGCCCCACCCAAGACAAGAAACTTCCTGGCTAAAATACCCAGCCTATAATAACTTCTTAGCAATAACTTTTCTGTAGCAATTAAGACACCAGCCTTGGTTGCTGGGGCTACCCCATTGCACAGATGTGCCAACCAGGAGCAAGGTCCTCATGGTGTGAATGTTGTGTGACCATCCCAAGTCATATCTAGCATCACCTCAGTTCTAACTTTCATTCTTAAGGTTAAAAAATTGTAGTTAGCAATTGGACTATGGAAATGTTCTATTTTGCTTTTTAAGAAACCTTGGGTAGAGGTGAAGTGAAGCATGCCTTTCTTCTTTATAACTGTTGCTTGGCCATGACAAATGTCACATTCAATTATTTGTTCCTGAGGAGTGTTTTTAAAGACTTCATTGCATTTAAAGTATGGGCATCTTTGAGTGTCTTGCTTTCATGTATATTTTCTATTTGGGGGTTATTGGTCAGTGGAAGCGCAAAGAACACATGACAGAAATGTTTTTAACATGCCCCTAAGACTAGAAAATAATTGACTTGTCTATATTTGAACTAGCAAAAGAAAGTTGTTCTTGTTTGGGGGGGGTGGTATTTGCTGGGGATGAGTTTAGTTTTTTGGTGCAGTATTTTCTTCTCTGTATACCTGAATTTGGATTTTGACAGGGAGGAGCCTAGGAGAGCAACTTTCTCCTCCAAGATTCTCAGACCCAGGCTGGGTAAGAATGTCAATACTGTAGCACCCTTTCCACAACACAAACCCTACTATACTGGGAAGATAATCTCTTATGCACCTAACCACCTGCTCACCTCACTACCAAGGTCTCTAGTGTTTTACATTGAATGTAGGTAAATTTTAATTACTTTTCCCTCCTAAATCAGTTATTTATAGAGATTTTGTTAAATCTTGAGCCATATGCATGTGTGGCTACTGGCAGAGTTATGTTTTATTTCTGATTTTCTGGGAAATATTTAATATTAGCCAATAAAGAAAAATACTTCCAAATACCTTGTTTATTCCCCTACTTTCAAATAACAAGGTGCCTCATTTGGCTGGTGTGTCTTTGCTCAGTGAGTACAGCAAGGAAATGTGTTTTTTATCAGTGGATCCAGCACCAGGGTTAGTAGGATCCACTGACTTGCCACCCAAGAAATCTGGGTTATAGTCCAAGCTCTCCTTCTATGTTTTTGAATTGCTTATGATGTTTATCTTTTTTTCTGGGCTACAGATCTACTAGAAATTCTTGTGTTCTAAACTAATATTTCTTAAGACAGCGTTCCATGCCCTAAGACATGCACATGTCTTGTGAGGTCTGCAAAATCTTTCTGTTTGTGTGTATTTTCATTTTGACCATAATATTTCTTTAAATGCAAGCATATTCTGTTTAGACCATCTGTAATATTATCTCTTAAAAGTACTACTTGGTCATTTCATAATCTATGTTTACAATCTCATTGGATTTAAAAAAAAACACACAAAGAGATACTATTGGGTTGGCCTAAAAGTGCCCTTGGGTTTTTCAGTAAATATTAATGGCACATTTTTCATTTTCACCAAGGACCTTATTGAACAATGTATTCACCCTTTTGGTCCATTACATTCTGCCATTTTTCAGGCAACTTAATAATTCCATCTTCCCAAAACTTTTTATCTTTTTGAGCAAGGATAAATAATAACAAAAATAAATGGAACTCTGAAGATGTGATGTCTGGTGAATACAGCAGATGACTCAGAACTTCCTAGCCAAGTTGTAAGTTTTTGCCCGGTCATCAAAGAAACATGCAGTCTTGTGTTATCCTGATGGAATATTATGTGTTTTCTTTTGACTAATTCTAGATGCTTTTTGTCAAGTGCTGCTTTCAGTTGATCTAATTGGGAGCAGTACTTGTTGGAATTAATTATTTCATTTTCTGGAAGGAGCTTATAATAGAGGACTCCCTTCCAATCCCACCATATACACAACATCACCTTCTCTGGATGAAGACCAGCCTTTGGTGTGGTGGGTGGTGGTTTATTTCACTTGCCCCATGATCTCTCCCATCCCACATTATTGTGCTGTACCCACTTTTCATCGCCCATCACAGTTTGTTTTAAAAACAGAACATTTTCATTACGTTTCAGTAGCAAATCCTGTGCAGAAATATGGTCAAGAAGGTTTTTTTCACTTAACTTATGTGGAACCCAAACATCAAAGTGATAAACGTAACCAAACTGGTGCAAATGATTTTCAGCGCTTGATTTGGATATTTTGCATATGTCCACAATCTCCCGCGTGGTATAAAGCTGACTGTTCTCAATTAATATCTCAATTTGATCCCTATCAACTTCAACTGGTGTGCCTGACCATGGAGCAGTGTCCAGTGAGAAGTATCTAGCACAAAACTTCGCAAACCACTTTTGACATGTTCAGTCACAGCACCTTCTCCATACACTGAACAAATTTTTTTTTTTTGCTTTTCAGTTGCATTTTTACCTTTCTTGAAATAATAAAACATAATATGCTGAAAATGTTTCTTTTTTATCTTCCATCTGCAATATTAAAATGGCTACACAAAAATTCACGAATTTTGATGTCTTTTTTTACAAGCACGCTATGACAGCTGCCACATACAAACTAACAAAATTGTTTTGAAAGAAGTTAAAGACAACTAAGCGCTACTAGAGCCATCTTATGGAAAAATATGAACGAACCTTTTGGCCAACCCAATATTTAACTTTGAATGCTGTGCTTTACTATAATCTTATTTAAGTGATAGAGAAATCAAGTTTCTCCCATCTTTAATATGCTATAATCCTGACAACAATACATGTTGGCAAGGATGTGAAGAATAGGAACTCTCATACATTGCTGGTTGGATTATAAAATGGTACACCCACTTTTGAAAACAGCCTGGCAATTCCTCTAAAAATTAAGGTTATAATTACTATATGATCCAATAATTCCACTATATATGTACCCAAAAATAATTAAAAATATATACACACACAAAACTTTTACACAGATATTCATAAAACATTATTTATAGTATCAAAAAAGTGGAAACAACCTATATGTCTATCAATAGATGAATGGATAAACAAATTGTCAAGTATACATATAATGGAATATTCAGTAATAAAAAGGATTGAACTGACACACAATATGTCATAAATGAACCTCAAAGAAAGCTAAGTGAAAAAGCCAGACACAAGAGACCACATATTGTGTGATTCCATTTTTATAAAATGTCCATATAGGCAAGCTAATGGAGACAAAAGGTAGATTAATGGTTGCCTGAGGCTGGGGTAAGAAAAGGGATTATAGATGGTCCCCAACTTATGAGGGTTCAACTTACAACTTTTTGACTATATGATGGTGTGAAAGTGATAAGCATTCAGTAGGAACCATACTTCGCATTTTGAATTTCGATCTTTTCCTGGGCTAGCAATATGTGCTCTAATACTTTCTTGTAATGCTGGGAGCCACAGCTCCCAATCAGCCATGCAATCACAGAGGTAAACAATGGATACACTTATAACCATAATCTACCCATAAAACCATCCTGTTTTTCACTTTCAGTGCAGTATTCAATAAATTACATGAGATATTCAACACTTTATTATAAAATAAGCTTTGTGTTTGATGATTTTTCCCAACTGTAGGCTAACATAAGTGTTCTGCACACATTTAAGGTAGGCTGGGCTAAGCTGTGATGTTTGGTAGGTTAAGAGTATTAAATGCATTTTACACTTAGGATATTTTCAAATTATGATGAATGTGTCAGGATGTAACATGATTGTAAGTTAAGGAAAATCTGTAAATGTAAATAGGCATGAGGGATCTTATTTGGGGATGAAAATGTTCTGAATTTGAGCTGTGATGATTGCTGCAACACTCAGTAAAGTTAATAAAATTTGTTGAAATGCACACTTGAAATGGATGAATTTTATCATATGTAAAATACACCTCAATAAAACTTTTAAAAATATTCTGTGATCATTTATCTGAGTAAACTGGTGTTGTTTTAACAATTTGATTACTTTCCAAACACCTGCATTGCCAGAAATAATCTCTCTCTCTCTCTCTCTTTCTCTCTGACACACACACACACACACACACACACACACACACACACATGACCCAATTACTCAATTAGGACAAGAGAAAAAGACGGAACTAGAGTTCTACTTAGTTCTTTTCATTTTGAGCTTTCTACATAGCCTGAAGGAAAGAGAAAGGATGCATCTAGAAGGAACTTACAGGAGGTATCATTCAAAACCAAAAGAGGAAGGACAAAGGAAACTACTATACTTTCAGGGGTGGGTATAAGAAAAGAGATATTGGGAGATACCATCACAGGCTATAGAAGAGTTTTTTGAAGGAACCACCACAGAATAGGGGAGGAGTAACTGGGAATTACTTGGCAGGTAAGAAGACAGGGCTTGTGGTAAGTCTGTTCTGCCTTTGTGTCAGAAAAGACATTTTTGGCCAACCAGGTCTCCCATTCTTACACAATAAAATTTTGAATGTTGGTACAGTGGGAGAGATTTAACCCTCTAATTTATGGATGGCAATTAAGGCACAGGAAGGGTTAGCACATATCTGTTGGAGTTGATGTCAGTGTGTGCTTGTGTAAAGCAGTGAACTCCTACTCCTTACCCAAGAAGGATATGGGGAAATCAGAGTTCTGTGAACAAGTGGATTAAAGCAGCAAACAAGTCATCAGACTGTCAAATAGGGGATTATTAGGTGATTGTTAATAACCCTTTTATTAGGGATTAGGAACACTTGCATATTTCTGCCGGTATGATGATCTTTCACTTTACGTTCACATTATGATTGGCCAGTCTCTGTATACCAAGCAGTTAGTCCTTTAAGGCCTTAGAAGCTGTGTGTGTGTGTGTGCATGTGTGTGGTGGTGGTGGTGGTGGTGGTGGTGGTGGGTAGTTCAAATGCTGCCTGCCTAAACAAAATGGATCCCCAGTGAGAGCAGCTGCCTAGTCACATGGTTATTATTCCCAAAGCCTTTTTTTCCTTGTGGTTTCTAGTGCCAGCAAATTCCCTTCCTTAATGTCTCCTTCCTAAGGAATAGTGCAAAAGTGAAATAGAAGGGTAAAATACAACCAATATTTAGTGGTTAGCTCTCTTGTGTTTCTCATTTTTGTATTTTGTTTCATTCAACACTCATGATGTCCCTAGGTGGTATGTACTCTTTATAACTTTCATTTTACAAAAGAAGAGACTCAAGATCACATATTTAATGATTTTTCTATGGTTATACAGTAGTATATGATGTGCTAGAATTCCAGTCTAAGTCTGTCTGACTCTGAAGCACAAATACTTCCTATGCCTCAGCTGCCTCCCTAAGATAGACCTCAGGAAAGAGAATATAACTTATCCCACTGGATCTCTCATGGTTCCCAGCTGGGGGGGGGGTACATCAGAGAATCTCCCTAGCAGTTTCTAAGTACCACATAACAGTGTTAAAGTATTATCAACTCATGATATATTAATCATTCTTATATAATCAGAAGGACCACATTGATCATGCTGTCTCCTTGGCCACAATGTTGTCATTGAAAGAGCATGCTGGAGATATGAATTCTTATTTCACCTTCATCATCCCCTTCCTGGAGTAAGAAAAGGGTACTTTGCTTGGCCTCAGTTTCCCTATGGTTCACAAAGGAGATTGGACTCAGTGATCTCTAAGAGCCTTCCAACACTGATGTGTGATAAACATACAAGATCTACGTTTGCTGTAGACTCTTGGTAGCAGGAGATCTCAAAGGAGAGGAAGGACAGAGAAGATAACCAAAAATGAGGACTAGAATATGACTGAGTAAATAACAGAGGCTTATTATTTTTTTTTTAATATGGGCTTTCTTGATGCTTTCCATTCCATTTTGGAATCATCTCTTGATCATTCCCTTGACATTTTAACTGAATATTGATTAAATGTGCCACTAGGGATTATTTTCAGATCCTCCAGATGCATTGGAGAAAGTAAGCTTTCCATAAGTAAGAACGACAAAGACCATGATGCACTTTTCTTCTCCTTTATGTGCTGTAGGTAACACTAAATCTCTTGTTAAAGTAGTAAATCAGTGGGAATATTGAAAAATATGATATATTAAACAACACACATGGATAAAGATTAAAAGACCTGGGTTTGCTTAGAGACTCTTTCTCTAAGAAACCTTAGTTGTTGACAATCACTGATTAATCTCTTCCTGATTCTGTCTTCCCACTGTTTTGTATGGGATGTGTTTCTTTTTAACACTAATTGAATTTTTCTACTCTAGTCCAACACCTCTACAGCAGTGGTTCTTAACCTGAGGTTTATACTGGAATCACTTGGAAAGATCTAAAAATACTGAAGCATAGATCTCATCCCTAGAGATATTAATTGTTCTGGAGTACAGCCTGAACATAATCTAAAAAAAATATCTCTCTTACTTATAACTTTCCTTATCATGGCCACAGGTAATCTATTTACTCTGCTATAAGGCTCTTTTAAAATTTCTGTCAACTGTTTGCTTCCTGCCTCCCCATCCTTCTCTTAAACTTAACTCTTTGCCCTTTGAGGTTGCAACTGGTATTCTTCCTAATCTATATTAACTAATCCCCTAAAAACCATCCCAATTACAGGATCAAGTGAAAACTTATGCTCAAATACAGATGGTTTCTAAGATGTCAGGTTCCTGGGCAGAGTCTTCAGGCTGTGAAAGCAAGCAACATCTAAATTTAACTTTACAAAAGGGTTTCAGGTTCCATACCACAGAGGAAGAGATGCATTTCTTTAACCCCCCATCCTAAGTACAGCTAACATCCCTCGACATTATATTTAAAACAAATATGAAAAAGCCCTGAAAAGTGGAGAGAAGAAGTCAGACCATTTAGGGGCTATGGAACCTGATGAGTGATACAGAAGTGAGTTTCCTGGGTTTCCTTTTTGTTGCATATATCTCAGACTGGGTGGGAGAAAAGCCAGTGACATAGAAATGCAAATAAGCAATAAATGCCAATAAATCCCCCAAGGAAACCCTACTCTTTCCAGCTAAAAGGCAAAGAAAGAGGCAAGCTAGCAAGATAGAAACCTTCTAGCTAATAACTGCCCTTGATTGTGGAAATAACAGTGGCCCCATCCCCATCCTTGTCAATAAAAGCAGTGTGGGGAGCCAGGACTTCTACCCTTGCCCTGCTCTAATGAAGTATCCCTTCCCTTCTTGCCAGGGTGGTATCAGAGAAGACCAAATGAGGACTGGGACCTTTAACTCCTGCCTTGTGGTAACAAGCATCCCCACATGGTATCAGTAGAAGCCTAGTAAAAGGCAAGAATTCCACCCCTCCCCAGTAATAACAAGGCACTCTTCCCATTCCCCACCAGTGACAGTGAAGGATGACTGGGTATCCAAAACATTAACTACCATCTAGAAGTAACAAAGTATCTCCCCACCCAGAGATGTCAGTGGAGGCCACATGGGGAGCAATAAAATGGTTCCACTCCTCCTCCTAGCCAGGGTGGTACCATCAGAGCCCCAGTGAAGAACTGAAACTCCCACCTTTTCCCAGCAGTAAGGAATCACCACTTTACTCTAGGGTGTCAAGGAAGGCTGAGTGGGAGACCTGAATTTCTACTCCCCATTTGTCAGTAATGAAAGAATGACTCTCCTTCTCCTACTGGTGTGATGTCAGAGGAGGCGTACTAAACAGAGTGTATTGAAAATATCCAAGGTCTTAGAATATAATACATAAAATGTCCATAAAAACTAAATCATGTTCATAAGAAGAACCAAAATACCTGCAAATGAGAAAAGACAACTGATGCCAATGAAATGACATAGATGTTGATATTATCTCACAAAGATGTTAAAGCAGCCATCATAAAAATTTTTCATTGAGCAATTCTGAACTTGCTTGAAGCAAATGGAAAAAAAAAACAGCTTAAGTCTTAGCAAATAAATAGAAGGACCAACTAACTTTTAAAATTGAAAGATGCAGTAATTTTGATGACTTAATGGATTGACTCAGGAGCACAATGAAGACAGAAAAGATCAGTGAACATGAAAATACAACAATATTAATTATCCAATTAGAACAACAAAGAAAAATAAACTGAAAGAAAAAGAACCAAGATACTGGCAATGACAGTGGAATTTAAAATTTAAAAACACAATAATATTTACACTAGCACCCCCTCAAAGGAAATATTTAGATATATGTCTAACACAATATGTACAAGATCTTTATGAGGAAAACTACAAAACTCTAATGAAGAAATCAAATAAGAATTAAGTAAATGGAGAGATATTCCATGTTCATGGATAGGGAGACACAATATTCTCAAAATGTCAGTTCTTCCTAATTTGATTTATTGATTCAGTGCAATCCCAAACAAAATCCCAGCAAGTTATGTTGTGGATATTGACAAGCTGATTGTAAAGTTTACATAAGAGGCAAAATACCCAGAATAGTGGACACAATATTGAAAAAGAAGAACAAGTTTGGAGGACTGATACTATTGTTATTAAACTCAGGTTTCGAAAAAGAAAAAGATGGCGGCGAAGTAGAGGAATGTGGAATGCATCCCTCTCCACAGATGCATTGGGAATGCACCAAAGGACACAATAATTCCCACAGAGAACCAGCTGAACGCCAGTAGATGGCCTCGGACACCAGAAAGTACTGCAAGGAGCCCAACATAACCAGTAGGGAGGCATCTATGACGGCTCAAAGAGGGTGAAGCAGCGGAGCTGTGGCAGATGGGAGGCAGTGAGAAACAAATGGAGGGTCCGCCCTGCAGCTCAGTGTTCCCAGACTGAGATGTCAATTCACAGCTGAACAGAGGGTCTGGGAGCAGGAGCGTGGGAATGGGAGAGCTGGTTCAGGGTGAGAAATATTGTTGCCAGTAAGATGAAAGACCGAGAGGACAGGAGGAAAAAGGTCCATGGCAAGGAGTGCCTGCCCCTGAGAGCTGCCCAGCCATGAAGGTGGCTGGAAGCTGCAGGCTCACGGATGGGGGTGAGGAGCTGTGCGCATAGCCTCTCTCTCTCTTTTGGTGCCTCTGCAACAGGCAGTGGAGAGACACCCTGTGGGCCACCTAAGGCGCTCAGGGATAACAAGCACCCTCAGGCACTTGGGTGGGGATAGATTAAAACCCCTTGGAACTCCAGCAGCAGGGAGGCTGCTGAGAAGAAAAAAACAGACAAATAAACAAAAACCCGAGAGAGACCCAACTCTAAGACTTTCTGTTTACATCTGAGCCACCAGTGTCCCTCTGCAACAGTCACCTTCAAGCCCGACTGAATCAACAGTGTGCCACTGCTCACTCACTCCCAGGGGAAGGAGCCACTATCATACCCTCTCCCTCCCCACACACCGACACTTACAGATGAACAATAAAGGAACCTCTGCTGGTCACAGAATAATGCAAAAAAAACCATGCAAGTAGAGGCACACTTACAGCTGAGACTCTGAGGAAACAGAAATATTAGTATCAATCCTATTGAACTGGTCCATTCTGGGATCAGTTCTGGATTTTTTTTTTCTCTCTCTCTTTTTTTTTCTTTATTAATTACGATCTTAGTCCTAAGGGATCTACAAGTTTTATAACAATTTTTAATGATATTTTTTATTCTATTTTCATTTTTTTGCTTTTTTATATACTTCTATATCTAGCTAAGTTTTTGGTAGTACAGACAATATATCTCTCATACTTTCCTTTCATCCCTATCTTTTATACATTTCTATTCCTTTCTTTTTATTTCCATGTTTCCAACCACACTATGCTCTTTTGTTCCCCTTTCTTCCAGCCATTTTAAGTTTATTTTATCTTAACAAATTTATAAGCAACAATATCGATCTGCTCAGACTCCTTGCTCAAATCTCCAGATGACGCACCACCTTGGTATTTAATATTAGGTTTTTGTCTTTATCTTAGTTCTTAGTACAACTGTCTAATCTCATTCTGAGAATCTCCATTCTGTCTGGTGGTACTCTAGCTCTTTTCTATATTTGATCCTAGCTTACAAAATCTCCCTGGATTAGAGTTTGTATGTGTAAGGTGTTACTTGTCTGTTTGCTTTTGCTTTTGTCTCTGATTTGTTCTGTTTCAGTTGCCAGTTTCTGTTTGGTTTCTCTTTGAATATCTGATAGCATACTGGGGTTCTGTCAGGACTTTCCAGAGCCTTATGTCCAGATGGATTCAGTAATTCTGTGTCTTATACATGTATGTGTTTCCTAGACTTAGTATTTGTTTAATCTAATAATTGGACATTAGTCTGAGGCTTGGACAGTCTTCTATAAACACCTCTATCGCCAGGACAAGCAACCCCAAAAGTCTGGACAATCATGAGGAAACAAAGAAACATCATGCAGGCAAAGGAGCAGGAAAAAACCCACAAGACCAAATAAATGAGGAGGAAATAGGAAAAGTGCCTGAAAAAGAATTCAGAGGAATGATAGTAAAAATGATACAAAAACTCAATAAAAAAAAATAGAAAGTACAAGAAACAGTTCATAAGAACTCAGAAAAACAAACAGCAATGGATAACAAAATAACTGAAATTAAAAATACTCTAGATGCTATAACCAGCAGAATGACTGAGGCAGAAGAATTAATAAGTGAGTTGGAAGATAGAATGGGGGAAATAAATGCCACAGAGCAGGAAAAAGAAAAAAGAATAAAAAGAATAGAAGACAGTCTCAGAGACCTCAGTGACAACACTAAGTGTACCAACATTCGAATTATAGGCATCCCAGAAGAAGAAGAAATAAAGAAAGGGTCTGAGAAAATATTTGAAGAGGTTCTAGGGGAAAACTTCCCCAACATGGGAAAGGAAATAATTCACCAAGTCCAAGAAGCACAGAGAGTCCCATACAGAATAAACCCAAGGAGAAATACACCAAGACACATATTAATCAAACTAACGACAATTAAACACAAAGAAAAAATATCAAAAGCAGCAAGAGAAAAGCAACAAACAACATATAAGGGAAAACCCATAAGGACAACAGCTGATCTTTCTACAGAAACTCTGCAGGCCAGAAGTGAATGGCAGGATATACTGAAAGTCCTGAAAGAGAGAAACCTACAGCCAAGAATACTCTACCCAGCAAGAATCTCATTCAGATTTCAGGGAGAAATCCAAAGCTTTCCAGACAAGCAAAAGTTAAGAGAATTCAGCACCACCAAACCAGCCTTACAACAAGTGCTAAAGGAACTTCTCTAAGTAGAAAACACAAGAAAAGGAAAACACCTACAAATACAAACCCAAAACAATTAAGAAAATGGTAATTGGAATGCACATGTCAATAATCACCTTAAATGTAAATGGATTAAATGCTTCAACCAAAAGACACAGACTGGCTGAATGGATCCAAAAACAAGACCCTTCTACATGCTGCCTACAAGAAACCCACTTCAGACCAAGGGATACATATAGACTGAAAGGAAAGGGATGGAAAAAGATATTCCATGCAAATGGAAGTCAAAAGAAAGTTGGAGTAGCAATACTCATATCAGACAAATTAGGTTTAAAGTAAAGACTATTAAAAGAGACAAGGAAGGATACTACATAATGATCAATGGATCCATTCAAGAAGCACATATCACAATGGTAAATATCTATGCCTCCAACATACGAGCACCTCAATACATAAGGCAAATGCTAACAGCTATAAAAGGGGACATCAACAGTAACACAATAATAGTGGGAGACTTGAACACCCCACTTACATCAATGGACAGATTATCCAAACAGAAAATAGATAAAATCACACAAGCTTTAAATGACACATTAGAACATCTAGACTTATTTGATATTTACAGAACATACCATCCAAAAATGACAGAATACACTTTCTTCTCAATCACACATAGAACATTTTCCAGGATAGATCACATCTTGGGTCACAAATCAAACCTCGGCAAATTCAAAAAAATTGAAATCATATCAAGCATCTTCTCAGACCACAACACCATGAGACTAGATATCAATTACAGGAAAAAAACTGCAAAACATACAAATACATGGAGGCTAAACAATTCACTATTAAACAACCAAGAAATCATTAAAGAAATCAAAGAGGAAATCAAAAATTATCTAGAAACAAATGGCAATGAAAACACAACAACCCAAAACCTATGGGACACAGCAAAAGCAGTTCTAAGAGAGAAGTTTATAGCAATAGAGTCCTACCTTAAGAAACAAGAAAATGGTAGAATAAACAACCTAACCTTACACCTAAAACAATTAGAAAAAAAAAACAAAGAAACCCCAAAGTGAGCAGAAGGAACGAAATCATAAAGATCAGAGCAGAAATAAATGAAAAAGAAAGGAAGGAAGCAATAGCAAAAATTAATAAAACTAAAAGCTGGTTCTTTGAGAAGATTAACAAAATTGATAAAGCATTAGCCAGACTCATCAAGAAAAAAAGGGAGAAGATGCAAATCAACAGAATTTGAATTGCAAAAGGAGAAGGAACAATGGACACCTCAGAAATACAAAAGATCATGAGAGACTACTACAAGCAACTATATGCCAATAAAATGGATAACCTGGAAAAAATGGATAAATTCTTAGAAAAATACAGTCTTCCAAGACTGAACCAGGAAGAAATAGAAACCATGAACAGACCAATCACAAGTATGGAAATTGAGGCAGCGATTAAAAATCTCCCAGTACACAAAATCCCAGTACCAGATGGGTTCACAGGCGAATTCTATCACACATTTAGAGAAGAACTAACACCTATCCTTCTCAAACTCGTCCAAAATATCACAGAAGGTGGCACACTCCCAAACTCATTCAACAAGGCCACCATCTCCCTGATACCAAAACCAGGCAAAGATGTCACAAGAAAAGAAAATTACAGACCAATATCACTGATGAATATAGATGCAAAATTCCTCAACAAAATACTAGCTAACAGACTCCAACAGCACATTAAAAAAATCATACACCATGATCAAGTGGGGTTTATCCCTGGGATGCAAGAATCCTTCAGTACACGCAAATCAATCAACATGATACACCATACCAACAAATTGAAGGATAAGAACCATATGATCATCTCAATAGATGCAGAGAAAGCTTTTGAGGAAGTTCAACATCCATTTATGATAAAAGCTCTCCAGAAAATGGGCAGAGAAGGAAATTACCTCAATATAAAAAAGCCAAATATGAGAAACCAAAAGCCAACATTGTTCTCAATGGGGAAAAACTGAAAGCATTCCCTCTGAGAACAGGAACAAGACAAGGGTGTCCACTCTCACCATTATTATTCAACATACTTTTGGAAGTTTTAGCCACAGCAGTCACAGAAGAAAAAGAAATAAAAGGAATCCAAACTGGAAAAGAAGAAGTAAAATTGTCACTCTTTGCAGATGACATGATATTATATATAGAAAACCCTAAAGACTCTACCAGAAAACTGCTAGCACTAATTGATGAGTGTAGTAAAGTAGCAGGATACAAAATTAATGCACAGAAATCTCTTGCATTCCTATACACTAACAACAGAAGAGCAGAAAGAGAAATTAAGGAAACTCTCCCATTCACCATTGCAACCAAAAGAATAAAATACCTAGGAATATACCTGTTTAAGGAGGCAAAAGATCTGTATGCAGAAAACTTTAAGACACTGATGAAAGAAACCAAAGACAACACAAACAGATGGAGGGACATACCATGTTCCTGGATTGGAAGAATCAACATCGTGTAAATGACTGTACTACCCAAAGCAATTTACAGATTCAATGCAATCCCAATCAAATTACCAATGGCATTTTTCACAGAACTAGAGCAAGAAATCTTATGATTTGTATGGAAATGCAAAAGACTATAAATAGCCAAAGCAATCTTGAGAAGGAAAAATGGAGTTGGTGGAATCAGGCTTCCTGACTTCAAACTACACTACAAGGCCATAGTGATCAAGACAGTATCATACTGGCACAAAAATAGAAAGGAAGATCAATGGAATAGAATAGAGAACTCAGAAGTAAGCCCAAATGCATATGGGCACCTTATCTTTGACAACGGAGGCATGAATATACAATGGAAAAAAGACAGCCTCTTCAATAAGTGGTGCTGGAAACATTGGACAGCAACATGTAAAAGAATGAAATTAGATCACTTCCTAACACCATGCACAAAAAGAAACTCCAAATGGATTAAAGACCTACATGTAAGGCCAGACACTATAAAACTCCTAGAGGAAAACATAGGCAGAACACTCTATGACATCCATCAAAGCAAGATCCTTTTGGACCCACCTCCTAGAATCATGGAAATAAAATCAAGAATAAACAAATGAGACCTCAAGAAACTTAAAAGCTTTTGCACAATGAAAGGAGCCATAAACAAGACTAGAAGGCAACCCTCAGAATGGGAAAAAATAGTTGCCTACGAAACAATGGACAAAGGATTAACCTCCAAAATATATAAGCAGCTCTTGAAGCTTAATACCAGAAAAGCAAATAACCCAATCCACAAATGGGCAGAAGACCTGAATAGACATTTCTCCAAAGAAGACATACAGATGGCCAACAAACACATGGAAAGATGCTCAACCTCACTCATCATCAGAGAAATGTAAGTCAAAGCCACAATGAGGTATCACCTCACACCGGTCAGAATGGCCATCATCACAAAATCTGGAAACAACAAATGTATTAGAGGGTGTGGAGAAAATGGAACTCTCCTGCCCTGTTGGTGGGAAGGTAAGTTGGTACAGCCACTATGGAAAACAATTTGGAGGTTCCTTAAAAAACTACAAATAGAACTACCATATGATCCAGTAATCCCACTCCTGGGCATATACCCAAAGAAAACCATAATCCCAACAGAAACTTGTACCATATTGTTTATTGCAGCACTATTTGCAATAACCAGGACATGGAAGCAACCGAAATGCCCATTAACAAACAAATGGATAAAGAAGATGTGGCATATATATATACAATGGAATATTACTCAGCTATAAAAAGGGATGAGATGGAGCTATATGTCATGAGGTGGATAGACCTAGAGTCTGTCATACAGAGTGAAGTAAGTCAGAAAGAGAAAGACAAATATTGTATGCTAACTCACATATATGGAATCTAAAAATGGTACTGATGAACTCAGTGACAAGAACAAGGATGCAGTTTCAGAGAATGGACTGGAGAACTGGAGGTTTGGGAGGGGGTGGGGGGTGAAAGGGAAGCTGAGACGAAGTGAGAGCATAGCACAGACATATATATACTACCAACTGTAAAATAGATAGCCAGTGGGAAGTTGTTGTATGACAAAGGGAGTTCAACTCAAGGATGGAAGATGCCTTAGAGGACTGGAATGGGGAGGGTGGGAGGGACTCGAGGGAGGGTATGGGGGAGTCAAGGGAAGGAGGGGATATGTGGATATATGTATAAAAACAGATGATTGAACTTGGTGTACCCCCCAAAAAATAATAAATAAATAAATTAAAAAAAAAAAAAACAACTCAGGTTTGGCTGCTTGCTGCTCAAAAGCCAATACTGAAGAGAAAAATGTTGGTAAGAAAGGAAAGATTGCTTTATTCAGGAGGCCAGCAACCTGGTGAGAAGGCAGGTTCATGTCCAGAAGTCAACTCCACAGTATTGATCATGGAGAGAAAGCTTTTAAAGGAGAGTTTCAGGGGTGTGTAGATGAAGGAAGTGGGCTAGGTGCAGAATAGCACAGTCAGCTCCAACAATCATCTTTAATAGGTCATGCAGTGGCCTGATCAGCATCATCTTGATTGTTTTAAGTACAGTTATTCTTTAGTTCCAGGGTTTGTTTGTTCCCATTTCCTTGAGGCCAGTTCTCAAAATTGTGCAAGATGGAGCAGCTTATATAATGGCTACAGTCTAGTTATCATGTAGTTAACTTATTCTACCTGCTAGGAGTTTTCAGTATCTGTAAAACAGCTCAGAGGTTATGGCTCAGAATATTATCTATAGCCCTTGAGGAGGAACTAAATGTCCTTGACTTTGTTTAATGACAACTATTATTATTTTGTCCTGTTTGACTGTTTTTCTTTTCTTCTGCATTTTTTATAAGCTTCTCTAATTAAATTTATTTTTTGCCTAAAGTTTTTCTATAGACAAGAGGCAATCAGAGGACTTGGGCAGGGGGGAGGTTTGTCCTGGGAAGGCCCCATAAGATCCTGCTCCATTACACTACCTGAATTCAACACTTACTATAAAGCTATAGTAGTCAAGACAGTGTGGTATTGGTGAAAGAACAGAAAATTTTAGATAAATGGAAAAGAGGGCCCAGATGTAGAACCACATAAATATAGTCAGCTGGTCTTTGACAAGGGAGCAAATGCAATACAATGGAGCAAAGATAGTCTTTTCAACAAACGGTGCTGGAACAACTGGACATCCACATGCAAAAAAATAAAATAAATCTAGGCACAGAACTGACACTCTTTACAAAAATAAACCCCAAATGAATCACAGGCCAAAATTTAAAATGCAAAAGTATAAAATTCCTAAATGTAACATAGGAAAAAAATCTAGACAACTTTGGGTTTGGTGGTGAGTTCTTAGACAGAACAACAAAGGCACAATCCATGAAAAAGTGAATTGATAAGCTGGACCTCCTTAAAACTAAAAATTTGTGCTCTGCAGAAGACACCATCAAGAGAATGAAAAGGCAAGCCACAGACTGAGAGAAAATATTTGCAAAAGACATGTTTAATAAAGGACTTTTGTCCAGAATATATAAAGAACTCTTAAAACCAAATAATAAGTAAACAAACTGATTAAAAATGGGCTGAAGACCTTAACAGACACCTCACCAAAGAGATATACAGATGGCAAATAAGCTTGTGAGAAGATGCTCCACACCATATGTCATTGGGGAAATTCAAATTTAAGAAAACAATGAGATGCAATTAGATACTATTAAAATATCAAATATCCAGAGCACTGACAACAGCAAATGCTGGTGAGGATGTGGAGCAACAGGAACTCTGCTTCATTGCTCTGTTCTGACTTGTGCCTCTGTGTGTGTGTGTGTGCATGTGTGGATTTCTATCAACTTCTATTACATGTATAGATAGACAGATAGATTGATGTAACTACCACCACAATCATGAGGCAGAGTTGTTCAAAATAACTTCTTAATAGTAGTCTTCATAGTCACATCCTCTGAATATTTTATACTTAGATATATGGTATATAATGAGTTACCTTTTGTATAAGGTATGAAGTTTAGAACAAGGATTGGGGGGTGGGGTGGTGTTTGTTTTTTCGTTGTTGCTTATGGATGGCTAATCACCACTGTTTGAAGCTATCATTTCTCGTATTTTTTTGAAGTTTTGTTAAAATGCAGTTGGCTGTACTTGTATGAGTCTATTTTAGAACACTATTCTTTTCTATTCACTGTCGATTAATGTAGCTATACAATAAGATTTTAAATGTGTAGAGTGGTTTCTCTCACTTTATTCCTCTTCTAAAAATTGTTATAGCTACTTTATTTCCTTTGACTTACCTTATCAATTTTAGATTAAGCTTGTCAATATGTAGAAAAGAATCCTGCTGAGATTTTTGTAGAACTTGTAGTAAACCTATAGTTCAGATTGGGGAGAATTGAAATCTTATCTTTCTTGAGTTTCACAATCCGTGAAAAAATGTGTCTCCATTTACTTGTGTGTGTGTTTTTTTTTTTAGTTCTTTAGTCAGCATTTTGTAGTTTTCAGCACATAGCTCCTACATATTTAATTATATTTATACTTAAAGATCTTATTTTATTTTGCACCTATTATAAATGTTATTGTATTTGAAAATGTGAAATGTTCATTTGTAATGTATAGAGATACAATTGAATTTTGAGCATTGAACTTTTATACGGTGGCATTGTTAAATTCCCTTATTGGTTCTGCACTCTCTCTCTCTCTCTCTCTCTCTTTCTTTCTTGTCTCTGTCTCTCTGTCTCTCTCTCTCTGTAGCTCCTTTGGGTTTTTGTATGTAGACAACAAGGCCATATGATAATAGGGACAAGTTAATTTCTTCCTGCCCAATCTGTACATATTTTATTGCCTTAATGCACTGGCTAGGACTTTCAGTATTATGTATTATATAATAGCAGTGGATGAGTGCACTAAATTGCCCTCTTCCCAAACTTAGGAAGAAGGCATAGACTTTTTCACCATTAAGGATAATGTTAACTGTTTGTATTTTGTAGATGCTCTTTATCAGATTGAGGACATTCCTTTATATTTAAATTTTGGTGACAATTTCTGCACTAAGTGGTATTGAATTTTATAAAATGCTTATATACAATTATGTGTTTTTTTTTCTTTTTTTAACTGTTAATATGATATTTTACATTGCTTTTGAATATTGAACTAGTTTTACATTTATGAAATAAATTATTTTTCATTGCTTACTATTATATATTGATTTGACTTGCTAAAAATTTGTTGAGCATTTTTGAGTTTATGTTTGTAAATGCTATTTATTGATTAACATATCCATCAGCACAAATAGTTACCAATTGTGTGTGTGTGTATGTGTGTGTGTGTGTTGATAATATTTAAGATCTATTCTCTTAGCAACTCTCAGGTGTACAATACAGTATCATTAATTGTAGTCAGCATGCTGTACATTAGGTCACCAGAACTTATTCATCTGATAACTGGAAGTTTGTTTAAACCCTTTGACCATTATAACCCATTTCCCCCTTTCCCTGCAGCCTCTGAGAACCATTATTCCACTCTTTGTTTCTATGAGCTTATCATCTTTAGATTCAACATGTAACAGAGATCATACAGTATTTGTCTTTGTCTATCTGACATTTCACTCAGCAAAATGATGCCTAGGTTCATCTATGTTGTTGCAAATGGTAGAATATTTTTTTTTAATTTTTATGGCTGAATAATATCCCATTATATATTTTAAAATACCACATTTTCTTCATCCATTCATCCATTGACAGATATTTAGGTTGTTTCCATGTCAGCTATCTCAAATAGTGTACAATGTATATAGGGATGCAGGTATTTCTATGAGATAGTGACTTCATTTCCTTTGGATATACACCCAGAAGTGGAATTGCTGGATCCTATGGTAGCTGTATTTTTAATTATTTTAGAAACTCCCATACTGTTTTCTATAGTGGCTGTATCAATTTACATTCTCAAGAACAGTGTTCAAGAGTGTTCTTCCCATCACATTCTTGCCAGCATTTATCTCTTGTCTTTTTGATAATGACCATTGTAACAGATGTGAGGTGATATCACAATGTGGTTTTGATATGCATTTTCCTCATAATTAGTGAGCACCTTTTCACATAACTGTTGGCAATTTGGATGTCTTCTTTGGAAAAATTCAAGTCCATTGCCCATTTGAAAATCAGATTACTGTGATTATGATGATGATGATGATGATGATGATGATGATGATGATGTTTTTTTGTTATTGAATTGTAGACATTATTACATATTTTGGAAATAAGCCCCTTATCAAATATATGGTTTGCAAACATTTTCTCCCATTCTGTAGGTTGCCTTTTCATTTTGTTGGTCTTTCTTTGGTTGCACATAAGCTTTTTAGTGTAATGTAGTCCAACATGTTTATTTTTGTTTTTGTTGATTGTGCTTGTGGTATCATATCCAAAAAAATCATTGACAAGACCAATGTCAAAGAGGTTTTTTCCTATGTTTTCTTCTAGGGGTTTTATGACTTTTTTAGGTCTTACATTTGTCTTTAACCCATTTCAAGTAAAGTTTTGTAATTGGTATAAGAGTAGGGGTTCAGTTTCATTCTTTTGAATGTGAATATTCAATTTTCAAAACACTGTTTATTGAAGAGAATATTTTCTCCCCATTGAACGTTCGTCAATCCCTTGCCAAACATTCATTTGTATGTATGAAATATTCATGGGCTCTTGATTCAGTTCCACTCATCTACGTCTGTTTTTAAGACATTACCATACTATTTTGATTGCTATAGTTCTACAAAGTAGTTTGATCAGGAAGTATCATGCTACAGCTTTGCTTGTTTTTCTCAAGATTGTTTTGGTTATTCAGGGTCTTCTGTTGTTCCATATGAATTTTGGGATTTTTTCCCCTATTTTTGTGAAAAATGTCATTAGGATTTTGATAGGAAATGCATTCAATCTATAGATAACTTTGGGTACTATGGACATTTAAATAATATTAACTCTTCCAATCCATGAACAAAGCATATCATTCCACTTATTTGTGTCTGCAATTTTTTTCATCAATGTCTTTTAAGTTTCCAGTGAACAGATCTTTCACCTCCTTGGTTAAAGTTATTCATAGTTATTTCATTATTTGTAATGCTATTGTAAATGAGACTTTCTTCATTTTTCTTTCTGATAGTTTAATATTAGTGTATAGAAATGGAACTAATTTTGTATATTAATTTTATATCCTGCATTTTTACTAAATTTGTTTAATTCTTACAGTTTTTTTTTTTTTTTTTTTTTTTGTGGAGTCTTTAGAGTTCTATGTCATGCCACCTGCAAAGACAATTTTACTTCTTCCTTTCTGATTTGGATGGCTTTTTTTTTTTCATTTTAAGCTCTTTATTGGAATTAATGGTTTTACATTGTGGTGCCAGTTTTTGCTGTACAACAAAGTGAATCAGAGGTATTTATACATATATCTCCATATACCCTCCCTCCCAAGACTCCTTCCCATCTTCCCTATCCCAGCCCTCTAAGTCATAATTGATCATCGAGTTGACGTCCCTGTGTTATGCAGCAGCTTCCCACTAGCTATCTATTTTACATTTGGTAGTGTATACATGTCTATACTACTCTCTCACATTGTCCCAGCTTTCCCTTCGCCCCACCACCCCCACTGCCAAGTCCTCAAGTCCATTCTCTACATCTGCATCTTTATTCTTGGCTGCCACTGGGTTAATCTTTACCTTTTTTTTTTTTTTAACATTACATATATGAGTTAGCATACACTATTTGTATTTCTCTTTCTGGCTTACTTCGTTCTATATGACAGACACTAGGTCCATCCACCTCACTACAAATAACTCCATTTCATTCCTTTTTATGGCTGAGTAATATTCTATTGTATAAACAGGTCACATCTTCTTTATCTATTCACCTGTTGATGGGCATGTAGGTTGCTTTCACTTCCTGGCTATTGTAAACAGTGCTACAATGAAAATTGTGTTACATGTTTCTTTTTGAATTATGGTTTCCTCAGGGTATATGCCCAGTACTGGGATTGCTGGGTCATATGGTAGTTCTATTTTGAGTTTTTTAAGGAACCTCCATACTGTTTTCCATAGTGGCTGTACCAATTTACATTCCCACCAACAGTACAGGAGGGTTCCCTTTCTCTGCAACATCAACAGCATTCATTGTTTCTAAATTTTCTGATGACGGCCATTCTGACTGGTGTGAGGTGATAGCTCATTGTGGCTTTGAGTAGCATTTCTCTGATGATTAGTGATGTTGAGCATCTTTTCATGTGCTTGGTGGCCATTTGCAGGTCTTCTTTGGAGAAATGTCTACTTAGGTCTTTTGCCCATTTTTGGATTTGGTTATTTGCTTTTTTGGTATTAAGCTGCATGAGCTGCTTGTATATTTTGGACATTAATCCTTTGTCAGTTGCTACGTTGGCAACTATTTTCTCCCATTCTGAGGGTTGCCTTCTTGTCTTGTTTATGGTTTCTTTTGCTGTGCAAAAGCTTTTAAGTTTCTTGAGGTCCCATTTGTTTAGTCTTGATTTTATTTCCATGATTCTAGGAGGTGGGTCAAAAAGGATCTTGCTTTGATGGATGTCATAGAGTGTTCTGCCTAACTTTTCCTCTAGGAGTTTTATAGTGTCTGGCCTTCCATTTAGCTCTTTAATCCATATGAGTTTATTTTTGAGTATGATGTTAGGAAGTGTTCTAATTTCATTCTTTGACATGTTGCTGTCCAATTTTCTAGACACCACTTATTAAAGATACTATCTTTCCTCCATTGTATATTCGTGCCTCCTTTGTCAAAGATAAGGTGCCCATATGTGCGTGGGTTTATCTCTAGGCTCTCTATTCTGTTCCATTGATCTATATTTCTGTTTTTGTGCCAGTACCATACTGTCTTGATCACTGTATCCTTATAATATAGTTTGAAGTCAGGGAGCCTGATTCCACCAACTCTGTGTTTCTTTCTCAAGATTGCTTTGGTTATTTGGGGACTACTGCATTTCCACACAAATTGTAAGATTTCTTGTTTTCGTTCTGTGAAAAATGCCATTGGTAATTTGACAGGGAGTGCGTTGAATCTGTAAATTGTTTTGGGTAATATGTCATTTTCACAATGTTGTTTCTTCCAAACCAAGAACATGGTATGTCCCTCCAACTGTTTGTATCGTCTTTGATTTCTTTCATCAGTGTCTTAAAGACTTCTGCACACAAGTCTTTTGTCTCCTTAGGCAGATTTATTCCTAGGTATTTTATTCTTTTTGTTGCCATGGTAAATGGGAGTGTTTCCTTAATTTCTCTTTCTGCCCTTTCATTGTTAGTGAGTAGGAATGCAAGCAATTTCTGAGCATTAATTTTGTATCCTGCTACTTTACTAAATTAATCAATTAGTGCTAACAGTTTTCTGATACCATCTTTAGTGTTTTCCATGTATAATATCATGTCATCTGCAAAGAGTGATAATTTTGCTTCTTCTTTTCCAATTTGAATTCATGTCATTTCGTTTTTTTCTCTGATTGCTGAGGCTAACACTTCAAAAACTATGTTGAATAATAGTGGTGAGACTGGGCCCGCTTGTCTTGTTCCTGTTCTTAGAGGGAATGCTTTCAGTTTGTCAAGATTAAGAATGATGTCAGTTGTTGGTTTATCACATATGGCTTTAATTATTTTGAAGTAATTTCCTTCTATGCCCATTTTCTGGAGAGTTTTTATCATAAATGATGTTGAATTTTGTCAAAAGCTTTTTCTGCATCTATTAAGATGATCATATGGTTTTTATCCTTCAATTTCTTGATATGATGGATCACATTGATTGTTTTGCATATAATGAAGAATCCTTCCATTCCAGGGATAAGCCCCACTTAATCATGGTGTTTGATCTTCTGTATGTGCTATTGGATTCTGTTTGCTAGTATGTTGTTAAGGATTTTTGCAACTATATTCATCTGTAATATTGGCTTGTAATTTCTTTTTCTTTTCTTTTTTTTTTTTTTTTTTTTGTAACATCTTTGCCTGGTTTTGGTATCAGGGTGATGGTGGCCTCATAGAATGAGTTTGGGAGTGTTCCTCCTTCTGCTCTATTTTGGAAGAGTTTGAGAAGGATAGGTGTTAGCTCTTCTCTAAATGTTTGATAGAATTCACCTGTAAAGCCATCTGGACCTGGGTTTTTGTTTCTTGGGAGATTTTTAAACACAGTCTCAATTTCAGTACTTGTGATTAGTCTGTTAATATTTTCTATTTCTTCCTGGTTCAGTCTTGGAAGATTGTAGTTTTCTAAGAAAGTATCCATTTCTTCCAGGTTGTCCATTTTATTGGCATATAGTTGCTTGTAGTAATCTCTCATGATGTTTTGTATTTCTATGGTGTCAGTTATTACTTCTCCTTTTTCATTTTTAATTCTGTTGATTTGCATCTGCTCCCTTTTTTTCCTGATGAGTCTGGCTGATGGTTTATCACTTTTGTTTATCTTCTCAAAGAACCAGTTGTTAGTTTTATCAACTTTTGCTATTGCTTCCTTCATTTCTTTTCATTTATTTCTAATCTGATCTTTATGATTTCTTTCCTTCTGCTCACTTTAGGGTTTTTTTGTTCTTTCTCTAACTGCTTTAGGTGTAAGTTTAGGTTGTTAAATTGAGATTTTTCCTTTTTATTGAGGTAGGATTGTATTGCTAGAATCTTCCCTCTTAGAACTACTTTTGCTGTGTCCCATAGGTTTTGGGTCATTGTGTTTTCATTGTCATTTGTTTCTAGGTATTTTTTATTTCCTCTTTGATTTCTTCAGCAATTTCTTGGTTGCTTAATAGCATATTGTTCAGCCTCCATGTGTTTGTATTTTTTACAGTTTTTATTTCCTGTAATTTATATCTAGTCTCATGGCATTGTGGTCAGAGAAGATGCTTGATATGATTTGAATTTTCTTGAATTTACTGAGGCTTGATTTGTGACCCAAGATGTGATCTATGTGCCATGTGCACTTGAGAAAAAAGTGTTTTCTGTAGTTTTTGGATGGAATGTCCTATAAATATCATTTGAGTTGAGATGGTCTAATGTGTCATTTAAAGCTTGTGTTTCCTTATTTATTTTCTGTTTGGATGATCTGTCCATTGGTGTAAGTGGGGTGTTCAAGTCTCCTACTATTTTTGTGTTACTATCAATGTCCCCTTTTATGGCTGTTAGCATTTGCCTTATGTATTGTGGTGCTCCTATGTTGGGCGCATAGATATTTACAATTGTTATATCTTTGGCTTGCATTGATCCTTTGATCATTATGTAGTGTTCTTCATTGTGTCTTGTAATAGTCTTTACTTTAAAGTCTAATTGGTCTGGATATGAGTATTGCTATTCCAGCTTTCTTTTGACTTCCAATTGCATGGAATATCTATTTCCATCCCCATCCTTTTAGGCTGTATGTGTTCCTAGGTCTGAAGTGAGTTTCTTGTAGGCAGCATATATAAGGGTCTTGTTTTTGTATCATTCAGCCAGTCTGTGTCTTTTGGTTGGAGCATTTAATCCATTTTCATGTAAGGTAATTATTGACATGTGTGTTCTTATTCCCATTTTCTTAATTGTTTTGGATTTGTTTTAGTAGTTGTTTTCCCTCTGTTGTGTTTGCTGCCTAAAGAAGTTCCTTCAGAAATTGTTGTAAGGTTGGTTTGGTGGTGCTGAATTCTCTTAACTTTTCCTTGTCTGGAAAGCTTTTGATTTCTCCCTCAAATCTGAATGAGATTCTTGCTGGGTAGAGTATTCATGGCTGTAGGTTTTTCTCTTTCAGGACTTTCAGTATATCCTGCCACTCCCTTCTGGCCCACAGAGCTTGTGTAGAAAAAATAGCTGTTATCCTTATGGGTTTTCCCTTATATGTTATTTGTTGCTTTTCTCTTGCTGCTTTTAATATTTTTTCCTTGTGTTTAATTTTTGTTAGTTTGATCAATATGTGCCTCAGTGTATTTCTCCTTGGGTTTATTCTGTATGGGACTCTGTGTTTCTTGGACTTGATTAACTATTTCCTTTCTCATATTGGGGAAGGTTCTCACTATAACCTCTTCAAAATTTTCTCAGATGCTTTCTTTTTGTCTTCTTCTTCTTCTGGGATGCCTATGATTCAAATGTTGGTGCACTTAATGTTGTCCCCATGGTCTCTGAGATTGTCTTCCATTCTTTTTATTCTTTTTTTTTCTTTTTCCTGCTCTGTGGCAGTTATTTCTGCCATTCTCTCTTCATACTTACTTACTTATTCTTCTGCCAGTTTTTCTGCTGTTTATACCATCTAGAGTATTTTTAATTTCAGTGATTTTGTTGTTCATTACTGTTCATTTACTCTTTAGTTCCTCTAGGTCCTTATTAAATGTTTCTTTTAGTTTCTCTACTTTGTTTTTGAAATTTTGTATCATCTTTACTATCATTAATCTGAATTGTTTTTCAAGCATTTTTCCTATTTCCTCTTCATTTATTTGATTTTGGTTGTGTTTTTATCTTGCTCCTTTGCCTGCAAGGTGTTTCTTTGTTTTCTCATTTTGTCTAATTTATAGTATTTGCTTTCTCCTTTACCTATGATGCCTACTAGTAATTCCTCTTGTTTCAGTTCTCTTCCCCTTATGGTGGGCTTGGTTCAGTGTCTTGAGTAGTCTTCCTGGTGGGAGTGTCTGGTGCCTGCTCTCTGGTGTGTGGATCTGAGTCTTTTCCCTCTGTTGAGCAGGGCCATGTCAGCTGGTGTGTTTTAGGGTGTCTGTGAGCTTAATATGGCTTTAGATAGTCTGTGTACTGATGGCTGGGTTTGTGTTCCTGTCTTGTTTGTGGTTTGGTGTGAGGTATCCAGCACTGGCAGTTGCAGGCAGTCAGACAAACCTTAGTCTTAGACTCTGATAGAGGCTTCTGTGAGAAGTCTCTGTGGTTAATCTTCCCTGTGGCTGAGGACTCTCTGGTGGTCTCGGGTCCTGGACTCAGTGCTCCCTCCCCAGAACCTCCAACTTGACTTCTGGTTGAGGAAACCAGACTCCAGACATCACTCATGCTGGCAATAAAGGTGATTCAAAGACTATCCAAGCCCCAGTCTAATGGTAAAAGTTTAAGTCAAACAAACAAATAGTAAACCAAGGAAACACATACATGCACAAGAAACATGAAAACAGAACCCAACAGAACATAATACATTAGAATGACCTGACAGAACAACCCCAGAATGCAATCAGACAATTCAAGAGAAAACCAATGAAAACTCAAAAGAAAAACAAACAAACAATATCAGGGAAATTGTGAAAAGGAGGGCCAAATATAACAAAGACCAAATAGAAACAGGCAGCAAATATTACAAAGAGCAAGAGAACAACAAGATGGAATGAAGATTCCCAAAATGAAATCAAACAATTTTAAGTAGAATTAATATAAAGAAAAAAACCTAATAACAAAAAAGAAAGCAGTGTGTCATTTGAAGAATAAAGCAAGGAAACATAGCAGACAAATAATATTGATTAAAATTATAATAAGATAAAATAAAATAAAAAGTGATAGAACACAGAGCAACAGAAGAGTGTAGTATGTCTGGCAATATAAAAAGAAGGAGAAAAACTTAAAATAGAAATGTATTAAAGATAACGAAGAAAAGAAGATAGGGGAGATAAACTCAGCACTACAAAAAAGCTAGATAGAAATAGAAATATATAAAAAGGATAAAAATAAAAAGTACAATAAAAATTGTTATAAAATGTGAAGATCCCTTAGGACTACAGTTATTAAAAAAACAAAAGCTAGAACTGACCACAGAATGGATCAGATCAATAGAATTAATAATACTTCTCTTTCCTTGGGGCCTCAGCTGTAAATCTCCTTGTACACACCTTGAACTTCAGGCAAACTTCACCTCCCTAAAAGGCCCTCTTCTGCCTCTGGGTTGGACTCTGGATCTTCTGTGGGTCCTATGAGGTCCATTAGGCTCTGATATGGCCCAATTCCTGTGTGTGCTTGCTCCTTCAGTCCACAGCTGCCAGAGCTAGACCTTTTTCATTTGTGGGAACATTCATTGTCTACTCTGATATTCCAAAAACATAGGATCTACCTATCTGACCACAGGGATTTAGGTTGCAGCTTGTATATCTGATGGAAAAATTTTAGAACCTCTTCCTTAGTCCCCCTGTCCCTGGTGTTCAGCTTTGGTTTTGTCCTTGCTTCTGTGTGTGGTCTAATTGCCAGAGTCTGGTCCTGAGGCTGCCTTGGAGCTCTTTCGGTCTGGCTCAGTGAGGATTTCCTTTATTGTTCATATGCAGATATAGGTGTGTGGGTAGAGAGTTGCTTTGATAGTGGCTCCTTTCCCTGCGTGTGACTCAACAGTAGCACCCTGCTTGGATTATAGGAGCCCCAGGGATGATGCCAAATGTGTGAGAATGCCGACAGCCATGGGTATAGGAAATCTGGCCTTAGTGTGGTTCTTTACTGGTGCCTGGTGCAAGGTGCCTGATGTGCAGCCCTTGGGGGCTTTTTGTATTACTCTGAAACCAGAAGAGCTTCCTTTATTGTTCACCTGTAGGCACCAGTATGTGGGGAGAGAGAGGGTGCAATAGTGGCTCCTTCCCCTGTGTGTGAACCAGCAGTAGTGCCCTGCCTGGATTACAGGAACCCCAGTGGTTGTGGCAGTACCAATTGCAGGGGGAAGCTGGTGGGCTCAGGTGTAATAGGAATGAGTCCAGAGATGTCCTTCTCTGCAGGCTTCCTCTGGCTCTTGGCAGCAGGCATATGAGGCCAGCTCCCCCCACCCTGGGGGGGGGGCTTTTTCTATCCCTTGTTGACTGTGACAGCCAGGCCCAGACGGGACCTCCCTTTATTCATTGCAGGTGCTGAAAGAGAGGCTACACCAGTGGCTCCTTCCTGTGCATGTGAGTCTGCAGTAGTGCCCTGCTTGATTCATGGGACCCCTGTCCATGGTGGCACCAATTGCAGAGGGAAGCTGGTGGGCTTGAATATAATAGGAATGTTTCCAGAGATGTCTTTCTCTGCTGACTTCTTCTGGCTCTCAGCCACAGGCACACCAGGCCAACCCTGCCAGGGGGCTTTTTCTATCCCTTGTCAACTGCAACAGCCAGGCCCAGAGGGGGCCTCCCTTTGTTCATTTCAGGTGCCAAGAGAGAGGCTACAACAGTGGGTCCTCCCCCTTGCTTGTGACTATGGCAGCCCAGTTTTCCATGGTAGGCATTCCCTGCTGCAGATTTTTTCCCTGCTCTCCCCTTAGTCCGTCTCCCCACAGCCAACAATTGTTCTCACCCTGGGCCAGTTCTCTGCACAGCTGTGAACCCACATCTCAGTCTGGGACACACAGAGCCATGGTATGGACCCTCTGCGTGTTTCTCACTCTTTCCTGTCTGCCACAGATTGGCTGCTTCTCCCTCTTTTCATAGTCCCAAATGCCTCCCTTCTGACCCAATCAAATTCCCTGTTGGACAGGGGTTTTTCCCATCAGATAAGGGGGTTTCCCCAAATTTGGCAATCTCTCCTCTGTTTCAGCTCCCCCCCACCACACACACACATGGGCTGAAGGAACTGTCCCTTTCCTTTCTTCTCCTCTTTCTCCCTTTTTCCCCCCTCTGTCCTACCCAGTTATGTTGGGATCTTTGCCATCCTTTCTGGTGTCCAAGGTCTTCTGCTAGTGTTCAGCCAATTTTCTGTGGGAATTATTGCATCTTTTGATGTATTGCTGATGCATCTGTGGAGAGAGACGCCCTCCACATCCTTCTACTTTGCTGCCATCTTTTTCCTGTAATTTTTTCTTTCTTCTCTAATTGCTCTGTCTAGAATTTCCAGCACCATGTTGAATAGAAATGGGCACTCTTATCTTCTTCCTGGTCTTAGAGGAAAAGCTTTCAAATCTTTCACCATTGATTGTGTACACTGTTAACTATGTGTTTGTCATATATGATCTTTATTATGTTGAGGCATTTTGCTTCTATATCTAACTTTTTGGAGGCTTTTACCATGAAAGTATGCTGAATTTTGTCAAACTTTTTTTCTGCATTTATTGAGTGGATCATATGATTTTTATCCTTTATTCTATTATTGTACTACATCATGTTTATTGATTTGCATATGTTGAACCATCCTTGCATCACAGCGATAAATCCCACCTGATCACGGTGTATCATACTTTTATGTGCTGTGGAATTCAGTTTGCTAGTAATTTTTTTTGAACTTTTGAATCTATATTCATCAGGGATATTAGTTTGTATTATTATTTCATTATATTCTCCTTGTCTGGCTTTGGTATCAGAATAATGTTGGACTTGTAACATGACTTTGGCATTTTCTCTTCCTTAGATTTTTTGAATGAGTTTGAGAAGGATTGGCACTAATTCTTCTTTAAATGTTTGGCAGTATTCACCATTGAAACCATCTGGTCCTGGGTTTTTCTTTGTTGAGAGGTTTTTTTTAATTACTGCTTCAATGTCTGTAGTCATTACTGGTCTGTTCAGATTTTCTATTTCTTCATGATTCAGTCTCGATAGGTTGCATGTTTCTAGAATGTAACCATTTCTTGTAGTTTATTGTAGTGTAAATGAGTAACAATAAGCTCTTTTGATTGTGACATAAATGCCTGACATTAAGCTTTTGATTTCCAAGGCATCCATTTCAAAGATATTTACCACAAATAAACACATTCCTAGATACACAGATAAAGAACCAAACTACCCCACCCATGATGTTTTCCTTTTAGAAAGCCCTCGGTAACCTAGGTAACTGACCACTTGAGTGACCCTACTTTCCCTTCTCCACATTTGAATTCCTACTCGTTTTTTTAAATTTGGCAGTAAAGAGTGAACCCAGGAAATCTAGGCACCGTATCCTCAACCTCAATAAAGGCAGAAACTCAGATCCTCTCTCTCTCTCTCCCTTCCTCTCCTTCTCCCTCTCTCTCTCCCTTGCATTCTCCTTCTCTCTCTGTGACTTCACTGTGTGGTCCTGGATGTGACATGTACCCTCCAGGACCTGTGAGTAATAAACATTGTTTTTCCAATGTTCCCTGATTGGTACCTGAGGTGCATCTTGTAATCATTAACAAGAACCACAAGGGCTGGTCCAGCCACAACATTATCTCTCATCGAATTTCTGTTGATGTTAGCTACAAGCAGCACAGAGCCAGGTGAGTTCTCCCAGGCATTCTAGCTGATAGTGTGAATATTGTTAGTTTGAGACTGACACAAAATATTTTTACAATTTGTTGGCATATAATTTTTCATATTAGTCTCATGATCCTTGGTATTTCTTTGTTGTGAGTTGCAATGTCTCCTCTTTCATTTATAATTTTGAGTCAATTTTTTCCTTAGTTTAGATAAATATTTGTCAGTTTTATTATTTTTTTTTCAAAAAATCAACCCAATATCAGTGATTTTTTTTTTCCTATTCTCTTTCAAGTCTCTATGTCACTTATTTCTGCTCTCATTATTTTCTTTCTTCTGCTAACTATGGGTTTACTTCATCTTTTTCTTTTTTTTTAATCTAACTCCTTGAGGTGTAAAATTAAGTTGTTATTTGAGATTTTTCTTATATCTTAATGTAAGAATATATAACTATAAATGTCCCTCTTAGAACCACTTTGGCTACAACCAGATAAGTTTTGGTATGTTGTGATTTTATTTTGTCTCAAGGTAACTTGTGGTTTCCTTTTCAATTCCTTCTTTGACCCGCTGGTTTTTGAGGAGTGTGTTAATTTCTACATATTGTATGTTTTCTAGTTTTCCTCCTCTTATTGGTTCCTAGTTTCATGCCAGTTTAGTCAAAAAGGTTACTTAATATGATTTAAGTCTTGTTTGTTAAAGCTTGCTTTGTAGTCCAACATATGGTCTATCCTGGAGAATATCTCATGTGCACTTGAGAAGAATATCTCATGCATAGTCTGTGGCTATTATGTGGAATTTTCTGTATATTTCTGTTTTTTTTTTTTTTAATAATTTCCATTTGGTGTTTAGTGTTATTCAGATGCATTGTATCCTCATTAGTTTTCTGTCTGGGTAAAGTACAGCCATTATTAAAAATGAGGTACTGAAGTCTCCTACTATCATTGCATTGCTTTCTATTTCTCCCTTCAGTTTTGTTAATATTTGCTTTAAATATTTAGGTCCTCCAAAACTGGGTCCATATATATTTACAATTTTATATCTTCTTTATGAATTGACCTCTTTATCACTATATAGTGACCTTCTTTGTCTCTTGTGATTAATTGTCACTGAAAATCTATTTTATCTGATATAAATATAGCCACTCCTGCTCTCCTCGGGTTTCTATTTGTATGGAATATCTTTTCCTATCCCTTTACTTTTAGCCTATGTGTATATTCTAAAGCTAAGGTGAGTCTCTTGTTGGAAGTATGGGAGCTTATTTTTTAATTCAATCATCAACTGTCTTTTGATTTGGCAAAGTTAATCCACTTAGGTTTAAAGTAATTATTGATAGGTAAGGACTTACTGTTGCCATTTTCTTCACTGTTTTCTGTTTTTTAACTTCCTTTGTTCCTTTTTTCTCTTATTTCGTCCTTATATATTTATATATTAGTAGCATGCTTTAATTCCTTTCTGTTTATCTTTTGTGTATCAGCTATAGCATTTTCCTTTGTGGTTACCATGAGTCTTACATAAAGCATAGCATAGATATAACACTCTGTTTTTAACTGATAAACACTGGCCTTTAGTTCCATACAAAAGCTATAAACTTTTACTTCTCCTCTCCCCACATTCTATTCTATTAGTGTCACACTTAACACTTTCATATTGTGCATCAAATGGCAAATTATTTAGCTATGGGTATTTTTAATTCTTTTGTACTTTTACTTTTATACTAGAGATAAATGTGATTTGTGTGTCACCATTACATTAGGATATTCTGAATTTGACTATATATTTACCATTACCAGTGAGTTTAATATTTTTATATGTTTTATTTTGTTGTTTAGTGTCCTTTTACTTCAATTTGAAGAACTCCCTTTAGCATTTTTTGTAAAACAGGTCTAATTGTGGTGAAATACCTCACCTTTTTTTGTCTGGGAATGTCTTTATATTTCCTTAGTTTCTGAAGGACTTTTTTTTACAAAATATAGTATTCTAAGTTGCCATTTTTTTATTTCAGTGCTTTAAATAAAGTCCAGCTCCTCTTGGCCTGTAAAGTTCCTGTAGAAAAATCTGCTGATGGCCTTATGGAAGTTCCCTTGCATTAGATGAGTTGTTTTCCTCTTGCTGTTTCCAAAACTATTTTTTTAACATTTTAATTGTAATATGTCTTAAGGTAATCTTCTTTGGGTTGTTCCTTTTGGGGGGTCTTTGAGCTTCCTTTACCTGGAAGTCCTTATCTCCCCCTAAATTTGGGAAATTTTCAGCTATAATTTCTTTTAATAAGCTTTCTTCTCTTTTCCCTCTCCTTCTCCTTCTCCTACTCCTTCTCCTACTCCTTCTCATCCTCCTCCTCCCCCTCCCTTCCCCCTCCTCCACCCCTTCCTCCTCCTTTTCTTCTTCTTCTCCTTCTCCTTCTCCTTCTCCTTCTCCTTCTCCTTCTCCTTCTCCTTCTCCTTCTCCTTCTCCTTCTCCTTCTCCTTCTCCTTCTCCTTCTCCTTCTCCTTCTTCTTCTTCTTCTTCTTCTTCTTCTTCTTCTTCTTCTTCTTCTTCCTCTTCTTCTTCTTCTTCTTCTTCTTCTCCTTCTCCTCCTCCTCCTCCTCCTCCTCCTCTTCCTATCATCTGAGTGTTCATTTGCTTCATGATGTCCCATAATTCACTTGTGTTTTTTTCACTAATCTTTTTCATTCTGATTTTTTTTCTTCTTTTTGTTCCTTTATCTGGCTAATTTCAAATCAGTTCTCTGATTTTTTCTACTGCATGATCAATTCTGTTGTTGAAGTTCTCTGATGAATTTTTCAATTCTTGGAAGTGTCTCAGCTTCAGAATTTCTGTTTGGTTCTTTTTCATAGTTTCCATCTTTCTTTTTTTGTTTGTTTGTTTGTTTTTGAGGCAGATTTATTGTAGTGTATTTTTTTTAATCTCTTTATTGGAATATAATTGCCTTACACACTTGCACCAGTTTTTGAGGTACACCAAAGTGAATCAGCTGTATTTATACATATATCCCCATATCCCCTCCCTCCCACAACTCCCTCCCACCCTCTCTGTCCTGGCCCTCTAAGGCATCACCCATCATCCAGTTGATCTCCCATTGTTATACAGCAACTTCCCAACTAGCTATCTATTTTAAAGTTGGTAGTGTATATGTGTCTATACTACTCTCTCACTTCATCCCAGCTTCCCCTTTGTGCCCCCCCAACCCCATGTCCTCCAGTCCATTCTCTGCATCTGCATCCTATTCTTGCCCTGTCTCTGGACCCATCAGTACCATTTTTTTTGGATTCTGTATATATGAGTTAGCATATAGTATTTGTTTTTCTCTTTCTGGCTTACTTCCCTCTGTATGACAGACTCTATGTATATCCACCTCATTACATAGAGCTCCATTTCATTCCTTTTTATGGCTGAGGAAAATTCCATTGTATATATGTGTCACATCTTCTTTATCCATTCATCTGTTGATAGGCATTTAGATTGCTTCCATGTCCTGGCTGTTGTAAATAGTGCTGCAATGAACATTATGGTACATGTTTCTTTTTGGATTATAGTTTTCTCAGTGTATATGCCCAGTGGTGGATTACTGGATCATATGGTTGTTCTATTTTGAGTTTTTTAAGGAACCTCCAAACTGTTTTTCCATAGTGGCTGTAGCAAGTTAAATGTCTCATTTTGTTCATGCATTGTTTTCATATTTTCATTTAGTTGTGTATATGTTTTCTCTAGCATTTCATTTAGTTTATTTTAAAAGATTATTTTGAATTATTTGTCAGGCAATTTGTAAATATCCATTTCTTTAGGGTTGATTACTGGCACTTTATTAGTTTCTTTTGGTGGTGCCATTTTGCCTTAATTTTTGTGATCTGTGTAGCTAAGCTTTTTAAATAGAAAACACCTCTTCCAGTTATTACAGATTGATTTTGGCCTACTGCTTTCAGTTCCCTGTGCTGATGAGAGGACGTCCAGAACTGCAGTCGTCCTGGTTTGGAACCCTGATGATGCTGTTGGTGAGTCTACAGTAGGGTTCACAGTTGACAAGTTAACAGGAATTCAAATTGTCACGGATCCTGTCTGGCCCCTGGGGAGATGGGACTCCCTCCAGTACCTTGTTTCGTAGGGAGGCTCTGGGACAAGTTTCTGCTTCAAGGTCCAAAGTTGACTGCAGACCACAGACCACAGGCCTATTACAAAGTGCACAATTGGGTGTGGCTCCCACCAAGTACTGGGAAAGCTCCTGCCTGGTCACTGGTGTGGGGGGTCTGTGGATGGCTGGGTGGGCCCTTGGATCATGGCTGAGAAGCACTGGAACTGAGTTCCAGGGCTATTTCAGGTCCCACAGCCAAGAATGATGTCTGCAAATCTTGCTCTTGATGTATGGATGGGAATGTTTCCTATCAGGTCTCTGTTTGTACTGGATGTTTCCTTACCACAGCTGGAGGGATTGGAGCCAAGAATAGGGACACTTCAGGATCTCCTGAGGTGCAGGTGAAATGTGTGTCCTACTTGCTCCCTGTGTCAGCAGGAATGGTATGTGGACTTTAGCTGAAGGGGCCTGGAAGCAAGTATGAGGCTCTTTCAGGATCTACAGTCTGACTGAGGTTAGCAGGCTTACTTCCTGAGCCCCCCTGTTCACAGCTCTGAGGAGATAGAGCAGGTTCATGGGCTACTTCAGGGTCCACAGCTGGGACTGAGCTCTATTGTGCCTATTACCCAAGTCATGGTAGGGCTTGGCTCTTCCCAGGTGCATTGGCATATGATGCTGGTAACAGGACAAAGACCAGATGGGGCAGTGGACTAGTCCTGAGGTGTACAAAGCCGTTTCTTGGACTGTAGCTAGGGTCCTGTTAAGTAAGTCAGGAGCATGGGTACAGGGCTGCCTTCTCAAAACATCTCTGCTTGGTCTTAGACTCCATTGGGTTTTCACAATCTTCTACCTGAAACTTAAATCTCCCATACAAAGGCACTTTTGTCTGTGGCTGGTTGCCAAATTGTTGCTGAGGGAGGATATTATTGGGGGATGTTTTATTTCTTCATTTTGCTGACATCACTTCTTCAGCCATTCCTTATTTCTAGCATAAATATTTAGAGGTAAAAATTTCCCTCAGGGTATTGCCTCATTGCACCTTACAAGATTTGAGACGTTCTCATTTCCCCCTGTTTCAAACAGACTATTTTCTAGAGAAGTTTAGGTTCACAGGAAAATTAAGCAGAAAGTACAGAAAATTCCCATTTACCCCTGTCCTCCAGCACACACACAACCTCTCCCACTCTCAACAGCAGAATGGTACATTTGTTACAATTGATAAACTTACACTGATAACATCTTCCTTGCCCAAAGTCCATAGTTTACATGAGTGTTCTCTTTTTGTTGTAGGTATATCTACCACTATAGTATCATACAAAATAGTTTCAATGGCCTAAAAATCCTCTGTACTCTGCCTATTCATCTCTCTATCCCCACAAATTCCTGGAAACTACTGGTCTTTTTACTGTATCATAGTTTTGCCTTTTCCAAAACACCATGTAGTGGGAATCATACAGTATGTAACCATTTTGGATTACCTTCTTTCATTTTATGCCTTAAAGTAAATTTAAATATGCCTTTATATTTACTTCATGTCTTTTCATAGCTTGATCACTCATTTATTTTTAGTGTTGAATAATATTCCATTGTCTAGATGTGCCAGTTTATTTATCCATCCACCTACTGAAGGACATTAAGTTGCTTCCAAGTTTTAGCAATTATAAATTAAGCTGCTATAAACATCTGTGTACAATTTTTGTGTGGACATAAGTTTTCAACCCATTTGGGTAAACATCAAGGATAGTAATTGCTGGAAACTATGGTAAGATTTTATTTTGTTTTATAAAAAACTGTCAAAATCTCTTTCAAAGCGGTTGTGCTATATTGCATTCTCACCAATAATAATGAGTGAGAGTTCTTTTTCCTCCACATCCTTGCCAGCATTTGGTGGAGTCAGTGTTTTGGATTTTAGCCATTCTAATAGGTGTGCAGTGGTAATTCATTGTTGTCAATTTACAATTGTCTAATGCCATATGATGTTGAGTAGATTTTCATATGTTTACTTGCTATCTATATGTATTCTTTGGTGAGGTATATGATCAGATCTTTTGCCCACTTCTATATCAGGTTTCCTATTTACTTACTGTTGAGTTTTAATAGTTTTTTTGATACAAATTCTTTGTCAGATGAGAATTTTCAATTATTTTCTTCCAAATTGTGGCTTGTCTTTTCACTCTCTTAAGATCTATGTGCTTTTTATTTTCTTTGAAATGTCCTCTTTGAGTCATTGAATAGCTAAAAGTCTGTGCCCAAAAGTTTTTATAAAACACTTGGATATAAAAGTCTGTGCTTTAATATCCAAGTGTTGGAGCTTTTTCTAATTTCTTTATGTTACTGATTTCTAATTTGATTCTATTATGACCAGAAAGCATACTCTGTAAGATTTCAATTCTTTTAAATTTGTTAAGTTTTGTTCTGTCACTTGAAATTTTCTGTATATTGGTAACAGTTCTATGGGTACTTGAAAAAAAAATTATATTATGCTCTTGTTGGGTGAAGTGTTACATTCAATTGGATCCCATTGGTTGAATTTGTTGTTCAGATACAATACATCTTTGCTAATTTTCTCTCTTAATTCTCTCACTTGCTCAGAGGGGAATGTTGAGGTCTCCTGCTATAATTCTGGATTTATCTATCTCTTTTTAACTCTATCATTTTTTGCCTCATGTATTTTGAAGCTATGGTAGTTGCTGTGTACACATTTTAGATCACTATGACTTCTTAGTGGATAGACCTTTTAATATTATATAATGTCCATTTTTGTGTGTAGGATTTTTTTTTTTGCTCTAAGTCTACTTTATCTGATACTAATATAGCTACTCCTGCTTTAAAAAAAAGTTTGCATACTATATCTTTTTCCATCCTTTCATGTTCAACCAATCTATGTCATTGTATTTGAAATGAGTTTCTTGTAGACAGTGTATTGTTGAGTCATGTTTTTTAACCTACTCTACCAATCTCTGTTTTTTTACCTGTTGTTTTTAGACCATTTACATTTATGTATTAAGGTTTAAGTCTGCCACTTTTCTGTTTGTTTTTTTCTGTTTTCCATTCCTCTGTTTCTGTTTTCATACCTTCCTTTGCAATAAATAAACATTTTATAGGATACCATCTTGATTTTTATACTGTTTTTGAGAGTATCACTTTAAGTAATTATATTAGTGGTTTCTATAGATATTAACATGTACACACATAACTTATAACTCTACCAGTATAAACATTTTACCACTTTGAGTGAAGTATGAAAACTTTACTTCCATTGACTTCTTTTGAACCTCCTGTTGGATGTTTGTGGAGGAACCTTAAACCATGCAGCCTGGTACAAATGGGGCTCCCTGGGGCTTCTCTCCCTCAACCCTAGCAGACAGTCTACTAGGGAAGCATAAGTAGTGGCAGAAACATAGAATTTAGTTCAGAGAGACGTGTGTTTAGCCCTCAGCTATGCCACTTTTCACTTTTGTTAACTTAAGGAAGTAACAACATCTCCAAGCCTCGTTTTTTCTCACAGATTTGTCACAAGGGGTGGATGGGTTGACATTTTACTAATTTGTATGCAACTGCCTGGCCCAGTACCTTGATAACTGCCCTCTGCCACATACCTTACACTTACATTCTGGGCATAAGCCTTAGTCAGTTACCATGTTCCGTTATTTAGCTCAATCCTGGGCCAGACTCCCAATCTGCCTATTTTCTCAACCTGGTCTTAGTCTTCCAAAAAGCACTCCCTTAGAAAAGCCCGTTTCTTACACAATAGATAGTCTCTAGAATTGTTGTGTATCAACAAACTTCTGTAATTTGAATCCTTTCATTTCCCCTTTGGAAAAATATCTATTCAGGTCTTCTTCCCATTTTTTGATTGAGTTGTTTATTTTTTGATGTTGAGTTCTATGAGCAGTTTATATATTTTGGTTATTAACCCCTTATCAGTTAACTCATTTGCAAATATTTTCTCCCATTCAGCAGGTTGCCTTTTCATTTTGTTGATAGTTACCTTTGCTGTGCAAAAGCTTTAAGTTCAATTAAGTCCTATTTGTTTATTTTTGCTTTTATTTCCTTTATTTTGAAGACATATCAAAAAAAATTCTACCATTTATGTCAAAGGGTGATCTGCCTATGATTTCCTCTAGTAGTTTCATGATTTCCAGTCTTACATGTAGGTCTTTAATCTATTTTAAGTTTAATTTTGTGTATGGCATTAGGTAGTGTTCTAATTTCATTTTTTTTTTACATGAAGCTGTCCAGTTTTCCCAGCACTACTTATTGAAGAGACTATCTTTTCTCCATTGTATATTCTTGCCTCCTTTGTCATAGATTAATTGACCATAAGTGTGTGGGTTTATTTCTGCACTATTCTGTTTCATTGATCTATGTGTTTGATTTTATGCCAGTACCATACTGCTTTGAATACTGTAGCTTTGTATTCTATTTTGAAGTCAGGCAGTGTGTTTCCTCCAGGTCTGTTCCTCTTTCTCAAGATTGTTTTGTCTGTTTGGGGCTTTTTGTGTTACCATACAGATTTTAAAATTATTTGTTCTAGTTCTATGAAAAATGTCCTTAGTATTTTGATAGGGATGTTATGGAATCTGTAGTTTGTTTTAAGTACTATGGTCATTTTAACAATATTACTTCCTCTAATCCATGAACACAGTATATCTTTCCATTTCTTTGTGTCACTTCCAACTTCTTTCATCAGCATCTTATAGCTTTCCAAGTACAGGTCTTTTACCTACTTAGGTAGGCTTATTCCTATGTATTTTATTCTTCTTGATATGATGGTAAATTGGGTTACTTCCTTTATTTCTCTTTCCAATAGCTTGTTGTTGGTATATAGAAATGCAACAGATTTCTGTACATTAATTTTGCATCCTGCAACTTTACTAACCTCATTGATGAACTCTAATAGTCTTCCGGTGACATCTTTAGGATCTTCTGTGTACAGTGTCATGTCATCTATAAACAGTGACTATTTTATTTCTTCCATCCCAATTTGGATTCCTTGTATTTTTTTTTTTCTTGTCAATTTCTCTGGCTAGGATTTCCAAGACCATCTCAAATAAAAGTGGCGAGAATGGGCATCCTTGTTTTGTTCTTTATCTTAGAGGAAATGCTTTCAGCTTTTCACCATTGAGTATGATATTAGCTGTGGGTTTCTGACATATTGCCTTTATTGTGTTGAGATATGTTCCCTCTATGCCTTATTGCTGAATATTTTTTTATTATAAATGGAAGTTGAATTTTACCAATAGCTTTTTCTACATCTATTGAGATGATCATATGGTTTTTATTCTTCAATTTGTTGATGTAGCATATCACATTGATTGATTTGCAGATATTGAAAAATCTTTGCATCCCTGGGATAAATCCAACTTCATCTTGGTGTAGGATCCTTTTCACGTATTGGGAATTCAGTTTGCTAATATTTTGTTAAAGATTTTTGCATCTATTTTCATCACTGATATTGGCCTATAATTTTCTCTTTTTTGAGATATGTTTTCCCAGTTTTGGTATCAGGGTGATTCTGGCCTTGTAGAATAAGTTCAGAAGAATTATGTTCTCTAGAGTTTTTTCAAATACTTTGAATAGAATAGATGTTAACTCTTTAAATTTTTGGTAGAATTCACCTGTGAAGCCATCTGGTACTGTACTTTTGTTTGTTGGGATGTTTAATTACTAACACAATTTAATTACTAGCAATGGATATGCTCATATTTTCTATTTCCTCCTGCCTCAGTCTTAGGAGATTGTAAATTTCTCAGAATTTGTCCTTTTTTTCCCCTAGATTGTTCACCTTATTGGCATATAGTTGTATATGTATATTAGTCTCTTATGATCCTTTATATTTCTGTGGTGTCAATTGTAACTTCTCCTTTTTCATTTCTTGAATTTTGGTTTGCTAGTATTTTGCTGAGGATTTTTGTGTCTATGTTCATCAGTGATATTGGCCTGTAGTTTTTTGACATCTCTGCCTGGTTTTGGTATCAGGGTCATGGTGGCTTCATAGAATGAGTTTGAGAGTATTTCACCCACTGTAATTTTTGAGAAGAGTTTGAGGAGATAGGTGGCAACTCTTCTCTAAATGTTTGATAGAATTTTCCTGCATTAGACTTCAGAAGGTTGTACTTTTCTAAGAATTTATCCATTTCTTCCAGGTTGTCTATTTTATTGGCATATAGTTGCTTGTAGTAGTCTCTTATGATCCTTTGTATTTCTATTGTGTCAGTTGTAACTTCTTTTTCATTTTTAATTTTATTGATTTGAACCCTCTCCCTTTTTTTCTTGTTAAGTCTGGCTAAGAGTTTACCAATTTTGTTTATCTTCTCAATGAACCAACTTTTAGTTTTATTGATCTTTGCTATTGTTTTCTTCATTTCTATTTAATTTATTTCCTCTCTGATTTTTATGATTTCTTTGCCTCTACTAATTTTGGGGTTTGTTTGTGCTACCTTCTCTAGTTGTTTTAGGTATAACATTGGGTTGTTTATTTGAGATTTTTCTTGTTTCTTGATGTAGGATTGTATTGCTATAAAATTCCTTCTTAGAACTGCTCTTGGTTCATCCCATAGGTTTTTGGTCATCATGTTTTCCTTGTCATTTCTTTCTAGGTATATATATATTTTTTATTTTCTCCTTGATTTTTTAGTAATCTCTTGGTTATTTAGTGGCAAATTTCTTAGCCTCCATGTGTTTGTATATTTTACAGTTTTTTCCTGTAATTGATTTCTAATCTCATTGTGTTGTGTCAGAAAAGACGCTTGACATGATTTCAATTTTCTTCAATTTATCGAGGTTTCATTTATGATGCAAGATGTGATCTATCCTGGAGAATGTTCTGTGAACAGTTGAGAAGAAAGTGTCTTCTGCCACTTTTGGGTGCAATGTCCTGTAAATATCAAATAAGTCTATTTGGTCTATTGTGTCATTTAAAGCTTGTGTTTCCTTATTAATTTTCTGTCTGGATGATATGTCCATTGGTATAAATGGGGTGTTAAAGTCCCCCATTATTATTGTGTTACTGTTGATTTCCCCTTTTAAGGTCCTTTAGCATTTGTTGTAAAGCTGGTTTGGCAGTGCTGAATTCTCTTAGCTTTTGTTTGTCTGTAAAGCTTTTGATTTATCCATCAAATCTGAATGAGATTCTTGCTGGGTAGAGTAATCTTGGATGCAGGTTTTTTTCCCTTTCATCACTTTAAATATGTCCTGCCCCTCCCTTCTGTCCTGCAGAGTTTCTGCTGAGAAATCAGCTGATATTTCTTTTCATTCTTTTTTCTTTATTCTGCTCTGTGGCTGTTATCTCCACCATTCTGTCTTCCATCTCACTTATCTGTTCTTATGCCATAGTTATTCTGCTATTGAGTCCTTCTATTGTATTTTTCATTTCAGTTATTGTGTTGCTCATCACTGATTCTTTGTTCTATAGTTCTTCTAGATCCTTGTTAAACATTTCTTGTATCTTCTCTATTTGTGCCTCCATTCTATTTCTGAGATTTTTTATCATCTTTACTGTCATTACTCTGAATTCTTTTTCAGGTATATTGCCTATTTCCTCTGCATTTATTTGGTGTTGTGGGATTTTACCTTGCTCCTTCATCTGCAATATATTTCTCTGTCATCTCATTTTGTCTAACCCACTGTGTTTATAGTTCCCTGTCTGCAGGCTGCAGGGTCCTAGTTCCTCTTGCTTCTATTGTTTGTCCCCTGGTGAGTGAGGTTCATTGTGTGGTCTTCCTGATGGGAGGGGTGATGTCTGTGCTCTGATGGATTGAGCTGAGTCTTTTCTTTCTGAGGGCCAGGGCCACATCAGGTGGTGTGTTTTGGGGTGTATGTGTGCTTACTACAATTTTAGGATGCCATGTACTGATGGTTGGGACTGTGTTCCTGTCTTTCTGGTTGTTTGGCATGGGGTGTCCAGCACTGGAGGCTGCAAACAGTTGTGTGGGTCCAGGTCTTGGTGTTGCTATGGATACCTTTCGGATGCACACACTGATTAATATTCACTGGGTCCAGGAATTCTCTGGTGATCCAGCATCCTGGACTCAGCACTCACACCGCAGAGGCCAGGCCCAATCCCTGGACAGGGAACCAAGAGCCCACAAGCTGCATGATGCAGCCAGAGAAAAAGAAAGAGAAGAAAAGGAAACACAAACAAAACCCAAGACAAATAGCAAAAAAGAACAGCAAACAAACAGAAGCAAAAACACAACACACACACAAACACACACAGAGAGAATGAAGAAAGAAAAACAGAAAAAAGCAAGAGAACAAAGGAATTCAAAAATGAAAACAGTCAGTAAGGACTAAACTAACAAAAACAAAAAATGAAAAAACAAAAACACAAATTAAATGAAAAATAAAAAAGTGAAGAAAACATAAAACATACACATAAAAACAATCAAAAAATAAAGAAAAAAATAAATGAAAAACAAAGAACAAGTATAATAAAAAAACACTAAACAATAAAAAGTAAAAATTTAAAAAATATATATTTAATTTTTTTAAATAAAAAGTAAAAGTAAAAGATAAAAAATAATAAAGACAACACCAACAACTGAACAAAATAAAACAAACAAGAAAAGAATAATAGTAATAAAAATATTTTCCTTGGGCATCCCCTGTCAATGTCCTTGCTCCCACAATGAACCAGAGCCAATTCCCACCTCCCCAGGAGGCCTTTCAATATGTCTAGGTAGGGCTCTGGACCTGCTGTGTCACTGTGGGGCCAGTGCAGACTCTGCCCTGGCATGACTCCGATGTGTACTTGCCCCCAAAGTCCACTGCTGCGAAGTCTAGACTGGTCTCAATTGTGGGTTACACTCATCTAGTCTGGTGTTCCACAGACACAAGATTTACCAAGTGAATCTCAGGGATTTAATTTGTGGCTTGTGAATCTGCAGGGAAAGATATCCATTCCTCTTCTTTAGTTGCACTGCCCCTGGTGCTCAGCTTTGGTTTGGACCCAACTCTGTGTGTTTGCCACCCTCAGGGGCCTATTCCTTGCCCAGGCAAGAGGGACTGAAAGCAGCAGCTACTTGGGGCACATTTATTTACTCAAGCTGTGGAGGGATACAGCATCCACAGTTGGGGTGTGTGTGAGTTTCCTGTGGCAGCAGAACTAGCAGGCAATTGCAATAGACTGTGGCACACTTACTCTGGCAGCAGTCCCCCCAGTGCCCATGTAGGCAGGAGCTGGCATGTGGGGGCAGTGGTGGCCCACCCCCCAGGTGCCTCTCAACAATGGTACTTTGCTTCCAGGAAGACTACTAGTGGCATTCCCAGCTGCACATGGTTTCCTCAAGGGGCATTCCTGGCCACACATCCCCTCACTCCTGTCCCCTCTGCTGTATCTATGCAGCCAACAGCACTCCTTTTCCTGGATCCATTCTCCCAACCCCACACTTTAGCACTCAGCCCCTGTGAGCATTGGGGGACTCTCATCCCAGGCAGGAGTGCCCAGGGCTGATTCCCAAGGAGGCCTTGAATTGAGTGGTGCTCAGGTCCCAAGAGCCCATGGGAAGAGGAGACCCTGGCACAAGGGGTGGGTGGGCCCACTCAGGTGGGAACCCTTTCCAGTACCCACTGAGGTAGAATAAGCTGACAAGTGGGGAAAGGGGTTGTAATGGCAGCTCTGCCTCTTGTGCACCACTCAACTATGATGCCTAGCTTCCAAGGTGTTGCGGGCTTTTTCTGCACTTTCCTGGTTGTGCAACTCCTTACTCCTGTCCCCTCATGCTGTCTTTTCACAGCCAAAAGCTGTCCCTTCCCTGGGACCATGCTCCAAAGCCCACTTTCCAGCACCCAGTCCCCCTTCACAACAGGCGACCCATGACTCAAGCTGGAATGTATAGAGCTGCAGTGTAGACTATGAGTGCAGTTCTTACTTTGTCCTGCCTTCCACAGATCATCCACTGCATTCTCCTTTGACCCCCTGAAGGTCCTTTTCTGTCCCATCTGATTTCCCCACCATGAGGGAGTTTTTCCAAGTGCAGGGACTTCCCCTCACCTTCAGTTTCTTGCCAGGTTTGCTGGCCCATTTTTTGATTCCTTTTTTATTTTTTTCTTCTTTCTTTCATCCTAGCCAGTTGTGAGGGGATTTTTCTTGTCCTTTTAAGTGTCTGAAGTCTTCCATTAATGTTCAACACATGGTCTATGAGAATTGTTCCATATTTAGATGTATTCTTGATGTACTTGTGAGGAGCTATGAATTCTGTGTCCTTCTATTCTGCCATCTTGACTCCTCCAGGTATTTTTCTTTTATTTCCTCTGATATCTTCAGTGACCTATTGGTTGTTTAGTGACATATTGTTTAGCCATTACATGTTTGTGTTTTTAACAGTATTGTTTTTTAGTTGATTTCTAATCTCATATCATTGTAGCCGGAAAAATGCTTGATATGATTTCAATATTCTTAAATTTACCCAGGCTTGTTTTGTGGCCTAGCAAGTGACCTAACCTGAAGAATGTTCCATATGCAATTCAAAGGAATGTGTATTCTATTGCTTTTGCATGGAATGTTCTATATAGATTTATTATGTTCATCTGGTCTAATATGTCATTTAAGGTCAGCTTTTCCTTGTTGATTTTCTGTCTGAATGATATATCTATCCATTGATGTAAGTGGGTTGTTAAAGTCCCCTAGTATTATTATGTTACCATTGATTTCTCCCTTCATAATCATTAATATTTGCTTTATGTATTTAATTGCTGCTACACTGAGTGAATATATATTTTGAATTGTTATATCTTCTTCTTGGATTGACTGATCACTTGATCATTATGTAGTGTCCTTCCTTGTCTCTTGCAACAGTCTTTATTTTAAAGTCTATTTTAACTGATATGAATATTGCTACTCCAGCTTTCTTTTGATTTCCACTTTCATGGAATACCTTTTTCCATCCCTTCACTTTCAGCCTATGTGTGTCTTTAGATCTGAAGTGAGTCTCTTGCAGACAGCATATATATGGGACTTGTTTTTGTACCTATTCAGCCAATTTGTGTCTTTTGATTGAAGCATTTAGTTCATTTACATTTAAAGTAATTAGTGATATGGAAGTTCTTATTGCCATTTTGTTAATTATTTTGAAGTTATTTTTGTAGGCTTTTTTAAATTCTTTTTTTGTTGTTGTTCTCTTGTGATTTGATGACTGTCTTTATTGCTAAGTTTGGATTCCTTATTCTTTTGTGTGTGTGTGTGTGTGTGTGTGTGTGTATAGGTTTTTGGTTTGCAGTTACCGTGATATATAGATAGATAGATAGACAGATAGATATAAATATAGATATAGATATAGATATAGATATAGATATAGATAGATAGATATGTATATACACACACACATATATATGTATTTGTTCTAAGTCACTGATCTGTCCATTTCAAATGCATTTTGACACCCTTGCATTTGTACTCTCCTCCCCTCACTATTGCTGTTTGTAATATCATATTTTACATCCAACTGTTTTGTGTATCTTTTAACTGGTTATGGTGGATATAATGATTTTACTACTTCTGTCTTTTAATCCTCCTACTAGCTTTATATGTTCTCTGCTATTATATCTTAAAATATGTTCTCTGTTCATTTCTTTCTCTCTTCTCCTTCTGGTACTTCTATAATGTGAATATTAGTACACTTGATATTGTCTCAGAAGTCTCTTAAACTGTACTCATTTCTTTTCAGTCTGTTCTTCTTTTTTTCTGCTCAGCTTCAGTATTTCCACCACTGTCTCTTCCAGCTTACTGATCTGTCCCTCTGTATCATTTAGTCTACTATTGTTTCATTTATGTTATTGTATTCTTCTTTGGCTGTTCTTTACATTTTCTAACTCTTTGTTAAAAACTTCTAACTTCTTGCTCTGTGCATCCATTCTTCCCCTGACTTCTTTTATCTTCTTCATGATCACTACCCTGAACTCCTTCTCTAGTAGATTGTCTATCTCCACTTCACTTAATTCTACTTCTGGGGTTTTACCTTGTTCCTTCATCTGTAACATGTTCCTCTGTCACTTCATTTTGCCTAAGTTGCTGTTTGTATTTTTATGTATCTGGTCAGTTGGTTACATTTCCTGGCCTTGGAAGTGACCTTTTGCAGGAGATGTCTTATGTGTCCTAGCAGTGCACTCCCCTCTCATCAACTGAGCTATATGCTCTTGAGGTTCCTCCTATGAGGGCTGTATATGTTCCTCTGCTGTGGCAGGTTATGTGGGAGGTCTGTTAAGGTGGTTGGCCCCCAGTCTGGTTGGATGCCAGAGCCTGCCGTGTGCAGAGGCTGCCAGCTACTGGTTGGTAGAACTCGGTCATGAGGCAGCTGACCGTGGAACCACAGGTGGCTCCAGGGCTATTGCTGGCTTGTTGGTGGACAGAGTTAGGGTCCAGAAATCTTCAGTGCTATTGTCCACACACTGGTGGGTGAAGCCAAGTCCTGGGGTTAGTGCCAGCCTACTGGCACAGAGTCAGTTCCTGGAGTCTGATTGCAGAGCCCACAGGTCTCAGAGCTTGTTTTGGATTGCTGGTGATGGGGGCTGGGTCCTGACACAGTTTGGTATGGGGTCCAGATTATCTCAAAGTGTGTGTTGGCCTGCTAGTAGACACAGCTGGTGTCCAACTGGTCCCAGGGCAAGGTCTAGCCTGCTGGTGGGCAGGCTGGGTCCACTGGCTGAGGGATTGTGTTTTTTTCTACCCCCTGTGGTTGAATCTGTTCCATAGGTTAGAGCAGCCCTCCGGGAGGGCAGCATCAAGGCCCAGGGGATTCCAGAGCTAGTGCCTGTCCACTGGTGAGTAAAGCTGGGTCCTGGGCCCTCTGGTGGGCAGGTCCATGTTCAGAAGAAGCTGTGGGCTCAGTGGGTCTTACAGCAACCTGTCTGCCAATGGATGGGGTTGTGTACACACCCTAGTTAATTGCTTGGCCTGAGGTATCCCAGAACTGGTGCCTACAGGATGTTGGACCAGGGGCAAGGCTGAGTCCTGGGGCTAATAAGCTTGAGGGAGGATTCCATATTGGTGCTTTCCAGCACCAGCATCCACACAGTAGAATGAGCTCCCGAGTGGCTGTTGCCAGTGTACGTGCCCCCAAGGTGAGCTGCAGTTGCCTTCTGCCTCTCTAGGAGACTTTCCAAGATTAGCAAGTAGGTCTGACCCAGGCTCCTATAAAATTACTTCTTCCTTGGGTTCCTGAGCATGTGAGAATTTGTGTGTGTCCTTTAAGAGTAAAGTCTCTGTTCCTCCTGCCCTTTGACTCTCCCAAAATTAAACCCTACTGGCCTTCAAAGCTGAATGTTCTAGGGGCTCTTCTTTCCAATGCAGGACCCCCAGGCTGGGGAGGCCCTCACATGTCATATCTCTCATTCCTTTGGGAGAACCTCAGTCATGTAATAATTCTCCAGCTTGTGGGTCACTCACCCCTGGGGTATGAGTCGACTACATCACGAGTCTGTCTCTCCTACATGTCTCATTGTGGTTCTTTTTTTATGTTTTTAGTTGTAGAAGATCTTTTCTGGTGGTTCTGTGCTTTTTCATCAATGGTTGTTCTGCAAATGGTTGTGATTTTGGTGTGCTTGTGAGAGGAGGTGAGCTCAGGGTATTTCTAATCTGCCATCTTGGCCAATCTCTGGAAAGTGCCAAATTTAGATTGCAGCCCTGCATTTCTCTTTTCCCTTATTTCCATCTTCTCTGAGAGGGCTGGCTCTTCCTTCTTTGTGGGTTTGGCTCCCTGAGTATCAGTGTGTCTTTTTCTTACTTACCTGAGGCCTCAGGACTACTGTCTCAGGCCATTGTCTCAAAGCTCTTTGCTAAGCACATTCAATTATCCTGCCTTTGCCCTTTGTGAGCCCTACTGGGCACTCTTACTTTAGCCTGGGACTACCTCACCATCCCTTACACCTGTGGAATCTCCACAAACTATTTTCCCAGAGCACCTCCGAGAGAGAGAACAGTTTCTAGCATATGTAAAATGTTCAAGATTTTCCCCTCCTCCAGCTATTCATGGTAGAAAGCCTTCTGTCTGCTTGAGGGAAGAGCCATGTCCTGGTCTGGGCCAACAGCAAGATCTCTGAGCAGATTTTTTGATACATAGACCAACCATTGTTCTTTGCACTATGAATTCAGAGCTGTCTCTGCCATTCTGTAGCTCAGCTGAGGTCAGTACTCAGCTGAGCAGCTTTCCCAAGAGGCTTGCACTAGGGATATATACAGACATTTATTCTTGTGGGCTTTCTGCTAGGCCTTTTCCATGTCTAGTCCCTTAGAGCTTAAGCAAACTAGTAGAGTATTAACTGTAATCTTGATCAAGGCTTTTGCTGTCTATGGGTCTTAGTTTCCTTAAGTGTAAAAAAGGAATAAATCATTCCTTCACCCTCCATCCAATATCCTTGTACTGTTAAATGAGATGCTTGTATATGTAAAGATTCCCAGCAAAGTGCCTAGCACACAATAGGTACTCAAATAATTGGAGTTAATTCAGAGCCAGTCTGATAGTCACTTGACTTGGATTCTAGATAGAGACATCTCCCTATATTGGTTGCAAGTTCCAGATATTTGGGTTGTCTTCCCTGCAGAGCAGTGCAAAACATGTGTGTACCCATGCATTCACATCTACATTTATTCTCAGACATATCTCATATGTATTTGATTCTCAGTCAAAATTTTCAAATAATGTTGAGTTGCATCCCAATGGATAGAAATAGCACTGAATTTGAAGTTAGATAACTTTAGTTCAATTTTTAATTTTAGCAGTGTGGCCTTGAGCAACTCACTATTTGAGTCTATTTTCTTATCCTTCAAAGGAGCACTTTTTATTGGAGGAGCTTGATTTTAAGCTTATGAGTTTCTTTGTAGAATAGTTTTAAGAGATACTGCTGAGTTTGTTGGTCACTATCAGCTGAAAATGTGAATTGGCATCCAGAAGGGTCACTGACAGTTAATGCTTAAGCATCACAATAAGAAGATGATAACATCTCTGTGTTTGGAAATCTCCACACACTTATTTATCACTGAAGGCAGGAAGATAGCTTTCATGACCTCAGAAAATGTAAAGTTGAAACCATATTGGGCTGGGAATCTGAATTACATGTGTTCCAGTCTCACTTCTATTCCCAGGGAGTAACTTTGGAGAAGTCTCTTTCTCAGTTATCTTATTTGTTTCATTGAGATGAGAGAGGGGAAATAGAGGTTTTGAAGCTGAAATTTTCTATCATCTTTTCTGTTTCTGATAATCTACAAGTATATCTCCAGGCCCATTCTAATCTGAGACTATAATGATAATCTCATCAAATTTCAATTGTGGCTGGTGACTATCCCATAAAGTACACTCACTACCTCCCTCCTTTCTTCCTAACTGGACAGATAAACTGACAATGAGACCCAGAAAGATTGGCATGTTTCTTGGGGCTACCCATATGCAATTAAACTGGATTAGTTATTTCCTGAATTAAAATATCTTGCAAATAAGGAAATGAAATCAAAGCTTATAAATCTGAAGATCTGCAGGGGCTCTTACACTAGTACTTTGCTTATTTTCCTCGAGTTTTTGCTTTCATATTGCTTGGCCTAATGTCCAAAGTTACATGGTCTCTACCAATGGGGAAAGTAGAAAGATGATATCAGTTTTACAAAGAAGTCTTTAGAAACAGCTGATATGTGCAATTTAGTGATATGTTTTATATGTATGTATAGCCACTTCCTCAGGTTTCTCTACCATGTACTACACATTATGTTAGGATGCTAGGGGGAGGATGGATGATAATAGAAAGAAGGAAGATGGGGAGAGGGAAAGAAACTACTATTAAGTGAAGATCCACCATAGGTCAGGCAACGTGCTTTGTGCTTTACATACATACATATTGAGATTAGTTATCACTCCCATTTTATAGATGAAGAAACTGAGATTCACAGAAGTGAAGTGGCATGGTAGAGCCAGACTGCATTCCAGGTCTGGCCAATTCCAAAGCCATGTGCTTTCCAGTAAGACCTTAATGTTTTTGTTTCCCAAGAAAAAGAGGTAACCTATTGCTCATTCTCCTTAGGCAGCCTGTTTCTGCTTCTAAGCATTTGTTAATGCTTTTCTAGTACCTTGAAGGAATTCTTTTCTTCCTGTTCAATCTTATCTGTCTTTCTACTCTCAGGAAGTTTTTTCCTACTTATTCAAATGACCTGGGATCTCACCCATTTTAGTTACCTGTAACATTAGTCATCATTATTATATCTTGAAGTTCTCTGCTGTCCAGTGTTTTTCAAAGTATCTAACCATGTTTTAGTTGGAAAACATCACAGAATGTCAACCTGCTAAACCACTTACTCTAAGTCTCTTATTTACACGTGAGGAAACTGAAGCTGAGAGACAGAAGGAGACTAGCTCAGGGCCCATATTGATTGCCCCAGCAACAAAGCCTGGACTGGACACCAAGTCTGGGTGATGCCTCAGCCTATAACTAGCAGTTATGGGAAAGCAGTGACACACCTCCTCCTTACCAGGGGCCTGAGGACCATAGCCTTCAGAAGAACAGAACACCCATCTTCGAGGTCTTCTATTGGTTAATTTCATCTTGGCTAATTTGATTGCTCCTTATTACTCCCTTATTTTAATCTCTATTTATTTGACTTCTACTAAGGTTGGATATTTCTTCATATAACACCATAATTCATGCAGTTGCAGACCAAAAATCATAATGTGTCTCTTATACACTACAACCACTCCATCAGAAAATCCTATTAACTATTTATTCAAAATATATCCTGGATCACGGCACTTTGCTCCACTTCTACTGCTACCACCCTAGGCTAAATCATCATTATATCTCACCTGGACTATAGCAATTGCCTCATAACTTGTCTCTCTTCTTCTACTCTTACTACCTTAAATCAGTTCCCCACAAGACTGCTATAGTGGTCTTTTAAAGATATAAATTAGATCATATCACTCATCTGTTCAGAAACCTCTAGTGGCTCCCATCTCTCTCAGAATTAAATCTGAACCCTTTACCATGGCATTGGAAATGCCTGGAAATGCCTCTCACTTCACCTCTTACTATCTTCTGCCACTCACACTATACCAACCACCCTGGCTTCCTTTGGCAGTTTATTGAACATCTTAGGTATACTACCACATCAGGACCTTTGTAAATACCATTCCCCCTGCATGGCATGATTTTTCCCCAGACATCATTAGGACTCAATGGCTCACCTCCTCACTTCTTTCAGGTCTCTACTTAAATGTCACCTTCTCTGACAGGCCTTCTCCAACCATCCTATCTAAAATAGCAACCCTCCTCTGGTCACATTCTATCCTCTTCCTCTACATTATATTTTTTTATAGTACTCATTGCTACCAGACATTGCCTTATATGTCTATGTATTTTCTGTCTCCCTCCACCATTAGCAAACTATAATCATTATGAGAGCAGAGGCTTTATTGGATTTGTTCACTGCTACGGCTCCAGCATCCAGAATAGTACCTGGAACAAAGTAGTTCCTCAGTAAATATTTGTTGATTAAATTTGTTGAATGACTGAATCAGCATCATCTTTGCTGATGATGGCTACATTAGTCTTATTAGAAGTTCATATGGTACCAAGGGGAAATTTTCACTAAGTGCACTGAAGAGATATATTAAAGAGGGAAACAAAAGGGACAGAGGTTGCCTCAAGATACCTTAGTGAGTCTTTAACAGATTCAACACAGAATTCCTATCTCCTGAAATACACATCACCATTTGCCACAAAAGCTTATCACTGCAGAGCCTTTGTTTGTTTGTTTGTTTTTCAGTTTTTTTACATTCAATTTTTATTATGAAATAACATGACCACAGATTTCTGTAGCTATTAATGATTATTTCCTTGGAATAACTTCGTAGAAGCAGAACTATGGGGAGAAAGGCATTTTCATTTTTAAGGGTCTTCATACATGCTTGTGATGTTAAACATTTTTCATGTGACCCAGCAATCCCCCTACTGGGCATATACCCTCAGAAAACCATAATTTGAAAAGAAACTTGTACCACAATGTTCACTGAAGCACTATTTACAATAGCCAGGACATGGAAGCAATCTAAATGCCCACCAACAGATGAATGGATAAAGAAGATGTGGCACATATATACAATGGGATATTACTCAGCCATAAAAAGGAGCGAAATTCAGTTGTTTGTAGTGAGGTGGATGGACCTAGAGTCTGTCATACAGAGTGAAGTAAGTCAGAAAGCAAAAAACAAAGACCATATGTTAGCACATACATGTGGAATCTAAAAAAAGGTACTGATGAATTCAGTGGCAGGTGAAAAATAAAGAGCAGATGTAGAGAACAGACTTGTGGACCTGGGTGGTGGGAAGCTGGGATGAAGTGAGAGAGTAGCACTGACATATATACACTACCAAATGTAAAATAGATTGCTAGTGGAAAGCCGCTGAATAACACAGAGAGATCAACTTGATGACTGGTGATGACCTAGAGGGGTAGGTTAGGGAGGGTAGGAGGGAGGCTCAAAAGGGAGGGGTTATGGGGATATATGTATAAATTCAGCTGATTCACTTTGTTAAAAAGCAGAAACTAGAAAAAAAATTAAATAAATAAAATAGCAATGTAATAATAATAAAAAAAGAAAAACAAGGTAAAGAATATGAATGCTAAATTTACAAAAAAGAAATAAATGTGGCTAAATAATACATGCAGAGCGTTTTTGAGGGATGGCACCAAGGCTGACTTCCAGAAGTTCAAATGAAGTTTATGAGATGTTACAAGCTTTGAATTTTCTTCACAGAAGCTGTTAAAACAGTGAAATTTCAAAACACATCTTGGTTAACCAACAACCAAATTTTGGCAGCTGAGAGTGTAAAGAGTACAAATCGGCCCTGCATTTGTTCAGCTCTTTTGCAGGTAACAGAAATGGCTCGTTTGCATTATTCAAGACATGAAAGTGTCTGTCACAGAAATGGAACCACTTTAAACATGAAAACGTGTTTCTTAATGAGAAGGGGTTTGGCAAGGACGATTCTGGATACTAATAAATTACATGATGAAACAAAAATACCAAGGGTGACTGTTGGGCCTGCCAGAGCAGAAGCCGAGAGCCGGGAAACTCAACCCTCCTGGGAACACTGGCCTCAGGACAGACGTTGAAGATGCACCAAGAGGGAAGACCAGCAGCCCAGCAGGATCGTCCCCTGGGAACATGCAACTGCCTAGCCCTGCGCGGCTTGGGTGGGAGCTGTCTGTGTGCGAGCTCTGCGCCCCTGCCCTCTCCCATCCCTATACCCCACCCCACCCCCGGCCCCCACTCCCGCCCTCCCTCCCCCCTACCCCAGCGGAGGGCCAGAGCAGAAGGGCACCTGGGCAAGCATGGCCCACTGCACCACCCGCTGCCATGGAATCAGGGCCTGGGGCAGGGGGTGGGAAGAAAAAAGAAACAAAAATACCACAAGGTTAGCCTTTTTTTGAATTATCTAGCGTCTTTCTTTTCAGCATCATCTCATCTATTCTCTTAAATCATTTTCCTTCTTTTCCCTCTATCCCTAGCAATAAGGAGGACAGAAAGAACTGTCTGCATTATTGAATTGGCTAAACCTGAAGCAGTGTGGGTCATACAGCATGCCAGTGGCAGGAACAGAATGACCACCACAGGTTTCCAATTCACTATTAAAAGGTTCTTTCTGCACACCACCACCCCACTTTCACCATGGTCATCACCAGCATCCAGTAATAGAATAACCATCCACCAATCAGAGGGTCTTGAGAAGAGTACCAAAGATCACAGAGGTTAGAGCCTATTGGCATAGGTTTGAATCCCAGTGCTGCCTCTTCAATGTAAACATTGGCAAGTCACTTCTCCTCTTGTTCCTTCATCCCTCATCAGTAAACTAAGGATAATTGTTGTGAACAAGATGATGCATATCAAAGAGAACACTTAGCACTGTAACTATCATATTATACATGCCATATTAATGTTAATAATAATAATAATAATTTTTCCTGATGGAGCATCCACTATGTGCCTGGTACCATACTAGGGGTTGGGATAAGAATACAAGAGGGGGAAGAGAAAAGATGGCAGCGAAGTAGAGAGACGTGGAGTGCATCCCTCTCCACAGATGCATTGGGAATGCACGGAAGGACGCAGTAATTCCCACAGAGAACCAGCTGAACACCAGCAGATGGCCTCGGACACCAGAAAGGGCTGCGGGGAGCCTGACATAGCTGGTAGGGAGGCATCTATGAGGGCTCAAAGAGGGTGAAGCGGCGGAGCTGTGGCAGACGGGAGGGAGTGAGAAACATACGGAGGGTCCACAGCGCAGCTCAGCTTTCCCGGACCGAGACGTCGATCCGCGGCTGAACGGAGGGTCCGGGAGCGGGAGTGTGGGAACCGGAGAGCTGGTTCAGGGTGAGAAACATTGCTGCCGGTAGGGTGATGGACCGAGAGCACAGGAGGGAGGAGGTCCGCGGCGAGGAGTGAACGTCCCTGAGAGCTGCCCGGCCATGATGGCGGCTGGAGGCTGCAGGCTCCCGGGCGGGGGGGAGGAGCCGCGCGCATAGCCTCTCCCTCTCTTTTGGTGAATCTGCAACAGGCAGTGGAGAGATGCCCTGCGGGCCAACTAAGGCGCTCAGGGATAACAAGCACCCTCAGGCACTCGGGCGGGGCTAGATTAAAACTCCTTGCAATGCCAGCAGCAGGGAGGCTGCCGAGAGAAAAAAAAAAAAAAAAAAACAGCATCAAAAAGAAAAAACCCCAAGAGAGGCCCAACTCTAAGACTTTCTGTGTACGCCTGAGCCACCAGCGCCCTCTGCAACAGGCACCTCCAAGCCTGACTGAAGCAACAGTGCGCCACTGCTCACTCCCTCCCAGGAGAAGGAGCCACTATTGTACCCTCTCCCTCCCCACACACCGAGGCTTACAGACGAACAATAAAGGAACCTCTGCTGGTCACAGAATAACGCAAAAAAAAAAACCCAAGGCAAGGAGAAGGACACTTACAGATGAGACGCTAAGGAAACAGAAATAGTAGCATCAATACTTATTGAACTGGTCCATTCTGGGATCAGTTCTGGATTTTTTTTTTCTTTTCTTTCTCTCTCTCTTTTTTTTTTTTTTTTTGATTTATTAAGTACGATCTTAGCCCTAAGGGATCTACAAGTTTTATAACATAATTTTTTAAGGATATTTTTTATTCTTTTTTTTTTTTTTTTGCCTTTTTATATACTTCTATTTCTAGCTAAGTTTTTGGTAGTACGGACAATATATCTCTCATACTTTCCTTTCATCCCTATCTTTTATACATTTCTATTCCTTTCTTATTCTTTGCATATTTCCAACCACATTACGCTCTTCTGTTCCCCTTTCTTCCAGCCATTTTAAGTCTATTTTATCTTAACATACTTATAAGCAACACTATAGGTCTGCTCAGACTACTTGCTCTATTCTCCAGATGATGCACTGCCTTGGTATTAATATTAGGCTGTTGTCTTTATCTTAGTTCTTAGTACAGTTGTCTAATTACATTCTGAGAATCTCCATTCTCTCTGGTGGTACTCCAGCTCATTTCTATATTTGATCCTAGCTTACAAAATCTCCCTGGATTGATGTTTGTATGTGTAGGGTGTTATTTGTTTGTTTGTTTGCTTTTGCTTTTGTCTCTGATTTGTTCTGTTTCAGTTGTCAATTTCTGCTGGGTTTCTCTTTGAATATCTGATAGCACACTGGGGTTCTGTCAGGTCTTTCTAGAGCCTTATGTCCTAACGGATTCAATAATTGTGTGTCTTATACATGTATGTGTTTCCTAGACTGAATATCCATTTAATCCAATACTTGGACATTAGTCTGAGGCTTGGACAGTCTTCTATAAACACCTCTATCACCAGGACAAGCAACCCCAAAAGCTTGGACAACCATGAGGAAACAAAGAAACCCCATGCAGGCAAAGGAGCAGGAAAAAAATCCACAAGACCAAATAAATGAGGGGGAAATAGGAAAAATGCCTGAAAAAGAATTTAGAGTAATGATAGTAAAAATTATACAAATTTCTTGATAACAAAATAGAGAAAGTACAAGAAACAGTTCATAAGAACTCAGAAAAACAAACAGCAATGGATAACAAAATACCTAAAATTAAAAATAGTCTAGATGCTATAACCAGCAGAATGACTAAGGCAGAAGAACGAATAAGTGAGTTGGAAGATAGAATGGGAGAAATAAACGCCACAGAGCAGGAAAAAGAAAAAAAAAATAAAAAGACTAGAAGACAGCCTCAGAGATCTCAGTGATAACCTAAAACGTACCAACATTCGAATTATAGGCATCCCAGAAGAAGAAGAAATAAAGAAAGGGTCTGAGAAAATATTTGAAGAGGTTCTAGGGGAAAACTTCCCCAACATGGGAAAGGAAATAATTCACCAAGTCCAAGAAGCACAGAGAGTCCCATACAGAATAAACCCAAGGAGAAATACACCAAGACACATATTAATCAAACTAACAACAATTAAACACAAGGAAAAAATATTAAAAGCAGCAAGAGAAAAGCAACAAACAACATATAAGGGAAAACCCATCAGGATAACAGCTGACCTTTCTACAGAAACTCTGCAGGCCAGAAGGGAATGGCAGGATATACTGAAAGTCCTGAAAGAGAAAAACCTACAGCCAAGAATACTCTACCCAGCAAGAATCTCATTCAGATTTCAGGGAGAAATCCAAAGCTTTCCAGACAAGCAAAAGTTAAGAGAATTCAGCACCACCAAACCATCCTTACAAGTGCTAAAGGAACTTCTCTAAGTAGGAAACACAAGAAAAGGAAAACACCTACAAATACAAACCCAAAACAATTCAGAAAATGGTAATTGGAACACACATGTCAATAATCACTTTAAATGTAAATGGATTAAATGCTGCAACCAAAAGATGCAGACTGGCTGAATGGATACAAAAACAAGACCCTTCTATATGCTGCCTACAAGAAACCCACTTCAGACCAAGGGATACATATAGACTGAAAGTAAAGGGATGGAAAAAGATATTCCATGCAAATGGAAGTCAAAAGAAAGCTGGAGTAGCAATGCTCATATCAGACAAATTAGACTTGAACGTAAAGACTATTAAAAGAGACAAGGAAGGACACTACATAATGATCAAGGGATCCATCCAAGAAGAACATATCACAATGGTAAATATTTATGCCCCCAATATAGGAGCACCTCAATACATAAGGCAAATGCTAACAGCTATAAAAGGGGACATCGACAGGAACACAATTATAGTGGGAGACTTGAACACCCCACTTACATCAATGGACAGATCATCCAAACAGAAAATAAATAAAGACACACAAGCTTTAAATGACACATTAGACCATCTCGACTTATTTGATATTTATAGGACATTCCATCCAAAAACAACAGACTACACTTTCTTCTCAAGTGCACATAGAACATTTTCCAGGATAGATCACATCTTGGGTCACAAATCAAACCTCAGCAAATTCAAGAAAATTGAAATCATATCAAGCATCTTCTCAGACCACAACGCCATGAGACTAGATATCAATTACAGGAAAAAAACTGCAAAAAATACAAACACATGGAAGCTAAACAATTCACTCCTAAACAACCAAGGAATCACTAAAGAAATCAAAGAGGAAATCAAAAAATATCTAGAAACAAATGACAACGAAAACACAACAACCCAAAACCTATGGGATGCAGCAAAAGCAGTTCTAAGAGGGAAGTTTATAGCAATACAGTCCTACCTTAAGAAACAAGAAAATGATCGAATAAACAACCTAACCTTACACCTAAAACAACTAGAGAAAGAAGAACAAAGAAACCCCAAAGTTAGCAGAAGGAAAGAAATCATAAAGATCAGAGCAGAAATAAATGAAAAAGAAAGGAAAGAAACCATAAGAAAAATAAATAAAACTAAAAGCTGGTTCTTTGAGAAGATTAACAAAATTGATAAACCATTAGCCAGACTCATCAAGAAAAAAAGGGAGAAGATGCAAATCAACAGAATTAGAAATGAAAAAGGAGAAGTCACAACGGACACCTCAGAAATACAAAACATCATGAGAGACTACTACAAGCAACTATATGCCAATCAATTGGATAACCTGGAAGAAATGGATACATTCTTAGAAAAATACAATCTTGCAAGACTGAACCAGGAAGAAATAGAAACCATGAACAGACCAATCACAAGTACGGAAATTGAGGCAGTGATTAAAAATCTCCCAACACACAAAAGCCCAGGACCAGATGGATTCAGAGGCGAATTCTATCAAACATTTCGAGAAGAGTTAACACCTATCCTTCTCAAACTCTTCCAAAATTTTGCTGAAGGCGGAGCACTCCCAAACTCATTCTATGAGGCTACCATCACCCTGATACCAAAACCAGGCAAAGATGTCACAAGAAAAGAAAACCACAGACCAATATCACTGATGAATATAGATGCAAAAATCCTCAACAAAATACTAGCTAACAGAATCCAACAGCACATTAAAAAAATCATACACCATGATCAAGTGGGGTTTATCCCTGGGATGCAAGGATTCTTCAATATACGCAAATCAATCAACGTGATACATCATATCAACAAATTGAAGGATAAAAACCATATGATCATTTCAATAGATGCAGAAAAAGCTTTTGACAAAGTTCAACATCCATTTATGATAAAAGCTCTCCAGAAAATGGGCATAGAAGGAAATTACCTCAACATAATAAAAGCCATATACGACAAACCAAAAGCCAACATTGTTCTCAATGGAGAAAAACTGGAAGAATTCCCTCTAAGAACAGGAACAAGACAAGGGTGTCCACTCTCACCACTGTTATTCAACATAGTTTTGGAAGTGTTAGCCACAACAATCAGAGAAGGAAAAGAAATCAAAGGAATCCAAATTGGAAAAGAAGAAGTCAAATTGTCACTCTTTGCAGATGACATGATATTATATATAGAAAACCCTAAAGACTCTACCAGAAAACTGATAGCACTCATTGATGAGTTTAGTAAAGTAGCAGGATACAAAATTAATGCACAGAAATCTCTTGCATTCCTATACACTAACAACAGAAGAGCAGAAAGAGAAATTAAGGAAACTCTCCCATTCACCATTGCAACCAAAAGAATAAAATACCTAGGAATAAACCTGCCTAAGGAGGCAAAAGATCTGTATGCAGAAAACTTTAAGACATTGATGAAAGAAATCAAAGACAACACAAACAGATGGAGGGACATACCATGTTCCTGGATTGGAAGAATCAACATCGTGAAAATGACTGTACTACCCAAAGCAATTTACAGATTCAATGCAATCCCGATCAAATTACCAATGGCATTTTTCACAGAACTAGAGCAAGAAATCTTACGATTTGTATGGAAACGCAAAAGACCCCGAATAGCCAAAGCCATCTTGAGAAGGAAAAATGGAGTTGGTGGAATCAGGCTTCCTGACTTCAAACTATACTACAAGGCCATAGTGATCAAGACAGTATGGTACTGGCACAAAAATAGAAAGGAAGATCAATGGAATAGAATAGAGAACTCAGAAGTAAGCCCAAACACATATGGGCACCTTATCTTTGACAAAGGAGGCACGAGTATACAATGGAAAAAAGACAGCCTCTTCAATAAGTGGTGCTGGGAACATTGGATAGCAACATGTAAAAGAATGAGATTAGAACACTTCCTAACACCATACACAAAAATAAACTCCAAATGGATTAAAGACCTACATGTAAGGCCAGACACTATAAAACTCCTAGAGGAAAACATAGGCAGAACACTCTTTGACATACATCAAAGCAACATCCTTTTTGACCCACCTCCTAGAATCATGGAAATAAAATCAAGAATAAATGAATGGGACCTCATGAAACTTAAAAGCTTTTGCACAGCAAAAGAAACCATAAACAAGACTAAAAGGCAACCCTCAGAATGGGAAAAAATAATTGCCTATGAAACAATGGACAAAGGATTAACCTCCAAAATATACAAGCAGCTCATGAAGCTTAATACCAAAAAAGCAAATAACCCAATCCACAAATGGGCAGAAGACCTAAATAGACATTTCTCCAAAGAAGACATACAGATGGCCAACAAACACATGAAAAGATGCTCAACATCACTCATCATCAGAGAAATGCAAGTCAAAGCCACAATGAGGTATCACCTCACACCAATCAGAATGGCCATCATCACAAAGTCTGGAAACAACAAATGTATTAGAGGGTGTGGAGAAAAGGGAACTCTCCTGCACTGTTGGTGGGACTGTAAATTGGTACAGCCACTATGGAAAACAATTTGGAGGTTCCTTAAAAAACTACAAATAGAACTACCGTATGATCCAGTCATCCCACTCCTGGGCATATACCCAAAGAAAACCATAATCCCAAAAGAAACTTGTACCATAATGTTTATTGCAGCACTCTTTACAATAGCCAGATCATGGAAGCAACCTAAATGCCCATCAACAAATGAATGGATACAGAAGATGTGGCATATATATACAATGGAATATTACTCAGCTATAAAAAGGGATGAGATGGAGCTATATGTAATGAGGTGGATAGAACTACAATCTGTCATACATAGTGAAGTAAGTCAGAAAGAGAAGGACAAATATTGTATGCTAACTCACATATACGGAATCTAAAAATGGTACTGATGAACTCAGTGACAAGAACAAGGAAGCAGATACAGAGAATGGACTGGAGAACTCGAGGTATGGGAGGGGCCGGAGGGTGAAGGGGAAACTGAGAAGAAGCGAGAGAGTAGCACAGACATATATATACTACCAACTGTAAAATAGTCAGTGGGAAGTTGTATAACAAAGGGAGTCCAACTCGAGGATGGAAGATGCCTTAGAGGACTGGGGCAGGGAGGGTGGGGGGGACTCGAGGGGGGGGTATCAAGGAAGGGAGGGAATACGGGGATATGTGTATAAAAACAGTTGATTGAACCTGGTGTACCCCCCCCCAAAAAAAAAGGATAAAAAAAAAAAAAAGAATACAAGAGGGCATATGAGTTACTGTTGGGTGAAGACACTATATACTTCCTGCTCCCTTTCCTTTACTCCCTCCTTCTGTCCCATCCCTCCACCTTGGGGCAACTCATATCTGGGGTAGAGGAAGAGATTCCTTGTCTGACAGCTTCTGGTAGAAAGAGGCCTGAAAAAACCCAGGTCAGCTTGGGGTTATAGCCTCAGGTTTACCATACCTCCAGGACCAGAGACTGACGGGTCTCCCAACAAACTCAACCTATCTGATCTTTCCCCAGGCTGCCAACTCAGACTTGCTTGGTTATCTGGGACTTTTGCTTCCATTTTAGTTCCTATCTTCCTAAGCTCCTGTACACTCTCTTTCCTATCCCACCTCCTTGGCCTCTTCTTTCTAGTTGGGTTTCTACTGGGACTGAGCATTTAACTGATTACCCTGAATTCATTTTTGCTTCTTTCTGCATTATGCTTATTTCTCCTCAACATTTTCTCTCTGAGGAAAGACTACAGACTTCTGAATGAGGACTGTGTAGGGACTGTGCAAGTACATTGGCAGGTAGGACAGGTCAAGGAAGTCAGAGGCCCAGCTTGGTGTTTCCTCATGGTGGAGGGAAACCTATATCCTGTAATAGATGAGGAGCCCAGCATATTCAAAATTAAAATCCTTAGGTTAAAAATATAAGTCCTAAAGCAAGACTGTCTCAGCTCTAATCTTATCTCTGTCTCTTACTAGTTTGTGAGATCTAGTTTGTGATCTTGAACAAGTTATTTAATTTTTCTGATTCAGTTTCCTTATCTACAAAATGACAATAATAATAACAACAATTTCATTGGCTTATGGTAAGAATTACATGGAATAGACCATGTGAAATTCTTAGAATCATGCTTGGCTCATATCAAGGACTCAATAAAAATTAATATTTTTATTACTGTCATAATTATTATCTCTCATTTAAAGTTGAAATAGTATTTGGCATAGTGATTATTCAATAAGTGTTAATTACTATCATTATTATCATTGTCATACTATTAGTTTCCTATTGCTGCTGTAACAAATTCCCAGAAACTTAGTAGTTTATGTTGAGAAGGAAGATCCAGCTACCAACCCTACATGAGGATTCTCACTGCATGGACAATGGCAACTATCATAACAATGCCAACCACCAGAAATAGGAGTTCACAGACCTTAATCCACTGCATATTCTACAATTTTGGAGATACCAAGGAGGACCCATCATACAAGGGCACTGGTTAGAATAGCACTTTCCTCACAAAAAGGTGAAGAGGCAGAGCAAGATCAGTTTCTGTAGTGTGTACTGGTCTCCCATCACCAGCAGGTCTCTCCTGATAGCTGACAAAGGATGAGGGACTGCATGCAACCATCTCATGCTGCAAGTGAAGACTCTGTTCCTTTCCTGCCAGAGGCAGAAATACAAGTGAGGCTGGCCAGGTACCATATGATGCACATGCTTTAGCAATACAAGGAAGTTCACTGCATACTTAAAACAGGGGAAAGTTTTCTTGTAAAAAGAAAAACGAATCTGGGTCCAAGAGACAGCTCAACACTAGACTTCCATATAGGGGAATGTTCCAGGCCCAGGGCACTGATCAGGCAACCCTAAAGAGGGGCAGAAGGTTGCACAATAGCTGCTTCCCCAACAGTTTAAAATAATGTGAATTTTATTATTCAGTTCTGTAGGTCAGAAGTCTGACACAGGTCTTACTGGGATAAAATCAAGGTTTTAGCAAGTTGCATTCCTTTCTGGACATTCTAGAGGAGAATCAGTTTCCTCTTCTTTTCCATCTTCTGGAAGCTGCCTCCATTCCTTGGCTTGTGGCCTCCTCTTTCAAATTCAAAGCCAGCAACAGTGGGTAGAGTCTTACATGCCATCACTCTGACCTCTTCTGTGTCACTCTTACACTTTTTTTCTTTTTTATTCTAGTGAAATATACATAATATAAAACTTAGGATTTTAACATTTTAAGTGTACAGTTGAGTGGCATTAAGTACATACACATTACTGTACAGCCATCATTACAATTCATCTCCAAACTTTTTTTTTTTTTTGGCCATGCCATGCAGCTTGGTGGATCTTAGTTCCCCAAGGAAATGGAACCCAAGCCCATGGCAGGAAACTGAGACCAAGGATGGAACCCAAGCTCATGGCTGTGAAAGCGCAAGCCCTCACCACTGGACTGTCAGGGAATTCCCTCAAAACTTTTTTATCTTCCCAAACAGAAACTCTGCACCAATTAATCAATAATTCCATATTTTCTCCTCCCACCATTACCTGGTAATCTCTATTCTACTTTCTGTTACTATGAACCAGACTATTCTAGGCATCATAAATAGCATTTGTCCTTTCGTGTCTGTCTTATCTCACTTATGTCTTCAGTGTTCATCCATGTTGTAGCATGTGTTAGAATTTCAATCAGTAGTATTCCACTGTATTATGTACACAACATTTATTATATTATTAGCACATTTTGTTTTTCATTCATCCATTGATGGACATTTGGGTTGTTTCTACCTTTTGGCTATTGTGAATAATGCTGCTACAAACATGGGTGTATGAATACCTGTTCCAGCCTCTGATTTCAATTCTTTGAGGTGTATACCCAGAAATATAACTTCGGGATCATATGGTAATTCTATGTTTAAATTTTTATATGTAATTGTTATATTGTTTTCCACAGTGCCTACACTATTTTATAGTCCTATCAGTAATGCACAGTTTCCAATTTATCCACATACTCACCAAACACTTGTTATATTCTCTTTTTTTGATAACAGCCATCCAAATGTGTGTATAGTGGTATTTACTTGTTATCTTCATTTGTATATCTCTGATGGCTAATGATGATGAGCATCTTTTCAGGTGCTTATTGTTCAATTCTGTGTCTTATTTGAAGAAATATTTATTCAAGTCATTTGCCCATTTCTTAATTGGGTTGTCTGGTTTTTTGTTGTTGTTTTCTCTTCCACTTTTAAGGACCTTTGTCATTACATTGGGCCCAATGTAATTCTAGTTTAAGGTCAGCTGATTAACCACCTTAATTCCATCTGCAACCTTAATTCCCCTTCATCATGTAATGTAACATACTCACAGGTTGCAGGACTATAGACATGGACATCTTTGTTAGGTCACTATTCTGCCTATTACAGTCATCATTATTATTCTTCATTCAACCCACTCGTTTCCCATTGTCTCTCTGTGAAACTTTCATGTTGTCTATGTATCAAGAAACTTGTGAGTTAGCCATGATTCTTTTATGTCATCAGGTCTGCCTCCCTAAATATTTTTCTGACTAAACCTGGTTTAGATACAACCAGCCTATCCCTGGGGGCCTTTTATTGGGTATCCTTGCCTCAGGGCTATTCCTCATACCTCCCATACCAAATCCATCTCCTAATTAGTCCCCAGAGTCTTTGAAAAGCACAGTCTGATCATCAGTTTGCTGCTTAAAATCATCAAGGCTCCACACACAGTGTAGAAATTCTTCAACTTAATCCACCTTTCTATCTTCTCCCTACCTCTATTCATTCCTCAGACTGCCATTCTCCCTTAATTTTGTCCATTCTCCTCCCTCTTTTCATAATGTCCCTTCACCCCATAAATACTTATTCATCCTTCAAGGTCCTGCTCAAATTTCCTTTCAAATTTTAACATTCAAACTCTTGCAAAGGACCTCACATTCAGGAGGAATGGCCAGAATCATAAAGTGAGTGGCTTGATCATTAAGATGCCTTCCAATCCAGAGACTACCTATTTATGGGATCATGCTCAAAACTGTATTGTAGTTTTGTGTCCATGCTGTGTTAGTGGGTTTTATTTCAACAGCTGAACAATCACACACACACATATCTATAACAAAACATAGATTAACAAGGAAAACAAAGTTCTCTTAACCTATTGCCTTTTCTTCAAGAGTGGAGGAAGAAATAGTTCTTACTATCCATATTTTGCATATATAAAAACTGAGGCATGGAAAAAAAAAGTGACTTGCTCAAGATCACACAGTGCAACAATAATAGGTGCTGAGAACCTAGGCAGCAGCAGAGTGTCTGCTAGTACAAATGGTGGCTAGTATATATTATAAAAATATGCCCCCTTGGGGTAAACCAGTGAGAAAAAAATCTGACTAGTGCAAGACACGCAGCTGAATGAAGCTTTAGCTGAATTTCAAAGACTGCTGCCTAAGCTGCTTCACCCATTGTCGGAGCTTGTTTTGACTGGCTAAGACAGTTTCACACTGTACTCTATGGACAGTTAACTGTCCTAGGAGGCCACTCCAACTATCAAGTTGGAAATATAATTATACTCTGCTGCAGACTATTGAGCTGGCTTTCTGGATGTGTTCTCCTTTTTTCTAGTGTAAATCAATAATTTCTTCCATGTTTTTAATGTAGCATTATCACCAGGGCAAGTCTAATGGGCTCTGACAACTCCTGGGTAATGCCCTGAGGGCTTGGAGTAGGCAATGGCTCTGGGAAGAGGGTAGAAACTTGCCAGGAAGGAGGCTGGGTGAGGATGGGAGGAGGGTGGCATATCTTGGCTTCTTTCATCCAGGAGCTGCTTTATAACTCTGACTTTATTCAGGATAATTTACCTTAATTTCTTCTTAAATAAAAGAGATGGCAGAAAACAAGGCAACTTCCTCACATAAACATAGACAGTGGTGCTTTTCCTATTTGGCGTATAGTCCAACCAATGCAAATGATTACAAATAATTGTTGGACAAAGGGGGAACGTGAGAGATGTCAGTGCAGAATTTGGATGGTTACCTAACTAGCTCAGCTCCTTTTCATGGCTTCTTAGGAGATTTTGGGCAGATTAGCATCTCTCTACCTGTTTCCTCAATTTTAAAAGGTGGAAAAATTAGTCATCAGAAGGTTAAGATGAGGATTATATGAGATAATTTTATAAAACACCTTGAAAGATGCTGACACTGGTAAAATTCAAATAACATAAACTTTTATTATTGTTATTATCATTTTTGTTTGCTGTCTAGCACTAAGAATTAGAGTAGAAATGACTTCCCCAATGCAGACTGAGCAAAATTAGAAAAAGAAAATGGAAGAGATCACTTTTAAGGGTAAGAAGACATTTTATTATCCAAAGACATCTTGGATCCCCATATGACTACTATTGTAATTTTAGTATTGCTCAAATGAGAACATACATGACCAAATGCTAGCTTATTTTGTTCATTTTAATCCTTAATTATATTAATTAAAAATCATCTAACCATACTGAAAAATCAGTAGTGTCCTATGTTCAAATTTTATTATTTAGTCCACAGAGAGTTTGGTGTTCATTTGGATGCCAAGACCTACGGTTTGCCCTAACTCCCAGGTCTCCAAGGAAAAACAATCTATAACAAAGTTCAATTCCACACTACTGTGCAGATGAGGAATCTGAGCCCAGAGAAGGGCAGTGACCCAGTCAAGGTCACCTGGCAACATAGTGGCAGATTTAGGACCAAAACTAAGGTTGTGGATGCAGTCCACTGAAAAACTTCACCACTAGGAAAAGGGCCAGAGAAAAGGCTCTTCTCTTCCAGCTTTGTAAATTGATGAGGCTCAGGGAGGATATATGCAAGAGTCTTTGATAATGCAAACTCATTTACTTGCAAAAGTAAAAGAACCCAAGGATGGTGTTGTTAGGAGGGGGACTCAGTTCACCTTTAAAAACCATGAAGCTCAACTAAACATATTCTATTTTCTAAATCTGGGAAGTGTTTGAAAGAGGCTGATTGTTCCCATAATCCATCAGTTTTTTCTCATGGTCCTTTGGTAAACATAGATGGGGGAGAAGAGGAGAGTAAGAGAAAAGGCCTTCAATAGCAGTGTGTTTGTCTCTCAATTGGGAAGTCTTCACAAGAAGGATTTAACTATGGACATAGAAGGAGGGCCTTGCATATTTTCTGATAATAAGACAAAAATTTTCACAAACCTAGACAAAGCTCCATTGTGTGATATTAGGTGGGTAGAGGAGTGAATGCAGAATTAATCCTTTCAGTAAAAACAATACAAAGAAAAAAAAAAGACCCAATGCAGCCAATAAAAATAAATAAAAAAAAAGAAACATGAGCAGTTTGTATCCCTCTATAAAGAGATTTTCCAAAGACTTAAAGAGAATTAAGTCTGTATAGTTATACTCTTTATATGTTTTACCTTTTAATTTAAATTTTAAGCAATTTAAGTATTTTATTTCTCCTCCATGATCCATTTTTTAATGTTCTTTCTCACTAGATGACACAGTGCAAGTGAGGTTGCCACTGCTATTGCAACATATCCTGATTTAGGGATGTGAAATAGCTTTTCCATCCAGCCACGTCTAGGCCAGCTTGCACTTTATTGATACCACTATTCAACAGTTTTGTGATATGAGCATAATGGATCCCAATCCTCAAACTCCTAATCAGCCTTCAAAATCCATTTCAAAAGATGCTTTAATGATACTATCTTGTCAACTTTTCTATAAACCTTAAAATATTTCAAAATAAAAAGATTAAAAAGAAAAAAAAACAATACAAAGCAATTTAGAGGCCCCTAAGTACATTAAAGTTATTAGATCAAAAGTGGAAATATTGCTTAGTTGTTTTCTTTTTTCGTATGTTTATTTTAAATAGGACAAGGGGCCTCTGAATGTCTAATTGATCTATCTACCCTCTCTCTAATGTACATGCAAATTTATATGTCTACTGAAGCCTGGGATAGAGGAGAGATCATTAGAATTATTATTTTCTTAACTTCTGTTGAGATATAATTGACATATAATAAACTGCATATATTTAAAGTGTACAATTTGATATTTATTTTCTTATTAGCAATGTATATATGGAAATTCCAATCTCCCAATTCATCCCACCTCAACCCTCCCCCCATGTCCCCCCTTGGTGTCCATATGTTTGTTCTCTACATCTGTGTCTCTATTTCTGCCCTGCAAATTGGTTGATTTGTACCATTTTTCTAGATGCCACATATATGCATTAATATACTTGTTTTTCTCTTTCTGACTTACTTCACTCTGTATGACAGTCTCTAGGTCCATCCATGTCTCTACAAATGTCTCAATTTTGTTCCTTTTTACAGCTGAGTACTATTCCATTATATATATGTACCACATTTTCTTTATCCATTCATCTGTTGATGGACATTTAGGTTGCTTCTATGATCTGGCTATTGTAAATAGTGCTGCAATGAACATTGGGGTTCATGAGTCTTCTTGAAATATGGCTTTCTCTGGGTATATGCCCAGCAGTGGGATTGCTGGGTCATATGGTAATTCTATTTTTAGTTATTTAAGGAATCTCCATGTTGTTCTCCATAGTGGCTGTATGAATATAAATTCTCACCAACAGTGCAAGAGGGTTTCCTTTTCTCCACACTCTCTCCAGCATTTATTGTTTGTAGATTTTCTGATGATGCCCATTTTAACCCATTTGAGGTGATATCTCATTGTAGTTTTGATTTGGATTTCTCTAATAATTAAGGATGTTGAGCAGTGTTTAATGTGCCTCTTGGCCATCTGTATGTCTTTTTTGGAGAAATGCCTATTTAGGTCTTCGGCCCATTTTTGATTGCATTGTTTGCTTTTTTTTTGTTTTTGTTTTTGTTTTGTTTCTGATATTGAGCTGCATGAACCGTTTATATATTTTGGAGATTAATCCTTTGTCTGTTGATTCTTCTACAAATATTTTCTCCCATTCTGAGGGTTGTCTTTTCATCTTGTTTCAAGCATTCTTTGCTATGCAAAACCTTTAAGTTTCATAAGATCCCACTTGTTTATTTTTGTTTTCATTTCCATTACTCTAGGGGGTGGGTCAAAGAAGATCTTGCTGTGATTTATGTCATAGGGTGTTTTTCCAATGTTTTCCTCTAGGAGTTTTATAGTGTCTGGCCTTACATTTAGATCTTTAATCCATTTTGAGTTTATTTTTGTGTATGGTGTTAGGGATTGTTCTAATTTCATTCTTTTACATGTAGCTGTCCAATTTTCTGAGCACCACTTACTGAAGAGGCTGTCTTTTCTCCATTGTATATCCTTGCCTCCTTTGTCAGATTAGTTGACCATAGTTTATCCCTGGGCTTTCTAGCCTATTCCATTGATCTATATTTCTGTTTTGTGCCAGTACAATATTGTCTTGATTACTGTAGCTTTGTAGTATAGTATGAAGTCAGGGAGTCTGATTCCTCCAGCTCTGTTTGTTTGTTTTTTGTTTTTTTTTTTATCGCTCAAGATTGCTTTGCTATTTGGGGTCTTCTGTGTCTCCATACAAATTTTAGGACTTTTTGTTCTAGTTCTGTGAAAAGTACCATTGGTAATTTGATAGGGATTGCATTGAATCTGTAGCTTGCTTTGGGTATTATAGTCATTTTCACAATGTTGGTTCTTCCAATCCAAGAACACGGTATATCTCTCCATCTGTTTGTATCATCTTTGATTTCTTTAATCGGTGTCTTATACTTTGCTGAGAACAGGTCTTTCACCTCCTTATTTATGTTTATTCCTAGGTATTTTATTCTTTTTGTTGCAATGATGAATGGGATTGTTTCCTTAATTTCTCTTTCTGACCTTTCATTGTTAGTGTATAGGAATGCAAGAGATTTCTGTGTGTTAATTTTGTATCCTGCAACTTTACCAAATTCATTGATTAGCTCAAGTAGTTTTCTGGTGGCATCTTTAAGATTTTCTGTGTATAGTATCATGTCATCTGCAAACAGTGACTGTTTTAATTCTTCTTTTCCAATTTGGATTCCTTTTATTTATTTTTCTTCTCTGATTGATGTAGCAAGAACTTCCAAAACTATGTTGAATAGCAGTGGTGAGAGTGGATATCCTTGTCTTGTTCCTGATCTTAGAGGGAATGCTTCCAGTGTTTCACCATTGAGAATGATGTTTGCTGTGGGTTTGTCATATATGGCTGTTATTATGTTAAGGTAGGTTTTCTTTATGCTCACTTTCTGGAAAGTTTTTCTCATACATGGGTGTTGACTTCTGTCAAAAGCTTTTTCTGCATCTTTTGAGGTGATCATATGGTTTTTATTCCTCAATTTGTTAATATGGTATATCACATTGATTGATTTGCATGTATTGAAGAATCCTTGCATCCCTGGGATAAACCCCACTTGGTCATGGTGTATGATCCTTTTAATGTGTTGCTGGATTCTGTTTGCTAGTATTTTGTTGAGAATTTTTACATCTAAATGCATCAGTGATATTGGTTTATAATTTTCTTTTTTTGTAGTATCTTTGTCTGGTTTTGGTATCAGGGTGATGTTGGCCTTGTAGAATGAGTTTGGGACTGTTCCGTCCTCTGAAATTCTTTGAAAGAGTTTGAGAAGCATGGCTATTAGTTCTCTAAATGTTTGACACAATTTGCCTGTGAAGCCGTCTGGCCCTGGGCTTTTATTTCTTGGAAGAATTTTAATCACATTTTCAATTTCTGTGCTTGTGTTTTGTCTGATCATATTTTCTAATTCTTCCTGGTTCAATCTTGGAAGGTTGTACTTTTCTAAAAATGTTTCCATTTATTCCAGGTTGTCCATTTTATTGGCATGTAGTTGCTTGTAGTAGTGTCTTATAATGCTTTTTATTTCTGCAGTGTCCATTGTAATTTTTCCTGCTTCATTTCTAATTTTATTGATTTGAATCCGCTCCCTCTTTTTCTTGAATCTTGCTAAAGGTTTATCAATTTTGTTTATCTTCTCAAAGAACCATCTTTTATTTTTATTCATCTTTGTTATTGTTTTCTTTGTTTTTATTTCATTTATTTCTGCTCTGATCTTTATGATTCTGTTTCTTCTACTAACTTGGGTTTTGTTTGTTCTTTCTGTAGTTTCTTTAGGTGTAAGTTTAGATTGTTTATTTGGGATTTTTCTTGTTTCTTGACTTAGGATTGTATTGCTATAAACTTCCCTCTTAGAATTGCTTTTGTTGCATCCCATAGATTTTGGATCATTATGTTTTCATTGTCATTTTTCTTTAGGTATTTTTTGATTTGTGCTTTGATTTCTTCAGTGATCTCTTGGTTATTTAGTACCATATTGTTTAGCCTCCATATGTTTGTGTTTTTTAAAGTTTTTTTTTCCTGTAATTGATCTCTAGTCTCATAGCATTGTGGTTGGAAAAGATGCTTGATATGATTTCAATTTTCTTAAATTTACCAAGGCTTGATTTGTGGCCCAAGATATAATCTATCCTGAAAAATGTTGTGTGCACTTGAGAAGAATATCTTTTCCATCCCCTCACTTTCAGTCTGTATGTGTCCCTATATCTTAAATGGGCCTTTTGTAGACAGCATATACATGGGTCTTGTTTTTGTATCCATTCAGCCAGTCTATGTCTTTTGGTTGGAGCATTTAATCCATTTACCTTCAAGGTAATTATCAATATGTATGCTCCTTTTACTGTCTTCTTGTTTTGGACTTGTTTTTCTAGGTCCTTTTCTTCTCTTGTGTTTCCGACTTAGAGAAGTTCCTTTAGTATTTGTTGTAGGGCTGCTTTGGTGGTGCTGAACTCTCTTCCTTTTGCTTGTCTGTAAAGTTTTTGATTTCTCCATCATATCTGAATGAGATCCTTACTGGAAAGGGTATTCTTGGTTGTAGGTTCTTCCCTGTCATTACTTTAAATATATCACACCACTCCCTTCTGGCTTGCAGAATTTCTGCTGAGATATCAGCTGTTAACATTACGGGAGTTCCCTTTTTTGTTATTTGTCATTTTTCCCTTGTTGTTTTAATAATTTGTCTGTCTTTAATTTTTGTCAATTTGATTACTATTTGTCTTGGCGTGTTTCTCCTTGGGTTTATCCTGACTGGGACTCTCTGTGCTTCCTTTACTTGGGTGGCTATTTCCTTTCCCATATTAGGGAAGTTTTTGACTATAATCTCTTCAAATATTTTCTTGGGCCCTTTCTCTCCCTCTTCTCCTCTGGAACTCCTATAATGCGAACGTTGCTGTGTTTAATGTTTACCCAGAGGTCTCTTAAGCTGTCTATACTTCTTTTCATTCTTTTTTCTTTATTCTGTTCCACAGCAGTGGTTTCCACCATTCTGTCTTCCAGGTCACTTATCCATTCTTCAGTCTCAGTTATTCTACCATTGGTTCCTTTTAGTGTAGTTTTCATTTCAGTTATTGTATTGCTTATCTCTATTTGCTTGTTCATCAACTCTTCCAGGTCTTTGTTAATCTTTTCTTGCATCTTTTCAACCTTTGCAGCCAGTCATTTTTTAAAGTCCTCGATCATCTTCACTATCATTATTCTGGAGCCTTTTTCTGGAAAGTTGCCTATCTCCACTTTGTTTAGTTGTTTCTCTGGGGTTTTATCTTGTTCCTTCATCTGGTGCAAAGTCCTCTGCCTTTTCATTTTGTCTATCTTTCTGTGGCTGTTGTTTTCATTCTGCAAGCTGCAGGATTATAGTTCTTGCTACTGCAGTCTGCCCTCTGGTGGATGAGGCTATTTAAGAGGCTTGTGCAGGCTTCCTGATGGGACAGACTGGTGGTGGGTAGAGCTGGGTGTTGCTCTGGTGAGGAGAGCTCAGTAAAACTTTAATCCACTTCTCTGCTGATGGGTGGGGCTGAGTTCTCACCCTATTGGTTTTTTGACCTGAGGCAACCCAGCATTGGAGATTACAGGCTCTTTGGCAGGGCTAATGGCAGACTCCAGGAGGGCTCATGCCAATGAGCACTTCCCAGAAAACCTGCCACCAGCATCCCCATTCCCACGGTGAGCCACAGCTGCCCCCTGCCTCTGCAAACCACCCTCCAACACCTGCAGGTAGGTCTGGTTAAGTCTCTTATGGGGTCACTTCTCCTCTCCCTGAGTCCTGGTGTGCACACTAATTTCTGTGTGCTCTCTAAGAATGGAGGTCTTTTTTTCCCCCAGTCCTGTGGAAATCATGCAATCAAATCCCACTGGCCTTCAAAGTCTGATTCTCTTGGGGTTCCTCCTCCCATTGCCAGACCCCCAGGTTGGGAAGCCTGATGTGGGGCTCAGACCCTCCATTCATTGGGTGGAATTCTGTGGTATATCTGTTCTCCAGTTTGTGAGTCACCCACCCAGTGTTTATGAGATTTGATTTTATCTTGATTGCACACCTCCTACTGTCTCATTGTGGTGTCTCCTTTATCTCTGGATGTGGAGTGTCTTTTTGGTGAGTTCCAGTGTCTTCCTGTTGATGACTGTTCAGCAGCTAGCTGTTTTTCTGGTGCTCCCACAGGAGAGAGTGAGATCATTAGAATTAGACTTAATATTCCTACTGGCCATCTCAGGACCTTTAGATCCCAGTTTGGACAGTGCTGGTTGTCATACCTTCTGAGGACACAGAGAGAGACAATTTAGAGATGGGTACTTTAGAAAGCATGAAATAAAGTATCAAACAACATAGCTCAGGTATTGGTTCTTACCTTCTTTACTACTTTTCTGTAGAACTTTATGCATGAAAATTATTTTCTCTCTCTCATCTCCTGTTTTCTTAATGGTATTACACATATACATAGCTCATACTATAGATTTGGCACTATTACTTTCTCTATATTACCTTATTTATTCCTTATAATAACCTTGTGAGGGACTTCCCTGGTGGTCTAGTGGGTAAGACTCTGTGCTTCCAATGCAGGGAGGCCAGAGTTCAATACCTGGCTGGGGTTCTAGACCCTGCATGTATTCAACAATTAAGAAGTCTGCATGCTGCAACTAAAAAAAAAAAAGAAAATGTTCTCACGTGCTGCAACTAAAGATCCTGCATGCCAGAATAAAGATTCCACATGCCACAACTAAAACCTAGTGCAGGCAAAATAAATAAATAAGTAATAATAATGAAAATAAAATAACCTTGTGAGATTGGTACTGATATTATACCCAGATCACAATGTGGCAATGGATGCACAAAGAATCTAAGTAGGGATTTCCCTGGTAGTGCAGTGGTTAAGAATCTGACTGCCACTGCAGGAGACACAGGATTGATCCCTGGTCCAGGAAGATCCCACATGCCACAGAGCAACTAAACCCATGCACCACAACTACTGAGCTTGCACTCTATAGCCCATGAGCCACAACTATTGAGCCTGTGTACCACACCTACTGAAGCCCGTGTGCCTAGAGCCTGTGATCTGCAACAAGAGAAGCCACCACAATAGAAGCCTGTGCACTGCAGTGAAGAGTAGCCCCCATTCACCGCAACTAGAAAAAGCCTATGTACAGCAACAGAGACCCAATACAGCCAATTAATTAATTAATAATTAATTTTAAAAAGAATCTAAATAATCTTCCCAAGGTTATCTGGCTAGGTAACAGTAGATAAAGATGCATGCTTGGACACTCTACCTGCAGAATCTGCTCTTAACCACTCTACATGTTGCCTTCTCTGGAAAATAGGAATAAGGATAATGTATATCTTATTGAGCTGTTGTGAAAAGCAGATGTGATATATAGACTCACATGAAATGTTCTGAATAATAGAAAAGCACTACAGCAATTTGAATTAATTTAGAATCTGTGAAACTTTGGGCCATCCCTTTCTCTCTCAGAGCCTCAATTTCCCTCACTATAACTCAAGAGGGTTGGACCCCTTTGAACATCTGATTCAATGAATGCAATGCCCCTCCCCACAACCAATGCATATAAACATACAATTTTGCATTGATTTCAAAGGGTTCAAGGACATTGCCCTGTTAAATTTACCTATGGGGCCCATATAAGGAATACTTGCTCTAGCATCAAGCCTTGTCACCTATGGGCTCAAGAAAGCTTCTCCATCCACAATTTCAGAGATCCTTTTTCACCATGATAATGACAACCCCTCAATGAGCACCAAGTTTAATTATTATTTTAAAATTCCAATTATCTCTTCCTAAGGCCTGTGAAGTAAGCTGGGCAGGAATTATTCCCATTTTACATATAAGGAAACTGAGGCCCAAGAGCATATGTTTGAGTGTGTCAATGACAGAACTAGAACTTGAATACCAGACTTCTATGTGCTATTACTAGCCCTTCCAGGGCTATTTATGGCACAGGGCTATATGTTACTCTGAAAAAAAAAATCCTAAGTAATCTAACATCACAGAAGTTGTTTTAATTCACAGGTGAACCTTAATTCATTACATGCAGCCTTCTGAAATCCCGATTTGACTGGAATAGATTTTTCACTGTCTTTTTTGCAACAGAAAGGGGGATTCCTAAAAATTGCAATTGTCGAGTTCCTGAGCTGAATGTCAGGAGATGAATATAGATTTACTGATTTCCTCACTTGCCTCTGGACATGCTACAAAAATGCTAATGGGTTTAGAAGTTATGAAACCAACATTGAGGAAACAAATGCACCATAATTATTAGACAAGGACTTTTTAAAATCTGTCTTAAATATGCTCAAAAAGCTGAAGAAAAGCACAGATAAGAACTCAGGAAATCAGGAAAATGATATATAAACAAAAAGAAAATATCAACACAGAGATGTAAATTATAAAAAGGAATCAATCAAAAATCCCAGAGCTGAAAACTCCAATAACTGAATTTAAGAATTTACTAGAGGTGTTCAATAGCAGATTTGAGCAAAGAAGAGAAAGAATCAGAGAACTTGAAGCTAGGGCATTTGTAACTATCAACTCTGAAGAGCATAAAGAAAAAAAAAGGAATGAAAAAAATAGAGGGCCTAAAGGACTTATAGGTCACCATCAGATGAATAAATATACATATTATGGGAGTCATAGAAGGAGAAGACAGAGAGAGAAACAGAAAGAGAGGTTATTTGAAGAAATAGTGGTTGAAAGCTTCCCAGATTTGAAGAAATCCAAAAAGCTCAACAAATTCCAAATAGCATAAACCCAGAGAGATCCATACTGAGACACAATGTGATTAAACTGTTTATACACACACAAAGACAAAAAGAGAATCTTGAAGGAAGCAAGAGAAAAGCAACTTGTCACATATATGGGATCGTCCAGAAAATTATAAGTCATATTCTCAGTGGAAACCCTGGAGGGCTGAAGACAGTACAAAATTATATAAAGTGCTGAAAGAAAACTACTGTCAACCAAGAATTCTATATCTGAAAAAACTGTCCTACAGAAATAAGTGTCAAATTAAGCCATTTCCAGATTTAAAAAATAGAGGGAGTTTATTACCACTAGACCTACCCTATAAGTTTGACAGGAATCCTTCACATTGAAATAAAAGAATGCTAGACAGTAACTGGAAGCCAATGGAGATATAAAGATGTCTGGTAAAGGTAACTACATGGAAAATGTGAAAAAACAATATTATTGTATTTGTAACTCTACTTTTTATTTTCTATAATACTTAAGACTTAAATGCAACCTAGAGACTCTCATACAGAGTGAAGTAAGCCAGAAAGAGAGAAACAAATACTGTATGCTAATGCATACATATGGAATCTAAAAAAAAAAAATATATGGTACTGATGAACCCAGTGACAGGGCAAGTAAAAAAATGCAGATATAGAGAATGAACTTGAGGACATGGGGTTGGGGGTGGTGAAGGGGAAGCTGGTACAAAGTGAGAGAGTAGCATTGACATATATACACTACCAAATGTAAAATAGATAGCTACTGGGAAGTTGCTACATAACATAGGGAGATCAACTCCATGATGGGTGATGCTTTAGAGGGCCAGGACAGGGAGGGTAGGAGGGAGTCACAGGAGGGAGGGGATATGGGGATATATGTATAAATACAGCTGATTCACTTTGGTGTACCTCAAAAACTGAGGCAACAGTGTAAAGCAATTATATTCCAATACAGAACTTAAAAAAAGACAAATGCATAAAATAATTATAATTATATATTAATTCATACAAAACATATAAAGATATAATTTGTGACATTAGTAACATAAAGGGGGGATGGAGCTATAAAGGATTAAAGTTTTGTATACAATTAAATGTAAATAATAGGTAAAGATTATTATTAATTTAGGATACTATATGCAATGCCTATGATAACTACAAAGAAAATTTCTATAGAATGTATACTTAGGGAAGTGGCAGGAGGATCAAAACATATCACTACAAAAAGGCAACTAAACACAAAAAAGTCAGTAATGAACAAAATGAGGGATACTTAGAAAATAAATACCAAAATGGCAAAATTAATTCTTCCTTATCAGAAATTGCTTTATATGTGAATGGATTAAACTACCCCAAAAAAAGGCATATATTAGCAGAATGGATTGCAAAATATGATCCAACTATATGCTGCCTACAAAAGATTCACTTTACATCTAAGGAGATACACAGGTTAAAAGTGAAAGAGTGGAAGAAGTTATTCCATTCAAGGAGCATCCAAAAGGGACTAGGGGTGGCTATACTAATATCATACAAATAGACTTTAAGTTAAAAAAAAAAAAAACCTGTTACAAGAGACAAAGGACATTATATATTAAAGTATTAATTCACCAAGTAAATATAATAATTATAAATATATGCACCAAGCATCAGAACTCCAAAATATATGAAGCAAACACTGACAAAATTGATGGCACTCTAATGGTGGTATATGATAAATATTGATTCAAAAATTTAACAAAATTCTAGCAAACCAAATTCAATAGCTTATTAAAAAAAATGTACCCCATGACTGAGTGGGATTTATTTCTGGAATGCAAGGACAGTACAATATATGAAAAGCAATCAATGTAATGTAACACATTAAAGGTTAAACACAAAACAACTTGATCATCTCAATTAATGTAGAAAAAGCATTTAACAAAATTGAACACCCTTTCATGATGAGAACATGCAGAATTTAGGAGTAGAAAGATACTACATCAATATAATAAGGTCAGGTATGAAAAACCCACAGTTAACATCTAACTCAGTGGTGAAACAATAGAGGCTTCTCCTCTAAGATTAGAGACAAGGATGTCCTTTTTCACCACTTGTGCACAACCAAGTATTAGAATTTCTAGCCAGAGCAGTTAGGCAAGGAAATAAATAAATGGCATCCAAATTAAAAAAGAAGAAGCGTGAAGTAAGTCAGAAAGAGAAAGACAAATATTGTATGCTAACTCACATATACGGAATCTAAAAATGGTACTGATGAACTCAGTGACAAGAACAAGGACACAGATACAGAGAATGGACTGGAGAACTCGAGGTTTGGGAGGGGGCAGGGGGTGAAGGGGAAGCTGAGACGAAGCGAGAGAGTAGCACAGACATATATATACTACCAACTGTAAAATAGATAGTGGGAAGTTGTTGTATAACAAAGGGAGTCCAACTCGAGGATGGAAGATGCCTTAGAGGACTGGGGCAGGGAGGGTGGGGGGGACTCGAGGGGGGGGAGTCAAGGAAGGGAGGGAATACGGGGATATGTGTATAAAAACAGATGATTGAACTTGGTGTACCCCCCAAAAAATAATAAATAAAAAAAATTAAAAAGAAAAAAAAAAAGGATATGCCACAAAAAAAAAAAGCAAAATGATCTCTACACAAAGATGATGTAATCTTTTTTTTTCTTTTTTTTTTTTTCTAATTATTATTTTTTTGGGGGTACACCAGGTTCAATCATCTGTTTTTATACACATATCCCCATATTCCCTCCCTTCCTTGACTCCCCCCCCTCGAGTCCCCCCCACCCTCCCCACCCCAGTCCTCTAAGGCATCTTCCATCCTCAAGTTGGACTCCCTTTGTTATACAACAACTTCCCACTGACTATTTTACAGTTGGTAGTATATATATGTCTGTGCTACTCTCTCGCTTCATCTCAGTTTCCCCTTCACCCCCTGCCAATGTAATCTTATATGTAGAAAATCCTAAAGATTACACACCAGAAACACAAACACACACCACAAAAAAAGAACCAGTGTTTAGTTTCACTGACCTTTTCTATTGTTTTCTTTTTTTATAATTAATTATTTTTTTTATTGTCTGTGTTGGGTCTTTGTTGCTGCACAAGGGTTTCCTCTAGTTGTGGTGAGTGGGGGCTACTCTTCATTGTGGTGCACAGGCTTCTCATTTTGGTGGCTTTTCTTGTTGTGGAGCACAGGCTCTAGGCATGAGGGCTTCAGTAGTTGTGGCATGAGGGCTCAATAGTTGTGGCTTGCAGTCTCTAGAGTGCAGGCTCAGTAATTGTGGCACACAGGCTTAGTTGCTCTGCAGCATGTGGGATCTTCCAGGACCAGGGCTTGAACCAGTGTCTGCTGCATTGGCAGGCAGGTTCTTAACCACTGTTCCACCAAGGAAGTCCTCTATTGTTTTCTTAGTCTCAATTTCATTTATTTCTGCTCTGATCGTTATGATTTCTTTCCTTCTACTAACTTTGGGTTTTGTTTGTTCTTCTTTCTCTAGTTGCTTTAGGCATAAGATTAGGTTATTTATTTGAGATTTCTTGTTTCCTGAGGTAAGCTTGTATCACTATAAACTTCCCTCTTAGGACCTCTTTTGCTGTGTCCCATATGTTTTGTATCATCATGTTTTTGTTTTTGTTTGTCCCTAAGTATTTCTTTTTTTTTTTTTTAATTTCCTCTCTGATTTCTTCAGTGATCCATTGGTTGTTCAGTAGCATATTGTTTAGCCTCCACATCTTTGTGTTTTTTGCAGTTTTTTTCTTGTAGTTCATGTCTAATCCCATAGTGTTGTGGTCAGAAAAGATGCTTGATGTTATTTTAATTTTCTTAAATTTACTGAGGCTTACTTTATGGCTCAGCATGTGATATATCCTGGAGAATGTTTCATGTGCACTTGAAAAGAATGTGAATTCTGCTGCTTTCGGATGGAGTGCTCTATGATATCAATTAGGTCCATCTGATCTAATGTGTCATTTAAGGCCAATGTTTCCTTATTGATTTTCTGTCTGGATGATCTACCCATTGATGTATGTGGGGTGTTCAAGTCCCCCACTATTATTGTGTTGCTGCCAATTTCACCTTTTATATCCATTAACATTTGCCTTGTATATTGAGGTGCTCTTGTGTTGGGTGCATATATGTTTACAATTGTTGTATCTTCTTCTTGGATTGGTCCCTAGATCATTATGTATTGTCCTTCTTTGTCTCTTGTAACAGTCTTTTCTTTTTTACAGGCTTTATTTTAAAGTCTACTTTGTCTGATGAGAGTACTGCTACGCCAGCTTTCTTTTGATTTCTATTTGCATAGAGTAGCTTTTCCCATGCCCTCACTTTCAGTCTGTATGTGTTTCTAGATCTGAAGTGTGTAGACAACATATATATTGGTCTTCTTTTTGTATTTATTCAGCCAGTTTATGTCTTATAGATGGAGCATTTAATCCATTTACATTCAAGGCAATTATTGATATGTATATTCTTATTGCCATTTTGTTAATTGTTTTGGGTTTATTTTTGTAGGTATTTCCCCCCTTTCTCTTTTGTTCTCTTCTCTTGTGATTTGATAGCTATTTTAGTGTTGTGTTTGGATTCCTTTTTCTTTTTTGTGTGTATATCTGTTATACATTTTTGGTTTGTGGATACCATGAGGTTTTTATATTGCAGTCTATATAAATACATGATTATTTATGTTTCTGATCTCTTAATTTAAAAGGCATTTCAAATATCCTGCATTTGTACTCTTCTCCTCTCATAGTTACTGATTTTGATATCATATTTGTGTGTGGATGACTTCCTACCTTTACTGTATTTTTGCCTTTACCAGTGAGCTTTCCCATTTTGTAATTTTCTTGTTTCTAGTTGTGGCCTTTTCTTTTCCACCTAGAGAAGTTCCTTTAATATTTGTTGTAAAACTGGTTTGGTGATGCTGAATTCTTTCAGCTTTGGCTTCTCTGTAAAACTTTTGATTTCTCCATCAAATTTGAATAAGAGCCTTGCTAGGTAGTGTATCCTTGGTTGAAGGCTTTTCCCTTTCATCACTTAAAGTGCCACTCCCTTCTGGCCTGCCAAGTTTTTGCTGAAAAATCAGCTGATAACCTTATGGGGATTCCCTTGTATGTTATCTGTTGCTTTTCCCTTATTGCTTTTAGTATTTTCTCTTTGTCTTTAATTTTTGTTAATTTGATTACTATGCGTCTCAATGTGTTCCTCCTTGCATTTATCCTGTATGGGAGTCTGCACTTCCTGTACTTGAGTGACTGTTTCCTCTTCTATGTTAGGAAAGTTTTCAGCTATTATCTCTTCAAATATTTTCTCATTCACTTTCTCTCTTCTCCTTCTGGGACTTCTATAATGCAAATATTGGTGTATTTAATGTTGCGCCAGAGGTATCTTAAACTGTGCTCATTTCATTTCATCCTTTTTTCCTTATTCTGTCCCATGGCAGTGATTTCCCCCATTCTGTCTTCCAGCTCACTTATTCATTCTTCTGCCTCATTTATTCTGATAGTGTTTCCTTCTAGTATATTTTTCATTTCAGTTATTGTATTATTCAACTCTGTTTGATTGTTCTTTATATTTTCTAATTCTTTGTTAAATATTTCTTGTAACTTCTTGCATGCTGCATCCATTCTTTTTCTGAGATCTTGGATCATCTTTATAATCATTACTCTGAAGTCCTTCTCTGGTAGACTTCCTACCTCCAATTCACTTAGTTGTTCTTACAGGATTTTATCATGTTCCTTCACCTGGAACATATTCCTCTGCCCATCTCATTTTGTCTAAATTTCTGTGTTTGAAGACTCAGTTCCACAGGCTGCTGGATTATAGTATTCTTGCTTCTGGTGTCTGTCCCCTGATATGTAAGGCTGGTGTAGAGGCTTGTGCATGCTTTCTGGTGGGAGAGGCCAGTGCCTGCCCACTGGTGGGTAAAGTTGGGTCTTGGCTTTCTGGTGGGGTGGCCAAGTCAAGGGGTGTGTCTAGAGGATGCAGTGGGCTCAGGACGCCTTTGGGCAGCCTGCTGCTGAGGAGTAGAACTGTGTGCTTGCCCTGTTGATTGTTTGACCTGAGGCATCCCAGCACTGGAGCCTACAAGCTGTTGGATGGGGCCAGGTCTTGCTGCCAAAATGGTGGCCTCCAGAAGCGTTCACACTGATGAATATTCTCTGGTACCCCTGCCATCAGTCTCCTTGTCCACACAGTGAGCCACAGTCACCCCTCTCCCTGCCTCCCCAGGAGACCCTCCAAGCCCAGCATGAGGGTCTGGCTCAGGCTGCCTCCATGAAGTCACTGCCTTTGCCCTGGGTCCCAGTACATGCAAGAACTTGTGTTCACCCTCCAAGAGAGGAGTCTCTGTTTTCCGCAGTTTTGTGGAGCTTGTGCAGTCAAGCCCTGCTGGCCTTCAAAGTCAAATGCTCTGGGGGCTCCTGATCCTGTTGCTGGACCCTCAGGCTGGGGAACCCAGCATGGGGCTCTGAGCTCTCACTCCCATGGAGGAACTTCTGCAATATAATTATCCTCCAGTTTGTGGGTCCAGGTGGTATGGGATATGATTATATGGCAAGTGCATCCCTCCTACCATCTCTTGGTTTCTTCTTTATGTCTTTGGATGTAGAGTTGGTTTTCTTTTGTTTTTTTGTTGTTGTTGTTGTTTTTTTTTTGGTAGATTACAGTCTTTTTATCAATAGTATTTCAGCAGTTAGTTGTGATTTTGGTATTTTGGTGAGAGGAGGTAAGCTCAAGGTCCTACTACTCTGCAATCTTGTCTCCCTTTCTCAAAACTAATTTCTTTTAAATGTGGCTATACTGAGAGCATAAGGAGAGAAGTCAAGAGATTTTGTATACCAATGTCAATTAACTGACAAACATGCTCCAGTCATTAACATATAAAAGCCTACTTTTTAACATATTTGAACAGAAGATTACTTCTTGAAATACCCAAAGAGAGAGAGCTCATGCATCCAGCCAAATTGACATGTACATTATTATCATTATTATTATTATTAGCACCACTTAATTTCTGGAGGCCTTTCTTAGTGTGAATGGTTGTTATAAGTGCTTTAATTCTTTTGGTACCATTATCAGAAGAGTCTTCTAAGTGGACTAAAATTGAATTTATCCATATGAAATTAATGAATGGCTCCTACTTTCATTGTTTTCTATTTTTCATTGAGGTAAAATTGGTATGTAACATTATATTAGTTTCAGGTGTACAACATAATAATTTGAAATTTATATACACTACAAAGTGATCACCACAATGTTTAGTCAGCATAAAACAACAATGTACAATTCACTTCCTTTATCAAATTCTCCCACAACCAATTTGTTCTTTGTAGATGAGTTTTGTTTGTTCATTTGTTTTGTTTTTTAGATTCCATATATAAGTGAAATCACATAGCACTTGTCTTTTTCTGTCTGACTTATTTCACTTAGTATAATATCCTCATGTTCTACACATGTTGCCACAAATGGCAAGATTTTTTTCTTTGTTATGACTGAGTAGTGTTCTATTGTATTTATACCACATTTTCTTTATCCATTCATCCATCAATGACACTTAGGTTGTTTCCATATCTTGGCTATTGTAAATAATGCTGCAATGAACATAGGGGTGCATATATCTTTTTGAATTAGTGTTTCTATATTCCTCAGATAAATATTCAGAAATGGAATGACTACATCATATGGTAGTTCTATTTTTAATTTTTTGAGGAATGTCTGTACTGCTTTCCATAGTGGCTGTGCAAATTAAATTACTACCAATGGTATACAAGGGTTCCCCTTTTCCCACATCCTCTCCAACACTTGTTATTTCTTGTCTTTTTTGATAATAATTGTTGTAACAGGTGTGAAGTGATATCTCATTTTGATTTTGATTTGCATTTCACTGATAATTAGTGACATTGAGCATCTTTTTATGTGCCTGTTGACCATCTGTATGTCTTCTTTGGAAAAATACCCATTTAGATACTCTGGAAAGGTTACTACTTTTAAATTATCCCCAAGTCTATTCATTCAAAGAAGCCATATGAGTAATTAGTTGGACTGTGCAGAAGTACCTACAAAACCTGGCTCAAAATAACATGACTCATCTAAAGACATAGCTAAAGGGTTAATGGCCCTGATGTCAGGGGCATAACCCATTTTCAACCAAGCCTTTCCTCCATATTCAACAGCCTCAGCTCCTCTGTAAAACACTAATTAACCCTAACCCTCTACTCCTATTGGTAGCCCAAAGTCATACTTTTATCTTTTGTGGAAAAGAGGAAGGGGCAGAGAGAAAGATTTGTGGCCTATCTGGCTGTTACTATTGAATCTCTTCATTCCTCCACTTTAAACTCCACTGTCAATACCCAAATAATCCAGGAAGAAGTATGTGAAAGGTGGGGTGGGGTAGGGCCTGGTGGCTAGCCCTGCCTTTCCTAAGCTTCCTTCTTCTACTTGGAGAACAGATCTGCAGTTTGAAACCATTGGTAGGTTACTAAATCAACTTACTGGATGGAAACTTGTACTGAAAAACATGAAACACTTATTTTGGTGATCATTTCATAATGTATGCAAATGTCAAATCATTATGTGGTACACCTGAAACAAACATAATATTGTATGTCAACTCTAGAAAGGGAATGTTACTTGTCATTCCAGTAAACCAAAAATGTTGCCTGCCATTTCAGTAAAGAATGAATGTTGCCCCCATCAAGCCATCCGCCACTGCAGCCATCCCCTTGATGGTGCACTCTGAAAGGGATTCAGGATGGAGAAAAACAGGAAACATTTGGTGCTCTAGATATTGGCCCTAGATAGTTAAGATGCACATCACAGGAATAATTTCAATGAACTCAGACTCTTGCATCTTCCCACACATAGAGAAGCACTAAAATCATTAATTTGAGATGTCTGGTTATTGTGATTAGTAGTAATTTTTTGATGTTCCACTACATCCACTACAATCCTACCTCTGGCAATTACTCATTACCTGACTTGTCTGTGATTCAGTTTCCCCAACTACAAAAGGGAATAGTTATTGCCATTATATCATATTTGTAATTATTAATTATTTTGCATAAGTATTTATAATTTAAATTATATATTAAATTTAATTAAGTATATATTTAATTTAAATTATAATTTATATATACATAATTTCATAGTTTAAACTGCATAGTGGTCATTGTGTGAATTGAGGTATTCAGTGATTTACCATATTTAAGGTACTCAGAACAGTACTGAGCACAAGATAAACATAGATAATAGATGTTTCTCATGAAAATTTGGCTTCAGATATGTTTTTAAGTGTGGGTACTGGTGTGAATGATCTAAAATGTACTACATACTATGGCTAGAGATTGAGAAACTCAGTTCCTGTTTCAGGAGATGTGACAGTGCCATACAGTTATTACCTGATACTTCTCTGGTCCTCTAGCTACAGTGTTAACATAAACTTGTTAATGAGTTAATTAAATTTAATTAAAATGGCATCACCAGTCAATCACATCTTGAGTGCAGTGAAAACTGACTGGACATCAGGGGTGGAGGTGCAGTCCAAAGCCATGAATGAAAAGCTATAGTCAGAATTAATACTTCTCTCCTCACCTCATGGACTCTCCTTCCCAACGCCCATATGCATCCCCCTGCTTTCCAATTGCCAGGGGCCTAAGACTAAATGATTCTGGGCAGATAACTTCCCTCTCAATTTCAGCTTCCACATCTTTAAATTAATGATCGGTTAAGGATGTCAAAGAAAAACACACAATGTGAAAGTTGTGAGTTGAGTTTTATTCAGAGATCTTACTGAGGACTATAGCCTGGGAAACTATATCCCTCAGTAACTCTGAAGGGACTGCTCTGAAATGATAGGGGAGTAGCCAGTATATATATGAATTTTTTGGCTGGGAAATACATGTAATCAAGCATATATCTTGATACAAGATTACTGCTAATCACAAAGAACAGACCTCTCAGGTTAATAATTTTGGTGCTTTTCTATGTATGGGAGGGTTCAATAATCTTGAGTCATTGAAATTCTTCCTTAGATATACACATTAACTATCTAGGGGCCCATATATCCAAAGCACAGAATGCTTCATCCGGTTTTCCCCATCCTGAATCCCATCCTTAGGGTGCACTGTCAGTGGGTGACTGCTGTGGGTTGAGACTTAACCCTTTGTATGATAGGATTGACATTCTTCATTCTTTTTGTTTACAGGGCACATGACATGATTTTGAGGGGCCTTCCACCTCCAGATCTACATTTTAACACTAAGCATATTCAGAATGAGATCAGGGAAAGTACAAAAGGTGCCCTTAAGCATTTTGGTAGACATTAAAGTGGAGGTTTATAAGGAGGGATATTGTTATAATTAAGTATATTGGGGTGACCTTTTTGCCCAATGTGAGCCTTAGCACCCCAGAGGAAGTTCTGGAACAAATCACTGGTCACTGGCCTCCTAGACCTGAAATCAGGTATGAATATTAGTGAATCCAAAGACCGGATCTTATCTTCCCAGTTGCTTTGAGCTCTCCAAGCAGAACATTATACACATGGAATAAGAAGATAAGATTCCACCTTGTACCCAACTTGTGCAGGGCCCAGCTCAAGGAAGGAGACAGGCTAGGCACAAGCACCAGTGTGACTCTGCAAGCTCAACCTCCCTCAGTGCAGTGATCCTTTTTTTAACTGGAACATGTCCAAATCTCTAGGTTCAATTTGGATTCACCAAAGACACAGAAACATATCCCACCACACAAACCCAGTGGCTCACCACAACTGTCTTTAATTATAAGAGCAAATGTGGCCCATCTGATGTGCAAAAGTAGTCACCAAGAGAGCAGAGCTCTAGAGTGCTGATGTGTGGGTGACAGGTATTCTGTGGCTTCACAGTACCCTAAATCTGTAAAACCAAAACTATTTCCAGGAGTGTTCCACAGTCCTCATTGGCTGGCTCTCCCAGCTGGAAAGAATCTGTAAGACTATTTATGTTTAGTCTCAGCCTCTTTGCTTTTGGGAAGAGAAAACTGAGGCCCCAGAGAGGATGAACAAGGAATTGTCCAAGATCACATAGCAAGTTAGTGGCAGAGCCTAAAATAAGACCATCCAGGCTTATATTCTTGGCACGAGTCTTCTGTTTGGAGTTAGAAGTTGTATTAGTTTTCCTATGGCTGTTGCAACAAATTGCCACAAACTTAGTGATCTAAACAACATAAATTTACTATCATAAAGTTCTAGAGATTAGAAGTCCAAAACGAGTCTTACGGGGCTAAAAATTAATGTGTTGGCAGCAGGGGCAGTTCCTTCTGGAGGCTCCAGTGGAGAATTTGTTCCTTGCCTTTGATGCCGTAAAATCTGTCTAGGAAGAGTATTCATGATCTCTGAAGGAAAAGAATTTCTCCTTGGGATCAATAACAAGCCGCCACTCAAATTTAAGTTACAGAATAACAGTTTATTAAGAAGAAAGTACAACAGTTTCTGGCACAGACACCAAAAGGGGGTGGAGAGACACAAGAAGGGATCTTACATGAGCGAGTAATATACCTTCAGAACAGAGTTAATTACAGTCCCCACCTTAGGACTGATTATTAGGATTGATTGTTAGGATTCATTGTTTCTTTAGAAACGTTCGTGATATTCATCAGAACAAAGAATTTCATTACTCCGTGATCTGTGATGTCCCAGGTAATCACCACCCTAGTTGTTAATCAAGATCACAAGGAAGAGTCATAAGAATCAGTCTTAAAGAATGAGTGAGGTTAAGTCATGTTTTTCCAGTTCTTCCACCCCTACCCCAGACAAGTCAACCACTGGAACTCTCACCTTTTCCAGTTTCTAGAGGCCACCTGCATTAATTGGCTTATGGCTGCATAATTCCAACCTCTCCTTCTGCTGTCACATCTCTCCTCTCTGATATTCCTGGCTCTCTTTTCCTCTTACAAGGACCCTTGTGATTACATTGGGCCCACTTATATAATCTAGGATAATCTCCCTATCTCAAGATCCTTAATTTAATCACATCTGAAAAATCCTTTCTGCCATGTAAGGTAACATATTCACAGCTTATGGTAATTAGGACATGGCCATCTTTCAGACAGTTTATTCTTAATACCACAGGAGTTTTCTCCTCAGGCAAATGAAAGGAATGGATGAACTATCTTTTTAGTTCTTGTTAGTAGTATGATAGGAGGCAAACTATAACTCAAACATAATAAAAGTCCCATTATAAAATGCCTGATTCTCACAGATCTGTTGCCTTATATGAGTCAGCCTATGTCTTGTGAAGAAAGTGAAGAGCAATGCATTCAATCACTGTATTATGGAAAATATTCTCCTTGGGGGAATCTGAAGACCTCAAGATTGCATTATTCTTTCACAGAAAAAAAAATACTTTAAAAATGAAGTAAAACTGTTTCAGCAAATTATCTATTGACTGCTCAATCCAAAAATTCCCAAAAATTCTCTTCTCTGTCACCTCTGTCCTAAGTCTTTTATATTCAAATTTCTCATCTACTTTCCCCTAAATGCTGCTGTTTTCTCCCCATTCTCCTTTTCTTTCTATCTCTACCACCTACTTTTCAAAATACTATATACTGAGCTAGGCTATTTCAGCTTGCAGAATAAAAAAACAAACTTGTTTGCCTAAACTTTACCTGTAGTCAGAGAGGCATGTTGCTCAAGGAAGCAAGTCTTTCCTAGCCCCAGTTTCTTTCCCTCTTCAGGAGAGTATCTACCCATTTCTTCTGGTCTTTCTCTTTCAATCTCCTCTTCAGGAAAGCTAGGCTGTCAGTCATTTAATCCTCAGTCTAAAAGAGTTTCTGTCACTTGGTTCTCAAGTAAAATGTATTTTAAAGTCTTTGTGTTAATTTATGTTGTCCTCAACTAACATTTATTTCTAACTAGGGAATGCATATTATTGTCCCTTCCCTCCCCATGCTCTTTCTTGTAGTAAAGTACCTCTTTCTGCTTGCCAGATATTAACTTATGCTGGGGTAGTATGTAGGAAATTTTCATGCAGCCCCTTAAATATTCTGGGAAGCTGAATATAAATAGTTTTGCTTCAGATTATCATGCATTAGTTTGCAAATGACCTGCCACCAGCTGAGAGAAGTTTATGGATGAGATTTTTATTCTCATTTTCTCCAGTAGCTGGATGAGCTAACAGAAGAGGCAGGATACATAAAGGGATTTGGGTACAATATATAAGAAAACTGCTCACAGTAAACCACTAACACAATTTTTAAAAGGCCACTTCTCCCTACCTAGGACCTCTTAATAAATATACATTCATCTACCAGGGACTAGGACCCTTGAAATATCTGATAATTTTAGAACAAATTAGTTTTTCTGACTCTTCCCTCTTTCCCCTGAGGGCTCTAATGCTTGGCATTTGGAGAGCACACAAAGTGGAGGTGGTAATCCGAGGCTATATTCAAAGTATTTAACTGCAAGGACCAGCACAAACTGACCTATCACAATAGATACAAACTCTTCTTTCTCTATTGAGTTGATTGAAGTGGCATATGATGGAGGCTGGACCTGTGAGAAGAGCTTGGGTTTAAGATAATAATCATTTAGAGCAGAAATTGGAAAACACTTTTTCTAAAAGTCCAAGTAGTAAATATTTTAGGCTTTGTGAGCCATATGGTTTCTCTCAAAACTAAACTTTGTTATTGTAGTGCAAAAGCAGCCATAGATAATATGCAAATGAACAAGCATGGCTGTATTTTAATAAAACTTTATTTACAAAAATAAGCTTGATTTGGCCTGTGGGCCATAGTTTGCTGTCCCCTATCTAGACCTTTTACCTTTCCTCCTGCTTTCCAATTGGAAGTTCTATTGAGTGTCTTTCCTTTATAGTGAACTTTTCATTGAGGTATAATGTACATACAGAGAAGTTCACAAATGATAAATATAATGTTCAATAAATTGTCATGAACTGAAATACCTTGTAATCACCACTCCAATCAAGAAAGTTAACATTAGCATCATCCCAGAAGACCCCTCATGTCTCCTCCAAGTCAGTACCAGAAACAACTCTCCTAACTTCTAACATTGTAGGACAGTTTTGCCTATTTTTGAACTTTATATAAATGGAATCTTATAATCTCTACTCTTTGTCTGGCTTCTTTTACACAACATTATGATTGTGAGATTGATTCACCCACGTTGTGATATGTAGCAATAATTTATTAATTCTCATTGCTGTATGGTATTCCATTGTTTGAATATATGACAATTTATCCATTTTGCTGTTAATTGACATTTGGATAGTTTCTAGTTTTGGGTGATTACAAATGCTATTTCTATGAATATCCTTTTACATATCTTTTGGTGATCATAAAAAAAACAAACATTTGTTGTGTATATATGTAGGATTGTAATTTTTTTTTTCCCCATATTCCCTCCCTTCCTTGATGCCCCCCCCTCGATTCCCCCCCACCCTCCCTGCCCCAGTCCTCTAAGGCATCTTCCATCCTCGAGTTGGACTCCCTTTGTTATACAACAACTTCCCACTGACTATTTTACAGTTGGTAGTATATATATGTCTGTACTACTCTCCCGCTTCTTCTTGTAATTTTTTAGTCATAGGATATACATGTGTTCAGATTAAATACATATAGAAATATTTTACCTAAATTTTTGTATCATTTTTACTGAGGGTGTTGACAACACCTGTGCCAACAGAAAGAGAGTGCTGGAGAGAAGCATGGGGAGAGGTGGTCACTGGTTTCTTTCATCCTGAATGGAAGGAAGTTCTAGCTATCTGGGTTAGGGCCTTTTCCTCACAAGCCCTACCCTTCAAACACTTTATAGGTTTAGACTATTTGCAAAATTGGCCTCTAGAGAGAGCATTCAAGGATTAAATGGTTCCTAAGGCCCTTTCTCAATTTTGGCATTGTCCTAGAAATCACTTCTACTGTTACCCAAAAAAATTAAGTCATGACTGGTGCTGTTTATCTAAACTCTTATGCCAGCATAAGAATGAATATCTAGGTGGAAGGCAGAGCACTGAGTGTGCTGGACAAGCTGCAGTATACAAGTGATAGCAAACTGGTCTGTGAATGGGGCTGTTTTTGTATGTGTTGCTATACGTTCATAGCTCAATTTGACTGGTGGTGAGGGAGAAAAAAGAAAAAAAAAACACGTAATAAGAAATCTAGAAGGAAAGGCCTTTTGCAAAACCCCAAACACAGAGGCTTATTTGTCTCTCAGAGGAGACATAGAGGTGGAAGTCTAGAATGAGTTGTGGGAAAAGGGAAAGAGACAAGAAGGAAAGAAAGGTAGGGGAAAGTCAAGGAAAGAGTATGTGAGAAAGAAAGGGAAAACATGAAAATTAATGAGAATGTTAATGGGAGTAAAAGGAAATAATTGAAACAAGGGACATAAGTAAGGAAGTGGAGGGAAAGGTCAGAATAGTGTACTAAAAGAGCACTGTATTAAGAGCATGGTATAGGATTTCTACTGATCACTAATAACAGTCCTTATCAGAATTATAATGGAAGACAGATTCTGGTCTAAATGTATTTCTATATACTATCTCACCTAATGATTATAATAGCTCTGTGAGGAAGGTGTTATTCCTTTTGCAGATGAGGAAACAGGCTTTGCCTCTGAATCAGGAGTTCTTAACCTGATGTCTACAGGGTTCATAGAAGTCAGGGGTTTATGAACATGGGTGGAAAAAATTAAATCTTAATTCTTACTAACCTCTAAAACTCAGTATTTTATCCAATGATGACAATAAGCAACTAACCATAGTAGTATTTACAGTACATGAGACTTTATCATCAATAGAAATCACATATAGTTTCACATCATATTAGTTATTCTAGATATCTCTAAATAACATTTAACCTCATCATTATGCCAAAATGAAGGTAGTTATAGGACTTGATGCTAAATCTTGTTATGTATGCATTAATAAAAAATACATATATCACACATTTGGTTTAAAATATTTTGATAACTGTTTTCAATATGCAATCATATTTTTCCATTTTATGCATTTAAAAACATTATTTATAGAAGGGATCATAGGTTTCATCACACTGCCAGAGTGGTTCATAGAGAAAAGAAGGTTAAGAGTCTACTTTACCTCATATGTGACCTTGAACAAGTCTTTTTCCTTCTTCTATCTCAGTTCCTCTGTTTGAAACTAAATTATCTCCAAGGCCTTGGTCAGGCTTGAGGTTTTAAGTTTCAGATGATAAAAGTAGGAAAGACAAGAAAGAAGACCATCCCAGGGCCAGAAATTGTCTTGCCAGAGCCTTCTTAGCCCATAAGGCACACTTAGAGTAAGGCTGTACTGCAGGATATCTAACCAGAAATCCTGCACTTGAATTTTTTCTTAATTGAGGTAAAATTGGTTTATGACATTATATAAGTTTTATGTGTACGGCATTATATTTTAACTTCTATACACACTACAGAGTGCTCACCACCAAAAGTTAGTTTCCATCTGTCACTGTAGAGTTGACAGCCACCATTTCACCCTCCCCCGACTTCCCCTCTGGTAACTTCTACTCTGTTCTCTGTATATAGCTGATTGTTTTTAATTTGGTTTGTTTATTTATATTCTCTTTGTATTTTTAATATCCCATGTATGAGTGAAATCATACGGTATTTGTCTTTCTCTCTCTGATTTTGACTAAGCTGAAAAATTAAGTCGATGTCACTCAAGCCTAAAAAGCCTATCTGACAAAAACTGATGGTGTTCCATGTCCCTATAAACTGCAGATATCTGAAAGGAATTTTAAAGAATCAGGTATAACTATCAGCTGGGGAAATTTCAAAACCAGGAATAAATGATTAATTGCAAAACATCTTTTTTTTTTTTTCCCTACTGGACCAAATCATAGGGGTGTTGACTGACTGATTGAGTCAAATTGACAGGTTGAATGTCCATTAAAAAAACACACAAAATAAGGCTTGGGCTGGATAGAAAGAGGTCTTTCAGTCTTAGGAGACATTCTCAAGACATACATGTGTCAAAATTTTTCTAAACATAACAGAAAACTGTATCAAAGTACTTTTGCATAAAAATATTGGTTTCAAAAGTACACTATTAGCTCATGTCATGTTTACTGAATTGGCCAGTTACTGGGTTACTATAAGGTAATGCTAACTCTTTAGTTTAATTTAAAGGTTTGAAGCTAAACCAAGAAACAGATCAAATGCATATTTTAGTAGAGTCTTGATATTAATCACAAACAGCTCTCAATTACATTATTGCCACAAACCATCAGGTGATAGAGGCAGTAAAGTTCAAAGGGCTAAGAATTCAGATGCTAAGTGGCCCAGTATTAAAGCTTTCCACCAGTATACCAATCATCTCCCATTTTATTCCCTGGAGTTAGGAAAGCTAGAGCTAGTGATGACATACAAGCATAGATTTTGGAGCAAAAGATTTGAGAAATCTGAACTGTAGGTAAAATAAATTTAACTTCAAATGTTATATAGTTGAAGAAAAATTAACAAGTGCAGAAGGGTTGACTCAGCAACTCAGAGGGCAATGAGTTGTAATTCTTCATAAGAAAGGCAAATTAAGAGAATTGAGAGGAGGAAAGATGGCCATGAAGTAGAAGGATGAGTAGTGCATCTCTCTCCACAGATGCATCAGGAATACATCAAAAGATGTAATAATTCCCACAGAAAACCAGTGGAACACTAGCAGAAGACCTTGGACACCAGAAAGCACTACAAAAATCCTGGCATAACTGGGTAGGACAGAGAAAAAAAAAGAAAAAGAAAAAGGAGAAAGAGGAGAAAAAAAGGATGGATCCTACACCCTTTGGTGGGGGGAGCAGAAACAGAGGTGAGATTACCAAATTTGGGAAAACCCCCCTTATCTGATGGGGAAAACTCTCTCCAATGGGTAAGTAGATTGGGTCAGAAGGGAGGCATTTGGGAGTGTCCAAAGAGGGTGAAGTGGCCGATCTGTGTCAGACAGGAAAGAGTGAGAAACACAGAGGGCCTGTACCATGGCCCTGCACATCCTGGACTGAGGCATGGGTTCACAGCAGTACAGGGGGTCTGGGAAATGGAACATGGGGACTAGAGAACTGGCCTAAGGTGAGAACCATTGTTGGCTCTGGGGAGATGGACTGAGGGGACAGGCAGGAAGAAATCTGCAGCAGGGAATGCTTACTATGGAAAACTGGGCTGCCATGGTCACAAGCAGTGGGGAGGAGCCACTGTTGTAGCCTCTCTCTTGGTGCCTGTGATGAACAAAAGGAGGCCCCCTCTGGACCTGGCTGTGGAGTGCCAGTCAACAAGGGATAGAAAAAGCCCCCTCAGGGGCTGGCCCTGATCTGTCTGCTGCTGAGAGCCAGAAGAAGTTGGCCAGGGTGGGCCATCTCTGGAGACATTCCTCTTAAAACTGAGTCTGCCAGCTTCTCTGTGCAATAGGTACTGCCACCACAACCAGGGCTCCCATGACCCAGGCAGGGCACTACCACTGAATCACATGCAGGGGGGAGGAGCCATGACTGTACACTCTCTTTCCCCACACACCGGCACCTACAGATGAACAAAAAGGAAGCTCTGCTGGTCACAGAGTAATACAAAAAGCCCCCAAGGGCTGGCCTAGGTCAGATTTCCTATACCTGTGGCTGCCAGCATCCCTGTGCTTTCAGTGTCACCCTCAGGGCTCCCATGATCCAAGCAGAGCGCTACTGTTGTCACACACAGGGAGAGGAGCCACTATCAAAGCCTCTCTCTCCCCACACACCTGTGTGTACAGATGAACAATAAAGGAAACCCTCACTGAGGCAGACCCAAGAGCTCTAAGGCAGCCTCAGGACCTGGCTATGCTGGGTGGACCACATGCAGAAGAGGGGACAAAACCAAAGCTGAACACCAGGGACTGGGGCACTAAGGAAGAGGTTCTAAAATCTTCCCATCATATATACAAGCTGCAAACTAAATCCCCGTGATCATCTAGGTAGACCCTATGTCTTTGGAATATCTGAGTAGACAATGAATGTTCTCACAAGTGGAAAAGGTCTAGCTCTGGCACCTATGGACTCTGGGAGCAAGCACACACAGGAAGTGGGCCATATCAGAGCCTAAGTGGACCCCATAGAATCCACATCAGGTCCAGAGTCCAGCCCAGAGGCAGAGGAGAGCCTTTTGGGGAGGCAAAGGTGACCTGAGGTTCAAGGTATGTACAAGGACACTTTCAGTAGAGACCCCAAGTAAACAGAATTATTATTGTTAATTCTATTGATTTTACCCATTTGGCTGTCAGTTCTGGTGTTTGTTTGTTTGTTTGTTTGTTTGTTTTTGTAATGATCTTAGTCCTAAGAGATCTTCACATTTTTTAAACATATTTTCATTCTATTTTTACCATTATTTTTATTTTTTCCTTTTTATATATTTCTCTTTCTAGCTACTTTTTCTGTACCACTGAGTTGATCTCCATCTTCTTTTCTTCTTTATCTTTGATACATTTCTATTTTTTCTTTTTCTTTTTATATTTCCAATTTTACTATGCTCTTCTATTTCTCTGTGTTTATCCCTTTTTCATTTTATTTTATTTTATTTTATACTTTTAAACAATATTATTGCTCTGCTCTGTTTCCTTGCCTTATCCTGAAGATGACACACTGCTTTCTTTTTTGTGATTAGGTTTTGTCTTGATCTTAGTTCTAATTATAAATGTTTGATTTCATTTTGGGGATCTACAGTCTATCTGGTTGTTCTTTGATCTTTCTTATGTTTAGTTCCTGTTTCTATTGGGTCCCTGTTTCATTTGGTCCTCATTTTCACAATTCCTCTAGGTTTTGTTTTGTTTTCCTTTTTTCTTTTTCTTCTTCTTTTTTTTTTTTCTTTTTACACTGCTTGTTGGTTTGTTTTATCTCTTTGCATGTCTTTAGGTGACAATTTGCTTAGGTTATGTTTTTTTTGTTTTGTTTTGTTTTTTGGTTTTTGGGGTTTTTTTGGTTTTAAATTTTTGTTGGTTTTCTCCTTAATTGTCTGAGTGCATTCTGGGGTTCTTCTGTCTGGTTGTTCTAGTGATTTATGTTTTATTGGGTTCTGTTTCTATTTTTCTTGTGTGTAAATGTGTTTCCTTGATTCACTAATTGTTTGATTTAATCATATACCATTTTTATGGGGCTTGGATACTCTTTATTAATCCCCTTTATTGCCAGGATGAGTGATCTGTGGAGTCTGGATTCCTCAACCAGAACTCAACTCTGAGGCTCTGGGGAGGAAGCACAGAGTCCAGGATGTGAGACCACTAGAAAGACCTCAGCCATGGGGACTTTTAATCACAGAGAACTCTCACAGGGACCTCTATCAGAGGCTAAGACCTGGCTTCACACAACTGCCTGCAACTGCCAGTGCTGGATACCTCACACCAAACTACAAATAAGACAGGAACACAAATCCACTCATCAGCACACAAACTACCTAAAGCCATACTAAGCTCACAGATACGCTAAAACACACCACTTGACATGGTGCTCCTCATCAGAGAGAAAAGGATCAGATCCACACACCAGAAAGCAGGCACCAGAACTTCCCACCAGGAAGCCTACTCAAGACACTGGACCAAACCCACCACAGGGCACAGAGAACAGAAACAAGAAAATTACTACTAGGCAGCATAGGGAAAGGAGACATCAAATACTATAAATTAGACAAAATGAGAAAACAAAAACACCTTCCAGGCAAAGCAGCAAGATAAAAACCAACAAGACCAAATAAATGAAGAAGAAATAGGAAAATTGCCTAAAAAAGAACTGAGGGTAATGATCGTAATGATTACCCAAAATCTCAAAAACAAAATAGAGAAAACACAAGAAATAATTAATAAGGACCTAGAAGAACTAAAAAGCAAACAAACAGTAATGAGCAACACAATAATTGAAATTAAAAATACTCTAGATGGAAGCAACAGCAGAATAACTGAAGCAGAAGAAAGGGTAAGTGAGCCAGAAGATAGAATGGTGGAAATAACTGCCACAGAGAAGGAAAATGAAAAAAGAATAAAAAGAATGGAAGACAGTCTCAGAGACTGAGGGGACAACATTAAGCCCACCAAATTTTGAATCACAGGCATCCCAGAAGAAGAAAAAAAGAAAAGGTCTGAGAAAATATTTGAAGAGATTATAGTGGAAAACTTCCCTAACATGGGAAAGGAAATAGTTAATCAAGTCCAAGAAGTGCAGAGAGTTCGATATATAATAAACCCAAGGAGACACATATTAATCAAAGTAATGAAAATTAAACACACAAAGACAAATATTAATCAAACTAATGAAAATTAAACACACAGAAAAAAAATTAAAGCAGCAAGAGTGGACTTCCTAGGTGGCACAGTGGTTAAGAATTCACTTGCCAATGCAGTGGACACAGGTTCGAAACCAGCTCTAGGAAGATTCCACATACTGTGGAGCAACTAAGACCATGAGCCACAACTATTGAGCACATATGCCACAACTGCTGAAGCCCATGTGCCTAGAGCCTGAGCTCTGCAACAAGAGAAACCACAGGAATGAGGAGCCTATGCACCAAAATGAATAGTAGCCCCCATTCGCTGCAACTAGAGCAAGCCCATGTGCATCAACAAGATCCAACACACCCAATAAAAAGATGAATAAACAATAAATAAATAAATAAATTTATTTATTTAAATAAAAAAGCAGCAATAGAAAAGCAACAGAAAACATATAAGGGAAAACCAATACGGATAACAGCTGATCTTTCTGCAGACACTCTACAGGCTAAAACGGAGTGGCAGGATATACTTAAAGTCTTGAAAGAGAAAAACCTACAGCCATGAATACTCTATCCAGCAAGAATCTCACTCAGATTCGAAGGACAAGTAAAAGTTTTACAGACAAGCAAAAGTTAAGAGAATTCAGCACCACCAAATCAGCCTTACAACAAGTGCTAAAGGAACTTCTTTAGGCAGGAAACACAGGAGAAGGAAAAAACCTACAAAAACAAACCCAAAATAATTAAGAAAATGGGAATAAGAACATACATGTCAATAATTATGTTACATGAAAACGGATTAAATGCTCCAACCAAAAGACACAGACTGGCTGAATGGATACAAAAACAAGACCCTTCTATATGCTGCCTACAAGAAACCCACTTCAGACCAAGGGATACACACAGACTGAAAGTAAGGGGATGGAAAAAGATATTCCATGCAAATGGAAGTCAAAAGAAACCTGGAGTAGCAATACTCATATCCAGACCAATTACACTTTAAAGTAAAGACTATTACATGAGACAATGAAGGACACTACATAATGATCAAGGGATCAATCCAAGAACATATAACAATGATAAATATCCATGCACCCAACATAGGAGTACCTCAACACATAAGGCAAATGCTAACAACCATAAAAGGGGACATTGACACTAACACAATAATAGCAGGAGACTTTAACACCCCACTTACACCAATGGACAGATCATCCAAACAGAAAATAAATAAGGACACACCGGCTTTAAATGACATGTTAGGACATCTTGACTTAGTTGATATTTATAAGATATTCCATCCAAAACTATAGAATACAGTCTCTTCTCAGATGTACACAGAACATTGTCCAGGATAGATCACATCTTCAGTCACAAATCAAGCCTTGGTAAATTCAAGAAAACTGAAATTGTATCAAGCACCTTCTCTGACCAGAATGCCATGAGACTTGATATTAACTAGAGGAAAAAAAATGTAAAAATTACAAATACACAGAGACTAAACAATGTGCCATTAAACAACTAAGAAATCACTGAAGAATTCACAGTGGAAATCGAAAAATTCCTACAAACAAATGACAATGAAAACACAATACCCCAAAACTTATGGGATGTCGCAAAAGCATTTCTAAAAGGGAACTTTATAGCAATAGAAGCTACCTCAAGAAACAAGAAAAATGTTGAATACACAACCTAACTTTACACCTAAAACAATTAAAGAAAGAAGAACAAAATACCCCAAGGTGAGCAGAAGGAGAGAAATCATAAAAATCAGATCAGAAATTAAAAAAAAAAAAAAAAAGAAATGAAGGAAACAATAGCAAAGGTCAATAAAACTAAAAGCTGGTTCTTTTAGAAGATAAACAAAATTGATAAACCATTAGCCAGACTCATCAGGAAAAAAAGGGAGAAGACACAAATCAACAGAATTAGAAATGAAAAAGGAGAAGTAATGACAATGCAGAAATACAAAAGATCATGAGAGACTACTACAAGCAAATATATGCCAATACATAGGATAACCCGGAAGAAATGCATACATTCTTAGAAAAGTATAGTCTTCCTAGACTGAAGAAGAAAGAAATAGAAAACATAAACAGACCAATCACAAGCACTGAAGTTAAGACTGTAATTAAAAATCTCCCAACAAACTAAAACCCAGAGCCAGATGGCTTCACATGTGAATTCTATCAAACATTTAGAGAAGAGCTAACACCTATCCTTCTCAAACTCTTCCAAAATAGAGCAGAAGCAGGAATACTCCCAAACTCATTCTATGAGGCCACCATCACCCTGATAGCAAAATCAGAAAAAGATGTCACAAGAGAAGAAAATCACAGGCCAATATCACTGACAAATATAGATGCAAAAATCCTCAACACGATACTAGCAAACAGAACCCACCAACATATTAAAAAGATCATGCACCATGATCAAGTGGGGTGTATCCCTAGGATGCAGGGACTCCTCAATACATGCAAATCAATCAATGTGATACATCATATTAACAAATTGAAGCATAAAAACCATATGATTATCTCAGAAAAAGCTTTTGACAAAATTCAACATCCGTTTATGATAAAAACTATCCAAAAAGTGGGCATAGAAGGAAGTTACCTCAACATAATAAAAGCCATATGTGACAAACCAACAGTCAACATCATTCTAAATCGTCAAAAACTGAAAGCTTTCCCTCTAAGGACAGGAACAAGACAAGGGTGCCCCTCTCACCACTATTATTCAACATAGTTTTAGAAGTGTTAGTCACAGCAATCAGAGAAGAAAAACAAATAAAAGGAATCCAAATTGGAAAAAAAAGTAACATTATCACTCTTTGCAGATGACATGATAGTATACATAGAAAACCCTAAAGAGGCTTCCAGAAAACTGCTAGCACTAATAGATGAGTTTAGTAAAGAAGCAGGATACAAAATTAATGCACAGAAATCTCTGGCATACCTATACACCAACAACAAAAGATCAGAAAGAGAAATTAAAGAAACAATCCAATTTACCATTGCAACAAAAAGAATAAAATACCTAAGAATAAACCTGCCTAAGGAAGCAAAAGACCTGTATGTAGAAAACTATAAGACACTGATGAAAGAAATCAAAGGTGATACAAACAGATGGAGGGAAATATCATGTTCTTGGATTGGAAGAATCAACATTGTGAAAGTGAATATACTACCCAAAACAATTTACAGATTCAATGAAATCCATGTCAAATTGCCAATGGCATTTTTCATAGAATTAGAACAAGAAATTTTGTGATTTGTATGGAAATGCAAAAGACCCTGAATAGCTAAAGCAATCTTGAGAAGGAAAGATGGAGCTGAAGGAATCAGGCTCCCTGACTTCAAAAAATACTACAAGGCTATAGTGATCAACTCAGTATGGTACTGGTACAAAAAAAGAAGGGAAGATCAATGGAACAGAATAGAGAACTCAGAGGTAAACCCACACACATATGGGCACCTTATCTTTCACAAAGGAGGCAACAATATACAGTGGAAAAAAGACAGCCTCTTCAATAAGTGGTGCTGGGAAAATTGGACAGCTGCATGTCAAAGAATGAAATTAGAACACAGTAACACCATACACAAAAATAAACTCAAAATGGATTAAAGGGCTAAATGGAAGGCCAGACACTATAAAACTCTTAGAGGAAAACATAGGCAGAATATTCTGTGACATACATCAAAGCAACATCCTTTTTGATCCACATCCTAGAATAATGGAAACAAAATACAAAATAAACAAATGGGACCTAATAAAACTTAGTTTTTCCACAGCAAAAGCAGCCATAAACAAGACAAGAAGACAGCCCTCAGAATGGGAGCAAATATTTGCCAGTGAAGCAACTGACAAAGGATTAATCTCCAAAATATACAAGCAGCTCATGCAGCTTAATACCAAAAAGCAAATAACCCAATCCACAAATAGGCGGAAGACCTAAATAGATATTTCTCCAAAGAAGACATACAGATGGCCAACAAACACATGAAAAGATGCTCATCACTAGTCATTAGAGAAATGCAAATCAAAGCCACAATGAGGTATCACTTCATACTTGTCAGAATGGCTATCATCAAAAAACCTAGAAACAATAAATGCTGGAGAGGGTGTGGAGAAAAGGGAACCCTCCTGCACTATTGGTGGGAATGAGAATTGGTACAGCCATTATGGAAAACAGTTTGGAGATTCCTCAAAAAATAAAAATAGAACTACCATACAATGACCCAACAATCCCACTTCTGGGTGTATACCCGGAGAAAACCATAATCCAAAAAGAAATATGTACCATAATTTTCATTGCAGCACTATTTACAATAGCTAAGACATGGAAGCAACCTAAATGTCCATCAATTGATGAATGGATAAAAAATATGTGACACATATATACAATGGAATATTACACAGCCATAAAAAGGAATGAAATTGAGTTATTTGTAGTAAGGTGGATAGACCTAAAGTCTGTCATACAGAGCAAAGTAAGCCAGAAAGAAAAAAACAAATACCGTATGCTAACTCATATATATGGAATCTAAAAAAATGGTAGTGATGAATGCAATGACAAGGCAAGAATAAAGATGCAGTTGTAGAGAATGGACTTGAGGACATGTGGTGGGGGGCGAAGGGGAAGCTGGGATGAAGCGAGATAACAGTATTGACATATATATACTACCAAATGTAAAATAGTTAGCAGGAAGTTGCTGCATAACATAGGGAGATCAATTCGATGATGGGTGGTGACTTAGAGGCCTGGGATTGGGATGTTGGGAGGGAGTCACAGGAGGGAGGGGATACGGGGATATATGTATAAATACAGATGATTCACTTTGTTGTACAGCAAAAACTGGCACAACAGTGTAAAGCAATTATATTCCAATAAAGAGCTTTAAAAATAATAATATAATACATAACAAAGATAACAAAACAAAAACAAACAAACAAAAACTATATGTAGAATTTCATAGTTTGGAGGTCCATAAAGATTCTCCCTCATGTTAAATGGAAAGAAAATGAGGCCCAGAGAGTAAAAGGGGCTTTTTTAGGGTCACACAACTATTTAATAATAAAACCATAATAAAACTCAGTTTGACTATAAAAATGATTGACTTTATGAGCATAAGTGTTTCTTAGGTGTTATACAGCCAGAATAACTGAAGGAGTTAAAATGTATCAGAATCAAAACTTCTTCAGCCAATGAGGCAAAATTACTTAATAGAAGTGGTGTATGGCCAAATATTTGGCAGTCTATGTGTTAGTACCAAAAGAGGGATCATTATCCTGAATATCAATTTAACAGTGATTTTTACCCTCATTACCACTATCTGATATTAAGCCTTGAAGGACAACTTATAATCAGATAAGTGATTGGTTGCAAAGTGTGGGAAATCCTGGTGTGTGGGGCATATAGGTTTATAAGAAGTAGAAAAAGAGCATTTTTAAAGGCAGAGAGTGCACTATAACCATGTCACATGTAGTAAGTGATGGAAAGACATGCGTTGGACAAGTGTAGCCCCAGGAGAAGGGACCAGGTCAGAAGTGGTTTTTTTTTCCATTTTTTTAATTTAGTTTTGATTTTATATGGAATATAGTTGATTTATATACTTTTTTAAATTTCAGGTTATACCAAAGTGATTCAGTTTTATATACACACATATATCCATTCTTTTTCAGATTCTATTACAATATAGGTTATTATAGAATATTGAGCCTAGTTCCCTGTGTTATACAGCAGGTCCTTGTTGATTGTCTATTTTATATATAATAGTGTCTATATGTTAATCCCAAACTCCTAATTTATCCTCCCCCCTCCCCCCACACCTTTCCCCTTTGGTAACTATAAATTTGTTTTTGAAGTCTGTGAGTCTGTTTCTGTTTCATAAATAAATTCATTTGTATCTTTTTTTTAGATTTCACATATAAGTGATATCATATGATATTTGTCTTTCTCTGTCTGACTCCCTTCACTTAGTATGATAATCTCTAGGTCCATCCTTGTTGTTGCAAATGGCATTATTTCATTATGTTTTATAGCTAATATCTTGCATTGAAACTTTTACTTATTTCATTTAGTGTAATGCCCTCAAGTTTCATCCATGGTGTTGCAAATGGCAGAATCTCCTTTTTATGGCAAAATAATACTCCATTTTATACATACAACACATTTTCTTTATCCATTCTTCACTTAGGTTGTTTCCATGTCTTGGCTATTGTAAATAATACTATAAGAAACACAGGGGAGCAGATATCTCTTTGAGACAGTGATTTCATCTCCTTCAGGTTTATAGTAAGAAGTAGATTGCTGGATCATATGGTAGTTCTATTTTTTTTTTTTTTTTGAGGAACATCCAAACTGTTTTCCGCAGTGTCTGCACCAATTTATATTCCCATCAGCAGTGCACAAGTGTGCCTTTTCTCTATATCCCTCCAACACTTACTTTTCTTTTTAATGATAGATATTCTAAAAAGTGTGAGGTCATCTTGTGTTTTTTTGTTTGTATTTTGTTTGTTTTTGTTTTTTGTTTTGCTTGTTTTTTGTTTCTTGCTTTTATTTGTTTTTTGTTTGTTTTGTTTGTTTGTTTGTTTTATTTGGCTGTGTCAGGTCTTAGTTGGGGCACGTGGGATCTTCATTGTGGCATGTGGGATCTTTAGTTGCAATATAAGGGATCTAGTTTCCTGACCAGGGATTGAACCCAGACCCCTGCATTGGGAGCATGGAGTCTTAACTACTGGACCACCAGGGAAGACCTTTCATTGTGTTTTTTTCTTTTTTCTTTTTTTTTTTTAAGCTCTTTATTGGAATATAATTCCTATACACTCTGGTACCAGCTTATGGGATACACCAAAATGAATCAGCTATATATGTACACATATCCCCATATCCCCTCCCTCCCGTGATTCCCATCCACCCTTCCTGTCCTGGCCCTCCAAGGCATCACCCATCATTGAGTTGATCTCCCTTTTTTACACAGCAACTTCCCACTAGCTATCTATTTTACAGTTGGTAGTGTATATATGTCTAAGCAACTCTCTCACTTCATCCCAGGGTCCCCTTTATCCACCAATCCCCCCAAACACTTGTCCTCCAGATAATTCTCTGCATCCTCATCATTATTCTTGCCCTGTCACTGGGTTCATCAGTACCATATTTTCCTTTTTTTTTGGTTTCCATATATATGAGTTAGCATAAAATATTTATTTTTCTCTTTCTGGCTTACTTCACTCTGTATGACAGACTCTAGGTCTATCCACCTCATTATATATAGCTCCATCTCATTCCTTTGTATACCTGGGTAATATTCCATTGTATGTGTATATATATATATATACATATATATATATATATATGCTGCATTTTCTTTATTCATTCATTTGTTGATGGGCATTTAAGTTGCTTCCATGTCCTGGCTATTGTAAATAGTGCTGCAATGAACATTATGGGACATGTTTCTTTTTGGATTACAGTTTTCTCTGGGTATATGCCCAGGAGTGGGATGACTGGATCATATGGTAGTTCTATTTGTAGTTTTTTAAGGAACCTCCAAATTGTTTTCCATAGTGGCTGTACCAACTTACAGTCCCACCAACAGTGCAGGAGAGTCCCCTTTTCTCCACACCCTCTCCAACATTTGTTGTTTCCAGACTTTGTGATGATGGCCATTCTGATTGGTGTGAGGTGATACCTCATTGTGGCTTTGACTTGCATTTCTCTAACAATTAGTGATGTGGAGCATCTTTTCATCAGTTTGTTGGCTGCTGTGTGTCTTCTTTGGAGAAATGTCTATTTAGGTTTCCCACCCATTTATGTATTGGGTTATTTGCTTTTTTGGTATTAAGCTGCATGAGCTGCTTATATATTTTGGAGATTCATCCTTTATCAGTTACTTTGTTGGCAAGTGTTTTCTCTCATTCTGAGTGTTGCCTTCTTGTCTTGTTTATGGTTTCTTTCACTGTGCAAAATCTTTTAAGTTTCATTAGGTCCCATTTGTTTATTCTTGATTATATTTCCATGATTCTAGGAGGTAGGTCAAAAAGGATCTTGCTTTGATATATGTCATAGAGTGTTCTGCCTATGTTTTCCTCTAGGAGTTTGATAGTGTCTGGCCTTCCATTTAGCCCTTTAGTCCATTTGGAATGTATTTTTGTGTATGGTGTTAGGAAGTGTTCTAATTTCATTCTTTTACATGTTGCTGTCCAATTTTCCCAGCACCACTTATTGAAGAGGCTGTCTTTTTTCCATTGTATATTCCTGCCTTCTTTGTCAAAGATAAGGTGCCCATATGTGCTTGGGCTTACCTCTGAGTTCTCTATTCTCTTCCATTGATCTTCCTTTCTATTTTTGTGCCAGTACCATACTGTCTTGATCACTGTAGTCTTGAAGTATAGTTTGATGTCAGGAAGCTTAATTCCACAAACTCCATCTTTCTTTCTCAAGATCGTTTTGCCTATTCGAGGTCTTTTGCGTTTCCATACAAATCAAAAGATTTCTTGTTCTAGTTCAGTGAAAAATGCCATTGGTAATTTGATAGGGAATGCATTGAATTGGTAAATTGTTTTGGCTACTATAGGCATTTTCACAATGTTGATTCTTCCAATCCATGAACATGGTATGTCTCTACATCTGTTTGTATCGTCTTTGATTTCTTTCATCAGTGTCTTATAGTTTTCTGCATACAGGTCTTCTGCCTCCTTAGGCAGAATTATTCCCAGGTATTTTATTCTTTTTTTGTTGCAATGTTAAATGGAAGAGTTTCCTTAATTTATCTTTCTTCTCTTTTGTTGTTAGTGTATAAGAATGCAAGAGATTTCTGTGCATTAATTTTGTATCCTACAACTTTACTAAGTTCATCAGTTAGTGCTAGCAGTTTTCTGGTAGAATCTTTTGGATTTTCTATGTATAATATCATGTCATCTGCAAAGAGTGACAATTTTACTTCTCTTCCAATTTGTATTCCTTTTATTTCATTTTCTTCTCTGATTGCTGTGGCTAAAACTTCCAAAACTGTGTTGCATAATAATAGTGAGAGTGGTCACCTTTGTCTTGTTCCTGTTCTTAGAGGGAATTCTTTCAGTTTTTCACCACTTAGAACAATGTTGGCTCTTGGATTCTCATATATGGCTTTTAGTATATTGAGGTAATTTCCTTCTATGCCCATTTTATGGAGAGTTTTGATCATAAATGGATGTTAATTTTTTTCAAATTCTTCTTCCGCATATATTGAGATTATCATATGTTTTTATCCTTCAATTTGTTGATATGATGTATCACATTGATTGATTTGCATATATTGAAGAATCCATGCATCCTAGAGATAAACCCCACTTGATCATGGTGTATGATTTTTTTAATGTGCTGTTGGATTCTGTTAGCTAGTATTCTGTTGAGGATTTTTGCATCTATATTCATCAGTGATATTGGCCTCTAATTTTGTTTTTTCATGACATCTTTTTCTGGTTTTGGTATCAGGGTGATGGTGGCCTTATACAATGTGTTGGGGAGTGTTCCTCCTTCTGCAATATTTTGGAAGAGTTTAAGAAGGATAGCTGTTAGCTCATCTTTAAATGTTTGATAGAACTTGCCTTTGAATCCATCTGGCCCTGGGCTTTTGTTTGGTGGAAGATTTTTAATCACAGTCTCAATTTCCATACTTGTGATTGGTCTGTTCATGGTTTCTATTTCTTCCTGGTTCAGTCTTGAAAGATTATACTTTTCTAAGAATGTATCCATTTCTTTCAGGTTATCCAATTTATTGGCATATAGTTGCTTGTAGTAGTTTCTCATGATCTTTTGTATTTCTGTGCTGTCCATTGTTACTTCTCCTTTTTCAATTCTAATTCTGTTGATGTGCATCTTCTCCCTTTTTTTCCATATGAATCTGGCTAGTAGTTTATCAATTTTGTTTATCTTCTCAAAAAACCAGCTTTTAGTTTCATTGATCTTTGCTACTGTTTCCTTCCTTTCTTTTTCACTTATTTCTCACCTGATCTTTATGATTTCTTTCCTTCTGCTCACTTTGGGGTTTCTTTTTCTTCTTTCTCTAATTGTTTTAGGTATAAGCTTAGGTTGTTTATTTGATATTTTTCTTTCTTCTTGAGGTAGGACTGTATTGCTATAAACTTCCCTCTTAGAACTGCTTTTGCCCTGTCCCATAGGCTTTGGGTTGTTGTGTTTTCATTGTCATTTGTTTCTAGATATTTTTTGATTTCCTCTTTGATTTCTTTAGTCATTTCTTGGTCGTTTAATAGCATATTGATTAGCCTTCATATTTCTGTATTTTTTATAGTTTTTTTCCTGTGAGTGATATCTAGTCTCATGGCATTGTTGTCAGAGAAGATGCTTGATATGATTTCAACTTTCTTGACTTTACCAAGGCTTGATTTGTGACCCAAGATGTGATCTATCCTGGAGAATATTCTACGTACACTTGAGAAGAAAGTGTGTTCTGTCATTTTTGGATGGAATGTCCTGTAAATATGACTTGAGTTGAGATAGTCTAATGTGTCATTTAAAGCTTGTGTTTCCTCATTTATTTTCTATTTGGATGATCTGTTCATTGGTGTAAGTGGGTATTCAAGTCTCCCACTATTATTGTGTTACTGTTGATTTTCCCTTTTATGGCTGTTAGCATTTGCCTTATGTATTGAGGTACTCCTATATTGGGTGCATACATATTTACCATTGTGATATATTCTTCTTAGATGGTTCCCTTGATCATTATGTAGTGCCCTTCCTTTTCTCTTGTAACAGTCTTTACTTTGAAATCTAATTTGTCTGATATAAGTATTGCTACTCCAGCTTTCTTTTGACTTCCATTTACATGGGATATCTTTTTCCATCCCTTTACTTTCTGTCTATATGTATCCCTTGGTCTGAAGTGGGTTTCTTGTAGGCAGCATATAGGAGGGTCTTGTTTTTGTATCCATTCAGCCAATCTGTGTCTTTTGGTTGGATCATTTAATCCAATTACTTTTAAGGTGACATGTTTGTTCATATTACCATTTTCTTAATTGTTTGGGGTTTGTTTTTGTAGGTTTTTTCCTTCTTTTGTGTTTCCTTCTTAGAAAATTTTCTTTAGCAGTTGTTGTAAGGCTGGTTTGGTTTGAGATATTTGCTGGGTAGAGTATCCTTGGCTGTAGGTTTTTCTGTTTCAAGACTTTAAGTACATCCTGCCATTCCCTTCTGGCCTGCAGAGATTCTGCAGAAATGTGAGCTGTTATCCTTATGGGGAGTATTTATTGGCATGAGCCCTCCCAGAGTTCACCACTAGCCTCACCCAAAAGCCTGTAGGCTCAAGTGCTGGGATGCCTCAGGCCAAACAACCAACAGAGCAGGAACACAGCCACACCCACAGCACACAAGCAGCTTAAAACTTCCTAAGCAAGGCCCTGCCCACCAGAGGGAAAAGACCCAGCTCCACACACCACTGGACAGGAAATATTCCCTTCCATGAAGAAGCCTGTACAAGCTTCTTAAATAGACTTATCCACCAGAAGGCAGACAGCAGAAGCAAGAAAAACTACAGTCCTGCAGCATGCAGAAAAGAAATCACAATCACAGCAATTTAGACAAATGAGTTGACAGAGGAATATGTCCAAGATGAAGAAATGAAATAAATCTCCAGAAGAACAACTAAGTGAAATGGAGACAGACAACCTACTGGAAAAAATAATTCAGAATAATGATAGTGAAGATGATCCAGGATCTCAGAAAAAGAATTGAGTCAAGGATTTAAAAGATGCAATAAATTTTTAACAAAGACTCAGAAGAACTAATGAACAGAGATAAACAATAATAATACAATAACTGAAATGAGAAACACACTAGAAGAAATAAATAGCAGAAGACTGAGGTAGAAGAAAAAATAGATGAGCTGGAAGACACAACATGGGAAATCACTGCCACAGAAAAAAAATTTAGAAAAAACAATGAAAAGAGGTGAGGACAGAGGTCTAAGAGACCTCTGGAACAACATTAAACACACCAACATTCACATTACAGGGGTCCCAGAAGGAGAAGAGAGAGAGAGAGAAAGGACCTGAGAAAATATTTGAAGAGACAATACCTGAAAACTTCCCTAACGTGGGAAAGGAAACAGTCACCTTAGTTCAGGAAGCACAGATAGTCCCAGGCAGGATACACCCAAGGAGTAACATGCTGAGACACACAGAAATCAAACTGGCAGAAATTAAAGACAAAGGAAAAATATTAAAAGCAACAAGGGGAAATCTTTAAATAACATACAAAGGAACTCCCATAAGGTTATCAGCTGATTTCTCAGCAAAAATTCTGCAGGCCAGAAGGGAGAGGCACAATATATTTAAAATGATGAAAGGGGAGGACCTACAACCAAGAATACTCAACCCAGCAAGGCTCTCATTCAGATTCAATGGAGAAATCAAAAGCTTTACAGACAAGCAAAAGCTAAGAGAATTCAACACCCCTAGTCTAGCTTTGCAACAGATGCAAAGGAACTTCTATGGGCAGAAAAGAAAAGGCCACACTGAGAGCTTCAGTGGGAGCTCCTGGTCCTGAACAGCTGGGAGAAGGGCAGAAGACTTGAGAATATGCTTTAAAGCTTAAAACTCCTTCTTCCTTTAAGATTGATTCTTGCAACTCCCCTTTGTAATCTTGATTGTAATCTAAGGGCTGAGTCAAGAAATTTTAAATTCTGATGAATATCATGACCCTTCCATGGAACAATCAATCCTTAATCCTCAGGCTAAAGTCATTGTTTTTAGTAATCAATCCATTGCTGCTGTAAATTCCTATTGTTAGAGGTAACTAGGTGGGGGTTATGATTAACTCCTCTAATTTTAGGGTATTTAAGACACATGTACAACTCCATAGTGGGTCTCTCCACCCCCTTCTGGTGTCTGTGCCAGAAGCTACTGTACTTTCTCTCCCTAATAAACTGTTACTCTGCTACTTAAACCTGAGCAGTGGCTTGTTATTGATCCCAGGAGAAATTCTTTTCTTCTGGAGATCATGAATCCACACCCCTAGATGAATTTCATGGCAACAACACTAGAGAAAAGAAAATCATGAATGGAAAAGCTCACCAGTAAAGGCAAACATACAATAAAGGTAAGAAATCATCTTCACACAAATATGATACCAAAACAAGCAATTGTTAGAAGAGGAGAACACAAAAGCAGGAAATTGGAAATGCGTTTGAAATTAAAAGACCAGCAACTTAAAACAATCTGTCTGCTATATCAAAACCTCATGGTAACCACAAACTATAACTCTACAATAGATACACACACAAAAGAAAAAGAAAATCCAAAACAACACTAAAGTTAGTCATCAAATCAAAAGAGAAGAGAACAAAAGAAGATGTAAACAAATGGAAAGATACCATGTTCTTGGATTCGAAGATATCAACATTGTCAAAAATAACTATATTACCCAAGGCAATCTACAGTTTCAGTGCAATCCCTATCAAATAACCAATGGTATTTTTCACAGAATTAGATCAAAATATTTTTAAATTTGTATGGATACACAAAAGACCCCAAATAGTCAAAACAATCTTGAGAAAGAGAAATGGAGCTGGTGGAATCAGGCTCCCTGATTTTAGAATAGACTACAAAGCTTCAGTCATGAAAATAGTACAGTACTTGCACAAAAACAGAAATGTAGATCAATGTAACAGAATAGAAAGCCTAGAAATAAACCCATGCATCTATGGTCACCTAATCTATGACAAAGGAGGCTAGGATATACAATGGAAAAAAGACAGTCTCTTCAATAAGTAGTTCTGGGAAAACTGCACAGCTACATGGAAAAGAAGGAAATTAGAACACCCCATAACACCATACACAAACATAAACTCAAAATGGATTAAAGACCTAAGTGTAAGGCCAGACACTATAAAACTCTTAGAGGAAAACACAGGAAGAACATTCTCTGACATAAATTGATGCAATATCTTTTTTGATCCATCTCCCAGAGTAATGGAAATAAAAACAAAAATAAACAAATGGGACCTTATTAAATTCAAAAGCTTTTGAACAGCAAAGGAAACCATAAACAAAATGACAAGACAACCCACAGAATGGGAGAAAATATTTGCAAATGATGTAACCGACAAGGGATTGATTAGTCTCCAAACAGCTCATGTGGTTCGATATCATAAAAACAAACAACCCAACCAAAAAATGGGCAGAAGACCTAAATAGACATTTCTCCAAAGAAGACACACAGATGGCCAACAGGCACATGAAAAGATGCTCAACATCACTAATTATCAGAGAAATACAAATCAAAACTACAATGAGACTACCACCTCACATCGATCAGAATGATCATCATCAAAAAATCTACACAATATAAATACTGGTGAGGGTTTGGAGAAAAGGAAACCCTCCTACACTGTTGGTGGGAATGTAAATTGGTACAGCCACTATGGAGAATGGTATGGAGGTTCCTTAAAAAACTAAAATTAGAGCTACTATATGATCCAGCAATACCACTCCTGGGCATATATCTGGAGAAAAACATGGTTCAAAAGGATACATGCACCCCAATGTTCATTGCAGGACTGTTTACAATAGCCAAGACATTAAAGCAATCTAAATGTCCATGAACAGAGGAATGGATAAAGAAGGTGTTGTACATACATACAATGGAGTATTACTCAGCCATTAAAAATAATGAAATAATGCCATTTGCAACAACATGGATGGACCTGGATATTATATAAGTGAAGTAAGTCAGACAGAGAAAGACAAATATATGATACTGCTTATACATGGAATCTTAAAAAAATAATACAAATGAACTTATTTACAAAACAGAAACAGACTCATAGACTCAGAGAATGAACTTATGGCTACCAGGGGGAAAGTTGGGGGAGGGAGACATTGACATGTACACCCTGCTATATTTAAAATAGATAGTCAATAAGGACCTACTGCATAGCACAAGGAACTCCGCTCAATATTCTGTAATAGCTTAAATGGGAAAAATTGAAAAAGAATAGATACATGTATATGTATAACTGAATCACCTTGCTATACACTTGAAATTGACACAACATTGTTAATCAACTCTATTCCAATATAAAATAAACTTTTTTTTAAAGTATAAGAAAAAAATGTAGTACAAGTAAGCCATTGGCTTCTCCTTCCCATGATATTAGCAGGGTCCAATGGTGATGTAATCTTACACACCAACTTGGAGGTCATGAGGATGTACAAGACTGTGCTCCCCTGTCCCCAGGAAGGTGTGGGGAACTGATAATGGATCTGAACTTTCATCTCACTCATGTGCAAAGAAAGAGGGAGTGTCAGTCAGTGCTTTGCTTTTGCTAGAGAGGCGTTAGTCAGGCCTGCAGGCAGCTGAATATACAGAACCATCTATATCTCAGACTATATCCCAACATGATTACTGTCAGCTGTAAATAAAATTAAATATGATTCAAAGTTTCATAATGTAATACCCAAAATGTCAACGATAAAACTGAAAAATACTCTTTATTCCAAGAACTAGGAAAATCCCAATACAAATTTAAAAAGATTATCAACAGATACAAATGTAGAGGTGAATCAGATGTTGAAATTATCTGATTTCAACAAAAAATTATGTATTCTCCTATAATAGAGAAAAAAGAGAAAATCTTAGCAAAATTTTAGCAAAGAAATATGTTATAAAATTGGAGCAAATGGAAATTTTAGAAAAATACAATAACAGAAATATACTTGCTGGATGGACTAAATAGTAGAGTGGTGATGACAAAGGAAGGAATCAGATCACTTGTGGACAGACTAATACAATTTATCCAACCTGATCAAGAGGAACAGATTGAAAAAATAAACAGAAACTCAGGAAACTTTGAGACAATAACAAAAGAGCTAAGTTACAAGAAGATGAGGGAGAAAGAAGTATTTGAAGAAATCATGGCTGGAATTGTCCCAGATTCATTGAATGACATAAACATACAGGCTGAGAAGCTGAGTCCCCAGAAGAATAAGCACAAGCAAATCTACCCCAAAATATATCATCATTAACTTCTGAAAAAAATGTTGAAAATAGCCATAGATACTCTTCTTATACTGGAACACCAAGTAGAATTACAGCAGAACTCTCAACTGAAATCATGAATGCCAAAATAAAGTGACATATTTTTCAAGTTTTGAATGAAAATAACTTCTGAATTGCAAATTTTATATGAAGTGAAAGACCTGTACATATGAAGAAAAACTAATAGAATTTGTTTCTTGTAAATCTACCCTTAAGGCATCATTAAATAAATTTTTCTGAAAGGAAAAGGACTAATAAAATAAGAAGATCTGGAACTTCAGAAAGGAAAGAATTTCAAAATGGTTAAAAATACAGGTAAATAAAGTATCCTACTTTTCATGAATTTTTAAATCATATTTGATAGTGGAAGCAAATATTATAACACTATCAGATGTGGAATACAATTTATATAAAGGAAATGCAAATTATTGAATTTTTAAAATGTGATGGTTAATTTTATGTGTCAACTTAACTAAATCATGGGGTGCCTAGATATTTGGCCAAATGCAGTAAGTCCTTTACATACAAACCTTCAAGTTGCAAACTTTCAGAGATGCGAATGTGTGTTCGCATGTCCAATCATGTAAGTTAGTTCACGTGTCTGGAGTGCATTGTTACGTGTGTGCATCCACTAGAAGTGGTTGTGCTTTTGCATACTTTACTGTACAGTACTGTATAGAGTACAGTAGTACAGTATCTTTATTTCAGGTCCAGGATGTCCAGAAGCAAGCATAAAAGCAGTGGTGATGTAGCTGGTACTGCTAAGAAGCGCCAAGGGATAATCGTGGAAACAAAAGTGAAAATAGTTGAGAGAGTGGAGTGAGGTGAAAAGATGGTAGACATTGCTTGTTCTTAAAACATGAATCATTCAGCCATCAGCATGATTCTAAAGAACAAGTACAAGATCATGGAATATGTGAAGTCTGCTGTGCCAATGATGTCAACAATAATATCAAAGAAACGTGGAATATTGATGGAGCATATGGAGAAACTTCTCAGTGTGTGGATGCAGGACCAGCATCATCCAGTCAATCCCAGCTTAATGCTGATTCAAGAGAAAGCAAAAAGCAAAAATTCTCAGCAGAATACCAGAACACCAAATCCAACAGAATATCAACAGTATTAAACACTATGACCAAATAGGATTTATCCCAGGAATGCAAGGGTGATTAAACATAAGAAAATCAATCAATATATAGCACCACATTAATATAATGAAGGGAGAAACACAAAATCATCACAATTAATGTAGAAAAAGCATTTGAAAAAATCCAGTCTTTTCAGGACTTTAAAAAAAAAAACACTCAGAAAACTAGGAATAGAAAGGAACTTCTTCAACATGATAAAGAGAACTTATGAAAAACCTACAGGGGCTTCCCTGGTAGTGCAGTGGTTAAGAATCTGCCTGCAAATTCAGGGGACACAGGTTTGTGCCCTGGTCTGGGAAGATCCCACATGTCTTGGAGCCATTAAGCCCGTGCACCACAACTACTGAGCCTGCACTCTAGAGCCCACAAGCCACAACTATTGAGCCCATGTGCCACAACTACTGAAGCCCACTTGCCTAGAGCCCATGCTCTGCAATAAGAAAAGCAATCGCAATAAGAAGCCCACACACTGCAATGAAGATTAATCCCCACTCTCTGTAACTACATAAAGCCCACATGCAGCAATGAAGACCCAATGCAGCCAATAAATAAAAAATAAAATAAATAAAATAAAATAAATTAAAAAAAAGAAAAACCTACAGCTAACATCATTCTTGACAGTGAAAGACTGAAAACCTCTCCTCCTAAAATTACAAATAAGACAAAGATGTTCATTTTCATCACTTCTATTTATTCATTTATTGGAAATTCTAGCCAGAGGAATTAGGCAAGGAAAAAAAAAAGCCTCCAAATTGAAAATGAAGAAGGAAAATGGTCTGTTTGCAGATAAAATAATTCTGCATAGAAAATACAAAATTAGGTACAAAAAGTTACTAAAGCTAATGAACAAATTCAGTGAAGTTGCAGATTATTAGATCAATACACTAAAATATTTTGTTTCTATAAAATAGCAATGACCAATCTGAAAAAGAAATTAAGAAAACAATTTTGTTTACAAAGCTGGAAGACACAAATCACAAGCAAAGAACACGTTAAAACAATGATTAGTATAACCACTTGTAATCCAGCTGCAATAAAATATCAGGTCCATAGGAGAGACAGCTGGAGACATCAAATTCTGGCAGGATCAGATGGTGAAAAAAAAAGATAAAATGTTTTGTCTTTGTTTACAAAGGCATACTTTGTCACCTTGTTGTAGGTCATAACATAAAAGGTTTTTTCAAAAAAAAAAAAAAACAGACATTAAAGCCAGTATATTTCCCAAAGCCATAAAGTTATAAATCATATTTAACAGTGCACTCAGTCCCATGTAATTAATTCCCATTGATCTGGATGAAATAACCAAGCTTACCATTAGTTTTTGTCATTTGTTCCCCAGTCCAGTGATACTATCTAAAGGAAACTTAAATTGTTAAAAAGTTCCGTTCAAAGCATCAGGACATATCAGAAGTTAGGGATTCCATATAAATTTTGGAATATCCATATAAGTGACATTTATCTATACACTATAACCTAAGGTTCATCTCCAATCACTTGACAATGTTTTTGAAATAATTTAGCCAAATAAACTTAGCTTGACATCTCTCTCTGAGTTGTCTCAGTGATGTTCTTTCCAAGTATCCCAGAGTCAGCTGGAGGTTAAAAAGCTTTAGTCAGACTTTTATATTTGGGAATTTTGTTAAAAATATCAAAGCGGTTTTAAAACACAACAGGATCATAGATTACTGTGAAACAATACTTATTCATTGAACCAAAGACACAAAAGGATTGAAAGAAAACAAATATGGATCACCTAAGGGCGCAGAAACACATACACTCTGTTATCAAAAAAAGAGCATTCTTAACAGATCAAATTCCAGTCTTGGATTAGGTTACCTAACGAAGTGCATTTACTTAGTTAACTTCAATCTAACTTTAGTTATTCCTGACCATATACAAAACTTTCTCAGTAAAATATAATTCCATTTCTCATAACTTCTTAACTGAAAACACACATTATACTATCAAGTTATTTTTCTTACTGACAAATTTGCAACAGATAACACTATTTCATTTAACTTCTATTAAACCTAGGTGCAGTGAAAGTACCATACTTAATGTTGATGGCTCTAATGACATGCCTATATTAATTAGATCAACAAAGTTAAACACTAATACTAGGTATTACTTTAATACTGAATAGGCCCCACTTCACGTGAACCTGAAACTCATTTAGCTTAATTTCTCTTGTATTTAGAATTATTTGGTTTGTAAGCAGTTACTTTTTTTAAACCAATTAAAAAGAGCTCATTTACAGATTAACCTCAACAATGTTATCTAAAGACAAAGATACATACAAACACACAAACAGAGAGACCTCATAGTTCTCATTTCAAAATTTCAGCCCAGAGTCAGGCACAGCAATGTAAAACCCATCAGTGTACAAAAGGTTGGACTAAGATTGTGTTTCTGGCAGATGGAACAAATCAAGCTCACTTGTCTAGATGGCTAAACCCTTTTTACTAATATTTATGGAAAACAAGTCAAGTCCTAAATTACTGTCTCCTAGGATGACTTTGTTTCCTCTTTGTTGGTCTCTGAGCAAACAAAGCGATTGCAATCATGTGGGCCTTTTGCATATGTCTCTGTGTTCACCGTTTTTGGCCATATCCCTATTGTTGAAAACTGAATAAGCCGATTGGACATTGGAGTCTGAGGACCCAGCGGTCGCTTTCTGAATTTTTCACCTGATGTCTGGGGCAGACTGGGCCATGAAATGCCTAGCCAAAAGGGCCTGCACCTTGAGGGAGGAGGGATCCACGTTCACTTGGGATCCATGGCCCAGTGAGGTCCCCTAGTTGGCCTTCTAGCATTTGTAAGAATGAACAGTGTTGTACTTCTCCAGAAACTCCCATGACCAGGATAGACTGAGATGTTTTCTGTGCCACCTTGGTTTTTACCACAGAATATGTGTCACCCGTATCTATTAGAAAGTCAGTCAACTTGTTCCCCACTGCCGGTGTTACCTGGGGTTCCTGTGGGGAAATCAGAATTGGACGCCTCAAGTCCAAGGGAGTCTCCTGGTCTCTTACTGGGTATCAGGCAAGGGAAATTGCCCTGCTGCAGAAGTGGCTCCCGCTCCAAACTGGGTGTCCTGCCAAGTCCCTGTGCTCCAGGAGTTAATATCATGTCCCCACTCTCATTTTCTCTCTCTTCCCTTGTAGAACAGGTTTCCCCTTGGGTTTCCTTTCAGACCACTGCACCATGAGGTGGCAGTCCTCTGACTCCTTTTCTTCCTGATGCAATAGCATAAAAGCTTCTACATATGGAATCTCATCTCTTTTCCCTGCGGTTTTGCAAAACACTTCTAACTGCGAGATGGTATATTAATTGAGTGAGCTATTCAGGGGCCATCATTCTCCGGATCCTAACATATATTGGGTCCACACATGATTACAATAGTATTTCATGCCTTTCTTAGTCATAGGCTTATGGCTATGCTTTGCCCATTTATCTAATAAACACCCCAAAAGGCTCTCCTTTGGGATTGATGGAGTATTTCCCATTTTTATAAGTATGATAACACCAAAACACAAAAGATGCAAACAAATTCCAACACTAAACACCTAAACAGATTCTAGCATCGATGCACACAGAACCAAAACAAAACCAAGATGAAAACCAGTGAACTAGTTCCCAAATTGGGTAGACTTACCCTACAAAAAACCAGCAAACTAGTTCCCAGTGAGCCAGCTCCCAGAATCAGGTAGAGTCCAACAACAATTCACCCCTCCAGCAGGGTACCCCAACCAGATTTTCTTGTCCCATAAAGGAAAAGCCCAGATTGAGAGGGAATATTTTCCTGGTGTGCACACCAGAGCAACTTACTCTCAGGATTGGATCGAGTCCATCAACTCGTATCCCCCGTTGGGACCAAAGTACCCCAAATGGGACCAAAGTCCCCCATGGGACTGAAGTCCTCCAGATGGGACTGAAATTCCCCAGACCAGACCAAAGTCCCCCAGACAGTACCGAAGTTGTCCAGATGGGACTGAAGTCCCCCAGACAGGACTGAAGTCCCCAAGACAGAACTGAAATTCCCCAGATGGGACCGAAGTTCCCCAGACAGGAGCAAATTTCCCTAGATGGGACCGAAGTCCTAGAATCAAATCAAGTCTATTGACTTGTAACACAGAAGGATACACAAAACCAAACCAAGGCAACACCAAAATAAATGAACCAGTTACCGAATTGGGTAGACATACTGTACAAAATCGAGTCTGTGAACTCACAGAAGTTGGTTGGTTTCAACTGTCAAGCATTGGGGTAGCTGGTGCCACTTCAGGGAACTTTGAAGAGAAGTTCCTCATGACAAATGGTCCTGGCAGCTGCTAGGGCCTTGCCCCCATATTCCCTGACCAGAACTGGCTAGCCATGAGCATTGAGGCTCCTGACTGGCTAAGCCAAATTTGTTACTGAGTCCAAACTTGTTCTGCTCGCCACATGACAGGCCAATGAATCGAAAACAAGGTGTTGAGGCAAGGAATATGACTTTATTCAGAAAGCCAGCAAACTGAGAAGATGGCAGACTAATGTCTTCTAAAAAAACATTTTATTGGGCTCTGGATGCCAGTTTGTTTTATAGAATCATAGAGGGAGGGGCTGGGAAGTAAAGTGAAAAGGGTTATCAGTCTTGCAAAAACATCTCCTGGAATGACTAGCATCAGGGAAGGGATGTGTTAATTTCACAGGTGGGTAGGTTTCCCTGAGGCAGGCCATTGTGTGTGATTAAAGCAATGGAAAGCAAAGGTTAAAGTCAAAGAAACAGATCCAACATGGACTCTGATTTAGCTCTACATGGTAAAATTTCTTCACCTGAAGTTATTTTCCTTGTTGATGAATTTGCAACAGATAGCTTATATTAAACCTAGGCACAATATTATAATTAATGTTGATAACTTTAAAAACATGTCTATATTAATTAACAAACATTAACACCAGATATTAATTTAATATTTCCCAGTTCATGTGAACCTGAATTTTATTTAGCTTAATTTATCTTGTATTTAGAATTATTTGATTTGTAAGCACTTACTTTTCTTTAAGCCAATTAAATAGAGCTCATTTACAAATTAATCTCAGCAATATTTTCCAAAGACAAAGACAAACTGAGACATACACATATATGCAGACAGACAGAGATCTCACAGTTTCCACTTGAGATTTAAAATGTCTCTTACCCCCCCCCCCGCCCTTTTTTTTCTTGGCTTGAAGTTGTACTAATTAACCCAAGGCTGAAATCTCAGGCAAAGTGGGCTGTGTATCTCAAGGACATGATAAGAGTTAACTTCAAGCGTTCTCCTAGGCATATTTGTATTCTCTCAGGGTCAGAATTCTGAAAAAATAAGTACTTCAACAAGCTAGCTTTTTCTGATTGTACATGTAAAAAGAATATTTAAAAAAGTTTTATTTTAACCAATTTTGTACGGAGTCTAAAAAATATTGTGGCCATCCAGTGTCAAAATATAAATCATATTTCTTTTTGTCATAGGACCATAGCTATAGGTTGACCAGTCATTTAAAATTTTTTCCCAAGGGGCTCCAGATGGGGGTGGAACCTTAGAAAAAGTGTTTCCCATTTTTGCTCAAGCAGTTGATAACAGGCCTTAGGTGTAAGCCTGCTCAAATCAAAACATAAACCTTCACCTCATCAGCTGGAAGTCACACATACACATAAACCATAAAAGAGAGAAACATGGAGGAGACTCCAATGTGACTTCTGAGTCTCATTCAACCTGGACCATAGCCCCAATGAGGTGTCTTACATTAAAATTTCCCTTTGCAGGGAGAATTCCACATCAGGATTACCCTTTGCAGGGAAATCCCCAAATTGGAACCGATGTTCCTGGGGGCAGTCAAAGGTCACTGAGTGCACTCTAGGAGAGACTCACCAAGTGCTCACAGGTGCCTCTTTCTCCTCTAGCCTGTTGGAAGTTCTCTTTGTTTTCCTTGCTCTCAAGAGGAAAAAGAGCAATCACTTCTATTTGCATTGCAAGAATGTGACACAGGATCCTGCCAAATATCTACTGTGTGCTCAGGAACTGGGGGGAGGGAAGCAAAGGGGAGGTTGGCTTGTCACTCAAATAATCCCTTCAGGCCTTGCAGGAAGGCAAATTCAAGAATGGGGGATTGAGGTGGGTTTATAATCCATCTTCTTCCTAGTCCCATCACCTATCCCTGGACTGGAGCAGCATTTACCCTATGTGCTAGAACCAACCCTATATAGTCACTCACCAGGGCAAATGGACTGTTGAACAGAATTATCAAAGTGTTAGATATTGTGAGATTAAAGATAAGAAGGTGTGTTGATTTGCTGATTTTCTTGTGCTTGATGAAAACTTGGAACACGAGGCCGTTGCTGAAGGATATCATTACGATGACTGAATATGCCAAAGACAACACTATTTTCACTGTGACATGGGGTTTGCTGCCCAGCCATTTCCTGGCTATTTCTGTCAGCCTTTTCCATTCTGGACTGGGGATATAGGTACACTTGTGAGATTCCAGCTCTGAACTTCAATTGGTGGAACTCAAGTGAAATTTTGGAGGAACCAATCAAAAGTATGTTCCACGTGTAATAGAAAAGGGATACTCCATAAATGTAACAGTTCATTTTTGTTTGGGGTGACAAATTAAGCAGGCCTGAGGGGCTACAAAAGAGATTGATGTGGGAGCTCTTCTCCATAGCCTAACATACAGAAACTCCTGGATCTGCCTTAGATGTGAAGAATCATGACTTCACTGCTTCACAGAAAAGTGGATCAGCTTTTCAAAGCTTGTTATAAAGTGGGATTCCGAGGAGCCAAGAACCAAGTCTTTACCTCTCCTTCAGGAGAAGAGAAGCCTGGAGTCCTGCTGATTAGCTCACATTCACTGGGATGATGGAATCCTATGGGGACAATTAGAATAACCATTTATCCATGGGACTCAGTTATCCTTCCCCTTTTCCCATCTCCTTCAATAAGTATGAACTTCTTTCCAGTCATTTGCAGGCAAAAGTTATCAAGCATATTTGAAGTATATTTAATTTATTCCTAATTATCACTGTGGGAGGGAGCAAGTGACAGCCTTAGTACTTTATACGAAGCCTCTTCTCTCAAATAGGTTTAAAGGAACTAAAGAATAAGTTTTTCATACTGTCATTAGGGGCTCAAATCTGAGTGAGAGTAAAGTCACTTTGTCATTCTTGAGTCAGAAAAGAGCTGTAGTCCAGGTTCAGGGCCAGAGACCCTGCACTCTCCCTAGGTCCCCTAATTCAGTCTCCATATCAGGGCTATAGAGGGGCAGAGCAGTGTTGTGCCTTGTTAAATTTGACACACTGGTAAAGTACATTAAGATTCTGTCCGCACTTAACATTTTTTAAGATTTGAATACTATTTACTTCCATGTTCATCTTTGAGATATATTTTATCTTTATTTTTGACTAATCTCCAATTAGTGACTAGGGAATTGCTAAATGAACTCTTTAGTGAATTATTTTAAAAGCAATTAATCATCCATCTAATTTAATTGGTCTGTTTTTTCTTTCCTCCTATTTTTTAACGAGATCTTTAAAGAAAGTTGCACCTATATAAAAAAATTAAAAATTTCCCCTGCTCCAGGTAGAGCCAAGGATGGATGATCCTTCATCAGTAAATGTGAATGACACCCAGACAAACACCATGTTAACAACCATTTTGAACATACAGTCTCAGTGGATATTGCCACTAATTTTAATCATGTAAGTGGGATGAGGCACACCTTAATTCATTTCCAAGGCTCTTGGGTTAAAACCATCTTAGTTCCCACCTCCCCCTTGCACTACAGACTTCGCCCCAAACAGCAGGTTGTGATTTTGAAATACTTTGCATTAGACACCATAAGTGCCATCTACTATGTGTTACTTTCTGACCAGGCAATACCTAGCCAATGCGTTCATATAATTCCTACATAGGGCCTCTTTTCTGACTAACTTGATAAATTTGAAGTATTACTCATTTCATTCTATTAAGATTTATCTATACAGGTTTACAATCAATCAATCCATCAGCAATATTTACCAAACACCTCCAAAACAGTAGGCCAGCTATCTTTAAGGATGACAAAAGAATTTGCTCACTGACAAGTCTAACAAACCAAATAATTAGAGAACAATTCAAGTTGGAAAACTAATATAGTGCAAAACGCAGATGATGTAAATGTCTAGATGTTGAAAAAATAAAGCTTTTGATGAGAGTTGAAAAAGTCAGAGGATGTTTGACAGAGGGTAAATAGAATCAAATCTAGATTTTGGTGTAGACTCAGACACACAAGCCTGGATTCTCACCATCATATTGTTCATCAAACCATGCCCCAGGGCTGCCCTAGAGGTGCCACTGCCTTCTAATGCATATTGCATTAATTAATTAGTTAATAGTTAAATGAATCCCTAATTGGATCTGGGGTTTCAAGGCCTAGCAGGCTAGATACATCTGGTTTCTGGCCTTTGAGCCATCCTGGGTGTCCTGGGGTGGGATGAGGGGACTGGGGTCTTTCTACCTTATCTTAATAAAGTAAAGGCCATTTCTGGGTTGTGCTTTCTTGTGCTGGGTGACATAAATAAAAAGATCAAGCCAGAAGAATAGGGTCTCTGCATAGGTGACTAGTCTTTAATCCTAGGGGATGGCAGCTAGTTAATAAAGTGGGGTAAGTGATGTGTATGCATGTGGGAGGGTGGAGTGATTTCAGAGTATTGTAGACTTAGAAGCAGAAGACCTTTGGTTTACATTCCCATTCCATGCCTCTGCTCTGTCACCAACTTGCAGTGTGACTTCAGGCAAATCAATTTCCTGTACCTTGGTTTCCTCAACTATCACATGGAGATGGTATATACCTTAAAAAGTGGTAGTGAAGATTAAATGAGATCACGATGGTGTATGCATGAAAATGTATGCTATTCAAATGAAAGCCTTTATCATAATTTTATTGATTTTTTTTTCTTTCTTGACATCCCTACCTCACCTCCTTCACTGTGATAAACATCTCTATTGTGGAAAATCCTTGAATCCTTCTCTAAGACTACCTACTTTTTGTTGTTGTTTTTAAACCAATGACCTCAGGTTGAAAGGGATCAAAGGGATTATGTGTGTGTATGTACATATGGATTGTGTATGTGGTGAATGTGAATTTGTGGTGCATATTTTGTGAGTGATGTGTGTTTGAGAGGTGTGTTGTGTTTATTATATGTATCTGTGTGGAGTATGTTTGTTGTGTTTGTATGGTGTAAGTTTGTGTGATGTGTATTGTTGACTTAAAAAAAAAACATATGCACAATGTGACAGTTGTGAGTTAAGTATTATTGGGGGCAATATGAGGGCTGCAGCCCGAGAGGCAGCATCTCAGATATCTCTGAAAAACTGCTCCAAGGAGGGGAGGGGAAGAGCCAGGATATATAGGAGTTTTGCAACAAATGACAGGTAGTCAGGAAGGTCAAGAGATTATTGTTAATTAAGGGAAACCAGATATCTAAAGTTTAGGAATTTAGTGTGTTTTCAGTAAAGAAAGTATGAGGAATTAAATTACATTTTATTGAGGGAAAAGAAAGCATGTCTTAGAACTGGTTGGTTTATTTGGATGACAAAAAGAAGGGACTAAAACTAAAATTAAGTTGCAAGGGAACAAGTCAGCTTTGTATTTCATCATTTTTGTGATTACATATTTATCTTTTGATCCTGTGTGATGACATGATCAGAGTGCTCTTACTTATGCCTTACTCCATCACACCCAGTAGCCCTGTCTGATGACAATGTTGTTTAAAACGGTTTCTGTCCAGGGAAGTCCCCCTGAAGTGTATTTTAAAATATGTGACTATTGGAATTTTGGATAATTTTACTTGTTTCTAACTATCATTATGTTGCAGTCTATCTTCCTGCAAGCTCCAACATGTCCGCTCACACCATCAATTTTATACTTTCTTGGGTTGCTGACTTTCTCTGACATTCTCTTTTCCCCAGTTCTTAACATATTTGTGTTGGGTCTGATTTGTGTAGTGAACATCTTTTTTCTTTTTTTAATTAATTAATTTATTTATTGGCTCTGTTGGACCTTCATTGCTTCAGGCAGGCTTTCTCTAGTTGTGGAGAGCAGGGGCTACTCTTCATTGTGGTGCATGGGCTCATTGCAGTGGCTCCTCTTGTTGTGGAGCATGGGCTGTAGGTGCATGGGCTTCAGTAGTTGTGGCACATGGGCTCAACAGTTGTGGCTCATGGGCTCTAGAGTGCAGGTGCAGTAGTTGTGGCACATGGGCTTAGTAGCTCCATGGCATATAGGATCTTCCCAGACCAGGGTTTGAACCCATGTCCTCTGCGTTGGCAGGTGGATTTTTAACCACTGTTCCACCAGGAAAGCCCCTGAACATCTGCTTATATCTGGTGACCTGTGTTCCTAACTCTATCCTGAAAGTTATAATTGTGATGTCAGAAAACATGTAGAACTTTATTTCCTGATGACATTGTTGAGTGGTTGCATTTACCCTGTACTTTTGTTTCCAGACTATTGCACATGAGAAATAAGCACCATGCAGATATATGAAGCAAATTGTGAGTTTCTGTGCCCTTAAGCAATCCATATTTATTTTCTTTTAATCATTTTGTGACCTTGGTTAAATTCATAAGTATTGTTTAACAGTGACCTATGATCTTGTTGTGTTTTAAAACCTTTTTTGATATTTTTTAAAAACTTCTCAAAATCTAACTAAAGCTCTTAGCCTCCAGATGACTCTGAGATGCTTCAAAGGAGCATCCTACGACATCTCAGAGATGAATGTTTAACTAAGTTTATTTGGTATGTTTAATTACTTCAGAAACATTTTCAAGTGATTGGAGAGGAACCTTAGGTATGAGCACATATTATGTATATGGATGCATATTGTGAGAGGTCTTGCTATAATGTCATAATTCTGGTTTTTCTAAAATGTTGTATGTCACAGAAATATCCATGTTTCCTACTAATTGCATTGTACTCAAATCTTTAACCATGCTATTTTAAGTTTTGTCCCGATGCTTTTACAAAATGAAGATTTTCAAGAAGACTCATAAAAAGAACTTTCAAACAAATATAAGTTTCTGATGGCCTTTAGATAATATCACTGAACTATGTAACAAATGACACAAAACCTGATTACTTTATCCAAATCAACAGGAATCAATTATATGGGACTGAATGAACTAATTAATATGATTTATAACCTTATGACTTTGGGAAATATATTACTTTTAATCTTTGTTTTTCAGAAAAAAACCTTTTTCTTACAACTAGTTATACTAATTATTTTAATTTGTTCTTTGTTTCCAAATTGTTTATGATTGTGTCTCCCTGATGCACTATGACTTTGTTAATATGTTGCAATACAGATAGAAGTGAGTTTCTCCACGAATATGGAGGAAATAAACTAGCAGTGGGGGAAATTGTTGCAATGCAAATAGAAGTGATTGTTCTTTTTCCTCTTGAGACCAAGGAAAACAGAGAACTTCCGACAGGCTAAAGGAGAAAGATAACCTGGCCTGAAAGAGTTAAACAATCTTGGTTATTCTTTAGCTGTTCCTACTAACAAACATTTGTAGCTAGACTTGTTCTTCACAAAGCTGATTACTCTCTGACTCCATATGAATTACACCTTGCAGCTGGCATTTCTTCCCCCCCACACACTCCTTTGTAGCACTCTTCATTTCAGAAAGAAGGTCCTGGGCCAATAACTTCAGGGACACCAGACCTGGTTGCTGCATTGCCTGATGCCAGCTTTGGTCATGAATTTGCAGAAGAAAAGAATGCAAGGTCCTCACCACCTGGACTCTTATCATTTACTCAGAATTTGAGCCCCACATATAAAATCTTCCCTGACTCCCAAGGAGTGGGAGGGGGGCGCACAGTTCTTGAGGTGCTAGCCTGTTGTCTCTTCCCTTCTGCCTGACAGAAAAATAAAGTCATCTCTCTCTTCCTTCAAAATCTCTGTCTCTATATTTCTATTTGGCCTCTGTGCATAGAGTAGCCATTATTATGGCAACAAATATTACTAGCCGTATTACTTATCCTGTCTATTTTATAAGATCATTGTCTCTTATTGTACTCAATGATAGTAACCAGGCTATTAGCCTGAATTCTGAGGTCTGTATAATGAAAAAAAAAGCAGTGCTATAAAACTTCATGGCCCTTGACATCCTTACAGCATCTCAGGGAGATACCTGTGCCACAATTCAAACTGAATGCTGTGTTTTTATACCTGATGAATCCTCTAATGTAAGATGTTTAATTAACCATACGAAAAATCAGATTTCTGCCTTAAGTTACCCACTCCCAAGGCTTGATGACCTCTTAAAAATCTGGTTTGGCATAGAAAGCTCTTGGCTTAAATATTTACTTAGAAGTATTAATGTTGTTAGTCATATTATTTGTTTTTTGCCTGTTTTACAAGATTATTGTTTTGTATTACTAAATGTGTGACTGAGTCCCCAAGAAAAATGATGATGTCTAGGAGACTGGAAACAGTTGATCAAATATATAGTTCTGTATGCGATCAAGGATTGTAATAGTGCAACTCTAGATATGGGAAGATGCAACAAGGGAAAACATATCCTGGATCATAATAGATTAGTAAAAAAGAGGATCCAGTGAATCTTTAATCTGATGATTAAACAGGGCCTAATCTGAAAATTAACACCTGGAGTGGAGAATCAACAAATTTTGCCTGACCGGGGATGAGCCGCCTAGCTCCCTGGGACAAAATTTGGTCATGAAATATCTCCCAAACATTGGTAGAATTTGCAACCAAGAGAAGGGACTGATGACTGGAATGTTTATAAATGGAATATTTCCTGCCATATCAATAAACGAGGGATGTCACAGTCATCAAGGATTGTAGCCCTCACTTAAAAGAATATCTGCCATCAGATTGCAAGTCACTCCTTGTGGTGAGCCCTGAGGAAACTCAGGATGTGAAAATGCAGGCCCCAGATAGCTAAGGTGCATATCAAATAAATGATTTCAGTGAGCCCAAAGCTTGCACCTTCCCACACACAGAAAAGCACTAAATTCCTTAACTTGAGATATCTGATTTCCTTTAATTAACAATAATCTCCTGACTTTCCTGGCTACCTGTCCTTTGTTACAAAACTCCTACATATCCTGGCTCCTCCCCTCACCTCCTTGGAGCATTTTCTCAGAGCTGAGATGCTGCCTCCTGGGCTGCAGTCCTCATTTTGCCCCAAATAAAACTTAACTTGCAGCACTCACATTGTGCATATAATTTTTAAGTCAACAGTATTTATCTCCTACACAGCAGATGTATGATGTATGTTTGTGTGTATGTTTGCATGGCATGTGTTTATGTGTATATTTGTATACTATATATCTGCATGGTACATGCTTATGTGTCATGTATTTGTGTTGCATATTGTCAGCTATAAATTGGAACTTGCCATCTGCCTGTACAAGAATTAAATCACTTTGTGCTGCTGTAACTGCTGACCTTCAACATCCCCTGAAGGGAATTCAGGGTGGAGATTGGAAATGAGGCACTCTGTGCTTTGGAAAACAGGTGAAACAGGTCTTCAGATAGTTAGATGTTTTCAGGAGCTGGTTTTATGAGCCCAACCATTGCATCCCCTCCTATCTAGAAAAGCACTAAATCCCTACAAGGTGACATCTACCCTTCGTGACTAGCAGAAACCCCCTACCAAAATATGTGTTTGATTACATGTACCCCTCCTTTAACCAGATCACATATATACTAATCTTCCCCCTGTCTCTTTGGAACAGTTTCTCAGAGCTATCTGGGATGCTGTCTCCCAAGCTGCAGTCCTAATTTTGCCCCAAATAAATTCAACTCGCAACTTTCATGTTGTGCACTTTTTTTTAGTCAATAATATGTTGGGCAGAGTTGTAGACATTCCTCATTTCCTTTTATTCTCCATCTCTTCCTCCCATTTCTACCTCCCCACCCCAAACCTCTGAAATAAATGTGCTAAGGGGCAAACAAGAATGGTCAAATCCTGGCCTAAGATCTAGGATCCCTCAGGACCAATGAACTAGCCATTTTTCCTAGCTTTGCATATCCCCTGTTTCAGGTGACTCCTCTTATGCTGCAAAATGTCATCATTCCTGATTGAAACACCTCACAGTAGCTGCCCAGGCTATAAGGGAGTGTGTGTGATTGGGAGAGTGTAGGGTTTCTGTCTATTCCCAGGAACTGACCTTGATTCTTCGCCCGGTCTAGGAAAGGCTATGTTGTTTCCTCATCTAATCTGGATGGGGGAATATTTTGAGTCTTACCTGATGCTCCATTTACAGATCTGGCCTCAGTGCTCCCCAACTGGAGCACTGGAAAGACTCCTTCACTGCCCCCAGAGGAGCAGGCAAGTAAAGGAATGTGAACCAAGTTTCCAGCTAATACACCTTCCCAAATTTCTAAGTCTAGGTGAGGCTGGTAGTAAAGTTAGAATTTGAGGCTCCTTTACTAGTATGCTGGGGCAGAATATTAATATACAGCATGGAGGAGTACATACTTTCCTTTTCTTACCCTTTGTCCCAAATCCCCTGTCCCAGGCTTGGGGTAGAGTGGGGGGTGGTTCCTTTGAGAGAGGACCACCTCCTCTCAGAGGGGAGGTGGGACACATGAGGGCGGTGAATGTATGAGCCTCAGCCCCTCCCCCATTGCTAAGGGGTTTGGGTAAGGAGAAGGGGCACAGTGCCATTTCTGGAGATTCCATAGACCTGGAGATGGGGAAGGGGCTCAAGTAAGTTTAGCTAGTTTGTAAAGACCGGCTCCTCATCAATAGGACTTCACTTCCAGCCAAACAGGCAGCAGGAAGCAGTAAGCCCTGAGACAGGAGATAGATGGGCCCCAGGTTAGGCATTTACAACTGGCCTCTTGTTTACATTTCATGGGACAGGACAAAAAGTGGGCTTCAGGCAGGACACTTACAACTAGTCCCACGTTTGCATTTCCTGAGACAGGAGATGGATGGGCTCTACGTTAGACATTTAAAATCAGCCCTCAGTTTACTCTCCAAAATGGAAGCAACTACAGAAACAGGGTAAATAGCCAGGTTTTGTCTCTTGTGGATGTCTTAAGAAAACAGTCATGGCAAGAACGAAGAGGGGCAAAGCCTTGTTTGAGTAAAGGATCAAGGGGTTTTCCTTTCCCCTTCCTTGGGGCAAAGGAGACACTACACATGCACAGAAAGTGTCCTTGGGGGTCAAAAGTCAGGGGACAACTCCAGGCCATAATGACTTTTTCTTCTCCCAGACACCTTCACGTGGAGATCCATCTTAGCTGAGAGGTGCACGTACACCTAAGGGGAGGGTCGTGAGACAAATTAGCCAGGGGGGACAAAACAAGATGATTGGCCAGAAGGGAGACAAAGATCAGAAAAACTGCCCCCTTATAAAGGATTTAAACTTCCCAAAGGCACGACTTTCTGAGTTCACCCATGCTTCTTTCCCCAGGAACTCTGCTTTTCCAATAAACTTTTTTCTTTACCTTCTACTCCTCACCTGAATTCTCTCCTTACATGGTAGGCAAGAAGTGGGGGTTTAGGCCCTAGCCCCTGGCCTCTGTGGTCTAGTAGTTAAGGACTCTCAGACTGGAAGCTAAGATTTTGCTTCCAGCTACTGCTTGCTGCTCCTTGTTTCAAGCTGCCCCTTACTGCTGCGAGTTACAGGAATCCGCCCCTTCCCCCAAATTTGGGGAGGGTGAGGCTTTAAAGAAACCAAGTCATGGTATGACCTCTTAGCACCGCGCAGGCGAGGGTCACAGCGTCCTGTGCCTCTTCCCCAACCTCCAGCTATGTTTGGGAGATGGGCACGATGGGAGGAAGTTATAATTGCCAAGATTCGCTTTTTTCCACCTCGCGGGCAAGAGTCCCTCCCCCAATTCCTTAGTTGATGATTCCAGTGAGGGTCGCTCCCTTGAAAGAAGCCTTAGCTGGGGTAAGTGCGCTTTTCAACCCGGCGTGACTGAAGAGCGAGATGTGGAGAAGACTGAGAAGCCCCGAGCGTGGTGGGGAGGTAAGGACAGGGTGCGGAGGCGGCAGCTCCAGAGCTGGCTGCAGGCTTTCCAAGACCAGGGTGGTGGGGTCAATCTAATAGTTTGTGTGTACTTTAGTGACAAACAAACCAACCAGAAAAATAATTTTCGAGCTTGGAAACATCTGGGGAGGGGGAAGGGGGCCAAAAGAATCAGCCGCTGGACGCTGGGAGGACGCAGATGGGATATAGGTAATGGGAGAGTAGCCTTTCCAGAGGCCTTTGGGACAGACATCCTAAATTTTCAGGAGTGCCACCATCGCCACGGACCATGAGTAGACAAAACTGGAAGGAACTCACCTTGGAGCACTTTTTAGCCCTAGCACGACCGGAAAGCCAGGCACCTTTAGCCTCAGTTTGTCAGGTGGGAAAAAAAGGGGAGGTGAAGGCTCGCTCTCCTCTTCCTCTAGCTGGAACTGCTTCGTCCCCCGGGGGGTGTCTCCCGAGCGGTGTACACCTGAGCCTAATGCAGCCAAGGCTGCGGTACACAAGCTTGCAGGTGTGCGGGGGTGCTGGGCACTGCCCTTCAACAGTGAGGGCGGGGTCCGAGGCGGGCCGGCCGGAAGAGCTTGACTCAAAACTTGGGCATCAGCCTATGCAAGGAGGTGCTGTGTGGGTCTGCAACTCAGGGAGACACAGAGGGCTCCTGCGCGAGGGAGGGCGGGACGATTTTCCAGAGGCCAACTGGAGTTCTTTCACCCCTATTAAAGGCACAAGCATTTTGGAAGCCAATTCAGACAGAGCATTTGAATGGGGGAGGGGGAGTGTTTTCGCCAGCAGGGCGCATTCTTCACTTTTTTAACAGCTTTCCTCTAAACTTGCCCAATTCAGTTTAGCAATCAGCAGGCAATTAACGTATACTCCCCGCGGATCCCTTTCTTTCATCCTGACCTCCAGCTCCCTCCTCCCTAAGGCATCTGGCTTTCAGATTCCTTTTTCTAAGACCAGCCAGCCCCTTGGGGGCCCTTGCCCCCTCTGTGGAGCCTCTGGGTGGCCGGAGCTTGGAGAGGAGAGATTGGGAGTGCCCTGTGGAGGGGAAAGAGACAGTTTGGGAAAAGGGGCTTTTTAAAAAAGCTGCACGCGACCACCTTTCCAATGATGCAAAACACCTGATGTGGAATCACAAGCGCGTGGGTCAACTTTTGCAAAAACAATGAGGTCAGTACTTAATCGTTGTAAGAAAGTTGGCGGAGGGGGGCATCCTAACAAAACTTGAGGAAGGAAAGAAAAAAACCAGAAAAGCAGGCGATTTCCTACTTTAAACGGCACAGCAAAGAGTTTTATTTCTTAAAACTCCTGAGGTTTGGTTATTTTATTAATCCCTCCCCCCCCACCCCGCCCCCTTGCATGTGAGTGTGTGTGTGTGTGTGAGTGTATGTGTTCTTCTGGAGAAAATAATCTCCCAAGTTGTCTTTATTTTCTCGAGTGGATTCCTTATTTTCCCTGCACCCCAATTCTTCTGGAAAGGATACATAAACACTCCAAAAACTCTTTTGCGCACTAACTTCTGACGGGTTAGTGCGGGGCACCCTCAATCTTTGTTGGCACATCTAATTTTGCCCAATAATAGGAGAGCACTGTGGATTTCTTCCCTAAAGCTCGATTTTCCCTTGCACAGTGTGAGAACCTGATTTTCCACTTGTACTCCACATCTCTCACTAAAGAGTGTGTTAACACCCCACCTCTGCCACAGTAACCAGATTCCCCCCTTCCCCCGCCTCCTTTGAAGAACGACCGATTTCTTTTCCATACACCCTGGATTTCCTTTGGAGAGTACAGGGTCCTGCACCCCAGATTTTTCTGGGTTTGTGTTAGTCCCCATGCTATCTCCTGTGCACCTCAAAATTGTCTCTATTTGGAGTGAAAATACCATAACTTTACCTCATTGCAACGTTTTTCTGGATCGTTTGGAAATATTTTAAAATTTCCATTGAGACTTCCCTGGTCATCCAGTGGTTTAGATGCTATGTTTCCAATGCAGGGGGCACCTGGTTTGAGCCCTGATTGGGGAAATAGGACCCCACATGCTGCATGGCACAGCCAAAATAAGTAAATAAATGAATAAAAATAAAATTTAAAAAAATCTCTATTGAATGTGAAAATTTGTGGCATCACCTTGTATTTACCTCAGTCAGGGTTAGAGCATGAGAATCTTTCCAGCACCAGTTCCCCCGCCCTCCAACCCAGTGGTCAATTAAGCAACATTGCGCTGTCAGCCACACATTAAATTTACCACGGACAGGGCAGGGGTGGGTGGTGGGATGCTGTGGGCCTCAAAATTTTCTCCACAGCCAGAGGACATCCCCTATCTCTCCTACAGCAAAATTTACCCTCAGGCAAATTTCCCCCTTTCCCCTTTCTCCCACATTCCTTAACCCCCAATCTCCTCTTTAAAAGAGCGCAGACAGTTGCTCCACACCCAAAGGGTGGCCAAGAGCTCTGAAGACATTGTCAATTGTCTCTCCATTTTGCTAGATCCTAGTATCACCTCCTCTGCCAGACCTGACAGCCACTATCAGATGCTCACAGGCACACAGCTCCTCCAGGACTTAGCAAGTACCCCAATGGACAATGCAAGATCTTCACTCTGTCAACAGAAGTGCAACAGCTGGTTCTCAGCAGCTTCACACATCTGCAGAATGAAATATTATGTTTCATTAGGAGTGTCTGAGGGTGAAAAATTTCCAACTCTATACCTGAAAATGCAGAGTTTTGGATAAGCACAGTGAACTCAACACCTTTACAGCACAATAACCTTGAAGCAAGTGCCTTCATGCAGTCTTCCCTGAGCTCTCCAAGTTCATCTCAATCTAGACAATGCGTCATCAGTAAGACCTTTCCCTCCTCTATCACCCTCTCACCTTTACTTCCCCCCTCCCCCCCATCTGAGGGTCAGTGATGTGCTTTGGCCCTGGAGCTAGACCTTGTATAGCACTTGGAGCTCTTCTGAAATCGTCTTCTCTCACCCCAGAGCTGCAACGGTTGCACGTGGGGTCCCTGGAGAGTTAGCCCAAGCCAGCCAATCGGTGCCAGGACAAGAGAGCAGCAGCTTCTGACCATAGGTCAAAGCCTCCTGATAACCAAATTATAGGATTCCACAGTGCAGGAGGGACAGGGTGGCACTGCAGGCGAATTGGCACAGAGGGCAGAGAGAGTTCTGGGCTGTGGGTTCTGTATCCCCTCCTCCTTTGTCACCCACGCAGTGCCATTTGTAAAGACTTTGAGATGTCACTTAGTTTTCCAATCCATTCTTTCCCAAAGTACAGCTTTTAAGCATGTCAAAGTTTCTGTGTCCCCACAACCAGCCCCAGCTTACCAAAAGAGTTGTAAAGTGGTTGTCTTGGTCACCCAGGAGGGCACTTCAACCACCTAATCTCATGGTGATTGAGACCTAAAGGAAAATTCAGCTGGTGACCATGATAAGGAAAATAAGGTAATGAGAAGGATGTATGTATGTATAGGCTTGTTTTTTCATGGTGAAGGAAGTTCTTTGGAATAAACTCCCTCCCTCCCTCCCTCCCTCTCTCCCTCCCTCTCTCCTTTCCTTCTTTCCTTTTCTTTGTCTTTGAGCTCTACAACACCAGTTTTAATTCCATTTTAGATAGGCAGGTATTTTCTTTTTCAAGTGGGAAAAGAGCCAGGTCACTTGTCTGAGACAGAAATATTAGTGTCAGAGCCAAGTCTTCATTCAATATATTCTGACTCCAGGTATTTCCATGATGCCTCAACATAAATTTTCTGACATGAGACTGTGCGGTTAAGTGTGTGTTCATTTTGTTTTTATGCTGTTACTAATCACACAGAATTGTGCATTTGGAGACTCAGGTGCAATGTGTTCAAGACAATTTTATAACATGTTTTGGTCAAGAAGTAAATAATATATAGGTTACTGATGAGATAATGTGGCAGGTTGACATCATTGATGATCTCTTTTCAGTTGTTGTTCAATAGCTTGGGTCTTGTTGCCTAATCAATCACCCTGTCAATTTTTTCTTCTACAAATGTCTCTTCCTTTGTATTTATGATCTCACCATCTCAAACTCTTTAGATTATTATTTTAAATGCCTCCTAACTCACCTCTCTGACTACCCCTCCCTATGTCTCCAGATGTCCATGACTCTGGTTTACCAAGGGCAGATTAATCTAAATGAAAGTTTTATTATGTTATGGTCACTATATAAGAAGCTGAAATGATTGCCTAGGTCACAAATTCCTATCTATAGAGAATCGTCTGAAATTTGTCCCCACACCTCCCCAACCAGTTTCCTCATCCTCTCGCCAAATTCTACCTATTTTCAATTTCTGGCTCTAATTCCACTTCCCATTAAAGTGTTCCTTGACTTCTTTTTTAACAACTTTGTTGAGCTACAATTCATAGATCATACAATTTATATATGTAAACTGTACAATTCAGTGGTTGTATACTATTCACAGAGTTGTGCACTCATCACTGGATGCACAATTTTAAAACATTTTTATCACTATGAAAAGAAATTTTGTACCTCAGGCTTTCAGTAGTAAGGCAAAGTTCTGGAAATTTAATGTACAGCACGGTGATTATAGTTAATAATGCTGTATTATATGTCTGAACATTGTTAAGAGAATAAATCTTAAATGTTCTCACCACACACACACACACACACACACACACACACACACACGGTAAGTATGTGATATGATAGAGGTATTAGCTAATGCTATGGTGACAATCATTTTGTAATATGTAGGTATCAAAAAATATGTTGTACATTTTAAACTTACACAGTGTTATACGTTAATTATATCAATAAATCTGAAAAAAACAAAGAAACTCTGTACTCATTTGCAGTTTCTCCCATTTCTCCCTTTAGTACTCTGCTCCCCCATACCCCTTTCCCCAGCCCTAGGAAGCCACTAATGCACCTCTGTATCCATGGATTTGTCTATTCTAGTCATTTTTTATAAATGGAAACATACATATATAGTTTTTGTGACTGGCTTCTTTCTTGTGGTATAATATTTTCAGGTAGATCCATGTTACACTGTGTATAAATTTTCATTCCTTTTTATTCCAAATATGTATATAGATATACCACATTTTGTTTATCCATTCATCAGTTTATGGAAATCTGGATTGTTTCCATACATTGGCTATCATATGTAATGCTGCTATAAACATTTATGTACATTTTTTGCATGGGCATATGTTTTAATTTATCTTAGATAATTCAACTGAGTGTTTAATTACTGGGTCCAATGGTAATTCTATGTTCAAGTTTTTTGAGGAACTGCCAAAGTGTTTTCCAAAGTTGCTATACCATTTTACCTTTCTTCACATGCTCATTAACAACTGTTATTCATCTATAGCCATTCTAGGCAGTATGAAGTGGTATCCAGTTGTAGTTTTGATCTGCATTTCCCTACTAACTAATGATGTTGAGCATCTTTTCATGTTCTTATTTGGTTGTTTGTATATCTCCTTTGGAGAAGTGTCTATTCAAATATATTGCCCATTTTAATAGATTAATATGACTTTTTTATTATTCAGTACTTGTAAATGTTCTTTATATATGTTGGGTACAAGTCCCTCATTGGATATGAGATTCAAGAATATTTTATCCTATTCTTTGGAATGGCTTTTCACTTTTTTTTTTAATTTAACTATAGTTGATTTACAATATTGTGCTAGCTTCAGGTGTACAGCTTCAGATTCTTTTCCATTATAGGTTATTACAAGATATTGAATATCTTGTAATATAGTATTATGCTATACAGTAAATTCTTGTTTCTTTTATGTATAGTGTGTGTATCTGTTAATCCCATATTCCTAATTTATCCCTCCCCATTCCCTTTCCCTTTTGGGAAGCATAAGTGTGTTTTCTATATCTGTGAGTCTGTTTCTGTTTTGTAATTGAGCTGTATTTTTTTTTTAGATTCCATGCATAAGTGGTATCAAATAATATTTGTCTTTCCCTGCATTATTACTTTACTTAGTATGATAATCTCTAGGTCCATCCATGTTGCTACAAATGGCATTATTTCTTTCATTTCTATGTCTCAGTAATATTCCATTGTATATATACCACATCTTCTTTACCCATTCATCTGTTGATGAAAATTTAGGTTGCTTCCATGTCTTGGCTATTATGAATAGTGATGCTATGAACATTGGTGTGCATGTATCTTTTTGTTTTTTTTAAATAAATTTTTTAGTTATGTATTTATTGATTGTGTTGGGTCTCCATTGATGCACACAGGCTTCTTGTAGTTGCAGCAGGCAGGGGCTACTCTTTGTTATAGTGCATGGGCTTCTCATTGCAGTGGTTTCTCTTGTGGAGCATGGGCTCTAGGCGTGTGGGCTTAAGTAGTTGTGGCACATGGGCTCAATAGTTGTGACTCATGGGCTCTAGAACACAGGCTCAGTAGTTGCAGCACATGGACTTAGTTGCTCCACAGCATGTGCAATCTTCCTGGACCAGGGCTCAAACCTGTGTCCTCTGCATTGGCAGGTGGATTCTTAACCACTGTGCTACAAAGGAAGCCCCACATGTATCTTTTTGAATTAGAGTTTTCACTTTTTCTGGATATATGCCCAGGAGTGGGATTGCTGGATCATATGGTAACTCTATTTTTAGTTTTCTAAGGAACCTCCATGCAGTTCTCCATAGTGGCTGCACGAATATACATTCCTACCAACAAGGTAGGCGGGTTCTCTTTTTCTCCATACCTTCTCCAGAATTTATTATTTGTAGACATTTGGTGATGGTTGTTCTTGCTGGTGTGAAGTGATACCTAGTAGTTTTGATTTGCATTTCTCTAATAATTAGCAATGTTGAGCATCTTTTCATGTGCCTGTTTGCCATCTGTATGTCTTCTTAGGAAAAAGACCTGTCTTTAGGTCTTCTCCCAATTTTTTGATTGGGTTCTTTTTATTTTCATATTGAGTTGTATGAACTGTCTGCACATTTTTGAAATTAAGCCTTTACTGGTCACATTGTTTGCAAATATTTTCTCCCACTCTTTAGGTTGTCTTTTCATTTTGTTTATGGTTTGCTTTGCAGTGCAAAAGCTTTTAAGTTTGATTAGGTCCCATTTGTTTATATTTACATTTATTTATTTTGCCTTGGGAGACTGAATCTAAGAAAATATTACTAAGGTTTGTATTAGAGAATGTTTGCCTATGTTATCTCCTAGGAATTTTATAGAATTTGATCTTACATTTAGATCTTTAATACATTTTGAGTTTACTTTTGTGTATCGTGTCAGGGAGTATTCTATCTTTATTGATTTATATGTGGCTCTCTACTTTTCCCAACACTACTTGCTGAAGAGACAGTCTTTTCTCCATTGTATATTCTTGCCTCTTTTGTGGAAGATTAATTGACTGTAGGCACGTAGGTTTATTTCTGGGCTCTCTATTCTGTTCCATTGATTCATATGTCTGTTTTTCTGCCAATAGCATGCTGTTTTGATTACTGTACTTTTGTAGTATTGTCTGAAGTCTGGGTGGGTTATACCTCCAGCTTTGTTCATTTTCCTCAGAAGTGTTTTAGCAATTCTGGGTCTTTTGTGATTCTGTATAAATTTTAGGAGTATTTGTTCTAGCTCTGTGAAAAATATCATGGGTAATTTGATAGAGGTCATATTAAATCTGCAGATTGCTCTGGGCAGTATTGCCACTTCTACAATATTACTTCTTCCTATCCAAGAGCATGGGACAACTTTCCATTTCTTTGTATCATCATGAATTTCCTTTATCAATATTTTAGAGTTCTCAATGTATAGATCTTTCACCTCCTTGATTAGGTTTATTATTAGTTTGTTTTTTTTTTCCCAATTTTAAAGGGGATTTTTTTTTTACTTTCTTTTTCTGATATTTCATTGTTAGTGTAAAGAAATGCAACAGATTTCTGTATGTTGATCTTATATCCTACCCTGCTAGCTTGCTGAATTTATTTTTTTAGTTCTAAAAGGTTTTTGTGGAGTCTTTAAGATTTTCTATATAGAGTCATCTGCATATAATGACAATTTTACCTCTTCCCTTTCAATTTAGATATCTTTTTTTTTTCTTGTCTGATTGCTGTGGCTAGGACTTCTAATACCATGTTGAATAGAAGTGTCAAGAGTGGGCATCCTTGTCATGTTCCAGAATTTATTGGGAAGTAATTTAGCTTTTCACCATTGAGTTTGATGTTGGTTGTGGGTTTGTTGTAAATGGCTTTTGTTATGTTGAGATATGTTCCTTTTATACCCTCTTTGGTGACAGCTTTTATCATAAATGGATGTTAAAATCAAATGCTTTTTCTGCATCTATTGAGGGATCATGTGGTTTTTGTCTTTTCCTTTGTGGATGTGGTGTATCACATTGATTGATTTGCATATGTTGAACCATCCTTGTGACCTTGGAATGAATCCAATTCAATCATGGTGTATGATCCCTTTATGTGTTGTTGTATTCTGTATGCTAATAATTTGTTGAAGATTTTTACATCTATATTCATCAAAGATATTGGCCTATAGGTTTCCTTTTTTTGTACAGTAAGTCCCCTACATATGAACATTCAAGTTTTGAACTTTCAAAGATGTGAATGTGCATTCACATGTCCAATCATGTAAGTTAGTTCAATTGTCTGCATATATTGTCATGTGTGTGCATCCTCTACAAGTGGTTGTGCTTTTGTGTACTTTACTGTACAGTACTGTATAGAGTACAGTAGTACAGTATCTTTATTTCAAGGCCAGGACTTCCAGGAGGAAGCATAAAAGCAGTAGTGATGTAGCTGGTGCTGCTAAGAAGTGCCAGCTCTTGTACTGTACTACTGTACTTTAAAGCTATTATACTGTAAGATTAAAAATGTTTATTTTTGTGTTTGCTTTTCATGTATTATTTGTGTGAAAAGTGTTATGAACCTATTACAGTACAGTAGTATATAGCCAATTGTGTTAGTTGGGTACCTAGGCTAACTTTGTTGGACTTATGAACAAATTGGACTTAGGAATGCTCTCTTGGAATGGAACTCATTCGTATGTAGGGGCCTTAACTATAGTGTCTTTTTCTGGTTTTGGTATCAGGGTGATGGTGGCTTCATGAATTGACTTTGGGAGTGTTCCCTCCTCCTCAATCTTATGGAATAGTTTAAGAAGAATAGGTATGAGTTCTTTTGTGTATGTTTAGTAGAATTTGTCAGTGAAGCCATCCAGTCCTGGACTTTGTTTTGCAGGGAGTTTTGTTTTTGTTTTGTTTGCTTGTTTTTTTGATTACAGATTCTATTTCACTACTAGTGATCAATCTGTTCAAGTTATTTGTTTCTTCTTGATTTAATTTGGCAGGTTGTATGTTTCTATAAACTTGTCCATATATTCTAGGTTGTCCATTTTGTTGGCGTATAACTTTCCATAGTATTTATCATGATTTCTTTTTTGTATTTCTGCAGTATTGGTTGTTATTTCTCCTCTTTCATTTCTTATCTTGTTTATTTGGGTCCTCTCTCTTTTTTTGGTGAGCCTGGCTGGTGGTTTGTTGATTTTGTTTATCCTGTCAAAAAACCAGTTCTTGGTGTTATTGATACTTTTCTATTTTTTTAAATCTCTATTTTCTCTCTGATCTTTGTTATTTCCTTCTTTCTGCTGACTTTAGGTTTTGTTTGTTCTTTTGTAATGATTTTAAGTGGTAGTTTAGGTTGTTTATTTGAGATTTTTCTTCTTTTTTTGAAGAAGGCCTGTATCACTATGAATTTTCCTCTCAGGACTGTTTTTGCTGCATCCCATAAATTTTGTATGGTTATGTTTTCATTGTCATTTGTCTCAAGGTATTTTTTGATTTCCTTTTTGATTTAATCATTGACCCATTGTTTTTTTAGTAGCAAGTTTTTTAGTCTCCATGTAGTTGCTTTTTTCTCATTTTTCTTTCTGTGATTGATTTCTAGTTTCAGGCTGTCATGGTCAGAGAAGATGCTTAAAATAATTTATATCCTCCTCAATTTGTTGAGGCTTTGTGTGTGTGTGTGTGTCCTAGTATGTGGTCTATTGTAGCGATTGTTCTCTGTGCATTTGAAAAGAATGTATATTCTGCTTTGTTGTTGTTTGTTTTATTTTTGTTTCTTTGTTTTCGGGTGTAGTGTCCTGTAGATGTCAGTTAAGTCTTAACTGTTCTATTATGTCATTTGGTGTCTCTGTTGCCTTACTGATTTTCTGTCTGGAGGATCTATCCTTTGATGTCACTGGAGTGTTAAAATCTTCTACTATTATTCTATTCCCAGCAATTTCTCCTTTTATGTCTGTTAGTATTTGTTTTATGTATTTAAGTGCTTCTATTTGGGGTGCATATATGTTGAGTGTAATGTCCTCTTTATCATTATTTAATGTCTTTCTTTGTCCTTCTTCATGGCCTTTGTTTTAAAGTCTATTTTGTCTGGTGTGGGTATTGCTACCCCATCTTTCTTGTCATTTCCATTTGCATGAAATATCTTTTTCCACCCTGTCACTTTCAATCTATGTATATCTGTTGCCCTAAAGTGAATCTCTTGTAGGCAGCATATTGTAGGTTCTTCTTTTACTATCCAACCTGCCACTCTGCCTTTTGATCAGAGCATTTAATCCATTGACATTTAAAGTAATTATTTAAAAGTTTGCATTTATTGCCATTTTAAACCTTGTTTTCAAGTTGATTTGTATTTCTTTGTTGTTTCTTACTTTTTGTTTTTCCTTTTGTGGTTTGATAGTTTTCTTTTATATTATGTTTGAATTTCTTTCTTTTTGGTTTTTGTAAGTCTTTTATATATATATATTTTTTGATTTGTAGTTATTCTGATTTTCAAGTATGTTAACCCATACCTATATCTACTTACTTTAGACTGGGAGTCGTGTAAGCTCAAACACATTCTAATAGATCTACATTTTCTTCCTCCCCTGCCCCACATTTTATGATTTTGATGTCCTATTTTACATCTTTATTTTTATCCTTTTGTTGCTCCTTGTAGTTATGACTGTTTTCACAAACTTTTTAAATTGTTTTTTAATCTATGTACTATTTTATTTAAATGAGTTTCAATTATTTTATATATTTGTCTTTCCTATTGTGATTTTCCCTTTCCTATAGATTCTTGCTTTTATAGAATCAAGAAGACCTAAGAGAAGACCTTTTCAGTATTTCTTTTAGGATAGGTTTAGTATTGTTGTATTCTTTTAGTTTTTGCTAGTCTAAGAAATTATTTATTTATCCTTCTAGTTTTAAATGATCATCTTGCTGGGTAGAGTATCCTGGATTGTAGGTTTTTCCCTTTCATGACCTTGAATATATCTTGCCACTCACTTTTGTCCTGCAGAGTTTCTGTTGAGAAATCAACTGATAGCCTTATTGGGATCTTTTGTAGCAGACTTTTTTTTTCCTCTTCCTGCCTTTAGAATTCTCACTTTATATTTAAATTTTATAATTTTAATTATAATATGTTGTGGTGTGGATCTGTTTGGGTTCATCTTGCTTGGCATCCTCTGTGCTTCCTGTACCTAGATATATATTTCATTCTTTTGGTTTGGGAAGTTTTCTGCAATAATTTCTTCAAATACATTTTTGACACCCTTTCTCTCTTCTTCTAGAATCCCTGTTATGCATAGGTTGGCACACTTAATATTATTCCATAGATCTCGTGTGTTGCTTTCATTTTTTTCACTTGTCTATTTGTCTGTTGCTCTGATTGGGCGATTTCTATTATTCTCTCTTCCAGATCGCTTATTTGTTCTGCATTATTTAGTCTGCTATTCATTTCCTTTAGCTTGGTTTTTATCTCGGCAATTGAGTTGTCTAATTTTGATTGGCTCCTCTTTATGGTTTCTAGTTCCTTGTTAGTGATCTGGATTTCTATCAATAGTCTTTCTTCATTCCTTTAGCATTTTTATCCCCTCCTTTTGGAACTCAGGGTCTAGTAGAATGGTGAGGTTTGTTTCCTTGTTTTTTTTCTTTCAGGGGTTTTCTTTTGTTCTTTTAATTGGAAGTAGTTCCCATGGTTTTTCATTTTAATTATATTTCTCTGATTATGAATTTAGGAGAAACAGTTATCTGCTGTGGTCTGGAAGAGCATCCCTGCATGGACTATGTGAGTCCAATATTTTTTGTGCAAGGCCTGTATTTGTTATGTATGTCTCCTATGTGTTCTGGCCAGTGTCCCCTTGATAAGGGGTGTGTTTTGTGTTTTGGTGACCAGAGCCTGCACTAGATGTTGGGTGAGGCCTTCTCTTTATTCTGTGGTTGTTACAGCCTTGTCAGGAGCAGGGTCTGCTCCCCAATAGTTGGAGTAGAAGCCCCCAGATCTGGTTCTAAGGTGAGGTGTAAGGCAGGTGGGACTGGATTGCTCCCTCTGGGAAAGGAGCCACTGTGTGTTCCTCCTCAGGAGATGTCTGCCAGGATGTATGACACTGTGACACTGTCCACCACCTGTTGTGTGCTTCCATAAAATCCACTGCTGCTGGCACTACCCCTGGACCTGTCTCTACTGTGGGAGTGCTGATAATCAGGTCAGGAGTCATCTTGCCTTCAGCATGTGTGTTCTCACAAAGCGCGAGCTACCAAAGCCTGCTGAATCCATGCCCTGCTATGGGAGTGCTGATAATCACTCAGACTTCAGTGTTGCCTTCCATGTGTGTGCACTCACAAAATGCAAGCTCTCAAATGCTACAAAAGTCAGGCCCAACTGTGGGAGGGCCAATAATAGGCTTGGACTTCATTCCCTGTGCATGCATGCTCCCAAAGTCAGCAATGGCCAGAGTTGTACCCTGCTGTGAGCATGTCAGCAATGAGGCTTCTATGTCAGACCCACACCCCAATGTCCGGGTATTGATAATGGGATTCCTATGGTGGACCCACACTCTGTCCTGCATGCACTCCCAATTGCAGCTTGGACCACACTCCAGACCCTTTGGGTTGTCTCTGTGCAGCCAAACCAAGTCTTCTCCCCGTGTCTATCCACTGAAGCCTGAGTTTCAGTGCCCAGCCACTGTGCACATCTGCAGGTGTGTATCTCAGTCTGGGAAGTGTGTTGAAATGGCAGCCATCAGTGCCAGTCCCTCTTTGTCCTGCTTGGCAGCAAGCCAGCAGGGGCACATTCCTCTCAGGCAAACTCCAGGTTCCTGCAACTCCCTATCTGTCCCAGCAGACCTCCCAGCCAGCAAAGGTGGTTCCCAGGGTGAGGGAACCATTCCTCATTCATGGCTCCCTTCCAGGGACACAAGTTCCATTCCAATTCCTTTTTCCCCTTCTAGTCCTACCTAGTTACATGGGGAGTCTTTCTTGCAGCTTTGGTTGTATGAGAACTTCTGCCAGCTTGCAGTTATTCTGTGAGCATTGTTCCAGAAATAGGTTTTTTTTTTGGATGTATTTGTGGGGAGAGTGAACTTCATGTCCTTTTACTCTGCAATCTTGATTGCCTCCCTCTTTTCACTTTCTTGATGGTGTCCTTTGAAGCACAAAATTTTAAATTTTGATGATGTCCAATGTATCTCTTTTTCTTTTGTTGCTTATGCTTTTGGTGTCATAGCTAAGAAACCATTGCTTAATCCAAGGTCATGAAGATTTACTCCTATTTTCTTTTAAGAATTTTATAATTTTTACTCTGACATTTAGATTTTTACTCCTTTTGAGTTAAGTTTGTGTATGGTGTGATATGGGTCCAATTTATTTATTTATTTCCATGTCAGTATCCAGTTCTCCCAACATCATTTGTTGAAATAACTATTCTTTTCCATTGAATGGTGTTGGCACCTTTGTTGAAAACCAATTTACCATAAATAGGAGGATTTATTTCTGAACTCCCAATTCAGCTCCATTAATACATATGTCTGTGTTTATGCCATTAACACAATGGCTAGACCACCATAGCTGGTAGTAAGTTTTGAAATTGGGATCTGTGAGTCCTCTACCTTTTTTTTTTTTCTTTTTCAAGATTTTTTTTTTTTTTTGATATTCTGGATTACTTGCATTATCAGCTGAAATTTAGGATCAGCTTGTCATTTTTTTTTTCAAAATAAAGCCAGTTTGGATTTGATAAGGATTGTGTTGATTGTGTAGATAAATTTGGGGAGTATTATTATCCTAACAGTTTTAAGTGTTCTAATCATGAACATGAAATGCATGTGATGTCTTTCCATTTATTTGGATCTTCTTTAATTTTTCAACAATGGTTTGTTGTTGTTAAGAGTACAACTTTTGCACTTATTTTGTTAAGTTTATTCCTAGGTATTTCATACTTATTATGCTACTATGAATGGAATTGCATTATTAGTTTTATTTTCAGATTTCTTATTGCAAGTCCATAAAAATACAATTGATTTGTATATATTACTTGCATATCCTATATCCATGCTGAGATAGTTAACTAGTTCTATTATTTTGTTATGGAATTCCTTAGGCTTTTCTATATACAAGATCATGCCATTTTCAGAGAGACATAGCTTTACTTTATTCTTTCCAATCTGAATGCTTTCTGTTTCTTTTTCCTTCCTTTTTGCCCTGCCTAGATCCTCTAATATAATTTTGAATGGAGGTCGTGAGACTGAGCATCCTTGTCTTGTTCCTGATCAAGGGGAAACTAATTTAGCCTTTCTCCATTAAGTATGATATTAGTTGTGAATTTTTATAAATATTCTGTATTAGTTTGAGGAAATTCCTTTGTGTTCTTAGTTTATTACATGTTTTTATTATGAAAGTGTGTTTGAATTTGTCAAATATCTTTTCTGCATCTATTGAGATGATCACATATTTGTACTTTATTCTATCAGTGTGGTGTATTACATTGATTAATATTCAGATGCTAAACTAACCTTGCATTTCTGGAATGAATCACATTTGGTCATGGTGTTTAGTCCTTTTCATATGTTGCTGGACTGCTGATGTAATTTGGTTCAGATTTTTCCATCTATGTTCCAATAGCATATTGTTCTGTAGTTTTCTTGTGGTGTCTTTCTGGTTTTAGTATTAGGATAATACTGACTTCAGAGTGATTTCAGAAGTTTTCCCTCTTTACCTAGTTCTTGGAAGAATTTGTGAACAATTGAAATTAATTATATAATTGGTAGAATTCAAAAGTGAAGCTATCTGAGCCTCATGTTTTTCTTTGTTGGAAGAAAACATAAATAAAATCTATCCACTTGTCATGTATCTGTTCAGATTTTCTATTCTTCTTGAGTCATTGTTCATAGTTTGTGTGTTCTAAAGAATATTCCCATTTCATCTCAGTTACCTAGTTTGTTGCATACAGTTGTCCATAGTATTTCCTTATACTCTTTTATACTTCTGAAATGTCACTAGTCATGACCCCTCTTTCATTACTAATTTTAGTAATTTGGGTTATTTTCTTAATGATTGTTCAAGGCTTTGCAATATACATCTTAACTTATAAGAATAGTCTTAAGATTTTTATTAACTTATTTCCAGTGAGATAAAGAGATGTTTACTCCTATATAGCTCTATTTCCTCTTTCTCTTTTATTTGTTATTATTGTTATTCATATTACATCTGTATATGTTACAGACCTAAGATTACATTGTCATAATTATCACTTTATTTAATTGTATGTCCTTTAAAGAAGCTGAGTGAAGAAAGGAAAGCAAGTATATTTTATAGAGTTGGTTATACTAATCTTTTTGAAAATTAATTAGTTAATTAATTGGCTGCATTGGGTCCTCATTGCTGCACACGGGCTTTCTCTAGTTGCAATGAGCAGGGGCTACTCTTCATTGTGTTGTGTGGGCTCCTCATTGCAGTGGCTTCTCTTGTTGCAGAGCACAGGCTCTAGGCACATGGGCTTCAGCAGTTGTGGCACATGGACTCAATAGTTGTGGCTCACGGGCTTAGAGGCTCCATGGCATGTGGGATCTTCCTGGCCCAGGGATTGAACCTGTGTCCCCTGCATTGGCAGGCAGATTGTTAACCACTGTAGCACCTAGGAAGTCCCTATATTAATCTTCTTAATTACCATTTCTGGTTCTCTTTATTTGTTCTCGTGACTTTGATTCATTATCTACTGTCATTTCCTTACTCTATTATGGCTTTTTTCTCCCCACTTCCTTTTATTGTAAAATATGTTATATTAGTATATGTTGGGGGGCACAATAAAATTACATACAAACAAACACACACACACGCCATTTTTTTAAATTGGATAACAGAAGAAAGGAGAAGGAAGACACAATTATATTTTCTTTTCTTTCTTTTTTTTTTTTTTTTTTACATAGTCACCTTTATTGTTGTTCTTTGTTTTTTAAGGTGTATTTAAGGTCTTGGGTCACTTGCTTTCAACCTGAACAGCTTCCCTTACTATCTCTTGTAAAATGGATCTGCTAGCAATGAACTCTCTCAATTTTTGTTTATATGGGAATATCTTCATTTCACGTTTAGTTTTGAAATACTGTTTTGCTGGATATAAGATTCTTGTTTGGCAAGTTTCAGCACTTTAAATATATTTGCCCTCAGTCTTCCATTGTTTCTGATGAGCTATCAACTGTTAACCTCTTTGGGGGCCCCCTTGTACATGGAGAACTGTCTTTCTCTTAAAGCTTTCAAGATACTCTCTTTTTCTTTGGCTTTCAACATTTTGACTATGATGTGTTTGGGTATGGATCTCTTTAAGTTTACTTTACTTTGAATTTACCAATGGTGTCTCATATTTCTATAAAGCTCTTTTCATTTTTCTTCATTTTTTTCTCTCTCTTCTTCAGATTGTATTATCTCTTTCAATCTATCTTCATGAACATTGATTCTTCTGCCACTTCAAATTTACAGTTGATCCCCTCTAGTGAAATTTTTATTTCCTTTATTGTACTTTTACCTTCAGAATTTCTAATTTATTCCTTTTATAATTTCTAATTTTTAATTGATAGTCTATTTGATGGAGCATTGTCCTCATGCCTTCCTTTACTTCTTCAAGCATGGCTTCCTTTAGTTATTCAAACATACTTGAAATGGCTAATTTAAAAATCTCTGTCTGCTAAGTTCAACATCTGTGCCTTCTCAAAAGAAGTTTTCATTGCTTGCTTTTTTTTTCTTTGAGTTTGTCACACTTTTTGTTTCTTTGCATATCTCATGATTTGTTGTTGTTGTTGTTGTTGTTGTTGTTGAAAACTGGATAGTTAGATGATTTATTGTAGCAACTCTGTAGCAGCAACCAGAGCTTGTTGTTGTTTAATTTTTTTACTGACTGGACTGTGTCATTTCAGTCAAATCTATTTCCCCTAAGATATGTATCCTCTGATGCTGCTCTTTGGGTTTCACAGTCACCTTAGAATAATAGTGGTTTCATCAGGGATCTCTTTGTGTCTTTTGCTTATCTGTCTGTTAAGCTATCTGTCCTGTTGATATCACACCCAAATGTTAGCTACCAGTAATTGCTAGCTGCTTGCTGTATTGTTTCCAAAAATGCTCTGGAGCATGAGTTGCTCCATACTGATCCAATTAAATTTAGACTTCTTTGCAGGGATAGTCTTTTAGGCCAGTTTTTGAGTCTTTCTCTAACCCCAGGAAGACTTTTCTTAGTTGTCTTTTTCCCTGGTTCTTGCTGTTAAACTTTTAGCTAACCGAAGTTTTTGATTTCTGTTCTCATGGAGCTAACAGCCTCCTTTTCATTGTTTACTGCCCAGAATCCATTGTTTTCAACAGCACTCTTAAGCTTAAACTTTCCCATTTTTTGTCCACCCCCCCCCAATCAGTTATCTTTTGGATATCTTCTGAACTCACTGCTCTTATGTATTAATTTTGCCTTGGGTAAATCCTCTGTGCCACTGCTCCAGAGCTTGAGGCAGGAACAGTGGCCTTCTACTCTCAGAGAGACACACCTCTACTTTATAAAGAGCACTAGACAGGGGTGGTAGCCATTGGTCTTCTATGCTTGCCTCTTCTGGGTTGGAGCCTCTCCTCCTTACATGAACACTATCAGAGCTCAGTATTCTCAACCTACCATGCCTGGGGTAGAGCTTGTACCATGTGTGTAGAGGCTTGGTGGAACAAGGGAGCCCAAGAACTCTCAGCTGCTCCTTCCTGAACTAAAGTTTTTGGAAGTCAGATCTGAGAGGGATGAAAAATGTTATAAGCTTATGCCATCTGTGAAGATATAGCTCTAGACTGGGATATAGAGGGAAAGAGAGGTCTGTGTTCTTGGTTGCACCTGTCCCATGTAGAGCTTCTATAACATTGAGCTGTGGGTGTGAAGAGGGAGTAGGCCATGACTGAAATCTCTAATAGTCTCTCACTGTTCTTTTCAAGATTTGGTAGAACTTACTGAATGAATGTTTATTTGTTGTATGTCCTTAGAACAATTTCCAGCAGCTTTAATTGGTTGTTTGTTTATTTCTAATTTTCACCAGTTATGGTTGTTTGACTAGGGTAAGGGTCCAAAGACCTCCTTAAGTCATTAATCCAGAGGTCATTTTATTTTGCTTAACTTCTTAAATACATACTCAAGAAAATATAGTCTGTAATTATATATGCTTTAAGTTGCTTGTTTCCTTTCTCTGTTAATCATAGTTCTGTCAACTGAAAAAAATGCACAGCCTAAAAGTTGAGTTATGTTTTATTTGGTGGACATTCTGAGGACTTCAGTCCTGGGACACAGCATCTGAGATAACTGTAAGAAACTGCTCCTAAGAGGCAAGGGGTGGAGCCAGGATATATAAGAGTTTTTGCAACAAAAGACCAGGTAGTCAGAACATCAAAAGATTACTGTTAATAAAAGAAAACCAGATATCTCAAATTAAGGAATTTAGCACTTTTCTATGTATGGGATGATGCAAGAGTCTGAGCTCACTGAAATCATTCTTTTGATATGCATCTCAGCTATCTGGGCTCAGTATCCTGAGTTTCCTCAGGATGTACCCTCAGGCATGGCTCTAGTGGCTGCAATATCCTTTGTTTACTGATCAGGTGTCATTTCTAGTTCAAAATTCCTACCTTGACAAAAAAGTAGGTATTCTCCTACTACCTCTTCACCAGTCAAATTAATGCAATAGCTGTTTACTGAGTGCCTACTCTGTGCTGGGCTTAGACATGGGAGTGAGCAGAAGGATGCAGTGATGAGTCAGACCCAGCACCTACCCTCTGGTATATAAAAGGAAACAAGTATGGATGTGACTTTAAAACAAGGCAGAGAATGATCAGTGCCAGAAGAACAGAATAAGCAAAATTCCTCTTGAAGCAATATAGCTTTTTTTCCTTTTTATTTATTTATTGTTAGGAAAAAGATCTCTGCATATTTTGATTCCAGAAGGTGGCATTTAATCTTGCCCTTGATGGATAGGCAAGGTTCCGATAGATGAAGATGTGAGATGGGTTATTCCAAGCAAAGAAAAATGAGCCCGGTCATGAATATATTAGACAGCAAAATATATACTTTCAGCATCTGAATTAGACAGGTTAGAGAAAAGGGCATAGACCAAATTATGAAAGGCATTGAAAACCAGGCTGTGGAGTTGGGACTTCATTTTGAGACAGTGGGGCTTTATAACATGTTTTTGAACAGGGCACTGATTATTAGTTGAGAAAGAGAAGATGCCTGACTGTAGAATGAAGGATGGGTTTTCAGGAGTGAGATTGGAGACAAGAAGACCAGTGAGAAAGGAAGATATTGCTACCTTCTAAGGAAGAAATGAGAAAGGCCTGATCTTGGGCAGTGACAAACAGGGGAAAAAAGGTGAAGGACTCAAGTGACCTTTAAGAAGTGGGCACTAGAGGCTTTGGAAACTGATCAGATCACTCCTTTGTAAACTTAGAGTGATCGTTCAAATTTCAGGTTTTTCTGAGAGATAATAGAGATGTCCACAGCTTAGAGTTGTTAAAAGCCCATTCATCCTGGATGGTGAACTTAAGCACCACTTAGCCTGTATCTACTTAACACTTCCTAGGAGGGTTCCAAGATTGCAGAGATGGGTGTCTAGTCATGATCCTTTGTGTGGCATAGAGAGATAGATAATTATGTAAGGTTTAGCTCCTGCTTTTTGGAAACTCAGAGTTTTAGAGAAAGAAGCTTATAAAACAGTTCAAAAACTTAAGACTAGCCATCTTCCCCTTACTTTAGGGCCTAGTAATAAAATGATCATAGTGAAATGCTTCACAAATACTTGCTAAATTGAATATAAACAGAATATAGTATTCAGTATGGGCTCATGAAAAATATGGGTCAGTAGACTAAAGAAGCCAGAGAAAGCTTCCTGGAGGAGGTAAGGTTTCAACATAGCTTTGAATGAACATAGAATTCAGGTAGACCTTGTGGAGGGCAGAAGTGATGGGGTAGGGTTGGGACTAGGGAGGGGAAAGGGGGTTTGGTATTAGCAAAGACTAGGATTAAGTATATAAATCCAGAGAGATGTCATACCTTGCTGGAGTAGATATAGGGCTGGAATTAGGGGAAAGGATAGTGTTGGAAAGATGGTTGTTAACATGGTGAATAGCATCTCATTAATTTATTCACTCAGCTACTCAACAAATATCACTTAACTGCTCAACAAATCATCACTGAATGCCTACTATGCACTAGGCATTGTACTAGATATGTATGAGACCACCTGAAGAAGAAGAAAGCCAATAGAAGGAAAGCCAGAGAACATCCTTGATGGACTAGGGTGCCAGATTTTGATATCTGGACATGGGCAACCAGAAGAAGGGAAGGGGAATGACTGCCCATGAGGATGAGTCAAATTCATAGATCTCAGAATCCTCCTATTGCCCATCTGTCACTTGAAGATAGACTGGTGGCTTTACTCTGAGACCCTCATGGTCTCAGTAATACTTTAGTGAAGTCAGGGAGAATAAAGCCACTACAAACCAGCTCCTTCCATGGGCTGGCCAAAATACATGAGTACCCTGGGGAGGATTAAAGGGGCAGGGAGAGCTTCCTGGTAAGGACTGGGAGGATGGCAACATCTATTCTTAGTTCACCAGTAACCTTAATTGAGTATCTTGCTTACCTAGCCCTGGGCAAGGATTATGGTAGGCTTTCCAGTAAAATCAAATGGCAGTAACACCAGTCTCATTATCTGTATCTTTAGTTGGATTTGAAGACCTATGGTAATGAAACAGTTAATTGGCACTACTAAACAGCATATGATTAGGAGATAAAAGAGTAGCGCAGACTGTAAGATCTGTAGACATTCAGAGGAGGGAGAGGCATATCAGTGATTGATGGAAACAGTTGGAACAGAGAAGAAGGAATGTGAGGCCAGGCAAGGTTTGAGGATTAGTGCGGAGAAAGAAGAAGGGGGAAAGCTGAACAAACCCTAGAAATGGAATGATCATATGAGCAACAAAAGGGAAATGACAAGAAGGAAGAAGTGAAATCATAAATACAACTAAGAATGAAAACAAAAACAGTAAATTGATTTCAGTTTCAGAGGAGCCTTGAAGTCAAAAATTTTAGATTTTCACACAAAGTGGTGGGCGATGTTTTGATTGTTCCATGCCAGACTCCTTGCCAGTCCTCATGCAAGGGGCATTCCAGGCACCTTATCCTGGCTATAATTCTTAGATATCCCAGTTTTTTTTTTCTTGCCATTTTGAATATCCTCTAGGGTGATCAACTGTCCTAGTTTGCTCAGGTTGCAGGGATGTCTTGGGATATGGGACTTCAGTGGTAAAACTGAAAAAGTCTCCTGCAAAATGAGATGAGTTTGTCATCCTGATATTCTCTCTCTCTCCCACTTTTTCTTTTCTTGCCTCTTCCTGAGGATTCTTTCTTTCCTGTTCCATCTCTGTCCCAGACATACCCTGTCTATGATCCTCATACCTTCAGTTCCTCTCTTCACTCTATTCCAAACAGCTTCTTACAATTGTGCAGCCCCCAAGAGATACCTAGACTCTGGGCTGTATATTAATATAAGTGGTGACATAAGGATAAAAAGAAGAGACACAGGAAACCTACACAATGAAGGCCCCAACTCAGGACCAGCTCCAGTTTCAGCGTTTACTCAGGAAGCATTAACATAGTAAGCTCTTAAGAATTCATTGGGGCAACTTCAAGAGATAGTGAAGGATGCAACTTCAGTAGGACACTTTCCCAGCATCCATTGCAAAATGACTCCATTTAATGCATCTCAGTGTTAACTGTTTGAGTAGACCTTTGGCATTGTTTATCTGTGTTTAATGTTCACATACACACATAAATAATACATCAACACCTATCTACCTCCACACTCACATCCTTACTTTCAATTTGAAAGTAAACATAAATATGAACATATGCAGATATTTTCTTGTATCAGAGGTTAACAGAAGACTAGCTGAGAAAACAGCAGGTTGGGCATATTAATGAAATTAATTTGTTGACATTTTGTCTTTATTGGGCATCTTTCTATAACCGTGGTGGGCCTATCTGATTTGTTTTTTCAAACTCAGTGGGAGGGAGCAAGGGTAGAAGAGGTAATTTTACTTATTTTCTTGGCCTAGAAGAAATAGACATTGAGATCTGGCTTATGCATGTTAAATAAAAGAAATTTAATTATCAAGAATCTGCATTATTTGGTGAGCCAGGAAGGTGGAGACATCACACAAATGAAAGCATAATATGGATATATATGTATGTGAGGCTAAGGACAGGACTAGAAAATGTAGTTTTGTTGAGGATCCTCTGGATCCAGAAAAGAAGCTGGGAAACTAACTATGGATGAATCTCATCTCAGGGTCAGTGTAAGATAGATCCAGATGAGTTACTTCTTCCTCTGGAGTTGTGGGCTGGGGTGCTTGGGAAAAGCTCATATTGGCCCAGAGATCAGAGTAGAGGAGGATGAGATAGAAAACAAACTTTGAAGGGAGTCAGCAAGAAAATCATTGAAGTGAAGAAGGACTCTTAGACTGGAGGTTGGATAAAGACTTCCAGATTCAGGAGTCTTGAGGTGAGAAGGAAAAGATCTGTTGACTTCTTGTTAAGCACCATAGAAACACCTCGTCATGTCCTAGTTCTCTATAGAGTTGCATTTGGGTGTGGATGTGGAAGACTTAATTTTCTGCATGATCCCAGACTAATCACTTACTTCTTTGAACCTCCATTTTCCTGTCAACTAAAATGAGGGTGATAATTACTTCCTTCACAGGGCTATATGGGCTTTAATTTAGAATAAATGTGAATTGAGTGGGACTATACAAATATGAATAATCTATCTTTCCCCTTCAAACTATTGAAGGATAGTCTGAAGATTGAGTCTGGGTCTTTTTTTTTTTTTTTATCATTGTTTCCCCATAGCATTTAGAACGATGCCATACACAACTGAATGAGTAGCCTGCTAAACTGGATGTGGTTAGAATCTATACTGCTCTGTGTTAATCGCAATTCTAGAATTTTGTGGTCTCACAGGGACTCTAAAAATCTTGTAGTCCAACCTCCTCACACTCCCTATTAAGAAATCCCCTTTAATCTTAGCATTTACCTTCTGCTTCAATATATGAATATATTATAACATATGTAAATGTGTTGATTTAGGTTTTAACCCAGCCCCGAATAAAAAGACTGACAGATTTATTCTGAAAAACAGAAAATGAACAAACAAAACAATCCTACTGTCTCTACAAATTTATTCAGACTAACATGCTTAAGAGTGCAGGAATCATCTTTGATTACCAGAGCCTCTGGGTAGGATTTTTTGTGTAATTAGGTTGATGTTGCCTGCTGCCTATGTAACTATGATAAAGGCCATAAAATTGCCTAACCAAATGCTTCTTTGTCACTGCTGGTTAAGAGGGATGAAGTGGACTTTAAGTTAGGAAACTGTATGTTCTAATAAACTCAAGGTTCAGTGTGAAAACAAAAACAAAATAAAAATGGGTGAGTAAAACAAAAGCTCTCCTCATTCAAGCATAACTGCAGGACCATGATAAGAAAATGCAGACTTCTTAGCTAATCTGAGAAAGTTAGGTAAGCCAAGCCGAAAACCTGTGGAGTTTAAGATAGAGAAGCTAGACTTATAGGGGGACCAGGCAAAGGATGATGCTTGGATGCATCCTAGGCTAGGAGTCCTTGCTCCAAGCTTACTTAGCTCCTCCACATATATAACCAAAGAACATATGACTATGCCTTATTGGTAAGGGGAACTGGAACATATGGGATGAGGGCTTCATTCCTCTGGTTGCAGACGCTAGAGAAATCTTCCAGACTTGTGATGATTGTATGGTCTTCCAGGGACCCTTCTGAGGGTATTTCTGATATGTCTGATATGATTTTAATTCATACAAATTCATCTAATAATCATTAAATAGATACCAATTTTGGATGATATTGTGCTGTACACAAGATTCTAACTGGGTAAAGTCTGAATTATGGAGTATAGACAAAAAAATGCTGGTTTATTACTTGTACCCAGTATCTAAAATCTACTACAAATAAAGCCTTTTAGGGAATCTGCCTAAATTAGTGGTTAAGAATGGGTTGTAATTAGTGTACCAATTATTTATAACTGAGTTCTTCCAAAATGCTTGAAAACAATTCTCTTTAGTCCTTTAATTTTCTCCCCAATCATTTTTTTAGCAACTACTTTAAAATAAGATGGAGAAAAAATATCAGCTAGTCCCCATGTGAAGTATCACTCAGGCTGGATGATTGAGATATAAATTAATGACTTTTACCATACAGACAACAGCCAACTGGAGCAGAGGAAAATGAACTGGAATAACAATAAATCATTTTCTTTGGTTTAAAAGTATATTCTGACTTAGTAGAATAACTGCCTAACTCTGGTTGATTTTTCTCACCCTTATTGGGTGGCTGGAGGTGGCATGTATGTTAAAACATAGAGAGGAGTCAGGGTGAGATTAAAACTTCACTATCAATAAGTGACAAAGACTGGACTTCCTACGTGGTGCAGTGGTTAAGAATTCACCTGCCAATGCAGGGGACACGGGTTCGATCCCTGCCCCAGGAAGTTCCCACATGCCATGGAGCAACTAAGCCCGTGTGCCACAGCTACTGAGCCTGCGTTCTAGAGCCCATGAGCCACAACTATTGAGCCCATGTGCCATAACTACTGAAGCCCTTGCACCTAGAGCCTGTGCTCCACAACAAGAGAAGCCACCACAATGAGAAGCCTAAGCACCACAATGAAGAGTAGCCCCCACTCACCACAACTAAAGAAAGCAGCAATGAAGACCCAGCACAGCCAATAAGATAAATAAATTTATTAAAAAATAATTGACAAAATGATGCATTGTGGGTAAGTGAGTGTGCTAATATTTCCAACTCTGCCTGCAATACTGCTTTCTATTTTGTATACTTACATTCTGAGTTCTCAAAGTCAAGATGCAAGAAAGAGGCCCTTTGCGACATTCCTGCTTAACTGTATCTTCACCTCCCCTATTGTTCCTACCTAGCCATCACAGGGAGCATAGGCTATAGGATTAGACTAAGCAGAGTTCAAGTTTCAGCTCCTCCATTCAAAGTGTGAAGTATGGAAATGCCTTAACCTCTCAGAGCCTTGATTTCCTCACCTGGAAAATGGGATTAGCATTTTCCTCAGAGAATTATTGGGAGGATCAAATGAATAATGTAGAAAATAAATAGCATAGAAAATTATTGTGCACACTGTAATCCATCATATCTACATTATGATCTCTATGCTATTCATTGATCTGTAGATTTTCTGTAAAGACCTACAACATCTGGACCTATTCTGATTGTCATTACCATAGCTTACCTTATATTGCTTTTTTGCCATATCTGCTTTCTTGCTTTCAAAAGTGACAGCTGGCTCTTCTTCAGTACTAAATAGAGCCACCTGTATCATTTATCCCTCTCCACCCAGTATATGTACACTTTTGTGGGTATCTTCTAGAGAAAATACTGCCTTCTAGAATAGACTATTAACATTCTGGGCCTGGGAATTTGGTAACAGGGAACCCTTCAAATGTTTATCAGGATCCATACCTACCTCCTCAACCTGTAAGGAGAGCAGCACTTGGTCAAGGAAAGTTAACCAGATCCCCAGCCAGGCTTCTGCTGCCAGGGCCACAAAAGTCCTATCAATTATATTTGAATCACTTAGTCTTTCCTAATTGAAGACTGAATAGCCCATAAGCTCAGCTCAGTGAACCTTCATGATATATTTTATATTTACCAATGGTACAGAGTGAATTCTAGGGGTTATTTAGGAATAAGATTATCTTGGTTTACCATTGTCACTGGACCCTTTGTAGGAAACTCAAGGAGTAACCAAAATTATCACCTAGTGAAATGGCAGGGCCTGGATTTCTAAAAGAGGAGCTTGGGACTTGGATAAGTCAGTATTGAAAAAATGCTTCACATTCTTGGGAAGGGATATTTTTGCTGGCTTATGGGAAAAAAAGAGATCTTGGTAGAATATACTTTGATTTTCCAAATACTGTGAAAGAATAATAACTGTATGTGCTTTCTGACATATGTGCTGAAAAGCAGTATACGATACTAAGTAATCAAGAGTGTGGACATGGTGGCCAGACTACCTGTATGCAAATCTTGCCTCTGCCTCTAATTAACTGTGCAATTTGGTGCTCACAAATTAACCTCTCTGTGCTTCAGTTTTCTCATTTATTAAGTGAAAACAGCTAACCTTTTTCATATGCCAGGAAGTAATCCAAGCACTTTACAGATATTGGTTGATTTAATTCTCCCAGCAACCATGTGAAGTATTATTATTATCATCTCCATTTTACAGATGGAGAAACTGAGACAAAAAAGAGGTTACATGACTTGCCCAGGGTTGTATAGGTAGTAAGGAATAGAGCCAGTATTTGTAAGAAGCTGTGTCCTTAACCATCATATGATACTGCCTCTCATAAGTGGTGATAATAATAGCAGCCTCATTCATAGGATTATTGTGAAGATTAAATGAATTATTACTTTAAAAGCACTTAGAACAGTGTCTGTCATTAGAGAATGTTTTCAGTGTTAGTTAGTTAGTAGTAGTAGTAGTAGTAGTAGTAGTAGTAGTAGTAGTAGTAGTAATAGTAGTAGTAGTAGAAGTCATCATCATTGTCATTGCCATGGTGTTTAATATTGAGCCAAAGCAGGATTATATTAGAAGCATATTCATTCATTCAGAAATATTGAGCATTAACTGCATGCCAGACACTGTGCTAAGTGCTGGGTATACTGTGGTGAACAAGACAGGTGGTATCTCTGCCCTGGGGATGACATTTCTTCTCCATCCACCCTGTACATCCTTGTCATATGTATTTCTAAAGTAGCTCTTTGCTCAGTTGAAGCCATTCATAAGGCTTCCTCAAATCTGAACACTTTCTCACCTCAAGCCTGGTTTATTTACTCTTACCCCTTCCTTCCTCTCCTTTTCACTTTCCCTTATTTTCTCCTAGCATCCTATGTCCCTTCTGAACTACACTTTTACTCTGCCTGACTTATTTCACATAGAACAATGCCCTCAAGGTCCATTCATGTTATCTTAAATGTCAGGATTTCCTTTTTCTCATGGCTGATTAATACTCCATTTTACATGTGTGCATGTATGCGTGTATAACATTTTCTTATCCATTCACTTAGGTTGTTTCCATATCTTGGCTATTGTGAATAAAAAAAATAATGCTGCAATGAGCATATGAGTGCACATATCTCTTCAAGATTCAGATCGCATTTCCTTTGGATATACCCCCAGAAATGCAATTGCTGGATCACGTGGTAGTTTTATTCTTAATTTTCTGAGGAACTTACAGACTGTTTATCATAGTGGCTATACCAATTTACATTCCCACCAATAGTGTACAAGTATTCCCTTTTCCCCACATCCTAATAATCTCTTGTCCTTTTGATAATGGCCATTGTAACAGGTGTAAGGTTATATCTCATAGTGGTTTTGATTTTCATTTCCCTGATGATTAGTAACGTTGAGCATCTTTTCATGTACTTGAGGCCATTTGTATTTCTTCTTTGGAAAAATGTCTTTTCAAGACTTCTGCCTATTTTTTCAATAAAATTGTGGGGTTTTTTTTACTATTGAATGTTGTATGAGTTCCTTATACATTTTAGATATTAACACTTTATCAAACAGATGGTTTGCAGATATTTTCACTCATTCCATAGGTTGTCTTTTTTTTTAATGTCTCATTACTTTTTTTAAGCTCTTTATTGGAATACAATTGCTTTACACTGTTGTGCTGTTTTTTCCTTTTATTAATTATTTTGCTGTGCAGAAGCTTTTTTCTTTTGATGTAGTCTCACTTGTTCATTTTTGCTTTTGCTGCTTGTGATTTTTGAGTCATATCCAAAAAATCAATGCTAAGATTAATGCCAAAAATGTTTTCCCTATGTTTTCTTCTAATAATTTTAGAGTTTTAGGTCTTATGTTTAAATCCTTAATCTGTTTCAAGTTGATTTTTGTATGTTGAGTGGTGCAATTGTATTCTGCTTGTGGACATCCAATTTTCCCAACATTTGTAAAAGAGATAATCCTTTCCGCATTGTGTGTTCTTGGCATCCTTGTTAATCATTAGTTGACTAAAAATGTGTGGATTTATTTCTGAGCTCTCTATTTTGTTCCATAGTTCTATATATGTGTTTTTATGCCAGTATCATATTGTTTTGATTACTGTAGCTTTGTAATATATTTTGAAATCAAGAAGTTTGATGCCTTCAACTGTCTCCTTTATTCTTAAGATTGCTTTAGCTGTTCAGGGTCTTTTGAGGTTCCATACAAATTTGGGGATTGTATTTTCTATTTCTGTGAAAAATACTCTTGGGATTTTCATTGGAGTTGCATTGAATCTATAGATGTCTTTGGGTAGTATGGGCATTTTAACAATATTAATTCTTCCAATTAATGTATTCCTTTTCTTTCCATTTCTCTGTGCCTTCAATTTATTTAGTCAATGTCTTAGAGTTTCTGATGTACTGACCTTTCACCTCCTTGGTTAAATTTATTCATAAGTGTTTTATTATTTTTACACTATTGTAAATGGGACTGTTTTCTTTTGCAGATATGATGTTACTGTATAGAAATGCAACAGGGTTTTGTATATTGATGTTGTGTCTTGTAACTTTACTGAATTTATTTAATGGTTCTAATAATTTTTTGGTGGAGTCTTTAGGTGGAGTCTTTCTACATATAAGATTATTTAATTTTCAGATAACATCTTTTTTTTTAATTTGGGTAATTCTTATTTATTTTTCTTACCTAATTACTCTGGCTACTACTCCCAGAATTATGCTGAATAGGATGGTGAGAGAGAGTAGCCTTATCTTTTTCCTTATTTTAGATGAAAAATTGTCATCTTTTCACTTTTGGATGTCATGTTAACTATGGCTGTCTCATATATGGCCCTCATTTGGTTGAAGAACATTTCTTTTATATTCAATTTGTTAAGAGCTTTTATGACAGAGCATTAAATTTTATCAAATGTTTTATTCTGCATCTGTGAATAGGATCATGTGCTTCTTATCCTTCATTCTATTAATGTGGTATAATATACTGATTTGCATATTGACCCATCCTTGCATCCCAAAGATAAAGTCCACTTGGTCATGGTGTATGATATTTTAAATTTGCTGTTAAATTTGGTTTGCAAGTGTTTCATTGAGAAATTTTTGTACCTATATTCATCAGTGTTACTAGTCTATAGTTTTCTTGATTAGCTGGTTTTGGTATTAGTGTAATAGTAAACCTTGTGAAATGAGTTTCAAAATGTTCCTCTTCAATTTTTGGAAGATTTTGAAAAGGATTGGCATTAATTCTTTAAATGTTTGGTAGAATCACTAGTGAGACTATTTGGTTTGGGCTTTTCTTTGTTTTGGAGGTTTTTGATTACTGCTTTTATCTCCATAGTTATTGTTCTCATCACATTTTCTCTTTCTTCATGAGAGGTTGTTTCTTGGGAGGTTGTTTCTTCTAGGAAGGTATCCATTTCTTCCAAGGTTATCCAATTTGTTGTCATACAATTGTTCATAGTAGTCTCTTATGATTCTTTGTATTTCTGTGGCATCAGTTGTAATATCTCCTCTTTCATTTATAATTTGATTTGAGTCTTCTCTTTTTTCATGGTTAGTCTAGTAAAGGTTTGTCAATTTTGTTTGTTTATCTTTTCAGAAAAGTCCTCATAGTTTTGTTGATTTTTTCTACTATTGTTCTAATCTCTATGACCTTTATTTCTGTTCTTACTTTTGTTATTTCCTTCCTTCTATTTTTGGGCCTAGTTATTCTTATTTTTCTACCTCCTTGTGGTGAAAGTAATGTTGTTTAATTGAGATTTTTTTTAATGTAGGCATTTATCTCTATAAACTTTCCTCTTAGAAATGTTTTCACTGTTCTTGTATTTTGGTATGTTGGGTACCCAATTGTGTCTCCAGATATTTATTTATTTTCCTTTTGAGTTTTTTCTGTGATCTGCTGGTTACTTAGGAATGTGTTTTATTTCCACTTTCATATCATTATGGTTGGAAACAGTGCTTTCTATGATCTGAAGCTTCTTAAATTTTTTCAGACTTGTTTTATGGCCTAACATATGATCTATCCTGGAAAATGATCCATGTGCAGTTGAGAAGAATGTGTATTCTGCTGTTGTTGGTTGGAATATTCTGTATGTATATGATAAATTCATTTGGTCTACTATATGGTTTAAGTCAACTGTTTCCCTATTGATATTCTGTCTGTCTTTATTGATTTTGCTTTTTTTTGGTCTGGATGATATATCTGTTGCTGAAATTTGGATATTGAAGTCCCCTACTAATATTTAATTGCTTTTTCATACTGAAGTTCTGTTAATATTTGCTTTATATATTTAGTTGTACAAATATTATAAATATATTTACAATTATTATATTTGCTGGTTAAATTTAACCCTTTATTACTATAATTACTTTCTTTGTCTCTTGTGACAATTTTTATCTTAAAATCCACTTTGTCTAATACAAATAGACACTTTTTTTCATTTTTTACCATTTGTTTACAATATCTTCTCTGATAAATTGATTGTCTGCATATTTATGTATTCAAACCTAAAGTAAACCTCTTATTGGCAGCATACTGTTGGATACTCTTTTTAAATTCATTCAATCACTCTATGTCTTTAGATTGGAAGGTTTAATCCATTTATATTTAAAGCTATTATTAGTAGGAAAACAACTTATTATTGCCATTTTTTCTTATTATTTTCTTTTTTCCTTCCCCCTTACTGTGTTCCTTTGTGATTTCATAAATTTTTGGAATATTATGCTTTCTTTTCTTTTTAATTTTTGTTTACTTACTAAAGGTATTTTTTTTGTTTAACATACAGCTTACATGGAACATCCTATAGTTATAATGTTCTATTTTAAAGTGACAATAATTAAAGATCAGTTGCATATAAAAATTATGCTTTAAGTTCCACCTCCATACATTTTGGGTTATTGATGGCACAATTTACATATTTCTATATTATGTATACATTAGCAAATTATTGTACCTATAGATTCATTCAATGTTTTTATTCTTTAATTTTTTGTACAGTTAAATTTGATTTACACATTGCAATTATAGCATTACAATATTCTGAATTTGACCATATAGTTACCTTTACCAGTGAGTTTTATTTATTTATTTTTTATTATTTTTTTGGGGGGGTACACCAGGTTCAATCATCTGTTTTCATACACATATCCCCATATTCCCTCCCATCCCTGACTCCCCCCAATCGAGTCCCCCCCACCCTCCCCACCCCAGTCCTCCAAGGCAGCCCCATCCTCGAGTTGGACTCCCTTTGTCATACAACAACCCTCCACTGACTATTTTACAGTTGGTAGTATATATATGTCTGTGCTACTCTCTCGCTTCATCTCAGTTTCCCCTTTACCCCCCAACCACTCCCATACCTCGAGTACTCCAGTCCATTTTCTGTATCTGCATCCTTGTTCTTGTCACTGAATTCATCAGTACCATTTTTACATTCCGTATATATGAGTTAGCATACAATATTTGTCCTTCTCTTTCTGACTTACTTCACTATGTATGACAGATTGTAGTTCTATCCACCTCATTACATATAGCTCCATCTCATCCCTTTTTATAGCTGAGTAATATTCCATTGTATATATATGCCACATCTTCTGTATCCATTCATTTGTTGATGGGCATTTAGGTTGCTTCCATGTCCTGGCTATTGTAAATAGTGCTGCAATAAACATTATGGTACAAGTTTCTTTTGGGATTATGGTTTTCTTTGGGTATATGCCCAGGAGTGGGATTACTGGATCATATGGTAGTTCTATTTGTAGTTTTTTAAGGAACCTCCAAATTGTTTTCCATAGTGGCTGTACCAACTTACCTTCCCACCAACAGGGCAGGAGAGTTCCATTTTCTCCACACCCTCTAATACATTTGTTGTTTCCAGATTTTGTGATGATGGCCATTCTGAATGGTGTGAGGTGATACCTCATTGTGGCTTTGACTTGCATTTCTCTGATGATGAGTGATGTTGAGCATCTTTTCATGTGTTTGTTGGCCATCTGTATGTCTTCTTTGGAGAAATGTCTATTTAGGTCTTCTGCCCATTTGTGGATTGGGTTATTTGCTTTTTTGGTATTAAGCTTCATGAGCTGCTTATATATTTTGGAGGTTAATCCTTTGTCCGTTGTTTCATAGGCAATTATTTTTTCCCATTCTGAGGGTTGCCTTTTAGTCTTGTTTATGGTTTCTTTCACTGTGCAAAAGCTTTTAAGTTTCATGAGGTCCCATTTGTTTATTCTTGATTTTATTTCCATGATTCTAGGAGGTGGGTCCAAAAGGATCTTGCTTTGATGGATGTGATAGAGTGTTCTGCCTATGTTTTCTTCTAGGAGTTTTACAGTGTCTGGCCTTACATGTAGGTCTTTAATCCATTTGGAGTTTATTTTTGCGTATGGTATTAGGAAGTGTTCTAATTTCATTCTTTTACATGTAGCTGTCCAATGTTCCCAGCACCACTTATTGAAGAGGCTGTCTTTTTTCCATTGTATACTCGTGCCTCCTTTGTCAAAGATAAGGTACCCATATATGTTTGGGCTTACTTCTGAGTTCTCTATTCTATTCCATTGATCTTCCTTTCTATTTTTGTGCCAGTACCATACTGTCTTGATCACTATGGCCTTGTAGTATAGTTTGAAGACAGGAAGCCTGATTCCACCAACTCCATTTTTCCTTCTCAAGGTTGCTTTGGCTATTCAGGGTCTTTTGCGTTTCCATACAAATCATAAGATTTATTGCTCTAGTTCTGTGAAAAATGCCATTGGTAATTTGATCAGGATTGCACTGAATCTGTAAATTGCTTTGGGTAGTACAGTCATTTTCACGATGTTGATTCTTCCAATCCAGGAACATGGTATGTCCCTCCATCTGTTTGTGTCATTTTTGATTTCTTTCATCAGTGTCTTAAAGTTTTCTGCATACAGATCTTTTGCCTCCTTAGGCACGTTTATTCCTAGGTATTTTATTCTTTTTGTTGCAATGGTGAATGGGAGAGTTTCCTTAATTTCTCTTTCTGCTCTTCCATTGTTAGTGTATAGGAATGCAAGAGATTTCTGTGCATTAATTTTGTAACCTGCTACTTTACTAAACTCATCAATGAGTGCTAGCAGTTTTCTGGTAGAGTCTTTAGGGTTTTCTATATATAATATCATGTCATCTGCAAAGAGTGACAATTTTACTTCTTCTTTTCCAATTTGGATTCCTATTATTTCTTTTTCTTCCCTGATTGCTGTGGCTAAAACTTCCAAAACTACGTTGGATAATAGTGATGAGAGTGGACACCCTTGTCTTGTTCCTGTTCTTAGAGGGAATTCTTCCAGTTTTTCCCCACTGAGAACGATGTTCGCTTTTGGTTTCTCATATATGGCTTTTATTATGTTGAGGTAATTTCCTTCTATGCCCATTTTCTGGAGAGCTTTTATCCTAAATGGATGTTGAATTTTGTCAAAAGCTTTTTCTGCATCTATTGAAATGATCATATAGTTTTTATCCTTCAATTTGTTGATATGATGTATCACGTTGATTGATTTGCGTATATTGAAGGATCCTTGCATCCCAGGGATAAACCCCACTTGATCATGGTGTATGATTTTTTTAATGTGCTGTTAGAGTCTGTTAGCTAGTATTTTGTTGAGGATTTTTGCATCTATATTCATCAGTGATATTGGTCTGTAGTTTTCTTTTTTTGTGACATCTTTTCCTGGTTTTGGTATCAGGGTGATGGTGGCCTCGTAGAATGAGTTTGGGAGTGTTCCTCCTTCTGCAATATTTTGGAAGAGTTTGAGAAGGATAGGTGTTAACTCTTCTCGAAATGTTTGATAGAATTCGCCAATGAACCCATCTGGTCCTGGGCTTTTGTGTGTTGGGAGATTTTTAATCACTGCCTCAATTTCCGTACTTGTGATTGGTCTGTTCATGATTTCTATTTCTTCCTGGTTCAGTCTTGGAAGATTGTATTTTTCTAACAATTTATCCATTTCTTCCAGGTTATCCAATTGATTGGCATATAGTTGCTTGTAGTAGTCTCTCATGATGTTTTGTATTTCTGAGGTGTCCGTTGTTACTTCTCCTTTTTCATTTCTAATTCTGTTGGTTTGCGTATTCTCCCTTTTTTTCTTGATGAGTCTGGCTAATGGTTTATCAATTTTTTAAATCTTCTCAAAGAACCAGCTTTTAGTTTTATTTATTTTTCTTATGGTTTCTTTCCTTTCTTTTTCATTTATTTCTGCTCTGATCATTATGATTTCTTTCCTTCTGCTCACTTTGGGGTTTCCTTTTTCTTCTTTCTCTAGTTGTTTTAGGTGTAAGGTTAGGTTGTTTATTCGATAATTTTCTTGTTTCTTGAGGCAGGACTGTATTGCTATAAACTTCCCTCTTAGAACTGCTTTTGCTGCGTCCCACAGGTTTTGGGTTGTTTTGTTTTCATTGTCATTTGTTTCTAGATATTTTTTGATTTCCTCTTTGATTTCTTTAGTGATTCCTTGGCTGTTTAGGAGTGAATTGTTTAGCCACCATGTGTTTGTATTTTTTGCATTTTTTTTCCTGTAATTGATATCTAGTCTCATGGCCTTGTGGTCTGAGAAGATGCTTGATAGGATTTCAATTTTCTTGATTTTGCTGAGGTTTGATTTGTGACCCAAGATGTGATCTATCCTGGAAAATGTTCTGTGTGCACTTGAGAAGAAAGTGTAGTCTGTCGTTTTTGGATGCAATGTCCTATAAATATCAATTAAGTCAAGATGGTCTAATGTGTCATTTAAAGCTTGTGTGACTTTATCTGTTTTCTGTTTGGATGATCTGTCCATTGATGTAAGTGGGGTGTTCAAGTCTCCCACTATTATTGTGTTACTGTCGATGTCCCCTTTTATAGCTGTTAGCATTTGCCTTATGTATTGAGGTGCTCCTATGTTGGGGGCATAGATATTTACCATTGTGATATGTTCTTCTTGAATGGATCCCTTGATCATTAGGTAGTGTCCTTCCTTGTCTCTTGTAATAGTCTTTACTTTCAAGTCTACTTTGTCTGATATGAGTATTGCTACTCCAGCTTTCTTCTGACTTCCATTTGCATGGAATATCTTGTTCCATCCCTTTCCTTTCAGTCTATATGTATCCCTTGGTCTGAAGTGGGTTTCTTGTAGGCAGCATATAGAAGGGTCTTGTTTTTGTATCCATTCAGCCAGTCTGTGTCTTTTGGTTGGAGCATTTAATCCATTTACATTTAAAGTGATTATTGACATGTGCGTTCCAATTACCATTTTCTTCATTGTTTTGGGTTTGTGTTTGTAGGTGTTTTCCTTTTCTTGTGTTTCCTACTTAGAGAAGTTCCTTTAGCACTTGTTGTAAGGCTGGTTTGGTGGTGCTGAATTCTCTTAATTTTTGCTTGTCTGGAAAGCTTTTGATTTCTCCCTCAAATCTGAATGAGATTCTTGCCTGGTAGAGTATTCTTGGCTGTAGGTTTCTCTCTTTCAGGACTTTCAGTATATCCTGCCATTCCCTTCTGGCCTGCAGAGTTTCTGTAGAAAGGTCAGCTGTTATCCTGATGGGTTTTCCCTTATGTGTTGTTTGTTGCTTTTCTCTTGCTGCTTTTAATATTTTTTCTTTGTGTTTAATTGTTGTTAGTTTGATTACTATGTGTCTTGGTGTATTTCTCCTTGGGTTTATTCTGTATGGGCCTCTCTGTGCTTCTTGGACTTGGTGAATTATTTCTTTTCCCATGTTGGGGACGTTTTCCACTATAACCTCTTCAAATATTTTCTCAGACCCTTTCTTGTTTTCTTCTTCTTCTGGGATGCTTATAATTCGAATGTTGGTATGCTTAATGTTATCACTGAGGTCTCTGAGACTGTCTTCTAATCTTTTTATTCTTTTTTCTTTTTCCTGCTCTGTGGCATTTATTTCCCCCATTGTATCTTCCAACTCACTTATTCGTTCTTCTGCCTCAGTCATTCTGCTGGTTATAGCATCTAGAGTATTTTTAATTTCAGTTATTTTGTTATCCATTGCTGTTTGTTTTTCTGAGTTCATATGAACTGTTTCTTGTACTTTCTCTGTTTTGTTATCGAGATTTTGTATCATTTTTCCTATCATTACTCTGAATTCTTTTTCAGGCATTTTTCCTATTTCCTCCTCATTTATTTGGTCTTGTGGGTTTTTTTCCTGCTCCTTTGCCTGCATGGTGTTTCTTTGTTTCCTCATGGTTGTCCAAACTTTTGGGGTTGCTTGTCCTGGTGATAGAGGTGTTTATAGAAGACTGTCCAAGCCTCAGACTAATGTCCAAGTATTGGATTAAATGAATATTAAGTCTACGAAACACATACATGTATAAGACACACAATTACTGAATCCGTTAGGACAAAGTCTCTAGAAAAACCTGACAGAACCGCTGTGTGCTATCAGATATTCAAAGAGAAACCCAACAGAAATTGACAACTGAAAGAGAACAAATCAGAGACAAAAGCTAAAGCAAACAAACAAACAAATAACACCTTACACATACAAACATTAATCCAGAGAGATTTTGTAAGCTAGGATCAAATATAGAAAAGAGCCAGAGTACTACCAGAGAGAATGGAGATTCTCAGAATGTAATTAGACAACTGTACTAAGAACTAAGATAAAGACAAAAGCCTAATATGAAATACCAAAGCAGTGCGTCATCTGGAGAATAGAGCAAGTAGTCTGAGCAGACCGATAGTGTTGCTTATAAGTATGTTAAGATAAAATAAACTTAAAATGGCTGGAAGAAAGGGAAACAGAAGAGCGTAATGTGGTTGGAAATATGCAAAGAAAAAGAAAGGAATAGAAATGTATAAAATATAGGGATGAAAGGAAAGTATGAGAGATATATTGTCCATACTACCAAAAACTTAGCTAGATATAGAAGTATATAAAAAGGCAAAAAAAAATAATAAAAAATATCATTAAAAAATTATGTTATAAAACTTGTAGATCCCTTAGGGCTAGGATCGTATTTAATAATGAAAAAAAAAAAAACCAAAAAAACTCCAGAACTAATCCCAGAATGGACCAGTTCAATAGGTATTGATACTACTATTTCTGTTTCCTTAGCGTCTCAGCTGTAAGTGTCCTTCTCCTTGCCTTGGTTTTTTTTGCATTATTCTGTGACCAGCAGAGGTTCCTTTATTGTTCTTCTGTAAGCGATGGTGTGTGGGGAGGGAGAGGGTACAATAGTGGCTCCTTCTCCTGGAAGTGAGTGAGCAGTGGTGCACTGTTGTTTCAGTCGGGCTTGGAGGTTCCTGATGCAGAGGGACGCCAGTGGCTCAGGCATAAACAGAAAGTCTTAGAGTTGGGCCTCTCTAGGGTTTTTTGTTGTTGTTGTTGCTGTTGTTGTTTTTTTTTTTTCTCTCGGCAGCCTCCCTGCTACTGGCTTGCAAGGGGTTTTAATCTATCCCCGCCCGAGTGCCTGAGGGTGCTTGTTATCCCTGAGCACCTTAGGTGGCCCGCAGGCACCTCTCCACTGCCTGTTGCAGAGGCACCGAAAGAGAGAGAGAGGCTATGCGTGCGGCTCCTCCCCCCTGCCAGTGAGCCTGCAGCCTCCAGCTGCCATCATGGCCAGGCAGCTCTCAGGGACGGGCACTCCTCTCCACGGACCTCCTCCCTCCTGTCCTCTCGGTCCCTCACCCTACCGGCAACAATGTTTCTCACCCTGAACCAGCTCTCCGGTTCCGACGCTCCCTCTCCTGGACCCTCCGTTCAGCTGTTGGTCGATGTCTTGGTCCAGGAACGCTGAGCTGCGCTGCGGACCCTCCGTATGTTTCTCACTCCCTCCCATCTGCCACAGCTCCGCCTCTTCACCCTCTTTGAGCCTTCGTAGATGCCTCCCTACTGGCTATGTTGGGCTCCCCGCAGTCCTTTCTGGTGTCCGAGGACATCTGCTGGTGTTCAGCTGGTTCTCTGTGGGAATTACTGCATCCTTCCCTGCATTCCCAATGCATCTGTGGAGAGGGATGCACTCCACGTCTCTCTACTTCGCCGCCATCTTTTCTCCCCCACCAGTGGGTTTTATACATTCAATATTTTTCACATTACTAATCAGTACACTTTTATTTCAACTTGAAGGACTCCTTTTAGCATTTTTTGTAAAGTAGGTATAATGGTGATGAACTCCTTCAGTTTTTGTTTGTCTGGAAAGTCAAGTATATTATCTCACTCTCTCCTGGACTGCAAAGATGTACTAAGAAATCTGCTGGTCGATTTTTGTGGTTCCCCAATATGTCTTAAATCACTACTCTTGCAGCTTTCAAAATTTCCCTTTTCTTTGATTTTTGATAATTGAACTATATTTTGGTACACCACTCTTCAGGTTCAATCTATTTGAGATCCTTTAGCCTCATAAATTTGGATGTCCATGTGTCTCCCTAAGTGTGGGAATTTTTCACTCATTAATTCTTTAGATAACATTTTTTGTTCCTTTTTCTTTATGTTCTTCTTTTGTGATTCCCATAATTTTATATTATTACTCTTCAGAGCATCTCATAGCCTTTCTTCATTTGTTTTTAGATCTTTATTGGAGTATAATTGCTTTACACTGCTGTGCAAGTTTCCACTGTATAACAAAGTGAATCAGCTGTATTTATACATATGTTCCCATATCCCCTACCTCTTGAGCCTCCTTCCCACCCTCCCTATTCCACGCCTCTAGGTCATCACCAGTCATCAAGTTGATCTCCTGTGTTATGCAACAGCTTCCCACCAGCTATCTATTTTACATTTGGTAGTGTATACATGTCTACACTACTCTCTCACTTTGTTGCAGCTTCCGCTTCCCCCATCCCCGTGTCCTCAAGTCCATTCTCTACATCTGCATTTTTATTCTTCCCCTGCCACTAGGTTCATCAGTACTACTTTTTTGGGTTCCATATATATGCGTTATCATATGGTATTTGTTTTTCTCTTTCAGACTTACTTCAGTCTGTATGACAGACTGTAGGACCATCCACCTCACTACAAACAACTGAATTTCACTCCCTTTTATGGCTGAGTAATATTTCATTATATATATGTGCAACATCTTCTTTTTCCATTCAACTGTTGATGGGCATTTAAGTTGCTTCCATGTTCTGGTTGTTGTAAATAGTGCTGCAATGAATATCGTGGTACATGTGTCCTTTTGAATTATGGTTTTGTCAGTGTATATGCACAGTAGTGGGATGGCTGAGTCATATGGTAGTTCTATATTTAGTTTTTTAAGAAATCTCCATACTGCTTTCCATAGTGGCTGTATCAAGTTACATTCCCACCAACATTGCAAAAGGGTTCCCTTTTCTCCACAGCCTTTCCAGCATTTATCATTCCTAGATGTTTTAAAAGAACTTTTATTGAGATATAATTGACATACAATAAACTGCATGTATTTAAAGTGTACTATTTGATTTTTTTCTTGTTAGTAATGTATATATGGCAATCCCAATCTCCCTAATTCATCCCACCCCAATGCCCCCTCCCCCGCTTTCCCCACTTGGTGTCCATATATTTCTTCTCAACATCTATGTCTTGCAAACCAGTTGATCTGTACGATTTTTCTATATTCCACATATATGCTTTACTATATGATATTTGTTTTTCTTTCTGACTTACTTCACTCTGTATGACAGTCTCTAGGTCCATCCACCTCACTACAAATAACTGAATTTTGCTTTTTATGGCTGAGTAATATTCCATTGTATATATGTGCCACATCTTCTTTATCCATTCAACTGTTGATGGGCTTTTAGGTTGCTTCCATGTCCTGGCTATTGTAATAGTGCTTCAGGGAACATTGTGGTACATGTAGTTTTTTGAATTATAGTTTTCTCAGGGTATATGCCCAGTAGTGGGATTGCTGGGTCATATGGTAGTTCTATTTATAGTTTTTTAAGGAATCCCCATACTGTTTTCCACAGTGGCTGTACCAATTTATATTCCCACCAACAGTGCAGGAGGGTTCCCTTTTCTCCGTAACCTCTCCAGCATTTATTGTTCCTAGATATTTTAGTGATGGCCATTCTGAGCAGTGTGTGGTGATACCTCATTCTGGTTTTGATTTGCATGTCTCTGATGATTAGTGATGTTGAGCATCTTTTCATGTATTTGTTGGCCATATGTATGTCTTCTTTGGAGAAATATCCATTTAGGTTTTCTGCCCATTTTTGGATTTTTTTTTTTTTTTTGATATTGAGCTGCATGAGCTGCTTGTATATTTTGGAGAGTAATCTTTTGTCGCTTACTTCATTTGCAATTATTTTCTCCCATTCTGAGGATTGTCTTTTTGTCTTTGGTTCCCTTTGCTGTGCAAAAACTTCTAAGTTTCATTAAATCTCATTTGTTTCTTTTTGTTTTTATTTACATTATTCCAGGAGGTGGGTCAAAAAGGATCTTGCTGTCATTTATGTCATAGAGGGTTCTGCCTAGGTTTTCCTCTTAAAGTTTTATAGTGTCTGGCCTTACCTTTAGGTCTTTAATCCATTTTCAGTTTAATTAGGAAGTGTTCTAATTTCATTCTTTTACATTTAGCTGTCCAGTTTTCCAAGCCCCACTTATTAAAGAGACTGTCTTTTCTCCATTGTATATTCTTGCCTCCTTTGTCAAAGATAAGGTGACCATATTTAACTGGGTTTATCTTTGGGCTTTCTATCATGTTCCATTGATCTATATTTCTGTTTTTGTGCCAGTATCATACTGTCTTGATTACTGTAGCTTTATAGTGTAATCTGATGTCAGCAAGCCTGATTCCATCAGCTCCATTTTTTCTTCTCAAGATTGTTTTGGCTATTTGGGGTCTTTTGTGTTTCCATATAAATTGTAAATTTTTTGTTCTAGTTCTGTGAAAAATGCCATTGGTAATTTGATAGGGATTGCATTGAATCTGTAGATTGTTTTGGCAGGTATAGTCATTTTCACAATGTTGATTCTTCCAATCCAAGAACAGGGTATCTCTCTCCATCTGTTTGTATCATCTTTGATTTCTTTCATTAGTATCTTATAATGTTCTGCATAGAAGTCTTTTGCCTCCTTAGGTAGGTTTATTCCTAGGTATTTTTTTTCTTTTTGTTGTCATGGTAAATGGGAGTGTTTCCTTAAGTTCTCTTTATGACTTTTCATTGTTAGTGAATAGGAATGCAAGAGATTTCTGTGTGTTGATTTAGTATCCTTCTACTTTACCAAATTCTTTGATCAGCTCTAGTAGTTTTCTGGTAGCGTCTTTAGTTTTTTCTATATATAGTATCATGTCATCTGCAAAGAGTGACAGTTTTGCTTCTTTCCTAATTTGGATTCCTTTTATTTCCTTTTCTTTTCTGATTGCTGTAGCTAAAATTTCCAAAACTATGTTGAATAATAGTCGTGAGAATGGGCACCCTTGTCTTGTTCCTGATCTTAGAGGAAATGCTTTCTGTTTTTCACCCTTGAGGGCGATGTTGGCTATGTTTTGGTATTATGTGACCTTTATTATATTGAGGTAGGTTCCCTCTATGCCCATTTTCTGGAGAGTTTTTATCATCAATGTGTATTGAATTTTGTCAAAAGCTTTTTCTGCATCTATTGAGATGATCATATGGTTTTTACCCTTCAACTTGTTAATGTGGTATATCACATTCATTGATTTACATAGATTGAAGAATCTGTGCATTCCCTGGATAACCCTCCTTGATCATGCTGTAAGATCCTTTTAATGCACTGTTGGATTCTGTTTTCTAGTATTTTGTTGAATATTTTTGCATCCATGTTCATTAGTGATATTGGTTTGTAATTTACTTTTTTTTGTGACATCTTTGTCTGGTTTTTGTATCAGGGTAATGGTGGCCTCGTATAATGAGTTTTTGAGTATTCCTCCCTGTGCTATATTTTGGTAGGGTTTGAGAAGGATTGGTGTTAGCTCTTCTCTAAATATTTGTTGGAGCTTGCCTGTGAAGCCATCTGGGCCTGGGCTTTTGTTTGTTGGAAGATTTTTAATCACAATTTCAATTTCCGTACTTGGGATTGATCTCTTGATATTTTCTATTTCTTCCTGGTTCAGTCTTGGAAGGTTGTACTTTTCTAAGAATTTGTCCATTTCTTCCAGATTTTGCTTTTTTTTTTTTTTTTTGGCATATAGTTGTTTGTAGTAGTCTCTCATGATCCTTTGTATTTCTGCAGTGTCCGTTGTTACTTCTTTTTCATTTCTGATTCTGTTGATTGAGTCTTCTGCCTTTTTTTCCTGATGAGTCTTGCTAATGGTTTATCAATTTTGTTTATCTTCTGAGAGAACCAACTTTTAGTTTTATTGATCTTTGCTATTGTTTCCTTCATTTCCTTTTCATTTATTTCTGATCTTATTTTTATGGGTTCTTTAGGATTTTCTCTGTAGTATCATGTCATCCACAAACAGTGACAGTTTTACTTCTTTTCTAATTTGGGTTTTATTTTGTTTCTGTTTCTACTGTGGTTGCCATGGTTAGTACTTCCAAATGTATGTGGAATAAAAGTGGTGAGAATGGACGTTATTGTCTTCTTCTTGATCTTAGAGGAAATGCTTTCAGCTTTTCACCATTGAGTATGATGTTAGCTGTAGTTTTGTCATATATGGCCTTTATTATGTTGAGATAGGTTCTCTCTATGCCCACTTTCTTGAGATTTTTTATTTTCATAAATGGATGTTGAATATTGTCAGAAATTTTTCTGTATCAATTAAGATGATCATATAATTTTTGTTTTTCAATTTGATAATTTGTTTATCACACTGATTGTTTTGTGGATATTGAAATAAACCTTGCATTCCTGGGATAAATCCCACTTGATCAGGGTGTATGATCATTTTATTTTATTGTAGATTCAAATTGCATGTATTTTGTTGAGGCATTTTACATCTATGTTCATCTGTGGTATTTCCTCGTAGTTTTATTTTTTTGTGGTATCTTTGTCATGTCTTTGTATCAGGGTTACAACAACGGCCTCCTAGGATGATTTTGGGAATATTCCTTCCTCTGTGATTTTTTTGGAATAGTTTCAGAAAGATAGGTGTTAACTCTTCTGTAAATATTTGATAGAAATTACCTTTGAAGCCATCTGGTCCTTGACTTTTTTTGTTGGCAGTTTTTAAATCACAGTTTCAGTTTCAGTACTTGTGATTGATATGTTCATATTTTCTATTTCCTCCTGTTTTAGCCTTGAGAGATTGTACTTTTGTGATTATTTGGCCATTTCTTCTAGGTTGTTCATTTTATTGGCATATAGTTGCTTATAGTATTCTCCTATGATTCTTTATATTTTTATCATGTCCATTGTAACTTCTCCTTTTTCATTTCTAATTTTATTGACTTGGCACCTCTGCCTTTTTTTTTTTTTTTTTTTGATGAGTCTGACTAAAGTTTTATCATTTTTCCTTATATTTTCAAAGAATGAGCCTTTACTTTCTCTGATCTTTGCTATTGTTTTCTTGTCTATATTTCATTTATTTCTACTCTGATATTTATGATTTCTTTAATTCCACTAACACTTTAGGGTTTTTGTTGTTGTTGTTTTTGTTATTCTTTGTCCAGTTGCTTTTGGTGTAAGGGTAGGTGGTTTATTTGTGATTTTTTGTTTGTTTGTTTTTCCTGAGGTAAGATGCTATTGCTATGAACTTTCCTCTTAGGACTGCTTTTGATGCATCCCATAGGTTTTGGATCATCATATTTTTGTTTTCATTTTTCTTTGGGTATGTTTTCATTTCGTCTTTGATTTGTTCAGTGATCCATTGGTTGTTTAGTAGCATGTTTTCTAGCCTTAACATATTTGTGTTTTCTGCAGTCTTTTTTCTTGTAATTGATTTCTGATCTCACAGTGTTGTGGTCAAAAAGATGCTTCATATGATTTCAAATATCTTAAATTTACTGAAGCTTGCTTTGTGGGCTAGCATGCGGTCAATTCTGGAGAATGTTCCGTGTGCACATAAGAAGAACGTGTATTCTGCTCCTTTTGGATGGAATGCTCTATAAACATCAGTTAAGTTCATCTCATCTAATGTGTCATTTAAGGCCTGTGTTTCCTTACTGATTTTCTGTTTGGATGATATGTCCATTGATGAAAGTGGGATGTTAAAGTCCCCCACTATTATTGTTTTGCTCTCAATTTCTCCCTTTATGGCTGTTAGTATTTGCCTTGTATATTGAGGTGCTCCCATGTTGGGTTTATATATATATATATATATATATATTTACAATTGTTAAATATTCTTGGATTAATCCCTTGATCATTATATAGTGTTCTTCTTTTTCTCTTGTAACAGTGTTTATTTTAAAGTTTATTGTGTCTTATATGAGTATAGCTACTATCACTTTCTTTTGATTTCCATTTGCATGGCATACATTTTCCCATTTCCTCACTTTCAGTCTGCATGTGTCCCTAGATCTGGAGTGGTTCTCTTGCAGACGGCATATACATGGATTCTGTTTTCCTGTCCATTCAACCAGTCTATGTCTTTTGTTTGAAGCATTTAATAAGTTTACATGTAATGTAATTTTCAATATGTATGGGGTTTTTTGGTCATTTTGGAATTGTTTTGTATTTGTTTTTTTCTTCCCATCCTCTTTTGTTCTATTCTCTTGTTATTTGCTGAGTAACTTCAATGTTGTATTTGGATTCCTTTTTATTTTTGTGTATCTCTTGTAGATTTTTGGTTTGTAGTTACCATGAGGTTTTGTTATAGCAATCTATATATAAACAAGGTTGTTTTATGTTGCTGGTCTTTTAATTTCAAATGCATTTCCAATATCCTCCATTTGTGGTCTCCTCACAAATGGAGGATATTGTTGCTGGTTTTTATATCATATTTGTGTGTGGAGAATTTCCTACCTTTACTGTCTGTTTATCTTTACTCATGAGCTTTTCCATTCATCCTTGTCTCTAGTGTGGACTGTTCTGCTTAGAGAAGATCCTTTAGCATTTGTTGCCAAGCTTGTTTGGTGGTGCTGAATTCTCTTAGCTTTTGCTATTATGTAAAGCTTCTGATTTCTCTGTCAAATCTGAATTAGACCTTGCTGGGCAGAGTATTTTTCATTGTAGATTCTTTTCTTTCATCACTTTAAATATATTGTGCCACTTCTTCTGGCCTGCAGTTTCTGCTGAGAAATCAGCTGATAACCTTTTTGCACTTTCCTTGTAGAGTATTTGTTGCTTTTCCTTTGTTTTTGTTAATATTTTTCTTCATTTTTAGTTTTTGTGAATTTGATTACTCTCTCTTAATGTGTTCCTCTTTGGGTTTATCCTCTGCACTTCCTGGGGTTGGTTGTTTCCTTTTTCATGCAAGGGAGGTTTTTAGCTGCTTTCTCTTCAAATATTTTTTCATGTTATTTCTCTCTCTCTTCTCCTGGGACCCCTATAATGTGAATGTTGGTGTGTTCAGTGTTGTCCAACATGTCTCTTAGACTTCCCTCATTTCTTTGCATTCTTTTTCCCTTATTCTGTTCCATGACAGTGATTTCCACCATTCTGTCTTACAGGCCACTTATCCATTCTTCTGCCTCATTTTTTCTGCTGTTGGTTCCTTCTGGTGTATTTTCATTTCAGTTATTGTATTGTTCATTTCTGTTTATTTTTTCTTTTGTTCTCCTAGGTCTTTGTTAAACACATCTTGCATCCTATTCATCCTTGCCTCCATTCTTTTTCTGCAATCCTGGATTATCTTCATTATTATTATTCTGAATTCTGTTTCTCATAGGTTGCTAATCCCCACTTAATTGGTCTTCTGGAGTTTTATTTTGTTCCTTCATCTGGGACATGGTTCTTCTGTTATCTCATTTTGTCTAACTTTTGTGATTGCAGTTTCCATTCAACAGGCTCCTGGATTGTAGTTGTTCTTGCTTCTGCTGTTTGCCCTCTGATGGATGAGGGTATCTAAGAGGCTTGTGCAGGCTCCTTCATGGGAGGGATGGGTTCCTGACCAGTGGGGGGTGAAGCTGTGTCTTGTCCCACTGGTGGGCATGGCATGCTCACAAAAACATTCAGCTACTTGTCTGCTGATGAGTGTGGAAGTGTTTCTGCCCTGTTGGATGTTTGGCCTTAAGTGTCTCAGCACTGGAGCCTATAGGCTGTTGATGGTTCACACCAATGAGTACTCCAAGGAACACACAAAACCTTCTGTGTACCCTGCAATATTGGATTTTTTTGTTTCCCCCAGTCCTGTGGAATTCCTGGGATCTAACCAAACTGCCCTTCAGAGCCAGATTCTCTGGATTCCTCCTTCTGTTCCTGGACCCCTAGACTCAGAAGCCTTATGTGGGGCTCAGAAATTTCACTCCTTTTGGGTAACTTCTGTGGTATAATTGTTTTCCAGTTTTTGGGTCACCCACCTGGCAGGAATTGGATTTGACTTTAATGTGATTGTGCCCCTACTACCAACTGATTTTAGCTTTTTCTTTTTGTTTGTATATAGGGTATTTTTTTTGGTAGGTTCCAGTGTTTTTTTGGTCAATGTTTGTTTAGCTGTTAGTTGTGATTTTGATGTTCTCATTACAAGGGGTGAGCTCACGTCCTTCTACTCTGCCATCTTGAGTTAATCCTGTGATCAGTTGAGGCATATTCTTGAGTAATACAATTTTTTTAATGGTTTCTCCTATTTTGTTGAACTTCTCACTTTTTATTCATTTATTTAAATACTTGTGTGTTTTAAAAAATTAATTTATATTTATTTATTGGCTGCATTGAGTGTTTGTTGCAGTGTGTCGGCTTTCTGTAGTTGTGGAGAGTGGGGGCTACTCTTCCTTGTGGTGTGCAGGCTTCTCATTGCTGTGGCTTCTCTTGTTGGGGAGTATGGGCTTGAGGCATGCAGCCTTCAGTAATTGTGGCATGTGGGCTCAGTAGTTGTGGCTCTCAGGCTCTAGAGCACAGGCTCAGTATTTGTGGTGTACTGGCTTAGTTGCTCCACAGCATGTGGGATCTTCCTGGACCAGGGTTCAAACCAATGTCCCCTGCCTTGGCAGGAGGATTCTAACCACTGTGCTACCAGAGAAGCTCCATCATTTTTCATTCATTTTTTTTTTCATTCATTTTTATCATAATTTCATTTAGTTGTCTCTCTGTATGTTTTTGTATTTTGCTGAACTCCTTAAGAGGATTATTCTGAATACTTGTTCAGAAAATTTATAGGTCTCTATTTCTTTAGTTTTACTTTAAATTATTTCTTATTGAAGTATTTTTGATTTACAATATTATATTAGTTTCAGTTGTACAGAAAAGTGATTCAGTATTTTTGCAGAGTGTACTCCATCATAGCTTATTATAAGATAATGGCTATAGTATATCTTTGTTGCTTATCTATTTTATATATAGTACCTTGTTAACTGATACCCCTAATTAATCTCTCCCACCTTTTCTCTCCCTGTTGGTAACCAGAAGTTTGTCTTCTACATCTGTGAGTATGTTTCTGTTTAGTGTATATATTTTTTTTGTATTTTTCCTAGATTCCACATATAAGTAATATAATATAGCATTTGAGTTTCTCTGACTTATTTCACCCAGCATAATGTTATGTAGGCCCACCTATGCTGCTGCAAATGGCAGAATTTCATTGTTTACTATGTCTCTGTAATATTACATTATATAGATATAGATATAAATAGATGATAGATAGATAATTAGATAGATAGATAGATATAGATATATGGATATATAAAATATTATTTGAATTGTCTGTTGATAGATACTTGGGTTGCTTCTATGTCTTGCCTATTGCAAACAGTGCTGCTGTGAACAGTGGGGTGCATGCATCATTTTGAATTAGTGTTTTTGTTTCTTTGAGATAAACACCCAGATTGGAATTTTTGGATTATATTCTAGTGCAATTTTTAGCTTTTTTGTGAAACCTCCATTCTGTTTTCCATAGTGATTGCACCAATTCACATTCCCACCAATGGTGTACAAGGTTTCCTTTTCTCCACATCCTTGCCTACATTTGTAGAGTTTTTGATGATAGCCACTCTGACAGGTGTGAGGTGATATCTCACTGTTGTCTTGATTTGTATTTCTCTAATTATTATGTTGAACATGTTTTCATGTACTTGTCAGCCATCTGTATGTCTTTTTGGGAAAATGTCAACTCAGGTCTTCTGCCCATTTTTGATTTGGTTATTTGTTTCTTTGTTTTAGTTATATGAGAAATTTGTATAATTTAGATATTAACCTCTTTTTGATCATATCATTTGCAAATCTTATCTCCAATTCTATAGGCTGTCTTTTCGTTTTGTCCATGGTTTCCTTTGCTGCCCAAAAGCTTTTAAGTTTAATTAGGACCCATTTGTTAATTTTTGCTTTTATTTATTTTTCCTTAGGAGAAAGAACAAAACAAAATTACTATCATTTATGTCAAAGAGTGTTCTGCCTATATAATTTTACAGGAGTTTTATGGTTTCTGTTCTGACATTTAAGTTTTTAAATAATTATGAGTCTATTTTTATATAGCATGTGAGGGAATCTTCTAATCTCATGGTTTTATGTGTGGGTGTCCCATTTTTCCAGCATCACTTGCTGAAGAGTCTGTCTTTTCTCCATTTCATATTTATACCTACTTTGTGATTGATCAATTGTCCATAGGTGCACTGGTTTATTTCTGAGTTCTCTATTCTATTCCTGTGAAGTTTGTATCTTTTTCTGTAACAGTACCACACTGTTTTGATTACTGTACCTTTGTAATATAGTGTAAAGTCTGAAAACATTTTTAGTTTTTTTTCTATCTCTCTTTTTCTCTTGAAAATGCTTTTTTTGGTGTATTTTGTGGTTCCTTATGAATTTTAAGATTATTTGTTGTTGATCTGTGGAAAATGACATGGATATTTTGATAAGGATTTGCATTAAATTTGTAGATTGTGTAATTTGACCATTTTAATAATATTAATTTTTTTAACCTAAGAATGTGCAATATCTTTCCATTTCTTTGCATCTTCAATTTCCTTCATCACTGTTTTATAGTTTTCAGAGTATAGGTCTTTCCCTGCCTTGGATAAGTTTATTGCTGGGTGTTTTATTCTTTTTGATGTAATTTTAAATGGGATTTTTTTTTTTTTTGCTCTCTGTTAAAGTTTATTAGTATATAGAAACACAGCATATTTCTATATATTAACTTTGCATCCTGCTACCTTGCCTAATTCATTCATTAGTTCTAGTAGAATTTGTGTGGAAACTTTAGGGTTCTCCATATAAAGTATCATGTTATCTACAAATAGTGACCATTTTACCAATATCTTTGCAATTTTGATAGTTTTTGAAATAATTAATTAATTAATTAATTAGGCTGTGTTGGTTCTTACTTGCAGCACTCGGGATTTTTGTTGTGGTGTGTGGGATCTTTAGTTGTAGCAAGTGAACCCTTAGTTGCAGCATACATGATGTAGTTCCCTGACCAGGGATCGAACCTGGGTCCCCTGTATTGGGAGTGTGGAGTTTTAGCCACTGGACCACCAGGTAAGTCCCTTGATCCCTTTTGTTTCTTGTTCTTTGTTTTTTTTTTAAACTATTTATTTACTTACTTAGTTAGTTAGTTAGTTAGTTATTGGCAGCCTTGGGTCTTCATTGCTGTGCACAGGCTTTCTCTAGTTGCAGTGAATGGGGTCTACTCTTTGTTGTAGCATGGGCTTCTCATTGCTGTGGCTTCTCTTGTTGCAGACCATGGGCTCAAGGTTTGGGGTCTTCAGTAGTTGTGGTACATGGGTTCAATAGTTGTGGCTCATGGGCTCTAAAGCACAGGCTCAGTAGTTGTGGCACATGGGCTTAGTTGCTCCTCAGCATGTGGGATCTTCCTTGCCCTGCGATCAAACCCATGTCCCCTGTATTGGCAGGCAGATTCTTAACCACTGCTCCACCAGGGAAGCTCTTATTTCTTGTTCTTGTCTGATTGCTATGGCTAAGACATCCAATAGTATTTTAAATATAAATGCCTAGAGTGCTCATCCTTGTCTTGTTCCCGAAGTAAGAGGGAAGGCTTTCAGCTTTTCACTGTTGAATATGATGTTGGCTGTGTGTTTGTCATAAAATGGCCTTTATTTTGCTAAGAGATATTTTCTCTATACCCACTGTGATGTCCACTTTAATCATGAATAGGTGTTTAATGTTGTCAAATGCTTTTTCAACATCTATTGAGATGATTGTGTGACTTATCTCTTTTCTTTTGTTATTGTGGTGTATCACATCAATTGTTTTGCAAATATTGAACCATCCATGTTACTTTGAAATAAATCCAGTTTGATCATGATGATCATTTTTATGTATTGCTGGATTCAGTTTGCTAATATTTTGTTGAGGAATTGTGCATCTATATTCATGTAAGATATTGGCCTGTAATTTTCTTTTTTGTAGTGCTTTTATCTGGTCTTGGTATCAGTGTAATGTTGGACTCCTAGAATGAGTTTGAGAGAGTTCCCTCCTCTTCAACTTTTTGGGAACTATTTGAGAAGTATAAGTATTATTTCTTCTTTGTCTGTTTGGTATAATTCCCCTGTGAAATCATCTGTTCCTGGAGTTTTGTTTGCTGGCAGTTTTTTGCTTGTTTGTTTGTTTGTTTTTCTTTTTTAAACATACTCAGTTTCACTTCTAGTAATCGGTCTGTTCAAATGGTCTGTTTCTTCTTGATTCAGTCTTGGCAGGCTGTATGTTTCTAGAAATTTGTCCATTTCTTGTACGTTGTCCATTTTGTTGGCATATAAATGTTCATAGCATTTTCATATAATGTTTTTTATTTCTGTACTATCAGTTGTAATTTCTCCTCTTTCATTTTTTATTTTGTTTATTTGGATTCTCTTTTTTCCTTGATGAGCCTGCCTAAAAGATCCTCAGCTTTGTTCTTTTCTTCAAAAACTCAGCTCTGAATTTCATTTACCTTTTTAAAATATATTTTAAAATTTATTTTCTCTCTTATATTTATTATTTCCTTCCTTCTGCTGACTTTGGCCTGTGTTTTTTCTAATTCCTTTAGGTGGTAGGTTAGGTTGTTTATTTGAGATTTTTCTGTTTCATTACAAAGGTTTGTATTGCTATGAACTTCCCTCTTAGAACTGCTTTTCCTGCATTTGATAGATTTTGGAAAGTTGTGTTTCCACTTTAATTTGTTTCTATGTATTTTATGATTTTCTTTTTGATTTCATCATTGACCCACTGGATTTTTAGTAGCATTTTGTTTAGTCTCCACATATTTGTTCTTTTCCCATTTTTCTTTCTGTAGTTGATTTCTGGTTTTATGTGGTTGTCATTGGAAAAAATGCTTGATATATTCTGTATCCTCTTAAATTTGTTGAGGCTTCTTTTGTGGTCTACTATGTGACCTATTCTCATAAATGTGCACTTGAAAATGATATATATATATATATATATATATGTGTATATATATAGCTGTTTTTGCATGTATTGTCCTGCAGATATCAATTAAGTCCAACCAATCTATTGTATCATTTAAGACCACTGTTGCCTTATTGATTTTCTGTCTGGATTATCTGTCCATTGATGTCAGTGGGGTGTTAATATCCCTTATTATTATGACATTTTTGTCAGTTTCTTCCTTCATGTCTCTTAGTATCTACTTTATATATTTAGGTGCTCCTGTATTGTGTGCTTACATGTTAATGAGTGTAACATCCTCTTCTTATATTGATTACTGTGTCATTACATAATGTCCTTCTTTGTTTTTTGTTAGACTTTGTTTTAAACTCCATTTTGCTTATATGAGTATTGCTACCCCCACTTTCTTGTCATTTCCTTTTACATGAGATATCTTTTTCCATCCCCTCACATTCAGTGTGCACGTGTCTTTAGCCCTGAATTGAGTCTCTTGCAGGCAGAATATTGATGGATCTTCCAGCAGCTTCAGTGCCATCAGAAGTCTGGGCTGCTTCTGGGGTGCTACTTGAGTAAGCATCAAGAATGGCCACCATTGCTGCACCTGGTCTATGCTCTAGGTCCCCAGGTAGCCTCAGCATTTCTAAGTCAACTGTTTTCTCACATTCTGACCACCCTAGATCCATTGCCAAGCTGTGACTTGGAGTGGGGCTGGGGAGCACAGTGAGGGGGCAGCTGCTAGGGCCTACCTCTCTCTTCCCTGTGTGGGGGCAAGCCAGCACCTGCACACTCTTCAGGAGTAGAGTCTAGGCTTTTCCAGACTTTCCTTCTTCCCCAGAGATTCTCCAAGCAGCCAAGGTGGCTTGTTTCCTATTCATAAAAGCTCAGAACTTGGGACACCCAGTTTGTAGCTTAACCCAGTCACCCCTGAGGGTGAGTGTCTGCCCATGCAATCTTCCTTTTCCTCTGAGTCCATTCTCAGGGGCACAGGTCCCAATCCAATCAATTTTCTTCCCATTCTACCCAATTACTTATGTATTTTTCTTACAGCCTTTGTTATATAGGAATCATTCTACCAAATTCCAGTTAGTTTTCTATGATAATTATTTCACATAAAGGTGTATTTTTGATGTGTTCATGGGAAGAGGTGAGCACCACATCCTCTCAGTTTGCCATCTTGATCAGCCCTTGATCTCCATTTCTATAGGGTCAGGTTTTGAAGCTTTATTGGTTTTCTTTAGTGATGTCATGTTTACTTGTGTTTTGTTTGTTCATGATTATTGAGTCCTTGTGTTTTTATCTGTTCATTTGTGGAAGTATTCTCCTAATTCAAACTTTACAGGTTTATTCCAGCAGGAAAAGAACTTCATCTGTCAGTTCAGCTTGGGGTACTTGATATGAAAGGTGGTAGTGTCTATGGGCAGGTTAGGCTTGTTGTTGAGGTTTTATTTGTATGAGGCTACTGCTCATGTCCTGAGGTCAGGTGTGTTGCTGGCTTGGCTCCAGAGAAGGATAGGCCTGCTGAATGGGATCTGCATTTTAGTGGGGTCACTGTGTGAGCTCTGTGCTCTGGTGTGGGGCTGTTGGCTATTTTCTATGGTATAGATGGGTCCATCAGCTGGGTTCTCTACTCACCTCTATTTGGGCATCTGTGGCCATGCCTGTCAGTGGAGCAGGACTGGAGGCTATGCTTAGCATTTTGCAGGCTGTGTTCCCTGGCAGGGTGGTGTGATTGATTAGATTCCATCGTTTGGTAGGTCTGTGGGTTATATTCTATAACCCTTTCTGGTTGAGTGAGGCCTCAGCCTGAGTGTTTCCAAAAAGGATAGAGCCATTGGCTGCACTCTGCATTCAGGAAGGGCTACAGGCCAGGCTTCATGGTTGGAAGTGGTCTCAGACTGTGCTCTGCAATCAGTTAGGTTTGCAGTCCCAAATCCAAAGTTGAGTGGGGCCACAGGCTATGTTTTACAATCAGGTAGATTGGTGACTATGCTTTGTTGTTGGACAAGACTGTGTTCTCTTTTGTGTTGGGCCCTCCAGCTGTACCCCATATTTGGGTGAGGCTGAATAGTGTGCTGTGGTGTTGGGCAGTGTAGCTGTCTGGACTTCCTGGTCAGGTGGAGCCTCCCAAACAGCATCCCACAATGCTTGTGAAGCTGGACATCCACCTTGAGTTCTCTTTTCCCCCTGAAGAAAGCATAGGCCCAGGGAATCCCTCTCCTTGCAGGGGGAGAGAAATGCTGTCAAAGTGAAACTACTTTTACCCTTTTAATGAAGCCCTTCTCAGTCTCTGCTGTCCAGAGAGATGCATCACCTCCGTGTTCTGGAATTTTCACATTGGTGTTTTGTCTGTAGATAGCTGCTAGTTGATCTTGTGAGGGGGAATGAAATTGGGAATGACCTATGTTGCCATCTTGATTACATCACCTCGGGTAATTTTTATCATTATCATCATCACTCAGACTACAAATCATTTCAGCAACTGATTTGCCAAGGATTTAACATTCTTTGTTTCCTCCTCCCCTTTCACTTGTAGTACTCTCCTTGCAAACCCTGAACTTGGATCAATTCAGTCATCCCTTTTTCCTCTTCTACACACATGTTCCTGAGCACTGCCAGAGGAAACCACAAAAAGATGAAAATTAATGCCAATACAAGTTCATGGTCTGCAACTACAGCTGAACCCTCAGTTATGCCTGGCACTCCTTTCATGTGTCACAAATTAACTCTTGGATATATTTTAGTTCATTAACTGCTTCTACTCTTCACCATTTTTCTCAAGACCCTACCCCACATTATGAATCTCAGAAATAACTGATTCCCTCTTATAAAATAAATTCTTTCAAACAGAGAATCACTAGCTATGCTACCTTCCATGCCTGCAACAAAGTTATTATGAGCCATGCATCTTTCTTCTTTTCGAGTTTTAGGGAAAGAGATATTTCTTTTTCATTAGGAGATTTAAAGGTTAATGCACTTATTTTTTGCATTCTATTTACTCTTACAACCTTACACAATTTATAATCCCAGCTCTATCTTATGTCTATTTCTCTCACCTGGTATTTGTCTTTCAATGTATAAAAAGCTTAAATTTCTGCATCTTAATTAAACCTCTCTTTTAACCCCTTCCAGCTTTTGAATTCTGTCTCCTGTGCTTCATGTCATATTCCTAGTAGGGGTGTCTGTATTTCTTCTACTTCCATTCACTCATTAATCCATTACAATCTGGGTTCTGATCCTATTGCTCCATGGAACTTGTTCTGGAGAAACAATCACCAAAAACACATATAGTATTGATTCCAATAATTTCTTTTAATTTTAACTTTTATCTTACTAAACCTCTGCTTCATTTGATGATCTCTTTCTTGAAAGTTTCTATCTCTTCCCTTGACTTCTGTGACAGCTTCTGTCCTCTGGATTTTCTTCCATCTTCCTAGGCTTTCTTTGTCAGTCTTCTTTATGGAACAGTTTTATTCTGCTTGTTCTTAAATGTTGATGGCCCCAAGCTTTATATCATTGACTTTTTTTTATTATGTTGATGTATTACTTAATGATACTTAAATCATCTAGATTCATGATTTAAACTATCAATATTATCTATAGCAAGATAACTTCTAAATGTCTGTTTCAGCCCAGATCTCTTCACTGAGCTCCACTTTGATAGTTCACAAATCTAATGAGTATAAAACTTAGCTGATCTCTTCATCCTCAAACCTCCTTTACTCCTATTTTTTTTTTTTTTTTTTTTTTTTACCTAGGAAAAGGGAAATCCAAGTGAGAAACCTGGGAGTTGCTCTTCTACATTTTAAATACCTATGATATCCAATTCAGGGTTCAGGCTTTGGCCAAGAACACCTTGGTGTGATTCCTCCTGGACATTTAAACTCACAGTGCCTTGGTTTCCTCATATATCAATATTAATGGAGATCATATGAGTTTCGACTTTAGAGAAGTATTTTAAGAGTTAACATAGTAAATTGTGAATTGACACATGTAAGTAATTTAGCACTTTGTTAGTGATCATTCTAATTTTGCTACCTATCTTTTTAATTTGTCTAGTTTTCTTTCCATTGCCATTACTTTAGTTCAGTTCACCATTACCTCTTGTATGTGTTACTACAACAGTTTCTTAATTTGTTTCCCTGCCAGTAATCTTGTCCCTATTCAATCCATGTTCCTCATTGTCATCAGAGCAATCTATTTAAAATGATTATGTGATTTTTATCATTCCCTTAACAAAGAACTAAATGTCTTTCCATTACATTTAAGAGAGTATTCAGGCTCTGTTAGATAGGACAGTAAGATCTCCATGACTTCATTTCTGCCTACATCTCCAGTTTCATTTCTTGTCACCTCCTTTGCATTTTTTTTTCCTCCTTTGCATTTGACAGTCCAGATTTTGTCAAATGCCTTGCAGTTACCGAAATGCTCTATTTTCTCTCACATCTCTTTGCTTTTGCACATCTTGTTCCCTCCAGTTTTCACCTGGAAAATTTCAGCTTGAACATTAAGACTTAGATCAAGTACCCCATCCCTTGATTATTATTTTCTAACCTCTTCCCCCAACCTGGGTTAGATGCTCATTGGCTATGCTCCCATATCTTGGAGCTCCCATAGCTCCAAATAGTTCATTATGCCCCATATTACACAGACTACATGTCTGGCCCTCCCATCAGATTACAAGTTCCTGCAAGCATAGATCTTTGTCCTATTTATCCTGGCTAGGCAGAGTGTATGCTCAAAAATTTGTATAGATTAAATCAGTGAATTATATCAGGAATTGAGAACCAGATTTGAAAGGAAATTACCTGAGAGAAGGTCAGGAAGTGGGGTTGTCAAAGAGGGCCTGTGGTTATTGCTGACAGTTGATATTTGGTTCGCTGTCTTTGTAGAGTGAGGGTGGGCTATGCAGGCATATTGGACTAGACTAGCTTAAGAAAACAAAGAAGTGGAAGGGAACACCAGAAAGGAAAAGGGGATTCTCTCAGGGACTTCATCCCTGAGAAGCCCTTGGCCAAATCCCCAATATTTTTCAAAGCCAGTTCTGCTCACAACCTTCTTGGTCTCCTTTGTGGTTTTCTTATCTTCATTTTTGTATGCTTCTATAAAGCATGAGAGAGATTTTTTGATTAATAGTGTCTGCACATGCATATGCTGCTTTTACATCAGTTTTCAGAATAGAGATTATTTCTTATACATAAGGAGCTGTTATCATTTATACACATAATAACTCACAACAGGCAATGTTTCTTTTAGAAAGCCCCCAAGATTTCAAAGTGAACCTTTGTCTTCATACCCAGTAGTAAACTAGTCTGTGCTATATCAGCAGGGAGGGCCTATTTCACTATTTATAGGAGCCATTTTAACATCAAGGAACCATATTCAGGCTCCTGTCAACATCTTTTGTTCCCAGGAATTTAGCCTCTGAGGTTATTAACCACAGGAGGAAAGTTTGAAGTAAAAATGTATATCACACACACATATGCAGGTACATTCATACATACACACTGTCCAAAATTTTCCAGTAGGATGGCTGCTGAGATTGGAAAGTAGGACTGCAGCAGACAGCCCTGTATGCTGCTCTCTATGTTGGGATCAATTCAATCACAGAATGAAAAATGTTATTCAGTCACTGATGTAAAATTTTACTGATGCATTTAACAAAGGCTAGTCATTTATGTGATATGATTTGAAGGGTACTTGGAGACCTCTTTGTATCTCCAAAAAATCATCTCTTGTAGTCTGATGATGGTATTTGAAATTTCTACCTTCTAATCATTCAAAAGGTAATCACATTAACATCATGCAGCAATCATCTCATCAGAACAGATTTAGCTGGTCAGAACAAATAGCTGTCAAATAGCAAGGCTTGGAGATGGAGAAAACCAGAGATATTTCAGTATAGGGGAGAAACAAGAACAAGTTCTTGCCTGGAGTGGAAAACTTCAGCATTGTCTGAGTCCTTTGGAAACTATGTATGTGGGGACACAGACTGGTAGGGCTGCTGATGCACATGTCCACATAACAGTCACCACTTTATCAGCCCCTGAATCCTCTAGTTCCCCACAACAGAAATCACAGATCTCTGCACCTGAGGGTTCTGTCCCCATTTCTCCAGCTCATTCAGGCTTAAGCATCCTTAGCCTTCTTCTGTCTCTGCCCAAACAAAAATAAGGTTTAAGTCATCATCTTCTGACAGCAGAGTCTTAGGACTAACCACTATACTTCCCTATTTTATGCCAAGTTACAGTTTTGCCTATGCCAATGTGTTCCCATAGTGACTGGGGCATGGACCCTGAAACATGGACCAATAATAGGGAAACTACACTTAATGAATAGACCCCTAGGGGACAGCAACTTTCCTGTCAGTCCCCCAAGTATTCTCAGCCCCCACGATGTTTTCCTTTTCCACCTCACCTGGTCTCTAATGACATATTCTGAGCTACATCAGTGATGGTGGCTACTGCTTTGACTTCTATATATTTGCAGTGACTTACATTATCATCACCACTGTTTGGGACTATTTTTTAGGAGAATAGGGTGAGAAAAAAAAAAGACATTGTTTTAGTAAATTTTTAAGAGCAGTTATAAAATGTAAATGGTATTCATCTCTTGTATCTGCTTTAAAGGTATTAAGCATAAAGGAATATTTCCAAGGTTGAGCTGAGAGACATTATAAATTATTACCAACTCAAAAAACCCAATTTAAATAGTAGTTGATTACAACAATTTGGTGCATGTTCACTCAAGTATTACCTAGAATGTGTTCATTCAGATATAACTGCTCAGCATCTCCTCACAGGGAATCAACATCTCTCCCTTCTTCCCCACATCCCCTCCCCCACTTCTTCCTAATCTGAAAATTGAAACAAATGGTTTTCACTTGTTATTTTATTACTTGCTATTGTCTTGTAGTGACTACCATTTTTGCTTCTGTCTTCCCAGACTGTGCCATATATTGCTAGGCTAGATGTCTGGTTTTAGCTTCATCTTTCCTGAGTCTGGCTCCACCCCATGCCAGTCCTTTTATTTCTCAAGTGGTTGGCACTCATTAGCCAGCAACCAATAAATACAGCCAAGAGATTTAGGCATTTTCTCATTCTCTTATTTATTTTGTTTCTTTCTTTGGTCTCCCTGCTCCAAGGAAGCAGGAAGCAGATTTGCATAATGCCTTGCTAAATATTTTAATTATCCTGTGAGGTCAGGACCCTCGCTACCCTATTTTTATATGAATAATGTGAGATTCAGAGAGGAAAAATAACTCATCTAAGGTTACTAGACTAAGAAGTGGCAAACCTGGAACTCAAACTCAGGTCGGTTTGACTCCTGAATTTCTGTTTGAACTACAGCATCTATACCACATCTCAGCCTTTGGTCATCTCTGACCATCCTCAGTAACTCATGTCCTATGCATAGGAAAAAGGACCCCACACAGACCATGCCAAAAAATCTAAGATATTATGTATTGGGCATAACACTATTCTCCAGTATTCACAATTGTCTTGGTAATATAGTTATATAGCAAGGTAGGTAAAGCAATTAGAGTGGGTGCATATGAGTGAGGCTTGAATGAACCTGGGAAGGATGATGAGGAGGAGTGGAGCCATTTCAAATGTGTCACTGTCCCCAGCCCAGGCACCTGGAAGGCACATGACCTTTGGTCTTAATGTCATAGCATGTTCAAGTGTGATTTGAGAAAGCACTGATCCTGCTATTGGAATCTAATGCAATCAACAATGGTAACATAGAGTTTGAAAAACTACATTGTGCTTCTGAGAAGACAGCTTCCTGCTTATGGCTGGGAAGCAGAAAATGAGTGTGTATCGGAACAAATTAGGCAAGTTGTCAGCAAAGCCCACACAAAGTGACTCAGGGTTCATAGTTTTAGTGGAGTAGGTTAGACCCCAGTCTCATGGAAAGTCCCAAATGGCAGTGGGAAAGAAGGATATGCTGGGGATTTGAAGTTTTCAGAGTGCTGAGAGCTCATCTGAGCACACAAGCAGGCTGAGAAATGTGACCTGGTTTTAGGTTCCACTTGTTGCTGGGGTTGAGGTATGTGAGATACTTCCCATGCTCTTGGAGACTGGCTCAGGTTCTGTGAAAGTCTGACCATCCAAGATGAGATGAAGGATAATTGGAGAAATGAAACAAGGTATGACAAAATATATTTACTTATTTAATTTGTTTTACTTTTGAAGATTCAGGCAGTATTGTTTTCCATTTCACTTTTTTGAATGGGTAATAGGGTCATGTGGTACAAATCCAAAAGATATTGGGTTGGCCAAAAAGTTTGGGTTTTTCCATAACATTTTGTGGAACACCCCAAACAAACTTTTTGGCCAGCCCAATAGTAAAAGGTTTACCATGGAAAGTCTCTTTCACTTACATGTTCTCCATATGTTCAGTTCCCCACACTCATCCTTGCAACAAGCAGCTATTGTTTTTAATTTCTTATATACATTTCCGGAGTTCATAGTGCGCTTACATGCAAATATTGATATCAGTTCTTATCCTCCCCTCATTTTACACAAAAGAGGTGTATTACCCTTACTGCTTTGCAACTTGTTTTTTTTTTATTTTAATTTCAGTGATAGAAAGATCTTTCCATCTTTGCACATAGATTGCTACTCCTTCCTCCCTTTTTTTACAGTTATTCAGTAACACCATTTACTTAAAGCAAACAAATATTTAATTAAAAACAATTCCCAAGTCTTTAGTTAATCTCAGCAAGCTTTCTAAAATTCAGAGTTATTCCAGTTGAAAATCAACTTTGCCCTGGGGTCTATTATGTAGCAGTGTTCCTGGCATCATTCTATGGGTCTTTATTTACATAATCCAACTTAATCCTTACACTAACCATGTGAAAAGAGTAGAGTTATCCCCACTTCTTAAATGAGGACACTGAAGTTCAGACTTTGTGACTTAAAAGTGAGGTCTACTGGGCTTCTTAGGTGGTGCAGTGGTTGAGAATCTGCCTGCCAATGCAGGGGACGTGGGTTTGATCCCTGCTCCAGGAAGATCCCACATGTGGCAGAGCAACTAAGCCCGTGTGCCACAACTATTGAGCCTGTGCTTTAGAGCCTGTGAGCCACAACTATTGAGCCCATGTGCTGCAACTACTGAAGCCCATGCACATAGAGCCTGTGCTCCACAACAAGAGAAGCCACCACAATGAGGAGCCCGTGCACCACAACGAAGAGTAGCCCCCACTCACCGCAACTAAAAAGAAAGCCCATGCACAGCAAAAAAGACCCAACACAGCCAATAAAATAAATACATTTATAATAGGTGCTATACCAGAGATTTTCTATAAGGCACTTTATTTTTTCATCAAATATAATTCCCTGTGCTTTACAATAGGTCCTGTTGTTTATTTGTCTTATATATAGTAGTATGTGTATGTTAATCCCAAAGTCTTAATTTATCTCTCCCCCCGCACACTATCCCCTTTTAGTAACCATAGGTTTGTTTTCTATGTCTGAGTCTATTTCATTTATATATTTTTTCTAAATTCCACATATAAGTGATATGATATTTGTCTTTCTCTTTCTGACTTACTTCATTTAATATGCTAACCTCTAAGTCCATCCATGTTGTTGCAGATAGCATTATTACATTCTTTTCTATAGCTGAGTAATAGTGCATTATATATATATATATATATATACCATATCTTCTTTATCCATTCTTCTGTCAATGGACATTTAGGTTGCTTCCATGTGTTGGCTATTGTAAATAGTGCTGCTGTAAACATTGGGGTCAACTATAATTTCTTTTTAAAAATTTTTTATTGGAGTATAGTTTATTTACAGTATTGTGTTAGTTTCAGGTGTACAGCAAATTGAATCAGTTATACATAAACATATATCTAAAAACTCTTTTTTAGATACTTTTCCCATATAGGCAATTACAGAATGTTTAATAGAGTTCCTTGTGCTATACAGTAGGTCCTTATTACTTATCTATTTTACATATACTAGTGTATATATGTCAATCTCGATCTTCCAACTTATCCCTCCCCCCTTACCACCTGATAACTGTAAGTTTGTTTTCTACATCTGTAACTCTATTTCTGTTTTGTAGATAAGTTCATTGTACCATTTTTTTAAGATTTCACAGATAAATGATATCATTTGATATTTGTCTTTCTCTGACTTACTTCATTCAGTATGACAATCTCTAGGTCCATTCATGTTGCTGTAAATTGCATTATTTTATTCCTTTTTAAGGCTGAGTAATAGTCCATTGTGTATATGTACCACATCCTCTTTATCCATTCCTCTGTCAATGGACATTTAGGTTGCTTCCATGTACTAGCTATTATAAATAGTGCTGCAGTGAACATTGGGGTTCATGTATCTTTTCAAATAGAGTTTTCTTTGGATACATGCCCAGGAGTGGGATTTCTGGATCATATGGTAACTCTAATTCTAGTTTTTGAAGGAGTCTTCATAATGTCCTCCACAGTGGCTGAACCAATTTACATCCCCATCAACAGTGTAGAAGGATTCTCTTTTCTCCACACCTTCTCCAGCATTTATTATTTGTAGACATTTTGATGATGGCCATTCTGACCAGTCTGAGGTGATACGTCATTGTAGTTTGATTTGCATTTCTCTAATAATTAGCTATGTTGAGCATCTTTTCATGTGCCTGTTGGCATCTGTATGTCTTCTCTGGAGAAATGTCTATTTAAGTCTTCTGCCCATTTTTTGATTGTTTTTTTTTTAATTGAACTATATGTGCTATTTGTATATTTTGGAAATTAAGCCCTTGTCAATTGCATCATTTGCAAAATTTTTCTCCCATTTTGTTGCTTGTCTTTTCATTTCTTGTATGGTTTCCTTTGCTGTACAAAGGCTTTGAAATTTAATTAGGTACTATTTCACCCTCCTTTTTTATTTTATTTTTTTGCTTTTGTTTCCTTTGTTTTAGGAGACAGATCCAAAAAATGTGATTTAAGTTAAAGAAGGATCTGCCTGTGTTTTTCTCTAGGAGTTTATAGTAGCCGGTCTTACATTTAGGACTTTAATTCATTTTATTTATTTTTGTGTACGGTGTTAGAGAATGTTCTAACTTCATTTTTTTACATGCAGTTGTTCAGTTTTCCCAGCACTAGTACAAGGTATTTTAAAGTGCAAGAGGGAGGATATGAATATTGTTTGAAGGAATCAGGACAATTTTCACTGAGAGAGGCCATTTGCTCTCAAAACTTTCACAGAACAGTCAGAGGTTTCTGAGCAAACTCTGCATCCAGGAACAGGTAATGTGACACTGGTAGTCACAAGGTGGCAACATTGCAGAAGAGAGTCACTAGCAGAGGAGAACACTAGAATAAGCCAGCTCCTTTCAGCACAGAGAATGTTTATATGATTTATTTCTCCTCTCCCTAGAGCTTTAAGTCATGACTTTTTTCTTTTCTTTTCTTTTCTTTGTTGTTAGAAATTGACATTCCTGCTTCAGGCTGCTCATGTAGCTGTCTGACACTCCAGCCACTCAGTCATAATCAGACAGAAGAGAGAAATGTGCTCAATATGTTTCCAATTCTTTGGATAATGAACTTATAATTCCAATGGCACTGACTACCTGTTAACTTTGATATGCCCCATCACATGTAAAGGGAAAAAAGACAGGGGAGAAGCAAAACTAACATTTTTTGAGGAGGTAGGCATTATATCAAGCATTTTATGTAAAATCATTTCATCTAATTGACACAACAAATTCATCATCCAGCTTCAGTGATTATTAACAAATGCATGGCTGTTATTGTTTCATCTTCAACCTCACTCCCTGCACCCCACAACCACTGAAATATTTTAAAGCAAATTTTAGACATTATATTTCATTTGTAAATGCTTCTCTAAAAGAGAAAAGAACTTAAAAAAAAAAGACATAACCACAGTACCATATTCACATCTTAAACACATAAAAACATACCTTAAATTATTAAATGTTCTGTTACTATGTAAATTTCTCTAATTTTCTTATAAAATAATTTATAATTGTTCTATTCAAAATGAAGATTTGTGCAAATTCCATACATTGCATTTACTTGGTATGTAATAGAGAAGTGTTCATTCCCATTTTACAAACAGAATCAGAGAGGATTATCTGTTTAGTACTCAAAAAAAAGTGTGTGTGTGTATATATATATATGTTGCATCAGACGTTGCAACAGGATTTGGGGATAGAAAGATTAGGAAGTCACAGCCTCTCCTTTCAATGGACTCCATCTTGTGCTCTTGAAGTTCTGTTAATATTTATATCACAGAACTTATTACATTGTATCATAATTATGTGTTTATGTGTCTTCCATCTAAGCTATATAGTAAACTTCTTAAAGGCAGTTGTCAGTCTCATGTTCAATACTTTATCCTTAATATCTAACATAGTCCCTGGCACATAACAAGTATTTATGAACTATGGGAAACTGTGAATAATTTTGTCTGACTGTGCAACAGGAAACTGAATAGTTTCAAGCAGGTCAGTAACTGTAAAATTTTTCAATGTAGGTAGGTACTCAAGTTGCCAAATGGATTGGAGGCATTATAGACGACAGGCATGGAGAATAAGGAGAAGATACTTCAGGAATTCAAGACAGAGAGGATGAGGACCAGAAGCAGAGAAGAGGCAATGAGGATGGAGAGGAAACAGATTGGAGTTATTGAAAAGGTGATTTTGATAGCACTTATAAGCAATTTCTTAGATATGCAGAGTGAAAGTGAAAAATTCCAGGATTCAAGCTTGGATAATGAGTTCATTTCAGCACTATTTACAATAGCCAGGACATGGAAGCAACCTAAATGCCCATCAACAGATGAATGGATAAAAATGATGTGGCACATATATATATAGTGGAATATTACTCAGCCATAAAACGGAATGAAATTGAGTTATTTGTAGTGAGGTGGATGGACCTAGAATCTATCATACAGAGTGAAGCAAGCCAGAAAGAGAAAATCAAATACCATCTGCTATCTCATATATATGGAATCTAAAAAAAATGGTATTGAAGAACCCAGTGAGAGGGCAAGAATAAAGATGCAAATGTAGAGAACAGACTTCAGGACATGGTGGGGGGGGGGCGAAGGGGAAGCTGGGATGAAGTGAGAGAGTAGCATAGACATATATACACTACCAAATGTAAAATAGATAGATAGGTAGTGAGAAGCTTCTGCATAACACAGGGAGATCAACTTTATGATTGGTGATGACTTAGAGGGGTGGGATAGGGAGGGTAGGAAGGAGTCACAGGAATGAGGGGATATGGGGATATATGTGTAAATACAGCTGATTCACTTTGTTGTACAGCAGAAACTGGCACAGCAGTGTAAAGCAATTATACTCCAATAAAGAGCCACAAAAAATAAAAAGTGTGGGAATATGAGAGGTTGGTGTGTGTGTGTGTGTGTGTGTGTGTGAAGGAGTTGTGATAGTGGCAACTAGTTAAGTATTTCTAGGATGTGGGATGTGGTGAGGCCAGTATGGCCAGTTGAGCACTCATCCCAAAGAGCCTTGAACACCAGACTAAGCCAGCTGGGCTTCATTATGTAGGTGATAAGGAGCACTTGAGGGGCTTCAAAGACCAGTTGATCTAGTCTTTGAGATGTTTTAGAAAGGTTAGCCTTAGACAGTGAAGAAGATGCTATGGGGGAGTGGGACTGAAGACAAGGAGCTCATTGGAGTAGAGTGGAGTAGCATTTGGGTTGTAGAGGAAAGCAAACTTCCAAGCTATTTACTGGGTAAAACTGGGAAGCATCAAAATTACCTAATACTTATTGAACATTTACTACATGATTTACATGTAGAATAATTTACTACATTATTTACATGTATTATCTTACTTAATCCTCATAACCACTCAATGAAATAGATAAAATTAGAGCCCTCATTTTACGCATTGGGAAATTAAGGCACAGACAGATGATGAGGGTCACAAACTAGTACATGGAATAGCCTAGATTAAATCCCAGGTGTTTTGGTTCAACCCACTCTCAATCTTTATTTAGTTTACCTTGGTTAGATATGGGGACTGAGGGGAGTTTTAGTTGGAATTAAATTCAACTTTGAGTTAGCAGAAATTCAAGTAATGGTACGTAACTGTGTTTCTCTTTTATACTAACGCTTATGGGTGGGCTCCTATTAGCTCTATCATGTCCAGTGTGTTGACCTCAACATCATGGTACAAGATAGAACTCCAGCCATTATATCCTTGTTTCAAGCAGCAAAATAAGAAGTAAAAAGAGAAGAATGGTGCAGATACTGGGGAGAACAAGCAATCTCAACTATAAGAGAAACCCTGTGATCCTGATAAAGGAGCACCAACTGGAATAGAGTAGAGGAAACCTGTTGGAATGAACATTTTTTGAGGGGGTGTATTTCTCTCGTCTCCTGGTAATAATGTCTTTTGTTTTTGAAGAGGGTTGTTTTTCCCTCCTCCAATCATGGAGTTCTAGTGGAGACATTCAATCATAGTATCCCTCTCCCTGGCCACCGTTGATTTGATTGGTTGAGGTAAGAGTGTGTCATCTAGTTCAGGAAATCAGAATTCTTCCCTAGAGTTTTTCTAACTGAATCTGGGTAAAAATATTCTGTCCTACTTTTCTGGGAAAGCTTGGAGAGGTATAGCTTAGGAACTTGTGGTAGTCCTTTAATAGCTACAGGCAGGAAATTGGTCTAAGATAATGAAATCAACATGTAGGGATGCGAAACAGAAGGAAAGAATCCTATTTGTGTTCAAGTCTCTGGTCTTACCTGAACTTGAGGCCCACTTACATTCTTCCCTTCCTGTAATTATGTGCACCTTTTAATAAATTCATCCTTTTGCCTGAATTAAAGTTGTGTTTTAGTTCACTTGCAATCAATAATATTCTAAATATTACTGTGCCCTTAAAGGTAGTTCTGGAATCAATGTCTAAGTTGCATTTAGGGCCTGTGTGTGTGGGAAGTAGGGTATGGTAAATAGTGGCCAGAAACAAGAACACTACTTTGTTTTTTTGGTTTTTGTTTTTGTTTTTGGTGGGGGGGGGGACTGAATTAGCCTTTTATTTTATTTTATTTTAAGCTCTTTATTGGAATAAAATTGCTTTATACTGTTGTGCCAGTTTTTGCTGTACAACAAAGTGAATCAGCTCTATTTATACATATATCCCCATATTCCCTCCCTCCTGTGATTCCCTCCTACCTTCTCTATCCCAGCCCTCTAAGTCATCACTCATCATTGAGTTTATCTCCCTGAAGAACACTACTTTTGAGACTGTATTAGTCTATGTGAGAAACAGTGAGTCCTTGAACTGTGTTAATAGGTACTTTAATTCCCAGCTAGCATTGCCAAGCCCAGTCTTTCTTAGACCTGGAGCTGATTTTCCACCTACCAGCTGGTCATTTTTACATAGTCGCAATGTATTTCTGCATATATGTTTTCTGGTCGCTATTCACTGTAAACATTTTTATTTAAATCTTTGGGCATAGATGTTTTAAAACATGTCTACTAATTTTGACATCTGTGTCATCTCAAGGTCCATTTTTAGCAATTTTTTTTTTAAATTATGGGTCACATTTTCTTGTTTCTTCATATATATATATATATGTTATTTTGAAATGGACTTTGTAGAAGATGTGTTGTAGAGAATCTGGATTACATTTTGTCCTTCTGAAAAAAAAAAGCTTTTGTTTTGTTTTTGTATGCAGTTAACTTGGCTGAACGCAAATATAAATGGTCTCTTCTGAAGTGGGGAGCACTTACAATATTTATTCAGCTCTTTCATCTTTAGCTAGATTGATTGGAGCACACTTCTTACATTTATATTTGGCCAGAAATTTGGACAAAATTTATTCACAAAATTTAGGACTCTCACTCTTTGGCTTCTTTTCTTGATTTTACACCCCTACTTTCCAGCTGCTGTAGGTGAATTGGAACCCTGTCCTCTGGTTCTTCAAGCAAGTAAGACTGAAGGTTTTCTATACCAGATTTAGACACTTAGTAGGGAACTGATTGTGACTTGCCCTTTGCCTGAAAGCTCTAAAATATAGAAATATCACCTAATTTTGTTCCTTTCTTTCAAGTTCAGATTTCCCTTTAGTTTATGCCCGCTTTATGTTGCTTGATGGTGCCTTCAGGTATATGTTTTTTTTTTTTTTTATATTTTGCCCAAAATACATAGTTGTTGTCTGAGGGAGGGAGATACTTAGCCATTACCAGAAACCACAGTCTACCTGGTCATGGTTTTTTGTTTTTTGTTTTTTTTTTTTCTTTTAAAGAGACAGCCTTTATTTTAAGGGTTTTTTACATTGAAGAATTCAAAAAGTGGTAGGTTTTTGGAACCTATTGACCTATATTTAAAAGGAACTGTTGACAAAGATCCACCAGAAATAATCTGAACAAGCAGAAAAACACAGTTACTACTACTGAAACCTACTAAAGTAATTCCAGGATGTACGGTTTATCCAACATAACGATACCTCTAAATGCTGTCACTGATGTGAAACTGACTGCTTCTTACTTTTCTAAACACACAGTGGTATAATAACAATATTCAATCCCTTCTGTTCTTTCCTGAATATATAAAAATTAAAATACCAATTAAAAAACTAATATACTCTTCTCTTTGTTTCTTACAGATACAATTTCAATATTTTCATTCAATAGTGGTGTGGTTTAAGAGATTTTTCATTCACAAGTCAAACAACAATCCACCCAAAGGGAACTGATAGTCTATAGGCTCATAGTGCAAATAAAGAGTTCGGGAATGCAGCAACTGACCTTTCTAAAATACAAAACAGATAAAATTCTTAGAAGATACATGCAATAAGCTCTACTAAGCAGCTGGCCACAGAACTAGAACATTTGATAATTTTACTGGTGATTTCAATGAGACTCCAGATGTTTCCAAGCTCAACTTCAACTCTCATCTTAGGCTTTGTATTTTGCTTTTCCAGTTTCACTAATGACACAAACATGACTTCAAATCCCTGAAGTATTCATTATAGTCAAGGGCATATCCTACAACAAACTTGTCTGGAATTTCAAATCCAACAAAGTCTGGTCTATATCCAACACTTCGAGGGGTCCTTTTCACCAGCAAGCTTGCAACCTTGACCATCTTTGGATTATGCTGCTTGACCAAGGAAAGCAAGGTTTGCATTGTCTTGCCAGTGTCAATTATATCTTCAACAATCAAGACATTCTTTCCAGTTAAAGTTGAGAGATCATCTCCATCAATTACTTTTATGTCGCCTGTTGACTGGTCATTACAGTAGCTCTTCAGTCTGATAAAATCTACAGTCATAGGCATGGATCTATCACTATTTCTGTTCAGTGCTTTGATGTAATCCAGCAAGTCAGCAAAGAATTTATAGCCCCCCTTGAGCACACAGAGGGCCACGATGTGATGGCCTCCCATCTCCTTCATCACATCTCGAGCCAGCCGTTCGGTCCTGTCCATAATTAATCCACGAGGAATGAACACCTTTTCCAAATCTTCAGCATAATGATTAGGTATACAAAATAAATCTAAGTCATAACCCGGTTCATCATCACTAATCACGACGCTGGGGCTGCGGGTCGCCATAACGGAGCCGGCTGGCGCGCGGGCTGAGGGCAGTCTGGGGAGGAGGAAGCCGGCGGCTGGGCCGAGCAGGAGGCGGAGGCGCGGCGGGAGGCGGCGCCGCACGAGAAAGCCGAGAAGTCCGCGCGAGCGCTCTTCGCCGCCCCCGCCGCCGCCGCCCTGGTCACGGTTTTTCAATTTATAGCCAATGTAGAAAGTAGTTCCAGTGATGTTGTAAGAAACCATACTCGGTACCCAGGGGTTAGGTGCAAAAATGTGGCTTCCTAAGGGATATTTTTACAAATACACAAGGTCATTGTGATGGTGTTTCAGGGAGACACGTTTGGGAGTGTAAGAAGGTGTGTAAGCAGGAACTTAGAACTTCTTGTGAGCTAACAGTTTCACCCTTGACAGGCCCAATCCCACTGCCACCTACTTGATTGTCTCATTGAGTATATCCTATTTTGATATCTCCTAGAAACCTCTACTAAAATATTTGTTTATTGCAGTAAACTATGATTTCTTTATAATTTACAAGCCAAAATGCCAGGCTAATTTCCCCACTGAGTTCTTCATCAAACTTACTATCTAGGATAGAGAAGAGCAGACAAATTAAAAATATTTTTTAGCAAATTAAATGTTCATAGATTAATGACATACTAGTGGGAATAATAGAGGAGGTAAAAGAGTGAATTCAACTTTTCTGTCTTGGACAGTTAGATGATAAATACAGGATAGAAAACATAAGAGAAAGAACAATTTTCAGGGATAAGAAAATGAATTCAGTTTTAGTCATGCTGAGCTTTTGGTGCCTGTGGGACATCCAGATAGAAAGGTATAGTAGGCATGAGGCAGGAGATGGGCCCCAGGGTGAACAGTTTCTCCCCTGTGGACAGAAACTCCATAATAGCAGAAACTCCAGAAAATCAGGATGACAGAGGAGGCTAGGCCCTCCTCCACATGTTCCTCATTCTCGAAGTCAAGGAGACTTCCCTGACTACACATGTGCAGAAAGGCTCCTTGGAGGTCAAAAAGGAGGGGGTACCACCTCATAGTAAGTGATGCCAATTACCCATAGGCCTCTTCACTAGACACCATCTTGGCTAAGAGATGCACACACACACAGGGGAGGACCCTGAGATATACCAAATATGGACTCAGAACCAGGCAAAGCAAGATGATTAATCGAAGGAAACCCAGAAGGAATTCCCCATAAAAGTGATTCAAAGACCCACAAGGGCACTACTTTCTGAGCCCACCCATGTGTCTATCAACATGTACTGTACTCTTTTTTTCTCCTAATAAATACTTTACTTGTTTCACTACTTTCCATCTTTGTAGGAATTCTTTTTCTGCAAAGCCATAGGGCCAAGACCATGTCACTGACCACTGGTCAAGTGGCTAGTATTTGGTGCTCTTGCTGCCATGACCCGACCTCAGTCACTGGCCAGGAACCAAAACCCTGTTTCAAGCTGCTGCAGGCTCTGGCCACCCATGATCAGGCATAGTATATTTCAGCCTGAAAGACTGGAGAGACGTGTCGGTTGAAGATGTAGATTGAGAAATCACCGCAGAAATGCATCAGATGAGGTCATGAGAGTAGATGATGTGACCAGAGAGCATGAGCAGAGTGAAAAAAGAGAAGACTGATATCAAAACTCAATATTTAAGGAGTAAGGAGAAGACATGATTCACTTAAGTTGACCTAAAATCAACCAGAGAAGTGAATGGAAAACCAGAAAAGATGATATAGGGAAGCCAAAGGAGGAAAAATTCAAGAAGGAGTTAGCTGTCAATAGGGTATAATTCAGCAGAAAAAGCAAGCCAAAGAAAGTACTTAAGAACATCCATTGGATTTAACAACTAGGAGGAAGACCTTGTTTACCTTGGATATTGCAATTTTAGTAGAGTGGTAGAGCATGTAAGACAGGCTGTGTTGGGTTGAGTGCATAATATTCCATTGTATATATGTGCCATATCTTCTTTATCCATTCATCTCTCGATGGGCATTTAGGTTGCTTTCATATGCTGGCTATTGCAAATGGTACTGCAGTGAACATTGTGATACATGTTTCTTTTTGTATTATGGTTTTCTCAGGGTATATGCCCAGGAATGGGATTGTTGGGTGATATGGTAGTTCTATTTTTAGTTTCTTAAGGAAACTCCATACTGTTTTCTATAGTGGCTGTACCAATTTATATTCCCAGCACAGGAGGGTTCCCTTACCCCGAATCCTCTCCAGCATTTATTGTTTCTAGATTTTTTGATAATGGACGTTCTGAGCAGTGTGAGGTGATACCTCATTATGGCTTTGACTTGCATTTCTCTATTGATTAGTGATGTTGAGCATCTGTTCATGTGTTTGTTAGCCATCTGCATCTCTTCTTTGGAGAGATGTATATTTAGGTCTTCTGCCAATTTTTGGATTGGGTTATTTGCTTTTTTTGGTATTAAGCTGCATGAGCTGCTTATATATTTTGGAGATTAATCCTTTGTCACTGTCAGTTGCTTCATTGGCAAATATTTTCTCCCATTCTGAGGGTTGTCTTCTTGTCTTATTTATGGTTTCTTTTGCTGTGCAAAAGCTTTTAAGTTTCATGAGGCCCCATATGTTTATTTTTTATTTTATTTCCATTATTCAAGGAGGTGGGTCAAAAAGGATCTAGGTTTGATGTATGTCATAGAGTGTTCTGCCTATGTTTTCCTCTCGGAGTTTTATAGTGTCTGGCCTTACATGTAGGTCTTTAATCCATTTTGAGTTTATTTTTTTGTGTATGGTGTTAGGAAGTGCTCTAATTTCATTCTTTTACATGTAGCTGTCCAATTTTCACAGCACCCCTTATTGAAGAGGCTGTCTTTTCTTTCCATTGTGTATTCTTGCCTCCTTTGTCAAAGTTAAGGTGCCCGTATGTGTGTGGGTTTATCTTTGAGTTCTCTACTCTGTTCCATTGATCTATATTTCTGTTTTTGTGCCAGTACCCTATTGTCTTCATCACTGTATGCTTCTTATATAATTTGCAGTCAGGGAGCCTGATTCCTCCAGCTCTGTCTTTGCTTCTGAAGATTGCTTTGGCTATTCGGTATCTTTTGTTTTTTCAAACAAATCGTAAAATTTCTTGTTCTAGATCTGTGAAAAATGCCATTGGTAATTTGATAGGGATTGCATTGAATCTGTTAATAATTTTGGGTAGTATAGTCATTTTCACTATGTTGATTCTTCCATCCCAAGAACATGGTATGTCTCTCCATCTTTTTGCATCCTCTTTGATTTCCTTCATCAGTGTCTTATAGTTTTCTGCACATAGCTCTTTCGACTCCTTAGGCAGGTTTATTCCTATGTATTTTATTCTTTTTATTGCAATGGTAAATGGGAGAGATTCATTAATTTCTCTTTCTGATCTTTCATTGTTAGTATATAGGAATGCCAGAGATTTCTGTGCATTAATTTTGTATCCTGCTACTTTGCTAAATTCATCTACTAGTCCTAGTAGTTTTCTGGAAGCTTCTTTAGGGTTTTCTATGAATAGTATCATGCCAGCTGCAAAGAGTGACAATTTTACTTCTTTTCCAATTTGGATTCCTTTTATTTCTTTTTCTTCTCTGATTGTTGTGGATAAAACTTCCAAAATTATGTTGAATAATAGTGCTGAGAGTGGTCACCCTTGCCTTGCTCCTGTCCTTAGAGGGAATACATTCAGTTTTTCACCATTTAGAATGATGTTGGCTGTTGGTTTGTCATATATGGTTTTTATTATGTTGAGGTAACTTCCTTCTATGCCCACTTTCTGGAGAGTTTTTATCATAAGTGGATGTTGAATTTTGTCAAAAGCTTTTTCTGCATCTATTGAGATGATCATATGCTTTTTATTCTTAAATTTGTTAATATGATGTATCACATTGATTGAATTGCATATATTGAAATCCTTGCATTCCAGGAATAAACCGCACTTGATCATAGTGTATGATCTATTTAATGTGCTGTTGGATTCTGTTTGCTGTATTTTGTTGAGGATTTTTGCATCTATGTTCATCAGTGATATTAGTCTGTACTTTTCTTTGTTTGTGACGTCCTTGCCTGGTTTTGGTGTCAGGGTGATGGGCACCTCATAGAATTAGTTTGGGAGTGTTCCTCCTCCTGCTATATTTTGGAAGAGTTTGAGAAGGATAGGTGTTAGCTCGTCTCTAAATGTTTGATAGAATTCACCTGTGAAGGCATCCGGCCCTGGGCTTTTGTGTATTGGGAGATTTTTAATCACAGTCTCAATTTCAGTGCTTGTGATTGGTCTGTTTATATTTTCTATTTCTTCCTGAATCAGTCTTGGAAGAGTGTACTTTTCTAAGAATTTATCCATTTCTTCCACGTTATCCAATTTGTTGGCATATAGTTGCTTGTAGTAGTCTCCCATGATCTTTTGTATTTCTGCGGTGTCAGTTGTTACTTCTCCTTTTTCATTTATAATTCTGTGGATTTGCATCTTATCCCTTTTTTTTTCCCTGATGAGTCTGGCTAATAGTTTATCAATTTTACTTATCTTCTCAAAGAACCAGCTTTTAATTTTATTAATCTTTGCTATTGTTTCCTTCATTTCTTATTCTTTATTTCTGATCTGTTCTTTATGATTACTTTCCTTCTGCTCACTTTGGGGTTTCTTTGTTCTTCTTTCTCTAATTGTTTTAGGTGTAAGGTTAGGTTGTTTACTCAAAATTTTTCTTGTTTCTTGAGGTAGGGCTGTATTGCTATAAACTTCCCTCTTAGAACTGCTTTTGCTGCATCCCATAGGTTTTTGGTTGTTGTGTTTTCATTGTCATTTGTTTGGAGGTATTTTTTGATTTCCTCTTTGATTTCTGCAGTGACTTCTTCGTTGTTTTATAGTGTATTGTTTTGCCTCCATGTGATTGTATTTTTTACAGTTTTTTTTCATTTAATTGATTTCTAATCTCCTGGTGTTGTGGTTAGAGAATATGCTTGATATGATTTAAATTTTCTTGAATTAATCAAGGCTTGATATGTGACCCAGATATGATCTATCCTGGAGAATGTTCTGTGTGCACTTGAGAAGAAAGTGTATTCTGTGCTTTTTGGATAGAATGACTTATAAATATCAATTAAGTTGAGATGGTCTAGTGTATCATTTTAAAGCTTGTGTTTCCTTATTTATTTTCTGTTTGGATGATCTGTCCATTGGTGTAAGTGAGGTGTTAAGATCTCCTACTCTTATTGTGTTACTGTTGATTTCCCCTTTTTTAGCTGTTAGCATTTGCTTTATTTAATGAGGGGCTCTTATATTGGGTGCATAGATATTTACACTTTTTATATCTTCTTCTTTGATTGATCCCTTGATCATTATGTAGTGTCCTTCCTTGTCTCTTCTTTAAGGTCTAATTTGTCTGATATGAGTATTGTTACTCCAGCTTTGTTTTGACTTCCTTTTGCATGGAGTTTATTTTTCCATCCCCTTACTTGCAGTCTGTATGTGTCCCTAGGTTTGAAGTGGGTTTCTTATAGACAGCATATATGAGGGTCTTGTTTTGTATCCATTCATCCAGTCTTTTGGTTTGAGCATTTATTCCATTTATATTTAAGGTAATTATTGACATATATGTTCCTATTACCTTTTCTTCAATTGTTTTGGCCTTATTTTTGTAGGCCTTTTCCTTCTCTTGTGTTTCCTGCCTAGAGGAATTCCTTTAGCAGTTGCTGTAAGGCTGGTTTGGTGGTGCTGAGTTCTCTTAACTTGTGCTTGTCTGTAAAGCTTTTGATTTCTCCGTCGAATCTGCATGAGATTCTTGCTGGGTAGAGTATTCTTGGCTATAGGTTTCTCTCTTTCAAGACTTTAAATATATCCTGCCACTCCCTTCTGGCCCGCAGAGTTTCTGCACAGAGATCAGCTGTTATCTCCATATATTTTCCCTTATATGTTATTTGTTGCTTTTCTCTTGCTGCTTTTAATATTTTTTCTTTGTGTTTAATTTTCATTATTTTGATTAATATGTGCCTCAATGTGTTTCTCCTTGGGTTTACTCCAAATGGGACTCTCTGCAGTTCTTAGAGTTGGCTTAATATTTCCTTTCCCATGTGGGGGAAGTTTTCCACCATAATCTCAAATATTTTCTCAGACCCTTTCTTTTTTTCTACTTCTTCTGGGCCTGCTATGATTCGAATATTGGTAAGCCAAGGTCTCTAAGACTGTCTTCCAGTCTTTTTTTTTTTTCTTTTTCCTGCTCTGTGGCAGTTATTTCCCCCATTCTATCTTCCAACTAACTTACTTGTTCTTCTGCCTCAGTTATTCTGCTCTTTATATTATCTAGAATATATTTAATTTCAGTTATTGTGTTGTTCATTACTGTTTGTTTGCTCTTTACTTCCTCTAGGTCTTTGTTAAATGTTTCTTGTATTTTCTCTATTTTGTTTTCAATACTTTGAGTCATCTTTACTATCATTACTCTGAATTCTCTTTCAGGCAATTTACCAATTTTTTCTTCATTTATTTGCTCTTGTGGGTTTTTATCTTGCTCTTTTGCCTGCAAGGTGTTTCTTTATTTTCTCATTTTGCCTAATTTATAGTATTTACTGTCTCCTTTCCCTGTGCTGCCTAGTAGTAATTCCTTTTGTCTCTGTTTTGTTTGGCTTGAGGTATTAATCACTGGAGCTTGCTGGCTTTTGTTTGGATTTGGAACTTGGTGTTAAGAATGAGAACTCTGGGGGAGCACTTGCTGAATAATATTTCTTGGGGTCAGGAGTTCTCTGGTGTTCCAACATCCTGGACTCTGCTCTGCTGTCTCAGAGGTCCAGGTTTGACCCCCAGCTGGGACACCAAGACCCTGGAAGCTCAACAGCACAGAGAAATGGGGTAGAAGGAGAGCAAATAAGAAAAAGGAAGAAAAAAGAGAATTAGGGGAAAGGAGAGACAGATCCCCAAGACTGGTAGTAAAAGTAACTCTAGTCAGTCAAAATCACAGAAGGAGATGTGCACACTTGCACTTGCAAAAAGAGAATAGGAAAAGAAACCAAAGAGAGGAGAAAAAGAGCAAATAAAAGAAAGCCTCAAGAGAGTACTCATAGCAATTCCAAGCAAATCCACATACAAATATAAACAGTAAAGATTAAACTAACAAATACCTAAAACCAGAAACAAGACAAACATACCAAGAAGTCCTCCAATACTTCTAGTTAGGGCTCTGCACCTGCTGTGGAGAGGACTGTGAAGAGCTCAGACTGATCTGGTATTACTCCTGTGTGTATGTGTCCCCACAGTCCCCAGTTGCCCCCTATGTCTACAGTCTCTATTGCAGAAACACTCATGTATTCAGGTGATCCGCAGATGCTGGGTTATCAAGTCTATTGTGGGTATTAAATCTGCTCCTCCTGCAGCTGTTTCCCTTTCTCTTCTTTGGTCCTGCAGTCCTCAGGGATCAGTTTTGGTTTTTGCCCTTCTTTGCATGTGCATTTCTCTCAGGAGTCAGTTCCTTGCTCAGGCAAGAGGGGGCAAAAGGGGGTGATTGGGCTCACTTGTGGCTTCATATCAAGGGGAGCAAGGTATATGGCAGTCTAATTGAAATCTGTGGGAGTGCTTGTAGCAGCAGAGGTCAGCATGAGCCTGAGGTGTGCTGTGTGTTCTCCCAGGGAAGTTAGTCCTGAACATAGGACCATTGGTGTTGATGGGCTTCACCTGCAGCCTGGGGTGTGTGGCCAATGACTTGCCTTACACACAGGACCCTTCACGACAGCAAGTGGGTGGGCAGTAGGGCGAGTGGCATGCATGGGTCCAGCAGCCCACAGTGGGGTGGGGGAGTGAGGTGGCAGGAAGGCAGGCAGACAGTGGGGCCCAGTGGGGTGGGTGGTGGCAGGCCCAGTGGCACGTGGCAAGGTGGAGGTGCAGGGTGGTGGGTGGGCTTTTGGTTCCAGCAGCCACAGATCATGCAACTTCATAGCCTGTGAGTTCACAGAGAGGGAAGTTCCTCCCAAGCACCCCAAAACAAAGATCCCCTCTCTCTCTGTCTTGCCCAGCATTTTCCCCAAACTCCCTCCTAGCTTGCTGGTGCAACTGCCCCCCAGGCTGTTCTCATGCAGCAAGCCACAGCTCTCTCCTTGGTGTATATTCTCTGAAGCCCAAGCCTTGGTGCCTGGCCCCCACAGCTGCTGTGGGTGAGCAGATTAGCTTCCCTGGCTGGGGAGTGCTGCCTGAATCCTCTGTGCAGCGATCTCTCTGTTCTGCCCTCTGCACACCTGCTGTTTCTCTCTCATCTGGGGGCTCTGAGGCTCCTCCTGTCCTTCCCCACCAGTAATGGGGCTCCCCAGTGTGTGGGAGCCTTTCCCCCATCACAGGTCCCTCCCAGAGGGACAGGTCTCCTCAGGATTCCTTTGTCTCATTTTTTCCCTTCTTTCCTTTGTGCTGCCCAATTACATGGAAATTCTCTTGCCTTTTTGGTGGTCAGAGGTCTCCTTCCAGCATTCGGAAGGTATTCTGCAGGAGCTACTCCACAAGTAGATGTATTTTTTATGTATTTGTGGGGAGTAAGGTGATCTCCATGTCCTACTTCTCTGCCATTTTTTTCCTGTCTGTTTTAGTACTTCTTTTCCATTCTTTTCTTTTTTAAAGAAATATTATTGAGATATAATTGACATACAATAAGCTGCATATATTTATTTTTTTTTCTTTGTACACTGCATGTATTTAAAGTGTAGAATTTGATATTTTTTTCCTATTAGTAATGTATATATGGTAATCCCAATCATCTCACCCCAAGCCCCCCCGCGCTTTTCCCACTTGGTGTCCATATGTTTGTTGCCTACATCTGTGTCAATATTTCTGCCTTGCAAACTTGTTGATCTGTACCATTTTCTAGATTCCATATATATGCATTAATATGATATTCATTTTTCTCTTTCTGACTTATTTCACTCTGTATGACTGTCTCTAGGTCCATCCATGTCTCTACAAATGTCCCAATTTCGTCCCTTTTTATGGCTGAGTAATATTCCATTGTGTATATGTACCACATCTTCTTTATCCTTTCATCTGTTGATGGACATTTATGTTGCTTCCATGACCTGTGTATTGTAAATACTGCTGCAGTGAACATTGGGGTGCATGTGTCTTTTTGAATTATGGTTTTCTCTGGGTATACACCCAGTAGTGGGATTGCTGGGTCTTATGGTAACTCTATTTTTAGTTTTTCAAGGAACCTCCATACTGTTCTCCACAGTGGCTATATCAATTTGCATTCCCACCAACAGTGCAAGAGTGTTCCCTTTTCTCCACACCCTCTCCAGCATTTATTGTTTGCAGATTTTCTGATGATTCCCATTCTAACTGATGTGAGGTGATACGTCACTGTAGCTTTTATTTGTATTTCTCTAATAAGTAGTGATTTTGAGCAGCTTCTCATGTGCCTCTTGACCATCTGTATGTCTTCTTTGGAGAAATGCCTATTCAGGTCTTCTGCCCATTTTTTGATTAGGTTGTTGGTCTTTTTTTAATATTGAGCTGCATGAACTGTTTATATATTTTGGAAATTAATCCTTTGTTGATTTGTTTTCAAATATTTTCTCCCATTCTGAGGGTTGTTTTTTCATCTTGCTTATAGTTTCCTTTGCTGTGCAAAAGCTTTTGTTTCATTAGATCCCACTTATTTATTTTTGTTTTTATTCCCATTACTCTAGGAGGTGGGTCAAAATTATTTTCCATACTTTTGGGTATATACCTAGGAGTGGAATTCTGGGTCTTAGGATAATTTTATGTTTATCTTTTTGAGAAACTGTGAAACTGTTTTCCACAGAATCTGAGCCATTTTACATTCCCATCAGCAATGTATGAGGGTTCCAATTCCTCCATCCTTTTCAATACTTATTAGTTTCCATTTTTAAAAATTATAGCCATCCTAGTGGGTTAAAAGTGGCACTTCATTGTGGTTTTGATTTGTATTTCCCAAATGACCAATGATGTTAAGTATTTTTTCAGGGTTTATTTTTGTGCCATTTTTATATGTAATTTGAACAAATGTCTATTTAAATATTTGCTCATTTTTAATTGGGTTGTATTTTTGTTTTTGTGTTGTTAAGAGCTCTTTATATATTCTTAATATTAGACTCATTAGATATATGGTTTACAAACTTTTTTTTTTCACATTCTGTAGGTTGTCTTTTCACATTCTTGATAATATCCTTAGATTCACATGTTTTTAATTTTGACAAGGTCCAATTTATATGATTTTTTTTCTTTTGTTATTCATGCTTTTGGTGTCATATCTAAGAAACCATTGCAAAATACAAGGTCATGGTGATTTGACCCTATGCTTTCTTCTAGGAGTTTTACGATTTTTCTTCTTGTATTGGTGTTGTTGATCCATTATGAGTTATATTTTTATATGGTTTAGAGAAGGGTCCAACTTATTTTTGTTTGCAGGTGGATATCCAGTTGTCCCAACACCATTTGTTGAAGAGACTATTCTTTTCCCTGTGAGCGGAATTAGCACGCTTGTCAAAAATCAACTGGCCATAAATGTATGGATTTATTTCTGCACTCTCAATTATATTCCATTTTTCTATATGTCTATCTTCATGTTGGTATCACTTTGTTTTGATAACAGTTTCTTTGCATTAAGTTTCAAATTTGGGAAATGTTAGTTGTTTAGTTTTGTTCTTTTTCAAAAATTTTTTGGCTCTTTTTTCACATTAATTTGAAGATCAATGTTTCCATTTCTCCAAAAGGCCATTTGAATTTTTATACCAATTGCACTGAATCTGTCAATCACTTTGGATAATATTGCCATCTTAAGAATATTAAATATTTTAATCCAAGGACAATAATGTCTTTCCACTTATGTAGGTTTTTAATTTTTTTCAGTATATTTTTGTAGTTTTTCAGTGTATACATCTTTGAGCTTCTTGATTAAATTTATTCCTTGGTATTTTATTATTTGGAATGCTATTGTAAATGGAATTGTTTTCTTAATTTCCTTTTTAGATTTTCATTGCCGGTGTATAGACAAACAACAGACTTCTGTGTGTAGATCTTGTACCCTTAAACTTTGATGAATTCATTTATTAGCTCTAGTATTATTTGTGGATTCTTTAGGAATATATATATATATTTGATTATGTCATCTGTGAGTAGGTAGTGTTACTTCTTTTTTTCCAATTTGGAAAACTTTTCTACTTCTTTCCTAGTTGCTCTGATACAACTTCTAATACAATGTAGGATAGCAGTGGTAAAATTGGGCATCCTTTTCTTATTCTTGATCTTATGGTGAAAACTTTTAGTTTTTCAAATTTGAGTATGTAATGTTAGCTGTAGTTTTTTCACAGGGGTTCGTTTTAATGTTGTGGAACTTCCCTCCTTTCCCTAGTTTGCTGAGTTTTTTGTTTGTTTGTTTGTTTGTTTGTTTGTTTTTCCATAAAGGAACTTTGGATTCTGTTAAATGCATTTTCTGCAACAACTGAGATGATCATGTGTTTTTCCCCCCTTCATTCTCCTAATGTGGTGTATGCCATTGATTGATTTTGTGATGTTGAACCACTCTTACATTCCTGGGATAAATCCCACTTGATCAAGGTAGACATGATCAGCATCCTTTAATATGCTACTGAATTTCCTTTTCTATTATTTTGTGGAAGATTTGATATGAGTAATATTTAATCCCTTTAAACATGGAAATACTCAGAGAAAGGGCAATGTTGGGAGAGTGTGTCACTGCAGAAGAGTGTGGATCTGAAATATTGGAGGACAAATGATTAGAGTGGCTTTCAATTTGGGTGGTGTTCCAAAATAAGTCACTTGCCCAGTATCAAACTGTTGGTAAGTGGCAGGACTGGGACTAGAACTTAGGTTCCCTTCCATCAATATTGTGCATGCTTCATTATACTAAACTGCCCAGAAAAGCTGGCCTGACTTTGATGGGCCCTCAACATAATGCAGTTATGTTTATGTTTAGTTATGTTTCTTGGGATAATTACCTAGAAAGTTATGACTCTTCTTGTCACTACTCTCCATCCATCTGGAAATAAAGACAGAATAGGAAACCCCAAGGAGGATGTGTATTGCTTAGAGGGAGATGGTGGGTGGCCATCTGAACAGAGTCCTTGGTTTCACCTCTGAAAGCTTCATATCCAAATGCTTATCAGTGTAAACTAAATTATAGGGAGAGTGAAAATTCAATGCAACTGAAAAAAATAAACTATTTTTTTGAACATTTTCTTTGAACAATTACGTACACAAAATAAGAGAGATTGGTGTAATAAACCCCTATGGATCTATCATCCAGCTTCAATATATAACAGTTCTCTGTACACCATGGCTCATCTGCTATATATATATACATATATATATATATATATATATATACACATATATATATACAAATTTATATATAATATATATAAATTATAAAAATTATATATATATATATATGTGTGTGTGTGTATATATAATTTCAGACATTATAACATTATCAGTAAATATTTGACTATGTATCTCTTAACACAGTGATTTACAAAGTGTTGTCTCAGGACCCCTGGGAATGCTTGAGAGACTTGCAAAGCTAAAGTATCAAAGGTTGTAGAAGACATGGTGGCTAGTGATTGATACATTTGTTAGAACTTGAAGCTTTAGACACATGGAGGTGTTTTACTGGGAGCTTGGACTAATTCAGAAAAAGAATTGAACAGGGAGTCTAGAAGCCTCATTTGGGGACTTTCACTTCCAGCCATAAGCAATGGGGCCTGGACTTATCAACTTACTTTAAACAACTAGAAAACTGACAAAACATATCTTACAACAGTTGTTTAACTGTTGTAAGATATTGAACAACAGGCAACATAGAACTATGAACTCTGAGACATGAAAATGAAATGATCTCTATGATTTCCCTAGCTTATTTCCTGAAGACAGGGACTAGGCTAAAGTACCACAAGGAAAAATCCAATCAGCCCAGTGGTCTCACTGAATTGAGGAGACAGAGAATAGAATTCAGAGAGAGTAAGGCAGCTAGAATTTTGAGGACAGATTACCAGAGAGGAGTTAGCTGATTGGAGGGGGTGCTCCAAAGACTGTAATAAGTACCCCTTGAGAGGTTAACTAAGTTTTTTTTAAGAACTTTTATTGAGATACAGTTAACAGACAATAAATAACATATATTTGGAGTGTACAATTTGGCATCCCGATCTCCCAATTTATTCCCCCTCAAATCTCCCTGCTTTCCCCACTTGGTGTCCATGTGTTTGTTCTCTACACCTGTGTCTCTATTTCTGCCTTGCATTTCCTCTTTCATAGTTGTTAGCATTTGCCTTATGTATTCAGGTGCTCCTATATTGGGTGCATATATATTTATAATTGTTATCTATGCTTCTTGGATTGATCCCTTGATCTTTATGTAGTGTCCTTTCTTCTCTCTTGTAACATTTTTCATTTTAAAGTCTATTTTATCTGATATGAGTATTGCTACTCCAGCTTTCTTTTGATTTCCATTTGCATGGAATATCTTTTTCCATCCCCTCACTTTCCATCTGTATGTGTCTCTAGGTATGAAGTGAGTCTCTTGGAGACAGCATATATATGGGTCTTGTTTGTGTATCCATTCAGCCAGTCTGTGTCTTTTGGTTGGTGCATTTAGTCCATTTACATTCCAGGTAATTATCAATATGTATGTTCCTATTACCATTTTCTTAACTGTTTTGTTGCTGTTTCTGTAGATCCCTTTCTTCTCTTATATTTCCCACTTAGAGAAGTTCCTTTAGCATTTGTTGTAGGACTGGTTTGGTGGTGCTGCATTCTCTTAGCTGTTGCATGTCTCTAAAGCTTTTGATTTCTCCATCAAATCTGAATGAGATCCTTGCTGACTAGAGTATTCTTGGCTGTAGGTTGTTCCCTTTCATCACTTTAAATATATCATGCCACTCCCTTCTGGCTTGCAGAGTTTCTGTGGAGAAATCAGCTGTTACCCTTATGGGAGTTCCCTTGTATGTTATTTGTTGTTTTTCCCTTGTTGCTTTTAATAACATTTCTCTGTCTTTAATTTTTGTCACTTTGGCTACTATATGTCTTGGCATGTTTCTCCTTGGGTTTATCCTGCCTGGGACTCTCTGCACTTCCTGGACTTGGGTGGCTATTTCCTTTCCCATGTTAGGGAAGTTTTCAACTATAATCTCTTCCAATATTTTCTTGGGTCCTTTTTCTCTCTCTTCTCCTTCTGGGACCCCTATAATGCGAATGTTGGTGTGTTTACCATTGTCCCAGTGGTCTCTTAGGCTGTCTTCAGTTCTTTTCACTCTTTTCTCATTATTTTCCACATCAGTGATGATCACCATTCTGTCTTCCAGGTCACTTATTCGCCCTTCTGCCTCAGTTAATCTGCTATTGGTTCCTTCTAGTGTATTTTTCATTTCAGTTATTGTGTTGCATATCTCTGTTTGCTCTTTAATTCTTCTAGGTCTTTGGTAAACTTTTCAATCTTTGCATCCAGTCTTTTTTCAAAGTCCTGGATCATCTTCACTATCATTATTCTGAATTCTTTTTCTGGAAGGATGCCTATCTCCTCTTCATTTAGTTGTTTTTCTGGGGTTTTATCCTGTCCCTTCATCTGGTACAAAGTCCTCTGCTTTTACATTTTCTCTATCTTTCTGTGGCTGTGGTTTTCAATTCCACAAGACGAAATTCTGCTGATGCTGCTTGATACTGCTGTCTGTCATCTTGTGGAGGAAGCTATCTAGGAGGCTTGTGGGTGCTTCCTGATGGGAGGGACTGATGGTGGGTAGGGCTGGGTGGGCAGAGCTCAGTAAAACTTTAATCTGCTTGTCTGCTAATGGGTGGGGCTGTGTTCACACCTTGTTGTTTGTCTGGCCTGAGGCTACCTAGCACTGGATCTTACAGGCTCTTTGGTGGGGCTAATGGCAGACTCTGGGAGGGCTCACCCAGAACCCCTGCTGCCAGTGCCCCTGTCTCCTCCGTGAGCCACAGCCAAACCCTCCTCTGCAAGCAACCCCCCAACACCAGCAGGTAGGTCTGGTTCAGTCTCCAATGGGGTCACTGTTCCTTCCCCCTGTGTCCTGGTGAGCACATTTTTTTGATTTGCCCTCCAAGATTGGAGTCTCTTTTTCCCCCAGTCCTGTGGAGGTCCTGCAATCAAATCCCACTAGCTGTCAGAGTCTGATTCTCTGGGGATTTCTCCTCCCATTGCTGGACTCCCAGTTTGGAAAGCCTGATGTGGGGCTCAGAAGCCTCAGTTTAGTGGGTGGTCTTCTGCAGTATAAGTGTTCTCCAGTTTGTGAGTCACCCACTCAGCATTTATGGGATTTGATTTTCACACTATTGCGCCCCTCCTGCTGTCTTATTATGGATTCTCCTTTGTCTCTGGATGTGGGGTGTCTTTTTTGGTGAGTTCCAGTGTCTTTCTGTCGATGATTGTTTAGCAGTTAGTTGTAAATCTGGTGCTCTTGCAAGAGGGAGTGCTTAACTAAGTATTGAGTAGTGAACATATGTGAAGAAACTCCAAAGTCAGTGAAAGAACCAAAATGATTACAGGAAACAATCCTTAGATAAAACATGGACCAGAAGAAATCCTTATTCCTATCATCAGACCTATAATTAATGAGGTACTAGGTAGAGAACTCAAAAGGAATTTGTCTCAGCAGCATAGAAAAACTAGCCCTAGACTAAATGCTGCTATTATCCTGTTTAACAAAGCTTAAAAACAATAACTGAAAGAATCAAACTGTTTCCAAGTAATTTAACTATGCCTCAAAACAAAGCTCAAAAATACTTTTAAGAATATAAAAATATACAGCATGAAACATTAAAATTAATAAATCAAACTTCATCAAAATTAATAACATTAGTTTATCCAAAACCACAGTCAAGGAGCAAAAATTTGCAAGTCACATGTCTGATAAATGGTATGTATTCAGAATATATAATCTTATAACTGAATAATAGTAACATAATCCAATTAAAATAGGCAAATGACGGGCACTTTACCAAATAATATATATGTATGGATTATAAATTATAAATTAATACATGAAAAATTATTCAAAAACATTAGTCATTATGGAAATGCAAGTTAAAACTGTATTGAGATACCACTATACAACTATTAGAATAGCTAGAAATGAAAAGACTAACAAACACTAAGTGTTTATGATGATGTGGTAAGTTGTACAGTACAGTGGCTTTGGAAATCAGTTTGGCACTTTATTATAAAGTTAAACATGCACTTACCATATGACCTAGCAATCCCACTCCTAGGCATTCTTTCCATCATCACTTTCTAATCTTTAAGGCAAATCCTAATAATGCCTTACTTGAACTGGTGTAATAACCTTTAAACTCCTCTTCTTCCTTCCACACTTGTCTACCTCTCCTTTCTCAAAAATGCTGCTAGTTTAACTTTTTAAAAACGTGATTCTATTCTTGTTTAAGGGTAGAGTACAAACAAATATTTTTCTCTTCAGTTCTTTATTGGAATATAATTGCTTTACAAGGTTGTGCCACTTTCCATTGTACAACAAAGTGAATCAGCTGTATTTATACATATATCCCATATCCCCTCCCTCTTGAGCCTCCCTCCCACCCTCCCTATCCCGCCCCTCTAGGTCATCACCAAGCATCATGTTGACCTCCCTGTGCTATGCAGCAGATTCCCACTTGCCATCTGTTTTACATTTGCTAGTGTATATATGTCAATGCTACATTCTCACTTCATGCCAGATTCCCCTTCCACCCCTGTGTCCTCATGTACATTCTATACTTCAGTGTCTTTATTTTTGCCCTGCAACTAGGTTCATCAGTACCATTTTTTTAGATTCCATACATATGTGTTACCATACGGTATTAGTTTTTCTCACAAACTTTACTTTATATGACTGACTCTAAGCCCATCCATCTCAATACAAATAACCCAGTTTCATTCTTTTTATAGCTGAGAAATATTTGATTGTATATATGTGCCACATCTTCTTTATCCATTCATCTGTTGATGGACATTTAGGTTGCTTCCATGTCCAGTTTAATGTAAATAGTGCTGCAATGAATATTGTGGTACATGTATCTTTTTGTTTTGTTTTGTTTTTTTCTTTTTGAGTTAGAACAAAACCTTAACCTTCATTAGATCTAATTATTTTCTCTATTCTTTTATTTTTAAGCACTTTTACTGAGATACAATTGACATACAATAAACTGTGTATATTTAAAATGTACAATTTGATATTTTGTTCTTATTAGTAATGTATATATGGCAATCCCAATCTCCCAATTCATCCCACCGCATTCCCCCCTTCCCACCTCTTTCCCTGCTTGCTGTCTGTATATTTGTTCTCTACATCTGTGTCTCTATTTCTGCCTTGCAAACTGGTTGATCTGTACCATTTTTCTATATTCCGTATATATGCATTACTATACAATATTTGTTTTTCTCTTTCTGACTTACTTCACTCTGTATGACTGTCTCTAGGTCCATCCATGTCTCTACAAATGTCCCAATTTCGTTCCTTTTTATGCCTGAGTAGTATTCTACTGTGTATATGTACCACATCTTCTTCATCCATCCATCTGTTGATGGATTTAGGTTGCTTCCATGACCTGTGTATTGTAAATACTGCTTCAATGAATATTGGGGTGAATGTGTCTTTTTGAATTACGGTTTTCTCTGGGTATATGCCTAGTAGTGGCATTGCTCAGTCATATGGTAATTCTATTTTTAATTTTTCTGGGACCCTCCATACTCTTCTCCATAGTGGCATTATCAATTTACATTCCCATCAACAGTGCAAGAGGGTTCCCTTTTCTCCACACCCTTGTTTATGGTTTCTTTTGCTTTGCAAAAGCTTTTAAGTCCCATTTTTTTTAAGTCCCATTTCATTAGGTCCCATTTTTATTTTTGTTTTAGTTTTTATTTCCATTACTCTAGTAGGTGGATCAAAAAGGATATTGCTGTCATTTATGTCATAGACTCTTCTACCTATGTTTTCCTCTGAGTTTTACAGTGTCTGGCCTTACATTTAGGTCTTTGATCCCTTTTGAGTTTATTTTTGTGTATGGTATTAGGGTGTGTTCTAATTTCTCTCTTTTATGTAGCTCTCCAATTTTCTCAGCAAAAGGTATTTAACAGACTGTCTTTTCTCCATTATATATTCTTGCCTCCTTTGTCAAAGATAAGGTGACCATATATGCGCGGGTTTATCTCTGAGCTTTCTGTCCTGTGCCATTGATCTATATTTCTGTTTTTGTGCCAGTACCATACTGTCTTGATCACTGTAGCTTTGTAGTATAGTCTGATGTCAGGGAGCCTGATTCCTCCAGCTCCATTTTTCTTTCTCAAGATTGCTTTGGGTATTTGGGGTCTTTTTTTGTTTCCATACAAATTGCAAATTTTCTTTTTCTAGTTCTGTGAAAAATGCCCTTGGTAATTTGATAAGGATTGTATTGAATATTTATATTGCTTTGGGTAATATAGTCATTTTCACAATGTTGATTCTTCTAATCCAAGAACATGGTATATCTCTCCTTTTTTTTTTTTTTTTTTTTTGTATCATCTTTCATTTATTTCTTCAGTGTCTTATAATTTTCTGCATACAGGTCTTTTTCCTCTTTAGGTAGGTTTCTTCCTAGGTATTTTATTCTTTTTGTTGCAATGGTAAATGGGAGTGTCTCCTTAATTTCTCTTTCTAATTTTTCATTGTTAGTGCAAGAGATTTCTGTACATGAAATTTGTATCCTGCTACTTTACTAAATTCATGAGTTAGTTTTAGTAGTTTTCTGGTGGCATCTTTGAAATATTCTATGTATAGTATCATGTCACCTGCAAACAGTGACAGTTTTTTTTTTTTTCCAAATTGGATTCCTTTTATTTATTTTCCTTCTTTGATTGTGGTGACTAAATATTCCAAAGCTATGTTGACTAATAGTGGGGAGAGTGGGCACCCTTGTCTTGTTCCAGATATTAGAGGAAATGCTTTAGATTTTTCACCATTGAGAATAATGTTGGCTGCGGGTTAGTCATATATAGCTTTTATTATTTTGAGGTAGTTTCCTTCTATGCCCACTTTCAGGAGAGTTTTTATCATAAATGGGTGTTGAATTTTGTCAAAAGCTCTTTCTGCATCTATTGAGATTATCATATGGTTTTTATCCTTCAATTTGTTAATGTGGTGTATCACATTCATTGATTTGCATATATTGAAGAATCCTTGCATTCCAAGGATAAACTCCACTGGATCATGGTGTATGATACTTTTAATGTGCTGTTGGATTCTGTTAGCTAGTATGTTGCTGAGAATTTTGCATCTATGTTCATCAGTGATATTGGCCAGAAATTTTCTTTTTTTGTGACATCACCTGGTTTTTATATCAGGGTGACAGTGGCCTCATAGAATGAATTTTGGAGTGTTCTTCCTTCTGCTATGTTTTGGAAGACTTTGAGATACATAGGTTTTAGCTCTTCTCTAAATGTTTAGTAGAATTTGGCTGTGAAACCATCTGGCCTTGGGCTTTTATTTCTTCAAAGATTTTTAATCACAGTTTCAATTTCTGTGCTTGTGTTTGGTCTGTTCATATTTTATAATTCTTCATGGTTCAATTTTAGAAGGTTGTACTTTTCTATGAAACTTGTCCATTTCTTCCAGCTTGTCCATTATAGTGGCATATAATTGCTTGTAATAGTTTCTCATGATCCTTTGTATTTCTGCACTGTCATTGTTACTTCTCCTTTTCCATTTCTATTTCTGTTGATTTGTGTTTTCTTCCTTTTTTTCCTGATGAGTCTGGCTAATGTTTTATCAATTTTGTTTATCTTGTCAAAGAACCAGCTTTTACTTTTACTGATCTTTGCTATTGTTTCCTTCATTTCTTTTTCATTTATTTCTGATCTGATCTTTATGATTTCTTTCCTTCTGCTCACTTTGGGTTTTTCTTTTCTGTTGTTGATGTCATTCTACATCTTCTTTCTCTAATTGTTTTAGGTATAAGGTTAGCTGGTTTATTTGATATTTTTCTTGTTTCTTGAGGTAGGATTGTATTGCTATAAACTTCCCTCTTAGACTGCTTTTACTGCATCCCATAGGTTTTGTGTCATTGTGTTTTCATTGTCATTTGTTTCTAGGTATTTTTTGATTTCCTCTTTGATTTGTTCAAATGTATTGTTTAACCTCCATGTGTTTATATTTTTGCTGTTTTTTTTTCCAGTACTTGACATTTAGACTCACAGCATTGTGGTCAGAAAAGATGCTTGACAATATTTCATTTTTCTTTATTTTATTGAGCCTTGGTTTATGACCCAAGATATGATCTAGCCTGGAGAATGTCCTGGGTGCACTTGAGAAGAAAGTGTATTCTGTAGTTTTTGGATGGAATGCTTTTTTAAATATCAATTACATCCACATGGTCTAATGTGTCCTTTAAAGCTTGTGTTTCCTTATTTATTTTGTTTAGATGATCTGTCCATTAGTGTAAGTGGGGTATTAAAGTTCCCTACTATTATTGTATTACTGTCTATTTCCCCTTTTATGGCTGTTAGCATTTGCCTTATGAATTTGGGTTCTCCTCTGTTGGGTGCATAGATATTTGCAATTGTTTGGTCTTCTTGGATTGATCCCTTGATCATTATGTAGTGTCCTCCCTTGTCTTGTAATAATATTTACTTTAAAGTCTAATTTGTCTGATATGCGTATTGCTACTCCAGCTTTCTTTTGAATTCCATTTGCATGGAATGTATTTTTCCATCCCTTCACATTCAGTCCATATGTTTCCCTAGCTCTGAAGTGTGTCTCTTGTAGACAGCATATGTATGAGTCTTGTTTTTATATCTGTTCGCCCTGTGTGTGTCTGTTGGTTGAGCATTTAATCCATTTATGTTTAAGGTAGTTATTGATATGTATATTCCTATTACAATTTTCTTAATTGTTTTGGTATTGTTTTTGTTGGTCTTTTCCTTCTCTTGTTTTCCCTGCCTATAGAAGTTCCTTTATAATTTGTTGTAAAGCTGGTTTTTTTGGTGCTTAATTCTCTTAGCTTCTGCTTGTCTGTAAAGCTTTTGATTTCACCATCCAATCTGAATGAGATCCTTGCTGGGTAGAGTAATCTTGTTTGTAGGCTTTTCACTTTCATCACTTTAAATATATCCTTCCACTCCCTTGTGGTCTGCTGAGTTTCTGTGAAAGATCACCTGTTATCTTTGTGGGAGTTCCCCTGTATGACATTTGTTGCTTTTGTCTTGCTGCTTTTAATATTTTTTCTTTGCATTTAATTTTTGTTGGTTTGATTAATATATGTCTTGTCATGTTTCTCCTTGGGTTTATCCTATATGGGACTCTCTATGCTTCCAGGACTTGATTGACTGTTTCCTTTTTGATGTTCCAGAAGTTTTTGACTATAATGTCATCAAGTATTTTCTCAAACCCTTTCTTTTTTTCTTCTTCTGGGATGCCTTTATTTTGAATGTTGGTGTGCTTAATGTTGTCCCTGAGGTCTCTGAGACTGTTCTCCATTCTTCTCATTCTTTTTTTTTTTTCTTTATTCTGCTCTGTAGCAGTTATTTCCACCATTCTATCTTCCAGCTCACTTACCCGTTCTTCTGCCTCAGTTATTCTATTGATTCTTTCTTGTGTATTTTTAATTTCAGTTATTGTGCTGTTCATAACTGTCTGTTTTCTCTTTAGTTCTTCTAGGTCTTTTTCAATCATTTCTTGTATTTTCTTTTTTCTGTTTTAGAGATTTGAGATTATCTTTACTATCATTAATCTGAAGTCTTTTTCATGCAGTTTGCCTATTTCTTCTCATTTATTTGGTCTTGTGGGTTTTTATCTTGCTCCTTTGCCTGCAAGATATTTCTATGTCTTCTCATTTTGCCTAATTTACCGTATTTAAAGTCTCTTTCCCTAGGCTGCAGTGTTTTAGTTCCTCTTGCTTTTGTTCTCTGCCCCCAGTGGTGGGGTTGGTCCAGTGTCTTGTGTAGGCTTCCTAATGGCAGGGATTGGTGACTGTGTTTTGGTGGCTGGAGCTGAACATTTTCCCTCTGATGAGCAGGGCCATGTTAGATGGTGTGTTTTCAAGGTGTTGTGAACTTAGTATGACTTTAGGTAGTCTCTATTGTGATGGGTGAGTTTGTGTTCCTATCTTCTTTTTTGTTCACTGTGAGGTACCCAATGCTGGGAGTTGCAGGCAGTTGGGAGGAGCCCCACTTTGGATTCTGATTGAGACCTCAGTGAGAGCTCTCAGCAATTAATCTTCCCAGTGGCTGGGAATTCTCCAGTGGTCCAGGGTCCTAGACCAGGTGCTCCCACCCCAGAGTCTCAGACCTGACTTCTGGTCAAGGAGCCAAGATCCTGTAGGTTGCTCATCCCAACAATAAAGGGGATTAAAAGAAAAAGACTAACCAAAGCCCAGAGTGATGGTGAAAAGTTAAATTCAACATAAAAAACAGAAACAAGGAAACATGTACACACACACACAAAAAAACTAAAACAGAACCAAATAAAACAAAAAGCAAGAGAACAACCAGACAAAACAACCCCAAAACTAAATCAGGCAATTGAAAACAAAACCAGCCAAAATACAAAACCAAGAGAACAAAACCCAAGCAGAGTGCCAACTGAAGAATGAAGCAAAGAAACAAAACAAACAAAGATGATTGTTTTATAAAAACAGGGAGAGAAAGTGGAAAGAAGACAGAGCAACATAAGAGCAATGTAGAAATAGAAATATAAAAAGTAAAGTAAAAAATATATTAAAGAAAAGAAAAAATAAAGAAATGGTGAAAAGAAAATCAAACAAAAAGAGAGACAAGGAAATGCACTCATGCAAAAGAAACAAAAACAGAGCCAAATAATACAAAGGACAAGAGAACAACCAGATAAACAGAGGAAGCCCAAAGTGAAATCAAACAATTAGAATCAGAACTTAGAAAAACACAAAACCTAAAAAAAAAGAAAAAAAAAAAAAAGCAGTGTGCCAACTGAAGAATAAAGCAAGGAAACAGGACAAGCCTATAAAAATGATTAAAAATAAAATAAGACAAAATAAAATAAGACAATAAAATAGGACAAAATAATAAAATAAAATTAAAGAAAGGGGAAAAAACACAGAACAACAGAAAAGTAAAGTAGAAATGGAGATATTAAAAAAATAGTATATTAAAGAAAAATAAGGGAAAAATAAGGGAAAGATTACAGCATAACAGAAAAGCAAACTAAAATAGAAATATATTAAAAAATATGTTATAAAATAGAAAGATCCCAAAAGACTAAATTAAAAAAAGAAAACTAAAACAATAACAACAGAGAAAAAGAAAAAGAAAAAGAAAAGCAACAAAAATAGCCAGAACCAATAGAATGAATCAAAACATAATAGAATTAATAATAATAATTACGCTTTCTTGGGGTCCCAGCTGTAAGTGTCCTTGCACATGCCTTGAACCACAGGCCAACTCCACCTCCCCAAGAGTGCTTTTCTGCCTCTGGTTTGGACTGTGGACCTGCTGTAGGCCCTGTGGGGACCTATCAGTCTCTGATCTGGCCAAATTCCTGTGTGTGCTTGCCTCCAAAGTCTATAGCTGCCATAGACCATTTTCACTTGTGGAAACACTCACTGACTACTCAGATATCCCATAGGCGCAGGGTCTACCAAGCTGATTGTGGGGATTTAATCTGCAGCTTGTACAGATGATGGAAAGATTTTCAGTCCTCTTCCTTAGTCTCCCTGGGAGTCAGCTTTGATTTTATACCCTCCCCCACCCCCCCACCTGTGGTCCACCCACAAGAATCTGGTCCTGAGGCTGCCTTGGAGCCCTTGGCTCCACTTCAGTAATGACAGGGCATATAGGTGGTATGACTGCTTGAATTGCTGGAGCCCTGGCAGTGGCACCAAATGCATGGGAAAGCTAGAGGCCATGGGTGCAAGAGATATGGCCCTAATGAGGGCCAGCCCTGGCTGGTCTTTTTCTGGTGCTCAGCAGCAGGCACACGAGGGCCAGACCTTGAGGGGGCTTTTTCTGTTTTTCAGCAACTGGTGCACAGCATCCTGCCCTAGATAAGACTTCCTTTATTGTTCCTCAGCAGGCGCTGGTGTATGGGGAAAGAGAGGATACAATAGTGGCTTCTTCCCCCATATGTGACTCAGCAGTATCTCCCTGCTTCCATTGCAGCCCAATATTACTCCATAGGCATTCCCTGCTGAGAATTTCCTCCCTCCTGTCCCCTCAGCCTGCCTCCCCACAGCCAACAGGAGTTCTCTCCCTGTGCATTTATACATATATCCCCATATCCCCTCCCTCCCATGACTCCTTCCCACCCTCCCTATCCCAGCCCTCTAAGTCATTGCCAATCATAAAGTTGATCTCCCTGTATTATGCAGCAGCTTCTCACGAGCTGTCTATTTTACATTTGGTAGTGTATATATATGTCAATGCTATTCTCTAACTTCGTCCCATCTTCCCCTTTGGCCCCCACGCTGTGTCCTCAAGTCTGTTCTCTACTTCTGCATCTTTATTCTTGTCCTGTCACTGGGTTCATCTGTACCATTTTTTAGATTCCATATATTTGAGTTAGCATACTGTATTTGTTTTTCTCTTTCTGGCTTACTTCACTCTGTATGACAGACTCTAGGTCCATCCTCCTCACTATAAATAACTCAATTTCATTCCTTTTTGTGGATGAGTAATATTCTATTATATATATGTGCCACATCTTCTTTATCCATTCATCTGTTGATGGACATTTAGGTTGCTTCTATGTCCAGGCTATTGTAAATAGTGCTGCAATGAACTCATTATCCAAGCTTTTTAAGTTAAACATTAAAAATATTTTTATATAATGGTAGATAATTTTACATGCATCTGTAAGAAATAATATGGAAATATACCATATACACATACAGTTGTAAAAAATAATACAGAAAGATACCATGTACTTTTTACCCTATTTCCTTCAAAGGGAAAACCTTGCATTATCATAAACAGTATATTGACATTGATATAGTCAGGATACAGAACAGTTCCATCACTACAAGGATCCATTCTGTTTCTATTTTACAGCCCACCCATCACCCCACCACCACCACCACCACAACCCTACCACTACCATCCTTAACCCCTGGCAACAATTCCTCTGTTCTCATATTTTAAACATTTATTATTTTAAGAATGTTATAATATAAATGAAATCATACAGTTTGTTGTATTTGGGGAGTAACTTTTTTCATTCAACATAATTCACTTGAGATTAATCCAAGCTGTTGCATATATTAATAGTCCATTCTTTTATTTGTTAAGTAGTATTCTGAAGTACCTTGGTCTGTTTAACCATTCACCTACTAAAGGACATCTGATTTTTTTCCCAGTGTTTTTCTATTATTAAAAAAGCTACTGTGAACATTCATGTATATATTTTTGCAGAGATGTAGAGATAAATGTTCAAGTGCAATAGCAATAGCAGGGTCAGATGATAATTGCATGTTTAAATTTTTAAGAAACCGCCACACTGTTCTCAAGAGTGACTGTCTGTACTACAGTAACATTCTCATCAGCAATGTGAGGGATCCAGTTATTCCACATTCTCACCTGCATTTGGTATTGCTGCTATTTTATTTTTACTTTAATTCTAATGTGTAGTGATATCTCATTGTAGTTTTAATTTGCATTTTAATAACTAATAATCTTGAATATCTTTTAATATGCTTATATGCCATCTTCAGTGAAGATGTATTTTTTTTTAAGTTTTATTGGAGTATACTTACTTTACAATGTTGTGTTAGTTTCTAGTGTACAGCAAAATGAATCAGCTATACATATGCATATATAATTTCTTGTTTGGATTTCCTTCCCATTTTGGCCATCACAGTGCATTAAGTAGAGTTCCCTGTGCTTATGAACATAGTGAGAATACTATGTTCTCACTAGTTGTCTATTTTATACATAGTATCAGTATGTATATATGTCAATCCCAATCTTTCAAGAGATACATCATTTTTAGTGAAATATTTGTTCATGACTTTTGTCCATTTTCTAATTTCATTGTTTGTTTTTTTATTGTTCAGTTTTAAGAGGTCTTCATATATTCTAGATAACCTTTGTTGGATACACAGTCTGCAAGTGTTTTATCCCATTCTATAACTTGCCTTTTCATTCTTTTCACAGGGTCTTTCACAAAGTAATTTTTTTAATTATTCAAGTAAGATCCCATTTACCAATTTTTCCATTTATGGATCATGTTTTTCATGTTAAGGCCAAAAACTCATTGCCTAGTCCTAGATCCCCCAATTTTTTTCTTATTTGAAAAAAAGTTTTATTGACTTACATTTACAGCTATAGTTTTATACTTTATATTTACATACATCAATTTTGTAATTTTCACTATTTAGATCCTATACATGCTTTGTTAGGTTTACACCTAAATATAAAATTGGAATGATTATAAATGGCATTGTGCTTTGAAATTCAGTTTCAAAATGATTGTTGCTCGTATATATAAATGAGATTGATTTTTCTATCTCTTATATACTATGACTTTCCTGAATTCATTTGTTAGTTCCAGGAGGGTTTTTCTCTAAATTCTTTGGGATTTTCTGTATTGACAATCATTTCATCTGTAAATAACAATGGCTTTGTTTTTTCCTTTCCAATCTGTATGTATTTTATTTATTTTCTTGCCTTATTGAAGTGGCTAGAATTTTCAGTACTATGTTGGGATAAAACTGGTGACAGTTGACATGCTTGCCTTGTTTCCAGTATTAGGGGGTTAATATTCAATTTTTTAACATTCAATATAATGATAGCTACAAGTTTTTGATGGAATCTCTTTATTAATTTGAGGAAGTTTCCTTCTTTTTCAACCTTTCAGAGTTTTTCTTTTTCTTTTTATCATGAATAAGTATTGGATATTGTGAAATGCTTTTATGTGTTAATTTATTTGATCAGATTATCATTATCTTATTATCTGATCATTTTCCTTACCTTGTTGCTATGGTGGATTATATTAATGAACTCATATTTTAATATTTATTTATTTATTCATTTATTTATTTATGGCTGCATCCCATCTTAGTTGCAGCACACAGGATCTTCATTGCAGCATGCATGATCTTTGTTGCAGCTTGCTGGATCTTTTGTTACAGCATGTGGGTTCTTCATTGTGGCATGCAGGATCTTTTGTTGTGGTGTGCGGGCTTCTCTCAAGTTATGGCATGTGGGTTTTCTCTCTTTACTTGTAGCACATGGGCTCCTGAGTGCGTAGGCTCTCTAGTGGTGGTGCACCAGGTCCAGAGCACATGGACTCTGTAGTTTGTGGCATGCAGATTTTCTAGTTGAGGTGCACGTTCTCAGTAGTTGTGGCTCATGGACTTAGTTGCCCTGTGGCATGTCGGATCTTAGTTCCCCAACCAGGGATCTAACCTGTGTCCCCTGCATTGCAGAACAGACTCTTTACCACTGGACTACCAGGGAAGTCCCATAAATTTTTAAAAATATTTTATATTGGAGTATATTTGACTAACAATCTTGTGTTAGTTTCAGATGTATAGTAAAGTTACTCAGTTATACATATACATGTATCTATTCTTTTTTAGCTTCTTCTCCCATTTAGGTTGCTAAAGAATATTGAGCAGAGTGCCCTGTGCTATATAGCAGGTCCTTGTTTGTTATCTACTTTAAATATAGTAGTGTGTATGTGTTAATCCCAAATGCCAAAATTTATCCCTCCCCACCACATTTCCCCTATGGTAACCATAATGTTGTTTTCTAAGTCTGTGCTGTTTCTGTTTTATAAATAAGTTCATTTGTTGTGTTTTGTTTTTTTAGATTCAACATATAAGTAATACCATGTGCTATTTGTCTTTGTCCAACTTCACTTAGTATGACAATCTCCAGATCCTTCTATACTATGTTGCTGCAAATGATATTATTTCATTCTTTTTAATGGTTGATTAATATTCCATTGTATATATGTACCACATCTTCTTCATCCATTCATCTATCAATGAACTTTGAGTTGCTTCCATGTCTTGCCTATTGTAAACAGCACTGCAATGAACTTTGGGGTGCATGTATCTTTTCAAACCATAATTTCCTCCAAATATATGCCCAGGAGTGGGATTGCTGGATCATATGGTAACTTTACTTTTAATTATTTTAAGGGACCTCCATACTGTTCTCCATAGTGGCTGTAACAATTTACATCCCCACCAACAGTGTAGGAGGGTTCCCTTTTCTCTGCACCCTTTCCAGTATTTGTTGTTTGTAGACTTTTTGATGATGGCCATTCTGACAGGTGTGAGGTGATATTTCATTGTAGTTTTGATTTGCATTCTTCTAATAATTAGGAATGCTGAACATATTTTTGTGTGCCTGTTGGCCATCCATATGTCTTCTTTGCAGAAATGTCTATTTAGGTCTTCTGCCCATTTTTTGATTGGGTTGTTTTTTGATATTGACCTGCATGTGCTATTTGTAAATTTTGAAGATTAATTCCTTGCCAATCACATTGTTTGCAAATATGTTCTCCCATTCTGTGGGGTGTGTTTTTGTTGTGTTTATGGTTTCTTTTGCTGTGTAAAAGCTTTTAAATTTTATTTGAATAAAAAAAGTTAATTTTTGTTTTTATTTCCATTACTCTAGGAGACAGATTGAAAAAGATGTTGTGATTTATATCAAAGCATGTTCTGTTTATGTTTCCTGTAAGAGTTTTATATTAGCAGGTCTTACATTTGGATGTTTAATCCATTTGAGTTTATTTTTGTGTATGGTGTTAAAATGTTCTATTTTCATTTTTTACATGTAGCTGTCCAGTTTTCCAAGCACCACTTATTGAAGAGACTTTCTTTTCTCCATCATATATTCTTGCCTCCTTAGTCATAAATTAATTCACCATAGGTGCATGGGTTTATTTCTAGGCTTTTTATCCTGTTCCATTGATCTATAGTTCTGTTTTTGTGCCAGTACCATACTACTTTGATGACTGTAGCTTTGTAGCATATCCTGAAGTCAGGGACCCTGATTCCTTCAGCTCCATTTTTCTTTCTTAAGATTGCTTTGGCTGTTGGGGTTCTTTTGTGTCTCCATACAAATTTAATTTTTTTTGTTCTAGTTCTGTGAAAAATGCCATTGGTAATTTGATAGGGATTGCATTGAATTAGTAGATTGCCTTGTGTAGTATAGTCATTTTGATAATGTTGATTCTTCCAACCCAAGAACATGGTATATCTTTCCAACTGTTTGTGTCATCTTTGATTTATTTTATCAGCCTCTTATAGTTTTCAGAGTACAGGTCTTTTGTCTCCTTACATAGGTTTATTCCTAGGTATTTTATTCTTTTTGATGTGATGGTAAATTAGATTGTTTCCTTAATTTCTCTTCCTAATTTTTTGTTGTTAGTGTATAGGAATACAATAGATTTCTGTGTATTAATTTTGTGTCCTGCAATTTTAGCAAATTCATTGATGAGCTTTACTAGTTTCTGGTAGCATCTTTATATTTTCTATGTACAATATCATGTCATTTACAAACAGTGACAGTTTTACGTCTTCCTTTCTAATTTGGATTCATTTTATTTCTTTTTCTTCTCTAATTGCTGTAGCTGGGATGTCCAAAATTATGTTGAATGAAAGTGGTGAGAGTGGATATCCTCGTTTTGTTCTTGATCTTAGAATAAATGTTTTCAGCTTTCTACCATTGAGTATGATGTTAACTGTAGCTTTGTCATATATGGCCCTGATTATGTTGAGGTATGTTCCCTGTATACCCAGTTTCTGGAGAGTTTTTGTCATAAATAGGTGTTAAATTTTGTCAAAAGTATTTTCTGCACCTATTGAGATGATTGTATGGTTTTTATTCTTCATTTTATTAATGTGGTGTATCATACTGTCTGATTTGTGGATATTGAAAAAGCCTTGCTTCCCTGAGATAAATCCCACTTGATCATGTTGTATGATCCTTTTCATGTATTGTTGGAATTGAGTTTGGTAGTATTTTGTTGAGGATTTTTTCATCTATGTTCATCACTGATATTGGCCTGTAATTTTCTGTTTTTATGGTATCATTGTCTGGTTTCAGTATCAGGGTGATGGTGACCTTATAGAATGAGTTTGGGAGTGTTCCTTCCTCTGCAGTTTTTATATATATATATAAATTTATTTATTTTATGGGCTGTTTGTTGGGTCTTTTTTGCTGTGCATGGGCTTTCTTTTAGTTGTGGTGAGTGGGGACTACTCTTCATTGTGGTGCATGGGCTCCTCATTGCCATGGCTTCTCTTGTTGTGGAGCATGGGCTCTAGGCGCGTGGGCTTCAGTAGTTGCAGCACATGGGCTCAATAGTTGTGGCTCATGGGCTCTAAAGCACAGGCTCAATAGTTGTGGCACATGGGCTTAGTTGCTCCATGGCATGTGGGATCTTCCTGGAACAGGGATCGAACCCATGTCCCCTGCATTGGCAGGCGGATTCTCAACCACTGTGCCACCTAGGAAGCCCTCCTCTGCAGTTTTTTGAAATAGTTTCAGAAAGATGTGTTACTCTTCTCTAAATATTTGATAGAATATTTAGCACAGGAAGATCAGCTTGGTGCTTTGTGATGAACTAGAGGGGGTGGTGAGAGGGAGGCTCAAGAGGGAGGGGATGTGGGGATATATGTATAAATATAGCTGATTCAATTTGATGTACAACACAAAATAACACAACATTGTAAAGCAATTATACTCCAAAGACTTGATCTCTACCATGTATCTTATCCACCTGTCCTCACAACCCCACTATTGCTTTCTTAGAGATCCTACTCCTTTAGACCTGTCTAACCTCATTTTTGCTTTCTCTCTGTTATATATATCCCTTCAGTATTGAAATATGCTAAGGTCTCTTTTTAACATTTTATATCTATACACACACACACATATATATGTATACATATATAGATATACATCTATCTCTCTTTCTATGTGTTTCCTATCTTGTGTGTCTGTTGAGAGCACTTACGCTAAGGCTGGATTTCCTGAGTTCAAATCCCATATGAGTTACTTAACTGTGTTAGAAGACCAACTTGGGCATATTAAAATTTTCAAGAATTAACTTGAGCATATATCTATTCAAATGGGGGAGCACAAAACCAAGAGTGGTTAGGAGCTCTCTACAGACAGGAGCTAGGCGAGGAGTCTCCATAGAGTAGATACAGAAGTAAAACAAGGAAATTATTTGATCAGCTATAGCTTAAATGGTTGCCTTATTTGGGAAAGCCTAGTTGGTGTTCTGTGATTAGTTATTCTTAATTTTTTTTTTTCCTCATCTTAAAGTGTATTGTCTCTAGTTTTTGTTTTGGCTTGCTTGCATAGGCTACCAAAGCATTTGAGCCAACTTAGTCTAATGGCCACTTTGTTTAATTACTTTAACAGTTTCCCCCTTTTGGTCATCCTCTCATACTTGAGAAACTGAATAAAAGTTCGGCATTAGCATTATTCTCAGTCATTATCAGGATTATGCTTTTCTTATCTCTTGAAACTCATAGGTTAAAATGTCAGGTTCATGGAAAAATTGGTTTGGCTGTTAATTTCATTGTTAATATTATTTCTGTTTCTCCAAGCACAGAGATCATCTGAAGTAATTCTGATGGCTACAAACATGTATTTAAGATTTTTGAGAGAATACAGCTCACAAGAGACTAAAGTGATGGTTATCAGGAGGATAATATAAAGAAAATGAAGTATGCTTCATAGTCAGGGCCACCCTGAACCAAACAAGTTGTTATCAATTAAATCAACAAATGTACCTGAAGAGGCATCAACCTGTTTTATCCAAGCGACTTCTTTGTTTCTCATATTTCGGTTTCTATTATGCCAGAGGTGTTGATCCGGGTATAGCAGAAAATAATTGTTATGGTACAAATTCCTTCTTGTTGAGCAAATGTGTAATTTAAAGCAATTTTGTTATCAAATACCACCTTTTCAACTCAAAATAATCCATATATCAAAAAAGCATATTTTGAGGTGGCATATTTTGCTACCCTTTATTCCTTGCCTTTCAAATTTCTCCAAGAAAAGTTCAGTCAAGAAGAGTTTATAGCTCACTCTATCTCACTGAACCAGTCTTTTAGTCCCAAGAATAGGTCAGTTCAGTTAAACAGCTGTGTCTCCTTTCAGGAGGTGGTGTTGCAGATGGGCTCCCAAAGTTAGGCCTACATGGTGCAAGCAATCAGGTATTTAATAAAAGGCATTTCTATGCAAAGAAAGAAAAACAAATGTTAATGGTTACAGCAGACTATAAATCAGTTTCTGAGTACAGAGGACAGCCAGTTGAGATTTCTAGATGATAGGCTCCTACACACTGAGCTTGAAGCATCTTTTGTAGTTGAAATATTCCTGGTGATGTCACCAGGTGTTTAGGTAAACTTACTGAGTGGCCCATACAGCAACAGGCACAAAATTCAGTTGTATATGAGCCATTGTGGTGATTTATCTGAAGATTATATCAAGTGATCCAGCTTCAATTTACAGGACTTCAAGAAAAGAGCAGATTTGGGCTTCCCTGGTGGCACAGTGGTTAAGAATCTCCCTGCCAATGCAGGGGACATGTGTTCGAGTTCTGGGTCAGGAAGATCCCACATGCCATGGAGCAACTAAGCCCGTGCACCACAACTACTGAGCCTGTGCTCTAGAGCCCAAGAGCCACAACTATTGAGCCCACATGCCACAACTACTGAAGTCTGCACACTTAAAGCCCATGCTCCACAATAAGAGAAGCCACCAAGATGAGAAGACCCAGCACCACAACAAAGAGTAGCCCCTGTTGGCTGCAACTGGAGAAAGCCCACACACAGCAACAAAGACCTCATGCAGGCAATAAATATATAAATAAATATTTTTTTAAAAAATTTACTGTCTGGTTCTTTTATTAGATTTCTTTTCTGCCTTTTTTTTTAAAGCTCTTTATTGGAATATAGTTGCTTTACACTGTTGTGCCAGTTTCTGCCCTACACAAAAAGGGAATCTGCTGGATTTTTACATATATTCCCATATCCCCTCCCTCCCACAACTCCCTCCCACCTTCCCTATCCCACCCCTCTAAGTCATCAACCATGATCGAATTGATATCCCTGTGTTATGCAGCAGCTTCCAAGTAACTATTTTATATTTGGTAGCATATATGTGTTAATGCTGCTCTTTCACTTTGTCCCAGCTTCTGCTTCACCCCGCATCACATGTCCTCAGGTCCGTTCTCTACATCTGCATCTTTATTCTTGCCCTCTCACTGGGTTCATCAGTACCATTTTTTTTTTTTTAGATTCCATATAAAATAACTCAATTTCATTAATTTTTATGTCTGCATTATAGTCCATTGTATATATTTACCACATCTTCTTTATCCATTCATCTGTTTATGAGCATTTAGGTTGATCCCATGTCTTGGCTGTTGTCAATAGTGCTGCAATGAATATTGTGGTACATGTTCTTTTTGGATTATGGTTTTCTCAGGGTATATGCCCAGGCATGCGATTGCTGGGTCATATGGTAGTTCTATTTTTAGTTTTTTTGAGGAACCTCCATACTGTTTTCCATAGTGGCTGTACCAATTTATATTCCTCTCAACAGTACAGAAGGGTTCCTTTTTCCCCACACCCTCACCAGCATTTATTGTTTCCAGATTTTTTGATGATGGCCATTCAGACTGGTGTGAGGTGATACTTCATTGTAGCTTTGCCTTGCATTTCTCTAATGATTCCTGATGTTAAGCATCTTTTGATGTGTTTGTTAGCCATCTGCATGTCTTTTTTGGAGAAATGTCTATTTAGTTCTCCCTCCCCCCATTTTTGGATTGAGTTATTTGTTTTTTTGGTATTAAGCTGCATGAGCTTCTTGTATATTTTGGAGATTAATCCTTTGTCAGTTGCTTCATTGGCAAATATTTTCTCCCATTCTGAGGGTTGTCTTCTTGTCTTGTTTATGGTTCCTTTTGCTGTGCAAAAGCTTTTAAGTTTCATTAGGTCCCATTTTTTAAAATTTTTATTTTATTTCCATTATTCTAAGAGGTGGGTCAAAAAGGATCCTGTTTTGATCTATGTCACAGGGTGTTCTGCCTATGTTTTCCTTTAACAGTTTTATAGTGTCTGGCCTTCCATTTAGATCTTTAATCCACTTTGAGTTTATTTTTGTGTATGGTGTTAGGAAGTATTCTAATTTCATTCTTTTACAGTTTTCCCCGCACCACTTATTGAAGAGGCAGTCTTTTTTCCATTGTGTACTCTTGCCTACTTTTTCAAAGATAAAGTGTCCATATGTGTGTGGATTTACCTCTGGGCTCTCTATTCTGTTCGAATGATCTTTATTTCTGTTTTTGTGCCAGAACCATACTGTCTTAATCACTGTAGCCTTGTAGTAGAGTTTGAAGTCAGGGAGCCTCATTCTTTCAGCTCCATCTTTCTTTCTCAAGATTGCTTTGGCTATTCAGGGTCTTTTGTTTTTCCATACAAATAATAAAATTTCTTGTTGTTCTGTGAAACATGCCATTTGTAATTTGATAGGGATTGCATTTAATGTGTAAATTCCTTTGGGTAGGATAGTCATTTTCACAATGTTGATTATTCCAATCCAAGAACATGGTATGTCCCTCCATCTCTTTGTATCATCTTTGATGTCTTTCATCAGTGTCTTATACTTTTCTGCATACAGGTCTTTTGCTTCTTTAGGCAGCTTTATTTCAAAGTATTTTATTCTTTTGGCTGCAATGGTAAATGGCATTGTTTCCTTAATTTCTTTTTCTGATCTTTCATTGTTAGTGCATAGGAATGGAAGAAATTTCTGTGCATTAATCTTTTATCCTGCTAGTTTACTAAATTCATCCATTAGTGCTAGCAATTTTCTGGTAGCTTCTTTAGGGTTTTCTATGTATATTATCATGTCATCTGCAAGGAGTGACAATTTTACTTCTCTTCCAATTTGGCTTCCTTTTATTTCTTTTTCTTCTCTGATTGCTGTGGCTAAAACTTCCAAAATTATGTTGAATAATAGTGCTGAGAGTGGTCATCCTTGTCTTGTTCCTGTCCTTAGAGGGATTGCTTTCACTTTTTCACCATTTAGAATGATGTTGGCTGTTAGTTTGTAATATATGGCTTTTATTATGTTGAGGTAACTCCCTTCTTTGCCCACTCTTTGGAGAGTTTTTAATCATAAATGGATGTTGAATTTTGTCAAAAGCTTTTTCTGCATCTATTGAGATGATCATATGGTTTTTAGCATTCAATTTGTTGATATGATGTATCACTTTAATTGATTTGTGTTCATTGAAGAATCACTGCATTCCAGGGATAAACCCCACTTGATCATGTGTTGTGATCCTGTTAACGTGCTGTTGGATTGCATTTGCTAGTATTTTGTTGAGGATTTTTGCATCTATATTCATCAGTGATATTGGCTTGCAACTTTCTTTTTTTGTGACATCCTTGCCTGGTTTTGGTATCAGGTGATAGGTGCCTTATAGAATGGGTTTTGGGAGTGTTCCTTCTTCTGCTATATTTTGGAAGAGTTTGAGAAGGATACATGTTAGCTCTTCTCTAAATGTTTGATAGAATTTACCTGTGAAGCCATCCAGCCCTGGAAATTTGTTTGTTGGGAAATTTTTAATCACTGTCTCAATCTCAGTGCTTGTGATTGGTCTCTTTATATTTTCTACTTCTGCCTTGTTTGGTCTAGGAAGACTGTACGTTTCTAAGAATGTATCCATTTCTTCCAGGTTATCCAATTTATTGGCCTATAGTTGCTTTTAATAGTCTCTCATGATCTTTTGTATTTCTGTACTGCCAGTTGTTACTTCTCCTTTTCCATTTCTATTTCTGTTGATTTGTGCCTTCTCCTTTTTTTCCTGTTGAGTCTGGCTAATGGTTTATCAATTTTGTTTATCTTCTCCAAGAACCAGCTTTTAGTTTTATTGATCTTTGCTATTGTTTCCTTCATTTCTTATTCATTTATTTCTGATCTAATCTTTATGATTTCTGTCCTTCTGCTTACTTTGTGGTTTTTTGTTCTTCTTTAATTGTTTTTGGTGTATGGTTGAGTTGTTTATTGGAGATATTTCTTGTTTCGTGAGGTAGGACTCTATTGCTATAAACTTCCCTCTTAGAACTGCTTTTGCTTCTTCCCATAGGTTTTGGGTCATCATGTTTTCATTGTCATATTTTTCTAGGTATTTTTTGATTTCTTCTTTGATATCTTCAGTGATCTCTTGGTTGTTTCCTAGTGTATTGTTTAGCCTCCATGTGTTTGTGTTTTTTACAGTTTCTTTTTTCCTGTAATTGGTATCTAGTCTCATGATGTTGTGGTCAGAGAAGATACTTGATATGATTTCAATTTTATTGAATTTACCAAGGCTTAACTTGTGACCCAAGATGTGATCTATCCTGGAGAATGTTCTGTGTGCACTTGAGAAGAAAGTGTATTCTGTAGTTTTTGGATGGAATGTCCTATAAATATCAATTAAGTCGAGATAGTCTAATGTGTCATTTAAAGCTTGTGTTTCCTTATTTATTTTCTGTTTGGATGATCTGTCCATTGGCATAAGTGGGGTGTTCAAGTCTCCTGCTATTATTGTGTTACTGTTGATTTCCCCTTTTATGGCTGTTAGCATTTGCCTTATGTATTGATGGGCTCTTGTGTTGAGTGCATAGATATTTACAATAGTTCTTCTTGGGTTTTTCCCTTGATCATTATGTAGTGTCCTTCCTTATCTGTGAGACTGTCCTCAATTATTTTCATTCTCTTTTTTTATTCTGCTTTGTGTCAGTTTTTTTCCACCATTCTGTCTTCCAGGTAACTTATCTGTTATTCTGTCTCAGTTATTCTGCCATGCATTTCTTCTAGAGAATTAAGTCAGTTATTATGTTATTCATCACTGTTTTTTTTCTCTTTAGTTCTTCCAGCTCCTTGTTAAACATTTATTTCATTTGCTCCATGTGTTCCTCAATATTATTTCTGAGAACTAGGATCATCTTTACTATCATTATTTTGAATTCTTTTCCAGGTAGACTGGCTATCCTGTCTTCACTTGCCTGGTCTTGTAGGGTTTTACATTTTTCCCTCATCAACTGCCTCTTTCTCTGTTTTCTCATTTTGTTTAACATGCTGTGTTTAGGGTCTTATTTTCCTAGGCTACAGGGTCATAGTTCTTTTAAACTCTGTTGTCTGTCCCCATTGGGAAGGATGGTCTAGTGGATTGTGTAGGCTTTTTGCTGGGGGGCACTGTTGCCTGTGTTCTTATGTGTGGAGCTGGATCTTATCCTTCTGATGTGCAGGGCCATGTCTGTTGGTGTGTTTGGGTGTTTCTGTGTGCTTAGTATGACTCTAGGCTGTCTGTCTGCTAATGTGTGGAATTATGTTCCTTTCTTACTAGTTATTTGGCTTGAGTTGTCCAGCACTGGAGCTTGCTGTCCTTTGGTTGGTGTTGGATCTTAGTGTTGAGATGAGACCTCTGGGAGAGCACTTGCTGACTAATATCCAAGGTGTTGAGAGTTCTCTAGGGGTCCAAAATCCTGGACTCAACTATGCTGCCTCAGAGATCCAGGTCTGACCCCCAGCTGGGCACCAAGCCCCTTGCAGCTGCACAGCATGGAGAAAAAGGAGGTAGAAAGAGAGAAGAAAAAGAAAAGAAAAGAAAAGAAAAAAAAAAAAACAAAGAAGAAAGGTAAAGGACAGACAAATCTCCAAGACAGGTGGTAAAAGCAACTCTGTTTAGTCAAAATCACACAAGAAGATGTGCACTTGCAGAAAGAGAAGAAAAGAGAAGGGGAAGAGAAAACAAAGAAAAGAGAAAGAGAGAAAACAAAGAAAGTAGTAATCAAACACATATACAAACCCACATAGAAATGTATACAGTCAAAATTAAACTAACCAATACATAAAACCAGGAAAAAGTCAAACATACCAGGAAGTTCTCCAATTCTTTTAGGTAGATCGCTGCACCTGCTATGGGGAGGACTGTGGAGAGCTCAATCTGTAATCTGGCATTAGTTCTGTGTGTGTTTGAGTCCACTTTCCACAGTTTCCCCCTAAGGCTACAGCATCTATTGTAGAAACACTTGTCTATTCAGGTGATCCATATATGCAGAGTCTATCAAGCCTATTGTGGGTATTAAATCTGCTCTTCCTGTGGCTGTTTGCCTTTCAATTCTTTGGTTCTACAGCCCTTGGGGATCAGTTTTTGGTTTTGGTCCTTTCTTTGCATGTGGGCTGCTCTCAGGAGTCGGTTCCCCACCCAGGCAAGAGGGGGTGGAAGAGGGTGATTGGGTCTCACTTGCAAATTCAGGGTGAGGGGAGGGAGGGGTATGGCAGTCTAATCGAAATCTGTGGGAGTGCTTGCAGCAGCAGAGGTCGGCATGAGCCTAAGGGTGTGCCATGTGCTCTCCCAGGGAAGCTGGTCCAGAACACAGGACCCCTGGTGCTGGTGGGCTGCACCTGCCACTGGGAGGACATAGCCAATGATGTGCCCTACACAGAGGACCCTTGGCTGCGATGGTGGCAGGCATGGCTGTGGGCATGATGGTGATGACAGTCTCTGTGTTCCAATTTAGCAGCCATGGGTCATGGGTGGTGCTCACACATGCACTGCTCTGCAGCCTGTGAATTCACAGAGCAGCAAGCTTCTCTTGAGTACCCTGAAACAAAGGTGTCCTGCCTTTCCATCAGACCCAGGCTTTCCCCAAAATTCCCTCCCAGCTAGCTGTGGTGCCCTTTCCCCCCAGGCTGTTTTCTTGCAGCCAGCCCCAGCTCTCTCCCTGGTGTCTGTTCTCCAAATCCCAAGCCTTGGTGCCCAGCCCACACCCATCACTGCAGGTGAACAGAGTAGTGTCTCTGGCTGGGGAGTGCTGCCTGAATCCTTGGTGTGGGAATCTTTCTGCCCTGCCCTCCACACACCTGTTGTTTCTCTCTCCTCTGGGGGCTCTGAAGCTCCCCCTGTCTGTCCCCCCAAAAAATAAAATTTTAAAAAATGAAAAATAAAATCTAATCTTTATAAAAAAAAGAAAAGACTAGATTTTTTTCTTAGTGATTTTAAGTCAGAATAGTGGAAGAAAATGGAAAACGTTAGTTTGGATTGTTATAGTCAGATATTGAAAAAAAAAAGGAAGCATTTAGGATCTAGTACAGTTGCCAGGTATATAACAAAAGCCTCAAAGACAACACACAGGATTACAATCTGATATACACAAGGTGTGTTATAATTTTCTACTAAAACATATTTTTCTCTCTATAACTACTCCAATTTCTAGCAAAATAATTACAGTAAGACAAATTTGTTTCCAAAATAGATCTGATCTCATTAAACTTGTCCTGATTAATTACAAAAGTGCAGCATGAAGGATTTTACATACATTCTAAAATATGATTTTCCAATGAAGCATTAGTCATATCTAAGTAGCTTTATTGGCTTCATTAAGTCAATGCCAGTTTATTAGGTGTTTTAAAGGGCTCTTTAAGTTAAGAGGCCAAACCAAGGACTAGCCTACTTCTGTCCTATTACAAGAAGAACAGATTCTAATTGAACTTTCACAAATACCTACATTATCATGAAAAATAAGATAAGACTTCCCAAATTCTGGGAAAATCAGGTAGAGAGAAAAGGAAAAATATTCAGTTTTTCTTTATAACAGTATACCTTACCAAATTGTTGTCATATCAATTTTTTTTCTAAAAGAAGAAGAGAGATTTTTAAATCCGGAATACAAAACTTTGAAGAAAGAGCAATATTTCAAAGTCATAAAAATTAAAATTATCCTCATAAGTTTATTCAATCCAATGTAATGAATTCTTGAATAATGCTTGACTGGGGTTAGTATAATTTTGTGAATACATCAGTTTCTCCATTAGAATTCTAAAAAATATTACCCTGTTTAGTGTTATGATCTTAAAGTTACCAGAAATCTGTTCTTCTCAGTGTTCTTTCCATGAATCTCTGAAGATGAAACACTTTTGAAAAAAGTATCACAGTTTTGAAAATCACTGTAAATATAAAAAGACTTAAAAGTGGCCATACTTAAGATCTAATGAGAGTTCACTGTGCAAATGACAAGGAATTATTATTACATTTTACATAAAATATTTTAAGATAATAATTAGAATTGTGACTGATAACAGTATTCCAGAACCTATCAAATCATTAGGAATTTCATACACTTTCTGGAACACTTACATCAATAACATATATCCATACAAATATAATCTAAAGAAGGTTTAGCATCACTTTTTTAAAAATGTTTTTCTAAACTGGTTTGTTGAAGAATAATTGACATACTTTAAAGTGTAAAATGTGATAAGTTTTGAGACTTGTATATGTCCATGAAACTACCATGACAATTAGGATAATGAACATATCAATCACCCTCAAAATCTTCCTTATGTCCCTTTGTAATCTCTCCTTCCTGTCCCATCCCCAGGCAACTGCTTATCAGCTTTCTGCCAATATATAGATTAATTTGCACTTTTAAGAGTTTTATGCAAATGGAATCATACAGTATGGACTCTTTAATTTGCCTTTATTCACTCAGTACAATTTTGTTTTTATTGATGTATAATTGGTTTAAAATAGTTTCAGGTGCACAGCAAATTGATGTGCATACATATATATACACACACACATGAATTACATAAACATGTGAAATATATATATATATATATATATATATATCCTATGTATATATTTCCAATTATTTTCCATTATATATTATTATAAGATATTGAATATAGTTCCCTGTGGTACACAATAAATTCTTATTGTTTATCTATTTTATGTATAATGGTGTGTATCTGTTAATCTTATACTCCTAAATTTATCCCTTCACCTCCTTTTTCCCCTTTGTTAACCATCCATTTGTTTTCTATGTCTGAGAGTCTTTCTGTTTTATAAATAACATTACTTGTATTATATTTTATATTCTACATGTGATACAATATAATGTGTCTTTCCCTATCTGGTTTTCTTCACTCAGTATGATAATCTCTAGGTCCAATAATATTGCTGCAGATGACAACATTTTATTCTTTTTCATGGCTGAGTAATACTTAACTGTGTCTCTGTGTGTGTGTGCATGTATGTATTTGTATGTGGGTGTGTGTGTGTATATATATATAATATATTCTTTTTCCATTCATTTTTTGATAGGACAATTAAGTTGCTCCCATGTCTTGTCTAGTGTAAATAATGCTGCTATAAACATTGTGGTTGATGTATCTTTTGGAATGACAATTTTCATCTTTTCCAGATATATACCCAGGAGTGGGATTTCTGGATCATATGGTAGCTCTATTTTTAGTTTTTTTAAGGAACCACCGTACTGTTTTCCATAGTACCTGCACCAATTCACATTCCCACCAACAGTGTACCAGTGTTCCTATTCTGTACACCTTCTCCAGGGGTTATTATTTGTAGACTTTTTGATGATGGCCATTCTGACTGGTGTGAGGAGATACCTAATTGTAATTTGATTTGCATTTCTCTAATAATTAGCAATATAGAGCTCATTTCATGTGCCTATTGGCCATCTGTATGTCATCTTTGGAGAAATGTCTATTTAGGTCTTCTGCCCACTTTTGGTTCTTTTCCAATATTGAGTTTTATGAGCCCTTTGTTTATTTTGGAGATTAATCCCTTGTTGGTTGCATCATTTGCAAATATATTCTCCCAGTCTGTAAGTTGTCTTTTTGTTTTGTTTATTATTTCCTTTGCTGTGCAAAAGCTTTTAAGTTTGATTAGGTCCAATTTGTGTATTTTTGCTTTTATTTCTCTTGCCTTGGGAAACTGATCTAAGAAAATATTGCTATGATTTATGTCAGAGAATGTTTTGCTTATGCTCTACTTTAGGTGTTTTATATTTAGGTATTTAAACCAGTTTGAGTTTGGTTTTGTATATGGTGTAAGGGAGTATTCTAAACTCATCAATTTACATACAGCTGTCCTGTTTTCTCAGCATGACTTGTTGGTGAGACTGTCTTTTCTCCACTGTATATTTTTGCCTCATTGGTTGAATATTACTTGACTGTAGGTGTGTGGGTTTACTTCTGGGCTGTCTATTCTGTTCCATTGATCCATATATCTGTTTTTGTGTCAATACATGCTGTTTTGATTACTGTAGCATTGTGGTGTTGTCTGAAGTCTAGGTGGGTTATGTCTGCACCATTGTTCTTTTTCCTCAGGATTGCTTCAGTAATTCTGTTTCTTTTGTGGTTCCATATAAATTTTAAGATTATTTTTTCTTATTGTGTGAAAAACATCATTGGTAAGTTGATATGGATCACATTTAAATATGTAGATTGAGATAGGATTAAGATGGCGGAGTAGGAGGACATGTGCTCACTCCCTCTTGCAAGAGCACTGGAATTACAACAAACTGCTGAACAATCATGGACAGAAAGACAATGGAACTCACCAAAAAAGACACCCCATATCCAGAGACAAAGGAGAAGCCATAATGAGATGGTAGGAGGGGCACAATCATGTTAACATCAAATCCCATAAATGCTGGGTGGGTGACTCACAAACTGGAGAACAGTTATACTGCAGAAGTCCACCCACTAAAGTGAGGGTTCTGAGTCCCATGTTAGGCTTCCCAACCTGGGAGTCCAGCAACGGGAGGAGGAATCCCTAGAGAATCAGACTCTGAAAGCCAGTGGGATTTGATTGCAGGACCTGCACAAGAATGGGGGAAAAAGAGACTACATTCTTGGAGGGCACACAAAAAATGTGCTCACCAGGACCCAGGGGGAAGGAGCAGTGACCCCATAGGAGACTGAACCAGACCAACCTGCTGGTGTTGGAGCATTGCCTGCAGAGGTGGGGAGCAGCTGTGGCTCACCAAGGAGATGAGGCACTGGCAGTAGGGGTTCTGGGAGGTGCTCATTGGTGTGAACCCAACCAGAGTCTGCCATTAGCCCCACCAAAGAGCCTGTAGGCACCAGTGCTGGGTAGCCTCAGGCCAAACAACCAACAAGATGTGAACACAGTCCCACCCATTAGCAGACAAGCAGATTAAAGCCTTACTGAGCTCCAATCACCCAACCCTACCCACTATCAGTCCCTCCCATCAGGAAGCACTCATGAGCCTCCTAGATAGCTTCCTCCACAAGAGGGAAGACAGCAGTACCAAGCAGTATCAGCAGGATTTCATCTTGTGGAACTGAAAACCACAGCCACAGAAAGATCGAGAAAGTGAAAAAGCAGAGGACTTTGTACCAGATGAATGGACAGGATAAAACCCCAGAAAAACAACTAAATGAAGAGGAGAAAGGCATCCTTCCAGAAAAAGAATTCAGAATAATGGTAGTGAAGATGATCCAGGACTTTGAAAAAAGACTGGATGCAAAGATTGAAAAGTTTACCAAAGACCTAGAAGAATTAAAGAGCAAACAAACAGAGATATGCAACACAATAACGGAAATGAAAAATACACTAGAAGGAAGCAATAGCAGATTAACTGAGGCAGAAGGGCAAATAAGTGACCTGGAAGACAGAATGGTAATAATCACTGACGTGGAAAAGAATAAGGAGAAAAGAATGAAAAGAACTGAAGACAGCCTAAGAGACCTCTGGGACAATGTTAAACGCACCAACATTCTCATTATATGGGTCCCAGAAGGAGACAAGAGAGAGAAAGGACCTGAGAAAATATTGGAAGAGATTATAGTTGAAAACTTCCCTAACATGGGAAAGGAAATAGTTACCCAAGTCTAGGAAGCACAGAGAGTCCCAGGCAAGATAAAACCAAGGAGAAACACACCAAGACATATTGTAGTCAAATTGACAAAAATTAAAGACAGAGAAAAGTTATTAAAAGCAACAAGGGAAAAACAACAAATAACATACAAGGGAACTCCCATAAGGGTAATAGCTGATTTCTCCACAGAAACTCTGCAAGCCAGAAGGGAGTGGCATGATATATTTCAAGTGATGAAAGAGAACAACCTACAACCAAGAATACTCTATCCAGCAAGGATCTCATTCAGATTTGATGTAGAAATCAAAAGCTTTAGAGACATGCAACAGCTAAGAGAATGCAGCACCACCAAACCAGCCCTACAACAAATGCTAAAGGAACTTCTCTAAGCGAGAAACATAAGAGAAGAAAAGGACCTACAAAAACAGCAAAACAATTAAGAAAATGGTAATAGGAACATACATATCAATAGTTACCTGGAATGTAAATGGACTGAATGCACCAACCAAAAGACACAGACTGGCTGAATGGATACACAAACAAGACCCATATATATGCTGTCTCCAAGAGACCCACTTCATACCTAGGGACACATACTGACTGAAAGTGAGGGTATGGAAAAAGATATTCCATGCAAATGGAAATCAAAAGAAAGCTGGAGTAGCAATACTCATATCAGATAAAATAGACTTTAAAATAAAAAAAAAATATTACAAGAGACAAGAAAGGACATTACATAAAGATCAAGGGATCAATCCAGAAAGGGGAGATAACAATTATAAATATATATGCACCCAATATAGGAGCACCTGAATACATAAGGCAAATTCTAACAACTATGAAAGAGGAAATGCAAGGCAGAAACAGAGACACAGGTGTAGAGAACAAACACATGGACATCAAGTGGGGAAAGCAGAGAGGGTTGGGGGGGAATGGATTGGGAGATTGGGATACCAAATTGTACACTCTGAATATATGCTGTTTATTGTCTGTTATCTCTATCTCAATAATAGTTCTAAAAAAATAAATAGATAAATAAATAAATAAATAAGTTGATTTTGGGGTAGTATGGCCATTTTAACAATATTAATTCTGTCAATTCAATAACATGGGACATCTTTCTATTTCTTAAATTATCTTCAATTTCCTTTATCAGTGTTTTATCATTTTCAGCAGATAGGTCTTTTATCTCCTTGGCTAGGTTAATTTCTAGGGTTATTTTATAAGTGATTTTAAATGAGAATTTTTTTTAACTCTCTCATATCTCATTGTTAGTGTAAAGCAATGAAAAAGATTTCTGTATATTAATATTGTATCCTGCTACCTAGCCAAATTAATTTATTAGTTCTAATAGTTTTTGTGTGGAGTCTTTAGGGTTCTCTACATAGAGTATCATGTCATCTGCAAATAATGGCAATTTTATGTCTTCTCTTCCAATTTGGATACATTTTATTTCATTTTATTTTATTGTAAAATTGCTGTGGCTAGGACTTCCAATACTATGTTGAACAGATATGGTGAGAATGGGCATCATTGTCTTCTTCCTGAATTTAGCACAAAGGCTTTCACCTTTTCACCAATGAGTATTATTTTGGCTGTGGGTTTGTCATAAATGGCTTTTATTATTTAAGATATGTTCCTTCTATACCCACTTTGGTGAGAGTTTTTTTTCATGTATGAATGTTAAATTTCACCATATGCTTTTTTCTGAATCTATTGAAATGATAATATATTTTTTGTCTTTTCTTTGGTTAATGGGGCATATCACATTGATTGACTTGTGTATCTTGAACCATCCTTGTGACCCTGGGGTGAATCCAAGTTGATCATGATTTGCAATCCTTTTTAGGTGTTCCTAGATTTGGTTTGGTAATATTTTGTTGAGGATTTTTGCATTTATATTCATGACAATTATTGGCCTGTAATTTTCTTTCTTTGTTATGTCTTTGTCTGCTTTTGGTGTTAGGGTGATGGTAGCTTCTTGGAATGAAATTGGTTTTCCTTCCTCTTCAGTCAGTTTGACAAGGATTGCTAAAAGTCCTTTATATGTTTGGTAGAACTCTCCAGTGAAGCCATTCGGATCCAGACTTTAGTTTGCAGGAGGTTTTTTTGTTTGTTTGTTTGTTTGTTTGTTTTTATTTCTTTTCTTTTTTTTCAGATTCTATTTCACTTTTAGTGATCAGCCTATGCAAATTAACTTTTTCTTCTTGACTCAGTTTTTGTAGGCTGCACATTTCTACAAATTTGTCCATTTCTTCTAGATTGTCCAGTTTATTTTTTATGTTTCTGTGGCATTGGTTATTTCTCCTTCTTCATTTCTTATTTCATTTATTTGGATCCACTCTTTTTTTAAATTGGGATATACTTGATTTACAATGTTGTGTTAGTTTCAGGTGTACAGTAAAGTGAATCTGTATACATATACATATATCCACACTTTTTTAGATTCTTTTTCCATATAGGCAATTACAGAGTATTGAGTAATTTCTCTCTGGTGTACAGTAGGTCCTTATTAGTTATATATTGGGTGGGCCAAAACAGTGCCTTTGGTTTTTTAAGTAAAAATAAAAAACAAATTTTTCATTTTCACAAAGAACTTTATTGAACAACATATTCACCCTTTTGTTCCACTACCTTCTGCCATTTTTGAGGCAACTTCATAATTCCATCTTCCACAAAGTTTTTATCTTTTTGAGTAAAGAACTGCCCCAGGTGCCTTTTACAGTCTTCCAGGGAATTCAAATTTTTTCCATTAAGATAATTTTGTAAACACTGAAATGAATGGAAATCCAAAGGAGCAATGTCTGGTGAATATGGCTGATGAATGAGAACTTCCCAACTAAGCTGTAACAGTTTTTGCCTGGTCATCAAAGAAACATGTGGTCCTGTGTTATCCTGATGGAAGATTATGCATTTTCTGTTGACTAATTCTGAACACTTTTCATTGAATGCATTCAATACATTCACTTGGTCTAATTAGGAGCAGTACTTGTTGGAATTAATCATTTGGTTTTCCAGATTGAGTTCATAATAGAGGACTCCCTTCCACTCCCACAGTATATACAACATCACCTTCTTTGGATGAAGACTGGACTTTGGTGTCATTGGTGGTGGTTTATGTTGCTTGCTCCATGATCTCTTCCATCCCACATTGCAGTACAGTATCCACTATTCATTGCCCATCACAATTTGTTTTAAAACTGGAACATATTCATTACATTTCAGTAGAGAAGTGTATGTGAAAAAATGGTCAAGAAGGTTTTTTTTTGTTTTGTTTTTGTTTTTTTTCTGCTTATGTTGAACCCAAGCATCAAAGTGATTCACATAACCAAGCTGGTGCAAATGATTTGAAATGCTTCATTTGGATATTTTCAGTATGTCAACTATCATCTGCATGGTATACTGTTGACTGCTTTCACTTATTGTTTCAATTTGATTGCTATCAACTTCAACCAGTCTACCAGTCTGTGGAGCATCATCTAGCAAGAAATCTCCAGCCTGAAACTTTGCAAACCACTTTTATATTTTAATCTTTTTTTAAGGCTCTTTATTGGAATATAACTCCTTTACACTGTCGTGCAAGTTTCTGCTGTACAATGAAGTGAATCAGCTTTATTTATACATATATCACCATATCCGCTCCCTATGGCGACTTCCTAAAACCTTTCCTAGCCCAGCCCTCTAAGTCATCATCAATCATCAAGTTGATCTCCCTGGGTTAGGCAACAGCTTCCCACTAGCTATATATTTTACATTTGGTAGTGTATACATGTCAGTGCTACTCTCTCACTTCGTCCCGGTTTCCCCTTTTTCCCCCCACCCCTTGACCTCAAGTCCATTCTCTACATCTGAATCTTTATTCTTGCCCTCTCGCTGGGTTCATTAGTACCATTTTTTTTTAAACTCCATATATATGAGTTAGCATATGGTATTTGTTTTTCTCTTTCTGGCTTACTTTGCTCTGTATTACACTCTCCAGGTCCATCCACCTCACTACAAATAAATCAATTTCATGCATTTTTATGGCTGAGTAGTATTCCATTGTACATATGTGCCACATCATCTTTATCTATTCATATCTTGATGGCCGTTTAGGTTGCTTTCATGTCCTGGCTGTTGTAAATAGTGTTGCAGTGAACATTGTGGTACATGTTTCTTTTTGGATTATGGTTTTGTCAGGGTATATGCCCAGAAGTGGGATTGCTGGGTCATATGATAGTTCTATTTTGAGTTTTTTAAGGAACCTCCATAGTGTTCTCCACAGTGGCTGTAACAACTTGCATTCCCACAAATAGTGCAGGAGGGTTCCCTTTTCTCAACACCCTCTCCAGCATTTATTATTTCTAGATTTTTGGATGATGGCCATTCTGACTGATGTGAAGAGATACCTCATTGTGGTTTGACTTGCATTTCTCTAATGATTAGTGATGTTGAGCATCTTTTCATGTGTTTGCTTGCCATCTGCATGTCTTTTTTAGAGAAATGTCTATTTAGGTCTTCCGCCATTTGTGGATTGGGTTGTTTTCTGTTTTGGTATTAAGCTGCATGAGCTGCTTGTATATTTTGGAGGTTAATCCTTTGTCCATTGTTTCGTTGGCAACTATTTTTTTCCCATTCTGAGGGCTGTCTTCTTGTCTTGTTTATGGTTTCTTTCACTGTGCAAAAGCTTTTAAGGTTCCTTAGGTTCCATTTGTTTATTCTTGATTTTATTTCCATGATTCTAAGAAGTGGGTCAAAAAGGATCTTGCTTTGATGAATGTCATAGAGTGTTCTGCCTATGTTTTCCCTTAGCAGTTTTATGATGTCTGGCCTTACATTTAGGTCTGTAATTCATTTCAAAAAAGAGGTTTTTTTGTGTGTATGGTGTTAGGAAGTGTTCTAATTTCATTCTTTTACATGTAGCTGTCCAATATTCCCAGCACCACTTATTGAAGAGGCTGTCTTTTATCCATTGCATATTCATGCCCTCTTTGCCAAAGATAAGTTGCCCATATGTGCTTGGGCTTACCTCTCAATTCTCTATTCTTTTCCATTGATCTTCCTTTCTATTTTTGTGCCAGTATCATACTGTCTTGATCACTATGGTCTTGTAGTATAGTTTGAAGTCAGGAAGCCTAATTCCACCAACTCCATTTTTCCTTCTTAAGATTGCTTTGGCTATTAGGGGTTTTTTGCATTTCCATACAAATCATAAGATTTCTTGTTCTAGTTCTGTGAAAAATTCCATTGGTAGTTTGATCGGGATTGCATTGAATCTGTAAATTGTTTTGGGTAGTACATTCATTTTCACAATGTTGATTCTTCCAATCCAGGAACATGGTGTGTCCCTCCATCTGTTTGTGTCGTCTTTGATTTCTTTCATCAGTGTCTTATAGTTTTCTGCATACAGAACTTTTGCCTCCTTAGGCATGTTTCTTCTTAGGTATTTTATTCTTTTGGTTGCAATGGTGAATGGGAAAGGTTCCTTAATTTCTCTTTCTGCTCTTCTGTTGTTAGTGTATAGGAATGCAAGAGATTTCTGTGCATTAATTTTGTATCCTGCTACTTTACTAAATTCATCAATTAGTGTTAGCAGTTTTCTGGTAGAGTCTTTAGGGTTTTCTATGTATAAAATCATGTTATCTGCAAAGAGTGACAATTTTACGTCTTCTTTTCCAATTTGTATTCCTTTTATTTCTTTTTCTTCTCTGATTGATGTGACTAAAACTTCCAAAACTATGTTGAATAATAATGGTGAGAGTGGACACCCTTCTCTTGTTCCTGTTCTTAAAGGGAATTCTTTCAGTTTTTTACCATTGAGAACGATGTTGGCTTTTGGTTTCTCATATATGGCTTTTATTATGCTGAGGTAATTTCCTTCTATGCCCATTTTCTGGAGAATTTTTATCATAAATGGATGTGGAATTTGTCAAAAGCTTTTTTCTGCATCTATTGAGATGATCATATGGTTTTTATCCTTCAATTTGTTCATATGCTGTATCACGTTGATTGATTTGCATATATTGAAGAATCCTTGCATCCCAGGAATAAAACTCACTTGATCATGGCTTATGTTTTTTTTAATGTGCTGTTCTATTCTCTTAGCTAGTATTTTGTTGAGGATTTTTGCATCTCTATTCATCAGTGGTATTGGTCTGTCATTTTCTTTTTGGTGACATCATTGCCTGCTTTTGGCATCAAGGTGACAGTGGCCTCATAGAATGAGTTTGGGAGTGTCCCTTCTTGTGCTGTATTTTGTAAGCCTTTGAGAATGATAGGTGTTAGCTCTTCACAAAATGTTTGATAGAATTCGCCTGTGAAACCATCTGGCCCTGGGCTTTTGTTTGTTGGGAGATTTTTAATCACAGACTCAATTTCTGTACTTCTGATTGGTGTGATCATAGTTTCTATTTCTTTATGCTTCAGTCTTGGAAGAGTGTATTTTTCTAACAATTTATCCATTTCTTCCAGTTTATGCAATTTATTGGCATATAGTTGCTTGAAGTAGTCTCCCATGATCTTTTGTATTTCTGTGGTGTCCATTGTGATTTCTCCTTTTTTGTTACTAATTCTATGGATTTGCATCTTCTCCCTTTTTTTCCTGATGAGTCTGGCTAATGGTTTATCAATTTTGCTTATCTTCTCAAAGAACCAGCTTTTAGTTTCACCAATTTTTCTTCTGTTTCCTTCCTTTCTTTTTCATTTATTTTTGATCTGATATTTATGATTTGTTTCCTTCTGCTCACTTTGGGGTTTCTTTGTTCTTCTTTAATTGTTTTAGGTGTAAGGTTAGGTTGTTTATTTGATTTTTTCTTATTTCTTGAGGTAAGACTGTATTGCTGTAAACTGCCCTCTTAGAATTACTTTTGCTGTGTCCCATAGGTTTTGGGTTGTTGTGTTTTCATTGTCATTTGTTTCCAGAATTTTTTTTGATTTTCTGTTTGATTTCTTTAATGATTTCTTTGTTGTTTAATAGTGTATTGTTTAGCCTCCGTGTGTTTGTATTTTTTGCATTTTTTTTCTTATAATTCATATCTAGTCTCATGATGTTGTGCTCAGAGAAGATGCTTGCTATGTTTTCAATTTTCTTGAATTTACCAAAGTTTGATTTATGACCCAAGATGTGATCTATCCTGGGAAATGTTCCATGTGCACTTGAGAAGAAAGTGTATTCTGTCATTTTGGATGGAATTTCCTATAAATATCAATTACATTATGTGTCATTTCAAGGTTATGTGTCTTTATTTATTTTCTGTTTGGATGATCTGTCCATTGATGTGAGTGAGGTGTTCATGTCTCCCACTATTATTCTGTTACTGTCGATCTCCCCTTTTATGGCTGTTAACATTTGCCTTATGTATTGAGGTGCTCCTATGTTGGGTGCATAGATATTTACCATTGTGATATGTTCTTGGATGGATCCCTTGATCATTATGTAATGTCCTTCCTTGTCTCTTTTCATAGTCTTTACTTTAAAGTCTAATTTGCCTGATATGAGTATTGCTACTCCAGCTTACTTTTGACTTCCATTTGCATGGAATATCTTTTTCCATCCCTTTACTTTCAGTCTATATGTATCCCTTGGTCTGAAGTGAGTTTCTTGTAGGCAGCTTATAGAAGGGCCTTATTTTTGTATCCGTTCAGCCAGTCTGTGTCTTGTGGTTCGAGCATTTAATCTATTTACATTTAAGGTGATTATTGACATGTGTGTTCCTATTACCATTTTCTTAATTGTTTTGTGTTTGTTTTTGTAGGTCTTTTCCTTCTCTTTTGTTTCCTACTTAGAGAAGTTCCTTTAGCACTTGTTGTAAGGCTGGTTTGTTGGTGCTGAATTCTCTTAACTTTTGTTTGTCTGTAAAGCTTTTGATTTCTCCATGGAATCTCAGTGAGATTCTTGCTGGGTAGAATATTCTTGGCTGTAATTTTTTTTTTTCTTTCAGGACTTTCAGTATATCCTGCCATTCCCTTCTGGCCTGCAGAGTTTCTGTAGAATGGTCAGCTGTTATTCTTATGGGTTTTCCCTTATATGTTATTTGTTGCTTTTCTCTTGCTGATTTTAATATTTTTTTCTTTGTGTTTAATTGTTGTTAGTTTGATTAATATGTGCCTTGGTGTATTTCGCCTTAGGTTTCCTCTGTATGGGACTCTCTGTGGTTCTTGGATTTGGTTAATTATTTCCTTTCCCATGTTTGGGAAGTTTGCCAGTATAACCTCTTCAAATATTTTCTCAGACCCTTTCTTTTTTTCTTCTTCTTCTGAGATGCCTATGATTCGAATGTTGGTGTGCTTAATGTTATCACTGAGGTCTCTGAGACTGTCTTCTATTCTTTTTATTCTTTTTTTCTTTTTCCTGCTCTGTGGCAGTTATTTCCCCCATTCTATCCTCCAACTCACTTATTTGTTCTTCTGTGTCAGTCTTTCTTCTGTTAATACCATCTAGGTTATTTTTAATTTCATTTATTTTGTTATCCATTGCTGTTTGTTTGTTCTTTAGTTCTTCTGAGTCCTTATTAACTGTTTCTTGTTATTTCTGAGTTTTGTTGTTGAGATTTTGTATCATTTTTACTATCATTACTGTGAATTCTTTTTCAGGCATTTTTCCTATTTCCTCTTCATTTATTTGGTCTTGTGGGTTTTTTTTCCTGCTCCTTTGCCTGCATGGTGTTTTCTCATGTAGTCAAAACTTCAGAGGTTGCTTGTCCTGGCAGTCAAGGTGTTTGAAGAAGACTGTCCAAACTCCAGACTAATGGCAGAGTTTTGAATCAAACAAATACTAAGTGTAGGAAAAACATACATGTATAAGACACACAATTACTGAATGCAGTAGTACATAAAGCACTAGAAAAACCTGACAGAAGAATCCCAGTATGCTTTCAGACATTCAAAGAAGAAACCAACAGTAATTCAAAACCAAAACAGAACAAAACAGAAACAAAAACAAAAACAAACAAACAAATAACACCGCACACACACAAACACAAATCCAGGGAGATATCAAAAGCTAGGATCAAATATAAAAAAGAGCTAGAGTACCACCAAACTGACTGGAGATTCTCAGAATGAAATTAGACAATTATACTAAGAACTATGATAAAGACAAAAACCTAATAATAAATACCAAGGTGATGTGTCATCTAGAGAATAAAGCAAGGAGACTGAGCAGATCATTAATGTTGCTTATAAGTATGTTAAGATAAAATATACTAAAAAAGGATAGAAGACAGGGCAACAGAAGAGCATAGTGTGACTGGAAATATGAAAATAAAAAGAAAGAAATAGAAATGTATGAAAGATAGAGATTAAAAGAAGGTAGGAATGATATATAGTCTGCACTCCAAAAAACTTAGCTAGAAATAAAAATATGTAAAAAGGCTAAAAATGAAAATAGAATAAAAATATAATAAAAAATATGTTATAAAACTTGTAGATCCCTTAGGACTAAGATCATAATTAATAAAAAAAAAAAAAAAGCTAGAACTGACCCCAGAATGGACCAGTTCAATAGAATTAATACTAATATTTCTGTTTCCATGGAGTCTCAGCTATAAATATCCTTCTACCCTCCTTGGGTTTTTTGTATTATTCTGCAACCAGTAGAGCTTCCTTTATTGTTCATCTGTAAGTGCTGGTGTGTGGGGAGGGAGAGGGTACAATAGTGACTCCTTCCCCTGGGAGTGAGTGAGCAGTGGCACACTGTCTGTGTCATGTCATTTCAGTCATGAGTGGAGCTGCCTGTTGCAGAGGGATGCTGGTGACTCAGGTGTAAACAGAATGTCTGAGTTGGACCTCTCTCCAGGCTTTCTTGCTCTTGGCTGCTGGCACTCTAAGCCAGCCCCACCTGAGGGCTTTTTTTATCCCTGAGTGCCTTAGCTAGGCCCACAGTGGCCCTTCCTCTGCCTGTTGCAGGTGCTGAAAGAGAGAGAGAGAGGCTATGACCGTGGCTCCTCCCCCCCACGCATGAGCCAGGAGCATCCAGCTGCCACCATGGCCCAGCAGCTCCCAGGGGCAGGCACTCCTCTCTGCAAACCTCTTCCCTCCTGTCCCCTTGTTATGTCTCCCCACTGGCAACAATGTTTCTCACCCTGTACCAGTTCTCCATTTCCCATGCTCCCACTCCCAGAACCCCTGTTCAGCTGTGAATTGACATCTCAGTCCAGGAATGCTGAGCCGTGGTGTGGACCCTCCGTGTGTTTCTCAGTCCCTCCCTTCTGCCACAGCTCAGCCACTTCACCCTCTTTATGCCATTTTAAATGCCTCCCTACCAGTTATGTCAGGATCCTTGCGGTCCTTCCTGGTGTCCGAGGTCATCTGCTGGTGTTCATTTGTTTCTTCATGGGAATTATTGTGTCTTTTGGTGCATTCCCAATGCATCTGTGGAGAGGGATGCATTCCACATCCCTCTACTTCACCACCATCTTTTCTCTCCACTCTTGCCTTTTTAATAATGTCTTTATCTATTTGGGTTCATCTTATTTGGGATCCTCTGTGCTTTTTGTATCTAGATATCCGTTTCCTCCTTTATGTTTCAGAAATATTCAGCCATAATTTCTTCAAATACATTTTTGAAATCCTCTCTTTCTCCTTCTTCTGGAACACCTATTATGTGTAAGTTGACACCGTTTATATTACCCAGGTATCTCTTATGTTAGTTTTACTTTTTTTTTTTTTTCATTTGTCTTTCTATCTGCTGCTCTGATTGGGTGATTTCCATTATTCTATCTTCCAGATCACTTATTTATTCTTCTGCATCATTTAGTCTGCTTTTCTTTGCTTTCATATCTGTTTTTATCTCAGCAATTGAGTTTTCTAATTTTGATTGGTTCTTCTTCATAGTTTCTCATTCCTTATTACAGTGGTCTGTATTTCTATTGATAATCTTTCTGAAATTCTTTAGCATTTTTGTTACCTCCTTTTTGAACTTGGGGTCTTGATATACTGGTGAGGTCTGTTTCATTTTTTGTTCTTTCAGAGGATTTATCTTGTTCTTTAAATAGGGAGAAGTTCCTCTGCTTTTGCATTTCATTTAGATTTCTCTGTCTCTATAAATTGAAGAAAACTAGTTATCTACTGTTCTTGAAGATTTTTTTATGTGGAGCATCCCTGTGTAGACTGTGTGAGTCCAATATTTTTGGTGCAAGGACTGTTTTTGGTATGGATGTCTGCAACGTCTTTCCTCAGAAGTATGCTAACAATTATCCTCTTGATAGTGGGTGTCAACAGTGTTATGGTGTCAAGAGCCTACACTGGTTGTTGGGCAGAGCCCTATCAGGGGTGAAGTCTGTTCCTCAGTTGTTGAATTAGAAGCCCTGAGTGTTGGGTTCAATAAGGCTCCACTGCTGTTAAGTGTGTGCTCTGTGCCCAAGGAGGTGAATGCTGAAGCAAGTGAGGCCCATGTGGTCACTGCAAACCCATGTGCTGCCTATGCAAGAATCCCCAGTTTTCCCCAGAAGAAGCTCGTTGTCATGTCCCTTTCTCTTTTGTCTTCATACCAGACATAATATTAAGCTGGTGGTGTGGCCTGCTGGAATCGAGGTGGTTGTTCTGCTGCCTGGAACCTGGGCTGCATCTATTGTAGGCCTCTCCCTGGACCTGTCCACTCCAGATCTGGCTCCAAGCTGTGCTGTGAAGTCTGCAGTGCTGGAGTACTCCCACTGGGATAGGAAGTGCAGATTTCTTCTCACCCAGAGGCTGTCAAATGGGGAAGTAAAATTCAGTGAGGCCACCCACAACCTGGTGTTCATTCCACCAATGTCTGCCACTGCCAGAACTGCCCCTCTTGTGTGATGCTGATAATGGACTCAGATATCAACCATGCCTCTGTCATGTGCCTGTTCACAATGACCTCCACCATCAGACCTGTGCCCTGTCAGCACACTGACAATGGGGCTCTAATGGTACACCTACACTCCATCCTGTGTGTGGTAACAATGGTAGCCAATATGACGCTCCAGGCCCCCTGGCTCTCTGCATACAGCTAGACAAAGTTCTCTCCCAAGGTCCCTATGCCCCAGGAGGGTGCCTAGCCCCTGCATGGACTAGCAACCCTGCCTGGCATGAATTTTAGCCTGGGAAATATGGAAAGGTAGCAGCCATCAGCTTTGGTCTCTCTCTGCCCTGCTAGCAAGCCAGCACATGCATACTCCTCATGAGCAGAGTCTGGCCCCTTCAAATCCCTTTCTGTCCCAGCACATCTTCCAGCAGGAAAGAGGGTTTTGCAGAGTGAGGACCTGACTGTGGAGGGACTCCCTTCTTCACGGATCCATCACAGCTTTGCCAGTCCTGTCCTGATGCTTTTATTTTCTTATCCAGTTACATGGGAATCTTTCTTGCAGCTTTGGTTGTTAAGAGATCGTCTGCCATTTTCCAACAACATACTCTTAAACAGAAATATGGCTAAAAAAAGAGAACTCAATGAAAATTAGAGCACATTTTGTGATGAATGGAAACAAAAATAAAACCTAAAACCTATGGGATGCCGCAAAACAGTATATAGAGGAAATTTATAATTGCAAAAGCGTTCATTAAAAAAGAAGTTCCCAAATCAATAATCTAAGTATACAGCTTAATAAACTAGAAAAAAGAAAAACAAGTTAACAAAACAAAGGAAACAACTAACATTAGAGTACAGATAAAGCAATTAGTGAATAGAAAAAAATGATAATCAATAAAACCAAAAATTGGTTCATTGAAAGATGAACAAAATTGAAAAGACTTTAACTAGTAGAAACAAGAAAAAAAGGCAAAATAACTAAATCAGAAATATAAGTGGGGACATTATTACAGAACTTACTAAAATAAAGAAGATATAAGATAATTGTTTGAATGACTGCACACCACAAAATAAGAAAAGTCAATTGGGTTGGAAAAATTATTTGAAAAAAACAAACCACCAAAGTCAAAATCACTATTTCACTGGTGAAATCTACCAAACATTTAAAGAAGAATGAATACCAATCCTTCCAAAATTCTTCCAAAAACTAGAAAAAGAATAACCACTTCCAAATGCATTCTCTGATACCAGCATTACCCTGATACTAAAGCCAGATAAAGGTATCACAAGTCAAAAATGATAGACCAATATTCCTTATGAATGAAAATTCAAAAATCATCAATAAAATACTAGCAAATCAAATCAAGCAACATATTAAGAGAACCGTACATCATGACAAGTTGGATTTATCTCAATAATGTATGCTCGATTGAAGATATGAAAATCAACGTAATGCATCACAATAGTAAAATGAAGGAAAGAAAAAAGACCTGATTGTCTCAATTGAAGCAGCTAAGGACAGGACAAAATGAACACTTTTTCATGATTGAAACACTCAAGAAACTAGGAATAGAAGGGATTTCCTTAACATGATAAAAGGACATTCATGAAAAGCAAGTAGTTAGCATTATACTCAAAAAAGAAGAGAAAACATTCACACTAAGGCCATATACAACACAGGGATGTCTACTTTTACCATTTCTTTCAACATTATACTGAAAGTTTTAGCTCTTAATACACATTAGGGTTGTTGTAATTATAAATTGTTTAGTAACTAGCATTGCTGAAGCTGTGGAGAATTTGGGACCCTCATACATTGCTGGTGGGAATGTAAAATGGTACAGCTGCTGCAGAAAACAATTTGGTATTTCCTCAATATGTTAAACAGAATTATAATATAACCTAGCAATTCTACTTTGAGGTGTACTCTCACAGAATTGAAAACAGGTATTCAAACAGAAATAGTACTATTAACAATATTCAAAATGCAAAAACAAACCAAATTCCTATCAATGGATGAATGGATAAACAAAAAATACCTCTGTAACAATTGTTATGGAAATTTTGATAGGGATTATATGGTCTATAAATTAAGTAATATGCGCATTTTAACAGTATTGATTCTTCCCATCCATGAACGTGGGATATCTTTCCATTTATTTGTGTTTACTGCAATTTCTTTCATCAATGACTTTTACTTTTCTGTGTAAATATATTTTACCTCCTTGGTTAAATTTTTTGCTCATTTTTGATGCTTTTGTAAATGGAATAACTGTATTTTTCAGATATTTATTGATAATTTATAGAAATATTACAGGTTTTTTTTTATGTTGATTTTGTATCGTGCAGCTTTACTGAATCTGTTGATTAGATCCAACAGTTTTTGCTGGACTCTTCAGGATTATCTCTGTATATAATCATGTTATATGCTAATGGAGACAATTTCACTTATTTCTTTTCAATTCTAATTTTTTTCTTGTCTGATTGTTCTGACTAGAACTTCCAGTTTTATATTGAATAGGAGTGGTAAAAGTGGGCACCCTAGTCTTATTCATAATCTTACAGGAAAGCTCTTATCCTTTCACCATGGAGTATAACGTCAGTTATGGGCTTGTCAAATATGGTCTTTATTATGTTGAGATATGATCTTTCTATACCCACTTTGTTGAGAATTTTTATCATAAATGGATATTAAATCTGGTCAAATGCTTTTACTGCATCTACTGAGAAGATCATATGGTTTTTATCCTTTATTTTATTAATGTGGTGTGTTACATTGATTGATTTGTGGATGTTGAAACATCCTTGCATCCCTGGAATAAATACCCTTTGATCATGTTATATGACCTTTATGATGTATTATTTTTATTATTGAATTATAGTTGAATTATAGCATTATATTAGTTTCAGGTGTACAGCAGACTGATTCAGTATTTTTGCAGTATATATTCCATTATAAATTCCCACAAAATAATGGCTAAAATTGTGTGCTATACAATATATAATTTTTGCTTATCTATTTTATACATAGTAGTTTGAATATATTAATCTCATATCCCTGATTTGTCCCTCTCCTCTTCTGTCTCACCCCCTGGTAACCACATTTGTTTTCCATATTTATAAGTCGTTTCTGTTTTGCATATACATTCATTTATTTTTTTTTAGATTCTGCATGTAAATGATATTATACAGTATCTGTCTTTTTCTGTCTGAACTTATTTCACTTACCATAATATTCTCTAGGTCCATCCATGTTCCTGCAAATGGCAGAATTTCATTCTTTTTTATAGCTGAGTAATATTCCATTGTGTGTGTGTGTGTGTGTATATATATATATATATACATATACACATACTACATTTTTGTCCATTTGTCTATTGATAGGTACTTGGATTGCTTCCAAATCTTGGGTATTGGAAATAGTGCTGCTATGAACATTGGGGTGCATGTATCTCTTTCAATTAGTGTTTTCATTTTTTCCCATGAGTGGAATTGCTGGATCATATGGTAGTTATAGTTTCACTTTTTAAGGAAACTCCATGCTGTTTTCCATAGTGGCTGTACCAATTTACATTCCCACCAATAGTGTACAAGTTTCCCTTTTCTTCATTTCCTCTCCAACATTTGTGATTCATAGATTTTTTGATGACAGCCATTCTTACAGGTGTAGGGTTATATCACATTGCTGTTTTGATTTTCATTTCTCTAATAAGTAGAGATACTGAGCATCTTTCCATGTGCCTCAGCCATTTGTATGTCTTCTTTGGAAAAAATGTCTATTCAAGTGTTCTGCCCATTCTTAGATTGGGTTGTTTGTTTTTTAGCTATTGTGTTGTATGAGCTGTTTATATATTTTGTATGTTGACCTTTAGTCAGTCACATCACTTGCAAATAGTTAATTCCATTCAGGAAATTGTCTTTTCATTTTGTCAGTGATTTCTTTTGCTGTGCAAAAGCTTTAGAATTTAATTGTCTCATTTAAAGTGTTTTCCTTTTTATTTCTTTTTCATTAGGAAAGAGATCCAAAATAAATAGTGCTATGACTTAGGTCAAATGTTCTGCCTATGTTTTCTCCTAGGACTTTTAAGATTTCAGGTTTCACATTTAGGTCTTTAAACCATTTGGGGTTTATTTTTGTGTTTGTTGTGAGAAAATGTGAGAAAATGTTCTAATCTCATTGTTTTACAATTAGCTGCCCAGTTTTCCCACACAACTTGTCAAAGAGATGGTCTTTGCTATATTGTATATTCTTGCTTTCTTTGTTGTAGGTTAATTGACCATATATGTGTGGCTTTATTTCTGGGCTCTCTATTCTCTTCTATTTCTTTATTTGTCTGTTTTTTCCCCAGCACCACACTCTTTTGATTACTGTAGCTTTATAGTATACTCTCAAGTCTGAGAGGGTGATACCTCCAACTTTCTTCTTTTTTTTCTCAAGATTGCTTTGGCAATTTGAGGTCTCTGTTGTTCCATATGGATTTTAGGATTGTTTGTTCTAATTCTGTGAAAATTGTCATGGGTATTTTATAGGGATTGTGTTAAATCTGTAGATTTCTTTGGGTAGTATAGCCATTTTAACAATATCAATTTTTCCAATCCAAGAACACAGAATATTTTTTCCATTTCTTTGAATCATCTTCAATTTTATTTATCTATGTTTTATAGTTTTCAGAGTGTAGATATTTTACCTCCTTGGTTAAGTTTATTTCTTGATATTTTATTCTTTTTGATGAAGTTTTAGATGAGATTTTTTTTTACTTTCTCCTTCTTATATTCCATTATTAGTGTATAGAAACACAACATATTTTTGTATATTAATCTTGTATCCTGCAATTTTGTTGAATTCATTTCTTATTTCTAATAGTTTTGGGGTATAGAATTTAGGATTTTCTATGTAAATATCACATTGTCTGTGAATAGTGACAGTTTTACTTCTTCCCTTCCAATTTATAAACCTTTTATTTCTTTTTCTTGTCTCATTGCTTTGGCTAGGACTTCCAATACTATGTTGAATAGAACTGGTGAGAGTGGGCATCCTTGTCTTTTTCTTGAATATAGTGGGAAGACTTTCAGCTTTTCACATTGAGTGTAATGTTGGCTGTGGCATTGTTGTAAATGGCTTTTATTATGTTAAAATATGTTCCTGCTATACCCACTTTGATGGGATTTTTTATCATGAATGGATGTTAAATTTTCTCAAATGCTTATTCTGCAACTATTGATGTGATCTCATGGTTTTTTGCCTTTCTTTCTTTCTTTCTTTCTTTCTTTCTTTCTTTCTTTTGATGTGGTGTATCACATTGATTGATTTGAAATGTTGAACCACACTTGTGACCCTGGAATAAATCCAACTTTATTATAGTGTATGATCATTTTTATATATTGTTGAATAATTTACTAATATTTTAACATCTTTTGATTTTATATTTATCAGGGATATTGGTCTGTAATTTTCTTTTTTGTGTGTTTTCTTTGTCTGATTTTGGTGTAAGTGTGATTGATGTTGGCCCTGTAAAATGAGTTAGAAGTGTTCCCCCCTCGTCTTTTTTGGGGGGGATGATTTTGTAAATGATTGACATTATATCTTTAAGTGTTTGTAAAATTTAGTAGTGAAGCCATCTGGACATGATATTTTCTTTGCTGAGCCTTTATTGTTACTAATTCAATGTCTTTACTAGTAATTGGTCTGTTAAGATTTTTTGTTTCTTCCTAATTCAGTCTTGGAAGGTTGTACATTTCTAGGAATTTGTCCATTTCTTCTAGGTTGTTTAGTTTGTTGGCATATTGGTGTTCATAGTAGTCTCTTATGATCCTTTATGTTTCTTTGTGATAGCTGTAATGTCTTCACTTTCATTTATAATTTCATTGATTTAGGTCCTTTATTTTCTTGGCCTGTCCAGCTAAATCTTTGCCATTTTTTTAAAACTTTTCATAGAATTAGCTCTTAATTTTGTTAATCTTTTCTGTTGTTTTCCTGTGCTTTCATTTATTTATAATCTTTTAAAACATTAATCCTTTCTTTCTGCTAATTTTGGGCTTAGTTATTTTTGTTGTTGTTGTTCCTTGAAGAGTAAAGTTAGATTGTTTATTTGAGATTTTTCTATTTTATTAATATTTGTGTTCATAGCTATAAATGTCCATTTAAAACAACTGCTTTTGCTGCCTCTCATTTTTTTTTGTGTGTATGCTGTATTTCCATTGTCATTTGCCTCAAAATATTTTTCTATTTCCCCTGTAATTTCTTCTTTGATCCATTGGTTATTCAGGTGAGTATTTGTGAATTTCCTGTCTGTTACTAAGTTTTATTTTTGTACCATTGATTAGAAGATGCTTGGTGTAATTTCAATCTTCTTATATTTGCTAAGAATTTTTTTGTGGCCTAACATATTATCTATCCTAGAAAATGTTCCATATGCACTTGAGAAGAATATGTATTCTGCTGTTGTCATAGAATGTTCTGTATATGTCTGTTAGGTCCATTTGCCTTATGTTTTGCTTAAATTCAATTTTCTTATAGGTTTTCTGTCTGTGTGATCTGTTATTGAGAGCAGAGTATTAATGTCCCTAACTGTTATTGTATTGCTTTTTATTTCTTCTCTTAGCTGCATTCGTTTTTGCTTTATAGATTTAGGTGCTTCAATGTTCGGTGTATAAATATTTACAATTGTTTTATGTTCTTCATCAATTGCCCTCATTATCATTATATTATGAACTTTTTTGTCTCTTTTTACCATTTTTAGTTTAAAGTTTATTTTGTCTGATATAAGTATAGCTACCTCTGATTTTTTTTTGTTACCATTTGCTTTAAATATCTTTTTTCATTCCTTCATTCTCAGTTTAAAGCTAAAGTGAATCACTTGCAAGCAGTATATCATTGGATCTTATTTTTATCCTGCTGTGACTTTTGATATGAAATCAATCAATTTAAGCTTTAAGTAATTATTGATAGGTAAGTATTTACTATTGTCATTTTCTTAAATATTTTCTGACTGATTTGTAAATCCATTGTCAATTACTTCTTATACTGAATTCTTCTTTTGAGATTTGGTGATATTTTCTATCAGTATGCTTTGACTTTATCATGCCATTTTGTGTGATTTAGTAATTGTCATTGTTTAAGTGTGTTTTGTTGTTTGGTTACCATAAGGCTTGCATAAAATATCTTAAAATTATAACATCTTAGTTTAAACTGAAAAAACTTAACTCCAATATCATTCCTAAACTATACAATTGCACTTTTCCTCCACTTAACATTTTTGGTTATTGATGTTACACTTTACATAACTTTGTATTGTTTATACAATGACAGGTTATTGCAGTTATGGTTACTTTAATACATTTTTTAACTTTTAAACTAGAGTTGTAGGTAAGTTTACACTCCACCATTATCATGTTAGAGACTCTAATTTTGACAATATACTGGCCATTGGCAGTGAGATTTACACTACCTTTTTTTAGGCTATATGTTAGCATCCTTTTACTTTATCTTGAAGAATTCCCTTTACTATTTCTTATAAGGCAATCTAGTGATGATGAACTCCTTGATTTTTTTTTTTTTTGCAAAAGTCTTTATCTCTCTTTAATTTCTCAGGGACAGCTTTGCAGTGTATAGTATTCTTAGTTGACTGTTTTGCAATCTATAGATTCAGTGCAATCCCTATCAGAATTCTAATGCACTTTTAACAGATGTAGAAAAACAATTTCAAAATACATGTGGAACCATAAAAGACTCCAAATAACCAAAGCAACCCTGAGAAAGAAGAACACAGCTGGAGACACCACACTTCCTGATTTCAAACTCTATTATAAAGCTATAACAATCAAAACAGCATGGCACTTGCACAAAAACAGATATATGAACCAATGGAACAGAATCAAGGGCCCCAAAATAAACCCATATATATAAGGTTATATAATATTTGACAAGGAAGCCATGGAACTCAGTGAGAAAAATAGTTTCTTCAACAAGCGGTAGTACATCAAACTGAAAAGCATTTGCAACAGAAGAGAAACATTCAACAAAATAAAAAAGGCAACCTACTCAACAGAAGAATATATTCACAAATCATATATCTGATAAGAAATTAATATCCAAAATATAAAAAGAACTCATACAACTCAATATTTTGAAAATTATAATCTAATTTTAAAAATGGGCAAAGGACCTAAATAGACACTTTTCCAAAGAAGACATTCAAATGGCCAACAGATACATGGTAAGGTGCTCAACATCACTAACAATAAGGGAAGTACAAATCAAAACTTCAAGGATACGTCACCTCACTCCTGTTAGAATGGGTACTATCAAAAAGACAAGAACTAATGAGTATTGGTGAGGATGTGGAGAAAAAGGAACCCTTGTGCACATTTGGTAGGAATATAAATTGGTGCAGTCACTATGGAAAACATTATGGGGATTTCTCAAATAATTAAAAATAGAACTACCATATGATCTGTCAATCCCACTTCTCAGTATTTACATAAAGGAAATAAAATCACTATGTCAAAGTATAATTGCATATCCATGTTTATCAGACCATTATTTACTATAGAGAAGACATGGAATTTGTTTTGTTTGTTTTGAAAAATGAACAATCTAATCTAACACTTAGATGAACAATCTAAGTGTTAACCAAAGATAAATAAACAATGAAAATATAATACATACACACACACACACACACACTGGAATATTATTCAGCCCTGAAGTAAAGAAAACCTTCCATTTGTGACAACATGGGTGGACCTTGAGGGCATTATGCTAAATGAAATGTCAGAGAGAGGAAGACAAATAATGTAATACCATATGATCTCATGTATATATGGAATCTAAAAAAACCCAAAATGAACAAAACAAATTCATAGTAAAATAGATCAAATTTATGGTTATCAGAGTCAAGGTTTGGTGGGGTTAGATGAAAGTATTCAAAAATCACAAACTTCTAGATATAAGTAAATAAGTATTGGGGGTGTAACATACAATAGAGTGACTATAGTTAGCACTCTGTATTGCATATTTGAAAGTTGCTAAATAATAGATCTTAAAAGTTCTCATCACAAAGAATACATAATTTTTTAACCATATGAATAGATTGATGTTAACTTAACTTGTGGTAATAATTTTGCAATATACATATGCCAAGTCTATATGTGGTACCTCTCAAAATTATGCAGAGCTGCATGCCAATTATTTCAATAATATTGAAAATAAGGGAAAAAAAAAACAACTGCTATATCTACATAATGGAATATTATTCTGCCATAAATAGTAAAGAAGTATTGACACACTCCCTAGCATTGATGAACCTTGGAAGCATTATGCTAAATGAAAGAAGCTAGTCAGAAAAGTTAATAAATTGTATAATTCCATTGGTAGCAAGTTTCCAGAATAGCTAAATCCATAGAGATGGACAATTAGTGGTTGCCAGGGTGTGGTAAAAGGGAAGAATTGGGATTGAGTGTTTAATGGGTATGGAGTTTCCCTTTGAAGTGATGATAACATTTGGAACTAGACAGATATACAGCTGCAAAACATTATGAATATACTAAATGTCACTTGATTGTATGCATATCTACTTATACACATACACACACACACACACACACACACACACACACACATATACAGGCATATCTCAAAGATACTGCAGGTTAGGCTTCCAGATTTCCACAATAAAGCAAATTTTGCAAGAAAGCAAATCACATGAATTTTTTGGTTTCACTGCTCATATCAAAGTCATGTTTATTTCTCCAAAAAGACATACAGATGGCCGAAAAACATATGCAAAGGTGCTCAACATCACTAATCATTAGAGAAATGCAAGTCAAAACCACAATGAGGTATCACCTCACACTGGTCAGAATGGCCATCATCAAAATATCTAGAAACAATAAATGTTGGAGAGGATGTGGAGAAAAGGGAACTCTCCTGCACTGTTGGTGGGAATGAAAGTTGGTACAGCCACTATGGAAAACAGTTTGGAGGTTCCTCAAAAAACTAAAAATAGAACTACCATATGATCCAGTAATCCCACTACTGGGCATATACCCAGAAAATATCATAGTCCAAAAAGAAACATCTACCATAATGTTCATTGCAGCACTATTTACAACAGCCAGGACATGGAAGCAACCTAAATGCCCAGCAACAGATGAATGGATAAAGAAGATGTGGCACATATATACAATGGGATATTACTCAGTCATATAAAGGAATGAAATGGAGCTATATGTAATGAGGTGGATAGACCTAGAGTCTGTCATACAGAGTAAAGTAAGTCAGAAAGAGAAAAACAAATACTGTATGCTAACTCATATATATGGAATCTAAAAAAAAATTGTACTGATGAACCCAGTGACAGGGTAAGATGCAGAGAATGTAATGGACAACACGGGGTTGGGGGGTGGCAAAGGGGAAGCTGGGATGAAGTGAGAGTGTAGCATAGACATATTTACACTACCAACTGTAAAATAGTTAGTGGGAAGTTGTTGTATAACAAAGGGAGATCAACTCAATGATTGATGATGCCTTAGAGGGCCAGGGCAGGGAGGGTGGGAGGGAGTCATGGGAGGGAGGGGATATGGGGATATATGTATAAATACAGCTGATTCACTTTGGTGTACCTCAAAAGATGGTAGAAGTGTGTAAAGCAATGATATTCCAATAAAGAACTTAAAAAAACAAACAAAAAAAAGTCATGTTTACACTATACTATAGTCTGTTAAGTGTGCATTAGCATTATGTCTAAAAAAGTGTCCATAATTAAAAAAATAACACCTTTGGAAAAATAGTGCTGATACACTTGCTTCATAAAGCATTGCCAAAAACCTTCAATTTGTAAAAAATGCATCATCTGTGAAGTACAATAAGGCAAAGTGTAATAATACAAGGTATGTATATGTGTGTGTGTGTATCAAGATATGTTAATAATAAAAGGATGTGCCCTGAAAACACTAATCATAAGAAAGATATGCAGAGTATATATAATTCCTAAAAAGTTAGCTATAGAGTTAAGATCAAGAAATACACTGAGGTAAAGAGGGACCTTTTAAAATGATAATGGGACTAATTAATCAACATATATTAATATTAAATATATTTGCATCCAATGAGAAAGCTTCAAATACATTAAAAATTATATAATTTTAGGTGAAGACTTCAATATTCCTATTTCAGTAATCAATAGAAAATGTTGACAGAAAGTAACTAAGGATAACTTAGCACTAACCAACATCATCAAATGACAAGAGCAGAATACACATTCTATTCAGAAGTATATGAACCAATTACAAAGATAAGCCCTAGCTTGGACCATAGGAAAAGTCTTAATAAAATTAAAGAGATAGAAATCATACAGAATATATTCCCTGAAAACAATTAAATTCAGTAAGAAATTAATAACAGAAAAGTATGTAGAAATCACCAAATATGTGAAAATTAAGCTACACATTTATAAATAACACAGAACAGAAAACCGTTGTGAAGGAAATTAGACAATATTTTAATCTGAACAAAAATGAGAACCCAATGTATCAAATTATGTGGGCTACAGCTAAAGCAATGTTTAAAGAGAAATTTATAATTATAAATACTTATTATATAAGCATTTAGATATAATTAAGATCCAAAAATGATGATCTATACTTCATATTTTAAGAAAGAAAAAAAAAAGGAAAATAAAAGTAAATTCAAATCCAAAGAAGAAAACAATAAAGGGTAGAGCTTAGAAAGCAATCAAAAAGGAAAATAAACCAACCAACATAAGAGAAAAATCAATGAAAACAAAAATTTTTAGAAAGATCAATGAAATGAAAATCTGTAACTCAAAGTAGAGAAAACAAAATTTAAAATCTATATTCAGAATTAAAACAAAGAACATCACATTAGGTCCTACAAATAGTAAATGAAAATAATGGACTATTTTGAGCAACTCCATGCTAATAAAATAAATACAGATGAAATGGAGAAAATTATTGGAAGACACAAGCTAACAACAGTGATTTAAGATAGAAAATCTGAATTTCCCTGTATTTATTAAATACATTGAATTTGTAATTAAATTCCTTGTCACAACTAAAATGTCATGCCCAGTTTTCTTTGTTGGTAAATAATCTCAAATATATGTGGGAATAAATAATATCAATACTACATACACTCTGATAAAATATAGGAAGAAAGTGAACTCTCCCACCTCATTTTATAGGCCAGCATTATCCTAATACTAAAACCAGAAAAATATATCACAAGGAATGAAAACTAAATACAAGTAATTTCCCTGTATCTAGATGCAAAATTCATTATCAAAACATTAATAAATTGAATCCAATAATGTATCAAAAAACAATACACTATGAACGCATGTAAAGTTTATCTCAGAAATGAAAAATTTGTTTAACATTAAAAAAATCAATGCAACCATTTTAACATAATAAAAACACATTATAATCTCAAAAAATGCAAGAAAAGCAGACAAATTTCAACACCTATTAATGATAAAATCTCTTGCAAACTAAAGAAAAGAAAACTTCTTTAATATGGTCAACACCATCTAGAAAAATATACATTATTCTTATTGATGGAAGAATAAATTCTTTTAACCTAATATCTGAACAAGAAAAAATGTCTCTTTTCATCATTTTTATTCAACTTCATACTGAACATTCTCGCTAGTTCAATAAAGGAAGTACTATGGACTAAATATTACTGTCTCCCAAATTCATATGTTGAAGCCCTAGACTCCAGTGTGCCTGTATTTGGAGAGTGGACCTGTAAGGAAGAAATGAAATGTAGTCATAAAATAATGCTTTTAAGGGCATTTTGGAGGAAATAAATAAGAGGCTCTGACCACCCTTATTTTCCCTGGTTACCCCAGGACTGAATGGGTCAATATATTGGCACACCTGTAACTTATTAAGAGCATACCAACATGCTAGGATGTATCACTTAGGAAGATATAGTTTATACACAGAGATATTATCACAAATGCTTGCTAAGCTCAGCTTCCATATAGTGATATCTTTATGTTTAATATGTGTAGGAATTACAGATCAATCTGTCTTTTTTTCCTTATTGGATAATAACTCCCATGAATGAAATACCATGAATTCAGAACTTATCCTGAGCCCTAGCCTTTTGTTATCCAATAGGAAAAAATAAGGCTATTCATCTCTCACACCATGATTACCTAGGATCAGAATGTCCCTAAGATCCCCTAATCTAAACTTTTTATATGCTGAATTCTTCCATCTGGCTCCCTCACTATTGCTTAAAGATGGATATCCCTGTTCAAGCACTTCTGGGGAGGCGTATCTTCCCTCCTGGTTATTCCTTCCTACCATAAATTTCCAGAGTGACTTTCATGTTCCTCCTGATTTCAGGCCTGTCTGTCTCAACTTAGGTTCTCCTGGATCTGGAGTGCTTTGCTTAACCTACTGGATCACAGTATTATAGATATATATGTTTAGGTGACTGAAAAAAAATGCACAGTGTAAAAGTTGAGAATTATGTTTTACTTGGGAGATATAATGAGAACTTAATCCCAGGAGACAGCCTCTCAGATAGCTCTGAGTGACTGTTCCAAAGAGGTAAAGGAGGAGCCAGGAGATATAGTAGGTTTTGCAACAAAAACCAGGTAGTCAGAACACCAAAAGATTGCTGTTAATAAGAAAATCAGATATCTCAAGTTAATGAATTTAGCACTTTTCTGTGTATAGAAAGATGCAAGAGACTGGGCTCATTAAAATCATTCCTTTGACATGCATCTTAACTATCTAGGACCAGTAACATTTTTTTTTCCATCCTGAATCACCTCAAGGTGCACAGTTGTGAATGACTGTAGTGTCTGATAGCTTGATGACTGCCACATCCTTTGCTTACTGATATGGCAGGTGACATTCTTTGTCCACAGGTTTCACTTGAGGCTTTTAGAAATCTACTTAAATTTTCCATACCTCTTATGGGATTATTTGGTTTGTTTCTCTAATCACTTAAATTCTCATAAACTGGAAATTGATGGATTCAAGGTAAATACTTTTGTCTGGAATACATAATAGGAAGTGTAACTTTATATTACATCACATTAGTAGTAGATTTTCCAGTATGTTTTCTCCTTAAAAATTTACTTAGATTTTCCAGTCCTATGTGAGGCTTTTGCTTAACACCCTCAAGCAGCTCTAATCTTTCTGTTCTATCTCCTCTCATAACTCTCATTCTCAAAACATTTAAATGCAGGAACCAAATAGAAAGCACCATTATTTGTTTACTTACCTATCTTTAATTAGCCTATGAATGAACCCTTGGAGGAAAGGGTTCATCTCTGCAACCTCAGGATCTAGCATAGAACCTCACACAGAACAGATGATTAGGAAAGTGATGAGTGTGTGGAAGAAAGAAAGAAAGAAAGAAAGAAAGAAAGAAAGAAAGAAAGAAAGAAAGAAAGAAAGAAAGAAAGGAGGAAGGAAGCAGTGAAGGAGGGAGGGAGGAAGGAAAAGGGGAGAGAGAGAGAGAGAGAAAGAATTTCAAAGAGAATTGATATTAGATAGCAAAAGTATAGCATAGAGGTCATACAGGGTATGAGTAACTAGCCAGGGATATCTTTATTGCATGCTGCAACCTGTTACTAAAATAAAACACAACCACAAACATCTATTTTTACCCAAAAGCATCTTCATTAAAACAAAGCATTGATCCCATGATCTAAAGGATTAGCACCTCTGACAACTTAGCTTTTTGTTTCATGATCCAAAGACAGCTTCTCCTTAACCCTGGCTGCATGTAGATTCCCCTGGGGAGCTTTAAAATAATAAGATTCTGGAGCACAGTCTAGAGTAATTAAAACACAGTCTCTGAGGGTGGACTTTAAAAACCTAGTGTTTCTTTGTTTGGTTTGGTTTTTTGGGTTTTTTTAACCTAAGCAGTGAATAGACAATGCAGGAAGTCAGAAAGTACAAATTTTTTTAAACCAAAATAAAATCATATTGAATATGCTACCTTGTAATACATTGTTTTCAATTAACAATTTCCTTTCATTTTTCATATCATTTTTTGTTTTATCTAATATCAAATTCCACTACTTGCCCTAAAGTTATCCTTTGTAATTGGTTTTAAAGTTTGTTCCAACATTTTACTTTGATTGATTTCTTATGGTATCATTTGGTTTGTTTCTCTAGCCCCTCAAATTTTCATAAACTAGAAGATATTTCTAAAGGCATTATATATTCAAGGTAAGTACTTTTGGGTGAAATGGTGAAATGCATCATAGGAAATATAACTTTATTACATCACATTAGGAGACACTTAGATGGATGATGAAATGGACATTATTTAAAGGTCCTTAGGTATTTCTAATGTGAAGCTGGGATTAAGGACCACTGCTTTCATTCTAATTAAGCTGCACAAGTGAACACAGTCACATGCCAGTTCAACCAAGTGTAACCCAAACAACAGATTTACTGTATATTTGCATTGATCTGCACTCATGTTACTACCAGGGGAATGAGAAAGAGGTCTCCTTTAGCCATGTCCTTATTTTTAAAAAGTTCTATTCTTATTTCTCCCTAAGACTTTAACTAGAGTGAGTCATCATGTCATTATGGTCTTGATGAGCTATGAATGATACAAAATATTCTTTATTGCAAATAGCATAAGTTCTATGTTAGAACTATGAAGGTCTCCAGTTTGGCCCAGATTAACAGCCATGTCTGGATTCTCTACTTATTCATATATTCTATTTAATAATTCATACATTCCTTCATCACTCATATATGCATTCAACAGTACTTGAACATCTACATGTGTCTTGGATTATGGTAAATTTGGGAAAATCCTAGTCCTCTGGTCTTAGAAAATATACGGTCACTTCCTTCCAGATTTTCCATCCTCTAAAATTGCTACGTTTTTTGTGAATGGATCATAGACCTAAACATAAAACCCAGAACCATAAAGATTCTAGAAAATGTAGGAGAATATGTTTGTAATATTGAAGTAGACAGAGATTGCTTGGGAAAAAAACTTAAAAAAGCATTAAGTATAAAATAAAATAACTAACAAATTATATTCCCTCAAACTTGAAAATTTCTGCTTATTGAAAAATATTATTAAATGAAAAAAATTATATATTTGGGAAATATTTGCAGTATATATATCTTCAAAGGGCTCAAATATGGAAATATTAATAACTCCTACAAAACAACAATGGAAAGGAAAACAACCCAATAAAATTTCAGATCAAAAAGGAACTCAATCAAAGGAGAAAAGATGAGATAAGGACAAGATCAAAGGAACTGAGGAAGAAGAATAGGAAATGAGGGAAAGAAAGAAGGAAAAAGGGGCTAGGGAAGGCCAGAGAATAAGAACGCTTTCAATTTGTCCTGAGATGTGGTTCTGCTGGTTTAAGACAGAGGTCCTCATCTATCTGGAAAGAAGAAGCCTGAGTGGTGGACTCCTGAAAGCCAAATATGTACAAGAATGAAGGACATGGTCAGTGCAAGGGCAACTGTGGGACCCACTTGAAAAATTATGTTAAAACTAAAAATAATTAACTTCTCTATACCATGATAACATAAATGGAGTCTTTTGAGGCACAACACCTTAATAATAGCAACTACAATTTTTGAATCCATTCGGTGTATGTGTCTGGCACTGTGGTGAGGTTTTGTATTCATTACCTCATTTAATTTTCCCCAAACCCTCTGAAGTAGGTACCATCACCATCTCCCATATTACAGATGGGGAAATTGAATTGAGGCTTTGAGAGGTTATGTAAGTTGCCCGTGGTCACATAGCTGATGGGTGGCTAAGCAAAAATTCTATTTAAGGCCTTTCTCACGATGAATTTCATGCTTTTTTGTTCCACAAAGGCAGACTAGACATTATATCCATGACTGTCAATTATAGAAAGCAAAAGAGTCCAAAGCAATCTTAATTCTAGATGTAGAAGCAATTTGTAACTTTTAAAATAATGATAATAAATAGCATATGGGAGAAGGGTGGGATGACTGACATTTATTAGTCATATAGTGTGTCTATGCCTATGCTAGGAACTTTGCAAAAGTCTTCTCATTTAATCTTTACAACAAATATATAAGATAAAATTATTTTTGTAGTTATATTATTTATAATTAATATAATTATTTTATTAATTAATTAGGTATATTAATTATATTCATTTAATATGTGAGCAAACTGAGGCTCAGTAGCTTCCTCAGGATTAAGCAGAATTTTTGCCTGACTCCAAATACCATGTGCTTTGCACTATAACATATGTGTGTGTTTGTTTTTCTATGTTCATATTAAACTATTAAATTATATAGCTTGACAATTTAAATCTCTTTTTAATTTACATATAGTAAAAAATTAAACTTTTGTTGTACAGTGATGTGAATTTGGACAAATGCATAATTATAAAATAACAACCATGATCAAAATACAGAATATTTCCATCACCCCAAAGAATGAAATCTTCTGAGTTGTCTTTGTCATCTTTGATTTCTTTCATCAATGTCTTACAATTTTCTGCATACAAGTCTTTTGCCTCCTTAGGTATGTTTATTCCTAGGTATTTTATTCTTTTTGTTGCAATGGTAAATGGGAGCATTTCCTTAATTTCTCTTTCTGATATTTCATTGTTGGTGTATAGGAATGCAAGAGATTTCTGAGCATTAATTTTATATCCTGCAACCTTACCAAATTCTGTGATTAAATCTAGTAGTTTTCTAGTAGACAACACAAATAGATGGAGAGATATACCATGTTCTTGGATTGGAAGAATTAGCATTGTGAAAATGACTATACTACCCAAAACAATCTACAGATTCAATGCAATCCCTATCAATTTACTAGTGGCATTTTTTCACAGAACTAGAACAAATAATTATACTATTTATATGGAAACACAACAAACCCCTAATAGCCAAAGCAATCTTGAGAAGAGAAAATAGAGCTGGAGGAATCAAGCTCCCTGACTTCAGACTATACTACAAAGCTACAGTAATCAAGACAGTATGGTACTGGCACAAAAACAGAAACATAGATCAACAGAACAGGATAGAAAGCCCAAAGATAAACCCACATACATATGGTCACCTTATCTTCAAAAAAGGAGGCAAGAATATACAATGGAGAAAAGACAGCCTCTTCAATAAGTAGTGCTGGGAAAACTGGACAGCCACTTGTAAAAGAATGAAATTAGAACATTCCCTAACACCATACACAAAAATAAACTCAAAGTGGATTAAAGACCTAAATGTAAGGTCAGACACTATAAAACTCTTAGAGGAAAACATATGAAGAACACTCTATGACATAAATCACAGCAAGATCCTTTTTGACTCATCTCCTAGAGAAATGGAAATAAAAACAAAAATAAACAAATTGGACCTAATGAAACTTAAAAGTTTTTGCACAGTAAAGAAAACCATAAACAAGATGAATAGACAACCCTCAGAATGGGAGAAGATATTTGCAAGTGAAGCAACTGACAAAGGATTAACCTCCAAAATATACAAGCAGCTCATGCAGCTCAATATCAAAAATCAAACAAACAAATCCAAAAATGGGCAGAAGACCTAAATAGACATTTCTCCAAAGAAGACATATAGATGGTCACCAAATGCATGAAAAGACGCTCAACATCACTAATCATTAGAGAAATGCAAATCAAACCCACAGTGAGGTATCACTTCACACTAGTCAGAATGGTCATCATCAAAAAATCTAGGAGCAGTAAATGCTGGGGAGGGTGTGGAGAAAAGGGAACCCTCCTGCACTCTTGGTGGAAATGTAAATTGATACAGCCACTATGGAAAACAGTATGGAGGTTCCTTAAAAAACTTAAAATAGAACTATTGTATAACCCAACAATCTCACTACTGGGCATATACCCTGAGAAAAATGTAATTCAAAAAAATACATGTAGCACAATTTTCATTGCAGCACTATTTACAATAGCCTGGTTGTGGAAACAACCTAAATGTCCATCAAGACACAAATAAACAAAGATGTTGTACATATACACAATGGAATATTACTCAGCCATAAAAAGGAAGGCAATTGAATTATTTGTAATGAGGTGGATGGATCTAGAGACTGTCATACAGAGCAAAGTAAGTCAGAAAGAAAAAAACAAGCACCATATGCTAACACATATATATGCAATCTAGAAAAATGTTACTGATGAGCATCATGGCAGAGCAGGAATAAAGATGCAGATGTAGAGAATGGACTAGAGGACACGGGGGGAAGGGGAGGATGGGATGTAGTGAGAGAATAGCATTGACATATATACACTACCAAATGTAAAATAGATAGTGGGAACTGCTGCATACAAAGGGCTGATCCACTTTGTTGTAGAGAAGAAGCTAGCACAACATTGTAAAACAATTATACTACAATAAAGATGTGTAAAAAAAGAAAGATTCTGATCTCCCTTCAGAATTGGATTCCACCTGCATAGCTTTTACCTCTATGTTTCTTAATGGGCTGAACTTGGATCTTCCCCTTCCAGTAAAAAGGACTAGGATGGAATGGAAAATTATGTCCACTCCAGATTTACTTAATCAGGCAAACCAGCACTTTCATGCTCTAGATAAGCCACCCCCAAGGAAGACCACCAATATTCTTAATCTTCAACTCCAGCAAATGAAGTCTCCTAAATGAAATCAAAACCCTCTTTCTTTCTGCTAATATATTTTAAGCTCTTTATTGGAATATAATTGCTTTACACTCTTGTACCAGTTTTTGAGGTACACCGAAGTGAATCAGCTCTATTTCTTTCTGCTATTATTGTAAGGAGCCAGGACACTGGAACAGAGATTGTTACAATTTGAAGTGCTTCAGACACCTTCAGATTCTAACCACCCTTTCCAAATTCCACCAATTCTCAGCGACAAGGCTCTGTGGATGGAACTACAGGGGCTCTTCGCAACACTTTCTCTTAATCAACTTGGAGAAACATTTCCCCAGATTGAGAATTAATCTTCCAGCCTTAATTGACAGCTCATTTAGTATAAAGCAGCCCCTGCCACAGAATACTAAAACATTTCACATAGTGGGGATCTATAATGAACCTTAAGAGATTCCTGTTTCTAAACCTATCCCCTTTTCTTTAGAAGTTTTTCTCCTTTGTTTACCCTTTTCTCTTTTGTTCCACTGCCCCGTATTCATTTATTAGGCTGAGACTTCATAGAGAAGTATCATGCCAGAATTTATTTCTCCCATAAGGGGCAAATAATTCTAGAATTTGACAATAGTCATCACAGTAACCCACCATGTGAATTAAATGACCCTCTGACATCTTTTATTTGTTCCACCTCTGATAGTAATGGAGCAGATTCTGGAAACACAACATTTGTCCTGATTGGATCAGCTATCACTTTTCTTATGGGCAAAATTTCCAATGGGTGTTGGCAAAATTCACAGTGCATTTCTTCTTGAAATTCAATTATATCCCTCAAAACCTCTTCCCAGAATTAATTAATACCCTATAAGAAAAGAAACCCTTCCATTCATAAAACCCATAATAGAATATTTCAAGGGTCAAGACATCATTATCCCTTGTACTAGCCCCTGTAACACTTCTGTTTTACAGGTGAGAAAACTTAAGGTCTAAGGATGGAATTTTGTCTGGGATCTCTGAGCAGTAAACAACATTGTTATCCCTCAAGACCCTGTAGTTCCTAATCCTCATACATACGTTACTAACATCCACTCTCACTGGAAATAAATTCTGTACTTTTACTCTAACTGATTTATGCAGTACATTCTTTAGTATTTTAACCATGAAGCTAGCAATTTTGATTTTCACTTGGGAAGGAAAATAATTAATCTGTACAGTAATGCCTCAGAGATTTGCTGATACTCTTTCATATTTCTCACAAATCCTGAAGGGTGATCTGGATGACATAAAGTTCCCTAGAGTTTCTACATTGTTGCAATATGTAAATTATTTCCTTCTTTGTTCCCTTTCTCTAGTCTCCCCACAGGAAGTTATCATCCACTTACTAAAGCTTTTAGCTTTAAAGGGACATAAGGTCACTAAGGATAAATTGCAGTTTGCCCAAATTCTGGTTTGATATGTAGGGCATCTGATATGAGAATAAGGGATCACCTTGATCCAGATAGACTTCATAATGTCCTAAGCTTCCCAAAACCCAAAACTAAAAGCAAATTATGAGGCTTACTTAGGCTAGTTGGTTATCGCCAAAATCAGGTTCCAAATTTCTCTCTTATGGTCAAACCTCTGTATGTTTTATTAAATAATAGCAAACCTGACCCAATTTTACAGGAAGAAACAGATGACATAGCCTTTAAGGCCTTAAAGGAGAGTTTGATCAACCCACCTGCCTTTGGGAATCCCAATTATCAGATTTTTTTTTGTATATAAAAAGGAAGGGAATATCCTTTAGATACTCCCAAAAACAGGGGGACCACCATCAGCGCATAGTGTATTATATCCAGCAACTGGACTCTGTGTCACTAAGATAACACCTTGCCTTATAGCCATTATAGCCACTGCCCTTTTGGATAAGGGATTGCTTTAACCATTTTTATAGCTCATACAGTAGAAGCTTTCATGAATTCTCATCATATTCAACATTTCTCAGCCACCTCCTACGAAGTCCTTTTGTTAACTGCTCTTCACATAACTCTTTTACATTGTAATAATCTCAACCTATCTACTCTTCTCTTCATCACCTATGAAGTTCCTCACAACTGCTTAACAATGATGGACCACCTCCTAACTCCTTGTAATAATCTACAGTTAATTCCATTCGGTGCTTTAACAAGTCTGTGCTGTTTGGCAAGGTTTTCAACACTTTCACAGTGCTTTCCACACTCAATCCTCTGGTTTAATCAAATGCACTAATGCCATTGTTAAGACCCCATTGGAAACATTTGTAGAGGTCTTCCAAATACCTTGGCCAAAAGCATTGTCTTTGGTTCTTATAAGTCTCAGATCCATAACTCATAAAGTTCTCACTCTTTGAGATAGTCACAGGATGCCCAATACATTGGGCTTCTGCTTGCTTTGACTCACAACTACTGAAAGGAGAGATAATCCAATATTTCAAAGGCAGAGTTGCTTCCATTAAAAATAACAATTTTTGTAGAGCAATCTTTTATAGTGTGCTTTTGGGAGATGAAGGCCCTAGGCATCATACCTTACAACTTGGAGATTTCATCCATTATAAAAGATACCTCCAGAAGAACTATCATAAGCCTCACTGAAAAGGGCCTTATCAAATACTTCTAACAAATCCTTGTGCTATCAAACTCCAAGGAATAGACCTGGGGATTCATTTGACACAAATGAAGGAAGTGATGAACTATGACTAGACCTGCACATCATCTGATTACCTGAAAGCAAATGTTTCCTGGAATTGAAGCAGACAACATGATGATGCAGCTTTCTCAGGATATCCATACCAGGCTTGTTGGAAGTGTGTTGCCAAACCTTTGATGCTGACCTAACGCTTCAGATGATCTCCAGTATTTATAATCTTGATAACATATGAACTTTAGATAAAAAGTAACTGAGGGAGAAGAAAGTTGGGGTGAAGTAGAAGGATGTGGAATGCATCCCTCTCCACAGATGCATCAGGAATACATCAAAAGACACAATAATTCCAACAGAGAACCAGCTGAACACCAACAAACAACCTCAGACACCAGAAAGGACTGCAAAGATCCCGACATAACTGGGTAGGACAGAGGGGAAAAAAAAGAGAAAGAGGAGGAGAAGAAAGGAAAGGAATTGGTCCTCCACCCTTGGGTGGGGGGATCTGAAACAGAGGGGAGATTGCTGAATTCAGGGAAACGTCCCTTATCTGATGGGGAAACCTCTTCTCCAATGGGGAATTTCCCTGTGTCAGAAGGGAGGCATTTGGGACTGTTCAAAGAGGGTGAAGCAGCTGAGCTATGGCAGACAGAAAAGAATGAGAAACACATGGAGGGTCTGCACCACAGTGCAGCATGTCCAGACTGAGACATCAGTTCACAGCTGAACAGGAGGTCTGGGAGCTGGAACATAAGAACTGGAGAACTGGTTCAGGGCGAGAAACATTGTTGGCAGTTGGGAGACAGACTGAGAGGACAGGAGGGAAGAAATCTGCATCAGAGAATGCCTACCGTGGAAAGCTGGGCAGTGATGGAAGTGGCTTGATACTGCTGACTCACAAGCAGTGGGGAGGAGCTGCAACTGTAACCTCTCTCTCTCTCTCAGCGCCTGTGATGGACAAAACAAGAACCCCTCTGGGCCAGGCTAATGCACTCAGGAATAACAAAGGCCCCAGGGTGGGGCTGGCCTAGAGTGCCTGCAGGCAAGAGCCAAAAGACTGCACAGTGGTCTAACTCTGGAGACATTCTGTTTACAACTGAGCTGCCAGTGTCCCTCTGTAACAGGCACCGCCATGGCCAACTGAGCCACCGTGACCCAGGCAGGGCACCCCAGTGAAGTCATAGCAGGGGAGAGGAACTGTGGTTGGAGTTGTGATCTTGGCCTGAGTCATCGGTGTCCCTCTGCAACAAGCACCACCTGAGCCACCTGAGCCTCTGTGACCCAGGCAGGGCACTACTGCTCACTCACCCCCACACACACCGGCACTTACAGACAAACAATAAAGGAAGCTCTGCTGATCACAGAGTAATACAGAAAACCCAAGGAAGGTAGAAGGACACTTACAGCTGAGACCCCAAGGAAACAGGAATATTATTATTAATTCTATTGATCTGGTCCATTCTGGGGTCAGTTCTAGTTTTTTTGTTTTTTTAGTTTTTAATTAATTATGATCTTAGTCCTAAGGGATCTACACATTTTATAACATTTTTTTTCTATTTTTATTTTAGCCTTTTTATATATTTCTATTTCTAGCTAAGTTTTTTGTAGTGCTGACTGTATCTCTCCTACCTTCTTTTCATCTCTCTCTTCTATACATTTCTATTTCTTTCTTTTCTTTTCATATTTCCAGTCACACTATGCTCTTCTGTTGCCTTCTCTTCTATCCATTTTTAGTTTCTTTTATCTTAATATACTTATAATCAATATTATCACTCAGCTCTGTTTACTTGCTTTATTCTCCAGATGACACACTACTTTGCTTTTTATTATTAAGTTTGGCCTTTATCTTAGTTCTGATTATACTTGTCTGATTTTGTTTTGGGAATCTTCAGTCTGTCTGATTGTACTCTCGCTCTTTATTATATTTGATCCTAACTTTCAAAATTTCCCTGGATATGTGTTTCTGTGTGTGTTTTTGTTATTTTTAATTAATTACAATCTTAGTCCTAAGGGATCTACACATATAACATATTTTATTCTTTTGTTCTATTTTTCCTTCTATTTTTATTTTTAGACTTTTTACATATTTCTATTTCTAGCTAAGTTTTTTTGTAGTGCTAACTTTATCTCTTCTACCCTCTTTCCTTCTCTATCTTTTATACATTTCTACTTTTCTCTCTTTTCTTTTTCTTTTCATATTTCCAGTCACACTATGCTCTTCTGTTGCCCTGTCTTCTATCCTTTTTTGTTTATTTTATCTTAATATACTTATAAGCAATATTATTGGTCTGCTTTCTTTCCTTGCTTTATTCTCCACAGGACACCCTGCTTTGCTTTTTATTATTAGGTTTTGTCTTTATCTTAGTTCTAAGTATAACTGTCTGATTTCATTCTGAGAATCTTCAGACTGTCTGGTGGCACTCTTGCTCTTTATTATATTTGATAGTAGCTTTGAAACTCTCCCTGGATTTGTGTTTGTGTGTGTGTGTTTTGTTGTTGCTGTTGTTTGTTTGTTTGTTTTTCTTTTTTTGTTTTTTGTTTGTTTGGTTTTTTGGTTTTGAATTTCTGTTGGTTTTCTCTGTGATTGATTGCATACTGGGGTTCTTCTTTCAGGTCTTTCTAGTGCCTTATGTTCTGTTGGATTCAGTATTTGTGTGTCTTATACATGCATGTGTTTGCTTGATTTAGTATTTGTTTGACTCAACACTCTGCATTAGGCTGGTGCTTGAGCAGTCTTCAACACCTTATTGCCAGGACAAGCAACCTATGAAGTCTGGACTACTCCATCAAAAGTTTGCAAGTAGGGGGCTCTGGGGAGGCAGCACTGAGTGCAAGATGCTAGACCACTAGGGAGTCCTCAGAAACAGGGAAAATTAACTGCAGAGAACTCTCACAGAGCCTCATATCAGAGTCTAAGACCCAGCTTCATCTGACTGTCTGCAACTGCCAGTGCTGGACACCTCACACCAAACTACAAACAAGACAGGAACACAAACCCACCCATCAGCACACAGACTACCTAAAGCCATATTAACCTCCCAGATACTCTAAAACACACCAGCTGACACGACCCTGCTCATCAGAGAGAAAAGACACACAGCCACACATTGGAAAGCAGATACCAGACCCTGCTCCCATCCAGGAGCCTACTCAAGACACTGGACAAACCCCACCACAAGGGGCAGAGAACAGAAACAAGAGAAATTACTACTAGGCAGCATAGGGAGAGGAGACAGCAAATCCCACATGTTAGACAAAATGAGAAAAGAAAGAGTTCAGCACCACCAAACCAGACTTACAATTGCTGAAGGAAGTTTTCTAAGTAGGAAAAAAAAGAGAAGGAAAAGACCTACAAAAACAAACCCAAAACAATTAAGAAAATGGTAATCAGAACACCCATGTCAATAATCACCTTGAATATAAATGGATTAAATGCTCCAACCAAAAGGCACAGACTGGCTGAATGGATACAAAAACAACACCCTTCTATAAGCTGCCTACAGGAAACCCACTTCAGATCAAGGGTCACATATAGACTGAAAATAAAGGGATGCAAAAAGATATTCCACACAAATGGAAGTCAAAAGAAAGCTGGAGTAGCAACACTCATATCAAACAAATTAGATTTTAAAGTAAAGACCATTACAAGAGACAAGGACAAACATTACACAATGATCAAGGGATCAATCCAAGAAGAACATATAACAATTGCAAATATCTATGCACCCAACATAGTAGCAACTCAATACGTAAGGCAAATGCTAACAGCCATAAAAGGGGAAATCAACAGTAACACAATAATAGTAGGAAACTTTAACACCCCACTTACAACAAAGGACAGATAATCCAAACATAAAATAAATAAGGACACACAAGCTTTAAATGACACATTAGACCATCTCAACTTAATTGGTCTTGGTAGCACATTCCATCCAAAAAAGATAAAATACTGTTTCTTCTCAAGAGCACATAGAACATTTTCCAGGATAGATCACCTCCTGGGTCACAAATCAAGCCTTGGTAAATTCACGAAAATTGAAATCATATCAAGTATCTTCTCTCCCCACAATGCCATGAGACTAGAAATCAATTACAGGGGAAAAAAAGTAAAAAATACAACCACATGGAGGCTAAACAGTATGCTAGTAAACAACCAAAATAACACTAAAGAAATCAAAGAGGAAATAAAATAATATCTAGAAACAAATGACACTGAAAACAAGAAAACTGAAAACCTATGGGATGCAGCAAAAGTATTTCTAAGAGGGAAGTTTATAGCAATACAGTCCTAACTCATGAAATAAGAAAAATATCGAATAAACATCCTAACCTTACACCTAAAACAATTTGAGAAAGAAGAAGAAGGAGAAGGAGAAGGAGAACAACAACAATAAAAACCCAAAGTGAGCAGAAGGAAAGAAATCATAAAGATCAGATCAGAAATAAATGAAAAAGGAATGAAGGAAACAGTAGCAAAGATCAATGAAATTAAAAATTGGTTCTTTGAGAAGATAAATAAAATTGATAAACCATTAGACAGAGTCACCAGGAAAAAAGGGAGAAGACACAAATCAATAGAATTAGAAATGAAAAACAAGAAGTAACAATGTACACCACAGAAATACAAAAGATCATGAGAGACTACTACAAGCAACTCTAAGCCAATAAACTGGATAACTTGAAAGAAATGGATAAATTCTTAGAAAAGTACAATCTTCCAAGACTGAACCAGGAAGAAATAGAAAATATGAACAGACCAATTACAAGTACGGAAATTGAGACTATGATTAAAAATTTCCCAACAAACAAAAGCCTAGGGCCAGATGGCTTCACAGGCGAATTCTCTCAAAGTGTTAGAGAAGAGCTAATACCTATCCTTCTCAAACTCTTCCAAAATAGAGCAGAATGAGGAACACTCCCAAACTCTTTCTATGAGGCCACCATCACCCTGACACCAAAACCAGGCAAAGATGTCACAAAGAAAGAAAATTACAGACCAATATCACTGATGAATACAGATGTAAAAATCCTCAACAAAATACTAGCTAACAGAATCCAACAACACATTAAAAAGACAATACACGATGATCAAGTGAGGTTTATCTCTGGAATGCAAGGATTTTTCAATATATGCAAATCAATCAATGTGATACATCATATCAACAAATTGAAGAATCAAAACCATATGATCATCTCAATAGATGCAGAAAAAGCTTGTGTCAAAATTCAACATCAATTTAAGATAAAAACTCTCCAGAAAATGGACATAGAAGGAAATTACCTCAATATAAAAAAGCCATATATGAGAAATCAAAAGACAACATTGTTCTAAATGGTGAAAAATTGAAAGAATTCCCCCTAAGAACAGGAACAAGACAAGGGTGACCACTCTCACCATTATTTTTCAACATAGTTTTGGAAGTTTTAGTCACAGCAATGAGAGAAGAAAATGAAAAAAAAAAAAAAAAAGGAATCCAAATTGGAAAAGAAGTAAAATTTTCACTCTTTTCAGATGACATGATATTATACATAGAAAACCCTAAAGATTCTACCAGAAAACTGCTAGCACTAATCAATGAACTTAGTAAAGTAGCAGGATACAAAAATTAATGTGCAAAATCTCTTGCATTTTTATACACTAACAACAAAATAGCAGAAAAAGAAATTAAGGAAACTCTCCATTTACCATTGCAACAAAAAGAATAAAATATCTAGGAATAATGCTGCCTAAGGAGGCAAAAGACCTGTATGCAGAAAACTAGAAGACACTGATGAAAAAAATCAAACATGATACAAACAGATGGAGAGACATACCATGTTCTTGGATTGGAAGAATCAACATTGTGAAAATGACTATACTTCCCCAAACTATTTACAGGTTCAATGCAATCCCTATCAAATGACCAATGTCATTTTTCACAGAACTAGAACAAGAAATTTTACAATTTGTATGGAAACAAAAAAGACCCCAAATAGCCAAAGCAATCTTGAGAAGGAAAGATGGAGATGGTGGAATTAGGCACCCTGACTTCAAACTATACTACAAGGCCACAGTGATCAAGACAGAATGGTACTGGCACAAAAATAGAAAGGAAGATCAATGGAACAGAATAGAGAATCCAGAGGTAAACGAAAGCACGTATGGGCACCTTATCTTTGACAAAGGAGGCAATAATATCCAATGGAAAATAGCCTCTTCAATAAGTGGTGCTGGGGAAATTGGACAGCAACATGTAAAAGAATGTAATTAGAACACTTCCTAACACCGTACACAAAAATAAATTCAAAATGGATTAAAGGGCTAAAAGTAAGGCCAGACAGTATAAAACTCCCAGAGGAAAACATAGGCAGAACACTCCATGACGTACATCAATGCAAGTTCTTTTTGACCCACCTCCTAGGATAATGGAAATATAATCAAGAATAAACAAATGTGACCTGATGAAACTTTAAAGCTTTTGCACAGCAAAATTAACCATCAACAAGAAAAGAAGAAAACCCTCAGAATGGGAGAAAATATTTGCCAATGAAGCAACTGACAAAGATTATTCTCCAAAATATACAAGCAGCTCATTCAGCTTAATACCAAAAAGCAAACAACCCAATCCACAAAAGGGTGGAAGACCTAAATAGACATTTCTTCAAAGAAGACATACAGATGGCCAACAAACACATGAAAAGATGCTCAACATCACTAATCTAGAGAAATGCAAGGTAAAGCCACAATGAGGTATCAGCTCACATTGGTCAGAATGGCCATCATCAAAATATCTAGAAACAATAAATGTTGGCGAGGGTGTGGAGAAAAGGGAACTCTCCTGCACTGTTGGTGGGAATGTAAGTTGGTACAGCCACTATGGAAAACAGTTTGGAGGTTCCTTCAAAAACTACAAATAGAACTACCATATGATCCAGTAATCCCACTACTGGGCATATACCCAGAGAAAACCATAATCCATAATCCAAAAGAAACATGTACCATAATGTTCATTGCATCACCATTTACAATCGCCAGGACATGGGAGCAACCTAAATGCCCATCAACAAATGAATGGATAAAGAAGCTGTGGCACATTTATACAATGGGATATTACTCAGTCATAAAAAGGAATGAAATGGAGCTATATGTAATGAGGTGGATAGACCTAGAGTCTGTCATACAGAGTGAAGTAAGCCAGAAAGAGAAAAACAAATACTGTTTGCTAACTCACATATATGGAATTAAAAAAAAAAATGGTACTGATGAACCCAGTTATAGGGCAAGAATAAGGATGCAGATGCAGAGAGTGGACTGGTGGACATGGGGTTGGGGTGCCGGGGGACAAAAGGTAAACTGGGATGAAGCAAGATAATAGCATAAACCTATATACACCACCAACTGCAAAATACATAGTGGGAAGTTGCTTTATCACAAAGGGACATCAACTCGATGATGGGCGTTGCCTTAGAGCACCAGAACTGAGAGGGTGGGAGAGAGTTGCAGGAGGGAGAGGATATGTGGATATATGCATAAATACAGCTGATTCACTTTGGTGTACCTCAAAAGCTGGTACAAAAGTGTGAAACAATTATATTCCAATAAATAGCTTAAAAATATATCTGCATTAGATTAAGTGCATACAGAACATCTTCCTAATGCTTGCAGGGGATTTCAGAGTTCAAAAAAGGCAAGAAAATCCCCACATAACTGTGTAGTGCAAAAGAGAAAGTAAAGGGAAAAGAAGAGAAAATGGAATCCTGAGGAGACATGCCCCCCTGAGAGGGAGCTGTGAAGGGTGAAAAGCTTCCATGCACTGGGAAGCCCCCTTGCTGGGGGAGGGGGGGCAGATGGGGGGAGATTTGCAGCCCCCAAAGGAGAGAGCAACACAGGTGTGTGGATGGCAGAGCAGAGAGATTCCCACATGTAGGATCCTTCTCAAGCAGCATTCCCCAGCCTGAGACACTGGTCTGCTCAGCTGTGGCAGCAGGTGGGGGCTGGGCACCAAGGCTTGGGATTTGGAGAACAGACACCAGGGAGAGAACTGGAGCAGGCTGGTGAAGATGGCCTGTGGGGCAAGTGCACCACAGCTAGCTGGGAGGGAGTCTGGGGAGAAGCTCGGGCCTGACAGAGAGGCAGGAGGACTTTGTTTTGGGGTGCTTGAGAGGAGATTCCTTCTCTGTGAGCTCACAGGCTTCAGAGTAGTGCTGCTATGAGCACCACCACGAATCATGGCTGCTGAATTGGAACACATAACCTTCCACTGTGGCCAGCAAGGGTGCTGCGTGTGAGGCAGCTCATTGGCCACACCTTCCTGGTAGCAGGTACAGCTCTCAAATTCCAAGTGTCCCGCGTTCAGGACCAACTTCCCTGGGAGAACACACAGCACACCTCAGGCACATGCAGACCTCTGCTGCTGCAACCACTCCTGTAAACTTCAATTAGACTGCCATATTCCTCCCTCCACCCCAGCCTGAACTTGCAAGTGAGTCACAATCACCCTCCTTCGCCCCTTCTTGCCTGGGTAAGGAACCGAATCCTGAAAGCAGCCCACACACACAGAGAAGTGACCAAAACCAAAACTGATTCCTGTGAACTATAGGACCAAAGAAGAGAAAGGGAAACAGCCATAGGAAGAGCAGATGTAATACCCACAATAGGCTTGATAGACCCTGTATTTGTGGATTACCTGAATAGATAAGGGTTTCTACAATAGAGGCTGTAGACTCAGGGGGCAACTGTAGACTGTGGGGGCAAATACATGCAAGACTAATACCAGATCACAGTCTGAGCTCTCCACAGTCCTCCACACAGCAGGTGCAGAGATCTACCTAGAAATATTGGAGGATTTCCTGCTATGTTTGACTTGTTCCTTGTTTTATGTACTTGTTAGTTTAATCTTTACTGTATATATTTGTATCTGGGTTTATTTATTGGTTTGATTACTCCCTTCTTTGTTTTCTCTCTTTGTTTTCTTTTTTTCTTTTCTTCTTCCCTTTTCTTCTTTTTTTGCAAGTGCAAGTGTGTACATCTCCTTGTGTGATTTTGACTGCTTAGTGTTGCTTTTACCACCTATCTTAGGGATTTATCTGTTCTTTACCTTTCTTCCCTTTTTTTCTTTTTTTTTCTCTCCTTCTTCCTCCTTTTTCTCTATGTTGTGCAGCTTACAGGGTCTTGGTGCCCCTGCCAGGGGTCAGACTTGAATCTCCAAGACAGCAGAACTGAGTCAAGGACGTTGGGCCACCAGAGAACTCCTGACCCCATGGAATATTAATCAGCAAGTGCTCTCCCAGAGGTTTCATTCTCAACACTAAGATCCAACACCAACTAAAGGACAGAAAGCTCCAGTGCTGGATACCTCAAGCCAAACAACTAGCAAGACAGGAACATAACTCCACCCATTAGCAGACAGACAGCCTACAGTCATACTAAGCTCACAGACACACCCAAACACACCAACAGATGTGGCCCTGCACATCAGAAGGATAAGATCTAGCTCCACACACAAGAACACAGGCACCAGCTCCCCCACCAGGAAGCCTACACAGTAAACTGGACCAACCTCCCCACTGGGGACAGACAACAGAGTTAAGAAGAACTACAACCCTGCAGCCTGAGGAAAGAAGACCTCAAATACAGCAAATTAAACAAAATGAGAAAACAGAGAAAGATGCAGCAGATGAAGGAACAAGGTAAAAACCACAAGCAAATGAAGATGAGATAGGCAATCAACCTGAAAAATAATTCAGAATAATGATAGTAAAGATGATCCAAGATATCAGAAATAGTATTGAGGCACAGATGAAGCAAATGAAGAAAATGTTTAACAAGGATCTAGAAGAACTAAAGAGCAAACAAACATTGATGAACAACACAATAACTGAAATTAAAAATACTCTAGAAGGAATGCAGAGCAGAATAACTGAGACAGAAGAATGCAAAAGTGAACTGGAAGATAGAATGGTGGAAATAACTGACATGGAGAAGAATAAAGAAAAAATAATGAAAAGAATTGAGGATAGTCTCAGAGACATTTGGGACAACATTAAATGCATCAACATTGAAATTATAGGGGTCCTAAAAGAAGAAGAAAAAAAAAGAAATGATCTGAGAAAATACTTTTGGAGATTATAGTCGAAATCTTCCTGAACATGAGAAAAGAAATAGTCAATCAAGTCCAGGAAGCACAGAGAGTCCCATATAGGATAAACCCAAAGAGAAACACACTGAGACACATATTAATCAAACTATCAAAAATAAAATACAAAGAAAAAATATTAAAAGCAGTGAGGACAAAACAATGAATATCATACAAGGGAACCTCCATAAGGCTAACAGCTGATCTTTTAGCAGAAAATCTACAGGCAAGAAGTGAGTGGTGGGATATATTTAAAGTGATGAAAGGGAAAAAGTTCAACCAAGATTATGATACCCAAAAAGGGTCTCATTCAGATTTGAATGAGAAATTAAAAGTTTTACAGACAAGCAAAAACTAAGAGAATTCAGCACCACCCCTAGCTTTACAACAAATGCTAAAGGAACTTCTCTAGGCAGGAAACACAAGAGAAGGAAAAAACTTATAAAAACAAACCCAAAACAATTAAGAAAATACTAATAGGAACATACATATTGATAATTACCTTAAATGTGAATGCATTAAATGTTCCAACCAAGAGAAACAGTCTGGCTGAATGGATACAAAAACAAGATCCATATACATGCTGTCCACAAGAGACACATTTCAGAAGTTGGGAAACATACAGACTGAGAGTGAGGGGATGGAAAAATATATTCCATGCAAATGGAAATAAAAAAAAAGTTGGGGTAGAAATACTCATATCATACAAAATAGACTTTAAAATAAAGACTATTACAAGAGACAAGTAAGGACACTACATAATGATCAAGGGACCAATCCAAGAAGAAGTTATAACAATTGTAAATAGCTATGCGCCCAACATAGGAGCACCCCAATACATAAGGCAAATGCTAACAGCCATAAAAGGGGAAATCAACAGTAACACAATACTAGTAGGGGACTTTAACACTCCACTTACAATGGACAGATCATCCAAACAGAAATTAAATAAACACAAGCTCTAAATTACACATTAGAGCAGATGGACTTAATTGACATTTATAGGACTTTCCATGCAAAAACAACAGAATACACTTTCTTCTCAAGTGCACATGGAACATTCTCCAGGATAGATCACACTTTGGATCACAAATCAAACCTCCAAGATCAAGTACAAGACAATGGTGCCCACTTTCACCACTAATATTCAACATAGTTTTGGAAGTTTTAGCCACAGCAATGAGAGGAAAAAGTAAAGACGATGATGAAAAAAATCAAAGACGACACAAAGAGATGAAGAGATATACCATGCTCTCAGATTGGAAGAAGGAACATTGTGAAAATGACTATATTACCCAAAGCAATGTACAGATTCAGTGCAATCATTGTCTTATAATTTTCTGCATATAAGTCTTTTGCCTTCTTATTAAGCATATTACTTACCACAATGCCATGAAACTAGTTATCAATTAAAGGAAAAATACTGTAAAAAATATAAACACGTGGAGGCTAAACAAAAGTAAAAATGTCACTGTTTGAAGATGACATGATACTACATATAGAAAATCCTGAAGATGCTACCACAAAACTACTAGAATTAATCACAGAATTTGGTAAAATTTCAGGATACAAAATTAATGCACAGAAATCACTTGCATTCCTATACACCAAGAATGAAAAATCAGAAAGAGAAATTAAGGAAACAATCCCATTTACCATTACAACAAAAAGAATAAAATACCTAGGCATAAACCTACCTAAGAATGCAATCCTTATCAAATTACCAATTACATTTTCCCCAGAACTAGAACAAAAATGTATATGATTTTTATGGAAATACAAAAGACCCTGAATAGCCAAAGCAATCTTGAGAAGAAAAAAAATAGAGCTGGAGGAATCAGGCTCCCTGACTACAGACCATACTACAAAGCTACATTAATCAAGACAGTATTGTACTGGCACAAAAACAGAAATATAGATCAATGGCACATGATAGAAATCCCAGAAATAAACCCATGTACATATGGTCACCTTATCTTCAAAAAAGGAGGCAAGAATATACAATGGAGAAAAGACAGCCTCTTCAATAAGTAGTGCTGGGAAAACTGGACAGCCATTTGTGAAAGAATTAATTTAGAACGTTCCCTAACACCATACACAAAAATAAACTCAAAATGGATCAAAGACCTAAATGTAAGACCTCACACTATAAAACACTTAGAGGAAAACCTCTGTGATATAAATGACAGCAAGATCCTTTTTGACTCACCTCCTAGAGTAAAGGAAATAAAAACAGAAAAACAAATGGGACCTAATGAAACTAAAAAGTTTTTTCACAGCAAAGGAAACCATAAATATGATGAAAAGACAACTCTCAGAGTGGGAGAAAACATTTATCAATGAAACAACTGAAAAAGATTAATATTCAAAATATATAAATAGCTCATGCAGCTTAATATCAGAAAAACAAATAACCCAATCAAAAGTGGGTGGAAGACCTAAATAGACATTTCTCCAAAGAAGACATACAGATGGACAACAAACACATGAAAAGATGCTAAACATCACTAATCATTTGAGAAATGCAAGTCAAAACCACAATGGGGTGTCACCTCACACCAGTTAGATTGGCCATCATCAAAAAATCTAGGAATAATAAATGCTGGAGAGGATGTGGAGAAAAGGGAACCTTCCTGCATTGCTGGTGAGACTGTGAAGTGATACAGCCACTATGGAAAACAGTATGTAGGTTCCTCAAAAAACTAAATATGGAACTACCATATGACCCAACAATCCCACTACTGGGCATATACCTAGAGAAAACCATAATTCAAAAAGATACATATACCACAATGTTCATTGCAGCATTATTTACAATAGCCAGGACATGGAAGCAACCAAATGTCCCTTGATAGATGAATGGGTAAAGAAGATGTGTCACATATATACAATGGAATATTACTCAGCCATAAAAAGGAATGAAATTGAGTTATTTGTAGTGAGTTGGATGGATCTAGAATTTGTCATACAGAGTGAAGTAAGCCAGAAAGAGAAAAAAAAAAATACTGTATGCTAACACATATGTATGGAATCTAAAAAAAAAAAAAAAAAAAAGGTAGACATGAACTCAGTGGCAGAGGAAGAATAAAGACACAGATGTAGAGAACAGACTTGAGGACATAGGGAGGAGGGGAAGAAGCAGCTGGGACAAAGTGAAAGAATAGTATTGACACTTATACACTACCAAATGTAAAATAGATAACTAGTGGGAAGCAACTGCATAACACAGGGAGATCAACTTGATGATTGTTGATGACCTAGATGGGTGGGATAGTGAGAGTGGGAGGGAGGAAAAAGAGGGAGGGGATATGGGGATATATGTATAGATACAGCTGATTTGTCTTGTTGTACATTGGAAAGTGGCACAACAGTATAAAGCTAGTATACTCCAATAAAGCTTAAAAGAAAAAAAATAGATATGTAAATAAAAAGTTAGATGAAAACACACAAAAAAACTATATAGGTAATGGACAGGTGGATGAATAGATGCAATGATGTATAAATAAAATATATAATTTTCAAGAGCACCTAAAAAAGAAAAAAGACTTAAATATAAGACATGATGCCATAAAACTTCCAGAAGAGAACATAGGCAAATCATTCTTTGACATGAATCATACCAATGTTTTCTTAGGTCAGTCTCCCAAAGAAATAGAAAGAAAAGGAAAAATAAACAAATGGGACCTAATCAAACTTATAAGTGTTGGCAGAGCAAAGGAAACCATAGACCAAACAAAAAGACAACCTACAGAATGGGAGAAAATAATTGTAAACAATGTGACCAACAAGGGCTTAATTTCAAAAATATGCAAACATGTCATACAATTCAATATCCAAAAACAAGTCAATAACAACAAAAAACCCAATAGAAAAGTGGGCAGTAAACCTAAACAGACATTTCTCCAAAAAAGATACATAGATGGCCAATAGTCACAGGAAAAAATTCTCAACATCGCTGATTATTAGAGAAGCACAGATCAAAACTACAAGAAGGGGGTAGAAAAAGATGGTGGTGAAGTAGAAGTATGTGGAATGCATCCCTCTCCACAGATGTAACAGGAATACATAAAAAGATGCAATAATTCCAACAGAAAACCTGATGAACACCAGCAGAAGACCTTGGACACCAGAAAGGACTGCAAAGATCCTGACATAATGGGGTAGGACAGAGGGGAATTAAAAAAAAAAGGAGAAAGAGGAGGAGAAGAAAGGAAAGGGATGGATCCTACACCCTGGGGTGGGAGAAGCTGAAACAGAGGAGAGGTTGCTGAAGTCGGGGAAATGACCCTTATCTGATGGGGGAACCCCCTCTCCAATGGGGAATATCACTGGGTCAGAATGGAGGTATTTGGGACTGTTCAAAGAGGGTGAAGTGACCGATCTGTGGCAGACGGGAAAGAGTGAGAAACACACAGAGGGTCCGCATTATGGTTCTGCATGTCTGGACTGAGATGTGGGTTCACAGCTGAAGAGGGGGTCTGGGAGCTGGAATGTGGGAACCAGAGAATTGGTTCAGGGTGAGAAATATTGTTGACTGTGGGGAGACGGACTGAGAGGACAGGAGGGAAGAAATCCACAGTAGGGAATGCCTACCACAGAAAGCTGGGCAGCCATGGTGGCGGCTCACTACTGCTGACTCACAAGCAGAGGGGAGGAGTCATGGGTATAGCCTCTCTCTAGGCACCTGCAATGAACAAAAGGGAGGCCCCTTTTGGGCCTGGCTGTCGCAGTCAACAAGGGATAGAAAAAGCCTCCTGACAGGGCTGGCCTGGTGTGCCTGCAGCTGAGAGCCAGAACTTTGCAGAGTGGCTCAGCTCTGGAGACATTCTGCTTAAACCTGAGCCCACTGGCTTCCCTTTGCCATAGGCACTGCCACTGCCACCAGGTATCCTGCAACCTAGGCAGGGCACTACTGTGGATTCATACACGGGGGGGGGGGGGAGGAGTCACAGTTGTAGTCTCTCTTTTGGCACCTACAACAAACAAAGGGAGGCTACCTCTAGGCCTAGCTGCTGCAGTCAACAAGGATAAAAAATGCCCCCTGATGGGGCTGGCCTGGTGCACCTGCAGCCGAGAGCCAGAAGAAGTCTGAAGAGTGGCCCAACTCTGGAGACATTCTGCTTACACCTGAATCCACCAGCTTCCCTCTGCAATAGGCACTGCCACCACTGCCAGGGCTCCAGTGACCCAAGCAGGGAACTACTGCTCACTCACCCCCAGAGGAAGGAGACACTATTGTACCTTCTCTCTCCCCACACACCAGCACATACAGACGAATGATAAAGGAAACTCTTCTGGTTGGAGAGTAATACAAAAAGCCCCCAAGGGCTGCCCATCAGGTGCCTTGCACCAGGCACCAGTAAAGAACCACACTAAGGCCATACTTCCTATACCCATGCTGCCAGCATCCCTGTGCATTCAGCATCACCCCTAGGCTTCTGCAATCCAAGCAGGGTGCTACTGTTGAGTCACACACAGAGAGAGGAGCCATTATCAAAGCCTCTTTCTCCCCACACACCTGTGTGTGCAGGTGAACAATAAAGGAAACCCTCACTGAGCCAGACTGAAAGAGCTCCAAGGCAGCTTCAGGACCAGACTCTGGTGGTTAGACCATACACAGAAGGAGGGACAAAACCAAAGCTGAACATCAGGGACAGGGGGACTAAGAAAGAGGTTCTAAAATCTTTCCATCAGATATACATGCTGTAGACTAAATCCTGGTGATCAGACCCTATGACTTTGGAATATCTGAGTAAAAAATGAATTTTCCCACAAGTGAAAAAGGTCTAACTCTGGCAGCTGTAGACTGTGGGAGCAAGCACACATAGGAATTGGGCCAGATCAGAGCCTAAGTGGACCCCATAGGACCCACAGGAGGTCCAGAGTCCAACCCAGAGGCAGAAGAGGGCCTCTTGGGGAGGTGAAGGTGGCCTGAGGCCCAAGGTGGATAGAAGAACAGTTACAGCTGAGACCCCAAGGAAACAGAAATATTATTATTAATGCTATTGATCTGGTCCATTCTAGGGTCAGTTCTAGCTTTATTTTTTTTTTATTTTTGTCTTAACTATGATCTTAGTCCTAAGGGATCTACACTTTTTATAACATATTTTTATTCTATTTTCATTTTTAGCCATTATATATATCTCTCTAAGTTTTTTGTAGTGCTGACTTTCTCTCCTATACTCTTTTCTTCTTTATCTTTTATACATTTCTATTTTTTTCTTTTTTTTGTGTTTCCAGTCATACTATGCTCTTCTGTTGCCCTGTCTTCTATCCTTTTTTAGTTTATTTTATCTTAATATACTTTTAATCAACATTATTCGTCTGCTCTGTTTCCTTGCTTTATTCTCCAGAGGACACACTGCTTTGGTTTTTCTTATTAGGTTTTGTCTTTAACTTAGTTCTAATTAAAATTGTTTGATTTTGTTTTGGGGATCTTCAGTCTGTCTGGCTGTGCTCTTGCTCTATATTATCCTCTTTTTCACATTTTCCCTAGTTTTGTGTTTGTGTGTGTGTTTTCTTTTTTGTTTGTTTGTTTTTGTGTTGTTTTTAATTTTTGTTGGTTTTCTCTTTGATTTTCTGATTGTGTTCTGGGTTTCCTCTGTCAGGTTTGTTTAGTGCTTTATGTTCTATTGGGTTAGGTAATTGTGTGTCTTGTGCATGTACATGTTTCCTTGATTCAGTATTTGTTTGACTTAACCCTTTGCCATAAGTCTTGGGCTTGGATAGTCTTTTTTAATCCCCTTTATTGCTGGGACAAGCAACCTCTGAAGTCTGGACTACTTGACAAGAAGTCAAGTTGGAGGCTCTGGGGAGGGAGCACAGAATCCAAGATGCTAGACCACTAGAGAGCCCTCAGCCACAGGGAAGATTAACTGCAGATAATTCTCACAGAGCCCTCTATCAGAGCCTAAGACCCAGCTTCACCCAACTGTCTGCAACTGGCAGTACAGGATACCTCACACCACACTACAAATAAGACAGGAACACAAACCCACCTATCAGCACACAGAATACCTAAAGCCATATTAAGCTCACAGATACCCTAAAACATGCCATCGGACATGGCTTTGCTCATTAGAGAAAAAAGACTCAGATCCACACACCAGAAAGCAGGCACCAGACCCTCCCACCTGGAAGCATACTCAAGACACTGGTCCAAGCCACCACAGGGGACAGAGAGCAGAAAAAAGAGGAATTACTACTAGGCAGCAGAGGGAAAGGAGAAAGCAAATCCTTTAAATTAGACAAAATGAGAAAACAAAGAAACACCTTGCAGGCAAAAGAGCAAGATAAAAACCCACAAGACCAAATAAATGAAGATGAAATAGGAAAATTGCCTGAAAAAGAATTCAGAGTAATGATAGTAAAAATGATTCAAAATCTCGAAAATAAAGTAGAGAAAATACAAGAAACATTTAATAAGGACGTAGAAGAACTAAAGAGCAAACAAACAGTAATGAACAACAGAATAACTGAAATTGCAAATATTCTAGATGGTATAAACAGCAGAATAACTGAGGCAGAAGAACGAGTAAGTGAGTTGGAAGATAGAATGGTGGAAATAACTCCCACAGAGCAGGAAAAAGAAAAAAGAATAAAAAGAATGGAAAAAAAGACTCTAAGACCTTGGTGACAACACTAAGTGAACCGATATTCGAATCATAGGGGTCACAGAAGAAGAAGAAAAAAAGAAAAGGTCTGAGAAAATATTTGAAGAGGTTACAGTGGAAAGCTTCCACATCATGGAAGGGAATAATTAATCAAGTCCAAGAAGCACAGAGAGGCCTATACAGAATAAGCCCAAGGAGAAATACACAAAGGTGCATATTAATCAAACTAACGAAGATTAAACACAGAGAAAAAATATTAAAGACAGCAAGAGAATAGCAACAAATAACATATAAGGGAAAACCCATAAGGATAGCAGCTGATCTTTCTGCAGAAACTCTGCAGGCCAGAAGGGAGTGGCAGGATACACTTAAAGTCTTGAAACAGAAAAACCTACAGCCAAGGATACTCTACCCGGCAAACATCTCATTCAGATTTGATGGAGAAATCAAAAGATTTACAAACAAGCAAAAGTTAATTCAGCACCACCAAAGCAGCCTTAAAACAACTGCTAAAGGAACTTCTCTAGGTAGGAAACACAATAGAATGAAAAGACTCACAAAAACAAACCCCAAACAATTAAGAAAAAGGAAATAGGAATATACATGTCAATAATTACCTTATATGTAAATGGATAAAATGCTCCAACCAAAAGACACAGACTGGCTGAATGGATACAAAAACAAGACCCTTATGTATGCTATCTACAAGAAACCCACTTCAGACCTAGGAACACATACAGACTGAAAGTAAGGGGATGAAAAAAGATATTCCATGCAAATATAAATCAAAACAAAGCTGGAGTACCAATACTCATATCAGACAAATAAATTATAATTTAAAGACTATTACAAGAGTCAAGGAAGGACACTACATAATGTTAAAGCGAGCAATCCAAGAAGATATAGCAATTGTAAATATCTATGCACCCAACATAGTAGCACTCCGATACATAAGGCAAATGCTAACAGCAATAAAATGGGAAATCAACAGTAACACAATAATAGGAAACTTTAACACTCTACTTACAACACTGGACAGGTCATCCAAACAGAAAATAAATAAGGACACACAAGCTTTAAATGACACATTAGACCATCTCGACTTAATTGATATTGATAGGACATTCCATCCAAAAACTACAGAATACACTTTCTTCTCAAGTGCACATGGAACATTTTCCAGGATAGATCACATCTCAGGTCACAAATCAAGCATTGGCAAATTCCAGAATATTGAAATCAAATCAAGTATCTTTTCTGACCACAATGCCATGAGACTAGATATCAATTACATGAGAAAAAAACCGTAAAAAAACAAACATATGGAGAATAAAGAATATGTTATTAAACAACAAAGAAATCACTGAAGAAATCAAAGAGGAAAACAAAAAATACCTAGAAAAAAAAGGAAAATGAAAACACAATGACACAAAACCTATGGGAAGCTTATAACAATACAGTCCTACCTCAAGAAACAAGAAAAATCTCAAATAAACAATCTAACCTTACATCTAAAATATTTAGAGAAGAAGAAGGAAAAAACCCCAAAGTGAGCAGAAGGAAATAAATCATAAAGATCAGATTAGAAATAAATGAACAAAGAATGAAGGAAACAGTAGCAAAGATCAATAAAACTAAAAGCTGCTTCTTTGAGAGGATAAACAAAATTGATAAACCACTAGCCAGACTTATCAGCAAAAAAAGGGAGAAGACGCAAATCCACAGAATTAGAAATGAAAAAAGAGAAGTAACAACAGACACCGCAGAAATACAAAAGATCATGAGAGACTACTACAAGCAACTGTATGCCAATAAATTGGATAACCCGGAAGAGGTGGATAAATTCTTGGAAAAGTACAATCTTCCAAGACTGAACCAGGAAGAAATAGAAACTATGAACAGACCAATCACAAGTATGGAAATTGAGGCTGTGATTAAAAATCTCCCAACAAACAAAAACACAGGGCCAGATGGCTTCACCGGTGAATTCTATCAAACATTTAGAGAGGAACTAACAACTATTCTTCTCAAACTCTTCCAAAATATAGCAGAAGGAGGAACATTCCCAAAGTCATTCTATGAGGCCACCATCACCCTGATACCAAAACCAGGCAAAGATGTCACAAAAAAAGAATATCGTAGGCCAATATCACTGAAGAATATAGATGCAAAAATCCTCAACAAAATGCTGGCTAAAAGAATCCAATAGCACATTAAAAAATGACACACCATGATCAAGTGGGATTTAGTTCTGGAATGCAAGGATTCTTCAATATATGCAAATCAATCAATGTGATACATCATATTAACAAACTGAAGGATAAAACCATATGATCATCTCAATAGATGCAGAAAAAGCTTTTGACAAAATTCAACATCCATTTATGATAAAAAAAATACTCTCCAGAAAATGGGCATAGAAGGAAATTACCTGAACATAATAAAAGCCATATATGACAATTCAACAGCTAACATCATTCTAAATGATCAAAAACTGAAGGAATTCCCTCTAAGGACAAGAACAAGACAAGGGTGCCCACTCTCACCATTATTACTCAACATAGTTTTGGAAGTGTTAGCCACAGCAATCAGAGAAGAAAATGAAATAAAAGGAATGCAAATTGGGAGAGATTAAAATTGTCACTCTTTGCAAATGACATGATATTATACATAGTAAACCCTTAAGATGCTACTGGAAAACTGATAGCACTAATGGACGAATTGAGTAAAGTAGCATGATACAAAATCAATGCACAGAAATCTCTTGCATTCCTATACACTAACAACGAAAAAGCAGAAAGAGAAATTAAGGAAACAATCCCATTTATCATTACAACAAAAAGAATTAAATTCCTAGGAATAATTCTGCCTAAGGAGGCAAAAATACTGTATATAGAAAACTATAACACACCGATGAAAGTAATCAAAGACCATACACACAGATGGAGAGACATACCATGTTCTTGGATTGGAAGAATCAACATTATGAAAATGACCATATTACCCAAAGCAATTTACAGATTCAACACAATCCCTATCAAATTACCAATGGTATTTTTCACAGAACTAGAACCAGAAAGCTTATGATTTGTATGGAAATGCAAAAGACCCCAAAAAGCCTAAGCAATCTTGAGAAGGAAAGATGGAGTTGGTGGAATTAGGCTTCCTGACTTCAAACTATACTACAAGGCTAGAGTGATCAAAACAGTATGGTACTGGCACTAAAATAGAAAGGAAGATCAATGGAACAGAATAGAGAACCCAGAGGTAAAACCATGCACATATGGGCACCTTATCTTTGACCAAGGAGGCACGAATATACAATGGAAAAAAGACAGCCTCTTCAATAAGTGCTGCTGGAAAAATTGGACAGCTACATCTAAAAGAATGAAATTAGAACACTTCCTAACACCATACACAAAAATAAAATCAAAATGGATTAAAGAGCTAAATATAAGGTCAGACAATATAAATCTCTTAGAGGAAAACATAAGCAGAACACTCTATGACATAAATGAAAGCAAGATCCTTTTGTCCCACCTTCTAGAATAATGGAAATAAAGTAAAAAATAAACAAATGTGACCTAAGGAAACTTAAAAGTTTTGCACAGCAAAAGAAAACAGAAACAAAATAAGAAGACAACCCTCAGAATGGGAGAAAATATTTGTCAATAAAGCAACAGACAAAGATTAATCTCCAAAGTATAAAAATAGCTTATGCAGCTTAATACCAAAAAAGTAAATAACCCAATACAAAAAATGGACAGAAGACCTAAATAGACATTTCTCCAAAGAAGACATGCATATGGCTAACAAACTCATGAAAAGATGCTCAACATCACTAATCATTAGAGAAATGCAAGGCAAAGCCACAATGAGGTATCAGCTCACACCACTCTGAATGGCCATCATCAAAATATCTAGAAACAATAAATAAGGAAGAGGTTGCAGAGAAAAGGGAACCCTCCTGAATTGTTGGTGGGAATGTAAGTTGGTACAGCCACTATGGAAAACAGTTTAGAACTTCCTCAAAAAAACTGAAAATGGAACTACCATATGACCCAGCAATCCCACTACTGGGCATATACCCAGAAAATATCATAATCCTAAAAGAAACATCTACCATAATGTTCACTGTAGTACCATTTACAATAGCCAGGACATGGAAGCAACATAAATGTCCATCAAGAGATGAATGGATAAGAAGATGTGGCACATATATACAATGGAATATTATGCAGCCATTAAAAATGAATGAAATTGAGTTATTTGCAATGAGGTGGATATACCTAGAGTCTGTCATACAAAGCAACATAAGCCAGAAAGAGAAAAACAAATACCATATGCTAACTCATATATGTGGAATCTAAAAAAAAATGGTACTGATGAACTCAGTGACAGGGCAAGAATAGGGATGCAGATGAAGAGCATGGACTGAAGGACATGGGGTTGGGGGGGTGGGAGACAAAGGGGAAGCTGGGATGAAGTGAGAGAGTAGCATAGACATATATACACTACCAATTGTAAAATAGATAGCTTGTTGGAAGTTGCTGTATAACAATGGGAGATCAACTGGATGATGGGTGATGCCTTAGAGGGCCAGGACAGAGAGTGTGGGAGGGAGTCACAGGAGGGAGGGGAAATGGGGATATGTGTATAAATACAGCTGATTCACTTTGGTGTACCTCAAAAGCTGGTACAAAAGTGTAAAGGAATTATATTCCAAATAAGAGCTTTAAAAATAAAAAAGATGTGGCACATATATGCATTGGAATATTATGCAGCCATAAAAAAGGAATGAAATTGTTATTTGTAATGAGGTGGATAGACCTAGAGGCTGTTATACAGAGCAAAATAAGCCAGAAAGAGAAAAACTAATACTGTACGCTAACTCATATATATGATATCTAAAAAAATGGTGCTGATGAACCCAGTGACAGGGCAAGAATAGGGATGCGGATGTAGAGAAGCAACATGGGGACATGGGGTTCAGGGGGTGGTCAAGGGGAAGCTGGGATGATGTCGGATAGTAACATTTACATATATACACTACCAAGTGTAAAATGGATAGCTAGTGGGAAGTTGCTGCATAGCACAGGGAGATAAACTTGATGATCAGTGATGACTTGGACAGGTGGGATAGGGAGGGTGGGAGGGAGCCGTGGCAGGGAGAGGATATGGAGATGTATGTATAAAGACAGTTGATTCACTTTGGTGTACCTTAAAAACTTCTCCAAGTGTGTAAAGCAATTATACTCCAATAAAGAGCTTTAATAAAAAAAAAAAAAAAAACCCTCAAGAGGTACCACCTCACACCAGTCTGATTGGCCATCATTAAAATGTTTACAAATAACAAATGATGGAGAGGGTATGGAGAAAAGGGCAACATGTATACTGTTGGTGGCAATATAAATTGGTGCAGCCACTATGGAAAACAATATGGAGGTTCCTCAGAAAACTAAATATAAAGTTGTCATATGATCCAGCAATCCCACTCCTGGGCATATATCCAAAGAAAACTCTAAATTCAGATAGATACATGCACCCCAATGTTCATAGTAGCACCGTTTACAATAGCCAAGACATGGAAGCAACTTAAATGTCCATCAATAGATGAATGGAGAAAGACGAGGTATATATACAGAATGCAATACTTCTCAGCCATATAAAAGAATGAAATAATGCCATCTTACAGCAAATTGGATGGACCTAGAGATTATCATACTAAGTAAATCAGAAAGAGAAAGACAAATACCATATGATATTACCTATATGTGAAATCTAAATATGACACAAATGAACTTATTTACAAACAGAAATAGCCTCACAGACATAGGAAACAAATTCATAGTTTCCAAAGGGGGAAGGGGGTGGGGGGGGCGTTAAATTAGGAGTTTGGGATTAGCAAATACAAACTATCATTATAGGTAGATAAATAACAATCTCCTACTGTATAGTACAGGGAATTATATTCAATATCTTGTAATAATCTGTAATGGAAATGAAAAAAACATAATGTTAAAGAGGTTGAATGAACATTTCTCCAAAGAAGATAAATGGCCAATAAAAATAGAAAAAGATGCTCAACATCACTAATAATTCTAGGGAAATGCAAACCCAAACCATAATGAGATACTACCTTACACTCCTTAGGATAGCTGCTATAAAGAAAGAAAAAACAAGAAAAAGAAAATAACCTGTTGGCAAGGATATGGAGAAATATGAATCCACATTGAGTATTGCAAGGAATGTGCAATTTTGTAGACATTATGGAAAACAGTATAGAAGTTCCTCAAAAATTAAAAATAGAATTATCATATGATTTAGCAATTCCACTCCTAAGTTTGTATACCCAGAGGAACTGACAGCAGAGACTTGAACTGATGGTTGTATGTCAGTGTTAGTTGCAGCCTTATACTCAATAGTCAAATAGTCTAAAAAATCCAAGTGTCCATCAGCATGTGAATGGATAGCAAAATTAGGTCTATTCTTGCAATGCAATATATTCAGTCTTATAAAGAAAGGAAATTCTGACACATGCTACAACATAGACGATCCTTGAGGATATTGTGATAAGTAAAATAAATTAGTCATAAAAGAATAGATATTATATGATTTATTTATATGAGTTACTTAGAGTAGTCCAATTCATAGAGATGGGGCTGGGGAGAGAGTCTAATGGGAAACCATTGCTTAGTGGGCACAGTATTTCCATTTTACAAGATAAAAGACATTCTGGAGATGAATGGTGGTGATAATTTCACAACAATGTGAACGTACTTAAAGTCACTAAATTACACATTTTAGGCTAAGATGGTAAACTTTACGGAATGTGTATTTTACTACAATTTAAAAAAGAATTTTAATAAAAAATTGCTATTGAGAGAACTTGAAGGACAATGATTCCTCAAGTGGTGGAAAGGGCAGATTATCATTTTGTGCATGTTAGATATGTACAATTTTATTTTTTCACTTGTAACTCAATAAAGCTTGGAAAAATACTGCCCTTGTTATTTTATTCCAGAATAAAAGTGAATTTTATTTTTTAATTAAGTTTTTATTGGAGTAACATTGGTTTACAATATTATATGTTTTATGTGTACAACATTTTATTTCTACTTCTATACACTACATCTTTCTCACCACCAAAAATTTAGTTTCCATCCATCACCATACAATCAATCCCCTTTACCCATTTTGCTCTCCCCGCACTTTCCCTCCCCTCTGGCAACCATTACTCTATTCTCTGTATCTAGGTAATTGTGTCTATCTGGTTTGGTTTGGTCATTTATTTTATTTTTTTCGTATATTTCACATATGAGTGAAATCATATACTATTTGTTTTTCTCTAACTTATTTTATTTAACATAATATGCTCAAGGTCCACCCATGTATCATAAATGACAGGATTTCATCTTTTTCTAATGTACCTGTGCCTTGTTTTGATTATATTAAATACTTACTTCTATGTACTACAACATTATCTATTTATTTATAATTTTTTTATTGAAGTATAGTAGATTTACAGTGTTGCATTAGTTTCAGGTGTACAGCAAAATGTTTCATAATATATATATACTTTTTCAGTTTCTTTTCCATTATAGGTTATTACAAAATATTTAGTAGAGTTCCCTGTGCTATACAATAGATCTTTGTTGGTTATCTCTTTTATATATAGTAGTGTGTACATGTTAATCCCAAACTCCTAATTTATCCCTCCTCCCCTCTTTCCCCTTTAGTAACCATGTTTGTTTTCTATGTCTGCAATGTCTACAAGCACCTTTTATTTAAATGTGGAAACTTTGCATTTGTTCTTGTTTTCTTAAATCTCTTCCACTCCACTTCTACCACATAATTCTATTATTTTTTTAAAGAAATTCTATTGCGATAGAGTTAACAGACAATAACCTGCATATATTTAGAGTGTACAATTTGGTATCCCAATCTCCCAGTTCATCCCCACCCACCAAAAGCATCCTTGCTTCCCCTATTTGATGTCCATATGTTTGTTCTCTACATCTGTGTCTCTATTTCCGCCTTGCAAACCGGTTGATTTGTACCATTTTTCTCTATTCCGCATATATGTGTTAATATACGATATTTCTTTTTCACTTTCTGACTCACTTCACTCTGTATGACAGTCTCTAGGTCCATCCATGTCTCTAAAAATGTCCCAGTTTCATCACTTTTTACAGCTGAGTAATATTCCATTGTATATATGTACCACATCATTTTTTATCCATTCATCTGTTGATGGACATTTAGGTTGCTTCCATGTCCTGGCTATTGTAAATAATGCTGCAATGAACATTGGAGTGCATGTGTCTTTTTGAATCATGGTGTTCTCTGGGTGTATGCTCAGCAGTGTGATTGCTGGGTCATATGGTAATTCTATTTTTACTTTTTTAAGGAACCTGTGTACTGTTCTCCATAGTGGCTGTATCAATTTACATTCTCAACCTCACTGTAGTTTTGATTTGCATTTCTGTTGAGCAGCTTTATATGTGCCTCTTGGCCATCTGTATGTCTTCTTTGGAGAAATGCCTATTTAGGTCTTCTGCCCATTTTTTGATTGGGTTGTTTGTTTTTTTGATATTGAGCTAGATAAACTGTTTATATATTTTGGAGATTAATCCTTTGCCTGTTGATTCATTTGCAAATATTTTCTCCAATTCTGAGGGTTGTCTTTTCGTCTTGCTTATAGTTTCCTTTGCTGTGAAGAAGCTTTGGAGCTTCATTAGGTCCCATTTATTTATTTTTGTTTTTATTTCCATTATTCTAGGGGGTGGATCAGAAAAGATCTTGCTGTTATTTATGTAGAAGAGTGTTCTTCCTATGTTTTCCTCTAGGAGTTTTGTAGCATCTTACCTTACATTTAGCTCTTTAATCCATTCTGAGTTTATTTTTGTGTATGGTGTTAGGAAGTGTTCTAATTTCATTCTTTTCCATGTAGCTGTCCAGTTTTCCCAGCACCACTTATTGAAGAGGCTGTCTTTTCTCCATTGTATATATATCCTTGCCTCCTTTGTCATAGATTAGTTGACCATAGTTTATCTCTGGGCTTTCTATCCTGTTCCATTGATCAATATTTCTGTTTTTGTGCCAGTACCATACTATCTTGATCACTGTAGCCTTGTAATATAGCCTGAAGTCAGGAAGCCTGATTCCACCACCTCCATCTTTCCTTCTCAAGATTGCTTTGGGTATTCGGGGTCTTTTGTAAATACAAATCGTAAAATTTCTTGCTCTAGTTCTGTAAAAAGTACCATTGGTAATTTGATTGGGATTGCATTGAATCTGTAAATTGCTTTCAGTAATATAGTCACTTTCACAATGTTGATTCTTCCAATCCAAGAACATGGTATGTCCCTCCATCTGTTTGTGTCATCTCTGATTTCTTTCATTAGTGTGTTATAGCTTTCTGAGTACAGGTCTTTTACCTCCTTGATTAGGTTTATTCCGAGGTAATTTATTCTTTTTGTTGCAATGGTGAATGGGATTGTTTCCTTAATTTCTCTTTCCAATCTTTCATTGTTAGCATATAGAAATGCAAGAGATTTCTGTGTGTTAATTTTATATCCTGCAACCTTACCAAATTAATTGATTAGCTCAAGTAGTTTTCTGGTGGCATCTTTAGGATTTTCTATGTATAGGATTATGTCATCTGTGAACAGTGACAGTTTTACTTCTTCTTTTCCAATTTGGATTCCTTTTACTTCTTCTTCCCCTCTGATTGTTGTGGCAAGGACATCCAAAACTATGTTGAATAGGAGTGGCAAGAATGGACATCCTTGTCTTGTTCCGGATATTAGAGAGAATGCTTGTAGTTTTTCCCCATCGACAATGATGTTTGCTGTGGGTTTGTCATATATGGCCTTTATTATGTTGAGGTAGGCTCCCTCTATGCCCACCTTCTGGAGAGTTTTTATCATAAATCGGTGTTGAATTTTGTCAAGAGCTTTTTCTGCATCTATTGAGATGATCATGTGGTTTTTATCCTTCAATTTGTTAATGTCGTGTATCACATTGATTGATTTGCATATATTGAAGATTCCTTGCATTCCAGGGATACACCCCACTTGATTATGGTGGATGATCCTTTTAATGTGTTGTTGGATTCTGTTGGCTAGTATTTTATTGAGGATTTTTGAATCTAAATTCATCAGTGATATTGGTCTGTAGTTTTCTTTTTTTGTAGTATCTTGGTCTGGTTTTGGTATCAGGGTGATGGTGGCTTCATAAAATGACTTTGGGAGTGTTCCTTCCTCTGCAATTTTTTGCAAGAGTATGAGAAGGATGGGTGTTAGCTCTTCTCTAAATGTTTGATAAAATTCACCTGTGAATCCATCTGGTCCTGGACTTTTGTTTGTTGGGAGATTTTTAATCACAGTTTCAATTTCCATACTTGTGATTGGTCTGTACATATTTTCTATTTCTTCCTGATTCAGGCTTGGAATGTTATACCTTTCTAAGAATCTGTCCATTTCATCCAGGTTGTCCATTTTATTGGCATATAGTTGCTCGTAGCAATCTCTTATGGTGCTTTCTATTTCTGCTGTGTCCATTGTAACTTCTCCTGTTTCATTCCTAATTTTATTGACTTGAGTCCTCTCCTTCTTTTTCTTGACGAGACTTGCTAGAGGTTTACAGATTTTATCTTCTCAAAGAAACAGCTTTTAGTTTTATTGATTTTTGCTATTGTTTTCTTTGTCTCTATTTCATTTATTTCTCCTCTGATCTTTATGATTTCTCTCCATCTACTAACTTTGGGTTTTGTTTGCTCTTCTTTCTCTGGTTTCTTTAGGTGTAAGGTGAGATTGTTTATTTGGGATTTTTCTTGTTTCTTGAGGTAGGATTGTATCAGTATAAACTTCCCTCTTAGAACTGCCTTTGATGCATCCCATATGTTTTGATCATTGTGTTTTCATTGTCATTTTCTCTAGGTATTTTTTTATTTCCTCTTTGATTTCTTCAGTGATCTCTTGGTTATTTAGTAGCATATTGTTTAGCCTCCACGTGTTTGTGTTTTTTACGTTTTTTTTTCCTGTAATTGATTTCTATTCTCATAGCATTGTGGTTGGAAAAGATGCTTGATACAATTTCAATTTTCTTGAATTTACCAAGGCTTGATTTATGACCCAAAATGTGATCTATCCTGGAGAATGTTCGATGTGCACTTGAGAAGAATGAGTAATCTGCTGGTTTTGGTTGTAATGTCCTACAGATATGTATTAAATCAAGCTCATTTATTGTGTCATTTAAAGCTTGTGTATCCTTATGAATTTTCTGTGTGGATGATCTGTCCATTGGTGTAAGTGGGGTGTTAAAGTCCCCCACTATGATTGTGTTAATGTTGATTTCCTCTTTTGTAGTTGTTAGAATTCACTTTATGTATTGAGGTGCTCTTATATTGGGTGCATATATATTTATAATTGTTATCTCTTCTTCTTGGATTGTTCCCTTGATCTTTATGTAGTGTCCTTTCTTGTCTCTTGTAACATTTTTAGTTTCAAGTCTATTTTATCTGATATGAGTATTGCTACTCCAGCTTTCTTTTGATTTCCATTTGCACAGAATATCTTTTTCCATCCCCTCACTTTCAGTTGGTATGTGTCCCTAGGTATGAAGTGGGTCTCTTGGAGACAGCAGGGTCTTGTTTTTGTACCTATTCAGCCAGTCTGTGTCTTTTGGTTGGTGCACTTAGTCTATTTACATTCCAGGTAATTATCAATATGTATGTTCCTATTACCATTTTTTAAATTGTTTTGCTGATGTTTCTGTAGGTCCTTTTCTTCTCTTATGTTTCCTGCTTAGAGAAGTTCCTTTAGCATTTGTTGTAGGGCTGGATTGGAGGTGCTTAATTCTCTTAGCTGTTGCTTGTCTGTAAAGCTTTTGATTTCTCCATTGAATCTGAATGAGATCCTTGCTGGGTAGATTATTCTTGGTTGTAGGTTCTTCCCTTCCATCACTTTAAATATAATGAGCCCCTCCCTTCTGGCTTGCAGAGTTTCTGCTGAGAAATCAGCTGTTACCCTTATGGGTGTTCCCTTGTATGTTATTTGTCATTTTTCCCTTGTTGCTTTTAATAACTTTTCTCTGTCTTTAATTTTTGTCACTTTGACTACTATATATCTTGGCGTGTTTCTCCTTGGGTTAATCCTGCCTCGGACTCTTTGTGCTTCCTGGATTTGGGTACATATTTCCTTTTCCATGTTAGGGAAGTTTTCAACTATAATCTCTTCCAATATTTTCTCGGGTCCTTTCTCTCTCTCTTCTCCTTCTGGGACCCTTATAATGCGAATGTTGGTGCATTTAACATTGCCCCCAAGGTCTCTTAGGCTCTGTTCAGTTCTTTTCATTCTTTTTTCTTTATTCTTTTCTGCATCAGTGATTATCACCATTCTGTCTTCCAGCTCACTTATTCGTCCTTCTGCCTCAGTTAATCTGCTATTGGTTCCTTCTAGTGTATTTTTCATTTCAGTTATTGTGTTGCATATCATTGTTTGTTTGCTCTTTAATTCTTCTAGGTCTTTGGTAAACTTTTCAATCTTTGCATCCATTCTTTTTTCAAAGTCCTGGATCATCTTCACCATCATTATTCTGAATTCTTTTTCTGGAAGCGTGCCTATCTCCTCTTCATTTAGTTGTTTTTCAGGCGTTTTATCTTGTCCCTTCATCTGGTACAAAGTCTTTTGCCTTTTCATTTTCTCTGTCTTTCTGTGGCTGTGATTTTCAGTTCCACAAGATGAAATACTGTTGATAGTGCTTGATTCTGCTCTCTGCCCTCTTGTGGAGGAGGCTGTCTAGGAGGCTCTTGGGTGTTTCCTGATGGGAGGTACTGATGGTGGGTAGGGCTGGGTGGGTTGAGCTCAGTAATACTTTAATTCGATTTGGTAGGTGGAGCTCAGTGACACTTTAATCTTCTTGTCTGCCAATGGGTGGGGCTGTGTTCCCACCTTGGTGGTCATTTGGCTTGAGGCAACCCAGCACTGGAGCTTACAGGCTCTTTGGTGGAGCTAATGGTGGACTCTGGGAGTGCTCACACCAATGAGCACTTCTCAGAACCCCTGCTGCCAGTGCCCCTGTCTCCTTGGTGAGCCACAGCTGCCCCCCACCTCTGCAGGCAACCCTCCAACACCAGCAGGTAGGTCTGGTTCAGTCTCCTATGGGGTCACTGCTCCTTCCCCCTGGGTCCTGGTGAGCACACTTTTTGTGTGCCCTCCAAGAGTGGATTCTCCATTTCCCCCAGTCCTGTGGAGGTCCTGCAATCAAATCTCACTGGCTTTCAAAGTCTGATTCTCTGGGGATTCCTCCTCCTGTTGCTGGACCCCCAGGTTAGGAAGCCTGACGTGGGGCTCAGAACCCTCAGGACTTCAGCAGTATAACTGTTCTCCAGTTTGTGAATCAGCCACCCAGCATTTATGGCATTTGATTTTAACACAGTTGTGCCACTCCTACCATCTCATTGCGGCTTCTCCCTTGTCTATGGATGTGGGGTGGTTTTTTTTGGTGAGTTCCAGTGTCTTTCTGTCGATGGCTGTTCAGCAGTTAGCTGTAATTCCGGTGGTCTTGCAAGAGGGAGTGACCGCACATCCTCCTACTCTGCCATCTTGATTCTTCCCCTATTTTCTAATTGTCATTTAGAATGTGTAATTTTCTTATTGGTTCTATTTTCTAATTCACTGAATTTATCTTCTTTCACCTTCAGTCTAATATTGAGCCCATCCATTGAGGTTTTTATTGTGATAATTATTTGTCATTTTATTTTTCAGTTCTATATTTGCCATGTAGACCTTTATATGATATTTATTTCTTTGCCATATTTTCAATTTTAAAATTTTGATCCAGACGTTTTGCAATGGCTTGTTGAAAGATTTTTGTGGTGGCTGCTGTAAAATATGTCAGAGAATCCCACTTCTCATTCTTCTCAGTGTTAGCATCTATTGTCTTTTCTCATTCATGTTGTGATTTTCCTTGTTCCTGGTATGATGAGTGATTTTCTGTTGAATCCTGGATATTTTGGATATTGTATCTTGAGACTGAGAAACCTATTTCATTCTCTTTGTCAGTAAAACATCTTTTTTGAGGTAGTATGATATCTGAGTTTGTTTGTATGTTTAGCTTGCTGCTTGACCTTGCAGACACCAACCCAATAAACATGGGTTGCTGATTTATACTACCTCTTTGTAGATGGGTGGAGTGGATGCTCAGCTAATCCTTTAGCCCTGTTGACACCTTTTTGCTGAAAGTGGGGCACTGATTCACAGTTTCTCATTGTTTCCATGTGGGGGTGTAAGATCAGCTGGAAGGGGGAAGCTGAGGACTGATTCAACTGCTTTGTTGCTACAGGACAAAGGTGGAAACTCAGCTCCTCACTGGACTCTGATGATAGAAGACTAAGCAACAGTACCTCACTTTGCACCTCCAGGTTGTTTTATTGCTTCCAGTTGGGCATGGAGGCTCAGCTCCCCACTGTGCCCCACTGACATGGGGAGGGGCATAGAAAATCTAGTGGTAATTAGCTTTGTCTCATACTACCTCATTAATTCACATTACTGCTGGGTGGGGATGGAGACCCAGCTTTCTGCTGAATCCAACTGACACTACCTTGGCAGGGGAAACAGAACATCACCTGGTTTTCCTGGGTGAAGGTAGAAGATCACTCTCCACTCAGCTTCATGACACTGCCCTGGTTCAAGAATTGGAGCACTGTCTACTTCTGGTGGGCAGGAGATAGAAAATCATTTGGGTTTGAGTAACAGGAAGCTACTTCAGCTATGCCAAGATCTGGAATAGTGTGTTTCAGGCTCAGCAAATAGCACCTACAAAAACCTTGAGAAGACAATAAGCTTAGCAAGTGTGAAGAATAGAATTGTCAGTGGGATTGTAGGATTATGGGGAAATAAGTCAATGAGATAGGCAGGAGCCAGTTGATATAGTGTCTTATAGGGCAGTGTAAGAAGTTTCAATTTTATTATAACTATGATGAGGAGTTTTAAGAATGGGAGTGATATTTTCCAATGTATATTTTTAAAAGTTCTCACAGTTTGCTGTGGAAAGGATAGATAGTGGGAAGGCAAAGGTAAAAGTATGAACAGGGAAGAGGCTATTGTATTTGTTAAGCTGGAAGATGATAGTGACCTGGACTTGGGTGGGGTTATAAAGATTTTTTAAGCAGTTTGATTTTGGATATATTTTGAATATACTACTGGTAGAAATTATGGTTATATTGGAAATGAAGGGTGAGGGAAAAGGAGGGCTGAAGGATGACTCAAGATTCCAACTTGAATAGCTTCACCGATGATGACATTTGCTGAAATGGGATAGAATGGAGGAGGAGCACATTTAGTGGGAAAAAACAATATTTCTCCATTAGACATGTTAAAATTTGAATTTCCTTTTCTACATCCTAAAGATACAATACATTCTCAAGCCCCCCTGCTGTCATATATGCTGTTAGCCTGGCATAGAATGCTTTTTCACCTATCTACCAAGTTTCTCCTATCCTTCAAGATTCAGGTGAAGTATATTCTCTTTGAAATTCCTTCTGACCTCTCCCAGTTATCTGGGTCATCCATCTTCTTTCAGAGCACTTTACTTATAACTGTCTTCTGTACTGGAAAATGAGCTTGAATAATTTATCCCTGTATCCTTAGTGTCTAACACAGTGTCTGAATTTTTTAAAAAATAATTGTAGCAAAAGACTGGGTGGAGGTATGGCAAAGATGGCTAGCTAGGAAGACCCTGAGTCCACCTCCTCCCATGGGCATAATGAAATTGCAAGTATTCACAGAGCAACTATCCATGACAGCAACATGAGGACTAGCAGAAAAGATCTGCTACATCTAAAGATATAAATAAGGAATCACAGCAAAATGAGTAGGAGACACAGAGCTTTTGTATAGTTGAGACCCATATTCCTTGGTATATGGGTGGATACAAAAGGTGGATACTCACAATTGCAGTGGTTCTTCCCGAGGACCAAGAGGTATGAGCCCCACATTGGGCTGTCCAGCCAAGTGGTCTTGCACCAGTAAGATGAGCCCCCAGAATATTTGACTTTGAAGGCCAGTTGAGCTTACTTTTGGAAGAGACTGAGGACTGTGGGAAACAGAAACTCCACCCTTAAAGGGTACACACAAAATTTCACATGCTCTGAGACCCAGAGCAGAATCAGTAATTTAAAAAGAGCCTGGGTCAGATCCACTTACTGATTGTGGAGAGCCTCCTAGTGAGGCAGGAGGTAATTGAAACTCACCCTGGGTACACAAACTCTGGTAGCAGCCATTTGTGGGAATTCATCCCACCAAGAGGACATTGTTTGTTAAGCAACATTTTGGAATCCTCCTTGTTGCTTATTAATGCTGGAACCTGGCCCTGCCCACCAGCCATTTGGCACCAGTTCTGAGATGCTCCAGGTCAGGCAGATAGCTAAGCAGGGACACAGCCCTACTCACCAACAGGCCAGCTTCTCTAGGATCCATTCCCCCAACCAGCCCCAAGCCTTCCCGGGATTGGACCCACCCACCAGAGGGATCTTCTGGGCCTTGTCTCCACCCACCCTTATACTAACAACAGCTCTGGGACCACCAGGATACTGCAGCCAGAGATGCCGGGACCCAGTTCCAACTACCAGTGGACTGTCACTAGCCCCAGGACCCTCTGGATCATGGCACCACCCACCAGTAGGACAACTTCAGCCCCAGAAACTCTGGGTCTCATAGCCAGAGACCCTAGGAACTGGCTTTGCCAGCCAGTGGACTGACATTAGCCATGGCACCAGGCCTCACACAGTAGCAGGCAGACACCAGCTCCAGGATCACCGAGGCCCTGAAAGCAGCTGTTTCAAGATACGGTGTAATTGCCAGCAGCCTGACATAAGCCCCAGGATTCCCTGGTCCCTTGCCCTGTTCACCTATCCATACCAACTTCAGGACACCCAGGCCCTGCAGAGAGTGACCTCAATCCCTGAGTCCACCCACCAGTGTGTTGGCATTAACCCTAGGTCATCCTGGACCCTGGAACTGGACACCAGTGGCCCAACACCAGCTCTGGGAACCCCTGCCACACAACCAAGGACCCCAGGACCTGGCTCTGCAAATCAATTGACCAGTGCTAGACCCAGGATCCAGCTTCACCCACTTATGTGTGAGCACCAGCCCTGGGACCACTGCAGCCTTGCATCCAGCTGTATCAAGATCCAGCTCACCCTCTAGCAGGCCAACACCACCCCAGGATGCTCTGGGTTTGGCTCCACCCAACAGCAGGTCAACACTTGCTCTGGGGGTCACTAGCACCCCAGCCACCCTGGGACCTGGCTATACCCACTTGTGGGCCAGTACTAGCCCTGAGATCATCCTGTGGCTCAGTAGCCAGTCACCCTATGACATGGCCACACCCATCTGTGGCTCGGCACCAGGATCTGGACTCTCCTGACTGTGAAAGTAGCCATACCAGGACATGACCCTGCCCATCAGTGGCTCACAGCCTCTGCACAAGGCAGTGCCTAGCAACCAACTGGACAGAGGTACAGTCCCACCTACCAGTGCCCTCACAGCAATCAGCCCACCACAACAGAAGGACCCACACAGCCCACATAGAGGACACCTAGAAAGTATATTGTATTTTCTCATTCAAGTTGTGATTTTCCTGGTTCTTTATATGATGGAACTCTGAATCATACTAAAACAATCTATTTTAGGAGACAGTAACCCTGTTTATGCTTGGCACAAGTCCTGGCATAATTTTGTGTTCCAATGGCAAGGTAACTTTCAGAGACTTTGCTGTGCTCTTCAGTTTTGCTTAGTTTCTCTGGTGTCACTGAGGTTCCTATTGATCTCTGCCAGAGCTACTTATTGTCTCTGGGTAGGAAAGGGGATTCTCCAGCTTGCAGGCACAAAGAGTGCTTCCTGGACTGCAGCTTGCTATGTTGAGATTCTCCTTGCAGTTGCTTCCCGATGTCTAATTGTGGCAATGGTCGGGGGTCTCTGGCCAGCAGAGATGAAGAGCAGCTTCCATGGCTACTTGATTTAAGCAAGGTTCCTCCCCAGTCCCTTGTTCCAGAGTTTCCAAGCCCACCTGGGGTTGTCACTAGGACTCCTTTTTGACTTTGGGCTGCATTCTTCTAGGTTAGGTGTTGGGAAGATGCCCTATTGCTATGTTTCTCTGTTCTTCTCCAGGCTGCCTTACTCTTTTCTGTCTTTTTGAATCCTTCTATTGTTGTCTTCTTTTTTATTATTATTATTTCCAGGGTTTATTTATCTCCAGAGGAAGATGAGTCTATGGCAGCTCATCTAAACTGGAAGTCCAATTTATGTTTTTCAAACATCATTTTTCTGCATGGAGAATAAATTGTAGGGGGCTAGAGTGAATGTAAGGAAATAAGCAGGAGGCTACCACACAAGTCCAGGTAACAGACAGCTGTACTTTAGTCTGGGGTGGTAGCAATGAAGATAGAAACAGATGAATAAATTAAATATATTTTGGAGGAAAAACAAACAAGACTTTGGGGATTTCTGACTTGAGCAACTGAATGGATGGAAGTGCCACTTAATTGTCAAAAACATCTCCTACATCCCCACAGGGAGCAAACCCACCACAAAAATGCATCCCTTTCTGAAATACATGGGCTTGAGTTTACATTCCCCAATCTGGAGAAGCATTACATACTCAGAGAAGAAATATACCCCCATCCCACCTACTTCTCCTTGTCTCAGATTCTTGACTGCAACCAAGTTAACCTTCCAGTTGGATACAAATTACAACTAATAATTGAGTACAGTCTGCAGAATGCACTGGGTTTTCAATAACCTTCGCATTAACAATACATCAGCAGAGTTCTGCTGTTAAGTGCATTGATTATGCAATGGTTTAAATACACCCATTTGATTTTATCATTAACAATCCAAATCTTCTCCCTACCCCTGATATGTTTCTGAGACTTCCAGTAAAGTTGTCCACAAAGCCATTGACCACAGTAAACCAAGATGAATGATAGGCTCTAGTCTGTGTTTTACCCTCCAACTTTCAACATTATTTAACAACTGAACACAAACTCTGTGGGTTCTGCACTTGGACCTGCAAAGGGTTGCTAACTAGGCAGAAAGGTTTGCTGGAAAGACAGGAATAGGAAAGTTGGGTTCAATATGGGTTACAAATGATGGAGACTAGTGGAATATCCATGATACAGAAGGATGAAGCAGGTATTTGGAGTTGAATAGATGAAGGCTTCAGTTCCCACTCAATTTTTAGCTGAATGGCCTGGGGTAAAATCACTTACTATATATGATCATTTATTTACTAAAAAGTAAAACAAAGTATCACCCTGCTAGAACTAAGGAAAGTCAAATGCAATCAGGTATTAGATGCTTTATGAAGTGTAAAGCACTATGCATTTCAGTTATTATTTTCATTGTCCCTGATGCATCTTCCATTCTCCACTTGCTATGTAAAATGGCATTATGGATACTAAAGTAAGAATCGACCATCTTATCCCATCCCTACTCTATCTCTTGCCTGTGCTCTCTGACCAAGGTTTTAGAGAGGCTTGAACTTGGAAGTAACAAAGGAATATGCTTTAAGTTGCCAGAGGAAGGACTCTATCCTATAATGAGGCCCCCCGAATTGCAAGTAGACCTCTTATACCCCCAACTACCAAAGGAGCATACTAGATCTGTGCCCACCTCTCCTTGCCCAGTGTAAAGTTCTGAGGCTAGTTTTAGCCCTCTATTTCCCTCTGGCAATGTTTCTTAGCATTCAGAATACCTTTGGCTCTTATGGGCCAAAAGATGGTAATCACCACTCTGATTTTGAGGCTTCCTCTGGGACAGCTTCTTCACTTCCAAAACACAAGCCTGTAGGGTCCACAAACGATAGGTAGACCCATTCTATGCCCAACCCTAGCCACCCCCACCAGTCTCGCTGAGTGCTCTCTCTTTCAATCACTGTCATAACCTCCCAGAGGCCACAGAGAGAATTGAAATCACCAAGTTCACTCTTACAGTGTTCTAACGAGCACTTTAATGTGTAGGATTTTCAGACTAAAACATGGAGAGGACACTCAACATTCCCTTCAATGCAACTCTGCCTAGAACTTGGAGTACCGGTTTCCTGAGGAGGAAGCCTCCAGAGGTTGTAGTTGTTCATGGCAACAATATTCCATCTACCCACTTAACCAAAATAGTCCACTGCCAAGAAGAATGAAAATACAATTTGGATCTTCAAATCCCACCCCACTCATTCCCCACCATGCCTATATTCTTAGTCCTTAGTTTAGATGTGGATTATCATCAGAGCTCAGCCTCAGTTCAGAATGAACTTACCTAGGTCCTGGAAAGCAGTAGAAACCTAACCAATGAACCTTACTCTTGGTATCTACTTTGTGAGAAGAATCGGTTTTTAGAAATTTTCAGACCTTCCAAGTGTCAGTGGGTGATATAATATAGCTGTTGAAATTTGTGATATAAGATATTAGGGGACACACTTAGCCCCAGGTGCCCAAGTGGAGCAAAGAAACTAAAGAAAAAGAAAGCATATCATTTCCATGTAAATAAATAAGTGAAGAAATACTCAGATGAGTTTGATTTCCTGCTCTGCCTCTCTGCAACCCATGCCCCTTTGACAGTGAAGTCAGCTGCTAGTCCATGGCCTGCTGGGAGTGTGCTCCAGATGTGCTGTTCCAGGATCCTGCTGTTACTGCTTGAGAGACAAAAGCTTGAAGCTGTCATCCAGGATGGACCTTCTGTTGCGCCGTAGCTTTCTCTGCCGATGCTGGTACCAAACCACACCACCAAGAGCCAGAGCAATGAGCAGGAGAATGACACCCATGGCAATCAAGACAGAAGTCAGCATCTCAATATTCTTTACAGGGATCTGCATGCCCAGCATCCTCACATTGCCTTCTCCAATGACTCTGGGGATTGCTACTGAAATGGAAGAAGAGGAAAATGGGAACTCTGGGCTGGAATATACTCTAAAATATCATCTTTTATAATAAATTCTGGGAGAGGAGAAATAAGCTCATCCAAATAGGACAGAGGAACTGTCCTTATCCCTCAAAAGATCAGCCAATAATGACAGATTTGGAGGTTACAGAGAATCAGCGTAACAAAATGTCATAGCTGAGAAAATCCTTAGGAAGCATTGAGGCTCCAGTCCCCTCATGGAAAGAGCTAATACTCAGAGTGAGAAGGGTCTTGACATATTTCTTAAAATATTTGTTTAAAGTCCTGTGATGTAGGAAAAAAAAAAAGAATTGGATTTGGTTTGCATGGTTCTGGAGGCTAGAACTGGGAACGGTAAGTACAAACTCCTGAGAAGCAGTTTGACTCAATTATCTAGCTTATCAATACTCACTTTGATCATTGGACTATGACAAGAGCCTGCCACTGTGTTGTCTTGTCTCTCACACCTTCAGGTCATAATAACACCAATATCACATGGATATTTCTAGGTGAAATATCTAATTTTCTTAATTCCTGATATATAAATTTTTGATGATCTCCAATTAACCTATGGAATAAAGCTCAGACTCAAGTCAGACTTTTCAGCTCTTACAATCAGGTTCTAATCTCCCTACTCTTATTTACTACTTGTCAGGCATAGAAACTCATTCCTTGTTCTGCATAATGGGTGAGCCTCTTTCTGGCTTCCAAGGCTTTCTCATGCTGCTCTCTTTGCCTGAACACCCTTTCTTCTTCCTCACCATTCTATCCCCAGCTTAAACATCATAGGTCTCAGCAACGCTTTCTTCAATTCAACTGGACAATTAACAATGGTCTTTTCTTCTGTGTGCCCAAAGTACTTATACTGTTTGTACTCCCCTAATTTACTTACTTGGGCCAAGTGACTTAATCCACCCTCACTTCTGGATTTTGGTCTCCTCTTTTATAAAATGAGGATAATAACCATACTTAATTCAGAGATTTATTGTGACATTTAAGTGAGTTAATATTTATAAAATATTTAACATAGCTCCTGGAAGATAGCAAATGTACGATAATTGATCAGTTGTTATTATTGTTTCCCCCCATTTAAAAAAATAACATACAGCATCCAGCACTGCAGTTATTGTTTCTGTGTCTAATTCCAGTTTTAGACATGAATCTCCTGGAAAACAGTGACTATGTCTTACTTTTTTGGTGTCTCTGGCAGTAAGCATGTGTTTGATGAATGTACAACTGGATGAATCAATACTCTTAGAGAACTGAGAGAAGCTGAAAGATAGTGAGTTCAAACAAAAGCTGGGAAATATCCTGGTTTTGAGTTTACATTCTACCACTTACTCTGCTTGTGACCTTGGAAAAATCACTTTCCATCTCTCAGTTTCTAACACAGAAAATATTGGGCTTTAGTAGACCACCAGTTTTGAGGGTTTTTCCCCACTGTTGAACTTTTTTTAACAAACAAGAGCTTATAAAGATGTATGTATGTATGGACACACTTATATGTACAAGTGCATATACAAATGTATGCACAAAACATGTATATACACACAAATATATGTTTGTGTATATAAAAATCCATACACATATATGTATGGCACTCCATTCTCTCTGTTTCAGCTTACCTCTCCTCAACCCCTCCAGGATATACATTAGTTCCCTGGTTGATTGTTTATAAGATAATTAGGCAGTTCATCAGGACCCTTCCAAACAGAGCTAAAAAACCTCCAGACTAAACTGAAGATATCTAGCATCCATTCTAGCCTCTCACAGATTTCTGAGGTAAAGATTCACTCTACCTCATTTCAACCTAGCCTGGATAGGACAAGAATCCAAAGAGTTGATTCCAAAGAGTCAACTATTTAGTTTTCCACAGATGAAAGTAATTAGTACAGACTGAATGGCATTTGTCCTAGTTTCACACTGTCCTTGTGGGGGAATTCATGTCTGTGCTATAGCTCCTTCATGCACAGCTCAGCAAGACCTTGAATTTTCTTCCCCTTCACAAATTAGGTGAGAGCATAAGATAACAGCCTTTAACTGGAGGTGAGGCTATTTTTCTCAACTCAGGAGGTTGGGCAAGGAGTCAGAGAGAATAAACTTTCTGGGGGAAGCCTAAATCGGAGCTTAACTTTAGATTCCTTGCTTCTGAAGTCTTAAATAAATCTCAGGATGCTTGCTGATAGTATTGTTGTCCACCTTTCAGTCATGTAAAACATATCTTCTAGAGGCACTTCACTGTTCCCCAAATGCACAACATATATAACTGCCCAAACTGTGTATCATTCTCCTTACCTTTTCCAATCTCTTCAGAGATGGTGGTGATAGTGATTAAGTGTTCTAGAGGGAAAAAAAAAAGGAGGTTAGTCCTATAATTTTTTCTACCTATCCAAAGGCTTGTTACAGGAGGTTAGCATTGGTCGGAGGAAACTCTCTGTGATATAGCAAAATGGAGGTGATTGGAATTAACGATCTTGTGATGAAAGTCAGTATTGGTATATGGATTTGATTTTAAGTAGTAACACAAAATATGAGCTTAGATTTTGAGAAAGAAAAATGGAGCTGGAGGAATCAGGCTCCCTGACTGTAGAGTATACTACAAAGCTACAGTAATCAAGACAGCATGGTACTGGCACAAAAACAGAAATATAGATCAGTGGAACAGGATAGAAAGCCCAGAGATAAACCCAGTTAAATATGGTCACCTTATCTTTGACAAAGGAGGCAAGAATATACAATGGAGAAAAGACAGACTCTTCAATAAGTGGTGCTGGGAAAACTGGACAGCTACATGTAAAAGAATGAAATTAGAACACTTCCTAACACCATACACAAAAATAAACTCAAAATGTAAGGCCAGACACTATAAAACTCTTAGAGGAAAACATAGGCAGAACACTCTAAGACATAAATCACAGCAAGATCCTTTTTGACCCACCTCCTAAAGTAATGGAAATAAAAACAAAAATAAACAAATGGGACCTAATGAAACTTAAAAAGCTTTTGCACAGAAAAAGAAACCATAAGCAAGACAAAAAGACAACCCTCAGAATGAGAGAAAATATTTGCTAACAAAGCAACTGACAAAGGATTAACCTCCATAATTTACGAGCAGTTCATGCAGCTCAATAAGTGGTTGGAATACCCAAAAATGGGTGGAATACCTAAATAGACATTTCTCCAAAGGAGACATATAGGTGGTCAACAAACATGTGAAAAGATGCTCATTATCACTAATCATTAGAGAAATGCAAATCAAAACCACAATGAGGTATCAACTCACACCAGTCAGAATGCCATCATCAAAAAATCTAGAAACAATAAATACTGGAGAAGGTGTGGAGAAAAGGGAACCCTCCTGCACCGCTGGTGGGAATGTAAATTGATATAGCCCCTATGGAGAACAGTATGGAGGTTCCTTAGAAAATTAAAAATAGAACTACCATATGACCCAGCAATCCCACTCCTGGGCATATACCCAGAGAAAACCATAATCCAAAAAGATACATGTACCACAATGTTCATTGCAGGATTATTTACAATAGCTAGGACATGAAAGCAAACTAAATGTCCATCAACAGATGAATGGATAAAGAAAATGTGATACATATATACAATGGAATGTTACTCAGCCAAAAAAGGAATGAAAATGTGTTATTAGTAGTCAGGTGGATGGACCTAGAATCTGTCACACAGAGTGAAGTAAGTCAGAAAGAGAAAAACAAATACCATATGCTAACATATAGATATGGAATCTGAAAATATGGTACTGATGAACTCAGTGGCAGAGGAAGAATAAAGATACAGATGTAAACAAACAGATTTGAGGACACAGGGAGGGGGGATGGAGAATCTGGGACAAAGTGAAAGAGTAGTATTGACATTTATACACTACCAATTCTAAAACTGATGGCTAGTGGGAAGCAACTGCATAACACAGGGAGACCAACTCAATTACTGCTGATGACATAGACGTGTGGGATAGAAAGGGTGGGAGGGAAGCTCAAGAGGGAGGGGATATGGGGATATATGTACAAATACAGCTGATTCACTTTGTTGTACAGCAGAAACTATCACAACAGTGTAAAGCAGTTATACTGGAATAAAGAACTGGAAAAAAATAGAATAAGAAATTAAAGAACTATATACCAAAAAAATGAAATTCAGAAAGCAAACTAAAATAAAGGCAAAGAAACCATAAAACAAACATACAAAAAATGCAGACATAGAGAATGGACTTGAGGACACGGGGGTAAGGGGAAGGAGAAGCTGGGACAAAGTAAGAGAGTAGCATTGACATATATACACTACCAAATGTAAAATGGTTGGCTAGTGAGAAGCTGCTCCATAGCACAGAGAGACCAACTCGATGCTTTGTGACCACCTAGAGAGGTAGGATAGGGAGGGTGGGAGGGAGACTCAAGAGGGAGGGGATATGGGGGTATATGCATAAATATAAATGATTCACTTTATTGTACAGCAGAAACTAACACAATATTGTAAAGCAATTATACTCCAACAAAGATCTGAACAAATTAAAATAAAACATAGTACCTAAAAAAACAAAAAAATATCATAGACTTAGGAGTCCAAAAGGTAAGTCACCACTATGCCAATATTTACATATTTATTGGCACTTTATCCTCATTATTGCTCTTTTTGCCACCCTTTTCCAGCCTTCCTTCAGGAAGCCTCTGATGTTTGTCAAATCTACATCCTTACATATTCAACCTTCTTAGAATACTTCCTCTTCATGCTTTAATGAGGCTGAGCTCTTTTCTGAGAACTATACTTTGTTTTCATCCTCTCAATACTGCTTTGAGATTATTTATTATTCCTCCTCTTTTTGCAAAGATACATATCTTTTGAGGCTCATATTATTTGGCCAAAAAAAACCCCACAATCACTTCTTATCCCTGTTACATAGCAGTTCTCTTCATTCATGGAAGTCTTTGTTACATGGCTCAGTCTTTCTTGTCCTCAATTCCCATCATGGGTATTGGCTTATCCAACACTCAAGCCTCACAGTTTTTAGGCTTCTTAACTCCAACAAAATTCAAATATACTCCAACTCTGCCAATCACTCCTATGGTTACATTGGACTAATTATGCAGAATTACTCCTTCTCAAGAATCTAAAATGTAACAACAGCCTCCTATTCTTTCCATGTTCTAGTGCTGTGTATTCCATTTCACCTGCTATTTTCTCCTTTCATGAAGAGCTTTAGCTCCTGGACACTTCCATTTTTTTCTCAACTCACAGCTTAATCTTGCTTTTTCCTTCCATTCCTGGTCAGGATAGACTCCTTTGTCTATTACTTCAACTAATAACTTACCAGGAATGTTATAATCATTTGCTGAAACCCCAGTAACTATACGTTACTTGTGTTTTTTTCTGGTATGCTGAATGCTGGTGGAGAATCATCACACAATTGTAAAGATCAGTATTCTTTGGGTCCAAATTTAAGTCCTCAGTGCTGCTTGGCAATAATTAATTTATTTTCCATTACTCAAAGTAACTTTTTTCCCCATCTCCCAGTGTGGTTATTTCAAACCTCTTCCTACTCTTCTCAAGCCCCTTACACCACATCTAATATTTCATTCTCAGTAGATGATGCTGTCTCCTCACTGCAGATGAAACACAGAAACATTCTACCCTTTTGTCAAGCCTCTCACCTAAACCTACACATTGGTCCTCTTCTGTTTTCTCACTTCTTTTAGTAGGAAAAAAAATAACCTTATTCCACTCTAATATTTTATTGTATCTCTGGCTTTCATCACCTGATTCTTCACCAGGAAGCTCTTTCCAACAATTAGTCTTTTATTCCCTATCTGTCTTCAACTCATCCCTCTGGTTGGCCTGTTAGCTCATATGTGATTGGAACAATATCAAAGTAGACCATAGTCTGTCAAATAAACAAAAGGCAAATAGGTAGAATTTGTAGCCTGGCTCATTATTATAGAGAGATATAAGCTATTCTTATTCATGGAAGTTCCTTGATATGTATTGATGCAGTCTCTTATCTATTAGATGGTCCATATTTGAGATGACCTGTTATTTCACGTGGAGACAATCTGTTGCTTTGGATCTATAGCATCTTGATTACACATCAATTCGCCACTTGACTTTGGTTCTAAGGACTGACAGAACACAACAAAGAATTATGTGTGTCTATCTGAGTGATAGGGAATTGTACTAGAGTAGTAACTGGAAGACACATTCTAGCAATATGTGTTACTAGAGAAAAAAGTTTTCCAAAGATAGAGGAAATCATAATATACAATCATTTGTCTCCCTCCCTGGGGGTAAATAGCAGACTTGTATTTTCTACCCTGATTTGCTAGTCCTGTTTGAATGCCTAAAGATATTTTTCCACTTTCTATTCCTGCTGATAGAATGCCAATGGCTGAGAATCCCAGAACACCTACCTCAATATAACAAGTTTCTCAAAACAGCATGACTTTTAAAAAAGCACAGGAGAAAAAAATAACTCCATGGATTCCTGTAGGCCCCAAGAGTTTCTATTGGACCACTTGGAAGGGGGATAATGATGAGTACTGGATTCAGGTTAAGAGGCTTAAGAAGTGAGATTCAACCCTTTAATGGCCCAAAGACACAAAATCCAACACAGCCTACTCTTCTATGTTCTTGGTGATGAACAAAGATTGATTGATAAAGAAACTACTCTGGCTATTACTTCTCCATATAATAAATACAAGGAAAAAGTTTTTTCCACCCTTGGTAGCATCTGTCTGGGATTAGCTGTAATTGAAGGTTAATATCTCCTTCCAGCCTTAGACAATCCCCACAAAACAAACCAATTAAGGGGTGACTGTTAGAATTATATTTCTTCCTTTTATAAAAAAAAAAAGAGCTCATTAATAAGATTCCTTTGAAATAGTGCCTCTAATAAACTCTAAAATAATAAATTTATATATAAGTTAAATGTATTCAAAGGAAGAAAATCTACACTAAGCATCAATGCATACAGCCCAGCCAGTTTCAGGCTGAGCCAATTCATGTGAGCTCAACAGGTATCAAAGAAATTAAGAGGGGGTGTGAACAGGGGAGCAACAGGGAATGAGAAATATTGGTTGGAAGAACACCTGGGTGAGGGGGTCTGTTCTGTCTTAATCCCTGGTTCTTCTTGGGATCAGAAGACAGATGAAAGACATTTCTTGGGATTATCTGGTTCTTATAAGCTAGATGCAGTGATAGAAGATGGCCTAGTTAGACTTTACCTCTTTGGGACAAGACCATAAAGACTGTCTCCATGCCAGCATGAACATGGTCAGTAACATGGCAGTGAAGCAGCCATGTCCCAGGATTGCTGGCCACCATCTCCACAACTTCAAAGGTCCCTGGGAACAGATCCACCACGTCTGCCCGGTAGCTCTCTCCACTCTGCAAGAGAGATTGGGGGTTGGAGAGAGAAATTTTAAGGGTATAGAGATCATCTCAGACCTTATAGGAATTAAAGGGATTGGGTAACCACATCAGGGACATGGGACTCTAAGATTCACAGACCAGAGAGCAGCTTAAAGATTCCACCTTACCCGTCTCCTCTATGAACCTACCCATATGACTCAACAGAGTAGACTGTCTCCTCCTAGTTTTTCTTAGAGTGTCCCAAAGTAAAATCCATTGCAGCTTTCTTTAGGGGGATAAAAAACTAGTATAGCCATAATTTTTAGCAGGCTTAAGCCTTGACCCCTAAGAAGGATCCACATATTTCCTTTAGAAATGAAACTCAACTTAGTTTCTCCTCCATGCCACCACCTTCATCAGCACTTCTAAGTCTTTAAGTCTACATTAATGCCTACAACTCTGACCCCTTTTCCTGAGACAAAATCTTCTTCAAAACCCGCATTTTGTCCCATGTGGCTCCTGAACTGAAGTTTAGGAATGGATTAAGGACTTTCAGAGATTGTGAGGCATTACTCTGAAATTTCTTGCTCTTAGGATGACTGCTCACTGGGCCTCAAGTCCCTGACTGAGACCCAATTACATTTATTCCTTCAACCTCCTTATCCCATAAATGAGCCACTCATTTCTTCTATATAAAAGAGGAAAGCTAAGGTCTGGAGGGCAATGACTGACCTTAGGATACAAAACCAAATTAGAATGCCTTGCTAAATACTCCATATACAAGACCTTTCCTCTTTTAACTGATTATTGTCTTGTTCCTTTTTATTCTCTTCTTTCTTAATGAATATCAAAGCATTCCTATAATCACCCCTGAGGGATGCAGCCCTCCTTCCAGCTCACCCGATAGAGAAAGCTTTCTGCATGGAAATGGACAGTGTGTAGGTCAATATCTTGTCCCATGGCCAGCATGTACCAGGCCACTCGTTCTCCTTGGTACATGGTAAGGCCCCTGAGGTTGGCATAGAGCTTTCCATTAATGGCTGTAAGAGAAGAAAAAGTATTTTATATCTCTCACTTTGACTTTCCACTGCCACTACCCTAGAGCTAATCCCTATCATCTCTGATGATAGCAATAACTTCCTAACTTCTCTCTGTTCCATTTGTCCCTCTCCAGTCTATCTTCCACATTGGTGTTATAAGAGTGGTATTCCTAAGTAACTAATATGATCATGTCATTCTGCTGCTTAAAATACTTAAAAAATACTTTAATAGCTCCCTTCTGCCCAAAAGATCAAGTCCATGACTCCTTAGCTCAGCCAACAAGGTCCTTCAAAATATAGCCCCAAACTACCTTCCCAAACTCATCTACCACCATCCAACATATTTATTTCAATTTAGGGTGATTTTTTCACCATCCCCCCATATGGCCCCATGTTCATGTTATTTGTGTTCTTGCTCATATTTCTAATCTTCCCACCCATCTTTTTAAAGCCCAGTCATACCTTCACCTCTTCTAACAATACTTCCCTGATCTAGCTTCTCTCAGTACCTCTCATTCCCTGCATCCCCTTCCACATCTGAACTCTTCCAGTACTGTCTGTACTATTCTTCTGAACTCACTAGAAACTGCCTTCTACATTTACCTATATTTTAATTTGTGGAATTTCATATCCCCAACTAGGTTGTAGGTTTCTAGTCAGCAGTAATTAAATGCATATACTATAGTACTGTACTTTCCTTGCATTCTTCAGAACACCCAGCAGACACCTGAGCTTACAAATAATGTTAAAAAAATACTTGTCATGTTCTTGGAATTTATAATGACATTAATGCATGGGACTCATCATCTGCCTCTTCCCAGGCCACTTCCTATGTTTTAAAGACAGCAAACCACTCACCAACATGTTAATTCACACTGTCAAGGCTATGCCCAGTATACATTCCCCCACTTTTCATGTTCTCACAGAAGGACGGTAACTTATACTCTACATCCTAAGAGAGGAAATAATGGGAGGAACATTTATAGCCTATCTATTTACACTAGCCAAATTTTGTTTTTGAGAAAAGGAACTAAATATGCTCAACTCAGCCCCTTCAGTATCTTCTCTCTCAGATCATTCTGACCATAGAAAATAGTGAAAATGGATCTGTTAGTCCATCATGGGGAAGGTTTTGTCCCTGTGAAGGAGGATGGATATTGTTGTCCCTCTATGTCAATGACAAGATGGAAAATCTATCCATTGTTGGGGGAATATTCGCAAGCCCATTTTGTTGCAGAACTAAATTCAGTTTGCCAATTAGCTTCCTCAGTAAGTTCACATTTGATCTTAAGCATTTCTGTCTCTTTCTCAATTTGTTCAGGAATCTGGAAGGGAGGGGAAGGGTATTATTTATTTGCCCTCAGATCCCAACATTATTTTTTTTATCCCTTGTGCTGGCACTCAGAGAGTTTTCAACAAATACTTGATAGGTAGGTAGATAGATTGATACCTGAAGAATTTGGATGAATAAACACATAAACAAACAGATGGAAATGAGCATTACCTAAACCCCTGCACTAGCAAGATCTGTGTCCTCTTTCCATTTTGGTCATGGGCAATTTATTTCTCTGATTTGAAAGGAGCTAAAAAGTTTACTTTGTAAAGTTTGTGACTCATCGGATATAATGTGAATCACTCATATTTCCATCAAGGGAAAACAGTTAAAATCTGTGTGACAATGAGATACTACTTTTGAGTTCCAGTAGAGTCACTATCAAAGCTGCAACTTAGGGCTTCCTAGGTGGTGCAGTGGTTAAGAATCCACCTGCCAATGCGGGGGACACAGGTTCAACCCCTGATCCAGGAAGATCCCAAATGCTGTGGGGCAACTAAGCCTGAGCGCCACAACTATTGAGCCTGTGCTTTAGAGCCCATGAGCCACAACTATTGAGCCCATGTGCTGCAACTACTGAAGCCTATGCTCCTAGAGCCTGTGCTCCACAACAAGAGAAGCCACAGCAATGAGGAGCCTGCTCACCACAACAAAGAGTAGCCCCCACTTGCCACAACTAGAGAAAGCTTGTGCACAGAAAAAAAAAAAAAAAAGACCCAACACAGACAATAAAATAAATAAATAAATAAGTAAATAAATTTAAGAAAAAGCTGCAACTTATCCTCAAATCAAAGAAAATTGCACTAGAAGAAATAGTGAGAAATCACTTCGTACATTCCCCTGCTCTTAAATTCTCCCTCTTATTTGAGATTTTCCCTATTATTTTTTGAAGATACACAAATCTCTAGGACAAAGAAAGGCTTGGGGGCACAATTTCCCTCCAAAATCCATTTGAACATCAGAAAAGCTCTTATTTGTATGTAATATAACCCAGCATGCTGCTTTCTTAGGCTCTCTCTCCAATCCTTCCATTTGTAAATTGAACCATTGTTTTAAAAATAGATTAAAAGACAAGCTGTCCTTCATTTGTCTATATTAGAATCTACTGAGAAAACAGATCTCAGATCCAGAATGGTAAGGAAATAAGATAATATGGAGAAACTAAACTCAGAATTTTTAAGCAGAAAGGCCCTAATCAGCCAGTGCACCAGGAACATTGAGGGTCATAAATGTCTATCTTGCCTTCTCTAATATGTTAAAATGTGCTAGTGTCACCACGGCAACTTTACAGAAGCAGCTTCCTGCTTTCTGGGTACCTGAGCTAACGTGGACCACATTACCTATTTTATGTATAAAAATATATAATACTGTAGTAGGAGACATTTCTTCTAATTTGTGCCTGTTCTACCTTCCTATCCTTTCAGAAATTATGTTTCTTTAGATTGTGATGGGCCTATCAGATACCCCTATGCAGCCAGTAGGGACTTCTTTGGAAGAGGGGTAGGTTCTTTTCCACAGACCATGCATTTTATTGCTCTCCAAGAAAGTCTCGTCCTGTAGGTTAACACGGCCTGGATCCTGGGGCCCGTAAGTTTCCACATTCTCCTCCAGATACCAAGACTGGTTTTCATCAAAAATCAAGAATAACAAGGCAAATTCTCGGTCCATGTCACGCCGTCCTCCATGAGGCTCTAGGATGCCCTTTTGGCAGATGGCCAAGGGTCCCACCAGGCCACTGTACATGTCCTAAGAATAGGAGGAAGGGGGAAAGAGTGAACGAGATGGAGTTGTTCCTGGGTGGTAGTGCTTTACAGGGAGACAGGCTGACATCCAAGCTCACTGTGCCCTCAACACTTCATCATAATGTCCTGTATTTATAAGCAACTCAACTATATTATCTGAATTCATCCTCACAAGCATCTTGGGACACAGGTAAGATATGCTATCTCACCTATGATTTATCTATGTTGGGCTATTCATTGATCTCCAAACCCACAAAGCACTTTCACAACCCAATGCCTTTTCTCAGGCTATTTCTTCTTCCTGTAAGGCCCACCCCTCTACCATATCCCTTATCTTATGTCATACTGTTATTCAGCTTTCAAGGCTCAAGGTATATCTACCTAACATTATGTTGCCTTCTCCAGTTTCCCTCTCATTCGTCCTCTCCCCCAAGCAGAAGTAATCACTCTTTCATGGACTCCCATAGCACTTTCTATTCAATGGTTTTAAGGAGTTGCTAATACTATGCTATATTTAAATTTTATTTTATATGTACATATATATTTTCTTGTATTTTATATATTTAATTTAGTTTATATTCATCTGTCTCCCACAACTAGATCACACTGTTTGAAGATGGGAACTGTATCTTACATTGTACCACCCAAAGCACTAAATAAAATGTAGTAGGCTCTCAACAAATGATAGCTGACATCTGGCTGTGGATGGGTGGCTACATAGATAAGCTCATTTTCCAGATGAGGAAACAGAGGCAGAATGACTTGCCTAAAGTCACTTCAAAGGCAGAACAAAATTTGGGCTAGAAACCCAATCTCTTGAAAACAAATTCTATGTTTCTTAAATGATAACATACTTCCTTATGTTATCAAAGAAGAAGCAACAAGGAAGAAAATCCTGGGAACAAACATGTGGTGCTACCTATTCCTTTCATATCTCCTCCTATCTATTAAAATAAGCCCAGTATTTGAGTAATTTCCCACAAACCCTGGGCTTCAGTGCTGAACTTCTTACTACATCTGTTTAATAGCTTCTTTTCTTGCTAGGCAGTCTGCCCACTTCTGAGACACCTCTAGGAAGCCAATATTGTCTTTACCTTGATGGGATCCACTGCAGAGTAATAGATCCAGGAAACACAAGCAGAATCATTGGGCCCAGGGCCAGATCTCTCTGGGATGTTCCATTGGTAAGTGAGAACTTCACCTAGAAAAGGTAACAGGAGACTTCAGTTGGACCAGGTCTGAAATTTCTCCCAATTTCCAGGTATCTCTAAGAGGCTATGGCAGGTGAGTCCCAGAACTGTTAAGATATTTCTCCATTATTTCCATACCAGTCTTCATTTTATTTTTGTGACTTTATTCTTCTCCCTCATGGGACATCCTCAGCCACTTTTCTACTGTCCCTATCTTTAAAGATTCAGTAAGATTCTAGTAAGGCAGCTCTGCTACTATTCTCCCTGCTTATCATGTCCTTCCTTCTTTGGCTCTCTTTTGGTCTCCTTTTCCTGCTGCTGCTTCCCAAATGCAATTGTTTTTTCAAGGCTCTGTCTCTAGTCCTCTTTTCCTCTTTTTTCATATTCTCCCCATGGAAGCTTTCAGCCATCCTTCTGATGTCAATTATGATCTGTGTGTACTGATCAAATACTTAGCCAGACCTTCCTTGTCATTAAGCTCCAATCCAAAATTTTCAATTATATACTGGACATCTTTTATTTACGTATTTTTTTGTTTGATGGGATTAACAGAAACAAACTACTATATATAAAACAGATAAGCAATGAAGATATACTGTATATCAAGGGAATTATAGCAATTATAACATCTTGTAATGGAGTATAATCTGCAAAAATATTAAATAACAATGCTGTATATGTAAAGTTAACATAATATTGTAAATCAAAGATACTGAACATTGGGGTTGGAGTCAAGATGGCAGAATAGGAGGATGTGGAGTTCACATCTGCTCACAAGTACATCAAGAACACATTGGAACAATTCTCACAGAGCACCTACTGAACACTAGTGGAGGACCTCAGACACCTAAGGGGACAAAAAAATACCCAAACAACCAGGTAGGTTGAAAAAAAGAAGGAAAGGGGGAAGAAAAGTGGAAACGGGATGGGACCAGTGCCCCTGAGGGGGAGCTAAAGGAGAGCAGAGGTTCCCACATTCAGAAAAGCCCACTCATAGCAAGGGGATCAACAGAGACAGAGAGGGACCTTCAGGGGGCTGGGGGATTGAAGGGGAAGGCAGCAACTGGCCTGTGGAAGGCAGGACAGAGTAAAACCTATGCACATAGTCTGTACCACAGCCATGTGCATCCCAGCCTGAATTGTGTGTTTCCTGCTGTAGAGGAGGCTGGGTGCTGGGGAGTGGGGTTTGGAGAGTGGACCCAGGGAGGGGGTAGCTGTTGGTGGTGAGTAGACAGCCTGAGGCAGCAGGAGAGAAGGGCTCCATAGCTGGGAAGGTTTGCAGAGGAAGCCTGGGCCACCATGGAGAAAAGATGCTGTAAATGAGTGGTACACAAAGGGTGGGGCCACCATTGGAATGCCCTTTCCCACCTGCTGGCCTGGCCTCCTTGGGCAATGGCAGTTGTACATACTTGAGCACGCTCAACCACCCTGAAAGTTTCACCTGCCCAGTCAGGCCTCAGCGAGGCTGCTAGGGTCTTGGGACTGAGCCTCACCACAACCAGAGCCTCCTTCTACCACATGGTTCCTGGTGGACCTGAGAACAACCCTTTAAAAGTCTTGTGCGCCTCCTGGGTCCAGGCAGCCTGCCCACCTCCCCTGACAAAGCCTCATTTGGGAACATGGGTCCCAGCAGGGTGAGTGCTGCTCCCCTTCAAAGTCTCCTCTGGCTGTGCTGGCCCCTGCAGCCATGCCCATGGAAGCCTCTGCCCCAGTGTGTCTGTGCAGGCATATGTGTTCCAGGCCAGCTGCAGGAGCAATGCTGGTGAGAGGAACACACACAGAGGTGCGGCTGACACAGTGGGTTCAGAGACCTACCTAGAGGTCTTAGAGGGCCTCCTGGGGAGGCAGCGGTTGGTTGTAACTCACCGTGGGTACAGGGACACTGATAGCAGAGGCACCAGGGAATTTTTGATTTTTTATTTTTATTTTTTTATCTTTTAATTTTATTTTTTAATTCTTAAAATTATTTTATTTTTTGACATTGCTCTGCTTTGCTTTATTGTTGCTTCATTTTTATTTTTTCTAATATATTTTTTATTTTTGTAATTTTATTTTTTATTCTTTGATATTGTCCTCTTTTTTCTTTTTTGTCTTTTTTTTCTGTTGGTTTGCTTTTTTATGTTTGTTTTGTTTTGCTTAATTTTGTTTTCTTTATTTTGTTTTTTTAATCACCTTTTTATTTTTTTATTTTTTATTTTGTTTTTGTCATTTTTATGTTTGTCTTTTGTTCACTGAGCTTTTCTTTTAATTTGTTTTTTGGGATTTGTTTTGTTTTTGCTTTTCTGTTTAGATTTATTATTATTATTATTATTATTATTATTATTATTATTTGTTTGTGTTTGGGGCCTCCCTTGTTTGTTTGGGTGTCATTGATTTTTGCTTTCCTTTTTTGTTGTTGTTTTTATTTGTTGTTTTGTCTTTGTTTATTTGGATTTGTTTTTGTTCTTTGTCTTGGGTGTTTGTTTTCCTTTTTTGTTTGTGTGTTTTTTTTTTCTTTTTTTGTTTGTGTGCTTGTTTTTACTTTTGCTTTTTCAGTTTTATTTTCATTATTTGCCTTGGGCTTTGTCTGTTTTTTGTTTGTTTGTTTGTTTTGTCACAATGTGTGGCTTGTGGGGTCTTGCTTCCCAGGCCGGGGGTTGGGCCTGAGCCCCTGTGGTAGGAGCACTGAATCCAAACTGCTGGACTACAAGAGAACTACAGGCCCCAGGGAATGTTAGTTGGTATGAGGTTTTCCAGAAGTCCTCATCTCAGCACCAAGACCAGCTCTACCCAAATGCATGCAAGCTCCAGTGCTGGAAAAGTCAGGCCAAACAACCAGTAAGACAGGAAAACAGCCCCACCCATCAACAAAAATGAGATGACAGAGAAATATATTGCAGATGAAGGAGCAAGGTAAAAAACTAAAAGATCAAATAAATGAAGAGCAAATGGGCAATCTACCTGAAAAAGAACTCAGAGTAATGATAGATGATCCAAAATCTCAGAAATAAAAAGGAGGCACAGATTGAGAAAATACAAGAAACGTTTAAAGAATACCTAGAAGAAAGAAAGAACAAACAGTGATGAAGCAACACAATAACTGAAATGAAAAATACACTAGAAGGAATCAATAGCAGAATAACTGATGCAGAAGAATGAATAAGTGAGCTGGAAGATTAAAAAAACTACTGAGGAGCAGAATAAAGAAAAATAATGAAAATAAATGAGGACAGTCAAAGATATCTCTGGGACAACATTAAACACACAAACATTTGAATTATAGGGGATCCCAGAAGAAGAAGAGAAAGAGAAAAGATCAGAGAAAATATTGAAAATATTACAGTTGAAAACTTCCCTAATTTGGGAAAGGAAATAGCCACCCAAGTCCAGGAAGCACAGAGAGTTCCATAAAGGATAAACCCAAGGAGAAACATGCTGAGAAACATTAATCAAACTAACAAAAATTAAATTCAAAGAAAAATTGTTAAAAGCAGCAAAGGAATAGCAACAAATAGCATACAACAAATAACTTGCAGGCCAGAAGGGAGGGGCAGGATACACTTAGAGTGATGAAAGGGAAAGATATAAGCCAAGATTAGTCTAACAAGCAAGGATATCATTTAGATTCCAAAGAGATATCAAAAGCTTTACACATGGGCTTTCCTGGTAGCACAGTGGTTAAGAATCCACCTGTCAATGCAGGGGACACAGGTTCAAGCTCTGGTCCAGGAAGATCCCACATGCCATGGAGCAATTAAGCCCATGTGCCATAATTACTGAGCCTGTGCTCTACAGCCTGCAAGCCACAACTAATGAGTCCATGCTCCACAACTACTGAAGCCCATGTACCTAGAGCCTGTGCTCTGCAACAAGAAAAACCACTGCAATGAGAAGCCTGTGCACCAAAACGAAGAGTAGGCCCTGCTCTCCACAACTACAGAAAGCCCACATGCAGCAATGAAGACCCAACATAGCCAATAAAAAAAAAAGTAAATAAATAAAATTATTTTAAAAGAAGCCTTACAGACAAGCAAAAGGTAAGAGAATTCAGCACCAACAAACAAGCTTTACAGCAAATGCTAAACGAATTTCTCAAGGCAGGAAACATAAGAGAAGAAAAAGATCCACAAAAAAACCCAAAACAATTAAGAAAATGATAATAAGAACATACATATTAATAATAACATTAAATGTAAATAGATTAAATGCCCAAACCAAAAGACACACTGGCTGAATGGATACAAATACAAGATCCATATATATGTTGTCTGCAAGAGACCATTTCAGACCTAGGGACATATAAAGACTGAAAATAAGGGGATGGAAAAAGATAGTTCATGCTAATGGAAATCAAAAGAAAGCTGGAGTAGCAATACTTGTATCAGAAACAATAGACTTTAAAACAAAGACTGTTACAAGAGTTAAGAAAGGACACTACATAATGATCAAGGGATCAATCCCAGAAGAAGATATAAAAATTGTAATTATTTATGCACCCAACATAGGAGCACCACAATACATAAGGCAAATGCTAACAGCCATAAAAGGGGAAATTGACAGATACACACTAATAGTGAGGGACTTTAACATGCCACTTACACCAATGGACAGATCATCCAGAAAGAAAATTAATCAGGAAATACAAGCTTTAAATGACACATTAGATCAGATAGACTTAATTGATTTTATAAGACATTCCATCCAATGCAGCAGAATACACTTTCTTCTCAAGTGGACATGGAACATTCCCCAGGATAGATCAGATCTTGGTTCATAAATCAAGCCTTGGTAAATTTAAGAAAATTAAAATTGTATCAAGCATTTTTTCTGACCACAACACTATGAGATGAGATTAGAAATCAATTACAGGAAAGAAGAAAAAAAGACTTTAAAAAATTCAAGCACATGGAGGCTAAACAACATGCAAAACCAGAAAAATACCAAAACCAGAAAAAAGATATCACACACACACAAAAAAAAAGAAAACTAAAAACAGAACTACCATATGACCCAGTAATCCCACTACTGGGCATATACTCAGAGAAAACCATAATTCAAAAAGAAACATGAACCACAATGTTCATTGCAGCATTATTTACAATAGCCAGGATATGGAAGCAACCTAAATACCCATCAACAGATGAATGGATAAAGAAGATGTGGCACATATATACAATGGAATATTAGTCAGCCATAAAAAGGAATAAAATTGTGTTATTTGTAGTGAGGTGGATGGACCTAGAGCCTGTCATACAGAGTGAAGTAAGTCAGAAAGAGAAGAACAAATACCATATGCTACCACATATATATGGAATTTAAAAAATGGTATTGAAGAACTCAGTGGCAGAGGAAGAATAAAGGCACAGATGTAGAGAACAGACTTAAGGACATGGGGAAGTGGGGAAGGAGAAGCTGGGACAAAGTGAAAGAGTAGTATTGACACTTATATACTACCAAATGTAAAATAGATAGCTAGTGGGAAGCAACTGCCTAACACAGGGATATCAACCCAATGATTGCTGATGACCTAGAGGGGTGGGATAGGGAGGGTGGGAGGGCTGCTCAGGAGGGACGTTCAAGAGGGAGGGGATATGGTGATATGTGTATAAATACAGCTGATTCACTTTGTTGTACATGGGAAACTGGCACAACAGTGTAAAGCTATTATACTCCAATAAAGATCAAATAAATAAATAAATAAAACTACAGACAAATACCACTGATGAACATAGATGCAAAAATCCTCTCCAAAATACTGGCAAACAGAATCCAACACATTAAAAGCATCATACACCATGATCAAGTGGGATTTATTTCAGGGATTCAAAGATTCTTCAATATATGGAAATCAATATATGTGATACACTATATTGACAAATTGAAGAATAAAAACCACATGATCATCTCAATAGATACAGAAAAACTTTTGAGAAAATTCAATACCTGTTTATGATAAAACCTCTCCAGAAAGTGGGCACAGAAGGAAACTACCTCAACATAATAAAGGCCATATATGACAAACCCACAGGAAACATCATTCACAATAGTGAAAAACTGAAATCATTTGTTCTAAGACAAGGCTGTCCACTCTCACCATGATTATTCAACATATACGATGAATATATGTTGGAAGTCCTAGCCACAGCAATCAGAGAAGGAAAAGAAATAAAAGGAATCCAAATTGGAGAAGAAGAAGGAAAACTGTCACTGTTTGCAGACGACATGGTACTATACATAGAAAATCCTAAAGATGCCACCAGAAAACTACTAGAGGTAATCAATGAATTTGGTAAATTTGCAGAATACAAAATTAATACACAGAAATCTCTTGCATTTCTCTACAGTAACAATGAAAAATCAGAAAAAGAAATTAAGAACAAAACCCATTTATCATTTAGACAAAAAGAAAACAATGCCTAGGAATAAACCTACCTAAGGAGGCAAAAGACCTGCACTCAGAAAGCTGTAGCATACTGATGAAAGAAATCAAAGATGACACAAAGAGATGGAGAGATATACCATGTTCTTGGATTGGAACAATTGATATTATAAAAATGACTATACTACCAGAAGCAATCTACAGATTTGATGCAATCCCTATCAACTTACCAATGGCATTTTTCTCAGAACTAGAACAACAACAACAACAACAACAAAATACTACTGTGTGAAAACACAAAAGACCCCAAACAGCCAAAGTTGTCTTGAGAAAGAAAAATGGAGCTGGAGGAATCAGGCTCCCTGACTTCAGACTACACTATAAAGCTACAGTATTCAAAGCAGTATGGTACTAACACAAAAACAGAAACATAGATCAGTGGAACAGGATAGAAAGCTCAGAAATAAAACCACTCACCTATTGTCACCTAATCTATGACAAAGGATGCAAGAATATACAGTGGAGGAAAGACAGCCACTTCAATAAGTAGTGATGGGAAAACTGGACAGCTACATGGAAAAGAATGAAATTAGAACACTTCCTAACACCATACACAAAATAAACTGAAAATGGATCAAATACTTAAATGTAGGGCTAGACACTATAAAACTCTTAGAGGAAAACATATGCAGAACACTCTGACATAAGTTGCAGCAAGATCTTTGATTCACTTCATAGAGTAATGAAAATAAAAACAAAAATAAACAAATAGGACCAAATTAAACTTTAAAGCATTTTTGCACAGCAAAGGAAACCATAAACAAAATGAAAAGCAAACACTCAGAATGGGATAAAATATTTGCAAATGAAGCAACTGACAAGGGATTAATCTCCAAAATATAACAGCTCATTCAGCTCAATATCCAAAAGCAAATAACCAAATCAAAAAAATATGTGGAAGATCTAAACAGACATTTCTCCAAAGAAAATATACAGATGGCCAAAAACCACATGAAAGTTTGCTCATCACTAATTATTAAAAAAAATGCAAATCAAAACTACAGTGAGGTATCACCTCACACCAGTCCAAATGGTCATTATCAAAAAATCTGGGGCTTCACTGGTGGCACAGTAGTTAAGAATCCATCTGCCAATGCAGGGGACACAGATTCAATCCCTGGGCCGGGAAGATCTCATATGCCATGGAGCAGACTAAGCCCGTGTGCCACAACTACTGAGCCTGCACTCTAGAGCCTTCAAGTCACAACTATTGAGCACATGTGCCACAACTACTGAAGCCTGCATGCTTAGAGCCTGTGTTCTGCAACTAGAGAAGCCACCACAATGAGAAGCCAGTGCACCACAACAAAGAGTAGCCCCCACTTGCCACAAATAGAGAAAACCTGCACAGCAGCAAAGACCCAACACAGCAAATAAATAAATAAATAAAATTAATAAAATTAAAAATTAAAAAAATTGCAGTTACTTTAATAAAAAAATCTGCAAAAATAAATGCAACCCTCCTACACTGTTGGTGGGAATGTAAATTGGTACAGCCACTATGGAGAATAGCATGGAGGTTCCTTACAAAATTAAAAATAGAACTACCATATGACTTCTCAATCCCACTACTGGGTATATACTCAGAGAAAACCAAATTCAAAGAGATACGTGGCTTCCAGTATTCATTGCAGCACTATTTACAATAGCCAAGACATGGAAGTAACCTATATATTCATCAACAGAGGAATGGATAAAGAAGATGTGTTACATATATACAATGGAATATTACTCAGATATAAAATGAAGAAAATAATGCCATTTACAGCAACATGGATGAACCTAGAGATTGTCATACTGAGAGAAGTAAGTTAGACACAGACCCAGAAAGATATTATGTATCACTTATACATAATATATCACTTATATGTGAAATCCAAAAAAAGGGTATGAGTGAACATTTACAAAAAAGAAGTACAGTCACAGATGTAGTTAACAAATTTATGGTTACCAGGGGAGAGGGATAAATTGGGAGATTGGAACTGAGATATACACACTATTATATGAAAAATAGATAACTAATAAGAACCTGCTCTATAGCACAGGGAACTATACTCGATATTCTGAATGGCCTATATGGGAAAGAATTTTAAAACAGAGTGGATATAAGTATATGTATAACTGATTTACTTTGCTGTACAGCAGAAACTAATGCAGCATTGTAAATCAACTACACTCTTATAAAACTTTTTTTTGTTTTTTATAAATTTATTTTTTTATTTTATTGGCTGTGTTGGGTCTTTTTTGCTGTGTGCGGGCTTTTTCTAGTTGCGGCGAGTGGGGGCTACTCTTTGTTGTGGTGCACGGGCTCCTCATTGCCGTGGCTTCTCTTGTTGCAGAGCATGGGCTCTAGGCGTGTGGGCTTCAGTAGTTGCAGCACATAGGCTCAGTAGTTGTGGCACACAGGCTTAGTTGCTCCACAGCATGTGGGATCCTCCTGGAGCAGGGATTGAACCCATGTCCCCTGCATTGGAAGGCAGATTCTTAACCACTGCACCACCTAGGAAGCCCCTACCCTTATAAAACTTTTAAAAATAAGTGTAAGGTGTGAGAGTCACCAGCATCTCCACGTTCTTCTTGCTCCTCTTCAAATAATTGGAAAACAAGCAGAAAATGTCAAAACCAACTTTTTCAGAATCCTGGAAAACAATTAGCAATTTACAGGAACCTAGTGAATGTTGAATCCAGAAGAACTTAAAAACAATAAGAAAGAGTTGCAGAAATTTTTTCTTGCCTTTGTCCCACTCCTCTCTGGTGCTTTATCAGTCTTTTTAAAAATTTTTAAAGCTCTTTATTGGAATATAATTGCTTTATATTCTTGTGCCAGGTTTGGGGCACACCAAAATGAATCAGCTGTATTTATACATATATCCCCACATCCCCTGCCTCCCATGACTCCCTCCCACCCTCCCTATCCCATCACTCTAAGTCATCAACCGTCATCGAGTTTGTCTCCTTTTGTTATACAGCAACTTCCTACTAGCTATCTATTTTACATTTGGTAGTGCATATATGTCAATGCTACTCTCTCACTTGGTCCCAGGTTTTCCTTCCCCTTACCCCCGTGTCCTCAAGTCCATTCTCCACATCTGCATCTTTAGTATTGCCCTGTCATTGGGTTCATCAGTACAATTTGTTTTAGATTCCATATATATGCATTAACATATGATATTTGTATTTCTCTTTCTGGCTTACTTCGCTCCACATGACAGATTCTAGGTCCATCCACCTCACTACAAATAACTCAATTTCATTCATTTTTATGGCTGAGTAATATATCATTGTACATTTTTACTACATCTTCTTTATCCATTCATTTCTTGATGGGCATTTAGGTTGCATCCATGTTCTGGCTATTGTAAATAGTGCTGCAATGAATACTGTGGTACATGTTTCTCTTTAGATTATGGTTTTCTCCGAGTATATGCCCAATAGTAGGAATGCTGGGTCATATGGTAGTTCTAATTTGAGTTTTCTAAGGAATCTCTGTATTGCTTTCCATAGTGGCTGTACCAAATTATATTTCCACCAGCAATTCAGGAGGGTTCCCCTTTCTCTGTACCCTCTCCAGGATTTATTGTTTTTAGATTTTGTGATGATGGCCATTCTCACCGGTGTGAGGTGATACCTCATTGTGGCTTTGACTTGCATATCTCTAATTATTAGTGATGTTGAGCATCTTTTCATGAGTTTGTTAGCCATCTGCATGTCTTCTTTGGAGAAATGTCTATTTAGGTCTTCAGCCCATTTTTGGATTGGGTTATTTGCTCTTTTGATATTGAGCTGCATGAGCTGCTTGTATATGTTGGAGATTAATCCTTTGTCAGTTGCTTCGTTGGCAAATATTTTCTCCCATTCTGAGGGTTTTCTTCTTGTTTTGTTTATGGTTTCTTTCACTGTGCAAAAGCTTTTAAGTTTCATTGGGTTCCATTTGTTTATTTTTGATTTTGTTTCCATTATTCTAGGAGGTGGGTCAAAAAGGACCTTGCTTTGATTTATGTCATAGTGTTCTTCCTATGTTCTCCTCTAAGAGTTTTATAGTGTCTTACCTTACATTTAGCTCTTTAATCCATTTTGAGTTTATTTTTGTGTATGGTGTTAGGAAGTGTTCCCATTTCATTCTTTTACATGTAGCTGTCCAATTTTCCCAGCACCACTTATTGAAGGGTCTGTCTTTTCTCCACTGTATAACCTTTCCTCCTTTGTCAAAGATAAGGTGCCCATATGTGTGTGGGTTTATCTCTGGGCTCTCTATTCTGTTCCATTGATCTATATTTCTGTTTTTGTGTCAGTACCTTACTGTCTTGTTCACTGTAGCCTTGTAGTATAGTTTGAATCAGGGAGTCTGCTTCCTGCAGCTCCATCTTTCCTTCTCAAGATTGTTTTGACTATTCAGGGTCTTTTGCTTTCCATACAAATCGTAAAATTTCTTGTTCTAGTTCTGTGAAAAATGTCATTGGTAGTTTGATAGGGATTTCACTGAATCTGTAAATTGCTTTGGGTAGTATATTCATTTTCACAATGTTGATTTTTCTAATCTAAGAACATGGTTATGTCCCTCCTATAATGGTTATATCTTTTTGCACTATTCTTTCTTTTACTAGTGTATATGCCCACAGTTTTCATTTAAAAAATATTGTGTATGTTTGTACTGAGTATTCTGGGGCTACGTGAAGAACAAACACAAGGTGCTTGTTTCTGTTTCACCTAAGTCTGAAATCACCTGAGATGGAAAATTGGCAGGCATTGTTCAAATATATTTTAATATGTATTGTAAAATAATCCACAGCTAACTGTGACAAAAGATTGTGGTTGAGACGTAAACAGACCTTCAGCCTGGGAGGAAATTTTGGTAAGATAGCTTATTTGGGCAATTAGGGAAATCAACAGCACCTGTCTATCTAGGAGAGCTTAGAAAAAGACCTGAGAAGACCCTAGATTTATAACTCACGCTGATCCCTAAGTTCAGGGAAAGCTTAACTAAGCCTAGCACAAATCCAATCTCAAAAGACTGAAATAGTTATTTTTTTCTCTCTCAGCTCTTGGAATTCAAAGAAATATCTGTCAAAATTTTAGAACTAAAGGGACAGGAACTTCTATGATTATACACAGCAAAGAATATATTCTCCACAAAATAGTTTGGAAAAGTCACTAAACAAATGAACTCCTAAAGCTTTTAACTATAAAAAGTCCACACATACAGTAAATTCTGGAGAAGGGGGGATAATCTAATTTCCACTCTTACCACATTATATTCAAACACCCAAGTTTCAACAAAAATTCACAATGTATACAAAAAGCAGGAACATATGGCCCATTGAAAGGGAAAAAAGATTGGCAGAAATAACCCTGAGGAAGCCCAAACATAGGAATTACTAGATATACTTTATAGCAATTGTTTAAATATACTCAAAGAGCTGAAGGAAAACATGGACAAAAACTAAATAATCTTTAAAGTATATATTAACACAATTAGAATATCAATAAATGGATAGAAATTAAAAGGAAAAATCAGAAATTTTGGAGTTAAAAAGTAGAATACCTGAAATTAGAAATTCAGTTTACTAGGTGTTCAACAGCAGATTTGAGCAGGCAGAAGACAGAATCAAGAAACTTGAAGATTGCATGACTAAATGTACCCAGTTGAAGAAGAAAGAAAAAAGATTGAATAAAAGTAAATAGCATATGGAGCCTTCAGTACAACATCAAGCATATGAGAGAGAGAGAGAAAGTGACAGAAATAATATCTAAATAAACAATGGTTAAAAAATTCTTAAGTTTGATGAGTTAACACATCCAAGAAGCTCAACTAATCCAACTCAAAGTCATCCACACCAATACAAATAATCAAACTGTAGAAAAACAAAGAAAAGGAGAGAATCTTGAAATCTGCAAGGAAAAGAGACGTCACATAGAAAATATACGCAAGATTAACAATACATTTCTCATCCAAACCATGGACGACAGAAGGAATTGAGTTGACATATTTAAAATGCTAAAAGAAAAAAAAGTCATCAACTAAAAATTCTATATATGGCAAAATTGTTAAAAAATGAGGGATAAGTTAAGACATTACCAGAGAAACAAAAGTTGAGGAAATTCATTACCATTAGACCTGTCTAAGAAGAAATGCTAAAGGACACCTTCAGGTTGAAATGAAAGGACAATAGACAATAACTAGAGTTAAATGAAGAAATAAAGACCTTTGTTGAAGGTAACTACATAGGCAAATACAAATATCAGTATTACTATACATTTGATTTGTAACTCTATTTTTTTATTTCCTGTATGTTTTAATAGGCAAATGTATAAAATATTTATCGCTATAGTATTAAGCACACAAGGTATAAAAATGTAATTTGTGAAAACATCAGCCTAAAGGTGTAGGAAAGCCGTATATGAGGAAAGTTTTTGTATGCTCTTGAATTTAAGTCGGTATCAATTTAACATAGATTGTTATAATGTAGAATGTTAAATATAATCCCAGTGGTAACCAGAAAGAAAATATATACACAAAGAAAATATATACACAAAGGAAATGATAAGAGAATCAAAATATTTCCCTATAAAAATTAACTAAACACAGAAAAGAAGACAGTTGTAGAGAAAATGAGAGACAAAGAAAGGTATGAGACATGCAGAAAATAAACAACAAAATGGCAGAAGTCGTTCTGTACTAGCAATTACTTCAAAAACAAATGTATTAAATTCTCCAAAGAAATGCAGAAATTAAGAGAATAAATTTAAAAAAAAAAACACTTGGTAAAACTATATAGTCTACAAGAGGCTCACTTTAAATAAAAAGGCACAAACAGGTCAAAAGTTAAAAAAAAAAAAAAAAGGAAAAAGCTATTCCATGTAAATAGTAACCAAAAGTAGCTGGGTAGCTATAGTAACATCAAAAAGAAATAGACTTTAAGTAAAAAAAAAAATACTGCTATAAAAGAAAATGAATGATATTATATACAGATAAAATATATCCAGAAGATATAACAATTTTAAATATTTATGCACCAAAAAAAATCAAAATATATGAAGTAAAAACTGACCAAATTTAAGGGAGAAATAGAAAGGTCTACAATATTTGGAGACTTAAATATACCACTGTCAACAATAAATAGAATATCTAGACAGAAACAATAAGGGAATAGAGGACTTGAACAGCACTATAAGCAAACCAGACATAACAGACATATGTATAACACTTCACCCAACAGCAGAATACAAATTATTCTTAAGTATACATGGAATATTGCTCAGGATAGACTAAATATTAGGCCACAAAAAATGTCTCAACATATTTACAAATACTGAAATTATACAGATTATTTTTTTTTCTGAACACAATAAATAAAACTTGACATCAATAGAAGAAAGAAGAAAGCAATCTTGAAAATTCACATTTAGAATTTAAACAAACAACAATGGATCAAAAATTACAAGGAAACTTATAAAATAATGATGAATGAAAATGAACACAAAACATACCAAAATGATGGTATGCAGAAAAGGTATGCTTAGAGGAAATTTTATAGCTGTAAATGCCTACAATAAGAGAGAAGAAATATCTCATATAAATAAAACTATTTATGCTCTAAGGAACTAGACAAGGAAGAGCAAACTAAACCCAAAGAGTGCAGAAGAAAATAAATACAGAATAGTAGGGTGAAGATAAATATAATAGAGAGCAGAAAATCTAATAGGAAGAATCAATAAAAACAAAAGTTGATTCTTTGTAAAGATCAAATTAACAAACCATTAGCCAGAATAACAAAATAAAAAACAGAGGAGGGGGATCAAGATGGTGGAACAGGAGGATGTGGAGCTCACCTCTCCCCACAAACATATCAAAAATACCTCTGCTTGTGGAACATTTCTCACAGAAAACCAACTGGCAACTGGCAGAAGGTGTATACAACTAAAGCTGCAATAAATATCTTCATGTATCCATGTAGGAAAGAAAAAAAAAAGGCATTAGGATTAGACTAGCACCTCTGGAAGTGATCTGTAAGGAAGAGAAGGTCCATATAGGTAAGTCCTGGGGAGTCCTCTTGCCTGCTGGGTAATCTGCTGGGACAGATAGAGGGGCTGGAGAAGCCTAGACTTTACTCATGGGGAGTGCATGCATGCTGGCTTGCTAACAATCAGAGTGGAGAGAGACTTGCACTGGCAGCTGAAGCTTCAACGCAATTCCCAATCCAAAGGGGAGAATGCCATGGCACTGCTCATTGCACAACATAGTCTGGCAAGAGATGAGGGCAGTTTCAATCTAGCTGTTCAGAGACAGACTGAGGTACCAGGAATATGATCCAGACCTCACCGTGGAGACTGTTGTCAGCACATGAATGGGGGTAGCAGATTGAACTGGGTAGACATTGTCAGTATACACACCAGGTAGTGCCAATGGAATGTGAAGCAGGTAAGCACTGAATCTAGGGCAGACAGGTCCTGGGAGAGGACCAGTCTAGCTACACAGAGACAGCCTGGAAGGCCTGGGTGTGGTCCAGGAGGAACTGCTGAGCCCACTGTCAGCACAGCCATGGTGGGGGTGGATCTGGCCACAACAAACATTGTTAGTGTGTACACCAAGTGGCACCACAAGAATGCACAGCATCTGGGTGCTGAGTCTCTGGGGGACAGGTCCTGGGTAGGAAAATGTGACTGTTCATTTCCTGGCAGAATTGCTCTGGATCTGCCCACTCCACACTGCAGCTTGGAGCTGGATTTGGGGCAGAAAGGTCCTGGGAGAGGTCTGCTATAAAGGCAACCCAAGTTCCAGGTGGCAGAACAGCCACCCTGATTTCTGAAAGCCACAGTGCCTCCAGCTTACCTTACAGACCAGCCTAGCACCAGGTCTGGGATGAACACAATGGAGAATGGGACATGACCTTAGGCTGTCTCTGCACAGAACTGCAGACACTTGCACAGGTGGCATACAGGTTTCTTGTGACTATATGAGCCTCACTTGCTTTAGTGGCCACTTCCTTTGAGGCAGGGTACACACTCAAGGGCAATGGAGCCTGATCAAACCCAACCCTAGTTGCTTCTACAACAGGTGAGCAGACCCTTCCCCCAACAGGGTGGTGACAGCAGGGAGTTAGAGAAGGCCATGCCCTTCATCTAGCACAGGCTCTGTATACCACAACAATTGCACCCCCTATCAAGAGGATAAGGGCCAGCACACTCTAAAGAAAGATGTTTCTGGCATCCATACAGAAACCAGTGCTCACATCAGAAATATTGAACTCACAGTCTACAAAGGAATACTTCCACAGAAAGACATCCCTTCAAGACCATAGTAGATAACTGTTTCTTCTAAATTCAAGGAGGCAAAAAAAAAAAATAAATAAAAGCAAAAGAACTACTCCCAAATAAAAGACCCAGAGAAATCCCCTGAAAGAACAAAGAATGAAACATATCTCACCAGTCTACTAGAGGCTGCATTCAAAAGAAGGTAATGAAAATGCTAAAATAATTAAGAAAGATTATTGATAGAAATGCAGATCACTGTAACAAGGAACTAGAAATTATAAAGATGAACTAATGAAAATTAGACAACTCAATTGCCAAGATAAAAACCTCTCTAGAAACAATGAATAGAAGACTAAATGACACATAAGAATGAATAAATGATCTGGAAGACATAATAATGGAAATCAACATATGAAATCTATGGGATAGAGCATGTCAACCCACACATAAGAGGGAATCCAAAAGGATAAGAGAGAGAAAACGGGATCAAAAATGTATTCAAATAAACTATAGCTGAAAACTTAAAATAGAGAAAAAATACAATAGAAAAAATCAATAAAGGCAAGGGCTGTTTTCTTGAAATTATAATAATATCAGCAAAACTCTAGCCAGGCTAACAAAGAAGAAAAGAGAGTGGACACAAATAAACAAAATAAAAAAATGAAAGAGGAGAAATAACAACTGATACCACAGAAATTAAAAAAAAAAAAAACACAAGAGAATATCATGAACAGTTATATGCCAACAAATTGGACAACATAGAAGTGGACAAGTTTCTAGAAACATACAGCCAGCCAAAACTGAGTCAAGAAGATGCAGATAATTTGAATAGACTGATCACTAGAATAAAGTCTGTAAAACAAACAAACAAACAAAACAACTCCCTGAAAACAAACGTCTGGGACTGGATGGCTTCATCGGGGAATTCTACCAAACATAAGAAGGAACACATACCTATCCTTTTCAAACTATTCCAAAAAATTGAAGAGGAGGGAACACTCCCAAATTCACTCTATGAAGCCACCATCACCCTGATACCAAAACCAGAAAAAGACACTAGAAAAAAGAGAAAATTACAAGCCAATATCTTTCATGAATAGAGATGAAAAAGTCCTCAACAAAATATTAGCAAACTGAATCCAACAACACATAAAAAAGGATCATATACCATGATCAAGTTAAGTTCATTCAAGTCACAAGGATGTTTCAGAATACACAAATCAATTAATGTGATACACCACATTAACAAAAAGAAACACAAAAACCACATGATCATCTCAATAGACGCAGAAAAAGCATTTGACAGAATTCAACATCCATTCATGATAAAAAAAAAATCATTAAAATGTGTATAGAGGGAACATATCTCAACATAATGAAAGCAATTTACAACAAATCCACAGACAATATAATACTCAATGGTGAAAAGCTGAAAGTCTTCCCACACAATTTAGGAACAAGATAGGGATACCCACTTTCACCATTTCTATTTGGCACAGTATTGGAAGTCCTAGCCACAGCAATCAGGCAAGAAAGATAATGTATCCAAGTTAGAGGAGAAGAGGTAAAATTCTCACTATTTCTAGATGACATAATACTCTATATAGAGAACTCTAAAGTCTCCACCCAAAAAGTTTAGAATAAAAGAATTCAGCAAGGTTGCATGATACAAGATTAATATGTAGAAATCTGTTGCATTTTTACACTAACAATGAAATATCAGAGAGAGAAAGTAAAAAAGTAATCCCATTTAAAATGGTGTTTAAAATACCTGGGAATAAACTTAACCAAGGAGGTGAAAGACCTATACACTGAAAACTATAAAACATTGAAAACAGTAATTTGAGATAAGTCAAGGAAATGGAAAGATACCCCATGCTCTTGGATTGGAAGAATTAATATTGTTAAAATAGCCATGCTACCCAAAGTAACCTACAGATTTAATGCAATCCCTATCAAAATACCCATGATATTTTTCACAGAACTAGAACAAATAATCTTAAAATTTATATGGAACAAAAAAATACCCAAATTTGCCAAAGTAACCCTGATAAAAAAGAACAAAGCTGGAGACATAATCCTTCCAGACTTCAGACAACACTACAAAACTACAGTAATCAAAACAGCATGGTATTGGCACAAAAACAAAAATATGGATCAGTGGAACAGAATAGAGAGTCCAGAAATAAGCCCACACAACTACAGTCAATTAATCTTCAACAAAATAGTCAAGAATGTAAAATGGAGAGAAAATAGTCTCTTCAACAAGTGGTATTGGGAAAGCCAAACATCCACATGTAAATCAATGAAAATAGAACACTCTCTCATACCATATACAAAAATTACTCAAACTGGTTTAAAGACTTAGATCTAAGACATGATACCATAAAACTCCTAAAAGAGAACATAGGCAAAACATTCTCTGACATAAATCATAGCAATATTTTCTTAGTTCAGTCTCCCAAGGCAAAAGTAATAAAAGCAACAATAAATAAATGGGACATAATAAAATCTAAAAGCTTTTGCACAGCAAAGGAAACCACCAACAAAACAATGAGACAACCTATGGAATGGGAGGAAATATTTGCAAACAATGCAACAAACAAGAGGTTAATATCCAAAATGTACAAATAGCCCATACAATTCAGTATTGAAAAAAGAAACAACACAACCAATAAATGAGCAGAAGACTCAAATAGACATTTCTCCAAAGTAGACACACAGATGGCCAACAAGCACAAGAAAAGATGCTCAACATTATTAATCATTAGTGAAGTGAAAAATCAAAATCACAATGCAGTATCACCATACATTGGGGAGAATGGCTACCATCAAAAGTCTACAAACAACCAATTCTGGAGAGGGTGTGGAGGGAACCCTCATACATTGTTGGTGGCAAAGTAAATTGGTTCTGCCTCTATGGAAAACAGTAAGGAGGTTCCTTAAAAAAAAACTAAAACTGGAGCTACCATATGATCCAGCAATCCCACTTCTGGGTATATATTCAGAAAAGACAAAAATTATAATTCAAAAGATATGTTCACTCCAATGTTCATAACAGTACTATTTATAATAGCCAGGACATGGAAAACACCAAATTGCCCATCACAAATGATTGATTTAAGAAGATGTCATATAGAGACTTCCCTGGTGGTGCAGTGGTTAAGACACCATACTCCCAATGCAGGGGGCTAGGGTGAAATCCCTGGTCAGGAAACTAGATCCCACATGCATGTTGCAACTAAGAGTTTGCATGCCACAACTAAGAAGCCCATGTGTGACAACTAAGGAACCAGCAAGCCCACAAATAAGTAGCCTGTAAGCCACAACTAAGGAGCCTGCCTCCCACAACTAAGACCCAATGCAACCAAATTAAAAAAAAAAAAAAAAAGAGGAAGATGTGGTATAGATATACAATGGAATATTACTCAGCCATAAAGAAGAATGAAATATTGTCATTTGCAACAACATGGATGGACTTAGAGAATATTATACTCAGTGAAGTAAGTCACACAGAGAAAGACAAACACTAATGTCATTTATACATGGAACCTAAAAAATAACACAAATGAATCTACATACAAAACAGAAACAGATTCACAGATATAGAAAACAAACTTATAGTTACCAAAGGGGAAAGGGATAGGGGAAGGGATAAATTTAGAGGATGGCATTAACAGATACTACTGTATATAAAATAGATAAGGAACAAGGTTTACTGTAGAGCACAGTGAAATATATACCTATCTCTTCTCTATCTCTATATCCATCTAACAGAATCACTTTGGTGTACAATATTGTAAATCAATTTACTTCAAAAAATCAAAAACAGAAAACAAAAATCATAAGTGAATGTATGGATATTTTAGCAACCTCACAGAAATAAAAAGGATTATAAGAAAACACCAAAACAATTATATGTCCACAAATTATATAACTTAGGTGAAATACACAAATTCCTAGAAATACACAAATTTCCTTTCAATTCTATCAGTTTTTGCTTTCATGTATATTGGAGTTATGTTGTTTAACGTATGCATATTTAGGACAGTTTTTGTTGTTTTATTTTGGGGAATTGACCTCTTTATTATGTTGTAATATCTTTCTTATCCTTCACAAATTGCTTGTCTAAAGTGTACTTTCCCTGATAGTAGTATTAGCCATGTTAGTATTTACATGGTACATCTTTGTCTATTCTTTCACTTTTATCCTATTTATGGCTTTGTGTTTATAGTGAATTTCTTTTATATAATGTATAGATGAGTAATTTGTAAAAATCCAGCATCACAATATACATCCTTTTTATTGTTGTGTTTAGATTGTTTAAATTTAAAATTATTGGTGCTATGGTTGGAATAAAATCTATCATATTGGTAGATATTTTTCTATTTTTCCATTTCTTTCTTTTTTGCTTTTTTCCCCTCTTTCTTGCTGTTTTTGCATTGAGATTTTATGTGATGCTATTTTATATCGATTATTAACTCTATATACTCCTTTAAAAATGATTTTACTTATTACTCTATAATTTACTACATATATTAGAATCTACCTTCAAATAATATTATATTGCTTATAATCTACCAAGAGGACTTTGCAACTGTATATTCCCAATTTACCACTTCCATTCATTGTGTTTTTTTGTCATATATTTTATATTTGAATACACAAAATTATACTACATTGCTAATATTTTTCTTTTAGACAGTCTTCTTTTTGAGAACTAAAAATGAAGAAAATAAATTTTATTTTTCTCTTTATTTTTTCCATTTCTAACAATCTTTATTTCATTGTATAGTCACCACTTGCTTTCTGGTGTCATGTCAGTTCTTCCTGAAGAAGAACTTTCTTTAAAATTTCTTGTAATGTAGATATACAAGCAACAAATTCTCATAGTCTTTTTTTCTGAGACTGTCTTTATTTTCCTTCTTATTTTCACTGTATATATAATTCTTCATTGACAGTATTTTTGTTTCAGCATTTTAAAAATATTTCATTACTGCTTTCTGGCTTTTATAGTTTCTGATGAGAAATGTTCCATAAGTTTTATCTTTGTCCCTTTGTATGTATTGTGCTTTGTTTTTGTTTGTTTGTTTGTTTGTTTGTTTTTGTTTTTACTTTTTATGGCTGTTTTCAAATTTGTCTGTTTGTCTTCCTGTTTATTAGACTTCACATGGCATGACTAAGGGTGTTTGTGTGTGTGTGTGTGTGTGTGTGTGTGTGTGTGTATTTGTTGTTTTTTGGTAATTATCCCAGCTGGTCTTCTTGATTCTGTAGTTCTGTGTCTATTGTTGATTTTGGAAAAGTTTCAGCTATTATTTCTTTTTTTTCTAAAACAAAAGCTTTTTATTGGAATATAATTGCTTTACACTATTGTGCCAGTTTTTGCTGTACAACAAAGTGAATCAGCTGTAATTATACATATATCCCCATATCCCCTCCCTCCTGTGACTCCCTCCCACCCTCCCTATCCCATCACTCTAAGTCATCAACCATCATCAAGTTGATCTCCCTGTTTTATGCAGCAGCTTCCTACTAGCTATCTGTTTTACATTTGGTAGTGTATATATGTCAATGCTACCCTCTCACTTCCTCCCAGCTTCCCCTTCACCCCTGCCCCTCCCCGTGTCCTCAAGTCCATTCTCTAAATCTGCATTTTATTCTTGCCCTGTCACTGGGTTCATCAGTACAATTTTCTTAGATTACATATATATGAGTTAGCATACAGTATTTGTTTTTCTCTTTCTGGCTTACTTCGCTCTGTATGACAGACTCTAGGTCCACTGAACACACTACAAATATCTCAATTTCATTCATTTTTATGGATGAGTAATATTCCCTTGTATATATGTGCCACATCTTCTTTATCCATTCATCTGTTGATGGGCATGTAGGTTGATTCCATGTCTTGGCTACTGTAAATAGTACTGCAATGAACATTGTGGTATATGTTTTCTTTTTTTCTTTGATTTTGGTTTTCTCAGGGTATATGCCCAGTAGTGGGATTGCTGGGTCATATGGTAGTTCTATTTTTAGTTTTTTAAGGAATCTCTGTACTGTTTTCCATAGTTGCTGTACCAATTTACATTCCCACCAACAGTGCAGGAGGGTTCCCTTTTCTCCACAGCCTCTCCAGCATTTATTGTTTCTAGATTTTTAGATGATGGCCATTCTGACCAGTGTGAGGTGATATCTCATTGTGTCTTTGACTTGCATTTCTCTAAAAATTAGTGATACTGAGCATCTTTTCACATGTTTGTTAGCCATTGAATGTCTTCTTTGGAGAAATGTCTATTTAGGTTTTCAGCCCATTTTTAGATTGGGTTATTTGCTTTTTTGGTATTAAGCTGTATGAGCTGCTTGTATATTTTGGAGATTAATCCTTTGTCAGTTGTTTCATTGGCAAATATTTTCTCCCATTCTGAGGGCTGCCTTCTTGTCTGGTTTATGGTTTCTTTTTCTTTGCAAAAGCTTCTAAGTTTCATGAGGTCCCATTTGTTTACTTTTGATTTTATTTCCATTATTCTAGTAGGTGGGTCAAAAAGGACCTTGCTTTGATGTATGTCATAGAGTGCTCTGCCTATGTTTTCCTCTAAGAGTTTTATACTGTCTGGCCTTACGTTTAGGTCTTTAATCCATTTTGAGTTTATTTTTGTGTGTGGTGTTAGGAAGTGTTCTAATTTCATTCTTTTACTTGTAGCTATCCAATATTCCCAGCATCACTTATTGAAGAGTCTGTCTTTTTTCCATTGTATATTCTTGCCTCCTTGGTCAAAGATAAGGTGCCCATATGTGCATGGGTTTATCTCTGCACTCTCTATCCTCTTCCATTGAGCTATATTTCTGTTTTTGTGCCAGTACCATACTGTCTTGATCACTGTAGCCTTGTAGTACAGTTTGAAGTCAGGGAGCCTGATTCTTGCAGCTCCATCTTTCCTTCTCAAGATTGCTTTGGCTATTCTGGTTCTTTTGCATTTCCATATTATTTCTTTAAATCTTTTTTTGTCCTATATCTCTTTCTTCTCTTATGATTTCAGTTATGTTAGAGTATCTGATATGATCACACAGATCTTATATACTTCATTCTGTTTCCTTTTTCCTCTCTTTTTGTTTCCTAATGTTTCAATTTTGGTAGTTTTTTTTTGACCTATCTTCAAGGGTAGTAATCATTTTCTCAGTTGTGTGAAGTCTACTGAAGAGACCATTGAAGAGTCTCTCTCTCTCTCTCTCTCTCTCTCTCAATGTGTGTGTCTGTGTCTGTGTATCTATGTCTATGTTTCATTTCTAGCATTTTCATTTGATTTTCTTTCCTTAGTTTTTAATTTCTCTACTGAAATTATCATCCATTTTGCACATTTTTTACCTTTTCCATTATGGCCTTTAAAATATTAATTGTAGTTCTTTTAAAATCCCTGTCAGGCAGTTCTAACATCTATGTTATATCTGAATTTGGTTTGTTGTTTTCTGTTTCTTAGAAGTATGGACTGATTCTGTGGAGGAACAGGAATTTAGAGTTCCCTAATATGCAAATTTTGTTATCCTCCAAATGCTTTTTTAAGTGAAAAGGATCTAGATGTAAAAGGCTAAACTGTATGATTCAATTTTTATGAGATTGTAAAAAGGAAAACCATAGGGATGTAGAACATAAGGAAAGTGGCTGCCAAAAGTGGCAGAACTGGGAGCAGGGCTTCATTTCAAAGAGGTACCATAAAGAAGTTTTTTAGGGGTAATGGAACTGTTCTGTATCTTGGTTATAGTGGTGAATACACAATTGCATGCATTTTCAAAATTCATGAAATTCTACAGTACACGTGAATTTTACGAAATATAAAGTTATTTTTAACTTTAAAAATCCTAGAACAGAAGCATTAGTCCTTCCCTCCATTAGAACCATGGGTCTTGATTAGGCCATGATCTGTGTGATCAGGTCTTAAACTCTGTGGGATAACATTTTTTCTTTGGCTGGGAGCCATGCAAGTCATCAGATGATGAAATACAACACATGTATGGGTGAATAATTAAAATATCTGTGGCCCTTAAAAGATTTATATTTGAGGGACTTCCCTGGTGGTGCAATGGTTAAGAATCTGCCTGCCAATGCATGGGACACCAGTTCAATCTCTGTTCCAGGAAGATCCCACATGCCCCAGAGCAACTAAGCCCATGCACCACATTTACTTAAGCCTGTGCTCTAGAGCCTGTAAGCCACAACTATTGAGCTCACATGCCACAACTACTGAAGCCTGTGTGTATAGACCCTGTGCTCTGCAACAAGAGAAGCCACTGGAATGAGAAGCCCACATTGCACAATGAAGAGTAGCCTCTGCTCTCTGCAACTAAAGAAAGCCCACATGCAGTAATGAAGACACAATTCAGCCAATAAATAAATGAATAAATGACAAATTTATTTTAAAAATTAAAAAAAGATTTATATTTGAAATGATTGTCACTTATACACAGCACTCTATTCCAGGTAGGGAAAAGATCCTTAATTATTTAAAATCATGGATTAATGGCCCTCATCTGCAATCATGATTGCTGAAAACTGAAAGTCAGGATTTTGGTTCATCATAAAACTTTGATAAATACTTTGATTTCCATTTTAGCTTTTTAAAAGAGTATTATTTAAATTTAATTTTACTATAAAATATATTCATTAGTGTACAATATATACTTCCTTGAGAAAGGCTATTAAAATTCTTATAGCAGGAACACAGATTGCTTCAGTCACTGTTTAAGAAGCAATTTTTTTGCCTGCGCTACTAAAGCTTTTTAATGCTGATGCAAGTGACAGCAAAGGACACAGAAGTAGCCTAAGAGCTGAACAATGGCCAAAAGAAAATGAACTGTCCAAAAATAATTCTCAACAAAGCAGATTGCTTATATTTGTTGCTGGAAAACTGCTTGCAAACATCTGGCTATTAAGGCAGACACAAAAAGCAACCCTCTTTACCAGAGGGTAAAGAAGTCTCATCATCACAGAGTTCTCAGGAGGCAGTCAAATACACAATGTAGGAATATTCTGAACATACCTTCTTTCAGGAAAACACCAAACCTACAGCTACTTATGGGGAAATTTCCTCTGAAAAAGATTGGAAAACTAGCTGAGTGGTTCCTTCACATTAGCAAATGAGAAAAGGGCCACATTAAGGCAGTAGGAGAAGCTGAGATATGGTCTCACCATAAACCTCACTCCAGTTCAACAGTCCAGAATTAGGAGGGAACTACACAACCAAAGCTTCTCCCTGAGGAGCAAAGGGTTCATACCTCATATTAGCCATGCCCCCCCCCCGTTTTAATAGCTGAACATGAAAGATGAAACTGCAAAATATCTGGCCTTTTAAATCAATGGGGCTTATGTTCATGAGACCCAAAGGGATGTAGTGAAATAAGAAATACCATTTAAAGGGCTCACATGCAGACTCACTTTCCCCAGGGCCCAGCACAGAAGTAACCATTTGAAAAGCACTCAGACTTTATGTCAAAGAGATTCACTGCTAATCTTAAAGCACTGACCTGAGGAGCAGAGGCCTGTTGAGATAATCTCCATGGATGGAGATGCTGGTGGGCCCCCTTTTCATATTCCCCCCTCTACAATGCTAAAGCTGGCAAGAGCTATTTTTTTCCTCAATAGGTGCCATCTTTACCCACCAATTACTGGACACCATCTCTGTGCTTATTCTCTCTCTTTCTCTCTCTCCCCCTTGATAAAGCTAGAAGACACTAAGTTTTTTTTTTTCCCCTCAGCAAGTGCCACCTTCACAGTTGCCCTCTGCTACATTCCAGATTGCTAGTATCGCCCAGAGGGAAGATTTTACACATGGATGTTGCCCCAGTTTTTATATCTGGTGCCCTGGTTTATGTGGCTGAAGCCTAGGAGATTGCTCTTAAATTCCTGGCTCTGGTGGTCAGGGGGGGCCTTGTGTTCCTGGGTCATATGGGATTGTAACAATTGGAGAGACATTTTTTGGAAGGCTATCACACCCAGGGTACTGCACAGACAGCAGACTGAAACAGAACCCCAGTCTTTCCATGAAAGAGGCCTATTTGTTTGCTCTGGAGCTTTGGCATGGAAGTGGGGGTGCTGTCTAAAGGTATGGTACATGTCTACAGGCCTATAGAATTGCTCTCACAGAATGTAGGCCAGACAATGCCAACTCTGTGATCTCCAACTGATTCACCAAAGCTCATCAGTAGTTCCCAGAAAGCAGTTCATGCCCTTGTATGGAGGCCTAACATTTGAGGCTTGACAATAGGACACCTCCCAATCATCTGGTCTTGTGGCCAGAAGGGATTATGCCTACAGTCCTACAGGACTTTATATATTTATATACTTTAAAAACTGATGCCTAAGGGTGTGGTTTCCAATCAGCCTGAATCTAAGTGCTAACTGAGGTAACCCCCTTTGGACACTGAAAAGTCTTGGTACACCATAAAAAACTGGGAGATATTAAAAATAAAATCAGCTTCTTGGATAGTCACAAAGGTTTGGGAGACAACCAAGAATTTGGGTAAGGTTGAACAATAAGATTAATCACCTATACAAAGCCATTCCTTCTGGACTGGGAGAAGTGACTGTTTAAAATAATACAAAGAAACAAACACAGAGAATCAAGCAAAATGAGAAAACAGAGGAATATATTTCAAATGAAAGAACAAAATAAAACACTAGAAAAAAACTTTCCTAATAAAGGTTAAAGTAACAGTCACAAAGATTCTTGCCAAACTTAGGAAACAATGGATGAATACAGTGAGAACTTCAACAGAAAGGTAGAATTTTTTTTTAAAGTACAAAATAGAAGTCAGAGTGGAATGATACAATAACTGAACTGAAAAATACACTAAAGGGACTCAACAGCAGACCAGATGAAACAGAAGAAAGGATCAATGAACTCAAAGACAGGGCAGTGAAGCTCACTCAATCAGAGCAGTAAAAAACAAAAACAAAAACAAAAACAAACAAAAAAAACACTTAAAAAAGTAAAAATAAGTTACTTATGGATCAAGATCAATTGGACCAACATTTGCATTATAGGGTCCCAGAAAAAGAAAAAAAAAAAAAAAACAGAGAAATGAGCAGAAAACTTATTTGAAGAAATGGTGGCTGAAAACTTCTCTAACCTGGACAAGCAAACAGACATATAGATCCAGGAAGCCAGATAGTTCCAAATAAAATAAACCCAAAGAGACCCTAACAAAGAAGCATTACAATAAAACTGTGAAAAGTTAAAGAATAAGAGAGAATCTTAAAATCAGAAAGAGAGAAAAAGAATCAAGATGGTAGAATAGAAGGATGTGCACGCACTCCCTCTTGCAAGAGCACCAGAATTACAACTGACTGCTGAACAACCATCGACAGAAAGACACTGGAACTCACCAAAAAAAAAAAAAAAAAAAAAAAAAAAAAAAAAAAAAAAAAACACCCACATCCAGAGACAAAGGAGAAGCTGCAATGAGATGGTAGGAGGGGCACAATCATGTTAAAATCAAATCCCATAAATGCTGGGTGGGTGACTCACAACCTGGAGAACAGTTATACCACAGAAGTCCTGAGGGTTCTGAGCCCCATGCCAGGCTTCCTAACCTGACAGTCCAGCAATGGGAGAAGGAATTCCCAGAGAATCAGACTTTGAAAGTCAGTGGGACTTGATTGCAGGACCTCCAAAGGACTGGGGGAAATGGAGACTCCACTCTTGGAGGGCACACAAAACAGTGTGCTCACCAGGACCCAGGGGGAAGGAGCAGTGACCCCATAGGAGACTGAACCAGACCTACCTGCTGATGATGAGGGTTGCCTGCAGAGGTGGGGGGCATCTGTGGCTCACCAAGAAGACAGGGGCACTGGCAGCAGGGGTTCTGAGAAGTACTCATTAGTGTGAGCCCTTCCAGAGTCCACCATTAGCTCCACCAAAGAGCCTGTAAGCTCCAGTGCTGGGTTGCCTCAAGCCAAATGACCACCAAGGTGGGAACACAGCCCCACCCATTGGCAGACAAGAAGATTAAAGTGTCACTGAGCTCCACCCACCAAATCGGATTAAAGATTTACTGAGCTCCACTCACCCAGCCCAATGCACAATCAGTCCCTCCCATCAGGAAGCACCCACGAGCCTCCTAGGCAGCTTCCTCCACGGGAGGGCAGAGAGCAGAATCAAGCATTATCAGCAGTATTTCATCTTGTGGAACTGAAAATCACAGCCACAGAAAGACAGAGAAAATGAAAAGGCAAAAGACTTTGTACCAGTTGAAGGGACAAGGTAAAACCCCAGAAAAACAACTAAATGAAGAGAAGATAGGCACTCTTCCAGAAAAAGAATTCAGAATAATGATGATGAAGATGATCCAGGACTTTGAAAAAAGATTGGATGCAAAGATTGAAAAGTTGCAAGAAAAGTTTACCAAGGACCTAGAAGAATTAAAGAACAAACAAACAGAGCTATGCAACACAGTAAGTGAAATGAAAAATACACTAGAAGGAACCAATAGCAGATTAACTGAGGCAGAAGGCCGAATAAGTGAGCTGGAAGACAGAATGCTGATAATCACTGATGCAGGGAAGAATAAGGAAAAAAGAATGAAAAGAACTGAAGACAGCCTAAGAGACCTCTGGGACAATGTTAAATGCACCAACATTCGCATTATAGGGGTCCCAGAAGGAGAAGAGAGAGAGAAAGGACCCAAGAAAATATTGGAAGAGATTATAGTTGAAAACTTCCCTAACATGGGAAAGGAAATAGCCACCCAAGTCCAGGAAGTGCAAAGAGTCCCAGGCAGGATAAACCCAAGGAGAAACATGCCAAGACATATAGTAGTCAAAGTGACAAAAATTAAAGACAGAGAAAAGTTATTAAAAGCAACAAGGAAAAACAACAAATAACATACAAGGGAACTCCCATAAGGTTAACAGCTGATTTCTCCACAGAAACTCTGCAAGCCAGAAGGGAGTGGCATGATATATTTCAAGTGATGGAAGGGAAGAACCTACAACCAAGAATACTCTACCCAGTAAGGATCTCATTCAGATTCAATGGAGAAATCAAAAGGTTTACAGACAAGCAACAGCTAAGAGAATTTAGCACCACCAATCCAGCCCTATAACAAATGCTAAAGGAACTTCTCTAAGTGGGAAACATAAAAAAAGAAAAAGACCTACAAAAACAAAAACAAAACAATTAAGATAATGGTAATAGGAACATCCATATTGATAATCACCTTGAATGTAAATGGACTAAATGCACCAACCAAAAGACACAGACTGGCTGAATGGATACAAAAACAAGGCCCATATATATGCTGTCTCCAAGAGACCCACTTCAGACCTAGGGACACATACAGATGGAAAGTGAGGGGATGGAAAAAGATATTCCATGCAAATGAAAATCTAAAGAAAGCTGGAGTAGAGATACTCATATCAGATAAAATCAGAAAGAGAAAAACAATTTGTTACATAAAAGGGAATCCCCATAACACTATCAGCAAATTCATCAGCAGAAACTTTTCAGTCCAGAAGGTTGTGGCATGATATATCTATCCAAAATTCTAAAAGACAAAACTTTCAACCATTAATACTCTACCCACAAAATTATCATTCAGAATTGAAGGAAACATAAAGAGTTTTCCAGACAAGCAAAAATCTTAAGTTCATCAGTACTAAACAATAAGGCCAGTATGGTAGATCAAAGACCAAAGTAGTTAAAATAACAATAGCTACAATAATTAGCTAAGGAATATACAAAATAAAGACATAAAATATGACATCAGAAACATATAATTTTTTGGGGGGAGAGTAAAAATGTAGGGTTTTAGAATGCATTCAAACTTAAGTTGTTATTAACTTAAAATAGACAGTTATAAATAGAGTTTGTTATGTGTCACAGTAATCACAAAGAAAAACCTATAGTAGATACACAAAATATAATGAGAAAGGAATCTAAGCATATCATTAAAGAAAGTCACCAAACCATAGAAGAAGTGAGCATGAACGGGGATATGTGTATAAATTCAGATGATTGAACTTGGTGTACCTCAAAAAATAAGTAAATAAATAAATAAAATGAAAAAAAAAGAAGTGTGCATGAGAAGAAGAAACAGAGGAACTGAAAAACAGCCAGAAAACAATGAACAAAATGGCAATAAGTACAAACCTATCAATAATTACCTTAAATGTAAATAGACTAAATGCTCTAATGAAAAGATATAGAGTGGCTGAGTGGATAAAAAAGCAAGATCCATCTATATTCTGCCTCCAAGAGGCTCATTTCAGATATAAAGACATACACAGACTGAAAGTGAATGGATGGAAAAAGATGTTCCATGAAAATGAAACCAAAAGAATAAAGGGGTCAATACAGCAAGAAGGTATAACATTTGTAAATATTTACGCACTCAACATAAGAGCATCTAAATATATAAAATATTAACATACCTAATAGGTATGTTAATAATAACTTAACAGACAATAATAAAATACAGTAAGAGACTTTAATACACCATTTATATCAATGGATTGATCATCCAGGAAGAAAATCAATAATACAACACCAGCCTTAATGACATGTTAGATCAGATGTACTTAACAGGTACATACAGAACATTCCATCTAAAAGCAACAGAATAAACATTATTATCAAGTGCACATTAAACATTCTCCAGGATAGATCATACGGCAGGTCACCAAACAGGTCTTAACAAAGAAGATTGAAATCATATGAAGCATCATTTCTGACCACAACCGTCTGAAACTAAAAATAATTTGTAAGAAGAAAATTCACAAATATGTGGATATTAAAAAATATGCAACTAAAAAACCAATGATCAACAAAGAAATCAAAAAACAAATCAAAAAATATGAAGGGAGGGTGGGATGAGTTGGGAGATTAGGATTGACATATATACACTACTATTCATAAAATAGATAACTAATGAGAACCTACTGTATAGCATAGGGAACTCTACTCAATGCTCTGTGTTAACCTAAATGGGAAGGGAATCCAAAAAAGAGGGGATATATGTATACATACAGCTGATTCACTTTGCTGTACAACAGAAATTAACACAACACTGTAAAGCAACTATACTATAATAACAATTAATTAAAAAATACCTTGAGAGAATTGAAAATAGACAGACTACATACAAAAATGTATGGGGTCAGCAAAAGAAGTTTTAAGAGGGAAGTTGACAGTGATAATTGCCCATCTCAAGAACATGAAAAACCTTAAATAAACAACCTAACTTTACACTTCTAGGAGCTAAAACAAGAAAAAAAGCCCAGGGTTAGTACAAGAAGAAAATAAAGACTAGAGTGGAAAAAATGAAATATCACTAAAAGGACAATAAGAGATCAATAAAAATAACAGGTGGGTCTTTGAAAAGATAATAAAAATTGACAAAACTAGCTAGACCCATCAAGGAAAAAATAAATGAAAGAACAGATATCATAAATGATAATACAGAAATGCAAAGGATCACAGGAGACTACTAGAAACAATATTATGACAACACGTTGAACAACCTAGAAGAAATGGAAAAATTACTGGAAATATACAACTTTCCAGGATTGGATCATAAAGAAACAGAAAACCTGAATAGATTGATCACTAGTAAGGAGATTTAATCAGTAAACAAAACTACTCAACAAACAAAAGTCCAGGACCAGAAGCCTTCACTGGTGAATTCTACCAAATATTCAAAGAAGAATTAACACCAATCCTTCTCAAACTCCTGCAAAAAATAGAAGAGGAGGAAACACTTCTAAACTTATTTTATGAGGCCCTGATACCAAAACCAACCAAGAACTCTATGTGGAAACAAAAATCGTGTGCCAGTATCCTTCATGAAGGTAGATGCAAAACTCCTCAACAAATTATTAACAAACTGATATCAACAATACATTAAAAATATACACCATGATAAAGTGGGATTTATTCCAGGAATGCAAGAATGGTTCAGCATCCACAAATCAATCAACATAATGATATACCACATTAATAAAGTGAAGGATAAAAATCATATCATCATCTCAATAAATGCAGAAAAAGCATTTGCAAAATTCAACATTAATTCCTGATAAAAACCTTCAGCAAAGTGAGTAGAGATGGAATATATCTCAACATAATAAAGGTCATATATGACAAGCCCACATATAACATCTTATTTAATGGTGAAAAGCTGAAAGCTTTTCCTTTATGATCAGGAACAAAACAAGGTTACCCACTATCACCATTTTTATTCAACATAGTATTGGAAGTTCTACCCAGGGCAATTAGGCAAGAAATAAAAATAAAAGATATTCAAATTATAAAGGAAAATGTAAAATAGTTGCTATTTGAGGATGACATGATCTTATATATAGAATGTCTTAAAGACTCCACCAAAAAACTTCTAGAACTAATATACAAATTCAGTAAAGTTGCAGGATACAAAATCAACATACAGAAATCCATTGTGTTTCCATACACTAATAACAAACTCTCAGAAAGAAAAATTAATAAAATAATTCCCATTTACAATTCTATCAATAAGTATAAAATACCTAGGAATAAAATTAACCAAGGAGGTGAATGACCTGAACAATAAAAACTATAAGAAACTGATGAAAGAAATTGAAGAATACACAAATAAATGGAAAGATATTCATGGATTAGAAGAATTAATATTGTTATAATGTTCATACTACCCAAAGCAATATGCAGATTCAATGCAATCTTCATCAAAATTTCAATGGCATTTTTCACAGAAATGGAACAAACAATTCGAACATTTGTTCAGAACCAAAAAAGAATCTGAATAGCCAAAACAATCTTGAGAAAGAAACAAAACAGGAGGCATCATGCTCCCTAGCTTCAAATTATATTACAGAGCTACAGTAATCAAAACATTATGGTACTGGCATAAAACAGACAAAATGGAATAGAATACAGAGTCCAGAAATAAATCCACACTTATATGGGCAATTGATCTACAACAAAGGAGACAAGAATATACAATGAGGAAAAGATAACCTTTTCAGTAAATGATGTTGGGAGAACTGGACAGCTACTTGTAAAAGAATCTAACTGAACTACTTTCTTATACCATATACAAAAAATAAACTCAAAGATGGACTTAAATGTAAGACCTGAAACCATAAAAATCCTAGAAGAATACATAGGCACTACACTCTTTGACATTGGTCCTAGCAATATTTTTTGGATCTGTTTGTTCAGGCAAGAGCAACAAAAACAAAAATAAGCAAATGGGACTACTACATCAAACTAAAAATCTTTTGCATAAAAAACACATTTTTTAAAGAAACAAAAAGGCCACCTACTGAGTGGGAGAAGATATTTGCAAACAATACATCCAATAAAGTGTTAATATACAACATATACAAAGAACTCAGGCAACTCAACATTCAAAAAAATGAGCAACCTGATTAAAAAATGGGCAGAGGATCTGAATAGACATTTTTTCCAAAGAAGATATCACAATGGACAACAGGTACATGAAAAAATGCTCATCATCATTAGTTATTAGGGAAATGCAAATCAAAACCATGATATCAACTCATATCTGTTAGAATAGCTATCATCAAAAAGGCAAGAAATAATGTGTTGGCAAGGATGTGGGAAAAATGGAACCCTTTTGCATTGTTGATGGGAATGTAAATTGGTGCAGCCACTATGGAAGACAGTATGGCAGCTCTTCAAAAAATTAAAAATAGAACAACCATATGATCAAGCAATTCCACTTCTGGGTATTTATCCAAAGAAAACAAAACCCCTAATTCAAAAAGATATATGCACCCTTGTGTTTATTTCAGCATTATTTACATTATCCAAGACATGGGAACAAACTGAGTATCCTCCAGTGGGTGAAAGGATAAAGTTGATACACACACACACACACACACACACACACACACAGATGCATACATACACAACACACACACACAATGGAATTGTATTCAGCCATAAAAAATGAAATCTTTCCATTTTTGACAACACGAGTGGACTTTTAGGGCATTATACTAAGTGAAATAAGTCAGAAAAAGTCCAAAACCATATGTTCTCACTTATATGTTAAATTAGAAACAAACACACAAATAAAAAAACAACAAAAAACTCAAGGTCATAGATACAGAGAACAGGTTGGTGGTTATCAGAGACATAGGTTAGGGGTTGGGCAAAATGGGTAAAAGCAATCAAAAGGTACAAGCTTCCAGTTGTAAAATAAATAAGTCAAGGAGATGCAATGTACAACATGGTGACTATAGTTTATAATACTGTATTGCATATTTGAAAGTTGCTATGAGAGTAGATATGCAAAGTTCTCATCACAAGAAAAAAATTTTAACTATACATCATGATAGATGTTAACTACACTTATTTTGTGATCATTTCATAATGTATACAATTATTGAATTATTATATTTACATCTGAAATTAATATAATGTTAAATGTCAATTATACTTCAATAAAAAAGAAGCCTCATCATACAAATCCAAGATTGCTGTTGTCATTACCATAGATGAATAAAGTGTCTATTGGAAATCTGTTGTCTGGGGCATCAAAACAGACCTGAGGTTCTGTAATGTAGTGATGGGTGCCTTTCAGGAGCCTGGTGAAGCAGAACTTGTGGTTGTTTTTTTTCTCAAAATTGTAACCTGTGTGCATCTTCAATAAGAAGGTCTCTGTCATATCCCTATAAATCTAGTTGTTAGAAGAGCTTTACTGAAGGCAGTTTTTATGATGTCTTGTGATTGTGTAAAGCGTTCTAGTTTTAACTTGTGACATTTTTGTAATAAATTGTTTATAATATGTTGTAGTTGTACTTGACTCAGCCCATCTTTCACTTAGGATGGTTGTTTACAGACATTACATGTGAGCATTGTTGATTTGTAGTTGCCCACCTGTTAATATGTGGAAGAGATAGATGATAGTTCTTGATTCTTGTGATGAATGTCTCTGTACGTTAATGATTTGTTGGTGAGCTTTTAAGGTACTAGAATTTATATGCATGTAATATAGCATGCTTCTAAAATACAATTTATTATTTAATCTATATGTTTAACAACTGGGGCCATTAAGTCTGAACACACAACACTATTAGAACATGAGCTTTTCCAAGGGCCCAATTTTTCCATCGTATAATTTACAGTTTCCTAAAAAAAAAAAAAAAAAAGTAAATATGGTGTCTATAGAATGTGCTATGTGCACTTATACTATCTATTTATATATTGTGGTGTCAGTATTTTTAAAGTACATGTTTTACATAGATATGTGGGAAAACTTATTTTTAATGTGGATGTACAGAAATAATTCTAATGACATGATACTTGTTTTTATAGTAGTAAAATATTATGCTGCATTATTACTTGCATAATCCTCAGTTCACCATAAGTTAACCAATGCTCTAACTGAATATACAGATATTAAACTAGAATTTAATAAGGATTTTAGGTTAAAATACAAATTGTTCATGCCAGTATTCTGAAGTAGTAAGTACAGCTTTTCAATAGTGATATGATTGGCCTCATAATTAGGTTGGGTTTTTCCTCTCTACTAAGAGGAAATTTATTGAATATAGGAGAATCTGTATGCTGTGTAGGAGTATGTATTATAAAATCTTTAATTTTTTTGGGGGGAAGAGAGGGAGGAGTACAAATTCCAAGCTTATTAGAACCTGTATAATTTAAGATGGTTTGGGAATTAGGATATGTCTGGTAAAATCACTTTACAGAGGTAGTCTTCAAAGTGCTTTTAAAATGATCCTTCTATTAAAGGTTTTAGTCATTTATACTGACTAAAATTTAAATAAATTTGTTTATCATCTTCCTCCAAAAAAGATCCATAGCAAAGGGTAAGAAATGTCAGTTGTATTCCCCTTGATATTAGGAAAAAGCCAAGGGTTACTTGGCTATCACTAATATTAGAGATCCTGGCAAACACACATGTGGAAAAAGAAATAATAAGTAGGATAAAACTCTCAGTTTTTGCAGAATCAACAAGCTACAGAATTAATAAGGAAAATCAGGAAGGCTACCAGATAAAAAATAACTTAAAAAAATCAATAGCATTTGGTAGTTCTATTTTTAGTTTTTAAGGAACCTCCAAACTGTTTTCCATAGTGGCTGTACCAACTTACATTCCCACCAACAGCGCAGGAGAGTTCCCTTTTCTTTACACCCTCTCCAACATTTATTGTTTCTAGATTTTTTGATGATGGCCATTCTGACCGGTGTGAGGTGATACCTCATGGTGGCTTTGACTTGCATATCTCTAATTATTAGTGATGCTGAGCATCTTTTCATGTGTTTGTTGGCCATCTGTATGGCTTCTTTGGAGATATGTCTATTTAGGTCTTCTGCCCATTTGTGGATTGGGTTATTTGCTTTTTTGTTATTAAGCTGCATGAGATGCTTGTATATTTTGGAGATTAATCTTTGTCCATTGCTTCATTGGCAAGTATTGTTTTCCCATTCTGAGGGTTGTCTTCTTGTCTTGTTTATGGTTTCTTTCACTGTGCAAAAACTTTTAAGTTTCATGAGGTCCCATTTGTTTATTTTTGATTTTATTTCCATGATTCTAGGAGGTGGGTCAAAAAGGATCTTGCTTTGATGTATGTCATAGAGTGTTCTGCCTATGTTTTCCTCTAGGAGTTTTATACTGTCTGGCCTTACACTATAAAACTACTGGGCCTATACACAGAGAAAACCATAATCCCAAAAGAAACATGTACCATAATGTTTATTGCAGCACTATTTACAATAGCCAGGACATAGAAGCAACCTAAGTGCCCATCAACAAATGAATGGATAAAGAAGATGTGGCATATATATATATATATATATATATATATATATATACACACAATGGAATATTACTCAGCTATAAAAAGGGATGAGATGGAGCTATATGTAATGAGGTGGATAGAACTACAGTCTGTCATACAGAGTGAAGTGAGTCAGAAAGAGAAAGACAAATATTGTATGCTAACTCATATATACGGAATCTAAAAGTGGTACTGATGAACTCAGTGACAAGACAAGAACAAGGACGCAGATGCAGAGAATGGACTGGAGAACTCGAGGTTTGGGGGGGCAGGGGGTGAAGGGGAAGCTGAGACGAAGTGAGAGAGTAGCATAGACATATATATACTACCAACTGTAAAATAGCTAGTGGGAAGTTGCTGTATGACAAAGGGAGATCTACTCGACAATGGGTAATGCCTTAGAGGGCCAGGATGGGGAGGGTTGGGGGGAGTCATGGGAGGGAGGGAATATGGGGATATGTGTATAAATACAGCTGATTGACTTTGGTGTACCTCAAAACTGGTACTAGAGTGTAAAGCAATTATATTCCAATAAAGAGCTTAAAAAAATAAAACCAAAAAATCAATAGTATTTATCTACATTAGCAATAATCAATTAGAAATATAATTTAAAATTAGCAACAAAAGCAATAAAACATCCACAGATTAACTTAACCATGCATATGTAAACCTTTATGGGGAAATTTTCATAACACTATAAAAGGCATAGAAGACTATCTGAATAAATGGAAAAATCATTCCAACAGGTGAATAATATAAAAATTCCAATTCTCTCTAAAATAATCTATAAATTCAATACAATGCAAATCGAAATTGTAGTTGGATTTTGTTGAGGAACTTCATAAACTTACTCTAAAATTTATATGAAATAACACATACCTAAGTCAATCCTGAACAAAGGTCTATCCTCCAAATATTAAGACAAATTTCAAACTTATAATAATAAAAGTAGTATGATATTTTTTCAATAACATAATATACAAATACAACAGAATTAACAAGTTGGAGTCATATCTATTTAAAGAAAGTAAACAATAAAGGTGGCAAAAACAAGTGAAAGGGGGAAGAGCTGAATTGTTTATGGAGAAAAAAATTAAATGGATCCTTAGTTAATGGCACATAGAAAGGTAGATTCTGGAATGACTAAAGATCTGAATGTGACAAAATTATAAATAGAAGATAATATAGCAGAATATTTTTGTGACCAGAGGTGCGATGGACTTTATAAACAAAACTTAAAAAGCACAAATCATGAGGCCAAAATTTGATGGATTTGATTACAAATGTCATTCTCTTCAAGAAACAACACCATGAACAAAATTAACAGATGAATGACAAATTGGAAAGGATATCTGCAATGTAAAAAACAGACAAAGTACTACTAACTAAAATATAGAAACTCTTGAAAATCAAAAGAAATCTATCTAGAAACCCCAATCCATCCATCCATCTACTTCAAAATACATCCAGAATCAGAACACTTCTCACTCCTTTCACTCTATTGGGCTGGCCTGAACTGTCATCATTTCGTACCTGGATTAATCTAATTATCTTGGTCACTCTTTATTATCTAACTCACTCCCTAAGTGATCTTATGCATATTATATCTTTAAGTACTGTCTACATGCTGATGATTCTTAAGTCTCTATCTCGAGTTCACATCTCTTTTCTACTTTGTGTAGCCAAATGCCTACCTGACATTTCCACTTGGATGTCCAATAGACAACTTAAACTTTATTTCAAACTTCTCCATTTCATTAAATGACAACTATTTCCATTGGTCCACACCAAAAACTTTGGAATCATCTTTTTCTGCTCTTTTTTCCCTCCCATCCCACATCTAGCCCATCAAAATATCTCATTGGATCTACTTTAAAAATCCACCCTAAATATGACCACTGCTCATCACTTCCAAGCTAGCATCATCTCATCATCTCTAACCAGAATTACTGCATTGCTTCCTAGATCATCTCCCTAATTCTTCCCTTGCCTACTTACAGTCTCTTCTCATCACAGCAATCAGATTGACTCTGTTAAAATGTAACTCAGATCATGTCATTCCTCTGCTTAAAATCTTCCAATGGCTTCCCAATCCACTCAAAGTTCCCATTATGGCCTATAAGAGCCAATATGATCTGCTTTCCTGCTTTCTTCCACTTTTAACTTTTTGACCTTTTCTCCTACCCTTCCCCTGTGTCCTACTCAACTCCAGAATACTAGAAGTCTTTCTCTTCTTGATTGGGCCAAATACATTCTTGCTTCAGGGTCTTTACCCTTGCTGATCATCTTTCTTGGAATATCCTCCCCTTCCTCCAATACTCTTCTCGTGTTGCCTCCTTAGCTCCCTATATCCATCAGGCCTCAAATTCAATGTCACTGCCTCAGGAAGATCTATACGCCTCTCTCTCCACCCTGTCACATTAACCTCTTCTGCTTCCTTCATAGAGCTTACCTAATTTTGTAAATATATAAATATCTACTTGGTTTCTTGCTTATTATCTCCACTAGACTAAAATTTATGAGGGCAGAGGTCACATTGGTTTTTTTAACCAATTTGCACTGCACCAGTTATTAGTGACCCCCAATTTTTTTTTGTTTTGTTAGATATTTGTGTTTCTTCTTTCATAAGTTTCCTGTCTATATACTCATTTTTCTTTGCTATTCTTTAAAAAAAAAGTATCCTTCATATAGTAACAATATCATATGTGCTAAACATCTTTTCTAGGGTCTCAAACTTAGAGAAGTCTATCTCCACCATGAATTTAGATAAATTTTCACTTATATTTTCTTTTAATTATTTTATTTTAAGCTATTTTACCTTTAATCCACTTGTAATTTATTTTACCATTTGGTAATAAACAGAGATCTAATTTTATTTTTCCCAAGGGATAGCAACTTCTCCTAAAGGCATATACAGTTCTCCCTTGGTATCCATGGGAGATTGGTTCCAGGAACTCCCATAGATACCAAAATCCATGCTTAAGTCCCTTATATAAGTGTTACAGTATTTGCATATAACCTACACACAACCTCTTGTACAATTTGAATCATCTCTATATTAGTTATAATATTTATTACAATGTAAATGCTATGTAAATAGTTCTTGGCCCAAGGCAAATTAAAGTTTTGTTTTTTGGAATTTTCTGGAATACTTTTTCCAAATATAGTTGACCCATGAACAACACAGGGTTTAAGGCTGCCAACCTTCCACACAGTCAAAAAACCACATATAATTTTATGGTTGGCCCTCCACATTCGTGGCTACTCATCTATGGATTCAACCAACCACAGATTGTGTAGAACTGTAGTACATATTTATTGAAAAAAAATCTGCATATTAGTGGACCCATGCAGTTCAAATCCATGTTGTTCAAATATCAGCTATATTTTCAGTGTGTAGTTGGTTAAATCAGTGGATATAGAGGGCTCACTGTATTGATCAATTTTCCCTTTCTTCCACTGAAATGCTAGCTTTTTCTAATATTAAACTTTTATATGTAGTCAGCATTAGAGGCAAGAGGCAAGATTTCAATGCTATTGTGATTATGTTAATACAGGAGCACAAGAAAGCCTGGCTTTTATTACTTACTCCTCTCCTTGAGGCTTTTGACTAAGGGAACTCTAAATAATAGTAGCTAAATGAGAATCAAAGTGTCACTTCTTTAATAGCTGAGCCAGTGTCCACTAACTCCTATTGTGAAATCTGATAACAGATGAGTTGAAAAACTTTGACTTAAGGCCTAAACAAAGCTTCCTCATTCTAGCCCCTTGAAACTAAAATGTCTGGATCTGCAGTTCAGGCATAACTCATATAACCAGTTCATCCATTTGCAGGCACAGATCAACTTACTATATGGAAGCAGGCAGTGTAATAGAGAGTGCTGAGATGAAAGAAAGAGTAACCCTGCCCACTACTAAGATATTGTGCAACAAATAACCTGGGTTCTGACTAATGAGATTATTAATATCTCCCTTGTGTGGAAACCTAAGGAGGGAGGTAGAAAGAAGAAATGTGGGCTAGTAGTGGAATAGTAGTATTCCCAAAGCTGTTGACAAAGGTAGAACTTTAGGTCTGTTTCATGGATTTTTATTTTGTCCTTTTAATTATTTTATAATGGTACCATGTTGCTTTAATTATTGTACATTTGTAATATGTTATAATATTGGGTTGTGCTAGTCTTCTTTCATTAATCTTTTTTATTGAAAAATAGTTGATTTACAATATTGTATTAGTTTCAGGTGTACAACATAGTGATTCAGGTTTTTTCTTATTATATTCCATTATAGGTTATCCCAAAATATTGAATATAAATCCCTGTATTATACATTATATCTTTGTTGCTTGTCTATTTTATGTATAGTAGTTTCTATCTGTTAATTCCATACTCCTAATTTGTCCTTTCCTCCTTTCCTCTCCCCTTTGGTAACCATAAGTTTGTTTTCTATGACTGTGAGTCTTTTTCTGCTTTGTACATAGATTCATTCGCATTATTTTTTTAGATTCCACATATAAGAGATATCATATAGTATTTGTCTTTCTCTGTCTCACTGACTTCATGTATAATATTCTCTAGGTCCATCCATCTCATTAATCTTTTAAAAATACTTCTTGGCTTTTGTCTAGGTATTCCTTATTCTTCCAAATGAACTTTATATACAATCATTTCATTTAAGTACAAAATGTCCAATTGTGATTTTGATTAGAAATGCTTTAAATATATAAATTATTCAAGGTAAATCACCTCCTATTAAATAATGGTATTTTACAAAATTCCATTTTCAGCTCAATACTATTGTCACTCTATACAGTATCTCACTAGGTGATTTCACATATGATCATAATTTCAGCCATCATTTATTGTAGTTACTGGTGGCTGTTAAATCTCTACATCTATTCCAGATGTTTCTTCCAAATTACAGACCCATACTCAAATTGAATATAGCCTCCTATTCTCATGTGCTCTCCTTTCGACCTGGATGTCTTATAGGTACTTTATATTCAAGACATTCAAAAATAAACAATATCTTCCTCCTCTAAATAAACAAACCAACAAAAACACCCCATACTTCTTGCTTTTTTATCTTCTTTGTGACTGGTACCGCCATCCATGTGCTTAATCCAAAAATCAGTTTGTCATCCTTAACTCTACTATCTCTCTTATCCCCTAACATCTGTACAATCATCATGTCCCATATCATTCATTAACATCCCTCAAAAACAATTATTTCTCTCAGTCCTCATTTCCTACCACTTTTGTTAAAGTCATTATCATCAACAACCTTCTAAATGTTTTCCCTGCCACCAATGTAGCCCCTTCCTTTTTTAGTCATTTATTCATGATTTTAGTAACTGGATCACCATCTTCCTTTCCACCCAAATCTCCACCACTCTTCTGAGTGATTTTAAAGTCTATATGGGTGACTCATCCAACACTCTAGCCTTTCAGTACCTTGATCTCCTCAATTCCAATAACATTAACCTCCACTTTGCTTTGGCCCTTGGTCAAACTCCAGGCCATCTCATAACCTGAAATTGCTCTGTTTAAGTCTTAACATTAAGCCACACTCACTGTTTCCACTCTCAAACTCCCAATTATTCTTTAGACCATTATAATTTGGCTTCTTTTCCCACCAGTTTATGAAAAGCACCAGCCACTCACTCCTCTGTTGCTATATCCAATGGGAAATTTAGTGTTATCTTATTCAAACTCTTTGAGGAAGCTGGAACTATTGACCCCTTCATCTTTGAAATTATCTTCTTTTTTAACATCTTTGATACCATCTTATCCCGGCTTTTCATCTAACATCTTGCTCACTTTTTCTCACGCTTACTTTTCAAATAGTACCTCCCTTAAAAATTGGTTTTCCTCAGGATATTATTCTAGGATTCCTACTGTCCCATATACTGTTTCTGAATATACTCTTCCAGGGTGACTGTGTCTATTTATTTGCCTTCAATTACTATTTAAACGTTGATGCCTTTCACATCTGTTCCCTCAGGTCATACTTTTCTTTTGAGCTCAAGATCTTCATGTCTATTAGATATCTCTATTCGATTGTCTTACAAACATCACAAATTCAAGAAATTGAAAGTGAACTCATCATCGTCCATTCTTCCCCATCCCAAATCCGTTTCTGCCCATATTCCTTATATTGGTGAATGGCATCACTATGTACCCGGTTGTCCAGTCCACAAATCTGGGAATCATTCCAGGATTTTCCTCCTAATACATGGTTCTCATTCAAGAATCCTTCTCCTTCTCACCTTCTCTATCAAAATAATCAAATACTGTTGATTCTATTTACTTGATCTTTTTATTTTTAAGCACTTTATTGGAATATAATTGTTTTACATTACTGTGCCAGTTTTTGCTGTACAATGAAGTGAATCAGCTGTATTTATACATATATTCCCATATATCATCCTCCCGCAACTCCCTCCCACACTCCCTATCACAGCCCTCTAAGTAATCACCCATCATGAGTTGATTTCCCTGTGTTATGCAGCAGCTTCCCAGTAGCTATTTTATATTTGGTAGTGTATATATGTCAACACTACTCTCTCACTTCGCGCAGCTTCCCCTTTGCCCCCCACACAATGTCCTCAAGTCTGTTCTCTAAAACTGCATCTTGACTCTTGCCCTTTCACTGGGTTCATCAGTACCATTTTATTAGATTCCATATATATGAGTTAGCATACAATATTTGTCTTTCTCTTTCTGACTTACTTCACTCTGTATGACAGACTCTAGGTCTATCCACCTCATTACATATAGCTCCATTTCATTTCTTTATATGGCTGAGTAATATTCCATTGTATATAAGTGCCACATTTTCTTTATCCATACATCTCTTGATGGGCATTTAGATTGCCTCCATGTCCTGGCTATTGTAAATAGTGCTGCAATGAACACTATGGTACATGTTTCTTTTTGGATTATGGTCTTCTCAAGGTATATGCTCAGTAGTGGTATTGCTGGGTCATATGGTAGTTCTATTTTTAGATTTTTAAGGAAACTCCATACTGTTTTACATAGTGGCTGTACAATTTACATTCCCAACAACAGTGCAGGAGGGTTCCCTTTTCTCCACAGCCTCTAGAGCATTTATTGTTTCTAGCTTTTTTTTTTAAATTGGAATATAATTGCATTACACTCTTGTACCAGATTTTGAGGTACACCAAGGTCAATCATCTGTATTTATACATATATCCCCGAATTCTCGACCTCCCTTGACTTCCCCCTACTCTCCGCATCCCAGTCCTCTAAAGCATCATCCATCCTCGAGTTGAACTCCCTTTGTTATACAGCAACTTCCCACTGGTTATCTATTATACAGTTGGTAGTATATATATATATATATATATATATATATATATATATATATATATATGTCTATGCTACTCTCTCATTTCATCTCAGCTTCCCCTTCAACCCCCGCCCCCTCAAACCTCGAGTTCTCCAGGCCATTCTCTGCATCTGCGTCCTTGTTCTTGTCTTGTCACTGAGTTCATCAGTACCATGTTTAGATTCAGTACATATGAGTTAGCATATAATATTTGTCTTTCTCTTTCTGACTTATTTCACTCTATGACAGACTGTAGGTCAATTCACCTCATTACATATGGCTGCATCTCATGCCTTTTCATAGCTGAGTAATATTCCATTGTATATATATACCACATCTTCTTTATCCATTCATTTGTTGATGGGCATTTAGGTTGCTCCCATGTCCTGGCTATTGTAAATAGTGCTGCAATAAATATTATGGTACATTATTCTTTTGGGATTGTGGTATTCTCCACGTATATGCCCAGGAGTGGGATTACTGGATCATATGGTAGTTCTATTTGTAGTTTTTTAAGGAACCTCCAAATTGTTTTCCATAGTGGCTGTACCAACTTACAGTCCCACCAACAGGGCAGGAGAGTTCCCTTTTCTCCACACCCTCTCCAACATTTGTTGTTTCCAGATTTTGTGATGATGGCCATTCTGATCGGTGTGAGGTAATACCTCATTGTGGCTTTGACTTGCATTTCTCTGATGATTAGTGATGTTGGGCAAGTTTTCATGTGTTTGTTGGCCACCTGTATGGCTTCTTTGGAGAAATGTCTGTTTAGGTCTTCTGCCCATTTGTGGATTGGGTTATTTGCTTTTTTGGTACTAAGCTGCATGAGGTGCTTGTATATTTTGGAGATTAATCCTTTGTCCGTTGTTTCATTGGCAACTATTTTCTCCCATTCTGAGGGTTGCCTTCCAGTCTTGTTTACGGTTTCTTTCGCTGTGAAAAAGCGGAGTTTCTTTTTCAGTATGGAGTTTCTTTTAAGTTTCATTAGGTCCCATTTGTTTATTCTTGATTTTGTTTCCATGATTCTAAGAGGTGGATCAAAAGGATTTTGCTTTGATGTATGTCATAGAGTGTTCTGCCTAACTTTTCCTCTAGGAGTTTTATAGGGTCTAGCCTTCCATTTAGCTCTTTACTCCATTTGGAGTTTCTTTTTGTGTATGGTGTTAGGAAGTGTTCTAATTTCATTCTCTTACATGCAGCTGTCCAATATTCCCAGCACCACTTATTGAAGAGGCTATCTTTTTTCCATTGTATATTCGTGTCTCCATTGTCAAAGATAAGGTGACCCTATGTGTTTGGGCTTACTTCTGAGCTCTCTATTCTATTCTATTGATCTTCCTTTCTATTTTTGTGCCAGAGCCATACTGTCTTGATCACTATGGCCTTGTAGTATAGCTTGAAGTCAGGAAGCCTGATTCCACCGACTCCATTTTTTCTTCTCAATATTGCTTTGGCTATTCGGGGTCTTTTGTGTTTCCATACAAATCATAAGATTTCTTGCTCTAGTTCTGTGAAGAATGCCATTGGTAATTTAATAGGGGTTGCATTGAATCTATAAATTGCTTTGGGTAGTACAGTCATTTTCACGATGTTGATTCTTCCAATCCAGGAACATGGTATGTCCCTCCATCTGTTTGTGTCATCTTTGATTTCTTTCATCAGTGTCTTAAAGTTTTCTGCATACAGATCTTTTGCCTCCTTAGTCAGGTTTATTCCTAGGTATTTTATTCTTTTGGTTGCAATGGTGAATGGGAGAGTTTCCTTAATTTCTCTTTCTGCTATCATGTTTTTATTGTATAGGAATCCAAGAGATTTTTGTGCTTTAATTCTGTACCCTGGTACTTTTCTGAATTCATCAATTAGTACTAGCACTTTTCAGATAGAGTCTTTAGGATTTTCTGTGTATAACATCATGTTATCTGCAAGGAGTGACAATTTTACTTCTGCTTTTCCAGTTTGGATTCCTTTTATTTCTTTTTCTTCTCTGATTGCTGTGACTAAAACTTCGAAAAGTATGTTGAATAATAATGGTGAGAGTGGTTACCCTTGTCTTGTTCCTGTTCTTAGAGGGAATTCTTTCAGTTTTTCCCCATTGAGAACAATGTTGACTTTTGGTTTCTCACATATGGCTTTTATTATGTTGAGGTAATTTCCTTCTATGCCCATTTTCTGGAGAACTTTAATCAAAAATCGATGTTGAACTTTGTCAAAAGCTTTTTCTGCACCTATTGAGATGATCATATGGTTTTTACTCTTCAGTTTGTTGATATGATGTATCACATTGATTGATTTGCATATATTTAAGACTCCTTGCATCCCAAGAATAAACCCACTTGATCATGGTGTATGATTTTTTTTTTAATGTGCTGTTGGATTCTGTTAGCTCGTATATTTTGAGGATTTTTGCATCTATATTCATCAGTGATATTAGTCTGTAATTTTCTTTTTTTGTGACATCTTTGCCTGGTTTTGGTATCAGGGTGATGGTGGCCTTGTAGAATGAGTTTGGGAGTCTTCCTCCTTCTGCAATATTTCGGAAGAGTTTGAGAAGGATAGGTGTTAACTCTTCTCGAAATGTTTGTTAGAATTCACCTGTGAATCCATCTGGCCCTGGGCTTTTATTTGTTGGGAGATTATGAATCACTGCCTCAATTTCCGTACTTGTGATTGGTCTGTTCATGGTTTCTATTTCTTCCTGGTTCAGTCTTGGAAGACTGTACTTTTCTAAGAATTTATCCATTTCTTCCAGGTAATCCAATTTATTGGCATATACTTGCTTGTAGTAGTCTCTCACGATCTTTTGTATTTCTCTGGTGTCCATTGTTACTTCTCCTTTTGCAATTCTAATTCTGTTGATTTGCATCTTCTCCCTTTTTTTCTTGATGAGTCTGGCTAATGCTTTATCAATTTTGTTAATCTTCTCAAAGAACCAGCTTTTAGTTATATTAATTTTTGCTGCTGCTTCCTTCCTTTCTTTTTCATTTATTTCTGCTCTGTTCTTTATGATTTCTTTCCTTCTGCTCACTTTGGGGTTTCTTTGTTCTTCTTTCTCTAGTTGTTTTAGGTGTAAGGTTAGGTTGTTTATTCGATCATTTTCTTGTTTCTTAAGGTAGGACTCTATTGCTATAAACTTCCCTCTTAGAACTGCTTTTGCTGTGTCCCATAGGTTTTGGATTGTTTTGTTTTCATTGTCATTTGTTTCTAGTTATTTTTTATTTCCTCTTTGATTTCTTTAATGATTTCTTCATTGTTTAATAGTGAATTGTTTAGCCTCCATGTGTTTGTATTTTTTGCAGTTTTTTTTTCCTGTAATTGATATCTAGTATCATGGCATTGTGTTCTGAGATGATGCTTCATATGATTTCAATTTTCTTGAATTTACCAAGGTTTGATTTGTGACCCAAGATGTGATCTATCCTGGAAAATGTTCTGTGTGCACTTGAGAGGAAGGTGTATTCTGTCATTTTTGGATGGAAAGTCGTATAAATGTCAATGAAGTAGAGATGGCCTTATGTGTCATTTCAAGCTTGTATGTCTTTATTTGTTTTCTGTTTGGATGATCTGTCCATTGATGTAAGTGGGGTGTTCAAGTCTCCCACTATTATTGTGTTACTGTTGATTTGCCCTTTTATGGCTGTTAGCATTTGCCTTATATATTGAGGTGCTCCTATGTTGGGGCCATAGATATTTACCATTGTGATATATTCTTCTTGGATGGATCCCTTGATCATTATGTATTGTCCTTCCTTGTCTCTTATAATATTCTTTGCTTTGAAGTTTATTTTGTCTGATATGAGTATTGCTACTCCAGCTTTCTTCTGATTTCCATTTGAATGGAATATCTTTTGCCATCTCTTTACTTTCAGTCTATATGTATCCCTTGGTCTGAAGTGGGTTTCTTGTAGGCAGCATATAGAAGGTCTTGTTTTTGTACCTATTCAGCCAGTATGTGTCTTTCGGTTGGAAAATTTAATCCATTTACATTTAAAGTGATTATTGACATGTGTGTCTCTGTTACCATTTTCTTAGTTGTTTTGGATTTGTATTTGTAGGTGTTTTCCTTTTCTTGCGTTTCCTACTTAGAGAAGTTCCTTTAGCACTTGTTGTAAGGCTGGTTTGGTGGTGCTGAATTCTATGAACTTTTGCTTGTCTGGAAAGCTTTTGATTTCTCCATCGAATCTGAATGAAATTGTTGCTGGATAGAGTATTCTTGGCTGTAGGTTTCTCTCTTTCAGGACTTTCAGTATATCCTGCCCTTCCCTTCTGGCCTGCAGAGTTTCTGCAGAAAGGTCAGCTGTTATCCTTACGGGTTTTCCCTTATGTGTTGTTTGTTGCTTTTCTCTTGCTGCTTTTAATATTTTTTTCTTTGTGTTTAATTGTCGTTAGTTTGATTAATATGTGTCTTGGTGTATTTCTCCTTGGGTTTATTCTGTATGGGACTCTCTGTGCTTCTTGGACTTGGTGAATTATTTCCTTTCCCATGTTGGGGAAGTTTTCCACTATAACCTCTTCAAATATTTTCTCAGACCCCTTCTTTTTTCTTCTTCTTCTGGGATGCCTATAATTCAAATGTTGGTACACTTAATGTTATCATTGAGGTCTCTGAGACTGTCTTCTATTCTTTTTATTCTTTTATCTTTTTCCTGCTCTGTTGCATTTATTTCCCCCATTCTCTCTTTCAACTCACTTATCTGTTCTTCTGCCTCAGCCATTATGCTGGTTATACCATCTAGGTTATTTTTAATTTCAGTTATTTTGTTATCCATTGCTGTTTGTTTTTCTGAGTTCTTATGAGCTGTTTTTTGTACTTTCTCTATTTTGCTATTGAGATTTTGTATCATTTTTACTATCATTACTCTGAATTATTTTTCAGGCATTTTTCCTATTTCCTCTTCATTTATTTGGTCTTGTGGGTTTTTTTCCTGCTCCTTTACCTGCATGGTGTTTCTTTGTTTCCTCAAGGTAGTCCAAACTTCTGGGGTTGCTTGTCCCGGTGATAGAGGGGTTTATAGAAGTCTGTCCAAGCCCCAAACTAATGTCCAAGTGTTGGGTTAAACAAATACTAATATAGGAAACACATACATGTATAAGACACACAATTACTTAATCCATTAGGACATAAGGCTCTGAAAAGTCCTGACAGTAGAACCCCAGCATGCTATCCGATATTCAAAGAGAAAACCAATAGAAATTGAAAACCAAAATAGAACAGAACAGAAACAAAAGCAAAAACAAACAAACAAACAAATAACACCTTACACATACACACACTAATCCAGGGAGATATTGTAAGCTAGGATCAAATATAATAAGAGCTAGAGTACCACCAGAGAGAATGGAGATTCTCAGAATGAAATCAGACAATTGTACTAAGAACTAAGATAAAGACAAAAACCTAATATTAAAAACCAAGGCAGTGTGTCATCCGGAGAAGAGAGCAAAGAGTCTGAGCAGATCGATAGTGTTGCTTATAAGTATGTTAAGATAAAATAAACTAAAAATGGATGGAAGATGGGGGAACAGAAGAGTGTAGTGTGATGGGAAATATGCAAATAAAAAGAAAGTAATAGAAGAAAAAAGATGGCGGCGAAGTACAGAGACGTGGAGTGCATCCCTCTCCACAGATGCATTGGGAATGCATGGAAGGACGCAGTAATTCCCACAGAGAGCCAGCTGAACACCAGCAGACGGTGTCAGACACCAGAAAGGGCTGTGGGGAGCCCAACATAGCCGGTAGGGAGGCATCTACGACGGCTCAAAGAGGGTGAAGCGGCGGAGCTGTGGCAGATGGGAGGGAGTGAGAAACATACGGAGGGTCCGCAGCGCAGCTCAGCGTTCCCGGACCGAGACATCGATCCACAGCTGAACGGAGGGTCCAGGAGCGGGAGCGTGGGAACCGGACAGCTGGTTCAGGGGGAGAAACATTGTTGCTGGTAGGGTGACGGACCGAGAGAACAGGAAGGAGGAGGTCCGCAGAGAGGAGTGCCCATCCCTGAGAGCTGCCCGGCCATGATGGTGGCTGGAGGCTGCAGGCTCACGGGCAGGGAGGAGGAGCTGCGCGCTTAGCCTCTCTCTCTCTTTCGGCGCCTCTGCAACAGGCAGTGGAGAGGTGCCTGCGGGCCACCTAAGGTGCTCAGGGATAACAAGCACCCTCAGGCACTCGGGCGGGGATAGATTAAAACCCCTTGCAAAGCCAGCAGCAGGGAGGCTGCCAAGAGAAGAAGAAAAAAAAATAGCATCAAAAAGAAAAAAACCCTGAGAGAGGCCCAACTCTAAGACTTTCTGTTTACGCCTGAGCCACCAGAGCCCTCTGCAACAGGCACCTCCAAGCCTGACTGAAACAACAATGTGCCACTGCTCACTCACTCCCAGGATAAGGAGCCACTATTGTACCCTCTCCCTCTCCACACACCGACGCTTACAGATGAACAATAAAGGAACCTCTGCTGGTCACAGAATAACACACAAAAAAACCCAAGGCAAGGAGAAGGACACTTACAGATGAGACGCTAAGGAAACAGAAATAGTAGCATCAATACCTATTGAACTGGTCCATTCTGAGATCAGTTCTGGATTTTTTTTTTTCTTTCTCTCTCTCTCTCTTTTCTTTTTTTTTTTTTTTTTGATTTATTAAATACGATCTTAGTCCTAAGGGATCTACAAGTTTTATAACATAATTTTTTAATGATATTTTTTATTCTTTTTTTTTTGCCTTTTTATATACTTCTATATCTAGCTAACTTTTTGGTAGTACGGACAATATATCTCTCATACTTTCCTTTCATCCCTATCTTTTATACATTTCTATTCCTTTCTTTTTATTTGCATATTTCCAACCACATTACGCTCTTCTGTTCCCCTTTCTTCCAGCCTTTTTAAGTTTATTTTATCTTAACATACTTATAAGCAACACATCGGTCTGCTCAGACTCCTTGCTCTATTCTCCAGATGATGCACTGCCTTGGTATTTAATATTAGGCTTTTGTCTTTATCTTAGTTCTTAGTACACTTGTCTAATTACATTCTGAGAATCTCCATTCTCTCTGGTGGTACTCCAGCTCTTTTCTATATTTGATCCTAGCTTACAAAATCTCCCTGGATTGATGTTTGTATGTGTAGGGTGTTATTTGTTTGTTTGTTTGCTTTTGCTTTTGTCTCTGATTTGTTCTGTTTCAGTTGTCAATTTCTGCTGGGTTTCTCTTTGAATATCTGATAGCACACTGGGGTTCTGTCAGGTTTTTCTAGAGCCTTATGTCCTAACGGATTCAGTAATTGTGTGTTTTATACATGTATGTGTTTCCTAGACTTAATATTCATTTAATCCAATACTTGGACATTAGTCTGAGGCTTGGACAGTCTTCTATAAACACTTCTATCGCCAGGAAAAGCAACCCCAAAAGTTTGGACAACCATGAGGAAACAAAGAAACACCATGCAGGCAAAGGAGCAGGAAAAGAACCCACAAGACCAAATAAATGAGGGGGAAATATGAAAAATGCCTGAAAAAGAATTTAGAGTAATGATAGTAAAAATGATATAAAATCTCAATAACAAAATAGAGAAAGTACAAGAAACAGTTCATAAGAACTCAGAAAAACAAACAGCAATGGATAACAAAATAACTGAAATTAAAAATACTCTAGATGCTATAACCAGCAGAATGACTGAGGCAGAAGAATGAATAAGTGAGTTGGAAGATAGAATGGGGGAAATAAACACCACAGAGCAGGAAAAAGAAAATAGAATAAAAAGATTAGAAGACAATCTCAGAGAGCTCAGTGATAACATTAAGCGTACCAACATTCGAATTATAGGCATCCCAGAAGAAGAAGAAAACAAGAAAGGGTCTGAGAAAATATTTGAAGAGGTTATAGTGGAAAACTTCCCCAACATGGGAAAGGAAATAATTCACCAAGTCCAAGAAGCACAGAGAGTCCCATACAGAATAAACCCAAGGAGAAATACACCAAGACACATATTAATCAAACTAACGACAATTAAACACAAAGAAAAAATATTAAAAGCAGCAAGAAAAAAGCAACAAACAACATATAAGGGAAAACCCATCAGGATAACAGCTGACCTTTCTACAGAAACTCTGCAGGCCAGAAGGGAATGGCAGGATATACTGAAAGTCCTGAAAGAGAGAAACCTACAGCCAAGAATACTCTACCCAGCAAGAATCTCATTCAGATTTGAGGCAGAAATCCATAGCTTTCCAGACAAGTAAAACTTAAGAGAATTCAGCACTACCAAACCAGCCTTACAACAAGTGCTAAAGGAACTTCTCTAAGTAGGACCCACAAGAAAAGGAAAACATCTACAAATACAAACACAAAACAATTAAGAAAATGGTAATTGGAACACACATGTCAATAATCACTTTAACTGTAAATGGATTAAATGCTCCAACCAAAAGACACAGACTGGCTGAATGGATACAAAAACAAGACCCTTCTATATGCTGCCTACAAGAAACCCACTTCAGACCAAGGGATACATATAGACTGAAAGGAAAGGGATGGCAAAAGATATTCCATGCAAATGGAAGTCAGAAGAAAGCTGGAGTAGCAATACTCATATCAGACAAATTAGACTTGAAAGTAAAGACTATTAAAAGAGACAAGGAAGGACACTACATAATGATTAAGGGATCCATTCAAGAAGAACATATCACAATGGTAAATATCTATGCCCCCAATATGGGATCACCTCAATTCATAAGGCAAATGCTAACAGCTATAAAAGGGGACATCGACAGGAACACAATAATAGTGGAAGACTTGAACACCCCACTTCCATCAATGGACAGATCATCCAAACAGAAAATCAATAAAGACACATAAGCTTTAAATGACACATTATACCATCTCGAGTTAATTGATATTTATAGGACATTCCATCCAAAAACGACAGACTACACTTTCTTCTCAAGTGCACACGGAACATTTTCCAGGATAGATCACATCTTGGGTCACAAATCAAACCTCAGCAAATTCAAGGAAATTGAAATCATATCAAGCATCTTCTCAGACCACCACACCATGAGACTAGATATTAATTACAGGAAAAAAACTGCAAAAAATACAAACACATGGAGGCTAAACAATTCACTCCTAAACAACCAAGGAATCACTAAAGAAATCAAAGAGGAAATCAAACAACATCTAGAAACAAATGACAATGAAAACACAACAACCCAAAACCTATGGGATGCAGCAAAAGCAGTTCTAAGAGGGAAGTTTATAGCAATACTGTCCTACCTTAAGAAACAAGAAAATGATCGAATAAACAACCTAACCTTACACCTAAAACAACCAGAGAAAGAAGAACAAAGAAACCCCAAAGTGAGCAGAAGGAAAGAAATCATAAAGATCAGAGCAGAAATAAATGAAAAAGAAAGGAAAGAAACCATAAGAAAAATAACTAAAACTAAAAGCTGGTTCTTTGAGAAGATTAACAAAATTGATAAACCATTAGCCAGACTCATCAAGAAAAAAAGGGAGAAGATGCAAATCAACAGAATTAGAAATGAAAAAGGAGAAGTAACAACGGCCACCTCAGAAATACAAAACATCATGAGAGACTACTACAAGCAACTATATGCCAATCAATTGGATAACCTGGAAGAAATGGATACATTCTTAGAAAAATACAGTCTTGCAAGACTGAACCAGGAAGAAATAGAAACCATGAACAGACCAATCACAAGTACGGAAATTGAGGCAGTGATTAAAAATCTCCCAACACACAAAAGCCCAGGACCAGATGCGTTCACGGGCGAATTCTATCAAACATTTCAAGAAGAGTTAACACCTATCCTTCTCAATCTCTTCCAAAATATTGCAGAAGATGGAGCACTCCCAAACTCATTCTACGAGGCCACCATCACCCTGATACCAAAACCAGGTAAAGATGTCACAAAAAAAGAAAACTGCAGACCAATATCACTGATGAATATAGATGCAAAAATCCTCAACAAAATACTATCTAACAGAATCCAACAGCACATTAAAAGAATCATCCACCATGATCAAGTGGGGTTTATCCCTGGGATGTAAGGATTCTTCAATATACGCAAATCAATCAATGTGATACATCACATCAACAACTTGAAGGATAAAACCATATGATCATCTCAATAGACGCAGAAAAAGCTTTTGACAAAGTTCAACATCCATTTATGATAAAAGCTCTCCAGAAAATGGGCATAGAAGGAAATTACCTCAACATAATAAAAGCCATATATGAGAAACCAAAAGCCAACATTGTTCTCAATGGGGAAAAACTGGAAGAATTCCCTCTAAGAACAGGAACAAGACAAGGGTGTCCACTCTCATCACTATTATTCAACATAGTTTTGGAAGTTTTAGCCACAGCAATCAGAGAAGAAAAAGAAATAAAAGGAATCCAAATTGGAAAAGAAGAAGTAAAATTGTCACTCTTTGCAGATGACATGATATTATATATAGAAAACCCTAAAGACTCTACCAGAAAACTGCTAGCACTCATTGATGAGTTTAGTAAAGTAGCAGGATACAACATTAATGCACAGAAATCTCTTGCATTCCTATACACTAACAATGGAATAGCAGAAAGAGAAATTAAGGAAACTCTCCCATTCACCATTGCAACCAAAAGAATAAAATACCTAGGAATAAACCCGCCTAAGGAGGCAAAAGATCTGTGTGCAGAAAACTTTAAGACATTGTTGAAAGAAATCAAAGACGACACAAACAGATGGAGGGACATACCATGTTCCTGGATTGGAAGAATCAGCATTGTGAAAGTGACTGTACTACCCAAAGCAATTTACAGATTCAATGGAATCCCGATCAAATTACCAATGGCATTTTTCACAGAACTAGAGCAAGAAATCTTACGATTTGTATGGAAACGCAAAAAAGCCCTAATAGCCAAAGCAATCTTGAGAAGGAAAAATGGAGTTGGTGGAATCAGGCTGCCTGACTTCAAACTATACTTCAAGGCCATAGTGATCAAGACAGTATGGTACTGGCACAAAAATAGAAAGGAAGATCAATGGAATAGAATAGAGAACTCAGAAGTAAGCCCAAACACATATGCGCACCTTATCTTTGACAAAGGAGGCACGAGTATACAATGGAAAAAAGACAGCCTCTTCAATAAGTGGTGCTGGGAAAATTGGACAGCAACATGGAAAAGAATGAAATTAGAACACTTCCTAACACCATACACAAAAATAAACTCCAAATGGATGAAAGACCTACACGTAAGGCCAGACACTATCAAACTCCTAGAGGAAAACATAGGCAGAACACTCTATGACATACATCAAAGCAAGATCTTTTTTGACCCACCTCCTAGAATCATGGAAATAAAATCAAGAATAAACGAATGGGACCTCATGAAACTTAAAAGCTTTTGCACAGCAAAAGAAACCATAAACAAGACTAAAAGGCAACCCTCAGAATGGGAAAAAATAATTGCCTATGAAACAACGGAAAAAGGATTAACTTCCAAAATATACAAGCAGCTCATGAAACTTAATACCAAAAAAGCAAATAACCCAATCCACAAATGGGCAGAAGCCCTAAATAGACATTTCTTCAAAGAAGACATACAGATGGCCAACAAACACATGAAAAGATGCTCAACATCACTCATCATCAGAGAAATGCAAGTCAAAGCCACAATGAGGTATCACCTCACACCAATCAGAATGGCCATCATCACAAAGTCTGGAAACCACAAATGTTGGAGAGGGTGTGGAGAAAAGGGAACTCTCCTGCACTGTTGGTGGGACTGTAAATTGGTACAGCCACTATGGAAAACAATTTGGAGGTTCCTTAAAAAACTACAAATAGAACTACCATATGATCCAGTCATCCCACTCCTGGGCATATACCCAAAGAAAACCATAATCCCAAAAGAAACTTGTACCATAATGTTTATCGCAGCACTATTTACAATAGCCAGGACATGGAAGCAACCGAAATGCCCATCAACAAATGAATGGATACAGAAGATGTGGCATATATATACAATGGAATATTACTCAGCTATAAAAAGGGATGAGATGGAGCTATATGTAATGAGGTGGATAGAACTACAATCTGTCATACACAGTGAAGTAAGTCAGAAAGAGAAGGACAAATATTGTATGCTAACTCACATATACGGAATCTAAAAATGGTACTGATGAACTCAGTGACAAGAACAAGGATGCAGATACAGAGAATGGACTGGAGAACTCGAGGTATGGGAGGGGGCGGGGGGTGAAGGGGAAACTGAGACGAAGCGAGAGAGTAGCACAGACATATATATACTACCAACTGTAAAATAGTCAGTGGGAAGTTGTTGTATAACAAAGGGAGTCCAACTCGAGGATGGAAGATGCCTTGGAGGACTGGGGCAGGGAGGGTGGGGGGGACTCGAGGCGGGGGAGTCAAGGAAGGGAGGGAATACGGGGATATGTGTATAAAAACAGATGATTGAACCTGGTGTACCCCCAAAAAATAAAAAATAAAATAAAATAAAAATATATAATTAAAAAAAAAAAAGAAAGTAATAGAAATGTATAAAAGATAGAGATGAAAGAAAGGTAGGAGCGATATATAGTCCGTACTACGAAAAACTGAGCTAGAAATAGATGTATATAAAAAGGCAAACGTATAAAAATAGAATAAAAATAGAATTAAAAAATATGTTATAAAAGTTGTGGATCCCTTAGGACTAAGAACTTAATTAATAAAAGAAAAAAAAACTGATCCCAGAATGGACCAGTTCAATAGAATTGATACTAATATTTCTGTTTCCTTAGAGTCTCAGCTGTAAGTGTCCTTCTACTCGCCTTGGGTTTTTAGTAGTATTCTGTGACCAGCAGAGTTTCCTTTATTATTCACCTGTAAGCATCGGTGTGTGGGGAGGGAGAGGGTACAATAGTGGCTCCTTCCCCTGGGAGTGAGTGAGCAGTGGCACACTGTTGTTTCAGTCAGGCTTGGAGGGTGCCTGTTGCAGAGGGATGCCAGTAGCTCAGGTGTAAACAGAAAGTCTCAGAGTTGGGCCTCTCTCCAGGTTTTTTTTGCCCCCTGGCAGCCTCCCTGCTGCTGGCATTCCAAACCTGCTCTCGAGTGCTTTCCGGTGCTTTATACTAGTCCCGCCTGAGGGCCTGAGGGTACTTGTTATCTCTGAGTGCCTTAAGTGGCCCACAGGTGTCCCTCCACTGCCTGTTGCAGGCACCGAAAGAGAGAGAGAGAGGCTATGCCCATGGCTCCTCCTCCCCGCCCGTGAGCCTGCAACATCCAGCTTCCACCATGGCTGGGCAGCTCTCAGGGACAGGCTCTCTTCATCGTGGACCTCTTCCCTCCTGTCCTCTTGGTCAGTCACCTTACTGGCAACAATTTTTCTCACCCTGAACCAGCTCTGTGGTTCCCACGTTCCTGCTCCCAGACCCTCTGCTCAGCTGTGAATCGACGTCCCAGTCCAGGAATGCTGAGCTGTGGTTCAGATCCTCCATGTGTTTCTCACTCCCTCCCATCTGCCACAGCTCAGCAGCTTCACCCTCTTTGAGCCATCATAGATACCTCCCTACCAGTTATGCTGGGATCCTTGCAGTCCTTTCTGGTGTCTGTGGTCATCTGCTGGTGTTCAGTTGGTTCTCTGTGGGAATTATTGCATCTTTTGGTGCATTCCCAATGCATCTGTGGAGAGGGATGCACTCCACGTCCCTCTACCTCACCGCCATCTTTTCTCCTCTAGATTTTTTGATGATGGCCATTCTGACCAGTGTGAGGTGATACCTCATTGCGGCTTTGACTTGCTTTTCTCTAATGATTAGTGATGTTGAGCATCTTTTCATGAGTTTGTTAGCCATCTGCATGTCTTCTTTGGAGAAATGTTTATTTAGGTCTTCAGCCCATTTTTGGATTGGGCTATTTGCTTTTTTGGTATTAAGCTGCATGAGATGCTTGTATATTTTGGAGATTAATCTTTGTCCGTTGCTTCCTTGACAAATATTATCTCCCATTCTGAGGGTTGTCTTCTTGTCTTGTTTATGGTTTATTTCACTGTGCAAAAGCTTTTAAGTTTTATGTGGTCCCATTTGTTTATTTTTGATTTTATTTCCATGATTCTAGGAGGTGGGTCAAAAAGGATCTTGCTTTGATGTATGTCATAGAGTGTTCTGCCTATGTTTTCCTCTAAGAGTTTTATAGTGTCTGGCCTTCCATTTACCTCTTTAATCCATTTTGAGTTTATTTTTGTGTATGGTGTAAGGAAGTGTTCTAATTTCATTCTTTTCCATGTAGCTGTCCCATATTCCCAGCACCACTTATTGAAGGGTCTGTCTTTTCTCCATTGTATATTCTTGCCTCCTTGGTCAAAGTTAAGGTGCCCATATGTGTGTGGGTTTATCTCTGGGCTCTCTATTCTGTTCCATTGATCTATATTTTTTGTTTTTGTGCCAGTACCACACTGTCTTGGTCACTGTAGCCTTGTAGTAGTTTGAAGTCAGGGAGCCTGATTCCTGCAGCTCCATCTTTCCTTCTCAAGATTGTTTTGGCTATTCAGCATCTTTTGTATTTCCATACAAATTGTAAAATTTATTGTTTTATTTGTGAAAGATGCCATTGTTAGTTTCATAGGGATTGCGCTGAATGTGTAAATTGCTTTGGGTAATATATTCATTTTCACAATGTTGATTCTTCCAATCCTACTTGATCTTTTTAGAACACTTTTCTCAACTTCAAATTTCATCTCTCTTACTACTGGATCTTTACATATTGCATTCTCCACATTTGGAACTTCCTTTTCCCTTCTTTTCTTACACACTATCATTTTATCTGTATACTTATTTCTCATTCTTTAGATTAGTGGTTTTCAAATTGTAGTTCCTGATGCAGCACAGCAGAATCACCTGGGAACTTGTTTGAATGAGAAAATTCTTGAACCTTATCTCAGACCTACTGAATCAGAGGCTCTGGGGTTATTCCAAGCAATCTATGATTTAATAAGCCTTCCAGGTGATTCTGATGCATGCAAAAGTTTGAGAATCACTGATTTAGATCTCAGCTAAGAAATCACCTACTTTGGGAAACCATCCTTGACCATCCAAACATTGGATTAGGTACCCTATTCTATACTTCTATGGCACATTTTTAAAGCCTCTTTTTAACAGTTAAAACACTGTGTTATAATTACCAGTTTACATATCTCTATATCATAATAGCCCAAATTTATTTTATGGTATGAACAAGTATTATTCCCCACTCTTTCCATAACTTCTAACATTGTTCCTGCACCCAATAGGCCTCCAGTAAGTGTTTATTCTATGTATGAATGAATGAATGAATGAATGAATGAAAGATAATGTGTTCAAGATTGTGGTAACCCTACATTTAGTATTAGAAGTTTAGTATGTGACGGGAGTTAGAATTTAGTCTGTACTAAGAGGACAAGAACTTTGGCTGGCATTAAGGATCAATTTGTGGTCTGGGACAGGCCACTCTCTAGTCATGATTAGGAGCTCAGACTATAGCCAAGGTTAACTTCAGATCTAGAGAGGTTTAGAAGCTCAATCTGTATTCAAGGTTAACAGCAGTATAAGGCTCCATGTGTGGCAAGTGTGGAGTATGTCTTTGATGAAACTAAAGACCTAAGGTAGGGAGTCTGTTCTGATATTGAAAGAATGAGTATTTCATAGAGACAAATTCAGACCGTGTCTTAGTTCTCATTAATATTCCTGTTTCTGTTTGCTAAGAGCATATTAAAAGAAAAGAAAAAAGAAAAAAAGGAACAAGCCAGAGGGCTGAAACAGAGATGCCCCACATCTTATGTCTCTTCACTAAGTGTTCCCACTCACCAGGCTCAGCAGCCAGTGGCCAGCCAGTGCTGGATTCTAGCACTCCATGGGCATGCACAGAGTAGGGACGGCTGGCGTTGTTCTTGAACACCACAGTTAGAATATCACCAACCTCTCCTTTGATAAGTGGACCTGGTATATGCAAAAGGAGAAAAAGCCTCATTAGTGGAAGAGTGGAACAGGGGTATTAAAGGAAGGGATATACACAGGTTCTTCCTAGAATTAGGGATTTGCCCCAAGAAAGGGTCCCAAGACTGAAAGTCATGACTGACTCCATTTTTAAATTGAGAATCCCTGAACTGATACTGCTACCCACAGGATAAAAGTACTTCAACAACAAGATTATGCCTTTAATTATTCCCACTTTCTCCACCTCAACTTTCTTTGTATAATAGCCCAATGTTATAGATAATCAGGACTCTGTCGAATCATTGTTGGTAAGGAGTGAGAGTTTGACACAGAATACTAAATTGCTGGGTTCTCTTCAAGGACCAGTGGGTCCCTTCTGTGTAAGGAAAAGGATGAGGAAGCTCATTGGCTCCTATAAAAGGGAAGAAACTATAGCAATAATTGCAAGGTTGTAAGGATAATACTGGTTCCCTGTACCATTTTCCCTACTCTTTGATGTTCCTAAGTTCCCTTGCTTTTAGCATTAAAAAAATTCATCACCCTTACAGATCCCTAGATATAGAGGCCTGGAAATACCTGGCTCAGGTTGCAGCAGAATTCATGAATTCCCCCCATTTTATTGCTTATATTCATGGGTGATTTATAAAATATGACCATAGTTCCACTATGTTAAAAGGAAAACTGATAGTGGAGAATGGAGAAACCTTCCTGATATGACATAGCCTCTCTAGGAGCCTGACACACTTCTAGACATTAGAAGGGAAGTGAAATTCCTTTACCTAAGATTCCCAAGTGTTCCTCTGATCCAGTCCTTGGTCGTCGGATCCTGAATGTACCATCAGTGTATTCCCTGAATACAGCTTTCTTGTATCTGGAACCCAGGAGTCCATCTTTCTTGCTCAGGAAGATGTGACCATAACTAGAGGAATCCAAAGAATGGTATCAGCACCTGGCCCTTAACCCCTCATTTTTAGATATGAGAAAGCTAAGTCAGACCCAACCTCATGTCACAGATATAAGAAGGCAAGGCCTACTTCTAATGTCAGATTACCCACCTTGGCTGGGTATCTGCAGTTAAAGATGGCAGATTTCAATATTTTTGTTTCCTTATTTGTCATCATCTAGTTAGGAATTTATAGTAAAATTAATCTGGTAAGAACACTGGGATAAGAATCAGAAGCCCTGAACTCTAGCTCCAGCCTTAATGATGTCTTAGATGGAATTAGTCTGATGAAGGACAAGGAACAGGTGGTAGGTGAATACTAACTGCTTTTGCTGCTGGTGGGTAAGGGGTGGGGAAAGGTAGGAAGAAAATGAAATCTTACAGATTTTTCATTATGGGACATTTTTCTGTTTACAAAGAGCCTTATTATTCATTTTATCATTTTACATTCCCAATAGGCTGATGAGGTATGTATGTCCTAGAGGTGGAATCCAATGATCCAGAGGTAAGAGACCTTATCTTCATTGACACTATCAGCTAGAAAGGGAGCCAGGGCTTGGATTAAAGTCTGGTCAAGTTCTTTCAACTATACCACATCACTTTAAATGGGTAAATCAGAGCCCAGAAAGGGTAATTCATTTTTTTCTAGTTTGCAGAACAAGTTAGCAAGAAGGCTTAAATCTTCAACAACCAACATAAAGAATTGGCAAAGAGTAGTGAGAACACCAAAAATAAACTACAGTGGAAATTGCTAAACTGTACCATAATTTCCATTCTCCCCTCTTTTCTTTTTAGTAATAGAATCACCTAGGTTTTAGCTGAGTAAGTGGCTAGCTAACCAGAGATTACACTTCCCATACTTTCTTGCAGCTAGGTGTGGCCATATGAATAAGTTCAGGATAATGGTGTATGAGAAAAAGTAATGAATACAACTTCAGGTCATTGCCTCACAGACAATGATGCCTGCCCCAGATTAATCCCCCCTTTCTTGATAGCTGGAAATGACTACAACTGGAATAGCTGTCTTAGTTCCAGAGATGAAGGTAAGTATTATGGGTGACTAGTTCACCTATTGGCACCAAACTGCTCATATTTGTAGGTAAGCAAGAAATAAGATTCTAACATATTTAAGCCACTCTTTTGGGCTTTTTCTGCTCTACAGTTTAGCCTCTGTCTTAATGATATTTTGGCAAGAGACAGCTGAGTTTTGGATATTCAGTCCCTTGAGTAAATTCCCTATAAAATTTAAGCCCCAATATCAGTGCTTCTAGTTAACCAGAGGAAAGGAGGCCAAGACTGAGAGCATGAGGGTGTGGACAAGATCTTTACTTCGGCTCTACAGTATAGCAACACAGACGAAACACTGAATTCCAGCTTACCTGTGTTCTAGTCCTTGCTCTAGATTTGTTTGTATCTCATTAGATGACTTTAGATAAGTGCCTCCTCAGCTCAGAATTTCAGTATTCTCCTTCATTTCAGTAAAACGGTCCAGAGTCTCTGAAAGTGTGATCGCTTCTTTTCTGAAGCCTTACCTGTCCTTCTCAGACTGGTTGTGCCATTCTAGTTCCCAGCTCCTGTCAGGGCAATAGTCCCACTCCATCTCTTCTGCCATAATGTAGTAGATCCTTGCAGCTTGGTAACGTTGACGAGGGTTGGCTTGGTGGCCAGGACACTGGGAGACATTATAGATTGCCCTCATCCCTGCTTCTCTATGGCTGCCTGCCTGGCAGTAAATTTCAAATGTCCCTGAGGTAGGAACAGAGAGCAAAACCTGAATCAGAATACCCCCGTGTAGTGCCTGAGGGAGTTCCTACTTCTCTCTAGGAATATTGCAGAGAGTGGGTAGCTTCAGATAAGGTTTTTCAATGCATTAGATAAGAGATTACTACAAGTTTTTTGAGAGCAATGAGCACAGAGATTAAGAGCTCTGGTGCCTAAATTACACTCTCTGGGTTTAAAACTAAACCTGCCACTAGGATGACCAACTCCTCCCTGTTTACCAAGGGCTTCTCTAGTTTTAGCACTGAAAGTCCCACATCCCTGGAAACTCCTCAGTTCTGAGCAAACTAGGATTGTTGGTCACCCTATCTGATGCTTATTAGCTATACAACCTTCAGGAAATTTTTAAGCCTCTGTATGTTTTAGCTTCCTCATGTAAAGTGGGAGGCATTTTACTTACTTAACAGGATTGTTTTAGAATTAAACACAATGATATGTATATGTTGTTTGGCACATTATAGAGTAAATGTTCAATAAGTGAAACTATATGTAAATAAAGCTGTAATTATTATTTGAAGGAATGCATTAACCAATTTTTTTCCCTTTCCTACCAAGTCCCAAAGAAATGAAAGTGGGTGTATATATACTTCTTGATCACAAGAATGCTTACATCAGAGAGCTTTGGAATGCCTTTCCCTGGGTTTTTTACAATGAAATGTTTGCATATCAATCTTAAATATCTGAATTGTAGAGCTGCCTGGATCTGATCTCAAGATCCAGATTTCTATGTCAAGAACACAAAGGCTCATAGACTATTGATCAGGAGAAGCTAACTTTCCTACAACATTTTTCCGAGTATTTCTTCCTTTACTGCTGACTGCCTATACCACCATTACAAATTCTTCCTGGTTTTTAAAGGCCTCTATGAGCTAGCTCTAAACTACTGATGCAATCCCACTTTCCACTCTGTCCCAAATTCAACCAGTGCTATAACTAAATTTGTCCCTTATTGCCCCACTCACATATCTCATTATTATCTTGGAATTTTTGCTCATGTTATTATTACTTTTCTGGGATAGACCTGCCCATAAATATCTGTAAGAGTTCACTCATTCTCCAAGACCCAATTAATGTCTTCCAGAAAGTCCTCCCTGACTATTCTGGCCCACATTGGTCTCTACATTCTTGGCCTCTCTACTCCTAAAACACTTTACATCTAAATCACATGATTAAGGACTAAGTGCTCCTCTCCCTAAAAGGCAATCCTTTCCACTAGTTTATAGACTTCTTGAAAAAAATCTGTCCAAAATCATAGCTTAGGGAGAAAAAAGTCTGATGATCACTGGAGGGAATGGGAACAAATAGAAGACTTTCTGAAAGAATCATGTGACCTGGGACCAGCACATTATCACATATGGACATTGTTGTCCAAGGTGCTTCTTTTTTTTTAATGTTTAATTATTTTGCTGCACCAGGTCTTAATTGTGGCACTCGGGATCTTCATCGTGGCACACAGGATCTTTAGTTGTGGCATGTGGGATCTAGTTCCCTGACCAGGTATAGAACCCAGGCTCTCTGCATTGAGAATGCAGAGTCTTAGCCACTGGACCACCAGGGAAGTCCCCAAGGTGCTTTTTTTTCAACACTCTTCTGCCCTTGACAACTGAGTCTCCTCCTACCTTTGTGACCAATCTTTTTTTTTTTTTTTCTGTTTTCTTATTCTGGTTTATCTTCTCCATTCTACCACTTAAATGCTGAATTTCTGTCTTAAGTTCTTTTGTTTTTGTTTTTTTTTAACAGACAATAAACAGCATATATTTAGAGTGTACAATTTGGTATCCCAAGCTCCCAATTCATCCCCCCCAACCCTCCCTGCTTTCCCCACTTGGTGTCCATGTGTTTGTTCTCTACATCTGTGTCTCTATCTCTGCCTTGCATTTTCTCTTTCATAGTTGTTAACATTTGCCTTATGTATTGAGGTGCTCCTGTATTGGGTGCATATATATTTATAATTGTTATCTCCTCTTCTTGGATTGATCCCTTGATCTTTATGTAATGTCCTTCCTTGTCTCTTGTAACATTTTTATTTTAAAGTCTATTTTATCTGATGTGACTATTGCTACTCCAGCTTTCTTTAGATTTTCATTTGCATGGAATATATTTTTCCATCCCCTCACTTTCCATCTGTATGTGTCCCTAGGTCTGAAGTGGGTCTCTTGGAGACAGCATATATATGGGCCTTGTTTTTGTATCCATTCAGCCAGTCTGTGTCTTTGGTTGGTGCATTTAGTCCATTTACATTCAAGGTGATTATCGATATGGATGTTCCTATTACCATTATCTTAATTGTTTTGTTTTTGTTTTTGTAGATCCTTTTCTTCTTTTATGTTTCCCACTTAGAGAAGTTCCTTTAGCATTTGTTATAGGGATGGATTGGTGGTGCTAAATTCTCTTAGCTGTTGCTTGTCTGTAAACCTTTTGATTTCTCCATTGAATCTGAATGAGATCCTTACTGGGTAGAGTATTCTTGGTTGTAGGTTCTTCCCTTCCATCACTTGAAATATATCATGCCACTCCCTTCTGGCTTGCAGAGTTTCTGTGGAGAAATCTGCTGTTAACCTTATGGGAGTTCCCTTGTATGTTATTTGTTGTTTTTCCTTGTTGCTTTTAATAACTTTTCTCTGTTTGATTTTTGTCACTTTGACTACTATATGTCTTGGCATGTTTCTCCTTGGGTTTATTCTGCCTGGGACTCTCTGCACTTCCTGGACTTGGGTGGCTATTTCCTTTCCCATGTTAGGGAAGTTTTCAACTATAATCTCTTCCAATATTTTCTTGGGTCCTTTCTCTCTCTCTTCTCCTTCTGGGACCCCTATAATGTGAATGTTGGCACATTTAACATTGTCCCAGAGGTCTCTTAGGCTGTCTTCAGTTCTTTTCATTCTTTTTTCCATATTCTTTTCCACATCAGTGATTATCAGCATTCTGTCTTCCAGCTCACTTATTCATCCTTCTGCCTCAGTTAATCTGCTATTGGTTCCTTCTAGTGTATTTTTCATTTCAGTTATTGTGTTGCATATCTCTGTTAGTTTGCTCTTTAATTCTTCTAGGTCCTTGGTAAACTTTTCAATCTTTGCCTCCAGTCTTTTTTCAAAGTGCTGGATCATCTTCACCATCATTATTCTGAATTCTTTTTCTGTAAGGGTGCCTATCTCCTCTTCATTTAGTTGTTTTTCTGGGGTTGTATCCTGTCCATTCATCTGGTACAAAGTCCTCTGCTTTCTCATTTTCTCTATCTTTCTGTGGCTATGGTTTTCAGTTCCATAAGATGAAATACTGCTGATACTGCTTGATACTGCTGTCTGCCCTCTTGTGGGGGAAGCTATCTAGGAGGCTTGTGTGTGTGCTTCCTGATGGGAGGGACTGATGGTGGGTAGGGCTGGGTGGGCAGAGCTCAGTAGGACTTTAATCCAATTTGGTAGGTGGAGCTCAGTAAAACTTTAATCTGCTTGTCTGCCAATGGGTGGGGCTGTGTTCACACCTTGTTGGTTGTTTGACTTGAGGCTACTTAGAACTGGAGCTTACAGGCTCTTTGGTGGGGCTAATGGTGGACTCTGGGAGGGTTCACGCCAATGAGCACTTCCCAGAACCCCTGCTGCCAGTGCCCTTGTCTCCTTGGTGAGCCACAGCTTCCCCCCACCTCTGTAGGCAACCCTCCAACACCAGCAGGTAGGTCTGGTTCAGTCTCCTATGGGGTCACTGCTTCTTCCCCCAGGGTCCTGGTGAGCACACTGTTTTGTGTGTCCTCCAAAAGTGAAGTCTCTGTTTCCCCCAGTCCTGTGGAGGTCCTGCAATCAAATCCCACTGACTTTCAAAGTCTGATTCTCTGGGAATTCCTTCCCCCATTGCTGGATTCCCAGGTTGGGAAGCCTAACATGGGGCTCAGAACCCTCGCTTTATTGGGTAGACTTCTGCAGTATAACTGTTCTCCCATCTGTGAGTCACCCACCAAGCATTTATGGGATTTGATTTTAATGCAATTGCACCCCTCCTACCATCTCATTGAGGCTTCTCCTTTGTCCATGTGGGGTGTCTTCTTTGGTGAGTTCCAGTGTCTTTCTGTCAATGATTGTTCAGCATTTAGTTGTAATTCTGGTGCTCTTGCAAGAGGGAGTGAGTGCACGTCCTCCTACTCTGCCATCTTAATCCTATCTCCTGTCTTAAGTTTTATTTCCTATACCTTTACATGCTAAAGGACTTCAACTATGAAAACACTCAAATCTCTCTCTCTAGCCTGGACTTCTCCTCCAATGTTTACATTTCTACCCATAGCTATCTACTGTAAAGCCCATACCAGCTGAATTTCACTAGAAACTTAAAATTCAACATGCCCTCAGATGAGTGCTTTTTACCCAAACCTTGCTACCCTTTCCTTGCTTTTGTGTTTGCTCATTTGGTTAATAACACCACCATCCATCACGCACAAGCTGAAAACCTCAGACATCTTTTCTTCTTGCTCAGCCCCTCAGCAAAGTCTTGTCTTTTCTCTCTCAAATATCCCTTAACTCTGTCCCTTCTCTCCTTCCCTATTGCTCCCACCCATTGTCAGGCTCTCATCATATCTTGCAAGGGCCTCCTGTTCTACCTCCTCTTAAACCTTATTTCTTGGTGTTCCACAACAAGGCTGGTATTAGCATTTTGTGTGGGATTATTCTTCATTGTTTAAGACTGTCCTACATATTACAGAAAGCTGTAAAATCTGACTCCTACTCTCTAAACAACAGTATCATACCTCCATATCCCCAGTCACTGTGACAACTAAAAGTATCTCCACACATTTCCAAACACCTTTTATCATATCACCTTAGCTGAGAACCATTGAATAAAATCAATCTATGAAACCCTCTCTAAGCAGATGCTGCTTTCATGTCCTATTGTCTATAACAGCCTCTTCACCACTCTTCCCCTTTCTTTGCCTGGTAACAGTTTACTCTTCTTTCAAAGCTTAGTTTGAATGTCTGCTTTTCTAGGAAAGCTTCACTCCACAAGTCAGGCAGAATTTGTTATAACTTCCTGTGTGTTACTATAGCTCTTGACTGATAGTATTATCATAGCATTGTGAATATTGTTTACGTACCTATCTCCTTTTCACACTGTCAACTGCTTCATTCATCCTCACATTCCTAGCATCTAGACCAACAAGTGGAAGAAAACAGATGTTTACTACATCTGGGGAAAATCTAATTGTAAAAGAAAGGTAAAATAAAAATGTGGAAGAAAAAAGGAGAAACATAAAGACAAGAAGAGAGGAAAGATACAGATTAAAGGAAAAGGAAAAACAAGAAAAGAAAACAGGAAGAAGGGAAAAGGAAAAGAAATAAAGATAAAAGAAAGGGGAGAAAAGAAGATTAAAAACAAAAATAAATAAGGGAAGCCAAAAAAGGTAGGAAAAATTAAAGGAAGATTAAAAAAGGAGTGAAAAAAGAAAGAGAAGGGAAGGAAAAGAAGAAAGAAGGAAAGGAAGAAAGAAGAAAGATAAAAAGAATGCAAGGAGAAAATGAAAAGAAGGAAAGATAAAAGGCAAGATAGGAGAAAAATAGATGAAAAAGGGAAGAATGAAGGAAAGAAGAGGTAAAAAAGAAGAGAGAAATAAAAAGAGAGAGAAGCAAAACAGAAAGAAAGGATGAAAGAGGAAGAGGAAAAAAGGGAGAAGGGAGAAAAAGTAATGGGGAAAGAAAAGACAGTAGGAAACGGGGAAAAATAAATGAATAAAGAATGAGCTCCAATGGTAAAAGACAGGAAAGAAACTCTGAAGGACCACAGCAGTAACAAATATTCTCTTTGCTGCTGAGAAATCTAACATGAAGTTGGTGGAAAATAGCACATTACAAGCTCTAGCCTCTTTATCTGCCACTTTCCCTGGCTATCAATGCTCTAGTATCAGTGGTCCCTTTGGAAGAGCTAAAGTGTATTATTCAGGATATTTTTTAAAGCAAAAACATATTTTCTATTAGTAATTAATATTTGAAATTAAAATATTATTAGAATTTAAAGCAAAGCAAAAAGAGGATTTAAAAAATTTACCAATAAACTCACAACACTCACACTCTTAGCATCTTGCTGCATTTTTTCTGGGCATTTGTTCTTCTGTTTTGTTAAACATAATTGTAAACATTCAGCAAACAACATATTGAATCTCCATGGTGATGTTTTTTAGTCATTTGCAAGGCTGATTATATATATATACACACACACCAGTCTTCATTGCTACTCCTTTTTCTAGAATTCTAAAGCCAGATTCTGGTTCTGGCTTTTCCATTAACTTGGTGCTTTTGTCCTCTCTTGGGAGAGCCACTCACAATGGTCTTTTTCAGTCTTAATCAGAGACTAAACCCTCAGGGGTAGAATGAAGGACACTTCAGATTAAAGATATTACCTAGGAGTAAGAATCAAGAGGGAGTGATGGAGAAGGAGCAAGAGGAAGAAAAATAGAGCTGACATTCCCAAACTGAGAAAATCATTTTCACCCTCCAGATTTCTATCTCTTCCTCCCATTAATAAAATAAGTGAAATAATGTTATCTCAAAGGGGCTCTACCAGTTCCAACATTCTATGACTCGGGAATTCTTCAGAAAGAGGAGAGTTTGAAAGGACTGGAAAATACAAAGGTAAAGAGTTTGGGCTTTTTCTAATAAGAAAACTCAGGAATCTTGACCAAGAGTAACCTTTTAAGCCTTTACTCTTATAAACCCATTCACTACCTCTCCCCTTATGTTTTTAAGCCATCCACAGTCACTGTCCTTGGGCCTTAGTGTGGCACAAAAAAAAATTTCATTCATTCAAAGTAAGAGTGAGCCCTAGAGAGGCATATAGACATGGCTGGGGAGCCTGGATTATTTTGTAGGAAGGAGATTAAACCTAGGATTTAGCTTTGGGTCCAAGGTTAGAGAGAAGGGTCTTTCTTTTTTAGAAGTTCCCCACCCCAGAACTCACTACAAGCATTTATTTCTATTGTTCCTTTCAGTCCCATTCATGGTTGCTTTTAATTTGCTAACAACAACTCTCCTTGACCAAGAAGTGTCCTAGGTAGATGGGCAGAAATGAAAACCCAAGAAGTCTGTGGAGACTGCTTTATGTCAAGTTTTTGTCAAACCCAGAGCCAGTCTGAAATTATTAAGTTGTCAAAGAAACTTGCTTTGTTTAAGGAATTTTATTTTTTCAAATATGAATGGAATGTACAGAACAAAAATAAAAGTTTAGTGGGAACTGCATGGAACTGACAGATTTTTCTTACAAACACTATTTCCACCTACTGCCTGGAGAAAAGAATAACCCTAGGAAATGCAAAGAGAAATTACTGCTACATTGTGAAATGTCAGACACGGATGGAATTTGAAGAAACATTCTAGTCAAATTTTGTCATGAAAGAAAGATAGGGAGAGGAAGGAGGAGCGAGAAGGAAGGGGAGACAAAGAAAGTAAGAGAAGAAAGGAAGAGAGGGAGAGAGGGGGAAAAATGAACAAAAAAGAAAAGAAGGAAGAAATCTAGCCACAAAGAGAAGTGATTAGACAAAAATTGGACAGCAAGTTAATGGCACAGCCTGGACTAGAAGTTCCTGTGTTCTGATTCCTAGGCTGAAACTGTTACAGCACACCCCACCCCACTCCCACCAAAAGTTTTCAAAAATCCTCACAGAATGTCAGAATTGGAAGCACTTATAGGTACATTTCATGGACCTCTCTTCCAGTGCAAGAACTATACCTATAGAATCTCTACATGGCCAAGGGGCTATGCAGCCAAGACTATCATCTGCCTATACAAGAATTGCCTGATGTTGGGCAGCATCCCTACTTCTCTTCTGTTGTTCCAGAAAAGAGCTTCTTCAGGTCTTTATTTGGCCTGCTGCTGAGAAAAGAATCCAAATAACTAAAACATGGGGCACATGTTGAGGAAGGAGAAGACACAGCTGTTTTCAAAATTTCCCAAGTACCCTCAACCTGACTTTTGTTTTCTCTTCACTAGACCCCCACCCCACCTCACCCAACCAATGCCCAACAAAGTTTCTCAGCCTAAAGCCAGCTGCTAAGGTACTTACCAGGGTTGTCGGGCTGCATGATGGCCATAACAAAGGTGTGAGGGAAGAGCGTGGTTGCACTCTTCCTCATGCCCTGAAGCTGCACGGTGTTGCCCTGGAATGTGACTCCATGAACATCAGTCTCTGTGCCCAGGCCAAGCAGGTGCCAGGCCACTGTGTCACCCTTGCACATGTCCAGCCTGGGCAGGTTAGAGAACAGAAACCCATTAATGGCTGGAAAACAAAAACACAAGACAGGATGGGGAGATGAGACCAGACTACTCGGGCACCAGCCAGCAGCATGGCATCAGCTATATACTAAGGTTTCCCACAACTTGAAATTTCTGAGTCATTCTCAACTCCTCTGCCTTCTTCCCTAAGCCACTTTAGTTCTACTTATAAAGATCTGCCTCTTTGGGACAAGGGCCCAACTGACCTTTCTGGCTTTACCTCCTGCCCCACCTCCACCATTCTTCACATCCTGGTAAAACTGAACTATTCTCCACTCCCACAACTCCTTCACACACACACAGACACACTCACACACACAAAGTATCAATCTCTCTTCTTCCCACTTTCTTGAAACTCTCCTCCCTTGGCTTCTGTAGCACCATTCATCCCTGGTTCTCTAACTTTTCTGATTGTTCCTCCTCCATCTTGTACTCATTCTCCATGCTTCTGTAAAGTGTGGGAGTTCCCCAAGGTTCCTTCCTCAGCTTTCAATCTGTCTCCTCTTCATCTTCACTCCCACTGCCCTGGTTCTGGCTCTCATCATCTCTGGCCTGAATTCCCACAAAAGCCACCTCCCTGGTACTCCTACCTATAATCTATTCTCCCATTCTATTTCACACACACATATACACCATTATCCTGTGAGCTCTATTTGCCTCTACATCCCCAAGGTCTTAAACATGGCAGGCATTTAGAAAATACCTGTTGACTTTTCATATGCTGTACCCTCTGCCTGGAATAAACTTTCCCTCTGGTCTGTCTCTACAGAAAACTTCTACACAGCCATGATGCACTAGCTGAAATATCATCCACCCTGTGAAGCAGAGTTATTACACTCTTTCTGGCTTCCTTGAAACTTTTCTGCCCACAAAATTCTGAAATGTCACTTAGCACACAGTCCAATGATTTGCTCACAAATTTATCTCCCACACTAGATTGACCTAGCAGGGAGCACATAATTTTTTCTGTATCCAAGCACCTGGCATGTTACCTAGTACTTATCAGGTGCCCAATAAATTCAGACTGGAATAAACTTGGTTCGTAGACTGTATTACTTTTTCCAGTTGATGTAACTGACTGGTAGTGAGAACGAAGAGATGGAGCCAAAAGCCAAAAGGGGGTTCTTGACCCCCTCCCGCCCTGTATACTCCCCCCAAAAATACAGGGAGGCCTACCTGAAGCCAATCCCTCTTCAATGTTCCTACATCCCCTGGAACCAGCTTTAATCATTAGTTTTATTTGGTAATCCCCTGGGATGCTGATGGAAACATCGCTAACCTCTTGATTCTGCTTCCCCTACCTATAATGTTTGATTGCAAACCTATTCAAACTTCAAGGTCCTGTCAAGGACTTCCTTCTTCCAGGAATCCTTTAATTGGATTGTTCCTCATTAATGTTCTCCTCTTCTGACCTCTATGTCCATTAAAAGCTGCTCTACACAATTTAACACTTAATTATAGTATGTCTTGGATATTCTATAATTCTTTCATAGGTTTTCTTAGTATCATTTCATTGCAAAATGCTGAGAGCTCCTTTCAAACTTGGACCATGTCTCCCCATTAATTCACTCACCCACCCACCTGCTCATTAATTTAGTAGTTCACTGGTTCAATAGCTATTTACTATATATTAGACCATGTAAAGTATATACAAACAACAAATAATACTCACCTTCAAGGAGACTACATTCTAGCAGAAGCCAAAAGCCACATAAACAATAACTATAATATTGTGGAGTGTACGGAACTTGCTATTAAAAGAGTCTGATAAAAATACAGTAGACGCTCAGGAGAGGGTGTCATTATCCTGGGATGGGGTGATAAGAAGTGGTTACATGTACGAGGTAGCTTTTGAGTAGGGCCTTAGAAAATGAGAAGAATTTCCACAGGCTAAGAACAAAGATGTAAGGAGGGGCATTTCAAGTAGATGACAGAGCATTACAAAAGCATGAACTCAGAAAAGTACAAGGTATGTCTATCTAGAGAAAATATACCTGTTTGGCTGGAGTATAGAGTTGGGAAGCAAGGATAGTGGGTGATAAGAGAGAAAGAGATAAGACTGGAAAATTATCATCCCAGCTTACTCTGCTCATTCTCTAGTGGATTCTTTGTGTGCAATCATTTCACAGTACCTTTCTCCCAGTGTCTCTCATACTACGTAACACAGACCAAAGTACAAGAAATGCTAAGTATAAGATCTGTTGTCTTAGGTTCAATCCTTCAATTTAGCTTGTCTCTTGGGCAGAGCTGAGCAATAGGATCAATGTTTTCAGGAATGGATCATGATTAAGTCTAGGTTAGATTTTACTTATAACCTCTCAGTTGTAGCTTAGGATAATAGCACTCCCCATACCATGCATCCGATTAGAGTCTTGGAAACCCTTGACATCCTCTGAGAGCAGTCGGGAATCCAACATAGCAGCTGCTTGATTGGCATTGCTGTACCAGCTCTTGTTCTCATCCAACACAGTGAAAAGGAGAAAGAATTCTTTATCCACCCCTTTCTGTGGTCCCAGTGGAAGAAAACAGAGGGGGGGAATAACAACAGTTTCAGCAGTTGTGGACTACACAGCTCCAGACCCCAGTGATCCCTGATTATTTCCCATTTCCTTTTCCAAACACAGAACCAAGCCCATATCGCCTGCCTAGGGCTGCAGTTGTTGCTAGGAAGTTTTTCCTCAGGTAACCTCAAACTGCAGATGGTGAAGGAGGTTAGGATAAAGTGGTAAGACTGGAGGGTCTGCGAAGAAGCACAGGATTATGATGAAGAGGTACAGAGTGTGATAGAAGAGAGCCTGGAGTCAACTGGGGGCAGGAGTGAGGAAAGATGGCTGGGAGATCAGAGGGGGACTCTTAGGGGGAAGAAGTTGGAAAATAAAGGAAAAAGTAATTATACTAATTATTAACATACTATCATTTTATTATTAATTTTAGTAATATTATTATTACTACTGCTAACATTTACTTAGTGTTTACTAGGTATCAGATAATGTGCTAAGTACATTTAATCTTCACAGAAACTCAAGATACCTTCTTCCATATCTAACGCTTTACTATAGATGAGGAAACTGAGGCAAAGAGAGGTTAAGTAATTTTCCCGAGGTTAAACAGCTAAGATTTACAGGCTGGATATGAAAGAAGACAAGAAAATAGCAGGGAAGATTTAGGAATTAGGAGCAAGATTTAACGGCCACTGTGGTTAAAAAAAACAAAAAAAACAAAAAAAACAAAAACGAAGGGACGTGAGAATATAAAATAGAAAGGAACAGAGACTAAGGAAGATGTGTGTTTGTGAACAAAAGAATAGGATGCAAAATAGCATGAGGTCACCAACTATTAATTTCTGATTCAATAATTTGTTTTTTTTTTTATTCCTTCACTTAGAGAACCCAGTTCCATGCTTAACTCCTATTCAGCAACCCAGCCTCATCCTCCTCCTAGCAGGCTTTCCATCCAGAAACCCTGAAAATACCTGCTTGCCATCTGCACCCAAGGCACCAGCCTTGCACACCAGCAGGGGGCCAACAAGACCAGAATTTGTATCTCTTATGGGATCTGCGGCAGAGAAGTATGTCCAGGTGAGACAGGCAGGATCCTGAGCAGTGGGGCCAACGTGGGAAGGGACTGTCCAGCGGTATGTTACTTTCTCAAAGGGCTTAGCCACCAAGCCAGGGTGAGATGAGCCTATAGGAAAAACAGAATTCATTACTCACATTGGCTAGAGTGAGTATCATCATCTACAAACAGTGGAGTAAAGATCATAATCTACAAAGGCATTTTGGAGCAGCAGTAGGAGAGACAGCAACGTAGAATATAGAATATTAAAAAGGATTCTGAGTAAGAGTCAAGAGACTACAGTTTGATTTCTGATTCTGTCACTACTTGTGATATGAACTGGGGAAATTTAAACTTTCATATGTTTCAGTTTTCCAAACTCATAGGACCCAAGGATTGAAAGGACTTTTAAAACTTATTTGGAATATTCCTCACTTAAAAACACACATTCATCTCCTCTTGTAGTCCTACCTCTGCTTCAAAATATCCAGAGATGGAAGATTCACTACCTGCCATCATAGTCTGTTTCATCTTTGAATGGTTCTAATTGTTGAGCACTTTTTCTTCTCTATGTGTATGCATGTATACGTGGATGTGTATATGTTATGTATGTATGTGTGTGTGTGTGTATATATATAAAATACTATATATGATACATATATATGATACTAAGGCTTTAATTTCTTAAACGGACACAAGTCATGGTCAGGCAGTGCACAGAAGTTTTATTTTATATGTTCAAACCTATTAGTAATCAAATTAGTACAAATGAAAACATAACTTTTTTGCCTGTCAAATTAACAAATTTTTACAAATTATAGTAATCAGTGCTGGTGATAAGTTGTTCAAATGGCACCTACTCCTCTCACTCACCTATGAAAAGGGTAAGTGAAAATGAAATTAGCCATTTTGGAAAAAATGTTGACAGAATGTTTGATACCTTAAAAAGTTTATGCCTACAAAAAAGTAAGATACAAAATAAATACTGAAAATAATGTCCAACCTAATGCAAATAGAAGTAACAGTGAGTATTGTTGTTGTTTGCCTTCAAGACTGACATTTTGACAAAGATTAAAATGGCTGCCCTGTGCTGGTGAGGTTGTAAGAAAGTGTGTCCTCCCTCTTGGTAACTGTTGATTGAACTGAAAATTGGTGAAACTGCAAATTTTTGCAGAGAGCAATTTGGACATAGGCACCAAAAATTTTCATGTGCATGCCCTCTGACACAATTCCACATCTTAAACATATATTCTGATGAAATAATCATAAAAGTGTGCAAAGAAGCATATATAATGATATTTGTAGAATAATTTATCACATGGTGGTATAATTTAAAATGGTTTTAACTTATTTTTTTCCTATTCATACTCTGTTCCTAACTCTTTAGATTTTCAGACATACAGAAAACCTTAAAGAATAGTAAAATAATCACCAGACCACTTGGAGTTGATTGTTAACATTTGGCCATTTTTTGTGCACGTGTGTGCATTTGATTTTTTTAAATGTATTTTTTTTTTTACAGTAGGTCCTTCTTGGTTATCAATTTTATCACGGGCTTAGCCATCTTTAATTTATCTAAATCTGTTTATGCTTACTTTTCCTAAATCATTTGGAAGTAAAATGTAAGCATAATGGCATTTTACTTCTAAATACATCAATAAGCATCTCCTATAATACCATGATAACATTACCACACCTAATAAAATATCCTGATAACATCTAATATCCAGTGTATATCAAAAATTCCAACTATCTCCAAACTGTCTCTTTTTTACGACCAAAATTAGACAAGGTTTTCATGTTGGCCTAGGTGTTGTTTCTTTAATTCTTTTCCCTATGGCATTGATTTCTTGAAGAGACTAGACCAGTTGCATTGAAGAAATTTTTTTTTTTTATTCCAGCTTTGTTTGTAACTTTGCCCTTTATGCCTTCAGCATTTTTTGGTATTTTTGGCTTGAGGTTAGCATGTGTTTATATTATTCTCAGGAAAAACAAGAAATTAACTACCCAATAATCCCACTTCTAGGATTCTTTCCTGAGATAGTAATCCAAACCAAATGTATGCACTCATTAATTGCAACATAATTTACAATATTGAAATAATAATGAGGAGAAGAAAGATGGTGGTGAAGTGGAAGGATGTGGAATGCATCCCTCTCCACAGATGCATCAGGAATACATCAAAAGATGCAATAATTCCTACAGAGAACCAGCTGAACACCAGCAGACGACCTCGGACACCAGAAAGGAATGCCAAGATCCCAACATAACTGGTAATTGTTCGATTCAACACTCTGCCATTAGTCTGGGGCTTGGACAGTCTTCTTTAAACCCCTTTATTGCTGGGACAAGCAACCTCTGAAGTCTGGACTACTCCACCAGAAGTCAAGTAGGAGGCTCTGGGGAGTGAACACTAAATCCAGGAGACTAGACTATGAGGGAGTCCTCAGATACAGGGAAGATTAACTGCAGAGAAATCTCACAGAGCCTTGTATCAGAGTCTAAGACCCAGCTTCATCTGACCATCTGCAATGGCCAATGCTGGACACCTCACACCAAACTACAAACAAGACAGGAACACAAACCCACCCATCAGCACACAGACTACCTAAATCCATATTAACCTCACAGATACCCTAAAACACACTGCCTGACACAGCCCTGATCATTAGAGAGAAAAGAAACAGAGCCACACACCCAAAAGCAGACACCAGATCCTCCCACCAGGAAGCATACTCAAGACACTGGACAAACCCCACCACAGGGGGCAAAGGGTAGAAACAAGAGGAATTACTACTAGGCAGCATAGGGAGAGGAGACAGCAACTCCTATAAATGAGACAAAATGAGAAAACAAAGAAACACCATGCAGGCAAATGAGCAGGAAAAAAAATGAGCAGACTAAATAAATGAAGAGGAAATAGGAAATTGCCAGAAAAAGAATTCAGAGTAATGATACTAAAGATGATACAAAATCTTGACAACAAAATAGAGAAAATACAAGAAACAGTTAATAAGGACTCAGAAGAAGTAAAGAGCAAACAAACAGTAATGGACAACAAAATAACCAAAATTAAAAATACTCTAGATAGTGTAATCAGCAGAATGACTGAAGCAGAAGAACAAACAAGTGAGTTGGAAGATAGAATGGGGGAATAACTGCCACAGAGCAGGAAAAAGAAAAAAAAAACAATAAAAAGAGTGGAAGACAGTCTCAGAGACCTTGGTGACAATATTAACTGCACAAACATTCGAATCATATGCATCCCAGAGGAAAAAGAAAAAGGAAAGGGTCTGGGAAAATATTTGAAGATGATATAGTGGAAAACTTCCCCAAGATGCGAAAGGAAATAATTAATCATGTCCAAGAAGCAGAGAGAGTCCCATACAGAATAAACCCAAGGAGAAATACACTGAGGCACATATTAATGAAACTAAAGAAAATTAAATGCAAAGAGAGATATTAAAAGCAGCAAGAGAAAAGCAACAAATAACACATAAGGGAAAACCCATAAGGATAATAACTGATCTTTCTGAAGAAACTCTGCAGGCAAGAAGGGAATGGCAGGATATATTGAAAGTCCTGAAAGAGAAAACCTACAGCCAAGAATACTCTACCCAGCAAACATCTCATTCAGATTTGATGGAGAAATCAAAACCTTTGCAGACAAGCACAAGTTAAGAGAATTCAGCAAAATCAAACCAGACTTACAATGATTGCTTAAGGAATTTTTCTAAGTAGGAAACACAAGAGAAGGAAAAGACCTACAAAAACAAACCCAAAACAATTAAGAAAATGGTAACAGGAACACACATGTCAATAATCACCTTAAATATAAATGGATCAAATTCTCCAACCGAAAGAAACAGACTAGCTGAATGGATACAAAAACAAGACCCTTATATATTCTGCCTACAAGAAACCCACTTCAGACCAAGGGATACATACAGAGTGAAAGTAAAGTGATGGCAAAAGATAGTCCATGCAAATGGAAGTCAAAAGAAAGCTGGAGTACCAATGCTCCTATCAGACAAATTAAACTTTAAGGTAGAAACTATTACAAGAGACAAGGAATGACACTACATAATGATCAAGGGATCTATCCAAGAGGAACATACAACAATTGTAAATATCTATGCACCCAACATAGGAGCATCAAAAAACATAAGGGAAATGCTAACAGCCATAAAAGGGGAAATCAACAGTAACACAATAATAGTAGGAGACTCGAACACCCCACTTACATCAATGGACAGATCATCCAAACATAAATAAATAAAGACACACAAGCTTTAAATGACACATTAGACCATCTCGACTTAATTGATATTGATAGGACATTCCATCCAAAAACTACAGAATACACTTTCTTCTCAAGTGCACATGGAACATTTTCCAGGATAGATCACATCTTGGGTCACAAAACAAGCCTTGGTAAATTCAAGAAAATTGAAATCAAATCAAGCATCTTCTCTGACCACAGCACCATGAGACGAGATATCAATTACAGGAAAAAAACTGTAAAAAATACAAACACAAGGAGGCTGAGCAATACACTATTAAACAACCAAGAAATCACTAAAGAAATCAAAGAGGAAATCAAAAAATATCTAGAAACACAAGGCAATGAAAACATGATGATTCAAAACCTATGGGAGGCAGCAAAAGCAGTTCTAAGAGGGAAGTTTATAGCAATACAGTCCTACCTCAAGAAGCAAGAAAAATATCAAATAAAGAACTTAATCTTACACCTAAAACAATTAGAGAAAGAAGAACAAAGAAACCCCAAAGTGAGCAGAAGGAAAGAAATCATAAAGATCAGATCAGAAATAAATGAAAAAGGAATGAAGGAAACAGTAGCAAAGATCAATGACACTAAAAGCTGGTTCTTTGAGAAGATAAACAAAATTGATAACCCATTAGCCAGACTCATCAGGATAAAAAGGGAGAAGACGCACATCTACAGAAGTAGAAATGAAAATGGAGAAGTAACAACAGATAGTGCAGAAACACAAAAGATCATGAGAGACTACTAAAAGCAACAATATGCCAAAAAATTGGATAACCTGGAAGAAATGCATAAATTCTTAGAAAAGTACAATCTTCCAAGACTGAACCAGGAAGAAATAGAAACTATGAACAGACCAATCACAAGTATGGAATTTGAGACTGTGATTAAAAGTCTCCCAACAAACAAAAGCCCAGGGCCAGATGGATTCACAGGCACATTCTATCAAACAGTTAGAGAAGAGCTAACACCTATCCTTCTCTAACTCTTCCAAAATATAGCAGAAGGAGGAACTTTCCCAGACTCATTCTACGAGGCCACCATCACCCTGATACCAAAACCAGGCAAAGATGTCACAAAAAAAGAATATTATAGGCCAATATCACTGATGAATATAGATGCAAAAATCCTCAACAAAATACTAGCTAACAGAATCCAATAGCACATTAAAAAGATCATACACCATGCTCAAGTGGGGTTCAGCTCTGGAATGGAAGGATTCTTCAATATACACAAATCAATCAGTGTGATACATCATATCACCAAATTGAAGGATATAAACCATATGATCATCTCAATAGCTGCAGAAAAAGCTTTTGACAAAATTCAACATCCATTCATGATGAAAACTCTCCAGAAAATGGGCATAGAAGGAAATTACCTCAACATAATAAAAGCCATATATGACAAACCAACAGCCAACATCATTCTAAATGGTGAAAAACTGAAGGAATTCCCTCTAAGAACAGGACCAAGACAAGGGTGACCACTATCACCATTATTATTCAACATAGTTTTGGAAGTTTTAGCCACAGCAATCAGAGGAGAAAATGAAATGAAAGGAATCCAAGTTGGAAAAGAACTAAAATTGTCACTCTTTGTTGATGACATGGCATTATACATAGAAAACCCTAAAGATTCTACCAGAAAACTGCTACCACTAATTGATGAATTCTGTAAAGTAGAAGGATACAAAATTAATGTGCAGAAATCTCTTGCATTCTGACACACTAACAACAAAAATGCAGAAAGAGAAATTAAGGAAACTCTGCCATTTACCATTGCAACAAAAAGAATAAAACACCGAGGAATAATTCTGCCTAAGGAGGCAGAAGACCTGTATGCAGTAAACTATAAGACACTGATGAAAGAAATCAAAGATGATACAAACAGATGGAGAGACATACCATGTTCTTGGATTGGAAGAATCAACATTGTGAACATACCTGTACTACCCAAAACAATTTACAGATTCAATGCAATCCCTATCAAATTAACAATGGCATTTTTCACCAAACTAGAACAAGAAATCTTATGATTTGTATGGAAATGCAAAAAACCTCCAATAGCCAAAGCAATCTTGAGAAGGAAAGACGGAGTTGGTGGAATTAAGCTCCCTGACTTCAAACTATACTACAAGGACATAGTGATCAAGACAGTATGGTATTCACAGAAAAATGGAAAGGAAGATCATTGGAACAAAATAGAAAACCCAGAGGTAAACCCATGCACATATGGGCACCTTATCTTTGATAAAGGAGGAAAGAATATACAATGGAGAAACGACAGCCTCTTCAATAAGGGATGCTGGGAAAATTGGACAGCAACATATAAAAGAATGAAATTAGAACACTTCCTAACACCATACACAAAAAATAAACTCCAAATGGATTAAAGAGCTAAATGGAAGGCCAGACACTATAAAACTACTAGAGAAAACATAGGCAGAGCACTCTATGACATAAACCAGAGCAAGTTCCTTTTTGACCCACCTCCTAGAATAATGGAAATAAAATCAAGAATAAACAAATGCGACCTCATGAAACTTAAAAGCTTTTGTGCAGTGAAGGAAACCATAAACTAGACAAGAAGACAACCCTCAGAATGGGAGAAAATACTTGCCAACAAAGCAACAGACACGGGATTAATCTCCAAAATATACAAGCATCTCATGCAGCTTAATACCAAAAAAGCAAACAACCCAATCCACAAATGGGCAGAAGACTTAAATAAACATTTCTCCAAGGAAGACATACAGATGGCCAATAAACACATAAAAAGATGCTCAACATCACTAATCATCAGAGAAATGCAAGTCAAAGCCACCATGAGGTATCACCTCACACAGATCTGAATGGCCATCATCAAAATATCTAGAAACAATGTTGGAGAGGTGTGGAGAAATGGGAACTCTGCTGCACTGTTGGTGGGATTGTAAGTTGGTACAGCCACTATGGGAAACAATTTGGAGGTTCCTTAAAAAACTAAAATTAGAACTACCATATGATCCAGTATTCCCGCTACTGGGCATATACCCAGAGAAAACTATAATCCAAAAAGAAACATGTACCATAATGTTCATTGCAGCACTATTTATAATAGCCAGGACATGGAAGCAACCTACATGCCCATCAACAGATGAATGGATAAAGAAGACGTGGCACATATATACAATGGAATATTACTCAGCCAAAAAAGGAATGAAACGGCACTATATATAATGAGGTGGATAGACAGAGTTTGTCATACAGTGTGAAGCAAGCCAGAAAGTGAAAAATAAATATTGTATGCTAACTCATATATATGGAGTCAAAAATTTTAAAAAATGGTACTGATGAACCCAGTGACAGGGCAAGAATAAGGATGCAAATGCAGAGAATGGACTGGAGGACATGGGGTTGAGGGGCAGGTGGCAAATGGGAAGCTGGGATGAACTGAGAGAGTCGCATAGACATATATACACTGCCAACTGTAAAATAGATAGCTAGTGGGAAGTTTCTGTATAACAAAGGGAGATCAAGTTGATGATGAGTGATGCCTTAGAGGTCCAGGACAGGGAGGGTGCGAGGGAGTCATGGGAGGGAGGGGATATGGGGATATATGTATAAATACAGCTGATTCACTTTCGCCTACCTCAAAAGCTGGTACAGAGTGCAAAGCAATTATATTCCAGTAAAGCACTTAAAAAAATAATGAAAGTGACCTACATGTCCAAATGAAAGAGGATAAGGCAAAATCCATGTGATAGAGTATTATATAGACATTGAAATGTTTGTAACAGTATAATGACATTGAAAATGGACACAATATACTGGTAAGTGAAAATAGTAAGGCACCAAACTATACAAAACATGTCATCACAAATCTATAAATATACACATTTGTATAAACACAAAAAATATTAAAAGGTTTATAAAAATACAATGGCAATTTACCTATGAATGTTGTTATTCTTTTAATAATTTTCCATGCTTATCAAAATTCCATAATACATGTTATTTTTATAATCAGAATATATTTAAATATATTTAAAAGTAGTTGTCTTATATTAATCACAGCTCTGTCTACTATAATATCATAAAATATAATTCAACAATATCCATCCATGGCAGTTAATTCTGCCTTCTTTTCTCTCCTCTCCTCCCCTATTTATTTGTCTTCTAGAGGTACCTGCTATTATCTGCAGCCCACATTACTTGAAACCCTGCCTGCTCACCATCATTGTACACAGTTCCCTCAGAGTCTTTCTCATAAAAGACCCCATGAGGCTGTATGCTGAATGGCTGGGAGGCACGGTTGTAGAAGATCACCACGATGGTGTCACCCACCTCAGCCCGGATCACTGGCCCTGGAAAATAGGAAGGAGAGACAATGGTGATGAAAATAGGGATGATCAGGGAGGATGGAAATAGAAGAGGGAAGAAACGAAAAGAGAAGTAACAAGATAGAGAACTTTTCTCTCTGCAATAATAATAGTTCTCTTTAAGTATATTGCAATTTGCAGTTATAAAAAGCACTTTAAAATCCACCACCTCATTTTGATCCTTAATCATCATTCTAAGGTACACAAGGCAGATTATATCTTCATATTTCAGATGAGGAAACTGCAGCTCAGAGAGTTGGAATTGATCTGCCAAAATTCAAACGACTGATTAGGAACAGAACCAGATCCTAAAGCCAGGGTTTTCCCCCACTCCACTGCCAGGTCCAATCCCATTTCCCCTACCTTTATTGCCCCCATTCCCACAGATGCATTTCCTGGTAGAACTCATCTAAATATCTGAGCTTGCCTCAATCCTAAACTGAATCTAAGCAGATGAAATTATTATAAACTCTATTTAGGTCCTGGACTAGGTAATCTAGCTGTGACTTTTCTAGACCTTTCTTTGCTCCACTACATACCAAATCTAACCTAGCTTGTGTATCCTTTGAGGTCATCAGCAATAGCAAGGCAATACCCTAAATACTTATGCTGCCTTTAACCCTAGTTCAGAGTTTCTGGCTTGGTTTTTACTCAATTTCTACTCCTATTTCTGAACCTCTGTTCAAAGACTAGGAACCAATACCCCACTTACAATAATGGACAAAATAATTATACAAAAGATAAGCAAGGAAATGAAGACAAACCACACAACAGACCAACTAGATATAACAAATACAGAACACGCTACCCAACAAGAACAGAATATACATTCTTCTCAAGTGCACAGAGGGCACATTCAAAGACAGGCCATACATTAGGCCACAGATTGTCTCAATAGACTTAAAAATATATCATACAAAGTATAGTCTCCATCCAAAATGGGATGAAGTTAGAAATCAATAACAGAAGGAAAACTGAAAAATTCACAAAATTGTGGAAAATAAGCAACACACTTTTAAACAACCAATATATCAGAAAAAGGATCACAAGGGAAATTAAAAAATATATAGAGGCAAATGAAAATGACAACACCACATACCAAAACATGAGATGTAGTGAAAGCAGTGCTAAGGGAAATTTTTTAATATAAATTTATTTATTTATTCATTGGCTGCATTGGGTCTTCATTGTTGTGCACAGGCTTTCTCTAGTTGTGGAGAGTGAGGGCTACTCTTCATTGTGGTGTGTGAGCTTCTTCTTGTGGTGGCTTCTCTTGTTGTGGAGCATGGGCTTTAGGCACATGGGCTTCAGTAGTTGTGGCTCATGGGCTCTAGAGCACCAGCTTAGTAGTTGTGTTGCATGGGCTTAGTAGCTCCTTGGTATGTGGGATCTTCCTGGACCAGGGCTTGAACCCATGTACCCTGCATTGGCAGGTGGATTCTTAACCACTGTGCCACCAGGAAAGCCCACTAAGGGGGGAATTTATACCTATAAACACATTTTAAAAACAAGAAAGTACTCAAACCAACAACCCAACTTTACAACTTAAGGACCTAGGAAAAAAAAAAAAAACTAACTAAACCCAAAGCTAGCAGAAGGAAGCAAATAATAAAGATAAGAGCAGAGATAAATAAAATAGAAAATAGAAAAAAAAACTTTAAAAATCAATGAAACCAAAGATTGCTTCTTCAAAAAGGTCAGCAAAATTGAAAAATCTTTAGCTATATGGATTAAGAAAAAACCAAAGAAGACGCAAATCAATAAAATCAAAATGAAAATTGGAATATTACTACTGATTCTATAGAACTGAAAAAAATATGAGAGTACTATGAACAATTGTACACCAACAAATTGGAAAACCTAGATAAAATAAACAAATTTCTAAAACAGAAAACCTAGCAAGACTTAATCATAAAGAAATTGAAAGTCTGAAAGACATATAAAGAGACTGAATCAATAATCAAAAATCTGGCAACTAAGAAAATCCCTAGACCTGATGGCTTTACTAGTGAATTCTACTAAACATTTAAAGAACTAATACCAATTGTCAAATATTCCCAAAAATATGGAGAGGAGGAAATACTTCCTAAATCATTCTATGAGGTCAGCATTACACTGATATCAAAGCCAGACAAAGATATTACAAGAAAAGAAAACTGCACACCAACATCACTTATGAACACTGATGCAAAAATCCTCAATGAAATACTAGCACACCAAATTCAGCAGCATATTAAAAAGATTACACACTGTGACTAAGTTGGTTTTATTCCTAGAATGCAGAAATGATTCAACATGCAAAAATTAATCAACATAATACACTATATTAACCAAATGAAGGAAGAATAATCATCTTGATTGAAGCAGAAAAAAAAAGACACTGGACAAAATTCAACACCCTTTAATAGTAAAAAAAAAATTCCAAAACTAGGAATAGGAGATTACTTCAACATAATAAAAGCCATATATGAAAAACCCACAGCAAACATCATATTCAATGTTGAAAGACTGAAAACTTTTCCTCTGAGATCAGGAACAAGCAAGGATGCCTGCTTTTACCACTTCTATTCAACATATTACTGGGATTTCTAGCCAGAGAAATTAGTCGAGAAAAATAAAAACCATCCAAATTGGAAATGAAGAAGTAAAATTATCTGTATTTCCATATGATATGATCTTTATCATACTTATTTAGAAAATCCTAAAGCATCCACAAAAAAAAGTTAGAATAAATGAATGCAGCAAGGTAGTAGGATACAAAATCAACACACAGTAGCACTAACATTGATAAATCTGAAAAAAGAAATTACAAAACAATTCCATTTATAATACCATGAAAAAAGAATAAAATACTTAGAAATTACTTAACCGAGGATGTAAAAGATTTGTAGAATGAAAACTACAAAATATTGCTGAAGTAAAATAGACAGAAAAATGGAAATACATTGCATGTTCATAGATCAGAAGACAATATTGTTACAGTGTCAATGCTACACAAACTATAGATTCAATGAAATTTCTATCAAAATCCCAATGATAATTTTGAAGAAATGGAAGAACCCTTTCTAAAATTCATATGTGATCTCAAGGGACTCTAAATAGCAAAACAATCTTGGGGAAAAAAGAACAAACTGGAACACATCACACTTCCTGATTTTAAAACTTACTACAAAGCTACGGTAATCAAAACAATGTGGTAGTGGCATAAAGAAGACAGACATATAGACCAATGGAATAAAATAGAGAGCCCAGAAATAAACCCTCACAGATATGAGGATGGTCTTTTAAACAAATGGTGCTGGGAAAACTGGATTTCCATATGCAAAAGAATGAAGTTGGACCCTTTCCTAACACCATATGCAAAAATTAACTAAAAATAGATCAAAGATCTAAATGCACCTAAACAATACAACTCTTGTCAGTAAACATAAGGCAAAATCTTCAGGACACTGGATTTGGCAATGATTTCTTGGCTATGACACCAAAGACACAGGTAATTTTAAAAAACAAACATGTCATATTGCACATTTTTTTTAAAATGTACATCAAAAGACACTACCAACACAGTGAAAAGGCAGCCCACAGAATGGGAGAAACATATGTGCAAATCACATATCTGCAATATCCAGAGTATATAGGGAATTCCTAAAGCTCAACAACAAAATTATAATGCAACTAAAGATGCACAAAAGACTTCAGTAGACATTTTTTCCAAAGAAGGTATACAAATGGCCAATGGGCACATGGAAAGATGCTCAATGTCACTAATCATTAAGGAAATGCAAATCAAAACTACAATGAGCTATTTCCTCACATCCATACTATGAAAAAAATCAGAAAATAAGTGTTGCCAAGGATGCATAGAAATTGGAAGCCTTGTGTACTGTTGGGATTGTAAAATGGTGCAGTCACCATGGAAAATAGCATGGTGGTTCCTCAAAAATTTAAAAATAGAATTACCATAATATCCAGCAATTCCACTTCTGTGTATATACCAAAGGTAATTGAAAGCATGTCTCAAAGAGACATTTGTGCACACATATTCATAGCAACATTATTCCAAACAGCTAAAATGCAGAAGCAAACCAAGTGTCCATTGATAAATGAAAGGATAAGCAAAACTACAATGGAAAACCTGCAATATACTACAACATGATGACCCTGAGGACATTATGCTAAGCGAAATAGTCCCAAAAAGACAAATATTGTATAATTCCATTTATATGAGGTACTTAAGGTAGTCAAAATCATAGAGACAGAAAGTAAAATGGTGGTTGCCAAGGGCTAGGGGGAGGGGAGAATGGGTAGTTATTTTTTAATGTGTATAGTGTTTCAGTTTTACAAGATGGATAGTAGTGATGGCTGTGCAATACTATGAATGTATTTAATACCATTGAACTGTGTACTTTAAAATGGTTTAAGATGGTAAATTTTAGGTTATGCATATTTTAACACAATAAAATATTGAAGATAAAAAAAAAAAAAGACTGGGGACACATACAGAATACCAGCTAATGATAGCTCCTTACTACTTGCCACCCATCCTCTTTCCCAAACCCAGTTGAGTTTCAGCTTCTTATATCTCTCTATCCAGATAATGAAACACCAATTGTCCATGTTCAGATCTCCAAAAATCAACTGGCACACACCTATCCCCAGAATATGGTCCATTACATTACTTCATTTTCAAAGTTTTCTCCCATCTGATCTATCTTATTTCCTGGCTCTACCAAGCAACTAAGCCACACCCAACTTTCCTACAGTATTTCTTTTCTTTTTTTTTTAATGTATTTATTATTTTTTGGGGGGATACACCAAGTTCAATCATCTGTTTTTATACACATATCCCCGTATTCCCTCCCTCCCTCGACTCCCCCCCCACCTTCCCTCGAGTCCCCCCCTCCTTCCCCTCCCAGTCCTCTAAGGCATTTTCCATCCTCGAGTTGAACACCCTTTGTTATACAACAACTTCACACCGGCTATCTATTTTACAGTTGGTAGTATATATATGTCTGTGCTGCTCTCTCACTTCGTCTCAGCTTCCCCTTCACCCCCACCCCCTCCCAAACCTCGAGTTCTCCAGTCCATTCTCTGCATCTGCATGCTTATTCTTGTCACTGATTCATCAGTACCATTTTTAGATTCCATATATGTGAGTTAGCATACAATATTTGTCTTTCTCTTTCTGACTTACTTCACTCTGTGTGACAGACTCTAGGTCTATTCACCTCATTACATATAGCTCCATCTCATCCCTTTTTTTTTTTAAATTAATTAATTTATTTATTTATTATTTTTTGGGGGGTACACCAAGTTCAATCAATTGTTTTTATACACATATCCCCATATTCCCTCCCTTCCTTGACTCCCCGACCCCGAGTCCCCCCCACCCTCCCCGCCCCAGTCCTCTAAGGCATCTTCCATCCTCGAGTTGGACTCCCTTTGTTATACAACAACTTCCCACTGACTATTTTACAGCTGGTAGTATATATATGTCTATGTGACTCTCTCGCTTCATCTCAGCTTCCCCTTCACCCCCCGCCCCCTCCCAGACCTCGAGTTCTCCAGTCCATTCTCTGTATCTGCTTCCTTGTTCTTGTCACTGAGTTCATCAGTACCATTTTTAGATTCCGTATATATGAGTTAGCATACAATATTTGTCTTTCTCTTTCTAACTTCACTCTGTATGACAGACTCTAGGTCTATCCACCTCATTACATATAGCTCCATCTCATCCCTTTTTATAGCTGAGTAATATTCCATTGTGTATATATACCACATCTTCTTTATCCATTCATTTGTTGATGGGCATTTAGGTTGCTCCCATGTCCTGGCTATTGTAAATAGTGCTGCAATAAACATTATGGTACATGTTTCTTTTGGGATTATGGTTTTCTTTGGGTATATGGCCAGTAGTGGAATTACTGGATCACATGGTAATTCTATTTGTAGTTTTTTAAGGAACCTCCAAATTGTTTTCCATAGTGGCTGTACCAACTTACAATCCCACCAACAGTGCAGGAGAGTTCCCTTTTCTCCACACCCTCTCCAACATTTGTCGTTTCCAGATTTTGTGATGATGGCCATTCTGATCGGTGTGAGGTGATACCTCATTGTGGCTTTGACTTGCATTTCTCTGATGATGAGTGATGTTGAGCATCTTTTCATGTGTTTGTTGGCCATCTGTATGTCTTCTTTGGAGAAATGTCTATTTAGGTCTTCTGCCCATTTGTGGATTGGGTTATTTGCTTTTTTGGTATTAAGCTGCATGAGCTGTTTGTATATTTTGGAAAACATAGGCAGAACACTCTATGACATACATCAAAGCAAGATCCTTTTTGACCCACCTCCTAGAATCATGGAAATAAAATCAAGAATAAACAAATGGGACCTAATGAAACTTAAAAGCTTTTGCACAGCAAAAGAAACCATAAACAAGACTAGAAGGCAACCCTCAGAATGGGAAAAAATAGTTGCCTATGAAACAACGGACAAAGGAATAACCTCCAAAATATACAAACAGCTCATGCAGCTTAATACCTACAGTATTTCAGTGTTATACTGTGCTTTAGAACTTCTAGATACTTTCTCTAAGGTCAGGCCCTACACTTTTTTCCGCATCCCTCACCATAGCAAGCATGTCTACATGTCATGCCAATCTGCTCCTGGCATGAACCTGAACAGTCTTACTGCCTTATATAGCCTTTCAGAAATACACCTAGAGAATAACGTTTAAAAGTGTCATCTGTACAACATTGCTATCAGAAGATGTTCAATAAAAAAAGGATTTCAGTAGTAAAGTAAATATAAGAAATGCTATATACTCTACTCCCATCTTGGAGATTCTTGACCAACGAAAGTAAATCCAAGGCTCTGGGAAGCCCTGTATCAAAGAACATTATTTGACTATGCTTAACTTAGTGTTTTTGCAGACACATTCAGTCCCATAACCCTTTTTCACAAAACACTCATCTCTTAGGACTCACTTTGGGAAATGTTAGTCTAGGGGGTATTTCTGAGCTGCCACCAGGATCCAGTTCCCAAGTCCTCCCCAATTCTCTGGCTGTAGTCAATTGAATTCATAAGTTAAGGATTCCTCACCCAGGATTCCAAGATGCTTATCTTCCTCCAGCTGCACCTTTTCCTGGAATGTCTCATCTTGGAAGGCTTCATATCGTACTTTCCAGTAAGTACCCCCGATTCGGCTGGAACTCTTCTGGAAGAATTTATCTGAGCCACTGGTGTATAAGGGGGCAAATTTCAAATGATTTAGCCATATGTCAAACAGACTCCCATCTCACCCTTGTTCTCATCAAGTTATGCATCTTTGTGATTGGGAAGGAACTCAGAGATCATCCAGGTTAACTTCCACCCAGTGAAGGTATCTCCTCTGGTGAGAACACAAATTAGTGATACACAGCTTCTGCTTGAGCCTTTCCAAAATCAGGGAACTCATTTTCAGAGAAAGCAATTATTTTTCCTGTTGCATAGTTTTAATGATTGGAGTTCTTTATAGTAGGCCGAAATCTTCTTGCTTATAAGTTCTAGACACTGGGATCAGTTCTGTTCTCCAGAGTTAAGTAGTCTTACATCTGTCCTTAATTATCCTCAGGTACTCAAGATCCATTCTTCCCTTAATCAATAATATCTTTCATTCAAAAATGAAAGCCCACTAACTTAGCAAGACCAGTTGCAGATTCTTAGAAGCCATACTGACACCCAAGTGCCTACTTTCCTGTTTTCTGCAGATCCATTCCATTATTTTCTACTGGAAGATTGGATGTCCTAGAATATTTCTCCATAAACTCTTTCAGTTATATATCAAGTGCCTCATTTGGAAAGACCTGGAATCACTGATAGCTCAGTGAGTTAGTATAACTTAAGGCCTAGCAATTGATTAGGGCACTAACCTTCTACCCTACCTTGCCCACATCTGAGTCATGGATGAGGCATGAGAATTTGGAGAAAGTCCCAAGGATGGGCATGGAATGGCCATAAGGCAGCTTGCTTCCTCTCTTCCTACACTTGTCAGAGTACACTTTACACATCAGCTTAAATGTCTCCTTCACACTATGGTAAAGAAAGGAAGGAGCAAAGAGGTAAATAATTGGTAAATTAGAGTTGGAGAAATGCTACTTTAAATGATCCGGCCCACCTGGGCCTTCTTTTCTGCTTGGATCCTTTGCTGGGAATATGACATAACCATACAAAAACTTTATAGCTCCCCAAGAGCAAGCACTCCTGGGGGCAACCAGAATTTGGCTAACAGTTGTGCCATGTAACTCCAGACAGACAAGGATTGTGACCCCCAAGTGAAGTGAGAGATTTCTGAGAGAGAGTAATAGGTATTTGTGGTTGGGCCCAGGAGTAGGGAGAGGGAATACACTACCTCTTACCTGCCTGGCTCCCTCAGATTCTTCCCTGTACTCCCATCATGCCCCATTGGGCCGTAGTCCCATTGAATCTCATGGGCCTCGATGAAGTACTGCCGGACTTTGCCTGTGAGTAGGTTCATGGGAGGTGCCATGGAGCAAGACTTGACCTTGTAGAGTGCTTGCATGCCACCTGAAGGAAGAACATCACAGCTGGCTCCATTCCACCCAATACATCTTCTACCCAGGTGACTCATCTTTCTCCTTCTCCTAATGTTTCCCCCTTCTGTCCTCCACTAGGCTCTTTACTCTGGCCTCCAAATGGGCTACTTTCTCTCACTCCTAAAGTGCCTGGCTAGGAGAGAGGGAGCCCATGTGAGAATTCAAGTATCTCCACCTTCTCACCACCACTAGGACTCATTTACCAGATCCTGATTCTTGCCTCTGCAAAATGCTTACATTGTAGCAACACAGAGCTTGAAGTCAAAATACCTTAGTTCAAGTCTAAGCCTTATCATTACCTATAAGACCTTAGGCAAATCACTTCCTAGATCTGAGCTTAACCCCTGATTCATAAATGGAGAGGATAGGGAAATCTACCACACTAGGCCCATGGGAGGATCAAATTTTAAAAAGAGGAATAAGTTATTTGTAAAGTGGGATGCTCCCAAAGTAATGGAACATCTTCTATACGTGAAGATGAAGCTTCACACTTGGGACTGTCAGGAAAGGGTAGATTCTACGTAGTGTTTCCAAATGTGGAAAATGTTACACTGAGCCATAGTGGTAATGGATGATACTGTGTTATATTTGCTTGGCTAATTATACAGGTCATTCAGGTACATTACCTCATTTGAGTCTCACAACATCCCAAGGAGATTTGAAATTTTAAATTAGAAATCTGAGGTATGAAGAAGGAGGAGGTAAGGATATTCATTTTTGTTGAATGTATACTATATGCCAGGCCCTATGTCAGATGATTTACATATGTTATCTCCTTCAATCCTCATAACTAGCCTGTAAAACAGAAATTTAATGTCCCCTTTTGCAGATGATGAAAATCTAGGATCAGAGAGATTAAGTAACTTGCCCAAGATTACACAGCTAGTCAGAGGTAGATTTAAGATTTAAGTGCCTATGCTTTAACTGCAAATTTGAGAACTTGTTTTCTTTTCTTTTCTTTTTCCCTTCAGAATTGATTTAATAAAATCTTAAGTTATTTGAATGCTTCAGAATGGAGAAATGCTTCTAGTTCGTGTTTGTTGAGGACAACAAATAACCCACAAGTTTTTCATTATCTTAAGCTCCTGGGAAAGGAAAACCACTGTTGCTTCTTTTTCTCCTATTTCTCAATTTCCAAATTACTTTTTTTGCATTCTTGGGACATAGAGCCCAACTATATTCTGGATGAGTTTTATCATAACATAGAAGTTTGCTGCGACCCATAACAAAAGAAACATGCACTGAGAACTAAGTTAATGAATATAGCAGGGCTATTTATAGTGGCTTTTAAAAATACCTCCTTCAAAAAAACAAACAACCCAATTAAAAAATGGGTAGAAGTTCTAAATAGACATGTCTCCAAAGAAGACATACAGATAGCCAACAAACACATGAAAAGATGCTCATCACCAATTATTAGAGAAATGCAAATCAAAACTATAAAGAGGTATCACCTCACACTGATCAGAATGGACATCATCAGAAAATCTATAAAAAATAAATGCTGGAGAGGATATGGAGAAAAGGGAGCCCTCTTGCACTGTTGGTAGGAATGTAAATTGATATAGCCACCATGGAAAACAGTATGGAGGTTCCTTAAAACTCCAAAAATAGAATTACCATATGACCCAGCAATCCCACTACTGGGCATATACCGAGAGAAAACCGTAATTCAAAAAGACACATGCACCCCAATATTCATTGCAGCACTATTTACAATAGCCAGGTCATGGAAACAATCTAAATTTCCATCAACCTACGAATGGATAAAGAAGATGTGGTGCATATATACAATGGAATAATACTCAGCCATAAAAAGGAACAAAATGGGGTCATTTGTAAGGACATGGATGGACCAAGAGACTGTCATACAGAGTGAAGTAAGTCAGAGAGAGAAAAACAAGCATCGTATATTAACGCATATATGTGGAATCTAGAAAAATGGTACAGATGAACTGGTTTGTAATGCAGAAATAGAGGCACAGATGTGGAGAACAACATATGGACACCAAAGAGGGAAGGCGGGGTGGGATGAATTGGAAGATTGGGATTGACATATATACACTAATATGTATAAAATAGATAACCAATAAGAACCTGCTGTAGAGTGAGTACTTGTTTTCTTCTCTTGTATCCACTGTCTTGGTCTCATCATTCCCTTGTCTCTAAGATTCAAAGTCCCATTATCTCTCTGAAACCTCGTTACAACATTATAAGGCAGGAATGATTGCAGTCCTCAGATGAGGAAACATAGACTCAAAAAAGTGATATGTCTTACCAAATGTAACTCATTGGTGGAACCAGGTTTTGAATCCAGGCTTGTCTGGCTCTAAGGCTTATGCTTGATTCACTATTGCACTGCATCCCTAACCTCCATCCACATTCAATGGAACATGAATACCTGGCTCCTCTTGGGTCAAACCTACCATTCTAGACTCAATATCCCACCAGTCTATAATGCCTCACCTACTCAAATCCACTTTCACATACTCACATATCACTTTCCTGACATTCATCTGATTTACACATTTCAAATAATTCTAGAAAGTGAGAGCTGAAGATCTTAGAAACTATTTAAACCAAATCCCTCATTATATATATATATATATATATATATATATATATATATATATATATATATATGGCAAACGAAGCATAGAAGTGGGAAAGGACTTTTCGAAAGTCATATAGTGATTTTTTAACGGTTTTCCACAGAGCTGAGACAACAACGTAAACCTTACCTCCTAACTAATTCTCTTTCCATTGCCTCATATGTTTCTCCACTCCTCTGATGCTCTTCAGTACACAGTGCCATTACTTCAACCATTCTCCTTCTAAACTTATTGCTGTTGGATTCCAACTACAGTGTCACTACTTGCCCACAATACTCCATGAACTCCTGAAGAAGCCTTACTCTTCTTCAACTAATTACTCCTTCCCTCCCTGTTTAATTAGTAGCAAATATTATCAGGTCTTAATTCCTTAGAATTCTGAGCAAAAAGGGGGCAGCTTAAAAGTTCACTCATCCATTCCTATACCATCTTATGTTAGAAATGGGGAAGATGAAACCCAGAGAGCCATGCCCCAGGTCAACCTGCAATTTAATGGCTGAGCCAGGAAAAAACCTGGAATACCAGAATTCTAGTCTAATGTTTCATCATTTATATACAGCTATCTCACCTGAAAGGCCAATCTTATCACTCCAGGCCAGAAACCCAGGCTCCTGATAACCATCACTACCACCTATGTCTGTAGGATTAGAGATGTTGGATCTCACCTTGCAAGTGACTATTCACTTGACAGCTAATTAACCAGGTGCCAGGTTCCTGAGGCACCATCTCAGCAGTGACAAAGGTGGCTGGAAAAATATGAGCCACATCAGTTCGGTGGCCTCTGACTGTCAGCATCTGTCCATGGAAGAAAGCTGTGTGGACATCTACCTCATTGCCCATACCAAACAAGTGCCAGGCCACACGCTTCTGTGCACACATGCTCAGATCTGGTAAGTTTCCAAAGACAAAGCCATTGATTGCTGCAAGAAAAAAAAAACACAAAGAAAATGTCAGAATTAGGAAAGGACAGCCCGATGAGAGAAGCCTTACCATCTAACAATAATAATAGGTAACATTTAGATGAGGATTCAAAGAGCACACTGTGCTGACCATGCGCATTATCTCATATAAATCTCACAAACAGCCATAGGAAATAGGCAGAATTCACTGTTATTATGGAAAAAAGGTGAAAATCAAGGCTTAGATAGGTTAAGTTACTTCTTTCCTAAGACCACAGAGATATGAAGGAGTAGAGCCAGGATTCCAACAAAGCAATCTGAGGAAGCTTTCTAAGAAATGGGGTTTATTTTACAAACTTTCATTCCTTCTAGGCCAATTTCCTTCTGAAATTTCCACAGGGCAGTTATCAAGTTAGCTGACTAAATATTATAATTAATATAAGCAATTTGTATAAAACTCAAGAGAAATTTGAGCTCTCCAAGCCACCCTTTGCATCTTCCATCTGAGTTTTCACATACCCTTGCGACTCTCTGGTTTTGAGCCCACCTCTGTCACCAAGTAAATCACTCCCATAATTAAAAGCAAAATCAACTTATTTTCATTTCTAAAATCAGTTCTCTGTCTATGTCTCAGGTCATTTGGGACTTTAGTTTGTTTTAAATTTAATTAAGATGGTCGACTCCCTTTTGGGAAGTCATTTCCTTTCTCTACAAAATGTATAATTTTTCCAGTTTGCATCCTTTTTAGAACAAAGAAATGTTAACTAATTATATCAGTGGGCAACCCTCACCAAAGTGACTTGAGCATATAATATATGACTGGAGTCAACAGCCTGGACTATTCCACTTTAGGAAGCAGGGTACCTACTGGCAAGAGCACAGCCTGTGCAGTCAGACATATCAGAGTTGGAATTTATCTGTGCCATTTATTTTCTGTGAAACCCTAGAGCCTCGGTTTCCTCATGAGTGAAACAGGGAAAGGCCACCTACTAGTCATGGTCCTTAGGGGGATTAAATAGAACCAGGTATGTGAAAATATCCACCAAATGCTAGGCCCAGTGGACACCTTCCATCGGTGTTCACTGTCATAGTGTGGACACCTAATCCCAGCTCACCATGCATCCTGTTGCTCTCCTGAAAGTCCTCATCTTCTTTGTCCACTGAGGTAGGGTCTGAGCAGTAAGTGGCAATGTTCTCATTGATGTGCCAGCTAAGATTCTCATCTATCACACTGAAGAGCAGGAAGAAATCATTGTCCACATCCTGCCGCTGAGGAGGGAAGTTCCCATCCAGGGTTCCTAGGGAAAGTAAGAAAAGAGCCTTTAAGAACCTTCTTTCTTTAGCAACAGTAAGCTGTAAGAGGTACTTATAAGTAAAGAATAGAAAGAGAGGGGCCTTAGTTGTCTATCAGCAACAGAAAAGTAGATAGAGCCTTTTGCTGCTAATTTCTATTTCCAAATTCCCCAGATAAAACCACCAATTCAGTTGACCCTAGGACTTGAAGGTAAGGTACATAGGATCTAGAATAATTCCTCCCATCATCCCTGACTGTGTTTTCAACCCAGGGCCTTAATCTGATCACACTCTAGCAACACACAGGTCTTCAGGCCTGACTATACCTTAAGCATACCTTATTTTGAAAAACCCCCGCAATCCTCCCCAAATTCTGATGGCTACACTTTCAATCCTATCCGACAAACTATTAATACACACCTTACTCTTATGTAACTTGACTTCCGTCATGACTAATTTGTTTTTTAAATGAAATTTAAAAAAAAGTATCAGTGTTTTCAAAATATTTTGTTTGTTTTTAGAAAAAGAAAAGTAATGAAATAGAAAAAACAGTGAAAAGGGAGTTTGGAAGGTTTTATTCCTGCTAATAAACTAGGGTGCTAAATTAACACTCCCCAGGATGCTGCTCAATATGTAGGTGACTCAACTAAATCACTGCTTCCCTTAGATAGCCCAAACTGTACTCACAGCCCACATTTGAGGCTTATACCTCTTTTACAGGTTATAAGGGGTCCAATGAGGCCAGTAGCAATGTCTCGTGGAGCATCTACATGAGAATGGTAGATCCAGGTGAGGCATGCTGGGTCAGCATCAGTGGGTGCATGACCTTCTGGAATGGTCCAATTGTAAATGTGGCTGCCTCCCGGGGGAACAGAGTCATCAGCTTTCAGCCAACCAGAAGAACCATCTGGATATAAGGATCCTAGAAAATAAAATTGCACCTGCTTAGTCCTAGGGTGAGTGAGAGGGAGCCTGGCAGATGTAGAAGCCAGGAGAGGGCTGACGTATGGGACACCTAGTTCTGGTCTTGTGGAAAGTCGAGTTCCAAAGTTTAACACAGTGTTCCTCACAACCTGAGGAAAGCACAGATTAAGATAATATCTAGCCAAGAACCCTAGACCACAAATCAACAGTGGGTAGAAAGGTAGCAGCCCTTGGGGAAGAAGCTATGGCCATAGAAAGTGCTGTACAGCCTAACCTAGTAATGCTCTAGTGCAAAGCCAATGACATGGAGGCAAGAGAGAAGAAAAAAATTCCCTTCCTTCGAACACTCACTTTGTAAAACAGAAAGCAGACAATCACAGAATTTCCATCTAAAGGCAACTTAGTGATCAATTGTTCTACTTCCCATTTTAAGAAAGAGAAAACAGGAAAAATAGCTTGCCCAAGGTCATACAGGGAGTTAACGGTCAAGTTAGGACCTTCTGACTTCGCTCTCTATTCCCCTCACTCACTGTTGTGTCAGTATTATAGGTCATTGGGTCTGGGATAGTAGGAGACACAAATGAGTAAACTGATCTCCCTCTTAAGAAAAAAAAAAAATGAGCCTTTTGGAAGACTGCGGCACCAGAATAATGCTCCCTTACATTCACAGAACACTTCTCTCTTTCCAAAACAGTCAAATATTTTATGGAAATGCTATTCAAGTAACTCTTTGTGATAAAAGGTAAGTTGAATCTACATTCTTAATGAAGAATTTGAGGTTCAGAGAGGGACAGTGACTTGTCCAAAGTCACACAGTATGTGAATAGCAGAAATGATAACAGTAGCCAGCCATATTTTCTCTGAGGAGACTCCTTGCCACCTCAGATCAAAAAGGAAGACTAACCATGATTAAAATCCCTAAAAAAAAAAAAAAAAAGGAAGACTACCTTCATTCCTAGCTCCTCTTTCTCAGATGGCAGTAAAGAAAAAGGGATATTTGTTGCAGGTAGGAAAAAAAGGATGGGCTGATTTACCTTCTGAGTCCTTCTCATAGAAAACACCATGGGGGTGGATGGTGTAGGGACGAGTGGCAAAATTCTTCAGGTGAATGAGAATGACATCTCCCACTTCGGCCTGCAATACTGGCCCCAGGAAGCCCAACCAGGCTGGCTGAACCACTTCATCCATGTATGAACCATCCCTGTATTCCTTGTAGATGGTCTTCTTGTAGCTGCTCCCTATTCGGTTCTTGTCAGACTTCAGGAAGCTGGAAGCTACTCTGGGAAGGAAGGAAAGAGAGTCACAATTTTCCCTTTTTTCCAGAGGAGGCTGACCAAAATGTGACCATCTTTGTTTAGGGCAAAACAAGAGGAAATGGGATTATACTGATCGAAATATGAAAGCTTTAGGTTAGAATCTAATTGTTAGACAATGAGAAATATTAGGTTAAAGTATATGAATTTGTTAATATTTGAGTACTCTAAGCTATAAAAATAGGCAATTTCACTCAGTACACCCTAATAATATAGAGTAATGGGGAGGCAACCAACTATGGACTGACTCTTTTTAAGTGATCAACTCCCTATCCAGGTGGCCTGACTTTAGTGTTGTCCTGCTATATGTGGGAAGTCGTATCACATAGTGGTTAAGATCACAAACTCTGGAGCCAGAAAGTTTCAATTAAATGCCAATATTGCCATTTCCAAATCTGCAGGACTTTTAGCAGGTTATTTAACTTCTCTGTGCATAATTTCCCCATCTATAAAATGGAGATAATCATGGTACTAGTTGTTATTGGTGACTAAAATAACTAAAATACATAAAGAGTTTAGAGAAGTGCCTGAAAAATAGTAAAAAAGTTAATAAATGTTAACTATTACTTCAAAGTATTGGAGATGGGGGAATGACAAAGTTATCTCTCAAAGATACTTTTAATACAGACTCTGTAACTCCAAAATTAAATAAGTAGAAAGATGGTTTGTCAAAAAAGACAGCTGCTCTTCTTACTCTAATTCTTCCTAGAGAGCTCTGAGATGTTACAGTCAACTTTGGAAAACTCTGAGGCTTTGGAGAGACAAAACAATTTGTGATCACAAAATATTTTTTAATATATAAATTTGGTTTTTTCAACAGATACTTGTGGAACACCTGCAAAGCTCTAAGATCAAGAAAGGTTAATCCTGTGGAATCTGTGAGAGGCAGAATGGTGAGAAGAGTACCAGCTTCATATCCACGTTACCCAGGTTCAAATAATATCTCTTCTATTTATTAGCTGTTGGACTTGGGCATGTCACTTGATCTCCCCGAGCCTCTGTTTTCTTATCTATAAGATGAGAATATCCATACTCACCTCCTAGAGTTTCTGTAAGAAATAGGTGGCACAAAGTATATAAATTTCTAGTGTGGTGCCTGTCACAAAGTGTTACATAAGTTATAGCTATTGCTATTCTTCCTTGATTCTAAGGCTGATCTTATTTTTTCACATTTTCACATATCTTAAATCAATATAGTTCCATTGAACTATAGCAGCATACATACACTACACACATCTTAAAAACACTGTATATATTTCATGTTTCTTGCTTGTTTAAAAGCTAAACACCTATTATTAAACAGCATTGTGGATATCACCTTAGAATCCAGGCAATATGGAATGACCTTTAGGACCCTAAAAATGCTGAGGCACCTCAGTGTGGAAAAGCAGACTCCACATGGGATGCTGGCTCCTGAGTCAACTAGTCATCTTTTCAGGAACTGTACCACTGAGCTTATGGCCCAGAGAGATCAGGAGCTGGCTGCAGCCACACCCTGGGAAAACATCCTCAAGAGCTACCTATTGACCTCAAGGGTGCCCCTCCCTAACTCCATCTCTAATTCCACAAGAGATTAAACCTACGTGTCACTGTCCAGAGGCTGGTTCGTGATGATATTCCTTCCCGTAGGAGCATAGTTCCACTGCACGTCCTGGATGCCCAGGTAGTAGACTCTAGTGGCCCCATCAGTCACTCGGGGCCACAGGGGTTGCACGAACAGCAGAGCCCAGAGGAGATGGCCTGGCTGCATGGCACACATTACTCTGGGAAGCAGGCAAATGAATAGCTGCTGGTATAGAAGAAAGAGAACAAAGGGGCTTTGCATGTGTCTGGAAAAGTAAAGAGGCAAGAACCAGACTGAGTGACTGAGAAAACAGAAACCAATTAGCCTAGAATCTCTGCCTTAGCTGATTCTTTTCAACAAGTGTTCAATGATCTCTACACATTGGATTTTGGAGGGCAAAGTTAAAAATCACTTGTACTGACAATTGTGTATCACTTTCTTTAGAAGAGAAATCTGGATCCATTTTCTTCAGCAGTGTAGAAAGAAGAATATACCCTGGCCCAAAAATTAGGAAACAGGCATCAGTAGCCTGATTGAGCCACTGACTCAGTACCCGAATCAAGTCACTAATTCTCTCTGTGTCTCTGTTTTCATCATTGCCACTTTCCATCCTCTATGAACTGTATTTAAAAACAAATGAGAATTTACCAAAAGACATTTACTAGAATGTTCATAGACCCAAACTGGAAAAAGCCAACACTTCCATGAACACTATAATGGATGAGTAAATTGTATTTTATCCATATAATGCAATTCTGTATAGCAATGGTAATGAGCAAACTAATGCTGTACATGAAAATATGAATGCCTCTCACAAATATAATGTTGCAGAAAGAAACCAGACACAAAAGACTACAAATTGTATGATTTCATTTATGTAAATTACAAAATAAGGCAAAACTAATCTATGCTGTTAGAAGTCAGGATAATGTTTGCTCTTGAGGTAGGGATCAGTGACTGGTAAGGAAGAGGAGGAAGGTTTCTAGAAAATGTTCTGTTTCTTGATTTACTTACCAGTTACACGGGTATGCTCACTTAGCTGTGAACTTAACACATTTGTCAGAAGAAATGTTCTCTGCCATGCACAAATCCATTTCATGTGTCCAATCTTGAGTTGGAATTAGAACTAAGCCTCTAGCCTTTCATTCCAATACATCAGCTAGACAGACTTCTCGGGACTAATATGAAGCACTCAGTCATACCATAAACAGCTACAGTCAATCCCAGAAACACAGGCAACATAACAAACACAAATATACATACACTTGCGTATACACAGACACATGCAGTCATATAAAAGCAGAGATGCGCACACTTGCATCCTCACTAGAACCATAGTGTCACACAGAGTCTTAGTCACTTTCATAATAATAATAATAATCATAGTAGTAGTAGCAGTAGTAATAATAATAATAACCTATAATGGAAAATAATCTGAAAAACTATGTGTGTATATATATACATACTTTTGTGTACATACATACATACATATATATATAAATAATTGAATCACTTTGTTGTATACCAGAAACTAACACAGCATTGTAAATCAACTATACTTCAATTTAAAAAAAATAAAATCAGTATTTATAGTGTGCTCATGACATGTCAGACATTGTTCTAAGTGTTTTACAGATTAAACAATTCAATCCTCACAACAACACTATGAAGCAGATGCCATTACTATCCCCATATTATAAAAGGAGAAACTGCAGAACAGAGGTATAAGGTAATTTGTCCAAGTTCACCTTAATTAACAATCAGTAGAGTTGGGTTGTGAGCTCAAGGATATATGGGTCCAGTGTCTATGTTTATGTTTTTTATTGATGTATCAGTGACTTACAATATTATATTAGTTTCAGGAATACATATTCTTAATTACCATGCTATACTACCTTTCACAAAATATACTTGCATACTCACAGAGAACATGTACAGACATACCTTGTTTTATTGTGCTTTACTTTATTTCACTTCACAGACATTGTGTTTTTTACAAATTGAAGATTTGTGGCAACTCTGCATTTTCAGATGATGTTTAGCACTTTTTAGCAACAAAATATTTTCAAATTCAGGTATGTACATTTTAAAGACATAATGCTGTTACACACTTAATAGACTACAGTATAGTATAAACATAACTTTTATATGCACTAGGAAACCAAAAAAATTGTGTGAAGATTTATTACGATATTAACTTTATTTCAGTAGTTTGGAACCGAACCCACAGTATATCCAAAGTGTGCTTGTATATGCTTATAGCTACAGTCATATCTGAGAAAATCCCATATACTCTGAAATGTGCAATCATATGTAGTTATGATCACTTCCAGAAACAGATACATATATTTACATAGGCAGAGACACATCTAATCAATATCATTCATGATGATGATAATAATGATGGCAACATTCATGGAGAAATTACTACACAATAAACATGATGCTCAGTTTTTTATATAAATTATTTCACTAAATCCTCAACCTAAGCACATGATATGAGGGATGATTAATCAAAAATAGAAAATCAAAAATATGCACAGACTCACATGTGGATAGAAAATCCCCAGATATTTATCCTGATTGATAAACAGGACTATAGACTTCCCTACAAATTTTCAGACCCCTCCACACAAAATAGTGGCCCAAATGTTTAATCCCCAGTCTTCATATGACATTTGGAAGAAAGCCCTTAATATGGGGGAGGACCTGTTCTTGGATTCCTCTTTCTAAAACCTGGCTTCCCTACTGACCAGTTGTGTAGCCTGGGTAATACTTAGCCACTCTGAACCTGTTTTCTTATCTATAAAATATATCTAATAATATAAGCCTTGGAGAAGTAAATTAGAAAACTTACATGAAAAGGCTGCAGTACAATTAGTGTTTAGAACATAACAGAGAGTAAATGCTGGTTTCCTTCCTCTTCCTTCTCCTTCCTGGTGATAGTTTGTTAATTTATCCTTACTGTCTCCCACACATCATACGTTCTATATTTCAACTCTAAGGGCTAACTTAAATCCTAACTACTCCAGAAGGCCCCCTCTAGCCTCTCCATATTTCTATCCTCTGAAGAACTACTTACCCTTTATAACATCCAAATGCATGAAGTCAAACTTTGTATTATCTTTGTCTCATAAGCTGCCTCATGAACTGTTTTTATTTACCAGATTGGACTGTAAACTCCTTGAGGGCGGATGTTATGTCTTAGATGTCTTTGTGTATCTATTGGCAGATATAGTGATGGCGGTCCTGTAGGTATAACATAAACGGCTACTGCTAAAGTGACATAAAGCAACATAGACATACATTTTCCCACCAGTTGACTTTAGTTCAAGTTCGCCACTGATTCAAAGAGTGACCTTAGTGAGCCTCAGTTTTCTCATCTATAATATAACAGAGCTGACTATATAGTTCTTACTTTTGCAGGGTCATGGATGTTTGAGAATATGATGAAATGCAAAAACACAGAACTACAAAAACGTTTTATATAAAGAGCTCTCAAAGAGTCCTTCTAGCTCTCACACTCACTGATGAAACAGAGATGCATTCACATGCACCAGCATATAGCATCACATATGGTCACACAACTAGCATGTCCTCAAGCAAGGAGGGAGTGCCCTTGATTCAATGAGAATCTGAATGCAACATGCATCTCTTTCAAGCTTCCTTATCAAAGAGGTGCCAGCAAGGCTGTTATGCCTTACACTCACCTAGAGAGAAAACTGTCCCAGGTAAGAGTTCCATAATTGAAGAAGCACATAGTTAACTTACAAATATTCCCAGAAGAGAGTGGTATAGAACTTCAGCAGTAAATGAACAAGTATTCAAAGGGTGACTAATGACCAAAAGGACTAGACAATTGAACCTGAGAAAAAAATGCAACTTAGCATTTGCCTAGCACTTTTTACTCTACAGTATGCTTTTCATTATTTAATTCTCACACTCTTTAAGATAAGGATTTTCTTCCCCATTTTGCATTGAGGACACAGGTTTTGGAATCAGACTGCCTAAACAAATCCTGGTTTCGCTTTTTCTAGATGTGTGACTTGATAAATTGCTTCACTTCTCTAGCCATAGTGTTTTCATCTTTGGGACACAGAACAAATATTATTTGCTACATCTCAGAGTAGTTGTGAGGATTAAATGAATTAAGATCTGTAAGTGAATAGAACACAGATAAGTACTCATGAGCACAAGTAAGAGATCAAAAAGTATTAGTGGCTATGATTATCACAGACAAGGAAATAGGTTTAGAAATGAAAATTGCTGGGATAATAAAGCTTTAACGTTTTATGGATAGCTGTAACACATACACACTCATAAGTTCCTATATACAATATCACATTGTAAGCATACAGACACATGTATGTGGCTGGAATTAGTTTCTTTGGAAGGAAATTGATATAATGAAAAGAACCAGAACTCTTGAGTCAGATAAACTTAGGTCTGAGTACTGTTTTTAGTTGTGTTTGAAAGAACTTATATTTATCAGATACCTACTAAGTCCCTGATGCTATAAGTTTTCATTTCTTCTAGTCACTAACTTCCTTTTTCTATTCCCAAAGCTGCATTTGTTGTTGCTATTATTATTGCTGTTGTTTTTAAATTTGGTTTATCGTTATAAAACAGAAGAAAGGGAAAACCTGTAACATTTTTTTAGAATCACTTGGATATTTTGTGGATAAATTGAAAGACTTTAGACTCTAGAAAAATAGACTCTAGTTATGGATTCATAATTTATTAGTTGTATGATATAGAGCAAGTCATCTAGTTTCTTGAGCCTCCGTTTCCTCATCTTTTAAATGGAGATAATCTCTGCTTTGGGCTCCTTATTAGTTTGCTATGAGGATCAAATGAGATGAAGGATTTGTAAAGCCTTACATAAACTTTTCACTTGGGCAGGGCTATTTTTTCTCAGCTGAGCCCATAAGAGGAGGTCTTCTAGAAAGGCCAAACTGAGGAGGAAAACAAAAGGGAAAGCTAAAAGGAGAAATGAAATAAGGTGAGCAAGAATCCTAGAATAAAGTAAAAGAGGGGGGCAAAAGGAAGAGGTGCTCAAAGGAAGAGAGAGAGAGAGATAAGGAATTTTCTGGGATACTTCAAATTAGACATAGTTTAGTTAATATACACTGAGACTAGTCAAACCTTACTTTCCTGTCATCCCAATGTTACCTGAGCCTGGTCCCCGTCACCCATGACAATTTGCATCACTGTTTTCCTTAGACTTTGCAAGTTGTTCCTTTAATGTGACAATGCTTTTTTCTCTGAGTTGGGGAAGACTGGACTGGACAGGCTCATCCTAGACAAAAGATCACTCAATTGGACACAGAAATACTGAGCTATCCTTGAGGTTTTGTCTCCAATCTCAGTAGTCTTCTTAATAGTACCCTTAATCAAGATCGACCTTTTGGTCCTCCACTTTCTTAATGTGTTGTGGCTTTTTCTTTACCTTGTGACTCAAAATAGGGTTTTTTTTCACCTTTGGTGTATATGGGACTTCCTTTACTGGAAGGGAAAATGGAGAGAGTGTTGAAAGCCTCAAAAGAGTCCATATAGTACAAGTACAATTTATGTTATTTTTTAATCATTATCACTGTATCCTAGTATGTCAGAGCTGGGAAAATGGAGGCCCACAGAGGAAGACTCATCTGAATTCCTGAGAGCTAGTACTAGAACCTAAGATCCTCTAGCCTGGCAATCATGTCCAGTATACCATCACCATACTGTCCCTGGGACAATATGATTTCATTACATATTTGCATTTGTATTAGGAGGTTTCTTTATTTTCTCACACCCCAGTTGTGGTATAATAAAAAGTATACTGATTTAAAACTAGAAGACCTGGATTCAAATTCTCTTTCTTGCCTGTAATAGCTATGTGACCTTTCAACAAGTCACTTTCAATTATTTGAGCCTTGGTTTTCTCATCCAAAATTGGGGATAATATTTATTTCACAGGAATGTTTTGAGGCTCAAAAAATAATGGATATATGAGCCCTTATCAAAGGGCTTAGAATACAATAGATGCTCAGTAAAATACTGAATGTATTATAGATTCATACATCTATAAAGACCTTTAAAAACTATATTTTTTCAATCCCTTGATGTGACATACAGAAAAATGAAACCAGAGAGATGAAGGGGTTTGCTCAAAGTCAAGCAGCCAGTTACCGGCAAAGTCAGATTTGAATGCATATTTTCTAAAATATTTCTTATTCGTAGGCACTAAGTATGAGAAATAATTCAGATTTTAAGCTGATAGCTTAGTTCAGCTATCATTTATTGCCTTATTCTGTGCCAATCTGGATCTCAAAGTATGAAATTAAGTGGTTGTTTTTAAGTGCTTGAGCTTCCCATTTATGTAGTCCTCAGATCTATCACCTCAGTAAACCCCACAAACTGTGAGACAGAAAATAAGCACACTATTTCAACAGGAAAATTAGCTACTCTCTACAGCTCCAGGATCATGTCTGAAACAGATGAGCCAGCGTGGCCCTGGCCATTTTGGCGAGAAGAACAAAGAGAGCATATTGTCCACTTTAAATTTCCTGAGCACCCAACCATGCTTCCTCAAATTTCTCAGCCACTGACTTTCTCTTCCAGTGGCCCAGGATTCCCCTAAACCAAGATGAATAAAGGTTTTTTCCAAAGAAAGGGAGGCAAGATAGGGTTTGGAAAGAGAGGGGGAAAAAAAGCTTACCTTTGCTGGAGAAAACCTTTCTATAGTCATGTCAGCGGCCTAGTGATGCTAAACTGCAGACCCCAGAGTGAGTCTGCCAGCCCTGCTCAGTCTGTATCCTGGGTTACAGAGCCTTTCTCATAAATAAAGTCCGGGGCTCCAATTTGGCTGGTGTTACTGGGGAGGGCTGAATGGAGGCTGGGGCAGTTTTGGATGCCCTCTTTTCCAGAAACTAAAATACTGGAATGTCTTGTTCCGGGCCTGGTTTGGTACAAAACCCGGGACGGTTCTTTGACCATATCCGGGTGTTTTCCAAATCCTGGTTAGGATCTCCGGAGGAATTACCAGAGGGTGGGCTGCACTTCTGTTATCTCAGCTTGCTGGTTGGTATTTGCTGAGAGGAGGGAGGAAATGCACTGTCAGTGCAGCCAGTCAAAGCTCACAGAAGGATTCCAACAGCCCCATTTAAGAAATAGGGCCCTCTGCAAGAGTTACAAGATACGATAAGAGCCCCCATCCCCACCAATACTTTCCCTTGCTGTGAAGCACAGTTACCAGCCCTCCTATTATTCTGAGGCCATGGTTGCTTGCATTAGAGAAAAATAAAACTGGTAATAAGAGCTTTCTACATGCCAGTCCCTATGTTAACCATTTTACATATATTCTCTCATTTAAGTTTCACAATTATTCTGTGAAGTGAATATGCTAATTCTTCTTATTTTACAACTGAAGAAAAGCAGGCTCTGAGAGAGAAAGTAACTATTCAAAGTCACACAATTAGGAAGTAAAAGAGGGGGTAATTTTACTGGGTCTGTCTAGGCTCTTAGCCACCACTCTACCACACTGTGATACTTAAGGGAGAAACACAGAGAGCCCTTTTGTAATGGCGGAAGTGACTTCACAATTATTGAGTGCCTGCTGTCCACCAGTCACTGCTAGATTATTTCAAAATGTGCATTAACTCTGCCTCTGCCATTTTTTAGCAGCTCCTAGAGTGAAACCCCAGGGCTGTATTACTCACATTTTCCATCTAGGAGACCGGATGTAGCTAAAGATAGCCTGGATTAACATAGGTCAACATCCTAAAAACTAAGAAGACCCAGAAGAACTGGAAACATTAAATTTAAAAAAACCAACGGAACTAAGAAAAATAGCAAAACGGGCCCCAAAATTTCTGTGTGAAGCCATAGTCTGGATTTGTTTAAAATCAGAGGCCATCCTTGTTCCTGCTAGAAAGAGAGGGTAGTTAAAAATCACTGGTCTGAGTCAAGTGACCTAGGTTTCAGCCCCCGGCTTGCTCTTGAAGTAATCAGCTAAGTGGCCTTGGCTCAGGCCCTTCTCTTCTTTGGGCCTCAATCTTTACACTTGTACAATGAGGGCCTTAATCTAGATATGGACCCTCTCAGCTCTGTAAATTTACACATCTAGGATTCCATGAAGTAGGCACATTCTTGATATTAAGAGTAGAAGAAAAAGAGGTTTTAAAGATGCAAAGTGTAAGAAAAGAATGGGTGCAGAGCAATTTGTGGAGGAAAGGTGGAGAACTACATGCCTCTTTGGAAAGGACTGCATCTACCCACCAGAACCAGGTAGAGGTAGGAGAGAGGTATGATGGCAGTTCCACCACCTAGTATCCTTACTTTGTGATGAGGCGATCTTGGCTAGGAGCAGATGCTGTTCCCCAGGCAGTCTCAACACATTTTTCTCTCCTGGATTTAAAGTGTCTGGAACAGGGTCCAGGGAGGAGGAGTTTCAAGGACTGAGCCAGTGGGGCAAAGTCTGTGTCATAAACCACTAGAGGTGCATAAAGAGCCTAGACACTTAAGAGCTGCCCCCACAGACTGCACCCCAGGCTAAGCCAAGTAGAAGCACCATTATGTAGAAGGGAGGAGCCACATTTCTTCAGCTCCTTCAGAAATGATCAGTGATCAAGGGAACTTGGATCAGGCCGCAGCAGGCCCTGGGACTATCTGCCTCTTCCCCCACTTAGCACAGACATGGACCTTGAAGCTAGACAGGGAAGGTGGAGACCAAACCATTAAGCTGGGATCCAAGTCCAGGCTTAAATACGTTTATGACAGGGAGGGGTAGGGATAAGACCTGTGTTCTGACTCACAAAAGACAACAATAAACAGGTCTTATAGATACACTCGAGTTAACACAGTGAAGGCTGCAGGAGGCCAGCTAGGCTAGGTTTCTTAGGCTGTATTATTCATTCAGCAGTTCACTGAAAGGGCACACAATGCCTACTTCTGCAAATCCTGGGCATATTTCTAGTGCCTTTCCTCAAGGATCATCTAAGAATGGTTTAAGTTGACACCTATAAACCAGGAACTGTTAAACTATTTCAGTCAAAGGCCAGTTAGTAAATATTTTATGTGCAAAACATACAGTTTCTTTCTGTCATGACTATTAAAATAGATCATTGTAGCACACTGGGTAAATCTATATACCAATAAAAACTAACTTACAAAAACAAGCAGCAGACCAGATTTGGCCCAGGAGCTGTAGAAAATTCCTGCAATATAGACATTTATAATATGACAACATTATTAAGAGTGTGGAAACTAGAATCAGACACCCTAGATTGAAAACCCAATTCTGACACTTCCTGATCCTGTGACCTTGAAAAAGTCATCTGATTCTTCTAAACTTCAGTTTTGCACCTATAAAATGGAGATAATAGCACCTATTTCATAGGGCTGATATGAGGACTGAAATAAATGTTTACATATGAACTATTTAACACAGTGACTGCTGCATAGTAAATGCACAAAAATGAGTTATCATTTAAAAAAATTTAATAAAGAAATCTAAATTCTCCTGTCCTTATTCTTAGAAAATAAGTTGTATTAATTCATGGAGAAAAGGAAATGTTTTTCAAAAATCCTAGTTTTAAGTTTTAGTTATGCTACTAAAGAAAACACAGTGATCTTGTATAAGTCATTTTGCCTTTATGGGACTCAGTTCCTTCACCTGTAAAATGGAGAAGATGGTCTAGACTTGTCATTTTTCAAAATTATTCTTCGTAGCAGAACTATTTCCCCAAACAGAATCTTATAGTAAACACCCACTATCCATGGAAGATGAAATTGGAGCACTACCGGCAAGGCTAGAAGGGAGAAAGGAAGTGGGCAGGGATGAGGATACACAGGGACCTACTCATTTGTATGCCTGCCCACGCAGACAATGTGGTTAACCCTGGAGCACAAGTAAGGATCTTCATTGGCAGTAAAGGCATGTTTGAGAAGCACAAGACCAGAATGTGCTTAAGCATTCTTCAAGTCTTAAATTCTGTCACTAACCCATCCCTTCATTTATTCATTTACTCTGTCCATATTTCCATGTTATCTCTGTATGGACAATCACATGGGCATGGTCCTGGAATGTCTACAAAGATGAGATGACCACAGGGGACTTCATGCTAGGGAAACACTATCCAGTGTGATAAACATGGAGTTTGGAGTCAAAAAGACCACGGTTTGTATCCTGGCTGGGTCCTTTAGAGTTGTGTGAAGGTGGGCAAGTCACTTAACCTTTCCAACTCTCTAGTACCTTATCTGCAAAACTGGAATAATAACACTTCTATGACTGAAACATTGTGAAGATTAAATAAGCTGGTATTTGCATGAATCCTTGGCACAGTGCTCAACACCTTAGGGACTTTTAATAGATATTCCTTTTCTTCCCATCTTCCCCTCTGTGAAATTTAGTGGCAGCATCAGTTACCTTGTGAAAATAAAAAGCCATGAGCAGTGCTCTGGCATAGACAGTCTACCACTTTATCTCAGGACTCTAATGAGCTTGCCCTTAGCAGTTCTTAAAAAGAGGGCCTCTGGGAAAAGATTGAGGGGTTCAGGGAGGCAGGGAGGAAGGGGTTGTCCCCTAAAGACCACAACTCTGAAGCCACTGTTCCCCCTTTTCATTGCCTACCACCACTTCTGACCAGCAGGCTTCATCATGCTTTGAAAGAATTGATCTAAACTGCTGTGATGTGTGACTTTCCTGGGCTCCCCCGGGGGACACTGTCTGGTCCTTGAGCTCTAGTTCTTGAATTTGACTTGCTGCTTTCTTTTTTCTTAATTTTTTTAATATTTTTTATTCTTTTTTTTTGGTTTAATTTTAATTTTAATTTTTTTATTATTTTTTTTGAGGTACATCAAGTTCAATCATCTGTATTTATACACATATCCCTGTATTCCCTCCCTCCCTCGACTCTCCCCCACCCTCCCCATCCCAGTCCTCTAAGGCATCATCCATCCTCGAGTTGAACTCCCTTTGTTATACAGCAACTTCCCACTGGCTATCTATTTTACAGTTGGTAGTACATATATGTCTATGTGACTCTCTCACTTCGTCTCAGCTTCCCCTTCACACCCCGCCCCCTCCCAAACCTCGAGTTCTCCAGACCATTCTCTGCATCTGCATCCTTATTCTTGTCTTGTCACTGAGCTCATCAGTACCATTTTTAGATTCTGTATATGTGAGTTAGCATACAATATTTGTCTTTCTCTTTCTGACTTACTTCACTCTGTATGACAGACTCTAGGTCTATCCACCTCATTACATACAGCTCCATCTCATTCCTTTTTATAGCTGAGTAATATTCCATTGTATATATATGCCACATCTTCTTTATCCATTCATTTGTTGATGGGCATTTAGGTTGCTTCCATGTCCTGGCTATTGTAAATAGTGTTGCAATAAACATTATGGTACATGTTTCTTTTCCAATTATGGTTTTCTTTGGGTATATGGCCAGTAGTGGGATTACTGGATCACATGGTAATTCTATTTTTAGTTTTTTAAGGAACCTCCAAACTGTTTTCCATAGTGGCTGTACCAACTTACATTCCCACCAACAGTGCAGGAGAGTTCCATTTTCCCCACACCCTCTCCAGCATCTGTTGTTTCCAGATTTTGTGATGATGGCCATTCTGATTGGTGTGAGGTGATACCTCATCGTGGCTTTGACTTGCATTTCTCTGATGATGAGTGATGTTGAACAACTTTTCATGTGTGTGTGGGCCATCTGTATGTCTTCTTTGGAGAAATGTCTATTCAGGTCTTCTGCCCATTCGTGGATTCGGTTATTTGCTTTTTTGGTATTAAGCTGCATGAGCTGCTTGTATATTTTGGAGGTTAATCCTTTGTCTGTTGTTTCGTAGCCAACTATTTTTTCCCATTCTGAGGGTTGCCTTCTAGTCTTGTTTATGCTTTCTTTCGCTGTGCAAAAGCTTTTAAGTTTCATGAGGTCCTATTTGATTATTCTTGATTTTATTTCCATGATTCTAGGAGGTGGGTCAAAAAGGATCTTGCTTTGATGGATGTCATAGAGTGTTCTGCCTATGTTTTCCTCTAGGAGTTTTATAGTGTCTGGCCTTACATGTAGGTCTTTAATCCATTTGGAGTTTATTTTTGTGTATGGTATTAGGAAGTGTTCTAAGTTCATTCTTTTACAAGTTGCTGTCCAATGTTCCCAGCACCACTTATTGAAGAGGCTGTCTTTTTTCCATTGTATATTCTTTCCTCCTTTGTCAAAGATAAGGTGCGCATATGTGTTTGGGCTTACTTCTGAGTTCTCTGTTCTATTCCATTGATCTTCCTTTCTATTTTTGTGCCAGTACCATACTGTCTTGATCACTATGGCCTTGAAGTATAGTTTGAAGTCAGGAAGCCTGATTCCACCAACTCCGTTTTTCCTTCTCAAGATTGCTTTGGCTATTAGAGGTCTTTTGCGTTTCCATACAAATCGTAAGATTTCTTGCTCTAGTTCTGTGAAAAATTCCTTTGGTAATTTGATCGGGATTGCATTCAATCTATAAATTGCTTTGGGTAGTACAGTCATTTTCACGATGTTGATTCTTCCAATCCAGGAACATGGTATGTCCCTCCATCTGTTTGTGTCGTCTGTGATTTCTTTCATCAATGTCTTAAAGTTTTCTGCATACAGATCTTTTGCCTCCTTAGGCAGGTTTATTCCTAGGTATTTGATTCTTTTGGTTGCAATGGTGAATGGGAGAGTTTCCTTAATTTCTCTTTCTGCTCTTCCGTTGTTAGTGTATAGGAATGCAAGAGATTTCTGTGCATTAATGTTGTATCCTGCTACTTTACTAAACTCATCAATGAGTGCTAGCAGTTTTCTGGTAGAGTCTTTAGGGTTTTCTATATATAATATCATGTCATCTGCAAAGAGTGACAATTTCACTTCTTCTTTTCCAATTTGGATTCCTTTTATTTCTTTTTCTTCTCTGATTGCTGTGGCTAAAACTTCCAAAACTATGTTGAATAATAGTGGTGAGAATGGACACCCTTGTCTTGTTCCTGTTTTTAGAGGGAATTCTTCCAGTTTTTCCCCATTGAGAACGATGTTGGCTTTTGGTTTTTCATATATGGCTTTTATTATGTTGAGGTAATTTCCTTCTATGCCCATTTTCTGGAGAGCTTTTATCATAAATGGATGTTGAATTTTGTCAAAAGCTTTTTCTGCATCTATTGAAATGCTCATATGGTTTTTATCCTTCAATTTGTTGATATGATGTATCACGTTGATTGATTTGTGTATATTGAAGAATCCTTGCATCCCAGGGATAAACCCCACTTGATCATGGTGTATGATTTTTTTAATGTGCTGTTGGAGTCTGTTAGCTAGTATTCTGTTGAGGATTTTTGCATCTATATTCATCACTGATATTGGTCTGTAGTTTTCTTTTTTTGTGACATCCTTGCCTGGTTTTGGTATCAGGGTGATGGTAGCCTCTTAGAATGAGTTTGGGAGTGTTCCGCCTTCTGCAATATTTTGGAAGAGTTTGAGAAGGATAGGTGTTAACTCTTCTCGAAATGTTTGATAGAATTCGCCCGTGAACCCATCTGGTCCTGGGCTTTTGTGTGTTGGGAGATTTTTAAATCAGTCTCAATTTCCGTACTTGTGATTGGTCTGTTCATAGTTTCTATTTCTTCCTGGTTCAGTCTTGGAAGATTGTATTTTTTCTAAGAATTTATCCTTTTCTTCCAGGTGATCCAATTGCTTGGCATACAGTTACTTGTAGTAGTCTCTCATGATGTTTTGTATTTCTGAGGTGTCCGTTGTTACTTCTCCTTTTTCATTTCTAATTCTGTTGATTTGCATCTTCTCCCTTTTTTTCTTGATGAGTCTGGCTAATGGTTTATCAATTTTGTTAATCTTCTCAAAGAACCAGCTTTTAGTTTTATTTATTTTTCTTATGGTTTCTTTCCTTTCTTTTTCATTTATTTCTGCTCTGATCTTTATGATTTCTTTCCTTCTGCTCACTTTGGGGTTTCTTTGTTCTTCTTTCTCTAGCTGTTTTAGGTGTAAGGTTAGGTTGTTTATTTGATCATTTTCTTGTTTGTTAAGGTAGGACTGTATTGCTATAAACTTCCCTCTTAGAACTGCTTTTGCTGCATCCCATAGGTTTTGGGTTGTTGTGTTTTCGTTGTCATTTGTTTCTAGATATTTTTTGATTTCCTCTTTGATTTCTTTAGTGATTCCTTGGTTGTTTAGGAGTGAATTGTTTAGCCTCCATGTGTTTGTGTTTTTTGTAGTTTTTTTCCTGTAATTGATATCTAGTCTCATGGCATTGTGGTCTGAGAAGATGCTTGATATGATTTCAATTTTCTTGCATTTGCCGAGGTTTGATTTGTGACCCAAGATGTGATCTATCCTGGAAAATGTTCTGTGTGCACTTGAGAAGAAAGTGTAGTCTGTCGTTTTTGGATGGAATGTCCTATAAATATCAATTAAGTCGAGATGGTCTAATGTGTCATTTAAAGCTTGTGTGTCTTTATTTATTTTCTGTTTGGATGATCTGTCCATTGATGTAAGTGGGGTGTTCAAGTCTCCCACTATTATTGTGTTACTGTCAATGTCCCCATTTATAGCTTTTAGCATTTGCCTCATGTATTGAGGTGCTCCTATATTGGGGGCATAGATATTGACCATTGTGATATGTTCTTCTTGAATGGATCCCTTAATCATTATGTAGTGTCCTTCCTTGTCTCTTGTAATAGTCTTTACTTTCAAGTCTAATTTGTCTGATATGAGTATTGCTACTCCAGCTTTCTTTTGACTTCCATTTGCATGGAATATCTTTTTCCATCCCTTTCCTTTCAGTCTATATGTATCCTTGGTCTGAAGTGGGTTTCTTGTAGGCAGCATATAGAAGGGTCATGTTTTTGTATCCATTCAGCCAGTCTGTGTCTTTTGGTTGGAGCATTTTAATCCATTTACATTCAAGGTGATTATTGACATGTGTGTTCCAATTACCATTTTCTTAATTGTTTTGGGTTTGTATTTGTAGGTGTTTTCCTTTACTTGCGTTTCCTACTTAGAGAAGTTCCTTTAGCACTTGTTGTAAGGCTGGTTTGGTGGTGCTGAATTCTCTTAACTTTTGCTTGTCTGGAAAGCTTTGGATTTCTGCCTCAAATCTGAATGAGATTCTTGCTTGGTAGAGTATTCTTGGCTGTAGGTTTCTCTCTTTCAGGACTTTCAGTATATCCTGCCATTCCCTTCTGGCCTGCAGACTTTCTGTAGAAAGGTCAGCTGTTATCCTTATGGGTTTTCCCTTATATGTTGTTTGTTATTTTTCTCTTGCTGCTTTTAATATTTTTTCTTTGTGTTTAATTGTCGTTAGTTTGATTACTATGTGTCTTGGTGTATTTCTCCTTGGGTTTATTCTGTATGGGACTCTCTGTGCTTCTTGGACTTGGTTAATTATTTCCTTTCCCATGTTGGGGGAGTTTTCCACTATAACCTCTTGAAATATTTTCTCAGACCCTTTCTTGTTTTCTTCTTCTTCTGGGATGCCTATAATTCGAATGTTGGTATACTTAATGTTATCACTGAGGTCTCTGAGACTGTCTTCTAATCTTTTTATTCTTTTTTTCTTTTTCCTGCTCTGTGGCATTTATTTCCCCCATTGTATCTTCCAACTCACTTATTCGTTCTTCTGCCTCAGTCATTCTGCTGGTTATAGCATCTAGAGTATTTTTAATTTCAGTTATTTTGTTATCCATTGCTGTTTGTTTTTCTGAGTTCTTATGAACTGTTTCTTGTACTTTCTCTATTTTGTTATCGAGATTTTGTATCATTTTTACTATCATTACTCTAAATTCTTTTTCAGGCATTTTTCATATTTCCTCCTCATTTATTTGGTCTTGTGGAGTTTTTTCCTGCTCCTTTGCCTGCATGGTGTTTCTTTGTTTCCTCATGGTTGTCCAAACTTTTCGGGTTGCTTGTCCTGCCGATAGAGGTGTTTATAGAAGACTGTCCAAGCCTCAGACTAATGTCCAAGTATTGGATTAAACGAATATTCAGTCTAGGAAACACATACACATATAAGACACACAATTACTGAATCCGTTAGGACATAAGGCTCTAGAAAGACCTGACAGAACCCCAGTGTGCTATCAGATATTCAAAGAGAAACCCAACAGAAATTGACAACTGAAACAGAACAAATCAGAGACAAAAGCAAAAGCAAACAAACAAACAAATAACACCTTTCACATACAAACATTAATCCAGGGAGATTTTGTAAGCTAGGATCAAATATAGAAAAGAGCCAGAGTACCACCAGAGAGAATGGAGATTCTCAGAATGTAATTAGACAAGTGTACTAAGAACTAAGATAAAGACAAAAGCCTAATATTAAATACCAAGGCAGTGCGTCATCTGGAGAATAGAGCAAGGAGTCTGAGCAGACTGATAGTGTTGCTTGTAAGTATAAGATAAAATAAACTTAAAATGGCTGGAAGAAAGGGGAACAGAAGAGTGTAATGTGGTTGGAAATATGCAAATAAAAGGAAAGGAATAGAAATGTATAAAAGATAGGGATGACAGGAAAGTATGAGAGATATATTGTCCGTACTACAGAAAACTTAGCTAGATATAGAAGTATATAAAAAGGGGGGAAAAAAAGAATAAAAAATATCATTAAAAATTATGTTATAAAACTTGTAGATCCCTTAGGGCTAAGATCATATTTAATAAAGAAAAAAAAAAAGAGAGAGAGAGAGAAAAAGAGAAAAAAATAAAAATCCAGAACTGATCCCAGAATGGACCAGTTCAATCGGTATTGATACTACTATTTCTGTTTTCTTAGCATCTCAGCTGTAAGTGTCCTTCTCCTTGCCTTGGGTTGTTTTGCATTATTCTGTGACCAGCAGAGGTTCTTTTGTTGTTCGTCTGTAAGCGTCAGTGTGTGGGGAGGGAGAGGGTACAATAGTGGCTCCTTCTCTTGGGAGTGAGTGAGCAGTGGCGCACTGTTGTTTCAGTCGGGCTTGGAGGTGCCTGTTGCAGAGGGATGCCGGTGGCTCAGGCGTAAACAGAAAGTCTTAGAGTTGGGCCTGTCTCGGGTTTTGTTGTTGTTGTTGTTGTTGTTGTTGTTGCTTTTCTCTCGGCAGCCTCCCTGCTGCTGGCGTTGCAAGGGGTTTTAATCTAGCCCCGCCCGAGCACCTGAGGGTACTTGTTATCCCTGAGCGCCTTAGGTGGCCCACGGGCGTCTCTCCACTGCCTGTTGCAGAGGCTCCAAAAGAGAGAGAGAGGCTAAGTGCACGGCTCTTTCCCCCTGCCCGTGAGGCTGCAGCTTTCAGCTGCCATCATGGCCAGGCAGCTCTCAGGGACGGGAACTCCTCTCCGTGGACGTCTTCCCTCCTGTCCTCTCGGTCCGTCACCCTACCAGCAACAATGTTTCTCACCCTGAACCAGCTCTCCGGTTCCTACGCTCCCGCTCCTGGACCTCGGTTCAGCCGCGGATCGACATCTCGGTCCGGGAATGCTGAGCTGCGCTGCGGACCCTCCGTATGTTTCTCACTCCCTCCCGTCTGCCACAGCTCCGCCGCTTCACCCTCTTTGAGCCTTCGTAGATGCCTCCCTACCGGCTATGTCGGGCTCCCCGCAGTCCTTTCTGGTGTCCGAGGCCATCTGCTGGTGTTCAGCTGGTTCTCTGTGGGAATTACTGCATCCTTCTGTGCATTCCCAATGCATCTGTGGAGAGGGATGCACTCCACGTCTCTCTACTTCGCCGCCATCTTTTCTCCCTCTCAAGTTCATTTTTGTAAGTGGTGTTTTAAAACTTTTCAGGAAGAAATATCTAGGTCTAATTGTTTCACTAGTGATTTCCATAAAACATTCAAAGAAAAAAATAACACAGATTCCACAAAATTTCTTCAAGAAAGAGAAGAAAGTTTTCCAACTAACTTTTTGAAGCCATTGTTACTGTAACATCAAATGAAATGAAAACACTACAAACAATAAAACTACAGAAAATAACCTGTATGAACATTAGACTCAGAAATCCTCGACAAAACAGTAACAAAAGGAATCAAGCAAGAAAAAAAATAATAAATCATAACCAAATGAGCTTACTTATACAAAGGCAATGCCTATTTCAACTTCAAAAATCAATGAATGCAGTTAATGATATTAACATTCCAAAGAGGCCTAAAACCATAGAACAATAACTTCAAATATGCAGTAAAAATATCTGACAAAATTAAATATTCATGATAAGGAATAGAAGAGAGAAAAATGAATCTTCCTCAGCCCTATACAGTCCTTCTACTAATAACCTACAGGTAAAATCATATTGGTGAGAAAATGAATGCCTTCTCTGTAAGATAAAGAAAAAAGTAAGAAAGTCCATTCTCACGACTCATGTTTAAAATAGCACTGAATATACTTGCCATTGAAATACAGCAAGAAAAAGAAATAAAATGCATAGAGTTTGGAGAGGAAAAAATTTAAAACTATCCGTTTTTAAAAAAAATTTTTCTTTTTCTTTTTATTTTTTGGGGGTACACCAAGTTCAATCATCAGCTTTTATACACATATCCCTGTATTCCCTCCCTCCCTCAACTCCCCCCCTCCCTCGAGTCCACCCCACCCTCCCCATCCCAGTCCTCTAAAGCATCTTCTCTTCTCTAGTTGGACTCCCATTGTTATACAACAATTTCCCACTAGCTATCTATTTTACAGTTGGTAGTATATATATGTCTATGCTACTCTCTCGCTTCATTTCAGCTTCCCCTCCACCCGCTGCCCCCCCAAAACCTCGAGTTCTCCAGTCCATTCTCTGCATCTGCATCCTTGTTCTTCTCTTGTCACTGAGTTCAGCAGTACCATTTTTAGATTCCGTATATGTGAGTTAGCATACAATATTTGTCTTTCTCTTTCTGACTTAATTCACTCTGTATGACAGATTCTAGGTCTATCCACCTCATTACATATAGCTCCATCTCATGCCTTTTTATAACTGAGTAATATTCCATTGTATATATATACCACATCTTCTTTATCCATTCATTTGTTGATGGGCATTTAGGTTGCTCCCATGTCCTGGCTATTATAAATAGTGCTGCAATAAACATTATGGCACATGTTTCTTTTGGGATTATGGTTTTCTTTGGGTATATGCCCAGGAGTGGGATTACTGGATCATATGGTAGTTCTATTTATAGTTTTTTAAGGAACCTCCAAACTGTTTTCCATAGTGGCTGTACCAACTTACATTCCCACCAATAGTGCAGGAGAGTTCCCTTTTCTCCACACCCTCTCCAACATTTGTTGTTTCCAGATTTTGTGATGATGGCCATTCTGATCAGTGTGAGGTGATACCTCATTGTGGCTTTGACTTGCATTTCTCTGACGATTAGTGATGTTGAGCATCTTTTCATGTGTTTTTTGGCCATCTGTATGTCTTCCTTGGAGAAATGTTTATTTAAGTCTTCTGCCCATTTGTGGATTGGGTTGTTTGCTTTTTTGGTATTAAGCTGCATGAGATGCTTGTATATTTTGGAGATTAATCCCGTGTCTGTTGCTTTGTTGGCAAGTATTTTCTCCCATTCTGAGGGTTGTCTTCTTGTCTAGTTTATGGTTTCCTTCACTGCACAAAAGCTTTTAAGTTTCATGAGGTCGCATTTGTTTATTCTTGATTTTATTTCCATTATTCTAGGAGGTGGGTCAAAAAGGAACTTGCTCTGGTTTATGTCATAGAGTGCTCTGCCTATGTTTTCTCTAGTAGTTTTATAGTGTCTGGCCTTCCATTTAGCTCTTTAATCCATTTGGAGTTTATTTTTTGTGTATGGTGTTAGGAAGTGTTCTAATTTCATTCTTTTATATGTTGCTGTCCAATTTTCCCAGCATCCCTTATTGAAGAGGCTGTCGTTTCTCCATTGTATATTCTTTCCTCCTTTATCAAAGATAAGGTGCCCATATGTGCATGGGTTTACCTCTGGGTTTTCTATTTTGTTCCAATGATCTTCCTTTCCATTTTTCTGTGAATACCATACTGTCTTGATCACTATGTCCTTGTAGTATAGTTTGAAGTCAGGGAGCTTAATTCCACCAACTCCGTCTTTCCTTCTCAAGATTGCTTTGGCTATTGGAGGTTTTTTGCATTTCCATACAAATCATAAGATTTCTTGTTCTAGTTTGGTGAAAAATGCCATTGTTAATTTGATAGGGATTGCATTGAATCTGTAAATTGTTTTGGGTAGTACAGGTATGTTCACAATGTTGATTCTTCCAATCCAAGAACATGGTATGTCTCTCCATCTGTTTGTATCATCTTTGATTTCTTTCATCAGTGTCTTATAGTTTACTGCATACAGGTCTTCTGCCTCCTTAGGCAGAATTATTCCTCGGTGTTTTATTCTTTTTGTTGCAATGGTAAATGGCAGAGTTTCCTTAATTTCTCTTTCTGCATTTTTGTTGTTAGTGTGTCAGAATGCAAGAGATTTCTGCACATTAATTTTGTATCCTTCTACTTTACAGAATTCATCAATTAGTGGTAGCAGTTTTCTGGTAGAATCTTTAGGGTTTTCTATGTATAATGCCATGTCATCAACAAAGAGTGACAATTTTAGTTCTTTTCCAACTTGGATTCCTTTCATTTCATTTTCTCCTCTGATTGCTGTGGCTAAAACTTCCAAAACTATGTTGAATAATAATGGTGATAGTGGTCACCCTTGTCTTGGTCCTGTTCTTAGAGGGAATTCCTTCAGTTTTTCACCATTTAGAATGATGTTGGCTGTTGGTTTGTCATATATGGCTTTTATTATGTTGAGGTAATTTCCTTCTATGCCCATTTTCTGGAGAGTTTTCATCATGAATGGATGTTGAATTTTGTCAAAAGCTTTTTCTGCAGCTATTGAGATGATCATATGGTTTATATCCTTCAATTTGGTGATATGATGTATCACACTGATTGATTTGTGTATATTGAAGAATCCTTCCATTCCAGAGCTGAACCCCACTTGAGCATGGTGTATGATCTTTTTAATGTGCTATTGGATTCTGTTAGCTAGTATTTTGTTGAGGATTTTTGCATCTATATTCATCAGTGATATTGGCCTATAATATTCTTTTTTTGTGACATCTTTGCCTGGTTTTGGTATCAGGGTGATGGTGGCCTCGTAGAATGAGTTTGGGAAAGTTCCTCCTTCTGCTATATTTTGGAAGAGTTAGAGAAGGATAGGTGTTAGCTCTTCTCTAACTGTTTGATAGAATGTGCCTGTGAATCCATCTGGCCCTGGGCTTTTGTTTGTTGGGAGACTTTTAATCACAGTCTCAAATTCCATACTTGTGATTGGTCTGTTCATAGTTTCTATTTCTTCCTGGTTCAGTCTTGGAAGATTGTACTTTTCTAAGAATTTATGCATTTCTTCCAGGTTATCCAATTTTTTGGCATATTGTTGCTTTTAGTAGTCTCTCATGATCTTTTGTGTTTCTGCACTATCTGTTGTTACTTCTCCATTTTCATTTCTACTTCTGTAGATGTGCGTCTTCTCCCTTTTTATCCTGATGAGTCTGGCTAATGGGTTATCAATTTTGTTTATCTTCTCAAAGAACCAGCTTTTAGTGTCATTGATCTTTGCTACTGTTTCCTTCATTCCTTTTTCATTTATTTCTGATCTGATCTTTATGATTTCTTTCCTTCTGCTCACTTTGGGGTTTCTTTGTTCTTCTTTCTCTAATTGTTTTAGGTGTAAGATTAAGTTCTTTATTTGATATTTTTCTTGCTTCTTGAGGTAGGACTGTATTGCTATAAACTTCCCTCTTAGAACTGCTTTTGCTGCCTCCCATAGGTTTTGAATCATCATGTTTTCATTGCCATGTGTTTCTAGATATTTTTTGATTTCCTCTTTGATTTCTTTAGTGATTTCTTGGTTGTTTAATAGTGTATTGCTCAGCCTCCTTGTGTTTGTATTTTTTACAGTTTTTTTCCTGTAATTGATATCTCGTCTCATGGTGCTGTGGTCAGAGAAGATGCTTGATTTGATTTCAATTTTCTTGAATTTACCAAGGCTTGTTTTGTGACCCAAGATGTGATCTATCCTGGAAAATGTTCCATGTGCACTTGAGAAGAAAGTGTATTCTGTAGTTTTTGGATGGAATGTCCTATCAATATCAATTAAGTCGAGATGGTCTAATGTGTCATTTAAAGCTTGTGTGTCTTTATTTATTTATGTTTGGATGATCTGTCCATTGATGTAAGTGGGGTGTTTGAGTCTCCTACTATTATTGTGTTACTGTTGATTTCCCCTTTTATGGCTGTTAGCATTTGCCTCATGTATTGAGGTGCATATGCCTATGTTGGGTGCATAGATATTTACAATTGTTGTATGTTCGTCTTGGATTGATCCCTTGATCATTATGTATTGTTCTTCCTTGTCTCTTTTAATAATCTTTACTTTCAACTCTAATTTGTCTGATATGAGTATTGCTACTCCAGCTTTCTTTTGACTTCCATTTGCACAGAATATCTTTTTCCATCCCTTTACTTTCAGTCTATATGTGTTCCTTGGTCTGAAGTGAATTTCTTGTAGGCAGCTTATAGAAGGGCCTTATTTTTGTATCCGTTCAGCCAGTCTGTGTCTTGTGGTTGGAGCTTTTAATCCATTTACATTTAAGGTGATTATTGACATGTGTGTTCCTATTACCATTTTCTTAATTGTTTTGGGTTTGTTTTTATAAGTCTTTTCCTTCTCTTGTGTTTCCTGCCTAGAGAAGTTGCTTTTGCAATTGTTGTAGGGCTGGTTTGGTAGTGCTGAATTCTCTTAACTTGTGCTTGTCTGTAAAGCTTTTGATTTCTCCATTGAATCTGAATGAGATGTTTGCTGGTTAGATTATTCTTGGCTGTAAGTTTTTCTCCTCAGAACTTTCAGTATCTCCTGCCATTCCCTTCTTGCCTGCAGAGTTTCTTCAGAAAGATCAGTTATTATCCTTCTGGGTTTTCCCTTATGTGTTATTTGTTGCTTTTCTCTTGCTGCTTTTAATATTTTTTTTCTTTGTGTTTAATTTTCATTTTTTTCATTTATATGTGCTTTGGTGTATTTCTCCTTGGGTTTATTCTGTATGGGTCTCTCTCCGCTTCTTGGATTTGATTAAATATTTCCTTTCCCATTTTGCAGAAATTTTCCACTATAACCTCTCCAAATATTTTCTCAGACCCCTTTCTGTTTTTCTTCTTCTTCTGGGATGCCTATGATTTGAATATTAGTGTGCTTAATATTGCCACCAAGGTCTCTGAGACTGTCTTCCATTCTTTTTATTCTTTTTTCTCTTTCTTGATGTTGTAGTAGTCTCTTATGATTTTTTGTATTTCTGTGGTATCAGTTGCAAGTCTCCTCTTTCATTTACAATTTTATTAATTTGAGTATTTTCTTTTTTTCTTAGTCTAGATAAGGTTTACCAATTTTGTTCATCTTTTCATAAAACCAAGTCTTAGTTTTGTCAGTCCTTTCTTTTGTCTTTCTAGACTCTAATTCATTTATTCCTGCTCTAATCTTTATTATTTCCTTCCTTCTGCTAAGTGAAATAAACCAGACAGAGAAAGAAAAATATGGTATGGTATTACTTATATGTGGAGTATAAAAGAGAAAAAAAAAGGTATATTTCACAGAAACAAAGAACTGGAATGGTGGTTGTTGTCAGGAGCTGAGGGAAGATGGTAATGGGTTTATGTAAGTCAAATATTTTCAGTTAAAGGATAAGTTCTGGGGATCTACTGCACAGCATGGGGACTATAGTTAATAATACACTATTGTATACTGAAAGTTGTTGAGAGTAGATCTTAAGCATTGTTACTAGCAAAAAAAAAAGAAAGAAAGAAAGAAAGGAGTTAACTATGTTAACTATGTGAGGTGATGGATGGATGTGATAATTATCTTGAATTATCTTGGTCTTGGTAATGTTGAAATTCTGCAGCATATATGTATATCAAACATGACCTTATACACTTTAAATATATACAATTATATTTGTCAACTATGCATTAATAAAGTTTAAAAAAGACAATCTGTAAAACAAAAAGAGAAAGAGTTTTTTTTTTTTTTATATCAATACATGGAAGTTTCTGGAAGCAAGTCTGATCACATATTTTGTGATAGTTTTGAACGACAGAAGAAAATTTATGGAAAGAAGCACCCTGTCCTGTGATCTGAACTAGGAAGAGTTATCAGTGTATAATATGAAATCCAAATTCCTATCAATCACAGAAACAATTTAGTATTAAAACACTTTATTCCATTAGGAGACTTGAAAGAAAAACAGTGATGTAATATTTAAATACTTGTGACTATAAATTGCATTTTAAAACCAGTTTCCTTACAAGAACCTTGTAGGTTCACTTTTTATTTTCGGAGTTCTCAGCTGGAAAAGAAAAAGGGAAAGGGTTATAAACTCTGAGCACCCTAAGTGAGTCATTTCTATGAGATGTGTGTTTGAGGGGATTTGTAAATTTTAAAGTAATAAAGTGATAAAAAAAAAAAAACAAAGGACTTTTGTTAGCATTCCTCGACTGTTCACCACTCCCTGTCGCATATATGCCATGGTTATGACTACAATTCAGCGTCTGATTACACAGCTCTAAGTCTGAAATGTATTTTAAAAATGAAAATAAAAAGGAGCAAGATGATCTCTCTTCTTGGTTCTAATAGATCTCTTAGTTTTAAAAAAATATTTTCCTCCTCCTTCTCCATCTTTCCTGTTTCTTACTTACTCCTCTTCCCCATTAATTCCACTTCCTTGCACCCCTTTCTACCAACTTTTTTTCTCACCATCTCATTTCTTTTTCTTCTTCTTCACTCATTCGCATTTTCTCTCTGTTCTTCAACATTGTTTGCTTTCTCAATCACTCCTTTCTTTGACATATTTCTCAACTCTCCCCTTTTTCTGTCCCTAGCTTCTGTGTGTGTCTCTGCCTTTGTTTCTCTGTTCTCTGTATCTCTGTTGGTCTCTCAGTCTCTGTCTCTCCTTATCTTTTGCTGACTTTTTCTTTAATACACCCCAAGTGAGCTCAAATCTCTCAAATGATAGATTACTCACTAGGAACTGTAATCTGAAATTTTTGACCTGTAGCTTTTCATCAGTTGGTAGTGTTTCATGGCAACCTCTACCCCTCATTAAGTGACTTGCTGTTATTTACGGTAATTTAAAAGGGTAACTTTGTTAAAAAAATACTTTAGTTTTTTGCAATATTGGTGACACTTCAAATGCAGTTGCTCTAGCTGTCACAACAGCAAGCCAGGAAATAATTGCCCAGGCTGAACCAAGTCATTTAGGTACATTGTTTCAGACAATTAAGTAAACACTAAGAAATTAAGATTCTGGGTATGTCTGCTTCACTTTCTCTTTTCCATGACATCAAACTGCTGTGAAAAGTCAGGTGGCTAAGATTTAGTTCCAGCTTTGGCACTAACTTTCTTCTTCTCTTTATGACCTCAAAATTTTCACTTAATAGCAATAGCCTTACAATCCCCATCTGATAAATGAAGAATAAAAATCCCTGGCCACCAGATTCACATCCAGTCCCTCAAGATCAAATGAGATAACGAATATGATAGTATTATGGGAAAGCATAAAGACTTTTATCTAAGAGTTCAAGATTCTTATGATCTTTAAGAAAGGGTCTTATCTCTGATCTTATCTTAAAAAGGTTTTAGGATCCTTACCTAAAAACTTAAGTCTCACCATCCTGAAGGCTAAATGAAAGGATTCTGAAATGGGGACATTAGTGAACTCTGCACTGAACATACCCAAGGCTGGAATGCTGAAATTCTCCCTGATGATTTTGGTTTTGATGAATTCCCTGATGACTAGCAAATGGCTTTCTTTAACTGATATTGGAAAGGAAATAAGCTTTTGTCCATTTTTCTTCTTTTCCCTTGAATGTGTCTCTTTCATCATCATCAAAATAGCAATGATTATGCACATTCTTTTTCTTGATGCCATGTCAAGTCTGGTTCAAATATAAGTGCACTCTGATCCTTTCAACCTAACACAAACAACACAAATGAGAGTTTTTTATTGACATTCAAAGATAATAAGGAACATAGATGAGAGTGGCAATGTGCTTAGTGAAAAGGGCCTAGTTTCTATTGTTCTGGTACAATAGTTCTAGTTTCAATAGTTTTGGTACAATTTCTTATTTTCTGTGTGATTTAGAGCTAGTCCTATCATCTTTCTGAGCCTTGGTTTTTCTACTGTGAAATGAGGCTAGATTATCTAAGAGCTGCTTTAGTGTTGGAGTTCTATGAGTTAACAGTCAGATGAGGCATTTTAGTAAACTGTACTTTTTTCCCTTTCAGGTCCTATGCCTACCAATAGTGAAGTTGCAATTAAATGTTTTTTTTTTCCTAGAAAATGGAAAAGATAATTTCCTTTTCCACCATTCCATTCCTCTAGGTTCTCTCACTTACAACAAAAATTCCTCAACATAACAACAAATAAGCATAGGAAGAGTCAGAAAGTGTAAAGAAAGCAGGCTTCCTAAGGACCATGAGACTTTCATAGGACATGATAGTGAATTCCCCGAATTTGCTGATTGCCCCCCGTATATCCTATGCAAGACCCTCCAAAATTCTTCCACCTAGAACTACTAACAATAGACAAGAAACCCATTAAATTGTACACTTTTTTTTACCAGCTATAATGTTTACCTTATTTTTTTTATTTTTAAGCTCTTTATTGGACTATAATTGCTTTACATTGTTGTGCCAGTTTTTGCTGAAATTGTACACTTTAAATGGATGGATTATATGGTGTTTAAGTTATATCTCAATAAAGTTATTATTTAATTTTTTTTAAAAAGTCTATTTCTTGTAGCTAAAGGACTTGGGAAAGGGTGGACTAACCCTACTCTAGCTAAACACCAATGGAAAGAAAACATAGCTGTATACCTAGCTTATCTTCAAATCCACCTCAGTCCCTCCACCCCCATCCCATAAAAGCAAGTGACACTATCTCACACTGGGTGAAGTCAGCAGGGCCAAGAAGGGAGATAATCTTCCATCCCCTAAGCAGAAAGCTAATATTTCATTTCCCACCTAGCAGAAGTAGAGGCTCTGAGCTTCTCTCACTTGGTGGTGCCAGTGAGGCCAGTAGGAAACTTATCTTTTACCCCTGCCTGAAGGAAGCAAGCAGGCAGTGCTCAATTCCTCCACTAGGGTACTGTCAGTGGGTCCATCTAGAAACTGAATCAGCTAAGTGGAAGCATGCTACCTCTACCCAGCAGCAATAATACTTAAGGAGGTCACCATTAGACTTTGCCCTCAATTCCACCCCAGAGATGGAGAGCTGAGCTTCCACACCCACCCAATGTCAACAAGGCAGAACAAATTAGTACAAACTAGGGCTAGAAGCACTCTTCTTTCTTCCTAATCTGATGTCAGTGAAGCCCCATGAATAGCTGAATCTCCACCCCCTCCCCCAGAGCATCAAGGAGGCAGAATGAGGTGGAGGAGGATTGGGTGGTAATAAACAAGTTGAAAATGAAATTTTAAAATAATTCCATGTATAATATAACCAAAAAGAGAAATACCTAGGAATGAATTTAACAAAAGAAGTGCAAAACTTATATTCTGAAACAAAACTTTATTGAAAAAAATTAAAAGACTGATATAGAGAGACACCTCATGCTTACTGATTACAATATTTAATATTTTAAGATGACAATGTTTGTCCCAAATAGACCTATAGATTCAACACAATCCCTTTCAAAACCTGAGTTTGCTTCTCTGCAATAACTGAAAGTTGATTATAATACTTATTTGGAAATTGAAGGGACCCAGAAAAAACAAAAAATCTTGAAAGAAAAGAACAAAATTTCATGTTTCAAAATTGACCACAAAGCTACAATAACAGGTACTTGTCTAAGGATAGACATATAGATCAATAAAATAGAATTGAAGCCCACATACCTATGGCCAGTTGATTTTCAACTGGGTGCCAAGAAGATTCAATTGGGAAATAATATTTCTTATAATAAAAATGCAGAAACAACTGGATATTAAAATGCAAAAGAATAAATTTGGACCCCTACCTTGAACCACATACAAAAATGTACCCAAAATGAATCAGGCCTAAATGTAACAGCTAAAATCATTAAATTCTTGGAAGAAAACATGGGCTGAAATCTTGGATTACTCAATAATTTCTTACATATGACACCAAAAGCACAGGAGCCAAAAGAAAAAAAGAAGATAAATTTGACTTCAACGAAATAAAAACATTTAGTGTTTTTCAAAGGACATCATCAAGAAAGTGAAAAGATAACCTAAAGAATGAAAGAAAATGTTTTGCAAATAATATATCTGATAAAGAATTTGTGTCTAGAATATACAAAGAACTATTACAACTCAATCATAAAGAGACAAAAAGACAAAGCAATAAAATACGGGCAAGAGATCTGGATAGATCTTTCTTCAAAGAAGATATACAAATGGCCAATATGCACATGAAAAATTCTCAGCATCATTAGTCATCAAGGAAATGCAAATTAAAACCTCAGTACATTGAGATACTACTTCACATCCTCTAGAATGACTATAATAAAAAATCACATAAGTGTTGGAAGGAGGTGGGGAAATTGGAATACTAATGGTGCAGTCATTGTGGAAAACGGTTTGGAAGTTACCAAAATGTTTAGACTGAGTTACCAATAACCCAGAAATTCCATTCCTAGGTATACAAAAGAAAATATATGTCCACACAAAATCTTGTACATGAATGTTTATAGCAGCATTATTTTTTTAATTTATTTTTTAATTAATTTTTAAAATTGCATCATTTTAAAAAATATTTAAAGTATAGACTTTGGTATTGTTTTCTATTAGTAATGTATATATGGCAATCCTAATCTCTCAATTTATAGTAACATTATTATTATTAATAGTCAAAAAATAGAAACAACCTAAATATACATCAACTGATGTATGAGTGAAGATATGTGGTATATACACACAATGAAACATGTCAGCTATAGAGAAGAATAATGTACTGGTACACGTTACCATATGGATGAACTTTAAAAGCATTATGCTAAGTGGAAGATGGCATATATATATATATATATATATATATATATATATATATACAATGGAATATTGCTCAGCCATAAAAAGGAATGAAATGGAGCTATATGTAATGAGGTGGATAGACCTAGAGTCTGTCATACAGAGTGAAGTAAGCCAGAAAGAGAAAAACAAATACTGTATGCTAACTCATATATATGAAAAAAAAAAAAAAAAAGGTACTGATGAACCCAGTGACAGGGCAAGAATAAGGATGCAGATGCAGAAAATGGACTGGAGGACATGGTGTGGGGGGCTAAGGGGAAGCGGGGATGAAGTGAGAGAGTAGCATAGGCATAGATACGCTACCAACTGTAAAATAGCTAGCTAGTGGGAAGTTGCTTTATAAGAAAGGGAGATCAACTCGGTGATGGGTGATGCCTTAGAGGGTCAGGACATGGAGGGTGGGAGGGAGTCGTGGGAGGGTGGGGATATGGGGATATATGTATAAATACAGCTGATTCACTTTGATATACCTCAAAAGCTGGTACAAGAGTGTAAAGCAATTATATTCCAATAAAGAGCTTAAAAAATTAATAAAAAGAACTACTTGAAAATTTAAAAAAAATCATTATGCTAAGTGAAAGAAACAAAAGTCAGAGTATCACATATTGTATGATTAGATTCATGTGAAATATCCAGAAAAGAAATTCACAGACATAGCAAGTAGGTTAGTAGTTTCTTAGGCCTTGTGGGTTGGGGGTAAATACAGAGTGACTGTTAATGGGTATAGGGTTTATTTTTGTGGTAATGAAAATGTTTTAAAATTTATTGTGTTGTCATTCACATAACTCTATAAATATACTAAGAAACATTAAACTGTACACTTTCAATGGGCGAATTATGTGGTATTTAAATTATATATCAATAAAGTTATTTAAATTTTAAAAAATGCCTTGAACTAAATGTAAATAAAAATCACCCTATAAAAATACATGGAATATAGCTAAGGTGGTGAGAGAGATACATTTATAGCACTAATGCTAACATTAGAAAAGAGAAAATATGACAGAAGAGGAAGACCCTGTATTTACCTCCTCCTATGTACACACTAAAATTACCACTATTTACAGAGTGACTATTGATGAGAAAGACTGGAAAACTAGCAGAAAAGTTCTTCTATAATAAAAATATAAGGAAGGAACCACAATGAGATGGGTAGGAGGGGCAGGGACACAGTATAGTCAAGACCCATACCCCCAGGTTGGTGACTCACAAATGGGATGATAATTACAATTGCAGAAATTCTCCCCAAGGATGGAAAGGTCTGAGTCCCACATCGGGCTTCATAGCCCAGGTGTTCTGTACTGAGAAGACAAGCCCCCAGAACATTTTTCTTTGAAGGCCAACAGGATTTACTTTTGGAAGAGCCAGAGGGCTGTGGGAAATAGAGACTCCACACAAAATTTCACATGCTGTGGAACTCAGGGCGGAAGCAGTCATTTGAAAGGAGCTTGGGTCAGACCCACCTATTAATCTTGGAGAGCCTCCCAGAGAGGCAGGAAGCAAGAGTTTCACCCTTAGGACATAGAGCCTAGTGGCAGCCATTTGGGGAAGTATTTTCTTTTTTTTTAATTAATATTTTTCAGATCTTATTGGAGTATAATTGCTCTACAACTTTGTGTTAGCTTCTGTAGTACAGTGAAGTGAATCAGCTGTATTTATACATATATCCCCATATCCCCTCCCTCTTGAGCCTCCCACTCACACTCCCTAACCCACACTTCTAGTTCATCACCAAGCATCAAGTTGATCTTGGGGAGCGTTTTCCACCACAAAGGTACTGGTGCTGATAAGCACCATTTCAGAATCCTCCCTCTAGGTTATCAGTACTGGGACTCAGCCCCAAACATCAGTGTGTGAGCACCAGAACTGGGTTTTGTCAGGCCATGCCAAGCAACTAGCTGGGTGAGGCTACAGCTCCACCCACAAACAAGCCAGCTTCCTTAAGAACCCTGGGTCCACAGCCTCCCTATGACTTAACTGTCCACCAGAGGTCCCAGGATCCAGCCCCACATAAAAGTGTGCCAGCATTAGTTCCAAGACCCCCAGGGACCTGCAGCCAGAGACACCAGGATGTGGCTGCCCAACAATGGGTCAGCACTAGCCCTGGGACCAGCCTCACCAACCAGAGGTCAGACTCCAGCCCCAGGACCAACTGGCCCTGGCCCTGCTTAGTGGTAGGCCAACACTCAAACTCTGGGACCTTTAAGACTCTGTAACCAGAGACACTGGGATGCAGCTCCACCTACCAATGAGCCTGCACTAGCACCAGGACTTGGTTTTACCCACCAGTGGGGAGGCACCAAACCCAGGTCGACCATAGCCACTCATCCTGCTGTGTCAAGAACCAACCCACCTACCATCATGCTTGCAACAGCCCAAGAAAACACTGGGCCCAAGCCCCACCCACCAGCAGGACAACACCAACTCTGAGACAACTTGGGCCCCTCAGTCAGCTGCCCTGGGATTTGGACACACCCACCAGTGGGCCAAAATGAGCTTTAGGACACCCCAGACAACAAAGTGAGCTGTGTCAGGGTATGGCACCACCCACCAGCAGATCAACACTAGACTTGGAACCATCAGCCCCACAACCACACACCCCAGAATCCAGTTCCAACCACCAGTGGGCCAACACTAGCCCTGGGACTCCTGGGGCTCTGAAGCCAGCTGCATTGTGGTGAGGCCCCACCCACCAATGGCTAGCAACCTCTGCACAAGGCAAGGCCTGGCAACCAACCAGTCTAGGGATCAGCCATACCTACCAGACCACACATGGTAGTCAACCCACCACAACAGAAGAAACCATGCAGACCATATAAGGACAACTCTAAAGTACATAGCTCTGGTGACCAGAGGGGACTGCACCACTGAGATGCATAGGACATCTGCTACAAAAAGCCACTTCTCTAAGGTCAAGAAATGTAAAGAATTTGCCAAATCCATAGAAACTAAAATAGCAAAGTAGGCAAAATGAGTTGACAGAGAAATATGTTCTAAAAGAAAGAATAAGATAAAGCCTCAGAAGAAGAACTAAGTAATGAGGAGGTAATCTACCCAATAAAGAGTTCAAAGTAATAGCTATAAAGATGTTCAAAGAACTCAAAGAAGACTGTATGAACATAGTGAGGAGTTAGAAGTTTTTAACAAAGAAAATATAAAAGAGAAACAAAAAGAATGGAAGAATACAATAAATAAAATAAAATAAAATGCACCAGAAGAAATGAACAGTAGGTTAGATGATACAGAGCAATGAATCAGTGAACTGGAAGATAGAATAGTGAAAGTCACTGAAGTTGAGCAGATTAAAAAAAAGAGAGAGAGCAAATAAAAAGATTTGTGGATAGTTGAAGAAACCTCTGTTACAACATCAAGCATACTAACATTCTACATTATGGGGTTCTAGAAGGCAAAGTGACATAGAAAGGGGCAGAGAACATTTTGGAGATGTAATAGATGAAAATTTCCCTAACCTGGGAAAGAAAACATACATCCAGGTCTTAGTAGATGTAAATATAGCATTCCATCCAAAAGCAGCAGAATACATGTTCAAGTGCACAAGGAACATTCTCCTGGATAGATCACATGCTAGGCCACAAAACAAGTCTGAGAAAATTTACACAAATTGAAATCATATCAAGCATCTTTTCCAACCACAAAGCAGTGAGACTGGATATCAATCACAAAAAAAAAAAAAAAAAAAAAAAAAAAAAAAACAAAAAAAAAAACCTTCAAAAACCACAAAGACGTAGATGCTTAACAATATACTACTGACCAACCAATGAATCACTGAAGAAATCCAAGAGGAAATCAAAAATACCAGTGAATGAAAATACCAATAAATGAAAACAAAAATAGGACAATCCAAAAGCTATGGAATGCAGCAAAAGCAGTTCTAAACCAGAAGTTTATCAAGATACAAACTCACCTCAGAAAACAAGAAAAATCACAAATAAACAACCTATCCTTATACCTAAAGGAAAGAGATGAAGGACAAATCTGCTCATCAATAAATTTGATAAAGTTACAGGATACAAAATTAATATACAGAAATTTGCTGCATTTCTATATACTAACAAACAAACTATCAGAAAGAGAAGTTAAGGAAACCATCTCATTTACCATCACATCAAAAAGAATAAAATATCTAGGAATAAATTACCTAAGAAGGCAAAAGACATGTACTCAGAAAACTTGTAAGACATTGATGAAAGAAACTGAAGCGGATGTAAACAGATGGAAAGATATACTGTGTTCTTGGATTGGAATGATTAATATAGTTAAAATGACCATACTACTCAAGGCAATCATTTCTACTGGCAGCAACATGGATGGACTTGGAATGCATTATGCTAAGTGAAATAAGTCAGGCAGAGGAAGACAAATACTATACGTTATCACTTATGTGTGGAATCTAAAACAATACAACAAGCTAGTGAATATAACAGAAAAGAAGCAAACTCACAGACAGAGAACAAACTAGTGGTTATCAGTGGAGAGAAGGAAGAGGGGAAGGGCAATACAGGTGTGTAGAATTCAGAGTTACATAATACTATGTATGAAATAAGCTACAAGGATATATTGTACAACACAGGAAATATAGTCAATAATTTATAATAGCTATAAATAGAGTATAACCTTTAAAAGTTATGAATTACTTTGTTGTGCATCTGTAACATATAATATTGTACATCAACTATACTTCAATTAAAATTAATTAATTAATTAAAAATAAAAATAGTTGATTAGAATAGCCAAAAAAAAAAAAAAAAAGGACCAGAGCAGAAATAAATACAATAGGATCTAATTTAAAAACTAGAAAGATCGATGAAACTAAGAACTGGTTCTTTGAAAAGAGAAACAATTTTGATAAACCTTTAGCCACATTCCTCAAGAAAAAAAAGAGCGAGGGACCAAATCAATAAAATCAGAAATGAAAATGGAGAATTAACAACAGAAACCACAGAAATACAATGGATGATAAGAGATCACTACAAATAACTATAAACCAATAAGATGGACAATGTAGAAGAAATGGACAAATTCATAGAAAATGTCTAATCTCCCAAAAGTGAATCAGAAGAAATAGAAAACATGAACATACCAATTATCAGTAAAAAAATTGAATCAGTAATAAAAAAAATTATTCCCAGCAAACAAGAGTCCAGGACTATCTGACTTTAGAGGTGAATTCTACCAAACATTTAAACATATTTCATTCTGAAACTATTCCAAAAACTTGCCAGGAAGGAACATTTATGCAGTCATTCTATGAGGCTAGCATCACCTTGATATGAAAACCAGACAAAGGTATCACATAAAAAAAATCACTGAGTTTTACAATATCTTCTTAATGTTTTTATTATGTTAATTAGTGTCACTTTACTTCTATTCAAAGAACTCCTTTTAGCATTTCTCATAAGGCAGGTCTAGTGATAAGAATTCACTCAATTTTTCTTTTTTTAAATTGAAATATAGTTGACATATTAATTTCAGATGTTCAGGTGTACAAAATAGAGATTCAGTATTTTTACAGATTGTACTCCATTAAAAGCTGTTACAAGATAATGGCTATAATTCCCTTGCTATATAATATATTCTTGTTGTTTATCATTTTACACATAATAGTTTGTATCTCTTAATTCCATACCCCTTATGTGCCCCTCCCCTTCCCTTTCCTCTCTGTTACCACTAATTTGTTTTCTATATCTGTGAGTCTGTTTCTGTTTTGCATATACACTCATTTGTATTATTTTTTTAGATTCCACATATAAGTGATATCATACAGTATTTGTCTTTCTCTGTCTGACATTTCACTAAGCATAATATTTTCTAGGTCCACCCACATTGCTGCAAATAGCAGAATTTCATTCTGCTTAATTTTTTATTTAAAACATTTTATTTATTTATTTTTAAAATTTTTTATGGCTAGATTATCTGGTCAAGCTTACTAGATGGTCAGGAGTCAGCACTATATTTAGTAGCAGGTGGAGCTGAATTACTTTCCCTGCCCTGGCAGAGCAGCAGGGTGGGACCCAGGCCTTGAGAGACACATTGTTTGGGGACCTGCATCAGGTAAGAATGTGCTGAATTTTCTGGTCATGTGAGGTCATATATTTTACTCTCCAGATTGGAGATAACCAAGCACTGTTCTCTCTGTTCAAGCACCATTATAGGTTGTGCTGTTGGATAAACTATGATGCATCCAGTGTGCTCTGTTTAGGTTCCTTGGTCAGGCAGGCTGAAAGTTATATTCAGCAATGAACAGGATACAAATTAGTTTTCCTACCTGAGTACAGTGGGAAAAGCAGCTCTAACACCAGTAAAGCTATTTGTTGTCTCAATTCAAGCCAACCTGTGCCCCAAGTTTCCTAACCAAACAGATCCACTGGTTTTGCTCTGCAAACTATTGGCTATCTCTACCCTTCTTTTGGCTCAAGTACCATTTGACGGCACAGCTTCCAGGTGTTAACAGCCCTTCTGGTCAGATGGGGTTGGAGCCACAGTGGATGGGGCTATGTTTCAACTCTTTTACATGAGCAGGGAGGGGTGGGACCACTCCAGGTAACTCTTAATTTTCTAAACAGGCTCTCTGGTTGGGAGGTGCTGGAAACCACCTTCAACCTTTGCTATGAATTAATCCCTTTGCCTGTCTGTAGCAAGGGGACCCACTATGCCTAGTATTGGCTTTGCTCTGGGGGTGATTCACTCAGCCCATCTGCCTCTTGGCTGGAGCACCACTGGGCCATACAAATTCTAGGTGTTCTTGCCAGCCCTTCTGATCAGATGGGGCTGAGAAACATAGCCAGTGGGGCTATGTCTCAGCACCCTTTCCTGGGCAGGAGTGGAAGGGGCCACTCCAGGCAACCTTCCATTTCCCAAATAGGCTTTCTGATTGGGAGGGGTTGGGAGCTAACCTCAGCCTTGGCTGTGATTTAATTCCCCTGTCTATTTGTAGCAGGAGAACTCTTCACACCTGACATTGGCTTTGCTCTGGGGACACCCACCTCTTGGCTCAAGTGTCGCTGGACTACACAACTTCCAGCTATTCTTGCCAGCCCCTTTGGTCAGATGTGGCTGGGAGACCCTCTTCACCGTGAATGAGGCTGTGACTCAGCTCCTGGCCTGGACACAGGCAAACTAGACCCTAGCCAGTCAAAACTCCTCATTTGAGGTTCTGAATCAAGCCAGTCTGTACCCTGCCAAGTTTTCTGGTCAATTGTTCTGCAAATAAGTAAAGCCATTGATTAGGATTACTACTTGGGCACTTCAGGTATGACTCAGTCTACCAAGATCCATGTTCTTGGTTGTTTCAAGTCTCTATTCGTTTCTCCAACACAGATTTCTCAGATTGCCCTGCAATCCTGTTGTGGCAATATCACTCTCACAAAGTGACCAAAATGCTAGAGGGTGCTGGTTGTTCCACTAGGTTCTCTTTTCCCACTAGAGGAAAACTAGTCTCAAGGGAGACCTCTCAGCATGATGCTGCAGTGGTCTGAGGGAGAGACAATGCAGTCAGCATGTAGTTCTTCCTCTTACCCTCCTAATGTGATCTGTCTCAGTCTCTATGGTGAAAGGGGGATGCTTCAGCTTCATCCCTGCGTTCTAAGAGTTTCTCAATAATTTCTTGCCCATGAAAAGTTGTCAGTTGTTCTTATGAGGGTGCGTGAAATCGGGAATGAAATATGTTGTCATCTTGACGACATCACTCTCACTCTCAGTCTTTCACCAAGTGTGATGCTAGCTGTAGCCTTTTTGTAGATACTCTTTATCAAGTGGAGAACAAGCTCTGAAACTATTCCTAGTTTGCTCAGAGGTTTTATCAGAAAAGGAGATTTGATTTTCTTGAATGCATTTTCAATGTCAATTGAGTGGATTATATGCTTTTTATTTTTAACCTGTTGATATGGTCAATTACATTGATTAATTTTCTAATGTTAAGTCAGCTTTGAATACCTGAAATGGATCCCACATGATCATGCTGTAAAATTCTTCTTATATATTTCTGGACTAAACTTGCTAATATTTTGAGTCTAAGAACTTGAGAAATTGCTCTGTAGTATTTTTCTTTCTCTCCCTTCCTTCCTCCTTTCCTTCCTTCCTTCTTTCCTTCCTTCCTTTCTTCCCTCCCTTCCCTCCATTCTTTCATTCTCTCTTTCTGTACTGTTTTCTTCTGGCTTAGTGTCAAGGTAATACTAGGGTCACAAAATGGGTTGGGAAATGTCCCTACTTTTCAATTTTCTGGAATAGATTTTGCAATATTTGTGCTAATTATTCCTTAAGTATTTGTAAGAATTCTCTAGTGAAATCATCTGGATAAGGAGATTTGATTCCAGGAGACTTTTATTACAAATTCAGCTTTCTTAATCATTACAAGATTATTCAGGGGCTATATTTCATCTTGATTGAGTTTTAGTAGTTTGTATTTATCAATAAATTAGTCCATTTATTCTAAGTTTTGAAGTTTACATCTGGAGTTGTTTTTAATATTCCCTTATTATCATATTTATGTTTGTAGAATCTGTAGAATATCCTATTTCTTGCCTTATGCTGCTTATTTGTTTCTTCTCTCTTTTAATCTTTGTCAGTCTTGATAAAGGTATAAAATTTTATTAATATTTCAAACAACCAGCTCTTTGCTTAACTGATTTTCTCTATTATTTTTATATAAATTGCATTTATTTTGCTCTTCTCTTTATGGTTTCCTTCATTCTGCTTCTGTTGGGCTTATTTTGCACTTCTTCTAGTGTTATGAGGTAGGGACTTAGTTTATTAACTTGAGAATTTTCCTCTTTTTTTTTTTTTTTTTACCTTCAGATCTTTATTAGGGTATAATTGTCTTACAATGTTGTGTCAGGTTCTGCTGTACAACAAAGTGACTCAGCTCTATTTATACATATATCCTCATATTCCCTCCCCCTTGAGCCTCCCTCCCACACTCTCATCCCACCACTCTAGATCACCACCAAGCATCAAGTTGATCTCCCTGTGCTATGCAACAGCTTCCCACTAGCCAACTATTTTACCTTTGTTAGTGTATATATGTCAATGCTACTCTCTCACTATATCCCAGCTTACCCTCCACTCTCCCCCGTGTCCTCAAGTCTATTCTCTATGTCGGTGTATTTATTGTTGCACTGCCACTTGGTTCATCAGTACCTTTTTTAATTTAACTTAATTTGTTTAGGTTCCACATATATGTGTTAGCAGACAGTGTTTGTTTTCCTCTCTCTGACTTACTTCACTCTGAACAATAGAACTAGGTCCATCCTCCTCACTACAAATAACTGAGTTTCATTCATTTTAAGGCTAATATTCCATTGTATATATGTGTCACATCTTCTTTTCCATTCATCTGTCGATGGGCATTTAAGTTGCTTCCATGTCCTGGCTATTGCAAATAGTGCTGCGATGAACACTGTGGTACATGTTTCTTTTTGGATTATGGTTTTCTCAGGGTATATGCCCAGTAGTGGGATTTCTGGGTTATATGGTAGTTCTATTTTTAGTTTTTTAAGGAACTTCCATACTGTTCTCCATAGCGGCTATAACACTTTACATTCGCACTGATCCAGCATTTATTGTGTCTAGATTTTTTGGTAAAGGCCATTCTGACCTGTGTGAGGTGATACGTCATTGTCGTTTTGATTTTTTGTAATGATTACTGATGTTGAGGATCTTCTCATGTGCTTGTTGCCCATCTGTATATCTTCTTTGAAGAAATGTCTATTTAGGTTTTCCACCCATTTTTTGATTGGGTTGTTTATATGTTTTTTTTTTTTTTTTTAACATTGAGCTTCATGAGCTCTTTATATACTTTGGAGATTAATCCTTTTTTGTTAAATCATTTGCAAATATTTTCTCCCATTCTGAGGGTTGTCATTTCATCTTTAGTTTCCTTTGCTGTGCAAAAGCTCTTAAGTTTCATTAGGTCCCATTTGTTTATTTTTGCTTTTATTTCCATTACTCTAGGAGGCAGGTCAAAAAAGATCTTGCTATGATTTATGTCATAGAGTGTTCTGCCTATTTTTTACCATTTGTAAGGAAAAGCAAATGACCCCAAATAGCCAAAGCAATCTTGAGAAGGAGAAATGGAGCTGGAGGAATCAGGCTCCCTGACTTCAGAATATACTACAAGCCTACAGTGATCAAGAGAGTGTGGTATTGGCACAAAACAGAAATATAGACCAATGGAACAGGATAGACAGCCCAGAGATAAATCCACGCACATATGGTCAACTTTTTTTTTTAATTCTTTATTGGTATATAATTGCTTTACAATGTTGTGCCAGTTTTTGCTGTACACCAAAGTGAATCAGCTGTATTTATATGTATATCTCCATATCCTCTCCATCCCACAACTCTTTCCCACACTCCTTATCCCAGCCTACTAAGTCACCACCCATCATCAAGCTGATATCCCTGTGTTATGCAGCAAATTCTAACTAGTTATACATTTTACATTAGGTAGTGTATATATGTCAGTGCTAATCTCTTATTTCATCCCAGATTTCCCTTCACCCTCCAACATCTGTCTTCAAGTCCGTTCGCTACACCCAAACCTTTATTCTTGCCCTGTAACTGCGTTCATCAGTACTGGTTTTTTAGATTACATATATATGAGTTAGCATACAATATTTGTTTTTCTATTTCTGGCTTATTTCACTCTGTATGACAGACTTGAGGTCCAGCTACCTAACTACAAATAACTAAATTTCATTCCTTTTTATGGCTGAGCAATCTTCCATTGTGTATATGTGCCATAACTTCTGTATCCATTAATCTCTTGATGAGCATTTAGGTTGCTTCCATGTCCTGGCTATTGTAAATAGTGCTGCAATAAACATTAGGGTACATGTTTCTTTTGGGATTATGGTTTTCTTTGGGTATATGCCCAGTAGTGGGATTACTGGATCATATGGTAGTTCTATTTGTAGTTTTTTGATGAACCTCCAAATTGTTTTCCATAGTGGCTGTACCAACTTACAGTCCAACCAACAGTGCAGGAGAGTTCCCTTTTCTCCACACCCTCTCCAACATTTGTTGTTTCCAGATTTTGTGATGATGGCCGTTCTGATCAGTGTGAGGTGATACCTCATTGTGGCTTTGACTTGCATTTCTCTTATAATTAGTGATGTTGAGCATCTTTTCATGTGTTTGTTGGCCATCTGTAAGTCTTCTTTGGAGAAATGCCTATTTAGGTCTTTCACCCATTTTTGGATTGGGTTATTTGCTTTTTTGATATTGAGCTGCATGAACTGCTTGTATATTTGGGAGGTTAATCCTTTGTCCGTTGTTTCATTGGCAACTATTTTTTTCCCATTCTGAGGGTAGTCTTTTTCTCTTGCTTAAGGTTTCTTTTCCTGTGCAAAAGCTTTTAAGTTTCATGAGGTCTCATTTGTTTATTCTTGATTTTATTTCCATGATTCTAGGAGGTGGGTCAAAAAGGATCTTGCTTTGATGGATGTCATAGAGTGTTCTGCCTATGTTTTCCTCAAGGAGTTTTATAGTGTCTGGCCTAATATTTAGCTCTTTAATCCATTTGGAGTTTATTTTTGTGTATGGTGTTAGGAAGTGTTCTAATTTCATTCTTTCACATGTAGCTGTCCAATTTTTCCAGCACCGCTTATTGAAGAGGCTGTCTTTCTTCCACTGTATATTCTTGCCTCCTTTGTCAAAGATAAGGTGCCCATATGGGAGTGGGTTCATCTCTGGGCTCTCTACTCTGTTCCGTTGATGTATATTTCTGTTTTTGTGCAAGTACCATACTCTCTTGATCACTGTAGCCTTGTAGTATAGATTGAAGTCAGGGAGCCTGATTCCTGCAGCTCCATCTTTCCTTCTCAAGATTGTTTTGGCTATTCAGCATCTTTTGTATTTCCATACAAATGGTAAAATTTCTTGTTCTAATTCTGTGAAAAATGCCATTGGAAGTTTGATCGGGGTTGCATTGAATATGTAAATTGCTTTGGGTAGTGTAGTCATTTTCACAATGTTGATTCTTCCAATGCAGGAACATGATATATCCCTCCATCTGTTTGTATCATCTTCAATTTCTTTCATTAATGTCTTATAATTCTCTGCATACAGGTCTTTTGTCTCCTTAGGCAGGCTTATTCCTAGGTATTTTGTTATTTTTGTTGCAGTGGTAGATGGGAGAGTTTCCTTAATTTCTCTTTCTGATCTTTCATTGTTAGTGTATAAGAATGCAAGAGATTCCTGTGAATTAATTTTGTATTCTTCTACTTTAGTAAATTCATTGATTGGAGCTAACAATTTTGTGATATCATCTTTAGGGTATTCCATTTATAATATCATGTCATCTGCAAAGAGCGACAATTTTACTTCTTTTCCAAATTGGATTCCTTTTATTTCTTTTTCTTCTCTGATTGCTGTGGCTAACACTTCTAAAGCTATGTTGAATAATAATGGTGAGAGTGGGCACGCTTGTTTCTTGTTCCTGTTCTTAGAGGAATGTTTTCAAATTTTCTCCATTTAGAATGATTGTGGCTGATGGTTTGTCATATGTGACTTTTATTTATTGAAGAAATTGCCTTCTATGCCCACTTTAAGCAGAGTTTTTATCATGAATGGATGCTGAATTTTTCAAAAGATTTTTCTGTATCTATTGAGATGATCATATGGTTTTATACTTCAGCTTGTTAATATGATGTATCACACTGATTGATTTGCATATCTTGAAGAATCCTTGCATTCCAGGGGTAAACTCCACCTGATCATGGTGTATGACCTTTTTTTTTTTTATTGGAATATAATTGCTTTACACTCTTGTACCAGTTTTTGAGGTATACCAAGGTCAATCATCTGTATTTATACACATATCCCCATATCCCCTCCCTCCCTCAACTCCCTCCACCCTCCCCATCCCAGTCCTCTAAGGTATCATCCATCATCGAGCTGAACTCCCTTTGTTATAGTGTAACTTCCCACTAGCTGTCTATTTTACACTTCGTAGTATATATATATATATATATATATATATATATATATATATATGTCTGTGCTACTCTCTCACTCCGTCTTAGCTTCCCCTTCACCTCCCACTCCCCCAAACCTCGAGTTCTCCAGTCCATTCTCTGCATCTGCATCCTTATTCTTGTCTTCTCACTGAGTTCATCAGTATCATTTTTAGATTCCGTATATATGAGTTAGCAAACAATATTTGTCTTTCTCGTTCTGACTTACTTCACTCTGTATGACAGACTCTAGGTTTATCCACCTCATTACATATAGTTCCATCTCATTCCTTTTTACAGCTGAGTAATATTCCATTGTATATATATGCCACATCTTCTTTATCCATTCGTTTGTTGATGGGCATTTAGGTTGCTTCCATGTCCTGGCTATTGTAAATAGTGCTGCAATAAACATTGTGGTACATGTTTCTTTTGGGATTATGGTTTTCTCTAGGTATATGACCAGTAGTGGGATTACTGGATCATATGGTAATTCTATTTTTAGTTTTTTAAGGAACCTCCAAACTGTTTTCCATAGTGGCTGTACCAACTTACATTCCCACCAACAGTGCAGGAGAGTTCCCTTTTCTCCACACTCTCTCCATCTGTTGTTTCCAGATTTTGTGATGATGGCCATTCTGATCGGTGTGAGGTGAAACCTCATTGTGGCTTTGACTTGCATTTCTCTGATGATGAGTGATGTTGAGCATCTTTTCATGTGTTTGTTGGCCAACTGTATGTCTTCTTTGGAGAAATGTCTATTTCGGTCTTCCGCCCATTTGTGGATTGGGTTATTTGCTTTTTTGGTATTAAGCTGCATGAACTGCTTGTAGATTTTGGAGGTTAATCCTTTGTCCGCTGTTTCGTAGCCAACTATTTTTTCCCATTCTGAGGGTTGCCTTCTAGTTTTCTTTATGGTTTCTTTCCTTGTGCAAAAGCTTTTAAGTTCCATTAGGTCCCATTTGTTATTCTTGATTTTATTTCCATGATTCTAGGAGGTGGGTCAAAAAGAATCTTGCTTTGATGGATATCATAGAGTATTCTGCCTAACTTTTCCTCTAGGAGTTTTATAGTGTCTAGCCTTCCATTTAGCTCTTTACTCCATTTGGAGTTTCTTTTTGTGTATGGTGTTAGGAAGTGTTCTAATTTCATTCTTTCACATGTAGCTGTCCAATTTTCCCAGCACCACGTATTGAAGAGGCTGTCTTTTTCCATTGTATAATCATGCCTCCTTGGTCAAAGATAAGGTGCCCATATGTGTTTGGGCTACCTCTGAGCTCTCTATTCTCTTCCACTGATCTATATTTCTGTTTTTGTACCAGTACCATACTGTCTTGATCACTATGGCCTTGTAGTATAGATTGAAGTCAGGAAGCCTGATTCCACTGACTCCACTTTTCCTTCTCAAGATTGCTTTGGCTATTCGGGGTCTTTTGCATTTCCATACAAATCATAAGATTTCTTGCTCTAGTTCTGTGAAAAATGCCATTGGTAATTTGATCGGGATTGCATTGAATCTGTAATTGCTTTGGGTATTACAGTCATTTTCACTATGTTGATTCTTCCAATCCAGGAAAATGGTATATCCCTCCACTTGTTTGTGTTGTCTTTGATTTCTTTCATCAATGTCTTAAAGTTTTCTGCATACAGATCTTTTGCCTCCTTAAGCAGGTTTATTCCTGGGTATTTTATTCTTTTTGTTGCAATGGTAAATGGGTAACTGAGGCAGAGGAACGAGTAAGTGAGTTGGAAGATAGAATGGGGGAAATAACTGCCACAGAGCAGGAAAAAGATAAAAGAATTAAAAGAATGGAAGACAGTCTCAGAGACCTCGGGGACAACATTATTCATACCAACTTTCAAATCATAAGCACCCCAGAAGAAGAAGAAAAAGAGAAAGGGTCTGAGAAAATATTTGAACAGATTGTAGTTGAAAACTTCCCCAACATGGAAAGGAAATAGTCCATCAAGTATAAGAAGCACAGAGAGTACCATACAAAATAAAACCAAGGAGAAACACACCAAGGCACATATTAATTAAACTAACAAAAATTAAACGCAAAGAAAAAATATTAAAAGCAGCAAGGGAAAAGCAACAAATAACATATAAGGGAATACCCATAAGGTTAACAGCTGATCTCTCTGCAGAAACTCTGCAGGCAAGAAGGGAGTGGCAGGATATACTTAAAGTCTTGAATAAGAAAAACCTACAGCCATGAATACGCTACCCAGCAAACATCTCATTCAGATTCAATGGAGAAATCAAAAGCTTTCCAGACAAGCAAAAGTTAAGAGAATTCAGCACCACCAAACCAGGCTTACAATGGTTGCAGAAGGAACTTCTCTAGGTAGGAAACACAGGAGAAGGAAAAGACCTCCAAAACCAACCCAAAACGATTACAAAAATGGTAATAGGAATGTGCCTGTAAATAATTACCTTAAATGTAAATGGATTAAATGCTCCAACCACAAGACACAAGCTGGCTGATTGGATACAAAAACAAGACCCTATATCTATGCTGTCTACAAGAAACCCACTTGAGACCTAGAGACACATACAGACTGAAAGTAAGGGGATGAAAAAAGATATTCCATGCAAATAGAAGTGAAAAGAAAGCTGGAGTAGCAATACTCATATGAGACAAATTAGACTTAATTAAAGGCTATTACAAGAGACAAAGAAGGACACTGCCTAATAATTAAGGGATCAATCCAAGAAGAAGATATAACAATTGTAAATATCTATGCACCCAACATAGGAGCACCTCATTACATAAGGCAAATGCGAGCAGCCATAAAAGGGGAAATCAACAGTAACACAATAATAGTAGGAAACTTTAATACCCCTCTAAAACAAATGGACAGATTATCCAAACAGAAAATAAACAAGGAAACGGAAGCTTCAAATGAGACGTTAGACCATCTTGAGTTACTTGATATTTGTAAGACATTCTATCCAAAAGCCACAGAATACACTTTCTTCTCAAGTGCTCATGTAACATTCTCCAGGTTAGATCACATCTTGGGGTGCAAATCAAGCCTCAGTAAATTCAAGAAAATTGAAATCATATCAAGTATCTTCTATGATCACAATGCCATGAGATTAGATAACAATTTCAGGAAAAAAGTGTAAAAAATACAAACATGTGCAGGCAAAACAATACACAAAGAACCAAGAAGTCAGTGCTGAAATTAAAAAGGAAATAAAAAAATACCTAGAAACAAATGGCAAGGAAAACACTATGATCCAAAACTGATGGGATGCAGCAAAAGCAGTTCTAAGAGGGAAGTTTATAGCAATACATTCCTACCTCAAGAAAGAAAAAAATATCTCAAATAAACCACTTCACCTTACACCTAAAACAATTAGAGAAAGAAGAAAAAAAATACCCAAAGTGAACAGAAGGAAATACATCATAAAGATCAGATCAGAAATAAATGAAAAAGAAATGATGGCAACAATAGCAAAGATCAATAAAACTAAATGCTGGCTCTTTGACAAGATAAATAAAATTGTTAAACCATTAGCCAGACTCATTAGGAAAAAAAGGGAGAAGACACAAATCAACAGAATTAGAAATGAAAAAGGAGAAATAGGAACTGACACCAGGGAAATACAAAAGATCATGAGAGACTACTACAAGCAACTAGTTATATGCCAATAATTTGGAAAATCTGGATGAAATTGATACATTCTTAGAAAAGTACAATCTTCCAAGAATGATCCAGGAAGAAATAGAGAATATAAACAGAAAAATCACAAGCACCGAAATTGAGACTGTGATTAAACAAAACAAACAAAAGCCCAGGGCTTGATGGCTTCACAGGAAAATTCTACCTAACATTTAGAGAAGAGCTAACACCTATACTTCTCAACTTCTTCCAAAGTAAGGCAGGAGGAGAAACACTCCCAAACACATTTTATGAGGCCTCCATCACCCTGATACCAAAACCAGGCAAAGATGTCACAAAAAAAGGAAATTACAGGCCAATATCACTGATGAATATAGCTACAAAAATCTTCAACAAAATACTACCAAACAGAAATCAACAGCACATTAAAAAGATTATACACCATGATCAAGTGGGGTTTATCCCTGGAATGGAAGGATTCTTCAATATACACAAATCAATCAATGTGATACATCATATTAACAAATTGAAAGATAAAAACCATATGATCATCTCAATAGATGCTGAAAATTATTTTGACAAAATTCAGCATCAATTTATGATAAAAACTCTCCATAAAGTGGGCATAGAAGGAAATTACCTGAACATAATAAAAGCCATATATGACAAACCAACAGCCAACATCATTCTCAATGGTGAAAGCATTTCCTCTAAGAACAGGAACAAGACATGGGTGCCCACTCTCACTACTATTGTTCAACATAATTTTAGAAGTGTTAGCCACAGCAATCAAAGAAGAAAAACAAATAAAAGAAATCCAAATTGAAAAAGAAGTTGCCACTTTCTACAGATGATATATTATACATAGAAAACCCTAAAGAAGCTTCCAGAAAAATGCTAGCACACTAATCAATAAATTTTGTAAAGCAGCAGGATACAAAATTAATGCACATAAAATCTCTTGTATTCCTATATACTAACAATGAAATACCAGAAATAGAAATTAAGGAAATAATCCCATTTACTATTGAAATAAAAATAATAAAATACCTAGGAATAAATCTAAGGAGGCAAAGGCCTATATGCAGAAAACTATAAGACACTGACGAAAGACATCAAAGATGAGACAAAAGGTTGAAGGCACATACTATGTTCTCAGACTGGAGGAATCAGCATTGTGAAAATGACCATACTACCCAAAGCAACTAACAGATTCAACGCAATCCCTATGAAATTACCAATGGCATTCTTCACAGAATTAGAACAAGAAATTTTATGATTTGTATGGAAACATAAAAAACCCTGAATAGCCAAAGCAATCTTGAGACAGAAAGATGGAGTTGGAGGAATCAGGCTCCCTGACTTCAAAGTATACTACAAGGCTACAGTGATCAAAAGTGTATGGTACTGGCACAAAAACAGAAACATAGATCAATGGAACAGAATAGAGAGCCCAGAGATAAACCCATGCACATTTTGACACCTTATCTTTGATAAGAGAGGCAAGAGTACACAATTGAAAAAAGACAGCCTCTTCAATTAGTGGTGCTGGGAAAATTGGACAGCTACATGTAAAAGAATGAATTTAGAACACTTCCTAATACCATACACAAAAAATAAACTCAAAATGGATTAAAGACCTAAATGTAAGGTAATAAAGTATAAAACTCCTAGAGGAAAAGTTAGGCAGAACACTCTATGACACACATCAAAGCAAGATCCTTTTTGACCCACCTCCTAGAATCATGGAAATAAAATTAAAAATAGGACCTAACGAAACTTAAAAGCTTTTGCACAGCAAAAGGAACCATAAGCCAGAGAAGAAGACAGGCCTCAGAATGGGAGAAAATATTTGCCAATGAAGCAACTGACAAAGGATTCATCTCCAAAATATACAAGCAGCTCATGCAGCTTAATACCAAAAAAGCAAATAACCCAATCCACAATGGGCAGAAGACCTAAATAGATATTTCCCCAAAGAAGACATGCAATGGCTAACAAACACATGAAAAGATGCTCAACATCACTAATCATTAGAGAAATGCAAGGCAAAGCCAAAATGAGGTATCACCTCCCACCAGTCAGAATGGCCATCTTCAAAACATCTAGAAACAATCAATGCTGGAGAGGGTGCAGAGAAAAGGGAACCCTCCTGCAATATTGGTGGGTATCCAAGTTGTTACAGTGACTATGGAAAACAGTTTGGAGGTTCCTTTAAAAACTTAAAATAGAACTACCATATAATACAACAATCCCACTCCTGGGCATATACCCTGAGAAAACCATAATTCAAAAAGAAACATGTACCACAATGTTCATTGCAGCACTATTTACAATAGTGAGGACATGGAAGTAACCTATAAGCCAATCAACAGGTAAATTGATAAAGAATATTTTGCATATATATACAATGGAATATTATGCAGCCATAAAAATGAGTGAAATTGAGTTATTGTAATGTGGTAGATAGACTTAGAGTCTGTCATACAGAGTGAAGTAAGCCAGAAAGAGAAATTTACCACATGCTAACTCATATATATGGAATCTAAGAAAATGATACTGATGAACCCAATGATAGAGCAAGAATAAAGATGCATTTTTAGAGCACAGACTTGAGGACATGGTGTGGGGAGTGAAGGGGAAGCTGGGGCGAAGTGAGAGAGTAGTGTTGACATATATACACTACCAAATGTAAAATACATAGCTACTGGAAAACTGCTGCATATAACAGTGAGATCAACTTGATGATGGGTGATGACTTGGAGGGATGGAATAGGGAGGGTGGCAGGGAAACACTGGCTGGAGGGGATATGGGAATATATGTATAAATACAGCTGATTCACTTTGTTGTACAGCAAAAACTGGCATAAGAGTGTAAAGCAATTATATTCCAATAAAGTGCTTTAAAGTGTGAAAGAAAAAAGATAAATACAAAACCTAATAACAAAATCAAATGCAATGTTTCATCTGAAGAATAAAGCAAGGAAACAGAGCAGACCAATAATATTGATTAAAAATATAGTAAGATTAAAATAAAATAAAGTAAAATAAAATAAAAAAGGATAAAATACAGAGTAACAGAAGAGCATAGTATGACTGGAAATATAAAAAGAAAAAATATAGAAATGTATTAAAGATAAAGAAGAAAAAATAGTGGAGAGAAACTCAACACTACAGAAAAGCTGGCTAGAAATACAAATATATATAAAGGATAAATATAAAAATATATGTAAAAAGTAGAATAATAAATGTTATAGAATGTGAAGTTCCCTTAGGACTAAGATCGTAATATAAAAAAAGCCAGAACTTACAACTGTATCACTCAAATCAGTAGAATTAATAATAACAATTCTGTTTCCTTGGGATCTGAGCTCTAAGTGTTGTCATACATGCCTTGAGCCACAGGCCAGCTTCACCTCCCCAAGAGGCCCTCTTCTGCCTCTGGGTTGGACTCTGGACCTGCTGTGGGTCCTATGGGGTCCACTTAGGCTCTGATCTGGCCCAATTTCTGTATGTGCTTGCTCCCAAAGTCCACAGCTGCCAGAGCTAGAACTTTTTCATTTGTGAGAACATTCATTGTCTACTCAGATATTCCAAATACATGGTGTCTACCTAGATGTTCACAGAAATTTAGTCTGCAGCTTGTATACCTGATGGAATGATTTTAGAACTCTTCCTTTGTCCCCCTGTCCCTGGCATTCAGCTATGGTTTTGTCCCTGCCTCTGCATGAGGTCCAACTGTAGGAGTCTGGTCCTGAGGCTGCCTTGGAGCTCTTGGGTCACCCTAAGTGAGGTCTTCCTTTATTGTTCATCTGCAGGTGCTGGCATGTTGGGTAGAGAGGCTTTGATAGTGGCTCCTCTCCCTGCATGTGAGTTAGCAGTAGCACCCTGCTTGGATCATGGGAGCCATGGGGATGATGCCAAATGTGCAGGAGTCCCACGGGTGTGGAAATCTGGCCTTAGTGTTTTTCTTTACTGGTGTCCTGTATAAGGCACATGAAGGCCTTTTTGTATTACTCTGTGACCAGCAAAGCTTCCTTTATTGTTCATCTGTAGGCATGGGTGTGTGGGCAGAGGTAGGGTACAATAGTGGCTCCTTCCCCTGCATGTGAGTCAGAAGTAGTGCCCTGACTGGGTCACAGGAGCTCCAGAAGTGGTACCAAATGCACAGGGAAGCCAGCATGCACGGGTATAAGCAGATTGCCCCTGGAGATGGCCCACCCTGGGCAGATATTTTTTGTTTCTTGGCAGCAGGCATGCTAGGAGCAGCCTTTTGAGGGGGGGTTTCTATTACTTGTTGACTGGAGCTTGACAGCCAGGCCTAGAGGGAGCTTCCTTTATTGTTTGTTGCAGGTGCTGAGAGAAAGGCTACAATAGTGGCTTATCCCCCTGCATGTGAGTTAGCAGTAGTGCCCTGCTTGGATTGTGGGAGCCCTGGCTGCAGCGGCACCAATTATACAGGGAAGACAGCAGGCTCAGGTGTAAAAGGAATGTCTCCCAAGATGGCCCACCCTGCCTGACTTACTCTGGCTCTCAGCAGCAGGCACACTATGACCAGCCTTTTAGGGGGCTTTTTCTATCCCTTGTCAACTGGCACTTGACAGGCAGGCCCAGAGCAGCCCTCCTTTTGTTCATCACAGGTGCTGGGACAGAGGCTGCAACAGTGGCTCCTCCCCCTGCATGTGAGTCAGCAGTGGTGCCCTGCTTGAATTGTGGGCACCCTGCCGGCAGTGACGTCAATTGTACAGGGAAGCTGGAGGGCTCAGATGTAAGAGGAAAGTCCCAAGAGATGGCCTGACCTGGCCCGATTTATTCTGGTTCTTGGCAGCAGACATGCCAGGGCCAGCCCACAAGGGGCTTTTTCCATCCCTTGTTGACTGGCACTCAACAGCCAGGCCCAGAGGGGGCCTCCCTTTGTTCATTTCAGGTGCCAAGAGAGAGGCTACAAAAGTGGCTCCTCCCATTGCATGTGACTCAGCAGTAGTGCCCTATTTCCATGGCAGCCCACTTTTTCGTGGTAGGCATTCCCTGCTGTGGAATTCTTCCCTCCCATCCCCTCAGTCTCTCTCCCCACAGCCAACAATGGTTCTCACCCTGGCCTGTTCTCTGCTCCCCACTTTCTGGCTCCCTGAACCCCTGCACTGCTGTGAACCCATGTCTTAGTCCAGGACATGCAGGATCATAGTACAGGTCCTCTGTGTATTTTTCACACTTTCCCATCTGCCACAGATTGACTACTTCACCCCAAATGCCTCCCTCCTCACCCAATCAAATTCCCTGTTGGAGAGGGGCTTTCCCCATCATGTAAGGGGGGTTTCCTTGAATTTGGTAATCTCTCCTCTGTTTCAGCTATCCCCATCCCTTTATTTTCTCCTCCTCTTTCATCCTACCCAGTTATGCCAGGATCTTTGTAGTCCTTTCCCATGTCCAAGGTCTTCTGGTAGTGTTCAGCTGGTTTTCTGTGGGAATTTTTGCATCTATTGATGTATTCCTGATGCATCTGTGGAGAGAGATGCACTCCATGTCCTTTTACTTTGCAGTCATCTTTCGTCTCCATTACTTTAAATATATCATGCCACCCCCTTATGTCCTGTGGAATTTCTGCTGAGAAATTGGCTGATAACCTTATGTGAATTCCCTTGTACATTATGTGCTTTTCCCTTGTTGCTTTTAATATTTTTTGTGTGTGTTTAATTTTATCTGTTTGATTGCCATGTGTCTTGGCATGTTTCTTCTTGGGTTTGTCCTGCCTGGGACTCTCTGTGCTTCCTGGACTTGGGTGACTGTTTCCTTTTCCATGCTATGGAAATTTTAGCTATTATCTCTTCAAATATTTTCTCCCATGTTAGGGAAGTTTTCAACTATAATCTCTTCAAATATTTTCTTGGGTCCTTTCTCTCTCTCTTCTCTTTCTGGGACCCCTATAATGCAAATGTTGGTGTGTTTAATGTTGTCCCAGAGGTATCTTACACTATCTTCATTTCTTTTCATTCTTTTTTCTTTATTCTGTTTTGCAGTGGCGATTTCCACCATTCTGTCTTCCAGCTCACTTATCCATTCTTCTGCCTCAATTACTCAGTTATTGATTCCTTCTAGTGTATTTTTCATTTTAATTATGTATTGTTCAGCTCGGTTTGCTTTTTCTTTACTTCTTCTAGGTCTTCTTTAAACATTTCTTGCATCTTCTTAATCTATGCCTCCATTCTTTTTCTGGGATCTTGGATTATCTTCACTATCATTATTCTGAATTCTTTTTTTCAAGTAGGTTGCCTATCTCCACTTCACATGTTTGTTTCTCTGGGGTTTTATCTTGTTCCTTCACTTAGAACATATTATTCTGCTGTCTCATTTTGTCCGACTTTCTGTAATTATGATTTCCATTTCAGAGGCTACAGGATTATAGTTCATCTTGCTTCTGCTCTCTGCTCTTTGGTAGATGAGGCTAAGAGGCTTGTGCAGGCTTCCTGGTGGGAGGGTTTGTTTCCTGCCCACTGGTGAATGGAGCTGGTCCTGTCCCTCTAGGGGGCAGGGCCATACTCAGGAAGATATTAAGCAGCCTGTCTGTTAATGGGTGGGGCTGTGTTCCCTCCCTGTTGGTTGTTTGGCCTGAGAAGTCCCAGTACTGGAGCCTACAGGCTGTTGGGTAGGGCTAGGTCTTGGGTAGAAAATGGTGGCCTCCAGGAGGGCTCATGCCAATAATTACTCACCAGAAATGCTTCTGCCAGTGTCTTTGTCCCCACAGTGAGCCACAGCCACCCCCTGCCTCTGCAGGAGAACTTCCAATACTAGCAGGTAGGTCTGACCCAGTGTTTTATGAAGTCACTGCTTTTTTCTCTGAGTCCTGATGAACACAGGACCTTATGTGCACCCCCCAAGAGTGGAGCTTATGTTTCCCCCAGTCCTGTGGAATTCCTGTGTTCAAACCTCACTGGCCTTCAAAGCCATAATCTCTAGGGACTGCTCCTCCATTTTCCAGACCCCTAGGCTGAGAAGCCTAATGTGGGGCTCAGGACTTTCATTCTTGTGGGAGAACATTCATGGTATAATTATTTTCCAATTTATGGGCTGTCCACCCAGCAGGTATGGGTTTACATTTTATTACGGTTGTGCCCCTCAGCCCCTCATTGTGGCTTCTTCTTTGTCTTTGGGTGTAGAATATCTTTTTTGGTAATTTCCAGCTTTTTTGTAGATTGTTTTTCAGTAGTTAGTTGTGATTTTGGTGTTTTTGTTAAAAGGCGTGAGCTCACATTTTTCTACTCTGCCATCTTGCCTGCTCTCTGTCTCTTTTTCTGACTTATTTTACTAAGTGTAATACCCTCTAGATCCATCCACATTGTTGCAAAGGGAAGAATTTCATTCATTTTTATGATTTATTAACATTCCATTACATATATATATATATATACACACACACACATATATTTATATATGTATAAATATATATATATATTCAGGACTTCTGACCATTTTTAATTGGGCTTTTTTGGATATTGAGTTCTATGAGTTGCTTGCATATTTTGGACATCAACCCCTTATTGGTCATATTATTTGCAAATATTTTCTCCCATTCAGTAGGTTGTCTTTTGTTTTTTCTATGGTTTTCTTTGCTGTGCAAATGCTTTTAAGTTTAATTAGGTCCCATTTGTTTCTTTTATTTTTTTTTAATTTTTACCCTCACCTTTAATAAGGAGTGGAAATTGTATCATGGAAACCACAAATCAGGGAGCCTGGTATCACATCTTTACAAAATTCTAGATTACAATATTGAAGAGCATGAGGTTTCAGAAGCCATCATGATGATTATTAGGAGTGACTTTGAGCTCATGGAGAACAAATCAGGCCATTTCCCCTTACATGTATGTGCATGTGGTGAAGACATGGTATATCTTAGACTTTGGGAATGTGTTTGAGAGAGATTCCTATGATTGTTTTGTTGTTTGTTTGTTTGTTTTTTTAAAAAAATGTTTTGGCCTCACTGCATGGCTTGTGGGATCCTAGTTCCCTGACCAGGGATTGAGCCCAGGCTCTCAGCAGTGAGAGCATGGGTTCTTAACCATTGGACTGCCAGGAAATTTCTAAAACTTCATTTTATATAGGAGTATAGTTGATTAACTATGTTGTGTTAGTTTCAGCTGTACAACAAAGTGATTCAATTATACATATGAATGTACCTATTCTTTTTCAAATTTTTTTCCTATTTAGGTTAAAAAGAGTATTGACCAGAATTCCCTGTGCTATAAAGCAGGTCCTTGTGGGTTATATTTTATATTTTATTTATATTTTTTAAAAATTTTATTAGAGTATAGCTGTAGGAGGGTTCCCCTTTTTCCAAACCATTTCCAGTATTTATTCATTGTAGATTTTTTTATGATGGCCATTATGACCTGTGTGAGGTGATACCTTATTGTGATTTTGATTTGCATTTCTCTAATAATTAGTGATGTTGTGAAGATTTTCATGTGCTTTTTGGTCTTCTGTATGTCTTCTTTGGAGGAATATCTACTTAAATCTTCCAACCATTTTTGATTGGGTTGTTTGTTTTTTTGATATTGAGATGCATGAGCTGTTTGTATATTTTGGAGATTAATCCCTTGTCAGTTGCTTCATTAGCAAATATTTTCTCCAATTATGAGGATTGTCTTTTTGTTTTGCCTATGGCTTCCTTTGTTGTGCAAAATCTTTTAAGTTTAATCAGGTCATATTTGTTTATTTTTGTTTTTATTTTCAGCATTCTAGGAGGTGGATGAAAAAAGATCTTGCTGGGATTTATGTCAGAGAGTGTTATGCCTATGTTTTTCTCTAATAGTTTTATAGTGTCTGGGCTCACATTAGATCTTTAATCCATTTATAGTTTATTTTTTGCGTATGGTCTTAGGAAGTGTTCTAATTTAATTCTTTTCCATGTAGCTGTCCAGTTTTCCTAGCACCACTTGTTGAAGAGGCTGTATTTTCTCTGTTGTATATCTTTGCCTCCTTTGTCATACATTAGTTGACAATAGTTTATCTCTGGGTTTTCTATCTCATTCCATTGATCTATAGTTCTGATTTTTTGTCAGTATCATACTGTTTTGATTACAGTAGATTTGTAGTGTAATCTGAAGTCAGGGAGCCTGATTCCTCTTGAAATTGGGCATAGAGGAAACCTACCTCAACATAATGAAGGCCATATATGACAAGCCCACAGCAAATGTCAGTCTCAATGGTGAAATACTGAAAGTGTTTCTTCTGTGATCAGGAACAAGACAAGGATGTCCACTCTCCAGTTTTATTCAACACAGTTTTGGAAGTCCTAGCCCCTGAAATCAGAGAAGAAAAAGAAATAAAAGGAATCCAAATTGGAAAAGAAGTAGTAAAACCATCACTGTTTGCGGATGACATGACACTATACAGAGAAAATCATAAAGACACTACCAGAAAAAAACTAGAGCTCCTCAATAAATTTGGTAAAATTTCAGAATACAAAATTAATACACAAAAATTTCTTGCATTCTCATACACTAACAATGAAATATCAGAAAGAGAAATTAAGGAAATCATCACATTTACCATAGCATCAAAAAGAATAATATATCTAGGAATAAATCTACCTAAGGAGTCAAAAGACATGTACTCAGAAAACTCTAAGGTACTGATGAAAAAAAATTATTGATGACAGAAACATATGGAGGGATATACTATGTTTCTGGGTTGGAAGAATCAGTGTTGTCAGAATATCTATACTACCCAAAGCAATCTACAGATTCAATGCAATCCCGATCAAATTACCAATGGCATTTTTCAGAGAATTAGAGTGAAAATTTTATAATTTGTATGGAAACACAAAAGACTCCCAAATAGCCAAAGGAATCTTTAGAATGATTATCAATTTTAAATATAGCAGTGTGTATATGTCAATCCCAAGCTCCCAATCTATCCTTCCCCCACAGTAACCATGAGTTCATTCTCTAGGTCTGTGAGTGTATTTCTAAAACATAAATATACATGAATTTAACAGGATAGAAAGCCCAGAAATAAACCCACACACCTATGTCAATTAATCTACAATAAAGGAGTCAAGACTATACAATGGAGGAAAGACAGTCTCTTCAATAAATGGTGCTGGGAAACTGAACAGCAACATGTAAAAGAATGAAATTAGAACATTATCTAACATCATACACAAAAATAAACTCAAAATGGAATAACAATCTAGATATGAGACAAGATACTATAAAATTCTTAGACAAAAACATAGGCAAGACACTCTTTGACATAAATTGCAGAAATACCATTTTCAATCCTTCTCCTAGAGTAATGGAAATAAAAACAAAAATAAACAAATGGAGCCTAATTAAACTCAAAAGCTTTTGCACAACAAAGGAAGCCATAAACAAAACAAAAAGACAACCCACACAATGGGAGAAAATATTTGCAAACATTGCTACTGACAAGGAATTAATTTCCAGAATTTACAAACAATTCATTCAGCTTAATATCAAAAAAACAAATAACACAGTCAAAAAATAGGCAGAAGGCACAAATAGACATTTCTCCAAAGAAGACATACAGATAGACAAGACGCATATGAAAAGATGCTCAACATCATTAATTATTTGAGAAATGCAAATCAAAACTACAACGAGGTATCACTTCACACCAGTCAGAATGGCCATCATCAAAAATTCTACAAACAATAAATGCTGGAGACGTTGTGGAGAAAAAGGAACCCTCCTACACTGTTGATGGGAATGTAAATTGGTACAGCCATTATGGAGAACAGTATGGAAGGTCCTTAAGAAACTAAAAAAAAAGAGCTACCATATGATCCTACAAGCCCACTCCTGGGCATATATCTGAAGAAAAACATGCTTTGAAGTGATACATGCACCCAGTGTTTGTTGCAGCACTATACACAATAGTCAAGACATAGAAGCAATCTAAACGTCCATCAATAAAGGAATGGATTAAAAAGATGTGGTACAATGGAATATTAACCATTAAAAAGAACAAAATAATGCCACTTGCAGCCACATGGAGGGACCTGGAGATTACCATACTGAGTGAAGTAAGTCAGACAGAGAAAGACAAATATCATGTGATATCACTTATATGCAGAATCTTAAAAAATGATACAAATGAACTTATTTACAAAACAGGTCCCATTTTTGTTTATTTGTTTGTTTTTGCTTTTGTTTGCTTTAGAAGACAGATACAAAAAATACTGCTATGACTTTTGTCAAGGAGTGTTCTGCCTATGTTTTCTTCAATGTGTTTTATGGTTTCTGGTCTTACATTTAGGTATTTAATTAATTTTCTGTTTATTTTTGTATATGAGTGTGAGAAAATGTTCTAATTTTATTCTTTTACATGTAAGTGTCCACTTTTCTCAGCACCACTTATCAAAGAGGCTGTTTATTCACCATGGTATATTCCTGCCCCCTTTGTTTTAGATTAATTGACTGTAAGTACATTGGTTTATTTCTGGGCTCTCTATACTGTTCCATATGTGTCTGTTTTGTCCCAGTTCCATGGTGTTTTGATTACCATAGCTTTGTAGTTTAGTCTGAAGTCAGGGAGTGTGATACCTCCAGCTTTGTTTATTTTTCTCAAGATTGCTTTGGTAATTCAGGGTCTTTGTGCTTACATGTAAATTTAATATTATTTGTTTTAATTCTTGGGAAAATGTCATGGGTATTTTGATAGAGATTTTATTAAATCTGTAGATTGCTTTGGAAAGTAAGAATATTTTAATAAAATTAATTCTTCCTATACAAGAATACAGGGTATCTTTGCATTTCTTCATATTATCTTCAATTTCCTTCATCATGGTTTTATAGTTTTCAGAGTATGGGTCTTTCACCTCCTAGGTTAAGTTTATTCCTAGATATTCCATTATTTTTGATGTAATTTTAAACTGGATTCTTCTCATTTTCTCTTTCTCATAGTTTATTATTAATGTATAAGAAAGCAAGAGATTTCTGTATATTAATCTTATATTCTACAACTGTAATGAATGCCTTTATTAGTTCTAATAATTTATTTTTAGACATTATGGTTTTCTATATAAAATATCATGTCATCTGCAAATAGTGATAGTTTTACTCTTCATTTCAAATTTTGATACCTTTTATTTCTTTATCTTGTCTGATTGCTGTGGCTAACCACACTTGGTTCTTTTTCTTTTCATATTTGCTATGTCATCCTAACCAAAGTCAATTCCAGCTTTTTATTTACTCTATGCCTTTCCCTATACTGCTGAATGTGACTGAATTATACAGTCATGGGGAGTGATTTCACTTCAAAATTATGACTTACATTAACAGGAGGGCTGTTAAATCTGGTTGGCAATCATAACACATTTTCCGTTAGTTCATTCACTAATTTTCATAAACTGTGTTTGCATGCCTTCTCTTTCTGTAGTCTCCAGCATCTTTACCCAGGCTTTAGTGTTATCTGATTAATTTGGTTGCTATTTTAAGGATAAAATAAATGCACAAAGGGAACTTTTATTATCTCCCACATTTTATCTACCCATTTATTATCAGTACCCTTTCACTAGGCCTTACCTCCTATTACTATTGATGACTTGCTAGTCTGCTAGATAAGCATAACCCCTCCACATGTACACTCAATCTCATTGTTTCTCCTTCTCAAGGACACATTTCCAGAAATTTTTCTCTCTTCTCCTATGTCATCAAATTTTCCTTCTCTATTAAATTTCCCCCATCAATATACAAACATGCTGTTATCTTTTTAAGAACTTTTATTGAGATACAGTTAACAGACAATAAACTGCATATATTTAGAGCGTACAATTTGGTATCTCAATCTCCCAATTCATTTCCCCCCAACTCTCCCCACTTTCCCAACTTGGTGTCCATATGCTTGTTCTCTATATCTGTGTCTCTATTTCTGCCTTGCAAACTGGTTGATTTGTATCATTTTTCTATATTCCGCATATATGTGTTAATATACGATATATGTTTTTCTCTTTCTGATTCACTTCACTCTGTATGACGGACTCTAGGTCCATCCATGTCTCTGCAAATGCCCCAGTTTCATTCATTTTTACAGCTGAGTAATATTCCATTGTATATATGTGCCACATCTTTTTTATCCATTCATCTGTTGATGGGCATTTAGGTTGCTTCCATATCCTGGCTATTGTAAATAGTGCTGCAATGAACAATAGGGTGCATGTGTCTTTTTGAATTATGGTGTTCTCTGGGTATATGCCCAGTAGTGGGATTGCTGGGTCATATGGTAGTTCTATTTTTAGTTTTGCAAGGAATCTCCATACTGTTCTCCATAGTGGTTGTATCAATTTACATTCCCACCAACAGTGCAAGAGTGTTCACTTTTCTCCACACCCTCTCCAGCATTTACAGTTTGTAGATTTTCTGATGATGTCCATTCTAACTGGTGTGAAGTGATACCACATTGTAGTTTTGATTTGCATTTCTGTAATAATTAGTGAGGTTGAGGAGCTTTTCATGTGCCTCTTGGCCATCTGTATGTCTTCTTTGGAGAAATGCCTATTTAGATTTTCTGCCCATTTTTCGATTGAGTTGTTTGTTTTTTTTTTTTTGATATTGAGCTGGATGAACTGTTTATATATTTTTGAGATTAATCCCTTGTCGGTTGATTCATATGCAAATATTTTCTCCCATTTTGAGAGTTGTCTTTTTGTCTTGCTCATAGTTTCCTTTGCTGTGGAGAAGCTTTGAAATTTCATTAGGTCCCACTTATTTATTTTTGTTTTTATTTCCATTATTTTAGGGGGTGGATCAAAAAAGATCTTGCTGTGAATTATGTCGAAGACTGTTCTTCCTATGTTTTCCTCTAGGAGTTTTATAGTGTCTGGCCTTACATTTAGCTCCTTAATCCATTCTGAGTTTATTTTTGTGTATGGTGTTAGTGAGTGTTCTAATTTCATTCTTTTCCATGTAGCTGTCCAGTTTTCCCAGCACCACTTATTGAAGAGGCTGCCTTTTCTCCATTGTATATCCTTGCCTCCTTTGTCATAGATTAGGTGACCATAGTTTATCTCTGGGCTTTCTATCCTGTTTCATTGATCTATATTTCTCAAACGTGCTGTTATTTCTTACCTTAATTTTTTTTTTCTGTTGACTACACATTTCTCTGCATCTACCAAGATATTTTTCTTCTTCTTAGAGTAAAAGTCCTCAAAAACTCCTGATCTTTCCCCTTACACTTGTTTATCTCACAGTCATCTTCGATTTAGCTAAGATTACTTCTATACATCCAATACCTTAGACCTAATCCTTGGAGTTACACTTTCTTTTCATTCTTTCTTTTCTTTCCTTTTCTTTCTTCCTTCCATCCTTCCTTTCTTTCTTTCTTTCTTTCTTTCTTTCTTTCTTTCTTTCTTTCTTTCTTTCTTTCTTTCTCTTTCTTTCTTTCTTTCTTTCTTTCTTTCTTTCTTTCTTTCTTTCTTTCTTTCTCTCTCCTTCTTTCTTTCTCTTTCTTTCTTTCTTTCTTTCTTTCTTTCTTTCTTTCTTTCCTTCTTTCCTTCTTTCCTTTTTAAACCCACATTAATTTTCTCAGGAAATTCTGTTTAGCTATACTTTCAAAATATATGAACTAAGCTAAAATAATCTATTATGTGAATTATTGCAATAACCTTTTAACTCTTCTGTGAGCTTCTGTTCATGTTCCATCACAGTCTATTTTAGATATTATCCAAAATGATCTGTTAAAATATTAACTGGGGAGGGGAAAAAGATGGCAGTGAAGTAGAGGGACATGGAATGCATCCCTCTCCACAGATGCATTGGGAATACACTGAAGGATGCAATAATTCCCACAGAGAACCAGCTGAACACCAGCAGATGGCCTCGGATGCCGGAAAGGACCACGAGGAGCCCGACATGACTGGTAGGGAGGCATCTCTGATGGCTCAAAGAGGGTGAAGCGGCGGAGCTGTGGCAGATGGGAGGGAGTGAGAAACATACGGAGGGTCCGCAGCGCAGCTTAGTGTTCCCGGAACGGGACGACAATCCACAGCTGAACAGAGGGTCTGGGAACAGGAGCGTGGGAACCGGAGAGCCGGTTCAGGGTGAGAAACATTGTTGCTTGTAAGGTGACGGACCGAGAGGACAGGAGGGAAGAGGTCCACAGCGAGGAGTGCCTGCCCCTGAGAGCTGCCCAGCAATGATGGCGGCTGGAGGCTGTAGGTTCACGGGCGGGGGGGAGGAGCCGTGCGCATAGCCTCTCTCTCTCTCTCTCTCTCTCTCTCTCTCTCTCTCTCTCTCTCGATGCCTCTGCAACAGGCAGTGGAGAGACGCCCAAAGCCCCTTGGAACGCTGGCAGCAGGCAGGCTGCAAAGAAAAAAAAAAAAAAACACACAAAAACCCCGAGAGAGACCCAACTCTAAGACTTTCTGTTTACGCTTGAGCCACCAGCATCTCTCTGCAACAGGCACCTCCAAGCCCGACTGAAACAACAGTGCACCACTGCTCACTCACTCCCAGGGGAAGGAGCCACTATTGTACCCTCTCCCTCCCCACACACCATCGCTTACATTCGAACAATAAAGGAACCTCTGCTGGTCACATAATAATGCAAAAAACCCAAGGCGAGGAGAAGGACACTTACAGCTGAGACTCTAAGGAAACAGAAATATTAGTATCAATTCCTATTGAACTGGTCCATTCTGGGATCACTTCAGGATTTTTTTTTTCCTTCTTTTTCTCTCTTTTTTTTTTCTTTATTAAATACGATCTTAGCCCTAAGGGATCTACAAGTTTTATAACATAATTTTTAATGATATTTTTTATTCTTTTTTTTTTTTGCCTTTTAATATACTTCTATATCTAGTTAAGTTTTTGGAAGTACGGAAAATATATCCCTCATACTCTCCTTTCATCCCTATCTTTTATACATTTCTATTCCTTTCTTTTTATTTCCATATTTCCAACCACACTACGCTTTTCTGTTCCCCTTTCTTCTAGCCATTTTAAGTTTATTTTATCTTAACATACTTATAAGCAACACTATCGATCTGCTCAGACTCCTTGCTCTATTCTCCAGATGACGCACCTCCTTCATATTTAATATTAGGTTTTTGTCTTTATCTTAGTTCTTAGTACAGTTGTCTAATTTCATTCTGAGACTCTCCATTCTCTCTGGTGGTACTCTGGCTCTTTTCTATATTTGATCCTAGCTTACAAAATCTCCCTGGATTAATGTTTGTATGTGTAAGGTGTTACTTGTTTGTTTGTTTGCTTTTGCTTTTGTCTCTGATTTGTTCTGTTTCAGTTGTCAATTTCTGTTGGATTTCTCTTTGAATATCTGATAGCACACTGGGGTTCTGTCAGGTCTTTCCAGAGCCATATGTCCTAATGGATTCAGTAATTGTGTGTCTTATACAGGTATGTGTTTCCTAGACTTAATATTTGCTTAATCCAATACTTGGACATTAGTCTGAGGCTTGGACAGTCTTCTATAAACACCTCTATCCCCAGGACAAGCAACCCCAGAAGTTTGGACAACCATGAGGAAACAAAGAAACACCATGCAGGCAAAGGAGCAGGAAAAAAACCCACAAGACCAAATAAATGAGGAGGAAATAGGGGAAATGCCTGGAAAAGAATTTAGAGTAATGATAGTAAAAAAATGATACAAAATCTTGATAACAAAATAGAGAAAGTACAAGAAACAGTTCATAAGAACTCAGAAAAACAAACAGCAATGGATCACAAAATAACTAAAATAAAAAATACTCTAGATGTTATAACCAGCAGAATGACTGAGGCAGAAGAACGAATAAGTGAGTTGGAAGACAGAATGGGGGAAATAAACACCACAGAGCAGGAAAAAGAAAAAAGAATCAAAAGAATAGAAGACAGTCTCAGAGACCTCAGTGATAACATTAAGCATACCAACATTCGAATTATAGGCATCCCAGAAGAAGAAGAAAACAAGAAAGGGTCTGAGAATATATTTGAAGAGGTTATAGTGGAAAATTTCCCCAACATGGGAAAGGAAATAATTCACCAAGTCCAAGAAGCACAGAGAGTCCCATACAGAATAAACCCAAGGAGAAATACACCAAGACACATAGTAATCAAACTAATGACAATTAAACACAAAGAAAAAATATTAAAAGCAGCAAGAGAAAAGCAACAAACAACATATAAGGGAAAACCCATAAGGATAACAGCTGACCTTTCTACAGAAACTCTGCAGGCCAGAAGGGAATGGCAGGATATACTGAAAGTCCTGAAAGAGAGAAACCTACAGCCAAGAATACTCTACCCAGCAAGAATCTCATTCAGATTTGAGGCAGAAATCCAAAGCTTTCCAGACAAGCAAAATTTAAGAGAATTCAGCACCACCAAGCCAGCCTTACAACAAGTGCTAAAGGAACTTCTCTAAGGAGGAAAAACAAGAAAAGGAAAACACCTACAAATACAAACCCAAAACAATTAAGAAAATGGTAATTGGAACACACATGTCAATAATCACTTTAAATGTAAGTGGATTAAATGCTGCAACCAAAAGGCACAGACTGGCTGAATGGATACACAAACAAGACCCTTCTATATGCTGCCTACAAGAAACCCACTTCAGACCAAGGGATACATATAGACTGAAAATAAAGGGATGGAAAAAGATATTCCATGCAAATGGAAGCCAAAAGAAAGCTGGAGTAGCAATACTCATATCAGACAAATTAGACTTGAAAGTAAAGACTATTACAAGAGACAAGGAAGGACACTACATAATGATCAAGGGATCCATTCAAGAAGAACATATCACAATGGTCAATATCTATGCCCCCAATATAGGAGCACCTCAATACATAAGGCAAATGCTAAAAGCTATAAAAGGGGACATTGACAGTAACACAATAATAGTGGGAGACTTGAACACCCCACTTACATCAATGGACAGATCATCCAAACAGAAAATAAATAAAGACACACAAGCTTTAAATGACACATTAGACCATCTCGACTTAATTGATATTTATCGGACATTCCATCCAAAAATGACAGACTACACTTTCTTCTCAAGTGCACACGGAACATCTTCCAGGATAGATCACATCTTGGGTCACAAATCAAACCTCAGCAAATTCACCAAAATTGAAATCCTATCAAGCATCTTCTCAGACCACAATGCCATGAGACTGGATATCAATTACAGGAAAAAAACTGCAAAACATACAAACACATGGAAGCTAAACAATTCACTCTTAAACAACCAAGAAATCACTAAAGAAATCAAAGAGGAAATCAAAAAATATATAGGAACAAATGACAATGAAAACACAACAACCCAAAACCTATGGGATGCAGCAAAAGCAGTTCTAAGAGGGAAGTTTATAGCAATACAGGAAGGGAGGGAATATGGGGACACGTGTATTAAAACAGTTGATTGAACTTGGTGTACCCCCAAAAAATAATAAATTAATTAAATTAAAAAAATTAACCGGTTCATGTCACTCTTTTGCCCCAAAGTTCCAGGGCTTTCCATGCCAATAAAAGTAAAAGCTTAGGGATTTCCCTGGTGGTCCAGTGGTTGGGACTCTGTGCTTTCACTGCAGGGGCACGGGTATGATCCTTGGTCAGGGAAGTAGGATCAGGCATTCTACATGCATGTGGCCAAAAAAATAACTAAATAAAATAAAATACATGTACATATGAACAAAACAAAACTTTTTAAAAAGTAAAAGCTTAAATACTTAAAACCCATGTCTTAAAATCTTATAATCTATGTAATCTCTCCCCGTCCCAAACACACACACACACAGTTCCCTCTGTCTCCTCTTATCACTGTCCCCTTGCATTCGCCACTTCAGCTGCATTGACCATCTTGATATACATTGAAAATATCAGGCATGTTTCTGCCTGATCACCTTTGTGCTTGCAGTTTTCTATGTCAGTTCTTTCTCCAGTAAATCTTCTGTCTCTTGTGGTGATTACTTTCTAGTGGGTGGATATGGAGAGGGTAAAATAAACAAGTAAAATATATACTATGTCAATTTTGAAGTGTTATTATTTCTTTATATATATATATTTGTGTACTTATATGTATTTGCTTATTTATTTTTTAAATTTAATTATTTATTTATTATTTTTGGGGGGTACACCAAGTTCAGTCATCTGTTTTTATACACATATCCCCGTATTCCCTCCCTCCCTTGACTCCCCCCACACCCTCCCTCGAGTTCCCCCCATCCTCCTCATCCCAGTCCTCTAAGGCATCTTAAATCCTCGAGTTGAACTCCCTTTGTTATACAACAATTTCCCACTGGCTATCTATTTTACAGTTGGTAGTATATATATGTCTGTGTTACTCTCTCGCTTCGTCTCAGCTTCCCCTTCACCCCCCGCCCCCTCCCAAACCTCGAGTTCTCCAGTCCATTCTTTGTATCTGCATCCTTGTTCTTGTCCCTGAGTTCACCAGTACCATTTTTAGATTCCGTATATATGAGTTAGCATACAATATTTGTCTTTCTCTTTCTGACTTACTTCACCCTGTATGACAGACTCTAGGTCTATCCACCTCATGACATATAGCTCCATCTCATCCCTTTTTATAGCTGAGTAATATTCCATTGTATATATATATGCCACATCTTCTTTATCCATTCATTTGTTGATGGGCATTTAGGTTGCTTCCATGTCCTGGCTATGGCAAACAGTGCTGCAATACATATTATGGTACATGTTTCTTTTGGGACTATAGTTTTCTTTGGGTATATGCCCAGCAGTGGGATTACTGGATCATATGGTAGTTCTATTTGTAGTTTCTTAAGGAACCTCCAAACTGTTTTCCATAGTGGCTGTACCAACTTACAATCCCACCAACAGTGCAGGAGAGTTCCCTTTTCTCCACACCCTCTCCAACATTTGTTGTTTCCAGATTTTGTGATGATGGCCATTCTGATCGGTGTGAGGTGATACCTCATTGTGGCTTTGACTTGCATTTCTCTGATGCTGAGTGATGTTGAACATCTTTTCATGTGTTTGTTGGCCATCTGTATGTTTTCTTTACAGAAATGTCTATTTAGGTCTTCCGCCCATTTGTGGATGGGGTTATTTGCTTTTTTGGTATTAAGCTGCATGAACTGCTTGTATATTTTGGAGGTTAACCCTTTCTCTGTTGTTTCACAGGCAACTACTTTTTTCCCATTCTGAGGGTTGCCTTTTAGTCTTGTTTATGGTTTCTTTCACTGTGCAAAAGCTTTTAAGTTTTAGTAGGTCCCATTTGTTTATTCTTGATTTTATTTCCATGATTCTAGGAGGTGAGTCAAAAAGGATCTTGCTTTGATGGATGTCATAGAGTGTTCTGCCTATGTTTTCCTCTAGGAGTTTTATAGGGTCTGGCCTTACATGTAGGTCTTTAATCCATTTGGAGTGTATTTTTGTGTATGGTGTTAGGAAGTGTTCTAAGTTCATTCTTTTACATGTTGCTGTCCAATTTTCCCAGCACCACTTATTGAAGAGGCTGTCTTTTTTCCCTTGTATATTTGTGCCTCCTTTGTCAAAGATAAGGTGCGCATATGTGTTTGGGCTTACTTCTGAGTTCTCTATTCTATTCCATTGATCTTCCTTTCTATTTTTGTGCCAGTATCATACTGTCTTGATCACTATGGTCTTGTAGTATAGTTTGAAGTCAGGAAGCCTGATTCCACCAACTCCATTTTTCCTTCTCAAGATTGCTTTGGCTATTCGGGGTCTTTTGTGTTTCCATACAAATCATAAGATTTCTTGCTCTAGTTCTGTGAAAAATGCCTTTGGTAATTTGATCGGGATTCCATTGAATCTGTAAATTGCTTTGTGTAGTACAGTCATTTTCACGATGCTGATTCTTCCAATCCAGGAACATGGTATGTCCCTCCATCTGTTTGTGTCGTCTGTGATTTCTTTCATCAATGTCTTAAAGTTTTCTGCATACAGATCTTTTGCCTCCTTAGGCAGGTTTATTCCTAGGTATTATATTCTTTTGATTGCAATGGTGAATGGGAAAGTTTCCTTAATTTCTCTTTCTCCTCTTCTGTTGTTAGTGTATAGGAATGCAAGAGATATCTGTGCATTAATTTTGTATCCTGCTACTTTACTAAACTCATTAATTAGTGCTAGCAGTTTTCTGGTAGAGTCTTTAGGGTTTTCTATGTATAATATCATGTCACCTGCAAAGAGTGACAATTTTACTTCTTTTCCAATTTTTATCCCTTTTATTTCTTTATCTTCTCTGATTGCTGTGGCTAAAACTTCCAAAACTGTGTTGAATAATAATGGTGAGAGTGGACACCCTTGTCTTGTTCCTGTTCTTAGAGGGAATTCTTCCAGTTTTTCCCCATTGAGAATGATGTTGGCTTTTGGTTTCTCATATATGGCTTTTATTATGTTGAGGTAATTTCCTTCTATGCCCATTTTCTGGAGAGCTTTTATCATAAATCAATGTTGAACTTTGTCAAAAGCTTTTTCTGAAGCTATTGAGATGATCATATAGTTTTTATCCTTCAATTTGTTGATATGATGTATCACATTGATTGATTTGCATATATTGAAGAATCCTTGTATCTGAGGGATAAACCCCATTTGATCATGGTGTATGATTTTTTTAATGTGCTGTTGCAGTCTGTTAGCTAGTATTTTGTTGAGGATTTTTGCATCTATATTCATCAGTGATATTGGTCTGTAATTTTCTTTTTTTGTGACATCTTTACCTGGTTTTGGTATCAGGGTAATGGTGTCCTTGTAGAATGAGTTTGGGAGTGTTCTGCCTTCTGCAATTTTTTGGAAGAGTTTGAGAAGGATAGGTGTTAGCTCTTCACTAAATGTTTGATAGAATTCACCCGTGAATCCATCTGGTCCTGGGCTTTTGTGTTTTGGGAGATTTTTAATCGCTGCCTCAATTTCCATACTTGTGATTGGTCTGTTCATAGTTTCAATTTTTCCTGGTTCAGTCTTGGAAGATTGTATTTTTCTAAGAATTTATCCATTTCTTCCAGGTTATCCAATTTATTGGCATATACTTGCTTGTAGTAGTCTCTTATGATCTTTTGTATTTCTGAGGTGTCCAGTGTTACTTCTCCTTTTGCAATTCTAATTCTGTTGATTTGCATCTTCTCCTTTTTTTCCTTGATGAGTCTGGCTAATGGTTTATCAATTTTGTTAATCTTCTCAAAGAACCAGCTTTTAGTTATATTATTTTTTTGCTATTGCTTCCTTCCTTTCTTTTTCATTTATTTCTGCTCTGATCTTTATGATTTCTTTCCTTCTGCTCACTTTGGGGTTTCTTTGTTCTTCTTTTTCTAATTGTTTTAGGTGTAAGGTTAGGTTGTTTATTCGATCATTTTCTTGTTTCTTAAGGTAGGACTGTATTGCTATAAACTTCCCTCTTAGAACTGCTTTTGCTGCGTCCCACAGGTTTTGGGTTGTTGTGTTTTTGTTGTCATTTGTTTCTAGATATTTTTTGATTTCCTCTTTGATTTCTTTAGTGATTTTTTGGTTGTTTAAGAGTGAATTATTTAGCCTCCATGTGTTTGTGTTTTTTGCAGTTTTTTTTTTCTGTAATTGATATGCAGTCTCATGGTTTTGTGTTCTGAGAAGATGCTTGATATGATATCAATTTTCTTGAATTTGCCAAGGTTTGATTTGTGACCCAAGATGTTCTCTATCCTGGGAAATATTCCGTGTGCACTTGAGAAGGAAATGTATTCTGTTGTTTTTGTTATTATTTCTTTAATTACTTCTTCTCGATTCTGTCTGTTATCTCTTCCTAGAAATATGGTTATGTACATTAAAACTTCCCTCTGTCTTCCATTTCTCTTAAGCTATCTCTTCAATTTTCCATCACTTTGTTTCTGCATTTCATTCTGAATAATTTCTTCAGATTTATTTTAATTTCATATATTCTGTCTTCAGCTATGTCTAATCTTTTTTGCATTCATTTTAATTATTAAAATTAATGTTGTTTTCAATTCTAGATGTTTTAATTTGCTTCTTTTTCAAGATGCATGGATGTTTTAAGAATTTTATTTCTTGTTCATGATTTGGGTCTTTTATTTAATGTCTTTAAACATTTTAACACATTTCATGTATATCCCTTGATAATTCTAATATGTGAAGACTTTTTTTCCTGTTTCTGCTGTTTCTTTGTAAATTTTGTGATTTTTAAAGTAATTTTGAGGTGCTCACTTTCTTGAGAACTATTTGATAAAAAATTTTGTCAAATAGGTATATTCTATATGCATCAAAAGCCATTAAGGGGTTTCAACTAAGAAGGGTGAGGGACAGACAAGAATGGATGCAAATAACATTAGCTAGTAAGCTGTTGCCATAGTCCAGGAACATATGAAAGTGGCTTAGATTAAGGTGATAGCATGTTATCAGTTCTTTTTGAATGTTTGCAGAGATATTTTACACACACACAGACACACACACACACACACACACACACACACACACAGTGAGAGGGAGATGATTTTTGAGATGGTAGAAACTAGGGTATGGATGTGTGATGATGATAATGATCCAGGGGAGAAAAACAGAGACAGAGAGATATGTATTGGAAGGAGAAAATAAACAAATTGCAAGGGAGATGTTATTGAGAAGGAAAATAATGAAGTCTTGATAATAAGTGGAATGTTTAACTTTAAATAGGAGCAGGAGTAATCATCTCTTTTAGTAAAGAGGTAAGAAAAAGTGTGAGTACAGATGGAAGTAGGTTGGCAATTTTGGTGGTAGAAAGAGGAAAGGATTCCAATCTAATACGTGGTTTCCATTCTTGAAATCCTGTTGTGTGAAAGCTGGTTTTAAATCTAAATGATAAAGTTCTATATTTCACTAAGGGGAACCCAATGGGAATCTGTCAAGGTTACAAATGTCAGACCCTTGAATTGGATAGGCCCCAATATAACTGTCATATACAGGATTTTAAACCAACACTAGTTTCTTCACTTCCTGATTAATGCTACTAATAGCTATCATGTAATGGGCATTTGCTTTGTACCAGACACTGTTCTCAGCATATATATAGAGAGAGAGTGGAAGCAGATTTTGTACTTCCTTGGCATCATATTATATCATTTTTTAATTTTTCTCCATTTTCCTTTATCAGACTTGTAATCCCCTTGAGAAGCAAACACTTGAATTTCATCCACATGTTTATGCCTGTAATTTCTTATGGATTTCTTTCTTTTTTTTTTTTTTTTTATTGAAAACTGGTTCTTGGTTGCCCTGATCACCTTTGAAGTTGTCATTTAGCTTATTTCTATTGGGATTCAGCTATATGAATGAATCTCTTTCCTTCACTCTTCATTTGATCGTAAACGTAGTAGCAGAAAGAGCTTTGAATCAGGAGTCAGAAGGCCTGGTTCTTACACTGAGTTATGTGACCTTAGGCAAGTCACTGCCCCTGTCTGAACCTCAGTTTCCTCATATGTAAAAAAAGATCTTTGACTTGATTATCTCTTTCACTACCAGTTCTAGCATTCTATAATTTCTCTTCTGTTTTTATCTACTTGAAATCTCTCACCCAGACACTCACAGTCTTCGGCATTATTGTGTCATCTTATTTTCTTGATTTTACTATGTGTTTTATATTCTAGACAAGTTAGAATACTTGCTGTTCTCTGACTATATCTATACTTTCTTTGTTGAAGTATTAACCAACTTCTAAATTTCCTCAAAGTCCACCACCTCAGTAGAAAAAATATGATTTCCCAAATTATATAATGGATTTCTTCTTTCTTTAATAATTTCAAATGTTTTTTTTCTGTAACTCGTTAATGTTATCCACCCATGCATTGTGAATTGTTCTTACATCTTCTATAACACTAAAAGATGTCAGAGGAAATTAAGTTTTGAATCCACTTTATCCCATCACACACTTACCCTTAGCTTCTGACTTCAATCAAACTGATTTTTTTGTTTGTTTGTTTATCTGTAAGATAAACCCAGGTGAGGTCTATTGTGCCTCTAAATCAAGCTATAGTTGAGTTTATCAGAGGTTTTCCTTACATATCACTTCATGCTTTTGGTTCTTTTTTTTTCTTTTCTTTTTTCTTTTTTGGGCTTTTATATCCCATGGGTGAGGAAGGACCATTGATTTCCACTTGTGGATGGCATAATCCTCTCTATTTTTACTATCATGAAAGGGACTTGGAACCCAGTCCTAGCCCCATGAAAAACAAAAACCTATTGTTATTCCAATGTGCATTAAGCAGTACCTGCATCTGAATAATTGAATTTGGGTATGTATAGTTAGTTCTCTTGCTACCCTTGAAGTGGAAGCACTTTTAGAAGGTGATGTTGGTGGGGTGGGATGAGAGAGTACCATTTATTGCCCTTATGAGTTGTGAGCTATTGTTTTTGACTCTGGGTTTTCCTAGTAAGTTATTATGATAGTTTAAAACTGCTACTCTTTGGGTGTGTTCACCAAAACCCATATCACCTTAAAATTTATTGCTTTTTCAGATACCATGAATGACAGTACTGAAGTTTGAACAACTGTGTGTGGGGGTGTGTAATCACAAATTTAAAAAATAAAAGTACAGAAAGGGTAAATAAATAACACCTGTAAAAATACTGCTCAAAGATAACCCAGATTTTGTATAATCTTCATATTGATGTATGTATTTATACATACACATATTTATCTATATGCATATTTATATTTTGTCTGTATATTATGAATATAATATATGTATAATTATATATTTATGAGTATGCATTTATTTAGTAAATTGAGACACTATGAAATTTTGCGATATTTTTCGCTAATATTATATTGTAAGCATTTTCCCCATGGTATTAAATGTACAAATACATTACATTCATGGCCATATAACAATCCATCTGGATATACCATAATTTACTTAATCAGTCTATTTTAAGCATTTAGATAATTTTATATTTTCTGCTGTTAAAAATAATTCCATAATAGCCTGATGAAGGCATTTGTTTAGAAATATGTGTTATAGTTTCTTTTTCTTTGGAATAAATTCCTAACATGGGATTTACTAAGTCAAAGAATTGAAGCATCTTAAAAACAATTATTATTACAAAATTACTTTGCAGAAAAATTGTACTGATTTACACAATGACCAGTAGTTATTTAGAATTGGCTTTCCTTTTAATAAAAAACAAATTGCTATAAGGACAATATATCTGCCGACCCTGCTAAAATACATTCTTTGCAAGCTAAGACCAAGTAAAGGCCAACTTTCACTGTGTAACATTGTCAGCAGTATTTTGACTCTTAACTGGGGCTGAAATTGTAAAATGCAGTTTACAAAATGCAATGTAAGCTAATAAGGGCAGTTTTAAAGATTTTTTTTTTTTTTGGCTGGAAACATAGATATAATCATACAGGTAATTATTTTCGGCTGCAGTTGAGTTCCTGAAAATAAGCTTGTGTGTGTTTGTGTGTGTGTGTAAAAAATTAAGTAATATTTCTTTATATCTTTTTTGGAATATAATTGCTTTACAATGTTGTGCTAGTTTTTGCTGTACACCAAAGTGAATCAGCTGTATTTATACATATATCTCCATATCCTCTCCCTCCCACGACTCCCTCTCGCCCTCCCTAACCCAGCCTTCTAAGTCATCACCCATCATGAGTTGATCTCCCTCTGTTATGCAGTAGCTTCCCACTAGCTATCTATTTTACATTTGGTAGTGTGTATATGTCAACACTAATCTCTCACTTCATCCCAGCTTTCCCTTCATTCCCCCACCACCCCGTGTCTTAACGTCCATTCTCTACATCTACATCTTTATTCTTATACTGTCACTGGGTTCATCAGTACCATTTTTTTTTTTTTTTAGTTTCCATATACATGAGTTAGCATACGATATTTGTTTTTCTCTTTCTGGCTTACTTCGCTCTGTATGACAGACTCTAGGTCCATCCTCCTCACTACAAATAACTCAATTTTATTCTTTTCTATGACTGAGTAGTATTCCATTGTATACATGTGCCACATCTTCTTTATCCATTCATCAGTTGATGCGCATTTAGATTGCTTCCATGTCCTGGCTATTGTAAATAGTGCTGCAATGAACGCTGTGGTACATGTTTCTTTTTGAATTACGGTTTTCTCAGGGTACATGCCCAGGAGTGGGATTGTTGTGATATATAGTAGTTCTATATTTAGTATTTTAAGGAATCTCCATACTGTTTTCCATAGTGGCTGTACCCACCAACAGTGCAGGAGGGTTCCCTTTTCTCCACACCCTCTCCAACATCTATTGTTTCTGGATTTTTGGAAGATGGCTATTCTTACAAGAGTGAGGTGATACCTCATTGTGGCTTTGAATTGAATTTATCTAATGATTAGTGATGTTGAGCATCATTTCATGTGTTTGTTAGCTATCTGCATGTCTTCTTTGGAGAAATGTCTATTTAGGTCTTCCACCCATTTGTGGATTGGGTTGTTTGCTTTTTTGGTATTAAGCTGCATGAGTTGCTTGCACATTTTGGAGATTAAGCCTTTGTCCATTGCTTCGTTGGCAAGTATTTTCTCCCATTCTGAGGGTTGCCTTCTTGTCTTGTTTATGGTTTATTTCGCTGTTCAAAAGCTTTCAAGTTTCATGAGGTCCCATTTGTTTATTCTTGATTTTATTTCCATGATTCTAGGAGGTGGGTCAAAAAAGGATCTTGCTTTGATGTATGTCATAGAGTGTTCTGCCTATGCTTTCCTCTAGGAGTTTTATAGTGTTTGGCCTTCCATTTAGCTCTTTAATCCACTTGGAGTTTATTTTTGTGTATGGTGATAGGAAGTGTTCTAATTTCATTCTTTTACATGTTACTGTCCAATTTTCCCAGCACCACTTACTGAAGAGGCTGTCTTTTTTCCATTGTATATTTGTGCCTTCTTTGTCAAAGATAAGGTGCCCATACATGCTTGAGTTTACCTCTGAGTTCTCTATTCTCTTCCATCAATCTATATTTCTGTTTTTGTGCCAGTACCATACTGTCTTGATCACTGTGACCTTGTAGTATAGTTTGAAGTCAGAGAGCCTCATTCCATCTGCTCCATCTCTCCTTCATAAGATTGCTTTGGCTATTCAGGGTCTTTTCCGTTTCCATAAATATTTTAAAATTTCTTGTTTTAGTTCTGTGAAAAATGCTGTTAGTAACTTGATAGGGATTGCATTGAATCTGTTAATTTCTTTGGGTAGTATGGTCATTTTCACAATGTTGATTCTTCTAATCCAAGATCATGGTATGTCCCTCCATCTGTTTGTATGGTCTTTGATTTCTTTTATTGTGTCTTATAGTTTTCTGCATACAGGTTTTTTGCCTCCTTAGGCAGGTTTATTCCTAGGTATTTTATTCTTTTTGTTGACATGGTAAATGGGAGTGTTTCCTTAATTTTTCTTCCTGATCTTTTGTTATTAGTGTATAGGAATCCAAGACATTTCTGTGCATTAATTCTGTGCCCTGCTACTTTACTCAATTCATCGATTAGAGCTAGCAGTTTTCTGGTAGCATCTTTAGGGTTTTTTATGTATAATATCATGTCGTCTGCAAAGAGTGACAATTTTACTTCTTCTTTTCCAATTTGGATTCCTTTCATTTCGTTTTCTTGTCTGATTGCTGTGGCTAACACTTCCAAAACTATGTTGAATAAGAGTGGTGAGAGTGGGCACCCTTGCCTTGTTCTTGTTCTTAGAGGGGATGCTTTCAGTTTTTCACCATTTAGAATGATGTTGGCTGATGGTTTGTCATATATGGCTTTTATTATGTTGAGGTAATTTCCTTCTATGCCCATTTTCTGGAAAGTTTTTATCATAAATGGATGCTGAGTTTTGTCAAAAGCTTTTTCTGCATCTATTGAGATGATCATATGGTTTTTATCCTTCAATTTGTTGATATGATGTATCCAGTTGATTGATTTGCATATATTGAGGAATCCTTGCATTCCAGGGATAAACCCCACTTGATCATGGTGTATGATCTTTTTAATGTGCTGTTGGATTCTGTTTGCTAGTATTTTGTTGAGGATTTTTGCATCTATATCCATCGGTGATATTGGCCTGTAATTTTATTTTTTTGTGATATCTTTGCCTGGTTTTGGTATCAGGGTGATGGGGGCCTCATAGAATGAGTTTGGGAGTTTTGCTCCTTCTGCTATATTTTGGAAGAGTTTGAGAAGAATAGGTGTTAGCTATTCTCCAAATTTATGGTGGAATTCACCTGTGGAGCCATCTGGCCCAGGGCTTTTGTGTGTTGGGAGATTTTTAATCACAATCTCAATTTCAGTGCTTGTGATTGGTCTGTTCATATTTTCTATTTCTTCCTGGTTCAGTCTTGGAAGATTTCTACTTTGAGAGCTATTTATCCTTTTCTTCTAAGTTATTCAATTTATTGGCATATAGTTGCTTGTAGTAGTCTCTCATGATCATTTGTATTTCTGTAGTGTCGGTTGTTACTTCTCCTTTTCCATTCCTAATTCAGTTGATTTGCGTCTTCTCCCTTTTCTTCCTGATGAGTCTGGCTAATGGTTTATAAATTTTGTTTATCTTCTCAAAGAATCAGCTTTTAGTTTTATTGATCTTTGCTCTTATTTCCATCATTTCTTTTTCCTTTATTTCTGCTCTCATCTTTATGATTTCTTTCCTTCTGCTCACTTTGGGGTTTTTTGGTTCTTCTTTCTCTAATTGTTTTAGGTGTAAGTTTAGGTTGTTTATTTGAGATTTTTTTCATGTTTCTTGGGATAAGATTGTATTGCTATAAACCTCCCTCTTAGAATGGCTTTTGCTGCATCTTATAGATTTTGGTCATCATATTTTCATTGTCATTTATTACCAAATTTTTTTTATTTCATCTTTGATTTCCTCAGTGATTTCTTCATTATTTAGTAGCATGTTGTTTAGCCTCTATGTGTTTGTATTTTCTACGGGTTTTATTTTTTCCTGTAATTGATATCTATTCTCATGGCATTGTGGTTGGAGAAGATGCTTGATACAGTTTCAGTTTTCTTGAATTTACTGAGGCCTGATTTGTGACCCAAGATGTAATCTATCCTGGAGAATGTTTCATGTGCACTTGAAAATATATTCTGTAGTTTTTGGATGGAATGTCCTGTAAATATCATTTAAGTCAAGATCATCTAATTTCTCATTTAAAGCTTGTGTTTTCTTACTTATTTTATGCTTGGATGATCTGTCCATTTGTGTAAATGGGGTGTTAAGGTCTCCTACTATTATTGTGTTACTGTCAATTTCCCCTTTTATGATTATTAGCATTTGCCTTATGTATTGAGGTTCTCCGATGTTGGGAGCATGGATATTTACAATTGTTATATCTTCTTCTTGGATTGATCCCTTGATCATTATGTAGTGTCCTTCCTTGAATCTTGTAATAGTCTTTACTTTAAAGTCTAATCTGTCTCATATGAGTATTGCTGCTCCAGCTTTCTTTTCACTTCCATTTGCATGGAATATCTCTTTCCATCCCCTTACTTTCAGTCTATATGTGTCCTTTGGTCTGAAGTGGGTTTCTTGTAGGCAGCATATAGAAGAATCTTATTTTTGTATCCATTCAGCCAATCTGTGTCTTGTGGTTGGAGCATTTAATCCATTTACATTTAAGGTGATTATTGACATGTGTGTTCCTATCACCATTTTCTTAATTGTTTTGGGTTTGTTTTTGTAGGTCTTTTCTTTTTCTTGTGTTTCCTGCCTAGAGAAGTTGCTTTTGCAATTGTTGTAGGGCTGGTTTGGTGGTGCTGAATTCTCTTAACTTTTGCTTGTCTGGAAAGCTTTTGATTTCTCTTTCATATCTGAATGAGATGTTTGCTGGGTAGAGTATTCTTGGCTGTATATTTTCCTGCTCGAAGACTTTAAGTATATCCTGCCACTCCCTTCTGGCCTGCAGAGTTTCTGCAGAAAGATCAGCCATTATCCTTATGGGTTTTCCCTTGTATGTTATTTGTTGCTTTTCTCTTGCTGCTTTTAATATTTTTTCTTTGTGTTTAATTTTAGTTAGTGTGATTAGCATGTGCCTTGATGTGTTTCTCCTTGGGTTTATTCTGTATGGGCCTCTCTGTGCTTCTTGGACTTGATTGACTATTTCTTTTCCCGTGTTAGTTAAGTTTTCTACCATAACCTCCTCAAATATTTTCTCAGACCCTTTCTTTTTTTCTTCTTATTCTGGGACACCTATGATTCGAATGTTGGTAATATTTTTTAAATGTTTTAAAATTCTAAATGTAATGTATGCTTATTACTGAAAATTATAAAATGTAAACTTTAAGTAAACATAAAAAAAATATTAGTGGTTATTCTGGGAGATGAAATTGTGGGTGATACTTTAGTTTTCTTTATACTTTTCATACTTTTGCATAGAAATAAGTCTTGCAGAGCAAAATATTTAGCATGATGCTACGTAAGTAAAATCTTATTTCTCTGTGTTTGTACATATATATCTCAGTCTATAGGTTTGTATATTATTTAATTAATTTATACTGAAAATATGCCACTTTTCCAATCATAATAAAGCTGATTTTCAATTAGAGAGTAAAACACTTGAGATTATATAATGCATATAATTTTGTATCTGTTGAAACAGTATTATTTTGTAAGCATTTTCCCATGATGTTATTTTTAAAAAAACATTTTCAATGTTTATATGATATTCTATCATGTAGATAGAACATAGTTGACAATCATTTTTAACATCTGAGTTCTTTTTAATCAAATGATGTTTTAAACACATGAAGAAAAATCTACTCCTTAAAGTTACCCTAAGCTGTCATGCTTTTATAATATATAATCACTGGTTTTAATTCATCTTTCTTTTTAATATGCAGTGGTTAATTTCATAAAGTGAAGGATGAGCAAATAGATGATGTGATTAAGCTGGAACTGTACATTGTCATATTTTTCTTTCACTTTTATTATACATTATTAACAAATCATTAATTATTTAGACACCATGTATCCAGTTAACAGATAATTTTCTCTAGGGCTTTTCTTACTTCTTGATTACTTTTAATTAAGTCATCATTTTTATCTTCATGGAAGATTACTCATGGGAAGTGATAGATTAATTTGACATTATGCAGATTTTTCCTGCTCTTCTTTTTATTTCTGAAAGCTGGTCTATTTTGGAAAAAGCATAAACTGAGGTGGATTCTGGGGATTCTGGTCCCAGAATAATTTAATTCGTTTTATAAATAGTCCCAAGGGATCTTGAGAGGCAAAGCCATTTAAAGACAACTCTTTCCCCAAACACACACACACTCGACACACATAGAATCCTTCAGTAATAGTGTTGGGTAATCTAAGGAAATTACTGATAGCAGTTTTTTTCTAAATCTAAATCCAAGTGGATGACAAAATTTAAGAAACATAATACTGACAATTTTGTTATAATTTCATTAAAACTACTAAATTTATAATTTAAGAGAGTGAGCAATATATACGTGTATGCATATATGTATTTTATCACCTTTAAAAAAATTTTAAAGATCCAAGTAATATATAATTGTTGTAGAAATTTTAGAAAATAAAAAAAACCACAAAATATTAAAACTCTTATACTACCAACCAGTTGATAACCACTGATAAAATGTACAGTATATTATTTTGTGTATGTGGGTATATTTATTATAAAATGATGTATTTTATTTTATACTGTTCAGGAATTTGCTTTTTTCACTTAGATAAATATCATGGATCTTTCCATTTCATTAAGTATTCTACAGCTTCATTTTTGATGAACATAAAACATTCATTTGTATTCATGTGCATTTATGTTGTTTTCGATTTTTAAATATTATGTACAGCTATTTAAGTTGTAAATAATATTTACAACTTGCAGTTAAATCTTTACACATATCCATAATTATTACCTGTACATTCCATAATTGATATTTCTACATCAAAGATTGAATATTTTATGTCAGAGATGTTAAGACAATTTAAATTTCCACTAATGATGTGTGGTTGCCCACTTATCTGAAATCTTGGCAACTTGCCAATAGTAGATATTAATGTTTTTAATAAATCTGTGCCAATTTCACAGTCAAAGAATTGTATCTCATTGCCATTGTAGCTTGCATTTTGTACACTTTTTCTTCAAATCGTAATTGTCTAATTTTAAAAATTACCTCTTCAAATCTTTGTCCATTTTTTTCTAATGGAGTTTTTATCTTTTAATAATTTATAAGAACTCAATACATGCTAATAAGAGTAGTTCCTGGTTATATGTGCTGAAACTATATATTTTTCCCATTTTACATTTGCTTTTTAATTTTATTTATGGTTTTTTTTAGCTTTTTAAGTTTACAGGTTTTAATTTTTAGTGGTCAAATATATTTTTCTTTATGTTTTCTCTCTTTAGCCCATTATGTTTTTTTATTGGAGAATATTTTGATAATAACTTTTGGTTTTACATTTTAACGTGTTTTAAGTTTTTGATTCTTGATGCATTGTTGAATTGTTGCTTTGCTGAAACTTCCTTTCTTGATGAATGAGGATTTTTTGGTTTTCCCTTATTTCAGAAAGGGTCAGAGCTTTTGCACTGTGAATGAGCAAACATTTGCTAAGTAACTACTTCTTAAATACTACAACCATAACAATATATCCAGGTTCATATGACAATCTAATGTGTGTAAGTATGATTATTTCATTTCTGCAGACATTGTTGGAATTCATTGGGATATACATACACACACACACACACATATAGATAACACACTCTCTATAAGATTTTTTGTTGCATATTTTAACCTAGCATTGTGCCATAAATGTTTCCCCACATTTAACATATTTTTTCATCTTATGTAATACCATGGTCATTATTAAGGCCACACTTATTTTTACACGCTTTTAAAAAGGTGCTTCTGTTCTTCTGTTTTTCCCCATTTTACCCACATGTTCATAATGAACGTGTATTTTTTAGATTTTTCTTTTAATAAATTTATTTATTTATTTACTTATTTATTGGCTGTGTTCGGTCTTCATTGTTGTGTGTGGGCTTTCTCTAGTTGCGGTGAACAGGGTCCACTCTTCATTGTGGTGCATGGGCTCCTCATTGTGGTGGCTTCTCTTGTTGTGGAGCACTGTCTCTAGGTGTGTAGGCTTCAGTAGTTTCAGCACATAGGCTCAATAGTTGTGGTGCATGGGCTTAGCTGCTCTGCAGCATGTGGGAATCTTCCTTGAGCAGCGATTGAACCTGTATCCCCTGCATTGGCAGACATATTCTTAGCCACTGCACCACCTACATAGTCCCTATTTTTAGATTTAATTAAATATTCTACAATGTGATTGGCATATATCCAATTAATAGGACTTTCCAATGGACATTTATTGAATTATTGATTTTCAATAATATTTCATATTTCTAAACTGATTTTTAAATTTAGTGTTTATTATTGTGGGTTATAGGCAGGAAAAGAATATTTTTTTTACTATTGTAAGAATGAGAAATTACAGTATATTATTCTGGGTCCATGGCAGGAAAGCAGTCAAGCAGTTTAACAAAACAGTTTACCAAAAGTTTGTCTCCCTATCAAAACGGAAAGAAAATTCTCTAATAAAGTTGTCACAGAGTATAACTACTCATGACATTATCACTGCTTATTTAAAGTCTACTGCTACCCAAATTCTACCTCCTAAGTTTATTAGTAATACATTTTAATCAATATATGTATGTAATCTATATATGCAAATAGTAGATAGTTGAACTAGTATCAACAGCATTAAAAAAATGTCTGATAAAGGCAATAAAGAAGGTGGAAAAAAATAAATAAAGTCTACTGCTAAAAGCACATGTATAATGTTTGTGTAACAATATGGTATAATTGATAAAATGTATAGCTTATAAAATGTTTCTCCATCAGCACACCTCAGCTTATTTGTCATGTCTGATTAGTAAGTAGGCAAATACATATAAACACAAAAAGAAATCTAGCACAGAGGAACACGGAGGACCCAGGACAGGAAGCATCCACCCTGGCATGAAGAGGCAAGTATTTTGAATATCAATGTTTTCTATCAAAAATTTGCAATCAAAAGGGAAAAATGATGAAGAAAATTTTCATGTATAGAGATATGAGCATTTTGGCTTATACGTGATTCAACTTAAACCAGAACAGACCATTTCATGGCCTATTAAGCACATATTAAACACCTACTTTAACCTTAAATAAAAGGCTACATTAAAAGATCAAAATGGAGTAACTGTGGTTTTGGCATCCAAAATAAAGCCCTTGTGGTTGTGATTTTAGACATATACCTGTATTACTGAGAACTTGAATTTTCTGAACTGTATCAAAATTAAGGACACCACCAGCTATTCTCAAAATGATATCTACTAGCAGCTGTCAACTACAATCTTGTTGTCTCAAGTTCTCCTCTCATAACTATGAAAATTTTCTCTTAATTTAAGAACAGTAGTGATAAATGAGACAGCTCAAGCAGTAGCCTCCCAGCAGAAGGCACTGGATTCTTTAGTTAGAATAATGCTAGACAATAAAATGGCTTTAAACTATGTTTTAGCAAAAAAATGGAGACATGTACAGTGGTCAGTAGCTCCTGGTATGTATATATTAATACCTTTAGAAAAGTCAAAACCAAAATAGAATAATTTAAAAGGTGATTTGATTACAAAATGTGCATAAAGAGGACGAAATCCAAAACTTATTTTCCTGGTTGCCATCTGGAATAGGAGGACTCTTTTAATCATTATCCTCATTGTAATTTGCTTACTAATTTTCAAATGTTTGTCCAGGTGCTGTGATAAAGCAATCAAAGAGAGAGGTAATGTTTTCTATTTGGGACTCAGAATTCTTTAAAATGAAAGTCAATGACTTTCTCTTCTCTAATCCTCATGCACTGTTGTTGGTAATGTAAATTGGTGCAACCACTAAGGAAAACAGTATGGAGATTCCTCAAAAAGTTAAAAATAGAACTACTGTATGATCCAGAAATTCCACTCCTGAGTATTTATCTGAAGAAAATGAAAACACTAATTAGAAAAGAAATATGCACCCCTGTGTTCATTGCAGCGTTATTTATAATAGCCAAGATATATATGGAAGCATCCTAAATGTCCATCAGCAGATGAATGGTAAAACAAACAAACAAAACAAACAACAAAAAACCAAACACAGCTACAAACACACATTCTGTACTATATTAATTTTTAAAATGTTATGAGAAAATATACATTTTTATAGGTTATGGAATGTGTTCATACGTTTGCCAATCAGAAAATGATGGTATGACAAACAGTTCATACTATGATAATATTTCTTTATAAAAACATTACATTTCTTAATGGTTGAATAATTTTCTGTTTTATACTCAAGTTATAAACAAATTATTCATCTGATGTTATAGACAAGTTTAAGAAATCTCTGCTTTAGAAATGCATGTGGTGAATAGCATTTATTTCTCAGTTTTGTTTCCTGATAATTCACAGTTGTTAAGGAAAACTGCATCTGCTAATGATCAACTACTGTCAGCTGATTTAGCCTTTTCTTTAGATATTCTCTTTCATTTTCTGTGTTCAACATGTCAGTAAGGTTTTTAAAAATAAGGCAATATTTACTGTATTCATCAAATATCCTGATTAGATTTTCTTCTTCTGGAGTATTTTTATTCCCATGGCAGCTTAGTTCTCTAGAAAGACAAGTCTGGGTTTCTTTTTTGTTTGTTTGTTTGTTTTCTTTTTTTCTAAAGATCCCTGATATAATCCCATTCATTCTGAGAATAAGTCACTGTTCCCTCCTGCATGCTCTCAAGCCCTTGTCCATGCCATTATTCTAGCATTCAGCCTTGTTGTATTATAATAATTATGAATGTATTTGCCCTCCATGTTAAATTGTTAGCTTCTTACAGACAGGAATTTCATCTTGTCCATCCATAGCTTCTTCATCAATCTTAGCCAACTCCCTGAGATGGAGTAAGAGTTCAATAAATGTTGGTTAAATAGATGAATAATAGGAATAGTCAACATTTTAAAGTGGAGTGGGCTTTGGGGTATGTGAGTTTGTTTGATTGTACATATATTTTAAGTAAGAAGTAAATACAATTTTTAAAATATGGGTTCACAACCTTCAAATGGCCAACAGGTACATGAAAAGATGCTCAACATTGCTCAGCAGCAGCAAAATGCAAATCAAAACCACATACCTTTTAGAATGGCCATTATCAAAAGACAAGAGATATCAAGTGTTGGTGAGGATGTGGAGTAAAAGGAACTCTTTGTACAATGTTGATGGAAATGTAAAGTGGCACAATCACTTTGGAAAACAGTATGGTGGCTCCTCAAAAAATTAAAAATAGAACTATCATATGATCCAGCAACCCCAGTGCTGGATATATACCCAAAGGAAATGAAAACAGTATCTCAAACAGATATCTGCACTCCTATCTGTACACAGGAGTGCAGCATTATTCACAATAGCCAAAATATAGAAAATCAACTCATGTCCATCAATGCTGAATGGATAAAAAATATGCTTTATATATATATATATATATATATAAAATATATATATGTTGTATTAATATATATTAAATATGTGTATATATATATATATATATATATATATATGTATATATAATGTTTCAGTCATGAGGAAGACATCCTGCATAACATGGATGGATTTTGAAGGCATTATGCTAAGTGAAATAAGTCAGATAAAGACAAATACTTACATATCACTTACATGAGAAATCTAAGAAAAACCAACTCATAGAAACAGAGATTATAGTGGGGGTTACCAGGGGCTGGGGGATAAGGGAAAAGGGGAGATGTTGATCAAAGAGTACAAACTTCCAGTTATAAGATGAATAAGTTCCAGGGGATCTAATGTATAGCATAGTGATTATAGTTAATAATACTGTATTATACACTTGAATGTTGCTAAGAGAGTAAGTCTTAAAAGTCTTCAACACAAAAAGAAATAGTAATTATATGATGTGGCAGAGGTGTTAGCTAACACTATGGTGGTAATAATCTTGCAATATAAGTGTTTCAAATCAGCATGATGTACACCTTAAACTTACACAATGTTATATGTCCATTACATCTCAGTGAAGTTGGAAAAAAAAAAGAAAAAGAAAATTAAAATATGGTTTCTCAGTGTGAAAAATAAGAACCCCAAGTGATTAATTTTTATGCTATCCATTCTAGTAGAGGATGCTATGATTGGAAATGGAATGTTAAATTTCTCATCTCATGATGGGTAATTTATTTCAGAAAGTAATACATTCTGACAAAACTCCCTTATTAATTGGATATAAACTTGAAGCTACACATGTTTAACTCTATTTCCCAAAAAAATATGGGGTCAGGATCAGTTTACCTGAATTATATTTTTTGCTTTGGATATGTATGCTAAGAAAACCTCAGGGATCATTCTCATTTCAAAGCTAATGGTGATTTTTCTATACCAGAAAAGTATCATGAAATTTATTATTTGTCTCAGTAAACACCAACGGGGTCCCTTTACTCTGTATAATGTGCCTTGCATGGAAGACAGATACCATCTAAAAATGCCCCTTGAGTATTAGTCAGAAAAACATACTTATGCAAGCTATGATTATAATCATAAAAGGAAAAGTGTAAGATCTATTCAGAAGTGTAAGATCTACCTTTTGGAAGGATAGGATGCAGAAGGAAGGAAACTGTAATATGTCTTTTTTCCCATGGCAAATGTTTTCTTTCTGGAGAGGTGGAGAATTCAAGAGTTCAAAAGCTTTGATGAGTGCAGAGAAGATTGTGGGGTTCATGGTTAAGGGTAAAAAGAGGGAAACCACTAAGAAGGGGTGAAAAAAGAGTGATCATCACCTAAAAAATGATAAGGGAAAAGATTCAGTTTTCATCCCATATCCAGTTTAAGTCAGTAAAGGGATTTGAAGATGGTAAAATGTTGTCTAATTTCTAGCTTTTTTATGGGAAGAATAGTTTATTTATTGCTCCAGGCTAAACAAGAAATAGAAGCTGATTAGGTACTAGAAGAGAGTTGTCACTACATGGATGAATTGACAAGTGAATGTTCAAAGTCTAATATTCCAAAGAAAGGGTTATAAAATTCGGGTTGCTTTTCATTAGAATTCAGCTGTAGATTTCTGCCTAGCTATGTAAGAAATTCTGAAAACTAGGAAAATAACACAAAATCATAAAAAGTAGTCATTTTTCAGACTTGTGTTTCAGTATAGGATAAGAAGTTCCCTTATGCTACCTAACAAAGCAGTTATGAATGGTATTTTAAGCCCAAGAAGTACAAAGTATTGTTGCTAGACTACAATGATAAAAGGGATGGGCTTCACATCCCCATTAGGGTGTTTTAAAACATTGTTCAAAAACAGGAAGACTCTTTCTTGATGTCTTTGGAAAATACTACCTTCATGAGGGAAGGCACAAAGGGAAGATTAAGCTTCTTAACACATGAGGAAACAGAAATGCTTCAGAAATAGTGTTTATCTATATCTATAGATATATATTCTAGCTGACAAATATGGGTATACATTTCTCCTTTCCTCGCTTAGTTTCTGTGAACTACAAATCTCTGTTTGTGTTCATGAATCCAGATTCCTACATGAACTTAAAGAAATAGGATTGGTAAACCATATCTAGTTTCCACAAATAATTCAATGCTTATATTATACTCCTATTGCCATTGTTTTCTGACTCCCTATTTTCTTTGGTCTTTTTTTTTTAATATTTCTATTATTTATTCATTTATTTATTGGCTGTGTTGGGTCTTTTCTGCTGTGTGCGGGCTTTCTCTAGTTGCAGAGAAAAGGAGATACTCTTCATTGCAGTGTGCAGGCTTCTTATTTTGGTGGCTTCTCTTGTTGAGGAGCACAGGCTCTAGATGCATGGGCTTCAGTAGTTGTGGCACACGGGCTCAGTAGTTGTGGCTCACAGGCTCTAGAGCTCAGGTTCAGTAGTTATGATGCACAGGCTCAGTTGCTTTGTGGCATGTGGGATCTTCCTGTCCCAGGGCTTGAACCTGTGTCTCCTGCATTGGCAGGCAGATTCTTAGCCACTGTGCCACAAGGGAAGTCCCCTGACTCCCTATTTATCAGTATACTAAACTGAATCTGGAAAGGAGCAATTCTTTTCTTTTTAAATAATGTGTCTTACTGATTGTTATTTTGCCTCCTCTGAATTAGTTATATAGCCATAGTGGTGATTTTTCTTACATTAAAAATACAGGAGGGGAAAAAGATGGCGGTGAAGTAGAGGGATGTGGAATGCATCCCTCTCCACAGATGTACTGGGAATGCACCAAAAGACTCAATAATTCCCACAGAGATCCAAGTGAACACCAGCAGATGACCTTGGACACCAGAAAGGATTGCAAGGATCCCAACATAACCGGTAGGGAGGCATCTATGATGGCCCAAAGAGGGTGAAGCGGCAGAGCTGTGGCAGACGGGAGGGAGTGAGAAACACACGGAGGGTCCGCACCGCAGCTCAGCATTCCCGGACCGAGATGTCAATTCACAGCTGAACAGAGGGTCTGGGAGTGGGAGTGTGGGAACTGG